>NC_059426.1:127724834-130144834 GCF_021028975.2 Sphaerodactylus townsendi
TCGTTAAATCCGGCTTCTCTCATCCATTTCTCAAAAGTTAACCAAATCTTCATAATGTCTCTTAGTTTTTCTTGCCATAACATATTTTTGACATCATCTCAAAAATTTCTAACTGTATTTGTTCCCAAACATATTCCAACCATTTTGAGATTGTCCATTTCTTTTTATCTTTCCATCCTAATGCGATCACCATGTGTGCAGCTCTAATCATAATTTTGTACATTGGTCCATAACTTCTATTCACCCTTTTATCTTCAATTAGACCTACCATTAATAAATCATTGTTTAAAACAATTTTAACTTTTACTAATTTTTCTATATACTTCAAAATATTTTCCCAAAACTTTTTTACCTCCTTACATTCAATCCACATGTGGGTGTAGTATGCTCCCAGTTCACCACAATGCCAACATCTTGGGCATAAACCCTTAATCATATAGGCTAGCTGTATTATCTTTCTCTCCAGTTCTGCATATTTTTCTATCTCTAACTTATTCATGCTATCTATAATTCTTTCTATTTTTTCGTTATTGAAAAGTTCTTCCTTCTCCCATTTTTGTTTCAATGTTCTCATCATAAATTCCTTATCTTCCATCATATAGTTATATACTGATCCCAATATCTTTCCTTGTAATTTTTCATGACTTTTCAGCCATTGTGTCATAATACATTCACGTTTTATTCTGTAATTCTTTAATCTTTCCCAAATCAATACCAACCAATTCTCCTTCCCTCCAATTTCTATAATATTTTGTAATGGAATAACTTCACCTTCCTAGCAGCAGCCTAAATCAACCACTTTCAGTATCCGTTTCCTTCAAAAATTTTATAGCTTTCCGTACCTCATTTCCGATCATGCTTGCCACTAGTGCACTGTCCAGGATGCCAGGCATCCATTTAGTCCTCCATTTCTCCCATATTTCCATGTTTACCTTTCTTGGACCTATTAATTTTTGTTTTACTTTCTTATAGTCATTTATATAAATTCCATATTTACCTATACCAGTGGTGGTGAACCTGTGGCACTCCAGATGTTCATGGACTGCAATTCCCATTGGCCATGCTGGCAGGGGCTGATGGGAATTGTAGTCCATGAACATCTGGAGTGCCATAGGTTCGCCACCACTGACCTATACCTTCATTTACTTCATTTTCAAACTTTAACCATGTCTCTATGTTATCATCTTTTACATCCATTAAATTTTTTATCTGGAATGCCTCAAAATATTCCTGCATTTTCGGTATTCCCCATCCCAAGAGTTTTTTTGTCATGCATACTACTTTATTCATTACTCTTGCATTTTTTTATCAAACACCCAAGCTTTCAATTTCCTATCCTATTCCTCAAATTGTTTTTTACTGATCTCGATTAGTAATGTTCTAAATAAATAGAACATTTTAGGCATTATATACACATCTTCAATGCTTTAATTTTCCCTTTATGGATAAGGACTTTGTCTCCCAATCTTTAATTTGTTTTTGTATTTTCTTCCATCTTTCAGCATAATTATAGTTAAATATCTTTTCCATTCTGAGTTATTATTATACCTAAACATTTAATCTTCTTCTTCATTAACTTTTTATCAAACTGTTTTTTCCCAATATTAACTCCCAATATTTCCGTTTTATCCATGTAGACAACCAACCCTGAATATTTTTTAAAATCTTCCAGAATTATTTTCAACTTTCTCATTGTATCTTCTGGGTTGGTTGTTATTACTAATACGTCATCTGAAAACAAATTCATTCTCAGTTCTTCTTGATTCACTTTATATCCTTTTATTCTTCCATTGTTTCTAATTTTGTCAGCTAGAAACTCCATTGCCATTACAAACAGGGACGGAGACAATGGGCAACCCTGTTTAACTCCCTTACCAATGTTTACCACGTCTGACAAGCCTTCATTTACTCTTATCCGTGCCTTCCCATTTTTATATAATTCGTTTAGTACTCCTATAAATCCTACAACAAATCCAAAATTATATAAGGTTTTTAAAAGGTACTCATGTCCTACTGTGTTAAATGCTTTATATACATCCAGTTTTATCATTGCATATTTTTTTAGTATTTCTATGTGCTATTACATTCAAAACATTTCTTATTGAATGGCTTATGTCTGGTAGATCTTGTTCCTAACATTTCACCTGCATCTGTGGCTGGCATCTTCATATACATCAGAGATGTATCAACAAGGGAAGTCTGTTACACACTGTGTCCAGCCACAGATGTGGGCGAAACATTAGGAACAAGATCTACCTGACTACAGCCACACAGCCTGGAAAACCCACAACAACTAATTGAATCCGGACGTGAGAGACTTTAAGAACATAAGAACATAAGAACAAGCCAGCTGGATCAGACCAAAGTCCATCTAGTCCAGCTCTCTGCTACTCGCAGTGGCCCACCAGGTGCCTTTGGGAGCTCACAATACTTTGACAATACTTATGCTTTGCTTCATTGTTTATTTGATGTCCCATCCTGTTGATTATAATGCACCCAGTGAGAAAGGTGGACTATAAATAAAGTAAATAAATAGTTGAATAAAAAGTTAAATCTGAATGTTGAAAGGAGGAAGAGGTTTCATAGGAAATAGTGAGATTTCATGTTTCACTTCTGTTTCCCAGGAAGTCCATCCTGGGTTCTTTTAGCAGAAGTCAGTGGGACTTTAAATGTTCAGAAATATCTATCATTATGGAAATTGGATTTGGAAGTATTTGGAATACTCAAAATATTGTATTATTTGGTGAATTCTGAGTATTTTTAAAATATAAATTACACATCCCTGTTAACCATTAGATGCTTTCTACAAGTAGCTAGATGATATTCTCAGGATGGCTGCAAGTTAAAGGAAAGAATCTACATAAAGCACACAGCAACTCTCAAGAACTTATTCAATAGCTCCCTTTCTCTCACCACTGAGTAACCACAGCCAACCCCTAAATATCTGGGATTAGAAAAGCAGTGATGCTTGGTCTGAACACATGGCTGTTATGGAGATCTGAATCTCAGCACTTTTTATTTTAGAAATTAATCACTGTGAGTAACCTCATGTGTATAGTCCTTTGTGCACCCATAAACTGGTTTCTGTACAGGCTCTGGCACCTCAGAATTATGTCCAAAGTGAATAAGGAAGGGAATGATTAAAAAATAGCACAAATAAGTATCTTCTTGGCCATAGGCTAGAGCCTACAAAATGAAATGTGGAAAAGTTGTATGTATTCCTATATTTATTAGAAAATAGCTGTAATAAAAACAATGAAATAGTTGTTCCTGTCAAGATACATTAAAATGGTTGCTTCCTTGTATGGTGTTAGAATGGTGGTGCATACCGTGTTTCTCCAAAAAAACCCACAGTGTCTAATACTAATTTTTGCTCCCAAAGATGCGCTATGTCTTATTTTCAGGGGATGTCTTATTTTTCCATTCCACAGCTGCATGCTCTGGTGTTCTGTTCGACGGGCATGCTTCCAAACAAAAACTTTGCTAAGTCTTACTTTCGGGAGATGTTTTATATTTAGCACTTCAGCAAAACCTCTACTATGTCTTATTTTCAGGGGATGTCTTATTTTCAGAGAAACAGGGTATTATGGCATTTTCCAAGCTGGGCTCCATATACAATTTGGTTTTCAATAAATATGTTAACAATTTACTGCCTTCATATGCAGAGATGTGGTTCAAAGATCTGAAAGAAACAGAAAATAATAAACTGGTTGTTGTGGGTTTTCCGGGCTGCGTGGCCGTGGTCTGGTAGATCTTGTTCCTAACATTTTGTCTGCATCTGTGGCTGGCATCTTCAGAGGTGTATCACAGGGGGAAGTCTGTTACACACTGTGTCCTGGACACTGTGTCTACCAGACCACGGCCACACAGCCCCGAAAACCCACAACAACCAGTTGAATCCAGCTGTGAAAGCTTTCGACTATACAGAGAATAAAAAACTTCATTTAAGACTGTCAAATATCGACTCCATGCCCAGTGATTGCAATTCAATTAGAAATTCTTCTAGCAAAGATTTACTGAAATGAATGGGAGCCACTCAAGAAAATGGGATCCCTTGCAGAGTTTCATTTCATTTCAGTTTGTCAGCAGGCTACATCAAATAGCCCTTCATAAAGTACCCATGCTATGACAACAATACAGGAGATGATGGATTATTAACAGTGTATCTCTCCCTTGTGAATGTCAGAGGTAGAATACCACACTCTGCCAGGGGGCAGGGGCAAGCAATCAAAGAGTTTTCAATCACTCAGTCTGAAGTAAAACAGCTAAATGACTTCTGGGGATTACTTTATACAGTGATGATATAATAAATTAATATAACATGTTGATATATGAGAAATATGTCATTGCAAACCAGGAAATGCTCATGTCCTGACCAGATGACAATGATGAGGCTTAAATATATGAAAGAAGAATGTATACTGAAGATTTGTTTTCAAAGAGAATTTTTGCCTTAATTGCTTCCAGTTTAATCTGAGTTTGGTGTCAGATCCCATTAGATAACTTTTAATAAGGGATTCTGAGACTTTACGATTTACAAATCTTACTTGTACTGAAAAAGGGTCTGTAATTGTGATGATTTTGTAATCGTTTTTGTTTAGTTTACCTTTTTATTTAAATAAAAATACATTTTTATTTAAGAAAATTTTCATTGCTGTATATCAGACATTTGATCAGAACAAATGTGCATTCGTTTAAGGTCAGATAAAGAAGTAACACTTAGGGTGGTCCTTCTAGCATCCACCAGAGTCCAGTCCTTTCCCATTATGGCTTCAGCTGAGTCACCCAGCAGTGGTAAAGGCCGGGAACAGTGCTAGGCCTGGCAGCAGCAATACAGCCTGTGAGCTGGGCACCAACTGGTGGCAGTGGCTCAGTCTGTGAGCTGTGGCAGACCCAACAATAACATGGTGGTGGGATTCCCCCTCCTGTGAATTTCACAGGCCTTGTGCTGATTGGGTGGGAATAGCATGCTGCCACAGCAGCACCAGTACTGAGGAGGGTCCGAGGTCCGAGGATAGGAACAGCTGTGGTGGAGGCCCAAGGCAGGGAGATGCCCACACAGCAGACAGACAGGTAACCAGTTCAGCTAGGCTGGTAGGTCAACAGTCGGAGACTATTCTACATCAATGGGAGAATCCAGAAAGTAGTGTCAAAACAAACCAGATATTCAAACACCTAAGAATGTACACACCAGAGGGAAGTAGCCAGGGTCATCTTAATGCATAGACATGCCAGGCAGTTGCCTGGGGCCTCGACAAGCTTAGGAGCCCCATACTATGTATGTTGTGACTTACTGTTGATAAATAAATAAATACTAAAATATAAATATTTGTTATTGAAAAATGCATATTTAGCAGGTGTTTTATTAAAGATAATGAACAATCTTAATATTAATTTTTGTAACAAGTGGACATTGGCGTTGACATCTGATTTAGTATCACTGTCACCTCTGCAACTACATGTGCACGTATGTTTATGTATGTTACTGCTTTGTTTGGGGGTCTATAATGCTATTAAGATGGCCCTGGGAGCAGAGGCATATGGCCTATTGGGACATGGGGTCACCCATGTCCCTGGGTGCACAATTTTTGGTCACATATCATAACCAAAAGGTGTGCACCCCAACCTCATGCCATTGAGCTCCGCCACCGGCCTCTGTGCAGGCCAGCTTTTGGCCTCCCCAGGCCCCACCGCTGAACCCCACCCCCTGGCATCCATGCAGGCCAGCTTTTGGCCTCCCCAGGGGGAAGGGCTTGGCCTGAACCAAACCAGGGGTGGGGTTCGGCAGTGGGTGGCCCTGCCCCAAGGCTCCCCGCACAGCCACAGCCCTGAGCCCTGCCCCCAAGCATGAATGGGCACACGGAGAAGGAATTGTCTCCAGGCACCATTTCCTCCCAAAACGCCTCTGCCTGGGAATAGCAAAGTCATGGTCATTACCAAGCTGGCCCAAGATCAATGCAAAGTTTGTAATAGAGCAGTGGAGCACAGGCTGCATCAGTGAACATTTTGCATCCACAGTTTTGGCTTTTACAGCTCCTCATGAAATCTAGCTGGGCTGTCTTCATGAAAGGCTCCTGTAAAGACTTGGCATGCTCTGCTGCAGAGTATTGGCTTTGCAAATGCACTGACCTTCTTCTATCCTGCAGAGCAACTCTAAGTTTCTGCCTACAATGCTGTGCTGTATCTGGGGAGTCAGAGGAGCTGTCGGGATCTTGCCCAGTATGTCTGATAAGCTCTGAGCTGGGTGCCTGTGACTGTACATCTTCCACCTCTGTTGACAGAGCTGACTTCCTTCTCTGAGGTTTGAATACATGACAGACCTCCTTCCACTGAGTCAGGAAGGCCTTTACGCTATCACCCCACTAAGTCAGCAAGCTTGCCACATGCCCACTGGAAGGTAGGTGGGGAGAGCAGTAAGGATGGGGGTGGGGTGAGAGGAGTGTCAACAGTAAGGGTAAATAGGGAGAGTTGCAAAGGTGGAGGTAAGTAAGATGCCAATGGTGGGGTGTAGGTGGTTAGAGCAGCATGGGTGGTGGGTGAGTGGAGTGCCAAGGTTTGAGGGGTAGATAGGGAGAGCTGCAAAGGGGGGTAAGTGAAGCAGCAAGGGTAAGCAGTATGTGGGGACAGCAGCAAAGCTAGGGTAAACTGATGAAGTGGGTGGCAAAAGAGGTGCTGGGACAGGTTGACAGATAAAAGGAATGGGAGAAAGCAAATAAATAGGGAGTAGGTTGACAGGAAAAGGGAGGGATAGATTGATAGGGAAGAGATGGGGAAAAAGAGAAAGTAGTAAGTTGACAGATAAAGGGAAGGGAACAAAGAGAGGGAATATTGTTAGAGAAGGAGGAAGAGGGAAGGAAGCAAAAGTGGAGAAGGTATGCACCCTCTCCACACAAGTTTCTTGAGGGTCTCCTCTTGTCTAAATACTAATAGCAAAGTTGGCCAAAATTGAAGAAATTTAAATCTGATGACTGGAGTTGTGAATAGTAAAACAGATATTTCTACAAATCCGAGAAGGGTGCTAGATTTGCAGAAATGTGCAGGCCTCAGTTTGTTTCTATGAATATATGTTAATAAGGGAGAAAATTAGTCCATTTCCATGTCCACTGGGTAGTCTTCTGTGGAGCTGGTAACTGGGTGATATCCCAAGTATGGTGAGACTCCTGTATAAGATGCTATTCATAAGGGCAACCTTGAGGACAAACTATGTATGATTCTGTTCAAAGGAAACTGGCAGCCAATTGTAGATCACTGTGGGATCTTGTTCAATTGACTCTTTTGGGATTCTCATTCTATAGGAACACTCTCCACAGTAAGTGGATATTTTCAATAGTTCTTTGTTAGTAATGTACTACTTCAACCATAAGAGTTATCTAATGCACTTGTTATTAAGATAAATAGTATAATTTAAATAATTTAAAAGTTGCTCATAGCACTATACACATCTTAAAATACTCTGCATATAAATTACATCTTTAAAATAACTTACATTTTCATAGGTCTTAGCCTACTTGACTTCTTCATGTCGTATCTGAGACTTCCTGTGATATTAGCGTATGCACACAGCTGAATATTTAACTCCATGCATTAATTAAAAGCAAATGTATCTCATTACAGTTCAAGTTTACATAAGAGTAAATGAAACAATATTCATCAGATGCTCTTGTTTGTTGTTTCTCACAGATAATCAACAGACATCATGTATGACTATGTCCACTAAAATGTTGTATGAGTAGAGCATCCATATATAAATTACCGATTTTCAAGGCATGTTCCAAAATGTGTTGTTTGACAGTTCTACACGTCATTCCCATGTATGTGTATTGACATGGACATAATATGACATATACACATTGGAATTACAGTTGGAAAAATGTGTGTGTGTCCATTTAAAATTAATAAATGTGTGAACAAATTCCTTAATGTTAAGGAAGAGTTCACAAACTGAGCACCGCCTGCCAGTGGAAAAGGGAAGGGAAACTGCGCCCGGGACATGAACTGTATACTGTGTGGCCTAGTTGGTGGTTGGGTCTGCGAAAGACCAAGACATCTAAGAAAGGCAGTTTTCCTTCTTTTTCAGCTTCCATGGTAAATTGGATATTTGGGCGGAAAGTAGTCCAGAAAATTCAGCAGTTCCTCCCCTGTTCTTAATCAATGTGGTGGTTTGGCGAGGCCATTGAAATTCACAAACACCAAGACAACTTCAACAGGAAAGAAGAGACTCTGAGAATTAACAAAGCTTGGCTACCAGTACTTAAAAACACCAAAAGCAAACCCCAAGGGCATGCTAAGTTCATGAACAATGGACTCCACCCAAACACAGGATTTGCATTCACCAATACTGCTGCTGCTGCAGGGCATGAAAATGTGAATCACTCCTTGGACTGATGAACCCCACCTACAATACAATACTATCAACCACATCTTTGCATAACAAGTTCCACTCAAACACTTACTGATTGGTTCCCCACTGTGGGACATGGACAATATATACCCCACTAAACTTTCCCTTCTCACTGGACACAGTGTGTAACAGACTTCCCTCTGTGATACACCTCTGAAGATGCCAGCCACAGATGCAGGTGAAACGTTAGGAACAAGATCCATCAGACCACGGCTACGCAGCCTGGAAAACCCACCACAATCACCACTTAATGTTGTATCTACTAGTACTGTAACTGGCTTCTGCTATACAATGAAAGCAGTCAAAACACCCATAGAAAAAGCAGAAGTGTCTACATGCTTAGTGCATTATTTTATTTTGTTTTTGTCATCAATTCACAGATTTTATCCTGAACTAACTTTTGGAGGATTTCAAGTCAAGCAATAAGCAGAGGGGGTTTGACATTGCCTGCCTCTAAGGTGCAACCTTGTCGTTTAGTGGTGTTTCCACTGGCGTAATGCCCATTGGGCAAGGTGGGCAGCTGCCCAGGGCATCACCTTGTGGGGGGCATCAAAATGCTGGGTTCGTTTTTGGGTATTTTAGTGGTTTTCCATTTTTGGCCTGCAGGGGGCGCAGTTTTTAGGCTAGTGGCACCGGAATTTCAGCGTATCATCAGGAGACTGTTCTTATGCTACCCCCCAAGTTTGGTGAGGTTTGGTTCAAGGAGTCCAAAGTTATGGACTCCCAAAGGGGGTGCCCCTATCCCTCATTGTTTCCAATGGGAGCTAATAGGAGATGGGGGCTACAGTTTTGAGGGTCCATAACTTTGGCCCCCCTGAACCAAATTGCACCAAATTTGGGGGGTATCATTAGGGCAGTCTCCTGATGAGACCCTGAAAGTTTTGAGACTGTGCCTTCAGAAATGTGCCCCCCACAGCCTGCAACCCCCATTGACAGCAATTCAGGAAACTCAATGCAGACCAAAGATTCTTGGGCTAATTTCTAGGATGTTCCTGCAGGGGGTGCATTTTTTGATGTTTCGGCACCAAAATTTCAGGGTATCATCTGGAGATGATGGCACCCCCCCCCCAAGTTTGGTGCAGTTTGGTTCAGGGGGGCCAAAGTTATGGACCCTCAAAACTGTAGCCCCCATCTCCTATTAGCTCCCATTGGAAACAATGGGGGATGGGGCATCCCCTTTGGGAGTCCATAACTTTGGACTCCTTGAACCAAACCTCACCAAACTTGGGAGTAGCATAAGGACAGTCTCCTGATGATATGCTGAAATTTTGGTGCTGATACGTCTAAAAATGCACCCCCTGCAGGCACCAATGTCCTGGTGCAAAAAGAAATTTGGTCGTGGTTGTGTGGCCCCCCATGGGGGGGCATCCAACTCAGGTTTTGCCCAGGGCTACAGTTTGCCCAGGGCTGCCTCGTTATGCCCCTGGGTGTTTCCAATCTAAATACTAAGCAATGATGACCTTTCTTAGCTTTCAAGATTTAATGAGACCTGAGCTGGGCTAACCAGGACAATTGCTTTATAAGTTAACAGTAAAACAGGAGAAGGTAATCCCAAACTTGTCAGAGGAGAAAAACATACAGTGCTGCTTGAGCTTTGTTATTCCAAGAAACACTATTCTGGTTTGTTAATTATCTTATTTTATAGCTGCCATATGAAAGAACTCATGAAAGGTCCCCCAAATTACAATCCAGCTGCTATAGTTTTCTTTTATGAACAAAATCCACTGAAACTATCACCCACATGTGCACATGCATTGGTGTTTCTTTGAAGTCTCCACTACATCTGCTTATTTATTTATTAACTTCATTTTTTACCATATCTTTCTCCCCAGTTGGATCCAAAGTAGCTTATATTGTTCTGCTTCTTTCAGATTTTATCCTCAGAACAATCCTTTGATATAGGTTAGACTGAAAGTGTATCACTGGTAAAAGATCACCAGCCAAGCTTTCATCACATAGTGGGGAATTTGAAACTGGGTTTCCCAGATTGTAGTCTGCTATACCACACTGCCTCTCAGTTGCTTGTAGTGTAGAAGGAGCAAGCCAGTTTTCAATGTCAAAATTAAACTGCCTGACTCTTTAGAACTTCCTTAATAATTTTCATTGTGACTTCAGGGTTACAGTTTGGGAGACACTGATCTAGGGCTATTTCCATACAACACAATAAAACTTTTTGAGAAGGGAAATAGGTTTGGGGGAGGAGTTCTGCACAACTTTTTCTCCAAAATGTTTTGAAAATATTTTATTTCAGCCCCAAACAGTTTTATTTGGAAACTCTAAACTAGCAATATTTCCCGCCAAAAATGGTTTCGAAATATTTCCTGCTTGCTGTGAGGAGATCAGGCTAGACCTGCTTAGGTTCAGCAGAGCTACATCATGCGGTTTCAAATAAGTATTTCTAGTCTTCTTCGGCCTCTCTTGCTATTACAAATGGCCCTAAGATTGGATCTTTAAATATACAAAGTAACTATACAGAACAGCAGATCTTATGTTCTTTCTTTCTTATGTTCTTACAGCACCTAGGTTGTTTAGTTTGTTTCAGGAAAAGACCAATGCTCAGTTTCAAGGTGAATTTGATTGTTGTGAGTGAGACAAAGAGTGTTTTACAAATACACTTTTAAAAAATTTGAATGAGAGACACCATTCAGATAAGTATTTGGGCATATCTGACAAAGAAAGCTACTTAGCTGAGACATCTTTTACTGAATTAAGAGAAAGGAGTTTATATTCAGACAAACTGCACAGATTCATGACTGGAAATGAAATGACCTCCTGCATATTTTAATCCTGACATTCCAGAGATGTCTACCTTGATGAAAAGAAGCGGAGGCCATAGTACAGACTGGGAGAAAGAATAACAATTTGCATTCAGCCACTGAAATAGACTTAGCAGATGACTTTGCTGTTGGCTTCTGTGACTAATTCTTTTTTCACAGAAGCTTCTGTAAGACTCAGAAATAAAGGAAGAAACAGCTGGGCTGAAAGTAGTTCTATAACAAATACTGCAAGCCATGGAAAGCAACAATGATTTGGTGGGTTGGATTGTCTCTTTTCTTTGCACTGTTGTAATCGCTGCTGCTGCTTCTTGGGACTAGGACATTTTATGTAATTTGTTTCACTATTATCAAAGAAAATTGGCTCTTTTAAATTTTATTTTCACAAGTTCTTCTCAAGGATGGCTAACATTTTAAAGCCCAAGAGCTGTCTGCAACATTGTCTGTGTAGTTGGTAGCCAGAAACCCTTCCTGGTTCTTTGGCCAAGTGCACATCAATTCAATGATTCTACATATGCAGTCCCTGATAGGGTAATTAACTCTCCCCACCCAAGACCTTTTCAGCTTGGAGAAATTGCATGGAGGGGAGGCAGGACCCTCTTTTCCTTCCATGCTGCAGTCCTGATCCAAATGAGGCTCATGTGCTGTTTGTAAACAGAGTTGCCACTGGGAACTCACAGTTGCAACATGGCTGTGATTCCCTGTGGTAAACTCAAAAACAGTGCAAAAATAAGATTTGGCCACAAGATTCATGGGACCAGGTCTCACATCTTGATTTGCTATTGATGTACCACCAAGACATTTCTCACATTACAAGTAGTCAATTTATATTTCTTATAATGCGATCCATAAATTTTAAATGTTTGTGCTGTTTTCCACATAATTTTCTTTCCACATTTGGGCTTTTTCTAATCTTAAAAGTTAAAAAAAAAACCCAGCATGAACAAATCCTAAGTGGTAAAGCAATAACTTTTGAGAGCATGGTCTACATGTGGATTTATGTATTTATTTAAAACATTTATTAGCCATCTTTCTTCCTAGCAGAGCAGAGCACAACTTGCAATATAGATAAAATGCATAAAAATCAACATAACATTTAAAATCACAATTTAGAACTGTTCATATTGAAATAGTTGTAAGATCCTCTGGTTTCTGAAAGACCACATCACAAAGTAGCTGCACAGGTGGACAGAGCCAGACATGCTTGCGGTGAAATCTCTTAATAATCTTCTTGTATCACAAATGGTGAATCCAAAAGAGTGAAAGGTATTATTTCATTAGGGCTTGTATTAGTTTAATACCATTTTCAAATTAAAATGTTCCAAGCTATGGGTGGAGATTCAGTACAATTGTTATGTAACCAGTCTTTCCAGTGCTACGTAACAATGATGTGTGTGTCTGGGGGGGTGGGGGGTGGGGGGTGGGGGGTGGGGAGAAGTGTTCCATTAAAGTTAGGATTAATGCATAAGGTTATGGCCAGTGGTGGGATCCAAAAATTTTAATAACAGGTTCCGATGGTGGTGGGATTCAAACAGTGGTGCAGCCGCACACACGCACCTCCAGTCCCTATTGGGCAGGGAGGTTGCTTTAGTAACCCCTTCTCGGCACTCAGAAAAAATTAGTAACCACTTCTAGAGAAGTGGTGAGAACTGGTTGGATCCCACCTCTGGTTATGGCAGTTTGATGTATTGCCGAAGACATTCACAGCCAAATACACTGGCTGTTGTGAGTTTTCTGTCCTGGAAAACCATAACAGCCAGTTATGGCAGTTTACCAGTATTGACAACTGAAGGCAAAATCTGACATTTGCTCTGGGTAGTTATGATAATCCTAACTGTCCTGTGACATTAGGTAATCAATCTCATAAGTAATTAATGTAAGTCAGTGTCATGGTCCACTTGGGCTTAGCTGTGCCAGGGTACCCTGAGGACTCTTCAGATGAGCAACTAGACACTGTCATCACACTCTTTCGTCAGACACTAGCAAAGGCCCCAGAGGTAGATGAGACAATCCACGCAAGTCCAGACCCAGAGCCACTGCCAGGCAGAAGCACAGAAGCCTCTTAGTCCTCCAGCACCAGACCAGATGCAGGGGACCTGACACTGGCATGCCCTCACTCCACTTCTCCTGAGCACTGTGAGTAGCACCAAAGAAAGCTGCACAGTGACTTACACAAGAGGAGATGTAGCACTTGCTTGGCTGCTCAGCATTGGTCAGGCCCCAGCTGTGATAAGGAGTGCTTGCAGGAGGAGGTCTAATGCATGATCCAGGTGCATAGCATCTCTGGCTGCCAGGTGAACATCTGGCTTAAGAGAGGTCTCTGCTAGCTATTTGTTTGTTTGTTTGTTTGTTTGTTTGTTTGTTTGAATTAATATCTGGCTCTTTCCACTGGAGCGGGGTCAGAGTAACTAATACATATATAAAATATAATTTATATAAAATATCATCAATACAAATATAAAGTATTATATAAAGATAGCACTAAAAACAAAGCAAGAATACTGGCTCTGGTGGGTTTTCCGAGCTGTGTGGCCATGGTCTGGTGGATCTTGTTCCTAACGTTTTGCCTGCATCTGTGGCTGGCATCTTCAGAGGTGTATCACAGAGGGAAGACTGGACACAGTGTGTAACAGACTTCCCTCTGTGATACACCTCTGAAGATGCCAGCCACAGATGCAGACGAAACATTAGGAACAAGATCCACCAGACCATGGCCACACAGCCCGGAAAACCCACCAGACCAGTTCAATCCGGCCATGAAAGCCTTTGTCAAATCAAGAATAAACTAATACATCACCATCCCTAATTTAAAGGTGGAAAAAGAGGGGACAGCAAGAAGGAGGGAAGTCAGCGAGCTAGACATTTCAACTTCATTGCTGCCCTCAACTATAGGCCTGGTGTCCTACAGGTCCAGATGAATTGGCAGGGCCCTGGTCTCATTTGACAGACCATTCCACCAGGCTGGGGCACCTCTGATTAGAGTGCCACGGGTGGGGTAGGTAGGGAGAACAGCAGTCGTGGGGGAGTAGGGAAGAAGGCAAGAAGGTTGTGGGGTTAATGGAGTGCCCAGTGCAGGGAGGAGATAGGAAGACTAATGAGCATAGGAAAAAAGTGGAGGGCCAAGGGTTTTATTGTTACTGTTGTTGTTATTAATAATCTTTGGTTTGGTATGACTCAATCTGTCCTTTCAGCTAGTAAACTTGGCATGAAATCTATGTACTAGGAGACTGTGTAACATAATTCAGTTTCTAAGACAGTGGTAAAGTTCATGAATGTCTGAGTAATTAATCTAGTTTTCTTTATTAGTGCAGCATCTGGTAAGGAAAGGAAGATGGTCTGAGCCCTAAATATAACTATTAGTATGAACAAATATGGAAAAAGATGTTGTTTCATGCCCAGGTTCCCAAAGATATCTGGCTGAACAATTTTGGACATAGCATTCTGGACTAGATGGATACTTGATCCAATTCAGCAGGGCTCCTCCTTTGTTCTAATGCTCTTATGCTCTTTTTTGTTTTGGAAATATCACTCTTTAATAGCCAAATTACAAATCTCTCTGTATCTGAACTGGGGATGTGTGTGTGTGTAACTGATGAGGATTAGGCAAAAACATTCCTGTATTTGTCTCCTTTCTGCCTGTCTGAAGTTAAAGTACCAACAAGTTAAGTGAAGGTTACTTGAAACAAGCCCAGTCTGAGCTGCTTGAAAACATTTTCTCTGCTGCAGTAGATTGCATATCTAATACAAAATGACAGGACTGCTGAGTCATCTTGCTAATTTATCAACCTCACTGTAGGCTCTTATTGATGCTGCCTTGGCAAGTTCGGCCTCTGCAAATAATGACCTCCTTTGGATGCCACAAGAATGTAACACACTTGAAGGCTCCCTTTCTTGCACTGAGCATGTAACACTAAACCGGCCAGACTGACAATGTACTTTATGTGAGAGTTCTCGACTGAAGTCACTTTACTTTGTTTGGCTCTAAATATGGAAGACCCAGATTTTTTTAGAACATGTTCTTATCTAATTCATAACATTAATCACATCCAACCCAAATGTACCAGTTGACAATGGGATGATTTTGTTTAATCTTAAATAGTTTCTTGTTATATGGCATTGCAGTTCACCCTCCTTGGTGCTCTAAAAGCATAGGAATAAAGTGCCAAATCAATTTGTCTGATAGCTTCTTACTTTGGTGTACTTTACATGTTTCCCCAGCTGCATTGGGAGCCACTTATTCGTGAACAGCTAAAAGAATATTGAAATGTCCAAACTACTTGGGCTATATCACATTGTTGGGTCCCTTAAATGTTTTCTGCACAGGAGCTGAGCCAGGATAAGCAATTGTCATGTGCCAGAGATAACTGGAGGACTAACTGCACACTAAATTTTCTCTGGGGCATCCCTGGGTTGGAAAGATGAGTTCTGAAGGTCCTCACTTCACAGGTGTGGATCCAATTCCAGTTGAGACTCTGGTTTGTGGAGAAAGAGAACTTACACCTTTCCCAGTTAGGAAAATGACTATTCCTCATGGCTCTGATCTGAAATGGATCTGTACAAGTCTGGGAAGTATGGAACCCAAGAACATACCTCTCCATTCAGCCTGGGAATGTCCCTGGGAAAAACAGAACATGTACTGAGGCCTAATTTATGTGTAAAGGGAACCAATGTGTCTCCTATTGACAATTCATGGCCCATTATGCATGGAATGTTCACCTTGTGGCTCTTAACTGCACAGTGAGGCTGTATAGTGATCTCCTCACATTTCTGTGTTGCAGCTGTGCGGAGCGTGCTCCACCAGCTGCGCAGCCAGCAGAGCTGTTTGTGCAAATGACCCCGGGGCTTGCATCAGTATGAATCATGCCGACACAGCCCTGCTGCTCTGGCTGTGCAGAAACAGCCTTGGTGGATACAGAGTATGTTTTGGAAAGTTAGGTGCACAAGTAGAATCAGTTGCTCTAATTTGGAGGCCTGCTCTTGCCAGAATCACAGGTCATATTACAGAACAGGGTCTTCAGAATATTTGGTTATCCTTGCCATTAAAAAAAAATCTCAATTTGTTTGGATTCCTTTGAATCCTTCAACATCATGTGATGCAGAAATACTGATTAAATCATTATAATTATTTCCTTCACAAATTTGACCTGGCAGTCAGCCAGCATACTGCTCAGAAGACCAGTGTTTAAAATAGGTAAGTCAGCAAAACAAGCATGAAACCTATTTGTTAAACTAAGGCACAGGATGCATTTCTTACGAAAGGCAAATTCACTTACACATGGAACAGAAGTCCTATACAGCTATATTAATTAGCTTTTAAATAGGTGCCAGGCACAGTGAAAAATTTATTAATTCTCAAATTATTCCCTTACATGAATTCTTCACTGTAGTCCAGTTCTCAGAGGAATGTTTTTTTAAAACACACAGCTGTTTCAGGTCTATTTCAGAACAAAAAAAAATCACATCTACAACACAAAGTCTGAGTGTTAAAACTAGTGACAAGTTTAAAATGGAGAGGAAAAGCTATTTTCCCTCCATGTTGTGAACTATAAAAGCTTCTAATACATATGCTACAGAAATAAATATTGGCCCTGATCCAACTGTGCCTGTACCTAGCAACTAGAGTTGCACCTGTGTAGCCCAGTTCAAAAAGAAGTAATTATGCCAACCAGCTATTCAGAAGAAGCTAAATCCAGACTTTCCCAATAACAACCCATATTAAATATACAACACATTATGTATACTTTTGAGTGCTTAAAGCGCTTCTCATACATTAATGTTTAAACGAATGAATGAAATGAAAAATTTATTTATATCCCACCCTCCCCCGGCAAAGCTGGGCTAAGGGTGGTTTACATTGCTATACAATGCATACATGACATAATATTTAGAATTCTAAAATTGTGGTAATCCTCACAACCATCTGGTAAGCATTAGCATACTTATATGAGTGTGTGTGTGTGTGTGTGTGTGTGTACGGGAGAACCCAAGTGAGAGCAACTTGTCTAGGGATACTTAGAAAGCTCATGGTACAGAACAAGGGACTTCTTGATCTGTAACTCAAGCTCCTAAGGTGGAATACTCAATGGAGTTGCATCGGTCTCAGCCCACTGCTTTTAATGGATTTGAAGAATGTAACTCTGCTAGTTATACTCTAGCTTCAGGTGCTGGATCAGGAAGAGGAAAACAGAATATACTGTTAGATACGTATTAACTAATGAAAATTCCAAAGGAACACCCTGTTTTCTTTAATATATTTAATGTACAGAAATCCAGAAGCCTCAGAAACAGTTATTATTCTGGTGCCTCAGTTCCCTCACCAGTGTTTCCATGCCTCCATATGCTTGCTCTGCAAGTGAGAATTGAAACTGAGTGAGTAATGGTGCACATTAGTGATAATTTATATGTGTGAGAGAGACACACAGGCCACTAAACATAGGTTTAGTACCAGAAAAATCCAGTCTGGGGGGGGAGGGTACTTTGCACAGATCCTGCCCCCAAAGTGTGCCTTCTTTGTGTTATTTTCCCCAAACTGGGTTTTTTGAGAATTGTCCTATTTGCAAGTCTTTTGAAAAATCCCTGGTTGCAGCCGCTTGCAAGCAAACGGCGGGCAGAAGGTGCTTTATTCGGCTGTGCTTTCCTTTTAAAAAAAATCCCGGCTCATATCTGCGTAGCTACGCAGGTGCAAATGGTCATATCGTGGTATTGTGAGACATCAGCAGAGCTGTGAGGGTTCATTTGTGCATGCCTGCATAGCTACTCATCGGTGGGAGGTAAATTAAAAAAATAGATGTGCCTCCGTGTGAAGGTGCGACAGCAACCTGCATTGTTTCCTTGGGCTCCAATTGCTGCCTGCACGGATGCATGTGAATGTAAAAACAGGAAATCGGGTTATTTTATCCCAACTGCAACCCGCTATACATTTTGTCATGAGCCAGCCCATGCGTACTTGTCATGAGCCAGGACACAGAGGACTCCGAGGCAGAACCTGAGGACACAGTGCAGTCAGAGTTGGCTGTTCCTGAGGAAGACCAGGCAGCAGAGTTAATGCCCAGCCCTTCCCTTCCTGATGACATACAGGTGAAGGAGCCTGCAGATCCTCCTAGGGAACCCAGTGATGAGCCAGCTGTGCATAGGAGGCAGAAGCAGAGGCTGCTACTGCAGAAGCAAAGGAGTGCTCATTTGGCAGCAAGATATGGGAAATTAGAAGTCTCTGCATCTGATAAGGATTAACTCCTTGCAGAATCCCAGCCCTCTCTATATAAGTCTTGCTGTGAGCTTGCTTCTGCCTGGGTGCAACAAGTGAGTTTCCTGTTGCCTCCATGTGCCTGGTTTACTGCTGATCCTCCACCTGTTTACCTGATCTCCTGTGGCGTGACCTGTTGTGACCTGACTATGCCTTGCATGCCACTTGCCTCGACCCATTGGACTGTGACCTGACTACGCTTGTGCTTGCCGCTCATTAGGCCCTGCTCCATGCCCTGCCTGCTTGCAGCACACACTTGCTGTGTGCAAAGGGCCCAAGTACACAGTGCTCATAGTGACTGATTTTGGAACACTTGCATGTATAACTGAGCAGGTGGTAGACCTGAAGAGTGTCTAAGTGAGAGATTGCTGAGGGTCCAAGCAAACACTCTGAGCTCTCTAGAAAAAGAGATCAGACTAGAAGTATAACTAGTAAAAAGTATATGGGAAACTAAAAAGCAGGAGAGTAATGCTAAGTCTTTAAAAGAGAAATTATTTGTAGGAGCAGTAAACATGACAAAAATGGCAAACGAGTTGGATTCTAATACATTTGGGGAGCTGGTTCAGAGACTAACATCCAAGATCCAAGGAAGTACAACAGTACCAGACGAATCTGTGGGACAAGTGTAACGGGGCTTTTAACCCCATTATGTAAAGCACCCTGGGACTTCGGTGTACGGCGGGGCATAAATGGAATAAATAAGTAAATATAAGTTTAGCAAAACAACAGAGAGATTAACAGGGGGCTGGGGCTGGGGTGCAGGGGGCAGTGCCCGGGGGCCATTTTCTCCCTCAACATCCCTGCCTCAGTGTGGAGCCTAAAATGCCCCCTGCAATGCTGCTCCCACTTGGGGTTGATAGATAGATAGATATTTATTATTACGGCCTTTTGGCCAGCCAATAGTTTAAAATCAGAGTACATGGGAATACATAGCACTCCACTTATACAAAAATATAATATAAATTAAAATCCATTATAAAATCTATTAATAAATAACATTAGCTTCAGGCATTATTACAGTCCTCATCACACAGTGCAGCTCTTTGTTTTAATAAGGAACTACGCTTGTTGTGCACCAGTATACAAAATTTAGCTACCTTCTGTGAAATGGCAGAAACACGATCTTCTAATAATATTCTTACAGAATTCGTATCTGAGTTATCTATGAATGGATATATATGACGTGTTAACAATGGTTGGATCAACAGCTTCCTTTCACCTTCATGTAACTTGCAATGCAGTAAGATATGTGACATTGAGTCTACTCCACTTGGGGTTGCAAGTAGGAAGAGACAGGCAAGGAAGTCATGCTCTACAAAAATGTTCCAAGCTGTTGATGGTGTTCTGAAACTGCTTCTCCGTAAATTAATCATATCCATTTCACCCTCCTATTCAACTCGTTCATTTATATCATTCCTTAATTTCTGCTGCATGGATTATGCCACTGTGGTACCTCCTCATTTGTTCCCTAGAATGATTTTAATCTTGGTAAGTGGTGCTTGTGTTAGAGCCCTGGAGGCAGAAATCCTCTAAACAAAACAAACACAGCAGTGAAAGCATCCCGAACCACCCTGTCCATGTATCTGTAATCCTGCCCAGGAGGAACCACCTATGTGAGTAAAAGGGGAATTCAGTTTCTAGGCAGTTTGTGTTTAGACAATGGTCTGAAAACATCCTCTACTGTGGCATTATTGAATTTAAGTAGGTAAGTGCCTAAATGGAAGATGTCTGGTTCCCAACCAAAACATAGGAGACAGTGCCTGGGACCACAAATGAACAGGGAAGTGAAAGAAATTTAACCTATTATGTTTGGATGCCAACTTTATATCCTCTCTCTCTCTCTCTCTCTCTCTCTCACACACACACACACACACACGCGTGCACGCTCACACACAGCCATTAATAATAATATCATTACACATTACTACTATTACACAGAGTGACCAATATAATATCTGGTGCAGTCCAGGCTGGACACAGAATAATTTTTTCATACTGTTCGTCAAGAATATAAAAATCTCCATATCCCAACTAACATTAATAGTAACTTGCTTTTTGATTGTGTTTTATTTGTTCATTTGTAGTTGTATTAGCTACCTTAAATGTAAGGAGATAAAGTGGGGAATATATATATTTTAATTTATTTATTTATTTATTTATTTTCAGATTTTTAGACCGCCCCATCCCCTAGGGGCTCTGGGCGGTGTACAACACGATAACCATTGTATACAGATAAAAACAGTTAAAACCTTTAAAAGCAGCAGTAGATAAAGGACTAAAAAGAATAATTAAATTAATTTGTAAGATGGCGTCCGACAATCTAATTTCACCCTCTTTCAGAGAGGGAAGGGCAGCAAATCCCGAGATGGCAAAGGCACAGATGTAAAGGTCACAATGGGGGGGCACCATCAACGGCTTGCAATTTCCAGTTATTCCGGGGCGGAATAGGGCTCACTGCAGGCCCCGCGGACTTCTGTAAGGTCCCGCGAGGTTCCGGACAGCTGGTGGAAGAGTCAGCTCCACCAGGCTGGGGCCAGGGCTGAAAAGGCCCTTGGCCCGCGTGGAGGCTAGCAGTTTATCATCGAGGGGCCAGGGACCAGGCAAATTGGCCTCTGCTGAACGAAGAGGCCGACATTGGGACAATGGGGTGATGCGGTCCTGAAGATAATGAAGGTCCCAGGCCGCGTAAGGCTTTAAAGGTCAACACCAGCATTCTTGAGGCGATGATTCGAATCTCCACTGGGAGCCAATGCAGCTGGCGAAAGCACAGGTTGGATATGATCCTGTAGTGGCATTATTTCCAGAGCAAACGCGCATTGCATTTTGGACCGCCAGCTTTAACTTCCGGACCAAACGCTAGGGAAGCGCCCGGCAGAGAGCGAAGTTACAATAGTCTAATCTGGAGAGCGACCGCTACGGGATCACTGTGGCCAGGTCGGTCTGGGAGAGGAAGGGGGCCAAACCCGCCGTTCACGAAGACAGCAACCCGGCAATATGGGCCACCTGAGTCTCCATTGATAGAGACGAATCTGTGGACTCCCAGGTTATGCGTACGGAGGGGGTCCGTGCCAATGCATCTTCTCCCATTACCGGGCGGCTGAAACATCCCCCTCTCCCTTTCGCGCTCCAGCTGAGGATCTCCGTCTTCGATGGGTTCAGTTTTAACCTGCTCTTGCTCAACCAACCAGCAACCGCTTCCAAACAATGCTTTTCAGCTGCAGGGGCGGCGGCTGTTCCCTTCCATCAACAGAATGAGCTGGAGTGTCATCCGGTGATACTGATATTGTGGACAGCCCAAAACCTGCATTCAGCTGAGCAAGGGGTCGCATGTAGATGTTAAATAACAGCTGGGGACTGGCCACAATAATGCCCCCTGGGGTACTCCGCAATAAAGCGGGCATCTTCCAGGAGGCCTCATCCCCGCGACTCCCTTTCTCACTTGCTGATTCCGCTACCGGAGAAACGGCATAATCCATTGAAGGATGTGCCTTATCCGTGAGGCAGCCAAGCTGTGGGCCAAAAGGTCATGGTCAATTACATCAAACGCCATGTAAGATCTAGCAAACACCAGCAGCGCCGATCCGCCCTATCCGCCTCTGGCCAAGTTGCATATCGGAGAGTGTGTCTGTGACGCGCGACGAGGATGGTGTCTTCCGCCCCATGCCCAGCATGGAAGCCGGACTGGAAGGGGTCAAAAGCCAATGCGTCATCCAGGAAGCCTTGAAGCTGCTCCAGCACCACTCTCTCAATTACCTTCCCCAGAAACGAAAGATTCGAGACGGGGCGGTAATTGGCCAGATCTCCAGGTAATTGGCCAGATCTCCAGATCTCCAGGATCTAATGATGGTCTTTTTAAGAGTGGGTGGACCACTGCCTCCTTCAGCCCATCCGGGAAAACTCCTTGCTCAAGGGAGTTATTGATGATGCTCAACAGATGGGGCCGTAGCTCCGCTCGGCAGGCTTTCACAAGCCAAGACGGGCACGGATCCAGAGGACAGGTAGTAGGTCTAACAGCAGCTAAGGTCCTGTCGACAGCGGCTTCACGGAGCAGGGAAAACTGGGCCAAACAAGGGCCTGAAGACGGCAAGGGAGTCTTGGTCAGACTCCCTTGGTCAGACTCTCCTTGCTAGGTCAGTAGAGTAAGAGGGAAGCCTAATGTCTTATAATACAATACAATTATTATAATATCTTATAATACAATACAATTATTAGACCAAAGTGGAGCTATCAGATATAATACACAGTTACATATTAGGAGAATTTTCTGCTCAGGCAGAAAGGACAGAGAAGATTCTATCATATAGGCAGGAGATGAAGGTGGCCTTTGTATTTGGTATATAATTTATTTTTCTGCAAATAGAGTGGAATGTTTCCTATTGACACAAGGGACTGTTTCACACATTACACTTCATCATAGTTTACTACTACATGAGCAAGGCTTGAACTCACACATTCCTTTTTCTTTCCTTCCTCCTTTTTTGCATGCTTCAAATCCCTTTCACACTTCCTTCTTCATGGAAAACTATTGTTTGCCTGGTTTGGAAGCGTGGAAGTAAAACAAAGCATTAGAGGAGGGGACAGAAAAAAGTACCACTTGACAAGTGCCAGATCACTTTTGTTTGTGTGTATATGAGCTTGACCACTGCTGTGTTATTTTCCTACAATGAAATGATTGTTTACTCCAGTGGACACATATGAAGCCTCCTTATATTAGCACTGTTTGCAAGTTACAAATTATACACAATCTGTATGAAGTGTACGCTTGATTTTTCTTTGCATGTACATGGAGTAATTCTCATATTACACTGAATATGTGTACAGCTGAATGAGTGCCTGAAACACCACATTTATCCAGGTATTAGTCCCAGGTTTCTTTTCAAAAGTGAATGCATATTGTCTCTTTCTTACAAACAGATGTATGCACATATAGGCAGGTTGTTTATGTGTTCACTGTAATTTGTGACCAGGATTCCTGAGTCAGACTATTGGTCTATCAAGGTCAGTACCAATGGCAGCATCTCTCCAGAAACTCCAGCAGAGATCTTTCACATCATCTTATTTGTGATCCTTCAACTGGAGATGCCAGGAATGCAACCTGGAATCTTCTGCATTTGAAATAGGTGCTTTCTCACTGAACCAAGGCCCTACCTGGCCCCTGGAATTAGTTACATAGCAACAAAACAGGTTCAGTAAAAGGAAGGAATCCAGACTAACCACGGAAAAGAACAGACATCACCTTAGTGGGGATGATGAGCACCACTGAACTCTGACTTTGAAAATATAATTGCTGATAACATATCCCAATCATATTTTTTTGATACTGTGCAGGTAGAATGAAATACTGATAGTACTATTTCACATCCACAGGTATTGTTTTCAAAGGCATTTTTGAATTATATGTGAGAGCATGTAACCCTTCTTACCTGCAAATTTTTATTAAAAAAATAAGCAAAGCAAAACAGGCACTGGGCTGTAAAATATTTAGTGAGTATCAACAGAGATGGACTTTAAATAATTCTCTTCCATGAGACTTGCGAAGGTACCACCAAAGACAATTTATCAGTGAATCTGTATGTATTTGGCTTGATCCCTGACAAATCCTTGACAGGCCTTTAAAAGAGTGAATAAAGCAAAGGGGTAGTAAATAGCCCCCTAGCCATTAATTTGTCAAGGAAACATAGTAATGTAGTTGCGGTCAAGTTTGTGGCTGCTCAGCCAAGCATTCATGGGATTCACCGAGCAGTGCAAAAAAGAACTGGGAACATCTATTACAAAGTTTAGTTTGGCAGGGGAGAGCAGAAGCAAGCTAGAGAATACCCTCTTGGGAGTGCAAGGTCTGCTCCATCAGCTTACAAAGCCTGCTAGAATGACCTGGGGAATTAGGCTGCCGCAAGCCTGGAGGAAATCAGTTAGGAGCAACGGTTAGTGCCTGTAGGAGAGTGGTAAGGCAGGAAACAGGAAAGACTGGGAGTCTGTTGATTCTCTGTTTTAAAGTTCCTGCTTTATGAGCTCATAGACTGATACTCTCTTAGCTCTCCTAACAGCAGCCAAGTAAAGACACATTTGTTTCAGAGACTATTTCATTATGTGTTGATAAAGTCTAGGCTTCTCATTAACAGGTTTCCTCTGGCACCCCAGTTTCACTGCTTGCAGAGGCAATGTAAAGGATTAGGCGATTTATCATCTTGTAAAAGTCACATTGCTATTTTATGTTTTACCAACAAATCATTATTCCTGTATCCAAAAATATGCTATAAGAAGAAGAACTCCATGATACCCAGAGAAAAGTTTCTGCAGTAACCATTGAGTCTTAGACTTCAACTGCTGGTTAAAGCTGCTTTATTATCTGCCTCTCAGAGACAGCAGGGATGAGCCAGAGGTGAAATACCATTGGGAGCTGCCAAAATACTTGCAGGAAATTGCACAACTCAGCCCACCTGCTGCTTCACGAAGGGCAGACCAAGGATTTTGCCTCATATCGCACCTGCAAAGAGGGGGAAAAAATCTCTACAAGAAAAACAAAAAAATAACCATTTATTCTGACAATGGAATAGAAAGCCCACTCTCATTTTCGTTTTTTCTTTCCTCAGGTAATAGTATATCTTACATACAGGGAGGTCAAAGATTATTCTTTATTAGAAAAAAAGCTACAGAAGGTGGAAGAAGCAACAAAGGGAATGGCTATTTTAGATCTGCTCCTAACCAATAATTATGACTGATTAATGGAGTGGAAATGGTAGAATCCTTAGGTGGGAGTGATCATGTTCTCCAGGAGTTTGTTATACAGTGGAAAGGGCATGCTAAGCATATTAATACATGCATTCTAGATTTTAATGAAGCAGATTTCAGTAAATGTAGGAATCTACTGGGTGCGATCCCGTGGTCAAGAATAATGAAAGAGAAGGGAGTGCAAAATGGCAGGGAATTTCTTGAAAGTGAGATCTTGAGGGCACAATTTCAAATAGTTCCAATGAGGAGGAACAATGGGAGGTGTCTCAGGAAACCAGAGACAGAGCAAGGGGAAACTGTAACCCAGGGCGCGTGCACGCCATGAGCCCTGCCGCAGCACCGCCCGCTACTGCCCTACCCTGGAATGCCCCTGCGACACCCCCTCCATGGCCCAGCCATGCCTCCACTGTGGCTCCACCTGGGGCATCGCGGCCCCCTGCCCCATTGGCATGATGCCACTGAAGGAAACCAGGATGGCTGTCTAAAGAACTTTTAACTGAGCTAAGATATAAAAAGGACATGTGCAAGAAATGCAAAAGGAGGGAAATCACCAAAGAGGAATTCAAACAAATAACCAGGATGTGTTGGGAGAAGTCAGAAAAACTAAAGCTCACAATGAGCTAAGGCTTGCCAGAGTGGTTAAAAACAACAAAAAAGGCTTTTTTGAATATGTCCATAGCAAAAGGAAGACAAAAGACAGGATAGAGTCACTGCATGAAGAAGATAGCAATATGCTAACAGAGGGTGGGGAAAAGGCAGAACTACGCAACACCTTCTTTACCTCAGTCTTTTCCCAAAAAGGAAACAGTACTTATCCAGGGAAAAATGAAACAGAAAATACAGTAGGAAAAATTCAGCCCAGAATAAATAAAAAGTTAGTGCAGGATCACCTGGCTACTCTAAACCAATTCAAATCTCCAGGGTCTGAGCTACATCCCAGGGTATTGGCACAAGTAATCCCAAAACCATTTGCTATAATCTTTGAGAATTCCTGGAGAACAGGAGAAATCCCAGTGGACTGGAGGAGGGCCAATGCTATCTCCATCTTCAAAAAAGGGGGAAAAGAGGACCCTAATAATTATTGTCCAGTCAGCCTGACATTAATGCCTGGGAAGATTCTGGAGCAGATCATTAAACAGATGGTCTGCCAACACTTGGAAAGGACTACTGTGATCACAAAAAGTCAGCATGGATTTCTCAAAAACAAGTCATGCCAGACTAATCTTATCTCTCTTTTTGATAGAGTGACAAGCTTGGTAGATGAAGGGAATGCTGTGAACATAGAATACCTTGATTTTAGTAAAGCTTTTAACAATCCCAGGCCATGCGAGGATGCGGCTGGCCTCGACCCGGGCCAGGGCCTTTACGGCTCTGGCCCCTGCCTGGTGGAATGCTCTACCTCCAGCTGTCCGGGTCCTGCAGGACCTTGGCGAGTTCTGCAGGGTCTGTAAGACAGAGCTATTCCACCGGGCTTTTGGAGGGACCGGCCGCTGTCCCCCCCCCCCCGCGTTGAAACTGAAATCAAAGCTGCCTGTCAGGGAAATCACCTTGCCAAGTTGGGCCTCTAATTCCCTGCTTCCTTTTGGGCCTCTTGGCCTCTATCTTCCTCCTCCTTTCTTTCTTCCTCCCTTTCCTCCTTCTTTTCCCTTTCTTTGGCCTTATAGATTGGGCGCCTGAGTATATGTGTTTTACACAATCTTATTGTTATTAATTGCTGCTGAGTTTTTAATGAGTTAAATTTTATGCTGTATCAATTTGCTGTTGGAAACAGCCATATTGTGAGCCACCTCGAGCCCTTCAGGGATGAGGCGACCTATAAACAAACAAACAAACAAACAAACAAACAAACAAACAAGATGCCCCATAATATTCTTGCAAGTAAGCTAGTGAAATGTGGACTAGACAATGATGCTATTAGATGGATTTGTAATTGGTTGACTGACTGAACTCAAAGGGTGCTCATCAATGACTCATCTTCATCCTGGAGTAAAGTGACTAGTGGGGTGCCACAGGGTTCTGTCCTGGGTCCAGTGCTATTCAATATTTTTATCAGCGGATGATGGAATAGAAGCCATGCTAATCAAATTTGCAGATGACACCAAAATAGGAGTAGCTAATACTCCAGAGGACAGAATCAGAATTCAAATTTTTTATTGAGAGTTAAATTGATGTACACCGCCCTGAGCCTCCGGGTGGTCTAAAAATATACCAAACAAACAAACAAATAAAATGACCTGGACAGATTAGAGCGCTGGGCCAAAACAAACAAAATGACAAACAGAGATGAATGTATGGTACTACACTTAGGCAGAAAAAAAATGAAATACACAGATATAGGATGAGTGACACCTGGCTTGTCAACACTACATGCAAAAGGGATCCGGGAGTCTAGTAGACCACAAACTGAACATGAGTCAGCAGTGTGATGTGGCAGCCAAGAAAACCAATGTGATTCTGGGCTATATCAATAGGAGTATAGTGTCTAGGGATGTAATTGTACCTCTCTATTTTGCATTGGTTAGACCTCACCTGGAATATTGTGTGCAATTCTGGGCATTGCAATTCAAGAAGGACATTGACAAGCTGGAATGGGTCCAGAGGAGAACAATCAAAATGGTAAAAGGTCTGGAATCCATGTTTTACAAAGAGAGACTTAGGGAGCTGGGTATGTTTAGTTTGGTGAAGAGAAGGTTAAGAGATGACATAATAACCATGTTTAGATATTGGAAGGGATGTCATGTTGGTGCGGGAGCGAGCTTGTTTTCTGCTGCTCCAGAGATTAGTACCAGGAGTAATGGGTTCAAGGTGAAGGAAAAGAAAGTCCACCTAAACATCAAGAAAAACTTCTTGACAGTAAGGGCTGTTTGACAATGGAATGCACTAGCTAGGAATGTGGTGGAGTCTCCTTCTTTGGAGGTTTTTAAACAGAGACCGAATGGCTATCTTTCAGGAGTCCTTTGATTATGTGTTCCTGCATTGGACTTGATGGCCTCTTCCAACTGTTTGATTCTATGATTCTAACTGCAAGGGTCTGTGTGGTGGGTATAAGAAAGTTTGCTTGACCTGAAACTGTGTCTCCTACTTATTAAACCTTCTGAAGATTTCAGATGATTTTAATGATCAGTAAGTAAATGTGAATCTACAGTCGCTCATGACCAATTGTATTTTGAATTGTTCCACATAGGATCTTCTTTAAGAAATCTTTGGGACCTTTTCAATCAATGGTTATAACTAATGATACAGAATTATTTTTGCATACGAATAGCCTTTGTTGTGTAGGCTATGCAAGAGCAGGCCCTTCTTCATTCTGTTCTGACAAAAGCATTGCTTGAAATTATGACATAACTATTCCTGAGTATTCCTGTGACATTCTTAATTCTAACAAATTCTAACAAATTCTAACAAATCTAACTGTCCATTACTTGGTGAGATATTTGCTAAGATGATGAAAAGGTAGTCATCAAAGCCTTACACAACTAGGCAATAGCAATGTTATGATATTGTTGGGAAAGAATGTAGACTCTGCAGGAATTCATCATACTTAGCCAGTCAAAGTCATATTTTTTTTTAAAAAATGACTGCAAAGTGAAATTCTTTTCTACTTTGGCTCACTGAAGAACCACATGTATATTTAGTAACAAATTTCTTAGATTTCTAGAATTTAAGTTCATTTTGCTGTTCATTTCACAGGAAGATCAGAGTGAGATGTTAAAAAAAGAAAAGGTAATCAGTTATATATCCATTAAGAAGAGCAATCAGTGGATCTCGTTCCTTCATCTTCTCTATAGGTCCCAAATGCTTCTTAACTAAGATCCAGAGTTCTGTGATTTGAGGTGACTGGTATGTTTATCATCCCAAGTAATGTTAAATTTTGCAGTCCATTCCTCTCTATTTAAGCATATCCAGTTCTCTCTGTAGAGAATTACCATTGGCAACCAGCTTTTGTGTACTACCTGTACATATACTTGATAGATGATTATCTGCTGATTGCTTCATTCCAAAGCCTATCTCTTTTATAGGTTTACATCCCTGCTCAGTTATGAAGTTCACTGGGTGGCATTGAGCCAGTTGTTCTATGTCTGAATAACCTAACTCAGAAGGTTAATGTGAGGTTAAAATGGAGAATATGTAGCCTTCAGCTCCTGGCAGGATAGCAATGAGATAGACAGACAGATTAAGGCAGAGGCGTAGCTAGGCCATATTGTGCCTGGTGCTCACTCTGCATTTTCTGCCCCCCCCCCCTCTTTACCTTAGTTTAGCCTGAAAGTGCAGGCTGGGAAAAGCCGCCTGTTCACTTGAGGCTGAAAACAGCCTGGTGGGAACTACACTTCCCAGGAGACCTTGGGGCTCGCAAGGTCTCGTGGGAAGTGTAGTTCCCACCAGGCTGTTTTCAGCCTCAAGTATACAGGTTGCTTTTTCAGCCTGCACTTTCAGGCTGAACTAAGGTAAGTGTGAGGGGCAGGGGTGGGGGTGGGGGTGGGGGAGTCACGGGGGTGCTGTGGGGGGAGCAGGTGGTGATTCCCCACAGGTGTGCGCCCGTTGCAATGTGCACCCCCCATCCTCTGGTAGCTCTGCCTCTGTATTGAGGCAATGTCCAGAGATGGCGCCCTTGCATTTACCCACGCAGTCAGAGGCAACTAAAGACCAGTCACAGCAAATGGGGTAGTCAAGCCCAATAGATCACAGGGGCTTGGCAACAGAAGAGAAAGCAGTGTGGGACTCAACCCCATTCAAGGCAGGGCCAGATAAAGGGGAGAGTACCCGGTGGAGTGGAAAAGTGGAGAGGCAGTCCCAGCTTCACCACGCCCCACCAGCTTCACCAAAACTGAAGAAAAGCTCCTTTAAAGAAGGCTGGAAGGAAAGGAGGCTGGATGCATCAAGACTTGGAGAGAAGCCCCATTGGCACTGACACCTGATAATCTCCTGAATCAAGCCCCCGGGCTAGAGGGAGAGGGAGAAGTTGGGGTTGTCCCTCCCCCACAGGACTCAAAAGGCAGGTCCAGGAATAAGAGGGAATTGGGTGGAAGCAAACACCCTTTCTCTTGGCCTGTTAGAGGCCTTCGTAAGATCCTGCCAGAGAAGAAGGGAACCCTGTAGGGTGCTATAACTCTGGCCTCCACCCCTGCACTGGAGGAATTTGACAGGCAACTTGCAAAGTTATGCAGCAGCCTACCTAAAGTTTTACTCAGAAATATAATCAGAGCCATGTTTACCACACTTCCTTGCACAGAACTGAGAAACACAGAATAGACAGGAATACGCATTGGTCAACTAGGATCCTTTCCGTTACTGTGAGCACATTAAAAGTCAGAGAAATGTAATCTTTCCATTTAGAGCAAGGGACAGCACTTCTTAGCAAAAGTGTTCTCTGTGCAAGCAAGGCTTGTTTTTTCTAGGTCAATCAATCCATTTTGAGTATGGCATCAAGAGAATAGGGCTGTACACAAAGAGGAACGAAAGGGGTAAAATACTAATCAAAGTCTGAAATTCCTCAGAGCAGCTGCTTTGCTTAACATTCCTTAGCTGCAGTGTGGATTTCAATGAGGCTTTAAAACAGCCAGTTAATTATCATTGTAGATGTGTAGTTAAGGGGAAGGCTTTTGAAAATATGCTGCCATTGTTGTACACATGGGTCAAGGCAGGGCAGGTTTGGATTGATCTCTGACTCTTAGGGTTAAATGTTTGCCCTGGTCAGCACAGCAGGGAGACACAGATATTGAAAGAGGCAATAGACTTGCGTCTGATATGAGTTCTAGCTCATTTTCTCAGATGATGTTACCCCACTGCAAGAAAACCACACTTTGGACTCTGGAGCTCACATATGAGAAAATGTCAATGCAGTCTACTTAATGGATACAAGACTTGTCTCCCTCATGTCCGGGATTCCCGGAATACAAAAGCTTTTTCAAAATGGCTCTTTGAAGCTTTTTAAAAATCCCATGTAACATACTGTTTATGGTTTCACAAGCGTGCATAAATCACCAGTGGAAAGGTGGCATAGGATATGTAGAAATATGAATATAAATATGGCTTGTGATATATGTAATACAATTGTGTCAGCTTTCACTCAGCACGATGCTAAGTAAACAAGTTTCTGGCTGTAAGAATCCTGGGAAAACTATGTGTTGTACTTGAAACAATCGAAGAGCACTTTTAAAGAAAAGTGGGAAGCATATTGCAAAACTAGCATCACACTTTAGCAAAGCAACAGTAACACTATTCCTGGCTAACAGTGCAGTACTAAACAGACTTACATTCTTCTGAACCTACTAAACTCCATGGATTTGAATCATTGTCTTACTGATCTTGGACCCTCTCAGACATGCTTCCCACTCTATTTTGCTTGCTGATTTGGAGCTGTAATTTGACCTAAGGCCCTAAGGAGGTACAATGTATGGGATAAACTTTATGCAGTTTGGATTCTTTCAGTGCAAACTGGATGAAAACCAGGGTAGCACCACCACTATCCAAAAATCCCAGTATGGGGAAATTTTCTCAGTATAATACTGAAATAGTCCCAGTTAAGTGTGCATGTGCATGAGAGAGGAAGTCAACTAACCCAGTCCCAGTTTCTTGCATTCTCTCCCTTCTGGGTTTCTGTCTTTCAACTAGAGGTTGAACCATTGTAACTGAAGTTAACTTACATTCTTCAGATCATAAGAACTCTTTTTTGCTTTAATGATGGATCAGTGTCTACCCACTCTGAATGGTAGTCAACATAACTTTCAGTAAGAGGCTCATTCCTCTTTGAGGTTCCAGGATTGGATAAAGATCAAAGATGAAATGAAAGGATGTGTGGCTGGGCACCCCATTTCTAAGACTGCAGTATCTCCTTTTACTTGGACCCATGACAACCAAGGGACTCATTTTCCATTTCCTGCCACAACCCAACTCACCAATAATATCCCCAATTACAGGTCAGAGACTTGCTGGCCACACCTTCCAATCTGGTGATGGAGGAAATTAGCTCTTTGATGATAGATGAACCCTAGATGTCTTATCAAAGGAAGGGAGCAACTTCATGGATACTTCGTTTTCTTCTCTGGGCTTTCCCAAGTCACTCTACTGGTTTATATAAATCTTGGTTGAATTCTGACTAAAAGTGATGTCTGAACAGAGCCTGAGATGGCAAGCTGGGAAGAAACCTGTGGAAAAGAGACGTCTATAATCCTATATTAAGGATAACTTTTGAATATGGCTTCAGAACCCAGTTTTTAAAAAATATCCTCTTGTTGGAATTGTTTGCTTCAGAAAGTCTCCAGCCTCATTTGCCCTCTGTCTTTGTAACTAGCCCTGGCTGTTCTTTTGGCTAGAACTGCCACCAAAATTTTGCTTACAATCACATTTTAAACAAATGTAGAGGGTCTCCATAAGTGCTTGCCTTCTTCCCACCCTCATATGTTTTCTTCTTTATTCTTCCTTTTCATGTATGTAGTGTCTATCAGTGGTATAAGTTGTTCCCCAAGCTTTGCTTCCAGAATGCACTGTATTGAAGGGATACATTGTGATATTTAATGCACGGAGAAAGGAGTGAGATCATGCCTGCTAGCATCACAATCTGACTTCTGCTCATTTAGCCATCCTGTGGCAAGGGTGCATACTGGTATGTGTAGAACTCGTATATATGTAGCCTATTTGAATAAATTTTCAGTGTATGGCATTAAGTAGCAAGACCAGTGACACAATCTTGCCCACATTCCATAAGGTCAGTATTTACTTATAATTCACAAAATTTTATGCTGCTTCTCCAGACCCACTTTAGTAAATATACTTTTCTCATCCTTCACAATTTGAAAGAGTATTCATTTCATTCTAAAAAGAATGTCATTGTCTAAACACAGAAATCTCTCCTGAACTTTAGTTTTCAAGAAAACAGAATGAATTGTACCTTCTTGAATATTGAAGCAATTATACAATGATATAAAGTAAAGGTTTAACGAAAATTAATTTTCACAGAAGCATTCACATAACATATTCTGTGTCAATGAAGTATTCCAGTCAGATTTGTTTGTAGTGTGCAGAAAACGTTGGCTATTAATTTTACATTTGGAGTGCTTCGCCCAGCTGTTCAACACAGGTAACTATTTATCAAATGAATTTGTTGAATAAAGGTGAGGAACATAATGGCCAAACTAAGATGAAAGGCCCGAACAGGAAACTTCTTTCCTTTGGTTACTGGGTTTGCCCAGTTAGATAGCTCAAGCCTAAGTGCTGACTCAGAGACTGAAGATATTCTCCCTGGTTTTGAATAGCTACATAAAATTGTTCTGCGTAATCTGACTATGCGATTGTGTAAAAACAAAATAGATTTGCTTTCCTTTTATGCACTGATAAATACAGGGAAATGAACCAAATAGGATGCACATCTGAAAGCAAGTATATGTCTGTAGATTGTATAAAAAGGAATGTCTTGTGGAAAGAAAGAAAATGGCCAGAGGTTTTTAAATATTATTTATAATTCGACTTTCCCATAAATACACAAGGTGGGTCACAAAAATTTACAGCAAGAATAAACAATAACAAAAATTAATAACACCCACTGTCTGTCATCCATATGGGCAACATCCTGTGCTGATTCTTTGTCCAGCCAAAACAATATTAAAAACAGCAAACCATTTTACAAAAAGGCACTTGGAAAAAGTTGTGCCTGTAGTAGGGCAGAATTGGGAGGGCTTTCCTAACTTTCACTGGTAAATTGTTCCACCAGGTAGGAGCTACAACAGGCCATAACACATCACATTTGTCTGCAGGAGGTGCTCCACAAGATTAATGGAATTGGCACAACAATACATTACAGGAAAGGTGGATATGTAGATATGTAGCTCCCAGGCCATGAAAGATATCAACCAGCACTTTGAAATGAAGTCAGAAACTAATCACCAATCAGTTACATGTCAGCAAAGCCAAGATACTATGATCATTTCACATTGCTCCGGATAATAATTAAGCTGTTACATTTTTCATAAGCTGGGCTATTCCACATTATTGTGAGGTATAAAAGTCTTTAATGGTAGTCTTGGTCATTAGACTTCAGTAGGTAGAGTACATAATTAGAGTTCAGTAGGTACATACAGGTTGTTACAACATAGGCAGGGAATCAGCAAGCACTTGAAGGCTGAAGTGTGAAGAGTGGTTTCCAAACCAGCCATCATTGACCTGACAGCTGGATGGACACCAGGGCTCCACTGTTGTTGAGCAGGACTGCTCAGTTGCTTAGTATCATCTGGGGAGAGGGTGAGGTTTAATACTTCTGTTTAATGTTCAGGGTAGAATAAACGAAGTCAACATCAATGCAGATTCCAACAGACGTCTTCTATATCACCAGTGCAGGGAAATCACTGACTCTTATTTTTACCACCTTTTTACTTCTGGGACTGAGGTGCCTCTAATAATGGTGGTGTGAAAATAGAAAGCACTTTTCCTCAGTCCTTTTATCACACATCAGCGAAAGGATACCCATTGACTTTTATTTCAGTTTCCTTCTCAGACACTTCCCACACTAGGTACACTAAAGTACATATACTGAGGCAAGAATAAACTTAAACAAGAACTCAATTTAACAGGCAGAGGGGATGGTAAAGGAAAGGATATTTAAACTTGAAGATGGATGGTTGAAGCAAACAAAACAAGAGGCAAGAGAAATATATTTATTCTAATTACACAAGAGAGCTTGGCACAGAGATTTATAAGTTTTGGTTTCTTTAGCACAGCACTTAAGAGTACTTAGTTCATTTTAGCTTAGATGGTAGTTTCAGATATATTTCATAAGATGTTTCACAGCTTGTACAGTTCCTTTACTGAGATGTTCTGGCTTATGGCTGTTGACGTACAGGGGCCTAATGTAGGCTAGGTACATTAACTCAGTATCCACACACACAGCCCTCTCAGGTAAAACTAATTGCAGCAGCACAACTAGCCTTAAGGAAAAACAAATATGCACTTTTTGACTTTTGTGATTTCTTAAAGGCTGAGGGAGCAGCAGAATAACAGCTGCATGTCTGAAAGCTGAAGAAGGGGCTTGTTTCTCTGCAAAATGACATAATTTTGACTGAGAAAGCTAGATTGATTGTACACACCCTCTGTGATACTAGCTTACCTCATAAGTTGTTACAGGAGCTTTTATCCTATGCTTGTAAGATTCTGTTTCAATCTATATCGTTTAGTTGCAGCTGCCTCTTTTCAAAACTGTGTACCCAAAACATCTTTAAAAGATGGCTTCTGGGTGCTTTCCAGACAGCAAAGATGTAAGAGGGGGAAAGAGGGTGTTTCCTGCCCGACCATTTTGCTCTCTGGTCAGTTTCACCCTCAACTTGTGCCCAACAATTTATGTGCAGCTAAAGGGATTCTCCCTGCCACCATTCCCTAAAGGTAGTCCCAGGATGTTTGTTCTCCAGGCTCTGATCCTGGATGCCCTTTCAGCCCCAAAAGTACATAGTTGTACTCAGCTGGTCCTGCTGATTCTAGCAATATTTCTACTGCCCATTGAAAAGCATTAGGTTGACCTGCCCTCCACAGACCAAATATCAGTCTGTGGATGGCACATCAACCCAATGCTTTTCAATGGGTGGCAGACCCATCTTCCGAGTGGCTATTATTTTGATATGTATGTTTGCATAGCTATGAAGCTAGCTCCTTGAAAATTAAAAAAAATTGAAACTATATATTGCCAGAATCATCAGGACCAGCTGAGTGCAACTATATACTTTTGGGGCTGAAAAGGTGACCAGAATCAGAGCCTGCAGAGCAAACATCCTGAGGCAACCTACTGCAAATGACAGCAGGAAGAATCCCTTCAGCTGTACACAAAATGTTGGGTGCAAGCTAACTGTGAAACTGACTAGAGAGCAAAACAGTCCAATGGGAAACATAAGATGTCACCTGAGCTCTGCATTCTGCACAGCCAGACAGGAGCCAGACAGGCAGCATCAGGGGGAAAGGTGCACTTTGAAGCATTTTTTAAAACCATGTTGAGCAGAAATAATGTGTACTAAGAACATCTAGGGAAAAATCTGTGCAGAGTGCCTTCCCAGAATGCCTTTTTTTTGCATCCTCAGGACATTTAATTTCAGCTGTGCAGAATGGGCAATTATCCTTTGGCTGATCTACTGCCCTCAGAGTTTAGTTTAACACTTCTTCGCAGCTGTTAACAGTAGGAACAATTCCAATCAAAAGCCATTCACAAAGAACATTCAGGTTTATGTTCTCTGAAGATTTTTCTGATTAAAATCTTCACAGTTTTGACAGGGAGCTAACCTCCTTCCCCTTTCTATACATCACACTCTTGCCTGCTCAATCAGAGTGCAGAAGGCCAAAGCCAATCAGGTAGCTCCACTGTTCCTAAACCTTTCCTGCTCCACTCTGAAGTTAAACACTAAGGCTGTTTCCACATGGGCAGAAAACAGCACCCTAGGGACGGTAAAAACACCTACCATGGGGCACTGTTTGCACAACAAGCACTGCTGCATCGTAGCAGTGCCATGCTGGGCCCACCCAAGTAGCGCGAAGATGCTGCTTCCAAACCACGGTCCCCGAGTGAGGTTTTTCGAAAGCAGCATCTTACCTTGCCTTCCTGTACAGCTCCGGGGCAGCTGGAAAGACATGCCCACGCTGCCCTCTGACCCCCTGGGGTCGGAGGGCAGTATGGGCGTGCCTTTCCAGCTGCCTGGAGCTGCACAGGAAGGCAAGGTAAGCCCCTCGCACACCCTAGGTGGACCCATGCAGAGCCACCCCTGTGGGCTGTGGCAGCATTGGGATTGCCTGCACAGGACCGTGCAAATGGTCTCGACGCTCCACCGGCTTCATTTAAGCTGGTGGGAAGCCGCTGCCTCTGACTGTGCAGAAACGGTCTTAGTTTGCTATGATAGAATTGCATTTTAAAATTACATTTTCCTTGCTATTGTCACACTGGCACCCTGCAGGCTACCTGTTAGCAGCCACTTATACCTAAAGATGTTAAGAAAGTTTATAATGCAACTCAGCCATTAATAAATACTAGATTTGTCCAAAGTTGGTGTCTTTTGTCTTCATTCATGGTATGGAGACAAATGCATTTGAGAAAGTGTAGCTTCTTAAAGGGTATCCAAATAATGACTATTCGAAAAATAAAATTTGGCAAAGATATGTGAGTGTTTTTTAAATTAAGAACTTAAAGCATTTTTCAGCTAGCATCCCCCATCTGTAAGCTCAACATTTCATTTCTTCTGAATCTCATCTTACTGGCCATGGGGTGTGTCATTATTTGCTGAGCAGACTAAATTAAGTGTTATCTGTAAACTTGGAAATCTTGGCTCTCTGTCCCACTGCATAAGTTACATTTGTGCAAATATTTCAGTGCTAGAGTCTAACACTGACTCCTGTCATGCTTCTTTCCTATGCTTTTACTTGAATATTTTCCATTTACGACTGCGCTACATTTCCCATGCATTAGCCAAATTAGTGTCCAAGCATGCATTTTTTCTCCTTTTGTGCATCAGTTCAATGGCAAGTGGTGAAGGCCAACAATCATGAATAGGTTAGGCATAATCTACATTTCTTCTTCTTATGTTTAAGAATCAATGTGTGTTCAGCTGAAAGTCCTTTAAATGAAGTCTTTAAATACATTTCATGTAAGTTTATTATTTTCATAGTTTAGCAGGCTCTTCTAATTAATTGTTCTTCCTTACTGGAATAAAAGTTTGAATTTTTCTATCTCCCCTGTTCAGTAGCATTATTGCATATCTGCATAATGGGTTAACAACCGATGGCCCACCAGCTAAATTCTTCACTCAGTGAACATTGCCAACGGATTGCCTGTCTCTCCCACATTGCCCACAACCACTGTTGCAAGAACAGATAATGGGCTAGTGGAAGAACTAGCTTTGATTTGGAAGACTTTGAGCTGCATCCTGGGGTGGAATCAGCTGGTGGAAGCAGCGTGCAGTAGTGCTGGCAAATTTGCCCTCACTGGAGCACTTACTCCCACGGAGTGGTGAAGTTACTGGCATGCAACCGCTGCAGCCCTCCCCAGCACTGAGACGCAACACTAGATGCTGCACCAGTGTCCCAGTGCCCCTGTCGCTGGTGTAGTGGGGCAGGCTAGGGGTGGGCCTAGGGGTGGTCTGCTGGGGAAGCATTTTCACTTTTTGAGCCTTCCCACACCGCCAGGAAGCTTCTTTGGGAGTGGCGAGCAAGTGTGGGTGCAGTGTCATCCAGCTCTTGAATGGGACTGCCCACCTCCCCAATTATTCAGTAGTCAAGATAATGCCTTCTAAAGCTGCCTTTAGTCATTTTCATCTATTTTTATTTCATTTTGGAGCTGTCAAATCACATAATAACAAAACAAATTGCATCAATTCTTGAATATAATCAATATAATAAGTCCAATATGGAGACAGTCTCCTTAGTAGGGTTGCCAGCTCCAGGTTGGAAAATACCTGGAGATTTGGGGAAAGGAGTGGAGCCTGAGAAAGGTCGTGTTTGGTGAGAGAAGAGACTACAGTAGGGTATAATGCCATGGAGTCCACCTTCCAAAGAAGCCATTTTCTCCAGTTGAATTGATCCCAATTATCTGGAGATCAGTTGTAATACCAGGAGATCTCCAGCTACCACCTCAAGGTTGGCAACCCACTCCTTGAGGAAGGTTTCTCAGAGGTTAGCTGGATCTACCCTAATATGCCTGCCCTGCAATAAACACAGGGAAATGCTTCACTGGTACTAATTAGCATGTGGGGCTGCATGGACTGGGTTCCTTAGATGAAAGGTACAATCCAACTTTTTCCAACTTCCCCTCCAACTCCTTTAAGCAGGTTTAGGAGTCTGAAAGGAAAATGAGCATGCAAATAAGAATGGAGACTTTCTTTCCTTTGTGTAAATGGTCTGCTTTCTCATTCCACTTAGTAGTAGTAGTAGTAGTAGTAGTAGTAGTAGTAGTAGTAGTAGTAGTAGTAGTAGTAGTAGTAGTAGTAGTAGTAGTAGTAGTAGTAGTAGTAGTAAAGCCTTTATTGGCATTATAAATTACAGTAAAACATTTATCAATTTAAAAAACTAGAATGCATCAAATATATACACATTCCACTTAGTACCACTTGAGCACAAGAAAGAAAGCATCTTTTCCTGCTCTTGTAAATCTCTGTCATGTCCTTCTCTAACTTCTTGTTCTGAAACAATGGATATAGGGATGTGAATCAACAGTATAAGGCACTGCTGATGGCTCTTTTACACTTCTCCTCAATGGACAAAAAACGTATAACATCGGTGACTACAGTTAGGAGGAAGCAGGAAATATCAAACCTGGCAGAAAGGCAAAACGGGTTTCACCCTCCTCATTGAAGTTGGCCATGTTAGTGGCCTTTTCTTCGTGTGCATCCCCTGCACATAGCATCACCTTTCGGGGCTCTTGCAGGACTTCTGCAAAAAAGCAAAAAAATCAGTTTGCAATCACCTGATGCACAGTATTCAACCTCTAGTATTCAGGTGTGAGAGAGGTAATGAGGACAGGAGCAAGGGCTCTGGTGTCTACTGAGGGCCATTTGCTTAAGCATTACCTGATTACAGATAATTTTAATTATCAAAAAAGGCAACTGAATATACAGAAGTGTATTTTTGTGGCCACTTGTATTTTGAATTACTCCTATTAATTATTCCTGCAATGGAAAAGGGGACTTACTATCGGCCACCTTTGTTCAGTCCATTTGAGTCACATACTTTTTCTTTCACCCCCCCTTTTCACTACTGTTTAGCTAAAAAGTAAATAAATAATGTGAGAGTGCTGAACACATCTCTGGATTCCTCTTTTAACCTCTCCCTTCCATGAAGATTTTCCACACATTTTTAGATTGCAGAGCATTTTCTATAGGAATTATAGCCCAATCCAAAGCCTATGGTGGCTGGGTACATTGCAGCTACTCCACTGCCCTGCTGCCTCCAGAGGGCTTCCAGGTTGTGTGGGGAGGGAGGAAAAATAAAAACTCTCTCCAGCCACACAAAGCCCTCCATGTCGCTAAATGGGATTCTCTTACTCATATATACTTCAGCCAGAAGATCAAGCCCTACCTTTTCAGCACATTTTGTGCAGAAAAGCCCCCCTCTAATTTCTATACATAATGTGAAAGTGAATCCAAGTTGGTGAGCGAGTGAGGGGAATGGGTGGCGAACAAAAAAGGCTGGGAGCTGAGGGTGTTTTTCTGCACCTGCTCCTTGCTATGTGGACACAAAGGCAGCTCCTAGGTAAGCCTTGGGCTGTTAACGCTTCGAAACAACTGCACATACAGGGTGGCCAGTAGCTTCTATTCACGCGGTGAATATTTCAGTGAATAGGTGTGAATATTAAATATTTAAATTTATATGTTAGCAGTAATTTTGTTCAAGCCAGGAAGCTCCATTGAATGGGCTAGGGAGCCATACTCAATTGGGAAATCCGCACCATTGCGAAGTTCTCCATGGTGGCAGGAATCCCCTACACACAGGGAAAATATGGGTGCAGCCACTGCCAGCTACGCTCCTTCTCGGCCCCCCATTTTCCAGTGTTTTGGAAAGCAGGTGGAACTTCTATCCAGCTGAGCTGTGTAGACTCCGGGTAAAAAAAAAGACTCTGCTTTGGGGCAGCGGCTGCCATCACCATGCAAGCATCTTCACTGTGTAATGATAAGCTATCTGTGTTGAAGGAGAACCTGTAGGGACTTTTTAAAAGGGGGATCTTGTTGAGCATCTCTTCCTATATGGAAACTCTGAAGAGATACTGTCTGTGAGAGTTATATATTCCACTTCAGAACTTTTGAAGTTATTGTTGATACCATACTGTTTTTCTTTGAAATAAATATTCAAAAACTTTTTTATTGGTATTTATTTTTATTTTTGAAATTTACCAGTAGCTGCTGCCTTTCCCACCCTAGACTTATACATGAGTCAATACGTTTTCCCAGTTTTTTGTGGTAAAATTAGGTGCCTTGACTTATATGCAGGTCAACTTATACACGAGTATATATGGTATGCCACCCTTTTGGGTGGCAAAAATCAAGGGCATCAGCCATGGTGCTCACAGCATGAAAGCCCCAATGGAAGCTGACTAAAATTGGCTCCACCCCCAAGAACACCCCAGACTGCCTCTCCTGCACTAGAATCCAATTGGATGCCAGTGTTTTTACACAACGGCCCCCAATTTCCAGGTTTTGCCACGGTGGAGCTGATGAGTGGCAGAATGCTAGTGCATTTGCTCTCTGTGCCAGCGGGGGTGCCCTTTATGCCAGCAGAGGGAGCACACATGTTGGTGCAAGGTCATGCCACTCCCAAAAGCTGCTCCCTCCAGGACTGGGCCATTAGTCACCTAATGCATGTAAACTCATGTACAACAATCTGTTCTGATTTTTTTGCCCAACTATATCATTGACAGTGATGATGGACTGGACATTCTGTAAAGTGAATACAAATGTTTCTACCAGAGCCACCTTTGTTTCCCAGAAGAGTCTATTCATTATACTGAGTAATCAAGTATTCATTATACTGAGTACTGAATAATCAAGAGTTCAAACAGCTACTGTGCAAATGTGATCTCTACAAGATATCTATACCCTGTCAAAATGTCTGTGTGCATCCTAGGATTGTCAACTCCAGGTTTGGACACACTTGGATATTTGAGAGTGGAGTGTGGGATGGTGGGGTTTAAGAAGGCTATAATCCACCTTCCAAAGCAGCCGTTTTCTCCAGGAGAAGTGGAATAAACAGTATTTATTTTAAATATTTATGGATTGTCAAAGGTGAGGTTGACTCCTCAACTCCTGATTAGATTTAGTGTAATAAGAACATAAGAAGGCCCCTGCTGGATTAGACCAGTGGTCCCCATGTTCTAGCAACCTGTCTCTCACAGTGGCTAACTAGTTTCTCTGGATGTTCAACAAAAGAGCAATGATGCCTAGGCAGAGCTACCACGGGGCAGGGGGTACACAAATGTCCTGGGCACGGGTGCAGGTCTGGGGGGCAGAGAATCACTCCCCCACCCCTCCCCTCCCCTCAGGCCGCTTGAGGCCACCTCCGCATGCCGCAGGAGCCTCCGCAGCCGGCAGCCGCCCCACAGATCAGAGCAGGCTGCTTTTTTAGTTTTAAAAAGGTAGGTGAGGAGTGTTTGGGGGGGGCATGGGGGTCATAGGCACCATTTTGCTTTTGGTGCCATTTTCCCTTCCTGTGGCCTTTCCCTGATATTGTCTCCCAGCATTGGCATTCAGAAGTTTACTGCCTCTGAATCTGAAGACTTCCTTTAGTCACCATGGCTAGTAGCCACTGATGGACATATCCTCCATGAATCTGTCTTTTAAACCTCTTGTAAAGCAGGCCATGCCAGTGGCTCTCACTACATCCTCTGGCAGCAGTGTGTTCCAGTGCGCACCACCTCACCATTACCTACAATGAACTTCATTTGCCGCACTGTTGCCCACTCACTCAATATGTGTCAATCCTTATCAAGTTCTTCACAATCAACTCTTATGTGACAACTCACTCCTAGCTATTCTGGGATTCCGTTTGTTGGTCCTAAAATAGCTGATGTCTGCTTCCAAACAACCATTTAAAACAGGGGTCCCCAAACTACGGCCCGGGGGCCAAATGTGGCCCCCTGAAGGCATTTATCCGGCCCGCCAGGCATGGCGGCGATGGCTCCATTCATGTGCAGTGGGGGCTCGAAGGAGAGGAGGAACCGGCCCCAATGGCTGTTGATTGCAGTTACATGATGGCACCCCCAAATCTCCATGAATTTTCTGACTCAGAGTTGGAAACCTTACATGTGGCAACGCCTGCTCCACCCTTCCCTCTCAACTACTCCATGTGTTGCTCTCAGGCTTTCTGTTCCGCCTCACTCCCATTGGCATCAGCCAGGCTGGCGAATTGCTCGCTGGCTGTTAGGGAGGAAAGAACCCAGGAAGATACCTGATCCTGGGTTAGATGGAATGTTTCATTGGGAAAGTTCTGCTTTTTACCTTCGTATTCCACAGCCTCCCCAACAATATTTGGAGCCCACCCTGTACTTGACATACTTTGGTCACTGTTCTAAAAATAGACCATGACAGAAAGGCTGAAAGGCGAAATCAAACATTTTACAAAAATTTGTTCATAGTTTTTTTTAGTCCCGCCCTCCAACAGTTTGAGGGACAGTGAACTGGCCCCCTGTTCAAAAAGTTTGGGGACCCCTGATTTAAAACATCCATTGGTTTTTCCAACACTGTTGAAATAAAGGAAAAGCAAATAGATTTGTGCAACACATCAATGACACGTCAAATCACCTCTCCAAGTGGTTACCTTTTCTCTAAGTTGCTCTTTGCGTTAATATGTAAAATTGTTTCTTAAGTGGGTATTGAATCCTATAAGATGTTTGCTTGAATGAATGAATATTGGTGACTGTTGATACTTGATACAGGCTGTTGCTTTGTCTACCAGGTTCAGTGGGAACAAGAGAGTAATAGTTGTAATGAAGTCAGAAAAGCAGATAGGTTTTCCCTTTTCTCAAAGGCATTAACCACATAAAGAAGAGCCCTGGAACTTCCTACTACTTAGAGGAGCATGAAACAAAGCAATGTATTCCTATGGGTACCAAAAATCTGAATACAGATGTACATTCAGGCTATGGTTAAAGGTAGCTTTGTGTAAGCCTGTGATGAGACTAATTTAATATCCTGTGCCCAAAATGCTCTCTAAGGGTGCTCTTGGATTAGATTTCTTTAATAAAGGAGCCATTCAAAATAAACAACATGACCTCACCAATACAGTCTGTAATTTACCGTAAACGGAAATTCCACAAAACCATAATGAGAAACATACTTCAACAGATGTAGGATTGAGGATGAAGAGTGAGATCTAATTTGGATGAGAATTTAATCCTCACAGGATTCTCCAGATATTTTACACTGCACTTCTCATTAAATACAAAGAAATGATCTGCTTTAATTTAATAGAAAAAAAACAGTACCTTAACTATGTTTCATATTTACTTTCATATTTACTATAGTAAAAATAAGTTCATAAAGTATATGCCATTTAATATCTCACAGAAAATAGTTTTCAGAGAACAGAAAGTGCATTTCATGATTGTCCCTGTTCGCAGGTTTTGAAGGATTTTGCAGTACTTTAAAACCTTGCCAAATATGCTTGATCAGGATGATAATAAGGTGTCATCAAAAGCAATGTCTTCATCACACCATCTAATTCTCATCAAACTTGTTTCCATTGTTAGTGAACTGAAATATTATGTTGTTGGTGATGAGAGATAGAGGCTCAAAAGATGCTGCAACAGTTATGGTTATGCATGAGCAGACTGGTATCTCTATGACTGACAGAATATGGGAAAGGTGCTGTTCTCTGGATAGAGAGTATCGTTTCAATTGTCAAAGAAAATACACTATGTTTTTGATGTGTTAACACTTCTTGATTGGAAGATCAATTTTTGATGGACTTGAGCTGGCACACAGATTAGCTAAAGCAGTGGCGAAGGAGGTTAAGAGCTCATGTATCTAACCTGGAGGAACCGGGTTTGATTCCCAGCTCTGCCGCCTGAGCTGTGGAGGCTTATCTGGGGAATTCAGATTAGCCTGTGCACTCCCACACACGCCAGCTGGGTGACCTTGGGCTAGTCACAGCTTCTCGGAGCTCTCTCAGCCCCACCTACCTCACAGGGTGTTTGATGTGAGGGGGGAAGGGCAAGGAGATTGTAAGCCCCTTTGAGTCTTCTACAGGAGAGAAAGGGGGATATAAATCCCAACTCCTCCTCCTCCTCCTCCTCCTCCTCTTCTTCTTCTGCTTCTTCTTCTGCTTCTTCTTCTGCTTCTTCTGCTTCTTCTTCTTCTTCTGCTTCTTCTTCGGTCCCGAGGTTTCATGTGGAGAGAGGTCTGAAGAGTTCATTTGGGGAGCTGAGGGTTCATTTGGGGAGCTGAGGGTTAATTCTTGGGGGGGGGTGACTTGTCTGTGTGTGTTGGCTGTGAAGAATTACAGAGGGGTATGATGCTAAATATATTTGAAAGTGCACCCAGGGAGAGGGGCATCATGCAAGCAATACAAACCAGATATTCCATGAATTCTAAATACCTGGTTAGTAACATTTCTTTGGTATGGTTTGCTTAGTGCACCTAGATGTTTTTTTGTGTACCCTGAGTTTGTGCCTTGTAAAAATAAAGAGTCTGCACACTTCTTTGCACACCTGCCTTGGCTACTCAACATGCTCAAGTAATATACCCCTGTGGTGTTGATCTCAAATCACTCATGAAAGAAATAGGGAGGGACTGAATTTTTGCCTGGGATGATGGTGGCAAAAAGAAAAGGGAGGTAAGACAGTAGTGGTCTTTCCCATATGTGACAACATTCTTTACATGGGTCTTTGTGTGCATAAAGTGCTGTCAAGCCACAGCCGACTTATGGCAACCCAGTGGGGTTTTCAGGGCAAGAGGCTAAGGTCAGTTCCACAAAGGGCAAATATAACAAGTGCAGGAAACTATATAACCCTTGGGTGGGGGGACTTTGCACATGTTCCATCCCCAAAATTTGTCTGCCATTTTATTTCCCCTGGGTTTTTTGAAAATCACTGAACCAGCAATCCTTTTGAAAAATCCTAGGTAGCAGCCACTGCCACATGATTGGTCAGGCAGGAGGCACTTTATTTCCCTCCATTCCACCCACCATCCATGGTCAGGGAGAATCCACCTGCTATTGCCTGGCCATTGCAAGGAGGCCCCTTTTTCTTTTTTTAAATTTTGCAGGTTGCATCTGCATAGTCAGTTGTATTGTGGAATGATTGGCATGGCTGTGGGAGTTCATTTCTGCATGCCTGGTAGCTACGCATGTGTTGCCATTTTTTTTTAAAGAGAAGAGTGTGAAATCAACCCAGATTGTTTCCATGGGCTCCAGTCACTGCCTCCATGGCATGCATGTGCATGGGAAAACAGTAAAATGGGTTCCTTTATCAAGACTGCAACCCGTCATACATTTGCTGTGCGAAATCAACCAAACAAGTGGGTTTACCATTTCCTTTCTCTGTATACCAACCCTGGTATTTCTTGGTGGTCTTTTTGGTGGGTCTGTATATATTTTTAATAACATCAACATACATAAAGCATTGAGTAAACCACAAGATAGCTTTTTGATACTTTAGAGATGCTAACACAATTTTATTCTAGCATAAGCTTTCAATGACTAGAACCCATTTCTTCAGATGGGCTCTAATACATGAAAATTTATGGTGGGATAAAATTTTGTTAGGCTTTGAGGTGTAAAAACTCCTGTTTATTTTTGCTGCAACAGTATAAGAGTGCATTCCTCAGCAGAGTTACACTCTTCTAAATTAACTGAAGTTGATAGTCCTACAAGTATGTCACTCTGTTTAGGACTGAACTCTAAAACTCTGGGATTATCATAGACGTTTCCAGTGTAAGCAAACTCTGGAAAATATAGTTCTTCAAGAGAATCTCTTGCTGTATTCTTCTCATCCTCAGCAAATAACCATCCTTAGGATGCCATAATAGATCTTCATCTTTTTGGACAGAACCCACGCTCTGAACTTTATTTCTTTTATCTAATACTAAGGGTGCCTTGAAGTTACCTTGTTCAGCAGTCCCAGTCAAACTGTAAGCCAGTTAGGAATTTCTTGAGCAACTTGAACAGCTGCTAAACAAACAACAGCTGCCTGTTGGTCAGAAAACAACTCATTGCAGAAGGGGTATCAGCTATGATTCAGGTTCTTAGACATCCTGCCCACTTAGCAAAGTGAAGCTTTAACAGGTAGCTGTTTCCTCCTGTCTAATATGGGCAGGGACAGATGCAATGTTTTAAACTCTGCATTGCAAAAGGGAGAGGAGAAAGAGTTGTTTTCTCTCTCATTCTCTACAGCCCAAGCTGACTGTAGGAAGTGAGGAGAAGAGAAATCACCTGGGATTCTGATCAGTCCCACCTTCAAATTTGCTGCAAATCTCAGCAAATCTAGAAGGCAACAAACTCCAGGCCTGGAAATCAGAAGAAACTGACCTCCATCTTATCAGCTGAGAATCAGCTCCAGATTCCTTCCTCCTTACAAATGTTGGTACAGGCAACATTTCCCCACCTGAAGATCAGGAGTTGATTTCCCAGATGATCCCTCATCAGCTGGGAGCTACTAAGTAGCTAATTTCTGAGAATATCTGCACCCAGGTTGTAAACAGCCAAACAGCGATTGATTAATTATTTACCTGATCACTTCTGGCAAACAGTAGGAGACTCTAACTGGCAAGTATTCAAGCATCCCTAATAAAAACTAAGGGTTTTTTTACTTGTATAAATTTTTCCCACTGGACAACTGTAACAATGAGAGGTTTTCAAAATCCAGTGCAGAGCCCAGAATATGGAGGACAGGTGTGTATCATATTGGCTTCAGGATGTGTAACACTAAATATTTTCACTGGGTATACATGTTTTATATTCTATGTTATCTTATCTCTGTAGATAAAAATCAACCGAAAACCTTTATTCTTTCCTCGTGGAGTTGTCTAATTTTAAACAGAAGTTAATCCTGGCAATCATTTCACTGTATAAACATCTCTCAATATCACCCTTGTGAGTTTGTTGTGGAAAAAACTCTGGGATTATTTTCCCTCCCACATTAAAACCTCTAAGCAATCATACAAGGACGTTTCCTCTTCTTCCTCTTAAACTCATCGTCACTGTATTTTTGCAAGATGACCAACGGTTGTCCTCCTGTTCCCTAAGATCCAGAAGTATCAAAATCCTGTCTTTGAGTAAATTTACTTAAAAGTAAGGCTGACATAATATCTGTTAGATTTTTGAGGTCACTGATATTACATTGGGCATGGTAGATTTAGACCATCCATTTCTAATGCATTCACCTTCCTTTTTACCCTTTCAAAAACTTTATTTCTGTATGGTATCTTAGGCACTTACTAGGGAATAAATCTTATTGAACACAAAAGTGAATCCTCAGTAAACATTCAGACGAACTAGCTCTAAAGGAGATAACTGCTTTTCAAAGACCAACACATACACTTTCAGCTAGGTAGCAGAGTTGCCACATACTCTCAAGATTCTTGTGATAAATTCATAATTCCATACCCAAGTATATGAAAACCTTGACTAAGAGTGCAATGAAATGAAGGTGAGGAAGGGAAAGGAGTACATATTTTCTCAGAATCAAAGATGTTCCCTCCAATAAGAGCTGCTGATGGTTTCTGGCTATTTTCACTCCGTCATCACTCACACCTTCATTTGTAAAACACACTTTTAAACTCAGAGTTCCTGAATCTGGAAGAAGCGCATTACCAAACCCCATCTGAGGAATGCAGCCACCACTGGCAAAACACCATCCTGAGTCTGAGTAGGAGATAGGGCATTACTCCAGAATGTCTGAATATATGAAACCATCAGACCAGGAATGGATAACTTGGTCAGATCTTAGGCATGGGGTGATAAGACAAAGTTTACTCCCAGCACTAAAATAAATAAGTTAATATATATTGTTTTTGTTTTAAAATTGTTCTACTCTACTTTATTGAATTACTGTAAACCATACGGACTCAGGTGATGTGCAAAATAGCCCTTTGTTTCAGTTATGTTACTTGCTGACAACACAATGCTTTTGCCACATTAACAAAATACAGGGCACTCAGTCTGTAACCTTTAATTTATTTTTCCCCTCTTTTGTTGCTTTTGCTTTCTAGTTTTATCTTTATTACTATTAAGGTAAAAATGTGGGGCAGAAATATGGAATGCTTTTGTAAATGTGGAGAATGATTCTTGAAACATTGATCAGTTTGGTGTAGATAGGGCATTTCATGTGCAGAATTCCTGAACAAGGTTAAGAGACTTGAGTCATTTTTCAGGTTCCCGTGCTCCTCTCCTTTCCTTACTCCTCAGGCTCACCTACAGCTCTTCACTGAACTCCTCCTACCTTCTCTTTTCAGTGCCAACTGTAGCTGTTACATCTAAGACCACTTCTACTGAGTTCATGACAAGAGGCAAGTTCAAACCAGGGATTTCTTGATTTACATTTCATTCTTATTTTGACAGAATGCAGTATCAGCATAGGAATTCTTTTTAGGCTTTGTCATTTTAACTGTAATTATACAGAAATGTCGATAGTCTGAAGCTTGAAATAATGACATGCCTAGAAAGTGAAGGAAGAGGGGGAGGGGATAATATTGTTTGGAAGAGATGAAAGACAGGGACTTAAGCAGACGCCATTATTAATCCAGAAACCAAGAGCTGAGAGAATAATTTGAAGTAATTATGTGATGGAAAATTCTGAGCCTTGGACCCACTATGAGCATAACAGCTGAGAGAAGGCAGCTACCTATGTCTAAAAGAAGAATTTCATTGAAACTCCAGCAATTACAAGAGGACCCTGTTTCATGGGACACTACTTCAGTACCATATATAATCTTTTGGACTTGAGACCAGTTGAATTACCAGTGATTCTGTTGTGGAATTTTGATACATTAGACTAATGCACCTGTTTATGCACTTTTTGGGGGTGTACGATATACACATTTTTGTTTTGCGTTTCACATTATATGTAATATATTCTGCATTCTTGAATTTTTGTTTTTGCCTTGGTGTAGTAGATTCTCCTTTGTTCCTTGTAGCTCCACTACACCTTTTCATTTGGTATCATAAAAGAAGAATTTGCCAGCTCGAACTTGATATCCTGGAAGCAGCCAAACTGAAAACATTATGGAGGGAGAAGATGACTGGCTCCTAAGGGGGGCAATATTCCTTCCATCCTCATATAGAATATACCCCAGGGAGAGATGCATATTTCTCCCATTCCTATCAGGTTTGAATTTCTAAAGACAGAAGTGATGAGTCTATACATATTCACTACAACCTGCGGAAAAGGTGAACAAAATGAAAAAATGAATAAATCATTCATAACAAGCATTTTTGTTACACTAGTAGTAATAAATAGAATTTTCAGATCATATTCCTCAGTGTCAGCTCTTTTCTCAATATTCTTTTATACCATTTCTGTTTTCCTGCAAAATTATTATTAATATTTTTACTTTTAAAGAAAAACAACACCTTGCTGCCAAAATTAAAAATGTAATAGGACACAGAGCTGCTTTTTAAAATGTCACATGGCATAATATACTTTCAGCTCCATTTTGAACATCTTTTGAATGAGTATCTTCTCATTAGACTTCTAAATAAAACAGTCTTTAATAAACTGAAGACAGTACCTTGGTATGAGAGATTTTGTTCAATTTGGACATGTGGTATGCACATGTTACTTTAGTAAAGGTAGTCAACCACATTATTATTTGTTCCAATCTTGTTTGTTGTTCCATTGTGCAAGACCACAAAGAACAGTCTCACTCATAGTTTTCCTTCATTTGTATTTATTTATTTGAGTTATTTTCTCCTTTTTTGCAGAACTCAAGGTGAATTACACATTGTAATATGTGTATTTATCAAATCTACATGTCTGCTTAAAACATAACCCCTTTGTATTGCTAGTTTCAAATGTCTACTTCCATTCCACATGTACTGCAATTATAGAAAAGCAAATATAGAGACTCATAAAGCTGCTAGACCGATCACACTGTTCTGCAATCTGCTTATTTGGGGGTTCAAAAGATTCCGGGAGAAACTCATTTTTAACAACAATGCCTTCTCCCACCCACCCTGTCCCTGCTTCCAAGATTTACTCCCACATTTTTTCCATCTTCTTACTGTAGGCCATTTTCCCCTATGGAACCTTTTTTTTTTTTGCCAAAGCCAACTGGAAGTTCATGATTAAACACCCCAGCTTCCACTGTGCTTCCTCTGACTCAGAAAAGCATCTGTGTTGAATGGTCTGCTGGTTAAAACATATTGTTCAGCTGCACTGATATCATACTTCAAATTCAGATGAAAATGCAACAGATGTTTACTAAATCCTGCTGCCATGAATTTCTATAGAACCACATCAAGACCACAGAGAACTCCAAAATCTCACAGTAAATATGTTATGTATGTCATCATATTTTAAAAAGACAAACACAACTTCAGAAGGTAGGTTTTGCAATATGTACAACAAAGAGGCAGCACTCTGTATGATTCTACATCTTCTCACATATTCAGAAACAAAGAAAACGTCAAAAAGAGATATCTCTTGCATATAATAGCCATTAACAGTTAATCCCTGGAAAGTCAGATAGTAGGCTCTGTTGATCAGATGGTAGGCTCTGTTGACCAGATCATCCAAAGAAAGGATGTCCAAAGAAAGTGTCCCTAAATATTTATAAAATGGAAACCATTTTGAGTTACTTATTTAGAGTGTGTATACTAGAAAGCTCTCATAGGATGCTTTGGAGTTTGAAGAAAATCAGAATGTAGCATCCTGCTGATGAGCCAATGGGGCCATGGTTCCCTTATTCACATTTGCCAAGACGGTTCTTAGGGTCCTCAACAAGAGATATGGTTTAAAGCATAGGTGTCAAACTTGTGGCCCTCCAGATGTTATGGACTACAGTTCCCATCATCCCCTGCCAGCATCATGCCTGTGGTATAAAGTGTTTCTGAAACAGAGACTACCCCAAGGTCAGCAGCAGGTAGTGAAGGAGCCATTTGACTTCCTGCCCCACAAGAAAATAACGGATGTAATTCTTTTCTCACAGGACAGAGTTGCCAAGAGAAGCCTAGTTTACTACAATGCATGAAAGCCACGAAGTATAGATCAAGGAAAGGATGAACAGATGGCAGTGGTTACCAACAGCAGGCTGGTTACATATATCTCAAAGAGGCATTGGTTTGTTATTTCTACTGGTTACATAGAATCAGGAAGGCATCTTATTCACCCAGATAACCATCCCCCTGACAGTAATAGAAAAGTAAAAAGAATTAATGACTGTAAGTTTATTATGCATTTAGCTTTAAAAAAGAGTGTTCGGTGTACACTTTGCTGCCAGAAGTAGGTGAATCAGCCAAGAATTCAAATCTGATTTCCAGATTAAAATAAAATTGGGAAACCTCTAATATTTGCAATGCAAGTTACATTGTACTCTTTCAGTGCTATGTTGGTTCCTTGCATTCAGTTAACGCCTAAAATGTCATAAATCCAGTCAATTAATCATGAAGTAGAGTTAAATTTGAAATAGCATTTTGAGTCCAAAAACCGTTATGCTCTCTGAACGAACTGGTTTGTCCCTAAGGATGTATCACTATGATTTCCACTTGCTGATATCCACATCCCCCTGATTCCCATTCAGTAAAATAGCTAGAATTTCACAATTGCATGTTCCAACTCATCATTTCATTGCAACTACTTTTCTTGGAGACATCTATAACTAACACTGGACATGTACTTTCCTCTATAAGTTAAACCACTGCTCTTCCAATTGTATTTGTTTCAATTATTTACTGTTAAAACCAAATCTTGAATTTAATATAAGTAATTAAAAATTATTTTACTAAAATTATTTTACTGGAAGGCCCAGTAAATCTCAGGGTAAATTTTGTCTTGACCTGAATGATACTTAAACCCTCCAGAATCATCAACTGAGAAGCATGGACTCAGTGTCCAGCGGTATCCCCTATTTAAATTAAATTTTAACCAGTAATTATTTTTCAACAACCTCTCCATCACAAAACATGAAAACAAAACTATTCATTTTCTGCAATGAACTTTCGAACCTGTAGTTTTGGAAGGAGCTTCAGCCAGGGGTGTACAGCCCAGGGGAGGGGGGGTGTCAAATGACCCTGGGTGCAATAGTGGGAGGTACAAAATCACTCCTCACCCCCCTCCTCCCCTGCACTAACCCAGCTCAGAAGAGCTGAGTTGACATGGGGGAGGCACCTAAAGACAGAGCCAGCCTGCTGCCAGGAGCTAGCCTGCTGCCACAGCGCCTGTCCAAGCTGCCTCCTTCCCTCCCCAGGCCCATTGGGGTGGAGGTGGCTCAGACGGGCACCATGGAGTTAGGCTGGCTCCTGGGCCACCCGCCGCAGCACCCTGCCCCCCTGCCTCCCTGCAAGCTGGCTTCTGCCCTCCCCAGGGATGAAACTGAATTCTCTCCAGTGTTCTTATGTTCTTATGTTCTTTGTTCTTATGAGTACTTTTCTGAAAGCTTTGTTTTCAAAGCAACATACCTTTATCACTAAAAACAATTAGCATATTCTTATAGTCACTGCCTTTGCTGATCTTTAACCAGTTCTCAAAGTATTTCCTCTAAAAATAGATTAAGAACCTTGATGTGTGGCTCCAGCATATTTTTTCTAAACAGAGTTAGATTAAACATATCAGATTGTAAGGGACAAACCCAGCCCCCTCCATATTCTCCAATAAAAGCTTGATTAGGTAGAGAGCTCTGCATTGCACAATATTTGAGAGATGAACTCTAAACACTGAAGGTAGCTTGCATCAACATAAAAGCCTGATAGATCCCGGCTGTGTATATGTTTCCCTGATGAGCAGTCAGCAGCTCTGGTTTGTGTTTAAATTCCTTCATGTGAACTCACGCACCTGTGACACTTCACTGGAGAGAATTCAGTTTCATTACTAGCATATTGTGTGGAAGATTTAGCTGTATTTACCACAGAGAAATGTCCATAAAAGAACAACGCCCTGGCCTCACATGAGGTAGTTTGTCCGCTGGTCAGACTAGTCTCAATGAAAATGTGGGCCAAAAATCTTTGCATCTGCCAAACATCCTGCACTGGATCACAGTACATCTGGTTGCTTTACAGCTCTTATCCAAATAGGCAAAGTAACACTTACAAGCACATGCTTACAAATTATAGGGCTGTTCTGCTGACCCCTGTTTCCTCACTTGTTCACATCTGAAGAGTTCTCACATCTGAGAATATTTGGCACTGACACTCTCATGAAACCTATTCTTCTTCTTCTTTTGATGAAACTCTAATTTCCTTTTATGCTCACAACTAAAGCATTTTAGATCAAATGCATTCTGTATGTCCATTTCAAGCTGGCTTGAGATTGGAATTTAGAATTCAGTATGCCTTCGAAACATTGATCAGCGGGTAGATGAGGGGTACGAAATTGTCTTGGTTTTTCTGTATTTTTCAGTAGCTTTACCTAGTATTCTTGACCATGGTATATGTCTGGAAATGTTCATCTGGCTCAGCTGGAGGCTCTCCTGGTGGTTCCAGTCTTACCTGATGGAAACAATCCAAACAAATTTTCACTCCATGGGAGTTGTCACCTGAACTAATGTATAGTTTCCACATTTCTTAACATTACATGGAGATTATTGCCATTTCCACATGGTCAAAATATGCTGGGTTGAGCAAGAAAAATATCCTTGTGCAGCTGAGAATTCTGTATGGTTTCCGGTGCTAAAGTGGGCCTACACCAGTGTTGGACCATGATATTTTCCTTACCCTGGGATTTTCAAAAATCACTAGTTTGGAGGTCCTTTTTAAAAAAATCCTCTTTCCTTTTCTCCCCTTCTGCTTCTGTTAACCTGCCAATTTTTTGCTTTGCCCATCCTCCCCCCATCACCAAGCCTTGTACAGCTTCAGGCCTCAGGTGCCACCTCTGGGAACCATCACAGCAGATGTGGTGTCTGGGAGCTGCTCCAGGCTTATAGCTGGAATGAATGCAGCTGAAGCTGAAAAAAGGTGCTACATGGTATGGAGACCTGATGCTACAGCTATGGTATTGTCATTGTCCAAAACAATTGACAAAAGTTATTGTAATGAGTTCTATGTTTTTAAAGAACATAAACTATTACTAGCATTGAATGCAAAAGTTAGGCTCCTAAATGGTGTTAATGGCACCTGTCATGGAATCATACATTAGTCCTCATTAGTCGGCTTCCAGACTCATTTCAGTGTGCTAATGTAAATATTTAACACTTTTTATCTGCAGTATTTAAAGGAGAACCATCCTCTCTTCCACCCCAGTCTTACGAATCATACTGGGAATTCTGGTATGAGATTGTTGTACCACTGGAAATGTGTTGAGAAATGCTAGATGGTCATATTATGTAATTTCTGTCTGTGGAGAACAGTCTGACAAACTTAATCTATAAAATACCTTTTTTTCAGTGAGCCTTTTTGTTACAGTTGTAATAGTCATTAGTGCTAGGGATGAACTGTTTCATAGTTTGCATTGTATGAAATGGTACTTAAATATGAAAGAGTTTTCTGTGAGAGGAAACAGACATTTTCTTGATAGCTTGTTATACAAGAAAAATCTTGTTCAGAAAACACATTTTCCCTCCTGCATTGCTCAAACTCAAACAACCTTTCCTTCATTTGGCTTATTCTCATAAACACTTTCTCTTCTTGAGATGCTAGTGATTAATGATTTATATGAACTGAAGTAATTTGTTTTCCTCTTGTCCAGTAAAAACAATTTCCAGTCAAGTACCTCTGCTTAATTAACTGTTTAATTTCCTCAAATTATCTGTCATGTGTGCTTATGGTATGGATCCACAATAGTTCTGACCTTGTATAATATAATTACACTTTCTATTTTAATATCTACTATAGTGGGTTGAAGTTTTTCTGTCAAGCAAAGAAACCCGTTTATAAAATGTAACTGAGGGGAAACTACAGAACTGTAACTATCTGCTAGTGTGTTTGAGCTATTTTTCTGTTTTCCCGTGTTTCACTTTAGCAAATATGAGTAAGACTTCCAACTTTCTATATTTTCAGTTTTTAAAAAAATGGTTTTGGAGTAAAATTCTGGGGGGAAACTAGTTGGAAAAAACTATGCTAATGCAGACAGTTTTTCAATTGGTACATAAATCATTCCCTTTTCAATACTCAGATGATCTGACCAGACTGATCCATGTTTTGGTAAACCTCAAGGCTTGACTGCTATGGCACACTCTACATGGGACTACATTTGAAGGCAACCTGGACAATTAGTTCAGAATACATCAGCTGGATGTCCAGACCTAAGCATTTTGATCATATAATGCTAACACTGAGATTGTTACACTGTTTTCCCATTTGTTTCTAATTTAAGGACAACCTTTCCATAAATGAACCCATGTAACTTATTTCTCTGATCTGCACCTGCTTGCCATCCCTTCTGGTTAACAGGAGCAGCATACTCTTTTCTTTCTTCGTTGCAACTCCCCTCATCCTTCAGAGTAGCCTTCCCTAAAGTTTGAGGAAGACCCCTTCTTATTCAGCTTTCAGGCAGATCTGTAAAACCAAGTTTTTAAAGACAGCTTTTGTTATTCTTTGCGTTTCCCCTGGATACAGTGTGAAATGTATGCACTGTATTTTTATTCTTTTTCAAATATATTATCATCATGGTTTTAATCTGTTGTTATCTATCTTGGGCCCCTATATTGGGGACAAAGGAGTGTTTACAAGTATTTCATATCAATAAGTACAAGTGGGAAAACGTAAGGTTTGCAGGGGACAGTTCTTTTTCTCCTCCCCCACTATTTCCTCTTGGCCTTTCCTGAAAGTCGCTATGCTTTGTTCCTGCTTCCTTCCCACCCAGGATCTACCTATCTTAACCTGTTCCCCAGCTTTATCTTTTCCTCCTTCCCCTTGCCTCAGCAGCCTCTATGTAGGAAAACTATGGGCCAGTGGTGTGTTTTTGGCAACTGAACCAGGCCCATGTGCTTGGTATGGAACCCTCAAGGAGTTGTAGGGGACTTTCTACTGTACAGTACTTTCTACTGTATCCCCTCCCCACAGTATATCTTCTATACCAGGGGTCTGCAACCTGTGGCTCTCCAGATGTTCATAGACTACAGTTCCCATCAGCCCCTGCCAGCATGGCCATACAGTGGCTATTAAAATTTTAAACATTCATGGTGCTCCAGTAAGGGACCCTAAATATAACTAAAACAACCCTAATATAACTAAAACAACACCCTACATAATGATTTAAATCTACTGCAATTGCGGGAGGGGAGGGACAAAAAACTTGGAGGCTGGTAAGTTGGAAAGAACTGCAGTTGCCTGAACAAAAGGTCTGGTGGAACATCTCTGTCTTGCAGGCCCTGCAGAACTGGATCATATCCCACAGGGGCCTGGTCTCAGGAGACAGAGCATTCCACTAGGCCAGTGCCGAAAAAGCCCTGCCCCTAGTTGAGGCCAGCTAGACATTATTTGAGCCAGGGTCTAAAAGAAGGTTACTACCGGCCAAGCAAAGTGTCATCTGGGGACAATATGGGGTGATGTGGTCCCACAGAGATGACAGTCCCAAACTGCGTAAGGCCTTAAAGGTTAACACCAAAACCTTGAACATGACCTGGAACTCACCTGGTAGCCAGTGCGGTTGTCAGAGCACAACTGCTACATCATAGGATGGTTGTTATTGAATAGAAGTAAGCAGCCAGGCCCAGTTGAGTCATGTATCAAGTCATTCTATGGTTGCTGCTAGGTCTACCCACAGTGAGTTCTCTCTAAAAGGCTGAAGCAGCCCTGAAAAGGGCCATGCCCAGTGGTGGGATTCAAATAATTTAACAACCGGTTCTGGTGGTGGGATTTAAATAATTTAACAACTGTTTGTTTACAAGCACCATTTTAACAACCGGTTCTGCAGAAGTGGTGCAAACTTGCTGAATCCCACCACTGGCCATGCCCCTGCCCTCTGCCTTTTTCTGACAGAAACCAGAATGCTGTAGTTGCCTAACAATGACCCCTAAGGGAATTCATTTATTGAAGCTACTGGCTTAATTACATCATTTGGGATTTTTTTTTAAAAACCCTCAACTGCATTTTTAGATTTCAGTTTTTCTGCAAACTGGGATCATTTTTCAAGTTTGTAGAAAGATCTGTATTGTCCATTCAGGAGTCTAATGTCCAGATTTAAGTATCCTCAGAATATAGATTGTTGCCACTAGAACTTAGGTCGTTGCCACTGTTTTCTTCAAGCTTTGTGAACCAGAGAATAATGATATGGTGAAATACTCACATATCTCATCTATCAAATAAAATATAAGAATCGCTGTAAATTAACCACAACGTTTAACTTCTTTCTGTCTAGTGGTTACCAACTAAACAATATAATTTGCTAATAGATGCTAATTTGTGCATGTTTTCTGATTAGGATTAGGGGAGCTTACAGTTTTTCAGAATCAAACAAGGCAGCATCAATTAGCTTTCATGAAGTCTGTTCCTTTACTCAAATGTGATACAACCATTGTTGTAGCTGCCTTATTTATACAAACAAAATCTATCACCTCCCCCCAGCCCCCGCATATAAATCCTAAAAAGATTCCTAACATTTCAGAACAAAGAGCTACTGATGAGAGTAATCTATTATAAACTTTCTCCACAACAATTACACAATGATTGTCTCTTTCTTTCTGCAAGGGTTGATCAAATAGCGTAGTTCTGACTGTGACTTTACAGAACAGTTCATGCCATATAAGGGCAATGCTATGATTCAGACATAGAGACTCTTCTCCGACAGGCACTAAGTGGAACTGGAATCTGTTTAAACTTTGCTTTGGGAGTTCTGTATGACATAACACGAGGAAGCTAGCTTCTAAAGCTGGCAACGAACGGCTAACCTTTAGGATTTCTATCTAAAAGGCTAGGTTTCACTTAAGTTGTTTCAAACAGTGTGAGATTTTTCAGCCTGTTATTTAATTATTTCTTCTTCCAAATCAGTTTTCTTCTAGAGATTAATGTCAGGACCTAAAGAACAACTTTGTTTTCTGCTGCATTTTAATTAACATTATAGGTAAACTTTAAAAGATTCTCAGTTTTAAAATCTGAATGGTTAATTCAGACTGTCTTTGTACTTTTTTCCTCAGGAATAATTGCATGAGTTGGTGCCCTCCCCATATGCAGTTTAATGGTTTTACTAGGATTTATATGTGGGGCATTTCAACCCAATGCTTCTGAAAAGCCATGGAACTATATACCTTGCACTTGGAAATTATGGTGCTCTACGGATCTCAAGAGTTATTTCATATCCTGGAATAATTTACTCCATCAGCTATTTTTGGCTGTTTCTATGTTTTCATATGGGATCTTTCAATCTTATTTTGGGAAAGTTGTTAAACTATTACCCAGGATGTCAGGAAGCCACACCATGGTAAAGAGGATACTTCCAGAGCCATAGCTACAGGGGGCAGAGGGAATACTATCCTACCTGAACCATGGACTCTCTCTCTCTCTTTCAGCTTATTAACTGGTGACTGGATAATTTTCACTTTAAGAGTAAGATCTTATTTTTATGATGGGACTTTTTATGGGTTTTTTAATTGGGTTGGCAAAAATCAGTAGTGTTCTAACAGTGCAGTCCTATGCAGAGTGAGTCAGTATAAGCTGTGGACAAGTCTACATGGGAACCACCAAGCGCAGTGCTCAGACACGAATCAAAGAACACAAAAGGCACTGCAGATTATTTTAGCCAAAAAAATCAGCAATAGCAGAACACATGATAAACCAACCTGGACACAGAATATTATTTGAAAACACAGAAATTCTGGACCACTCTGACAACTACTATGTCAGACTACACAGAGAAGCCATTGAAATCCACAAGCACATGGACAATTTCAACAGAAAGGAAGAAACCATGAAAATGAACAGAACTTGGCTGCCAGTTTTGAAAAACACTAGAGTCAAGATAGTGACTAATCAGCTCCACACAAACACAGGATGACTATATGCAATAAACAAAGGGAACAAAGGCCAGGCTACTTCTATTCAGATTGCCCTCACCTATTGACCTTGCTATCTTCATTGTTACTCACATGCTACATACTTCATTGTTACTCACTTGCCAGGCCACTTCTATTCAGATGCCCTCACCTATTGACCTTTACTCACAAGTATATATACTCCACTTGCTTTCCTTTCCTACTATCAGATTCTCTGAAGATGCCAGCCACAGATCCAGGCAAAACGTCAGGAGAGAATGCTGCTAGAATACAGCCACACAGTCCAGAAACCATACAGCATCCCAGTGATTCTGGCCATGAAAGCCTTCAACAATACAACCAGTTGTTAAATTATTTGAATCCCACCACTGGAACCAGTTGTTAAATTGTTTGAATCCCACCACTGGGTAAAACCACACACACTCTTATGTCACTGGAAGTGACAACAGCCAAATCTCCATAATGTCACCAGAAGTGAAGTCAGTCATACTCTCTTATGTCACCAAAAGTGTGTCATCTGGACATGCCATCCCTTTCACTAAGTCATCAGATGTGACCCGACATTGAAAGGACATATGTGTAAAACTGAATGTAGTGTTCTTAAATGTGATGTAAATACAAGGCTTATTCATTTATTCCTATTCCTATAATATTTTATAGTAAATATTACATTTTATATTTTTGTATTACATTTTATATTTTTGTAATATTTTATAGCAGTTCCAACAAATTTTAAGAACATGTTATTGATAGAAATTATGTATTTTATATCAACGTAATATTTATTGCATAGCAATATTTTATATAAGAATATATAATATATATATAGAATATATAATAGTCTGTTACTGTTTCATGCCAGATTATAGAAAGATGGTGATCTCAAAAATACAGTGGGCAAGACAGAATTATGTCACTGATGAAGTATGACTAATATCCACAAAACAGGCATACACTGTGGAGCTTGTTGTATCTTGGACTCTGGATGTTTTCCTTGCTGCTCATGATTCAAGAGACTAGCATTGCTATACTAGTTCCTTATGGGGGACTTTTTTTTCTTTTTGCACTTTTATTGATGACTGTATACTTCCGTATTAAATTTGCATGTTGACAGAGAACATTCTGACTAGAAAATGGTTCATTTCTGTCTCAAACTCTTTCACGGTCAATTCCCTAAGTTCTACCCACTCTGTCAAGGGTAGAGTGATGAACTAGCTCTGATATTGGGACCTGGGCTAGGAATTCTTCTGTCTCTAGAAGACAATTCCCCTTCTCAGGGATTCTATTTCCCCAATATTCTCTTCCTGACAACACCACAGGTCTTTCACAGACGCTAAAGGTATCTGCAGCCATTTTCCCACTTTTAAAATGACGTCTGTTTAATCTGGTCCAGGACCTTTTTAGCGCGAGGGTTGTGTTCCCCGGGCTTCCACACTACCCCACGCTCAAAAAGCACCGTTTTGAGCAGCTCCAGAATGACCCACATTGAGGGGGCGCAAGAGCAGCAGAGTCGGGGCAGCTGCGTTGTCGCCGCTCCTGTAGTGGGGAGTGCAGTTGGACCCCGCGCTACTCAGCGAGAGTAGCGCGCAGCAAACAGTGAGAGGGGAAAGGGCCAGCAACTCAGAGCTGAACTTCTTCTAATCCTGTCAGAAATTCTGAGTCCTTTCTAAAACACTATCCACTCACAGTCTGTCACTCACATACTCAGGGTCCATGAGGGATTAACACTATAGATTCAGGCTTTTCTACCTCTGCCTGTTCCTTAGGTATATCACTCACACCTGTTGAGAACCCCAAGTTTGCAGATTAGTCAGTGTGGGGCTGAACTGCAGATTTAAGTACATGTAACTATTAGAATATATTGTGATATGGATTTTGATTTCTGACTAAAATGCATGTTTTTATTACTATAAGGAAGCACAAGTGTTTATTATGGGCTAAATGGCAAGGCATGTTCATGATATAATTCTAAATTTCAAAAATGGCTTGTCACATGCTACAACGTACTGCTATGGGGGAATAACTCAAACATCTCTGCCTATTAAAGTTCATCAAACTGTGTGCTGGTGAAGAATTCCTGCACTCAACACATTTTCCCAACTTAAGCCCTGTTCCTTTTCAGGACTTCCAACAAGTAAATGATCAAGCTATATCCCAGACTCGGGCTTTCCAGAAGTGAAACAAGTTCTCTTTCTCTGTTTAATTTTGACTAAAGCAGGGTCAAAGATTTTAAAAAAAACATTTGTAATATATATATATCATAAATATGACAATGTTTCTTTTTCTGTAAACTTTGTACATCATTCTTGGGGAACCCATACTAATTCCGCAAGGCATGTTATCAAAATGGTGTGGAAAATGTTTTCAGTGGTGTTATGAGAAGCAGATGATACTTTCTAAAGTATAGAATACAAAACATATAATTTTAAAGTTCAAAATGGTATCATTCATGCAATCCAGATTTTGTTATGACAGGAAGCAAGCCATGCAAAATAAAAATAAAATGAAAGAGCACAAATGGACCTGAAAACATTCTAAATACTAATAAGTTCATTAAATTACTCCAGCAGTGGCGTAGGAGGTTAAGAGCTCATGTATCTAATCTGGAGGAACCGGGTTTGGTTCCCCGCTCTGCCACCTGAGCTGTGGAGGCTTATCTGGGGAATTCAGATTAGCCTGTACACTCCCACACACACCAGCTGGGTGACCTTGGGCTAGTCACAGCTTCTCGGAGCTCTCTCAGCCCCACCTTCCCTCACAGGGAAGGGCAAGGAGATTGTAAGCCCCTTTGAGTTTCCTACAGGAGAGAAAGGGGGGATATTGTAGCGATTCACCGGTGTTGATGAGCCGGGTCAGTCAGCCTGGCCTTTGACTACATATCTCCACAGTCTGGCGAGCAATAGCCCGGCGGAGACCTTATCTCTAGGGAGATGAGACCTCCGTTCCCATGGGGAATCCGGGAGGGGATGGGATGGACAGAGTTATAACCTGTGTTTCTGGCGGGAGATCTTATTCTGCCACTGCGGCACGTGAGCTTTCTATCGGCTGTCTGAATAAACCAGCCTTTACAATTCCAGCCTTTTTATTTCGCTTCTATGGAATTCCTTACATTGTGGGTGGCAGGAATCAATCGCTCATCTATCTTCCCAGTGCAGTGGACCTCTGGGTGCCCTCGGCATGAGAGGTTGAATATTCCTGTGGAAGGTTCGTGGCCCCTAAAGAGGGCTCCGGCCTCCTCTGGATTTGGACCTAACCGCTGGAGAACGGGTCTTCATGGTATCTTCCCGCCCGTATCAGCACGAGTCTCCTTACTCCTCATGGAACGAGGGACGGAAGACGAATTCAGCGGGGACTACACGTTTGGGCGCTGTCTGCGGATCGAGTGCCTGTGGATCGGGTATCTACCCGTTTTCGTATGATTACAAACCCTAGATGTAACCTGTCGGAGGAGATCGGCCTGACCACCTTTCATGCTGCAACCCAGGAGTCCATCAATCCATTCCTGGACTTCCAGATTTTGCGATGCTCCTAAAGATTCACCGGCATAGCACTGGGGCCCATCCGGACCACCGTGACTGGGACTATACCAGGGATTGCGTATCCTATTCGCCTTCCTCATCGACCCCTTGATCCCGGCCAACGGTTGTTCCGAGATGCCCTGGAGCCACCGTGGGTATCGAATGTTCCGGCCCAGGGATGAAGAGGAGTCCGAGAAAGCCTGCACTCCTAGAAGCCGGATCTGCTCCTCTCCCACCAAAAGAGAGTAGCCAGATGAGAAGTGGCCGATCATGATGCCCAAGAAGCGTAGTCTGGGAACGCCAGCTATGGGGAAAAGGAACGAGAACAGTCGCAGTAAGAGCGGAAACCTGGTAGCAGACCAACATACTAAAGAAGTCCAACTCAATTGGACCGCCAAAGATGCTATAACGGCAATATGTTCCCACTGAACGCCAGCAGAACCGCTGATACCTCCACCGGACTCGCCCCCCCCGGCGCAACCGCCACCTCAACCTGCTCAACCTGGCAGAACCACCGTTTGCCGCCAAAGCCAAGGGTCGTGGAGAGGGATACTACAGACCTCCAATACCTGCCTCGCTTCGGGATGGGACCGCCTAAACTTCCCTACTTCATCTTGCAACTCGATGCCCACATGGAGGACTATGACGATTTATACCGGTCTGAGCGAAAATAATGGGACATCGCCTGGGGTCCTGATGGGCGGCAGCCGACTGGTTTGTGACTCTTTTGAACCTGCAAGATGAAGATAATTTCGCATCGGTGCCCGCATTCCTCCAAGCCTTATACCGCCAAGATCCGGTGCTGAAAATGAAGCTATCCGCGACCATCAAACTATTCAGCAAGGCAACCGCCGCTTGCAGAATTTGCCCGCGAATTCGCGGCGCGTACGTTCGACTCCCGAGGCCTGAGCGCATGAAATGTGAATACTGGATGCTGTCGACGGTAAGCTGCGTTGAAACGGTGTTTTTAATTCGGGTCCCCCGCACCATTGCTGATTGGGTTGCATTGGGATCCCAGGTGGCGCTCGCTTGAGTAACGCCGCGTCGGAGGCCGCCCACGCCCGAATCCCGTTAATTAAGGCCCACTAAACCAAGCTCCAGCTTCTACCACTAATTCAGATTGCCGCCACTGGGATTGTGGGTCTTTACCGCGGAGGACCAGGTCATCTAGCCGCCAACCGCTGAAAACAGAAGCCAACCGCCCGCCGCACCCCATCCGCCAAGCCACCACGCGAATCCGGCCGCCTCAACGGCTCGCCACAATCTGCAGCGCCCCATACCCAGAGGAGGGGGGGGAAGTGCAGCGTTTGCTCTTCAGCCCCATGGCTGGTTCGACTCCGTGACGTTGGGTGAGGAATGGCAGCGCCCCATTACAATCCAAGCATTTCTGGCCAACCCCGCTTAAGCATACCTGCATTATAGCCTCAGCCCTGTGGATTCTGGCTGTTCCCATTGCTTAATGCGGCTCTTATAGGTGCATGGAGGAGCTAGGTCTAGACTGTCCCCTGGCTAAGCCTCCATACTATTCACCCAAAATAACGGCAGTCCTCGAGCGAAGGACCGCCCAGTTCAAAACGCGAACCGGTTCTCCTCACATACTGCACCATTGGGAGAAAATTAGTTTTATTCCCACGCCCAGTGTACAAACACTCCATAGTTCTAAGTATGCCATGGTTGCTGTTGCATGAACCAAAATTCCTTTGGAAGGAAAGGATCTTAGAATTCACTGACCCTCCCGCGGTGAACATACGAATTGGGGGGAAAACTCAATTTCTCCTGACACACACACCCCCCCTGGTCTCTGATTAGCCGACACTCCGATTCTACCGCATTCCACCGCTTACTCAAGATCTAGAAGCCACAGAGTATTTCAGGAGCAGAATGCCATCAGTTGCCACCCCCCATAGAGACACTGACTGCAAAAAAAAATCGCATGTTTCAAAGAACTGCCCAAAGCAGAATCTACCGATGAGTCCTTAATGAGAGAAGGGAACTGTGTCTTAGACAGTTAAAACCTCGGGCCAAGCTGGTTCATAAGGCGGGCTACCAAACACACACATGCGGCTACTGTATTGTTTGTAAAAAAAGGAAGAAGGGTCTCCTACGCTCTGCACAGATTACCGAGGGACTCAATGCAGTCTCCCCTGTCCAACAAATACCCTTGCCTCTTTAATCGCTGGACCTCAGACGCGATTGGGCAAGGGACGATCTTTACTAAGTTGGACTTGGGTGAGAGAAGCTTACTACAGGGTCAGGAATTGCTGAAGGCTATGAACATTTGACCACTTCTAAATTACGTTTGGACAGTTTTGAATACTTAATAATGCCATTCGCTAAGTGGGGGCCCTCGGGAGCTTTTATGGCCCTTTATCAACGGTAAGTTCTCCAAGGATTTATTGTACAAGGAGTAGTGGTGTACTTAGATGACGTTTTAATTTATTCACAAACCATGGAGGAGCATAAAGCATTGGTTCGGGAAGTATTGAAACGTCGCCCAACTCCTCCTCTTTGCCAAACTTTCCAAGTGCTGTTTCCACCAAACCCTCTATTGACCATTTTTTCTGTTACCGGATTCACCAAGGCCTAAAAAATGGATCCCCTGTTAAGATTGATGATGCAGTCCTCCAAATGGTTATTCGTTCTTACCGTCCTAAAAGAACTCCAATCTTTCTAGGTTTTACACTTCTATCAGGACTTTTATACCCTACTCGGCTGAACTGACTCTCCTCTCACAGACCTCTTTACCGCATTGCTAAGGGTAAAAGATCCACTGGACCGCCAAGCCCGGGCCTCCTCTTCCGGTTCATAGCACCGTCAGACGGCTCCTTCAGCTTTAAAATCTGCTTTTACCACTGAATCTATCCCAGCACCTGACCCAGATCTCCGCTTTTCAGGTCTACGTGATGCCTCTTTGACAAAGCTTGGGGCAGCCCTGTTGCAGAGAAAGAAGATGATAGGCTGGTTCCGTGCCTATTTATCAAAGAAACGGGTGCTGAACTCAACTGACTGGGGATAAAGAGACCAAGTGCCATCAAAGTAGCACCCTCCACTTGGCGCCACTGGCTGAGGGGCTAAACACCCTTTCAAGTTTGGTCGATCACAAGAACTTGGTCAGCCCTCCACCCTCAAGATGCCCAAGGGCAACCCCCCCCGTTGGGCCGATTTCTCGCTTCTTTCATCGGTCCATTTTTTTTCCCCGAAAACCAATAAACTGGCTTTCGATGCGCTACCACCCGGGAGGTGGAGCTGCCCACGGGACATTCCGCGACTATTTTCTCCTCCCACTGGGGCTGGCTGTCACCCATCTCAGACATCCACTTCCTCCTTTCTCCGCCACTTCATTCCCAGCCTGGTCTCCTTTCCATGGGAACTCGAGAGGCGGCTGGGCACAGCTCTCCATGGAGGAAGGTGACTCCCCACCATGCTTGAGAATGTATGCTTGGCTGGGAGTGCTGGTACGCGTCTCCTCCGTAAGCAGGTTCTCGGCTCGCCGCGATGCCCGCTTCGCTGGACATTTTGGCTTAAAAAACTCTGCATTTGGCCTCGTCATTGGTGGCGCGCATGCTAGCGACATTGAGAGACGAGAGCATAAGCGTTGCCTTGTTTGCAGAAGCCAAGAACGTCTGAAAACCCCATGGTCTGTTGAAAACCTTCCCGGTGGCCTCCGCCCTGGGAAGTCATTTCATGGATTACTACAGATTTGCCAGAAAGTCATGCAACACGGTCTTGTGGGCGGTGGTGGACTTATTTTCTAAACAAGCCCATTTCATGTGCTTCCATCCGCCCTATGGCTGCCTGTTCATTCAGCATGTTTACCGTCACACTACTTTCATATATTCCCGACCGCGCCCCTTAATTCATTTCTTTAAAAGTTCTGGAGTTTCTAGGGTTGTTAGGGGTCATTTCCGCCGGGTTAAAGTCACTTCTACCATCAGCTCAAAAGTGACGTGTATCGGAGAGAACTAACAGAACTCTAGAGCAGTATTTACTTGTTACACCAACTACCACCAAGACAATTGGTGCTGAAGCACTCCGTTTGTAGAGTAATGCCTATAATAATGCGCGGTTCATAGTACAAAAAGACCCCTTCAAATTGTGTCCGTCGCCTCCGGGTTGTCAACCATCTGGCGGAGCATTGGATCCTCCGGAGTTTCAGCAGTGGATTTCATCTCTGGTCGAGGGTGGAAATGGTCCAGACTGCCTTTACAGCAGGCTAAAGACTCCCCAAAAGCTGCATGGATAAGCACTGGATTTCCTCTGGTGTGTGGGCTTGGGCATTATCTAACAAAATCTCAGACGTGCATAAGCTCTCAAAACTAGGCAAAAGATTCTGCGGGGACCTTAGATTACTAAAGTGATTAATGATGTCACTGCCCATTGATTTGGGTTTTAACTCTTAGTAATATTCTCATCCTGTCTTCCATTCCAGTTTATTCAAGGAGGCTGCCGTTTCCTGATGTTTGGTACGACCTTGTTGGAGAGACCACCGACTATTATTGATGGCTACAAGCATTACGAATTGACTTCATCCTGGACTCTCGCTTTTAATCGCAAACGCCATAATATTTAGTCTCTTTATGGGTATTCTCTATAATCAATGGATTTATTCCGAAAATATTGACGCCTCATCATTTCTGCTTTCCACTCATGCTTCTTCCCTCGTGCACAAACCTGGGAGGGGACTTTAAGGAAGCAGAGTAAAGGGACTGGTGTTGATGAAGCTGTCAGTCACTCTGGCCTTGGACTACATCTCCAATAAGTCTCGGCGATGGCCAGCCCTGGGCGGAGACCTTATCTCATGTAGGGAGATGAGACCTCCGCTCCCATGTGGGAATCCGAGGGGATGGATGGACAGAGCGGCAACCCAGTGCTCATGAGATCCATTCCCAGCCACTTGCACGCGAGCTTATCGATGTCTGAATAAACGGTCTTTACACCAAAAAAAGCCTTTATATTTCGGGGTTTCATGGAATCTCTACAGATATAAATCCAAACTCTTCTTCTTCTTCTTTATTTCTAATGTTCCTCTCATTTGGTTGATTTTGTTTCTAGGCCACTTTTTGTACTATCCAGTCAGCCTGCAATAGTCTTCTGGATTCAAGCCTAAACATGGAACTTAACACAAACATCTCATACCCATGTATAGACCCCTTTTAGTAGCTCTTTATTATTTTCACTGTTTCAAATGCATATATCGCATTCCATTGACCATTAGCCAAGGATTTTATCAACAACCTGTTCATCTATATATACATGAAACCTATCAACGGAAGTTGAGTTTTTTAAAAGCATCAGACATTGGTCTCCCACTACACCATTAGTGGATCTCTTGCTCCATTACAGAGACTTGATATTAAGAACATAAGAACAAGCCTGCTGGATCAGACCAGAGTCCATCTAGTCCAGCCCTCTGCTACTTGCAGTGGCCCTCCAGGTGCCTTTGGGAGATCACGTGCAGGACGTGAAAGCAATGGCCTTCTGCTATGTAATTTGGGATCTTCTGTTTATGTATTGTTTATTGTTTTATTGTTGTTGTTGTTAATAATTTGTTGTTGATTAAGAGTTGTGGTTCTGTAATATAAATGTTTAAATGACCTTGGGCTAGTCACAGTTCTTCTGAGCTCTGTCAGCCCCACCTACCTCACAGGGTGTTTGTTGTGGGGGGGGGGAGGGAAAGGAGTTTGTAAGCCCCTTTGAGTCTCCTTACAGGAGAGAAAAGGGGGTATAAATCCAACTCTTCTTCTTCTTATCACATAAATGATATTCAGTACAAAATTTGCCATTTAAAATGATGCCTGGTTTTTCATCAGTTATACATAAAGGAGGTTAAAATCACATTAAAATCAAAATGTGAAAATGGTTGAAGAAAATAGGAGGATGAAAATGAAGGTGTCTTTCATTGTGTGCACTTACTGAAGAGACAGTTCCCTGGAAGAGAGCTTGAAAACTATCATATAAGAGCATTTGCTGATTGCCCTCTCCGTTACCACAGCTACAGTTACCCTTGATGTACAGATAATGATTATTTGTTTCAGTAATCAACAATATTATCTAATTAATTATGTGACTGTCATCCTGATTCAGAGTTCTCTGTGTATTCATCAAGGGTATGGGGCAGGGACAAAAGCCCAAAATGTTTGATCAAGCTTAACAACTCTTGATTTTTTTTATTCTGTATTTTTTATGTCTGCTTGGAAAAAACATTAGTTTCCTTTAAGCTCTAGCTGCTCATCTCTGTTCAATAAGAAATGTCTGTTATCTTTAATATGCCCGCTGTACAGAATGCAAAAATACTTGGCAGAAGCCCAGTATTCTTATAAAGTTTTAATAAGTTGGGTCATCATTGACTTTACTAGTAGGATCTTTAAAAGCCATTCCCATCACTGAATCACAGAATGAAAGTAATTCCCATTTGTGGATTGTTTATCTGTCCCAGGGTATTCATAACTTACTGCATTCAGCTATGTAGAAGTATTTAATTGCAGTCTGATTCATTTTAAAACTGTCTGCCAGCAGACTTTTGGCAGTGGAGGAGATGGACTTCATAAAGAAAAATGGAGTTGCTCAACAGCAGCAAAGAGTAGAACATTCCCAGGGCTCCCTGATGTGATCCTGCCTCCAGCTTCCAATGTGCTTTGGGCCAGGATGTATTTATTGTTCTAGATCTGTAGAATATTCACAACTGAATACAAAACATTCATACTGGAATGCTTCAGTTGCTAAGAACCTATGCAATTTCCATCAATGGACCAATGATTATGTAATATAGCCAATTTGGCCAGAAAAAGCTAAGCCAGTTCTTTCACCCCTCTCGGCCATTCTTCCCCCTTCCCCACATAAAAGTAAACAGTAGCTTTACAGAGCAGTTGAGTCTGCCAAAGCACACATTCCTCTAGTGCCAATGTACAATTTTTTTTTATTATCATCTGGAGAAAGATACAAGTGAAGTGTTAAAGGCATAATTTTTACATAATAATTGGATTGTCTTTCCCATAATTAAAGGACCATCACAGAAAGTTTTCAGATGGTTCTCTAGATGGTAAACATTATTGGCCTAATGAGAGTTCTGGGGGTGCAGGGTGGGGGATTACAGGTAGTATTGTTGCTCTACTAGAAAAAAAATCACAAATCACAATACAGTAACACCTGTATTAAAATAAACTAAAAGGCAACTACAAAAAATGAGCAAGTCTTCCAATTCATCAGAACTCTTAGACCATTTATGCTCTTGTAGTTTCCTTTTCATTGAACGTACATTCCCTTTGGGTTTGATTCTCTGTTATGCACACGGTTTCCTCTCTTCGAAACTCACTGTGCTTTCAGATGAGAGAATGCTTGTGGTTTCTGAAAGCTCTCCAAGTGAGCCATAGATTTTGTGAAATTGACAGAAATTGACATGATCTAGCCAAGTTGTGCTAAACAAAAAAACAGCACTTTCACCCAAAAAAGTGGCAGACAACCTCCCCAAATGGAGGTTGTACGGAAAGAACAAGGAAGCGGCAGGAAGGCAAGATCAAGGCTCTCCCCAGGATATGTTAATGAGTAGCCAAAACTTAGGTGAGAAACTAGTTTGCTGATGGGACATCTGCATGCCTACTCATTGCCACGAGGGGCTTACAAAGCCATGAACCCACCTAGATCCCTCAATGAAATTTCATCAGCAAGGGCAAGTTCTTCCTGAGTACAAAATCCAATTACTATCAACCAGCCTGATGGGTTTGATTACTTTTATTGACCCTGCCTGAATGTCTCCTCCCAACCTAATTCAGGCATGGGTGAAGTCTCCACTCTGCCAAGCCCAGTGTGAAACAGTAATGCTCTGCCCCTGAACTCGTGAGTGGTCACAAAATCTCTGCTCAGTGTGTCTGCTAGTGTGTTTTGCTGCCCTGCAATGTGAATGGCCTGAACGGACTGTGTTCTGGTGAAGGACAGGGGCTGCCTGTTAGGAGAGCTTCCTGACAGAGGGACATGGATCTGATGCTGCCTTGCTTGTTTATATAATACACAGCACTTGTGTTGTCACTTTGACCCAGAACTCTTCTTGACCAGAGAATATCTAGGAAGAAGATGAGGGCAAATTGAACAGAACACAGCTCTAACACATTAATGTGGAGAGATTTCTCTGTCCTAAATGCCCTGGACTGAAAACTCCATGCAATGGGCATGCAACTCCATGCAATGGGCTCCTCATGAGAGGCATCCGTGGTGAGATCAACCTCAAGGCACCAGCAACCAAAGGGCAACCCCTGAGTCAAGTTGGATAACTGAGACCACCAGCAAAGAGATCAAAATACTGGCCTAGGGATTTACAGACTTAAGTGCTGCGGGTGAACAGCAGACTTGAAGTGCCTGACAAACACAACTGCAATGAGATCAACAGCCATAGATAGATGCCATAAGGCCCAGTAACCATTGGATAGCCCTCACATTGCTACCTGTTTCTCAAAAAGATGAGACACATTGGTGTAGTCCTACTCATCCTGTCTAGGGGCAGGAAAGCTTCCCCTACCCTGGCATCCAGGATCACTCCAATGAAGTTAACAGACTGAGCTGGTGACAGTCTGGATTTATCCCAATTAACAAGCAGACACAGATCGTGGCACATCAGTAGCACCCACCTAGTGGACAAGGGTAGCACCTGTTCAAACTGGGCAGTTAGCAACCAGTCATCAACATATGGGAAAATAGAGCGTCTCAAAGTTTGTAAATGTGCTACTTCTACTGCTATACATTTGGGAAATACTCTGGGAGTTGTGGCCAAGCCAAAAAAAATAGAGCAGTGTACTGAAAAGCACAGTCCTAGTAGTGAAAACTATTATCTGAGATAATGGAAATATCAAAATAGGTGTATTTGAGATCAAGGACTACAAACCACATATTCTGGGTGAGAGAAGTTGTAACATCATGGGCAAAGTAACCATTCTGAACTTTGAAACAAACAAGAATTTATTTAAACTTTGCAAAAAATAATGGGTGAATGTCCACATCTTTTTTATCAACCAGAAAAACCTTGGAATAGATTGCAAAACCTTGGTGAGATGTTTCAATTTCCTGTATCACCTCTTTGAACAAAAGCTCAACCACTTGATCCCCTAAACTCAAAAAAGGATTACCCCTTGCCATCGCAAAGGAAGAACAGGGGGTGGGGGTAACTGCACAAATTCCAGACGGCAACCTCCTGAAACAGTAGACAGAACCGAACTGTGGGTAGTAACTTGCTGCCAAGCCAGAAAGGATGGGTTCAGGAACTGCCAGGAATAGCCAAAGTTAATTGTCAGAACAATCCACTGCCTGTTGAGGAAGCTAGTCCTTGGTTTGCTGACTGGTTACCCAAACTGGGCTTTTGGTGAGACCTGTTCTTGTGATTGGGCTGTTGGAAAGATACTGCTTCGGAGGCTGGTATGATTGGTTACTCTGGAGCAGAGTCTGCTGATGACTGGTGGCACAGGAAGAAGTCGGGCCCATAAGAAGTCACACCATAATACCGAGCATTCTGCTTGTTCTTCTTGTCAGTTTGAGATCACCATCTTTCTATAATCTCGCATGAAACAGTGTAGCTACACAGGAATGGATGACCAACAAAAAAAATCCCACTGTGCCTCCATGCGAAGGCCTGCAGCCTGGTGGATTTGCACTCTGTCCATGGGATGACCAGCCATGCGAATGTCCCAGGGCAGCTGCGCTTCCATTACACCGACTGCACTCCACTGTTTAGGGCCTGTGCGGAATCTGCCCTTGTCTGCAGGAGTAGAGTGTTGACTGACACTCTGTTTGGCTTGGAGATCCTTGGTGATGGTGAAGAAAGGAGAAGGGTGGGCAGTCAAAAAATGCATGAATCCAACTTATGCAGTAGAAGTTTTCCCCACACTTGGGAGGATCTGGGGCTGATGCAGGCTTAGATAGTATCTTGGTCAAAAGTTCCTCAAGGACCGGGAATGCCAAGACTACAGGAGAATTACTCCATCACCTACTCAGAATTTTGTCCTTCAGACATGGATAATCAATGTCTAAAACTTGAGCAGTTTTTAGCATCTGTTCACCATAAAGGCGCAGATCCTCCCTGGGAGCAGGTGTCACAGGACTGTATGCTTTGATGGCAAGAAGAGAACTGGAGAGATGGAGGGGGCACCCCCTAGTCACATTATGGTTTGGGTGGGAAGGAACCATCAGTTGTGATGTAGTGAGGTAGGTACCTCTCGCTGTTGCTAGTAGTTAAGGCATTTTTGCCATTTTGGTAGGCTTATGCAGGCGCAGTCTCCACTTGTGGGGCTACACTGAGACCGATGAAAGATAAGATATGCAATTCTGAAAAAGAAAGGTAAGGGAGAAGGGAGAAAGAAAAAAAGATGGAGATAGATGGAGAAATGGATGGAAAGAGAGAAAGATCCAAACAAAGAAAGATGCAAAGAGAGAAAGAATGAAAGAAGAAAAGAGAGAGAAAGAAGGAGAGAAAGGATAGGGTTTAGGTGGTTATACAAACGTAAGATAAATATAGTCCCTATTGCCTTATCCTGCATAATGGCTTTTAAATGGCCACATCCTGCAAAAGTGTTTCCACTTTGTTAAAATAAACAAACAGCATGCTGGGCTATCATACACCATTCATTTCAGTTCTGAGGCAGCTTTCACTGGCATCGTCTGTGAGTTTTTCCTCTTTGGAGGTTGAGTGTTGCCATCACTACCCATCCACTTTTTGTATTGTTTTCCCCTGTCACCACTGGTGTCCTTGGTGCTATCCGGGCAACATGGCAGCCAAGGCTCCATTCAAGAAATGTGTCTCCTCCTGTGGCCCAAAAATGAAGGTCTCCAATGATCACTAGACATGCTTGATCGGCCAAACATGCCCCCTTGTGACCATTCTGGTGGCACCAGAGGCAGGTGGGTGGGCGGCACTAGGAAGAAGATTGTGCAAGAGAGGGACATGCCCATCTCCCTTCCCCCCCCCCCACCCCAGCTGCTGAGTCCTGGAGAAGGATGAGGCTGCTGGGAGTAAAATGCTCCAGCTCCTCACTCCTGGAGGGAATAAAGGGAGGGAGATGGCAGCCCGGAGATGGCGGCCTGAAAGTTGCACCTGGGGTTTGAGCCCTCCCCCCCACTCATGACACCTATGCCAGAGTGTGCCCAGCTAGATGTGTGGGGCCAATAATTACTTGGAACATGCCCACAGTCATCATGGAGACCATGAAATCCTGAGCCATTCCTCAGGATCCTGGCCTAAGCATGGATGTTAAAGTAACCCAGGACCACCAGTCCAAGACCTGACTGGCTAGCTCAGGAAGAAAGATGACTGTGCCAAGTGTGGACCAGCAGAATCCCTATCCTGTCCCCATCATCCACCTTTCAAATGGACACAATCAAAACTGGCAGACCACTGGATGAGGTACCTCAACAGATGGACAGAATCACAAGTGACCCTACCTCTCCATCTTTGTGACCTAGCCTATTGCTATATAAAGCAACCACGAGAAAGTTGTGAGATTTATACTCCCATCATCCAGTCAGGTTTCCATAACACATACCAGTTATTTGCATAATGCACAATGCACAAACTAATAACATAATCTTATCACAATGCTTCTTGGAATACAGTGAAGTCTGCTGAAGCTTGCCTAGTATTCTTTTTAATTGTATTAGTGCTATAATAAATGAGATGTTTTACCCTCAGAAAACTTAAACTTTCTTTTAGCTGCTCTTGCTATTTTTGTTGTATGTTGTAATTTGGTAGTGGCGTGCTTCTTGGGTGTTTATCTGCTGGTGATAATTTTAAAATATTTGGCACATGACAGTGTCACATAATCACCTTGGACCAAGCAGAAATATTTATCACTGTAGAGCCAAACTTGCAGAAAATAGCTTGCAACAGTACATTTCTTCCTTCCTCCTTGTGCTGCTGTTTTTCTTAATACTTGTCATGTAATAATAACCCTGACACATTCAGTGTGAAACAGTCCAGCTGATAATTGCCAACAAGAAGCTCTGGAAACACCGATAAGGACAAATACAGTTGCTGTAGCAATGCACCATGACAAAACACTTGTGGTTGACACAAACACATGTATCTTCAGATGGCAGGGGTATTTTCATTAAAAGTGGGAGACTCTTCCTGGTTACATGTAAATAACGATAAACATACATTTATCTTACCCTGTTTGAAATTTGGTCAGGCCTGTTACTTTGGTGTATAATTTTATGTATTGAGCAGGAATAGTAAGGAATCAGTAGTCCTCACAAGAACTGCTGCTAGGGTTCCAGTAGAATCAGTGCAGACCCCATGAGCACCAAATAAGGTATATGTGGCAATCTCAATCAATATAACAAATTTAAGACTCAATTTTCATTCTGAGATTGCATTCATGGGTACTGGCAACCTCCCAACCATGCTTACCTCATCCTAGTATGGGTGGTTGTCATGTTGACTGAACAGGGTGATGGATATATTTTACATGTCTGTACAGCTTCAGTACATGAATTAACCTCTGAATTTTTCAGGAGTCCAGTTTGCATGCACTGAACTGGTATGTGAATGCAAAATACGCACATTTCTCCCGTTCTGGCAACATGGTAACCATACATATGGAAGCATTGCATGTAGCAAGCAAGCACTCAGGCCTCCCACTTCTGCAGGAGATCTCCCGCTTTTGCTGGCTCTCCCCACTGTCACTCAGCTGGGCAGCAGGTAAACAATACGGAATGAAATGGGAGGGTGATCGATGTCTTTCTGATGCCTTTACATCACTTCCAACATGATCTGTAAATGACATTATTGCATCAGGCAATACTATAATATTTGCATAAAACTCATTTGATACGGGTTTGGTAAATGCTAGAGTGCTATCCCATGCTACTTCGAGTTCAAGGAAGTGATGTCACTGCCTTGCAAGGGATATGGCAATGCCACCTGCAATCCCCCTTCCCCAAGGTGAGTCTCCTACCTATTACTGGCAATGCTACACGTACTCCTAATATGCGCAGTCACTGGGCTCCCAGAATTCATGGAAATAATGCATTTAAAAAGATGCTTACTGTAGTTCACATGTAATTCTCTGCAACAACAATTGTATGGCCATTTAATCTTCCCATACTACTTCCTTAAGATTAGCTAGAGATTTAGAATGAAATTAGGGGGCTACTTGTTAGATTGCATATTTAGGTATTATGCGGGCATTAAGTAATAAGTATGGAAGAGTGAGTCTAGTTAGTAAAGAGTTTTAGTTATTTTTTCTTTTAAAATATTCTGAATAAAGGGAGGGGGATTATTTTTTCATTAATATTCATAGTGTACTTAATGTTTTGTTGGTATTTGTTTTAAAAACTGAAAAGTGTTAATAAAATTATATTTAAAAAGATTAGCTAGAGATCTAGGATGAATTTTAGATCTGCACACTATGCTTGGACATTTTGATTTGGCTTTTACATCACATGACAATCTGTAACCTTTCTGTGAATAAAAAGCCAAGGAAAGCTGATTTCTGAAACAGACAATGATGACTGCCAGTGAAGAAGGTAGGTCCCTGTGTTTTGAGACAGGCTGAAGGAGGACAGATTGGCCCACTGATGTCTGAAAGGAGTTGCCTTTAAGAAACTGGTAGTAGTAGGGAGAACTAGTGCTTCAACTGATAATTCATCTCAAACTCACTTACAGGACAGGAAGGAATAGAACTCCTGAAAAAGGATTTTAATAAATAGTCACAGGCCTCAGATATACTAGGTACTAGTAAAGACTGTCTGCAGACTCCTCTGTTTCAGTGAGGCCTGTCATTTTGCATAGTGTGGATGTATTAGACGTAATGATTGTTTCTTATGAAGCTGTTTTTTTAGTGTATTGAGGAAGTAAAGGAAATATTCAAGTCTCCTGGGTCCACTGGTGATCAGTTGCAAGTGCTACCAAGACCCACCTTGGGGAGCTTCAAATATAAGAAGCAAAAAGACAATGGCTAGCTGTTAGGAAGTGCAGATCTTCCTTCTTTTCACTGACAGGTTGAAAAGGATGAGGCAGTGCATCACATCTGGAGGCTTTTTACCAGGGTCTCCAACAGATCGTTCATGAACTACCAAAAGCTGACCAGCTACTGCTGAATAGTTCATGTATCCCTTGAAGACCCAGGTAAAGACTCTAAAGATTGCCTCAAAATGTCTAAAGCTTTTATTTCATAGGGTTTTTCCATATGCCACTTTGCTGATAGCTTCGTTACCTATACTCTACCGAGTCTGTGTTATGTTTCTATGACAGAATAAAATTTGGTAACATGCTGGTCAGAGTATTATTATTTATTCAGAAAAAGCTCTCATTAAAGAAAAAGCGGGTGACTCCTGCTTTATATTAAAGATGAAACTGAATATGGCAAATTTGCTGCTTCAGTTTGAGTAAGCACATTTTGATTTTGCTTCACCCTTGTGAGAAAGGAAGCTTGGTTTTTGGTTTTGTACAATTTTTTTATTTCTTTTTGCCAAATATGTGGGAACTTCATAACATTATTTATGCATAAATTTTGTATAAATGGCATTAATGTGGTATAAACAAGGCATGAAAGAAATGAAGAGTAATAAAAATCGGCAATGAAGGATAATACATGGAATAAAAAGGAACTGAAAATACATATATCTGCCACTCATCCCTACTTAGTGTCAGGCAGTGACACAACATTGGTCCTCAAGGACAACTGGATTCCCACAACTTGGAGATTCTGTTTGAGTACAGGGCTCTAGACAGTTTCCATTATATTTTGGTTCCTGATGTATACAATGCCTCTGTTCTGTTTAAACTATCTTTCTGCTGGCATCATAAATTGGTTCTATGAGTCTTTTAAATAATATAGAAATTTATTTTTAAAACGTTTATCTCCTAAATGTCCCAGTGAAATTTTCAACAAAAGCCAGCAAGTTTAAAATACACAAGCCAGATAATAAAACACATATTCAGGGCCTCTCAAAATTCCAGATTGGTCCATGCAGTTTCCAGGTTCTGAGGTCTCTAGCCATAATAAAAACTAAAAAATGATATATGAAAGCAAAATTAGGAACTAAAAAAGCAAGATTTAATTTTTTCTTAAATTTAAACTGAGACAGTATGTCACATTTTGGTCTGCTAAAACATATCATAGAACTTATCAAATGTCAAAAAATTAACCAGTATCTACAAGTGCCTTTGAGCTTGAGCCCCTGGCCAAATGGCCCTCCTAACCTCTTGTCACTGATTAGCTCTGCACATATCCCAAACTCTGCCTTAAGAGGCACACTAAAACTTTTTGGCTTCATGAACAGTAGCAGATAGTTTCTGTTTAGTCCCCAGTGGGAAGATGAGAATACGTAACATCTGACTCATATATGAAAAGTAAACTATTACTAACCAAGCTTCATCTTATCAGAATTCTTTTGCTGCTGAGGTAAGGTAGCGCCGTCTGGACTATTATGTTCTTGGAAGGCCCTTCTTATTTGGACTAGTTCCACCAGCATCTCTTCCCTAATGTGACTGGCAATGCAGATGCTAGAAAAGCCTGAAAAACATAAATGAGAATAAATTCTATTTGTGCTAAAATGACACATGAATTATTTGTCACATGTGGTACCACAAAATTACCTGCAGTAGTGTTATAAAGCCCCAAATTATTGTTCCTAGAAGTCTTACTAATGGAAATATTTAAAAGTAGAGTAGCTTCCAACTCATAAACAACATAGCTTGAGATAAATGCTTCAAAAGCTTCTAGTCATATATGCTAGGACGGAAAGTACCGGAATGCTGCATGACTCAGAGGCCAGACAGTGCTATGTTTCTTACTTTTCTCTAGGGATAACCTCCGAATTTCCTCCATTGTAGCCAAGCCAAAGAACCAGAGTGAACTTTACAGTGTGTACAATTGGAGGGGCAATATATAAAACACAAAAATAGTTTCCATTAGAGTTGTGATTATTACCTCTAACTCAGATTTGTACTCATGGGTTCAAGGAAATACCAAAATATTTTTTGAACATAAGTCTAGTCCAAGGAATTCAGATACACGTAAGGTCAATCTGCACACTATCCAGCAGTCATGTGCAATGTTAACTCAGGAAGCAGTGCTTTGCAGCAAAGAAAAGGAGGGAAGAAGAGGATGCTTGCTCTTTTTCTTACCAGCAGCTTTTTCCTTGAAAATTCCTCCTGCTTTTATACCTACCAGCATTTTTAGCTTGGTTTTTTTCCCCGCAAATATAGCAAGGATGTAGGTTAGGGGGGTTTCGGGTTCAACCCCCCCCATTACATGTCCGAAGCTCCGCCCCCCGTTTGTAGGTTTTTTTGTATTTTAAAGTGGCACCAAAATTTCAGGGTATCATCAGGATAATCTCTTGTTGATACCAGCCAGGTTTGGTGAAGTTTGGTTTAGGGGGTCCAAAGTTATGGGCCCCCAAAGGGCATGCCCCATTGTTTCCAATTGAGCTAATAGGAGATGGGGGCTACACATTTGAGGGTCCATAACTTTGGCCCCCATGAACAAAACTTCACCAAACCTGGGTGGTATCATCAGGAGAGTATTCTAATGATACCACCCAGGTTTTGTGAAGTTTGGTCAAGGGGGTCCAAATCTATGGACTCCCAAAGGGGGTGCCCCCACCCCCCATTTTTTCCAATGGGAGCTAATAGGAGATGGGGGCTACACATTTGAGGGTCCACAACTTTGGGCCCCCTGAATCAAACTTCACCAAACCTGGGTGGTATCATCAGGAGGGCCTCCTAAAAATACCCTAAGAGTTTGGTGCTGCTAGCTTAACAATTGCACCCCTGACAGCAGGCACCCCAAAATTTCCCCAGATTCTCTTTTTAAATCCACCCCTTTTGGCATGGATTTAAATCTGAGAATCTGAGGTCCCAGTTTAAACACTGAAGTGATACTGTTTAAGGGTGGGGGATAATCCACCCCCAAACAGCATCACTTTCAATGTTGTTTTAACTAAGGACCTCAGATTCTCCCTTTGAGGTGGGTTTAAAAGGAGAATCTGGGTTCCCTAGTTTAAACACCATTGAAAGTGATGCTGTTTGGAGGGGGGGGGGTGCGCAAAACTCAGATTTTTTTCCGGGCTCCATTTTCCCTAGCTACACCTCTGCCTGGAGGAGAGGGCAGAAGAGACTGCCGGCTGGGAGCCCATGTTTTAATGTTTACACTTTGTAATGTTTTATATTATTGTATTTTTATAAGTATGTAAGCTGCCTTGAGTCCCTTGGGAAATTGGCAGGGTAGAAATGTAAAATTTAAATAAAAAAATAAGTACTGAAACCGGGGTGGGGCTTGGGGAGGCATGGCCACGTCCCCCAGGGGTGGGTGAGGGCGTGGTCCCACCCCCAACCCCCCCATAAAAAATCTATACCTACGTCCCTGAAATATAGGCCTTTCCATACAAGTTGTTTTCAATGTATCTTTCTGCCAAAGGCTACTTTTCCCCCATTGAATTCCATACTTTCCCCCTTCATTTTGTTCTGGAAATGTTTTCCTTTCATTTTTAACTCCATTGTTTTCCCGAGCACTTTAACTGTGATGTTTTGTCAATCCATTTCTGAGCCAGCTTCCTTTGAGCATGCAATCGTGTTGAAACAGTCTTTCTTTCTCTGCCCAACTAAACCACTTGGCCTTTATTCTTGCCTTGTGTAGTTGCCCAACCCCTCTTCAGCCATTTTCTCCTACCCCTCCTGTTCCATTTTTAAAAAAATGCTTTTCTTCATTATATTGAACTAGTAATGTAACATTGAGGTAGAGATACAAAGAAGTAGGGTTGGTTGGATCAGTGTTGACAATTTCATATGGAACCAGTGATGTAACATTAGGGCAGAGAGCGATTTTGAAGCAAGGAGCAACTAAAAAGAATGCTGGGAGTAATCACTGCATGTAATTGGGAACTGCTGCAGTAATGATTGTGTGTTATTGCAGATCAAATTTGGCTGGAAAATGTGGTTATTTGTGTGTGAGGGGGTACCAGTTTCTGTTCTGTCAGGTAACGGCATCTGCTTCAGCAGTTGTTTTGGTTTCCACTTTGGGTTGGTAGTTCTCAATAAAAGAACTGGAGGTCAGTTCTGATGGGCCCTCTTGTTCCACCTGCTTCATACTCTCATGTGGGGAGTGGGTGTTAGGTTGATTTAAATACTGATAGACCTCATGATCAGACCCTAAGAGATAACTTATGATGACCCTGTAAGGTTGTCAAGACAAGAGATGTTCTGAGGTGGTTTGCCATTGCTTGCCTCTGTGTGGGCTGAGAGAGTTCTGGTTCAAGGTCATCCAGAAGGCTTCAGGTAGAGGAGTGAAGAATCAAATCTGGTTATCCAGATTAGAGTCTGCTGCTCTTAACTGCTTTTGCATGAAGGCCTTAACTGGGTAACAAGAATGTTCTGGGTCAAGTAAGATAGGTTGAGAAACTGGCTAGCATTCTGAGGCTTCCAGTGATAAAGAAAGGTCATCCAAGCCAGCCACCTATGTATGGTCAGGGAGAGTGAGGCAGCATTATTCAGACTCCCATTCATCATCTCTTGGCACAGAACTATGTGTAGGTGATCAATAACCAGGCATTTACTATGCTGAGTTTTTTGAGCAAGGGTGGGGTTAGTCATAATCAGGCTTCAAGGGTTGCTTTAGTTTACCCTCAAAAGTCAGGGTGAGTTAATTAGCTTTTCAATTTGAGTTCATACCACAGACCATCTTAATAAATTTAGCTCAGTCTGTTTACTTGCCTTTCTTCATTCTGAGGTAGGTGGGCAAATTGAAATTATTTACACTTTTATAAAAATACACAGACATGCACACTTTTATTTGGGGTTTGCTCACAACCCCAATCAAATTCCAGTGTGTCTCAGGATAGTTAAATATCCCATGCATGCACACAAAAAAACCCCTTCACCTTTGGTGTAATAGTCATTCCACAATTCCCAGAGCTAGTTTTTATGTATATAAAACTCATACCAACTTTGTGGAATACTGTCAGGTCAACTTTCAAAGAAAAGAGGGAATGGTACTCTTCAGTTAAAAATGTCTCCCTGGATCAGTTTTCTGGGAGGGGGGACCTTGTGCAGTACTATGTAATTCTAATGGGTTTGATCTGATCTCAGTTCCAACCTGAAAAATGTAAGGCCATTTCCACACGAAGGCGGAAACGGCCGGGTCGGCATTCATGACGCCGACCCGACGACGCCGGGACCGTCCGCATGGACGGTCCTGGGAACAGCCGGGCAGCTGGCGCCATGGAGTGCCGGCGCCCGGCCGACCCGGCATGTCCCTGGGCCTCTGGCGCATCACCGAGGCCTGGGGACACTCTGGTTCCCGCGCCAGCCTGCTCCAGCGCATTGCGGGTATAAGTCCCTGGCTCCGGCGATGCGCCGGAGGCCCGGGGACAAGGTGAGTGCCAGGTGGATAAGGCGGCGTGAAGCCGCTGCTGTTCGCTCAGCAGCGGCTTCATGGCGGCGTTTCCCCAAAAAGAGCGCTGGGAAGCGCTCTGGGGAAACGCCGACTTCAGGCCGGGAGGGAGGTGCGAGGGCGGCGCGGCTGGGTTGCAGCTGCACCCCCCGTGTGAATGGCGGCCTGGAGACGGCGTTTTTACCGTCTCCAGGCCGCCATGAATTGCCCGTGCGGAAACGGCCTAACATTCTTGAAACTGTCCCATATGTCTCCTGAAGTTCTCAGGAACAACATGTGGAAGAACTGGAATGTTGCCATCTGCCCCCTCCCTTTTGTGCATGCAGATCTTTTAGAAGGAATCTACCCTACTATCCCCAATATTTTATTTTTATTATATTTATTTCATTGGATACTGGTACATGGTTTTAATCCAGATAAACAGAGGTTCTGTGGGTCAGAGTTGAGGCTGATCCAGGAAGTAGAGTCTGGTAAGTTCTAGTTCGGGTCACATCATAGTCCATGAAAGGTAAGGTACAAAGCTTGGGGTATAGCAGGAGACCTCCCAGCAACTCAGTTTGCTGCTCGCTGGCACCTGAAGTACCACTCGGAGGAAATGGGAGGGGAATGGGAACACATACTGCCATTGTCCCTTCACACTGATGTCACTTTGGATGAAAACAGGAAGTGATGCATGGAATGGTCAAGGATTTGCAAAACTCATGCCAGTCCCTGTTCCCAGGAATTGATAGCTTGTGGCCTGGATTCTCTAGTTGAAAGTGTCCTGAAATGCATTTTGTCAACTGAAGCTTGTTAGCAGTATCAGCTTTCTTACACTTGATTGTATGATAATCCCACTTTATCTAACTGCAATGTGGGGGGGGGGGGATGACTCTAATGCACATTTCGTGATTTTTCTTTTTATTGGAACTTGTTTTAAACCATCTTCTCATTGTAATATCACCACCCTTGTTCTCATTGAGTTTTTCTATTGTGAGTATAAAGACATACACCTAATGCATGTACACTCCATGAATCTGATGAACAGAGCTCTAACATATAAATGTTTATGCTGGAATTTTTCTCAGTCTTTAAGGTCCCAGTGGATGCTTGTTGTACTTATACCAGACTTGGATTATTTTGGTTCATACTTTGAAGTAAATGATAACAGTGACTGTGTCCATTCACTGAGACAAAAACATTATTTTTCAGTGAATTCCACAATTAAACCATGGACATTTCTCTGTTTTCCCTATCTGTCGTTCATCAGTCTTCTCAGTCATTCTGGATGCCGCCATTATTTTCCTATACTTGGGCTTGGCTACTTTGGCAGGAATTTCTGAGAAATGTTTGTGCCAGTTTAGCCTTGCTACAAAAGACTAAGTTTTGCAACCTTAGTAGCAGTTTTTTGTCTGGACTGGTACAATTTGTTCTCAGCAAAAGTACAAAAGGTTGAAATATAATTCTACTTGTTTTCATATTTCTGCAGCCCAAATCCTATTGCATTGTTTATTGAACATCTCATTAGTTGTATTGATTTACACTGTGTAATCTTGAGTTTCTGTGAGAAAAGTGGGAGATAAACAATAAATGAAAAAAAGGAAAATAATTCATAATTGCCAGGCTTTCTACTACTGATTCTATAGTGATAATCAAAATCATGAGTCATTCTCTTGGGAAAATAATTATCCTAATAATCATACATGCTAGGTTTTTAAGAGTTCCTAAAACTAAGTCTGAAGGAAGTAATCGCTTGCTGGTTATTCATGCATATCAGAATGTACTCTTCATTAATTGCAGCAAGGCCATAATCACACTAAAATCTAGTAATCTCATTTGTGCACTCTAGAAGCTTACTTTATGTCACCTATAGATGAAGTAACTGTTTGAAGAAATATCAATGCACATAAGAATGCTATATGAAAAGTTAGGCCTAGTTCATATATTAGCTTATAAGTTTTCAACAGGAGGAAAGCCTTGGGCATGTCATATAGAATCAATATTATGAATAATAAGCTTTGCTAATCTTATTTAGTTGCTTTATTATAATCATTGTAAAGTTTCTCAGACTGGTTTTTAATCTCTGGAAATATCAATCGATATAAAAAGGAACCAAACAGCTTTCTGACATTGCAAGTGCTCTGTTGTCATTCATTCACTGATTCATTTTTAGCTTGATGCAGTGGATTTAATAGATTTTAAAATATTTAGTATTTTACAGTTGTACTGTTTCCTGTATAATTATAGATGGTTTTTTGGGGGGAGAGCCTGGATAGCATAAATTATAAATCTACTAAGTATGGAAAGAACAATGTACATATTTTCTCCAGACAACCATAGGCACAAAATAGTTCCCTGAAATCAGATTTGGTTTGCCATTCAAGTGACCTGAGCAGCTATTTGGGGCACCAGATCAGCAGAGGGGTTATGAGCAATGGCAACAAACATGGCTTGCACCTGCTGTCACCTCTCAAACTAGGCTGCAAATCCCCCCTTTCATCTTCCTTGGGAAGCAGCAAAGAAGCCTGGGAGGAGCCCCACCCCAATTACAGCAGCAGTAGTGGAACCATGTGTCCCTTCTCCTGTGCTTTGTTCTTGCCACTTGGGAGGGCAAAACAGGCTGAGCCAGCCTTGACTGGGAGACACCTTTTATATGTACTCATCTGGTCTAAAACATTTTGTTTTGCCTTGTTGCACAGTTTCCAAGATTTAGGGTTACCAACCTAAAGGTGGGGCCCGGAAATTTTTCCATAATTACAGCTGATCTCCAGACTATAAAGATCAGTTCCCCCTGGAGAAAATGACAGTTTCAGAGGGTGGACTCCATAGCATCACATCCCCACTGAGCTCACTCCTTCATCAAACTCTGCTCTCAAGAAGTGGCAAAGAGTACAGGGAAGACTGTTTGCAGTTGCTGTCCTCCTAATCTCTGATGGCAGGGATACCCAGAGTGGGGCTTCTGAGGATGATCTCAATGTAGTGCCAGGTTTGTATAGAAGTATGCAGTCCTGTAGATCCCCTGGTTCCCAGCTGTTGAGGGCTTTATAGATCAACAACAACACTTTGAAATCTGTCTGAAATCAAACTGGCCATGTAGCTCTTCCAGTAATGCTGTAATATGTTCATTATGGCAGACTGCTTTAATTGCTGCTAAACTGGGAACCAGACAAAGTTTCTAAATTAGTTTCAAATGTGTTACAGTTGGACACAATCTGGATGCTAGCACATTATGAATAACTATGGAATGTGACTCATCAAGTACGCAATAATGAATAGAAATCCGCAGTGGTAGGCATTCAGAACACATTGAAAAAATGATAATCTGTATGTGAGACAAACAGTATTCATGCATGCTTTTTAGTAGCCAGGCAAGAAAGAGGTGAGTTTAAAGGTGAACAGGAGCATGGTATGTGAACATGCACAAGAGGAATCCTATCTGGGCATGGGTTTCACACTTGTCTTCTTCGAGTGCTGCACTTGACAGCAGGATTAGCAATAGCAGCTGCTTGAGACGCTGCTAACAACCCCAAGAGAAGCTTTGCTGGTTGCAGAAAAATGGATAACTGTGACCAGATCTCTTTTTTTTCCCAGGAAGAAGCATATCTGGTGAACCAAGCAAAGTTGGCTAAAAACAGATGAGAATTGAATGTCCATCACTTAAGATGGACATTCAATTCTCATCTGTTTTTAACCAACTTTGCTTGGTTCACCAGATGTGTCCCTGAGATCCCAAACTGCTTATTTAAGGGCAATCCAGCCACATCAAAAACAAGTTAACTCTTGTTTCTTTTATCAGCCAACAGAACTGTAATATTATCTGGACTGAGCACCATTTTCTTAGCTATATAATATGTATGTGTGGAACAGAAGACTATGAAAGGGGTTTTATATCCATCTGAGGCTCACCATTCCTAGCTTGGGTGTAGTGTGGGTGAGCTGCCCAGTTTAGTTGAGAGTTGCTACTGAGATTTTTGTTTGCCAAAGAATATTGGGTTGGATCCCGCCAACTTTTCCACTGATAAAATGAGGAAGAAGAACTCATTTGACCTCCCAAAAGTTATGTGGGGGATCATGGATTTGTGTGGATGAGATGGGGTTGCATCAAAGAGGGAAATATTCCCTCTTGCACCAGCAAAACCTTGTAGGATCCAGTCCAACATCTGTATGCTTCATGTTAGGGCTTTTTCCTTTTAGTTTTATGGTAATATTTCATAGACTAGTAGCATATAAATCCCATAATAAATGAATTAATGAATAAATATAGACTGTCATAGAAATGGGAATTTCAGAAATATAATAAGTGTTTGGGTGCTGTGTGGTTTCCGGGCTGTATGGCTGTGTTCTAGATAATAATAAGTGTTATTTTAATTCTCCTAGTGATTTTACATCCCTAGGATTTCAAAGGTTAGAGGTGAAAATATCACTTCCCTCCAGAGGCGTTCCTCCCATTGGGCAAAGTGGGCAGTTGCCCAGGCGCCTCCTTGTGGTGGGCACCAAAGATGCAGGTTCGTTTGTGGGATTTTTTTTGTATTTTCAGTGTTTTTTCTGTTTTTGGCCTGAAGGGGGTGCAGTTTTTAGGCTATCAGCACCAAAATTTCAGGGATTTTTCAAGAGACTGTCCTGATGATATCACCCAGGTTTGGTGAGGTTTGGTTAAGGGATTCCAAAGTTATGGACTCCCAAAGGGAGTGCCCCATCCCCCATTGTTTCCAATGGGAGCTAATAGGAGATGGGGGCTACACCTTTGAGGGTCCATAACGTTGAACCCCCTGAACCAAACTTCACCAAACCTGTGTGTTATCATCAGTAGGGTCTCACAAAGATTCTCTGAAGATTTGGTGCTGCTATCTTAATAATTGCACCCCTGACAGCAGCCACCTCCTAAATTTCTCCAGATTCTACTTTTAAATCCACCCCGTTCCTGCCAAAGCTTGTTTTCTTTCTTTCTTTTATTCTCTCAATGCCTACTAAAGGTTATTATTATGATGATGATTAAATCCATGCCCCCTCTCAGCATGGATTTAAAGGGAGAATATGAGGTCCCCAGTTTAAACACTGAAAGTGATGCTGTTTCAGGGTGGGGGATAATCCACCCCAAAACAGCATCACTTTCAATGTTGTTTAAACTGGGGATTCCAGATTTTCCCTTTAAGGTGGATTTAAAAGGAGAATCTGGGCTCCCTAGTTTAAACACCATTGAAAGTGATGCTGTTTGGGGGTGGATTCCAGCATCACTTGTTTAAACTAGGGAGCCCAAAATCATTGTTTGGTCACGGAGGGAGAGGGTGGCTGCCTATGGGGGTGGCATCAAACTCAGGTTTTGACCAGGGCTCCAGTTTGCCTAGGTAAGCCACTGCTTCTCTCTACTTAGAAATATCTGGCACAGATTAAATGGAACCACTTGCACAGTTAGTAATATCAAACTATTTAACTGATCACAACGGGCTAGTGACTTCTACATGCTGAGGATTTCTCAGTTCCTTTGACTTGGATAGCATCATGAGCAGCTTTCAGAAAAACAGTGATGAATGAAAAATAACCAGACTCTGAGAGTTCAGTCAGGCTGTTAATATATGCCTTGTTACCAAATATTTGCAGATGACACTGTTTAGAAAATAATGTGTCTTGAAACTATCCTGTAGGTCTTAATATTTACAGTAAATATCAAAGATGTGTGTCATGTTTTTTTCCAACAGAGTCAGGTTTTCTGGAAAACTCAGCCTGCAGCAGTAAATGATCACCTAATGAGCTCAGTTTCCACTTAACAAGAAAGTTGAACTATTCTACAGAATAACAGATGTATTTGACACAACTATGTATTCAATACAGAATTTCTCTCATAGTGTAATTATAAGTAAATCACTTTTCCTTGCATAGCTGATGTTATGCCAAATTGTACCCTGACCTGAATGGCCCAAGCTAGACCAATCTCATCAGATATCAGAAGACAAATAGGGTCAGCTCTTGAGTGGTACACCACCAAGGAAGCCCAGTCTTGCTATGCAGAAATAGGCAATGGAGAACCACCTCTGTATGTCTCTTGCCTTGAAAACCCTATGAAATTGCTATAAGTCATTGCAACTTGATGGCACTTTTCACTCACATAATGTGTGTGAAGAGGTAATGGCTGTCACGGAGACTGGGGAAGAAAAAATGGCTACCATGTCTGCAGGATTGGGGAAATCTGGACATTCCCTCCTGCACATAATCCATTTTGTCTTTGGTGCAATCTTTCCCGAAATATTGCAGTAAAGCAGGCTGGAGAAAGATTGCAGAAAAGTTGGGGAAACCTGTGAGTGCACAGATGTACCACAATGGTGTAGGGAAGTGGGAGAAAAAACAGTTTCCCAGCACAACTAATCAAGGAGTAAATAACAATTGCAGACAAGTCCAGTAACTCTTACATACATCTGATAGAAAATTTGATCTTCAACATTCTTAGTAAGACTCAGGAGACTAAAACCCAAGAAACATGCCATAATGGTGTTCACTAAACAAGAAAACACTCTTCCAATATGTGTGAACAGAGCAAATGTATATGCAGTGACTGTGTTTCTGGGTTTATGCCATGTCCATAGTTCAAGGCCTGTTTGGCTTCTTTCCACTTTAGCAGATGCTAGCATTCCCTTCCACAGTTAGGGAATGGATGGATTTGTGCCACTTGTCCCATATTGTTTTGAATGGTTACATTATGAGCCAGCCCAAAATTTAAACTGCGAAAAGTTTCATCTCCTTTTTTGGCATTAACAAAAATGAGCAAATTGTTGATTGTTTTTCAAATATGTTAATTTTTAACTCAAATTTGAAATAAGTTTCCCAGGACATTTCCCTTTTAATTTGTTTTCTGGCTGTTCTGAGTTCCATGTGTTTTCCTTCAAATATATACAGTTCCAAAACCATGCTTCGCCTTTGATCTAACGTTGTAACTCAAGCTATGTGCACATACTCATGTCATTAGTACATTATGCTAGGAACCTAAGTAGATGTAGAAATGGATATTGACCCCATATCTCATGGCAGCCAAGAGTAGAATGAACTGGACCCAACTCTGTGGAATGTAAAAAATCAACATTGTGACTGATCACTTAGTTTATTCATCCAGAGGTTCCCAATAAAAGTCAAGGCCCAGAACAGCATATCAGAGCACTCACTGTCCCAATCTTGCCTGTAGATAAATGTGGCTTGACTCATTGTCATCTGATTCAGCACCCATCATATTATCCAGTGGTATCCCAAACTACAACACTCCTGTCATGTGTCAGACCCCAGATATCCCAGATAGTGATTCTCTTGTTGGCTGCAACAATATTCCATACCTCAAGTCATCCTGAGGCCCACACTAGGACGGAGTTGTTTCACCTAAATCAGGTGGGGTTTAAGTTTTCTTTTAGGCAAAACATGGTGTAGTGATTGGCATTTTAGACTAGGACCTGGGAGACACAAACTTTCTGAGTGAACTTGGGATTAGTCACTGGCCATTTCTGCACAAAGCTGTTAAAATGTTTTGAAAATGTTTTGAAAAGAATCGTTTTTGTGGGTTTTGTTTGCATAGCCCATAAAAATAAAGTGTTTCAGGTGAAAATGGCTCTTTAAAAAATGTACTTGCATACCTTCGATGCTTTGAAGACTTAATATCCAAATCCTTGTTGATTCTGATGTTGAATCTATGTAGTATTGAATCTACAACACACTTTTTAGAAAAAGGAAAATGGCACATTTGCATAATCAGCAGGCAATAATGAGTTTGTTAATGTACAGCAATTATGGAAATGGTAGGCAGCCATGAGGGCAGATGAGAAAATGTCCATAGGATACTTCAGAAAATGGCAGACAGCCATAGACTCTCTGAAGCAGCAGAAAATAGTGGTCAACAAGAGAAACAAAAGTAGCAGAGTGGAAGGGGGCTGTGGAGCTTCAAATTCAAGCAGGAGAAATAAAATGTTTCCTGCTTCTTTGCACAGGCAAGGAAGAAACATTTTTAAAATGTTTTAGGAAAAAAGATCACCAATATAAAACATTTTGAGCTGCAATAAACATTTTCAAAACATTTTGGGAAGGGAAACTGTGTGGAAATGTTTTGTTTACTTTGGCTGCAACAATACTCCACACCTCAAGTCATCCTGAGGAAATGTTTTATTTACTTTCTCAAAACATTTTTATTTTGGCTGTGCAGAAAGAACCAGTGTCTCTCAGCCTCCCCTTTCTTCAAAGGGTTGTTGTTCTGAGGATAAAGTGGAGGAGGACAGAACAATGTTGTAAGTCATTTCTCTCCTTTAAGTGAGAAAAGGAGGTAAAATAGATAAATAAATGTTTTAGATCATGAAATCTTCTACATTTACTTTGGATGACATTACAAAGATTTGTGTTTTTATTTAAACAGAGATATGAGAATTTCGAAGGGCATAAAATAGAGGTTACCAAACTCACGCAACCTAACAAATCAACAAACACTCCAGAACAGTGTACACAGTTTGGTCATCTGGGGAGCTCTGACTCTCAAAAGATTACACAAAAGATTATACAAAAAAACTATATAATGAAGTTCTTGTTGGTCTCTAAAGTGCTACTGCACACAAATCTAGCTGTTCTACTGCACACCTCTGAAACTGGACAACGATTGTGTTGCATTGTTCACATAAAGGTTGCCTGAGTGTGCATGTTTTGCCCAGAAATAAAAAGGTAGACTGTGAACAAAAATCACTGAGTCACTTAAAAATCGCATAAAAGAAAAAAAAGGAAATTTCAACATTGTATCTTCTATGGATTACACCTTTTTTCTGGTGCCTACTGTCATCAATTTAATATCTGCACAACACCACTATGTTGCAGAAGTGTTGAAGATACCGTTTTTAAAATGTTGTTCAGGGACACACACATCATACTAGAGTTCTTTATGTTTCACCTTCCCTCCCCCAATCTCTGAAAGTTAAATATTGAAGTTTGTGGTTTATTACCTATGCATGCTCAGGATCACAAAACTTCTTCCATTCCTTACATACCCAGGAGTTGTTGTTGAGGGTATTTAAACTGCAAATCCTGAGTTCAACCAGCTCCACTGAGAATTCAGGCATTCTATTGAATATGCTTAGGAAATGGTCATGAATGGTCAGTTAACTAGCACTTGCATTCAAGTATTGGATAGGCTGCAGCATAGTTAATTAATATAATGCTGAGCAAGTTTGAAAAGCCTTCAGTAGTATATAAGCAGTGAAGAGACCGTACCTATCAATTTGAGAACAAGTGTTATAAATTCACTAGAGTATCTATTTTTATCTGTGGAATATTGAAGGGTACATATTGGCCAAGTATGCACAAGGTGTCTGTTACATGATGGGGCAAATGTCCATCACAGCAACATTTTTTGTACAGATGTATTTCCTCACGCCCTGCTTTCACTTTCCATTCTTTCCACAGCAAGCAAGACCACCTCTAGCGTGATTTTTAGTTTGCTTTGCCGCCAGAGTGGGCAGATTTGCCAGAGAGCACAGCTTTGCACTGGACATGTTCCCTCTGCCCATGAACAGCCCTCATGAGCCAACCCCTGGGCACTAAGGACTCTGATTTAGAGCCTGAAGACTATGGATTTAGAGCTGGCTTCTTGTGAGAAAATGCAGGCAGCAGAGCCAGTTCCAAACCCTTCCTTGCAAGCTCAGGCAGAACCTGATGCCATACAGCTGGGAGAGCCTTCAGGAACCTCAGAAGACCAGAGTAACAATCCAGATGCTCAAAGGAGGCAAAGGCAGAGGCTAAGGAGTCAAAGGAGAAGTGCTTGCATTGCTGCAAGGTATGGCAGAAGTCTCTGCCAGATGGAAGCATCTGCATCTGAGGAGGATTAAACTCTTGCCAGATCTCAGCCGCATTAGCCAGTACTTTCTATAGAAACCCTTTGTTGAACTTGGCTCTGCCTGAGTGCAATGAATGTACTTCCTGGTAAGCGCCACATGCTTGGTTTCCCTCTGGTCTCTGCTCTCAGCCTGCTTGCCTGCCTGATCTTCTGACTGTGCCTTGACTTTGGATTGCCTTGACTACATCTTTGCCTGCCACCTGCTCTGACCCTGGATTGCCTTGACCATGCCTTTGTTTGCTGCCTGCCCTGACTCCAGACTGGTTGAATATGCCTCATGTGCTTCTCACCTTGATTCTGGCTTGTCTGGCCACACTCCAGCTCCTGCCTGCAGCACAACAGTCTACCTAGCTCCACCCTTCCCACCCTCTGGCACAGCAGTCCATGCCCTTCCCTTGCCCCCCACCCTTCCATGTTGCCAGCTCCTTCTCTAAATGTTCATATTGAGAGAATAATAGACACTTGGCCATTCCACCTTCCCTGCTCTGCTTCTGCCCTCTATAATAATCAGGAGGGCTTTTTACAACTTTATTTCAAACAAGCCTCCACTTTAAAGCAATTATCCTGAGGCAATAGCAGGGACAGGAAGAAAGAGAACGAGGGAGGGGGAATGAAGGGGAATCTAGGACCTTGTGGTCCAGGGAATTGCTTCACTACTTTCTGGGGGGGGGGGATATTTTGTAAAGGGGCTACAATATCAATATACCAGCTGTCACAGCTATATCAATATATCAATATCAATGCAATGCAATATCAATGCAATGCAAGATAAAACCCTTTATCTTGCAACTATGGGTGTGATGAGATTTTTGTCTTTAAGAGGAGTTGATGGGCAAAGAAGAAAACCAGGCAAGGCTGCTGAGGCCAGCAAGCTGGCTGTGGAGCAGTCAGATAATGGCTCCTCACATGTAGACAGAGAAAAGTGAGGAGACCACACTACAGCTCCATTGCACAGCTAAAATGCACAAGGTAAGTGTTCCATGATAAATGGGTCATTGTAAGACACCTGTTAAAGAACAAACTTTTAAAAAGGTATATAAATGGTATTCAGCACAGCTTCTAACACAGAGCTTAAAAACAGTTACTACAGTTAAACAGTCAATTTTCACCCAGTAGAGACAGCTGGAAGAGGTATAGTGTCAACTCAAACACTTAGATGTGCAACAGCACCACCCACTGGTAGGGATGGTTACTTAGCCACTATGTGTGTATATTTTCCAGATTTTGCAGATTGGGGAACTACTTGGAGTTCAGGGGATGGAGTCTTGGAAGGATGCTGTTTAGGAAGATGAGGGTGCTTGGCAGGGATATGAGGCCAAAGGGTCCTCCTTCTGAAGTTCCCATTTTTTCTAGGGAAACTGATTGTTGTTGTGTAGAGATTAACTATAATTCTGAGAGAGGTTAGCAATTGTACATTCAACGCGTGATTTGGCTGCAATTGTTTGTCTCAATTGCTTCTAAATTCAATTTCTTGCCATTTATTATATTAGTGCTACCTCTCAATACTGCTGGGAATCTTTAACACATTGATTTAAAACACAGTGGTCCTTGTGAGGAAGTGCCTGGAAAAAAAAAGGGGGGGGGAGGCAGGCATTCATATTGTACCTGTATTTTTCCCTACATGGATTTCAAGCTGTAGGATGGAGGAGGGGATAGTCAGTCTACAAGATACTGAAAAGGAAAAAGTGTGTTGCCACCATGCCAATGCACATATTAATGTAACAGTGTCATCAATCCATTGCTGCTGTTCCAGTTCTTTTGCCATTTGGCCCTTGGTACCAGCAGAAGGCCTAGATTGGGCCTCTGACAGTTTCATTCATCCAGTTTTTTGCAGATGAATCCACTTGCAAGCAATATTAGTACAAGTCATATTGGGCTGACTTCCCTCTAATCAACCTTCAACAGTTTACAACAGAGAAACTCATAGAATCATAGAGTTGGGAGAGACCACAAGGGCCATCAAGTCCAACTTCTTACCATGTAGGAAATCACAATCAAAGCACTCTTGACAGATGGCCATCCAGCCTTTGTTTAAAAACCTCCAAAAAAGGAGACTCCACCACCCTCAGAGGCATTCCTCAGTGTATTCCACTGTCAAACAGCCCTTACCATCAGTTCTTACCATCAGGTGGAATCTCTTTTTCTGCACCTTGTATCCATTACTCCTTATCCTAGCCATTGGAGCAGCAGACAAAGAAGCTTGCTCCCTTTTCAATGTGATATCCCTTCAAATATTTAAACATGGCTATCATTTCACCCCTTGACCTTCTCCACTCCAGACTAAACATATCTAGCTCACTAAGCTGTTCCTAATAGGGAATGGAATGCAGACCTTTTACCATGTTGGTCATTCTCCTCTGGAATCGTTCCAGCTTGTCAATATCCTTCTTGAAGTGTGGTGCGCAGAACAGGACACAGTGTTCCAGGTAAGCTCTCACCATTGCAGAATCAGGTGGTACTATTACATCCCTCAATCTAGACACTATACTCCTATTGATGCAGCCCAAAATTGCTTTGGCTTTCTTGGCTGCTGCATCACACTTCTGACCCATGTCCAGTTTCTGGTCCTCAAAGACTCCCAAATCCTTTTCAAATGAACTATTGTCAAGTCAGATATCACTCATCCTATACCTATGCATTTCATTTTTTTTTCTGCCTAAATGTAGTATCTTACATTTATCTATGTGGAAATTCACTTTGTTAGTTTTGGTCCAGCTCTCTAAACTGTCCAGGCCATTTTGAATTCTGACTCTGTCCTCTGGGGTATTAACTACCCCTCCTAATTTGATGTCATCTGCAAATTTGAGTAGCATACCCCTTATTCCATCATCCAAGTCACTGATAAAAATATTTAATAGCACTGGGCTCATGACAGAACTCTGTGGCACCCCACTAGTTACTTCTCTCCAGGATGGACGAGACATTGGTGAGCACCCTTTGTGTTCCATCAATCAACCAACTACAAATCTATCTAACAGTAGCATTGTCTAGTCCACATTTTACTAGCTTGTCAAAGGCCTTACTGAAATCAAGGTAAGCTATATCCACAACATTCTTTTCATATGCCAAACTTATAAATCTATCAAAAAAAGAGATAACATTAGTCTAGCATGACTTGTTTTTGATGAACCCATGTTGACTTTTAGTGATCATGGCATTCCCTTCTAAGTGCTTTTTTAACATCTCTGGCAAGCCTGAGCTGCACTTTAGCTTCTCTGATGTTCTCCCTACACAACCTGGCTATTTGTTTGAATTCCTCTTTGGTGATTTCATCCTTTTTCAATTTCTTGTACCTGTCCCTATTAAATTGTAACTCAGTTGAAATGTCTTCAGACATCCATGCTAGTTTCCTTAGACGCCTCCCATTTTTCCTCCTTATTGGAATTGTTTGAAATTATGCCTTCAAGATCTCACTTTTAAGAAACTCTTATCCATCATGCACTCCCTTCCCTTTTAGAATTCTTAACCATGGAATCAGCTTGCTTAAAATCTAGAATGTGTGATGGCTACGCTTGGAACCGCCAACTCACTCAGTAGTTCTGGAGGCACATGTGGCTCTTTGACATGACACTTGTGTCTCTTCTTTGCACTGCTCCAGAACGTTGTACCTTCTCTGTGTTTCAAGGAAGGGGGCAAGGCCCTTAACCCAGTGTGGCTGATAGCTGGCATGTTGATTCCACCTGGAGGAATGGGCAAGCCTCAATACTCATGTTAGGGATAAAAGTAAACATGGATATTTTGATAGACCATAATTGCACATGTGCTTTACTGCAAGTCACACATTGAATACCATGAATCCAGAATCTTCACAAGATTCAGAAGATTCCTGTTCAACAAGTAATACAAACCGATAGACAAGGCTGTTATGATAAATTCAGTCAGAGAATCCAATGTCACTATTCAAACTATTCACATACTTTCATCTGGATTTATGGCATTGGAGGAAGCAAATTTCCCTAGTCTTCCTGCATTTGTCATTGACGTTATTAACATCAATGGAGCATAAAGTGCACTTTTCATGCAACTGATTCTCAGACATCAAAAGGTATCAAACTTGTAATTAATTTTATTGCCATCAAAGCTTCAAATTACCAGATTATCAAGAAAAGTAATAAGGTATTTTCAGAGGGTAGTATGCAGTAGAAGAGATACAAATAAAGTAGCACCTTAGAAACCAAGAAAATTTGTGAGGCATGAGCTTTGGAGAATCAAACCTCCCTTTTTCAGATACTCTGAAAAGTTTTTTTTATCTCTAAGGTACTGCTGATCTCAAATCTAGAAATATGGTATGAAAACAAAACACTATTAGAGTCATTCAAACAGAACTTCTGATTTCTCTTGTTTTGGTTAGTTATTTGTACTAATATTATTGTTATTGTTTCAAAGTGACACCATGCTATCTCAGTAATGGCAGCTGCCTGATGAACGTTCTGCATTGAATTTTGAAACAAACCATATATTTTATCTAGTCATAAAAATGGTTCCTATTTTCCTCAGATTGTATACTAGTTTTGTTACCTTTGATGCAGCTGTGACTCACTAAGAGGAAAAAGCTCATCAAAACATTTTGGAGATAGTAAGTAGACAGGAGTTTCTTTCCACAAATAACTGTTGGCTTACGGCTCCCCTCAGAGGAAGTATAGAAAGTGTGCACTCTTCTTTTTTAAAAAAAACACTCTGTATTTTCCTACATAGTAAGTATTGTTTCTTGTCTGACACTCTGGAAACACTGTATGTTCCACATTGTAACTCTAAGACAGATGGTTATCTAAACACTTTCAACAGGAATGACTGTAGCCAAAGAATAAAATCAGTTCTGACCAATCACAGGAACGTTTATAGGTGCTTGGGGGTGGGGGGAGAGAGAACAATGTTCAGGGTTAGCTTACATTTTGCACAGTACACATATATGGCCACTTGCTTGGATTGATGATTCAAGCAAGAAGAAAGGACTGTGTTTAGTATGTGGTAGAGGCTCTGAAGGTACTAGTCAGTTAATAGTTTTAGGAATTGATGTCCCAGAGATGTACATGTGTATAACAAGTGAAAGGTATAACAAGTGTGTATAACAAGTGAGTAAAAATTTATTGTTTTTTTTGGGGGGGGGGGGAGTCCATTGGTTGTATCCTGTCTAAATTGCATATGGAGAAGCACAACTTTCCCACCTGCCCAAGCATCTCAAGCTATCTCCTGGAACTTTGCTTCTAGAAGACAGGAGACCCTCCCCTAAGAGGGATCTGTTGGAGAGCTGCCGCAAGAGGGGGATCTTTTGACAGGATCCATTGAAGAATAGTGATTAGAAATGAAGTTGGCAGTGGCTTTCTGGGGTCTCAGGCACAGGTCTTTCATATTAACTGAAGATATCAGGAACTGAACCCTGAACTTTATGCTTGTAAGCAGATGATCTTTTACTAAGCCATGCCCCTTCCCTGTGTGAAAGGTATATTTCCATTTCCTGTGCATTTCCATTTCCTGTGTAGACCCACCATGAATGCATTTGCAATACCTTCTTGTATTTGACTAACTCAGAAGAGTATCAACAAATATTTCATTGTACAGTTATTTTTTCTATGCAGCTTGATGGTTTTAAAAAGTATTTAAAATATTTTCAGATCATCTAAAATTAGTGTTTTTATTCTTATTTAAATTGTAGTGAGGGCACAAGATATTTTTTCTAGTTTCTCTTCAGAGTTTTCAAGACATTCAGCCTCATAGGGAAGAAAGAAGTAATTCACAGTTTGGGAAAATATTTTCATATGTAAATTGTTTCTATGAATTTATACATGTGAAATGTCTACTATCAAGCTGTATGTATATACTGGTCTAAACCTCTTGGTAAGTTTATATCATATGGATTTTCAAAACATGTACCACTAATACCATACAACTGAAATCAAAGAACATTGGTGTAGACAAATGGTTCCCAAAATTTTATTGAGGCCCAATTACTTGAAATGCGTATGTCACTCAACACTGAACTACGGAGTTCCAGCAGTTCCCTTGGGGACTCCCAGGTGAAAATTTTGTGGATGTTATTTTTGTTAGCTTTTTGACGGGGGCTCTTTGCATGAGTTTGCATGAGATTTGCATACCTTCTCAATGACTCAGCAGATTTAAATAATGAAGACTAAGTAGTGGCTATGGTAAATGGGTAGATAGTTGTGCTTGACAGAGAAACCTCTCACTTTTTCAGTTCTGCTAAAAACATGAACAACATTCAAACTCTTACTGGGAAACCTTGCGATCGGTTCCTATATTGCTGAGGAGAAACATGTGCTAAGCTAGTGTACTGTAAAAAATGAGCGTTTAGGTGTCTCCAAGGGCTCTAAAATTCACTCTTAAGAATGTGTTTATTAAAGTTTTTATCATATGTCACAAAAAAAGTAAGCATGAGAACTATGGGAAAGCATTCATACTGTCCTGAACAGCTGCAGCGTGTATCTGTGTTTTCCCCTGAACTATAGTAACTCTGGCCAGGAATACAGTCTGCTAAAATGCTCAATAGTTAAAGAGAACTTTGCCCTGTTTTTTTGGTGCTTTTGTCACTTGTATACCTAGACCTTTTTCTTGCAATGAGCTGCCAATGAACAGGATGTTGCATGATGGCTTCCAGAGAGTATAGAGACCAAACTCTACTGAAAAATGGCAGCATTGTGTACCCGTCTCCCAAGCATTAAATGGGCCCACCCAGACACATTGGGAGGGAAATCCAAATGAACTAGATATTATTTAACCCTCTCTTAGAGCATAAAGGGAAGCCTTTTATGGAATTCTTGCATAGGCTGCCCACCCACACAGTATCAAGTTATCATACCTTCCGGTAGCCTATATTGCTCAGATAATACAGTACCAGGGTGTGTGTTAGTTTTGTTCTTGTGCCTTGTTCTTGGGCTCCAAGGTTCCCTCCTTCATAGATCTATTCACCCCACTGTGCCACCATTCTCCCTTCTAATATAGCAGCAGCTGCCTCTGAGAAATCTGGGTTTACTTGTTGCCTAGCCACCTTCTTGGAGTAAGTCCCCCTCCACTCTACCCCTGCTTAGGTTCCCTTGTTCTAATTTAGAGGATTAGGGGATTGCTGGGGGATTGGGGGGGGGAGGAGGTGCTTCCTTTCTTCCTTCTCTTTCTTTCTTCCTTCCTTCCTTTCTTTGGGTTTAGCAACCAAATTAGCATGGAGAGAAAAAAATATCAGTTTTCCCAGCTCCTGCAGTTGAACAACATAGCCAATTGTGTTATGCCCACAGGTGTAGCTCCAAGTGGGCAAGGGCGTACTGGGGGCGTGGCGAGGGCATTCTGGGGGCGTGGCAGGGGAGTTCCAGGGCGGGAGTGGAGGACACTTTTCTCCCTTGCTACACTTCTGGTTATGACTGAAGATTTTCCAAACCAGGAAGTTTTCAATTGCACTCTATACAGAGTGGGAGAAAGTACCCAAAAGTATACTCCCAAGCTCCAAAAGTCCATCACAGAGTGAAGTTTGTTGGAATATCTGAATATTGTTTCAGGCTTTCGTGACTAATTGGCTCTTTCTGCACCCCACAAATGAAACGTCTTGTAGATGTTTTTAAAAAGTTTTGGCTTTTTTCTGTCTATAAAGCATGGACAAAAAAAGTGTCGCCAGCCAAAATGATTCTTTTTCACCCTCCTCACCCACACACACACTAGAGCTCATTTACTTTCATTTTCACCAGTTTATGCATGATGTTTTCTGCAGTTTGAGATTCTCCATCCCACTCACCATTCACTACATTTGTTTCCCGTGGATGTTTTCCCTGCTAGAAGCTCATCCACTTGCTATTTCTGCTTTAAAAGTGTTGTTGTTGTTGTTGTTAATTCGACTTAATAAACCGCTCTCCCCAAAAGGGCTCAGAGCGGCGTACATGAATAAAGTTAGTTTTGGGTGCTGTGTGGTTTCTGGGCTGTATGGCCGTGTTCTAGCAGCATTCTCTCCTGATGTTTCGCCTGCATCTGTGGCTGGCATCTTCAGAGGATCCAATTCAGAGGATCCAATCCAGAGGGATTTAATACCCTGCCTTTCCCAGCTGAAGCTCTTTATGGTCTGAGACCCTCATACTTGTGGACTATCTCTCCTGCTACATCCTCCTGTGCCCTCTTGGGTCATCCTCTCTGGGCCTTTTGGAGTTCCTGGCCCTAGGATGATTCAGTTACCTGCTACTAAGGTAAGAGATTTCCCAGTTTCCCCTACCCTGTGGAATGCACTGTCTGTTGATACCATGCCTTGTGGGACTTGCTTAGTGTCAGAATGTCCTTAAACCAAACAATTGAAACAGTTGTTGATGAACAATGATTTCTTTATTGCAGGTAAGATTAGTCCAGTACAGTACGAAGATGTCTCTGGCTGCCCTAACCAGGACATATCTATTTTAAAGTAACCATCATGCCTATTCTCCCTGCCCACCATACAATCATCCCACAGCTGCACTACAGACCAAAGTATGTGGCCTTCACTAGCTGAACGGAGGAGCGGAGAGATAAGCAGTCAGGAAGCAGAAGAAGAATAGTTTCACACAGCAGATTCACACAGGCCACAGTTCCCATCCCCCAGTACTCAAGCCACTCCAATGCTTAGTTTCTGCAGGACCTGTACGATTGAATTGTTTAAGTTGGCTTTTGGAGGTTAATCAGAGGTTTTTGGATGCTTTGATAGTGACATGGTGCTGATATTATCTGATTTTGTTGCCTTTTAACTTATTTATTATAATGTTGTTTAAGAAAGCTTCCATGAGACGCTTTGGCTGACCAACAATTAAAAATCTAATAAGTAAATAAATGTTACATGTCCATATGCTTGAATCCAAGTAGCTTAATTTTGTCTGTTCTTATGCTTAAAGGTAAATAATTGTGCAAAGCATACCTCCTTGGTTTTTCATTAAAGGTAACCATACACAATTGACTCCCAGTAACTTACAGGAGCTTCTGAGAACCTTGGAAGAAGTGGAACTTCTTTTCATTCCATGAAACTTGCTTTCAAGAACTGTTTTCGTGTGTTACTAATGTCTTCTCACACATTTCATATAGGCACACAAACAGACTGTGTGCTCCAATATTCTCAAGAGTACTGTTAAGAAAAATACTCACATCAGGAATTCACTTCGCAATCCAATATATATATTTCACGCCCAGTTCAAACAAAATACAATAAATGATTTAGAATTGCCTCCAAGCCTGCTTTTCACAACATTTCTATCTTTTATTTACTAAAGTATATATTTGGAGGTCATTTAGGAAAATGGAATTGACTGAGAACATACATTCTATCATATTTAGACATAGAACCACAGTTAATTTGAGATGGGCACAGCACTCCTGAGGCCTGTTGCTGTGGCAGCTGTCAGTTGCTGATGCAGAAATGGTGCCACTGATCTATTCCCTGTAGACATTCCTCGGTGTGTGTGTGTGTGCGTGCGCGCGTGCGTGCGTATGTCTGTGTGTGTGTCTGAGTGAGTGAGTGAAATAAGATTCCATGAATAATGGGCCATTATTTTGGGGGGGAGGGGTTAGGGCCCTATTTTTTTCTTTTTTAGAAAAATACCTAGTTCCATGTATCTAACAGGTTCCCAAGCAACAATATATCTAATTCTCAATGTGGCCCCATCTGTGGATAGATTGTGGTCATATAGACAAGACAAGCTGGGGCAAGCACTCCACTCGCCAGCAGCTCTGTGAGGAGGCCAGGCTGAGCCGGGCGTTGGCTTAAATAGCCTGCCCGGCTCCCCTGTCATGTGACGGTTCCCCCATCATGTGACCCTCCAGGGAAGGCGAGCCGATCGCTTCCTCCTCCCCTGCTGCAACGGCGCCCCGGGTAAGTCCTGGGGTGCACTTTTTCTTGCCCAGGTGTGCAAAAAAATCTGAAATCTAAAAAAGAAAAAAAATAGGGCGCTAACCCCTCCACCCAAAATAATGGTCCATTGTGCATGGAACCTTATCTCGGGGCTCTTCAGTATACAGAGGGCTTGCAGAGGGCTCTCCTTGTATTTCTCTGTTTACACACAGGCAGGCACGACCTCCTGGGTGAACAGTTTTTTTTTGCAGAGCATTCTCCCAGCCCGGTTCTCTTAACTCCACCCATCAATTTATTTTTAAGGGCACTTAGTTTTACTAAAACAGGTCTCATTACACTCAGTACTCATGTTGGTTTAGGTTTTAAACTGAGAGGGGGGGGGACAGCAGCAGCAGCTGCAGACTGGTGCACTTTAGAGACTAAGCCAGCAAATCTTGAGTACTGAGTAGTCTTTAACTGCACCAGTCAGCAGTCGCTGCTACCTCTCTTTCTCTCTTTCCCTCCACCCACTGCAAAAAAGTCCATGCAGGGGAAAGAGAACGGGTGGAAACACAGGGAAGGGGCAGGTGAGAGGAGAGACGTGAGGGAGCATAATCACTTGACTGTTCAGGAATGACATCCCTTTGCCTGCCTGTTGCCATCTGCTCCTCTTCCAGGACATCTGCTGCTTCCTGAGCAGAGGCGTACCAGGGGAAAATGGCGCCCGGAGACAAATTGTCTCCAGGACGCCCCCCAGGCTCTGCCCCTGCCCCGCCCACCTCAGCTCCCCCCACATTGCCCTCAACCCAGCTGGCAGGGGGGAGGAAGGGAGGGAGGAGTCCTGGGCAGGGTTGAGGGGGCTTGGAGGCAGCAGGAAGTCCTGCTGTTTCGTCATTTTTGCGTGCCTCGGACGGGGTCGAGGCGCACGAAAACGACGAGACAGCAGGACTTCCTGGTCACGTGGGGGCCCGATTTTGCGCCCCCCACGTGACCAGAAGAGTGGCGCCCGGGGACAAGGGGTACCCCTTGTCCCTAGGCAGATACGCCACTGTTCCTGAGCCGTTCCTTGCAGAGAGACTAGACCAGATGCTGGCAAGGGAAAGGTGTTTTAATCACCGCACACCAAGGATCCAGCAGCCTAGGTGACCATCTTTTCCACACTGCCAAGGAAACGCTGTGTCTGGAGTACAAGACAACCCCCCCCCCCCCCCGTCAAATGAAAGAGCAAAGCAATTCCCTGGCCCAAACACTGCTAAAGGGGTCCATCCTAGAGCTGCTCTCTCCCTCCTCTCCCTCTGCAGACAAACTTCCTGCTGCTGCTGCTGCAAGAACACAAAGCATGCTTGTTATTTCCAAGTACTCTTTGTTAGTATTGTATCAAGAGATTGATATATCAATGGAATGCAGCGGTCGTGTGAGTTTCTTTTCTTTCAGTTTAAGGAGCAAGCAATATGTAAGAGGAGTGCGGGGGAAGGCATGGATGGCAGTGGGAGGGTGTGGAACGACTGGCCATGGATGAACGAAGGGAAGATGTCTGGGGCAAAGCTGTGCTCACTGGCAAATATCCCTGCTCTGACAGTGAAGCAAAATTACATTCATGCTAGAAGTGGCCTTACTTGCCCCAAGAAGATTGAAAAGTGAAAGTGGGGCTTGGAGAAATATGTGATGGACATTCACCCCCACCATGCAGTAAACATGTTATGTATATAGACTCACAGAAGCAGTTCCTGCAGCTTTAAGAAACAAATGCCCTCAGTGGTCTTTGTTAGGAAATCACAACAGTATTGTCAGCCTTCTAGCCTTGGTTTCTCTCAGTAAAAGAAAGTTCAGGGAGCAGGGCAGTGAGAGTTGTTTTAATCTGGAAATTCTGGGCTGATTGGTGGATGAGAACAAGAGAAGGAAACAGGGAAAAGTGGAGGTACAGGGATTGCCTTGAGAGGGGAATGAGGAAATTCTGTGGGGGAAGGGATATGGGGAAATGTGATGCTCCTGCAAGTCCTTTAGGTTTCTCCTGTCTCAGTGGTCAGCACTGCACCACTGGCCTGGCCTAGCAGTTAGCACTGCACTAGTGGACAATAATGTTTCCAGGTTGAGGCTAATAAATACAGGTAAAAGTGGGGGGAGAGTTGAAAGGTACATTGATTGGTGGATGGGACACACAGAAGGATGCTCTGGCAAGTTGAGGTTATGAGGGCTGCCAAGAGGAAGGAAAGATAAAATTAAAAGGGGAATACAGGAGAAAGTGAGGCCTCCCCCCCCCCCACGTTCTTGCCTATTTCCCACCATTAATCTGGATCTAGCCCTGAAAATGGTTTTATTCAACTCAGAGTTTTTCCATTGAAAGGGTCTCATGGGGAGGGAGGGGAGGAGGGAAAGCTGAAGTCAGAGGGGCAGAAACAGGTAGGTTAGCTGGTGAGTAGGAACATGAGGAGGAGGGAGGGACAGGATTGGAGCTATGGAAAATTTCAGGAATGGGTAAAAGGAAGTTACCATTTAGATCATCTTCTACTGTTTAGCATTTTATTGCTTCAATGGTTCTGTTTCATGAACATTTTTTTAAAAATAAATCCAGATGGAGACTCTCAACAGACAGTAATACCAGCATGATTGCTAAATGTAAATTGTGTCTGTGCATATGAAAAATCCAACATTACACAGCAGAAACCTCCCTTTTGAGATTGAGAACTTTGCCTTCCAAAGGAATAGGAAGGGCATGACATAGTTCCTGTGAATTCCCTGTATACCACACTTGGAATGTACTCACATCAAAACTGACATGAAAGATGGTGAGCTATGACCATAGAGGAATAATTCCTTAAGCATAGGGAATAGGAAAGGCGGGGACCACCAAAATTGATTTTGTAAGATTTCTCTACTAAGGCTGCTGTTAAAAAGAAAGAACGTGGAGAAGAAAGAAAAGAAACGGCTTTGGCAAAAGCATCTGCTTTGGAACTCAATAATAATTGGATATTCGCTTTCTGTTTCATTCTTTATTTCTTAAAATAAAATTTGAATAAGCTGATCACCAGCAGTATTCATATTTTTAAAGGGCTTTTATTTCTTCTTATGATTCATGACCAGAGCAACTTGTATGACCCTGGGCCGCTTGTAAGCAGAGACACAGCTGGTCACAAAGGAAAACAAAAGTAACTGCAAATGATAACTGCAGGAGCCCTACTATGGGGGAGTAGGAGGAATTAGTTTTTTAAAATGATCGTAACTATCCAATCTTGCAAATGTAACTTTAAAATGAATGGCCACAATTTACCTGATGTTAGTCACATTTAAGTCTCTTTAAGTCTGAGGACCTGATAAAGTGGGCTGAATGTCTGCCTATAATTTATCCAAGTAATGGAAAAAAAATTCTGTTTATTCAGATTAGTTAAACCATTGATATTTACAGAAATTAATTTCAACATCATCTTGTATTTTGGTGTGCAATTTGCTGGGAGTAGTGTGAGAAGAGACAAATAAATGTTTTAAAAATCGTAAGAACCAATTTTGACTTTCTCACCCCCAATTATTTACAATCTATATTAGTATAATAATCACTGAGAAAAAAGAGACATATTAATATCAAGTAAAAAACTAGAGAAAAAAAAGAAAAAATAAGAAAAACATACAGTTACTTATTAAATGAAAAACATACTTGTCATGTCAGGTATATAATTCACTTCTTAGAGCTGTCAAGAAATTATTTCATTGTATTCAATGAGTCTATCACAGTTCTTTTTGAATTGTACTCAAATGTCAGTCCTTCCTCTTGTCTCCATATGAAGTTAATTTGATTTTCTCTCAGCCAGTTGGTTATCAGCTGGTACTAATCCTTCCTCTTCCTCAGTATACCAGTACACAGACTGGTATTTACTTGAGAACAGTGATGTTTTGTCCTTTTATTTGAAGGTTCTTTTTTGAGTGTGTTTGTAGGCTTTCATCTCTAGTTCCTTTCTTTGTGAACATAACAATGATGTCACTTGGAAGTTTCTTAATTTTTGCTATTCTAGTGTTTGCTTTATTTAGTCTATCTATTTCTGAGTCCATTTCATCATCACTTATGTTTAGAAGGTTTGCCAAAGCTTCACAGATCAATCCTCTTAAGTCTTCTTCCTTTTCTTCTTGGCAACCTCTTAGTTGTAGTGTATTTTGTTTTGTTTTCAGGTCCATAAGAGCAATTTGATCTTTCAGATCATCTATTTCATTTTTAATTATGCCTGTTCTAGCATCTAATTCTTGGACTGTATCTTTATGGTTTTTAAGTCTTGCATCAGTTCTTTTATTATACTTTCAATTTTTTTAGGTGGTTTAAATCTTTTTTAACGTTCATCAGTTCTATTTCCACTCTGTTCAACCTTCCATCAATCTTGTTAAGCCCCTATCTCATTTCTGTTTGGATAGTGGTGGTAAGGTCAAGAAGTTGTTCCAATTTTGTATTGACATCCACTCCATTCTTATCTGGAGTATTTGTCTCCCAGTGGTGTACCACCCTTGGAACATGGGGTCACCCATGTCCCTGGGTGCACACCTTTCGGGGGGGGGGGCACCAGGTGAAATTACTCTCTAGGCATTTTTTACTTATCATTTTTAGAACAGTTCCAAACCACCGCAGTCATGATAACATTAAAGAGAAAAAGAGGAGAAAGGGGGGGGGCTCTCCAAAAAGCTTCAGCCGCTAAATCTGCTTTAACATCCATCAGCCACTCTCCCCTCGAGGCCTTTTGTCTCCCATCCACAGGTAGTTTTTAGTATAGAAAGCCATAAAGTTGGAGATTACCTCTTGGAAAATCAACCCGGGTCACTTTTGTGGTTCTTCTATTGCTTTTATTCATATATCCAGTTGTTATTTTCTTCTCTTATTATTTTAGAAATAGTAGGGTCATTCCACCAATGGAGCTTCTCTGTTCCCCCATCGGCTCAATAAGGACTCCTTCAGTCAGCACACTCAGCTCTTGGGTAAGCAAGCTCTGAGGCAGTGGGCTCTTTGGGTTAGGGATTAGCACACTGCTAATCTCCTCCTTTCTTCCAGAGGGGCCAGAACGTAATTCTGGAGAAAGTATAATAGAAAAAACAGGGGGTAGAATCTCTTCCTATATAAGAGGAGATCAGCTTCTTCATGACCCAAACCAGAAGACCAAAAAAACCTTTCAGATCTTAAGGAATTTCCCAGGCTGGAGATTACCTTTTAAAGAATTTGTTTGCCCATGCAGACATGAGAGTATTGAGGCCCTAGAGCATGACATATTTGACTGCAAGTTCTATAATATTATATTAGAGAAGCTCTTATCACTCCTACATTTTCTTGCCTTCCTGGGAAAAGTAGGAAGACTTTTTTTATCAGTTAATTCTGGCAGATAAAAATCAGGAGATTACTTTTAATGTCGCTAAATTTTATAGGATTGCTATAATATCAGGAAAACCTGAGGAAGCCATGTGTAAGGTTTTAGCTTCAACATGATATGTTATAAATTTGTACAATTATGTGTGTGTATAATTTTTAATTTTTTCATTTTAAAATTGCACTTTTTAAGATAGATATTTTAGATATATACAGATAGTTTCTATATATTGTGTACCAATTTGTAATTTTTTGCTGAATTATGTCCTACTAGCAATAAAGCCCATTGTACAATCAAATACAGGGGGCTCTAGAAAACCACTGGTGGGTTAACAGCACTCACCAAGAGGGTCAACAGCTCCTGCCTTTTCTGCCCACTTGGCATCATAATTTACCACAGATAATGAAAACATAGGCTAATTATTCACTGGAAAAAAGCTTCCTTACTGATCCCCCCCCCCAAAAAAAAACCACCAACAGACAGGCTCTCCTCCCTTTTCAAACATGTTCTTCCAGCTCAGCTGCAGCTTTCCAGAGTTTGTTCCATGTTCCCATGCAAGAAATTCTTCAGAGTTCCCCATAGCAACCTAGTCCTGGTAATGAGAAGAACACCATGGGGGAGGAGGGGAGTGTGGTTACTGGGAAGTGTAATTCTTTCCCTTCCAGAAGGCGCTGGAATCTGGGCCCTCCTGGGTGACTGAGGCCAGACTTCCTAGCAGCCCTTGACTTTTCTTGTTCATTGTTGGGAACACACTAATCAATTATATAGTAAGATTAATTATATTCCTTTCTGGTCAATGACCATACAAATAAATTCAATACACTAATTTTATCAGTGTACTTCTATATATATAAAAAGCTAACCGTGCGTTTGTTCCTCATGCCCTAACGCAGAAACGCCTGGACAGATTGGCCTGAAATTTTCCACCAACGCTTCTCATCTGTGACACACCTGAGCCAGGTAAATCTCAAAAACGGGGGTGCAGTTTGGTGCACATGCATGACACCTCCCGCCAGAACATCTGTGTGACGTACATCAGCTGTTGGACAAAGCCGCCCACCTGCCGCCTGAGGAAGCCGTGAGCAGATGGCCCAAAGGAGAAAGCGCCCCCCCCGCCACTGGAAGAACCTCTTCCTCACAGCGGCCTGTCTCCGTGAGGTACAGCAAGCATGGGAGAAGGCCAGGCGGCCGGCCCCGAAGGAACGTGCGACTGCAGGGGCACCGTGAGGCGGCAAGCCAGCCACCACCAGGACACTCAGAGGAACAGCCGATTGAGCCCAGTCCCGCCCCCGACCAGACTGGAGCTGGCAGGGGCCCGAAACACCGTACAGGTCATGTGCCCCCACCCTGTTCCTCTCACTGGCCCGTCTGTGCAAGGTCAAGGAGCCCATGAAGAGTGCCAGGCGCCTGCTGGGGGAGGAAAGTGCCAGAGGAGGGCCAGAAGGAGGAAGCTGCCCTTTGGCCTACTCTCAGCCACAGCAACGTGTGGCCGGTTACGCTACTTAAATATAAATAATTATAATTATATGCATTGTAATTATGTCTATTAATATTTTTCTTCTGCAATATTAATATCAATAGGTCCTCCGATAAACCTAGAAATATCTTGTCATAGCAATAAAAACATTAAGTATTTTATTATTTGTTTGTTTGTTTATATTCTGTCTTCCCTTGACCTGAATAAGCCAGGCTAGCCTGATTTTGTCAGATCTCAGAAGCTAAGCAAGGTCAACCCTGACAAGTATTGGATGGGAGACCTCCAAGGAACACTAGGGTCATAATGTAGAGGCAAGCAAACCTCTTCTGAACATCACTTGCCTTGAAACCTCCTCCAACAGCTGTTTTCATCATTATCCTGTCCTCCATTTTATCTTTAAAACAATGAGATAGGTTAGGCTCAGAGTGGTTAATTGGTCCAAGGTCAGCCAGCAAGCTTCCATGCAGAATAGGGATTCAAACATGATTTTCCAACATCCTACTGTTTTAATCACTACATTACACTACACATTTTTAACACTAACTACATTACACTACAGGCAAATATTTTCTTTTAATTGTCATGGTGCTGTATCACAGTGCTTCACATTCTTTCACTAACAGGCCACACCAGGAGTATTTTGACAGTCAGCGCACTCAGCATACATATTCTGGGTATGAGTGCAATTCTTGATGAATATTTGGCATAGGAAATGCTGCTTGGGTGGGAAAACCAAAATCCTGTGATAGATTCTGCCAGCAGAATTAAATTTGGGGAAAGACACTCTGGATGGCAGAAGTCACTGGGGGATGTTTAAAAACAAAACAAAGAACAGAACAGATATTCAAAAGAAACTGAATGGTGTGCCAGAGCAACTGAATCCAACAAATAACAGTCACCACAGAAGAAAGATCATTCCTCCAGATTGCAGTTGAACATCTGTTTTAGAATTCCTTAGACAAATATAAAAACAGAAAATTATTTTTAAACAATGGTTGAGTAGCCCTCTACCCACCTTTTTTTTGATGGCAGGAGTCATGTTAGATACTGTCAGGGCGGTTGTATCTGGGTGATTGAGATGGATTCCTAACTCAATGTAATTTCTACAAGATATATGTAACCAGCCTGCTATATGTTACCAATATGTTACCAATGAATGCCATTCTGGGGCATTCTTTCCTTGATCTTTACCTTATGGCTTCATACACTGAGTAGATAACTAGCCTTTCCCCTGACACTTTGGTCTCAAGAGAACTGGGATTGTTTCCATTATCTTGTGGGGGCAGGATGCCAGGTGGCTCTATTTGTCACTGGCCTTGAGGCGCCTCAGCTCCAAACTAACTATTTCTCACATTTCTTGGAAAAATGGGAGGAGGATTAACATTGGAATAAAGGGGACAACTAACTCCAGGTTCGCCAGAACTGGCTTTGTCAAGCTGGTTGCTTCAATGCCTATCAATAAACGCTGCTGCTCAACAGTACAGAGTTTGTTTATTGCTTCAAGGTTTGAGACCTAACAAATACGCCCCTCTGCGGAAGGGTAAAAGCTATAATTCTGGGGAGCGGAAGGAACAGCTTCTTGGTGCCTCACGTGCCCTGGCCAATGGACAGGGAGGTGTTAAATAAAAGAGATACAAGGTAGACTGCTGATCTTTGTCATTTCAATGAACAGACAATTCTGGGTTGGGAAATTCCTGGGGAATTGGGAGTGAAGCCTCAGGAAAGGTCAGGTCTGGAGAGGGAAGGGACCTCAGAAGAATATAATGCCATAGTGCCAACCCTCCAAAGCTGTAATTTTCTCTCAGGAAACTGATCTCTAAAATGTGGAGATCATATTCAGGCCCCAGATTCAGCATTCTTGCTTTAAAAAGGAATCTGAACAGCAATTTTTTCAAGGCAAAGGGCCCATCTTTAATATTATTTTATCTAACAATTTAGATATCTCTAAACCTTCTTAGAGGCACAGGAAGGAAGTCCTAATTTAAGATGGGGCCCTTGTGCCATGATTATGCATCATTTATGCATCATTTATCCCAAATAATTGTTTTTGCTCATTTGCTATATGTTTTGTGTAGTATATTTGATTATATTGGGTCAGAACCTATGGAGCTTTTCTGCTAATGGAAGGATTTTCCTCAGTGGAGCACAACTTGCCTTGCTCCTAAAATCAAGACTTCATTGGACAAAAAAAAATAGAAAGACCATTTGAAGCCTAGTTAGGCAAGTCCGTTTTAGTACTGAAGCAAATGGTTGTAAAAGGGGGAAAAAACCTGCCTGTATTGTGCCTTTCCTAAGCAGCACTTCCTAAACAGCACTTTCCTAAGTAGCACTTCATATGTCTCTGACAGAAGTGGGACATTCAAAACCATGAGCACTAGAGTTCTGAATGTTCCATCACTTCAAAAAAAAACCACACTGCAAATTGCTACACAAAAGAAAAATAACATGCATTTGTGTTCCCAGAGAAAACTCCTTAAAATAAAATAGAACTGAAAACTTCAGAAGACTGTGTTGGCTGCAAGGTACAGTCTACCAGCATCATATCTATGGCTTTTTAAATCTGTAGTTTCAATTAGAAAATGTGCACCAAGGCAAGACCAAGTCAGGAGGGAACCAGTCATAGGTGAATGGCCCTCTGTTATAATCATAATTTAACTGGAAATGTCAAGTAGCTTAATTGACAAATGTTTGGTTTACCTACAATGAGTTGAAATAATTCTCAATCATATTCTGAACATTTTTGCATTCTCACACTGTTTCCTTAGGCCACTCCCTTCCCTATCCCCCATGAACTCTTCACTCAATCCACAAAAACAAAAAAAAACCCCGGGGACTTTTCAAACACCATTCAATGCTCTACCAGATACTACAAACACATTCCCTCTTCCTCATTTTTGAGATGAGTCACACACATTCAAACCATCAGGATGCATACAAATGCAACTGCAAATAATAAAACAAATAACTTCCACCTGGATACTTGGAAATATACCTTACCCCCTCTCCCCTAAGACGAGAACAAAACACAACCCAGAAAACCCTCAATAGCCAGTTGATTCTGGTTCTGAAAGCCATCAACAATACTTAGAACAGCACAGTTACTAACAAATAGATCAGACTTGCTGCAGCATGTAGTTGAGGCAAAATTGTGCTGAAGTTAGCAGCTTGGGGCCACTAATGACCTAGCTTTGATCTTTACTTCCTTTCTGCTATAAAAGAAGCAGTACCATGCACTGTATTCTTGCAGCATGCCATATTAAGGCTTTGTTGCAACAGTAATAGCTGCTACTGTTTTGGTTTGTGGGTGGAACCTATTCTTGGCACCAGATCAAAGTAGTAAAAGGTCCCTTTTTGCCAACAATGATTGCTTAGGGTCACATCTCTTCTTAAGCTGTCCCCATAGACTGGGCCCTTATCAACATCAGGACTCAAAATGTGTTCACAGAGTTTGGTATACAGTCTTAGGTGAATACTTCAAAGTAAATTCTTGTTTAACTTCACACAGAAAATTGTTTGAGCACAGCATTTACTTGAAAAAGCTGGTTTCAATATTTTTTGTCGACAAAGCAGAGTTGGTCTCCTGAAAGCAAACTTTGGATGCAACACTGCTGATACATCATTTCTTAGTGTAAATTGCTACTGAGATACACTGCTCAGGTTTGACTTGGAACTCTCCCTGCCTATCACAGCATGCCTTTCCTACAATAAGCAAATTTCCCCAAATTTATACTGAAGCTGTTCTTTTGGCATCGTCACCAATTGTGTTTTCAAATTTCATAACAGCTCTGTTATATGAATTCCACATTATCATTACAGCACTTTCCATAATTTTATTTTTAATACCCCGGGTCTGTTACTTTTGTGAGGCCTTTCCCAGCCTCAAAAGAATTCCTAGATAGTCTTGTCTGGGTTACTGTATTGTGGAATGAAAGAAGTCAAAGACTTCATCTATGTATTATAGCTTACCTGGTTCCTTGCTAATGTCTGACAAGAGTACTTAGCATGCATGTTGATCACTGGTAAGTATTACATAGTATGAATGTTTTTTTTAAAAAAAATCCTATCACAATGTGTTTTTTCACTCTGTCTGAATTATGGAGGTTTCATGTCACATAAGCTAATCATCTACAGGAAATTGTAAAGGTTAAAAACACAAAAATGACTAGATAGTCCTCAGCCAGAAGATTCTGAAAGCTTTGTTTTCAGGAGCATAATGCAACTGTTCTGCCTGTCATGGCATGTAAAATCATTATGTAAAATCATCACATAATTCTTGAGGTAAATTACTGAGGTAGCAAGTTATCAACTCAATGAGCCAAATGCACATGGTAACTCCTATAAATGAACAAATGTACTACATGAAGACAGTAATGTCCCTGTGAGGACAGCATCATGTGGACTAGAGTTAAACCCTGCTGGATCAAAGTAAAGACCCATTTCTGTGAGACATGCACCCCTAGGAAGCCCACAAGTGAGACATAAAGGCAACAGATCTTGTTTGTCCCCAAGGGTACACAGCCTGAACAAGAATGGCTTTTGCGCCTTTCCCTCTGTATGCAAGTTAGGGCAAGGACTCCCTGTTTCTTGATGAAGTGATTACCAAAGTGATGGAACTAGTTCAGAGATCTCATGTGAACTTTATGTGACTCTTTCTCATACTTAACTACATTCCTACAGTTATGTATAATATCTCTACATTTCTGCTATGTGCTACCACATGGGTGAACTAAGCTAATTTCATCTGCCTCATGAGTCTTTGGCACAGTGGCAAGGGGAAAATGAGGACATGCAATCAAAAGCAAGACGTCTATAAAATCCTGTCTGCCCAAGTTAGGTGTGATATTGTTTATGAAGCAGCGTGAGGATTCTCGGGTTCTGACTTCTCATGCCATGTCTGGGCTGTAAAATTTGATCTAAATAACAGTAGGTAAAAATAGTCACACTTTGCATACCAAAAAGGGTGGAAGGGTTAGTCACAATGCTATATTTGTCAAACATTTCTAATTTTGAAATGTACCAACTTGCTATTCCCATGTAATATTGAAAAAATTGAATGTTGCGGTGGATCATATGACTCACAACTTTGGTGACTGAAAAAATTAACAGTAGTACCAATATTTCCTGAAGCAGCAAAATATTAACTCAGATTCCAAATGCACAAAATAACATTCTCTTATGGGCAGCCAAGATATTCAAGACCAAAATATCTGGTTACCTTATTTGGTAATATTTTATCCCAATACAGCATAAAAGGTAGAATACACCCTTAGGGTTTTTTTTATTCTTAGAAATGGTTGGAGAAGTAAAATCAATGTGTTTTACAGATGGGTTTGTAGGTCAATTTTGCATGCCAATCTAAGCAGCCAATACATTTTTTCTTGACAAATGAGCAGTCTTCTTTCATTGTATGGATGAACCGAACACAGTAGTGTGCACTCTTTATATAATCAGTATCGATTCATATTTGGATTACTAATAGGGCATGTTAATTTTGGGGATCACCTTACCATTTGGGAATTTCAGTTTGTTTTCTTTCAGTTTGTTTTTGGCGGGGACAGTACTCAATTTTTTGGGTCCTGAAACAGCTGGTTGGTGGTCCTTTTAAATTCTAAAGGTTTATTATTTTCTATGACAGTAGAACAGTAAGACCAGAAAATAATAATAATAAGACCAGAAATATAAATAATAATAACCCCATAACATATAAAGGGAGTAGATAGCCATGTCTTTTTAAATTTTAAAAAGGAATGGTCTGAACCAGAAGTGTATCTGAGGGAAATAGCACCTGAGGGCAACACCTGCTCCATGTACACCTACCCCCACAGCCCACTTGAGCTGAGGGGGCGGCAGCAGCCGGCGGGCCCACAACTTGCTGCACCCTGCTGGCTGATGCTGCCCCCCCATTAATTTCCATTGGTGGTGGCCCTGCTGCCTCATCTTCGGAAGCAGCAGGGCCACCACCAATGAAGGTTGAACTGGGGGTGGCAGCCGACAGACCCGCAGCTTGCTGCAACCTGCCAGCTGCTGTCATCTCCCCCCCACACACACACACTTAACTTCCATCGGTGCCGGCCCTGCTGCCTCATCTTTGGTGTCTTGCAGGGCTGGACCGATGGGTGCCCGGCAAGCCCGCGGAAGGCTTCAGTCCATGGGGGGCCATTTTGCACCCCCATGTAACCAGATAGGTGGCCCACAGGGACATGGGTTACCCCATGTCCCTCTGGCAGGTACGCCCCTGGTCTGAACTGGTCCAGCCCTGGACGCATCTGTCAACACTCTATTTGTGGCTCCAAAATTACATTTTGGTTCTTCTACTCCACTATCAGGAGAAGCTGAGCTCATCCTAGCTGAAGAAAAATGGTTTGGGCTGGCCAGCTAGGTACTGAAGCCCATGGTGTGGTCGAAGGGGAGCTGACCATCACCTGTCAGTTCAGTTGTTTGGTATCTTCTGGTCCGTCTAAATTTTAAAGGGTTATTATTTTCTATGAGACCTGGGGCCGGGTCTCTGTATCTAAGTATGCTGTCAAGTCACAGCTGATTCATGTCAACCCTATAGGGGTTTCAAGGCAAAAAGATTTTAAAAGTAGTTTGTCATTGCCTGCCCCCACACGGGTTGAGAAAGTTCTGAGAAAACTGCGACTGGCCCAAGGTCACCCACCAGGTTTTATATGAAGGAGTGGGGAATCAAACCTGGCTCTCCAGATTAGAGTCTGTCACTCTTAACCACTATACAATGCCAGGTCTACTGTCATAGAAAATGATAATAAGTTGAAAGGAACTAGGCACTGCTGAACAAGTATCTGCAAAGTCAGCTTCTTTATTTCTTCCTCCATACCCCCAAACACTTCCAAAATTTCGGGAGATTAATTACCATTACTCCAGAATGTTGAAAATATTTCGAGTCACTTGGTATATATCTGAACTGACAGAAAACAGCAATTTTCAGATGTATTTTGGGCTCAGGTATACAAAAATACACATACCTCTAATGGAACATGTAAGTCAAAACAACTCAAGTGATGGCTAATGACTCCCTATGAAAGTGTTTGCTGAAAAAGATGCTTTTGCAATAATAATTGACAAGAGGACATGAATTCACGCAAATGTTTACCCAAGGACAGTTGAAACTGCTCATATACAGAGAAAATATTGTAAAATTTGATCAGTTCACTTTAGTTTCATGCTGTCTCCTCTGTTATCTCATTAGGATACAACTACAAAATTACCCCTTCCTTCAGATGATATATGCAAAACACTCAAAACAAAAGTGCAAAAACTATTATAGCTGATGCCAGGTGGTATCTGGAGGGACTGTTGGAAGACAAATAGAGTAAAGAATGACTTAAAACAACTTTGATAAGAAGAGCAACTAAAAATTCTTGTACAATAATTCTTTTTTAAAAATATTTTTATTGATATTTTGGAATTATTACAGATTTATATTGTACATCTTATATTTCATCCTCCATATCCTTTCCCCCCTTTTTTTCTCCCTCCCCCCTCTTCTTTTCTTCTTTAGATGTGCAGCAGCAGGTCCATTCTTTTCAATCTTCTTGTCCATTTTTCTTCTGTAATTCCAATTTTGTTTAACCAGTCTTTGAATTCCATCCAGATCCACTTCATATCTTTTTGTTTTTCTTGCCATATTTGGTTTCTTGACATTATGTCAAAAATTTCTATTGTACAACAATTCTGAATCTTTTTTCTACAGTGTATCACGTGCATGCATTCAATTTCAAATTTCTGAATACAATTTAATATAAGAGAATATTTCTAAATTAGAATACTATACTAAAATACTATCACTGCCAACTCAGAAACGACAAGTCTGTCTGTTTGTTTGTTTGTTTGTTTATACCTTGGATTTACTATACCACCCACCCTCAAAGGGCTCTTTTGACAATCTAGGGTTGACCATCTAGTCCATTGTACACCATTTATATGAAGGAGTGGGGAATCAAACCAGGTAGAATTTTTGTTGCTTACATTTTTGGATCTGACCATGCAATTCTCAATGGATTGATATTTTGTCCCAAGAAAAGCTAATAAATGATGAACTGTTAATGTCCTTTACCTAGCATGAAAACTGTGATGGCTGATATTATGAAAGATTTCCACACAAAGTCAGCTACCACCTTATTGTAATTTATGTACTTAGAAACAAATAATATTTCAAAACCAATAAGAATAATGTTACATTTTTCAAAATTTGCTATTAAACATATTTTAAAGATGCAATTAAAATGAAATTGACTGGAGGGTGAATTAAACCTCACCCTGAAATGGTAAACCACCACACTGGGGTTTTTTCCCCCTAATCTACAAATTATGTGGCTAAAAAGCAAACTTTGGAGAAGGTGCTCAGTAATTCAGCCAGCAATGAATGTTACTCTTTGTCATTCATTATTGCAGTAAAAACATCTGGCAAGCCATACAGCACCTCAAGCAAACAGCTCTGCTGCACTGGCTAATCACCTCCATTGCTTCTTCAGTTTCTCAGTGTTTGCAAAAGAACATAATAGTTTGTCTCACAGTTTTCATTAGTTTTAACCCCAGCACTATCAACAGTTGGAATCTTTCTGTTATTAGACTTAACACATCAGCAGCCAAATGAGAAAACTGTATTTTGAGTAAAGCTCCTAGGGACATCAGAATGTGATCACAAATGACAATGGTTGAATTTTCAATGAAAAACTTTTTAAAAGATGGATCTGCTAAATCTGTACGTGCCAGTTTCTCTCACAGTCACTAACACCTGCACACAACCACAAATGGGCAGTCGTTGGCATTGCTGATTGCCTCTGCAGCAGAGTAGTTTTATGTGTTTCTTTACATGCAGCTGTTGATTTTTATACTGTGGGTGCTTTCTCCCTGAAGATTTAAGGAAATCTCTTTTTATATGTACTTAAAGCTGCCAAGGGAATGGTCATGATAACCTACTCTCTGTCATTCTGAAATGGGTATGGTGTAGTGGTTAAGGGCAGCAGATTCCAATCTGGAGAACTGAGTTTGGCGGATTCTGCATGGGCCCAAAATAGCAGTGTGAAAAATGGTGTAAAATGGTGTAAAAGGGTTTACCGGTACATAGTTTTCACACTGTTTTCACACTGCTATTTTTGACCCATGCGGAATCCGCCTTTGATTCTCCACTCCTCCACAAGACTGGCAGACTCTAATCTCATGAACTGGGTTGTTCTCCACATGAAGCCTGTTTTCCCATAATCCCTGTCCCCTCTCCTATCAGACATCCACCCAACCATCCCAACAGGGGGGAAAAAAAGCTTACTACACACCCAGCCTGTGTGAAAAGATGTGCTTCCAACGGAATATTGAAGTGGGAGGAAAGCCTTGAGGGTCCTCTCTTTTGTATTTCAGCTTTGCCCAGTTTGTGTGCCTGATTCTCAAAGCCAATCATCTAATGGCTAAATATTATTCTTTCATGTATTGCTATATTGTAACACATTAAGTTATGCTGTTCTTTTTACCATGCCAAGTGCCCTTAAACAGGAAATCAAGATGCAAGTTTGCTAAATAAATAATGATAACAAGTGGAACTCCACAAGGGCTTGTGGGAGGCATCTCACTTCTCCTTCCCTACCATTTCCTCTTTCCATTCCCTGAAAGCCTCATGGCCTCTCCCCCTTTTCTCCCTCCTACACACCTTCCAACCTATCAGCCAAGCTATGGCCGTTTCCGCACGGCCTCCATTCGCCCCCACGCCGCCAGGAGTGCGGGCGGCATGGGGGCGGAAGCCCGTTCGCATGCAAGCATGCGAACGGGCCAAGCAGAGGCCGACAGACGGCAGGCGGCTCCGCACAGAGCCGCCTCTTCTCCCTTCTGCGCCCCACTCACGCGATGTGTCCCTCCGTCGTCGTCTGCTGGCGCAGGCAGCGAAGCCCCGCTTCGACGCTGCGCCTCCTCGACCCCTGGAGGTCGGAGGTGACAGTGTGAGGCGAGGCTGCGACGCCTTCAACAGAGCGCACGGCAGCGAGGACACTGCCGTGAGTGTGGCGCAGAAGGGAGACAGCGTCTTCCCGTAGCTGGCGCGGTTCGCGACCCGCACGCCGCCGGAAGAGCAGCTTCCTCCCAACTGGCACAACGCTTTAAAGGGTTTGTTGTTTTAGAAGCGACTCTGAGGCCGCCCTGGGGGGAGGGAAGCGGAGTCAGGTCACCGCTGCTGAGTTGCAGCAGCGGCGCCTGTGCAAATGGCGGCCTGGGGGCGGCGTTTTTAGCGCCCCCAGGCCGTCGTTAATAGGCCGTGCGGAAACGGCCTATGTTTATCCCCCCTCCCTCCCCACATCCTCAGTTATTCCTCCTTTTCCACTCCTGGTAGACTCTCCTAGGGAAAAGGCCAGCCTAGTTGCACAGTGCCAGCTAATGGGATGGGTTCAGTTGTATGGTGGTGAATGCACAAGAACCTATACAGGGCACCTCATTATCCCTGTTTCTTTCTCCCCTAACTATTTTTTTCTTTCCCTTCTCCTGACAATCTTTATATCCTCATCTTACTTTGTTTTCTTCCCACCAACCAATCTAATTTATCTGCCTCCAGTCATCAGCTTCATTTATTATTTATTTATTTCATTTTTATTCCACCTTTGTCTTGAATGGGGGGAGGGATCTCAAAGCAACTTATATTGTTATCCTTGCCTCTATTTCATCTTCACAACAGTCCTTTGAGTTAGGTTGAGCTGAGAGTAGTTTACTGGCCCAAGGTCACCTGTGAGCTTCCACAGCAGAGTGGGGAGTTGAACCGGAGTCTCCCCAATCCTAATCTGAAACTCTAATCACTACACACTATGCTGGCTTTTGTGAGGGTGGATGCCATTAAATGGCTGCTAGCAACTAGGTCTGAGTGAGTTATGCAGGTTCGGGAAGCAGCAGGTCACCCAGTGGCTGCTGCTCAGCCTGTCCCTGATGAATCACCCTCAAAGGCAAACCAGCCCTGGGAAAGGCCCTGCCCCCACCACTTTTCTTTACAGAAAGAAACCAAGGCATCAACTAGCGATTCTGTTGTAGTTGCCCAACAACAGCTACTGAAGGCATTTGTTCCTAAAAGCTATTGGTGCTGCTTCGATTATTTTGGAGGATTTAACCCCCCATCCTGTGTATTTTTGTTTGTTTTTAGATTTCAAAATTTTCTGCAAACCTAGAGTTTTTATGAGACTTGTAGGAAAATCTGTCTTGTCTGTTCATGGCTCTATTTAGATTTAATTATCCATGGGTTTGGTAACATTGAAAACTAGATATACTGATAATTAAAATAGAGAAAAAGAGAGGAACAGTTTCAAGTGCTACTGTTTACTCCTAATTAAAGGAACACTGTTCATTATACCTCTCCTTATACCAAAGAATAAGCAGGGCCTGGCGGGACATTGACTACAAGCCACCCTCTCCACCGGGCCTTGCAGAAACCTTCCATGACCCCTGCCCACGCTCTTCCACCCCCAAAAACTCAAGCCAAGTTGGGCAGAGCATCAATGACAAGCTGCCCTCCCTGCTGGCCCTGGCAGAAGCCTCTCCAGACCCTGCCTGCCCTTGTCCGCTCCCCACCAGATGAACTGACTTCGGTATAAGCAGTGGGCAAAGCAAGCAGTGATTTGGTCGGGGAGAAGACTGGAAGAAGTGGCGGGGGTGGGAGAACATAGGCGTGCAGGCAACCCACCCATTCCTCCACCCACTGCAACAGGCCCACCCATTCCTCCACCCACCCTCTCCCACCCACCAAATGCCAAGCCAAGCCCAGTGGAGGGGGAAAAGAGCCAGATCCTTCATGCTAGTTGAGCCCCACATAGAAGATTGTGGCCTCTTTCCTGCTCAGGGCTTGGGAAACAAGAATGGAAACAGCCCAATCCTCCATGCAAGGCTCAGCTTGGGAAACAAGGAGGGGGAAACAGTCCAGTCCTCCATGTGAGGCTCAGCTTGCTGAGGATCATCACTCCTTCCCTGTTTCCCAGACCATGCAGGCAGGGCTTGAGAAACAAGGAGAAGAACATGCAACCTCACTTTGCTGAGCCCCACATAGAGGATTGTGGCCCCTTCCCTGTTTCCCAAGCCATGCAGGGCTTGGGAAACAAGGGGGGAGGAGAGCCTGAGCCTGCTGATCTTGCCTTGCTGCTGGCCCACAACCAACAGCTGTCTGGAGTCCCTTGTATTGCTTAGCACAGTGATGGCGAACCTATGGCACGGGTGCCAGAGGTGGCACTCGGAGCCTTCTCTGTGGACACGTGCAGAGTTTGTCATGTGGGGAGCAGAAACTCACCCCCACCCCCACCCCCACACACACATCTAGGCTGGCCTGGGCCACTGAGCATGACGTGCGTGCACCGCGGTGAGCAGGGAAGACTCGGCTGGTGGGCCTGGTGCCTGTGCTCCGGGTGGCTGCTGCCTGAGGGGGGGTTCGCAGAGGAGGCTGAGATGCTGGAGAGACACAGAGCGGTGGCCTCAGGACTTGCTGGAGGCTAGAGCAGACTGGCCCCTGCTCAAGCTGGTGGGGCGGAGGAAGAGGGAGCCAACCGGTTTTTTCTAAACTAAAACCTCAGCATTCAGGTTAAATTGCCAAGTTGGCACTTTGTGATAAATAAGTGGGGTTTGGGTTTCAGTTTGGGCACTTGATCTCAAAAAGGTTCGCCATCACTGGCTTAGCACAACAGACTTTACTGCTTGTATAACATAATGAACTATATAAATGGGGGCAATAAACGCCTAACATTTTTAGTCTAATTCCTCTCATGGCACCACATCATCTCAGTTGCCATCCATGCTGGATTACTTATGAGAAAATTATGTATCAAATCTACTGCTTCAAAGAAAAGGCCAGTACCTAGCTGACATGGTAGACACTTGAAAACAGAAATAAGCGAGTAACATTCTGTATTATGCCACATCTGTTTTTTCTCCTCTCTGTGAGTCTTCCTCCTTCTCCCATACCTATGTTCTTTTAATCTCTATTTATGTCTTCTATTTTATGTTCTTTAAAAAAATGATAAACTGAATGATACTCAGGTCACCAATCCACAGGAAACTGCAGAACTGTGAACCAGATTCCATTTGCTATTCTCTACAGATGTGGAAAGAAACATAAATTGCTTCCATCTCTGCAATCCTCATATTCCAAGAAATAGGAGCAATTTTTATACTGTAATTTCTGTTTATCTAGTGGGTGAGGGGCTGAAGGAACTAGTCTTGAGGCATTTGAAAATGCACTTTTAAAGCATTCCTTATGGTGGAATAGCAAACTATATATCTGAAGTAAAATAGAAGGTCAAATCCTAAATAGAATGTTATATTCCTAATTTTAATTCCTAACATTCCTAAAACATATTTACCAGACAAAGGGAGGACAAATCACCACTGCCATTCATACTTACGCAACACACTGAAAGATTATTTATGCCACTCAGGGTCAAACTAGAACAACAGCAACAAGGGGCCTTTCTCCACTTACCTTAAGCCCTGCGCTACTCTCCTCAAGTAGCGCGGGGTCCCCCAGCACTCCCCACGACAGGGGCGGCAACAGCACAGCCACCCCAATGCTGCTGCTGTCACGCCCCCTCAGCGTGTGGCATCCCTGGCGCTCTTGTAAACGGCGCCTTTTGATGACCCCACGCAGAGCAGCGTGCGGCATGGGGGGATCGTGGTGAGTGGGGAAATGTCCAAGGAATCTGTAACAAGGTTAACTTTTTCTCCACATCATAGTCACTTTATCATTCCCTACCAATAGGGTTGCCCCATGGGGAAGAAACACACATACCTGTATATATCCCCACTGAGCAATTTGCCCCATGAGGACAACAGGTGATGTATAGATAGCTTCAGAGACTGTATGCAGTGCTCTTGATCCAGACTCTCCTCAGATTATACTTAATTTTTAAAGCATTGAGAGATATTTAGAGATCTCCTGCCATTATAGCTATCACATTCTCACTTTCATTTCCTGAGTCAAGACTAATGACAGATTCGACATGACTTGAAGCCCTTCTTCTGACATTCTGCATCTTTTTTTTATTTTAGGAGTTCTTCACAATATTCTGCCAGTTATACCTATAAAATACACCTCACAATTCAAAGGAATGTATTCAAAAAGAATGACAGAAATCAGTGGAACTTAATGCATATTTAATTGTTTGATGTGCCATCAATATCATACTTTGACTCTTTCTGGATGGTACCCAAGTTGCATAAATGGGGCATAATAGTTACAATCAGTGAGAAATTAGCATACATATAAATATGTATATGACATGGTGTAAATCATATATTAACCAGATTTTTTTAAAGAAATATTTGGTATTCCACTGGCATATGTAAGGAAAAATATTCCTGCAGTCTAAATGCTATGCTGTTATACACCACTCCAAGAGTGAACAAAGAGCCAGTTTAGTAACTTTCTGCTCTGGAGTTTGGAATGACTAAAAGAGCCCTCTCTCTCTCTCTCTCCACTGGTAATTCAGTGGACTTACTCTCCTCCTGTGTCCTTTGCCTTGTCTCAGCATGAAGACCTTGCCAATTTGCATGTCTGTCATATTATCCTGGGAACTTATAGAAACCTGTTTCTGGGCTTCCTTGTTGGTAGATCTGTTGGAGAAACTGACATATTTGGAAACATTGCTTAAATGAACAACATAGTTATGGTTTAAACATTAAATCTTTTCACAACTGTAACTGTTAATATTTAAAGCAGAACAAAAAGTGTTGGGCTTTGTGAGTTTATTCTGAGTTTATTCTGAAAGGAATGCAGAAGGGAAAAAATGAGTATCTTAAAGCTTACATTCCAAATATATTCTTAAGCAGTTCCTCTTAATATTTTATTATGACACATGGACAGTGCAATCCTGGGGCCCATCAAGGGAGAGGCAGGTAGCCACTTGTGTGACAACCGTGCCACTGGTCTGTTTTTTAAAGAGTATTGGCATAGGCCAGGAACCAGGTAAAAGGTTTGGCAATGGGGCACATGAAACACAACTGTGATGGATTCCCTTGCAACTGTGCCTGCAAGATGTCAGAGAGACACTATGCAGCAGCTGGGACATTTTGGAAGAACTAACCAAACATAGGGCAGTAGCAGTGGTGTGGCCCAGGGCAGAAACCCACTCTGCTTCTATACACCAGAAGACACAGTGGTAAGTAGTAGCAGATGGTGATGACTATACTGGCATACTCCACCACCATCCCATACAGAAACACCTTCTCCACCTGGGTCCAGTTTGATGGACAAAAAAATGCCCCCCTGCAGAACTCACTGTTGCCATGCCACCCACAGACAGAGGAATGTGATGGCTGGGCCAGGCACCATGGGAACCTTTGGACTATGGATATGATATGTGCCTTTAAGAGTTTGAGTTAGTGGGTGGAGTAAGCCAGAACCAGAATAAAACAGATCCTGGGACCAGGAGAGTTCAGTCAGAGAGCCAGCATGATGTAGTGGTTAAGAGCAGTGGACTCTAATCTGGAGAACCAGGTTTGATTCCCCAATCCTTCATATGAGTGGGGGACTCTTATCTGGTGAGCTGGATTTGTTTCCCAGGTTCTACACATGCAGTTTCCTGGGTGATCTTGAGCTAGTCACAGTTCTTCAGAATTCTCTCAGTCCCACTTACCTCATAAGGTGTCTGTTGTGGAGAGAGGAAGGAAAAGGGTATTTGTAAGCTGCCTTAAGACTCCTTTCTGGAGAGAAAGGTGGGGTATAAATCCAAACTTCTCCTCCTCTTCTTCTGAGTAGATGTTAATTGTTTTAATTTTTAAACTTGTTTAAACCACAATGGTCACCTTCCATCCATCATGACATGGTGTCAGAAGTTGGAACTCTACAACTGTTTGCAAAGGTCTGCAGATTTTCCTCTGAAGATTCAGAGAGCAATGAAATGACACAGCAAATTATGGCAAAGTTTTCCCCACCAGAAACCTTTGATTTCAATCAGCCTGCGGGATGAGCTGCATGGAAAAACCACTTTTCCAGGTAGAGAATTGCCACTAAATTGCATGAGGAGACAGGAGAAGGCTCCTTGAATTATGATATGGGACCCCAAGCAAAGCAAATTTTCAACTCCATCTTTGCAGCAGAAATAGATAAGAAAGCTTTGACTTAGTCCTGGGAAAACCTGAAGAATATTTTGTCCAACATTATCTGTTTACAGAGAAAACTGAAACCTGGTGAATCTGCAGACACTTAGTTGCAGTTACAGTGGAGAAGAGGAATGGAACAGAAAGAGCTAAGTGAGCTCTGGTTTTCTTTTTGGAGGGCTTTTCTCAAAGCCACTTTTTTTTAGCCACATCTTTTTAACAGAGGTTAACATTTTTTTAGCCACATCTTTTTAACAGGGGTTAACAAGGGTTAACAGCCACATCTTTTTAACAGGGGTTTTCTTGTTTTCTTTGTTCTGAGAGGTGGGGCTGCTGAGAGGTGGAGCTTCCTATTAGCTGTGTGACTCAGCCTCTGAAAGCAGTGGTTGTTTTACTGAATGAGGACATATCTTGAGGGAAAGTAGAAGGTACAGAAAGCTTAAGGGGGAGGCACCCATTAAAAGTTTAATATTTGGATATTTTAAAAAATTAGATATGAAATCAGGAAGCCAGCAAGGGGTTGGGGGCTTTCCAGTGTTTTGCACTGAGTGTCACATGTATGACTATCTACCACTAGGACAGAAGTCGTGGGTGTGCCCTCGCTGCAATGAGCATATTCCAAACACCAATCATGTGTTGTGTGAAGAAATGTTTCCTTTTATTAGTCCTAATTCTTCCCCCCAGCATTTTCAATGGATGCCCCCTGGTTTTAGTATTGTGAGAAAGAGAAAAATTTCTCTCAGTTAACATTTTCTATCTCATACATAATGTTATAGACTTCAATCACATCCCCTGTAGACTTCTGGGCACTCTCTGCCGTAAACTAAAGAACTTCCAAACGCTGCAGCCTTCTTCTTTCCACTAAGGAAGGTGCTCCAATCCCTCAATCATCCTTGTTGCCCTTCTCTGCACTTTTTCTATCTCTTCAATATCCTTTTTTGTGAGATAGTGGCGACCAGAACTGAACCTTAATGGTACTCCAAGTTATTGGTGCAGCGACCACATGGCCACAAATCTTTTGCAGTTTTATTTATGGGAATTCCTTTCCTAATTATCCCTAGCATAGAGTTTGCCTTTTTCACAGCTGCCATGCATTGAGTTGACATTCCCATGGAACTATCAACAAAGACACCCAAATCCCTTTCCTGGTCTGTGCCTGATAGCACTGACCCCTGTAGCGTGTATGTGAAGTTTGGATTTTTTGCCCCTATGTGCATCACTTTACATTTTACTACATGGAACTGCATTTGCCATTTCTTAGCCCACTCACCTAATTTATCAAGGTCCGCTTGTCTTCCATCTTTACCTAAGATACACTGTGTCAAACTGGGAGTAAAGTCCTGTCAAGTTGCATTCCACTTATGGCAACCCCAACAAAGGACTTTCAAAGCAAGTGAAAAGCAGAGATGTTTTGCCATTGCCTTTTTCTGCAGTTTTCCTTGGAGGACACCCTTCCAAGTACTGACCCTGCTCAGCTTCCAAGATCTGACAAGGCCAGCAGGCTATACTATGCCACCTTCCTTCCCAGAAATCATGTATACAACAGATTAAATCATTTCTTTTTGCTCCTGTTCTTGTGTTTTGGCTGTACACATGTAGGGGACGCTCTTTGATGACAAACCAAATAGAAGGATTTGGTTAACAAAATCTGTGTTGATATCCAGATACCCTTTGCTTGTAGCAGCATATACTATTTAAAAAACAGAGGTTCTAAAATATATCATGTATCTTGGTCCTCAAACCTCAAAGAAGCATGAGCAATTTCTGATCTGAACTTTACCCATCTTTTTTTTCAAAGGCTAATCTTGGTTTTAAAACCGATGAGTAATGTATTTTAACTTTCTCCAATCAAGAAAAAAGCTAAAATGGCTTGCAAACAAGTAGTGTGTAATGCATTCCTCTAAGGAAAGCTGCCACGGGACCAAAGGAACCTCTCAGGTTGTTAGTTGATCAGCCACAGGAGAAGAAAATGCTTTCTTAATGGATTTAGCAGAAAATCTTTCCAGTTCAAAAGTAACCACTTGGAATATTTTCTTTACCAGATTGGGATGAGGGAATTCTGACCAATGAAAAAAACATCCACAATAGGTGCATGTGATTCTAAAGGTCTTTTTTTTTCTTGGCATGCGAATGAAGTCTGCCTTTTTGTTTGTTATGACTGGCTTCCTTTATCTATAAAATTCATCTTTTTTCTTATAACCTCATCTTTTGTTAGCTAAGTTAACATGTTCTTTTTGGGGGCAGCAGTGGAGTTCTTTACAAGTATTCTCAAAATTACTTACTGCCTATATCTTCTTTCAGGATACCTTATTTTTGTCAAGAAAGAGTGGACTGTCATCAGCATGAGAACAAGCTTAAGAAAAGAATGCTAATACATACATAAAAGCTGATTCTGCACAGGCAACACTAATGAGTTAAATGAACCTGTGTTGCCAATGCCACCAGGGTGGGTAGGGGGGGAGGGAGAGGTGGGATCCAACCAGCTCTCACCGCTTCTCTAGAAGTGGTTACTAATTTTTTCAGAGTGCCAAGAAGGGGTTACTAAAGCAACCTCCCTGCCCAATAGGGACTGGAGGTGCATGTGTGCGGCGGCGCCACTGTTTGAATCCCACAACCATCGGAACCTGTTATTAAAATTTTTGGATCCCACTACTGGGGGGAGGAGAGGAAAATGGAGTACCTTGTCTTTTTCCTCTCTGTACCTCATGTGGTTTCATTAGATCCCAATTAACAATTATTTGTGCTGACTTAAATTTGTTAATCAATTTCACCCAGTTCTCTCCAAAATCCATTTTTCCAAAACCGTAAACAAAAAGGTCAATTCAAATTATAATTATATTTCAAATTATATTTCAAATTATAATTATATAAAAGCGGCTTGTTTCTCATTCTATTAATTTATCTAAATATTCCGTAATATCCAGTACCAGCAGCATAACTTTGCAATGACCATGGAAAACCCCTTTGACTGTGCAGGTCTCCCCAGCATGCTCTACCCAGTCTGGTCAATCAGGGCCACCAGCATGGCCAGCAAAGGGGGAGAGCAGGCTGGCAGATTACAGCAGGGAAATGTTCCATCTGATCTCATGCCTTCATCCTGCTCAGCCCACCCTTCATCGTGTTGATACAGTTTTGATTCTGTTCATCTTCTTCATCACAACTTTTTGGCAGTGTCAGAATGGGGTTGGATCCTTGGGGAGGGGGGGAAGTCAGCCTGCATATCCCTTTTCTCTCAGGTTGGGGTCACTTTAAGCAGGTTTGGGGTGAGGATTTGCAGGGAATATGCCTAGCTTGGGGCTTGTCAGGATGCCCTCGCCTAGCGGTGGGATTCAAATGATTTAATAACTGGTTCCAGTAGTGGGATTCAAATAATTTAACAACTGGTTGTTTACAAGCACCATTTTAACAACCGATTCTGCAAAAGTGGTGCGAACCTGCTGAATCCCACCACTGCCCTCACCCCAAGTGGCAGAGAAAGGCTTGCAGTGGGCTCCGCCTGTGTGGAATCCCACATGCTGCTATCCCATGGTGTCTCCCCGAGTAGGCAGGCTGAAGATACGTGGTCTGCATATCAGCTGGCAGGCAGGTCAGCAGATGCCTGAATCAGTTTCCCCTGTCCTTCACCAGGGCTCTGTCAGCCGTAACCAATAAAGTTGTGGCTTGTTTTACTCCAGCAATGTGTAATCTCTCTTTTTTGATTGGTACGGGGAGGGGGTGAGTAGCAATGTTCAGGTAAGAAGGTTGGGCTTTACTGTCCTCCAGTCCACCCTAGATGCTGGATCTGCAAGGTAGTTTAAGGAGAGTAACCCTATTGGTTTGCAGCAGAAAAGCTATATTCAAATCTAGTAATACTTTAGAGACTAACAAGGTTTTCAGGGTATAAGTTGATGAATGGAGCTCTGATTTTCAAAAGCTTACATGCCAAGGATTTTGTTGGTCCCTTAGGTGCTACTGGACTTTAACCTTGCTTTCTGCACAATATCTCAGCATGGATTGTGATAAATATTCTTCTCTTCATAAAGAACATCTGGGAGGTAGTTTGGCAGTTAGTAGAGCTGTTTTAATTATTGTCAGTATTATCCTGAGGTTTTCCAGTACAATATCAAAATAACTACATGATCAAAATAACTACTCTGCTCCTTGGAGGAGTACCTGTTAGAGGTCCCTGGCCACAAAAGCATCCGACTGGCCTCCACGAGGACCAGGGCTTTCATGGCCTTGGCCCGCGTTTGGTGGAATGGGCTGCCTAAGGAAGTTAGGGACCTGCAGGATCTACAAGAATTTTGCAGGGCCTGTAAAACAGCTTTGTTGAATCAAGCCTTTCCACCTGGTTAGCTGGAGAGGTCATAAGTATTCCAACTGTTGCCTCAGCCTCCATGGGTGTGGAGGGAACGGGAGTGGGTTTTGTTGCCATCTGATTTTTATCTAAGTTATTGGAACTGTTTTATTGAATTGAATTTTATATATTAGTGTTTTTTATTTTGTTGTTGTACGCTGCCCTGAGCCCTTTGGGAGTGGCCGGGTTACAAGTATGATGTAATAAATAAATAAAAATAAATAAAATTATTTGTTGCTCAATTACTTTTTATTTATTTAGAGCAGGGGTAGGGAACCTGCGGCTCTCCAGATGTTCAGGAACTACAATTCCCATCAGCCCCTACCAGCATGGCCAATTGGTCAAGCTGACAGAGGCTGATGGGAATTGTAGTTCCTGAACATCTGGAGAGCCGCAGGTTCCCTACCCCTGATTTAGAGGGTTGTATTGAGTCAGTCCTGCTTAGTTAGTGTTTTATTTCAAGATGCCTGTATGTGACAACAGTTGGCACTGACACACTAATTACTAACTTAGACTAAGCAAAGAATCATTCAAGGTAAATGGTTGCAGTGCCCAAGGGATATGTTAAAATGTATTTATCTGTTTGTTTGCTTGTTACAAAGTTATACAAGCCACTTTCCTGGTTGTGCAAACAAAAAAAGTGGAAAGAAAAGAACAATACATTAAAAAAGATAAAACAAATAATAATATCGAGAAACCAAAGCAGAATACTCACCTGGTGACATCATTGTAAATACATCAGCTGTGTCAAAAAAGTAACATAGGAATCTGCCCTTACATTGCCCCTTTAATTGCATTTTAAGGGTCTATTGAACTTGCCTGTGTTTCTCAGGTACTCTGCCAAAAGGGCATTGAGAGAGATCTGCTCTGCTCTGTGAGATTCACAAACATAGCCGCACCATTCAGACTTTTTCGGTGGAGGAAATGAAAAGGAAATGGAATTTAGGAATATTAGTACCTTGATCTTGGAAACAAATTACCCTGGTTTATTTTCTCTCTTCAACATTAGAGTAAGAAATTTCTCCGTGAGGCAGTCCATGAGTTATTGCACAATGGTTTACTCAGATGGTCCCTCTGGTCTGCAAACCTGTAATAAATCATCCATAATTTGAAGCCCAGATGTGATCATATCATCCTTTTGTAAAAATAATCTTTTTGCTCAGTAAACTCTATGCTTTTGAATAAGGCGAAGAAAATTTGGAAACTATGAAGTTTATTAAAATAAATTCTTTTCTGTCATTAAAACCCGATTTCACACTTTGACCTGGTATTTTTAGACATACACAATCTGCTTTTGGGAACTCCAATTGAGCCTGTGAGCTGAAGCCCTGGAATTCAGTTCCAAAATCCAGCCCTGGTAGCACCACTGTTTTTTTGGCTAGGCCGGTCACTAGCACTCACCAAGTCATCTTATGCTCCCAGTTCCAAGAGCTCTATTGCCTCAGGCAAGGAGCTTCCAGGGTTGGAGTGGATTGTTGTGTACTTTGTGGTATAGTTATTGCATACATTACAATGGAACAGTCTATTCCCTCCTCTGATATCTCTCTGTGTTGATTTAATCTTGTGGGATGGAATCCCTGCTTGATTGTTAATTAGACTTGTAGACTGCCTGAGCTCCCTAGTCCTGAAAACATGTGTTCCTGTCCCTATGTCTCCTTGCTACCAAGGAGCACATGCATCTCTGGATAAACACATCCATCTCTTCTGTGTGAAGCTAAGAAAAGAAACCCTAGTTACTACCATATGCTTGATCTGCAATCAGATGGAAACGTCACACACCTCATATTTGGGAGGGGGAGTTCAGAAGGGACAGTGGCCTTGCCTTGAGGCAGCATCTTTCTCCCAGATGCTCCTGTTGTCCACTAATAGGCACCATGAGACTGAGCAGCTAAACCCTAATTTTGCCTTTATGCTGCCTGCTGATCTTGGCAGTATACACATGCAGTCTTCTTTTGGCAATTTTATTTGGGGGTATTGGAAGTAAAATATTCCCCTTCAAGGTATGCATAAATCTCTCTCCAACTTGCTCTTGACTTCCTTCAGATAGTTTACTCTTTGGCATAGGTGCCAGCCACTTTATTATTAGACTGAACAAGCATGGTACTTACAAATTATGGTGGGGAAAGAATAAATAATTTGAAGATTACTCCATACACAGACATCTCCCCCTCCAGAATTCTGTAAACTCCCAGGAGCTTGATCAGGCCAATTTTCTCATCTTGTTCTTTTTCTTCCCACCTTTAAATAATTCTTAACTTTCTATATGTCTTACCATGTGGTCAGTTTCATTTTGACTATCCTCCACCATTATGGTTAATGTACAGAATCATATTCTTTGGCATACCAAGGATGCATGTGAGTTGATGGTTTTGCAGTTTCATGACTACCAAAAAGTCACCTGTGTTCTTCAGGTGCCACCCTGCACGGGCAAAATCAACCAACATCCTGTGCCTGTGTTTTCTCCATTTTGGCCCCCACCTTATGGAACAGCCTGCCTGAGGTTCGGAAGGCTCCCACTCCCCTAACTTTCATCAAACAACATAAAACTGAATTATTCAGGAGGACTTTTTTTACATGTAAGACTGCTGTACTGTAAGAAAATGGTTCAGAAAGATGCTTTAGTAAAGGTGCAGTATGTGCTAATTATACTACTCTGTACTATCATTTGCTGTATTGTTCCTGTTAGATAATTTCTGCATCAATTCTGCATGAATTTGATATGTGTTAATGCTTATGCTTTGGGTAAGCATTGGATCAGTTCTGTGTCTAATTTCTGTTTGAAAATTTCTGCAATTCAAACTCTATTCCATTGTTTATTCAGCAACTCTAAAAAGTATGGGGTTAATCATTAAATTCTTTTTTTTTCTAGCGGGGGCTATTTGGTAGATTCTGTCTTTAAGCTGTTCATCAGTAAAGTGATCCCTTGTATCTTATACAGGATAAAAATTTGGGGCTGGGGCAAATTTATTGTAGACCCTGTTGAGAAAATTCAAAATACATTCATGAGAAGAAATTTGAGACTTCCCAAGGGATCATCTATAACCCTTATGAGAGCCAAATCGGGATTACCCTCCATAAGAGTGTGTGTAGATACACACAGAGTAGTATAATCAGCATTTTAAAATACTGGCGGAGACAGTTATCCAGTGATCCAAACTCTTTGTGTCATCAGCATTTGATGTTGAATCTGGTCCAAGAGAAATCTTGTCTCTTACTTCAATTCAAATACGTTATTCCATACCATATGATGTTCTCAATAGTGATAACCAGGGAATGGATATGAGAGACTCGATCTTTGAGATGGATGCATTAATAGAGACCAAATTAATCAGTCCAAAGTTGCCCCCTTCTTTAAACTTTTTAAGGACCATATTAGGTTGCCATATTTAGAGAATTTGTCAACTTATATTTTTAGAATGGCATTTACTAACCTGAGATTACAGGCTATACCAAAGGCAGTGTATAGCACACAATGTAGCAATGTGCCGATATCTAACTATAGATGCATTTGTGGCAGTGAGGCAGGTGAGGACATTCTGCATTATGTTTTGGAGTGTCTTCTTTATGATGAAATAAGGACCAAATGTATTAAAGAACTTCTCCCAATTGTGGGGGATAGTGATAACACTGGATTCATTTGTCTTCAGTGACATCAGCATGCAGCCAAATGTAATGAGTTACATAGCATTGTGATGTCATAACATTTTCTACATACTGGTACATACATGGAGAAAAAAAGAAGCAAATGGGAACGAAACCATGGCATGAATAAGTAAAAACATTAATTTAGGGCAAGTATGCAATAAAGCGCTAACCTCCCATATGGGATCTTGGAGTGCACAATGTTATAACACCACCACCACCACCCCAGTACTTTTGCATTAATAATAATACAACAGCATAACTTCTTCAGATGTCTGACAAAGAAGGCATTGGAACAAAATAGTTTCACAACAAATCTGGGATTTTTTTTAAAGTATAGAAGGAATTAAAAATGGAGGAAAATTCCAATGAGTATCAAAAACAAGAGAAGGCGGCATTGCCCCCATGGTCCATCACTGAGACTTGTGTTTTTAAAACCCCAATATCCTCTAGCCTATATCATTTACAGTCCAGACCTATGGGGTGGAAGGTGAATAGGCTTGTGTAGCCATCCCAGGCTCCACAAGGGATGTGCCAGCACATTTGCCCATCCTTCTGGCATAAGTGGTATTTATGCTGGTGGGAAGAGCAAACTGGGAGGAAGGCAAGTGCCATGGACAGAAGACAGCGCAGCCCCTGGTGTTGCATTGGCATCCACGAGGACGCTGGCATGACTGGGAACATTCCTGGGGATGGAGCCAACTTTAGGTGGTTTCCACAGGATTTCCAGTGCTACTCGTCTGTCCAATGGGTTACTCAGATTTTTCTTTGGAAAAGGAGGCCTACTGATTCCTCCAATTATTAAAGCGTATCAGAGTAAAGTGCTGGCGCAAGTATTGTACGGAGCAGAAATTTGGGGATGGGACATTGCCACTGTAGGAAAATTGGAAACGGTCCAAAATAACTTTCTGAGAAAGATTTTGGCCCCGCCACCCTCCACCCCTGCTGCCAGCTGCCATCCGAATGGGAAGTAGGGGCTACCCTCCCATCAGGACAAGGAATCCGCATGTAAGAATACTTTTGTATCATAAAACTTTGACAACTCTAAAGTCCAAACCAATTAGTAAATCTGGAGCTATAGGACACATGTCGGGAGAAGAAACAAGGAGGAGGATCAAATTTCTCCCCATATTAGCTCTTACTGAAATTCCTGGATCTGAAAATTATTCATATAGCGATGGGATGCTAGGCAAAATTGCGTTGACTGGCTCTATAGTGAGAGATGCTCTCTACAAGACAAACAACTTGCTTCCATTCAGGAACATACTTCCCCATGGTTCTCCTGAGTCCAAAAAGTAACAAATGTTATGCACAATATCTCAAGCAAAATCTCAAGGAAGCAAACTCCTAAGGAAATCATTCATACTTCCCTGAGAGATACCAGACGCTTAAATCAGAACAATTTACTGGGGAGATATGCTAAAACACCAAAAGAGCTACGTGTATGCCGATGTAATTTAAATCAGAGTGACGACATAGTACACTACACACTTCATTGCCCTTTTTACTCTGCTATCCGCAACAAATATATCAATGATATCCTGTCAGGCCTGACAGGTAGCGAGGAAGAGAAAGTTTGCTTTCTGATGGCGGACGTGTATGCTGAGGTTACAATCAAAGTAGCAATATTCATGTTTTAAGCCGCGAAAATCAGAGAACGTTTAACTGATGTTCAAAACATACAAGCTAAGTTGCTGTCCGAGGGTGGATCTCTTTTGTGCGAGTCCCCTTTTAACAATAATACACAGTACTCAATTGCTGGGTAATAAATTGGCCATAGCCATTTTATTGAGCAGAAGCGTGAGGCTAAGCATGGGTCTGGGTCTGGTCAAACGGGTGACGTGCGAAGCTCAGCAGGGTGGATGCCTCGTTCCGAGCTTCGTTCCATTGCGGGGCTCTGCCGGGCGGACGCTCCTGGCCAGAGATGTTCCCCTTCAGCCCGGTTCGACAGGGGCAGTCGCCTCTTGCTGCTGTTGCCGTTCCCAAGGGGAAGGCGTAGCTCCCTAGCTCCCTTCCCCTTCCCTTCCAGAGCCATACCCATGCGCCAAACCGCCAATCATCAGGGCTATGACAAAATAAACATGCATTAACATAAAAAATTTAGGGAGAGGTGGGTGGGCAAATCGTAAGCTGACGAGCACATGGCCCGGGACAAAGGAGGGGAAGCCGCTTTAAAGTCTCGCTTGCCCCTCCTTTCTTCCGGTGACGCTCACCCTTCTCTAGCATAGGTCCTTCTCCCTTCCGCCCCTCCTTTAATGGGGGGGGGTCGTCACTGGCCTCGCTCTTCCCCATCCCCGGCAGCAACTGCGCCTCGTGGTGATTCACAAGTGTCTTTTGTAATAAAGATGGTTAGAAAACCTTTATAATTACAATCAGATCCTGCTATGAGTAAATATATGATACTTGCTTCGGTAACTTAACACTATTAGAACTGTAATGCTTCTATACTCTAAAGCTTGAAAAAATCCTCACAATGTGTTTTATATTTTTGTAAACTGTGGGGAGTAGGGCTTTGGTTGAAGTATCTGTTTATATGTGTATGGCCTATGGCTAATAAACATTGAATTGGACACTGAACTTCCAGCCCGGGAACACCCCTGGAGCAGCCTTCAGGGGTTTCTGCCACACAAAAGAGTGAGGCAAGTCCATTTTGGGGTATGGAGGGCTTTTAGGTGGCCGTGTTTTGCAGACCTTTGGTGCCTCCCCACCCCATTGGAAGTCCTCTGGGGGTAGTGTGGCAGTGGAGGTGTGGGTCTCAGGGATCAGACTTTCCCACTAAAAACAGCAGACTTTTCCCCTAAAATGCAAAAGCCACAAAAACAGCTTCCATAATGTCAATATAAGCAATTACAATATTACCTTTAAAGGGTAATATTGCAGGGGTCTGCAAGCTGTGGCTCTCCAGATGTTCATGGACCAGAAGGAGGGAAGCCCGTAACAAGAGAGAAATCTTACAGTTTTCACACTCTCACAAACTGCAGAGTTTCAAGGATCTCCAGCGATGCAATTTTAATTGTGTCAGTACAAGAATCTCTGCTCCATAGGCTCACTGCAGGGCAGAGCAGAGTGTATGGCTGGCCAAAATTGTTCCCAAAGAAGGATTTTAGCCAGACAGTACTGAGCTGTAGTTTATGTTTCACCTTAAACTGTTTTTTCCTGTTTCTTGATTCCTTTTAATTTAAAAGGTCCCACGGCACTGTGCAGTGTTTTGCCACAACAGACAAATACAGCTAGCCTACTGAATTTAGAACTACACAGCGTAGTCTTACATAATAGCTCCTCCTTTCATAAGATAATGAAATATCTGGTGTGCCTCAAAAGACATGAAAAATACATTAAGGAACAATAATAATTTTACAGGAGTAGTTTATAGTTTATTATTCTGTTCCTCTTTGCTTACCAAGAGCACATGAACTTTAGAAACCTAAACAGCTAACTGTTTGATGTCAAAGCAGTAAAACTGTCAAATGGGTTTCCAGATTACTGCAGACTTACAGCCCTAACATTCTTGAAAATTTTTAGTAAGAACTTCAAAATATCTGAAGGAATAATAGTGCAATTCTAAACAGAGATATATCCTTTTAAGTCAATTGAAGTTAAGAGGTGTAGGATTGAACCAAGGACATTGGTGGTGTGTGTGTGTGGGGGGGGGGGTTCTCCAAAGCTCTGCCCCTCGTTTGTGGCTTTTTTGTATTTTTAGTGTTTTTTTGTTTTTGGCCTGCAAGGGGTGCAGCTTTTAAGCTAGCAGCACCAACATTTCAGGGATTTTTTGAGAGACTCTCCTGATGATACCACACAGGTTTGGTGAGGTTTGGTTCAAGGGGTCCAAAGTTATGGACTCCCAAAGGGGTTGCCCCATTCTCCCATTGTTTTCAATGGGAGCTAATAGAAGATGGGGCTACACATTTGAGGGTCCATAACTTTGGACCCCCTGAACCAAACTTCACAAAACCTGGGTGGCATCATCAGGAGAGTCTCCTAAAGATACCCTGATATTTTGGTGCTGCTAGCTTAACAATTGCACCCCTGACAGCAGGCACCCTCCAAATTTCCCCAGATTCTCCTTTTAAATCCACCCCCTTCAATATGGATTCAAAGGGAGAATCTGAGGTCCCCAGTTTAAACATTGAAAGTGACACTACTTCAGGGTGGGGGATAATCCACCCCAAAACAGCATCACTTTCAATGTTGCTTTAACTGGGGACCCCAGAATCTCCCATTGTGGATTTAAAAGGAGAATCTGGGCTGTTTGGGGGTGGATTCCAGCATCACAGCAGCCACCCATGGGGGGGGTGCAAAAGTCAGATTTTGCACCACGTTCCATTTTCCCTAGCTGCGCCTCTGCCTGGAGGGGAGGGCAGAAGAGACTGCCAGCTGCTGGCTGGGAGCCCAGCCGGTGGGGGCAGGCGGGGCAGGCGGGGCAGGGGAGTCTGCCATCCCAGGCCTTTTATAAGCACTGAGGTCAGGGGCAGAGCTTTGGGAGGCATGGTCACGCCCCCAGGGGCAGATGGGGGCAGGGCCCTGACCCCACCCCCACCCCCATTAAAAAATCTATACCTGGATGTCACTGGATTGCACTGTATGTAGCAAGGCAAACTATTACTAACAATTGTATACATTGCTAGAAGTAGTTACTAGCCCTTTAAACACCAGTGAGACTCTAATATCTTTTAAAAGAGCTTCAGCAGCTTAGCTTCTTTGATTTCAATGATGTTATTTGTTTTATCAGCATTAAACTCTCCAGAATGTTCATGTAAACTCTCATGATATTTATGATTTCTTTTTAGATAATAACTCTCAAGATCATGTATTTACATAACAAATGTTCTTGAACAGACTTTTATTAAATCCCAGAATGGGTATAATTCAGGAAAAAATATGAACATACTTCAGGTCAGCTCCCTGAACTTTTTCCAAGCTATAGAGATAAGTATTACTGGTAAAACAAATTGTAGTTTATTGGTGGACATTTCCCCTTTCTATTGCTGTTAGCATTATGAAGACCAACTATGGTAAATTCAAATCCTCCATTGTAATTTTTTTCCTGAATTACAGGTACTACCTTGATTAGAATGCCTTTATATAGATTAATTTCTTGGAGGGTTATTCATTTATTTGATTTTTAGGGTGCCCTTCCCTGCCAATGGGTTCAGGGTAGCTTACAACAGTTCCAACATATAACAATATCAGTTGTTAGTTTTCTGTACAAGATAGGTATATCCCCCCAGGCTATTTTAGAGCTGGGACCTGTACAGGCTAAAACATTTGTCAAGCAAAGAATTTTTGATATTGAGCATCAGTCTGATTTAGCGGCTTTTTCAGAATATCCATCTCCAGATCACCTAAAATACAAAAATGACCCAGCACCCTACATATATTTTCTAGAAGAAAGTAATAAGAGAAGAGCATTCACTTTAGCTAGAAATGACTCACTTCCCTCTAGGGCAGGGGTAGGGAACCTGCGGCTCTCCAGATGTTCAGGAACTACAATTCCCATCAGCCCCTACCAGCATGGCCAATTGGCTGATGGGAATTGTAGTTCCTGAACATCTGGAGAGCCGCAGGTTCCCTACCCCTGCTCTAGGGTTTTGGAGGGAAGATACAAGAAAATTCCCTTTGAAAAAAGGCTGTGTGATTGTCCATTAAAAGAGATTGATATGATGGAACATATGTTGTTCAGGTGTCCTTTGCTGGAAGAGCCTTGCAAAGATGTGTTGGGTCCGATATTAAAGAGATTCACTGGCGAAGCTACCAGGGAATGGGGGTGTGCTGCGCACCAGGCGCACGGTTTTGGGTCACATGGGGGGTGGAAAATTCCCCCAAGACCCCCTCCTCCTTCCCCCCGCAGCCCCCCACAACGCTCCCCCCACGGCGCTCCCCCTGCGGCGCCCTTCCCACACTTACATTACAAACCGAGCAGGCTGGAGAACAGGCTTCAAAGGCCCTGGTGGGGACTACATTTCCCAGGGTCTCCTGGGAAAAGTAGTTTCCACCAGGGTCTTTGAAGCCTGGAAGGGAAGAGGCCTGTTCTCCAGCCTGCTCGGTTTCTAAAGTAAGTGTGTGTGGGGGTGCCGCGGGGGGGCGCCGTGGGGGATGAAAATCACCCCCCGTGACCCCCCCCTTACTTTAGAAACTGAGCAGGCTGGAGAACAGGCTTCAAGGCCCTGGTGGGAACTACCTTTCCCAGAAGGATCTTTGAAGCCTGGAAGGGAAGAGGCCTGTTCTCCAGCCTGCTCGGTTTCTAAAGTAAGTGTGGGGGGGCACTGTAGGGGGGGCACCATGGGGGGATGGAAATCACACACACCCGTGATACCCACCCCCCCGCACTTACTTTAGAAACTGTGCAGGCTGGAAATGTAGTTCCCACCAGGGCCTTGGAATCCTGGAAGGGAACAAGCCTGTTCTCCAGCCTGCACAGTTTCTAAAATAAGTGGGGGGAGGGGTGCTGCAGGGGAGGGCATGTGCCACGGGGAGGCACTGTGCCCGGGGGGGAGCCAGAATGTGCACTGGGTGCACTCTGGCCCAGCTACACCTCTGAAGAGATTTGCTGGAAATAATAACATATATATATTAAAATGGTTACTTCAGGGAATAGATCCTAACATTACATCGGCAGTTGCAAGGTTTTGTTTTCCTGTGTAAATTTAAGAAAGTTGAAGAACAATGAAAAATAGGGAGAAGTGACTTTTTAAATAGAAACTGAGAAATGCCATTATAGGTTTGATCTTCTTGGCTGTTGAAATATGCAGGAGTATTATTTAAATTGCATTTTATATTAGTTAAGATGGTTCTAAGTTGCTTTATCTTAAATTGTACTATAAATGTTTTGGGCGAAGACCAAATATATATTGTGTACCATACTAGGAATGTGTATATACTTATGGAAGTGGTGAAGTTGAAACAGTTGGGCATGATTTACTGTATTTCCCTTTTATGTCATTCTTAGATATTTCCTTACTCCCTAAATGTCCTGGTAGATCCAAGGGATTGTATATTTCCCTTCTACTGTTAGATCATGAGCCTTAGGTAGTGTCCCCAGGTTTTATAGGTCTTTTGTCCCTCTGTATTAATTCAATTAATTATATTTGCTATTTTAATATCCATGCAACTTTTAAAATGTGAACATTTTAATTACTGTATACATTTTTGTTCTGGTCTTTGACTGTAATAATAATAATAATAATAATAATAATAATAATAATAGTAATAGTAATAGTAATAGTAATAGTAATAGTAATAGTAATAGTAATAATAGTAATAATAGTAATAATAGTAATAATAATAAAATCAGTCACAAGCAAAAAAAATATGGTTAAATAACTATATTCCTGCATGTTATCTAATACGAAAAGAAGGGACAAGGGAAAGGGAGGCCAGTCTAGTTGGAACCTGTTGCTGCCTTTAATTGACAGATTAGCTGTTTCATACAGATCTTGTGGAATTGAAAAAAAATCCCACAGGCCCCGAAAGAATGTTCCACCAGACTGGGGCTAGAGCTGAAAGGGCTCTGGCTTTAACTGAGGACAGCCGGACATTTTTCAGGCCAGGGACCACCAGTAGATATCTATTTGCAGAACTTAATGTTGTGGGGAGGGGGGGGTATGCTGAGAGAGCGTTCCTGCACATATGAACGACCCAGACCATTTGGGGCTTTAAACATTAATACCAGAACCTTGAAGATGATCCAGTATTCCACTTGGAGTCAGTGCAACTGATGCAGCTCCAGGTGTATATGCACTCTCCTTGGTGTCCCTGTAAAAATCCGTACAGCTGTATTCTAGACAAAAAGACATTCCCAATATTACAGTTATATGTATTAAAGATGTAAGATATTTTTAAGTTTAACATTGATGGGGTAAGTAAATATTCTAGATTGAGCCTCTAACAACTTGGTAGTATTTTTTTTCTGAGTGACTTAATTGCCCTACTGTTATTGAATAGATGGTGAAAAGGGAGCCATAAGGGCACAGGATGCTGACATCTCCTTTGACTTGAACCTCTTCCCTTTCTCCATTTGGAACAATTTACCCATTATGAGATTTATGTAGCCAGAATTCTACTTGTTACACAGGTACCCATTTTCTCTTGATATTTGAATGTGCTTTTACTGGCACATTAATGGAGTTCTTCTGGATGTTTTCTCCTGTGCTAGCCTGCTAAAAGGAATGACTACAGGAAAACCCCTTTTTGTATACATATTGGGGGGGGGAGGAGAGAGAATACATGCCTCCATCAAACTCTGCAGACAGATTTTGGATTTAAAACAAATTATTCAGAAGTTTTGATAATGTTTAATTTAAGTATACTTCTTGGAGTCACTGGCTTCTTTAGCCCTGCAGCACTGTGACTCCATACATTTCCCATATGCCTTCATTACAACATTGGAATCCCAATCCTGAGGGGCGGCAGCAATGGTGCAGTTGAGTCAAGGTGTTTCCAGCACTGTGACCATCCCTGGGACAGGACAGAAGAAAGCTATGCCAGGGAAAAGGTACAGTGATGAAGGGGATGGGATAGAGACCGATAGGTCAGCTGAGAGCTAGCAGGGGGCAGAGGAACCGGGAAGGACAGAGATGACAGGACAGAGATGACGGGCAGGAGGCAGTAACAGGCAAAGGAGAGCCAAGGGATGGGCTGCTCCGAAGTGTCCCCAGGAGGGGGCAGCATAGAGTGATGAGTGGAGGGCAGTCTTGCCTACTTCAGTGACCTCAGGCAACCCAGCAATACCAAGCAATTGCAGAACCACAACAGTGACCACCACACTCCACTCAGCTGCAGCCAGTGTCCATAGATGCTCAATGATAGCAGGCTCACCCACTAGAGAAAGAGGAGCAGAACCTGCAACAAAGCCCTTTCAACTCCATCCCCCAAAACATCTACCTGTGAGGATGTCAGATGGTGTCACAGTACTACAATCGGCACTGGCAATGGCCACCATCTCTAATGGCTTGAACCTGGGAGAGATGCCAGAGATTGCTTCAGGGGGAACACAGGGCACAGGAAGGGCTGGGGGCTGGGGCCAGGTCCCATATCCCCAGTGCCTGGTGAGGGCAGCTGACCTGTGAGGCTGATGGATGTCTTGGAACTAGTAACACTCTCCTGAGATGAAACATCTGTGAATAATTCAGCTGTGTTCTTAGGATGAAACCTTTCTAGTTTCAATGGGTTGCTACTGCAAAAGGCAGTGTACATAAATTTGTCACAGAGATCATCATAGCTTTTTGCTCAAACTAATTTGTAACAGGGAGAAATGAACAGGAACTTGTTGTGTGGACAAATACTTATTTAGCAGAGTTAATGCAATAATGAGCCAGAGACCAGTTGCTTTACTGAAATAAAGTTTACTTACTACAGGGAAGGGAAACTTGGAAGAAAAACAATAAACATCTTTCTTACTAGCTAGCACCAACAGCCAGCTTGCTGCTTAGACTATTACATGGCTACTAAGCTATAGACTGAACTCAACTGAGCTGAGCGGACTGACTGACTGAGTGAGTGAGCACGTGCAGAGTGCAACACAAAGAAGATATATCTAAAGCCTACGTGCAGACCTGCATGTAGCCCACCCAACCAATAGGTATCAATTACCTGGTCACTGACTTCTGACCTCACTAACTAATTAGCATGCAACAATTAACTCCTTCATTACTGGATTGTGTGACTGGCACTTGCCAAATCCCATCAAACCCCTTCTCAAGTGACAGTTTCACAATCATTAATCAAACATAAACTTTCACGAAGATTCTTGAACTTCATCGTGTTCAGTGGCTTGGTAAAGATGTCAGCCACCATCTCTTCTGTACGACAGTACTTGATGTTGATCAGTCCATCTTCTGACATTTCTCTCAAGGAGGTGATTTTAACTACAATGTGTTTGTTTCCTTTCTTAATGCTCCCATTGTCCACTCTTTAGTTTGGAGAGGAGACGTCTGAGGGGGGATATGATTGAAGTCTATAAAATTATGCATGGGGTAGAAAATGTTGACAGAAAGAAATTTTTCTCTCTTTCTCACAATACTAGAACCAGGGGGCATTCATTGAAAATGCTGGGGGGAAGAATTAGGACTAATAAAAGGAAACACTTCTTCACGCAACGTGTGATTGGTGCTTGGAATATGCTGCCACAGGAGGTGGTGATGGCCACTAACCTGGATAGCTTTAAAAGGGGCTTGGACAGATTTATGGAGGAGAAGTCGATTTATGGCTACCAATCTTGATCCTCCTTGATCTGAGATTGCAAATGCCTTAACAGACCAGGTGATCGGGAGCAACAGCCGCAGTAGGCCATTGCTTTCACATCCTACATGTGAGCTCCCCAAGGCACCTGGTGGGCCACTGCGAGTAGCAGAGAGCTGGGCTAGATGGACTTTGGTCTGATCCAGCTGGCTTGTTCTTATGTTCTTATGTTCTTATTGGACATCTGCATAGCCCCAGCACCATGTCATTAATAAATTTGTATATTAAAAGTGGCAAGGATAATAAATACAAGGAACGCTGTGTTGCACAATGATTGCCATGATTTTTGAAGGGAGAGTGGAGGAGCGAGAACCTAGGGAGGTGGAAACTAAACTGTGTGTGGTCAGTTGCCTCTGAATAACCCCATTGTATGCAAACATTGCAAGTGATTCTAGTGTGGCAACACTGGGAAATAGCAGATGCCCAAATGCAACAGTAATAAGGTTTAAAATCCCACCAGATAAAAGTGACCAAATGGACAAGATAGATTGGTAAAGGACAAGAAGGGGTGCAGTCTGGTGTGTGATGTAGGCACATGAACTGAGACACAAAGTGTAGGGATAGCTGGAGATGCACAAATTGTATGCAGTAATTGGCTTCAGCATTGCTTTGTCTTTAAACCAACTGCACGCAGAGTGGTTTACTTTGGTCAGGGAATGTTAGAGTACTGAAAAGGGAGGACTTGGAGAGGAATCTGTCATAATGTCATATGAAATATAAGAAAGCGGGGGGGGGATCCTTCAATTTAATTTTATACTTTATACTTTATATTTTATATTTAATGTAATAGACAGATGGATGGACAGATGAATGGACCGACAGGCAGATGGACGGATGGGGGGGCGGATAAATAGATATTATTTCATTTTATCCTGTTATTCCTCTGATGAGCTCAGGGCAGCATGTATGAGCTCAGACCTCCACATAGGAGGGAGTATAAGTTTCTAACATAAATTTAAAAATTACAATAGAGGGAGGGGATGGGAAGGAGTGGTGGCATGCAAGGAAGGGTAGGGTGGGAGGAAGGGAGAGGAGGGGTGGCATGCAACCCAACCCCTTGATTTTTTCCTCACAAGAATCCTTTGAGAGAGAATGGCTGGCACAATGCCACCTAGTGTACCTTGGGACAAATATGGAGATTTGCACTCATCTTCCCAGCCCTAATTCATTTCTTTAACCATTGTGCACATGGCCCTTCTCTGTATGCTAAGAAATTTTTAAGTTCATTTTTCACATCACTCTTGGCCATAACTGGCTATGTTCATTTTTCGAATAACACGCATACATAATATCTCTCTTGATTCATTATATTTTGGTCTACCAGTCATTGGTTAGAAATATGGTGAACTGTTAAAAATCAAGATCAACACTAAGTATACTTAGAGTCTACTTGTCTCACTAAATAAGTGACAATATACTTGCTTATTTGTAGGCATTTTCCGCACGGTCCAAATATCTTTGGTTGGGGAGGTGAAATATCCAGGTCTGCGCATGATTTTTGCACAGCTTCCGGTCCTAAATCGGGCCCACCCCACAAGATTTCCCTTATCCCAGGGTTTTCAAAAATCGCTAAATCAAAATATACCACGATGGTTTATTTTTCCCGCCTCGCTGCCTGCTCGCCCGAGCCCATCCAGTGTCTCACCGCCGCCCCCTCCTCCTCCACTGCCACCCCCATTTGTCCTGTTCAGTGAACAGCAAGTTGGACATCGTCCCACAGAAGGGGAAGGATAGTACCTTCCTTCTCCTCCTCTTCCTCTCCTTCATGTGCTCGGTTGAGTGGTAGCAGTGGTGGGGGAGAGCCAAGCAAAAGGAAGAAGCTGAGATGGATGGCCAAGCGGCGGTAGCAGCGAAGGGAGAACCAAGTGGGGAACACGCCCCCCCTCGCCCATTTGCATTGTAATTACTAATAAACCAGGGGCTCGTGCAAAATTAACTGGAGTACTTCAACTCGATTCCTTCATGGAAACGGACAGCCATGCAAAAAGAGAAAACGAGATACAAACAACCCAGTATGCATGATCCTGGTTCTCCCATGGTGATTGTGGCGTGCAGAAAACACTGTAGATTACTTATCTTACTGAACTTGTCAGTTCTACTAAAAAGTCCAGGTATGGTAAAAATTAGAACCAATTCTATTTAGATTTTTATTTGATTATTAATTAATTAATGATTAAGTGCCATTGGTAATTTTTTATATATCTATGCTGAAATGTTTCACTGATCTGTAATTCATGAATAAAGGAAAGAATGAAATTTAATGCAGAATGTTGTTAAATTTCCCTTATCTTGTGGGGGAGGAGTTGATATTTTATTTTCCACATGTCCAGCATTTTTGTTGAAAATATCTAACATTCCTAACTCTGTTTAGGATTGCACTGTGAGCAAACATTCTTTTTTCACCTGGCTTCCATCATATCAAGAAATAGGAGCTAAGGCATGATCAAATGAAAGATCATAAAAGGAGCCAAGCCCCTGCTGTGAGCAGCTGAGAACCTTCATTTTGAATTAAGTTTACTAGAACTAGAAGAGCTCAGCATCCAACAAGTAACCATCTGGTAACTCTCAAAGCTTTTAATCCTAAGAACAAACTTTTGAGCAATGAGCAAAATAAATTGAAAGATGAGCTCTAAGGACCGTGTAAATGTACATGAAATTTCCACTTCGATAACTACTAGTTTTTCCAAACCTTGATATATTAAAGACATATTTAGGAATCCTTTTTATTTCAGTTATTAAAGTTGTTTTACTGAAAAATATACACTTGCCATGCCATGTTTCACACTAATCAAAAGTATCTCATTTAACAGCCTCCAATCAAATAATCACATTTGATGATTACCATAGTTCATTCCGGTAAAATTTATAAAATGTTTACCCTAATGAATATATTGAATATTGCAAGAACATTTTACTCTGATCAGGTTCTAAAGAATGCAGACCTCTCCCCCTCCCCCCAACCCAGCCCACTGTTGGAAGAGCTCTCTCTACTAAGATTCTGTGCAGATGAGCTATCAAAATCAAGGAACTCTACACCCGGGCATGAGGTCCAAATGGCCTTTTCATCCTCCATAAACCAAAAATGGGAACCCTATAACATGCAGCTTTATCATTTAAAATGTGCCAATATGATTTTCTTAATTTCTGACCCAAACCCTCTCTTAACAATTTCAATTAGCCTTTGAATTATAGGCATTCTGGGCAAGAAAAAGGATTCTGTGACTTTTGTTGCAAATGCATTCAGTTGACAAGTTTTCTATATTCTAATGTGGTGATCAGGTGTAAGCCAATCACTCTGTTCGTATCATGACAAGTAGTCACAAAGACTGCCTAACTGGTTTACACAGGGTTTTTCCAAAATTGGGCATGTGCAAAGCTGCTACAAATTCAAACTGATTGGTAGCTGCTAGCATCCCTGAAACTACTTGGATGTTCATTGAAGAATAGGATTTTATTTAATAGATTCATTGATGATTAATTTATGTAATTCATGAGTGATGTAATCAGTGCTTTTCTGTTGTTTTTAAGTGCTGGTAATCACATACAAGGATGCACTGATTTGCATCAGTCTCCCATCAGGGCTTGGGAGAGCCCCCCCCCCCCAGATTCCAGAACTCAATATTGGCAAATATAGCAGGTGTAGGGCACAATACAAACCGTGGGGGGGGGGCTTCACACAAGCCCCATCCCCAAATCTAATTAGGCTTGTTTTATTTCCCTCAACCTGGGATTTTTGAAAATCACTAAACTAGTGATCCTTTTGCAAAATCCCGGGTTGGAGCTGCTGCCGCACAAATGGCCAGGCAGGAGGCACATTATTTCCCTCTTCCACCCTGTCACTGTAAGTTCTGCACTGTTCACCCCCAGGGAGAATTTCCCTGCCTGCCTTTCTGAGCAGGTTGCCCAGCAGGTTGTGGGCAGATTCTCTGAGGACCCTACAGGGTACAAAGTCCCCCAAGCATGTTTTCTCCCCATGGCAGCAAGTTCATGACTGCTCTACAGCAACCTGTTCATTATTGCCCTGCCATTGCAGGGGGGCCCCTTTTTCTTTCCTTTTTTCTTTTGTGTGTTGTACATACGCTGCTACACAGGTGCAGCCAATCATATTGTGGGATGATTGGCATGGCTGCAGGGGTTCATTTATCTATGCCTGTGCAGCTATGTATGTTTTGCAGAAAATTTTTTAAAGAGAGAAGTGTTTCCATAAGAAGGCATGAAAGCAACACAGATTGTTTCCATGGCTCCAATCACTGCCTAAACAGCACACATGTGAATGGGGAAAAGAAAAACAGGTTCCTTTATAACGACTGCAACTTGTTATAAATTTGCTGTGCAGAATCCACCAATGTCTGTTCAAATTGAGATTTACTGAGATTTACTATGTGCCTTCAGATTACATTTGCCTATAAACCTATGTCATTTGCAAAATGCCAATGATTGCTGACTGACACTGGATGGATTACATTGCCTGCATGTTGTATCTACAGGCAATGCAATATAACTAATGTTGATATTTCAGGGGTAATCAAATTGTAACAAGAAGCTGAATTCTGTGCCTGACAAGTAGGTCACTTGAATGACCTGACAGTGACATTGAGGAATACATGCCTCTTCCCTGGCAAGTGGGATGATTTAGTCAAGTGTTTTTGTTTGTTACTTATAGTTCTTGCCAAGGCATGACCATCTGACCCTGTAGCACAAACAGCTGTTGGCTAGGAGCAAAGCTGCTCCGTGTGGTGCCTGAGGCAATTTTCCACAGAAGCCATCAAGATGATCCAGTTCGGAACTTGCTTCATGCACAACTGAGAATGTTTGATCAAAGTAGGTTTGCTTAGTGATTGTGTTCATGTTAAAATTCTCAGAATCTTAAACAATTCACAAATTGTTTGCCTTTTGATTACACTGTCAAGACTGAATTTGTCCGGACTTCTGTTGCAAAAAAGGGGAGTTGAATTCACCATGAACTCAAATCAGGGCCAGGAATCATTAAGATAATTTACCCATCTAGTTTGAACTGTATTTTGTTTTGAGTTTTTAACTGTTAATTTGGAACTTCCCAAGCCCTAAGCTGACTAATGGAGCATGAATAAGATTTTGTGGGTTGTTTCCCTGTAAACAGCCCGCAAACATATAGCTGATCTCTTCAATATGTTTTAGAAAGTGCTCTGACTACCATCCCTCCCACACCCCTTCTGCTCATGTGTAAAAAGGTGTTCATTCCTACCAACCTTGCCTGTCTTCAACCACCAGTTGTCTCTTGGCAACTGAAATCATTGGAATTAAGAAGGGAAAAGTTTAAAAAACACACTTGCCTGTTGGGGGGCACAGTGCCTGGGAGGCTCCCGAGTACGGCAGCCATTCTGCTTGGAAAGGGGTCTCACAGCGCCCAGGAGGCTCTCGAGTATGGCAGCACCTTGCTTGGAAAAGGACCCCCCAACATCCAGGGGGGTGCCTGAGTACAGCAATAGACTGCTTGGAAAAAGGCCTCTCACCTGCGACTGACCTCTCCTTCCAAAGGTGGTTTCGAAGAAACCTGCTGACATTGCAGACTCTCTGGCTCCAATGTGTGCATGTGCAAATGCCAATTCTCCTGCTCAAATCCTCCTGTGCTCTTTGCCCCGTCCATTGTGTTGTGATTCCCCCCACCTGCATGCCATGTTTGTTTTTCCACCTGTAACTTTCAATAAAAGGGCTGGAAGGGAGACAGTACGACAGAGTTGCCCGCGGCTTCTCTCACTGGCCGAAACGACATGCTGCCTCAGTTGCTGTAAGACAACACTTGCCCCCCCCCCATCTCCCCACCTCTTCCTCTTGTGACGTGCATTTGTGGATTGTGAGTAGCCATTTCCACAATTGTTCACAGTTGATCCAAATCTGTTGGCTGCGTTTGACATAATGTTAAGTAGGCATCAGTATAACTGATAGCTATTTTAACCTTGTTGTGTTAAATAAATCCTTTTACCTAATTGCATAATTGGAAACAAAGTGATTCCCAGCAATGTAATTCCTGCAGCAGGCCTTGACGGTAAAACAAAAAATGTAAAGGGTTCTTTCCACAGAAGAGTATGTGGGAACAACATTCCAGATTCTTTTTCACATACCCTTATGAAGTGTCCACTTTACACAGATCTACAAATATGATTACCGAATCCTATGTCTTCTGCAAGATCATCCCAAGATAACCAAATAACTTGTTTCTTCCAAGCCAATAGGATGCCTGAAATAATGGTTACCATTGTCAGGAGCTTAAAGTATAACAGCTGCCTGGAAAAACCCTTGATTGCCTTAATTACCTGCTGAAGGACTGACAGCAGTGATCTTTTGGCAGTCAGCCAAAGAGAATGATTAAGCAAGATTGCATCAGCTACCTGTATAAGAAACATGTGATCTTTGACTGTACTAGCCATAGGCTAATTAATGTATCAGTGTATATAAGTAAGCAAACCCAGTTGAACATGTTCCTTGCTGGGGACAGGACCTAAGCCGAAGGCTCTGTCCGTTTAAACTGTATATAGCATATCAATGCCAATACATCCTTTCTTTGAGTGAACTCCTTGGCTCCAGTGGTTATTGCCGCACTCTGCGTTTGCTCAGACGCGCCGATGTTGTCAACTCGTGTCAACCATACCTACCTTCTTAGCCCTGAGCCTCATACTGAAATGTGTCATCAACTTCAGTTTAGCCAGCTCACCCAGTATACTGTTTTGCACAAATTCAGTTTTCTGAAAGATTCTCACAGTCTTGGTCACTGCAAGTTTTTTAAAAAATGTGTTCTGTTATTGTACTAATTTATGCAGATAAAGGGATAATGTGTGTGTACAAAGATTTCTACTGTAACCATAGCTGCCTATTGAGAGAAGCTTGGACCAAATTCATTCTATTTGTTATCAATTGCAGCCCCACAGAACAGGACTGCCATGTCAGTTTCCTGAAATCTCTCTTTTTCTTTTGCCTTTGAAGCTCTCCAGATGAAATGGAAGATAGTGGCTTGGAGCTATTCATGGGCTGTCCATATGGGGCTGCCGCAGGTGGGGAGAGGCAAGAAAGCTGAACTCTACTAACAGAAATCCTTTCACCCACAGAAACGCTCCACTGTATCCAAACCAGTACTTGGCCACTACTGGTCAGCGGAACCAAGAACCAATCCTACAATACAGCGGAACCAATCCTACATTCTTTCTGGTGGACAACAAGAAGCAGTAGAATCATAGAATCATAGAGTTAGAAGAGACCCCAAGGGCCATCAAGTCCAACCCCCTGCAATTCAGGAACACACAATCAAAGCTCTCCCAACATATGTTCATCCAGGCTCTATTTAAAAACCTCCAAGGAAGGAGATTCCACAACTTTCCAAGGCAGTGAATTCCACAGTCGAACAGCCATGATGGTCAAGAAGTTCTTCCTAATGTTTAGGTGGAATCTCTTTTCCTGTACCTTGAATGCATTACTCCATGTCCTAATCTCTGAGGGAGCAGAAAACAAGCTTTCTTCCTCTTTGACATGGCATCCTTTCAAATATTTAAGCTTAGCTATCATGTCCCCCCCTTAACCTATGCTTCTCCAGACTAAACATCCCCAGCTCCCTGAACCTCTCTTCGTAGGGCATGGACTCCAGACCTTTTACCATTTTTGTTGCCCTCCTCTGGACCCGTTCCAGCTTGTCAATAACTTTCTTGAATTTAGGTGCCCAGAACTGTACATAATATTCCAGGTGAGGTCTAATCAATGCAGAATAAAGAAGTACAGTGACATCCCTTGATCTTGTCACTATACTCCTATTGATACAACCCAGCATCTCATTGGCTTTCTTGGCCACCACATCACACTGCTGACTCATGTTTAGTTTATGGTCTACTAAGACTCCCAGATCCCTTTTGCACATAGTACCAGGTGTCACCCATCCTATATCTGTGCATTTCATTTTTTTCTGCCTAAGTCAGGGGTAGGGAACCTGCGGCTCTCCAGATGTTCAGGAACTACAATTCCCATCAGCCTCTGTCAGCATGGCCAATTGGCCATGCTGGTAGGGGCTGATGGGAATTGTAGTTCCTGAACATCTGGAGAGCCGCAGGTTCCCTACCCCTGGCCTAAGTGGAGTATCTTACATTTATCTCCGTTAAAATTCATTTTGTTTGTTTTGGCCCAGCTCTCTAATCTCTCCAGGTCATTTTGAATTCTGACTCTGTCCTCTGGGATATTAGCTACCCCTCCTAATTTGGTGTCATCTGCAAATTTGATTAGCATGCCCTCTATTCCACCATCCAAGTCATTGATAAAAATATTGAATAGCACTGGGCCCAGGACAGAACCCTGTGGCACCCCACTAGTCACTTCTTTCCAGGATGAAGATGAGCTATTAATGAGCACCCTTTGAGTTCGATCAGTCAACCAATTACAAATCCATCTAATAGTAGCATCACCAGCTTACTTGCAAGAATATTATGGGGCACCTTGTTAAAACCTTTACTAAAATCAAAGTATGCTATGTCCACAGCATTCCCTTCATCTACCAAGCTTGTCACTCTATCAAAAAAAGTGATAAGATTGGTCTGCCATGACTTGTTTTTCAGAAACCCATGCTGACTTTTTGTGATCACAGTATTCCCTTCTAAGTGCTGGCAGACCGTCTGTGTAAAGATCTGATTCAGAATCTTCCCTGGTATTGATCTCAGGCTGACTGGATGATAATTATTAGGGTCCTCCTTTTTCTCCTTTTTGAAGATGGGGATAACATTAGCCCTCCTCCAGTTCACTGGCACTTCTCCTGTTCTCCAGAAGTTCTCAAAGATTATAGCAAGTGATTCTGAGATTACTTCTACCTGTTCTTTTAATATCCTGGGATGTAGCTCATCAGGACCTGGAGATTTGATTTCATTTAAAGTAGTCAGGTATTCTTGCACTACCTCTTTATTTATTTTTTGCAGAATTTCTCCTACTGTATCTTCTGTTTCATTTTCTCCTGGATGAACACCATTTCCTTTTTGGGAAAAGACTGAGACAAAGAAGGTGTTGAGTAGTTCTGTCTTTTCTCCATCCCCTGTTAGTATTTTGCCATCTCCTCCATGCAGTGACTCTATCCTATCAATTTTTCTTCCTTTTGCTATGGACATAACCAAAAAAGCTGTTTTTATTGTTTTTAACCTCTCTAGCAAGCTTCGGCTCATTGTGAGCTTTAGCTTTTATTACTTTCTCCCTACACATCCTGGTTTGTTTGAATTCCTCTTTGGTGATTTCCCCCCTTTTCCATTTCTTGTACTTGTCCTTTTTAAATCTTAGCTCAATTGAAAGTTCTTCAGGCACCCATCCTGGTTTCCTGAGACACCTCCTATTTTTCTTCCTCATTAGAATTGTTTGAAATTGTGCCCTCAAGATCTCACTTTTAAAAAACTCCCAGCCATCATGCACTCCTTTCTCTTTTAGTATTTTTGACCATGGGACCACACCCAGTAGATTCCTAAGTTTACTGAAGGGGAAGAGGTGGCCAGCAGTGTCCCATGCTGACCATTCACCTACAAAGCACCGGTGCTATCCAGTCACTTGTTTCCAACTCTACATCTAGATAGCTGGTACTCAGAAACAGCCAAGTATTATCTCCCACAGCACCTCACCAGCCACATTTCCTGGTACACAGCCATGGAGACAGACAAATGTGAGAACAAATATCCTTTGTATGCATGGGTGTATGTTCTCATTCAAGAAACTTGTCAGGACTAAGTTTTGTTTCCTCAAGTCCTCTAGTTCCCACTGCAACGAAGAACCACCCACCCAAATGCCCCATATATACTGGAACTGAGGGCAAGAATCCTCAGTTCCAGCACCCTGTAGCTAGGGTGACATGAATCAATAATGTTCATTTCTTTTTATAAAGTCGACTTTGTTTAAGTGTGTTCAGCCTTACAAAACTGTTCAGGATGTAATGTACCACAATATATATATATAGGGGGATCAAGAAAACCAGCAACTTAAACGGTCCAAAATGTTTGTCTGAATTACCATTCCCCATTCATAAACATCAAATTATATAGCCTGGAATACTCAATGAGGCCCAAATCTTCACCATTATGTGCTACAGACACAGTGGTCTATTTATGTGAGCAATTCATAGCATAATTAAATTGTGGGAGGGGGTATCACACAGTAGTATTTCTTTATGTTTCTAGGTCCTGAACAAAAATATTTCCTTTAAATTTTACTTGACTAATGCTTTCTTCAGGTGAATTCTGGCAAGCATCATTAACATTGAAAATCTGGGAACCTAGGAAATATAGAAAAGGGAAGGAAATTACCTCAGTTTGGCAGAAAGTACAATGTTACTTTCTTTAAATAAAATTTATCCTGTGTCCTTACTAACCCCATCTAGGCAAATTTAACATTTCACTGTATTCTTTCACTTATCCTTACCCCTTGCCAGACACTAGCTGTTTATGTTACAGTGCCTGGAGTTACAAAGGGCCTATATTTCCAATCTGTATGTGATTTTTCACTTCTCCTGAAATATTTGGTTCACTGGCACCTTTTCATTAAATTAAAGATAAGTCCTGGCTAGCAGCAACAAGATTGCTATGAAATGATCATCTTTTGTGCATTATTTGTGTATGAATAACTGCAATATCAACTTGCTTGGGTTCAAAGGAGCTCAAGCACAGTCACCCTGAGGAAGGCACTTCCCTCACTTTCTGTGTCCCTCTGCAGCCTTCTGTGCTTCTGATATTGTACTTTGGTGGGTCTATGGACCTCCAGAAATGGTGTAAGGGGCAAATTGAAACTCCACAGCAGTAAGGAATCAACAAAAATTAGAATCTACTCCTCCACAAATAGAAATTCAATTCCATCAGAAGAATAGCACTTTAGGAACCAAGCCTCATTAGATGAAAATTACAAAGTTTAAGGGTCTGTTCACTTGCTACTTCACTCCTGGATTTGTACCCCAGATGAAATACCAAACAGACTTTGGACTCACATGAACCATTTCTCTCCTTTCCCATCCTCCTTGCCCAAAGTTTCAGCAAAACATTGAAGATTTTGTATTTATTTGTCTCCAGGATTGCCCTGATTTTAGGAGATAGAAAGTAATCTGCTCTGTCATTAACTTTTACCCACAGAGAGGATAAAAAGAAGAGTGATGAAGAGAAGTGATAGGTTACCAATTGAGGAGTTTTCCTCAAATTACCACTGTTCACTCCCTTGAAGGAAATGGTAGTTTTAGAGGACAGGTTATACCTTGGAGCCTAGTGTGCCATCATGTCGCTTGCTGAGACCCTTCCCCTCCACAAACCTTCCCCTCCAGATCTTCAGAAATTTCCCAATTTGAAGCTGGCAACCCTAAGCAGTGAGGGTTGGGAGCATAGGCTTGAGGCTTTCAGCAAGAGAGCTAAGGATTAACTGAAAGATCATGACATAGCTGAGACATTTTATTCAGTATAAAAGGAAATTAGAGCAACTATAGTTTACATGAGTGGTAGACTGGAACATGTGATATAAATCCAGGATTTGAAAACCTTGTTCCTTTAAGTGATCATGTGGAGAATGAGGACTTTTACAGGGAGGGCACTATATTGAATCAGACCATTGGCCCAACAACATTGTGCCTCAGACCTTGAGTTTCTGGGCACTAAGCAAGGAATTGAATATTCACAGTCATGTGTTTTCTGTTTTTTTGTGTTTTTTTTGCAATGGGTTGTTTTTGCTGCCAAGTCCCAACTGACTTACAGTGACCGCAGCACAGGACTGCCAAGACACATAAGAAGCAGAGGTATTTTACCATTGTCTTCCTCTGCGATGTCTGCTTGGTCACTTCCATCCAAGTACCGACCCTACTTAGCTTCTGAGAGTTGAGAAGATTGGGCTATACTACACCATTCCACATCTCCCTCCTTGGATAATAAACACAGAAAGGGAAAATGTAGTCTTTACTATCATGCTCTTTTTATTGTTTTGTGATCGATTTTTTTCATTTTCACTGTACTTAGGTATTTCCTTTGTTAGAAATAGCGCTTGCCAGAGAAACGTGGAATGTGACTCCATTTCAAGCTAACATTATTTGCCTATGCAAGAACTTGCAAATTCAGTTCATAAATCACAGCGTAATGACATAGTGAGTTTGTTTTTGATTTTAGATTTTATGAGTGATCTTTTAGATCTCAGGCAAGGTGACAGAAAATCACCTCATTCAAATTAAAAATGACTGGCTAGATGTTACATACTCCCTGAAGCAAGCTTCTGTGTGCATATCCATTGTGGGATGTGGAATCACATGCCCAAATTAATTTCATATGTACAATTCCCCAGCTTGATCCAACAGCTGAGTTGTATAAGTAAAATAATATCAAATCACTGGCAAGCACACAGTTGGATGTTCTTCTGGCTCACACAAACTAGCTGAAAGGCCTACACACATAGCTTTAGTAAGAGAGTGTTTAGCAGGTAGGGTTACCAGCTCTCGGTGGGCAACTACCTGGAAATTTAGGGAGGTGAGCCTAAGGAGGGGAGAAACTTCAACAAGGTACAATGCCATAGACTCCACCATTCAAAACAACCATTTTCTACAGGGCAACTGATATCTATTGCCTGGGGATCAATTGTAATAGTGGGAGAATTCCAGGCCTTATGAGGAGGTTGGCAATCCCATTATTAAGTCTAAAGCTTCTACAACAAATAGCATATGATTCCCTGATAGCTTAATCAATTTATAAAAGCACCAAGGACAATTCTTAAAAGTTTCCTTTTATGCAGAAATAGGTCACCATTAAAAACTTCACTATCACTTCTCTCTGTATCAGTAAATAAAAAATTAAAAGAACAGGAAGCCACAAAACTGCTTTCTAGAGCAGCACTGACCTGTTCCTAACATAGGCACCATCCTGACTGAACAATTTTATAGATATAGAAAAATCAAGAAGATTATCCTTTCTTTCTGCCTCCAGCTTTAAATCATGGCAAAATGTATATAAGATTTCAGTGTGCTTCCAAGATGAAGCTGGGTGCATGTTCTCAGCACCATATTTTACAAGAAAATTATAAACACAAATTCATATTGTTATCATTATCTTATGAAATCACAGGCACCAGATCTTCAGCAAGTGTTGGCCTTCATACGCATTGAGTAGTATGTCATATTGTATTGGCATATTGTATTGAGTAGTATGTCATACTGTATTTGCGGATCCAGGCAATGTGGCCTTTTGTAACTGACAGATTGAGATTTTATCAATTTGTAGACGGTTCAAGAGTTATCCAAGCTTTCTCAGTACGGCACCCATTTTGCCAATAATCACCAAAACCACAACTGCTGGTTTGTGTCATAATATCTTGACTTCCATTCTCAGTTGTTACCCTTTATAGTCATCTTTTCAAGTGCTTTTTCTTCAACCCTGCTGTCTCCAGGTATTGCCACATCAATTGTCAACACTTCATTTCAACCACTGTTATGTCTGTTGTATAATGCACCAATATTATCTGTTGGTATTCAGAAGTCTCATTTTAACCTGCTCATTTTTACCTACTGGTACTTTTTCAACAGTGTACTCCCACCATTTTTTTCCATTGGCAAATGAGAATTTCTACAGATGTATCCTCTCCTTGGATACCCCCTTGCCTTGTGGGAGGGAGGAGATTATGTACTTTAATGTTAAGAGCTATGCTGGAGGTAGTGTTTACTACCAGAACGGTCACCCATGCCAGATAGGCCTCAACTGAAGAGCCAGACTAAAAGTATCCACCAACCCATTAACCAGGGTGAGAAAACAGAAAAAGAATCATATACCAGATCGGTTGTCGCCTGGATCAACAAGGATCATATCAGTTGATAATCCTTGAGCTGGGTTACAGGGCTCAAGAGCTAAGGCTTAGCAACCGGGCCTCAGTCCTGCAGGGTCACTGGAAGAACCACAAAAGCAACAAAAATACACTGTCTGAAAATTGTGCCATTATGACCTCCTATTATAAATCATCATCATCATCATCATCATCATCATCATCATCATCATCATCATCATTTTAATTAGATTTCTACCCTGCACCAGCTGGGCTAAGGGCAGCTTATAATACAACGTAAAGGAAATAACATAAATTTAACCATTAGAACCAACAAAGTCCAAAACAATGCTTTTGACCAGTTTCTCATCTAAACTACAAAGGATTTTCCTTAAATATTTAAATCTTAATCGATGATACATTTAAAATATTTTAACCTCCTGACAACATATTCTATATTATACCAGGTGTTTCATGTACAGTTGGACCAGGGCCAAAGGCAACAACTTCATCCATTTCCTGTAGCTATTTGCAATTCTTAATTTTCTCAGCAGTCCCAGTCATTAAAGCCTCTGATAGACTTTATCAAAATGACTCCTCAATCAATCAGAAATCTCTTGCAAATTATAAGATTTATCCAAAAGAATGGCAAATCCCAGATCAATATTGAACATTCAGTCCCAGATGTGATCTCAGTTTACTTTTTAGTACTTTCTATGTGCCTTGAAAATATGTGTGTTCATGAGATTTTTTTCATAGCTAACTTAGAGTAAATTGGCCTGACTTCTGGAATGTGGCACAGTGGCCCACTTCCTCACAGCAACTGAAAGTCTGTCTGGAAAACAAAATAACATCTCCAAGACAGCGTGTTGAGGTGGCCAATGTACGGTTTCTGTGGCAATTTTGTTATGCCACATCAAAGGCATTTCAAAGGCATGCTCACCTGATGAAAGCATTTACTGTTTTGCCTTTACCTACTTTTCATGGAAGCAGCTGGCTCATTTGCTCAGCTCAACCCAAGGAGGAAAATGTAATGCACAAGCAGATGTTTTCATACCCAAGGTTTGTCAACTTTCCTTCAGCTCTCCTCAAAAGCAAGGGTACAAAGGCAGCAGTGATAAAAATTTGCTGAGCCCAAAGATGGCTGGGAGAAGGCAAACATTTGGAAAAACATTCTGCCAAATATTTTGCAGCTAGAAAAATGAGATAAATGTATCTCAAGTACATTAGACTGGCTACAAGCTGAATGTAGAGACAAATGTTTGAAGGATATCAAAACACTGATGGTTTCTTGATTGATTTTATTTTAAAATGGTGTTCTGAGGGTAGGCTGGCAAATCTAGTTAAATTCAATTTCAGCTTATTGCTAAAAAGAATGCAATGTGTTGATGTTTCTTTTCATATTTTCTGACTCAAGATCTATTCCAAAAAACAGCTGTGAATCACAATCGGCTGCAATAGCCGCTCGGGGTGGGCAGGAGGAGCTGTCTGTTCTGGCCCAAGTAAGGGTGGAGGCAGATCGCTGGCCATGTCAGGCCGGGGTGGACATCCCCGGAGGGGGAGGACTGGCCCGAGCTTTTAAAGGGCCAAGCCCTCCTTTGTGCCAGCCATGTGCTTTGGCCGGCTGACGATTTGCCCTCCCACCTCTCCCTATCTTTATAGGTCTTGTTAATGCATGTTCTCTTGTCATAGCCTTGAACAGTTTGACACATGGGTATTGATCTGGAAGGGCCAGGGGAAGGGAGCTAGTGAGCTATCTCTTCCCCTTGGGAGCAGCTGACGGTGGCAAGAGGCAACCGCCCTGCCAAATAGGGAAATGGGGAACACCTCTTGCCAGGAGCGTCTGCCCAGCAGAGCCTCACAGTGGAGCAGAGCTCCAGTATGGGGCATCCGCCTGCGGGAGCTTCACCATGATGCAGACACAATCAGATCAAAACCATGCTAGGCCTCACACTTCTGCTTGATTACTAAAATGGCTATGGCCAATTGATTTACCCCAGCAAAAAGAGTGGTGTGGTTATTGGGAGAGGGCTTTGCTCAGGAGGTTCCCACCCTCGGAGAGCAATTACATTTGATCAGCGCCACAGTCACAGATTTAGTGCTCTGTTCTTTAATACATATTTATTGCCATACAGAATCCTTTGTGTTTTAAAGACACATTTCTCAGTACTTTATACCAATTTCCTAAATCAATAATGTACAAAATGACGCAAAAAAAATTATGGGTTAACTCATATTACTATGAGTTGAATCATAGGAATCCTCATTAGCAACAATAGCAGAGCAGACTTCCCCTGCCTTTCTCTTCTTCCAAGGGCTCCCTATGCACACCAGAGCTCTGAGGCTCGTAAACAAAAGACACCACTGCACAAGTGACTGCAGTGGGAATGAAATCCCCACCTCCCTGTAGGAAGATAATGATTCCATATGATTTTGAGGGTACAATTCTGATTTTACTTTTTTATTTATAATTTTAAGAAAGAAAAGACTTCCTCCTTTTTGGTTTTCAAAATCCAAAACACTGGTTCTGCAGTCATTTAGCTGTTGTGACTACAGCTGTGTAATGTTTCTGGCTGAAGCAAGCAAGACAACATTTAGGCATCTCAAACAACAGCAGCTTACTTTATTATCATCAGAGTAAGGCTAACAACATGGAAAAAGATGAAAGGACAGCAAGTGCAGACACCCAGGGAAACACCAGGCTACATACATACATTTCAGGTGTGGTAGTAGAGGGATCTTATTTAAAGGAACATACACCACAGCTCTGTTGGGATGAACTCAGACCTGGCACTGACAGTGTACTATGAAAGACCTGATCAAGAGGTATATTTGCTGATCAATGTAAAGAGTGGCAAAGGGTAATAATATATATTGTGCTTGGAATTGGACCTCAGTTAAACTGTGATGTCTGCTGGAAGCAGAGATATAATGACTGAAATACTGCAGAAGTTGAGCTAGTCAGTATAAGTCAATAATAGGACTGTGCACCATTTTTTAATCAGTATTATTTTAGGTTTGGGTTTACTGGACCTTAAAAGGCAAATACCTATCTTGGTAAATGATGTTTTTTGAGTCTTTTCCAGAAACCTAAAAATTTTCAGCTGTATTAAAATCAATGGGGAAATTTTTCAAGACTGGGAGGGGGCTGTTTTTCAAGGTAGAGGCGCCAAATTTGCAACATAGTGACACTCCTCAGAAGCCCTCCCCCCCACAATCTAGATTGAATTTCCCAGTGGAGATTCGGTCTATGTCTAGCATGCTATTTTAAAATCCTCTGATGGTGAAAATTGCCATACTCTGTTCAGTGTTACACTTAGCAAATTCTTTCTAATGCCTAGCTTAAACTGTTTTGTTGAGTTCAGCAGGTTAGGAACATTGACCTTTACTGAAATAATTACAGAGTTGGGCCATGTAAGGTGCCATCCTGTGCTCCATGGAAGTGGTCCTACTGTTAAGCGGTTTTGTAGAAGGTAAAAGCAATATAATTTTGGCAGAAAAGGGCACATAAAATGCAGCCTTATTCAGTTCTAGAGTTTACCATTCCATCTCTTCATGTTTTTCCACTTTCCATGTTTCTTCATGTATTTCCATTTCTGAAGTGGACATGACAGACTGCTAAAGCAATTGATGGCATGTGCCAACATGTGTTCTTCAGAGGGGACACATCATTGTAAACTACAACATTACAATGCCAAGTGAAAGCAGATATGCCAGCACAAATATTTAGTAACCTGGTGCCAGTTACCAATGACACAGGCTTTTCCATACCTACATTTCCTATGACTCTCTATAAACAAGATTTTCAGAGAGGGTCACTTTCAGTCATAGGCAGAGTGCAGAGTGAAAATGGAAACAAATGTTCTCCCTTGCAGTCATGAAACTGTTGGTTCTCACTCTAATGTTATAATTGTTGGAAGTAAAGGGCTTTGTGCTGTCACTTAACCTCAGACTTCAGAGGGGGACTTTGCTAGAGAGTCTGAGAGATAGAGGAAGTCAAAGTATTGAATGTCCTTTTTCCATTGCTCTGACATCTTTGCTATTCTCAGGAAACTTCCTCCTTTTCACAACTCCACTCACACAAATGTTTTCTTTATCTTGCAACCATGAGGGTAGGATGCTGGTCCTGTATCTCCCTCCATCCTACTTAGTTAGAGTAGATTAGGAAACTATATCCAATCCAGAAAAAATCCTATAATAAATCAAGTATATACGTTTGATTAGATAAAAGCCTCTGAGTAATTTTGTTCCTGAGCCTGGCACTCAAAAAGACTAGATGGGCTTAGACTTTGAGCACTCTGCTGAATTACCAGATATGTGATAGATAGATGGATAGACAGATAATCCAGCAGCACCTTAGAAATTCTCAAGGTTTTCAGGGTATACGCTTTTGGCAGCCCTATCCAAAGGGGAGGCTGAAACCACTGGTGGAAGCGATGTGAGCTTCTGCTAGTGAGAATGCTCTCCCTGGGGCTCTTATGCCAACAGGAAGGCAACACCACCCTACTCTGGCACTGGATAGTAGTGCTGAATGCCACGTCGGTGTCACAGGCACATTGTTGCAGCCACCAGTGTAGTGAGGGCGGGCTGGGGGCATGGCTGGGGGAGGTGCCAACATTAGTTGGCTTCCTCCTGGCCAGTTGCTGTACTATACCTGCAGTTGGGAGTTCCAAGTTTCAGGCCCTCACCTGGCATCGTAAGGCAGGTGTGGGGCAATGGGAAGCCCCTTTGGGAACAGCAGAGTAGGACAGCTGCAGCACTTCACAGCCAGCCACCTGGCCTGTGGATGGGACTGTGATAGTCAAAGCTCCTTTCATCAGTTCGATAGGCCTTTTCTACCAACTGTGGGAACTCACACAGTCTCCTATAATTTCGTTTGTTTTAAATTATAAACCTTCCCCTCAGTTACCATGTGTTCGGCTAGCAAGTGTATAGCAATGGCTTTGCTGCAGTGAGGTAAGTTTTGCAGTGCACAAGTAGATTACAGAGATCGCTACAGGAGGGTTAGTACATAAACAACACAAAAATGTATTTATTTACTGGTTGGTTTCAAAGAACAGATCAGCAGTGCAAGTCTCCAGGTAATGCCTGAGGTACATTAACTTAAGCTGAGTGGTTGTTCTGCCCTTGAGGGGCAAGACAGTGAGGCTATTTCCACACAGCACAATCATACCTGGATACAACCGGTTTCTTACAATCCGGGTCTATTTTATCCTGGTTTCTCCCTTCACGTGGCTGCCCATATTGTGAAGGAATCCAGTGAAGACTGGGAGGAAATACTCCAATTTCTTTTGTATGAGCCCGGGACTTCTGTATTTACATTGCAAGCGTATCTGAGCATGCCTGGTGTCCCATGTTCTGATTGGCTGTTGTTTTTGAGTGGCAGCTTGAATGAACATCAGGCAGGGAGATCAGGGGGCATGTGGAGGGGCAAGGAGATCAGGCAGCTTGGCGGGAAAAATGAACTGGTTCTGCTCCTGTGGTGTTTGCATGGTAGCAGGTTCACCCCAAGAGTTTGAAAAAGAATCACCAATTTGGTGATGTTTAAATACCCCGGGAGGAGAAAAATATTGCAGGGCGAACCCGCTTAAGGACCGGGAACCATGCAGAATTCTTGTATGGAATGGGGTATTTCTCTTGCTCAACCCAGGATATTTAGATTGTGCAGAAATGGCCATAGTCTCCTATCCAGATTGTGGTTTAAATTTACTGCAATGCTTTCAGACACAAACAGGCTCTTACTAATTTGGTTGGATCCTATCTCATGCACTGGATTGCATCCGCACCAGTCTGCCCTTTTTCAAGAGACTGAATAAATGCCACATGATCTGCTCATTACCAATGATAGGACTAACAATGGATACTCTATTCTCTCCCAGCGGTAGAGCTATACAACTCTGCCACACTATCAGGAAAACCTATGTGTCACTCTGTCTCTCTCTCCGTCTCTCTCTCTGAACTCCTCCTGTTGTGTTTCCCTTCAACATTCCATTCTCCTTTCAAAAGGTGATTGGATGCTGGAGCAGCACTCCTATAGACTCAGCTGAGTGGTTGTTCTCCCCTTGAGGGGCAAGAAAGTCTCCTGTCCATCACAATTAGATTCTCAAAAACTTATTCCCTGAAAATCTTGTTGGTATCTAAGGTGCCTGAATCTAGCTATTTTACCACAGGCCAACTCAAATACCCTTTGAAATTATATTTGTTGTATATTAACTGAACAGTGTTTATTTTGTTGAACAAGAAAATATCCTGTGAAATAAACACATGCATTAGTATGTCTCTTTGAAAAATTGCTATGGTTATTTTTGACATATGAAGCTCCAGTGTTATTAAAACACTAAAAAAAATGACAGATGGGGAAAGCCTTTTAAAAAAACTACTATAGTGCTAGATCAACAGTTCCACCCTGAAGCTAAACACATCTCTGTTATATTGGTCTTCATTAAACTTGCTTTCCTGTGATGTGCATACAGTCAAGAAAATGGTGATAGTTATGCCTTTGGATCCTCATTGATTTGATTGACAGGAGTACTGGGGCAATACATTTTAATTTTGAATTACAAAATACAGTTATTAAATTCTGATCTAAAGTTGTGTTCTAAATGGCACCAACAAACACCGTTGCTGTTTCTGTAAATGACTCCCTCTCTGCCTCTGTTCAGAATGTGATATAAAGGTCTCTGAGGTAAGTAGTATATCATTTCTTCATTCAAAAATCTGTAAAACAGTCCTGAAGCAAATTGTGGCCATGTTGGGAAGGCAGAGGGGACTCAGGCCTTCAAACTTGCCTTGGTTTTGCTATTCCCAATTGAAATTCATTACACTGAATTCATCCTCATAATTTCAGCACAGTGCATTATAAGTCCCACAATAGCATAAAATATGAATTTGGCTTTGGAGACTCAGTAAGAATGCAGGATGTTGCAGTAGGTAGGGTTACAGCAGTGCAATTTTGCTGAACTGTGTTCAAAAACCTTGGGTGTGCCTAGTTCTTTTAAATTTTATACCAATACTAATTCCAGGTCAATCTAATTTAGTTTCTTTGCCTGTCAGTGATAAGACTCTTACTACTCTGTAAAGCTAAACAAGTTATTTTAAAAAATACAAGACAGGGCCCCACAAGGAGCTCACAGTGAGGAGGAAACCCCCCCCCCCCATGGCTCTGTGCTTCTTCCTGACCTCCAATTTCTCACCTTCCCACCATCTCTTCCTATTCCTTCCATACGTCCTTTTCCTCTGCCTTTAACACTACTCACCAGCACACTGGATTCAACTGAGATGAAGATGCAGTGAAAATTGGTGGAAGAATATGCAGATGATACCACATTATTGCAGAAAATAGTGAAGAACGGAAACTACTACTGATGAAGGTTAAATCAGAAAATGTCAAAGCAGGATTGCAAGTGAATATCAAGAAGACAAAAGTAATGATTACTGGGGAATTTTACAACTTCAGGTCTGACAATGAAGAAATGGAAATCATTCAAGAATTTCTATTAACATCATCATCAACCAAAAGGAAGACTGCATTCAAGAAATCAGATGAGTGGGAAGAGCAGCCATTATAGAGCGAGAAAAGATACTTAAGTATACGAATATACCGTTGGCAACCAAGATCAAGACACTTCATACCCTACTATTCTCCAATATTATGTATGAGTGTGAAAGTCAGACAGTGAAGAAAATTGACATGAACCAAGTAGATTCCTTTGAAATACAGGATTGGAGGAGAGTTTTATGGATACTATTGGCCAACAAAAAGACAAATAAGTGGGTTCTAGATCAAAATAAGTTTGAACTCTCTCAAGAAACTAAACTGAGGCTATTGTACTGGTCAAGTGGAACTTGGTAATGGAGTCAACAGTATGAAGCTAGAGCGCTGGGTCAGCCCCTGGTACTTAGTTTGATCCTGGCCTCAGTGAGGCTTGAATCGAGCTTTAAACTGCTGCAGCATGCACTTTAAGCTGCTGGAAGCCTGCAGTTTTAAACTGGGCCTGGGCAAGCTGAGGCCAACATCAAACAGACCCATGCCACTTCTGAGTGTCACATAGAGAATGGGGGTGGGGCAGGGTGGGGCGGGGCAGGGCAAGTCAGCTGGCCACACTCCACATAGAGATCAGGGTGGGGCAACCCTGCTTGTTGACATTCAGCAGATTCATTTGGCACATGCTCACGCTCCCTTGCAGCCCAGACCTGTGTGCTTTGCCTGACCCCGGACCAGCTGTGACCTTGAACTGTTTGTACTGTTGGAACACTCACTGGCTTGAACTCTCTCTCTGCTTCTTTGGCTTGACTAGGCTGTTTGACCATGCCTTGCACCTAACCCTATTCCACTGACCAATGTCTGAAGTAAAGAACATTGAAGAGCTGTAATAAGTTCAGAAGAGAGCAACCAAAATTATTAAGGGACTAAAGCATCTTTCCTATGAAGAAAGACTAAAGTGTCTGAGACTTTCCATTTTGGAAATCACACGAGCAAGGAGAGAGGAGGACATTATAGAGAATTATAAAGTTGTTCAAGGTGTAGAAAAAGGAGACAAGAACTTTTTCTCCCTTTCCTAAAGTACTAGAAGTGATGGGCATCTAAGAGAGAAATCCAGGGGTGGGACCTGAAGCCGCATTGGAAGCAGCTGGGGTCCTACACTGATGTCCATGCTCTCTGCACCAGGCAAAGTGGCAGATGCTGCCATTGGGCCACTTACCTCAGCTTTGGGCCACTGCATGGGTGCGTGGAAGCCGAACTCAGAACCTGGTCCCTGCAGCAGGGGGCCTCCACTGCAACTGCCTGTACTACTGTTGTGGGAGGGATTTCAAGGATGTCCCCATAAGTGCAGCCATTTTTTTTATTGACTGGAGTGGGCTTTATGTGCAGTTGGCTATATATTTTGAGGAGGGTGGATTCGAGTGTGGATGGTTTACAAGGGAGTTTTAAAGTTAGTTTTATGATTTTTTTAAATAGTGTTTTATGACTGACCCCACCCAGGGACTTTGGTGATGGACAGGAAATAAATGTACAGGAAATCAATAAATAAATATTTCTTTACTCAGTGAATGATGAAAATGTGGGATTTGCTGCCAGAGGATGTAGTGATGGCCACCGGCATACAGAGTTATCCCGGTCTAAGCCCACTGAAATGAAGTAATTCTCCCTAGAATTGCACTGGTTGACAGCTTTAAAAGAGAATTACACAGATTTACAGAGGATGACAGATCCTTTATCGGATGCTGCTGTCGCAAGCACTGAGTGAAACGTCCGTTGGCCCTGAAGATGGTGGAAACCCCAAAACACTAAAAGCACAGCGCAAACAGATTCAGAAGACTGCAACATCGGCACCCCTGATGGCCTTCAGGAGTTCCGCTGGTCTCTGGCAGGAGGAGGACGCCAGCCTGATGCACTACTCTGCGGCGGCATACCTTGCAGAAAGGGCAGTGCTCAAGGCACCAGAGACCCTGCAGCAAGCACCAGAGGTGGCTCTGGAGCCCGCTGCCCCTGCTCCTTGGCTTGCTGTTGCCTGCTCCGCCTGGCTCTCTCCCGAACCGAGCTGAAAGCACAGATGAGACTGGGGCCTAGCAGTAAGCTGGGCTGCTGCTGCTGTGGACCTTGGTAGCCAGGCAGGGGCACTGGGTGCCTGGCGCCAAAGGCCGCGCAGCCACAAGGGTGGAATTGGCAGAAGCCGGATCAGGCATAGGCATGGCAGCAACAGCAGGTATGGGGGGTGCCTGTGATCAGCGGTCTGAGAACAGAACCAAACACGAACTTAATCAGGAGTGGCCAGTAATGGCAGCAAGCCTGCCACGCTGCTGCATCGTGAGGCTGGGCCAGAGACGCCTGCCACCATCCCACTGAGGAACCAGGCGGCTTCGGGCGACGCTGGGCTTCAGACAGCCGTGAAAGGCAGCACAGGGCTCAGTTGCATGGTGAGAGGAGGCCGGAGCCACGGAAGGTCATGGATGAGTTCTAAGCCATGCCCAGCAACCCCCGGTGCCGAGTGGTTTAAATGGCTTGCCGCCACAGCCAGTACCGGCAGAAGAGTCTCCTGTGGAATGCATTTCACGCCCCAGGGCGCTGTTTCTGTCTGGTGGGCGGAAGCGGGGTCTTAGGTGGTTGTTCGCCAAGCCACCTTTTGCCCTACAGAGTACTCATTTTCAGCCATGCCACCGACTGGAATGAAATACGCACAGAGCCCATTCTACCACCAGCATACCGCCGAATGAGGGAAGGATGTTACATGAAACATTTAATAGGCCCCGGATGCATACTCTTTTGAGACTAAAACATTTGTGCAGAACTTCACAAATAATAAATTGCATTAATACAGAGATAAACATTGTGTATGAAAAGGAGTCTGTAGTCCTTATGTTGCCCCTGTGTCTGTTCACTTTCTTTTCAGGTCTTCTAGCTCCAGTTATGTATTCTCCTCCTTAAAATCCAATATAGTCCAAACTGTGAACATTATATATTGTGGAAAGCCTAGGTAGCTAAGGGCAAGACCTCGACCGAATTTTATTTCCGTGTTTATTTCAATTTCAAACCAAATGCCGAACAGCGCTATCCGCGAAGCTGGTTCTTTATCAAAAGTATCCTTAAATCCATGGCAAAATCGCCGCACCGAACGTAATCACAACTGATGACAAAACTTACCAGCTGAATAAATAGCCTTCACCTGCTCAAAAACAAGTACCTACCAACTAATTTTTTCTCAGGTTCGCATACAAATATGTATCCGTCATCATTCCGTTGGTAAGGAAAAAAGCAATCGTATTTTAATACGAAAACCATGATATTAAAATAACATTGAGCATGAAGACAGATTACATGAAGAAAATTCCATACGACTCATTTGCGAATTGAGGGATAATTCATTTAAAAGAAGGTATTTCTAATGTCTCTTTATGATCTCTTTCCTACAAACCCAACCTTCAAGAAGGCTTTGACAGCCACGAACTCATAATATTTTGCTTAGTGTGAGGGTTGGCCCATTTACAGGTGAACAGAATTTGTGTCTCAGAGAGCCAAACCCTAACCTCGTTCCTGTTCTTACCTGCTAATCCATAGTTGAGGAACTACAGCGATGATGCATCCCGCAGATGGCCTGTGGGCAGTCGCATTCTTCTTCATTGAGCACCTTCCCACTGTACTTTCCTCCCATCGTGATGGGGACCGTGAGGCCGAAAATTTTTTCCTGTGACTTTGCCACCCAACCATCCTGGGAGAAAGTAATGTGCCTGGGGCATTGACTTGACTAAATATTTGTGGTGGTAAAGCAGCCGCCTCGTAATACTGGCATTATCCCGCAGCACCATATATGCTAAAGTTCTGCATAAGCAATATCACTGCATTAATTCTAGTGGAAGACTTTGCCTTTAAAATGCTTTTTTTAGATCCGCCGCTATCGTCACCACCAGGCAATCATCACTACACGCACAAACTACCGGACCAGGAAAGGCGATGAGCACTACTAACCCGGAACATGGTACGGGTGACGGAACATCATGCAACGGACCTGTCACCACAAATTCTCGCCAGTTCACCTTTATAAACAAATTAGTCCCATGAACTCAAATGGTACTTAAGGACCCATGGTCCTTTGATTCGTCATTACCCTTTTTTTGCCATTTTTACTTAACAGATATTAATCCCTACAGGCAATAACATGTGCTGAATAATAATGGTAAAATGACACCATAAAATAGCCAAACACCTGCATCTCAAGCGAGTTCAATATTACCTGCTCTTGGTCCTTTCGCATGATTGGCTACGGCATCCCTGTACCTTTCCCAAATACAACCAAACAGTAACCTTAAAATAGTATCACTTGATAATTCTCCTCATGAATACCCATGAGATTTGTTCTCCTGACCCTGTCCCAGCTGCCCGTGTATGGACAGTGCAAGGATCAATGAGGAGGTGGTACAGGAGAGTCTCCTTGCCTGGGAACCCACCATCTCACACCATAAGACAGCAAGTCAATAATCTCAGGATAGGATGAGCAGACTCCATGAAACCTCACAGGAAGGCAGAAACTCCAAGAAAAACATTACAATATACCCCTGTTAAGAAACGATAATTCCTCTCATGTTTCCTACTTTCTTAGCATGCATGAAGAGCTGAAATCAACTACAATTAATATAATATACTTACTACCATTAGTGATCCTCCAGCATGCCAGCCCAGGAGAAACACTTGCATAAATGCTGGCTGGAACATGACTATATACAGCTCAGAAACCCCTTGCCAACACCCTCTTAGTGATTCCAGGTGTGAAAACCTTTGACAATATAATATAATATAAAGTCAGCTTCAAAATTCCACAAGAGAGATGTTCACCGGCTTTGCCTGACAGTCCCAGATGGGGACTGTGCCACCTCCGCCACGTCCTCCCAAAGGAGGCTCTCATGGGAAACCTCACGCACCAAACAAAATGTCCCAATAGAGGGGATAACAGATACACCCACAAATTGGTATGATCTCAAAGTCCCAGCCCTCCTAACTACTCTGGAAGAGCTGGTAAGCAGTGGTTAAATATGTGTTTGCCCAACTTCCACTGCCCCATAATGCCCCCAATCATGCTGGCTTGTCTTTTTTTTATTCTCAGTGTCTAGGGGAAGACAGGCTTCCAGGGACAGGGTGCCACAGAACTGCATGGCACCGGGAGCTCACCTTACCCACTCTGCTAGTGTTTTGTTGGTGGTGGGCACCCTGTAATGGCACAGGGCTGCACCAGTTCCAGAAGTGCATCTGCCCCCACCCCTGGATTGGGCTGCCCACCAATGTGGCTTTAACTTGTTCCAGTTGTTTCCCCTTGTTCTACCACTGTTCTCTCTGCTACTAGTTTCCTTCCCAGGGTGGACTGCCAACAAACTATCTCCCTTTCATTTCGGCTGGCTCTCAGTAGGCCACCCTCTTTTCCTATTCCAACAGAGGCATATGGGGGCCATATGGTGCCCAGAGGGAAAAAACCTTCCGGGTGCCTTCCCCACCCCCCACCCCGAGCCCCGCTTACTCGTGAGTACACGTTTACTTGCAACTCAGGCTCCAGCCCCTCTTCCCGACCCACCAGCAGCATAAGGACTTTCTCTCACACCCTGGGTGCTGGGCTGGGAAGAGAAGCTGGAGCCCAACTCACAAGTAAGCACTTACTTTTAAAAATGCTTACTCACGAGTAAGCACCGGGGGCAGCCCTCTTCCCAGCCCAGCAGGTGAGAATGACTTTCTTTCGAGCTGCAGCTGCTGGGCTGAGAAGCAGGTTAGAGCCTGACTCGTGAGTAAATGGAGCTTACTCATGAGTAAGCACTTACAAGCACTTACTCGCAAGTAAGAGCCGGGGCCAGCCCCTCTTCCCGACCCAGCAGCTGTGATGCACTTTCTCTCGTGGCCAGCCAGCCCCTCTTCCCGGCCCAGCAGGCACGTGTGACTTTCTCTTACGCCACAGCTGCTGGGCTGGGAAGAGCGGCTGGAGTCAGCCTGGAGCTTTTAAAAATGCTTACTCATGAGTAAGTGCTCAGCCAGCCCCTCTTCCCGGCCCAGCAGCCACAGCGTGAGAGAAACTCATGCAGATGCAATGGCTGCTGGACCGGAAGGCATCTGGACTGGGGGGCTGATTTTGCACACCCACACGACCAGATTAGTTGCACCCAGGGACATGGGTATCCACACATCCCCACGTTCCTGGGCAAATACGCCACTGTATCCCAACCATATGTTATGGTCTCCATTGAATGGAATAAGGAGAGCTATCACAGTGTAGTGGATAGAGCATCAGTATAGGATCTGGGGGACACTGGTTTGAAACCAATTCTTCCATGGAAGCTTGCAGAGTGCCTTTCAGCAAGTCACTCTTTCTCAACCTAATCTACTTCATAGGGTTGATGTGTGTTGTGGAGGGGAAAACAATATTGTAAATCACTCAGGGTCGCCATTTGACAAGAAAAGAAAGGTATTATTATTATTAATAATAATAATAATAATAAGAAGAAGAAGAAGAAGAAGAAGAAGAAGAAGAAGAAGCCTTTATTTGGCATAACAATAATCATAACACAATAAAAAACCTGAGATAAGGTATAAATATCTAAGTAAACAAATTGTATCTCATATTCAATGTAAGCATTCCTTCTGAATTATTATTGTTGTTATTGTTATAAAAATTAACTGTACAATTCTCCCAATATATTCAGAAGTGGATAATATTGATTTCAATGAGATTTGTTGCCAAAGGGGTCCCAAACTGGGCACAGCCAGAATGTTTTGTTTTTTGTTTCCCTGATATTAATTTGCAAAAGCTACCTTAGGTCATCATTTAGTACAGTAGCAGTTGCTTATTATTCCATCTGACTGCTGGACTTTCTATTTTCCACAAGGCTCTTCGGAATGAATGGAAGCGGAGAAGACTCAAGTTTTTTTCTACAGCAGCCCACAAAGGCATGCCCTCTCAGGTTCAAGTCTTTAGTAAATATCTTGCCATGCTTCTTTTTTACATGGATTTTCATGGAATTTGAAATAACAGGAAAGAGAAATATACAGCCTTTCAGTGCTTGGAATGGCAAATGTGTCATGTGGTAGGAAAGGTATGTCTGAGAGTATCATATAGCTGTTAGCCTGCACACAGAGGAGCTTTGTGCAGCTAGCAGTGGCATCCTGAGTCAAGAACGCCAAAACACAGCTTAATAACTAAGATAGAACTCACTTCATCTGACAGATGAGTTTTTCAGTCATCAGAACAAGAATACCTCTTTTCCCTCCCCTCATCACTTGTTATTTCTAAAACTACAACATAATATTTTCTCTACAAATGTTAAAAGCCCAGTCTCTTTGTCCTTCCCCACACTTCTTCCCCACTCTTCAGATTAAACATCTAGTTCCAGGGTAAGCTTTTCAGGATTCTAGTCCATACAGTTTTTGTTTGAAAACCTTCTTACACACCCTCACTTTCTCATGCAGCAAGAAGTTCCAGAGGAACTGCAAATGATTTAAAGTACAATCCTAAGCCGAGTTACTCCACTCAGAGCCCACTGATTTCAAGGGCTAAAACTGGAATAACTGCATAGGACAGTGATGGCGAACCTTTTTGAGACCGAGTGCCCAAATTGCAACCCAAACCCCACTAATTTATTGCAAAGTGCCAACCCGGCAATTTAACCTGAATGCTGAGGTTTTAGTTTAGAAAAAAACAGTTGGCTCCCTCTTCTTCCGCCCCACCCGCTCAAGCAGGGGCAAGCCTGCTCTAGTCTCCTGCATGTTCCATGCACACTGCTCTGTGCCTCTCTAGCATCTCTGCCTCCTCTGTGCCCCACCCCCTCGGGCAGCAACCACCGGGAGCACAGGCACCCGGCCTGCCAGCCGAGTCCTCCCTGCTCACCGCAGTGCGCGCACATCATGGTCAGTGGCCCAGGCCAGCCTAGATGTGTGCATGGGGGGGGGGGGTGATTTTCCGACCCCCACATGACGAACTCTGTGTGCGCGTGCCCACAGAGAGGACTCTGAGTGCCACTTCTGGCACCCGTGCCATAGGTTCGCCATCATTGGCATAGGGTTACACAGGAAGTTCCTTCATTTGAGAAAGAGAACTTGGGACTTACAATGTCTTTGTCGTAATTGTTCTATTGACAAACAGATCACAGAGGAAATACACAGATTCCTAAAAGCAGGGAACCAACCACTGCTCCTGCATTAGATGCCTAAAAAGAGCATCTTCCTCACAACTATGTTTCTCTGCCTCCAAGTCTGAACTGACAGACTAGGTTCAAACTAATAAAGGGATTCATCTAGACATGCACAAGGCTGCCATTCCTTTCCTCTCTGCTAGGCACCCAGTTGTTGCCCCAGCAGCAGCAACTTCTTACTCATGGCTGGCCTGGCCATGAGGTTTCCTTTTGCTAGCAGGTCAGGAACAGGTTACTCATTCTGACTCCTGCTCTTAGCTTCATACAACAGAGGAGACTATGTTCAAAATAACATCCATTTCTTAGCAAGGAGATACATGGTTGGGAGCAACTGATTTCAGAACAAAGGAGCTCACGCAGCCTGTAATTCTAACTAATGAACCAACCTAAGGAGCAGGAACTTCACCCTGTGAGAATAAATCAACACACACAGATAGAGAGGTCAGTGTGGGGTAGTGATTAAGAGCACTAGATTAGTATCTGGGAGACCTATGTTTGAATCCTTTCTCATGCCATGGAGGCAGCAGCAAATCTGGGGGGACAGAGGGGGCAAATGACCCAGGTGCCACTTTAAAATGTCATGTGGGGGTGCACTGTGCCGGTTCCCCTTCCCTCCAGGAGCAAGCAACAGCTCACTCACTCAGTCACCAACCACCCATTGTGACTTGATACCCCACAATCTACATAACTCAGCTAGGACTACTGTCCGATAGCATCCATTCCACAAAAGTCAGCATTGTATAATGCTTATAGTTTCAAAGTAAAATCTGAATCACTAATCTAACATGAGGTTCATGTTGGAAAGAGGAAATAATAAGAGAGGGGAAATGAAAGCCCCCCCCCCCCCCCCCCCAGTCCCTGCAGGTTCATTGTTTGTTTGTCTATATTCTGACTTCTCTACTTTATCTCACATTAATTGATTGGTCTTTTTTTTCCCCCTTTGGTGCTATTATGCTGTGTATAAAAAATAGATCTGGCACACTTGATATTCTTTTCCCTCTCCTCATTATGCATTTTCAGCCCAGGCTGGAGTCTCCCTACTGCTGCTGGTTCTTTGAGTCAGGTGATTAAAAACAACAACAACGAGGTGACATGTTTATGTGGCTGTGGCCTATAAACACTCTATGTACTGAAAAAACAATTCTCCAGGTTTTATAGTACATGAGTTGTGAGGAAAGTCACAGGCAACAGTTTGTAAAACAGCATACCATTGGGAGACAAGTCCAGAAACAACATAATGCTAGTTCTTTTATCCTGTGTATGACTTCAGATACTGTTCTTGTGCTAACATAATAAAAAGACAGAAATAATACTACCAATAAAAGACAGGCTCCAATGCCACCAGAAGATACAACAGCCTTTATTTCTAAGTGTATTTAAAGATTACATCTCACAAAGCAATGTAGTTAAAAATGGCAAGCTATTAGAAGGTAGTGGGCCAGTAGGCAGACCAGTCTCCTGCTTATTGCCAAGGGCTTAGTTCATAAACTTCCTCACAAGAAACAGTGACTTTCTCTCACACTGAAAGAAAGAACAAAGGGCTATGGGTTTAAACTCAGCAGAGTACAAAAATCAGGTAAAATTTAGGAATGTCCTCCAAACATGTAAGCAGAGGTGGGGAACTAATCCAATCCCACACATGCAAAACTGCTTTTAATAAAATATGATTCACAAAAGATATATAACTAACTATAGCCTCTACAACAGCAGAAAGACCTTTGGGGTATTAAAGTTTACTTACAGGGAGGGGGAAGCATCACTAAAAGCAGAGGGAAACAAGAAAATATTCAGTAGTACAGTGTTTTTAACTGAAAGATTGAGTGTACAGTGCAATAACTGTTGATTATATAATTAATTTTATTTCTTCTTGATTCCTAACCTTGTTGGTTCTCTGCTTGTTTGTTTGGTTGGATTCCCCTCTCCCCTTTTTTAAATGTTTTCATATGTTTCATATGTCTTTCCCTCAAGTTGTTAAACAACAAAAATGGCATGAAATACACAGCAGAATCAAAGATAATTTCTGTTTAAAAGCTTTATATTCAGAAACTATCTTTGATTCCGCTGCGTATTTCATGCCATTTTTGTTGCCTGTTTACTCTTATATCCTGTAGAAGCTTTTAACTGGTGCAGTTTGAAAAGGCAGCCAAAAGTTCCTTTGAGATTTGAGAAATGTTAAAAAATTTATTAGCTGTTTTTCCTCCCGTCTGTGGAGCCACTGCCAGTGGAAGCAAAATCCAGACATTTGCAGCTCAACACCAGCCACGACAGGCTAATCTCATCAGGAGTGTCAAGACTAAAGACTGTGATCTCAGGAGCATGTTATGTCACAGAAGCCAAGCTACTGTTGCAATGTCCAATTCACATGATTATGAAATATTCTTTTAGAATTTAGCCTGATGCCATGTAGTTCCACAACAGTTAAGCTCATTCATTTTTTTCTCTTTTACTCCTACCTGAAGGCTTCGGAAAATAAAGTGAACTCTCATTTGTAATAGGCAGCTCTAAAGATGACCAAAGCCATAGCCTGGAATGACCAAGATCAAAATGTCAGATGCTAATCTGATCTAATAGGTAATATGAAGTAGACTGAAAATATCTACTTCAGAAAAAGATTCTTGAAAGGTTTTAGTCATGCCAGATTTCCAGAAGCAGCAGAAATGGGTTTGTTGGTTTTTTTAAAAAAAATAACAACAAAGGTCCATTCTGCCCAGCACAAATTAGATGTCCTGAGGATGCAAAAAAAAAAAAGATGTCTTGGGAAGGGACTCCACACAGCTTTTTCCCGAAGATGTCCTCAGGACATTTTATTTCATTCCAAGCAATCTTATTTTGAAGGCGTTACAAGGTGGACTTCTTTCCCTCAAGTTGTCTGCAAGACATTTCCTGCTTGGCTGGGGGGAACATTTCCTGCCCAAACATTTCACTCTCTCGTCAGTTTCACCCTCAGTTTCCACCCAATGTTTTGTATGCATCTGAAGAGATTCTTCCTGCCTCCATTTACCACTTCCCAGAGAAAGTAACCAATGATGTCACTAATTGCCATAGTCTGTGGGGTGCAGCAGGGAGTGATCCTCTCCCCGATGCTTTTTAACATCTACATGCACACCCTGGCAAGTTTGGTCTGGAGTTTTGGGCTGTGGTGTCAGTATGCAGATGACATGCAGCTCGTGTTCACGACGGAGGGCCACCTGTCCTCAGCCCCTGAAACTGACCAGAAATCAAAATAGTAGGGGGGAAAAGCCTCTTTTCCCCTCTGATGCCTTTGCTGTCTGGAAAGCACACCAGAAGCCACCTCTTTTCAAGATGTTCCCTGGACATCTTATTTTGGGTGTGCAGAGTGAAAAGAGGCAGTCGCCTCTTTTTAAGACATCCCACAGGAGTCTTTTTTGTGCTGCGTGGAACAAATGTATTATGCTACATTCTGTAACATTGATTAATCTGTGGACTAGTTGACTAATTTAGAAATTGCAAGCTGCATATAAAGTAGAGTGAATGCCTACTTCTCTTGCTGCTATGCTGGACCCCGAACCTGGGGGAGGGAAAGGGGAGGTTGAAGCCTGGTGAGCACCTGTTATTGGCACACTGCTGCGTGTGCCACCCACACGCCCAATCCATTGCCATTTGAGTTGGGGGGAGCTTGGCCTGGGGCCTTTTTTTCCTTTTTTTCTTTTTTCACCAAATACCCCCTGGACCTATCTGCTGTCCTTTCTTATGTCCACTATCGCTATCTGCTGTCCTTGAATTGTCAAATTCAATCTTCTGCATCTCTATGTCCTCACCTGCTGTTGCAGGATTCTTTTCAGACATTTGCACTTCCTTCCCAAGCCAAATGCTTATTCTTGGAGCTGGGCTTCTGGCAAGGATGACAGCAAGACTGCCTACTCAACTAACACACCCTCATGGTCCACACACCTTCTTTTCCTGCACATTTCTGCCTAACTTTCCCCCTCCCTCATGCAATAGCAGGACTCCTTGAACATCTGCTTTATCAGAGGCACCTGAGTATTTTGAACTGACAATGATATTTAGAGAGGCACACTGATAGAATCATAGCTGCTTTCATGAGCTGTCAAAATCCAGGATTCCATGACTGCTATGTATCTTTTCTTTTTCTTTTTCTGCCAAATACTCCCTGGAACTATCTGCTGTTCTTTCTGCTGTTCACTATCCCTATCTGCTGTCCTTGAGTTGTCAAATGCAATTTTCTGTATTTTATTATTATTATTATTATTATTATTATTATTATTATTATTATTATTATTATTATTATTATTATTATTATTACTATTATTATTAATTAATTAATTAAATTTAGTATGCCGCCCTATCCCTGAAGGGCTCATTTACCATGTAACCCCATCTCTCTTTCTTGAGATGCCAAATACCTCCCTGTGCCTGTGCCTCCCTGTTTCCTGCATTCTAGAAGTGCCAAATGTCTGCTCCTGTCTGCTCTGCAAGCAAGAATTTTAATTACTTATAAAACTGGCCTACACCCTTTCTCCTGCCTGGCTGAGATCGGCAGGGAACCTCGCAAAAATATCTTGAATTTGGTCTTTAAGAAGCTGTTTCTAAAGAACTGGGAATCCCTTGGTACCCTCTGGGGAACATGTAAAGATATTTGGCAGAATGGGGAGAGAATGATGATGGATTGCTCATCAGCTACCCATGCAAAATATGATTTCTACCCAAATAGCCAACTTTGATTTCTATTGACAGCACTGCCCTTATGCTAACCACACTTTCATTCACACTCTTACCAATAAATTGGGATAGATTATTTCTGTTTGATCCCATTAAGCAGATAGGGTTCTCATTATGTTTTGAGATTGCTGATATGAGCTTGGGAAAAATCTACTTCTTTCACATATAGAAGTTGGAAGTCAGTTCTGTTTTGTGGTGCTCCTAGTGCTCTGGCTTGGCCTCACTCTCTACTCTGCATTCCTGTTGCTTTCTGTTTTCTCTTGGCTACAGCCTTCTTGGAAAAGTATGAATTTGACATTAGGTAACAAAAGCAAAATAGAACTCTTACCATGTGGCTTTTACATTGCTGGGTTGTGTTGCAGCTTGATACACTTAATAATACATGTTACATAATGGAGATTTGCAAATTGATGCTGAGATTATCTGATTATTAAAAGTGGAAGTTTGAGCTGCCAAGGTGCCTATCATAGACTTCTCAGTAATTTTCTCAATTTCCCTTTTACAATATGGTTCTCTATAGGATAATTTAGGTAAATATCAGTTGAGAGCATTTATTCAGTACTATAGAATGAACTGATGTAGAAGAAGGCATACACTTCCCATTGTATATATGCACTAGTTTTTCAGTTTGGGATGTTTGTAAAATAGTAGGAACAAATGCAATATGGATATGGTGTCAGGATGGCCCCTTTCTGGCGATTGGGAAAGGGGACTCAAGCCATTACTATCAGGCGCCAGCCTGTCTTCCCCCTCCTCCCAGATCGGGGGGGGGGGGGGCTGATAGCCAGGCTGGGCTGGCATCCTCCTAGGTGTGAAGTAATTCCTGTCCTTTGTGTTCTCGTTGTTGTGTTGTGATGTTCCTACTCTCCCCTTTTGTTATCTTGCTGCAGCCGCGGCACTTTCGGCCCAGCAGGGAGTGTGGGCATTGGGGATTAAAGATCCAGCCCAAGCTCTGTTCCGCAGAAATTGTCTAAGTCTCATTATGCTTTGGTTATCCAATAAAGTCTACAGTTTGAAAACGACAGTTGCTTTATTCTGGGACTGAAGTCTTACATATGGTGCCACATGTGTCTCCTCATTTTAAGTGTAATAGTCCCATTATCCAGTCTTACATGTCTTTGCATGTTCCCCAGAGGGTATGAATGGATTCCCAGTTCTTTAGAAACAGCTTCTTGAAGACCAAATTCAAGATATTTTTGTGAGGTTCCCTGTCAATCTCAGCCAAGCAGGAGAAAGGGTGTAGGCCAGTTTTATAAGTAATTAAAATTCTTGCTTGCAGAGAAGACAGGAGCAGACATTTGGCACTTCTTGATATATGCTAACATTTGTTATGTTCTGAATACATTCAAAAGTACATACATAGGCCTTCAGAAGTCGGGTTTGCCAGGTCTGGGTTGGGAAATGCCTGGAGATGTTGGGGTGAAGACCAGGAAAGGCAGGTCTGAGCAGGGAATTGAGCTCAGTAAGGATGTGATGCTATACCGACCAGACTCAAAATCATCCATTTCCTCCAGGGGAACTCTCTAGTCCAGAGGTCAGTTGTAGATCCTGGAGAAATCCAGGCCCCACCTGGAGGTAGGCAACCTTACTTCAGAGAATGCAACATCAGACTGCAATCTCATGCCACAGACCTCTCCATTTTGCTCATTTATGAAAATGGTAATTTTCTTGCACGGGTTCATTTCCATTGTTCCATTAGCTGTGATGTGAAACACATAGATGTAACAACTGCATTTTTCATCCACTTGGGTGAAATTTACAGTAAATATATTCCTCTTCTATGGGACCTTCTGGGCCAAATGTCAAGTAGATGGGAGAAAGAGTCCCAGTCCCATATCACATACACCTCATATTCCCAGTAAACACGCACAAGCAGCAAAATATCTACTGCACTGTCAGATATCTATGAAGCAGCATGAATTGGTCTAATAATCCATAGGTGTCAAATGCTGGCAGGGGATGATGGGAACTGTAGTTCATAACATCTGGAGGGCTGCGAGTTTGACAACTGTGGTCTAGTCCAACAATCTAACCATTGCACAGCTCTAGTTCTCTGGTCAAGCCTTTTCTTTAAGGTTGGAGGTAACCTTTTGAAAGAGATTACTTTGTTCTTGTAAAAAAATTGCTTAGCTACTCCTGAGACAAGTTGAAATGGTGTTTTTATTACTCTAGTGGCAATTAGAAAAGCAAGTCATATGAGTCAGAGCATAATGGAGTCCTCCAAAAACTGCCGTGTGTTAGGCGCACCTTACATTTCAACCCTTTAACCCCAAGAAGGTTGAAAGCTAGCCTTGTATAAGAACTTATTATTTTGTTCCAGATTAATTTATCTTGAACAACGATGAGTTCTGGTTGTAGTTCAAAAATCATTGTTAGTGCCATTTTAGATTCACACAAATATGCATGCACTTAAATGAATGAAACCTTTTTGACATGCCTCATCTCCAAAATTTTATTTGAAAAAATTGATTTCTAGTTCGTTATATTCAAACATATTCAGACAGGTCACAATGGCCAATTACACACAAGGCTTCTGCTGTGCGATGGGAGCAAGTATGCATTGCCACAAGATGTCTTGAATGGAACCCCCACTTTCAGGTTCTAATCTCCCCACCTCTAACATGAATTTAATTCTGCCTCACAGCCAGAGTGGGCAGAGTTGCCAGTGAGCACAGCTTTGCCTCAGACCTCTTCCCACTGCCCACAGCCAGCCTGCTCACAGTCTCACCCTCTCCACTCTCACCCTGCTTTGCAAGCTTCCCTCTCACCCTTCTCGTTGACTTCTTCCTGCCTCTCGAAATGCTTGTATCAATCCATCGATGTCAAGTGGGGTCTCTTTCTGGCTCCACCCCACCTCCTCTGCTCTGCTTCTGCCCTCGCCAATGATAGAGGGCATTTTTACATCTTTCTTGCAGACAAGCTTCTGTTTTTTAAAAAAGCCTCTCTCTTTGGCTTTTGCAAAGGAATAACACAAGCAGGGGTTCTTTTTGTCTCCATCCCACCTCCCCCATCTGCTTTCGCTCTCCCTGATGATTTTGGACAGCTTTTTATAACTTTATTTCAAACAAGACTGTATTTTGAAACAATTTTCCTGACTGCATCAGCAACAGAGAGAGAGAAAGAGTAAAGGAGAAAGGAGAGGAATCTAGCACATGGTCCCTCCCCTTCTTCAGCAGCGTGTGGCCCAAGGAATGACTTTGCCTCTTCCTTTTTTTGGTGTGTATGTGGGGTGTGTGTGGTTGGGAAAGGGGCTACAATATCAATAAACCTGCTATCACAGGTATATCAGTATAAATGCAATTCAAAGAGCTTTAACAAAGCTCTGTATCTTGCAACTACGGGTATGATTAGTTCTGTGTCTTTAAGAGGAGTTGATGGATGTTAAGAGAGCCAGTAAAAGCTGCAGAGCCCATTGAGACCAGAAAGCTAGCTTCAGGGCAGACAGAGAATAGCTCCTCTCACGTAAACAGAAAAACAGGAGACTCCTAGTGAAGTGTAGGGTTGATACACAGAGGCAAGCAATGGCAAACCACCTGTTTGTCTCTTGCCTTGAACACTCTACAAAGGTGCTGAAATTTGATGGCACGTTCTATCACCAAACCAGTGATGAATGTATGAATGGCCTCCATTAAACTGCATTGCATTGAAAGTTCCATCTGTCACATTTGACTTACAATGCCACATTTGCTCACACAACACATTACATCATGCTGCAGTCATCAGGCACACCTTATTTGACTTTCCTGCTCAGCAGTATGAGTACAACATATGTGGTTTCCTACTTTCTAACCACATATCATAGGGACAAGGGAAAGTTCCATAATTGTGGGTGCTAAAGAATTCAAAATGATGCTAAGGATCATAAAATATAGACAGAAGGGAAAGCTTCAAATATAAGTTTGACTGGCAAGATAAAGCAAAGGAATTGGAAGTCATTGAAAAACATATGCACAATTAGTGCATTCAAAAATGGTTGTATGTTTATATAGGTTTTGGGAAAGATGATAGCTGATGGTAGCATTTCTAGCATTATTATTCTTTCTCTCATGTGAAGAAACGAGAACTTAACAAAGAGACACCCTTTTCTAACCACCAGAGGGATATATTTATTTACAGCTGGAATGATAATTTCATATGTGGCTTATGTACACTGAAATTTAGTTCCTCCTTAAATTTTAAAAACAGCAATCCTACCACCAAATATGTTATTACCAGGTCTGTTTTCTTTTTTCTGTTACACATCTCCGACTGCCAACTTGCCAGCTCAGCAAAGATATAACAAGCACCTGTTTTATAGAGAAGCCTTGCAGGAACAGGCCGAGGATTAAAACTACACCATCCAGTTTCCAATGGTGACCAGTTAGATTCTTTCAGGAAGTCCACAAGCAGAATATGAAAGCAGGAGCTCCTTGTTCTTTGTCCTGCAGCAAATGGTATCCAGCCTCTCAAAACGGTGATGCCATTTCACTATTCCATTTAGCCATTAAAGATGTATTGGATCAAGCATATTATTTAGATCCCTTTTTAGCCTGCTTTCAGCCTGATTTTGGCAGTCTTTGGTCCATTCTGCACAGCACAAATAAGACACCCTGAGGACACTAAAAAGGCTTCTTGGGGAGGAACTCCGCACAGCTTTTCCCCCAAGACATCCTTGGAACACCTTATTTCAGCTCAAGGCATCTTTTTAAAAAATGCTTTGAAGTGCACCTTTTTTTCCTTAAGCCACTTGCAAGATGTCTCCTGCCTGGCTGTACAGAGCTCAGGAGTTCAGGAGGTATCTGATTTTTCCAGCCCAACCACTTTCATCTCTGGTCAATTTCCTTCTCAGCTTGCACCCAACATTTTGTGTGCAGATGAAGGGATTCTTCTTGCCACCATTCTGCTGAAGGTTGCTCCAGGATGTTTGCTCTATAGGTTCCGATCCTGTGTGCTTTTTCAGCCCAAAGAGTACACAGTTGTACTCAGCTCATCCTGCCAATTACAGCAATATATAGTTTTCCTATTTTTTTTTAAAAAAAATTGATGAGCTGTCTGAGAATATACCCAGACACAAATACCAGAATCTTAGCCACTCAGAAGACCTGTCTACTGTCCACTGAAAAACATTGCAAATTACATAATTCAATGATAAGTGGAATTGGCCCAGATATAAAGATATATTGTAAAACGTAAATGGTAAACCAGCTATTAAAGCTAGGGATGAGATTAAAAATGGAGATAAATGGTTCAGCTATCTTCAACTAAAAAGTACCTTTGAAAAAGATCTTAAAAACTAGAACTTCCAATGAAAAGTACCCCAATTTGAAGAAAAACTATATGCATATGATAAAAAACTAGTAGGTAAGACCTATAAAGTATTATTAGCGTACAAAACAGAACAAGAGGCAGTAAAACATGTAATGATAAAATGGGCACAAGTTGTAGGGAGGTAAATTAGTTTGGAAGAATGGGAAAGGACATGGAAAAAACTTACAAAATGTACGTTAGCTCTAAACCTAAAGGAAAATTTCTGGAAAATATTTTACAGATGGTACTACACTCCAGGGAAAATAGCCAAGATATCAAAAAGTGAAATTAAGTGTTGGGAATGTAAAAGGAAAGTAGGATCACTTATCCACATGTGGTGGAAATGTAAAAAAAAAGAATTTCTAGAGAAACATAATAGATGTGATTGGTAAAATATTTCAAATTAAAATAGAACCAAAACCAGAACTTTTCCTTTTGGGTATAATTCACAATTACGTTATTTCCAAAAATGAAAACCTCTTTCTCTATATGATATTGGTGGTGTGAATAGAAATTTATTTGTTTGTTTGTTTGTTTGTTTGTTTATTCGACTTCTATACCGCCCACCCCCAAAGGGCTCTGGGCGGTGTACAACAACTGATATAATCTAAAATAACAAGAAGAGCACATTCAATAAATACATACAATATAATAAAATTAGGGCTTTAAATTTCACATTAAAACCACTTAAAACAGCACACAAAACATTGTGTCTGGCAATCTAAAAGTCCCTCTGAGGAGGGAACGGAAGAGAGCCAAGACCTGTAAAAGGCATAGATTATAAAAAGGGAAGAGATGCATCAGCAGGACCGAAAGCTATCTCAAAGGCCCAAAATTGCCAAGGTATGGAAGACCAATACCACCCCAATGGAGGAAAAGATTCAACAAACAATGGAAATGGACAGATTAACCTAGCTCCTGAGGGATAACCCAGAAATGTTTGATAAAACTTGGAAGATACATAGACTATAAGAAAAAGTTGTAATTCATATTCTTTGTTGGGCATTTTGTGTGAGCAGAATTTCATAAATAACAGCACTAGAATCAACTAGGCCGTAATAGCGACAGGGGGCAGGGCACATGGTAAGCTCCGGTGGGTGAGCATGTGTGTCCTGGGCCGGCTGGGAAGCTGAGCCACACCCGGCCCTGATCGCATGATACACATGAGCTGGAAGGGTGGTACACGCTCCCTATACATTAGGCAGCACACATTTGCTCCGGCCTTCTTCGACGCCTTGAGCAAAACTGACCCATCCTCTCTAATTTTAGGGTTGGGTTGGTTGCTCTGTTCTCGCAGCCCTGGCAGTTGGGCAGAGGAGCACCTCTCCCATTAGGTTTCTAAGCCACCATTGGTGGTTGGAAGCATTTGGAAATAACTGACTTAAGATAATCACAATTACAACAACATTCTTTATCTTCACAATAAAAATCTTAACAATATAGATCTGGTGAATTGTGAAACCCAAGGCCTGAAAAACAGCAAACCAACAGGGCAGATAAATTAAAATAGTTGATATTCTCATGTATTTATTACACATCTGTAATAGTCCATGATTGTACACAGGCATCTCTACTGTGCTACATCCACCTCATGATATAAACTAATTATCAAGAGCATGCTAAACAATAGCTGTTGCAGATTTAAATTGGCATTCTCTGTGGAAAAGAATTGACTGAGTTTCTGGTGTGGTATAAGGCATTAAAGTCTTTTAAGGCATTTAAGCCTTTTAAACCTCTAGTCCCAACATCTTCAGGGTGGGATTTGCCTCAGTGCATTGGGATGGTGGCAGTCAGGGAATTTCCCTAAACTTATGTCACAAAAACCAAAAACCAACCCACCCTCCATTTTAACTTGGGGAGGGGTGGGGATGCTCACACAGATTCAAATTGCAGGATTAAAGATTTTTTAAAACTCCCCTTTTTATCTTGCATTCAGTATGTTTTCTTAGGAAGGTAGACACTTCTGAAAGCTATATATATTTAAATAAACAAACAGGTCATCTAAAGAATGAAAGCCATTAGAACTGGCAGGTGAAATTCATATAACTTAAATTGCAAGAACACATGATTCCATCAGTACCCTGGGGACAGAGAGCATTTGAAGGCTCAACTGCTGTTCCAATCTGTTACTCAACAATTTAAACAGATTGAAATGTGTTGCAGCTGTGCGTTTCCTGTGAGACCCTATGATAATTTCTGCTACCATGAGTCATGCAGTCATAGTGACTTGATGCTACTACAGTATGTGCCTGACAACTTGGAGGAAAGTATCCAAGAACAATCGAACAATGAAATGAAAAAGTTTATCTTTCCAATTTTACACAAAGACGTTTAAATTGAAAGATTATTAATTCTTTTGAGGACCAGTTAATGCCGCACAAGGACAAAACTGAAAGATTACAGTAAGTTTAAAATGCCATCAGGGGAAACTCTTTTAGACTCAAAGGAAACCTGCTGATTTTCCTGTCTCCATGGTTGTGATTATGGGTTTTTCAAAGTATGGCTCTTTGCTGAGTTTTTCCTAATTGCACAATTGTGGGGCCTTACTTCAAAAAGGATGTAGACAGAACTGAGTAAGTTCAGAGGAGAGTGATGTGGATGATCAGGGGCCTGGAAACGGGTGCTTTTCAATAGCTTTCAATGCTTTTATTGTAGAAATCCGATCTATATGGTTTTACAGAAGAGAAGACAAAAATAACAGATAGATGTCAAGGAAAAGAATGCTTCTGCTTAGGCATGACAACTGTGGGTTGAGAAATTCCTGGAGATTTGGGGGGTGAAAGAGTCTGAGAAGAAAAGGGAGCTCAGTAGGGATTTGATGCTTTAGAATCCAATCAAAAACTGCCATTTTCTCCAGTAAAACTGATGTCTGACATCTGAAGGTCAGCTATGATTCCAGGAGTCTCCAGGCTACTTCTGCTGTCTGGTTTTATTTACACACCCTTCCAGAACTCTCTGACTGTCTTTGGCAGACCATTAGAACTCTTATCAGAAGCCTGTTACCCATTGATAGTTTTGGAACAATGTGTATCAAGCCTTTAAACGAGGCTGATGTTTGGAGCCAATCTACAGCTATCTGGGATTTAGAATAAATTCAAGAGGCAAATAGCAGCTTAATCTTCATTTCATCAGAAGAAAGCTGATACATCAAAATATGCTTTTGGGACTGACATGGTCAAAGTGAATTTACAGTGATCTACTGTACTCTCCTATTCTCCATGTGTATGAGTAATATAGCCATTTTTAAAAATCACAAGAAGACTTGAGTACTTTGCATAACCAAGTCTACTCAACAAAAAGTCCCATTTTATTCTATGGGGTTTACTCACAGGAAAGTACTCTTAAGATTGCAGCCTGAGTGACTAAAACTTCCCAAATGTGAATTTCTGAATATTACAAAACAAAGTAAATTAGCATTGATGGGGAGAAATGGTCTAGTAGTGCTTGGCTCTTAATGATCAAATGAGTCACCAACCATCTCTTAAAAACACTGACATTTATGAACGTCTGGTCAGCCCCTGCCCCCTTATAAAAAAGTTGAGCAAACTAATTGTGTTGTGTCATTCTTGTGGAATGGTTGGCACTACCAATCAACTTTCAGCTGATAATTGAACACTCACTTCTCCAGAACGGGCAATGAGATCAAGCTACAGGCATCCAGTGCTCTTTGGCAGTGAAAAAACAGTAGCCAAGGAGGTCCACGTCTGGGTATGGTGTTTCTAAAATAGGAGAATTATTTGGGGCAATTTGAGGACATTAGAATAACATTTTTCATACAGCACAGCAAAAAACAAAATAAAGTTTCGGTGAGCTAATACTAGAGGTTAAAATTACACTCCATGGGAGTTATACCAAAGGATCCTTTCCTTGCAAGACTTGCAGGTCTCCATGTGCATTTTCTATTAATGAAAATAACCCAGATTCTTTAGTCTTTCCTTATATGAATGGTGCTTCAAGCCTACAAACATATTGATTGCCCTCTTCTACATGTTGTAGTCATAATAGCCAAAGTACCACAAATGAGGTCATCAGTTCTTTGCTGGTAACTGTGAATTGTTTCTTTGAGGCAGACTATGCAACTATTGGCAGTGTAGTCAACAATCCAGAGGAATCAAGGGAGGGAAAAGGTCAGCATCTGCCCACTCTGGGATCTGCAGAGAAAACAGCATTGACTTTTGTGTAATGTGCTGTGTTCACTCACCATGCATGGAAAGCATTCAGAAGCAGCTAGAGGGATTCTCGCCTGCAAATCCCAGTGCAAAGTAAGAGGCAAATCTATTTCTGCTTTTCAGTCTTCTGTGTGAAACAGAGGAGTTAAGGCAGAAGACAACTCATGAGCAGAAGACAACTTTATCTGTGCAATGGACACATATATATTTATTAGATTTGGAAACGGAAGATGAAATAGTTAGAACATCAATGTTACAATGGTCAAAAGATGTTGGCAGGAATATCGATTTGGAAGATTGGGAACTAGTATGGAATGTAGTATGCACAAGATGTTAAAAGAAAGTATTTACAAAGTACTTCATAGGTGGTGCCCCGTAATTATTGCTAAAATGGATAATACTTACCCGGTGACCTGTTGGAAATGTGGGAAGGAGGTAGGAACATTCATACATCTTTGGTGGAACTGTAAAAGAATCAAAAGATTTTGGATAAAGATACATAACCACTTACAAAATATATTGGAAGTACAATTTATAATGGAACCGGAAATGTATCTGTTAGGTTTATTTAAAGATAAAAAACTTACAGTGTATACCACGTTGATTACCTACCTTATCACACCGGCACGTATGTTGATTCCGTCCGTTTGGAAATCCGCTAATATACCAACTGTGGAGGAAGAGTGGTTTTGAGAAAAATGCCATACATGTTTATGGATTTGGAGGCATTTCACTTACATTACAGGAAGAAGGGGCAGAAAAGAAAAGAACTGGAGTGGAAGCCACTTTGAAGAATACTTCAAATTAATTACAAAGTAGATAGAAAGTAGATGGGAATAGATGGGAATAACTATGAAGTAGAATTATAAGAAGAATTATATTAAGAATTATATTGGTGCAAGTGTTGTGGAGCGGACTATGTTAGATAGAGTATTTAGTATTTAATAAGTAGAAGTAGGTAGATTATGTTAAGATACAGAGGTATTTTGAACCTTGAAAATTTGAAGGACAAAGGTTTAATTTGTTACCAGAAGATCTAATGAATGCAGAATGCAATGTAATGACACCACATGTTTGATTTCAATATTATGGAATGTTTAGTCAGAAGAGAAGTCTTTTGGTTTAAGTAATTAAATGTACGAAATTCCCAAATAAGGGAAACAATAACCTTTAATTATTTGAAACAGAATGTATGAAACAAAATATGTATGTACAATTTGTACTTTTAAAATAATTTTCAATAAAGCTTTTAAAAATTAAAAAAAAAAATAAGAAAATGTCACTGACTTTCACTGTCTCTGAACCTGTCAATCAGTAGCAGATTGGGGTGGGGATACTGGGGGAGGGAGGAGTCATGAGTGTGATGACACCATTTCCGCTCTTCAGTGGAGAAAGGGCTCCTGCTTTCCACACACACCCCAGCCCCCAGCCACGTAGCCATTTTCCCAAGAAGAGGGGACTTATTTCCCCTTTTTTTGCTGCTCCGTGTGCACAGAACACTCTACGTGGAACAGCAAAAAGGGTGGAATAATCCCCTCCCCCAGTGCTGTTTTGGTGTGGGAAAATCGTTTGGAGGAAAACAGGTGCCCTCCCTCCTCCCAAAATGGTCATCTGAGTCTATTTGGCCAGTCCTTTTTTTAAAAAATGTGTTTCCCAACAATTGCTGCGTCACTGCAAGGAATTCAAATTGGGTCTGGGGAACCCGGACCCCACTCTTTAAAAAGGCAAACATGCAGTTTGGCTCTCAGTCCTTCTATTCTGATCTATTCAAGCATGGAACTCTTTGGTTTTTTTCTAAGAGATCATGCCACGCCCTTTTGCACACCTTTGGAATGGAAACTTATAAGCAAGGCTGGAGGGGATCAAGTCCCAGGCTTTTAAATCAACTATTTATTGATCATGCTTCCTCTTTACCATCCCAAATTTGATTGTTATTTTTTTAGGTATTAGTGAACCTGCTTAACTTCAGTGGAACTGAAAAAAAACTAAATAAAAATTGAAAATAACTAAAATAAAACATTGTGCTTCCACATGTATACATATGACATATTTAGGCCATGTGGAAAAAGTGTGTGTACATATGACTTGAACAGATATGAGTTAGCATCTTCCCACTGCGGGTGGGAGATCTCTTGACTCCAGCTCCTGCTGCCCACCACCATTCAGCTAGGAGGTGGGAAGAAATACCGAGGAGAAATAGGGGGGAATCAGTGCTCCCTGTGGGATATTTATTGCTTCTGGCACAACTCAGAATTGACACCATAATGCCAGTTGATGCTCTAGCATTTGCTCCAAACTCTGTGATCAAGCCATAGAATTTGGGCAAATGCTAGAATTGCATTTCTTTGCATTTCAGCAATTACTTTATGGTAGCCTTGCAGCAGTGTTTCTGTGTCAGCAGGTTTGCCACAAGCCTTTTCATGGAAGCAGACAAGATTCAACAGTACATTTATGTAAGTGCCTGTTTTTCTTCGCATATTTTAAGCTTTGGATCTTGTAGCTGGCTTGTTTGATTTATAAAAATTGTATGCTTCCACACAGAAATGGCTGCCACTATGTTTTTCCTGTGTTCTCAAACCTTTTCTTTAATGAGAGCTACTTCTGGCTTTGTTTTTTTTTAGGATCTTTTTCTGGGTCTTCCAGGGGATGTATGAGCTATTCTGCAGCAGCTGGTGAACTAGCAGTGGCAATATGTTGGAGACCTTTGTAATAGACTGTGTAACTGGTATGTGAAAGGGTTTTCATTGGAAAGAATAGGAACACTTTGTCTAGTCCTTAACACCTAACATTTTCCAGAAAAAAATGTTGTTTATGTTCTAGAAACTTTAAAGGCTTGGGAATAGTCTAGACAGTAGAGACATCATGGGACATTTATACATTCACATAACATATTTGCTCTTTTATGAGACATACTATATGTATCTAGTGAAGTGAGTTAGTAGCTTGCCTTCTCAGTAACACCTCAACAGTTCCACGATCTTTTTGGCTCATAACCTTCTGGGCATTGCATTAACATATTGGCTGCCATAGAGTTCTGTTCAGTTGGGAAGCTTGCAGTGACTCATGAATAAGAAGCCTCTGGAATGCCAGGAAAACATTGCAGCAATCCACACTCATGGCAGGTATTCTTGCCAGACTTTTCATCACCAGTCAGGAATATAGTAAGTATATCATTTAGACCAATATATCTTTATTGGAGAGCAAGAAGTCATTAACAATCCCTGTCTCATTATTTTCCCCATATTTGTAATTTCTGTCTTTAACATTTTTAATTTCCCAGGTATTAACAACAATAACACAATAATTGTAGGTATATTGCTGCCATGGCAATAAGCCAGATACTAATGATAGAACATGTCATTATCATGGGAATATGGGGGAGCCAAATGGAAATTGCTTATCACCTTTAATAAAATGGCAGTGCCTTGTGCAGATTATGAAAGCCACAAAATATTTGAACAATATACAAATAAAAAGGCTACCCCAGGCAGAGTTATCTGATATTATTTAGCAAAATTACCAAAGGAAGAAAAATATACCTGTCAAAAATGGCCTAGATATGTTCCAGAAGGCATAAACTAGGGGGAGGGGGAGTATAAATCAGTCACCTCAAGTGAACTTATATCAACAATATATGGAATTTTGAAGTGGAGCTTTTCGGAAGTAGATGAGGGAGATTTCCAAATTTCTCCAACACACACACTTGGCAATTCTTGGTAGATTTTCCATTTGTACAGTTATAATCCTTGTTCTGTCACTAACTGCTCCTGTTTCAAGGGACTTAGGTCTTCATCCCCCTAGCCAGAACTGCAATCTGTATGACTCCACATCTGTTGTACCTACCACACTGTGGTCGACTCCCCACTGAGGATTAGATGCGTGCTCATCAAACAAAATATCCAGGTTTCCAGCAGAACTCCCCACTGCACCAGCGCCGAACACACTTTCATCCTGTTTCTGGCACTCCCCTCACCCCTCATCACATGTTATTTTAGAACCTGGAAGAAAGAAGACCTTTTCAAAAAATGCGTGGGCAATCTGGAGTGGTGGAGAAGTTGTGGGGGTGAATCCAGATTCGTTTTTCCCGCCGCTGGTAGTGACATGGAGCCTCCCATCCAATGAGAACACAGTGGGCTGTGCACGATGTGCGGGCAACCTTTTTTTTTATTTCGCGGACCAGAGATCTGCGTGGATATGAAGCAACATGGAGCCGGTTTTGACTGATTGCCTGAGTAGAAGGCAATACAAAGCAGTGATACACATCATATCCATGAGGACCCGACTACATGGAGGTGCGCAGAAACAGGGCTTTGCTTTAATCGCCCATTTCTTCATCTCCACATAGAGTCGTTCTGTGCATGCTCGCACAGATGTGGATCCACAAGGTTTTTAAAAAATTCCTGCCCCAACACAATGCAGCAGCCAATCAGGATAGCCCCTGAGCGGATCGTGTGTTCAATCTGCCTCAGTGGACAACCCTTCGTTGCTGCTGCATTTCTGGGAACAAGGATTCTTTGTGGGGCAGAAGCTGCAGTGGGGATGCTGAAACTGTGCTCAAAAGGTCCCAGTTTTTCTCAAACCACTCAGTATCTACATTCATTTTTCTGGTGGGGAATCAACCACAGATTGCTTTCTGTGGTAGGGTATTTCAGGGTATCACAGGATAAGCAGCCTGTCAAATCTAAAACAACTTTAGGAGTATTGTTTTAGATCCAAATTCATTAAAACATTTACAGTTAACTTCAGTTTATACCTTGATTTTTGTTTAAAACACACCTGGAAGAACAAGGGTAAAAAACTGAGGCATACATTTTGATGGGGCTTCCATATAAACTGGACTTGTGAGAGCTTTCAAATACCTTTTATTCGAAATCTCCAAGCACAGCCAAAAATCTGAAGTGCCAGCCACATTCAGCTCTTGAGTAAACACAGCCAGAGGTTTGAACTTCTCTCATTCGCATGAATATAAGGGATCCAAGAAAGTATGTCTTCTTAAAAAGAGAACTTGTTCTTAATGCCTGCCAGTCTTTTCTTTCCTGCCTGTCACAGAAATGAGAGGCCAGCTCGCAGCTAGTCTTAGTGCACTGGGAAATGGTGTACGGTGGTGTCAGATGTTGATTCCAAACAGAATTCTCTGTCACAAGAAGCAATGTTAGTTTTTCTGGCTCTCAGCCAGTCTTATTTGTTGGGAGAATATATGTGGGTCTGGATGCACACTTTTGGGATTAGATTAAATCTCAGGTCTGACCTACACATTTGCCTGAATGAAGTTGTACTATTCTGACACAATAGAATTGTACTATTTAAACTTCAGGTAGAAATTTTTGCATTATTAACAAAAATAAAAATTAGTATGTCATGGAAAAATGTTTTAGCCTAGCCCTTTGCTCATTGTTCCAATTTTCTACTTTCAGGAAATATAAGGGAACTTTAAAAAATGTAATCCTTTCCCTGCAGTGGTAAAGTCCATACTGCCACCTCCACTCTCTGTGACCTTGTGACCAATTCATTATGCTTCATGAGTAGACCAAACCTCAGCCTTCAACATCCACTTGGAGTGACTGGGGCTGGCAAGCCAGACTTATTTCATTCTGTGTCTATTGCTTTTTTATCCTACCCTTCTTTCAAAAAGCACAGAGCAGCATATGTGGATCTCCCATCACATAGCAATCTGGTGAGGAAAATTGTCTGAGAAAAAACACCTGGCAAATGAGCTTTAACACTGAAGGTGGGGTTAAACTGACTTTCTTTTACTAGTCTCCTTTCATTTGGATTGAGTGGACTGATAAAATCTCCACATCCATGAAATCTCTGTCCCCCATCTCCCCCCCCCAACTCTCCCCTGAGTGTTGCTGTGGTCCTCTAAGCAGGATTCCAACAAGAAGGATGAGGAAAGAACCTGCATATCCGTCTCACCCAGTTCAGTCTACAAGGTCCTAGTGGAAGGTCTACCACTTGTAGTCAGTGGTGGGGTTCAGCAGGTTCGCACCACTTCGGCAGAACCGGTTGTTAAAATGGTGCTTATAAACAATCAGTTGTTAAATTATTTGAATTCCCACCACTGGAACCGGTTGTTACAATTATTTGAATCCCACCACTGCTTGTAGTCCGTTCCACATAGCACAAAAAGATGTCTGTGGGATGCCTTAAAAAGAGGTGATTGTCAAAATTAGATGTCCAAGAGATGTCTTAAAAAGAGGTTGCTTCTGGTGTGCTTTCCAGACAGCAAAGGCATCAGAGAGGAAACGAGGCTGTTTCCTGTTTGACTGTTTTGCTCTATGGTCAGTTTCACTTTCAGTTTGCACTCAGCATTTTGTGTGCAGCTGCAGGGATTCTTCCTTTCTCCATTTGCTGAAGGTTGTTTCAGGACATTTGCTCTGCAGCCTCTGATTCTGGGCACCTTTTTAGCCCACAAAATACATAGTTGTCCTCAGCTGGTCTTGTCAGTTCCATCAATATATCATTTTCCTATTTTATTTTTGATTAGCTATCTCCATAGCTATGTACATATATGAGAATCTTAGCTGCTCAGAAAACCTATCTGCCTCCCATTGAGAAGCATTGGGTTGACTTGCCCTCCACAGACAAACTTAGTTTTTTCTGTGCAGTAAGAAAAAAACTGTTGGTCTGCGGAGGGTAGTCAACCCAATGCTTCTCAATGGAAGGTAGACAGGTCTTCCAAGTTGCTAAGATTCTCTTATGTGTCCATGTAGCTATGGAGATAGCTCTTTGAAAATAAAAAAAAGCAACGGCTCTGGAGACGGAGGCCAGGGGGCATGTCCCCTGGCCTCCACAACGCGATGGAAGCCAGCAGGAGAAGGTAAGCCGGTTGGGGAAGGCGGGAGGGAAATGCCACCTTCCATCCACTGCCGTTCACACAGCAGCGGGTGGAAGGGGCCACTTTTGAAAAATCTTGCTCGTGGACTCTATAAAATAGTGCTTCAGGAGAGATTTCTTAGTACAGTCAAGGCTCAGGCATGATAAATGGTTATCTGGCTGCTAACTCTCCTCCTTCTGATAGCCCCAGTGATGTAATCTAGGCACAAAAAAGAGTGATACCTAACTGCTGCCTGCATTTTCTTGGGCCTCACTGAAGACAATTAGTGACTCTGAGAAGGATATAAGATGAAAAAGTGCCTGAATTCTGCTTCTGATGGCCCCCTTGTGGAAAACTGCCAGCTACAGCAATATTATCATAAATATAAAGTCTCCAGCCTAAAAATCAAAACTGACATGGAAAAAATCTGGTGATTTCTTTGATATATTTTTTCATATTGTAATTCCCCAAACATAAAAGATGTTCCCCACATAGAGCTAATGCCAGTTTTGGAAGGTAATTTTAAACTAAGCAAGAGCCATAGGAGGAAAGAATTAAACACCTTCTCAAACAGCAACTTCTTTTTGATTTTTAAAGCTCAGACATCAGTGGCCGCTAATTAACTTAAAATGAATATTATGCCAGTGGAGGGGAGGGGGCCATTCGCATGGGAGTGTGCGAGCGGCCCCCGCAGGGGCCAGCACAGAAGAGGCGGCTCCGCACGGAGCTGCCTTTTCTGCGTCCCCCCCACTCACCTTGTCCTCCAGCATCGGTCTGCAGGGACCCACCCATGCTGCCCTCCGACCTCCAGGGGTCAGAGGACAGTGTGGGTGGGTCTCAGCAGCCCTCCAGACCGATGCTGGAGTACGAGGTGATTGGGGGGGGATGGGAAAGCGGCACCTTCGGCACGGCATGGTTCGCACCACACCAATGGGAAGGCAGCGCTTTCCAAAAACCTCCCTCGGGAAGGGAGGTGGAAAGCGGCGCCTTCATGCTGCTCGGGGCCACACAGGACAGCGCTGCTGCAGCTCTCCAGGGGCTGGTGTTTTTCCGTCCCTGGGTCGCTGTTTTTGGCCCCGTGCAGAAAGGGCCTGAATTACAGATCTTTCACACTGAGTTGCCACTTGTCCAAGAAAAGTCCCTTCAAAAGAAATTTAATTTAAGAAAATGGACACTTGAAGCATTCATGAGGTAGGCTAAATAATTATTTGAAAATTGCTGTAAACAGGTATCAAAGAGACAGCTAGAGGGACCAATTTGAACGCTGTCAGCTCTACTTTCTTGCCAGATCTGTTTGGCACTAAGAATTAAATACTATGACTTTACCCAAGAACATTCATGCAGATGATCAGTCTAATGTGAACCAAATTGATTTCAAAATTGCCTTCTAGGCCTAACCTGCACTTAGTTAGTCAAGTGAAGCATTATAAAAACTGTGCTGCCTCCATTTCCATTCCTTGGGTGAGTGTGTGTGCTCCCAGGACTGGCCTGTTTGTTTTTCAACATTTCAACTCCAGCTTCACAAACCTCAAATCAAAGAGGAAACATTCCCACTTCAGTGGAAGCTAAAACACTGACCACAGCAGCTGGTTTTCCTTTGCACATGTGCAGCTGCTAACCAAAAAATGATGGGAAGGAGAGAAAAAAATCAAATCTCCTCCCTTCATCCATGCTTTACTTCCAAAAAGCCTTGTCTTCTACATAATTGATCAGGTTTATTTGAATTAGTGTGTTTGCACAGCTTTGGCAAGCAAACTTTTTTTTTCATTCTTGTCTCGGGCTGGAAGGAACAGTTTATTTTGAGAATTCAGTAACCACAAAGCCCCTTGAGATGCACTACATCCTATAGCTGTGGTATGTGCTCTGCAATGCCTTAAACCATGTACTATGCAGAAGTCTCCCTTGGAGGAAACGCTATGTAAACTATCTTACAGAATCTTTTCCTACCCGGTCTAAAAGCCTAGTGTCCACAGACATGGCCCTGGCAATTCCTATAATTGGAAAAATTGCTACTGCTTGAAAGAATCAACAACAGGAAAAGGAATGAAATGAGTAGGTAATCCAAACACATACCTAAAATTCCTCAGTTAATAATGTAATTGGCACTAATGCTCCTGACAATATACCACTGTTCATTACCTGCAGAGTTGCATTTGAGAAGGTGCTGGACTCCTTAAAACAATATTTATCATACCTTAAAAATCCTGAAAATAAGGCATGTTAAGAATAACATTTGGGATAATTCCATGATTAGTTTTCTGTTTTGTGCACATGAGGAAAAAATCAACAAGAAGCAAGTAACCAACAGTGCAATCCTATGCAAATCTGCACAGAAGTAAATCCCACTGCATTCAGAGGGACTTATTCCCAGGAAACCATGCACAGAATTGAAGCCATCCCAACAATAACATCCTTACACCCTTCTCGTCAAACTGAATAGGCACAGAAAAATATGATTCTTCATTATAAGTTATAGAAAGCTCATGGGAAACTTTTGTGAAAGTAGAAATTGTATATTCGCCACCATGACAGCTATCATCAATCATGTTTCCACCGTGCATATCCACAGGCAATGGGATATGAGAGGGGTGTGTGTCTAAATGATCTGGCCCATCCTGTTATCACTATGACCTCTCTGATACTACCACAGTGGTGTAGCCACCAGGGGACGGGGTGTGTGCAACGCACCGGGAGCACCGATTCTGGTCATGTGGGGGGTGGAAAAATCCCCCACCCCCCTTTTGCGGCGCCCCTCACCCCCCACGGCGCACCTCCCCATTTACTTTCAAGAATGGAACATCCCAGAGAAGAAGCCTGCCTGCATTGCCTGGGCCTGGTGGGAACTACATAAATGTAGTTTCCACCAGGCCCAGGCAATGCAGGCAAGCTTCTTCGGCCTGCTCCTTTCCTAAAAGTAAGTGGGGAATTCGAAGGAATTATATGAGGGAGCGCCGGGGGGGGTGAGCCAGAGTGTGCAAAATGACATTTTTCCATGACATAGCCCACTCCAAGTCCTCCCTCCTTGACAGTTATTTTTAACTTTTTTTAAAAAAAAAGAGATTCTGATAAGAATAGTTGGGACCTTAGTTTGGCATCACAAATCATGTCTGAATACAGCTTGCCAACTACTAATGATTTTAAATTCTTATCATTTGTAAAATTAATTGGAGTCCAGCCATTTGCAAATTTCAATAACCTTATCATTACGGAAAGAAAACTGTTTGCCAAAGTATTAGCTATTGTTCCATCTGTTTCTCCTTTTCTTTTCTTCCTGTTTTTGTAATAAGCTAGTTCTCTGGTAACATGCAATCAGTGCTGTACATCACAATCTATACCAGCTTAAGGGTCATTTCAAAGCAATGAAAATGTTCCAATGGCAAAAGACCTACGGGACCCTTAAAGGGCAAAGGTTTTCATACAGGGAAACCTCCCTCATTTCATTTTCAGTTAAGCCAGTTTGAGGAAAGCATGTGCAGTGGGAACAAAGACAAGGAACCTCCTGGGTAATCCATCATATCTATTGTTTTCCACTGGAGCAAATGTATGTCAAGCAGCCAGGATGTGCCAAATTCTTATGTTGTTCATCAGTCACAAAAAGGCTCAACTGCTCAATTCTTTCAAAGTTGTTCTAAAAAAGTCAAGTCAGAGACATGAGGAGGTTTTTGTTGTTGTAGATAATGTTAACAGACACAAAGTTTTTCAAAATGTAATTTTTACTACAATAATAATATTTGACAATGAGAAAAAAAGTTATCCTTTTCTCTTTGTTAATATTAGTTCCTGTATAAGTCCATATTTTCTCCAGATTTCCTAGATATGACCCTAATTTCTTTTTTAAAAAAACATACTTTTGAGAAGTACTTAACTGCAGTATCCCTCTTTGCATCTTTAGAAGGATATGCACTTTATGGTGCTTTCATGTTAGCTTGAAGCCAGCAAGATTGTTCATGGGTGGAAAGGTTTCTACTACAGGAATGCAATTTTCTCCTCTCTCCCCTCCGATGTAGCCCAAAGGGGCACTGTGGGCTACAATGCAAAGTGAGAAGGGGGAAGTCTTAGTTGGATGCAAAGAATAAGATGGCTTAGTTATATTTGTTAGAAAGGCAGAACAGTCAGCATGTGGAGTGGCCCTGAGGTAAGAAGAGGAGGAGGAGGAGGAGGAGGAGAAGTTTGGATTTATACCCTGGCTTTCTGTCCTGTAAGGACTCCCAAGGCTGCTTACAAACTCCTTTTTCCCCTCCTCTGCCCACATCAGCACCTCGTGTGGTCGGCGGAGCTGAGTTCTTGAAAAACTGACTATCCCAAGATCACCCAATTGGCCTCATGTGTAGGAGCAGGAAAACAAATCCAGCTCACCTGAAAACAGTCTGTCCACTCAAGTGGAGGAGTAGGGAATCAAACACAGTTTTCCAGATTAGAATCAATTGCTCTTAACCATTACACCATGCTGGCATCTTAAATGGTAGCTGGCAATTCTGATCCTGAAAAAGCTGAACAATTTGGCTTTTTGGGATCATTTCTGGATTGCCAGCTAAAGTAGGAGAAAGGAAGAAAAATGTTTCAGCACATTTGCAATAGATTCCGCAGGCTTTAAAGTTTAACCATCCCACTTTGGTTCCATTATAACATACATGAAAACTTTTCAGGGCTCTGAGAGGCTTGTTGTTTAAGGTAGAAATACCAAATTTTCAGTATAGCTGTTAGTGACTCTCCTTAAAAGATCTTCTAAATTTGGTAAAGATTGGGTTAGGGGGGCCTATTTTATGCATTCCCAAAGATGGTGTCCCCATGCATCCTCCACTGTTTTCCCCTACAGATATGGGAATGCAGAAATATTCAGGGATCCCAATTTTTGGCTCCAATATAGCCAAATCTGAATTTTCCTGATTTTTTTGCACACCTCTACTTGTGGCACTTTAACAAGTAACATTTAAAATGGGATAAATGTTTATGAGTCATAACTCACTTTGTTGGATGAATGTTTGTTTCCCTCAGCTGGCAAATGTGTGTGTGTTCAGATGAAGGAACAGGGGATGAGAAGAAAGACATTTTTCCAAAATTAGGCCAGAAAGTCAAGAAATCAAAAAAAAGGTCCATGTCAATACTATACAGAGCACATAGGAAAACATTACCCAATCAAGAGAATAAATTTTCCCATCTGAGGGAGTGTGGACCACTCCCAAGTAGTGAAGATGAATTCACAAAGTAAGCTACGTAATGTCAAAAAACCTCTAAGGAGAGACAATTGCTTTTCTGTTTTGAGCTAACCATTCCCTGGTTGTACTGAGACAAGATTGATAATCAAATCTGAATGGAAACTTTGAATTCACCAGCCTCATGCTTCTTTCATTTTGACCTCCCCCTGCCTTTCCCCTGAAGAATAGCAAATTTAATTTTGTCATCAAATGACAAGCTAAAATGTTCACTAACTTGTTTCAGAGTATTTTTAAGGTCTAACCTGTGTTCATTTATTTCTTGGCATCATCCATTTTGGCAACTGTACATGAGAGTAAGGCAGTAGCAAATATTGCATCAGCAGATGTGCATGTGATAAGATGCCTTTGACAGCCTGGCTGTTGTTGTTGATTGTTATGATAGTAATGTATTTACATAAAATGAAGATGATCCTGAATTTAAGATGATCCCTCTTTAAAATGGTTAGACACCAAAGGTCTTTTTATTACTGAATGTAACTGTAACTTGTATGTGAATTTAAGACAGCCCACTTTTTTTCTTGATGGCACAATTGGGGGAGAAATTTCAGGTCAAGACAGATATGATGCTTGAGACAATTTAGACAGAGTTGGGCCCAATTCTGGGGCTAATTTCGGCATTAGTATCTCCACGGAGTGGTCCATTGTTGCAGCTGAATAGTTGCTTCAGGTTGGGTGGCTGTGTGTAAGCTGGACTATGTTTCCTCTCCTCAAAGCCTTCAGAGAAAATGATTTGAAGAGAGATTCCAGCATTACAGTACAAAAGCGTCAGTACAACATATTTTTTGTTGAGTATATCACCATATGTTCTGTGTACTGGTAGTTACTGTATTATCCTGGAAGGTTTACAATTAATCATGATTATCTGTAATTACAGTACTATGGGAAGAACAAGCACAGATGTTACAGCAGTAATGATACGTGCCAAACATTTCTATAAGAATAACAAACTATATATACAGAACAGTCTTTTAATGACATTCTCTTGGAACCAGAATTGCTTCTCCACTCCTTTGACAAAAAAGTTTGTCAAACAATGCATTTTTATCTAATCACAGCCAGGAAATGAGAAAATGGGAATGATCATATACTGGTGCCCTGAGTGCAAATTCTTGGAAAATGGTTCAGGCTGAGGATTGGCAATCAAGCATAAGTGCTTTCTTTGCAGTGCAATCCTGTGCAATTACACCAGTCAAAGTCCATTGACTGGAAACTTGAACAAAGTTTTATCTTTCTGAGTCTACTGATTAGACTGTTGGTCTACCTGGTAGATAGCTGGACCAAATCACTGAATTAGGAGAGATTAAGAATACCAGTAATTGTTATTTCTATCCCTGCCTGGTGAAGTACAAGTCACTGGTACATGCAGAATCCTGTTCTTGCAAAACTGCCATACCATTCCCCAAGCTATTTCCAAGAGCCCAACCAAGGATCTTGCCTGCAGCTGCCACTGGTTTGGTCAGTAGGTTTCTAAAGAGGTCTATTATCTTTCTAAAAGAGCAAGAAACCACAATATTAATGGTGAAACAAACATGCTAATGCAGGACAAGAATAGGAAGTTACAAAAGGTTTGTAATCAAAAAGTTTTAAAGTGTATGTTACAAAAGGAAATCAGGATTTACATGGCATTTAAAAGATACAAAGAAGATTTTTTTTAAAAAGCAACAGAGAGAAAAATAGAAAATATAAACTTCCTTACAGTGATTAGTGCCAGATTTAAAAGCCAGACAAAATACAGTTTCCACAGTTGCTTGTTCAAGACACTTCAGAGTCAGACACATGCTTCTGAGAACACATACACAAAGGATCCAAGGCTTTGTCTCATGTTTGGCCTACTCTATGCCCACATGCATGCTTTCTTGTTGCCATATATGGTCAGAAGACTTGGCTTAAAGATCATCCCAAGTCTAGGCAGCGACCCACACAATGGCTATAAGAAACATTGGATGTACCATTACAAGCTTGGAAGAAATAGTATGAATCCAGATAAAGTGAAACAAAAAAAAAGTTTACTGAAGTGAATAATATAAATATCTAAACTACATAAGTAGCAAAGTTAAGCACTCAAAATAATATAAAGTATTCAAACACCATTATTGGCAAACCTATCTTAAACAAATTAGTTTAGTCAAGAAGGGAAACGGGATGCCAAAATGGTAAGAGGATGAAAAGGCAGAATTTCCTATAACTATCTATCTGTATACATCTATGTGAATATACAGGTCAGGGGAACATTCTAGGAACAGTTATAAGACAATCATATGAAAAAACAAAAGATTATTTAACTGTAATGCCCCAAGTTCTTTCTATGGCTGAAGACACACAGTTAATCACTGAGAGCGCATTCTCACATAGACAGGTCATACAAATCCAATTAAGGTGATGATATTAGGCATGGTCCAGAAGTTTCACTTGATGCAGATATGGAGAAAAGAGAAACGCCCCAGCACTAGGATGGAGGAGAGTGAATGAAAGAAAATGGAGGGTTGTTGGCATCTTTATGATACCTGAAGGAGCTCCCAAATAGAAAATACAAGGGGTGAAGATTAGGGGTGTATCAAACACTACAGTTAGGATTAGCTAGGAAACTTGTCCTTTTTGTCAATAACAGAAGAATAGAAGTCTAGAAAGCAGCTGGAAGAATGCAAACACAGCACTGATTCATCATGCATAAGATGCTGACTTTGGATCAAGCGCCTGTGACATATTGGGCCATTAAGCATTAGATAATTAATTTTAAAATGTGCATACTGAAAACTTGGCCTGATAGATGAAAGACCCCCTTAAAGTATCTTGCAAAATTTAAGACAGTTTAGAATGGCATTTACATGAGGGAAGAATCTATGGATTAAATTAAGGTAGTCCAAGAAGTTCTACATTTATATAGCAAATTTCTGATAGAGAGAAAAAAGATGATTTCAACTAGTAGGTAAAACAGAACTGTTTAACTAGCTTGCCAAAATTTACAATTCAGCCAATAAATATGAGGTTTGTAGCATATCCAATAAGCAAAATGAAATATTAAAAATATTTAGGAGTATTGTACGAACTGAAGAGAGTAGGTGTAGACTTCCTACAGTGTGCATGTGTAGCAAAACAGATAAACTCAGCTTCTGGCATAGCTCTATCATAGAAAATGTGCACCATATAAAAATTCCAAACCTTTTTCTGGTTCAAGGATACCCAGATAACCAGTTTCATACTCATACCATAAACACATCCAATGGAGAATTTCAATAGCTAGGGAAAGGGTACTGAACCACCAATAGCCACTCTACTTACAAATAATGCCCCCTTTCAATTTTTTAGATGTTTGGTGGAGTCCCAGATTCTCAGAAAAATATCTTCTGACAAATATGTACTTTGTTCCTCAGCATCCATTTCTTAGGGATGTATGGGGGTTTTTGCTTTTGTTTTGGGATTGTTTTCTTTTGAAACATTTTATGTTTCAGTGATGAGCAATGTGATGTGCTCACAAGTGTTCAAGACACCACCATATCAGACGTAGCATTGTGATGTCATTGATCAAAACAAGTGAAGATTAGCACAGTGAGGGCTAAGTAGTACTGAAACAATATGATTGTGTACTGAACAATACACAATAAGTGCTGAAAACTGCCAGAAATGAGAGTCACTTTTCAACACTCAGGAAAACAAACACAAATTAAGAAAAGTCAATTCACCTCAGCCCTTCTAGAATGCATGCCTTTGTGGAAATGTAAATTGATAAAGTTATAATAGACAGATGCCTGCTAAAAACATTTCCCCACTCAAATTGCTAACTGTATCCCTGCTTATAAAACAAGAACAGGAAATCTTTTGAAAGGCTATGATTATGTGAAATTCTTAGGAAACAAAAATGTCTAACTCTTTTACTCTTCTGGTCTATTATAGTGTCATTAAAAATTCTCAGTGTATGGATACTTGTGTGTATATATAGCTCCTTAGTCCGAGACCTGTCATTTATTCTTTTAAATTAACATTTGGATTTTTTAAAATACATAATGTATCTGGTAATTGTAAAAAAACCACAACCTCTTGCATGGCATTTTTGAAGCCTGCATTGCTATTGCTTTTTAGTTTAAAAAAACACTGACTTTTCCAGTGGAGATCACCAAAAGTAGTTCTCGAGAAAGCTATTACATATGATCCAAAGACATTATACTACCAGCTATCCTAACCTATCACAAAAGTGTAATTATTTTCCCATAGTTTTTCCAGATTTCCATGAAACAAATATATGAAGTTTCAGTCTATCAAGATCAGTACTGCCCAGTCTGACTGACATTGACTCTCTAGGATCTCAAGTAGAGGTGTTTCTCATCACTTAGGCCCTTTCCACACGGGCGTTTCATGGCGCCCTGGGGACGGCAAAAACGTTGTCACCAGGGAGCCATTCGCACAGGGGGTGCAGCTGCTGCGCAGCCGCGCCGCCCTCGCGCCGCCCTACCGGCGCGAAGCCGGCATTTCCCAACCCCACTCCCTCCCTTCACTTACCTGGTCTCCGGCCCTCCGGCGTGTCACCGGGGCCTGTGGACACGCCCCCCTGCCCTGAAGCAGGCGCGCAGGGCAGGGGAGGCATGTCCCCAGGCCCCGGCGACGCACCGGATGGCCGCAGGAACGGTAAGTCCACCGAGCGACGGCACCCAGCGGCGCCGTCTTTCCGGTTCTTTCTCGGACCGTTCATGCGAACGGTCCCAGCGGCGTCGGGTCGGCGTCAACTACGCCAACCCGGCCGCTTCCGCCTCCGTGCGGAAGCGGCCTTACTTCCTGACTCTTTTAAGATACCAAACACTGAACCTGAAACATTATGCGTTGCCACACACACACACACACACACACACCCCATGCCACTCTTGTTCTCCACCTTATGCCATATAAATCCTTGGTCAAATTTTTAAATTGCTCCTATTAAGTCACAAAAAGATCTGCTCTTTTAATGCAATAACAGACATGGAAGATGCCAAAAAGATAGCTGAGGAAATCCGCTGAGTGCTGAGACAAATGCTCAAGTGAGAGCACTGCTAGTAAGCTTTTGCTATTGTAGCAAACTGACCATTCCTCTATTTAATTTCACTTGTTTGTGCTTAGTTATTTTGGGAAGTTGTGAAGGCAGAACATTTTAGAAGTGTTACTCAGTTAATATTTGTTTTACCATTTAAAATATCCTGCTTAGTGGATTTTCCTTGGAAAGTTTCTGTGAAAAGATTTTTTTTATATTCAATTCATGTTTTTATGGAATAAAAACTTGAGGGTTTTTGACTCCGTCATACATAGCATACTGTTCTTCCCAGTGCTTCTATGGAACATTACCTAGAAGACATAAAATGATATATTGGACACATTTCTGGGGAGAAAGTTAGGGGCTAGGTCTTTAAGCAACACTTCCAAAATTGAAAATGTTTTGCTTTCTATGGCATGTCTGACTTTACCCTTGGCTAATGGAACACCCCTGTAATGTTTCTGGGTTCCAAAATGAGAATGAGGAGTAGTTCAAACTGTTTTACTCTAAGCAACAGGTTTATGCAGCCACTTTCAACCAGCTGAATTGCTTACTTGAACATTTGACCTTAGGGAAGGTCTTCAAATTAACACACTAGAATAATACAAAGGAATAACTTGAAATTATAAGTTCTGTTACAACAGTCCCCGTGTCAATGACCTATACCGGCATGAAGCACTGCTAGACAGTTCAAGAAGTACACCTACGTGCTTCCATGGGAACCGAATATTTACCAGATGGATAGAGGCACATCCACTTTGGTCACTGGTCAGCAGCAAGGCCAGTTATGTATTCTCCAATATCCCACTGATTTCCACTGATCCATATTGAACTCTTCCAACAGAACTCCCTGTGAAAAATATATCTGCAAAACAATGTGTATTAGACAAATCTAGGATTACTTTCATTTAAACTGTGTGTTGATGCCACCTCCTGGCTCATATTGGTAAGCATTGTTCCATCTAGTCCCAGTTGCAACTTTATATTTGCAAATAAAGAGAACTTTTTTGCATCAAAGATTCAGCATCAAAAATACTTGGGAAAGAAAATTAGCAATAAAGTAAATAATTAGAAATATTGGAAATAAAAAACAATCGTTCTTCCAGGCCAGAGTAAGGCAAAAATAACTAAGATCCAATAATCTGAGTCATCTTGCTGGACTCCCGCACCTTCCTTCTTTTTCTTTAGGTTTTTTTTCCTTTTTTCATCAGGGGTACTTACATTCCATGCTCAATTTTACCATAGGACATTTTTATTGTTTTATTGGTTTTATGTTTGTATTAATATGTTATGTGTGTGTTAGCACCCACTTTGAGCCTACTTCCATGGGGGGAGCAGGGTACAAGGTGGTTTGTTGTTGTTGTTGTTGTTGTTTATTTATTTATTTATTAAACTTTTATACCGCCCTTGTTGTTGTTGTTGTTGTTGTTGTTGTTGTTGTTGTTGTTGTTGTGGATTTCACAGCTGCCAGATATTTAGCTGGTTGTGGGCCTTCATTACAATTCGAGCCTCACCCAGAAGCCTAGGAAGTTGTAATGTATCGGCGTAGTACTTGGGCGGATCCCAGCAGGGCTGCCTTCTGAATTTGACAGATGTTAATTTTGTCAATTCGAAGATGTTTCAAGTGCTGCCCTAGTGTTTTTGGGATGGCGCCCAGCGTGCCGATTACCATTGGGACAATCTCAGCTGGTTTGTGCCATAGATGCTGAAGCTCGATTTTCAAATCACGGTATCTAGTGACCATCTCGTGTTCTTTTTCAATGACTCTGCTGTCACCAGGGACTGCTATGTCAATGATGGTCACTTTCTTGTCCTCGAGCATGGTGATGTCTGGTGTATTGCATTTCAACACTTTGTCCTTTTGGATTCGAAAGTCCCACAGGATCTTGACCTTCTCATTTTCTATTACTTTCTCTGGACAATGTTCCCACCAGTTCTTAGCTGTTCTTATGTTGTAATTCTTGCATAAATTCCAATGGATCTTGGCCACTGAGTTGTGTCTCTGCTTGTACTCAGTCTGGGCAATCTTTTTGCAGCAGCTGAGGACATGATCTACAGTTTCATCAGCTTCTTTGCATAATCTGCATTTTGCATCATCTGAGGATTTTTCGATTTTGGCCTTGATCGAATTTGTTCTGATGACTTGCTCTTGGGCGGCAAAAATCTGGGATTCAGTTTCCTTTTTCAGAGTTCCAGTTGTTAACTACAGCCAGGTCTTTTCGTTATCCACCTTGTCTTTGATTTTCTCCAGAAATTGGCCGTGCAGTGCTTTGTTGTGCCAGCTTTCAGTCCTCATTTTAATCACATTTTTTCTGTATTCTTGTTTGGTTTTTTGGGTTTGCAGCAAATGTCTGTTCTTCACTTCAATCAATGCCTGTTCTTGACTTTCCTTCACATAATCGGCCAGTTCACACTTCTCTTCCACTGTTTGCTGTACTTGCAGTAAGCCCCTGCCTCCAGATATCCGGGGAAGGTATAAGCTATGAGCATCACTGCATGGGTGTAAGGCATGGTGCACTGTCATAAGCTTCCGAGTTTTTCTATCCAATGCTTCCAACTCAGCCTGTGTACAGTTGATGATTCCCCCGGTGTACCTGATGATAGGTATGACCCAGGTGTTGATGGCCTTGATGGTATTCCCACCATTTAATTTAGATTTCAAAATTTTCCTGACCCTCTGGGTGTACTCTCTGCTGACAACAGTCTTCACTTACCCATGCTTGATGTTATCCAGCTGCAAAATGCCCAGGTATTTATAAGTGGCCTCTTGGTTGCACTTGATGAGTTGGCCATCAGGCATTTCAATCCCATCACTCTCGGTGATCTTGCCCCTCTTTATTGCCACAGTAGTGCACTTTTCCAGGCCAAACTCCATCGAAATGTCTGTGCTGAATATTCGGACTGTGTTTACTAGTGACTGGATTTCTGTGTCTGATTTCCCATACAGCTTCAAATCATCCATGTACAGCAAATGTGAGATTTTTTCTGAGTCTTTGGCCGTTTGATAGCCCAACTTTTATTATTATTATTATTATTATTATTATTATTATTGTTGTTGTTGTTGTTGTTGTTGTTGTTGTTGTTGTTGGTGGTGGTGGTGGTGGTGGTGGTGGTGGTGGTGGTGGTGGTGGTGGTGGTGGTGGTGGTGGTGGTGGTGGTGGTGGTGTTGTTGTTGTTGTTGTTGTTAACAAAAATGACAATACCTTTCCTCTCCCTCAAACTAAGTGGCATGGCCCTCCTGCTGCAGTTCAGCTGAGGAAGAGTTACTGAGCCTTGCAGAGATACACCAGCTGAATCAGTAGAGCCTGAACCAGCACAGATCTTCTGGCTCAGAGCTAATTAACAGGACTAAGAAGATGCCAGTAGCTCTGGGTCTCCAGATGTAAATCAGCATTACAGATGGAGTCTCCAGATGTAAAGCTCTGGGTCTCCAGATGTAAATCAGCATTACAGATGGAGATTGAGACTGGCCTCAAAGAGAGGCACCGCTCAGCAAGATTATAGGCTAGGCCCGTGGTGGCAAACCTTTGGCACTCCAGATGTTATGGACTACAATTCCCATCAGCCCCTTCCAACATGGCCAATTGGCCATGCTGGAAGGGGCTGATGAAGTAGTAGTCTTATCTGGAAGTGGAAATTCTCTACTGGGCTAGGCATTACCCAGAGTCTTTGCAGGAGCAGTTCGAGGCAAGTAGCTATGAGGAATAAAAGGCTTTTGGCAGTAACTGCAGTTGTGGTTGCAAAGTGTGTTCTTCCTGACCTTGCCTGCATTCTACTATTGTCACCAGACCCTGACTATGGACTGGCTTCTTGACCTTGATTTTTGGCTTTTCCTTGTTGCTGTGTACCTTCTTGGCATTTGACTTCTGGTTTGATGGACTTGGTATCTCTTGAATTATTCCCTGTTAAACTATTGTCAGCACAGTCCTAGCTCTAAACCTCCTCAGCACTGTGTGTGGCCATGGTGGCACATCAATTCCACCCAGCCTGCACACTAAGTAAATGTAGTTTTTGAAAGAGATTTTTAAAAGTGCAAATGTTTATACAGAAATAATTAAAATCAATTAAAGTCATACTAGATCTGGCAATAATAATTTGTGTGGTAAACTGATGGTGTTATATGGACACTACTACTTCTAGGCTATCATTTGCATAACTCTTCTGTGTCGTTTACTTGATCTGTATACTAGCCAGCACTTGAACATTTCTTCTTGAGGGCCACTGTAATGGAGGCAGTTGGCTGACAGTGCAAGAGTGGTGCCACTGGACTGTTCCCTGGTGGTGAGGGTGTATCACCAGGTGCACACTGTATAGTGACCTCTGGGGTCCCCAACTGCTGCAGGTGGAGTGGGAGGGGGATGAGATCACTTAAAGCACACAGAGTGCTGCCAACATGTCCATGATCAGTGACAGCCATCAACTGCTCGTGGCCAGTAGCCACCCACTCTGAGAGGCTGTCTAAGCGCAGCTGATCTCAAGACACAGCATCCATCCATTCTTGCCTGGTCTCCATACACTCTTTCTCAATGGCTGCTCATATGGATAAGTAGATGGGGGAATGTGCTACTTTGAAGATGAAAACCAGTGTGGTGTAGTGATTAAGAGCAGGTGGATTCTAATCTGGAGAACCGTGTTTGATTCCCCACTCATCCACCTGAGTGGCAGAGGCTTATCTGGTTAACCAGATATGTTTCCACACTCCTACATTCCTGCTGATTCCTCACATGAAGCTTTGGAACTCTCTCAGCCCCACCTACTTCACAGGATGTCTGTTGTGGGGAGAGGAAGGGAAAGGAGCTTGTAAGCCGCCTTGAGTCTCCTAACAGGAGATAAAGGGAGGGTATAAATCCAAACTCTTCTTCTTCTGTGCAACCCCTGCAACCTCCCAGGTCTTGTTTTCAAGGCCTGGGCAGTGGCTTCAAATCCCTAGCAACATCTGGGACCACATCATCTGCCATACTTAGGGCAGCTCAAGAAGCAACAACTCCTCCCCAGTCTCCCTGTTTCCCACTACACTCCATCCTAGAATGTTGAGCCCACCCACTGCAATAGCTCAGCCACATGTTGTTGCTCCAAGAAGTCTCTAGTGTCCAAGGCCAAGATAACAACCAGCCCAGGCTCCACTGACCATTTCAAGGGGGCAAGGGTACAAAGGTGCTCCAAGACAGAGAAGGTCAGGCAACAGAGACTCAGGGCAAGGGAGAACAGCACTTCAGTCATTGGAACCTACACATCCCTCAGGCATATCCATCCATAGTCCCACTCCTGGTTAGGATTGCTCACATGATCTTTAAGAGTCACTGAGACATCAAGAAGGATCAATGAGATTACAGGGTGGATTTGTTCCCTGCGTCTGTAATAATACTTTATGGGACTACATGTCACATGGGAAGTCTGTGAACATATTGCATCTCCACATGTTTTCTGTAATAATAAATAAACAGCTATTGGTAGGAGTCAGTTTGGGTCAAGACTGCAACACTGGAGTTATATGGCTAACTTTTCCTCCCCCTGCATGTCATTTGCTTAGTGGAAATTGTCCCACCAAAGTATTAGCCACAGTGGGTGGATGAGGAAATCCATATGGTAATTTTTCCCCTGCTACTGCAACTCATAGAACTTTGAGTGTCAGTTCCTATTAAAGAAAAAATGTAGGGGAGAAATTATTCAAAATCTTGCCCAGCACCATGACCTTAATCTAAGTTACTTTCTCAGCTTCTTTTTAATGTCAATTTTCATAATTTTTAAAAGAGACACACTGGGGAATATTGGCTGCATTCCTAAGAACACTTTACTGGGACTTGGCCCCACTGATTAAAATGGATTACTTCTGAGAAGACCTGCTTAGGCTGCTCTCATATTTGTAGACTTCACGTTTAACATGTAATCTGGCCATAAACATCTTTACAAATGCATATTGGGGAAGGGGGCTTCTTGAGACACAGGTATCCGACTGTTTTGAGCCTTTGGGCACCTTTGGAATTCCAACACAGTGGTGAGTCAACCACAAAATGACTGTGAGAAGTCTGAGAGTTAGTTTATGCTTAACTCTTGTAATAATTCATCATTTCAGGCAGAATATCTGTTTAACAGGATGCCTTTTTAAATAAATGTATTATTTGAAAATGTTTTCTTGCATATACATAGCTTGTCTTCAATCACAAACTAATGCATGAATTGCATACATTTATTTATTGATGTCCCATTTGTCTCCCCAATTGGGAGCTTAGAACATTCTTCCTTCCTCCTCCATTTTCTCACAAGAATAACTCTGTAATGTAGCCAGGTAGAGAGTTTGCGATGAGCCCGAGGGTACTTAGCAAACTTCCATGGTAGAAATTGGGGTTTGAACCCAGGTTGTCAAGGAGTAGTCAGCCACTCTATCTACTACATCACACTGGATCCTTGTGGTGTGGTGGCAGTTGCTGCTGAAGCAACATTTTCAAAATCTGCACAGCTTTTTAGAAGTCTGGCTTCACAAAAGCCCCACAGGCCCCACCCACTTTCCAAAAAACACTTGGTGAGCACAAGGAAAGGTGGAGGCAGATGCCTCTGGGGACTTCTGCCTGAAGATGTTGCCAGTCCTCTCTCCTTGTCTTTTCATGCTCACTTTCACCACTGGGTATGACACCAAATGATAAATCTGAAATAGTGTAATTGAGTCCTTTAAAAACCACTTGGGGAGTCTGAGGAAAGAGATCTTTAAAAGAGAAACCAGGGGGAAATGCCATAGAAGGAACAGTGGCAATTTTCCTTGGAGACAAGGATTTTAATTTTCAGCATGTTACCATTTATACATTTTACCTTCATCATTATTTTATTTTCAAAGTAATGCTGACCAAAACAAACACAAGAAGAAATCTGCAAATACCAAAGATCCACGTTTTTGTTCACATAGAATTTCTTGTATAAATATTTTGAAGAGTAATCTTCAGATTATAATGGCTCCTCACCAAAGAGAAGCTATTATAGGAATGGATATGATAAGTGAGGTACCAGGACTGTTCCTTTAAGTCACATCCTTCCACAAGCTCCCAAAAGGGAGTTGGAGAGTCTCATGTTTTTCTTTCAAGAATCTTTATTTTATTTCTCTCTTGCTTTGATTGGCAACTACAAATAGTTTAGAATGAATTTTTTATTGCTGAGCAAAAATTATTATTTCATGAAGATTATGTTGGTTATATATTTCATACCTCTAATAGCATGTTATTTGCTGACAAAAATATTTATTCAGCTGTTCTTACTGAATGGCCACAGAAGCACGTGTCCTTGACAGCAAGGAAAACAGCACCAACCAGGGCATGTGACAATACAGGATGTCTGATACAAAGTGCCATTCTGTGCAGCAAGGATGTAGGTAAGGGGGGGTTCCCAGGTGCAACCCCCCCCATTACATGTCCAAAGCTCTCCCCCTTGTTTGTGAGTTTTTTGTATTTTTAGTGTTTTTTCCATTTTTGGCCTGTGGGGGGCGCAGCTTTTAGGCTAGCAGAGATTCTCCTGATGATACCACCCAGGTTTTGTGAGGTTTGGTTCAGGGGGTCCAAAGTTATGGACTCCCAAAGGGGGTGCCCCATCCCCCATTGTTTCCAATGGGAGCTAATAGAAGATGGGGGCTACACTTTGGACCCCCTGAACCAAACTTCACCAAACCTGGATGGTATCATCAGGAGAGTCTCCTAAAGATACCCTGAAAGTTTGGGGCTGCTAGCTTAACAATTGCACCCCTGACAGCAGGCACCCCCCAAATTTCCCCAGATTCTCCTTTTAAATCCACCCCCTTCGACATGGATTTAAAGGGAAAATCTGACCCAGTTTAAACACTGAAAATGATGCTGTTTCAGGGTGGGGGGTAATCCACCCCAAAAAGCATCAGTTTCAATGTTGTTTTAACTGGGGACCCCAGATTCTCCCTTTAAGGTGAATTTAAAAGTAGAATCTGGGCTCCCTAGTTTAAACACCATTGAAAGTGATGCTGTTTGGGGATGGATTCCAGCATCACAGCGGGCGCCCATGTGGGGGGAGTGCACAAAACTCATATTTTGCACTGGGCTCCATTTTCCCTAGCTACGCCTCTGCCTGGAGAGGAAGGCAGAAGGGACTGCCAGCTGGGAGCCCAGCCAAGGGGGGCAGGGCAGGAGATTTTGCCTTTCCTGGCATTGGAGAGCTGCTTTTATAAGCACTGAGGCTGGGGGCGGGGCTTGTGGAGGTGTGGCCCATAAAAAATCTATACCTATGTCATTGCTATGCAGTTTTCCCTTGAAATCAGTGGGCTTAAATTGGAGCAAGTCTGCATATGAGTGCACACTTGGTGACCTCTAGAAATTTAGGATCTAACAAGGGACATTTGAGTGTAAAATTTTGAAGAATGAGTTTTTATAGCCCACTTTCCTCAACAGTAAGGAGTCTCAACATGACTTCAAACTCCTTCCCATTCTTTCCCCACAACAAACACTTTGTGAGGTAGGTGGGAGTTCTGAGTTTTGAGAGAATTGTGACTAGTCCAAGATCATCCATCAGGCTTCATGAGGAAGAGTGGGGAATCAAACTGATTTCTCCAGATTAAAGTCCACTGTCCTTAACCACTACACCACTACTGCATGTGTAATGAGGAGTGATCTCTATCTGCAATGGGATGGGAGGACAGCTTAATGGGGGCAGAACATAACCATCCTCTGTGCGAAGTCTGAGGAAGCCTGGGGCTGTGAATCTATCTGTAGCCAGCAGGCGAAGTCTGAAAACTCACTGCCCAGATAGGTCTATGTATCTACATGATACTGACAAAGGGCTCTTATATATTTGACTTCAAGATTCTCATTTTCATGACTAGCATTCCCAAGGAAATCTACTGTTTGGACTCTTGTTAGAGAAGATAAAGTTACATCTATCATGAGTAGCACCTCAGAACTATTCAATAAATGCCAATAACATTTGTGTAACCACATTTCAGGGAAAGACCTAAAAAAGCAGTGGTCCTGTTAGGCAAAAAAAGGATCTAATTTTCCCTACAATAGCCTGCAATTCAGATCTGTACACCTTCTTCTGCTCCTTCTCTGCTTGTTGTAATAAACAGGAGTCTTTAGGGCTTCATGCCTTGGCCACATATGGAATCTAATCATTCAGAAATGTGTGTTTCTTGCCATTAGAGTATATCTTAATTTATAAACATTACTTCTAGGAAAGTGAAATATTGCTCTGGAGAGTGTGAGATGACACATCTCAGTTGGTGGGTTCAAGTTACAACTACTTCTAAGAAACATTTACCATCAATCCATAAAATATTAATATTGGCAATGCCTAACATTAAAAATGGTTTTGTACTTGGAAAGAAAAGATTAAGGGAAAGAGTAAAAATCTGTACAGCCTGTATCTCTGAATTGGTTCAGTGTTAATATGCAAAAAAAAAATACATCTGTGATTTTTAACAAAGGCAATATACTCATTTGGGAGGCCATTCAGGACTAAAAAAGGGAAAGGTCAGGTGTTTTACTCTGTTTCTACTGCCCGGAGGATAAAATCTAAGATCCTAGACTTCTCTCCAACGCCCTTAAAAAGTAACATTAATGTGTCCTAAGATCTGTGCATTGAATAAATCTAATTATACAAATAATTCCAGAGGAGTAATTATATCAGTCTGCTGCATTTTGTCCTGCATTCCCACCTTTTATGGGTCCATAACACTGCTGTTCACTTTTCATAAAGTAATGAATTATTTTCTGTATAAAATAATACACCTCCTCTTTCTAACTGGAAAAAAAATGGTCTGCTGTTTCACAAAAACACTATAACATGTTAAAATCCCACATTGTCCTGAAGGAAAAAGCATAGGCTTAACTTTCCCACTAAAATCACTTGGGGAATTACCATGGAATCCTGACTGCATTTACTCAGAAGTAACCCTCAATAAGTTCAGGCACTCACTTGTGTGAAATTATGCATAGTCTTAAAGTATTTAATAGCAATGAAGCACCTGCAGTCACCAGGTCCATGCAAAAGATGAAAAGGTGAGGCAGAAACCCTGTACACAAATTGCCCTCTAAGGCAGCGATTCCCAACCAGGGTTCCGTGGTACCCTGGGGTGCTGTGAGCATGTCCTAGGGGTACCGCAGCAATGCTACCGGCCCCCCTCACTTTTAGCTTGATTATTAAGCCCGCCGGCACCACCAAGGATATGGAGATGGCCCAGGGGGCAGGGCCTGCCACAAGGTCAGCAGCCACTTTCCACCCCTTCCCACCCCCCGTGCTTCCCTTCACCCTGGGAGGGGAAGGTGGGGGTGGCAAGCAGGGGAACTGGGAGGAGAAGGTGGGGGGAGGATGGCAGGGGTACCATGAGATATGAAGAGTGAGGTCAAGGGTACCGTGACGTTGAAAAGGTTGGAAAACACTGCTCTAAGGGAGTCTCTGGGCTCCAAATTCTCCAGGCTTTTTTCCCACCATGACCCTCTTTTTTACTTTCTTTAGAAGAGTCAATTTTGACACCAGTACCCCACAAATATCAGAAAGCAATATTGGAATCTGATTGGATAGCCTCAATCCAGCTTTCTTCAGTTGAGCCAATAGGAGTTCTCTGTGAGTGTCCCACCTGACTGCTGAGCTTTTCAAAACTTACTGGCTGTGATGGAGAACAGGTTGATAGGTTGACAGAGGTGTTACTACTTTAACATGCCACAGAAGAAAGAGAGTGTGCATGGAGTTCGGCCATCATAATTGCAGGCTCACTTAATTAGGAAATACTGAGCTTGTATGATCATGCACCACACCCCAGACCAGTGTCACAACATGAGATTAGCTGACATGCTTAAGTTCATGAGTGTATGGAGGCATCATAAAGTCTATCTGTTGGGAGTGACATCTCTCCTTTCTGGGCCTTTCTGCCTGCATCCAATATTGCTATTTCAGGTTCACTACTATGCATTCAGGACTGAGAAGGATTTATGTTGGGTCCCCATACTTGTAACAGAGACTAAATCTGTTATTGCCCTCTTGTATGTATGTTATTTTTAAAGTTCACTTGATTGTTTTAATGTATGGTGTAACCTGCCCTGAGCCCTATGGGGATAGGGCAGGATATACATTTGAAAATAAATAAACTGCCGCCTCAGGAAGCTGCCACAGTGCCCACCCAGCACCCGCTTCTTTCTCCACACCCGCACATGCCAGCCCTCTTCCCAGGAGCAGCAGCAAGTAGAAAGATTGTGGGATGTGCAGAGCTCCAGGAACTTCCTGGCAGAAAGGTGTGGGAGAGTCACAAAGACAGTCTGTGGCAGGGGGACACTGGACTAGGTGGTGAATGTTGTACCGTGCCACACTAGAGGGAGTATGGCTTGCACTCGGTGGTGGTGGCTCTGCCCTGGCTCACAGCTTTTGGCAGCAGGCATGCAGTGGGAGGGACATGCAGCCATGGTGGAGCTGGTGAGGCTGAGTGGTATGCTTCCAGCAGCAGCACCAGGAGCGAGCAAGCGCCTGCCCACCTGCTTGGAGAGGTAAGGGGCAGAGCACATTTTTGGAAGGGCCAGGGGGTGCAAATTCAATTCCTGTCCCAGGCGCCATTTTCTTCAGGTATGCAATTGAGGGAGGCTTCAGCTTCAGAGGACCATATATCAAACCAGGGCCGCCACCAGGGCAAGTACAAGCAGGGCAGAAATGCTGTTGAACTGCCTTTGTTGGAGCAGCCTTCCCACCACCAAGCCAATAAAAGGGTTAGTGGGGGAAGAGGAAGGGGAGGACAGGCACTCAGCTCTATGTTGGGTCAGGTATCATCATTTGGGGAAGTAACAGGACAGCTAGCCATGATATGTGAGGAGAGATGAAGTGGTGCCACAAGGAGGACAGGCTGCAAACCTGGTAGGGGAGACCATTTAAAAGAAGGGATCACCTTTAATGCATCAATGACATGAAATAAATATTAACAAAGGTTGATAAGGAGAATGGAACAGGGAAAGACATTCAGCTAAGGGCAACCCCTCCCACTAAGGCTTGAACAGGAGGGAGACTGGAGATTTCTGACATCAAACAGTACACAGCTGGAATTATTAAAGCTGCAGCCTGTTATTCACCCACTCTGTGAGTCATCTCCTCTAAAAAACTTCTATCCACATATCCCAGCTTTCTCTGCACAAAATGGGTCTTCATAGTGGGTTACCATAAAAAACTAGCCCATCAACCAGTAAGTAGCATATAATTATATATTTTTAACTTTACTATAGAACCAACAATATTTACATCATCATCAGTCAAAACCAACATCAATTAAGAGAGAAAGCCTAATCTTTTTAATGAGGCATACTCCCAGGAAAGCTTTTTAAAGAAAATGTAGTAAAATATATAAAAACTAGTACAACAATCAAACAGGAACATAAACAACTATGGCCTTATTAACAATTTTAAAAAGAGGCACCATTTTAAGAGTGGTGGTAAGACTGGTGAAAAGCAAACTTTCCTTAAGGCGTTCTCTTCCTCCCTTTCTCTGCAGACATAATTGTTTCAGTTTGCATCATTTGAAGTAAACAGACATCTGGAATCAAGTCACAGCCTGCATAACATCTGAGATGACACTGCAAATTTCTACTGGCAGAAAAGATTTACTGGCTGATTTCAACACTTTATAAGCATAACAGCTTCTGTATCTCCACTGAAGAAAATTATGCAGATAGAAAAATTCTTATGGTGTTTAAATTGGAGACTTAATAGACTATCTACAAGAGATGCTAACTGGAAGACTGTGGTCATGGCTTGATTCCAGCACGCTGTACAATATATCCCTTTGAACCCTAAGAATCTCAGCTCTCATTTTTGAAAAGATCAAATTTCTAGCATTTTTAGGACTAGAAGTGCTGCTAAAAATGTGAGTCCAGAAAGTTAATAGAACAAGCAACCAGATCTAGCAACTAGAAAATAGATTCTTCCTAACTCTCTGCTTTTCTCCCTTCATATTTGTGTGTGCGTGTGTGTGTGTGTGTGTGTGTGTGTGTAAAGTTCCATTAAGTCACATCTCACTTATGACAACCCCTAGTGGTGTTTTCAAGGCAAGAGACATTTAGAGGTGGTTTGCCATCACCTGCCTGCATATCATGATCTTGGCATTCCTTAGAGGTCTTCCACCCAAAAACTTCCCAGAGCTGACCTTGCTTAGTTTCTGAGAGCTGACAAGATCAGGCTAGCCCGGGCTATCCAGGTTAGGTTTTTCTTCCTACATGCCAGTAACCTATATATCCTACTGTCTACACTATTCCCCTAAGTTTGTTTTGCTATTTCCTACATGAATTGAAATAAATGGAAACCTACATTGACTAGGACTGATTCCACACAAGGGTCTCCCCACCAGCACCAATGGTCATGTTGCTGGTATAAATATGCTTAATTTGCCCTTGCAACAGAGAATGCACATGGCACAGAATAATCCCGTTTTTCACCCTTGTTAGCCATAGTTTCCCTTTCACGCAGATTCAGATTGCATCTCCTCTCCACTGCTTTTATGCTGATCTCATGACTAGAAGCGTGCACAACTTTTCCCCAGGGTTTTTGGGGTTTTTTTTTGGGGGGGGGTTATAGACCCAGAATTTTTTTTCAAAGCCAAACCCCCCCCAAAAAGTCCTTTGAAGATGGGGGATCACAAGGGGCAAAATTTTCCACTCCCCAATACCTGAAGGCAATGAATGCTCCCTAATTATGATAAGATCTTCTTTTCTTTACTGATGGTCAGCTTTTCTATGATCCACTTCAAAATAAATGTTTAACTGAACCAGCTTAGGGAATGAGGTAACCCTTCCACCACCTTTGAAGAAGAGGAAGAGGAAGAGGAAGAGGAAGAGGAAGAGGAAGAGGAAGAGGAAGAGGAAGAGGAGGAGTTTGGATTTATATATTTTGCAGCAGCTTCCTGTAGTTGTCTTTTTATAATGCAATGTGTTATTGCTCTCTTTCACCTGGTGGGCTCCAAAAGACGTCATGTGGAAGCAGCTGTTGTATTTTCGGGATGCAAAAAGGAAGTGTTCTGCAATTGGATGCTGATGAGTGAGAAGGCTGTGAAGAGGTTCAGGGTAGGGTTGAAGGGCAAGGAGCTGGACTGTACCACCACTGCTGCGAAAGCACATTCCTGGGGACTCATCCATGCCACTTCAGGGCATACACCAAGCACAGGGTGATCCGGAGGCTGAAGAGCAATAAACTTTGGCTAATGCTCCCGCAAGAAAGCAATCTGATGTCCATATGCAAAAATCGACAAATGTTTATTAGTCCAAAGTGATAGTGTGGTTTGTAATCTATTTTGATAGTATTTGGCTGTAGCGGTGAAATACCGAATCCATTGCTTGGTCACCTCTCTCAGGTTGGGCCTATTGTAACTTCAAGCTCTACGGAGGCATTCCCTTGCGCGTTTGATCCGGAAACTGAAACTGGTCCAGCACATGCAGTGGCTCCAATTGCTCACAGGGGAAGCCTTTCGAGGACCACAGCACAACCATTGTTAGCGCCGTCTGCACTGGCTCCCAGTTAGACTACCGAATGCGTCTTCAAAGGTGTCAGGTTGCCCCGATCTTCAAGACCTTACAGCGGCCTAGGACCCTCGTACCTTAACCGAGGACCGCATTACCCGCTATGTCCCAGCTCGAAGCACTCTGCGTTCGGCAGGGGCCAATTTACTGGAGATCTCTGGCCCCTCAATGATGCGGCTAGCCTCCACTTTTCGGGCTAGGGCCTTTACGGCTCTAGCCCCTGCCTGATTAAGAACACTCTTGCTATCTCAACTGTATCCGAAGACCCCTGTGGGACCTTGCAGGGACATCCGCGGGGCCTGTCGGATCGAGTTGTTCCACCGAACTTTTGGAGCTCCAACCTCTGAATTTAAGGTTGGAATCCACTATTAACGGGATCCATTATTAAGATCTATGCGTCCCTCATACCATCGGGACCATTACCCCCTGTTGCTAAAGAGATCAGGTTTAGGTGGGACGCCATCTTGATATATCATAACTGCTGTTTTTATTATAACTTATGGATGCCTATGATGTTTTTATGTGATTTTATGTTGTACACCGCCCAGAGCCCTCCGGGGATTGGGCGGTATATCAAATTAAATGAATGAATGAATGAATGAATGAATGAATGAATGAATGAATGAATGAATGAATGAATAATGTGAGGGTGGGTGGAGGAGTACTTTTTCACAGCCTGTCTGTTAACTTCGGGATGACATTCAGTCAGTCAGTGAGTGGTATTTCGCATTTATATATAGATTGGTACTAATAACTTCTTGAGCACATCATTAACTAACAGATATCATATGCTTATGGACTGAAATAAAAATCACCGGCTTATTAAGTTATTAAAATACTTTTGTTCTCAAAGTGGTTTATATAAAACAGGGAAGAATGACACTCCATTGTCTAAGTTTCTGTCAAACTATTGCCTAGGACAGCAGTGAAAGGCAGTCTGAATAAGAGTGGGTTCTGCATTTAGAATACATATTGGAGAGGAAGAATCCTTCTTGAGTTTTATGTTGCCTCCAGCTGTAGCAAAGTCAAATCTGGAGTGTTTCAGGATCCTATCTTTGGCAGATAGTTCTCATAGTTCTAAGAACCAAAACATTACTTTCAAGCTGGGCCTATTATTACTTACATAACTCACACTTTGATTTATATACCAATGCAAGGAATGAGAAAACACTTGCCTTTCCTTGAAAAAAAATGATTTGAATTGGAAGGAAACATTGAAAAATGAAGGTATTTAATAGGAAATTAAATCCCAAACTAAAAGACATGGTATGGCCAAAATGTAATTAGACTCATACAGTCCTTATAAACTACTAGGACTATTTGAAGACGTGTCTTGATGGAAATTACTTTTACTTGAAAATTATATTTTATACAAGATTGATTAATTGTCTTATTTTCTTTGCATTTTAACTCAGTTAAATCAACTTCTTCCTGTAAATATGCTTGTGATTTTCTGCTTTATAAATCAAACTGGCACTAGATTACAAATGGCTCTGTACTTCTGTCTCATATACATTTTTCAAAGTTGAAAGCAATGATTGTGTTATATTCATTAGAGAAAACACAACCATTAGCCAGGTCTAAGTCAACTTGCACACATAGTCCTAGATAATCCTGATGGATTTAGCTCAGCCATTGCATCCTTTGATACCAGTACTGGCTGGGCACATGTCAAGTATGTCTGTGACATGACCAGTGACCATGTGGTAAGAGGCACCAACACTGGCCAGATCTAAGCCAGTGCCATGGATGGAGATGCTACCTCCAGTGAAAATCCAAGCCCAGTCATCACTGTAGGGCCTCCTGAGTAGCATCCCACCAGAGATTTTCATTGTAGTCCAACTCTGTTAAACTGTGTCAGAATCAACACTGTAACTGCAGATCAGAGGAAGGAACATTTGTGTTTACTAGGCCACATTCCTAGCCAAAAGCCTCTTATGACATCAATGGAACTTGAACCATCTTGTGTTCTCTACTAAACCTTTTTTTTCCAGAACACTTAATACTGGCCTTTTCTGAGTTACTGTGTATGTAATGGCAGACACGAAGGTCTACATTTTCCTCTTACAGCATCTATTAAAAATATCAACCTGTTTGGAAATATTTATCTGCCTAAATACAGAAATTTATGATGCTATGGAGCAAATGAACTATTCGAAAACACACCATATAACCTAGCTTTGCTGAAGCTCACAGATAAATATACACTCTTCCAATACTAAAGATCTAGATTTTTGAAAGAACTAATCTATATATATAAAAAGCTAACCGTTCGTTTGTGAGTCATGCTCTAACTCCGAAACCACTGGACCAAATGCTCTCAAAATTTCACACGTGGTTGCTCATGTATGCAAGCGTGTTTTTCACACCTCCCCCTCCCTTGGGTAATGCACCTGAGCCAGTAAAACACTTTTCTCCCCACACATGCAGCCCCACAGCTGCCCACTCTGCCACCGAATGCTGCGCCCGTTACACCCATGCACCCTCATGCTGCCTCGCCAATTGGCCGCGCCGCCTACAGCTGCGTCACTGCATTCTTCCACCGCCTGCCGCCAGTGCCCATTCCCTCCACCCACCACCTCCTGCTATGCATATCCAACACCGGCAATCCGTCTGCACGCCCACCACACTCACCACGCTTCACTCCCGCACCCACACATTCCCAGCCACCTACTTTCGCGCCACTTTCCACTGCCCCTCATGGCCCCAACGCCGATGCGCCTGGCTCCACCCCTGCCTCCACGCAAACCTCTGCTGTCTCCATGCCTCCCTCTGGCCCAACTTCCCTTGCCCCAAACGCCCACAACAAGAAGCGGCGCCGACTTACCGGGGCCGCCATTGCTGACGGGGGAAGGGAGCTGTGTCTCCGTCGCGGTGGCTCCTCCCCCCAATGGCTGAACACAAGGCATGCGGGCAGCAGCGCAGCCGATTGGATCCCGGGCGGAGAGGCGCACAGTCATGACGTGGACTGATTGGCGCCTCCCACCCACAATAAATTGCCAGGCCAAGCCTCGTGACGCCCCTTTGCTCGGCCGGCTTGAGATCGTCGCGTGGATTGTTTGGAGCTCTGCGACGCCAGTTCCTTGCCGCAGGAGTGAGCGCTCCCCCCCCTTTCGCCTAATTGCGCCTTTCCTCCTCTTTTCTATCGTCGGCTCCGAGCGCTGCTCCGGCCCCGCAGCCCGCCGGCCCCCGCAGCCTTCTGGCCTCCGCGGCCCGGGCCACGTGCCGCTGCCCACCTTGTCGGTCCGCCGGCACACCCCAGCTTGGCCGCCTGCCTCCAGTATCGGCAGAGAAGCGATCACGCGCCACCCCCCTTTTCTTTTTTGTGTTTTGGTAGCTTTCCTTATTAGGAACTTAGGAATCAAGCCGGCCATGCCCCCCAAGCGAAGTATCGCAGCCAAGCCTAGTGCTGAGAGGGCTCGGTCCTCCACCAACAGTGGGAAGGCTGGTGCTAAGCACAAGCACGTGGTGGATGCGGCCCCCTCCTCCCCTCCACGCCTGCTGCGCTGCTCAAGGGGCCAAGCCACAAAACGCCACCAAGCCCTACTGGGCTTGGACCCGCAGCCGGTGCTTTTGAGGCCTTCAGTAAGGCAGGAGGCTCTGCGGGAGCAAGACGGTGGCCCCCTCATTTCCAATCTTACCAGGCCCAGGGAGGGTACCAGGTCAGGGGCCCCCAGGCCCAGGGCATCTGCTCAGCCCCCTAGAAGGCGGGGAGGGCACGATGCTCCTGCACGGGGGCCACCCCCCCAGTTGGCGCGGGCTCTTGGCCATGGTGGCAGCCCTCCGCCTGCTCCTGTTTCATCTTCCTCCAAGTGGGCAGAGATGAGCAACCTCCTTGTTCAGGGCATGGCGAAGACGCTGGTTCAGTTTGCCCCAGGGGGGGCCTCCCGGTGATTCATCTGACCGAGAGGTCAGTCAAGGGAGTGAACCCTTTGAGGGTCCTGAGGAGGGGGTTTGCTCTTCTCCCCCACAGGAAGCTGAGGACCCTGGCCAGGGTTCCACATCTTCTGAGGAAGACGATTCATCGGCCGGGGCTGGGAGAGCTCTCCAGAAGAAGAAGCATAAGAAGTTGTCACGGCGACGCCGGCGACAGGATTCCTCTACCAGCTCGTCGTCCAGTGAGTATTCTTCAGAGGATGCCTTCCCACACGAGGATGGGACCTATTGGGCCACCCCTGAGGCACTCCCTGTTCTACCCCCTGCTCTGGAGAAGCGTAGGGAAAAATGCCTTCAAGCATTCGCAGATGCGGCCTCCAGCCTTCCTGCTGGTTTGGCTGACCACTCTGCGCTCCCTGACTGCCCCCCCTCCCGGTTTTCACATTTCAAAAAAGCTCAGGAACAGGGCCCTTAATGGCTACTACGTGGACGTTTTTGAATTCTTACGCCCTATAGGGACCCCTGGGTAATCCGGCAGATCTCCCCGTGGACCTAATACCAAGGGACGGGTGGAACAATCGTTCGAGAACTGGCTAGCTGGTTACAGAGAGTATGCCAGGCTGATTGCGGCCGCCTTCCCGCCTCGGGCTTGGCAGCTTATTTCGCACCAGTACCACGTTTTCAGGGCCCGGTCTATCGCCGGCGACGCCGCTGCCATCAGTTATGATGAGGAGGCTCGAAAGAGTGCCTCCTATACACCCCATGCCCGTCTGGATGTGGTTTACAACCCAGCCTGGACCTATTCAGTCCAGCCCTATGCCCGCCAGCAGACCCCTGGCTTCAAGAAGCGGGGCGCCTTTAAGGGCGATGGGCGTCTGGTTTGCTGGGAGTTCAATTCAGGCAAGTGCCAACGCACACGCTGCAAGTTTGAGCATGCCTGCGAGGCCTGCTTTGGCCCCCACGCCCGCATTTCTTGCTCAAAGGGCAAGGGCTCTCTGCCCTTTCGTGGAGCCTGACCCGCCACCGGGTCCGTTGCCAAAAAGGATGGTGGGTCGGTAACCAGCACCACGCCCGGGCAAAATTAGTCCTCTCAGCACTCACCCCCTTAGATCCCTGGCCCCCACCCCCATCCGTCAGGCACCACTTTTTCAGCTCCTCAACCATTACCCACGCAGAGCGGCTGCAAGGTTCCTCGGGGAGGGCTTCCTGCACGGCTTTCGCATTCCTTACTCAGGCCCCCGGGTTTCTACAGATTGCCATAATCTGCAATCTGTCAGGGAAATGCCCCAGGTGGCAGCGGCCAAGATAGCCAAGGAGTTGGAGGCAGGCCGGGTAGCCGGCCCTTTCCTCCCCCCCTTCCTAATCTCAGGGTCTCTCCCCTAGGGGTTGTCCCTAAGAAGGCGGCTGGGGAGTTTAGGCTCATTCACAATTTGTCCAACCCCAGGGGGTCCTCAGTGAATGATTTTATCGATCCCGCCCTCACCTCTGTGCGTTATGCCACCTTGGATCATGCCATATTGCTGATCCAACACTGCGGCCCTGGGGCGCAGCTCGCCAAATGCGACATTCAGTCCGCTTTTCGGCTGCTCCCGATACACCCCGATGATTTCGATTTGCTGGGCTTTAAATTCGAGGATTGCTGGTACTTCGACAAGGCCATGCCTATGGGTTGCTCTGTGTCTTGTTCTGCCTTTGAGACATTCAGCACCTTCCTTGAATGGGCCGCCAGGGTCAGGGTACCCCACTCCTTTATCACTCACTACTTAGACGACTTCCTGTTCATAGGCGGGTCCGGTACCCACGAGTGCGACTGGGGGCTCGCCACTTTTCAACTCCTCTGCATGGAGTTAGGGGTGCCGCTAGCCAACACCAAGATGGAGGGCCCGGCTACAGCTTTGGTTTTTCTTGGCATCACCCTTGACACCATGGCTGGCACATCACACCTTCCTCAGGATAAACTTGACAAGCTCTCAGGGTTGCTCGGTGGCCTTTTGCAAAGGCAGAAATGTACATTAAAGGAGATCCAGGTTGTAATAGGCCACTTGAATTTTGCATGCAGGGTTGTCTCCCCCGGCCGCCCTTTCTGTGCGCGGCTGGTGCAAGCTACCAGGGGTGTAGCCGCCCCACATCATCACATTAGACTCTCAGCTGGCATCAAAGCTGATCTAGCAGTTTGGCAGGAGTTTCTTTCGCATTACAATGGTATATCACTCTGGCAGACCTCTTTACAGTTGCAGGATGACCTACAGGTACATTCAGACGCCTCGGGGAGCTGGGGCTTTGGGGTCTATTTCCAGGGTAGGTGGTGCGCCCAGCCCTGGCCTGACCACTGGGCGCACGTGGGCCTCTTAACTGATTTAACCTTCTTAGAATTTTTTCCGATATTGACAGCGGTTTACCTTTGGAAGAGCACCTTTTCGAATAAAAGGGTGAAATTCTGGTGCGACAACCAGGCGGTGGTGGAGGTTATTAATAAACAGTCATCTCGCTCAGAGCGGGTCATGCGCCTAGTGCGGAGGTTGGTAATGTGCTGCTTGATCAATAACATCTCCTTTTCTGCTCAGCATATTCCAGGCTTAAGCAACGAGGTGGCGGACGCCCTGTCCCGGGCTCAGATAGAGAGGTTCAGATCTCTGGCCCCCAAGGCAGAGGTCCTCCCGGGGCCGTTTCCCTCCGAGCTTTGGAACCTTGGCAACAGCGCATTGCTCTGAAGGTTCTGGATTCCCTCTCTTCATCGACCCAGCAGGCTTATCATGGGGCTCTTTGGGCCTTCCTGCTCTACCAAGGGGGTCTTCCGGAACTTCCTGCTGCAGCCTTCCAGGAGGCTGCTGTGCTGCGATACTTGGACCACTTGCAGTGTTCGGGACGCTCAGCTAAGACTGCCTGCTTGTATTTAGCCGCCTTGTCTTTCTTTTGCAAGGCATCAGGCATCCCTGACCCCTCCCACTCCTTCATCGCTCAGCAAGCTGTTAAAGGGTGGGCCAGGAGCACCACGTGCAGCAGGGATGGCCGCCGCCCCATCACCTGGGAGCTCCTGCAGCGCCTAGCTGACGTTATCCCTAGGGTCTGCACTAGTACTTATGAAGCACTACTGTTTAAGGCCACGTTTTCATTGGCATTGTTCGGAGCTTTTCGCAGCAGTGAGCTCGTGTCTGCCTCACGCACTGATCACAAGGGCAAGGCCATCGCCTTCCATCGCATAAGTCATCAGCATCTTCTGGATGGGTATCATTCGCGATCCTATTATGATGGCGTCGCAAAATCTGATCAGGAGCTCCTCGGGTACCCCCATTTTCATGGGGGCCATGCCGGCTGGTGGTCCCTGCCCTGTCGCTGACGCAGCCGCTTTTCTCGCCACCCGCCCTCGCCAGCAGGGGCCATTCCTGATTCACAAGGATGGGACCTGTCTTTCCCGTTATCAATGGGCCTGTGTTTTTCGATTATGCTTAAAGGCTTTGCACCTCCCATACTTGGAATACGGTCTGCATTCCTTCCGCATTGGCGTGGCCACCACTGCCGCCTCCCTGGGCCTCCCTCCAGAGAGAATTCAATCCGTGGGAAGGTGGCGCTCGGGAGCATACAAGGCTTATGTGCGGCCTCATTTATGTCACTGACTTGCACTGTTTTTAGTTCTTCCTTTAGGCTCTGTGTGCCATGTTTGGGTGATCGGGCACAGCATTGTCTATTGGGCATCGCGTTTTGCAACATCTCCCGGATGGGGAAGACACCTGGGCCTTCCTTCTGGAGTCATCATTTCATGGACTGGCATTAGAGGGATGCGTTGGAGTTCATTACTGCCGCTCATAAAGGACATGGTTCGGCGCAGAGGACACACACGGGCCCTTGTACTACATCTCGGAGAGAATGATTTGCCAGCAACCAGGAGTGTGGTTTTGCAACAAGCAATGCTGGAGGACCTGGCTACCATCTCGGCCTTATTACCCAACACTACCCTCTTCTGGTCCAAGATGCTCGAGCGGAGGTCATGGTGTGGGGCGGTCGATCCCAAGCAGGTGGATTTAGCCAAATTAAAGATGTGCCGCACGGTGTCCCACTGGGTGTCCTCATCCGGGGGGAGATGCATATGGCACATGGACATTTCTCACAAGCTGGAGGCTTTATACAGGAAGGATGGGGTGCACTTGTCGGACTGGGGCATGGACCTTTGGCTCCACAGCCTGAGGAGTGAATTGTGTGATTGGCTAGGAGAATAGGGCGTTGGCGGGAGCAGGGCTTGGCCCGGCTCTGTGGTGGTTTGCGCATGGGGGAATGATCTATGGTTAGGGTTAGCTGCCTGCTAACTAGTTTGGAGCCTCCTAACGAGGTTTGGGATGGAGCAAGCCGGGGACAGTTTGGCCCAGGCATGGGTTGAATTGGCTTGCTCCCCCTACCCACAGTAACAGGGAGAGTCTTCAGGCAGCGGCCCAGCGCCCATCTGATGCTCTCCCCTTCGTTGCTGCCAGGCACCGGTTTATATATTCTGTTTCCTCAAACAGGCGGGTTTGAGGAAAGTGGGTGTTGGAGGACAGCCTGCATGGCCTGCCCAACACTGGATCAATCCCCCATGCGGCGCCTGCGCTCTATTCTGTCAAGCCAATAAATCCAGGCTATGGCCAAATTTTATACCATAAATAAAGTGTATTGTTTTATTTCACAGCTTTAGTCTTTTATACAGCGGTCTTTCTCTCCCTCTGGTGGAAATGCACCATGCTCCCTGCCTAACTCTGTGGCAACTTCTGCTGCCCCTCACGCCCGCTACAATGGCCCTGCCTCCACGCCTCGCTGCGCTGCAACTTGAGCTCCCCCTCACAGCCGCCACACTGATGCTGCAGCACCACCCCTCGCCCCCTGCAAGTAAACATCTTCTACATGACAAAAGTAAGAACTCTTCCCCTCAGAGGACGGTGCAGTGTTTCATGGCCCACCTACATGCATCATTCCCCTTCTTCTCCATTGCACCCTGGGATTAACGCTGACGTCCCCTCCCACCAGCAGACCCCCCCCCATCACCACCACTCCAGCACCATAGCAGCACAGGTAATGGCGCATGCTGCTCCACTCGACGCAGGTGAGAAGTGGCTGTTTTCTTGGATCCCCCCGCTTTGCACCCCAACAAAACTGCTGCACACCATGGATATCTCCGGAGGCAGATTGCCCAGAAGGAGTGGATCTCCCTTTCATCTTGCAACCTGTTATTTCATGAAGAGGCAGGGAAACCCGGCAGACATGCACAGAAGGAGCCGGGGCGGGGGGGCACATTCTTTGGCTAATTTTCCAGCTAAGTTCTCCAGCAGAATTTTTACGGCAGCCTTTAGATCTCCAATGGAATCCGCTCACCCTGCCCCCATGCCTACTTGAGCCGAGGAACAATGTACTCTACCCCCCACGTTGGCCAGTCATACAAAAACAGCCCCCCCAGACACGGCCCAAAGCCATGCCTCTCCCCCTCCTCCATCTCACTTACCCACATCTCTGCCCCCCAGCTCATAGTCCCAGAAGATCACTTTGGCTGTGTATCACCAACTGCCTTCTTCTGCCTCTGAATAACGCCCTTCACACTACAGGACGTGCACTTTCAAACCACTTTTGATATACTACCCAACTGCACTTTACCATACAGAATTCTAAAACCCACTTGGAAGCAATTGTTCAACAGGATGCCAACTGCCTTCTTCTACCTCTCCCTCTGTATCCAGGTACAACATTTACATCTGTCGGAGACTAGGAAACACAGTAATGGATTCAAATTATGAGAAAAGACATTTCACCTAGCCATAAAACACACCTTCAGAAGTAAGGGCTATTCTCCTCAGAGAATGGCGCAGTCTTTCCTTACACAGAGCCTTAATGGCCATCTGTTGGAGAGGGGGAATACAATCACAGGGATCAACTGATCGATTCTCATTATGAGAAAAGTAAGGGCTTCATTAACACAGGCTTAATTTTCTTTCATTTCCTTTTCACCACACTCAGCCACAGCAACGCGTGGCCAGGTATCACTTGTCTTTCATAAAATCAAGATATTTGTCTTGTTAAATACTTATTCATCCTGTTTTATGCCATGAATGTTTGAATGTTTCCAATTTGTTCATTTTGAAGTTCATTGATATTACTTGAGAGAAAGAGCCTGATTGAAAACTGAGAATGACATCAAGATACCAGAACGCATTAGCACAAACAAAATCCATGGCGAAGGAGCAAATTATATTTTGAGTGACCTATTTGAAAGAAAAATTCCTGTGAGCCAACATGAAGACTTCCACATTCAAAAAATGGCATGAGAAAACTTGGGGCATGAGGAAAATTTGGAGAAATTCTAAATATTTGCAAAAATCTGCTTTAGCTTTTTTTGCAGCATAAAAGTCTGACCTCTTTTGAACTTTAAAACGTTTCTTGAGAATGTATAAACTGACGGTACAGCTTCAGTTGCCAATTTTTAAAAATATCCTGCTAAGATGACAGATGGAGGCATATTAAACATTCAGAAGGGCAAATGGTACAGTAATAGTATTGCATGGCAGATGATTGGTAAGTATTCCAGCATCGCTGCAAGAAAATGAGAAAAATTGATAACAAAATTTGTGACATGCTTATATATTTCAACTGGTAGAACTAAGTTGAAAAACTCCAGTTTCAGAAGAAAAAGCAGTAAATATGAGGACCAGGATGCCTTGGGCATGATAAGCCGTTCCCATACTGATAACTTTTGGAAGAAAGTGTTACGGATATCACAGACTGCAAAAAACCCAAAATAAATGGGTTCTAGATTAAATCAAGCCTGAATTGTCTCTAGAAACTAAAATGACAAAACTACCGTAATTTGGTCACATTATGAGAAGACAAACATCACTGGGAAAGACAATAACGCTAGGATAAGTTGAAAACAGCAGGAAAAGTGGAAGACCTAATGTGAGATGGATTGATTCTATAAAGAAAGCCAGGGCTGTCAGTTTGCAAGACCTGAGCAAGGCTGGCAGCAATAGGACATTATGAAGGACACTAATTGATAGGGTCATCATCAGTTGGAAGTGATTTGACAGCACTTAATACACATGCATGCACATACACAAATGCACACATATGCTGAAAGCTAACATGTGAGAAAGAGAACATAATATAAGATCTTTCCTCTAACCCAACGTTTGCAAATACTTTGTATTTATGAAACATGACCATTGGAATTATATTGAAAGTTCTGGATCCTGTTATTTTCTGTGGTGTTCATTAGGAATATCCAATTGCAAGTGGAATTGCCTAGCATTACTCTTAATCCGCCTGCTTGCCATCTCTTTGTCAACACTACCAATACCTAAGGAAGTATTTCCAGCCACTTTTCTACAGTCAATATTTTTATGGGACCTCCATTATTGCACTTGTTTTGTTTGGCAGAACATGAGAAATCCCCTACATATACACCAACCTATAGACATGACATTTCATGTGTCTTGAGCTTTAGAGCAAATAAAATTTATAAACTGAAAAGCTGTGTGAGGTTCATTACTTAGCAGGGGAGTATCTCCAAGGTGATTTATGTAGAATTAGAAATCAGTAAAGTAGTTCCTCTCATGAATTTTTGTCTCATGTTCCTCTAACCACAAAAATCTAACAAATTAAATACCCAAGAGGATTTTCTGACACTGGGTTTAAAGATGGATGAGCACAAAGCAATAGGTCATATATCCTAAATGTATGTCCAAATTATTTACATCTTAACCTGTTGCATTGTTTAATAAAAGAGACTGCAAAAGGGCATATCGATACCAAAAAAGAAAGAGAAATTCTTTACATCTTAATAAGTTGCATTACTTTTTTTAAAAAAAAGAGGCAGTACAAAGGACATATCAGAGTACATACTTTACCAAAATACTTTACCACACACAAAAAGCACTGCTTATGAGTGAAAAAAATGGTGAGGGGGAAAGAAGAATCACATAAGACCACAGAAATACTGACAAAGTGGACTTTCCCCTTGGCTATTTGCTCTGATTTGGGCTGCCAAATGAAGGATATTATTTCCAAGCTTCCACACAACCACGTTGTCCCACCGGTTTCCTTTTACAATTTCCCTTTGCATTTTCTGTGTTTTCTCAAACCAACTTTGATTTGATGTTTTCTCCTGATGAATAATTTCAAAAGGAGCCACCCACATTTCAGTGCCGCTATACTGTGCAGCAGTCAAGTCACTGAAACTTTCAGCAGAGGTACTACATATAGTGTCTTGATGGTTTGAAAGGAATTTTTGAAGAATTCAGTAATAATTTATTTAATACATTTGATTATAATTTGTTGTTAATTGTTATAGTTAACTACTTATTATTATGTATTTCTTCGGGATGGGTATTTTGACTCTTTGGGCACCCCATGAATAGTCAGCAAAAGGGGTCCCTCCAGAGAGGCAAAACAACCAGGGACGTTTCTTGGTCCCCTTATGGGTCAACCAACCAGAGAAGTCCTCTGGAGATCAACTAACCTTACAAATTCAGAGGCAAGAAACCATTTGTCCAATCATGGCATACTTGAAAGAGGAGGGGGAATTATTAATGGTTTGTATGTAATACTTCAACTACTCTAGCATCTCTTTTTGTAAATATTTTTACATTTGAAAATAATATACAAATATATTTTCCATTTATCTTGAAATTCTTGATTAGGTATCCTGTTTCAATTTGGATGCAGATTAGCTGTCATAGAAATGGTCTGCACAGGATTAAAATTCATTCTGAATAAATATGTTAGGGCTCAGCCTGGTCTGAATGGGAATCCCTGGGAGGAAGACTCAGATAGAGAAGAGGGGACAGTGTTGGTTCCAGATTCTCAGGCACTTGTAAGGCTGAATACACTCAATTGCAGTTAACTTAAAGATAAGAACTTTATTGATTTGCATCGCCCTAAATACAGGGTGCTGTAACTGAGGCTTCGTGTCCTCAGTTCCAGTATTTATTTTATTTCTGAACAACAACCAATCAGCTTTCTCCCTCCACCCAGTCTCTGGTCTCTCACTGGCCGTGAAGCTCCAGTGGGATGTAGCTTCTCAGTTTGTTTTCCCGCTCTTGTTGGAAAAAGGCGGGATCCGGTAAATGCTGGGAGTTGTAGTCCTGACAGGCACTACCCGCAGGACCAGGTCCACAGGCTCAGGCAGAGCATTCAGACTGGGATCCACAGCCAGATCCAAGATCTGAGATTCCCCAGCAAGAACTTAGCTCTGAGACTCTTCAGCACCTTGATACAGAGCCAGAGGGGACCCTGACAGCTCCCTCACCCCCCACCCCGTCTCCAGAGCCCAAGGAGCAATGCTGGAGGAGATTACGTGCTAGTTTGCAGCAAAGGAGATACAGCAGCAGGTTAGCAGCTATGAGGTGAGCTAGAGTATATGCAGAGTCTTTTCAGAAGCCAGACGAGAGTAACCCAGCTGCAAGAGGTTATTGCACAAGAGAATGGGAGATTGGCTATAAAAGAGAGGTTGCAGCTGAGCTAGCTTGTAGCAGCAACATTGTATTATAGTTTGAAGGCTACTGTTTCTTGTCTTGTCTGGATTCCTTGCTCTGTGCACATTAAATGTCTGAATCTGCTAAGACCTGCGTGTGGACTATCCTTGGTTCCTGATGCCCCATCTACGATAAAATAAATGGTAAATATCAAAGTGATATTGTTTGTTTGTATATTATGCACCAGGGTTTGTTCAGAGCTGTACCAAACAATCACTTCTAGTGGTCCGCTGCCAACATGTTTTCTTTCTTTCATTCTATTCCTATTTTTGCAAGGTCTTTCCTTTGGCCTTGGGCTTTATTCCAGCACTTTTTGCGTATCCAAAATATGTAGACAGTAAACTTAAATCATTCATATTGTTTATGTGGCAACAAGTTCAGAGTCCTGGCTGAAAAAAAATGTCCTTGGCCTTGCACAAAGCAGGCCTGAAGATACCGCCATCTGTTTTAAATATGCCACAAATTGTAGTATGGAAACCATTGGCCTCAAATAGTAGCCAGTGTCCTATATTTTTTTTAAAAAAAATGCGAGAGTAATCCAAACACAAACTATTTTTTAAATGTCTGTATGTAGACTACTTTTGAAGAAGTTTAGTCCTTCTAAGAAAGGCATTTTAATTAGTGTTTGAAAATGTCCTACTTTGATCATATAACAAATAAAACAAATATTTTAAAAATGTGCATTTGTTTGAAAATTAGTAGAAATGTAGTAGAGTCACAAAGAAATATGATTAAATAGTTTGCAACTCCTCGGCTAACCTTTTAAATTATTGTTTAAGTTTCATAGGCTTCTGTGATGCATAATGTCACACAGCACAAAAAGAAGCTACAGGGACGCCCTAAGAAGTGTTACTTCCTTCTAAGATGGGCGAACCCTTGCGAGCTATGTACACTAATTATTTTTAAAAGGTTGTCCTAGCTATTATGATTTATTCCTATCATTTATCAACTACATGTGACACAAATAGACCAGTTGAGAGTGAATCCTGGAATCAGAAACTTAACCCGCTCTTGTGTATGGTCTTATGTGGCCACTGACTTTGCTTATTTCACTGCTTCTCCAATATGCTCCAAAGTAAGTTCAAATTTCTCATTTGCTGATACAGAGGATGCAACTGGAGCGATGACACAAATCATATACAATCAGGACCCACGCTCAAGTTCTCTGGGGAAAAAAGTCACTTGGAAGAGAATGAGTCTTTTGCTGGCTGATATTAATAATGCCTCATTCAAGGAAAGCAACACAGAAATTATGGCTATCTCCAGACCATCAATGAGCAGTCCCAGTTCACACCAGCTGATGTTGCAACCCATGTATTGTGCATTACAATAACCTAGCCCCAAGGTAAGTGCAGAATAGATCAACATGGCTATATTGGCTGAGTCCAAGTAGGGGACCAATTTCCAAACTAATAAAGATAATAGCACATTTTACCACCATGTTGACCTGTTTCTCCATCAAAACAGAACAGTAGAACATCTTCTAAACAGTTAATAGAATCAGATAGAAACACATTTAATGCAATCAAAAGTGAAAACAACTCCTTCCAGATCAGCAATACTTCTATCCTGTCTCAATTCAACTTCAGCTTCAGTCACATAACACTGACCGACATACATTGGTCCAAAACAGGGATGGCGGTCTCTGGTGGCTTTGATAAAGAAATATATAGAACTGGCAGTCATCATTATATTGATGACACCATACTCTGAAGCTGTAGATTCTCCCCCACCACCAGCATCATCACCTAGGTTTCACGTAAATGTTTAAATGTATCTTGGACAGAACAAAACACTGTGGTCAGTGATCTTCATCTGGAAAGCATCAGAGTTAGTTTTCCCTTATTGTCCCTGTCAGCCCATTCTGCTAATTTTGGGTATTTTTGATTACAAAGTATTACTCAGACAATTGGGGGACCTAAAAACTATTCAAGTAAGCATTTTGGAATGCTTCTGCACATTACTGATGGGGAGCTTCCAAATGATGTTGATTGTCAAATTCCTTCCTAGAAAGATTCAATGCTTATGTAATTGATTATGCAATCTTATGCAGAGTTACAACAGTATAATTGAATTGATTTAAATGGGCTTCTTTGCTATCAAGTCACACCTGACTGATAGTGACCTCTGGTGGAATTTTTAGGCAAGCGATGTTTAGAGCTGCATTGTCACTGCCTGCCTCCATGTTGCCATCCTGGTATTTCCTTGGAAGTCTCCCATCCAACTCTGATTAGCTTCTGAGATCTGATGAGATCAGGCTAGCCTGGGCTATCAAAATCAGGGATTAAATGGTTTTAGACTGGGATATCTTTTTATAAGATTGCAGTTCAGTAAACGTTTTTTGAAAAATTAGCTGAAATTTGACTTCTTGTGTTTGAAATACATCCCCACAAACAAGGTTTATCCAGACTATTAAAAATGGAAGTTAACCTTGCTCAAGGGAGAAATAACTATATTACTCATAAAATAATGAATGCTCCAGTGCATGCATTTTGAATAGAGATATAGATACTTCTTTAAGGTTTGATTTCAAGCAGATGATTCCTACACCCTGACAATGCAGGAATGCCAGTTAAGAGTGCCTTTACCCTAGGCTATTTCCTGTTATACCCTGACCTGCTTGTCATCAGATTTCAGAAGCTAAGCAGCATTAATCCAGACTAGTACTTGGATGAGAGACTCCAAGGAACTCCAGGACTACTACACAGAGGCCAGCAATGGCAAGCTACCTCTGGATATCTCTTGACTTGAAAAGGTCAGCTACAACTTGATGGCACTTTACAAGTCATGAAAAATGCTGGTATGATTTAGGTGCAGTCACTGTAATTACTGCTTCACTTGCATGTATGAAACAGATTCAGTTTCACTCATTCAATGTACTGACCTCGTGCTACCCACGTGTGCAGTTTGCCCTGTACCGCCTGCTTGGAGATGGCTGTACAGACTCTTCTTTACTCCTTTGAGGAGGGCAGGGCCCTTTTCTAGAGCTGTTTTTCCTCGACAATCTTTCCCTGAATGGACTAGCCTACTTAAAGAAGTTACCCAAACAAAACTGAATTCTAGCTTCAGTTTCTATATATAAGAATTTTTTTTACATGTGGAAGGAAACACTCCAATATGACTCCCCCTATCTGTTCTAGAGATATATAGTCTAGGAAAGAGTGTACCATAATCCTATTTCTTCAACTGAATAATTATACTGACCAGTCTTCATCACCAGCTATACTGCTTGAATTACATAATGTTAAAAAGGTATTCATTGCTCTCTCTGACTATTTGCAGTCTTTCTTGGAGTACAAACAGGATGAAAGATTCACAGGCACACAACACAGATTGTTTTGTTTTTGTCTCAGAATCTCATTGTAGTTTTCATCACCTATATTGTTCTTTTCCCCATCTTCATTTCTTGCACAACTCTTTCATTAGACATGCCAGATGGAAATGTTACAGTTCTGACCAATAAGGCCCATAAAACCTGAGGACCAGACATAAATGCCAGAGTTCATGTCTAAAAACACAATTTGGCCAGTTAATAAAACTCATGGCAAATAGAGTATTACAATAGAAATAATGGACCAATGGAGTATTTCATCCAAAGTTCTTGTATGAAGAACTTCGAACAAAATGTCATGAAAACTTCTTGGATGAAATGTCAAGAAAAAGTGCTATTTTCATTAGCAAAATATTTCCTTGGGGCCTTGAAGCTGGACATTTTGTCAAAGCTTTTACTTCACCAGAGTGGCATTCCTCTGAATTCATAACTGCATCTCTCTCACTCTATAATGTTGCCTTCTCTTCTGTCCCCTGCAGCAAGACCGGAATTTTCAGCAGTTACCACAAGGATTGTTTCTAAAATAAACCGCAAACTAGATCAGTCTTTCATGATCACACCGATTATGTAACTAAATATATACCTTATGCTCAACTTTTTCCTCCAGAAAATATGGAGATTAAAAGCAGTCACAGATCTTATATACATATTCAGAAAGTTAAACACTTTTTCTTCTACCTTTCATCACAAAGGTAAATAAATGTGGTATAGTAAGCACTTGAAAAACAAGTACCATGAGATTCATCCATGCTCCAAGCTTGCAATGTCACTTAAAAAAATTATTTAAGTAATTTATTACTTACTGCAATTCAGGAAGCAATTCAGGGCCTCACAATTCAGGAAGGATATTGACAAGCTGGAATGGGTCCAGAAGAGGGCAACCAAAATGGCTAAAGGTCTGGAATCCAGTAATGAGTCAAAGCAATAAACAGTCAATGCAGTTTATGAAACAAACACAAAAATTCAATTTAAAAAAAGGGGAAAAGTGGTATAATATTCCAGCATCCAGGGATACACTGGATACACAGGGCCACAGGCAAACAGGCCTAGACCTCTTTAGTTCTCACAAAAGGCTTGGATTTCTACTCTTAAATACCTGCAACACAGGAGGGAACAAACTTCGTTCAGACCTCACTCAGCTAGCAGAGGTGTCCCCTGTCTTCCTTCCCTTTTTTACTATATCTCTAGGGTTGCCAGGTCCCCAGTGGGGAATGGGGGGGGGGGGTGTTGTTGCCAGATCCAGATTAAGAGACTCTTGGAGATTTTGGGGGTGGAGCTTGGGGAGGACAGAGGCTTCAATGGGGTACAAAGCCAAAGAGTCCACTCTCCAAAGATTCCATTTTCTCTAAAAGAACTGATTTCTGTAGTCTGGAGATGAGATGTAATTCTAGAATATTACCAGCTCCCCCTGGAAGCTGGCATCCTTACAAACCTCTGTATGTGCATGTGGAAAAGGCCAGTACTTCTCAATGTTATTTTACATTTGCTCAACAAAGCTTTGAGTCTCAAAAACTCATCCTCCAAAAATCTTGGTCTCTAAAATGGTACAGGACTCAAAGCTAACAGCCCATTCAAGGGGAGGGAATCCACCACTGGGAGCAACGGGGCAGCTGCCCCCGCAGATTTGTCCTCTCTGAGGCACCAACCCCAGCTGTGGGACAAAACCACCACTATGCGGCTGCCCCTGCCTTCCCCCGGCAGTGGGACGCAGTTCAGGATGCTGAACTGCCCATCTTCTATTGCAGACCAAGATAGTGAAAACTACATTTGCTATGTTATTGTTGTTGTTGTTTTTGCATTTCTGGAAGAGAAAGCAATCTTGTACATGAGCAAAAGCTTCTATAAAAAGCAACACACATGCCTTCTTTTGTTTTTTGGCTTTTAAACATCTATTAAACATGATTCTCTTCCAAAATACAATTTCAGCATTTGGGAGTCTTTATTTTCTGAGAAGTGAATGAACAGAAGCTACGTTTCATATGAATTCGGTTGCCTCTGCTGTCTGGCTTGTATTAACTTTTCCATTACCAGTCCTTCTCAGACCTTTTCATAACAATGCTGTCTGCATCTGGAGAGAGGAGAGCGAGGGTATTTTTCCTGTGGGTGGTTTTGATCAGCTATGCTACTTCCAGCCATTATAGGCTATTCTGGAGAAAACTTCTACTTAGTGTGCCAGCATAGGAGAACCATTAAGGATTTTAGTAGGGAAAATTCCAACAGATAGCATTTTTGTGCTTTGAAATATACTTAAAGCTTATGTTTAAATTATTTAGCCTTTTGATTAGTGGTAAATAGTATCCTTGATGGACATTTTTTTCATAAAATGTGCTCATACATGGGGAAAAGATCATTCTAAAAGTGACATTTGAAAGTAACTGTGTAAATTCTGCAGCAAAAATAAGAGATTCTGTAGTCAAGATTATACAAAACACATATATGTGTGCCAATTATTTTGCACAATTTTGTTTCCAAATTTTAAATTTCCACACATTGTTTTGTATTAACTGAGATGAGGAGAGGGCCAGAGCAGAAAATAGGGACTGATGGAGAGGAGGGCTTGGAGGAAAGTCAGAACAGCAGGGTACTGAAGTTCCAGGTCCCTGATCTCTGAAAGCTCTGCATAATCTTCTCCAGCCTCTGATCTTTCATTAAGAAGCTTCCTATGCCTTTTCAAGTTTTTCAAAAAATAACTGCCAAAAATCATTAGAAACATCTTTGGAAGGACGGAACAGGAAGCAAGCTGCAGTGACCTCCTCACGCCAGCAGCAGCTAAAGGAGAAGCCCTGTGAAGTCATCCCTGGGGGAGGGACAGGTGAAGTGGTATCCCAGGTGGACAGCTGCCCATTGGCCTAAGACCTGCCACTCCCACAGGCTGATTCTCCAGCATAGAGGGAATGGGTGAGGCTGGAGTTGTCCTACATTGAATTATCCCTTTAAACTACAGATACCCCAGTCCGAAGCCATGCAGGGCTTCAAAGGTCAAAAGCAGCACCTTAAGTTGGCTCAAGAGCAGCTTGGAAGCCAGTGTAATTGATGTAGCATTGGTATCACATGACCCTGGTAGCTGCAGCCTCTGAACACTTTTCAAGGTTAGCCCCAAGTAGACTGCACTGCAGTGATTCATTCTAGATGTAATAAAGCATGGATCATTGGGGTAAATCAGATTAAGTCAGGAAAAGGTTCAGTTGGTGCACCTCCTAAAACTGGGCAAAAGTACTCCACACCACAGCAGACAATTGATTTTTCTACTGTGACAGGAAGCGCTCCCAAGTGGCAAACCTGGATTTTTCAAGGGGGTGTTGACAGGGGAAATCTCAAGTCCCTAATCTTTTTCTACTAACCCAAAGCATCTCTGTCTTGCCAGGACTAAATTTCAGTTTGTTCACCCTATGCCTCTGTGCTGCAGGAAAGGTTTTATGATAGAGAGGTGAAGCCTCTCATATGGGATAGTTTGGACTCTAAGCCCCAGCTTGGTTCGAAAAGTGAAAGAATTTTTATCAAGAGAAACAGCATATATTGGCCAACAAGATGGGGACTGTAGGGTGATTAGAGTGTAACAGAGATGAATGGATGGGGGAAAGATGGGTGTAAATGACAGAAGACCAGTGGGAGTGGAAGCCACCCCTACAGCCTAGCACAGCATTGATATCAAAAGAGCAAAGAAGATGCAGACTTTTTTCTTTCATTTGAGACTCCTTTCCCCAGGACTCCAATTGATGCCCAGGCCCAGGTAGAGCCAGGAAACACAGGAGGTAGCTGGGTGTACAGCACATGGGAAGTTAATAGCTGATTCTTATAAACATATGAAGCTGCCTTATATCAAGGCAGATTATTGGACCATCCTGTACTGTCTACTTTACCAGGCAGCAGTTCTCCAGGGTCTCAAGTACAGGAAGGTTTTTCACTGTACCTGTTATCTTTGGTCCTTTCCATTGGAGATTGAACCTGGGATCCTTGGCTTATAGATCATGTGTTCTAATACCAAACTACAGTCCCTCGAACTCTTGTGTATAGTTGTTGGTTCTCGTGATCACTTTACCAGTCAGTGGAATTCAACATGTGCAAAGCTTTTCTGGGGTTGCCACATGGTGAAATAGATCATTTCGCTTAAGGATACATACTACCTAATCAGAGGAAGGTTCAGAGGAAGGAAATGCAGACATACTGTTAGAAAATCACAAAGAAATGTGATATAAGCATGAACCTGTAGCAGCAGACAGATGGCAAGATTACATACATGTGCTTCAACCACCTGAGAAAAAAGGTGATTGTATACACTCTATAAACAGCCACTTCAGATTTTAACAAGGTGCTAAATTTCTACTGAACGGAGACCAGAAGAAGCTTCCCACTGCTGCCAGCTGCACAAAACAACTTCTGCTGAAATAATCAAGCTACAGACAAGTCACTGAAAAAGGTTGTTTTTAAGTTAAAAATTTTAAGCTCCCAAATGAGGACAGGTTAAGTAAAACAGACAAAAGATGCCAAATGATCCAGTAACTCCCTTGAAGGAAATTCTTGACTGCTTTGTAGTTTTCCGCAAAGAATCATGCTGCAAAAGGATTGGTTTTCTTGTTTCTTCCAATAGGTGTGTTAGAAGGGCTTTCTGCCTGATAAAAATCACATCAGAAGTGCTGAATTGTAGCTTTATTTTCAAACTATTTTTGTGTTTAGCTTACTGGGTCTTTGCTGATACTTTTCTAAAAATACATCTGTACCATTTCACCTCTCCTCTTTGAAATCTTATTTAAAAGACCCATTTTAAAAATTATGTACAATGAATGACTCATCAGTATCTGGGTCTGTTATTCTATAATCACTGGCTCATTCCGCACACGCAAAATAATGCACTTTCAAGCTGCTTTCACAACTGTTTTTGCCATTCCGCACAGCTTCAAAGAGCCCTGAAAGCAGCTTGAAAGTGCATTATTCTGCGTGTGCGGAATGAGCCTAAGAATCTTCTGGAAGCCCAATAAATTCATCCCAGGATTCATGTTGAAGCTATGGCCTAGAGTGATTTTCATCCACTTGACACAGGCTTCAGATATGATGTTAGTTGTCACAGGGCTAGTAGAACCAAGTAACTGGAACTACTGAACATTATTTATTTGATCAATTTCTGGACCTCAAAAGGTCAGCTAATTGGTTCTGCATATTATGTAAACTCTTCTTTTTGGGACCATCTGTGAAACTTGGTCTAAAAAGGCTGGCTCCAGAAAGACTAGAAACTTGTTCTCATTTTCCTGCCTTCAGCCTGCTGTACTTTCCCCACCTCCTCAGAAAACCTCCTCCTCCACGGTTTGGGTTTTTTAAAAAAGTAATGACACTGAGACCTGAACTAAGTTTTGCTTTGACTTCTCCCCATGCCTCAGGCAGTGGCTCAAATGACCTTTGATGACAACAGACTCACTACTTTAAACTTAGTCATACCACAGTTTTTATAAAGCAGGGAGTGTGGGACTGATTTTAAAATGGGTCTGTGGGAGAAGACAAGCATTCATCTGGAAAACAGCCAGTGGAATAAAGTTGCCAGCCGATGGAAAGATAGCCAGCAGCAGAGGAAGGGAGCTGGAATGAGAAGGAATGATTTGCTGTTGGCGCTCTGTCACTTCCAGCAAATACCTGGAAGTGACATCAACCAAGCCAAATATGATGCTTTAGAATTCACCGTAGCGGTTTTGGCGAATCCTCCTGTATCGTATTCAGTGCAGGGATGTCACTGTCAATATACTTTGACAATTGTTTGCGAGTGGATTTTTCCATTTCACACAGTAAAATCAAGCTGCTGAGTTCATTGAAAGTGGATTGAAAATGCATTATTCAGCATGAGAACCTTATAGGAAATTAAAAGGTCAACTATTGGATAGAGAGTTCTCCACCTTAATCACTGCAGCCAAGAAAACGTGCTCCCCCCTGTATTTCTCTCTCCCATTTGAACGGGGCCACTTGGCACACTACCTGTATTGTTTAATAAACCCTGTTCAAAGGAGAGCCATAATGCTCGCCAGGTTCAATGTTATGCCTTCTGCCTTGTTACATGGCAGATTTAATAAGCAAGAAAAGGCTAAAAGATTGTGCCCATGTAACGATGGCTCAGTTGAATCTCTGGCCCACCAATTACTTCACTGTCTCAGATTCAAGGAAATCAGATCCAAGTATGTGAATCTCACTCCCTTACATTTACCCGACCTCCCCGATTTATTTAGATTACACTACTTGTTGGACAACCCTGATCCTTCTCTCTGTATGATAGTGGCAGACTTTCTCCTGGAAATTACTAAATGCCAGTAGATTTCCTTTGTCCTAACATGTATATCCTATGTTGTATATGCTTTTTAATCTGTTTTTATTATTGTTTTACTGCTGTCTATGCCAATAAAGGCTTGCTTCCTTCATTAACCTATGATAAGTTAACAGCATTTGCTCAGGATTGCACGAGAACCTGCTAAACCTATCAGTACAGTGGCATACTGATATATCAATATTGTAGTGCCCTTTTTAAAAAACAAAAAAACAAAGCATGAAACCACTTATCTTCAGGCCAGGTGGGAGAGGGAGTGGTTTGGTGATGATGATGAATACTGACTGTCCAACCATCAAAAAGTGGGCTGGAGGGAGGTGAGAATGGGCAGGATAAAGTAAACTAATAAAAACATTATGCTCAATTAAAATATGCAACACAGAATCTGCTTCCAGAAAAGACTGAGGTGAAAGAAGTCTCCAAAGAACAATTAAAAATCACAGGAAAAAGAAAAAACTGAAGCCAAAACTAAAGGCACAAACTAAAGGGCTCCAGACAGCTTGGGGCAGCAGCGGCCTGCAGAGCCCCACCCAGGCACCGCAGGAACACCCAGGCTGGATGGTGCTGGTGATGCTGTCCTGTGGTGCCTGTGGTGCCTGGGCTAGGTCCAGCAGGTTGCCTTCCACCACCCTGAGTCATCCAGAGCCTTGCAGGCCCAGCCTTTGCCCCCTCCCAAGGCTGCCTCAAGCCACGTTGCTTCTCCTCACTGCCCCAAGTCAGTTCCCCATCAGGGGAGCAAAACAGTGTATTTTAACAGGGGTTATCTCTTTTTCTCCTTGTAAGGCTGCTGAATCTGGAAGGTGGGGCTTAACAGGGGTTAACAGAGTTCATCTCTTGTTCCTCTTTGTCCTGAGAGGTGGGGTTTTTATCCTGAGAGGTGGGGCTTTAGTTCAGTCTCTGGAACCAGCAGAGAGGAGTAGCAGCAGAAGAGACTTGGCCAGGAAGAGCAGAGTGACCTGCTGGTGTTCATTTTGGAGGGCTTTTCTCAAAGCCACAGCTTTTAAAACAGTGTATTTTAACAGGGGTTATCTCTTTTTCTCCTTGTAAGGCTGCTGAATCTGGAGAGGTGAGGGGCTTAACAGGGGTTAACAGAGTTCATCTCTTGTTCCTCTTTGTCCTGAGAGGTGGGGTTTTTATCCTGAGAGGTGGGGCTTTAGTTCAGTCTTTGGAACAAGCAGAGAGAGGAGTAGCAGCAGAAGAGAGACTTGGCCAGGAGGAGAGCAGAGTGGACCCTGCTGAATTGTTGTTCATTTTGGAGGGCTTTTCTCAAAGCCACAGCTTTTAAAACAGTGTATTTTAACAGGGGTTATCTCTTTTTCTCCTTGTAAGGCTGCTGAATCTGGAAAGTGGGGCTTAACAGGGGTTAACAGAGTTCATCTCTTGTTCCTCTTTGTCCTGAGAGGCTTTTGTCCTGAGAGGTGGGGCTTTAGTTCAGTCTTTAGTTCAACCAGGAATTTTAATTTAATTTTTTTTGTTTTTTAAATTAATAAGGACATATTTGACCTTGATTGAAGTACGTTACCCAGATAGCTCTCCAGTGGGGGGCAGTGACTAAAAAGCTTAATATTTAAATATCTAAACAAATCCAGGATATGAAGGCGAGAAAGCCAGCAGCAGAGGGATGAGGGGCTTTCCAGTGTTTTTTTCCCATGCACTGAGTGTCACATGTATGACTATCTGCCACTGGGAGGACAGAAGTCATTGAGTGTGCTCCTAAGCTGCAATGACCTCCACTGGCACCTCACAGGAACTTCTTGTGCGTTTCTCTTGAAGCCAAGGTGGCAGACCTGGAGAAGCTGAAAGAGGCAGAGGAGAGAGGGTGACAGATTCGAGGCTTCTTCAAGGGGACCTGGCACAGCCGGGTCCCACTTCCTCAAGGTGACATCTCTTCAAGATGTCATGGAGAATGAAGAGCCTAGGGGATGGAGATTGCCAGTCTGAAGAGGTGGGGAAGATGCTCCCTTAGATGGGATCCCTTCCTTAACTGGTGATCAAGCTATCACCTCTACGCGACTGAGGGATACCCCTCGGGGAAGGTGGGGAGCTCCTTGTAGTGGGTGATTCGATCATTAGAAATGTAGAGGGTTGGGTTTGTGAGAGGCGTGATGACGGCATGGTGACTTGCCTGCCGGGTGCGAAGGTTGCGGATGTCACGCTGCCGTCTAGGATAGGCTTTGAGACAGTGCGGGGGTGGAGTCAGCAGTTGTGGTCCACATTGGCACCAGCGACATTGGGAACTGTAGCCAGGAGGTTCGGGAACCTAAATTTAGGCTGCTAGGAAACAGGTTGAAGTCCACGACCTCCAAAGGTGGCATTCTCCAGAAATGCTAACTCCGTTCCATCAGCGCAAGAGAGGCGAGCTAGGCAAGCGGAGATACAGGAGTCTCGAAAACGCGTGGATGAGAGAGGTGGTTGTAAGGCAGAGGGTTTCAGATTTGTCAGGAACTGGGGAACCTTTTGGGACAAGGTAGGCCTGTACTAAACGGGACGTGGGCTTCATCTTAACCAAAGAGGAACCAGGCTGCTGGCGCTCAACATTAAAAAGGTGGCAGAACAGCTTTTAAACTGATCACTGGGGGAAAGCCGACAGGAGCTGAGGTGACTTCGGTTCGGAATACAGTATCTATGGGTATGCAGACAGAGAGGGAGGTTTTTCTAAATCAACCACATACAAGCGAGGAACATAGTAATGTGCATGTGACAAGGGATAGTATCTACAAAAGACTTGAGGGTAAAGCACATAAATCCCAGGTTAAGGACAGAGACAGGGTATGTACAGGTGTCTCTATGCTAATAGTAGCAGCGACTCAATCTAAAATGGGGGAGCCAGGAGTACAGAGTTTTGAAGGATGACTTTGATATAGTGGGCATTACAGAGACATGGTGGAATGAGGAGAACCAGTGGGATGCTGTTATACCAGGCTACAGGCTCTATAGGAAGGATAGGACAGGGCGCATAAAGTGGATGCTGTTGCCCTTTACATCAAAGAGAGCATAGTATCACATAAAATAGACAATGCAGTGGGGAGTTGAGTTCCCCTACAGAATCACTGTGGATATCAATACCAGGTGTGGGAAGGACAGTTTAATATTAGGAATATATTATCGTCTCCCTGACCAAAGTGCACAAGAGGATTCTGAGATGGAAAAAGAAATTAGAGAGGCTTCGACAAAAACAAAAATGTAGTGGTAACGCATTTTAACTATCCCCATACAAACTGGAAAAATGCATGTTCAGGTCATAGTACATGAGAGAGCATTCCTGGATATGCTAAAATGACTGTGGCTTAGAGCAGATGGTTGTGGAACCAACCAGGGGAGAGGTGATCCTAGATCTAATTTTATGTGGGACCCAGGACTCGGTGTGCAGGAAGTCAGTGTTGTTGAGCCGAGAGGGAACAGCGACCACAATGTTGTCAGATGCGGCATCTCAGCATGGGAACAAGTGGCAACTACTAATGAAGGCGATTCGCCTTCAGAAAGGGAAATTTCTCAAAGATGAGGGGATGAAAAGCGCGAGGAAGTTTGCGCGAAACCAAGAGAGTCAAAACTGTCCAGGATGCTCGGAGGATACTTAAAAACACAGCAATGAAGGTTCAGCTGGAATGTGTCTCCACAGGTTAGAAAAGGCAGCACCCAGTCCAAAAGAAAGCCACCATGGTTAACAAGAGAGGTTGAGGAAATTACCAGAAAAAAGAAAATGTCTTTTAGAAAATGGAAGTCCAGTTTGGCAGATGAAGAATATGAGAGGGAACACAAATGGTGGCAAAAAAGAAGCAAGTTAGCTGTAAGGGAGGCAAAAAAGGATTATGAGGAACGCATGGCTGCGAACATCAAGACCAGCAACAAACAGTTCTTCAAGTACATCAAAAGCAGGAAGCCAGCAAGGGAAGTGGTAGGCCCGTTAGATGACAAAGGAACAAAGGGTGTGCTAAAAGATGGCAGGGAGATTGCAGAGAAGCTGAATGAATTCTTTGCATCTGTCTTCACCCAAGAGGAGGTGAGGAACATTCCTGCACCTGAACCAAGCTTCTTAGGAGGCGAATCCGAGGAACTAGCGAAGATAGTGGTAGACAAGGAAGAAGTTCTGGGAGCCATTGATAAACTAAATGTTACCAAATACCCTGGCCCAGATTGCATTCACCCAAGAGTTCTTAAAGAGCTCGAGCATGAAATTGCTGATCTTCTCACTTTAATATACAACTTATCCCTGAAATCAGGCTCCATCCCTGAAGACTGGAAGATGGCCAATGTCACACCAATCTTTAAGAAAGGATCTAGGGGGGACCCGGGAAATTACAGGCCAGTCAGTTTGACATCTGTTCCTGGTAAATTAGTAGAATCTATCATTAAAGATAAAATTATAGGAGACTTCCGGTTGGATCGTAGCTCCGAGAGAACGTCATTAACCAACGCAGGTTTTAAATCCCCAAATATCTTCTTGATCCGTAAGTAACGGATCAATAATTTCAACCCCACAAAGGGGGGAAGAACCAGATAGAAGGCAGAGGTGGTTAGTTTCCTCTGACACCCCGTTTTTCGGCGGGGGAGTGGGGAGACAGCCCTGCCGCTCATTCCAAGGGGGATTTTAAGACGGGAGCAGAAGACCAACCGTATTTGGTATACGAAAAAACAGTAAGAAAAACTTTTAGAAACCTTGAACGAGACGCGAAAAGTACGCTGTGCTAACAGAAAATTAACTTACCTGAAACACTGAGAGCTCCGCGCAAGAAAAAGAGCGGGGGAAGGGAGCCGCCGCAAACGCTGAAGACGACTACCCGCTACCCGATAAAACGCTGAATAGAGAGATATCGGCGGGAAAAAAAAACCAAACAGCTGCGTGACGAGAGACTGAAGACTCGAGAAAGACTCAGTAAGACAAACTTTTTTTTCTCTTTTACCACTCAAAATCGAAGTAGGGGCACTTTAAGGCAGGACATAGACGAGCCGGAATGAACGGCTAAAACACTCCCTCTTCTTCCGGAGCAAAGGTGCGAAACGGAAAACCCCTTTAAGGCGGAAAACGGAAGATAAACAATAGAACGGAGTGCAGAAAGAGTTAGACAACATTTACCCTGAAACTCGGCACAACTGAACTACCGGTGCACTACTGCACAGGGGGAATTAAGGAATTGGAGTCACAAATATACTTAAAACGGCATTGCTGGCACTGGATAAAACGCAAGCATTAAACAACAGCTTGACGCGATATAACAGCGACAGAGAAGAATAAACGCCCCAGGCTATTTGTATTGAATCCAACCACCTTGAAGAGGAAAATGGTAAATACAAGGAAAAATACTGCCACCTCCTTGATTAAAAGCTCAGGCTCGCTAGATGGGAAAACCCCTGAGAAAAATACTGAACTTAATCAACGCCTGGACCTACTGCTAGAAAAATTTGAAAAAATAGAAACTGACATTTTAGAAGTAAAGAAAGACACTTGCCATATAAAAAAAATGGAGGAGTCAATGAAAATCCTGGCAGACTCTGTCAAAGACAATGCACAACGGATTACAAATTTAGAAGATAAAGTTGGAAACATCCAACAATGGAATGCAGACTATGCTGACCAACTTGCCCTTATTGAACTGAAACAAAAGGAAACAATGCTAAGACTGCGTGGTGTTCCAGAAAAACCAAAAGAACATTTGGTGGGGAAAATTATACCCATGCTAGCTGAAATTTGGGAACTCTCAGAAGACGAGGCTTGCAGAGAGATAGATCAACTCTACAGAATTAATTCACGGTATGCGAAAGAAAATAAAGTACCAAGAGATATCATACTAAACTGTGTACGCAGATCTATGAGGAACCTAATACTGAAGACCCATTCAGCCCAGAAAATAACTATTGATGGAACCACCATAAAGGTATTAAAAGAAATCCCCAACCATCTGCTACGGAAACGCAGAACTTATGCCAAACTTACCAAAGTTTTGAGAGACTATGAGATTATATTCAAATGGGCAGATCTTGAAGGGGTGATATTTGAATATAAATCAAAGAGACATTTCATTGACTCAGCAGCAACGGCCCAGGACTTCTTATTCAGACACCAGAAAGATCTGCTCCAGGAAGAAGAATAGGTATAATACTGTTTTGTCTTAACCTTATATATATTTGATGTATTAACTTTGCAATTAACCAATCCCACTTCCTGTGTGTTTGCTTAGTAAGATGCTTAGAAAACTAACCACGTGTAACATTAACGGCTTAAATAACCCAAGGAAACGCAGAAATGTGCTGAACTACTTTAGCAAATGTAACAATGATTTATTATGTTTACAGGAGACCCACCTCAAAACTGGAGACGAAAAATTCATACAATGGCGTAAACTAGGTACACTATTCCACACCAACTATCCAAAAAAAAGGGGGATAGCTATTTTTGTGAAAAACACCCTGAAAGCTAAATTAATACTAAATGACTCAGAAGCACGATTTTTGGCAACTGAGATCCAACAAGACAATAAACCCATACTGGTAGTAGGGATATATGCCCCTAATACCAATAAAGCTAACTTTTATTCAAAATTAAATGATACCTTATTGGATCTCAATTATGATCATTGGATACTTATGGGTGACTATAATGGATTTGTAGATCCAATCCTAGATAAGAAATTGGCCAATTCTAAACCGGTAGAATCGAAGAAACAGAAACCAACAAATGGAAAATTGCCAAAATCTTTTTTTAATTTAATAGATACACTTAAACTACACGATATTTGGAGAGAGAAAGAACTTAGTGGCCGGGGATATACATTCTTCTCAGGCCGCCATGGGGGACACTCCAGGCTGGATATGATCTGGGCCTCTGGCTTCCTCTGTAACAAAACAAAAAAAATTGACATACTACCGAGAATTCTCTCAGATCACAACCCAGTTAGCTGGGAACTATCAGAAACCAAACACATACACCATTGGAGACTTAAAGAATGGCTGAACAAAGACAAGGAATTCCAGGAAAAAATTTCTAAAACTTTGGAAGATTACTGGAAAAATAATATTACATGCGGGATAGATAAGAATACAATTTGGGACGCTCATAAAGCAGTTATTAGAGGAGAAATAATCACATTTGAAATAAAAAAAGAAAAGAAAGGAGAGAAAACCAACTACGATTAGAGTCAGAGGTAAGGAAATTAGAATTAATCTTACAAGATAAAGACAAACCTAAGAAAAATATCCTAAATAAAATTAAAATAATAAAATCCCAATTGGAACAACTAAGAACAATAGAAATTACAAATAGGATAAAATACCTGAAACAAAGAGAATTCTATAATGCCAATAAGCCTGGCAAATGGTTAACAGCTCAAATAAGAGAAAATACCGAAAGAAATATTATAACACAAATTAAAAATAAAGATAAGATCATAACAAATGGTAAAGAAATAGAACAGATAATTGGGGAATACTACCAAAACCTCTATAAGGAAGAAAAAGTTAAAATAGGGAAAATACAAAACTACCTAAAAGATAAAGCTTTTAATAAATTAACGGATGAACAACAAAAGATGATAAATCAACCAATTTCAAAAGATGAGATAGTAAGAACTATATCAACACTGAAGAATAATAAAGCGCCAGGGCCAGATGGCTACTCAGCCATTTACTATAAAACCTTCGATCAACAACTAACTCCATACTTAACAGACATATTTAACGATATAATGACAGGGGGTAATATACCTAAAACATGGCAAGAGGCAAATATTACTCTAATACCCAAATTAAAAGATAATATACTTACCAAGGAAGACTTCAGGCCGATTTCTTTACTCAACGTGGACTACAAAATATTCGCACTATTACTAGCAAATAGATTTAAGGTGGTCCTAAATGAAATTATTTCCGAGGAACAAGCGGGATTCCTACCAAAAAGAAACACAAAACAAAACGTTAGAATAGTACTAAACATAATTGAATTGCTAGACCACAAGCCAGACTTGCCAGCTGCACTATTATTATTAGATGCACAGAAAGCTTTTGACCAAATTAATTGGTCCTTCGTAAAAGAAACATTATCAACAATAGGTGTACAAGGCCCCTTCTATAATGCAATATCGGCAATATATTCACAACAATCAGCTAAAATAATATTCAACAACCAAACATCTCAAGAAATAGGTATATTCAGAGGAACACGTCAAGGATGCCCTCTATCACCACTTCTTTTTATTATGGCTGTTGAGATATTACTAAACAACATCAGAGAAAACAACGATATTAAGGGCATAGAACTAAAAGGGAAAAAATATAAGATCAGAGCATATGCAGATGATATGATATTTTTCATTAAGGACCCAATTGTCAACACCTTACCACTACTGAAAGAGATTAAAAGATTTGGGGATGTGGCAGGCTTCAAAATAAATAAAAGTAAAACCAAGCTACTAACCAAAAATTTAACCAAAATTGAGAATGAAAAATTGGAGTTAATTTCTGAATTTAAGGTGGAGCAAAAGCTGAAATATCTAGGAATCCAGATAACAACAAATAACCAAAACTTAGTCCAAAATAATTACTTTACCCTCTGGAATAAGATCAAAACAGATATGGCCAAATGGAATAATATCAACCTTTCAATACTAGGGAGAATAGCCATAATAAAGACCAATGTTCTTCCAAAATTAATGTATCTATTTCAGAACATTCCAGTAATAGAAACAGATAAACCATTAATAAATTGGAACAAGGAAATAAATAAATTCATATGGAATGGGAAAAAACCCCGAATCAAAAATGTGAATATGATCCAGGGAAAAACAAAAGGAGGTCTGGCAGTTCCAGACCTCAAACTTTACCACGACGCAAATGCGTTACAATGGATCAGTGAATGGATGACACTGGAAAAACATAATTTATTAAATTTAGAAAGCTATGGATGTCCAACCGGTTGGCATAATCAGATGTGGCCACAACAAAAAACAAAAATATTAAGAACAATAGTATTTAAAAATCACCATATTAGGAAAACATTATTAAAAACATGGAAAAAATACCAAAAAATATTCTATACGAAAATGCCCTTATGGGTGTCAAGAATGGAATCGTTACAACTAAAAGATTATAATCTAGAAGATAAATGGCCAACATATAAAGATCTCACACTTAAAAATAACAAAATGGTAGTTTTCAAAACCAGAGAACAAATAATTATTAGAGAAAAAATTTGTAACTGGTATACTTATGAACAACTTCACAACTTCTTTAAATCGGACCAAAAATACTGGGAAATTACAACGGAGGAAAATGAATTAGACAAAGTATTACTACATGAAGAAACAAAACAAATCAGTAAGATCTACAAAACACTACTAACCCATAAAACAGAACAAGATATAATAAAACCAACCATGATTAATTGGGCACAAAACATAGGACATAACATCCAATTAGAGAATTGGGAAAAATATTGGAAAAATATTTATAATTTCACACCATGTACCGTCTTAAGAGAAAATAACATAAAAATGTTTTACAGATGGTATTATACACCTCAAAAACTAGCTAATATGTATAAAAGCTACTCACCCATGTGCTGGAAATGCGGAGAGAAAGTTGGATCCTTTATACACACCTGGTGGTCCTGTAAGAAAGTTAAGAAATTTTGGAAGCACATACACAAACATATACAAAAAATACTGGAAATAAAATTTAGGATGACTAAAGAAACTTACCTCTTAAGTCCAGTAATCGCAGAATTACAGTTATTTAAACCTGATTTATATCTCTTTCTCTATTTATCGTCAGTAGCAAGATTATTGATAGCTTCGCACTGGAAATCACCAACTTTACCAACCGTAGAAGAGTGGATCCATAAAACACAAGAATTTCATATTGCGGATAGTCTATCGCAGCAGACTAATCAGTCACCAAGAAGTATAGAACCTATGAAAGACAGGAACTCAAAGTGGGACCCGTGGATATCATTTATTAAACAAAGATATAATTTATGATTGTTAGTTAGTCTACTTAGAGATAGTAAGTATGTAATGTACAGAACTATTTATTTATCATATGATTATGTAAGTAATAATTGAAGAACTTTGAGTTAATATATATAGATAAGATTTAAAGGAAACTTGGTGACAGAATATAGAATTAAGAACACACAACTATAGTTCAGGATAAGTGTTTACTTTTTAGCGTACTAATTAGATAAAGCTGTAACTACCGAACTCACTTAGATAGTGAGACTATGTTCAAGGGGGAGTCCATCCACCAGGGTGTGGGATAGAGGGTATATCTTTAAGGTTCTACTATCTTCCTTTTCTCAATTTCTTGCTCCTTTTTCTCTTTTCTGACCCCCATCCAATACTGTAAGAGTTGTAAGTATAAGAAGAGTAAAAGACCAACGACAAGTGAAGACAGAGGGAGCTACCCCCTCTGTTACACACGGCTGGCTCCCTTCCCTCCCTTTTCTCTTTCCCCTCTCTCTCTCCTATTTCTAAACTCAACACTGTACTCTTATTTATTTTAGTTATGGTAACAAATATGATTTACTTGTCTGGCGATTGTATACACTTCAGATTTATTTGTTTAAGCTACAAACAATGTATATTTAGGAACAAATATTTGACTGTCAAAAGCTGTATCCCCAGAGAAATGGATATATTTTGCTTTGCATACGATATTGTTACCTATAACACTAATAGGTTTTGAAATGCTTTCTTTTCTTTTTATATATGTTGAAATTTAAATAAAGTATTTTTTTAAAAAAAGATAAAATTATAAAACATGTAGAAAAGCAAGACCTGCTGAGAAAGAGTCAGCATGGCTTTTGAAGAGGAAAATCCTGTCTTACAAACTTACTAGAATTCTTTGAGGGTGTAAACAGACATGTGGATAAGGGGGAACAAGTGGACATTGTCTACTTGGATTTCCAAAAGGCTTTTGACAAAGTTCCTCACCAGAGACTGTTGAGAAAACTCAGCAATGAAGGAATAAGAGGGGAAGTCCTCCTATGGATTAAAAACTGGTTGAGAAAACGAAACAAAGAGTGGGTGTAAATGGGAAGTTCTCACAATGGAGAGATGTCGGGAGTGGTGTCCCCCAAGGATCCGTTTTGGGACCAGTGCTCTTTAACCTATTCATAAATGACCTGGAAGTAGGGGTGGGTAGCTGGGTGGCCAAGTTTGCAGATGATACCAAATTATGTAGGGTGGTGAGAACCACAAAGGATTGCGAAGAGCTCCAAGCGGACCTTGATGAATTAGGTGAGTGGGCTCAGAAATGGCAAATGCAGTTCAATTTAGCAAAATGTAAAGTGATGCACATAGGGGCAAAAAATCCAAACTTCACATATTACTGCCACCGGGGGCAGTGCTACCACTCACACACCAGGAAAGGGATGTAGGCGCCTTAGTTGATAGCTCCATGGGAATGTCAACTCAATGCATGGCAGCTGTGCAAAAGGCAAACCTCTATAGCTAGGGATCATTAGAAAAGGAATTGCGAATAAAACCGCAAAGATTGTCATGCCCTTATATAAAGCAGTGGTGCGGACCGCGACTTGGAGTACTGTGTCCAGTTCTGGTCACAAGATCTCAAAAAGGATATTGAGGAGATAGAAAAAGTGCAGAGAAGGGCAACAAGGATGATTGAGGGGACTGGAGCACCTTCCCTATGAGGAGAGGGGCTGCAGCCGCTTGGGACTCTTTAGTTTGGAGAGGAGGCGGCTGAGGGGGGGATAAGGATTGCAGTTCACAAAATTATGCATGGGGTAGAAAATGTTGACAGAGAGAAATTTTTCTCTCTTTCTCACAATACTAGAACCAGGGGGCATTCATTGAAAATGCTGGGGTGAAGAATTAGGACTAATAAAAGGAAACACTTCTTCACGCAACGTGTGATTGGTGTTTGGAATATGCTGCCACAGAAGGTGGTGATGGCCACTAACCTGGATAGCTTTAAAAGGGGCTTGGACAGATTTATGGAGAAGTCGATTTATGGCTACCAATCTTGATCCTCTTTGATCTGAGATTGCAAATGCCTTAACAGACCAGGTGATCGGGAGCAACAGCCGCAGAAGGCCATTGCGTTCACATCCTACATGTGAGCTCCCAAAGGCACCTGGTGGGCCACTGCGAGTAGCAGAGAGCTGGACTAGATGGACTTTGGTCTGATCCAGCTGGCTTGTTCTTATGTTCCTATGTTCTTATGAGCAGAGGAGAAAACTCTATTGTTTTAGAATTTTTGCTGTTTAAAGTTTTAACAGATGTGTTGTTATATTGTTTTAATTGTTTTATATGATGTTTGCCGCCCTGAGCCCTATCAGGAAGGGCGGGATATAAATACGCATGGCTCATTTGACAGTGCAAAGCAGTCAACTGAAAATCCAATGTGTCGAATTTTGGTTTCAATATTGGAAAACCATAGGATACTTTGGAAATCATTTTTAAGATGAAACATTAGGGAGTGAATTTTAAGCCAATATTTAAAGGATATTAGTCAAGGCTCCGCTTCTAGGAGATGTAGGGTATAATGATAAGCATCCATTTTCTCCAGGGAACTGGTGTCTGGAAATCAGTCATAACTCCAGATGATCTGCAGGTCTCATCTAGAGGTTGTGAACCTTAGTGCTGCTTCCCTCACCACTGCTTTCTCCATCCCTTGATCCTCTCACATCAATAATTTTGCCTCATATGATTGCCCCATCCATATCCATTTACCCCCCACTTCATTGCCACTTTATTCCCCCAGTCTTTTCATCTCCTTTCCTTAGCTGATCTTTAGGGGAGGGTTGCAGCCTCTTAAATGTCAATGATGATCTTGTGAGATCTTGCAAAACCTTGGTTGACATTGTCCATTTGAAGGTAAGGGAAGATTAAAACCTCCCATTTTTATATTTTGAGATTCTTCAGGAAACTAAGGGAACCCTCCGATTTTAGAAATGTCTCCCTTGACTATTCCTGATCCCTCTGAGCAGAATTTTTTGATTCACACTCTGAAACTATTTTCAGAATTGTGTGCAAGAAAAAAAGAAAAAAAAAGCCAACACTACATTTGAGCCTCAGGAGGTCTTTTTCTTCCTCCTTTATGTGTCTAATATTTAAACTCCTCTTATAGCTATATTGGTTTCTCAGGCATCTTTCACTAGATGTCTAAAAACAAACTTTCTTTAAGTTGTTCCATGAAGTGTTTCCACTGCAGTGATTCATACTTAGGAATAAGTTCACTGAACACAGAAGGAGTTACTTCTGAGTAAACATGCATGACTATGGAAAAGAATAACAATCATCAAATCAAAATCCAATTAATGAGGTGTCTGGGGCAAAGTGACAGTACTAGAACCCACATATCCTTCTAAGCATATTTAAGTACAGTGATTTTTACTAGATTACATTAATTACAGTTTATTTCTCTTCATATGTATGCCTGGATATTTTAATATCAGAAATGAAATGTCCCCAAAAAATGAAAATACAAAAATGTCATGGAGGAGAAATAAGACAGCTAAACAAAAACTGCAAGTGTACTTCCTTAGGCTTCACATAACCAGTAGGAAGAAGCATTTGGTGCTGTAATATTGAAGTACTGTAACCAATCCAAGAATCAAGGAAATTAAAATGAACACTGTAACTTCACCTTTCACTCATGTCACTTAACCAAACTGCATTCTTAAAGACCACCCAGGGGGAAAGAGATCTAGTAAGGGATCATAGGCTTACCCAAGTATATTATATATATAATTTTGAGTGAAACAAATTCTTATGGATTTCAGTTACTGACTTGATTCAGATCAGCGGCATAGTTTGTCATGGTTCACTTACCTTTGACTCATTTATAGCGACTACAAAAACTCTTTTTAGAAAAACCAACCAGTGAAATCCAACAGTTTTCTAACAGTGTCAATGAGCAATGATTGAATTCCATACACATGCTTGTAACAGCTGGCTTTATTTTCATAATTTCAATATATGAAGAATAAGAGATTTAAAAGTATCTCAGCTTCATAAACCCCGTTTCATTACATCCAAATATGGGAGCTTTGAAATAGGAGTTGGAACTACTACTCAGGGATTAAGTTCAAAAAGATGTTTTGCTGCATTTTTCACTGCAGAAGTTAAGAGGGGAGAACTTCTTTATGACATCTACCACTCTCTTACTTGTGGTAAGCCACGGAAATTCCTTCCACAAAAGTGTTTTCAGATATTGGCTACACTCCAAAAGACAAGACAGTGAGCATGATATACATGAGAGGACTTCTGAGACGGTTGTTCTCTCTACCATGCCACCTGGCAGATTTTGAAACTAAAGGGAGCTTCCAAAGTGACTTCTGTCCCCCACTGGAACAGGGGATTTACCAGGGAGGGTGTGGGTGGGAAATGAGATGCCTTTATGCACATGCACAAGTCACTGTATGTTCCCAAAGGTGCTCCCTAGTATGGTGTAGCCGGCTTGGTGTAGTGGTGAAGATCAGGTGGACTCTAATCTGGAGAACCGTGTCTGATTCCCCACTCTTCCACATGAGCAGTGGATTCTTATCTGGTGAACCAGATTTGTTTCTCCACTCCTACATTCACGCTGGGTGTCCTTGGGCTTCTGACAGTTCATTTGGAACTCTCTCAGCCCCACCTACCTCACAAGGTGTCTATTGTCGGAAAAGGAAGGGAAAGGTTTGTAACTCACCTTGAGACTCCTTACAGGAGAGAAAGGCAGGGTATGAATCCAAACTCTTCTTCCTCCTCTATAAGTCAGTCACACAGCAAATTCCAACAGAAAGCAAAGTGTACACAAAACAGGGGATGTGTATACACTGCCCCTAGCTGAAAGGTTGATCTAAGGAAGTGCAAGTAATCATGTACAAGGAGAGAAGATGGGTGGATTTAGTCCTTCTTTATCCTTCTTTATCCTTTTTTAGTCCTTTTTTTCTGAGGGGAAATAGGCACTAGGACCTAGTGGGAGCATTCTACAAGGGAAGAGGACCAGGATGTGGCAGTGGGTGAATTCACAATTCCACTGAGATCTTTTGGTGGAAAAGAGTATAGCTACACTGCGGAGACTGGCAGTCCTGTTGGGCAATGAGAATACAACCACTCTCCTCAACAACCAATCCTGGATAAAGAGGGAACGTTTTCATCTCCTTTCACAGTTTCCTCAGTTTTAGCTAACTCCAAAGGCATTCTATAACAAAACTGATAAAATCAGGACACAGCTTTTGTTAATGTTTGTTTATATTTGGCAAAATGTTTTGTAAATGCAGTTTCATGGTATTAGGTAGGGATTAGTTTTTCTCCAATATTGTCACTGCAGTTTTCACTGCTAAGTGCTTCAGCTGAGCCATCTGATGTCATTTCCTCTACTGGAAACGAATGTCTAAGGCTCTGCAAAGTCTGTATAGATGGTAAGAAATCATGAACTTTGCAGGACTGTGGGTTTTTAAAGCTTTGTTTTCACCAGTTATTTGAGTTAAAGGAATTTTATTTAAGTTCAATTGTCTTGGAAGTTCTATCCGGAATTATCCCTGTAGCACACAGACAGATGTTATACTCTCAAATGATTAGGAAAAAAATTATCTGGGGAAATTGAGGTCTTGCTCATCTCTTTACAAAGCTCCCTTGCCAACAGCATGTTGGTGATGGCCTTTTGTTTTGTCAGATTGTCCTGATTTGGCTTTTTGTTCTGTCTGATTGTACTGATCACTTAAATTGTTCATGAATACTGCATAATCTCAGCCAGTTCAGCCAATGTCTAGTTCAACAAATTTGAACTTGAACTGTGACTATCATGACCTCCAAAGTTCTGTGACACCTCAGCACCTTTTCCAATAGCCAGGGCAGTCACAGTGACTGGCCCCGTTAACAGAAAGCATGTCTTCCTGCCAGCTTTTTTTCTCTTTTATTAACCTCTTATCTTTGTTGGAAAATTGGCAAAGCTATTTTTTCCAGCAAATGCATGAATAGTCTTGATAGGACACCTCATTTGTATCTCTATAATAAAAGTGCCAAAAATGGTATTTACATAGTGACCTTTATTGCAGAAAGAAAGTACATATCTGAAAGTAAAATACTGTTTAATTGTTAAACAGCACAATTATTATCCTTATAGGTACAATTGCCAATCTATGCAGGACTTCAGTGCATTAATATATTTACAAAAAGCAGAAATGCAACAGTATGAGTATTTGCAATACAAAGAGAGAGTGATTTGATTAAATCAGATGCTAGTTTTCTGTTTGTTAGTCCACTAATATGTGTATTGGAGTTATGCTATAAAAAAAGCTAGCAGCTCAGTTGTTCAGTCTTATTTTACTTGTGTTTGATCCTGTTTGACGTTCTTGAAAAATGCCTGAGCAGCTATATGTTTCTTTGATTTGCTGTAATTCTAAGCAGTTCTAATTCAAATGATATATTTGAGTCTGAAGACTTAGAATTGTAACTCCCTTACTCATTCCTCCTGTGTTGCTGGAAAGGTGCTGGAAGACCTTAGTTTAAGGTGGATAACACAAAGATTCTATAACCATGTAAACACTGATTGCATGATTCAGAAGGTTTAACAAAACCACAGAGTAGTGAGTGCTGGACCAAAATTATTACCTATCATGCCAGAAGAATTCACAATTTTAATTTGATTTGCTTGTTTGTGGAGTGAGAAGATTTTTAAGGCAAAGAACATCATAAATAGCTGCCCTGTTTGGTTTCTTCCTGAATCTTGGATCCCTCATGTTAATCGAAAAGAAGAGTACTGGCAAACAAAATAACAGGTTTACTAACTTCTCTTTCAACAACTTTTAGTTAATTTGTTAATTTCATAATATGTTAATTAAGGCAGCAGCTCTGGTTTTCACAAGATCCTAACAAATTTCTTTCAGTATAATAGATGCAAGACTTTTCTGAAATGCTCATCTTAATGGCTGCTTTGCTTCCTGTTAAACAAAGAAAAAACATTGATGAGTAAGTAAGCAAGCAAGCAAGCAAAGCCTTTACTGGCATAAACAGAACAACAACATCAAAACCCACAGCAAACAGTAGGGTTTTTGAAGCAAAAAAAGACAATATCAGATAAATAGATTGTTACGGACTCTGAATTATTTCCATAAAAAACTTTGCAACTTCTTTAAAAAAAAACAGAATCAGAGATGTTCTACAAGAGAAAAAATCTGATCAAATCTGTTAACTCAGGTTGGAAGAGAGGATATAAATTGATATATTTAGATCCAATTTTGGCAAATCAAGTGCAGTGTAATAGTTGGTGGGCCAATGCTTCAACTTGGCTGGTATTACAACTACATAACCTTTTAGATTTTTCTAGGTTATTAAACCTGCCATATAATAAGGCAGATGGCATGACATTAAATCTAGCAATTGCGAAAGCTCTCCCTGAGCGGAGGTTAGTTAGAAAATATAAGTAATGGGCCATGCAACCCTGCTCAAATGGAATTAGAAATTGTGTAAGTACCAAGCACCAAAGCTTGTGATGGATTGGTTTAGGAAAGAACACTTGTAGTGCAATCCCCAAAACATTTTTTTCTGGTAGTAGGCCCCATTGAATAGATCTGAGAATGGTACTGAGTAGACCTACTTTGGGTGGCACTGCCAAATTGCTTTTTTATCAGTTGTATTAAATAAAAAGCAACTACAGACTTACCTGGACAGAATATGAATTGGCGGGAACTGAAGGCCTCTATTTGAAATGGAGCTTACTTGGGTTCTGGCATGGAACTTATTTTTCTCTTATAAAATCTTGTAGAAAAACACCATTGTTCTAGAAAGCTTCACGTTTAACTTAATCTAGTAATCTTTCTTAGTGAAGGTGCCAAACAATAAAGTTTACACCTTGGTAATTTTTGTTTTGTTTTTAAATTAGAAAATGTACATTTTCAAAAATAGGAACACACATTTTGGCTGATTCTGCACAGGCCAAAAACAGTGGTGTGAAAACAGTGTGAAAACAGTATAAACCCTTTTACACCATTTTAAACCCTTTTACACCATTTTCACACTGTTTTCACACTGCTGTTTTTGGCCCATGCGGAATCAGCCTTTAAGTGAAAAAATTTCTATTCTATCCTGCTGCTGTATGATTGCATTCATCATATTTTGCAGTCTTCAGATGCTTTGTATAAATGTTGCGCCAAGTTACTTTTATCCTGCAAAAGCTACATACTTTAATTTCTAGAAGATAAAATGCATAAACAGATTAGATTCACAGTTGGTAAGTGTTTGGGACAGCAGCCCAGTTATATAACTTTCCTTCCCCCAACTGTTGCCAAGCACAGTTTGTATGTGCCACAACTCATTTGAAGGACTAGAAAAAACGGAAACAGATGATTTTGGTTATCACTAGAAGGAATGCTTGGAAAAATGTGAATTAACACTTTTCACACTTCTAACTGTACACAGGGGCAAAAATCAATACATCAATTTACTCTGGCAACAACATCAGAGCATTCTATTGTGTCTTGCACTGCTCATAGAAGACAATAAATGACCACTGCTTACAATGTTAGTCAGTAACCAGATGCTCAGTTCAAGTGCTTCACAAGGATTGCATTACATTTGGTGCTTTGATATACCCAGCAGATGAATTTTATGACAAAGAACTGATGCAGGCTGTGATGCACCATTCAACCTGCATTAGTTCCATCCGGTGTTTTGAAGTCATATTTGGAGGATTATTCTCTGGATGATCCTTGATCATAAACAGCTGGATAAAGTTTGAAAAAAGAACAGGTTTTTCCTCACTCAGTACATACTGGTACTTTAAGCACTGGTAAATTTGAAGACAGAGCCAGGTGACAATAAGAATCACAGGCAAAAAGGGTTTGCATCATCTCATTTAGGAGAAATACAGAACTGTAGCTGTTTTTCCTATTTCTTCTCCCCTTTAAAGGTCTCACTGACAGAGAACCCAGTTCCGATTTTAAAAAAAATAAGGAGGTTAATCTCAGGTTGGAACGTGAAAGACTTCATTGTGAAGATTTGAAGTCTTTTGGCATCTTTCCATTTCTAAAGGAAATATAAATATTCCTAGTCAGTGAACAGTATACTTCTCCCAGACGGCTTTTACCAGCCAAGATGGGTGGAGAGATTCAACTTGGATTTCATTGCTCTCATATCCTCAGGCAGCCCCTTCAAATTGTAAATGACAGTGATTGAAACTGAACCAATAAACAATATTCTGGGGCCTGGTTACCTCAGATTTTGATTCAAATAACAGCCTTCATATATACAGCTAAATAAAAGCCATTCTTACTGTGAAATGCCGCTGAAGATGCCAGCCACAGATGCAGGCAAAATGTTAGGAGCAAAAACTACCGAACCGAGGCCACACAGCCTGGAAAATCTGCGATAGCCAAAAGCCATTCTGTTTGTAAAGTAGGTGGATCACTGTTAACAGAAGAGAGCAGAAGGTAACTCTTTTTATGGACCATGAAAGCTTGGACTCACCAGATTGTTCCACACCTTGAGTGTTTTGTTGGAGAGAAGTTTGCTAGATACTTAAGACAGCAGAAAGTAGGGAAAGTTTAATTGTAATCTAATATTAGCCATTTTATTTGTTTATTTAATCTTATTAAAGAACCAAAACATCTTGTTCACATCAAAAACTGAATATCCAGCATTTATAAATACCATATAACAAATTATATACATTACTGTAAAATCCAGGGAACCCATGTACTAATGTGAGTTTAATTCAGGGAACCCATGTACTAATGTGAGTTTTAGTATACGGAAGGTAAAGGGTGTCTGCTTTATCTGACAGTGTTAAAGTTACACCTAACAAGTTAACATTGTCTGATTCTGCACAAAGAACACTAACAGGTTAAATGAACACGTTGCCTGTGCCACCGTTTGCACAGAAGGTGCATGGCTCAGCTGGAATTGCTGCGATGCCGGCAGCAGGAAGCAGCACAGTTCACATGGGAATGCTGTGTTTCCCTGCAAATCCTGCACCTGAGAATCCTTCCCACCCAATAATCCCCCCACCTGAGAATCCCCACTTACCGGCACAACATAGTGACCGCCTAGAAAATCCACTCTAATGGCAGCCGCCTGGGGAATCCACCATAATTGTATGGCCAGGGTGGTGTAGTGGTTGCGAGCACTCCTTACAGTAGAGAAAGGTGGGGTATAAATCCAAACTCTTCTTCTTCTAATGGTGAATTGGGGGGGGGGGGGAATAGAATGCTTTCTGCTTTCTGTAGTTCACACAGGCAAGTCTGAAACCTGGGTTGAAAAAAGTCACTAATTTAGCAACTTTCATTTAATCTGAGTTCAAGCAAATATAACAGGTTAGAAGCATTTGAGGGGCAAGTTCCATAGGAACTTCGCCCCCATAATACTTAAAAGGGGCCTGAACCCATTATTTTGGGCTTGTGTGGAATCACCCATTGATTTGATGAAACTTCCTACCTCTTCCATAGAGTAAATACTAATCTGAGGATTGAAATCCCTCCCAGGTCACCACAGCCAATTGAAAACACTTTGTACACTTTGGTTCTCCAGATACTGTTCTGGAAAATGTAAAAATGTAGGCGAAATGACAGACCCATAGTGCAATCCTTCAGAATTACACACATCTTGATTGAGAACTGCATTATTAAAAGACTAAGTTATCTTAGCCCTGTGTTGACTCCAAGAGAATGAACTGCACTCTGACAAGAAGATAGCCTGAATCTATTGGGCTACATTTGCTGCTATAACCACAAAGCAACAGTTTTCAAATGGATTTATTTTAAGTAGGTAAAAAACACACAAAATATATTTCCATAATCTTTTCACTTCTGTCATTTAAATTTCTGCTTTGCCTGAGGGAGAAATCTGCCAAATATTCCCTAAGTTTGTTTAAATTTAGGAGTGGTTTTTCTTTTTGCTTCAGATAGTTATCATTTCTCTGGTTAAGTGCTCCTTAGTAATACCCATTCTAATAAACAGTTTGGAAAATTTGTCATATTAAAGATGTATTTTCTTACAAGAATTTAAAGCATTTGATTACTGTTTCTTTCCAAACAGATGTGCAGTTATTACTACCACAAAAAGTTCATTACAATATGCTGCTTTTAAATAAATTACCTTTTCTGGAGAACAATCTTTATGGTGAATTTGACAGTCTTTTAGGGATCTTTTATAAAATATATTAACCAAGCGTTTTAAACTTGTTTTCGCCTGTTCTGCTTTTGATAAAAATAACTGTCCTAATAAGTTCTGTAAAATGGTTAATAAATAAATCTGTATTCATGAAAAAATGGGACATATAGACATTTCATATATGTTAAATCATTATAACAAATTGACTGTGACTTGAAAAATCTACGTTAATTTGGTTAGAAGATCTCTACAAGGCGCATCTGGTCCTGCTTCAAAACCAATAATTGTTTCTCTATATGTTGACCGCAGATACCTTAGTCAAATATATACCAGTACCGAATATCTGTCATGGGTTTCATAGTTATTGTAAGAGCTGGTTCAAATAAATATATGGCTTCTGCAAGAGCTGCAAAAACTTCTGGGGTGCTATTATGGCAAAGAATGCAAAAAATATCTCTAGGAATTGAAGCTGGTTCATGGAACTATCCTTTTTTTATGGCCAAAAGCTATTCTTGTCACAGTAGTTTCTTAAAATATTAAGGGATGAATTTGGTCCAGAAATATAGAACATTTTTCAGGCACGGTTCCTACTGAGGCTCTCCTCTTCTCTTTCCATGTCCTTTAAGGCTGTTACTTTTAGGAACCAACTGCTCATGCTGTCCATTTGGTTGGGTTTTCTTTGTGCCATTATGCACTGGTATAGAATATCAGCACCTTCTTCCAGATTTCCAAAGTTATCATGATGCATGTGCATTAATCTGGGTCAAAGAATGGATTACCCTGGAAAATGAAAATGTGTTGAATCTAGGATTTAATAAAAGTTTTGGATGGAATAGATACCTTTGGTCTTTGAATAAGTACAACTTCTCTAATTTTAAAAATTACACCATTAGGAAGGCATTCCTATTGATATGGAATAACTATAAAAGTAGATTATATAATAAAATCCCACACTTGGTGTCACGAACTGAGAGTTGTTTAAGTAGCCAAAATGCAAATAATAAACCATGTATTTTTTATTTTATTTATTTATTTATTTATTATTGTATTTATAAACCGCCCTCCCCCGGAGGGCTCAGGGCGGTGTACAGGTAAATAGGTAGAGCACAGTAAATCAATAAACCAAATTTAAAAACATTAAATAATGGCTCTACGTCATTAAAACCAACCCCATTAAAAGCAGCATTCTAACAACAAAATATCAATGGCGTCCATCTACTAAATCCCCTCAGAGGAAAAGGAAGGGGAGGGAAGGGACGGCATGGTCCATAGATGACATAAGAGGAGGGGAAGGAGGGAGGGTGGCAGCCATCAGCGGTCAAGCCTCCTGAAAAGCCCGGGCGGAACAGCTCTCTGGTTCTCTGCAGTCCTCACGGAAATCATTAAGATCCCACAGGCCCCGCCAAGAGCTGGAGGTAGAGCGTTCCACCAGGCAGGGCCAGAGCTGTAAAGCTGCCTCTGGGTCTGGGTAGAGGCTAGCCGCATCATTGAGGCCAGGGATCACCAGTAAGTTGGCCTCTGCCGAACGCAGAGAGGCTTCCATTTGGGACGTATGGGGGGCAAGGCGGTCCCGCGAGGTACGGAGGTCCCAGACCGCAAGGCCTTAAAGGTCAATACCAACACCTTTGAAAATGATTCTGAATTCAACCGTAACCAGTGCAGGTGACGCGAACACAGGTGAAATATGGTCTCTGGCATGGCACCCCCTGTAAGAAGACAGGCCGCCGCGATTACCTGGACCAGTTTTAGCTTCCAATCAGATGGGCAAGGGAAGGCCTGCGTAGAGCGAAGTTGCAATACAGTCTAACCTGGAGGTGACCGCTGTAATGGACTGGGCAGTGGCCAGATCCGTTTGAGAGAGGAAGGGGCCAGCCGCCGGGCTTGATCGAGATAAGGTGGAAAAACGCAACCCTGGTTACATGGGGCCACCTGGGTCTCCATTGTAAGAGACTTAATCCAGGTGCACCCCAGGTTGGCGGACGGAGGTGAGGCCGTGCCAATGTAGCCCCTCCCACACCGGGCGGCTGGAAGTCCCCAAACCCTCCCCCCCCCCGACCCAGCCAGAGGATCTCCGGCTCTTCAATGGGATTCAGTTTCAACCCTGCTCTGTACTTCAACGCACCCAGCAACCGGGCCTCCAAACAGTTGCTGCAGAGCCGCAGGGGGCTATGACCGCTTCCCCCTCCATCAACAACAGAATGAGCTGAGTGTCATCAGCATACAGGACAGGTCAGCCCAAAGTTCGCAATTAACTGAGCAAGGGGTCGCATATAGATGTGTTAAATAATAGCGGGGACAGCAGCGCCCCTGAGTGGCACACCTTCACACTGAAGTGGGCACTTTCGGGAGGTTTGGTCCCCACACCACTTGCTGAGTCCGGGTCCCCGAGGAACGCAGGCAATCCACTGAAGGACAGTGCCTCGCGACTCTCGAAACGCCAGGGCGGTGGGTCAAGAGGTCGCGTGGTCAACCACATCAAATGCTGCGTGAGATCTAACAAAACCAGCAGCTCAACGATCCGCTTCGGACTAGTTGTATATGGAGCGCGGTTCTGTGACGGGCGAAGAAGTAACGGGTTCCCTCGGCCCCATGCCCGTAGCACGGAAGACGGACTGGAAGGGATCAAAGCCGATGCGTCCTCCAGGGAAGCCCTGAAGCTGCTCCAACACTCACTTCTCTCAATTACCTTCTCCCAGAAACGCAAAGCATTCGAGACGGGGCGGTAATTGGCCAGATCACTAGGGATCTAACGATGGTCTTTAAGAGTGGGTGGACCCAACTGCCTCCTTCAATCCATCCGGAAGGTTCCTTGCTCAAGGAACCATTGATTATACTCAACAGATGGGGTCGTGAGGTTCGCCCGGCAGGTTTTCACAAGCCAGGACGGCACGTAATCCAGAGGACAGGTAGTAGGTCTAACAGCAGCCAGGACCCTGTCAACAGCGGCTTCAGAGAGCAGGGGAGAACTGGGCCAGACAAGGGCCAGGAAGACGGCAAGGGGGCCTCCAGTTCACGATATTATCTCTAAGGTGGAAGGGGAAGGTTCATGGCGGAGCCATCGCCGGATTTCCTTTGTCTGCAAAAAAGCTCATAAATGCCCCTACAGCTAATAGCCGCCAATTGCTGATTTGTAGAACCCTCAGACAACGAGGTAAGTGGGACCTAATTATACGGAACAATTGTGCTGGGCGAGAGCTAGTAGATGCAGAGAGAGGAGGAGAAGAAAGTCCTCTTCGGCCTCTTCGTTGCCATCTCATAGGCCTTCATAAACGCCCTATAAGATGTTCAAGCGCTGCCTGGCTACAATTTCCAGATTTTCCTCTCCACACTCGCTTCTAGCCGCCTGAGCTCCCATTTCATACTACAGCCGTGAAGCTCCTCAGTGTACCAAGGAGCTAGCCTTGACCGGGGCTTAGCAGAGGGCGCTGGGGAGCAACAGCCTCAATGGCATTGGAAAGGCGGGAGTTCCAGTCTTCCACTTGCCCATCGAGGGTGCCAGTAGGTTCAGGGTCCCGCAGAGCATTCAGGAATCCAGAAGGAATTCATAAGTCTCCTCCGCTGGCGGTGCATAACCGCTCGTCAGCTTCTAGACAGGGAGTTGGTATGGCATCGCCCATCCTAACCTTCAGGGCAAAATGGTCAGTAATTCCCATGGCACTCTGTCAGCAGAGGATATGACCATATCAATTCTTCTGACCCAAAGACCAGGTCAAGTGTATGCCCAGCCCTCATGAGTGGGGCCAGAACTTACCAAGGAGAGGCCCAGCTGCCGCCATGGATGATACCTAGGTCCGGCGAGCTGTCACCATTGACATCTAGGCGGTGTTTCCACAGCTGGACGCTGGTAAGTCCCCCAAAGACAATAAGTCTGGGGAACCGCAACGCCCAGTCAGCCACCACCTCCAGCAGTTAGCGGCAGGCTGTCCCCTTGGTGCTTAGGGCGGCCGGGTACACCAGTGAGGGACTGCCAACCTCCACAGCCATCCACTCCAGTACAACACATTCCAGACCTGTAATCTCTGGGACAGGGACAGCTCCTAAAGGGGATAGGTATCTCGATGAATTGAACAGTGCACCACCCCCCCCGCCCTGTGTTCAAGGGACCGGGTGGAGATACATGCGAAACCTCCGGTGGAAGACCTACTAAGGCAACAAATGGTCTCTTCTCGCACTCCAGGGCTCGGTGATACATGCCAGGTCCATCGGTTGGTCCTCGGTAGATATCCCTCAAGAACAGCGGTCTTATTATTTATGGACCTGGCATTTATCAACACCAAGTGACGAAGCAGAGTAACCCTGAGCACTACTCACCTACATTCCTCGGGATAGATCGGAGGTCAGAAGGGTGGGCGAGCATATCTGCATCTCACCCATCTTCTCTCATATGGCCACCGCTCACCGTCAGATTTGCCCCCCCCGTCTCCATCAACACTGGGATCCCCAGGACCCATGGGTGGCTCCCCATATCCCTTGCCGGCCCCTTATTCTACTCTAATTTCATGGCGAGAGCTCCCCACCACGGTGTGGCCTGGGCTCGCCACTCAACTAGGGCTCTACCAATTAACTAGCCTTCCTCCAATCTAGCCTACCAAACAAAGTTTCAATAATAAATTAGTTCACAGCAATACAACCAACACTTACTAATCCTGGCTAATTCCTCAAATCTATAACTAACTATCTATTAACAGTGTCATCGGCTACAGAATGGATTCGAGTCGGAGATGTTCATAGATACAGTCAGCATTAAAAATCTTGGCAATTAAATATCACTAGACAACTCCCCGATGCTCACACCAGCGGGGGTCATATATGTCCTCAGAGGTGATAATAAAAGCCAGACTCCACTGGGAAACAAAATTAACCAGGTGCTGCCACTAGAGCACTGTTCATAGCTGAGTACGGGACCACTCCTCTGCCCCTGCGCCCTCTGGTGGTCGCTGGTAATCATAGAGCTATAGTCACTGCAGGAAGGGCCAAGCCCAGGGCTCTCACTGCCTAGGCAAGGTTCCTGTATAGTTCTTAGGGTCCAAGGATGACAGAGGAAAGGAAGAAAGTTAACGGTGGTAATAAATAACGGTGGTAATAAATAAACAACTTATAAGGATGTAATACTTTGGGGAAATAATACTTCAAAACTCCAAACCAGACAAGATATTAAATTTGGGAATAGTTACTGCCATTGGTTCACCTATCAGCAACTAATGCAACAGTTTTTAAGGATAACAAGGAATGGGGAATAAACAAAAACCTCACAGATTTTGATGTAATATTATTAACAGACCAAAAAAAAAGAAAATAAGTAAAATTTATAATTTATTACTAAACTTTATGACAGAAAAGGAAACAATAAAAGAGGGTTATGATAGGATGGGCTGAAGATTTTAAACATGATATTACCATTGCAAGACTGTGAAGACTAATTTTAGAAAATTTCCTCAAATTATTTCATAGGTGGTATTTCACACCTCATCTAATTGCCAAAATTTACGAAATTAAAAACTCAACTTGCTGGAGATGTAACAAAAGTTCAGGCACTTTATTTCCTATTTGGTTGGAATGCCCAAAAATTAAAAAAAATCTCAATTAAAGTTCATGAGATATCAATTGCTATCTCAAGAATTAATTTTCCATTATCTCCAGAACTATACTTATTGGAGCTAGGAATTTTAAAAGTGCCGAATTTAAATATAGAATTGTTTTTATATATTTCTACGCAGCTAAAATAAAGATTGCAAAGGCATGGAGGAATGACACCACTGACACCACCACCACCCACAATCGAGGACTGGTTATCATACTTGACAGAATATCTTCAATTGGACAGAGTATCAACAAGAATTAAGGATATACCATTGTCTAGATTCCCAAAATTGTGGGAAGATTACATTAAATACCTGGAAAAAATTGCATAAAAACTGTGATTGAAAGTCAATAGTTAAAGGATTGATGAATACTGTATATTGTTTTTTAAAATTACTATATTATCAGGAGATTTATTATATACTGGTTAAATAAATTTACCTTGTTGTTAAAAAGATGGGGAAGCCCAATATTGTGGGGGTATTTTTCTTATTTTGGATTGCTGTTTTACCCCATCTTCTCTGCTTTTTTTTCATTTTCTTTTCTTTTTTTCTTTTTTTAGGTGGATTTTTAATACACATTTTCTCTTATTCTTGGCATATTATGTAGTTTTATTAATTTGTATGTGTTTGTATTTGAGTCACTGATTTGTTGAAATATTAAAAAATTAATTAGGTTGAGAATACCAGCATCTTTTGGACTGGTGGAGACTGTGAAGGTAGGGACTGCAGTGCAGAGCCAATAGATAAAGCAGCAAGTACATCTCCTGCTCCTGGCTGCAGAAGCTGATATAGATCTCCATTTCACCTGATGATGTCAATAGTGGCACAATGCGGGGATGAAGGGTATGGGGAAAGATGGGCCAAGCTGCATTTCAGTTATTGGCCAAGTCCACTAGACTGTCTCATGTAAAAAATCTGGGGAGGGTACCCATCTTGATCAGCAAATGGACCAGAGGTAAGAAACAGCCCACTGACAGCAGGGATTGTAGAGGGGGGGTAGGGAGGTGTTACTGGCCTAACAGGGGTAAGGACTTTATTAAAGGGAATCTCCACCAGCTGCTAACAGTGTAACAGCACACATATGGTTTTAAAAGTAGCAAAGGGGAATGAGCACTCACGTTGGCAGCAAGGGGGGTCAAGAGGAGATCTTTTAGACTGTATAATATGGGGAAGGAATTCTGGCAAAGAATATTCCACAGAGAAGCAAGAGTCCAAATTGAATTTAAACGTTTTATATAAATTTGTTTAAAAATACAAACACACAGTAAGGCATAAGAGCACATACATTCAAGTTCCTAAGATATATAAAGGTTTTAAAAGATAGATTGGAGGATAGAAATGGAGGAGGGTTTTCAGGGTAATACGTTACCTAAATTCAGCTGAAGAAGATCTTATAGAAGGCAATAATTCAAATGACCAGCATCTGAATCCAGGCGAAGGATGATATCGTGTCTCAAACTGACCAGACCAAGGGAGGTACAGGCTAGTATAGAGCACTGGAGTTGGGGTGAACTAAACTTTTGTAAGGTAGGTCGTTCCTTGGTGGGAAAGGAACCAATCACACTAAGTTTCACCTCTGTGCTGGGTTTGGGGGTGCTGAGGTAATTAGTCAGCTCATCTACTGCTAAACCCAAGACAATGGGGCCAAAATTGCTTTGTTAAGCTAAACGAGGAAATGCTGAAAGGCTTCCATGCAGATTAACTCTTGAGAGTCACTGCCCAGGATATTCAGATTTAGCTGAGACATTTAGATCAGGATAAGGTGAGTGGTTAGGAGAGTCATGACAAAGGGAAGGAAATGCAAAGGAACAACTATTTGTTGCTGACCTGGATTCCCAGAAGAGATAGGAAGTGCAGTGTTTGATAGCAAGTTGGCTTTCCATATTCTTTGTCTTTAACAGTATCTTTTAGCAAGGTGTGGTAATCAAGATCATGCCCACAAACAAAATGAGACCTCCAGGTTATGCTGGAGTAACTCATTCATTGATTTAATCTTGCTAAACAGACCTTTTGCCTGGGGCCTGCTTTCAGCTTGGACACACTGCTACACACACAAAAATATGAGAGGTGGCTTCTGCCTATGTAGTTTAACAGGAAAATATTATGAAATAATATATATTGGGGTGTCAAGGGCAAGGCTAACAGTGGAGCCCACTAACAGCTGGGGCATGATCTGTTGGGCTGGACCAAGCAGAGGGTAAGTCAAGATCAAAAGGGCCAAGGTGGTGATTTGTATAGACCAGTGATGGCGAACCTTTTTGAGACCGAGTGCCCAAACTGCAACCCAAACTCCACTTATTTATCACAAACTGCCAACCCGGCAATTTAACCTGAATACTGAGGTTTTAGTTTAGAAAAAGCCAGTTGGCTCCTTCTTCCTCCGCCCCACCTACTTGAGCAGGGGCTAGCCTGCTCTAGCCTCCAGCAAGTCCCACGCGCACCACTCTGTGCCTCTCTGGCATCTCTGCCTCCTCTGCGGCCCCCCGCCCCCAGGAAGCAGCTACTGGGAGCACAGGCACCAGGCCCACCAGCCGAGACCTCTCTGCTCACCGCGGTGCGTGCACGTTGTGCTCAGTGGCCCAGGTCAGTCTAAATGTGTGTGTGGGGATGTGTGTGATTTTCCATCCCCCACATGATGAACTCTGTGTGCACGTACCCACAGAGAGGGCTCCGAGTGCCACCTCTGGCACCCGTGTCATAGGTTCACCATCACTGGTACAGACAGTCAAGATGTGATTATCAAAGAGCATCATGCCTGTGGGAATAAGGGCACAACAGGTGAAAGGGACACAGCTTGAACGATTTTCAGGGAATGCATATATGTACATCTTCCATAACCAATTGGAAAAGGATATTTACACTTCCGTCTTAGGCTCTCAGAGCCATGGCAACTGAAACTATTTGAGACAATTTGCTTCCAGGTGAAAACAAGTTTCTTCATACTTCAGACAATATAGCTCTGCTGAGTTGAAAATCAGTCAGAAATATTTACATTCCGGTACACACAGAAGCATTATTTTAAGCAGTGCCAGTTTCACGGTATTTGGTGTATACTGGCTATAGTTGAACTAGAACTTCAAGGTATTGTCAGTAAATATTAGAGGGCGGTAGAGTGAGAGTCATTGGCACCCACAATGGTGTAGACCAGGAAGTATGAGGGACTGCCAGTTTTATTTCACTTTTGACAAATAACTTCCTGAATTGAAAGCTTGAGACTAATTTGCATCGGGCAAAAATGTGCATTCCTAAATACAGGCTTCACACATGTCTATAGTTAACTGCTTCTGATTATTACTAAAGATTAAGCATATGAATCAACTTTTTATTTTTCACTTATTTTCAGTATATTAGTAATACTGTTCTTTAGCTTTTTAATTACCTGTGTTTCTTTTTTAAATTACGGTAATTCCTTATTTGTTTTCATTGATTTCAGAGAGATGATCATTTCTAGCTGTTATTTGTTGTTGTTGTTTCCACTAAACCAAGAATAAGTTTTCAGGGCTTTACCCCTTAGGCCGATTGAAGAAATTATATTCGGTTTTTGTATGCAGCTAAAGGCAGACCATATTTCTGTCTTTAACTTTTGCTTCCCCTATTGACATGGAATGAAATTCCCTAAGATTGTGACTGAAGAAATAAATACATGGAAGGAAAAAAATTAATAAATTTGATCTTGTACTTATTGGATTGGTGTAAGGATGGCAATTCTGCCTGGTTCTCTCCCAGCCAGCTGGCCTTGACGGAATGCCTCCAGCCGGGCGACGGGCCAGATTCGGCAGCAACAACCTTGGTGGACGGCTTATCTTGCTGTCCAGGATGAGCATTCCGTTCTCATGAGATGGGCCCGGATGGCCCAGGGAGGGGGGAGGACTTGGGTACCGCTGAGTAACCTGTAGTTTTAAGGAGGTCTCATTCCTGTCATATCGTGTGTGTGTGCTTTCTAAGATGTCTGAATAAACGGACTTATATTCAAAAGCCTTTTATTTCTCTGCTCTTTGGAATTCCTTTAAGACATTAAGGGACAGGAATCACATTTTAACCCTTTTACTGTTACATCTAAGTGATCTCTGGTGTTCCGACATGCAGAGATTGAAAGTACTCTTGACCATGGAAGGCACGATAGCTCCCATATAGAGGGTTTCGAGCCTTCCCCTTCCAGATTCCTAGGAGATCTGCGGGAGATGGAGATGGGCTTCGATTTGGTGACTCTCTCCAGACCTAGAGACAGTACATGTTTGCCGGTTCTTGTTTCATTGGGATGAACAAGGTGGGTCCGGATACGTGGAGATGCACGAAACGCTTGGTGCATTATCCATGGATCGGGCTCCTGCTTTCCATCGGTTCGTTTCCTCCGACTAACGAAAGTGGATTACAAACTCCTCAAATCGCAACCAGTCCCTGAGGAACTGGACCGACAACCATCCATATGACACCCAGGAATCCATGGAAAGATTCCTAGACAAGTACTTTGATGATATTCCCAAGGAGCAGCAGTGGCACAGCATCGGGCGCCGTCCCTAAAATCTACGGCTTGAGGCTGGAACAATGACGCATCAGCCGGATCGATGATCGGTAGAGGGTTCTGATATTGACTAAAAAACCCCGGGTTCGGAGCCGGGGGCAAGTGAACGGATGGAAGAGCTCCTGCGGAGCGGGTCGCCTGAGTGAATCAAAAGTCCGCCCTGAGGTGGAACTTAATTCCACTCCCGACCCGCTCCCAATGCCCTCGGAAGGAAAGTTGGGATCGCATGAAGTGGCCCTGCTGCGAAGCCAAACTCGCCTGGGAGCGAACGCCAACTCTGGAAGAGGGGAGTGCGAAACTCTGCAACGCAGGACCGGGTGGAGAAGCAACGCGGCAGAAATCCAAATGGAGTTGATCGCAAAAGCAGAAGCGTTGCCAGGCCGACAGTTCCAGCAGAATTCAGACAATCCATGGACAAAGTACTGGATCAATCGGAAAATGGATTTACAACGCCAGCGAGAAGACATCAGGGCTATCCAAACACGGCATGAACTGACTACAGCAATACGAGATGAACGGCAGCCAAATTGATCGTGGAAAGGGCGGCCTTGTGCATGTGCACCCAGGACTTCTTAACACGCAGAAGAAAGAGAATTGGCACGACCTGGAACAGCGATTTGCGAAGACAGCGGGCTACACTCGGACGCAGGGCTCCAGATAGAGTCTCCCGGGCACTACAGCTCCTCTCCTCTCCGGAGGCACGGTAATTCGAGGTCTCGATTCCAGTTGCTCCCCAACCCGGGGCGCTTCAGCCACTCCCGGTTCCACCCAGTCTCGCCAATCCTTACCCCTTGCAGCAACAACCTCAACACGCGCCTCAAGCTGTTGAAAGAGGATTTTACAGACCGCCCATCCCGCTCATTTTGGACGGGACTGGCATCGAAACTTCCCCTACTTCATCCTACAACCTCGATGCCCATATGCAAGAGTATGATGACCTATATCGCTCTGAACGTGAAAAAGTCCGGTGACATTGGATCAGTGCGCTGATGGTATAGCGCTTCGGTAAATCGGTTCGCTACTCTCTATGAATTGTGGTGGCTGGACGACATTACTGATACAGTGGGGGGGTTCCTCCAGGCGCTACGCCTTCGCTTTCCAGGATCCCGATGCAGAAAACATTGCCAGCGTACAGTAAAAACCATCCAGCAAGGTAACCGGCTTTCGCTGAATATGCCTGGGAATTTCTGTGTAGCGGCCAGTAAACTTCCTCCAGACTACCGGAACGCATGAAATGTGAGTACTTTTTCGAAGGTATGGACATCAAACTGCGAGAAACGGTTATCCCTCATCCGGATCTCCGCTGGACAGTAGCTGAATGGATCGAACTGGGATCACAAGTCGCTGCTCGTCTTATGCGCACAAGCAAGCAGATGGCCGTCAGACGCTTCCAAAACCAGCCGCAACACCAGGCAATCTTCGCACTCGTAAGCCAACTCCTGCCGTCGCAACTGAAACCACGTCGGAATGTCGCCGCCATTGGGATTGTGCCTTATCATGCGGGGCCCCATTACCTGGCTGCCAACCGCCCAGCAAAGCAAAAACCTCAACCTCCGACTACACGCACCGTGGCATGCTGCTTCCATCGAAATCAGGTCAACCACCTCAGGGGTCGCCTAAAGCTACTATCGAGGAAGATTTCAAGGACGGAGAAGTAGCGCTCTGCCTGTCAGCAGCACCTGAAGATATTAACCCTAATTCGGATGCTGTGAGTGAAGGCAGTGCTCCCATTACCACGGACTGGGCGCTTAGCCAACCCAAATAAACATAATGCGCAAGATCTTCTGGCCTCCTCGACCCTCAGGACTCCGGCTGTTCTAATTGTCTCATGAGACCACAAGTGGTTGATCTAACTCGGTTTAGACCGAGTCCCCTTGGTGAAACCCATTCCCTTCACCCAAAATGGATGGTAGCTCTCTAGGTATGGAAGGTCCGGCACGCTTTAAAACCCAGCCAGTATTTCTTCATTGTGCCGTAATCTACTGGGAAAAAATAAGTTTCATCCTTGTTCCTGTTGCTAAACACTCTATTGTGTTAGGTATGCCCTTGGTTGCTCCTACACCTAACCAACTATCATATGGAAAGAACTGATCCCTCCAATTCACGGATCCTCCCTGTGGGGATTCTACGAACGGGGGGGAAACCTAACTCCCACTGAGAATGAGCCCATGAGTCCCAAAGCTTTAAATGTATTGTTCGTTCTGGTCCCATGGAATTCCCGCGAGATGTATCGAGACTGGTCCAGAGTGTTTCAAGAACAGTGGAGTGCTAACACCAATTGCCTCCCCATAGGGATAATTGATTGTACTCTTACTGCGTCCCGGAGCCTAGTTACCCAAAGGTAGAATCTATCGCGATGAGTCCCACCGAAGAGAAGGAGCCCCGCTTTCTCTTAGATAAAAACCTCGGCTCGTGGATCATAATGTAAGAGCTGTAAAACATACCCATGCCTCCCCTGTTCCCATTTGTTAAAAAAGAAGGATGGTTCGTTAAGACTTTGTACTGACTATCGCGGATTGAATGCTGTGTCTGTATCCATCAAATATCCTTGTCTCCTTAATTGTAAGACCTCTTGGATGCTTTGGGCAAAGGGCATGGATCTTTACTAAATTGGACTTAAGAGAGGGCTTATTACAGAGTCCGTATCGCTGAAGGCTATGAACACTCTTTGACAGCTTTTAATACAAAGTTTGGACAATAATGAATATTTAATAATGCTATTCGGATCAGCTGGAGCCCTAGGGGCTTTCATGGCTCTTATCAACGAAGTTTCATAAGATCTGTTATACAAAGGGGTGGTCGTATATTTAGATTATGTTTTAATTTATTCACAAAACATTGATATATGAGAAACTAGTAACGAAGTCTTTACAACTTACCAGATAACTCCCTCTTTGTTAAGTTGTCAAAATGTTGTTTCCATCACTCCTCCATAGATTATCTGGGGTATTGGATCTCTCATGAGGGTTTGGAAATGGACCCAGCGAAAATAGTCACTGTGAATTGAATGGCCTGCCCCCCACCAACAGGAAGGAATCTACAATCCTTTCTAGGCTTCTGCTAATTTCTATTGTGGACTTTATTCCCCGATTTGCTGAGAGATCAATTCCTTTTACCGGGCCACAGATCTCCTATGTACCAAAGGCAAAAGACTTGGCAGGGCTTCTAAACTGAGCTCCCTCCTTCTGGTCTCAGGAATGCCAGTCAGCATTCCAGCAGCGCTAAAAACAGCTTTACCACAGAAATCCAAATTCTAAGTCCACCCAAACCCAGATCTTCCCTTCATCAGTGCATGTGGATGCAGCTTCGGATACAAGCGCCTAGGCTTCGCCCTCTGCAGAAAAATAAAGATAACAAAATTGCGTGCAGTGTGCTTTACTTGTCCAAAAAGTTTTCTGGGGCTGGAAACTGAACTGGACTGTGGGGGATAAGGAGATAATCGCGGCTATCAAAGCTGCTTTGAGTGTTTGGCGCCACTGGCTAGAAGGAGCCAAGCACCCTTTCCAAGTTTGGCTCGGATCATTAAAGAATCTAGCTGCCCTGTCTACACCGCTTCAAAATGTCTGCCAAACAATTACTGTAAAGGATCTGTCAATGGTGTTGATGAGAGGCAGCCGCTTCGCTCCTTGGGACTACATTCCCCACAAGGCCCGAAGCTGATGGGCCATAGCTTCTCGGGCGGAGACCATTATCTCATGAGGAGATGAGACCTTCGTTCCCAGCTGAGAATCCTGGAGGGGATGGGATGGACAGAGTTAAGTAACCTGTGTTTCTGGCGGAGATCTTATTCCTGCCACTGCGTAACCTTGAGCTTTCTAAGATGTCTGGAATAAACGGTCTTTTACACCAAAGAGCCTCTTTATTTCATGCTTCTATGGAATTCCCTTTACCATTGTGGCAGGAATCCTCAATTCATCTATATTCCTAGGTGCAGTGGACCTCTGATGTCTGCGGCATGGAGAGGTTGGAATGTTTCTGTGGAATAAAAGGTGCTGGCAGCCCCCCAAAGAGGGCTCCGCACCTTTCCCTTCTGGATCTGGAGGAACCGGGCGGGAGGAACGGGTCTCGCTGGTGACTCCTTTCCCGTCCTCGTGATCAGCACGAAGTCTTCCTTTACTCCGCTGGGAACGCAGGGACGCCAAGACGACCATGGGGACTTACATGAGTCGCTTGGGGCGCTTGTCTATGGATCGAAATTGTGGGATCGGATATCTACTCCGCTTTCATATGGATTACAAAACCTCAGATGCAACCTAAGTCACGGGAGGAGACGATTTTGGCTCTGACCCACCTTTCATGCGGCAACCCAGGAGTCCATTGAACGCATTCCTGGACTCGTATTTTGGTGATGCTCCCAAAGACTCCACCGCGGCATAGCACTCAGCTCCGCCCGGCACATCTTCACCGGTGACACTGGGACTATACCAGGGGATTGGGAGGGGTATCCGTATCGCCTTCCGATATTCACCCCTGATCCACCAGCCGGTTGCACTCCAGATGCCCCCAGGAGCCACCTCGTAGGGCAATACTCATGTCTCGCGTCCAGAAGCATCGAGGGAGTCCGGAGAAAGCCTGCACTTCCCAGCCGGATCTGTTCCCTCTCCCATCGAAAGAGAGCTGGGCTGAGGAAGTGGGTCAATTGGGCGAGATGCCCTTCCAAGAAGCGCGGCCCGCGTGAACGCCAGCTTTGGGAAGAGGAACGGGAAACAGCTGCGAAAGCAAGAGCTGAAAACCTGCAGAGAGACCGGAGCAGCAGCGCAAAGAAGTCCAACTCGAATTGGACCGTGCATAAAGATGCTTCCAACGCAATAAGGCGCAGAGAATCTATCAGTCCATGATAAAGTCCTGGAACACTCCAAACTGGAACTTTACAGCGCCAACGTTTAAAGTGTTCAGAAGCTCTTTATGCATACATTAAAGTGAACTTACTGCAGCTGTTCAACGGGATCTAACTGGCTAAATTGGAACGAGAAAGCAGCTTTGCAATGCTACCAAGATGCATTGGACTCGCAAGGAGAGAGAGCTGGCTGCCTTAGAGAGGGAACTGAAGAAGCAGCAGACCAGGGACAACTCCAAGCTGGAGTCTACGCTGTCACGGGTACAGCCGCACCAGAGGGGCGACGCTTTGCCAGTAACCAGCCACTCTTCCAAGGACCGCTCCCACCGGAACATCAGCTTACACCGGCGCTAGATACCTCCCCCGATCTCCGGCCCCCCCTGGCGCTGAAATCCGGGCTGCCTCAACCCGCCAACCTTGGCGAATCGCCGCCCCTGCGGGCTTTAAGGGCCGTGGAGAGGGTAAGGTTACTACAGACCTCCAATACTCTGCCCGCTTCGGGACATGGGACCGCTTCCAAACTTCCCCTACTTCATCTTGCAAACTCGATTCGCTACGGGAGGGACTATGATGATTTATACCGGTCTGAGCTGGAAAATGTGGACATCGGGTTCAGTCCTGGATGGGGCAGCAGCCGACTGGTTTCAGTGACTCTGTTGAACCTGCAGGATGAAGATACTCGCGACGGGTGCCTCGCTCCTCCAAGCCTTTTCCTTTAAGGGCCTCCTCGCCTTCCAAGATCCGGCAAGGTTGCTGAAAATGAAGCTTATCCTCGCTAATTCATCAAAAAACTATTCAGCAAGGCAACCGGCCAAGTTTGCAGAATTCGCCTGTGAATTTCGTGCGGCGGCTGCCGTCAATTCTCCTGAGTGGCCTGAGCGCATGAAATGCCAATACTTCTCGGATGCTGTCGACGGGCAAGCTGGAAACGGTAAGCTTTTAATTCTGGTCCCCCGCGAGTGACCTTATTGCTGATTGGATTGAATTGGGGATCCCAGGTGGCGCTCTCGGCTTGAAGGAGTATCGCCAGTGTCGGGAGGCCGCCCACGCTCAAGCTCTGCCACTGCATCCACTCTGCTTTTCAAGCCTGTCAGCCTCCCCTACCGAGACCACTCTCCGAGCGCCGCCGCCGACTGGGATTGTGTCTTTACTAAGCGGAGGTCCAGGCCACCTTAGCCGCCAACTGCCCGAAAACAGAAACCTAACCGCCTCCGCCGCTACAGCAACTCCATCTGCCAAGCCACCACGCAGTTCAGGGCCGCCTCACTTCAACGGGCTCGCCTAAGGCAGTCACCTAATGGGCTACCCGGAGGAGGGAGAGAAGCAGCTGTTTGCCTTTCGTCAGCCCCCATGGACATAGCCTCGACTCCTGACGCTGGGTGGAGTGAAGGCAGCGCCTCCCATTACAATCCAAGCCGCTGCTTGGCCAACCTCCCGCTAAGCATACCTTCGCTGTATTATAGCTCTCAGCTCCTTGTGGGATTCTGGCTGCTCCCCATTAAGCTTAATGCGGCCCCAGGTGGCGGAGGAGCTAGGGTCTAGACTAAGTCCCCCTGGCTAAGCTCCATACCATTCACCCAAAATGGACTTTGCAGTCCTCTCGGGAGCGAAGCGACCGCCCAGTTCAAAAACGCAACCGGTTCTCCTCACAACACTCATTGGGAGAAAATTAGTTTTATTCTGAGCCAGTGGCCAAACACTCCATAGTTCTGGCATGCCATGGTTGTTGTTACATGAACCAAAATTCCTTTGGAAAGAAAGTGATCTTTGGAATTCACTGACCCTTCCCCAAGTGGGGAACACATGAATTGGGGGGAAAACTCGACTTCTCCTGGACACACACACCCCCCTGGTTTTCCATCAGCGATTGCTCTCCGATTCTACCGGCATCCCACCGGGCGTAATTTCAAGATCTAGAAGCCAGAGTGTTCTTCAGGAGCAAGAATGTACGATCAGTTGCCACCCCATAGAGACACTGACTGCAAAATCGTAGATACAGTTAGGGGCGAACTGCCCAAAGGTAGAATTCCTACCGCATTGAGTCCCAATGGAGGAGAAGGAACTTCGTGCCTTCTTAGACAAGGAACCTCGCTCGCCATGGTTCATATCGGGCGATGGCTACCAAACACACACATGCTGCTCCTGTGCATTAGTTTTGTAAAAGAAAGATGGGTCTCATTTACTTCTGCCTTGCACAGATTACCGAGGTCTCAATGCAGTCTCCTGTCCAATAAGTACCCTTTGCCTCTTTGATCATGACCTTTTAGACGATTGGGCAAAGGGACGCATCTTACTAAGTTGGACTTGAGAGAAGTTTCTTACTACAGGGTCATGAATTGCTGAAGGCTGGTGAACACTTGACTGCATTTTAAACACAAAGTTTGGTCAGTTTGAATACTTATCAATGCCATTCGGGTTAAGGGGGGCCCTCGGAGCTTTTATGGCCCTTATCAACTAAGTTCTCCATGATTTATTGTACAAGGGAGTAGTGGAAAATTTAGATGACGCTTTTAATTTATTCACAAACCATGGAGGAGCATGAAGCTATTGGTTCAGCAAGTATTGAAACGCTTTGCTCAACAACTCCCCTCTTTGCCAAATCCTTTCTGGCAAGTGCCATGTTTCCCACCCAAACCTCTATTGACTATTTGGGTTACCGGATCTCGCCTCGAGGGCCTAAAATGGATCTCTGCTAAGATTGATGCGGTCCTCCAATGGCCGCCCCCCACCAACCCGGAAAAAAAGAACTCCAATCAAGCTTTGTAGTTTTGCTAATTTCTATCGCGGACTTTAAGTAAATTCCCAATTCGCCAGCTGAACTGACTCTCCCTCTCACAGACCTCTTACGCACTAAGGGTAAAGTTATCCACTGTCCGCCAAGCCCGGGCCCCTTTCCTGGTCCTAAGAATGTCAGACAGCCTTTCAGCTTTTAAAGTCTGCTTTTACCACCTAATCCTATCCTAAAGCACCCTGGACTCCAGATCTCCCGCTTGTGGTTCACGTGGATGTCTCGGACAAAGCTTTGGGGCAGCCCTGCTGCAGAGTAAATAAAGATGATAGGCTGGTCTGCGGTGCTTATTATTTATCAAAAGAAATTCCTCCTCGGGTGCTGAACTCTAACTGGACTGTGGGGATAAAGAGACTGGGCAAGTGCCATTAAAGTAGCACTCTCCACTTACCACTGGCTGGAGGGGGGGCTAAACACCCTCTTCTTCAAGTTTGGTCGGATCACAAGAATCCTGGGTCACGCCTCTCTCCACCCCTCTCTCAAGATGTCCACGAAGCAGCTTCGTTGGGCCGATTTCTTTTCTCGTTTCTCTTTCACGGTCCATTTTTTTCCCCGAAAACCAATAAACTGGCTGATGCACTCTCACGCAACCCGAGGGTGGAGCCAGCTTACAGGACATTCCGCGCACTGTTCTCTCCCCCTCCCAATTAGGGCTGGCTGTCACGTTCGATCTCAGACATCCACTCCTCCTTCTCCGCACCATTCCCAGCCTGGTCTCTCCCTTCCTCTACGGGAACTTGAGGGGAGGCGGGGCGATCGCTTGAGCCTCCGGGCGGAGGAGGAGCATGCGACTCCCACCATATGCGTTTGGAGAATCGATGCGTTTGGCTTTGGCGGGGGGATTGTTGGTACGTGCCTCCCCTCCGCCAAGCAGGTTCTTGAAGTTCCTGCCATGATGCCCGCTTCGGGCTGGACATTTCTCTTGGCTTTCTAAAAACTTCTTGCATTTGGCCCGCCATCAGTTCTATGGTGGCGCGCGATGCGCAAAGGAACATTGAGGCGAGTATTAAAGGTTGCTTTCTATTTGTGCAGAAGCTAAGACCGTTCGGGGAAAGCCCCCATGGTCTGTTGAAACCTCTCCCGGTGGCCTCCCGCCCTGGGAAGTCATCTCCCCATGGATTTTATTACACATTTGCCAGGAAAAGTCAGCTGGCGAAACAAGCGGTCTTTGTGGGTGGGTGGTGGACTCTATTTTCTAAACAAGCCCATTTTATTCCATGTGCTTCTATCCCTCCGCCTCCTAAGTTAGCTCTGCTCTGTTCATTCAGCATGTTTACCTGGCCTGCACTCCGCCCCCGTTAAGGTGGTCTCCGACCCGCTGACCCCCCCCAATTCATTTCCCAAAGTTCTGGAAAGCTTTTCTAGGGTTGTTAGGGACATGGCCTCAAGTTGCCGCCTCTACCACGCTCCAAAGTGTGACGGTTGAGTCGGAGAGAACGAACAGAACTCCTTAGGAGCAGTATTTACGTTGTTACACCAACTACCACTCAAGACAATTGGTCGCGTAGCTAATTCCGTTTGAGTAATGTACGCCTATAACAATGCGGTTCATAGCAGTACAAAAAAAACCCCTTCAAATTGTGTCTGGTCGCTCCTTCCCGCCCGTTGCCGCGAACTACCTCTTGGAAGCATTAGATCCCTCCAGAGTTTCAACAATGGATTTCTATCACCGGCTGGTCGAGGGGTGGAAAACGGTCCAGACTGCCTTTAACCAAATAGGCTAAAGACTCCCAAAAAACTGTAAGCGGATAAGCACCGCTCGGATTTCCCTCTCGCGTGTAGGTGCCTGGGTGTATTTGTCTACCAAAAAATCTCTTGGCAGAGACGTGTACATAAATTTTCTAAACTAGGCAAAAGATTCGGTCAGGGACCTTTCCAGATTACTAGAAGTGATTAATGATGTCACTGCCCGATTGGATTTGCCTTAACTCTCTTAGTAACATCTTACATCCTGTCTTCCATTCCAGTTTGCTCAAGGAGGCTCCCCGCTTCCGATGCCTGGCAACGCACTCCGACCGGAGAGGCCCCCCACCCCGACAATATTATTGATGGCCACAAGCATTCACGAAAATTGACGCCATCCTGGACTCTGGCTTTTAATCAGCAAAACGCCACAATATTTAGTCCTCTCTTTGGGTGAGGTATTCCTCCTGGGTATAATCAATGGGTTTATTCCGAAAATATTGACGCCTCGCCTCTTATTTCTTGCTGCTTTCCACCGCGCCTTTCCTTTCTAAACCTGGGGGGGAGGGGTCTTCTTTAAGGGAGGCAGAGGTAGCCAAAAGGATTCCAATGGTGTTGATGAGAGTAAGCGTTTCGCCTGGCCTATAGACTACATTCCACAGCCCGGCGATGGGCCAGCTTCTCCGCCGGAGACCTTATCTCTGCGAGGGAGATGAGACCTTCGTTCCCATGAGAATCCGGGAGGGGGGATGGGATGGACAGAGTTATAACCTGTGTTTCTGGCGGGAGATCTTATTCCTGCCACTGCGTGTACTTGAGCTTTCTAAGATGTCTGAATAAACGGTCTTTTACACCAAAGAGCCTTTTATTTCTGCTTCTATGGAATTCCTTACAATTACGTTGGGCCGATTTCTTCTCCAGGTTCTCTTTCACAGTCCATTTCTTTCCTGGTAAGAGCAACAAACTGGCTGATGTGCTGTCCTCGCCTCGAGTGGGGGAACACCATTCGCTACTTTGCAGAGACATCCCACGCACCGTTCTTACTCCCTCCTCCCAGCTGGGATTAACGCTGTCACCCGGATCACAAACAACAGCGGCTCCTCCCCTCCAGCCATCCTTAACATCGTCTCCCCCTTCCTCCAGGTGATTCAAGGAGGCGGGGCTCCGCGAGCTCTCGGCGGAGGAGGGCGGAGATTCACAACTACGCTTGGGAGGGTGGGTGTTTGGAAACGGGGAGGGTGTTGGTACGTCCCTCCTCCTCTCTGGAGTGCAGGTTCTCGAAGCATATGTCACCGCGATGCCCGTCCAGGCTGGGCATTTCGGATTTTGAAACGCTTGCATCTGGCCCGCCCACAGTCCTGGCGGCGCTCCATCCCCAACGACATTGAAACCTATATCAACGGGTGCCCCGCCTGTGCAGAAGCCAAGTCGATAACCGGAAGCCGCATGGATTATTACAGCCCTCCCCGTTGCATTCTCTTCGGACCCTGGCAGGTCATTTCCATGGATCTTTTTTATAACTGATTTGCCGGAAAGCCACGCGGGAACATCGGTTTTATGGGTGAAGTAGTGGATCTTTTCTCTAAACAAAGCCGCGATTTTATTCCTTTGCACCACCATCCTGTCGGCACCTAAATTGGCCCTTCGTTGTTTATCCAACATGTCCTATCGTCTTCACACTCCTCCCGATAAGGTGGTGTCCGACCGCTTGGTCCCCAATTAGATGTCTAAGTTTTGGAAGGCAATTCCTGGAGCTGTTGGGAATCCACCCCAGCGGTGCGCCGCCTTACCACGTACCTCTTCAAAGTGACCGCGCTAATCAGAACGGGACCGAACAGAACGCTAGGAACAGTATTTACGTTGTTACACTCAATTCAACTATCATCAGGACAATTGGTGCGATTTACTCCCTTTTGCAGAGTATGCGTATAACAATGCCATTCACAGCAGCACGCAAAAGACCCTGTTCGAGATTGTTTCTGGTCGGTCCTTCCCACCGTTGCCCCAGCTGCCTGCAGAGGTACTGCAGCCGCGAATTCGAACAATGGATTTCTTCGCTAGCCGAGGGTTGGAAAACGGTGCAGTCTACCTTACAGCAGGCCCAAGAATCACAAAAGGTTCAGGTGGACAAACGTCGCTCAGACTTCCCTTTGCGGGTTGGGGCATGGGTCTACTTGTCCACTAAAAACCTTAGAGACGTGCACAAATATTCAAAACTTGGCAAGAAATTTGTGGGCCCTTTTCGGATTACAAAGGTGATCAATGATGTTACTGCTCGTTTAGAACTGCCTAACTCGTTAAGTAACATTCACCCTGTCTTCCATTCCAGCTTACTCCAAGGAGGCTCCGTTTCAGATGCCTGGCACGACCCTCCGGAGCCACCCCGCCAGTTATAATTGATGGCCACAAGCACTATGAAATAGATGCTATTCTGGACTCCCGTTTCTCCCGCAATCGTCTACAATATCTAGTTTCATGGGTTGGCTATCCCTCTGGCCATAATCAATGGGTGTATACAGAAAATATTGATGCCCCCTCCCTTATTTCTGCTTTCCACAAAGCCTTTCCTAATAAACCAGGGGGGGGGCTTTCTTAGGGGAGGCAGAGTGTAAGGATGGCAATTCTGCCTGGTTCTCTCCCAGCCAGCTGGCCTTGATGGAATGCCTCCAGCCGGGCGACGGGCCAGATTCGGCAGCAACAACCTTGGTGGACGGCTTATCTTGCTGTCCAGGATGAGCATTCCGTTCTCATGAGATGGGCCCGGATGGCCCAGGGAGGGGGGAGGACTCAGGTACGTTATAACCTGTAGTTTGGGCGGGAGGTCTCATTCCTGTCATATCGTGTGTGTGTGCTTTCTAAGATGTCTGAATAAACGGACTTATATTCAAAAGCCTTTTATTTCTGCTCTTTGGAATTCCTTACAATTGGACTGGATCCTGCGAGCCATGCTGGATCAGCTTTCCCCCATTTCCCTTTAGTCCCTGAACCTCCCATAAAAGTGGTAAAGAGGTCCTGGTGGAATGGAAGAGAATGTAGTGTGTGCGTGGTGGTGGGGGAGCTGGCAGAAATTACTGCTGTCCTGCATTTTGTACAATCTTTGTTGAGAAAAGAAGCAAGAGTTTGCACAGGGGTGGAGAATGATTTTCACCAATTCTCCTTTCTTGCTGCACCGCTGCAACGTAGGGTGGAAAGGAGAATTTCCTCCAGAGAAAATAAGAGTTCAATAGGCTGGAGAAAACCAATTGAGTACAGCATTACAGAGACTGGTGTGATGGATGAGAGGCCAGTCAGTTGTGTTACAACTTGTGAAATTCTCCCTGTCTGTTTTTATTTAAAATATTTCTTTCAACCCGACAGACATTTTTTTCGATTGCTCAATTTGACAGCAAAATGTAGTCTTTGCTCTAGTGGTCACTGTGGTTTCTCCTTGGGCATGCCACTAGAACAGTTTAGCAACAGAAAACAAAACGTGAAGATATTATTTCCATAAGAGTTAGAAATCCACCATTTTTTTAAAAAAAATCATGATACCATTCAGTCAATGTTGTTCTCCTTAATGCACTAGAACAGTGATGGCGAACCTTTTTGAGACCGAGTGCCCAAATTGCAACCCAAAACCCATTTATTTATCGCAAAGTGCCAACACGACAATTTAACCTGAATACTGAGGTTTTAGTTTAGAAAAAACGGTTGGCTCCGAGGCGTGCGTTACTCAGGAGTAAGCTTGGTGGTAGTCGGTGGCTTTGCTTTGAAGCAACTGTGCAACTCTTCCAACGGGTGAATTACGACCCTAGGAGGGTTTACTCAGAAGCAAGTCCCATTGCCAGCAACCGAGCTTACTCCCAGGTAAAGGATCGCACTTTAGTTCTTCGCATGAAAATCAATGGGGTTTAACAGCGCTTAACACGGTTACCTACACTGCTTCCCCAAAATTAGGTCTTAGGTTTAATGCTAATAATCGAGTCCAGCGGCCCAGGCCAGCCTAGATGTGGGGGAGGGGTGTGTGACTCTGTGCGTGCCCACAGAGAGGGCTCTGAGTGCCACCTTTGGCACCTGTGCACTAGAAGCTGTGTATGAACTGCCTTAGTGGAAAGCTTGATGGAAATGTTGATCTGGTGTGTGGCAGGAGTGGAAAAAGCAAACTCCATCCTATGAATTATTGGAAACGGGACTGAAAATAAACGGCTGATATTATAATGCCCCTGCATAGATCTATAGTTTAGCCCTGTTTGGAATACCAAGTGCAGTTTTGGTCACCATTCTCTCTAGAAGGATATTGTGGAGCTGGAAAAAATACAAAAGAAGACAGCCAAAATGATTAGTAGTTCGGAGTACCTTCCCAATAAACAAAGTTTGAAGAATGAGTTTTTTTTCAATCTAGAAAAATTACAATTAAAGGGAGAAATGATACACATTTATAAAATTTTGCATGGGGTGGAGAATGTAGATAGAGCTTTTTCTTTTTCTCCTATAATACACACTAAGGGGCATCCAATGAAGCAATAGCCTCCCCATTCCCTCCTATCCTCCCTTAACCAAAACACCAAGCCTGGCCCATCAGGACAGCAGCAGTAAGTTGATCTTTTGCCTGGCCTGGCAACAGCCTCCCTATTTCCCCACGCACCATCCCCCTGGCCCAAAAATCAAGTCAGGCCAGTCAGACCGCAGCAGCAAGCCACCACTAACTAACTGGGCCTGGCAATAGCCTTCCCATTCTCCCTCCCACCCCTTCTACCCTGCTCAAAACACCAAGCCCGGCCTGGTGGGACAGCAGCAAAAAGTCACTGCCTGGCTTGGCAACAGCCTCCCCAATTCCCTACCCACCCTCCCCCTGGCCCAAACACTGAGCCAGCCTGGCCGGAATTTTAGAAATGAACACAGGTAATTAAAAAGCCAAAGAACAGTATTACTAATATGCTGAAAATAAGTAAAAATAAAAAAGTTGATTCATATGCTTAATCTTTAGCAATAGAAACAGTTAACTATTGACATGTGTATTTAGGAATGCACATTTTTGCCCGATGCAAATTAGCCTCAAGCTTTCAATTCAGGAAGTTATTCGTCAAAAGTGAAATAAAACTGGCAGTCCCTCATTCTTCCTGGTCTACACCATTGTGGGTGCCAATGACTCTCACTCTACCGCCCTCTAATATTTACTGACAATACCTTGAAGTTCTAGTTCAACTATAGCCAGTATACACCAAATACTGTGAAACTGGCACTGCTTAAAATAATGCTTCTGTGTGTACCGGAATGTAAATATTTCTGATTTTCAACTCAGCAGAGCTATATTGTCTGAAGTATGAAGAAACTTGTTTTCACCTGGAAGCAAATTGTCTCAAACAGTTTCACATTTCATGGCCCTGACAGCCTAAGACGGAAGTGTAAATATCCTTAACCAATTGGTTATAGAAGCTGTATATATAGGCATTCCCTGAAAATCATTCAAGCTGTGCCCCTTTCACCTCTTGTACCCTTATTCCCACAGGCATGATGTTCTCTGATTATCACTTCTTGACTACCAATATTATATTTTTCATCCTATTGAAACCACACATGACTAGCTGTTGTTAATCATGATATCATAGCTTCACAGATATACCCTAAAAACAAAAAGAAAAAAGAAACATGCACATGAGCAAGATTGCTAGGCAAAACAAACTTTAGTCATCTATTTTTTACACAGAAATCTTGTGCAGATGAGCTGCAAGCAGAAGCAACCTCCTGTCATGGCCCCTCCTGCTGCCGCTGGCAGCTCATCCAAGGAAGACTTAACTGAGCCTCGCATAGAAATGCCAGCTGAATCAGTAGAGCCTGAACTAGCACAGGCTTCTGGCTCAGAGCTAATTAGCACAGCTAAGGAAGATTCAAGCAGCTCTGGGTCTCCAGATATAAGTCAGTGTTCAGACAGAGATAAAGACTGGCCTTAAAGGAGGGGTGCCGCTCAGCAAGATTGCAGGCTAGGCATTACCCAGAGTCTTTGCAGGAGCAGTCCCAGGCAAGTAGCTCTGAGGAATAAAAGGCCTTTGGCAGTTGTAGTTGCAAAGTCTGTTCTTCCTGATCTTGTCCACACACCAGTGTTGTCTCCAGACCTTGACTGATCACAAACTGGCTTCTTGACCTTGATTCTTTGATTTTCCTTGTTGCTGTATACATTCCTGGCGTTTGACTGCTGACTTGACTGACATTGTTTTGGACTCTCCCACGGACTTGGTATCATTGGAATTATTATTGGCTAAACTACTTTCAGCCCTGCCCCGGCTCTGAGTCTCCTCAGTGCTGTGGCAGCATACCAGCCCTGCCCAGCCTGAACACCTCCATGGGGAATCTTCACAGAGAGTCTGCTGCAGCACACAAAATGGCAGGTGCACGCAGTGAAAATGAAAGTAAGAGGTTTGGGCAGGAGGAATAAAGCATTTCCTGTCTGCTTTTGTTTGCTCAGCAGGCAGGAAACATCTTTAACTCAGGTTGGGGAAAAAAAGATCACTAGCTTAGGGCCTTTCCCCACTTTCCTTAAGCCCCGCGCTACTCGAGGAGAGTAGTGCGGGGTCCCTCGGCACTCCCCACTGAGAGGGGCGGCGACAGCGCAGCTGCCCCGAAGCTGCTGCTGTCGCGCCCCTCAGCGCGCAGTATCCCAGGCGCTCTTCTAAACGGCGCCTTTTGATGGCCCCGCGCAGAGCGCGGGGTCGTGGGAGCGGCCAGGCGCGCGCCTGGGATGCTGCGCGCTGAGAGCAGCGTGCAGCATAGAGGGGAACGATGGGAGTGGGGAAAGGCCCTTAGAGGGTTTTTTTTAAAAAAAAAACAGGTCCAGAGAAATAGAATGTTTTGAAGACAGTTTGGGGAAGAGAGCTGTGCAAACCTCTTCCCCAAAATACTTTTCACAACATTTCCAAGATGTTTTATTTCTGCTGTGCAGAATTCATTTATATCCCTGAATGTTGGAGGGCCTGAGTGCCTGGGAAACGCTTGAGTACGGTGGCACACCGCCGGAAAAGGGTCTCTCACATTCCCCCGACTGACCTCTCCTTCCAAAGTGTAGTTTCAGAGAAACTGCTGAGGTTGCAAGACCTCCTGGCTCCAATGTGCACGTGCAAAATACCAAATCCTCTACTCTAACCCCCGTGCTCTTTGCCCCGTCCATTGTGTTGTGCTTCCCCTGCTTGCCTGCCCTGTTTGTTTTTCCACCTGTAACTATCAATAAAAGGGCTGGAAGGAAGACAGTACGGCAGAGTTGCCCCCTGGCTTCTCTCACTGGCTGAAACGACATGCTGCCTCCGTTACTGTAAGACAACAAGTGGCGCCCAACGTGGGGCCCTCGGAACTCGCCATCCCAACTCATCGTCGTCTGGAACAGACCCCTGGTGCACCCCGTCCTTCTTGGACCCCTTATCAATGTGAGTATGGGATCATGCCTTAGCTCAGAAGAAGCTAGGCACGTCAAGGAATTACAATTCCTGACGCATAAGGCGAAATGTCCTGTAGCAACTAGAGATTTGCGGGAGTTGGTTGAGGAAGTAAACAGGTAATGCCCCTGTTACCTGGATTTGGGGACGCCCAATCCAGAGAACTGGCAGAGGATTGGCTTGTTACTTCACTCAGAACCCCGCACTCCAATTCGTGTCCTCCACTCATGGTTTCAGTGCAGGCAAGCAATCAAACAGCAAGTCCACAATTGCTCTAAAGCAGCGGCGGACATCGTTTCCTCCTCCCCTGACAAATTGCCCTTGCTGTCACCCCCCGCCTGCCCTATGCCCGTCATCCACCCTCCATGCGCCCCTGTTATTTCTCCTCCATCCGACCTGCCCCTCCCAGCTCTAGCAGAGCCAAGCGAGCAAGAGCTGTCCTTACAAACAGCAGAATGCCCAAAAGCTAAGCTACAAGATAAGGAACCTCTCAGTGCAGAAAATGCAGATCTCCCTGCCCTGTGCCCAGCACACTTCACTGAGTAGCAAGATCAGGGTAGCAGAAACAGGAAAAAACGGACTGGATTTTAAGCAAGGTACAGGATCCAGCCACCCTCAGCAAAGCCAAGACAGTATTGAGCATTTCCCTTGGCCACAGAGTAATTTCTCAGCTCTCCAGCAAATGTTAGATCTCAGACCTTGCTCCAACACTGCCATAAGGTCCAAGATTTGGACTGAGGTAAGAGACTTAAGCATAGCAATGTCTCTATGCGACAAGCAGCCCACAGAATTTTTGGTGACTCCTCTCCTAGATAATAAAGTCCAGAAAAAGCCCCGTTCTGTGCTCCTTCTCACCCATTTCCAAGACCTAGGTAAATTTGGCTAGGATTGCCTGGGATTCACAAGGTTCCAGCCAGAGACCAACAGTAAACTGAGATAAAGGCAAGTAAAACCCATAGGCTTAAAAGAAAAAGCCAGCAACCCTAAATTCAAACCTTCCTTCTCTAAAACATCCCACTAAAAGTAGGCAAAACAAAATTAAGGAATTTTAAAACCCCATCAAGAAACAAAATTCAGGTACAGTTCAACAAAAAAGCAATGAGGAATTTAGAGAAAAATTACAAGCCTGTCTCAAAGACAAATCAGAAATCCCAGACTTAAGCAGAAAAGTAAAGCTGAGCCACTCCCAAGTCCTCCTCCTTCTCAAGGAAATGAGAGGATGATTGATGCTTCAGTTTCCCCAAAGCAAAGACCAAAGGAAATCATAGCCTCTGAGAATGTGCGAAATTCTAAACTCAGGGCTCCAGATAGAAAACAATTAGCAAATGCCTCTGCAAAGCAAGTTTCATTGGCAGAACAAAATTGGATAGCTGTTCCAAGACACCAGAAGAAAGAACTTACTCAGTGTTTTCAGACAATGTAACTGTACATTTAGCTCCCAAAGAACAAAGACTGTCTGACAAAAATCTAGAATTTGTTGCAGGAAAAAGCATCTTAATAAATTTTATTGCAACTAAAGAATATCAAGAGAACTAGGAAATATGTTTGTACCTTTTAAAATCTGGAATCTCAGATTTCAGCTCAACTGTAGAGCTTCCAGTTTTAAATGCCGCCATTCTTAAGAAATCTCACACAAACTCTCTGTCTTAGAGAAACTGCCTTAGAGAAACCTCTGAAAAAGTCAACATTGCAATGCTCACCCCTAATCCCATATAGATAAAAGTCTAAGAATGATTAACCCTTTTCCATCTGTAGCAAGCAAAGAAGAGCTCCAGCCCCACCTCCTTGGAAACCGAAGGGGGGGTGGAGAAACTAATTCAAACCTTTTTCCTTTTATTTAGGTGCATGTATCAAACAAAAATGATCCAGCTTGGTAGCCCACCTCTTTGGAAATAAGAGGGGGGATTTAACTCAGATGTTTTATTTCCTTTATTTAGGTGTTTTATAAAGTACAAACGATCCAGTTTGATGGCCCCACCCTTTCAGGAACAGAAAGGGGAGTGGGGAGAGAATCTAACTCAATTTCTTTCCTTTAATTTAGGTGTGTCAAATAAAACATGATCTATGTTGTATGTATTATATCTCTGCCACTTAACAAACAGCTCAAAAGGTGAAAAAATTATTGTGATATTTTGCATTCAATTGTTGTTGTTTAAAATCTTATCTCTTACACTCATCCCACATGGTCTGTCCACTTGAGACAATGATAAATTAACTAAATTGGATTCTGTACTGAAAGTGTACTTAGCCATATGAAACTGCAGCTCATATTGTTAACTCCACAGAAGTACTGATTTGGAATGTTAGAATAAAACATTTTGTTTGTTTGGATTACGGGACGGCCGCCCATGGTCCAAAACGCATAGAAATGAGAATCTTTGAAAGACTTTGCTTGAAAAGAAAGATTAATGGTGATAGGAACGAAAAATTTAGCAATACAGACCACTCCAGTTAACTGGCAACCATGCCATACGTGTTCTATACTGAAAAAGTTTCTAGAGGTTGCTTCACCAACAAGGACAACCAGTCACCCCAGAAAACCTCTGCATTGCAATATTTGCGGCTATAAATGCAAATTCTCTACTCACAATTTTGTGCTTTCCCTGTTTCCTGATGCCTGTGGTGATTTGCTCTCCCTTGCCACACATGCTACAAGACCAGAACTTTTGGGAGAGACTGGCTTCAGCTACTAACGTTTCTACTTTCTGCCTGAGTCAACATACCCGGGCAGGAAGAATACTGAGTTCCTGCTTGCTCCCTGTTTGCAAAGCCCCCGGACAATTTCTAAATGACTCTGGACTGGGACAATTCATGGATGCTTCCACCATCAAGTATTCCATGAGCCCTGATTGGGGCCCTATCATGAAAACTCTTCCCAAGGGTGCCTTTTCTTTCCTCTCTACGAATGTAACAACATTAATCATAACAACAATACTTGTGGACTGCTCCCATTTAGAGGACATTTCTTATGTTAATGCACACATATTGCTCCCTCCCAGTTGGTTTTGGACTTGTGGTCAAAGAACTTTCATTTATATCCCCGCAAACTTGACTGCGGGGACTGTGCGTTGTCTTCATCATTTAACTGTAATTTTGCCTCAATTCCCTCACCCCGTTCACTCTGGTCACGGCCACGCCCGTCGCACTGCCATCCCTCTTGATTCATTATGTCAAAGTGATATCAGCTTTTCTCCAAAGCAGAATATGTTTCCCTTGCCATTTCCCTCGTAGGCCTCCCAGGCCTGGCAACTTACAATGCAAAGCTGTTTCAATCTTTCTGACAATTCTCACCTAGTGGTACTATAATTCAAACATTGATTGGTTTGCTTGCATGTCTTTTCTTAGGTAGCTGTTTATTTCAATGTGTGTTAGGATTGTTAAGTAACTGTTGGCAGAAACGCACTGCTTTTCCCCTACATAAGAAAAATGCATTTGTTTTGTACAAACAATTGGGCCAGATCCAAAGCGCTGAGGGCGAACTCCGCAAGTTAGGAGAACCCAAGGCAAACAGTGCACCCCATTAAAAATTAAAGAAAAAGAGGAGATGTTGGAGGGCCTGAGTGCCTGGGAAACACTTGAGTACGGTGGCACACCGCTGGAAAAGGGTCTCTCACATTCCCCCGACTGACCTCTCCTTCCAAAGTGTAGTTTCAGCGAAACTGCTGAGGTTGCAAGACCTCCTGGCTCCAATGTGCACGTGCAAAATACCAAATCCTCTACTCTAACCCCCGTGCTCTTTGCCCCGTCCATTGTGTTGTGCTCCCCTGCTTGCCTGCCCTGTTTGTTTTTCCACCTGTAACTATCAATAAAAGGGCTGGAAGGGAGACAGTATGGCAGAGTTGCCCCCTGGCTTCTCTCACTGGCTAAAACGACATGCTGCCTCCGTTGCTGTAAGACAACACCTGAAACCACACATTCAGTGTAACAGAAATGTGATTTTGCTTGTCTTCAATGGTGTTACCACACAGCCAAATCTGAATAGCTACATAGCACCATAATGTCACTGTATGTATGAACCCTGATTGTAAAATTTCATAGTGAAAAAGGAAACTGAAACCATATAGGAAAAATATGTCATCAAAGCAGGGGAAAAGATATAGCATCAAAGTTAAATCAAATCAAGGGCTTGATGATTATGATACATATTTCTTACTGGCTTGGAGGAATTCTCACAAAAGAAGATGAAACAAAGCTGTTGTGAAGATTTTATAGTAAAATTCCAGTGACAGCTCCACCCAGGATTGCATGAACTTTAAAAAGTCAGAAAACATACTTTTAAAAGAATGCTTCTTGTTTACAATTTCAGCAGTCTAGCATGATTCATTCTTCAGCCAAAGAAGAGAGCTCCTGAAAATAGGGGAGAGTATTTTGTTGTTGTTTTTAAAAAATCAAAATGCTTCCAAGAAATTAGAATAATAAAATGATAATCTGTTTGAACAAAAGTTTAAAATCCTACTTCCAGCTGTCACAAGCGGTATAATTTCTTATAATTATATGTACTGAAAAACTAAGACAGGATCTGTTTTATTTCAAACTTTTCCAATGACAGCTGTTGAAATCCTAGATGAGGACTATCATAATCTGTCTCCCACAGATATTTCCAAAATAGAATATTTGCCCAATGTAGGAATTTTTTTTAGCTTTTTTCATACTCCTCAGTCATTTAGTGAACAATTTTTAACCATTTGCTTGTATATAAAGTGGTGCATATTCATTGCCAGTTCAAATCTGTACTAATTATTGCTATCATAGCCCTCAGGACGATAGTTCTGATTTTATTAATCACAAATATGCAATAATTATGCTGAAAGATTTTTAATAGGTAAAGATACTGCATACATGTAATATGAAGTAAATAAATGTTGAAGAAGACAATAATGTTGATGGGTTTTTAATGGTTTTCTCTGGATTTGTAGAAAAATGTGATAGGTTGTTCACCATTTTTGCTCTCTTACAGTATGTTGTGCATGGCTTTATATGGTATAATATGCTTATTGTTAGAAACATAAGGGAGAAGGGAATACTTGTACAGCAGTCTGTTGTTGCATATTACTGCACAGCTACATTTTCTGTTGTTTCATGATCCTTTTTCTGAAGATCTTTTTTCTTTAAAAAAGCACCTCTAGGTATGTATCATCAGATTGAGCAGAACTGGTAAGAGGGGCACTTCCAGAGGTGGGATCCAATCAGTTCTCACCACTTCTCTAGAAGTGGTTACTAATTTTTTCTGAGTGCCGAGAAGGGGTTACTAAAGCAACCTCCCTGCCCAATAGGGACTGGAGGTGTGTGTGTGTGGTGGCGCCACTGTTTGAATCCCACCACCATTGGAACCTATTAAAAATTTTGGATCCCACCACTGGGCACTTCCCAGACATTTGTTCACTGAAAATTGCCCCTCCCCCAGCTTCTTTTCTGCCTGAGAGACAGCAGATATAAGAATAGTTTCAGAGGGTAGCCATGTTAGCCTGCAGTAGAACAGCTGTGAATCCATAGCATCCTAGAAACCAACAATATTTTCAGGATATGAGCTTTCAAGAGTCAAGGATCCCTTCATCTGACAAAGAAAGCTTGGACTCTCAAAAGTTTATATCTTTAAAATCTTGTTGGCCTCTAAGGTGCTATTGGACTCATATCTAGCATTCATTCTTTCTGAAAAGTTCCCTATCTCTTGGACAGAAAAAGTTGGGAAGGCAAATATGATTAGTCAAAACCTTGGAGAAAACAAATTTACTCAACCCCTTTTCCCCCTCCCATTCATGCCAATGCTCCACTAAGGAATGACTGCATCCAGGTGGAACCAGGAGATCCCCTGGAATTATAGCTCATCTCCAGACTACAGAAATCAGTCCCCCTGGAGAAAATAGAATATTTGGAGGAAGAACTCTGTGGCATTGTATCCCTCTGAAGTCCCAGTCTTCCACAGGCTCCATCCCCAGATCTCCAGAAGTTTCCCAACCTATATCTGGCAACCCTACCCCGTACCCAGCCAGTGGTAAGGGGGGACCCATCAACCCTACCTCCACGAACTCTGAAGACAGGATTATGGTTGGAAAAAAATTATAAGTTCTGAGTTTTCTAATCTCTATGGACACCTTGTCATTCATCCTTACAGTCCGCACCTTTCTTCATAGTTTCTTCTGACCTAAAATTGCCAGCCTTTAAGTGGGGCCTAAAGTTCTTATGGAATTACAACTGCTATCCAGACTATAGAAATCAGTTCCTTTGAAAGAAATGGCCGATTCATAGGGTGGATTCTATGGTACATTACAGAGTCAAGGAGAAACAGAACCCCTAAAATGTATCTACATTCCCATTGAGCTCCCTCCCCTTCCCAAACTCTGCTGCCCCCAGGTACTAGGTTCGCCAGCTCCTTGTGGAAAATATCTGGGAATGTTGGGGGTGGGAAGGAAATTTAATGGTGTATAATGTCATAGGGTCCACCTTCCACAGTGGCTATTTTCTCCAGGTGAACTGATCTCTGTCACCTGGAGATCAGTTATAATAGCAGGAGACCTCCAGTCACCACTTGGAGTACCAGGTACTGCCCCCAAATCTCCAGGAAGTTCCCAAACTGGAGTTGGCAACTCTCTTCTGACCCTCAGATCTCTAGGGTTCATTCTGCTGTTCTGAAGATACTGGAATGTTCACGAATATTCTATGCCATCACACTACCTCAGCCAACTCAAGTAAGAGGCTTTACCACCATAAATGCAATACAAGAAAGGTAAGTCAATAGATCTGTAAAACATTAAATGCTATGTTTGAATTGTGACTCTGGCTTTTTTTTTTGCCCTTTTTATATTTCACTGATGTTACCAATTATTCTCATCTGTATATGAGAAAAATTTATGAGCAAAATTATTTTTTCTGATTCCATTATTTACATTTTAAAAATATTTTAATGCCAAAAGTTGGATCAGAATGAAAATGTCATGAATTTTTTAATATCATTAAATATAATGAACCAGAGACAAGAGGAATGAAATTCTCTTCCAAGATCTGATGAAGCAATTGTTCCCATTAGTAAGCTGAAATGTTTATCTTTTGGATCATGCCAAACTTGTAATACAGTTGGCCATAACAAAATTACTCTATGAATGGCTTGATTTCTTCCCTAGTATTCAAATTAGGCAATTTGTAAGTATAAATTTAATTTTGGCATACCTAGCTAAAAATGAATCAAAAATTACAGTTTAATCTAAAGAGCCAGCTGTTTTATTTTTAAAAGTTTCCCTGTAATATGAGCTAGTGGACACTGGGGAATGGACTACTGCCTCCAACTCTTTTCATTTATAATTTTAGGGATTTAAAAACATAAGTTAAAAAGGCCTATTTTTCCCCGCAGATCTTGAGGAAAGGTATTTAATGCAGCCTTTGAAGCAAAGGCTGTGTACTGTGCTTAATACTTTTCTCTAAATTTGTGAGTTAAATCTAAATTGAAATAGTATGATTTGAGTGTATATAAATATACCTAGAGTAAAAGACCAACTTTTTTGCATAAAGTAATAAATACGTTAACTGTTTATCTGCAGTTTTATTAAGTGTTTGTATATCATAAGAACTGAGTTCATGACCAAGACCTGGGATCAGAAGGGCAAAAATTTTGCCCTGAAAGAACTCATCCTACCAGAATTCTCAGTTCTTCATCGGGCCTGGACAAAGAGCTGGGAGTGGGGAGCAGCTATGTTCATTTGGGAGGCTTTCTCTTTCAGCTCAATCCCCGTCCCAGCGATCCTCCACAGGATCCAAAGCTCACCAGTGGTTCTCTCAATGAGCTCTTACAGAACTAGAATGGCTGGTTCTCTGAAGCTATTGATGAGATTGCTCCCTGATGTCATCTTTGCTCCCATATCACCTTGGCTTCCTAGGAATACTGGGAAGCTACTGGCCATAGGATGAAAACCATGCTGGTCGCCATCACAAACAAGTTCCATCTCCAGCTGGATTGAGGCAGGTAAGTGCTGCTGTTACTTTTAGATCTTACAGCAGCATTTAACATGATTATGATCTTCTAACCCACCCAGAGGCATAGCTAGGAAAAGTGGAGCCCGGGGCAAAATCTGAGTTTTCCATCCCGCAACCCCCAGTGTGGGTGGCTGCCCCCTCCCCCACAACTGAAGAATGATTTTTTTGCATCAGGTCATCTCAAAGTCACCATCAAATTATAGGACATGCCCCAAACTCACAAATCAGAACACACCCAGGGGCCCCTAGTTTAAACAACATTGAAAGTGATGCTGTTACGGGGTGGGGGAATCCAACCTGAAACAGCATCACTTTTAATGTTGTTTAGACTAGAGAGTCCAGATTCTCCTTTTAAATCCACCTCAAAGGGAGACTCTGGGTTCCATAGTTTAAACAACATTGAAAAATAAGCTGTTTCAGGGTGGATCCCCCCCTCCAAACAGCATCTCCTTTTAAATCCACCTTAAAGGGAGAATCCACCCCAAAACAGCATCACTTTCAATGTTGTTTAGACTAGAGAGCCCAGATTCTCCTTTTAAATCCACCTGAAAGGGAGACTCTGGGCTCCCTAGTTTAAACAACATTGAAAGTTATGCTGTTTTGGAGCAGGGTGGGGGAACACACCCTGAAACAGCATCACTTTTAATGTTGTTTAGACTAGAGAGCCCAGATTCTCCCTTTAAATCACACCGAAGCGGGTGGATTAAAAGGGAGAATCTGGGGAAATTTTAGGAGTGCCTGTCAAGACAGCAGTGTTTAAGCTAGCAGTACCTTCTGATGTCCCTGGCCCCAAGGACATTTGGCTAACCTCAAGCAGAACCAGGGCCTTTTCAGCCCTGGCCCCAGCCTGGTCAGTCCCTTCCATCTTACATCAGGGTCCTGTGGGATCAGTTCTGCAGGGCCTGCAAGTTGGAGGTGTTCTACCAGGCCTTTGGTTGAGGCAGCCATGGGTCCGTTCCATCTCACTGGCCTCCCGATTTTGTTTGCCTGCCTTCCCTCTCCTGATAGTTAGAGATTGATTGGATCTAGGATGGGACAGAGGTTGATGATTAATTTTAAGTTTTAAAGGGGTTCTTTATGGATACTCTGGTTTGTCACCATCAAGGATATTCATTAATTGTATTTTAAAGTTTGAATATTTAAATGTTGCAGTTATGGCAATCTGATTTCTATGAATTGATGTTCTTAAGTTATGTGTGTGAGCTTCCCTGAGCCTTAGTTGTTGTGCTTTGCTGGGCCACTGGGCAGGAGATGATGAAGAAGATGGTAGGGCAACCTGAATGCCTCCCCACTCACCAGCTGACAGTTTGCACCCAGCTCCAGACAGCTGGCCGAGGCAGCCAGGAGCCTCTACCAGACAACCCCCCACCCCAACGCACAACCAGGCTCTTTGCGCATGTGCACTGACCTGCCCCATGTCACCTGGGCAGCCTAATTAAGGGATGCTCATCCTTCTTTTCAGTCTTTCTGTTCCTCCTCAGGCCCTTGTTGGGAGGAAAGCCCCTTGGCTCAACTATTCTAATTTCTTTAGGGTTGTTCCATGTGGCTTGAAACTTTGGTGGCAGCTTTAATTTTTCCACCAGAGCTTCTGTGCAGCCCAATTCTGTACACATTTGCTTAGCTATTATCCCCATGACACTGATGCTAAAGTGCATATTTATTCATTTATTATTTCCTGCCTGTACACTTATTTCCCATCCATCACCAAAAGTCCCTGGGCTTTGCAGCCTCAAGAAAGCTATGAATAAGCCTGAGTCTCAAGATTGCAGTCTTCTTCCCATTTAACTGGGAACTTAACTCGCACTTAGAGGGTAATCTAACACATTTACTCAGAATCCTACTGAAGTCTACTCAAAGGAAACTTACTACTAGGAAATTCACAGCTGACTTATGGTGACTCTATGGGGTTTTCAAGGCAAGAGGTGGTTTGTTATTGCCTGCCTTTGAGTCACAGCCTGGGTATTCCTTGGAGCTCTCCCATCCAAATACTTGCCAGGGTCAGGGATGAGTGTGTGTGACTGGTCCAAGGTCATCCAGCAAGCTTTCATGGTGCCAGAGTGTGACAGGCTGGGAGTGGGAGAGACTTCCTGACAGGATTAGAAGTTCAATTCTGAGTTCCAGAGTTCTTGTCAGACTTACTCACAGGGTTAGAAGTTCATCTCAGAGTTCAGCGAGAACAGGTGTATTTAGTGTCTATGAAAGACCTGTGGTGTTGGTGGGATGAGATTATTAGGGGGAAAGAGACACTACTCTAGCCAAGAAGGGGAAATTACTTTGATAGAGAGAATTCCTAGACTAAAACAGAACTAGTTCATCATCTGGACAGAGTGAGCAGGGCTGAAGGAAATGATAGTAGACAAATTTGTGTCAGATAGGGATCACTCTCTCATCAGAATGGAATTTACACTGCACATGGGATAAAAATTCCCATTCCTAGTCTTTTAGGATTTACTTCAAATGCCGTGAAGTAATCCTAAAGTTTGAGAAATCTGAAGAAAAAGCGAGTTGGGAGAATACTTCTTTCAGTATAGTTTATAGGCACCAGAGTTACCACATGAACCTGTGAGTGCAAGCTTTATATTCCCCCTTTCTCTTCTGTAGGAGACTCAAAAGGCTTACAATCTTCTCTCCTTTCCATTCCCCCCTCACCGCAAACACCATGTGAAGTAGGTGGAGCTGAGAGAGCTCTGAAAAGCTGTGACTAGCCCAAGGTCACCCAGCTGGCATGTGTTGGAGTGCACAGGCTAATCTGAATTCCCCAGATAAGCCTCCTCAACTCATGCAGCAGAGCAGGGAATCAAATCCGGTTCCTCCAGATTAGAATGCACCTGCTGTTAACCACTACGCTACTGCTGCCCTCACCCAACCAGCAGCCACTGCTGCTCCCATATTTGCCCTCACCCACCCAATGCATATCTGCCCTCACCCAACCAGCATAGTTAGCCTACATGTCAGTGCTGGGCATTAGTATCACAGGCAACGATTTTAATAACAAATACAGATCCCTCCCTGTTATTCTGCCACTACATGTTCTTTAAAAATTATTTCCCCTTTTTCTAATGAGGTTGCCATAAGTCAGTGTGACTTCATGGCACTTTACACACACATAATGATATTTTCCTGAGGGTGGGGGGGCTTGGACACTGAGCTTGTCCCTTATAACATGGCTTGGGACCACCATATCTGAAGGTCCCTACCCCCTTATGAACCTACCTGACTGCAATGGTCATCTTCCGAGGATCTGATTGAGGTGCCCCCATCTTTTGAGATTAGAAGGGTGGCAGCCCACATGAGGGCTTTCTCAGTCATGGCATCAAAGTTCTGGAACTCTCTCCCCAGGGAGGGTCTCCTGTTCCTTGCTGTTGCCATCATCTGCCAGCAGGTGAAGACTTTTTAAAAAAAATTCCTGGCATTCCCACCTTCCTCTCCTGTTTCTAATTATTCTTTTTATGTTTGTATATTTTATCATATTAATGTGTATTTTAACAAATCTAATTGTTTGAATGATGTGTTTTTGTTTGGTTTTTAATGGTTTTTAACATATTTTAATTCTTAATCCATTAGCTGCCTTGGTGGCCTTGATGAGGGCAGAAAGGTGGGGTATACGTTTTCTAAAATAAATAAATAAATATACACTTTCATCAGGGAATGTCAGCCTGGAATACACATCAGCAAAATGAACAAAATCAGCAATCAGCCACCCTCTCTGCTTGTGACAGTTGCCATTTCAGCCCCCTAGGATGCGATTGTAGGTGCAACCTTTCAGAGGGTTTTTTTTTCCTTTTAAAGACTTCCCTTGTTATTGTCCCCGAAAGAGGTTTGGACATGGAAGGTCTATGTAGTCACTGTGGCTAATAATGTATTTTTACCATTGAAACCATTTTTTTCACCTTTTCCTGTTGGTGAAGCTCCTTGACCTAATGTAACCTCTGCTTCAAGAAAAAAAATGGCCAAAGGGGAAAATTTGTGGAGGGGAAGGCATGTTTGGGGGAAGAATCCATCTCCTTATCCCAGTCCTCAATGCTGTATTTTAAATAAAATATGGAAAGCAAGGTGGGCATAACCAGCTATATAGGAAAATGGTTATACAATCCAACCACAATGCTGTGCATTGGGGCCAACCTTCATTGAGCTGACTAGGAGAGTAAAAGCAAAAGTAAAGGATTGAAAACAGCACATATCTATCATACCAGCATACATTAGCACCACCTCGTGGCTAATGAAGCAAGTACACTGAAAGGAATAGCGCAGTAAAAGGATTTCTATTTGAAACCAGTTTGGTTCTTATGGATATTCCAGTGTATTAGAATTCTTTATCACAGATCCTTAGACAACTCTCACTGTTACTTAAATAAAATACTCTGTCTTAGGTAAAGTGTTTAATGTTTTAAAAGCACTGTATGGAACTTAGCACCATATGGTGATGGACTTTAACTTAGAAGGCTTTAAAAAGGATTGGATGAATTTATGAATGGCTAGCAGATGTGATTGCCAAATGGGGCCTTCATGTTCGATCAGAGCTCAGTGGGAAAGCCCTGGCTTTGCATGCAAATAGTCCCAGGTTCAATCCCTGGCATCTTCACATAACCAGAAGGTGCAAACCCATCTCCTTGCCTCTGGATATTTCTACTGGCAGGGATATACTTTTCTTAGAAGAAACTTAGAAGTCCCCTTTTCTTAGAAGAAACTTTAGATCACACCTGCTGCCGTCATATATTTTGATACATCTTGTTATCCAAAAAAATTGTAACTATTCCTCTCATGTTTTGAACTAAATTAAACATTGCATGCAGAAACAGCATGGGCATCCTGAAAACAATTCTTAGCCTGTCACATATTGGTGAATTATGTCTCTATTTGAAACTCTACTCTCCCTCCACCACTCACAGATTGGATTTAATTTACACATCAGCAAAATTTCATTTGGATAGTTATGCTCTTTTAAGGGCAGCAAACTATATACTTTGAAGGACAGTTCCGTTGAGGGTGCTTGATCAATGCTAAACATAAACAAACATTCACTGAATCTAAATCCATTGTTTGTTTGATTGTATATTTTCAATAGCAGGCAACCTGGAAACCTCTCTTATTTCCTCCTATTTTAATAAATATGGGTTTGTAAATGGTTTTTAGTTTATTTGCAAAATTTTCCAGCCTTGATGAAATATGCACAGGTGCACAATATACCAGATAGGTACAGCAGTTCCTCCCCAATTTGACCAATGATTCCTTAAGATGTCTGTATTATCATAGAATCACAGAGTTGGAAGAGACCACAAGGGCCATCAAGTCCAACCCCCTGCCATGCAGGAACACACAATCAAAGCACTCCCAACATATGTTCGTCCAGCCTCTGTTTAAAAACCTCCAAGAAGGAGACTCCACCACTCTCTGAGGCAGTGAATTCCACTATCGAATAGTTCTGACAATCAGAAAGTTCTTCCTAATGTTTAGGTGGAATCTCTTTTCCTGAACCTTGAAGCCATTCCTCCATGTCATAGTCTCTGAGGAAGCAGAAAACAAGCTTGCTCCTTCTTCGACATGACAACCCTTCAAATATTTAAACATAGCTATCATGTCCCCCCTTAACCTTCGCTTCTCCAGACTAAACATCCACAGCTCCTTAAGTCTCTCTTCGCAGGGCATGAATTCCAGACCATTTACCATTTTGGTTGCCCTCCTCTGGACACATTCCAGCTTGTCAATATCCTTCTTAAACTGTGGTGCCCAGAACTGAACACAGTAGTCTAGGTGAGGTCTGACCAATGCAGAGTAGAGTGGTACAATTACTTCCCTCCATCTACACACTATACTCTTATTAATGCATCCAAGGATTGCATTGGCTTTCTAGGCTGCCATATCACACTGCTGACTCATGTTCAGTTTGTGGTCTACTAAGACTCCCAGACCCCTTTCATATGTAGTGCCATGTGTCACCCATCCTATAGCTGTGCATTTCATTATTATTATTTTTGCCTAAGTGTAGAATCTTACATTTATCTCCGTTGAAATTCATTTTGTTAGTTTTGGCCCAGCTCTCTAACCAGTCCAGATCATTTTGAATCCTGGCCCTGTCCTCCAGGGTATTAGCTACCCCTCCTAATTTGGTATCATCTGCAAATTTGATTAACATGCCCTCTATTTCATTATCCAAGTCATTGATGAAAATGTGGCACTCCGCTACTCACTTCTCTCCAGGATGAAAATGAACCATTGATGTTTTTGTGTTCAGCCAGTCAACCAATTACAAATCCATCTAACAGTTGCATTGTCTAGTCCACATCTTTCCAGCTCACTTGCAAAAATATCATGGGGCACCTTGTCAAAGGTTAAAATCAAGGTATGCTATGTCCACATCTACCAAGTTTGTCACTCTGTCCAAAAGAGATAAGATTAGTCCAACATGACTTGTTTTTGAGGAAACCCATGTTGATTTTCAGTAATCACATTATTTCCTTCCAAGTGCTTACAGACTGTCTCCTTAATTATCTGCTCTAGAATCTTTCCTGGTATTGATGTCAGGCTGACTGGGCAGTAGTTGTTTAAGTCTCTTTTTTCCCCTTTTTGAAGTTGGGGACAGCATTAGCTCTCCTACAGTCCACTGAGACTTTTCCTGTTCTCCAGTTCTAAAAGATTATAGCAAGAGGGTCTGAGATTACTTCTGCCAGTTCTTTTAATACCCTGTATTAAAAAACAGCTACTTCCACAACCAGGGGGTGCCTTTAAAAAAAAAGCAGAACATGAATATAATTTATTTCTTAAGCTGTTGTCATTTTGTGAAATAAACTTAAAAATATGTCTGGATAGATTTTATAGAATTCTACAAAGGTCACCAAAATTCTGTGAAGGCATTATCTGGTTATTCTTGGTATTTGTTCCATCTGTAAAGTGTCAAACTGCACTAGATACCTGCCCACTGAGAACTGGAGGGAGACTACAATTTTTTCTGCATAGGTCATTATGCACATAACAGATGGTTAACATTCTGTCTCCATTAATCTGGGCTAGAGTTCAATTGGCAATTTAGAGGTGAATGACTCTATCCTATTAGTAGTCTCTTGAGCCATCTTGTCTCCAACTGGCGAGCTAAAGATTATCAGATAAGCATGGCGGCTGTTACAATCCCTTCAGATAACTAATTTATGTCACATTTGAGAGTACAGTGTGAGCTTAACAGGAGTTTCATTGCATAAAATCCAATACATTTTATTTACTGGATCAGACACTTATCTCAAAAAAAAAAGAAAAAAAAGAAAAGGAAGTCTTTCTAGAAAACCAGTTGGCCTAATATTGGTTTGCGCAGATAAATAAAGATCATGAATTGGCAACAGTTAAAATACCACAGGAAGTTGAAAATGCAATCAACTATGCTTTTATAAAAAGCAATTTGGAAACATAGAAAAACTGATCAGAAATGTTTATTATGAATATGCTATAAGATTTTCCATAATGCTCACACCATCCTCCATCCAAATAATATATCAAAATATATTAACAGTTTCATGTTGTTATAAAAGAGCATTTTACTTCTTGGTAAAAATGCTCTCTAATGTTTTCCCAAATGATGAATACCTAATTACAGATTATATTGGGGATTCACAGCTCTGTTGGGCTATTCAGCTCTAACTTCAATAGCAAACCCTTTTGTTTGCATATTTTTTTTCAAAATAAATGCTGAGTCAGAAGCAACTTGATGGCACTAACACAGAGACACACACTGTAAAAATGACCCTTGAGCACAACTCAGTTGCCATCAGATCATGCTACCCTTGAGTTCTTAAATGCCATTTCCCATGCTATATAAAGAGACTGTCAATGTGATCAAAGAAATTACCATCCCCCTCCCCACGCACACAAAACATTATTGACCCTAAATAATACAGTGCCAACCTAAGCAGAGTCACATCCTTCTAAAATCAATGGGCTTAGAACGGTGTGGTTCTGCTTAGAATGGCCCTGCTGAGCAAAGCACCTGGCCAGCTATTCATTCATATTTATTTTATTTATTTATTTATTTATTATTTAGATTTTTATACCGCCCAATCCGCGGGGGCTCTGGAAAGAGATAACTTCCCTAATCTAGTGGATACTTGTAGGGGTGTTATATTAACTAGTTATGTTGTATTTTAACAAAAGTCCAGTTCAGACTGAGTGCACAAGAGTAACGTATAAGCCTGCTTACACAGCTGGCGCTAGAACTGATAACTATGTCAGAACCTGGAGATATGGTAGGAAAGCAAATTGAAGTGCTGCATACTGGAGTAGGGATAATAAGAAACTGGAATGAGGGGTCAGCAAGAAGCAAAAGAACACAGGACTGAGTCATTACCTAGTACTCAGAAAACTGAAATTGTCTTATGATGTAGATAAGGGATGCAGTTATCCTTAGGACATTTACATACCAACTAGAAGCCAGTTAGGATAAAAAGCTACCAATTCAGGATATTACCATAGGCAGCACCTAATTTTGTGGTTAGTCAGATTCTGCAGCTGGACAGCCTTTGGCCTAGTCCTGAAGAACTTACCACTCATGTATACATACTTGCACTATGGTATCTTACTATAGTGTTGGATTGAGAAATCCAAAAGTCCATTAAGTCAAAACTCTTAGAAAGTGTCCTCAGCAAAAATGTGCACAGATCTTAATCTGGGTGAAATTAATTCATAAAAATGTCGTGGAAACGGAAGACAGCAAGCTGGAGGCACTGCTACTTTCTCCTTCCAACTCTGCTTCCATTAGCCAATCCACTTCTGTACTGTCTTCCCTTATCAGTAACTGGTAAAAGAAATTGGGGTTACAAATGCATGACAGGACATTAAACATGGATGATTTGTCCAGATGGACTAGCTCTAATTTGGCCTGACAAACTTCTTTCAGCCAAGGAGTTTTTGTACTCTTATCAAGAACTGCTTTTGGAACATGTATTCCATTACCTATGTTATATTTTATGTTTTTCACTATCAGAGCATCACAGAATTATCTGCATCAGTTACAATTACAGTGGAACCTCGGTTTTCATTGCCTTCGGTTTTTATCGGTTTCAGTTTTCATCTATTTTTTCAGTGAAAAATTTGTCTCAGTTTTCATCAATTTGCCTCGGTTTTCATCGATTTGCAGTAAGGTGCAGGGGTTTGTGGAGAAAAATCACCCGGACAAAGCTGTTGCTGGCCGTATCTGCAACTTGTGTAATGATAATGTCTTGCCCCATTTCAGACAAATCTTAAAGAGATGTCAGAAACAGACCTCTTTGGACAGCTTTCTGGTGCGACATTGGTCCACTGGCTCTGAAGCTGGTCCTAGTGTTATTGTTTGTTACTTTTTTCAGCATTAAATACTATGTTTATTCACCCAAAAATGTGTTTTTGGTATGTTTTTTGGAGTGCCTTGAACGAATTAATTGGATTTACATTGATTCCTATGGAAAAGTTTGCCTTGGTTTTCATCGGTTTCGGTTTTCATCAATTCTTTTCGGACGGATTACCAACGAAAACCGAGGTTCCACTGCATATGATTACAAGGGCAGTGAGATAAGGAATAATAGATGTTTTTGCAGGGTTAATATTTGAAAGCTTTCATTTTGTACATGACAAGAAAAAAATCCATCCACACAGCAGTTTTTTTTTTGTTTGCTGTAATGTCACATCTGACTTATAGCGACCCCTTGTGGGGTTTTCAAGGTAAGGGGCATTCAGAGGTGGTTTCCATTCCCTGCCTCATAACCCTGGTATTTCTTGGTAGTCTTCCATCCAAATACTGGCCATGATCAACCCTGTTTAACTTCTGAGATCTGACCAGATCAGGCTAGTATGGGCTATCAAGGTCAGGGGCCATACCCACAGAAGCTTGTATCTTCACAGCTGCTGGAGTTGCAGAACCAATTTCAGCAAACTACATTTCATATTTAGCAGAAATTGTGTATATTTGTAAATATTACAATTTAACATTTAATCAAATGTGACAAATTTATGTAGAAGTTGAACAGAAATCACAACACTGTTAATTGACTGAAATCCAAAAGAGTTTTGCAATACTTTCTTAAAATACTTGAAGCATCTGATTTTCAAATTAGCAAAAAATGTATTAAATTATAGTGGCAGTCCTAAGTAAACAAACCAGTTCTACCATCCTGAGAATTAATGCAAGGTTACGTGATCTTCTCTGCTAAAATTAATCCCAGCTAAATGCTGATGTATATATATGTTATTCCTACACTTGACAATGTCTATAATATATAAACAGTAAACTGCATTTCAAATAAAAGTATTCAGCACACAAAAGAAACCAAGATTACTTAGTATTATACCTTAGTTTATTTTTGTAGCTGAAAGCAAGTAGTGATAAGAGAGAACAAATAATAGTGGTATGAGATACCTTCCAGCAAAATGTGCATGTATTCAGTCAGAATAGAGGTGGAGTGATATGGATAAAAAAGACATATAGTTCAAGTCTTTTAGATATTTCCAAGCAAGATTCTAAAACCTTTTTATTTAACTTGTTCCACTGCAGAACTGCCATTTCTAGAGTTTAACTTGAAACTATGATCTCATGGTTTAAACCTTATGGCAGAGATTTAAATAACTGTGCCCATAGCACTATGTGTCCAAGGAGGCTTTGGGTTTTTGTCAAGCATCATTCCCCTCATGCTGCAGGGCAAATCAATTTTCAAATGGACAAGGTTCTGAAAAAGCTTTGTGTGAACTTTCTGTTTTGGATGGGGTTCAACTGCCCTTGAAGGTTGCATAGACTAAGGGTGCTCCTGGATCCAGTCCTAGAGCTGGATAAGCAAATGGTAGCTGTGGCCAGGAGTGCCTTTTACCAGCCTAAGCAGCCATTACTAAGCAGAAAAGATCTGGCCACTGTGTTGCATGCTCTGGTTATATCTACATTACTGCAGAGCCCTCCACATTCAGTTGATTTGAGAAATATTTGGAAACTTCATTCACTGCAGAATGCTGTCACCTGAGCGAGTCACAGGGCTCATAACACTTCAGTCTTGGCCCTGGCCTATACGGACTCCCAATCTGTTTTCGAGCACAATTCAAAGGGTTAGTGTTGACCTTTAAAGCCCTATGTTGATTGGGAATAATGTACCTGAAAGCCTGCCTTCTCCCTTATGAACCTACCTACTATGTTCATCTTCAGAGGCCCCACTTCCAGCCTTCTGAGATTAGGCAGGTAGCAACCCAGGAGGCCTTTTTCAGCCATGGCACAAATATTTTAGCTCTCCCAAGGTATATTTGTCTGTCACCTTCCGTTGCCACCTGCCAGCAGGTGAAGCCTTTTTGTTTTGTTTGGCATTACCTGTGACCTTTATTTTCTGACCAAGGTTTTAATTGTTGTTATTATGTCTTTGTACGTATTTTATCTCAGTTTTTAATTATTTAAATTATGTATTTTTGTTGCAGTTTTTTTAAATTTGTGATTTGCCAGCATAGCGTACTGGTCAAGATGTCAGACTAGAAATGGGATATCCAGCCTCAAATCCCTGTATGCCATGGAAACTTGCCAGGTGAGCCAGCACAGACTCCAAATCTAATGTAACTTGTTGCTGCGAGGATAAGTGGAGACGAGAATGATGCAAGCCACTTTGAGTCCCTATTGGAGTGAAAAGTTGGATATTAATGAAGTAAATAAAAAAATGTGTGTTGTAATTTGTTAGCCGCCTTGGTGACCCTTGTAAGGGCAATGGTCTCACTGCTGTGGACATAGCATACCTTGATTTTAGTAAGGCCTGTGACAAGGTGCCCCATGATATTCTTGCAAGTAAGCTGGAAAGATGTGGACTAGACAATGCAACTGTTAGATGGATTTGTAATTGGTTGACTGGCCAAACACAAAGAGTGCTCATCAATGGGTCATTTTCATCCCGGAGAGAAATGAGTAGTGGGTGCCATAGGGCTTTGTCCTGGGCCCAGTGCTAGTCAATAATTTTTTTCAGTGACTTGGATAATGAAATAAAGGGCATTTTAATAAAATTTGCAGATTATGCCAAATTAGCAGTGGTGGCATTCAAATAATTCAACAACCGGTTCTGGTGGTGGGATTCAAATAATTTAACAGCTGGTTGTTTACAAGCACCATTTTAACAACCTGTTCTGTGTAGTCGACCCACGTGGTCAGCGTAAGAACGAGACGAGACGCGGAGATAACATCTGGTGGGAGAATGTAGCTTGGGGAGCCGGAGGTCCGATGTTCATGCTTTGCGAGTCTCTAAGCGTGATGCTAGTTCCTAGCACCTTGTGTTATTCTATAGTGTAGGAGAGAGGACGGGGGAGTTCGGAGGCCGGAGGCCGGGGAGGTGGGAGATCATCATGTGATACATGATCTCACCTAGCTTCACGATCTTGGAGAGGAGGCGTAAGCGTCGCATAGAGCCTAATCTCACCTGGGGGGCAAGACCATTGTCCCTAAGCCCAGTGGTGACTAGGCCAAAGACGGATTCATGACCCATGATGACTCCCATGAGGGAGGGATGAGGTAAGAGGTGCCCAGATGCGACCAGAAAGGCCGGTAATGGAGTCCCGTTAGGCGTTCAACGTTCTACCGTTGCTGCACCTTTGGGTCAGCAGTGCATCACTATCTCCTCCTTTTGTTTAGAAGGGGACGAGAAATGCTCAAGAGGGTGATTTAAAAGGGGCGGCTTGTCTCCCCTCCGCCGTCTGGTCAAGCTGACCAGGCACAACGTATAACGGTAGAACTTGGTTTAGCGAGGTGAAGGAAATTGAGAGCTTCTTACACGTTACAGGCAATGTGGAAAGACACATTAGACGAAACAAGATCCGATGCTTGACGGCACACAATTAAAACCAGTGATGCAGAGCTGCACAATAGCACTCAACCATCCTCCCGGCAGCCAGCTCCAGGGGGCTGACTGACCACCAATAGAACATCAAACATCGCCACTGAATTAGATACACAACTGCAATTCAGCACTTTTCATATATGAATCAATTGGGAATTATCAGAGAGATTAAAGAAGCAACACATATTACATTACATTTTCTGGCAACCTTGGTGATACAACAACAATAAGTAATCAATGGCGGCACGATTATCTACAAGATTAAACAGCCCGTGAAGTTCCACACTGCTGCTTTTCGAGGTGGAACATCCAGAATGATTGGAAGTCCAGAGTTGATAGACTTACATAGGGGCACAAGGACCCAGAGCGGCCCGGAAGTAGTCTTTAGTGTTACATGAAACAAGTCCGGGGGGACTCTCCCACAAGAAGTCATAGAAACTATACTCGCATGGCTAGGCAGCTGCTGTCATTAAGCTCCGGCAAAAGAGTGGGGAGGCTGACACGGCTTTGCCCAGGCTCCCGAGGTTGAAGACCCTGATACAAAACAATAAATGGTGAGGCGGCAGTAGAGAGTCCGGCGACAGGCAGATAGGCAGAAGATGCAACAACAGCAAATACTGATAACCTAAAATTAGGGCGTACGCGTAACTTCAATGAAATCAATCTGATGGTCATAGTACTCAACGGTATTCCCTTGGAGAATTACGGCTCCAATGGGCATAAAGGAGCAAAGGCATCAGACATTCGCGTTGTAACAATATATACAAGACATGCATGTGTTTGTAGATGGCGTGACATCATATAGATGAAAACAATAAAGCATAGCTAAACAATTTACATAGGCTGAGATGCTTGTAAGGAAGGGGAAGACAGCAACCGGTGGTTGCATAATTGTCAATGCATGGCTCTTGCTGTTTTGAAGCTACCAAAGCTTCTACAGAAGCGATAGGCGTTAGAGTCCATGGGACATTTCTCAAGTAGGAGAGCTACTGATAGTCTTTAGCATTACGGGTTCAGTGACTCTCACGAGCAAGGTTGTGAGAAGAAAGGCGTGATTCCAACAATTATTCAATGACTGAAAAGCAGCGGAGGAGGTTCCAAGGGTTGAATCTATCAGGAGAATGTTCCTGGCTGCAATTCCAAGTTTCAGCCAGGCGACAGAGGGAGAGAATGGCTGTGGAGGTGAGAGCAGCGACACACAAGCGTCAACCTTTGAGCCACTTAGCTGGCCCAGGCTGCCATTCCCTGGGGGAACTGGCGGGGTTCGTCTCGTGGAAGAATGGGTGTACCCGGTTCCAGGGGAGTCCCCTCCATCTTAGCCCCAGGCTGCATAGGGGGGGTGTCCGGGCTCTCCAACAGGAGGCAGGGTCGAGGATCCTCCAGGGAGGCCCAGCTCCATAACTCTCCGGGACTGGGGCTGGCCTGGCATGTGAGCTGGACTCCCTGTATAGAAAGAGAAAAAAACAAGCGGCTTTTCCCAGGGGTTTTCGCGTGCTGGCTGGGTTAGTTCTTACTGGAGATGACAATGGAAAGCCCGAGCCCCACAAGGTGGGGGGGCGAGGCAATTTTGATAGAGAATAATAGAGAAGAGTACTTTGGATATAGTCTATGGATGAGACCTTAGTTGGGTCAATAGGGGGGGGCTACTCCCCTTTCGCTGCGTTGTTTTTAGCCAAGAAACTTTTCTTAGGTGCAGTTGGCCCATTCCGACAACGATCACTTTGCCACAGCATACGCCAAAGGCGTTACACAAAACTTGTGAATTGCCCGAAGGCTTAGGAGAAGGGAGAGGTCACAACCAGATTGACAACTTAAACAAAGCAATTCTGGCGAAATTATAGTCATATGCATTATTATAGCATTCATAGGAAAGATTTGAGAAAGATACAAGGAAAACAGTTCCTGGGCTTGAGGTTTGATCACCTGTGAGCAATTTGGGGAGGGTTTGCAAGAAAAACCTTTTATCGAGATCCCAGATCTAGAGATTAAGTGCGTCAGCCCATGAGAGAAGGAGGGTGTGTGCAGAAAAGAGAGAAGTGAGGGGAAGGGTTTGGGGGGTCAGCTCTACCTTCCCCTCCTGTAAAGGAGACTTTGGCGGTTTGAGGCACAAGCTTCCCTACCTTTCACAGCCCGAGGAGGCATGTAAGATAGAGTGTGGCTGGGAGACCCCGGCACCCGTGACTAGCCAGAGGCGCTCAGCAGGGAAATGTAGAACATGAAAAATAATTCTGGCAAGCCAATGTGTGGCAGTGTAGGCTCAGATGGGCCGAAGGAGAAAAGGTTCTCAAGGGGAGGTTTGAAGAAAGAGTTTTGAAAGGTTTAAACTAAGATGGGAGGCGGCAGAAGACAGGTGCTCCATGGGTATCCTAGGGAACATACGAGCTGTGTCCCGTTTAAAAGGCAGGATGCTGTAATGGGGAAGCAACACAAAGACTGATGGCACACATAATCAGAAGGAGAAAACTTTGGTGAAACTTACAAGAGGCATAGCTTAGAAGCAATGGAAAATCCCCTCTTATGGGGGGAAAACTTAGGGAGTCTCTCTTGAAGGGGGCAAGAGACACACAAGAACACATACATGGGCATACAGAGCATATAAAGTAGCTTGAGGGAGGATTAGACTCTGATGGTTGAGATCTTACTCTCTCTGAGGTACTAGCCGATTTACTGCCACTGGGAGAAGCTTTGAGCTTAGGAGGCTTGCACAGGCTCAAGAAGGCTATGAGATCTAGTGGTTTGAACCTTGCCCACAGCTGGAGAGAGGGCCAAGGGGGCTTCTTCTTCCACGAAGGACTTTTGGCTTGGAAGGCCATTGTCGCGACATCTTCCCCTTTCCATACCCCCTCATTGTCCTGTAGAATTGGCTGCATGGGGCATTCTGAGGAGAGTTCAAAGCGGCAGTCCTCTTCCGTCAGCATTTCTTTCTATTTGCAATTCAGTGACTGTGTGGACTCTGCAGAGATTTTTGAAATCGTGCCATTCTGGGGGCACTGGTGGGAGGCATGGTGACTTTGGAAGTAGAAGGGTTAGCAGAGCCAGGAAGTATAGGCAGTAGGGGGGGGGAGCAAGCTAGCTTAGGAACCAGCCCAATGGTCTCTCCGTGGGGATGGGATCATTATATGCTGAGCTGGGGCATGGCGAAAGATCTCATGGGAGCTCGGGGGGGGGGGAAGAGGTTTGAGTCGCGGATCTTGGTTCCGAGGAGCTGGGGAGATGCAGTGAGCCTCCCAGGCATTAGAGGCCATTGCAGTCTTAGACTCCCTGGGGGGTCGCCGCCCTCTGGGGAGAGACCCTCCCTCCCGTCAGGAGTTGCGAAGCCCCAGCGGGCAGCCTACAATTCCTCGGAGAGGAAATGTCCTGGCTTACCCATAGGCCGAGACACTTTCGTCTAGCGGGGGCTGTCTCCATGGTGTGAGGAAGAGGCCCGGCGGCTAGGAGAGCTGGCTTGATGGGCGAAAGACCCGATATCCCTAGCAAGCTTTGAGAGCATGTCGGCCAGCTTTCGAGGGTTCCTTCCTAGGAGCCTATGATGGCTGCGGCACTCAGCGGCCGTTCTCACTTGGCAAAGCTTAGGAGGAGTTCGCCACTGGAGCCTCCCTCGTTGTCAAGCCTGCCTCTTGAGGGCCTCCTGGAGCCTGTTCACAAACTTCGACATGCAGGAGCTCTTGGGGTTTTGCGGATGGTGGGAGAAACTCTGGGTTAGCTGGCCGGCATTAGGGACTTTGATAAATGCCTTATAGAAGCACTCAGAAGCGTGACCCGTGGGGTGGCCTCAGAGCAGGACAATCTGATGCGTTAGGGTTGTGAAAGCATGAGCAAATAAAGCTGAAAGAAGCTGTGTGTAGAGGCAGCAGGCATGACTCCCCTACTGATACATTACTGGTAGAACTTCGCTTTCCCAGATCTAGAATTGTGCAGGGCTCCAGGAGCATCACGAAAGGTGGTTTCCAGTCGATCCGGAACATTAGGTGATTCCACGCATGATTGCCCCTCCAGCATGCCTCCCGCGTGAGGGCTACGTCTGATTCCCTACGATCTACGCTGCTTGAAGACTCAGTAGGGATATTACCTCAGTTTAAAGAGTGATTTTCGACAACCGCTTGAATAGCATCCCTCTCCCCTACGATTTATCATGTAGCAAATGGGCCGGGGCACAATGCAAGAATATCGACATGCGTCTTCCGTCAGGGTTTCTTTCTTCTGCAGATCGTTAATGGCTAATACATTCATCTTGAAGAGGTTTGAAACCAGCGCCATTCACGATGGCCCAGCCAGTCTGATGGCTTGGAGAAAATGGCTGAACAGGGGGAGGCTGAAACTGAGCGGAGGTTAGAGAATAGGCTGAAAGGAGCAAGGGGCAGAAGGAGGACGAGAAGTCCAATTTAGTGGATAGAGAAAATTCAGGGTTGAAATTGGGGAAGGTGAAAGATGTCGAAAGGAGGCTGACTTTACTACAGCAAGGGAGCCATGGGTCTGCAGGCTGATGGCGACCTCTTTATAACGTGTCTCCGCGTCAGTAGCAGCTTGATGACATCGGTAGCTTACGAGGCTCTGTCTCGCGAAAGGTCGCCCGATGTTTTTTACCAATCCTTAAGATTCAATGTCCCCCCTCTGGGGTACCATGGACACTGAGCTTCAATCTCCTCAACCAATTTCGCAGCTCCCAGCTGACTCTTCTGGGGACCCTGCCGCATTTAGCTAAGCTTTCCAGTTCGTCCCAGCGTCGCTTGTCATAAGCCCTGCTTTGCAAGCTCCCCCTCACCCGGTGTGTCCGATGGGACTGAGAGAGTGTCCCTAGGGCCAGCGTGTCTCTGGATCGCATGATCCAGAGGACAGGCGATACGAAAGCAGTGGTCCCTGGATGCGCGCCGATCCAGCCCGGACCCCGGTATCGTGACCCCTTTCCCAGGCTGACGGTGAGCAGGTGGAGGGTTCGAGGATTCCCGAGGTTTACAGCACCAGCTTGAAACCGACCGCACGTGGTCAGCGTAAGAAGCGAGGCAGAGGCAGCGGAGAATAACATCTAGTGGAGATGCATGTGAGCAGCGGGAGCAGAGGTCCGTGTTCATGCCCCAGTCTCTCAGCGTGCTACAGTTTCCTGCTTTTATTGTTATTCTATACAGGCGTGTAGGAGGGGAGGGACCGGGGGAGTTCCAGGGGAAGCCCGAGGCCCGAGGAGGTCCGGGAGGTCATGGCCATGTAGTACATGATCTCCGCACCTGGCCTACGTCTTGGAGAGGAAGGGCGTAAAGCGTCTGAGCTAATCCTCACCTGGGGGCAACGAACCATTATTGTCCCTGCGCCCAGTGACTGAGCCAGACAGTTCCATGACCCGTGATGACTCATAGAGGATGAGGAGTGGGGAGTGTGAGATGCGACCAGAGAGGAAGAGCTGTAGGTCCGTTGGCGTTCCAACGTTCTACCACGGTGCTGCTGGGTCAGCAGTGCATTACTACAGTTCTGCTGAAGTGAAGCGAACCTGCTGAATCCCACCACTGCAAATTAGGAGGTGTAGCTAAAACCCTGTAGGACAGGGGAAGGATTCAAAATGATCTGGACAGGTTAGAGAGCGGGGCCAACACTAACAAAATGAATTTCAACGGAGATAAATGTAAGATTCTACACTTAGCCAGAAAAAATGAACTGCACAAAAATAGGATGGATGACACGTGGCTTGACAACACTACATATGAAAGGGGTCTGGGAGTCTTAGTAGACCACAAACTGAACATGAGTCAGCAGTGTGATATGACAGCCAAGAAAGCCAATGCAATTCTGGGATGCATCAATAAGAGTATAGTGTGTAGATCGAGGGAAGTAATTGTACCACTCTATTCTGCATTGGTCAGACCTCACCTAGAGTACTGTGTTCAGTTCTGGGCACCACAGTTTTTTGACAAACTGGAATGTGTTCAGAGGAGGGCAACCAAAATGGTAAAAGGCCTGAAATTGCAAGATATATCATGGAGCACCTTGTCAAAGGCCTATGAAGAGAGTCTTAGGGAGCTGGGGATGTTTAGTCTAGAGAAGCGAAGGTTAAGAAGGGACATGATAGCTATGTTTAAATATTTGAAGGGATGTCATGCCGAAGAGGGAGCAAGCTTGTTTTCTGCTTCCTCAGAGACTAGGACATGGAGGAATGGCTTGAAGGATCAGGAAAAGAGATTCCACCTAAACATTAGGAAGAACTTTCTGACCGTCAGGGCTATTTGATAGTGGAATTTACTGTCTCAGAGAGTGGTGGAGTCTCCTTCTTTGGAGGTTTTTAAACAGAGGCTGGATGAACATATGTTGGGAGTGCTTTGATTGTGTGTTCCTGCATGGCAGGGGGTTGGACTTGATGGCCCTTGTGGTCTCTTCCAACTCTATGATTCTATGACATCGGAGTACATGGGGCAGTCCTGCAATAGCTGGGTCAGGGACAGAGAGTGGTACTGGCGAAGAGACAATCAATACAACAGCCTCTCCCCAATACTAACATCTACATTTATCCTAGCTTATTCGGAGTTTTCAGCTAGGTTGCCATCAATATGCAGATAAAACCCAACTGTATCTACTGAAAGACGGTGAGCTGGACACTGCCCTAGAAAATCTGGCCACGTGCTGTAGCAGGATGATTAAAGCAGAGCTGCCCTGAAACTCAACCAATTAAAGAAGAAGAAGAGTTTGGATTTATATCCCCACTTTCTCTTCTGCAGGAGACTCAAAGGAGCTTACAATCTCCTTGCCCTTCCCCCCTCACAACAAACACCATGTGAGGTAGGTGGGGCCTGTGGCTGAGCCCAAATGAAGACAGAGGCCCTGTGGCTGAGCCCAAATCAAGGGATTCAGCTCCCTGCCTTGATGGAATACAGCTGGCACCAGCTTTCACCATCAAGAACCTGAGTGTGATATTGGATGTTTCCCTTTTGTTGGAAGGCCAGATCACAAATATGACTAATTAGCATTTTTCCATCTCCTCAAGTCCAGCAGTTGGTCCTTTACTTATCCTGCACTGACTTGGCTACACTGAACCATGCAAAGGTCACCTCTAGATTGGGGGTCACCTCTTGATTGCCTCTGAAATTGTGAGTGTTCCAGAATGCAGTGGTACAGGTTCTAATGGGGGATCCCATGCAATGGCTCCAGATTGAGTATTGGATCAAGTTTAAGTTCTTGGTACTGACTTTTAAAGTCCTAAACATATCTGTAGAAATGCCTCTTCTGGTATACTCCCCCACACACAAAGTGAAGCACTTTGGGAAATAATTTACTGAAGGACCCTGGACCCCAAACCACCCGGCTGTCCTCAACCAGGGCCAGGACCTTTTTAGCTCCAACTCCTGCCTGTTGGAACTCTCCAATGAGACCTGTGCCCTGAGAGATGAATCTCAGTTCTGCAAGGCCTGCAAGACAGAGATGTTTCACTAAGCATATGATTGAGGCAACAACACTTAACTAGACCAGATGGCCTCCTTTCCTTCCCTCACTTTCCTTCCCCTTTACCTCTCTCCTTTTTCCGGTCTCCACCCTTTGAAGGACCTTGTTGCTCTGAGGTATTGTTGCTTACTGTTTACCAGCACCACTGAGATTATTATTATATGGTAGACATGTAATTTAAATGCCAACTTTTAAGTGAAATTAAAATTTGTGGTTTTAAGTTGTTTTATATATACACACACAAACACACACACATTATTCTATAATGTATTGTTGGAGGTTGCTCCGAGTCCAGTGTGGGGTATAAATTGAAATAAATATATAGGAAAGGCAGGATTTTCTGAAGAGTCCAGGCTAGTCAGATCTCAAAAGGCTCAACAGATCTCAAAAGCTAATCAAGGTCAACCCTGGGAAGTATTTGGATGGGAGATCTTTAAAGCAGGAGCCCTCAGCAGCAACTCCTGGGCCCAACGCTATTCAATATTTTTATCAACGACGGATAATGGAATAGAGGCCATGCTACTAAAAATTGCAGATAACACCAAATTAGGAGGGGTAGCTAATATCCCAGAGGACAGAGTCAGAATTCAAAATGACATAGACAGATTAGACAGCTGGGCCAAAACAAACAAAATGAGTTTCAACAGAGGTAAATGTAAGATACTACACATAGGCAGAAAAAATGAAATGCACATATTTGGATGGGTGACACCTGGTTTGACAACACTACATGCGAAAGGGATTTGGGAGTCTTAGTAGACCATAAACTAAATATGAGTCAGTAGTGTGATGCAGCGGCCAAGAAAGCCAATGCAATCCTGGGTTGTATCAATAGGAGTATAGTGTCAAGATTGAGGGATGTAATTGTACCTCTCTATTCTGCATTGGTTAGACCTCACCTGGAATATTGTGTACAGTTCTGGGCACCACAGTTTGGGAGGGATATTGACTGGCTGGAGCGGGTCCAGAGGACGACAACCAAAATGGTAAAGGGTCTGGAGTCCATGCCCTACAAAGAGTGGCTTAGGGACCTGGGGATGTTTAGTCTGGAGAAGCGTAGGTTAAGGCCTGACATGATAGCCATGTTTAAATATTTGAAGGGATGTCATGTCGAAGAGGGAGCAAGCTTGTTTTCTGCTGCCTCAGAAACTAGGATACGGAGTAATGGATTCAAGGTGAAGGAAAAGAGATTCCACCTAAACATTAGGAAGAACTTTCTGACCGTCAGGGTTGTTTGACAGTGGAATTCACTGCCTCAGAGAGTGGTGGAGTCTCATTCTCTGGAGGTTTTTAAGCAGAGGCTGGATGAGCATATGTCAGGAGTGCTTTGAGTGTGTGTTCCTGCATTGCAGGGGGTTGGACTTGATGGCCCTTGTGGTCTCTTCCAACTCTATGATTCTATGATTCACCAACCATTCTTATGTTGTAGTAATGTTGGACCTTTCCATTTTTGAACATGTAATAATCTAGCTATTTGTCCATTAGGCCTAAAAGAAAAGCCTCTGGTTTCAATTGTATATTAATCTTAAGAAACTTCTGTATTAGTGATTGAATTTTTAACTTTTTTTTTTTGGCTATGCTGCAGGTCCACCGTAAATAATACCATGTCTCTTCCTGTTGTTCACATTTTCAACATATTCAAAATAACTATATACATTCTAGCTAATTTCTCTAATGACACATACTAACACATCGTTTTACAGACTAGAACTTAATGTGACTAGAACTTAAAATTCTGAGATCCTTCAACCACACATTTTCCCAAGGTTCCAGTTGTACATTGTACCCAATTTTTAAATCTATTTTACCATAAGTTCTTTCACTCATTCTTCCTCTGTCTCCCAGTGCTGAAACCGCTTGGGAGGTGGCATGACCCCAGTGCTAGCATACATCCCACTTGTATGGGTATTTATGCCAATTTATGCCAATGCAGGAGATCTTATGCTGGTGCTGGAGAGTCGCATAGCAGTGCAATGCCTGTCTGCCAGTCCAGTAAAGATGAGGAACACTGGGCAGCCTTGAGTTGCTCCATTTTTGAATCTTAAATAGTTAATTGTGTTGTTTGTGAAGTATAGGCTGACCTAATCCATTTTATAAAATTGTTACCAAAATTCATATCTTCCAAAACTTTTAACAGAAAATTCCAGTTCAGGTCAAATACCTTCTCCACATCTAAGGAGATCAGTGCAGTTTGCTTTTCATTATTTTTTCCCAAATATTCCAAAATATCTCAGTGTTCTAACATTATCTGTCTATTTAAGGTAAAACACACACTGATCTTCATAAATAAATTCCTGCAAAATTATTTTCAATTTTCCAGCTAAGACCATTGTAAATAATTTGGTATCATTCAATTATGATGTTGGTCTGTAATTTCTTGTAGTGATCAGATCTTGTCCTTCTTTAGATTTTAATGTTATATTAGCCTGTTTACATGTCTTTGGCATTTTACTCCCCTGTAAAATAGAATTCATTGTATTTTGCAACGAATGTACAATTTCATCCTCAAAACACTTGTAATACTGGCCTGATAGTTCATCTGGCCAAGCACATATCCTGGTGCTGACTTATTTCTGTTTTACTTTGCTACTACAGATTAACCCAGCTATTCTTTTGAAATTGCAGCAATTAGAGTATGATAAAATTTTGCCCACAACTTCACACATCAATAAACTAAAGCTGATTTCTAAACTACAATCCTAAGAGCATTTTACTGGAAATAAGATCCATTTAATAAAATGGGATTTACTTCTGTGTAATCCTGTTTAGGATAGTTTAAAAAGTTGTGTGACATTTTAATAATACATTTCTTTGTACTTTACATCTAATTAACTCTCTGAAGTCACCATAGTGACAAAGTTCCTTTTGCTATGTAGTGTAGACACTGCTACTAGCCCTGAACATATGGAGAAGATGTATTGTGTGATAAAAGTACACTTCTAGTCCCTGGACCAAAGCCTAGGATGTGGAGTTACTTTCTTCCTGGAACAGAAAACTAGGCTAGCCCTCTCCTTTAAATTATTACCAATGTTCCCACATAGGGATCATCATCAAATTAGACTAGTATTTTGCCCAGGAATAACAGTTCCTGCCATCAATGACCATGTATACAGAATGATTTTAAATATGGTTATACAGAAATACACACAATGAAGTGATATAGCTGGTAGGGACTTAACTGTACTGCAACCTAAGATAGTAAAAGGAATCAAGACCTTTACATAATAAACAAATAATACAGACATAGCTAGTATTCTGATCAAAGAGAATGTGAACTATTCAATTAACTTTGATTCACTTCTACATTTAAGAAAGTTAAGTTCCCATTAAATATAAATTTATGGCTGAAAACAAGCACGATAGTCATTAGAATATCTGTCCTGGTTCAAATCCCCATTGTGCTTCAGAAGCTTCTTGGGTGACCTTGGGCCAATCATGAGCTTTCATTCTAATCTACCTCACAGGGTTATTAGTATAAATAAAGGAAAGGTGATGTCCTCAATGTGGAACAAAGTATAAATGAAATATTATATAAGCACATTATTCTGTTCCATGTGTTGAGAAAATACCATCAACAAAATAATTCTATGAAGTACTATACTACTTTCTCTTATCCACATATCTACATACAGTGAATTCTTCATACCTTGAGAAATGCCTTGAACTGAACCATTCAGGATGTTTACAATCATCAAATTACTTGACACACCATAATCACCTCATGACACTACTTAGAAATATGATAATATACATTACCTTACAATCCAAGGTGCTGTTGCAACATCACAAAATTGTCACGTTTTAAAACCTGACTTATATAAGTCACTGCATTTCACAAATGATTAAGCTGCTTTTTAAAATGTCTGGAAAATTTTTATAACATTAATACTGTAATCCTATAAACATTTACCGAAGTGCGCATTTCAAATCAGTGCAGTAGCATCAGGTGGCCCAACTGGAGAGGAAAAAAATTAAGATGAATTTGACATTTGGGATCTAGATTTCATTAAAGCCGATTGAGTAAAATGGGGGAAGACCCATTGTGTAGGAAAGTAAAGCGTGAGGGAGAGTCGTGCACCTGAAGTGACCGCGTGGTATTGAGTTCACAGGAAAAAGAGATATGAAATGAAAACCAGAACTGCCGTTTCGATGACATAGTTTATTATACCTTTAACGAGTGAAATGAAGAGGCCCGTTCCTATGAGTACCTGAATACTTGAACCGGCAATTTCTAAGGTGATCATTTGCCCATGAATCAAGAGGGCAATATGATTTGCAATATGACCTGAAGTCTTACGAGCGTGGAATCAGGTTGAGGAGAAACAAGCTGCGATAATAATGAGATGGACTAATCGACAGGAACTTTAATTACAGACTAGTCTGACTACAGGTCTGCAGAACACCCGCAACCTCCTGTTCTTAATTCATTTCCTCGCTCCTGTCGCAACCTCCCGCAGTCCCACAGAGCGAAGCACCTGCTCACTTGGAGAGGACCCCCTCCCCCGTCGACCCGTTGAAGTGTGGGGAGCCTGACGAGAAGGCGGGCTTGGGGAAGCACCGGCACGCCGGTCTACAGAGGCCGCGCGTTCTTTGCGGCGTCGGGGCCAAAACCTGGGCCGTTGGGCTCGCGCGCGCGTGTGGGCGGAGCCAAGAAGAGAAGGGGCGGGGAAAGAAAAGCTCCAACGGGCCTTCCCCGCTCGCCGGACTCTCCGGTCCCAGCATGCACTGCGGCGGAGTTTGAATGGCGCTGGCGACGCTGAGTGGGCCCCGGCGGTAGGACTTCGCCGCTGCAAGCTTCCATTTGAGGCCGGGCCGGCAGCAGCTACAGTAGCAGCGCTGGACCATGAGCGGCGGCAGGTGAGTGGCAGCCGGTGGGCCTGTGGGGTTTCCTGAACTTTTTCTTGTGCTGGCCAGGCCGCTACACTCACATGGTGATGTCTTCCCCTCCCTCTCTCTACTTCTGAACAGACCAAAGTCAGATTGTGCTTGAGTGCCTCGCTGGGGTGGGGAGGGGAGAGGAGAGGGGACGCTTCTTTCTCGTTGCTTCTGTTTCCCGAGGCGTCCTCAGGTGCGGAGGCCCTTTACTTGTTGTTCCTGTTGGGAGGAGTTCTCATGGGCGGGGATGGAGTTAGCTAGTCTCTACCTGCCTAGTACTTGTTGGGAAGGCTACACCTGTATCGGAACAGGATGGAATCCCTAGCAAGTGCTCTCTGCCAAGCGTAGCTTCGAAAATAGCACAACAGTAAATCATGTATGCCATCCCAAGTATTAAATTTGCTCCTGAGATGCAGAAGTATGTGGAATGATACTGAAATGTGCTTTTCTTGCCCTGATTATGTTCTCAGTTTCTGTGCCTCCACAACATCCGGATGAATAAAAAATGTTTCAATGAAGAATTTTCTTAATAACGCAGCTGCTGAAAGTGTTGTCCAGTATTGTGTGATTGTACAAAAAAGTTTAGCTTGTGGTTGCTTGCAGGGAGTTCTATAAAAAGGAATGAATACATCAGCAGTGTTGAAGGTATTTCTTAGTGAATGCTTCGTCTCTGTAAGGGAAGTTAAAACCTACAGGAGGTTGTTTAGTAATTCTTAATTTTGTTAGGTGCTCTTACTGATCGAGAAAAACAAAATGCTTGGTTAATGTAGGGGTGTTTGAAGAAATGATTTGATAACCAAGAGATGTGTTTGTAAAACCAGATAACAGCTGTACTGGGCACATTCAGTAGATTCCAGGTTCTTGTTAGCTCATTTCATTTATTGGTGTCAAATCAGTATATGTAGCATGGAGCCATTTAAAGCTCAGGAAAATATTGGTGTAGTAATATTTTAAGTGTAGCATAAGAAGTTTTTGTATGTTTAAAAGTGGCTTTCTGTCTTTTCACTGAAATATTGCCTTCATGTCCTCATTGCAATTATACTTCTGATTCATCTGTGTAACTTTGATATTCTGTTCAGTTTTTTAAAGTTCAGGATTTACATGTTGTCTAAATGCAACCAAAGGTTTAAGAGACATCTGCGAGCTCTGATATATACATATTGGTACTTGATGAACAACAGAAAGTTCTCTTGCACTGAGACCCATCAGCCTATTTGCCATGAGTGTGTGAATGAAGCTAATAATTTGATCAGATCCTTGTTTTAAGCATGCTTGGGAAGCTGAGATGAGGGGTATATTATTGTGATGTTGTAGTATTTGAATGCGAGTTTGTAAATAATCCCAACTGATCTGTGGACAGTAACAGTTGTTCTTGGGGGTCAGGTGAATCCCAATTCCCTCTTCTAAACTTGCTCGTTCACATTAGTTGGGAGAAGATAGTCCTACTCCAGAAGATAACCTGTGACTGTAAGTCAAAACTAGCTCCTTGATGTGTCCCTGGGATCTCTAGTGGCCATTGTGGATCTTTCACTAAAACCTCTTCAATGTAATAACATTGTTATTATATTCTGAACCTGTTGAAGTTTCTGAATAATTTTCAAGGACAGCCCTGTAGTGCATTCATAACATTGGCCAGGAAAGATTGTAACTGCTATGCTAAGTAGGCTAACTCCCCTCATGCTAAATAGGCTAACTGATTGTCCAGAACAAGGAACAAATTTAGCAGCATCCTCAGAATACAAATTGTTATTAATTGGAAGGGAGGCAGTTCTATCCAGGGTATGCCAAATATAATCTCCTTGAACTGAATTACTGATCAGCAAAACTGCCATCTTATATAGACTGAGTTTTAGTTTATTTGCTCTCCTCCAGTCTTTTACCAAATTCAGGTGACTGCTCACCATATCAGCTTGACTAACCTGATTTGGACGGAAAGGAAAAAAGTATTTTGGCATGACACTTTTAGTGGTTTTGCATAGATATTCAAAACATTTCCAAGGGGGACTTTCTGGAACACAATTGTAAAAGAATCATGACATCAAACAAATGTCCTTCAATATCAACCTCTGGGACCTATATGTCAGGTGGAATCTGTAATACTGTGCTTTGGTTCAGATGGATAATCCAAAAGAATAATGTAGTTGATGCTAGAGAATTCTATTGAGAGATCTGGGTCATTCTCCCAGTCATTCTTTCAGAATAAGTCATCCTTTGGGGTTACTACGTGTTTCAAGGCCAACACAATCCCAAACCAGATTCAAATAGATCTGGAAGATTAGAGTCATCCAATATGGCCTACAGTTGAGCAGCCATCACCAGCTAAAATACCTCGTCCAAAAAAGAGGTTACTGAACTGATGATAGTTATCAAAGCCATCTGGCTCCAAGGCGGGTTTTTAAAGAAGCTGCCTCACAATAGTCTACTGCAAGATGGTCAGCACTGTTCCCTCATGCAATTAGCCATATGTCTCTTTCTGTGCACACTCTGGTTAAATACTATAAACAGGTAGGGTGCAGATTGATATATTGTGGATAGCTACATCCTTCCAAGAACTGTATCAGTTCTTAAAGGTACAACAACTAAAAGTCATCCAAGCAAATAGAACAAAAGAAAGAAAAGTACTTAAAAATACAAAAATGTCAAGAATACTTGAAAGTATAATGGGATGTGAGTGGGGCAAAAGCAAGGCTGACTGAATGTCAGGCGTTTAAGTATTTTAGCATAGCTTTAAAAGACCGGGGGGAAGATCATACCCACTTTATTGTATAGCTGACTTGATTGGATCTGATTCACATTTTTTTACTTCAGCTATGTCTTCAGGATCTCGTCAATTCCCTGAATTCAAAATGAAGGATGTTACTGTTTAGCCCTGGTTTGCAATGTTGTAATCACTCAAATACAGATCCAGGACTATGGCTACTTTTTAACCTTAAATAGAATTCTACTGGTCTGTTTTTAAAAATCCAGGAGCATTAGTAGGGAATGAACTCTTAATTATTCTTTCCCCCCTTCAAATAGATTTTATTTGGTCAAAATTAATAAAAGTGTTCCCCTACTGTTGTGTGTCAATCCTAAAACTCATTTGTGCAGGTAATTCCTCACATTCTCTGGGGACTCTAGGCAGCATTCATGGGATGGTGGGGGCTTTGGGTTCACCCTTTTATCCTCACAACAACAGTGTGGTCCGAGAGAGGTAGTGATGGGTAGTTTTCTTCTGACAAAGCACGAATGCTATCCACTTTTCATCTTTTTTTACAGCATTCTAGAGTTGAGTTTTGGGAGTCTGCAGAGATTGTTCAATTTAGCAGTGGTACTGACTTTCTATCATGGTCCCTTGATTATTACCTGCTTTTTGCTGGGAGGGCAAAGGGGGGGTGACTACTGAGTTTAATGTTTCTGCCTCTAGTAGGTTGTTCTGAATGCAGCTCCTCAAGAGGAGACAACCTCGACTGGTTCTGCTCCCAATATAACTATACCCAGCTTAGGAAGGAAGTCTCAGATGTTGACAGAGTGAAAGGAAGGGGGCTGGTATGGTCACAGAATTCTCTTTTTGACATCTAGGACAGTGGGAATTATTGTCAGTCAGTGGAATTCTGTCCTCGCTATGCTGAACTATCTCACTAGTTTAATAATAAAATATAAACTGCAGCAATTCTGTACCAGTGAGGATATCAATGCAAGCTTAGTCTCCTGTTGGCTCCTTTTACTGAACAGCAAATTTGAGATTTTCTAGTGTGTCAGATACTAGTCAGTTGGTGCTACAACTTAATCAGATTAGTCTGAATGTTCTACTGGGTGGTAGGATCCCCTTTTGGAACTCCAGATTTGGCACAGTATGCTTTTGAAAGGTCCATTTAAATGTCAAGCAGTTAATCATTCACCCTGGGGTTATTTGAAATGTTAAACAGGACCTTTAGGACAAGACATTTATTTCTATTCTTTGATGGCCCATTTATTCCAACATTACATGACAGAAAAAAACTTGCAATTTCCAGGAGAATTTCTCCTTCCCGGATTTTTTACAACGTTCTACATTTCTTCCCTTTAACTGTGGATCTTCAAGTAATAAAACTGATGCTAAGACTAAATGTAGGTCCTGTGATTCAATATATTGCAATGTAAGGTTCATTAGTTTTATAGTAAGAGGGTAATAAGTTCATCATTCCTTTCTTTATGAGTCAGTTGAAGGCTCCTGATGGTACACTGAGCATTAAGTCATGTTGATGAAGTGTTTAGAAATTACCTGCCGCAGAAAACTTTTGTTACAAATATTTATCAATGTGTAGTCATAACTTCCCCATTATGTAAATCTTACATGTAATAGGTAGAACTGGAAAAACTCATAGATATAACTATCTGCTTCTTGCTCTTTACATTTTTACTATTTTCTCTTATTTCAGGAAAAGGTTAGCTGGTCTATAATTGTCTTCTGCAAAGCAAATTCCAGTTGGCAGTTCAGTTTTATCCCCTAAGGCAGCTTACCAAATAGCAATTCTTGAGAAGCTGTCTGCACTGGAAACTGCTCATAAGGTTGAGAAAAAGCAACTTCATATTATCAAAAGCTCCAGATGGTTTAGAGCTACCTTTCTTCAGACTGATGATGGGCGGCTACATTTTTAAAAACACAAACGCCCTACTTTATACTCGATGGGCGGGACCCACCATATACAAAACTAGCTTGTTAGTCTTACTGTAAGATTAAGACCTAGAGAAGAAGAATCATTCCATTTTCAGAAACCATTGGAATTGAACTCTGCTGAAAGTTGTGGAAAAAGCCAGCTGATCACCTTTGTTATTATTTATTTATTTGATATTTATATGCCGCCCTTCCCCTTGCAGGCTCAGGGAAGCTTCCAATATATAGATTCAATCAAAATAAAACCATAAAAAATGACAATTAAAATACAGATAAAATCAGTTTGTATTAAAAATAACCTGCCTTGTTATAGAAACTATTTTTACCTTCTTTCCAGAGTTGCTGTCATTTTCCTGAGCTTCCCTCCGTGTGGCATTAGCACAGGGGACCTGTGTACTTTCTGCTATAGGAAGGAAAATGGTAAAGAGGTCTTCAGATCCTTGAAGATAAGACAAGAGGAAACTGCTGGAAAAAACCAAAATAGATTAAATATAGCAAGGGTACACAGTAGAAAACAAGCATTCAAAACTGTGTAAGCGAACTATAGATAACATCAATTTTGAAGATATATTGTCTACTCTAGTATTGCAGTGTAAATGATACAGAGAACATACACATCAGCTGCAAATATCTTAATCAAGCCATGTGTAGTGTGGAAAAATTCATAGTCACAAAGGTAGAAGAATCCCAAAGCTCCACACTGTATGAATGAATGTTGAAGTTTCAATTTGTTGAGGAATGCCAATGCCTTGAGACAGGCAGCTAGGTATATCTCTTGTTTCATGGTTGAAAGCCTTTTTCAGCCACTTCCACTGTTGAAACAGTTCTATATTCTGGTTATAGAGCTTCAAATAATTCTGTGAGAAAAAAAACACATTTGCTGCTTATACTTACAGGTTAATTTCAAATTCATAATACAACAGGCATTTGGCTTACCCCAATGTAGCCACTAAAGTTGCAAATCAAATCAACATTTCAAGTCCTACAGTAATTATAATGCTGTATTAAAACTACTGCTTATTTAAAATAGTATACCCAATTATAAAAGCTGTAAGAATGACTTGCCATTTTATAGTATTGAAATCTTGAATTCTTATCCTCAGTGTGAACTCCATACAAAGCTTATCGCCATGTATTCATAGGGCAAGCCAAATGCTTATCCAAACCAGCCTGCAGCAGACAGAGCTCTGGTCATGCTCAGCTTGCATCTAGTTGCAATAACAATGAAGGTGACTGTTCTGCAGCAACTTACACCCAGTGTGAATCTACAGTGACCCAAAATTTCATAGATCCTGTATATGAAGCTGGATAAATCTATATACCGGAATTTTACCCATTCAGGATTAATTTAGATCCTGTTGTGTTAAGGACTTCTGAATGTTGCTATAGTTATAATGATGTATATTTGCTGTTTCAGTAGTAAATAATTTAAATTCATCCTCTGAATGTCCCGCTTGAATAAAATGCTGAACTACTGGTGCTTCTACTGTCCTGCTCTTTATATGTGATCTGTGTTCAGCAATGCACACCTTTATTGATCTCAAAGTCTGTCCTATATTGCATTTGCAGATAATAATGTAAACCACCTGCTTGCTGTTACAATTAAAAATGATTCAAAGTTATTTTGAACACAGGTTGTAACCATTCAAATACTTGTAATTCTAAAGTCAGGTGACCTACAGAATGAGTACCACATCCAAAGAATCCCTTCAGTTGAATATTTAAAGGAATATCTTGTTCCATAACCGTACAAGCTAGCACACAAAGTATTTAAGGCAAACACAAACTGCTCTGTAGGAAGTGTTTAAATAAGTTTTCTGAAGTATTTTCTCGCATGATGGTTTCTTGTATTACTTTTGTAGCAATCTGAGAACTGATCTGCTTGATCCAATTCTTTGAAGAGTCTGTTTATGTAAATCCTCTATAACAGAGTGAAAATGATCATATTCTCAATGAAAAACTTGACTATAACATGTTGGTCTTGTGTTCTCAAGGAAATAAAACAAGCTTGTAAATGGAAAGTTTGGATCTTATGACACTGTTTCCTCCTGTGCTTTTCTCTGACTGCTTCATAGGCTTTACAGGCTGTGACCTCTGCTTTTAGCATTTCGGCCAATGGGATTGAAGTACGGTACAATTAAGAACATAATAAGGGCCCTGCTGGATCAGACAAGTGGTCTGTTGAGCCCAGCATCCCATCTCATACAGGTCTTGGCAGATTTCAGGTGCCCGGGTACTTAGTGATTTGTTGTGGCACCTAGATCAGTAAGGGCCTCTTGGTAATTCTCAGTACAAATACAAAGCTTATTTAGGTGGGGGATACAGGTAAGCTTTTTGTTGTGATGAGGAGCAGGTTTACCCCAACTTAATTTTTCCTTACAACTTTAAAAGAAATTACAAGAAACTTTAAAGACTTAAAGATTAGGTTTTATGGTAGCAGTCATTAGACAGAATGGTCATTAAAATAAAACCCCAAAGGCTTCTACATTTTTGGGATGGCTCATAAAGATGAAGAAAATTTGCCAAAGTTTGAAATAATCAGTTTCCTCTGAAATATCGCAGAGTTGGATACCCAACCATTTGTAGTATTTCCATAGTAGTAAATCTAACTGTTATCCCTATTTATTTTTAAATATACATCATACTAATCAAAGGGATTCATTCTTTTAAAAACAAGGAAAACCTTCCTGTCAAGGGATACAGCCAAAGATTCTCACCAAATGTTAATTTAAAAAGCTGAAGATTATCTGACCTCCATGTTGCTGTTGTACTTCAATATGGTTACCTTTGAAACAGCTCATCATACCTCAGCTGTATCTGTTCTTACAGACTCATATGAAGGCATGTTTCCTAGGAATTACTGAGTAAAGTACAGTTGATGCCTGGATTGATATAGGGAGAGGAGGTCTTGCCAGCATCTTAAGTCTCAGGACTTGAAGTAAACACTAACACTTTGAACCAGGTCTGAAAACAAATTCTGTGTTCCAGAACAGTCCCTGCATTTTGCATTAGTTGTCTTCAGCCCACACAGAGCATGTTAAAGTAGTCTATGAGGTTTCAGTGGGTAATCATGGTCAAGTCAACTGAGTCCAAACTTGTGTGCCTAACAGAGTTGTCAGAAGGCATTCTTTGCGACTGCACTAATTGATGATGATGATGATTTAGATTTCTGTCTTATCCTTAGTGCTTTGCAGCCAGCAAAGCTGAATCAAGGAATTGCCTAAACTGTACAATAACTGTCCAAATCAATCCAAGTTCATCCAAAATGAACATCAGCCCTAGAACAGAGCCTCGGCCAGCCAGCATAACCTCCATCTTATCTAGGTTCAGTTTTAGTTTGTTCTTCTTAGCTATCCAATCACTGTCTCACAACTCAAGCGCAGGAGTGAGAAAGAAGCTTCTAGGTTTTATGGTAGCTGTATCTTTTCTAAAGAAAGATACAACTGTGTTTCATCAGCATCGGAACACACAAGTCTACAACTCTTGATCTTATTGAGCAACTAGACAAAAATGATGAAGAGCCTCGAGGATAATTCTGACCCTAGTGGGATCACGCATGTGAGATTCCACTCATCTCGTCAGTTTTATTCACAGTTATCCTCTGTGTATACTATGTCAGAGTTTGAAACTATTTGAAAACCACTCTACATACGACCATCTTCATCTCTTAGTATCTCCATGAGATCACATTTTCATAGGTATCATATGCCCTCAGGTACTGAAAGCTAGTTCTGGAGTGATGCTTTCCCTTTATACATTTGTAAACAGATCGTCCACCAGAGAATTTATAGCCATCTCTATCCCATAGCCAGGCCTGCAGTTAACTGAAATGTGTCCGAAACAGACAGTGATAAGTCAGTTGGGCAGCATTATGTCAGTACCAAGTTACTGTGGATGAAATGGCTATCATTTTCATTTAGTTAATTTGTTTATACCCCTCCATTTTTTCCAGGTGGCTTACATGGTTTTCTTTTTCTCCATTTTATTTGCACGGTAACTCTGTGAGGTAGGTTAGTCTGAATGTGTGACTAGCCCAAGGTCACCAAGCAAGTTCCCATGGCAGAGTGATTTTCATACCTGGGGCTTCCAGATCAACACTCTAACCACTATACCACACTGGCTGGTTTGGAAGTTACTAATGTGAATAGGGGTTGTCATTATGGCTATATTACTACATCATAAATGTTGCTCTTCTATGGTGAGAATCAAACAAACCCTCATTCTTCTTTCTTTTTTCTCTTGTGTACCAAGTTTGTAGGCATCCTGATGGTGCACAAGAGACTTGCTGCCTTGTTCTTTATAATTTGTGATATGTATATGTAATTGGTGTTCGAGCCAAATTACATGCTAAGTTTTTTGACGGGTTAGGTCTAGGCACCCCACACTTGGCTCCCACAGTAGCACAGCAGCTCCAAAGATGAGCAAATTACTGTCCCCAGCGCAGCCATTGTTATTGAAGAAAACAGCATGAGGGGGATGGCAGGAGACCCTCTCCTTGCTATTGTCGCTTTTATTTAACATCTACATGCGACCCCTTGCTCAGCTGGTGCGGAGCTTTGGGCTGGTCTGTCACCAATATGCGGATGACACCCAGCTCATTCTGTTGATGGAGAGGGGGGCGGCCTCTGCCCCTGCAGCTCTACAGCATTGTTTGGAGTCGGTCGCTGGTTGGTTGAAGCAGAGTAGGTTAAAACTTAATCCAACAAAGACGGAGGTCCTCTGGCTGGGCCGGGGGGAGAGACCAAGGGAATTCCAGCCGCCTATATTGGAGGGGGTCGCTCTGGCCCCGGCATCCCTGGCTCGTAGCCTGGGGGTCCGCCTGGACTCTGCCTTGTCAATGGAGAGCCAGGTGGCCCATGTCACCCAGGTTGCGTTCTTTCATCTTCGCCAGGCACGGCGGTTGGCCCCCTATCTCTCCCAGACCGACCTGGCCACTGTGATCCATGCGACAGTCACCTCGCGGTTAGATTACTGTAACTTCGCTTTACGCTGGCCTTCGCGATTGATCCGGAAGTTGAAGCTGGTCCAGAATGCAGCAGCGCGGCTTCTGACAGGTGGTGACTACTCAGATCATATCACCCCTGTGCGTCTGCACTGGCTCCCAGTGGAGTTCGGATCGTCTTCAAGGTGCTGGTAACAACCTTCAAGGCCTTACGCGGCATGGGGCCCTCATATCTACGGGACCGCATCACCCCTTATGTCCCACATAGGCCACTCGCGCACCGGCAGTGGCAGAATTGCTGGTGACCCTAGCCCCGCGACGATGCGGCTGGCCTCAACCCGGGCCAGGGCCTTCACGGCTCTGGCCCCAGCCTGGTGGGAATACCTTGCCTCCATCAGTCCGGGCCCCGCGGGATCTTGGCGAAGTTCCGCAGGGCCTGTAAGACAGAATTATTCCACCGGGCCTTTGGTGAGGCCGGGCCGCGGTTTTACTTACTGAAATGCTGCCGAATTTCCATCGTTGTCATCTTGGTTGGGCCTGCTATGATTCCATCTGGGCCCACCTGCTCCCTCCCTTCCTTCTTTTCATTTTTCTCTTGCTTTTAGCCTTAGGAACGGGCGCCTGTTTGAACTGTTTTATACTGTTTTGTATTGTTGAATAGCTTGGATCGTTCTAAAATTATTTTTAAATTATTTGTAACTGCTGCCGGAGTTTTAATGTTTAAGTTATGCTGTTGAGTTGCTGTTAATAACAGCCATGTTGTTGAGCCGCCTCGAGCCCTCCGGGGAAGAGGCGGCCTATATAAATCTAAAATATAAATAAATAAATAAAAATAAATAAACCCAATCAGATTCCAGGGAACTTTACAATTACCTTTTCTCTGCACTGTACTTGCTCCTTGTACAACTTGTAAACAAGTAAGTGGTTTTAGGATTCTATCCCAGAGACTTAATTTAAGATGGTCATAGGTCTCTTCTGTAGATTACTCATGTAATAAGTAATGATTTCAGCTGAGCTAAGTAGCTTGACTAGACAACTTTTAATTTGCTGAGCAGAATGAATAGCACTTTGGTTTTGCAGGCAGTTCTGTAAAAATGCCAACTGCTCCATGTGTGTAACCACAATTTATATTTTTCTATTAATCTATTTCTGATTCTTATGAATATTGTTGATCAAAGTTTCTACAAGAAACTTTGAACCATTTAAAGCTGTACCATATGAAGCTGGGTTTTTTTTTCCTGAAAATCACTATTAACAATAAAATGTCCAATTTTATTAGAAAGCGGTGGCAAAGCATATTGCCAAAATGGTGGGGTAAAAATCAGTGTGTGAACATATCAAATGTGACCATGAAATCAAATTTCAAATGTAGGTGAGTTTGAGGGGGAAAGGTGGCTGAATCTCCTTACTGTAGTCCCTGTCTCATGTGGGTTTTGTCTATGCAAGTCCCATTATTCTCAGCATAACCCTTGTGGGATCAAGGGATACCCCTATTCTCTTTTTCTACAGCAGAACTGTGGTTAGATCCAACCTATAAAATACTTATAGTTTGATTTCCTTGTTATGCAAGTTAATTATAATACTGATATCATAAAGAGAAATTCCAGGGTTTACAATTTTACTTTCATTAAAATTTTAAAGTGTAATTATCACAGTCAACACATGGGAAGAATGAGATTTTGTTAATTACACACCCTTGCTTTGCTTAAACCATAATTTGCTTTGAATGAATGGGAGACAGCAAAATTGATGGAAGATTCTGAAACTTAATATTCAAGGTGCAGTTGACTTCATTAAACTTTATGAGTTTGTAAGGTTACAAAATAAATATAATAAAAAATAAAACATTAAAATGCATTAACTAAAATTCAGCTTTAAAACACAGTCCAAAATTATTTATGTATTTCAAATTGAATTTATATCCCTTCCCCAACCAAATATAGGCTCAAGGCAGCTTAGTGTATAAAATACCATACAAATATATATATTTGTTCATCACTAAAATCCTATCAGTTGAAATTACCCACCCATCCACCCCTTGTGGCCATAAAGCTGGAGCATATGGCAGCTTCCTGGGTTGAACAGCCATGAACGAAGAACCTAAACAGCATCAATCCCACTGCTTATAACAGTATAATGAGAAAAGTAAGGAAGGGTAGGAAGGCCAGCAATGATATCGTCATTGCTGCCTCAACCATCGGCCTGGTGAAACATCTCCATTTTACAAGCCCTGTGGAATTATACTAAATCCATCAAGGCCCAGGTCTCAATTGGCCAGGGCCAGAGCCAAAAAAGCTCAAGCTCTGGTTTAAGACAGCCAGACACTTCTAGAACCAGGGACCTCCAGTAGATAAGTCCAGTAGAGTGCAGTGCCATCCTTGGGGGTATATTGAAAGAGACACAGTCTCCAGTATGATGGTTTTAGACTATTTAGGACTTTAAAGTTAACCCAAAACCTCCAATATTCAACTGGTAATCAGTGCAGCTGGCGAAGTACAGGCTGATTATGTGATCTTAAAAGAATTCTTGAAAGATCCCTTGCCATTGCATTTTGGGCCAGCTGAATTTTCTGGAGCAAGCCCAAGGATAGTCCCTCATAGAGCGAACTGCATATCATAGTTCAAAGTGGCTAGGTGACCATCTCATGATTCATTGACTAGGTTGGTTGGATGTGAGAGTGTGAGGCTAGGTTGGTACAAAACTGTAGGTTGCTTAGCTTGGCCAAGTTGGCAAAACACCATTTTCTATGGGCCTTCATAGAAAGAAAGGCATCCAGAATCACACCCAGACTTTTGGTGGTAGGTGTGGGATTCCACCCCATCTAAATTCAGCAACTGAGATCCCAATGTTGAGTTTCCTCTGGCTAAGCCACAGGACCTCCTTCTTTGATGGATTATGTGATGGGCAACAACAACAAAAAACAGGTTAATTTGAAGAGGCAGTTCTGACAGGAGCACAATGAGTTAACCCAGAGCTCCCTCTGATTGTCTGACTAAGCTGCAGTTAGCTATAAGAGGAGACCTATTCACTGGGACAACCCTAAGACCACATGAAGAACTTGGTTTTAGTCTCTGAGGAGACCGCACCTAGATATGGGACCAGAGAGTCTCTGAGGGTGTGTGTTTCATAATTGGCAGAATCAAGAGAGGGTTTAGAGAAACCCCAAAGCTTGCTCTGTTCCAGCCGAGTGTGATACCCTGAGAAGGAAAGGGTGAGTGGTTAGTACTTGTTTGGGATCCGTGTAGGAAGGTTTACTCTGAAGGAAGTAACTGAGTGTATGAAGATCTATTTTGTAGTGAAACATTTTATTTGAAACAGTTACAGTAAAATTAAGAACTGACTGTACCATCCAAGTATTCCCTGCCTAAGGAAAAGAAAAGCATAAAAACTCTCTGTACTATCAAATTGAGAAATCCTGTAAATAATTTCTTGTTTAATTTACTGTTAAGAAGCCTCACAGTGATAAATTTTTCTTCAAAGCGTATGATTTCCTGACAGGATTAGTCTGAAAAGTTTGTGTATGAGGTGTGCCTGGGCTATCAACTTCCCTCAGCCCTCCTGTGTGTGTATCACAGATTACATTTCAACCAACTCTGTTTCAACCATTCCACCAGACACCTCATCCAGCATGGTATCCAGCTGACCCTCCCAATCAACAGATACAGCTTGATGTTATTGGCGTAGTGATTTGGGGCGGGGGGTCATTCTTCTAGCCCTACCACATCCCTTTGTCTCGGGATGGGACAAAGGTTGGAAGAAGACAGCCTAGCCCAGTGGTGGCGAACCTTTGGCACTCCAGATGTTATGGACTACAATTCCCATCAGCCCCTGCCAGCATGGCCAATTGACCATGCTTGCAGGGGGCTGATGGGAATTGTAGTCCATAACATCTGGAGTGCCAAAGGTTCGCCACCACGGGCCTAGCCACATCTCTGTCTTCTTCCCTTCCATTCCCAACTCTCTCTGTCATACGTCTCATGACCCTGATCACTGGAATCCCTGACCCTACACTGACCTTCGTACTACACATAAGTCTTGGTTCCATTCCGCTGAGTAAATCAACCACATCAACCCAGTATAAAACTCCTAAAAACCTCAAACACACTGTACCTTCTAAACGCTTATATTCCTCTTCCCTAACCCAGTCTTCTCTAAATTAATTTAATAACTGATGGCATAAAGCCAGCCCAGCATGTCCACAAAAATGCATCCACCCCTGTATCTCCCAACAGCTTAAAATACGTTTCTAAACTAAAATGGTGATAAAAGATCAATCTACTTAATTAAAAGCTGGGGTGAACAGAAACTTTTGGCCTGACCATGGCAGCTGTGAAAAAGGCAAACTCTATGCTGGGGATCATTAGGAAAGGAATTGATAATAAAACTGCAAAGATTGTCATGCCCTTATATAAAGCAGTGGTGCGACCGCACTTGGAGTACTGTGTCCAGTTCTGGTCGCCGCATCTCAAAAAGGATATTGAGGAGATAGAAAAAGTGCAGAGAAGGGCAACAAGGATGATTGAGGGACTGGAGCACCTTCCCTATGAGGAGAGGCTGCAGCGTTTGGGACTCTTTAGTTTGGAGAGGAGGCGGCTAAGGGGGGATATGATTGAAGTCTATAAAATTATGCATGGGGTAGAAAATGTTGACAGAGAGAAATTTTTCTCTCTTTCTCACAATACTAGAACCAGGGGGCATTCATTGAAAATGCGGGGGGGAAGAATTAGGACTAATAAAAGGAAACACTTCTTCACGCAACGTGTGATTGGTGTTTGGAATATGCTGCCACAGGAGGTGGTGATGGCCACTAACCTGGATAGCTTTAAAAGGGGCTTGGACAGATTTATGGAGGAGAAGTCGATTTATGGCTACCAATCTTGATCCTCTTTGATCTGAGATTGCAAATGCCTTAACAGACCAGGTGATCGGGAGCAACAGCCGCAGAAGGCCATTGCGTTCACATCCTACATGTGAGCTCCCAAAGGCACCTGGTGGCCCACTGCGAGTAGCAGAGAGCTGGACTAGATGGACTTTGGTCTGATCCAGCTGGCTTGTTCTTATGTTCTTATGTTCTTATGACCCCCAATGTAGCAATATAGGTCATCCAGTGAGCCTCAAGTGGATGGGCATTCCATAAATTAGGGTGCCACTACTGAAATAGCCCTCTTGCTGGTTTTTCACCTGCCTCACCTCTGAAGGAGAGGGCACAGAGATCAGCGCTTGTGGGGCAGATCTTAAACAGCAGGCTAGACAATACGGGAAAATGTGGTCCTTCAAGTATCCCAAAGGGTACCCTGACTCCAAACCATTTAGGAATTTAAAGGTAAAAACCAGCATTTTGATTTGTGTCCAGAAACAAACAGGCACCCAGTACAGATCTTTCAGCATGAGTGTGATATATCCATATACTACCCCAATAATAGACTGGCTCCTGCATTTTGGATGACCTGAAGTTTCTTAACCATTTTCAGAGGCATCCTCACATAAAGCACATTGTGGAGCTTTTATATACATTCTATTAGATATGCTTATGCATTTGCTAGTATCGTGTGATACTCTGTTCCACATAAAGATAATAGTAGAGTCGTATATTCTTTCACCACAGAACAAATCATGCCAGACGTTCTTTGTTGTAGAATGCTCCACCTGGGTCTTAGTGGCTACCTAGCCCTGCACCCCTACCCACCCACCCCCGGCATCTGTTTGATAGTCATTTGATGCCCTTGTTTCAAAATGCCATGTTCAGCAATACACAAAATAATGGTTTTGATAAAGGTGGTGCGTGAAAATGAATGTTAATTCTCATTTTCATTTGGGACTATATTCTAATGTAGAAGCATACTATTTTCTCAACCGCTGCACCTCAACTGACCACACTATTATCTTTCTGTGGAACAGGGTATTTTAGTATTGTGCAGGCACTGATGTTTGGAGAATGGTATTATATTGACTTTGATTTCTGCTTTCCCATTTTCTGGCAAGGAGAGAGGGGTTAATGTTCTTGTTGAAACCCATTACAGAGGACAGAAAAACTTCTTCTAAAAATATAGCAATAATTTACAACTTCCTGTAACTTTTTGGGGGCGCGGGTCTATAATTATACTGCTTCTTAGAATTAGTGATTTCTCCCTAAAGTTTAGTCATTATTAAATTCTACTGAGAGCAATTAAGCTCATATTTTTCATAAAGAGCAAGATTGTTTAAACGTGACCAAAAGCCCTTGACACCAGTGGCACAACTAACTAACCAGCACAGATGCCTCATACTAGTAATATTCTGGTAATACTCCTCTACAGCTTTTATATTATGAAGCATAGAGCAAGCTAATATTTGTGTTTGGTTGGTTTTTTAGTTTTATGTTTGCTTTGCAAGTTTCTCCGGGTAATCTTATTGGGTCAAAAATATGACAAGTTTTCAAATAAAAATTACTCTTCCAAATAACAATCTAGAAAGTGTAGAAACTTCAGGTTTTTACATGGAACTGAATCACTGGTAGGGAAATTCATTTTCATGTTGGGTGTAATAATCCCCAAGGCACTGAACTGCAGACAACTAATGTGTGTGTAAATTTGAAATCTGCCGTTGTTACTGTGCTCTTTGGATTTCTACCAGTACACTAATGACTGGTCATGATTTTAGATATTGGGAAATCTTTAAGACTTTCAAAATGCTAAACTTTAAGAGTGTCCAACAACTTTTATTTGTTTGTCTTGGAAACAGGGATTTGAGAGATTATGGCATCTGAAGCCCAAAATGTTAGAAAACAGAACTTACTGTACCTTGAGGGTCGTCCTGTTGATCTCCCTAGAAAAAGGAGCTCTTCTTTCATTAATGAGAACATGAAGGAGGTAAGTTTATTCAATTGCTTTTATTTACTTCATTTATGTTCCACTTTTCTTCCCAGTGGGACCCAAACCATCTTATATTGTTTTCCCTTCCTCTAGCTTCCTAACAAACCTATGTGGTACATTAGACTTGACAGTGTCTGACTGGGTGTCTCACCAAGCAAGCTTCTATGACAGAGCAGGGATTCAAAACTAGGTCTCTTAAGATCTTAGTCAAATACTGTAACCACTACACCACATTGTATTGTTCTTGTTTAAATTTATAATTTGTATTTTTCTAGCTAGTACATCAATGTGAATATCAGTTCTGCAAACACATCACTATAGTGGTTGATTACTTTTTTATACCATCTTTCCTATGAGAGGAACTCAGTGTCTGTGGTTCTGTCCTGATAGAAGTTTGTGAGGATAGTTTAGGTTGAGCGAAAATATGACAGACCCAAGGTAGTACAGTGGGCCTTATGACTGAAAGGAGATTGCATTTCGGGTCTCGTCATTCATAGTGTAATGTTTTAATCACTACACCTTACTGGTTCACAGTACTAAATCAGCATGAACTTTATGTGCCCAGTACCTACTTTTTTATTTAAAAATATAAAAATTATTTTAAAGTGTGGTCATAATTATCACTTCTTCCAAAGGCATTAAGCCAGAAACTGTCTTAAATGTGACAAATATCAAGTAGAAACAAAGCACTTTACCTTTTTCAAAGCAATCAGCACATGTCTGTGCTGTGAGAAGCAAGTACTGTTACTCTTTTATAGTCAAGACAAGAAGAATGTCATTGCAAGATATGCTACAATGGCAAAGTTTTCTCATACTGCTGATGTCATAATCCCACCTTTTTCTAAGGATGTCACAATATCCTGCCCTTCAACTAAATGTCAGGGCAGCTATTGGTGGTTTTCTCCTTCGAAACAACAAAAAATCATTTTTCCCCAGTACCAGTTGTATAGCACTGGAAACAAGGTAGGAAGGCATTATGTACTATACTGTACAGACTTTATAGCAGGTTTTTTTCCAGTCTAATATATGTTTTTATTTCTAGGGTAAGAAATCTGGAAAACATTTGGCTTCTTGCACAAGCAGGTAAGAACTGCTTTTGTGAATTCTGAAAAAAAAAGAATTCTACTGTGTACATCCAAGGTTCAAATACAGAAAGAGGTGGCGCCAAGCCCTGTTCCTGACATATAGTTGGTGTGGGGGGAATGTAAACCAATTTCTGTCAACGAGCTTAAATGGGATCGTGGTCTGAATCTCGATCTCTGGTATAGAATTACAGTGAGCAAAGATGGCAGTTGCTCAGTAGTTTAAAGCAGACTAACACACATTATGACTCAGCACATCCCACCAGCCCTGTATGGTGGTTTAGTGTCAGTCTCTACCTACACTGTTTCTGTTGTCTACACAGGGCCAGAAAAAGAGGATGTTTATTTAACCTCTTGTGGACTGTTATATATTTCTGTAGTAGATCACAAGGGGTGTATGACTGTTTATGTGAAGTTAATGATTGGGCTATTCAAGTTACAGTTGTCTTTAGTAATTAGTTTCTGCTTTCCCTTTATTATAAATGTTTGGGAGCAATTGGAGGTGTAGAAGTAGCTCAAAGGTCAGGTCCTCAAATAGGCAGAAATTCTAGCTGTCCTATCAGTATAACTGATGGATGTTTTTACTATAATTGAAATGTTAGTCCAGTCTTTATTTTTTAAAAAAATCAAGAAGCATAAGCATATATGGTCTTGGATAATGAATCAATAAACAATAATATTGATTTCTTAGTTTAAAATATTTTGTTATTTCAAACAAATGTTTCATATGCTTGTAGTAGACATGATATTTTGCCCAGTCTGCTTAACTTTTTTGTTCATGCAGAACGACAGTTGGACAAATTGTGACCAGCCCCCATCCTCTCTTCAGAGTAGTCTACTGCAAAAGAAAAGTTCTGTATTATTCTCCAAAACCTTGTTTCAGAAAGAAACAGCTCCCTAAAGTCAGAGGCCGTGACATGGCAAATAAGGAAAATGAACTGGCTTGTGCAGGTAATCTGCCAGCAAAACTGCCTGCTGATGGCCGTACATTCTTATTGAACTCCAGTGATTCTGGGCGCTCTCAAGCAGAAAGTCCTTCATCAAAATATAGTGGATTTTTTTCAGAGGTATGTTAAACTTTATTATGACGGGTTTTTTCCTTTAAAAACTCTGCGACTACAAAATAGAATGGTATATTTCAGATTAACATGCCAGCAAATAATAATACAAGAACTATTACAGTCTGTGTGCAGGCCAATTCCTTTCTCCCCTTCATTTTACAGGTGTGTATTGCACACAGGACAACCAGTGAGACTCTGCATTATTACTTTTTTCTTTTTATATTTCTGCCTTGTGCATGTTTTTTGGAAAGAATGCACAGCAGTGACACCAGCTGTTCCTGAGCAGGCTTGTCAATGTTGAAATACAAAGACACAGTGATGAATGAAGTGTCCCCTAGCATGCAAATGTTAGCCATTCTTGAATTAGTGAAAAGAACCTTTTTATGGTTGGCCAATTCTTTGTATGATTTGGGTCCAACATGGTTTAAGAACCTCCACCTATTCCCTTATGAACCTGCCAGATCACTATGGTAATCTTCAAAGACCCTGCTTCAGGTGCTCTTGCCTTTTGAGATTAGGCAGGTAGGAATCTGGAAGAGGGCTTTTTCAGTCATAGCTCCAAAACTCTGAAACTCTTTCATGAGCCAGTACAGACTTTAAAAAAATGTTTGGCATTTCCTCAGTGACCCCTTCTTCCTGACCAAAACTTCAGTTGTTTTTATGTCTTTATGTGTATTTTAGGTCTGTTTTCAATTGTTTTAATCATGTGTGGAGGGGATAGTTTTAGAGTTCAGACACAAAATGTACCATGTTTCTATAACAAGAAAATGGAACTAGGCTTTGTCCAGAAAGACAAAAATTGTTTAGTTTAACCATTGCTGTTCTCTGGTGGTCAAGTACAGTGGTGTGCCATGGTTGCTGTTTTTGTAGGAAGGAGCAAGTGAGATGAGCAGGGTTGGGCCATCACTATTTGAAGTATTGTTTGCAGGGTTACCTTGAGATTGAGGGTCAGAACTGCAGAATTAGAGTCTCTTCTGGTAGGTTGGGAAAAAATTCAGGAGAATTCATTAAGAAATAGTTTGTAACTGTTAAACCTTTAACATGTGCTTTAGGTTTCTGAAGATCATGACACTATGGCACAGGTCCTCTTCAGCAGAAATCTCCGACTGAATGTAGCTCTAACCTTTTGGAGGAGGAGAAGTATAAGTGAGCTCGTAGCCTATTTATTAAGGTAAATGTCAAAAAGATTAAAGGCGTAATCCAGCACACTATAGGGATACCACCTAGATCAGTGGTTTTCAACCTTCCTAATGCCGTGACCCTTTAATTCAGTTCCTCATGTTGTGGTGACCCCCTAACATTTATCCATTTTACAGATGGAGAACACTGATGCAGAGAGTCTTAGGCGACCCCTGTGAAAGGGTCGTTCGACCCCCAAAGGGGTCCCAACCCTCAGGTTGAGAACCACTGGCCTAGATGAAAAGGAGTTGATGAGTTTCATAGAGTCTTATTTTTGTTTTTAAATCCTTACTGGATGATGAAGGAAAGTCTAGGTAGAAGTGTGGTAGCATTGCAGAATTGACGTTTCCTGTAATGGCCTCTAGGTCTCTCTATGTAAGAATTCTTAGTGGGTGCTGTGCGTTCATTGGTTATATGATGCCTTGATCATTTTTTCTTTATATCTTTAACAGACTGTTATATCAACACAGACACATATAACCAATTGCTATAGATCACAGCTGTCTTACGTAGGCAGACGAATCAGATGGTCTGGGGAAATGGATCTTGAGTTAAAAAAAATTTTAACACCAGAAATGCTACAGAAGAGAGCCACTGTATTCTCCACTGCCAAAGACATCTTGGATCCTATGGATTTTTATGATGAACTGATAAGCCTCATAACTACAAAGTTAATAGATTATAAGGAAGATGGCCTCATACAGAATCGTAAGAAAAGACAAAACAAACCATGGTTTGACAAGGAATGTGCTCAAAAAAAGGGGCAATTGAACCAGCTATATAGAAAGCTAAGGAACAGCTCGCCCGACAAAAGAACGGAAGCCCAGCTAGCACTCCTAGATCACAAAACAAAGTATAAACAAACACTACAGCTAAGAAAAAAAATCAATATCTGAGAAAAAATATGGGAGAGATCTGATACAAAGCGACTAAGCAGAAAAATCAATCTCTGTTCTACGGAAACTCATCCAAAAACGGAAGCAAAGGACAGCCACCCAACTTGAAATGTATATACCACCTAATAAATGGATTGAGTTCTTCCAGAGGCTATATGATGACTATGAAAGAGCCACCATTGCATGAGGAGACTTTTTTAACAAACATTCAGACATGGCCTGCAGTTGAGGTACAAGGGAAATAAAAGACCATATTAACAGGCTGAAAAGCAGGGGAAAGCCCCTGGCTTAGAGCCGGAATTACAACAGAAGTCCTGAAAGAGAACATTGATTGAGGTGGGCTCCAATTTCACAGGCCAAGCGTATTTACCTACATTGACAGAGCAGGTGGCGGATCCTAAAGAGATTGGGGAATGGCGATTACTGTTCCCCTACACAAAAAAGGTGATAAAAAGATCCCAAAAACTACAGGCCAATTAGCCTCCTTAGGCATTATTAAGTAAATTATATTCCAAGACATCTTGCTAGAGAAAATAAATGACTGGCTGGAAAGAGAAGATCTAATAGATATAGCACAAGCCTGGCTTCAGAGAGGGACGGCTCCACTTTACTGAGCATTCACTAATTATACAACATTTGATTATGAAAAATATGCATAGAGTGGTCCAACATCTCTATTTGCCGCATTCATTGATCCTGAAGTCCGCTTTTGATTCCATCTCCAGACACAAGCTTTGGCAGAGAAATTAGAGGTATCTAGCATAGATAAGAGGCTTTACTTTTTGATCACGTGCCCTGCATAACCAAGCAAAAATGAAAATTCGATGCAATCCCTAAAGGGCATCTCACTGACCCCAATCCAACATACACAAAGGGTGTCAGGCAGGGGATGCTTATTAGCTCCACTCTATTCAACTTTTTTTTTTCATAAATGGAATCACAAAACAACTGAAAAATATTGATAGCCATCCACCCAGAAAGTTGGCCTCCCACAACATCTGGCCGATACTCTTATATGCAAGATGATATTGTTCTCATATGTCCCAGAACAGCAGTAGGACTTAGAAGGAGCTCTCGAGGAGCTTCACAGAGTACTGTGAAAAGGAAAGAACTGGTCATAAATTTTTCCAAAACAAAAATTATGAAATTTGGCAGTAAAACTAAAAAAGAGAACTTTGGAACATAAAAGGCAACAAAATTGAACAAGTAAAGCATCTTTAAATATTTGGGGAGTGGTAATACAATCTTTTCCGGATCCAACAGCGAGCATTTAAAATTAGTAACAGAAAGGGCTGAAAGAACTATGCACACTGTGCGAAAATTCTTTTGTTCAAAGGGAGCTTTTATATGTTCCTGCAGCATTAAAAATTGTATCAAGGTTAAAATCATTCCACAACTTATATATGGAGTATACTCAAATCAATGCATGACAAATATAAAGACCTTGGAGAGAACTCAAATGAAATTCTTAAGAGCTATTTTACCAAGTTTACCTGCTCAGGAGTGGCCAATGCCTTTTTTAAGGCTAGAAGCCCAGGATTAATAAGGATATTAAGAAGACAGAATCTTCCTGCAAACAACCTATCTATGGTTGAAGGCACACTAGTAATCAAAAAGGATTATGGCCACTTATTGTCGGTGAGCTCTTTTCCAACCCAGATGGATTCGGGAAGTCAATGAGAAGGCAACAAGGATGGGTTTATCACTTCCCTGATTTAAAAATCTCAACCCATATTTACAGCGAAAAAGCACTCTCAAGCAAAGGGTACCAAGATATTGCTAGACAAACAAGATCTGAACAAGTATCCCGGATTTTACACACTAGAAGGCATCTCAGTAGATACATACAGTCACTCAGCTCCATATGTATCTAACATTGGAAATAATACATACACTCAGAAGAGCGTTTACCCTGGTGTAGAGATGTGCATCGCATCCCTGTCTAAGTGGTATCCTAGAAGGGAGATATAAGAAGATACCTAAAGCAAAGGAGGGATCTGTTCCTGTAATTTAGAAGGAAATGGGACACTACAGGCCACATCCTCCTCCGCTGCCCCTCACTTTAGAGAAATAAGAGCCAAAATACTAGGACCCAATAATTAAAATAACTTCAGGGGCTATCCAGAAAATGTATGTATAAAGAAGCTCCTGGAAGACAAAAATCCAAACTGGTCTAGATTGGTTGCCAAATTCTGTACATTTGTTATAAAGAAACGCAGACCAGTGAGTAGGCAACTGATATTGTATTAGAGATACATATATATATATATATATATGGCTCATAAAAATTATTAATAATTAATAATATTATTTCTATTTTAAAATTCTAGGATTGAGCAGGTAAAATGGGGAGTTCAAACAGGTCGAAGAGATTAAATGAGTAAGGCAGAAGAGCCTATATGAATAATTTTAACTTAGAGTGACTCATTTTAATGCTAAGTTATGGAATGAATTCATTTTAAGCAGCTAAGTTATAGATTGAATATATTTTAATGCTAAGCTATGGATTGGACTTATTTTTAACGTTAAGTTATGGATTGGATTTATTTTTTAATGCCGTTATAGATTGGATTTATTTTAACGCTAAGTTATGGACTGAATGTATTTTAACGCGAAGTTACTGTATGTATGGGACAAGTGAAACAAATTAGGCCTCAGTGTTGATTTTAGGGTATTTATATATTACAATTACACAGGGAATTAAGGTTGAGAGTGTGTATAGAATTTGTTGACCCTCGACTGCAATTTGCTGTATAGAATTTGTCGGTCCCGGACTGTAATTTGCTGGTCTTTGACTGTAATAAAGTGAACAGACTGTTATAGTTTGCTTAACTTCAGAAAGGTTCCACTTCTTGAACAATGCATGATTTAGACCACTATCTAATTTTTTTAATTGATGTTTGCAGGATACAAGATCTTGGTGTAGTGGTAGACTGTCTTCCAGTGCTTACCAGCAGGTAGGTAAAAATCCATGGGAAAGTTTGTTCATAATGGGTAGCCATATTAGTCTATCTGTAGCTGCTGAAAAGAGCAAGAGTCCAGTAGCACCTTAAAGACTAACAAAATTTCTGGCAGCATATGAACATTCATGGGTTACAGCTCATCTCTTCAGATGAAGCTAAAATAGAAGTCTACCTGTCCTTAAGTTAAGAATGGGAATGCAAACACCCAATTGCAACAGCATGTAAATAACAACCTGAATGTAGGTGGGCTCTTATGCAACTAGCAATAAAGTCTGTTGTGTGAAAAAATGAAATACAACGGGCTCTAGAAAACTAATCCTCCTAGGGTAAGAGACATGGATGGGGCATATCTATAGGAAAAGGCACCTGGCAAAAACACTGAAATTGCACCTTCCAAACATCTCAGTTTTGCCAGGAAGGGGCAGCAATTGTCCCCATTTTCATAGCCCCCACCCCATAGCTGGATCCTGGCTTTACAAAAGGGGGGAACCAGCAAGGGTGCCTGTGAAGATGGGAAGTCCACTGTGTGGAAAAATACAAGTTCTAGCAAGTGGAAACTCGAAAGGACATTTCCCCCACCTTTTTTATTCTGTTCTCCCCTTCTCTGCCTCTCACTCTCCATCCTGTCACCCCTTCTCCTAATCGTCTCTACTTTTGCCCCCTTATCCCAACTCTCTTTCTGGCCCCCAACCCGGCGCTCTCTTTCTGCCCCACTACCCCAGCTGCTTTTAATTTTCTGGCTTACTACCCCAGCTTCTCTGCCTTTCTGCCCTGCTACCCCAGCTCTTGTTCTGCCCCCCTACCCCAGCTCTCTCTGTCTGCCCACTTATTTCAGCTCTCTTTGTCTCTTCCTACCCCAACACTCTATTCTCTATGTTTCTGTTACCTTTCCCCAGCTTTCATTCTCTCTTTGTGGCCACTTGCCCTCGCTCTTTCTGACTCTACCCAGAGCTTTAAGAAGTATTACCAGCTGAGTGAGGAGTCTTGCTGTGGGCCTATGAGCCCCTCTATACATGAGAAATGGCACCCTCTGGACTACATCTCCCTGAGTCCTTTCCTTTTTCTGGTTCGTCATTGGAAACATGGTGCTCAATTGTATACCTATTGAATGAATTACCTATTAAATAAAACATTTTACTGTCACACTTTTACTGTCACACAGCTATACATATACAAATAAGAAGCAATATAGAAAAGCACAAAAAATTACCAACTTCCAACAACATGTAGTTCTTGAGATTTGGACTATTATAAACATTTCATGGCATTCCAGTCCATTCCATAGTGACTCGGTAAGGGTATCTGATGAGCCGCTATTGTGTTCTGTAGCCAGCAACTGTTAACATGGAATCCAGCTGTTTCTCAAAACGTTTCATGCATCCCTCTCCACTTTACCAGAACCATGCAGTATCACCAGATTTCATCAAATACATCTCATAAATAATTTGTACACAGTACCGAAATAAATTGCAATATATCCAAAAATCCTTATTTCATAAAATCCTTTCACTTTGCTCCTCACATAGTTATAAAGGGGACTGACTTGGCAGTCTTGCTGCAAGGCTGCTATGAAAGTGTCAAAAACTACTGACCTGGATAATTCACCCTCCTCTTAAGTTACCTACAGCTGTATGCAAATTGATTGAGCACTCTACCTAACATTAGGTTATTTGTCTTTGGACTATACACCCTCCATTTTGTGTTACAATAGCAGGTAAATGTCAATAGCAGGTGTGACTGGAGCTCTTGAAAAGCCTGGTGATAGGCAGAGGGGTGGTAAGCATGGAGAAATCAGCATTGGTAATGAGACATGAATCCTGGGTCTCTATTCAGTCCAGGAGAATTCATTGTCTTGAGCTTCATTATTATTAATAACTCAGCAGGGGCGAGTTTGAATGGTGTTTACTCAACTACCGTATATACTCGCGTAAGTCGACTTTTTCAGCACAGTTTTTGTGCCGAAAAAGCCCTCCTCGACTTATACGCGAGCCACCCACCGCCGCCGCCCGTCATTCCCCTCACTCACCCAGTCCAAAGCAATCTTTGGAGCATTGCCCTTCTAAGAGAATGATAGAGACACCCTGCCCGAGCGGCAGCTTCCCTGGAGCCAAGCCTCAGAGCGGCTGGGGAAAGGAAAAGCCAAGCCTCAGAGCCAGAAAGGAAAAGTTGAGCAGCTGAGTGAGTGAGTAAGGGGAAGGACGGGCAGCAGTGGGGCGGTGGGCAGGAGCCTGCTGGGCGCCCCACAGGCTGGTGCCCGGCGTTATGGGTGGCCCTGGCTCTTCCCTGCCCCGCCTGTTCTGGCGTTTCCTTGCTTGCAAGCAAGGAAATGCCAGACAGAGCAGTTGTCTGCTTTTTTGGTTGCAAGCAAGGAAACCCCAAAAGCAGGTGAATGCTCTGTCTGGTGTTTCCTTGCTTACAAGCAAGAAAACGCCAGAGCAGCCAAGGGCTGGGGCTGCTGTGGGGACCCAGTAGGCAGGGGCGGAGCAGTCCGGTGGGGAGCAGGCACCCTGGCTCTTCTCTGCCCCCACCTGCTCTGGCATTACCACCCTAGACTCATACACGAGTCAATAAGTTTTCCCAGTTTTTGGTGGTAAAATTAGGTGCCTCGACTTATACACAGGTTGACTTATACATGAGTATATACTGTATTAGTGTGTTGAACTTTTAATCCCTCTTTTATAATTTATTGCTTTTATTGTTCAACAAATTTTAATTTATTTTTGTATGCCAATAAAGATATCTGAATTCAGTGTAAAAACTTCTAGTTGTTGCACACTAATGCTTTATTGTTTCAGTTTACAGGAAGAAAAACCATATATTTCTGTTGGCTGCTGTGTAGATCTTCTGCCTTTAGTAAAATTACTGCTTAAAAGTAAATATGAAGAGTAAGTTGAAAAACATCCTTTCTTAAGAATGTTTGGATTCTAACAATTAGATACCTTGTGCAATTTACTAATCCCCCAAACATTTATAGAATTGCATGTCTCAATGGGACCCAGAGAAAATCTAGTATTTATAATATTTCTTGTATTTATGAATTGTAACATAGACACAACAACATCGTCACTTCAGTTGCTCGTTTTTGCTTGTAATAAGCTATAAGTAGGTGGACATATTAGTTGTGTCATCTCCCAAATGCTATTTAATGCAGATTCCAGGTTTTTTAATTTCACAGAAAAGCAAAATCCAGGCTTGATATCCTGAGGGATCAGGAAGAAAATTTCTTCTATCAACCAATGTGATAATCAGATCTAGAGTGTGAACCCTTCAATTTTGCCTCATGACCATTTCCACCATGATTATTTGCCCTGGGTTCTGTGCTGTTCAAAAGTGTTTTTCCCCTAGCTTCCCCATAGCATCATAATGCTTTCAAAGTTTTCCCTGGCTTTTCTGCAGCCTTTCTTAAGCCTGCTGATATAGTAAGGCAGGCTAACTGCAACCACAAGACTGCTGTGGAGAAGAAGGAAGAAAAACACCCAAGTATTATTCTGTTATCAACAAAAGCATGGAGTCCGCAGAGGGAAGTGAATAGATTTTGAAATTGAACCCTCACTTCAGTGAATCAGTAAATCTGAATCATAATCTTGTATATCACTGGTCCGCAGTATGGTGAATATGGGTGCCATGGCATCCTCAGACACCTTTTCTGGTGCCCATAAAACGTTTTTAGGAAGTGGGTGGGGCTAGGCAGGCTTTGCCCCACAAGGCTTCTGATTGACTGTTGGAGCCTTGACTCGCTGTGAAGATTTTAAAAATGTTTCTTTGGCAGCAGCTGCCTCTACAACACAAGAATCTGCACTGTGTTACTGAACTTAAGCTGTGGCAATCATTTTGTGACTGGCTGTACCTACTATGATAGCCATTTTATGACAGCTATTTTGCTTCTGTGCCCATCGTGCCATGTCAGAATTTCAAATGTGCCCACAGGCTGAAAAAGGTTTGGGATCCATCCTGTGTATACCAAACCTGAATATAAAACTACTCACAATCTACATTTGTTTGTGCTCTAAATGATTCCAATACTGTAGAAAACTGACTTGAAGACAGAAAGATGTTGCTTCCTCCCCAGCCAGATTTTCCTGTTCCTTCTTTGGGGTAGAAATCTTTCAACTTCGTCTAACCCCCCAACCACAGCCTCCTGCCTGCCTTCAGTATTCCCCTACTGTAGCAGCAGCAGAGAGCAGAAGTTCCCAAAAAATGCAAAGGAGACAAATGACTGAAGGTGACTGAGCTTCACTTGCAGTGGAGCTTGTATTGTACCAACAAAGCCTTCTAGGAGACCTGGGCCGGTCACACTCTTCACAGCCTAACCTACCACACATAGTTGTTATGAGGGAGAAAAGGAAGGGAGGAGAATGGTATAAATGGTTTTTAATCTCTGTTTGGGAAAAAAGGGGGGTAAAAATGAAATAAATGAAAAATACCCAGTTGCATAGGAGCAGTGGGTATTTTGTTATAACACTAAAATATTCTGTTCTAGATATGTGGTGGTTGGTTTAAATTGGCTACAAGCTGTGATTAAAAGATGGTGGCCAGAACTTTCTGCCCATACAGAAAAGATAGAGGATGGGTAAGTTACATGTCTTAAGCTTATTACTAAAATGTGTGGCATTTAATGTAATACATGTATTTTAATTTTAATTTACTCCTAAATAGGGAGTTAAAATTACAATTGCGGAGTGAATGTATCATTTTCATAAGCTTATTATTGCTTGGAAAAATGAATATAGCAAATTAGAGGTGTACACTTGTGGCGCGCCCCTGTGATGGCCTTGGGTGGGGGCCCCTCAGCCATCCCTCCTTCTCAGGCAGTCTTTTGGCCCCACCTGGGCCTTTGGTGGGCAGGTCCTCCTGTGGCAGCATATTCCAAACACCAACCATATGTTGCATGAAGAAGTGTTTCCTTTTATTAGTCCTAATTCTTCCCCCCAGCATTTTCAGTGTATGCCCCCCCTGGTTCTAGTATTGTTTGAAAGAGAGAAAAATTTCTCTCTTGTCAACATTTTCTACCCCATGCATAATTTTATAGACTTCAATCATATCCCCCCACAGTCGTCTCCTCTCCAAACTAAAGAGTCCCAAACGCTGCAGCCTCTCCTCATAAGGAAGGTGCTCCATTCCTTCAATCATCCTCATTGCCCTTCTCTGCACTTTTTCTATCTCTTCGATATCCTTTTTGAGATGTGGCGACCAGAACTGAACACAGTACTCCAAGTGCGGTCGCACCATGGCTTTATATAAGAGCATGACAATCCTTGCAGTTTTATTATCAACTCCTTTCCCAATTATCTCCAGCATAGAGTTTGCCTTTTTCACAGCTGCCATGCATTGAGTTGACATTCCCATGGAACTATCAACTAAGATGCCTAAATCTCTTTCCTGGTCTGTGACTGATAGCACTGACCCCTGTAGCGTGCACAAGGTGTTCGCTGCATAGTGGAAGTGAATTCCACCACAGCAAGATTTCTTGTACAGGCATATTTCCTCTAGCTCCTCTTTTACTTTCTACTCTCTCTGTGGCAAGTAAATCCACTTATAGCATGATTTTAATTTTGCTTCATTGCCAGAGTGGGACAGATTTGCCAGTGGGCACAGATTTTGCTCTGGACCTTTTCCCTCCACCCACAGCCACCTGCCTTGTCTTACCCTCCCCCCAACTCCCTCACGCTGCTGTGCATGCTTCCCCCTTACCCTCTTTCCTGTTGCTGACTACTTCCCGCTTCTTGTCCTGCCTTGCCATTTCTATTGCCCATGCCCTCCCCACTCCTGCATATCTTTATCTTTAGTTTTTTTTAAAAAAACATATCGATAGATTGATAAATCAATATTAATACTGAAAAAGTAAAATAAATAAGACTAGTCAATCAGTCCAAACGCCTGATTTGCCCCTGCATTTGATCAACAAACGGAAATGTTTCCATCCTCGTAGTTTTATACACAAGCAACCAATGATTCCAGACCACACCGGAAAAAACCATCGGTCTTGAGCTTGGGCTTACAGCATATCAAGAGATGGACAATCGTGAACCTGGGGACCTTAGCAAACAGCAGTTCACATTGTCCTTTTGTTTTGCACTTTGCACGCTGTCATTACTCCCCCCTCACTTCCCACCATAAAAGACAGTCAGTATTCAGACAAAGTGTACAGATGTCATATTCAAGACTTTTCTTTAATAGTTCGCTTTTGTTATGTCAGTATGTTGATCTACTAGTAGATTGATCTGTCGCTCTATTGATAAGATTAAAGATGAAAAATAAAGATTATATTAAAAATTAAAGCACGGATGCGTGATAGAGAACCCACAAAACATCGCTCCCGGCCCACCTGGAAGCAAGCAAAAAGCCAGTTGATGTGTAATGCCTGCCCTGCTGCAGACAGGGTGGTGGGTAATAATGCCGAACACGCCCTGAAACAAAGACTCTCTGGCTAATTCTCTTTGAAGTTGTGAGAACCTTGCTGTGCGTTCAGCTACCTCTCTCTGCTCCTTCTCCACTACCCCTTTCCCTTCTCCTGTTCCTTTTATTGCTTTCTAGCCAGGCCCCCATTGGCCTACTGGCTGCTTCTTCAGCTCTGCTTGGGCTCTTATTAGCACCTTTGCCCGTGAGCCTGCCCAGGATTCTAAACCACTGGGGATGGGATGGGGCTGCATTTCCAACCAGCATTACCTGTGGCGTCTGCACAGAGGCAGCCCAGGCTGGGGCCCTCCTGCAGCTGCTGGGGCCCAGCTCCATCACTTGCCCCAGCCTTCCCAGGCTCTTCAGGCCACAGTGGGACCTTAGAATCCACAGCCACTTTAGAACAGTTGCTGCTGCTTCCACCAGGCTTTTCAAGAGCTCCTATGCCATAGGCAGAGGCAATCATGTAGGTAAAGGGGGCTTCCTGGGTTCAAACCCCCCTATTACACGTCCAAAGCTCCACCCCATGTTTGTGGTTTTTTGTATTTTAAAGTTATTATTTTTTTGTTTTAAAAGTTATGGGGGGGGGAGAGCTGCCCATCTTATTCCCTCCTCAAAACCCACGGTACCCATAAAATTTTAAGAGTAATGAAAGTTATTTATTTGCCATTCTAGTTCTTTGGTTTGAATATACCCAACTCAATCCAAAGTGGCTAATTTCAGTTATATTTTTGGCTGTAATGTATCCAATTGCTCAACTCAATTATCATGTTAACATGATAACTTGAACCCAATTATAATGTTCCCCCTTTTCTTTTCTCCAGCCTCTGCAGAAGGCTTTTTGTTTTGCTAGCACTTCTGTGTTTTCAGGATCCATGTTTTCAGGAGCACTTGTGTACATGGGAGTGCTAGCACGGAAGGGTGCCTTTGAATCCCATCAGCTGTCTCAAATTTGCTAACTTGCTGAAATATCAATTTGCTAGTTACTAAAAATCCAAATATACCACTTCACCCAGTTCAGAGTCAAATTTACAGTGCTTACAGATATGAGGGGACTTCCCTTGTCTAACTTTCTTCTTAACTAAGTTCTTATGTAGAAATTTGCTATCAATCTTTTGCTTACACTGGCAAAGATGATAAAACATATGTAAACTGAAAAAGAATTGCATTGTAAACTGTTCAGCTTACTGTGCAAAATACTGCATTGTTTGTGTAAATAATAATAATTAAGTTCTTGCAAATGTACATGACCTAGTATATAATGGAGGCCTTAATACAAGCAAGATATATTTATTACTGGAAAACTGTAGAGAGAGCTACCATAGTACGTGTTTGACATGTATCATTCCATATCTGTTTCTTTTTCAACTAGAAATATTCAGATTTTAAAACAGCAGTTAAGTGGATTATGGGAACAAGAAAATCATCTTACTTTGGTTCCAGGATATACGGGTAACATAGCAAAGGTAACCTATGTTCAGTGATGTTTGTTAACCAAAATAATTACATTTAACAGGTTACATATATTTAGTGAGTTAATCAAATTGATTCTTTAGATATCAGATGGTGTTAATAGGTAGCCATATATTTTTATCGGATAGTTCTGACCCAAGGCCTTGGTTCTATTCTAGCAAGAGCATATAGGAAGGCATATGGAAGAGATTTCCTGGCATGTGTTCAGTTCTTCCTGCAAGAAGCATCTGTTACTAGAAACAGGAGTAGGGTGCATCCAGGAAAATTGTGCTTAATGTTCTATAGTAACTCAACTACCCGGTCTAAAAGGGTTTGTAAGTTAGATGAGGCAGTTCACCAGGCAGTCAGTGACACTTAGCTCCATTAGGATGCTGAGGTGTAATTTTTCCCCAAGGTACCTGTGTTATGGCAGGGACAGAATCTACCATCCATGTGGATTTTTAGAAGGAAATGTTATCTGAGCAAGTTCAGACATTCTTGGGGAGTGCTGTTCATTAATTCATTCTAGAAACATCCATGTGGATGAATAATCGTGAACATGTGTTTCATGTCTGGAGACAAACAGCACTAGGCAAAAGTATTCAAATGGTGGTGCAAAAGATCAGGGGTAGCCTACCTTGAAATCCCTACTGCATGCCATGAATGCCTTTGAATGAATGAAACTGACCTTCTCCTTCTGCTTTTTAGGATGTAGATGCTTATCTATTACAGCTGCACTGACATTCTTGGAGGTCATAGTGTGTATGCCTGTACCTGCGCATTTAATTGTGTCGGCTAAAAAAGCCCAATACCTTTCAACAATGTACTACTGCGAAAATGAAATACCACCACTTTTAAGAAGAACTGTCTTGACAGAAGAGCACTCGATCTTCAGAACAGCTTGCTACAACCACTAAAAATCTATCTGCTTCACATTGAAGTGGAAAAAATTATAACAGGAGCAACTTTTACTTCAGTGAGGTGAAAATGCACTGTGAAAACTATACATAATGCCTTTGCTGCATTCGGGGGTCTGTTCAGTTAATTGGGGATGAAACTGCTGCTGTGCTTCTTCTGCATCATTGTACAAAGCAACAAAGTTTAATCACGGAGATAAGATTACAGAACCAGTTACTAGAAACCACAAGAGACCAGTCGCCATAAATATTTTTAAACTTTTTTTTGCATATGAACTGTAAAATGTGTTTGTATATACGTGTATATGTTGAAAAATATGTTAAACTTAAAAACGTTGAAGTTCTGTATAAAAACTCTACAATGTCTGCTATATTAATCAAGACATTAAAGACTATTTTTGTTGCACTCCTGAGAAACTGTATATAGTCAGAGGCCTTAATTACTAGCTTTGCAAATAGCCAGTATTTTAAGATAGAGTATGGAAAGATGAAATCCTTTATTAAAAGTTATCAGGGTGGTGTTCATACACTTTATATAAATCGTTTTGAAACTGTGTTATTCAATGTTTAAGTGGGTATGTCCACTATCTGACACGCATACTAAAATTTTAGGCACAGAGGAAAAACTACTTTCAAATGTCAACAGAATAGCAAATCTGTACACCTAGAGTTTTAATACTTACATTTTCTAGTGCTCTGTTCTGTAACCCAGATTACATGCATTCTCAATATTACTACTATATTCATTTCTAGAATTATGTTCAAATAATTTTATCTGGGTTCCTCTACCACGAACCACCTCTATTGCATTCCAGATATTTATATTTCCTGCTCCCAAAATGTTTACAGCCAAGATAAGCCTGTGCTTTTCAGATTCAACAAAGCATATGCTACCTCCTTACAAATGTTGCTAGACATCTTGCAGGTGTACTTGTCCCATGGCTATTTTTCTTAACAATTACTCTTAAGTGGAAGAACAATGAAGTACTTATAGCTATATCTTGTTTTACTAATTTGGGATTCTTTAGTTTAGTCTGCTGTGATTTACCAGCTGGATTAAAGAGGGTTTGATGAGTATGTTGGCACCTGTTTTATGTAACTAGTAAATATGTGTGTCCAAATTAAATTCTATGAAGTGCCAGATGTGCACAAAAACAGATGTATTTTTACAGTACAACCAAACTCATTGTTGGATTTATTTTTTATTAAATATGACTTGAGACTTATACTTCAACTGCCTCTGTTTAACTTCAACTGCAGCATGTTATACAGAATAAGCCCTTCTCTAATAAAAGCCCACCAAAATTAAAACATTCTTCTGACATTTCGGAAGCAGAGGAGCAAATCAGATGTGAATTTATCACAGTAGTCACCCTACGTGTGCATGTAAACCAGGTTCCTATAACAATTGTCCCCCTGCATGAAACTGTGACAGATTATGACAGATTATACACAATTTAAAGTTTGATACTTTGGATTTAAGACAGTACATAAGTAAGTACTACTGTGTTAAATGAAGCTTATTTCCATATTATTATTATTATATTTCATAGACCGCTTAACCCCCGGAGAGCTCTGGGTTTACACTGTACCACTGTAGCAGTTGTCCTTAGCACAAGGTGTTGTGTACCTGTCAGGAGGATTCTATCTGGGTGATTAAGATGCATTCCTAACTTAATGTAACTGTTTGCAACTATATATCAATGCTGCTACAAGATATATGTAACCAGCCTGCTTACTGAATCAGATATTCGGGGGGTTTGGCTTTAATTATAGTTTTAAAGCTAAATTAAGCTGAATCCAAATTTTACCAATTTTTTCCAGTATTGCTCAAACTTAGTTGTGATGTGGAAGGGATAATTGCATTTTCTTTTTCAGTGAATCTTGTTTTCTCATAATGCGATCAAAGTATGATAACTGTTTTAGCTTCGAATGAGATTTCAGCTTCATTTGATCTACAACCCACTTGTTTGACTTTTTGGCGATCTATAATATCCGTAAAACTTTCCTCCAATACCACATTTCAAATGACTCAACTTTCTTCATTGTCCAGCTTTCATAGTAATGGGAAATCTTGTATGAATTATCTTGATCTTGGTTACCAGCAGACACATCCTTACACTTAAGGATCTTTTCTAATTCCTTCCTGGCTGCTCTTCCCAGTCTGAATCTCCTCCTGTTTTCTTGTTTGCAGACTCCCTTTCTGCTGATGACTGAACCAAGATTTCTTTTTTGGGGGGTGGGGGGGATCAGTTTTTTCACCATCATCCTTAAAGTTGTGTAATTCACTAGCAGTCATTACCTTTGTTTTCTTGATGTTCAGCTGTAATCCTGTAAACTTTTTTGCTTTAACCATCACCAGTAGTCATTTCAAGGCTTCATTATTTTCTGCCAGTGATGTGTTGTTTGCATTTCTCAAAATATAACTGATTTTTCCACCAATTTTCACCCCACCTTCATGTACATCTAGTCCTGCTTTCCTTATATGTTCTGCATATAGACTGAAGATAAGGGAAATAAAACACATTCCTGCCTGACACCTTTGCCAACTAAAAACCATTCTGTCAGTATTCTCCTAACAGTAGCCTCTTGTCCAGAGTATAGATTGTGCATCAAAACAATCAGATGCTATAGCATACCCATTTCTTTCACCTGTAGTTTTTCATGAGCCACACAGTCAAAAACTTTAATCTACAAAACACAAGCTGATTTTTTTTTCTGAAATTCTGTATGCTCCAGTAACCAATGCAAATTTGTAATATATTCTCTGGTGCATCTTCCTTAATCCACCTTGAATATCTGGTATTTCTCATTCCATGTAACAGTCTTTCTTATAAGATTATAAACATCACATGAGAAATTAGTGTGATGATGTGATCGTTGCTATAGCTACTTTGATAGTTGCTTTGATGTCTCTTTTTTGGAATTGGAGTGCAGATTTAGTATTTTGAGTTGGTGGCCATTGTTTTGTTTTCCGTATTTGTTGACACAGTCATATTAAGATTTGGTGAACTCTGTTTCTGTGGCTTGAAATAGCTCTTATTATTATTACATTTACTCCTGGTGGCTTGTTTTGCCTAACTGCTTTGAGTGTAGCTTTTATGCCACTTTCTGAAATAGCAGGGTTTTTTTGAAGAGATTCTTCTTAGAAGGAATCTGTCAAGTTATACCATGTTCTAAAGTGGGCTATGCAAAGTTTGTTTGTGTTAGTATGGATACAACTAGGTACATGCATTTGGACATATCTGGTCCAAGTATATTCCTGAGACCCCTTCCACACAGGCAAAGTACAGTGGGTTGCAGTCGGGGTAAAGCAACCTGCGTTGCCATTGGGGCGTTCGCATGACTCCATGCAGACAGTGAACAAAGCCCGTGGAGGCAATGTAAGTTGCCATCGTGCCTTCACATGGAGGCACATTTTTTTTCCAGGCAGCTATGGGGCCAGACAGGCATGGACCTCCACAGCCATGCTGCTGCCTCTGTACCCCTATGTAGCTTCGCAGCAAAGGGGTGGGGACTGGGGGGGGGGGAAATGGAAGCGTGGCCAAGTAACGTGCTTCTCAGGGCAGCCATTTGCTCATGGGTAGCTGCAACCCACATTACAAACATTTTGGGGGGGATGTGGGGTGGACTCACATTAGGGGTGGGAACCCCCTCCCCAAAAACGGGTTTTATCCTGTTATCCCAGGTTTATTGGTCTGTGCGGAAGGAGCCTGAAATACTTTATCTGTATATTTCAGGTATACTTGGGTACTTTGGGCAGTATTCAGGATTCTCGACAATAACAGTATCTGGTTCTCCTCCAGCATATATCTTGCCCAGTCTGGGAAAGGCAGCTGCTGGTTGGCATGAGGACCCAGCTTGGCTCTTCCTTCTCCTTCCTCTATGGGGCTGGCCCTTTTCCAGGCGTATTTCTCTTTCCAAGTCTACACTACTGCAAGTACATGACTGGAGGCCTGAGAAAGTGGACTCCTTTATCTAATTTGTTTGAAACAAAGGGGTCTTCAGTGGACAAGGGAGTAGCTCCCCTACAATTTTAGTGTCACTTAATTGAAAAACTGCCACTCCAGTTCACCTTCTAAAGTCCCCCAGAGAAACCAAATAATTCCAGTATCCCCAAAAAACTAAACCTAAAATAGTAGCAGGAGACGCCCTTCCCACAGTTCATCTCTTAAATATCCTGATAGCTAGTTTCTAGGCAAGCACGTTCCATATAGAGTAGTTCAACTTCCTTGAAATCCAAGGAGGTGGTTTCCCTTCAATGTCTTCCTTTCATTGTCACTTCTTCCTAATTTCTGTTCTGCATTTCTCAAGTATTCAGTCAAGCCAACTAAAAAATTTCAAAAAATCCTAATATTTTAATAACTATGAAAAGACTTAACATTCAAATTTACAACATATTAAAAGTTCTCTGTAAAAGGTTATTCTAGCTGTGCAAGAACTTTGAGCAGATCATTTTGAGGAAAGGCTGCCACCATTATCAAAGCTTCTGGATCCTTTCCCTGTACCAGTTCTTGTGGTAAAGATATTTAATGAACAGTAGGGGACAGTGTTTAAAATAAGTAGGAACCAGGCTATTAAATTTCCAGGTCTGATGTCCAGTAGCATGAGAAAATGTTCCATGTTTAAGTTCAGTAGCTGGCTGTAAATTAAATTTGTAGATTAGTTAATCAGGCTACCACAACCTTATTCTGGCAGAGAGGTTTCAGGAGGCTCAAAGCTACAGATTCTGGATTTGAGCTTCTCGACTTCAATACAGAACCCCAATGGCCAACAGCACTGCTCCATTTTGAAAAGAATCCTTATTTTTCAGCTCCTTGCTTTATTAGGATCTCCGCTGCACAAAACTTATGGACAGATATTAAAAAGCAAGGCCAAACTGGAATATACTTCTTGAGCCAAAGGCAATTGATTATGAAGTAGCTGCCAAGAGCTATATGCCTGGGGCCTATAACACAATAAATACTATAAATAACGCTATTGTAAGCGTGAAGAATAGCTGTATAACGCTATTGTAAGCGTTAAGAATAGATGTATAAAATAGCTCGCAGCTTCCTAAGCTATCAGCTGCCATCCTGTTTTCTAAATGAGATGCAATGCCCTTAAATGTCAACCCAACAGATTTAGCGGCAGCACTCGAGATTTATCTCAGTAGCCAAACAAAATACTTCAGATAGAACTGTTAGAAGAAACAACTATTTAGCAGGGATGGAGAGAGGCTATGGTTGTATGCTTGCTTGCACAGTTTAAAATCTGTTGTGTACCATGGTGCTATTTTGTGATTGAAGGTTTTTTTCTATCCCCAGCAATTTGACAGGAGTCACAGTGATAAAGAGTACAGGTATTAATCATAGGGCAATGGTTTGTGGACGCTGTCAAAGAAAACAAGCTGTTTCTCAAGATAAATTCTGATCTATTATATTAATTCAATATTATATTGATGTCTACTGGGTAAAAAAAATTAAGGGTCAATACTGGGATTCAGGCTTTTTATCACTATTTTAGCGTGTCTTTATTGTGTATTGAGTTCATGGAGAATAGGATTTACCACTCAAACACAGCATATGTGGTCATGGCAAGAAGCTGTGCAGTCTAATTTACTGATTGTTGGATTAACTCTTAAGACACAAAAAAGCAATAAGTAACAGTCACTGTTAGGACTGTGGAGTATAGAGTGTTGCTGCTGATATTCTTGAAGGAGCTATAGCCACCCACTCACCTTAGTTTGCAATAATTACTTCAGCTGTTCTTTAATAAGTTAACATACAAAGCTTATGTTAACATATGACTTCTTGTGTGTTTCTTTGTGGTTTCCACAGGTTTAGTGGAAACCCTATAGATCTTTGAAGCCAGCCTTCCGTAAACCTCTGGAGCCATAATCATGTTTGAACAATTTCAGCGAAGGATATAGGAGGCACAAAAGGAGAATCCCTTGCCACAGAAGATGCCCTGGAAGCTCAAGCAAAGTCTGTTGTTCCATTTGGAGGACTCTGAAGCTGTCACTGAGTCTCGAAAAATTTGAGAAAACATCACGCATGGCAGTTCTCCAACTTGCATTTTGGCAGAGGCATCTCTGTAGTCCAGCAAGCTTTGGTCATTTTATCTGTAGTGTATACTACATGAAAAAGCCAGTGTGGTGTAGTGGTTAAGGTGTCTGACTAGACTCCACAAAACCCAGGCTCAAATCCCCAGTCATGCCATGGAAGCTTGCTGGGTGACCTTAGGCCAGTCACACTCTCTCAGTTCTGACCATTGCTAGCATTTGAATAGGACACCTCCAAGGATTACCAGGGTTTTGATGTGGGGGCAGGCAATGGAAAACTATCTCTACATGTGTCTTGCCTAAAAAACCATATGTGGTCAGCATAAGTCAGCTATGATTTGATGGAGGAAAATAAATTACAGGTTATCACAACAGGCCAGGTAGGAATTATGTTTTGCACAGATGATGTAGCCCCTAGGCAAGTTGAAAAGACTAGTACTTCAAGCACAAATTAAATCAGGAAAAGTTTCAAATTGTATGTATTCTTGGAGTTCCAGATGTGCATGTTTACAGGGTTGCCTCTCAGCTTAAGCGGCTCTTAAAAGAAACTGACCAGGATTTGAAACACAGTCTGCCTTAATCACCTTGGTTTATGACCTCTACAGAGAACCAGGTGTGTGTGTGTGTGGGGGGGGGGGAATGTGACTCTGCTAGTGCTGCTGCGTCTGTGAGCTGCCTTCAGTACTATCCAGGGGTGTATCTACCTACCGTGTTTCCCTGAATATAAGACAGTGTCTTATATTAATTTTTGCTCCCAAAGATGTGCTATGTCTTATTTTCAGGGGATGTCTTATTTTTCTGTGATTTGTTCGTCAGGCATGCTTCCAAACAAAAACTTTGCTATGTCTTACTTTCAGGGGATGCCTTATATTTCGCACATCAGCAAAACCTCTACTATGTCTTATTTTTAGGGGATGTCTTCTATTCGGGGAAACAGGGTAATATGGCATCCAGGTTAAGCCCCCTCCCCACACACACACACAATTATGCCTTGCCCAGCCCCCACCAGGTGGGGCACAGTTGAAGGCTAGCAAACAGGGCAAGCCAGCTCTCTCTGCCGTTCCCTCTCCACCTGGCCCCTGCCTCACACCCGACCTCCACATGGAGGGGGGAGCAGCAGGGCTCCGCTCTCCATGTGGAGATTGGGCGTGGGGCCAGCCCACACCCAACCCTGATATGGAGTGGAGTGAGCGGGGCCTGTTCTCCACATCTATATTTTCTAGGGTTGCCATGAGTCATAAGCAACTTGTCAGCACAATACACACAAGTTGGCTTGAGATCTGTAAGAAAGGTGGCTAATAAAAGTTTTTTTAAAAAAAATAACAGACCAGGATCTCTCAGCAACCAGCAGGATCTCTCAGCAACCATCTTTGCAAGTTTGTGCAATCCTGGCACCAAATGAAATTCAAAAGGGGGCTAAATACCTTGAGAAAACTCTTGATACCATAACTTTTTGTGCCAGATAGAAAGAACAAAGGCAATTAGAAGGAAGGAACTTCATATTAAATCATGAAGAATGAATGCTAGCTAATTCAAGATCCATCTCTTTTAATGTTAATATAATTCTTAATAATTTCAGCTGCAATAAAATGGGAGTTACTCGTCAGATAGACTTTATACTGCATGAATAAATTTTGTTGGAACTATCCATAAGGGTTTGGGGAGGGGGAATGGGACAACAAAATGCAAGTGAAATTTTAGAAGCAACTGCTGAATTTTCAAACCGGTCTATTGAAAGCGCTCTGCTACCTCGTTCGCAGGCCGTTCTAATAACTGACAACCCCCTATTCAGGGCTGTGCAGTTGCCAACCAACCAGCCTAACATCCGTTCTTAGGCTACAATCATTTTCTTGCATTTGGTGCAGTGAGTTCAAATCCATGAAAACCTGCGCAGTGCTGCCACACAGAAAGGTGCTGCCACACAGTATTAGTTTAGCTCAATACTGTCCCTCACTGCGGCTATCATCTGTTGAAATTTCTGCGCCCGGTAGAGTATTTGAAAATATAGGAATCGTGTCAAAAGGAAGATAACTATTATCTGCAGGATCTGAGTAACTGTTTTCAAATTTTTCAGAAGCTCTTCCTATGCATTCGTATACTTGACTTAGAAGCAATTAAAAATGGGAAATTGTGCTCAACAGCCATTAAAACTGACGCTCCTGGTCACTGTTTTCCGTAATCGTCACTCACTACTTTAATCGTCATAAGTCTGCGCGTTTTCCTTCGGCGCGTGTTTTTATGCGTTGTGCGCGTGCGCCATTAGAAAAGTGGTTCCTTGCCCGTTCTTCGCCCTGTTCCTGGTTTCTTCCCTCTCGGCCCTCACAAACTGGCTATGATGGCTGCTGGGGACCGCAGCCTCCCTCTGGCGCTGGTGCTCTCGCTGGCGGCCCTGCTGCTTCCTAGCTCTTGGGCTTCGGAGGTTGCGGGCGGCGGGGAGGCTCTGGGGTCCGGGGAACGGTTCAAGATTGAGGGTCGCGCCGTGGTGCCCGGAGTGAGACCCCAAGACTGGATCGCGGGGGCTCGAGTGCTTGTGGACGGGGAGGAGCACGTCGGCTTCCTCAAGTGAGTATCGGCGGGGCCCCGTGAATGGGGATAGGGAAGGCTTATTGAAAGTGGACCGCCTTCTCTGCCATGTCTTAGTCTGAAGAGTTGGGACTAGCATAGGTGATACCTTCACGGCTCAGTGTGGGGAATATTTGATGCCATACCTGAAATGTTTAGAGTTGAGAAGGTGTGTAGTTGTAGTTCATGGCTTCTGCTGATTTTGAACATCTTGCCCAGAGTAAACTCTTTTTAAGACAGTCTGTAGCAGTAAATAAAACAGGAGTCCAGTGGCCCTTTGGAGGCTGAGCTCTGACTCTACACAGCCTGTGCTGGGATAGATGTTAATATCAAAGGTGCAACTGTGCCTCTGTTTTGTTTTTCATGCCACTACAGGATAGGCAAAGCCTGCCTCTTTATTTATTGGACTTGTTCCTATTTGGACTTTGATATTTATTCAGGTACCGTCTTGGGTACCACACTTTTTATGAACTGCAGGAATCAATCTGATGAAGTATTCTGAACATAAGTGCTGCCCATCACTTTCAGTAACATGTTCAAATGTGCATCCTTCTTAATCCATGGCTGGTTTGGGTCCCCTCCCCAAAAAAGGAAGTATGGAAAAGGACACCTGAATCAAAAAGTTGGACTACTTTCAAAAGTCTGGGACTCTTCTGTTTTTGTTGTTGTTTTATGATAAACAACAGGAAAATGGTTTCTAAAATTATGCATGATATAGAAGTACAGTAGAAAAAATGAGTATCTCTCCAAATCCTAGAATTTGGGGGCAGCCAATAATATGGAAATGCAGTAATTTAATGACAGCAAAATGCACATACTTCACACAATCTGTAATTATGGTACTTCTGGAATGTGTTGACACAGGCTATCAACACATTGGGTGCTAGTTTAAGCAGTGTTCAAGGGGATTTGGTAAATTCACAGAAAAGAGATTATTAACCAAGGTAACGAGATGTTTGGAGGTAGTATACCTGTGAATGCCATTGGGGGGCAAGATCAGAGACTGCTGTGTGCCTGCAGTTTAGTAAGCAACTTTATGAAATGTGATGCTGGACTAGATGGACCATTGCTGTGCTCCAGCAGAAGTGTTCTTATTGAAGTAACTCAGAATTAAGCAGAATGTGGTTTAGGGTGATGGCCAGCATCAGCAAAACTGTAATACCTTCATCAAACATTAAATCTGCTGGAGTACAGTAGCATCCTGAAGCAACATATAATTCCTGTGTAAATATAATTCCTTCCCTAACCAACAGGACCATTAGTATTTTGAGAGGTTTCAGAGTGTAGCTGCATGTAATACAGACAACTACCGGTAATGTCTGTTTCCTCATTATCAGTGTCAAGCCTATTTCATGTATTGCCCCATGTAGTGTTCACTTTATAGAGAATGAACATCCCTTTGTAGTACAAGTTTTCCTGAAGTGGAAGTCTGAGGACTCTTCCGTCTTTTTCTCTTTTACACTCGTACACACCAGCTTTTAGTTTGAGATTAGGCAGTATCAAGTTTTGTTCTTTACAGACCATTCATTTCAACCTTCTAATAAACACAAGGGTGTGTGTGGTACAAGAGCCAGGCAGTTTGGCTATTCACTCTGAACCAAAAAAGCCTTTCCAGACTGAAAAATTTACTGTAGTTCTTACACTGTATCTTGAAGGAAGCATAAGATTTTATAGCACACATTTGGAAATGGCAGTCTGGGTAAGTTAAAACGTTTGAAATCCATGGCTGAATGAATGATGAAGGAAAATTATGTAACCTATTGGCTCTGGGCAGTGTGGGGCTGGCTCTCAACCTACACAGATCTATTTGAACAATCCTGGTCCTTCAGTTCTATTTCAACATTAGACATAGTTTCACCTTATAGTTGTCATCCTTGTGATGTGGTGGTAAGTCTTCCTCTGCTCCTGGACTAAGGGTGTAGTAATGTTTTAAACTTGGAAGCTGGCTATCTGCATATTATTCTTGCAAATAAAGGGAAGTGTAAAGTATAAAATAAGCCAGGAACCAAAGAGTTGGGAAAAGCTGAGAGAATATTAAACCCTAAAGTATATACAAAATATTTGTGTTACACTGAATGAGAACGATATTAAAAACATTCACAATCATTTAAAATTGTGGAAATTCAATGAAGAGATAATATTTCCATTGGATTTCCACAATTTTAAATGATTGTAAGTGTTTTTAATATTGTTATCATGAGTACAGTGTAACAAAAATATTTTGTATATACTTTAGGGTTGGGGTTGTTTTGGCAATAAGTTTTTATTTTAACATTCACAAAATACAATGCATAAACAGATACAGAAATTTCAATCTAATATTTACATTATCACTAAAGGCACTTTCAGCTATTGCATTGTTTAAAAATAATACATGTAAAGACTAGCAATTAAATAAATAAACCCCCAAAAAATAAAAATAAAGAGAAGATGGATACTAGTAGTAGTAGTAATAATATTAGAAGAAACAAAAACAATAAAAAATAATAAAAGAAAAAACAAATACAAAATTATATATCATACATAGTTACATGATTGTATTCATATTTTCCTTTTATATATTATCTAGTTTCTCCATTCCTCCCTAAAATCACAGATCAATTTATAATCTATATAACTTGAAAGCTTGGCTCTAACAATATTTATAATCTTGTGTTGCCATTCTATTATTGACGGAATTTTCTTGACTCTCCAATATTTAGCCCAAAATATCCTAGCTGTTGTTTACAAATATCTAAACAGCATAGCTTTATCTTTATATTTCTACCAACAATTCCTATTATTGTTATTATTAATTAATTTTCTTATACTGCCCAATCCCCAAAGGGCTGAGTGGTGATAGATACATATGGGGGAGGGGGGGTTTGTCGGTCGTATCTCAAATTTAATATTTTCAGTAAGTCTTGATGTATGGTTTTCCAAAATTTCTTAGCTTTAATAACTCCACCATTGATGGAAAAAAGTACCCAGATGTTTCCCACATTTCCAGCAAAGCCCTTGAGATTTATTTTTGCAATCTTCTGAGGCGCATAATACTAACAAAAAATAATCTGATAGTGGTTTTCTCTTATATAAAAGCTCTTAGAGTATTTCAGGTCTTTACTCCGTAAGTTTTTCCAAGTTTCCAAATTGATATTATGACCCGCATCCCTAGTCCAATTTATCATATATTCTTTTACTCATCTTCAACCTCTAAAGTTAAATATAATCAAATGGTCTTGTCGTTTCAAAAAAAATTCTTTTAAGAATATCTACTTCGTCAATTTTTTCAAACTTATTTTTATCAGAATCATAACAGCCTTTTCGTTGGCAATAAAACAACCAATTAATACTCCAGCCAATCCGATTTAATTCTTCTTGAGTCTTCAATTGATATTTAAGTTTTCCTTCAATTTCCTCCTTAGTATCCAAATATTCCTTGGGTTGTGCCTACTTAATAGTGTTTCATGTGGAGAGACCCATAAAGGCATACCTGAATGTAATTTACAGCTGTATTTTTTTCCAAGTTTTTAATAACTCTTGTAATATGGTGCGTAAATTGTTTATTAGCTTTGTCTTTTTGAAACCATAAGTAAGCATGCCAACCAAACCTTTTGCCTTCCCCTTCCACTGTTAATAATCTTGTATTGGTCAAAGACAACCAATCTTTAATTCAAACTAATGATAACCCTCCCCTTTCAATACTGGGTTTCTTTCCTCCCCATAGGAATTTAGATAAATCAATATTCTCTCAGCTTTTCTCAATCCTTTGGTTCTTATCTGCATAGCATTTCCAGAATTGATCTTGTGAGCAAAACCTTGGATTCCTATGTCTGCATTTGAAGATATTGTGGGTTACTAGCTTCATAGTTGTATCTTTTTCCATACATTTGCATTTAGAGCATTGCTTTAAAATTCATCTTGTAGTAACAAAAAGGCGTGAAAAATCTGTGTCTTTATATTGTCTTATCAGTTTCTATGAGTTTGTACTATGATTACCAAGTTTTTTTAAAAAATATCCAAAGCATTTCACATATTTCATCTCAGCAGTGCTAAAACAGCTATGTAAGGTAGGCATTTTCTCATTCCCTCATTACAAATGAAGAATCTGGGACTGAATAACTATGGCTTGTTTTGAGGTGCAGTAGTGATGCACAAATTTAAATTTAAACTCCCAGCTCAGTCATGTTATGGGCCAGTGATATAAAGAAGAATTGGTTTTTATACCGGGCATTTATCTAATGTGAAGAGTCTCAAAGTGGCTTACAATTGCCTTCCCTTCCCCCCTACAAAAGACACCTTATTATAAGGTAGGTGAAGCTGAGAGAGTTTGGAGAGAACTGTGACTGGTTCAAGGTTGCCCAGCATGCTTTGTGTGTAGGAGTGGGGAAACAAACCTGTTTCTCCAGATTAGAGTCTGCCACTCTTTACCATTACACCACGCTGACTCTCAAAGCAAAGAGCCTTGTTGAGCCTTTGAGCACTTTTTTGAGAGCAGCTAGTGGGTGCCTCTAAAAATAAATGCAATGGATGTTAGAACCAGTCACTAAATAAATGCTAGAGGCAATCACAAAGTACTGGGAGTTTCTAAACCAGGTATCGTCCTATGTTGGGAACAGCCATTTCTGAATGAGTCCTCCAAGTCCAAAATTGATGCTTCCTAGATTGTACTAATGAATTATCTCCTGCTCCAGTGAGGTGGAAGAAAGCCAGGGTAGGCTGTTTGGTTTGAACAAGAGGTGGATCCCAGGAAACACATTAATGGGCATTAGAATGCTCTTGTAATTAATATATTCCTTTAGTATACTTAGAGTCTTTTCCCATGTAGTGCAGATCCAGATAGGAGAAAAAAAATAAAGTAAGAGAACTAAAAAATGGAAAAGGAAAAAGAAATATACTTTTTAAAAAAAAGAGAGAGGGAGAGAAGGTAAGGCTACTATCTGGAAGCTCATGACTTACACAGACTTGCTGATCCTAGGTTTTCTCAGAACTAGTGGGTCTATATAAATCTCTGTCGAATTTGGTCACCAGTACCTGAGAAGGTAAGAGCTGAGATAATAATAGTTGTATTATGAGTTGGTAAGTAAGAGTTGTAGTTTCAGTCATGTCAAGTGAATGCTAGTACAGGGATGTCTAAAATAACCATGGTATGTAAAAAAAAAATTCCCTCTCTTTTGTGGTGGAGATAAACCTATGATAATCTTTATTTTATTAGGACAGACGGAAGCTTTGTGGTTCATGATATCCCTTCTGGATCATACGTAGTTGAAGTTATATCTCCAGCTTATAAATTTGAACCAGTACGAGTGGACATCACTTCAAAAGGCAAAATGAGGTATGACGTTTATCTTAATAACAAACTAATTTTTCTATGAAACAAACTAATTTTCTATGTAAGGGGAAGATGGGAAGAAAATAACTAGTCTTTCTGGTGGATTCCGCATGGGCCAAAAACAGCGGTGTGCAAATGGTATAAAATAATTTAAAATGGTGTAAAAGGGTTTACACTGTTTTCACACTGCTGTTTTTTGCCCATGCAGAATCTGCTTCCATGTCAGTAAAAGTGTGCTCCTAAGGCAGTGGTGGCGAACCTATGGCAAGGTGCCAGAGGTGGCACTCAGAGCCCTCTCTGTGGGCACGCGCACACAGAGTTCGTCATATGGGGGCGGAAAATCACCACCACCACCCCCCCACACACACCGGCTGGCCTGGGCCACTGGGCACGACCCGTTCAAAGTGCTGTGTGGTTGCTTCACCAAGCTTACTCCCAAGTAACACGCGCCTCAGAGCCAACAATTTTTTCTAAACTGAAACCTCAGTATTCAGGTTAAATTGCCGTGTTGGCACTTTGCAATAAATAAGTGGGTTTTGGTTTGCTATTTGGGCACTTGGTCTCAGAAAGGTTTGCCATCACTGTCCTAAGGAGAGTTACTCATGTCTAAACTCATTCATCTCAGTTGGCTTAGACTGGAGTTACTCTGCACTGTAAGTTCTTCATAAACATTTGTTGTTTTTTTCAGATGAATTTTTACGTCACACTGTGTATTTCATGTAGTTCAGGAAAGAATTGTTTTCAGTGTACATGCATCATGCATCTGCATGGCATAACATAACAAGAAGATTTAGACCAGGAAGCCAGGACATATTTACTAAATGGTTGAGAAAATTCTGTTCATTGCTGTTCCTTTACTCAAATTTCTCTGTTCCATGCTATATGAAACTTTTACTACCTGAAACCTTGGAATGAGCCATATCACCGTAGCCAGACTATAAAAATGCAACTTTGCTTGATCAGAAAGTATGCATTATATATTATTGGCCTCCCTATTGATTTTTTCGGTTCTGAGAGTATTTGTATCTGAAATGCAGAATTTAAACTTCTTTACAGTTCAGGCATTCTACGAAAATTGTAGGAACAAGTTGTGGGAATATAAATGACTGTGAAACTTGCTATGAGTGCTGACTGTGAGTTTCTTTGAGGAAAAAATAAAATATGTAATAATTGGGATTATGTTGTTCAGTTGATAACAAAACTGTTGCTGTACATTTTGACACAAATGCACCAATGAAAAGAAAATAGGAGATTGAATTTTGTTTTCCTGTGTTTAAATAGTTTCATGTAAAAGCCTACTCACTGACATGGCTACATTTCTTTGCTGATTGAATTTGGAATGGTTTTCAAATAGTGATATAGGGATTAATCCATCTGACTTTTTTGCACAGTCTCATCTAATTTTTCTCCTTTTTCTAACCTATGTGGCTTTTGTCCATGCAGATTTAGTGATCCCCAGTATAGCCTTTTTTGGGGGTGTTAAAGGGAATTCCCTCCTCTATTATTCACCAATGGAAAAACTGGTTGAATCCAATCTATAAGGTGTAATATAGTTATTGGTGACAGTAATTGGGCAGTGTTTTCTATGACTTCCTGGATTCTGTAATATTCACCTTGTCTGTGCTTTAATGTTTATAAAGGATCACTGTCCATTTGATATATTTGTTATACCAGTGTTAGATTGCTTTGCATCTATTTATTTGGTCAATTTTATCACACTCTTTCTTCAAGGGGCTCAGAGTAGCATACAACCATTTCCCCCTCATGGCTTCAAAATTTACAGACATCCTCATCTCTTGTCTGTATATTACAGTAAACATGATACAGTTCTCCAAATCAGAATTCTGAGAAGGAAGCACAAAACTGTAATGATATCATGGAAAAGAAAAGTTGTATCCAAAAACTCAGCATGTGTGAACATAGAGTACAACTTTAATGTAGAAGCCCCAGAATAGAAGTATGGCTGTGCACAAAATAGCAGTTTCAGTACAAATGCACTGATTAGAAGGAATATGACACCAGTATGACTTGTTACAATTTGCTAATGAAACTGTGTGGAGAAAACATTTTTAAATCTTCCACAGGGCAAGGTTTGTGAACTACATCAAAACATCAGAAGTTGTCAGGCTGCCCTATCCACTTCAGATGAAATCTTCTGGACCCCCTTCTTACTTTATAAAGAGAGAGTCTTGGGGATGGACTGATTTCTTAATGAATCCCATGGTATGTATGGAAGCACACATGGATACACTTTTTTGTCGCTAATTGGCTATTTAATCTCAAAAGTTGTGTTGGTAGGGAGTTTAAGAAAACTGAATAGGCTCATACTAATTATGTCCTTCCAAGAGGGAAGTAATGGAGTAGGCAGATATCATTAAGCATGGCTTGTTTTCAGACAAGTATTATCTGTGGGATGTATAAGAGGCGTCTCTAGTGTGTGTGAGAGAAAGAGATGTTTACATCATCCTAACATGAATTTATTTTCATACTAGCAGGCAGGAGAATTCAGAATAAGTATGAAGCAAAGCAGCCTTTAAAAGGCATCCCCTCTTGCCAGTTACAGTGGTTTATATTTTTATAAAAGTGAGCAAACATTACACTCATACTGAATACAGCATTTACAGATATGTGTTAAAGTCATAAATATATATATACCAAAATTCCTAGTTACTCAAACTATACATTTGGCATGAAGGAGAGGGGCATGAGGAGAGAGAACAACATCATTGAGATGGTTGGGTGTGTGTTTATTTTGTGTTCTTGAACATAGCATTTTAAGCCGTTGCTTCAGGACAACCTTGGGGCGACTGGATGCCAGGCAGCCACTGTTTATCAAAGTCACAGCTGCCAACTATGTGGCAGAACACCAGTTCATTTAACGTCTGAATCTAGCCTGGAAACAGATGCCTCAGTTATGAGGTGCATTGTTAAAAAATACTGCTGTTGTGTTGGTGCACTTACTTTACCTAAATATAGATCTAGCTGGTATTACGCTCATTCAAACATGCCAATCTTGGCTGCAGAAAGCTTGCCAGAAGAATCTGGATCCTATTGTGACAGGAATAATCAACTATCCCATAAGAAGGGTGGGATATTGATTGTTTTAGTTCATTCCGTTTTAAGTGCTTGAATATGGCAAATATTCAGAATCTGTACAGTTTCTGCTGTCTGTTAGATTATATCTTCTGACACCAGTGATGATGCTGGTTGTGGAATTGGTGAATGTTCACAAGGTTGATTGCGCTTCATTTGTTGTATAAAAGGTAATATTAATGCATCCTTCCCTGTGAATTCCTTTCTGTTGTTGTTTTGTATGCAGCATTTATAAGGACAGCTAGGTGAAAATAGCATGCTGAAGTCTGACCTCTCTTATATCCCAGGTCTTATAATCTTATTTTTAATAGACTTTATACTCCACCTTTCTGCTCTCATCAGAGCCACCAAGACGGCTAATAGAATAAAAACGTTGATAACTTATCTTTAAAGCTATTCAAATCAGACCCCCAAATTTGCATATGAAAGCAGTTTACACATAGGGCAGGAAGCAGGAATCACTGAACAGAGACTAGATGAAACAGAATAGTCTTCACCTGCTGGTGGATGATGGTAACAGAAGGGGACAAACAAGTCTCCCTGAGGAGAGAGTTCATGATGTTTGGTATCATGATAAAGACCCCCTCTAGGTTGTGACCTGCCTGATTTCAGAAAATGGAGGCACCTGAAGGAGAGTCTTGAAAGGTGACTATAGTAGTGGGGAAGGTTTTTAAGGTAGTAGGCAGTCTTTATGGTTTGCTGACTTCAAGCCATGTAGGGCTTTAAAGGTCAACACTTGCACAGTGAATTTGACCCTGGAAGCTGATAGGAAGCCAGTGTAGATGGCCCAGATTGGAGTGATATGGTCCTGTCAACCCTTTCCAGCCAGCATTCGGGCTGTAGCATTCTCTACCAGTTGAAGTTTCTAGACCTTTTTCAGGGATATCTTATTGCAGAATGCTCTGCAGTAATCTAATGTAGAGGTAGCCATGGCATGCCACACAGTAGCCAGATCTTTTCTGCCTCAAAAAGGCTGCAACTGGCTAGCCAGTCAAAGCTAGTGAAAAACACTCCTGGCCACAAGTGCTGCCTGCTTATGCAACACTAAGTATTGTTTGAAGAGCACTCTCATACTATGGATTTGTCCTTTAAGGAGACTGGAATCCCATCCAAAATGGGTGACACTTCCAAACCATGTAATGCTTTTTGCCAATTCAAATGCTCCAAGATATCATTGACTTAATACTACCTTTTCTGTTGGCACAAGAGAGAGGAATGACAACCTCACCCAGTTCCCTCCATGCTGCTTTCCCATTTCCCATCGGTCTCACTATCCTCCTTACACCAGAAGAAAAGCTGGTAGGATTCAGTATTGCTTATTCCTTCATTTTCCAGCGTCAGATTGCAACCCAGATCAGTTTACATTACAGAATTTTAAAATGTAATATAAAACAAAAGTTCTCAGACGATTCTTAGTGAGGTCCCAGACACGTTGGAAAAATGCCTTACTACTTCGTCTTGTTACACCAGTAATGTGTGTGTGAGCTGCTCTGAAAGTTTTAGGAATTCATGGTTAATGCTCTGAAAGAAACTTCATCCATATTTACCATTTTAAGGCCTGACCCCTCACTAAAAAAACAATATGCCTGAGAGAAATTAACATTCTATGAATATCTACTGTTGAAGGTGATGATGATGATCCTTCCGTTGCTGATCTTCGTATTGCTGCCTAAAGTTGTCAACACAAGTGATCCTGACATGCGGCGGGTGAGTAAGATTTGCATAATTGATATTGAAAATATTATCTCTGAATGGCAAAAATATAAAAAGTCACCAAAGAAATCTGGAATGCAGGCTAGAAAGAGTCTGCAAAACCTTGGTGAGTTAATGGCTGCTGAGGTAGAAATACAAGTGTGTGTCAGAAAGGCAATCAGTTGGTGAGGCATGGCAGTACCATGCTTGCTGCAGGAAATTTAAATTTTGAAGAGATGCTTAGTGGAATAAATTTATTCCGAGTGTATATTTTTGTATAACTTATTCAGAGGATGATGCTTCATATTAAGCTGTAGAGACAATTGGAGAAGGTTCTGCTGAAGGAACAGATAAGACAAGCATAAAAGGAATGTAGGAAATGATAAATATAATAAGGGCAAGAGGACACAGACCAAGTGTGACAGGACATAATTATTGGGTTTGAAATTTTGAATATATTGGTATAGTCTCCCTTTCAACAATTTTCTGTTCCTACCTATTGCAGGGATTGTCACCCACTGTAAGGTTTACAATCCCATCTTTGCAGAAATAATGTGGGAGCATACCCATCAGCCCCTTTGTCCTGTTACTGAAATGATAGGGAGCTGTACTTGGAAGGCTTTCATGAATTTGGGTTTCCATCTGGATGCTGGAAACACAAAGACTGATGTAATGGACTTCACTTCTGCCAAATTTATCAAGATGACTGCCAGGAGGATCCAGTCTTGTCTGCTAATTGAGAAAAATAGCTGCATAAGAATTCTGGGCTGACTGCAGGATCAGCCCAACCGGGGAGGTTTGATGAGAAATGTGTATCCAGAAAAGCCACTAAATAGATATCTTGCATTGTGTTGAGTGGTGCTTTTATCATCTGGCAAAGTGTATATGGATATAGATCTAATGTTTCATGAATGTCTTGTGATCCATGCAATGTTCACCTCCAGGTTAGACTATAGTAACTCGTTCTACGTGGGCCTTCCCTTGTGGCTGATCCAAAAACTGAAGCTGGTCCAGCATGTGGCAGCTCGTCTTCTCACAGGTGGCTCAGTTAGGAACCACATCTCCCCTGTGCTGCGCCACTTGCATTGGCTCCCAGTGGAATTCTGGATCATCTTCAAGGTGTTGGTGTTGACCTTTAAGGCCCTTTGTGGCCTGGGGCCTTCATAAGCAATTCTCTGGCGACCTTCTTTACCCCATATGCTGTCCCAGTGCTCCGCCTCAGTGCGTTCTGCAGTAGGTAGAATTTAATTGGTGGCCACCCGCCCGGGGTGAATAATGATGCGATTGGCCTCTACCTGGGCCAGGGCCTTTTCGGCCCTGGCCCCTGCCTGGTGGAACACTCTTCCTCCAGCTGTTAGGTCCCTGAAGGACCTTGATGAATTCCGCAGGGCCTGTAAAACTGAGCTGTTCCACCGGGCTTTTGGGGAGGCTGGCCACAGATTGTCCGCCCCCTCCTAATGCCCTGTGTACCATCTGGGCATATCATCTACGGCAATCTGTCAATCCTCTCCCAGGGGGGTATGGAGCTATAGTCAAGGTTAGGATTAAATTTAGGTACCGGGTTTATGTGTTATGATGCTGCTACTGATTTTAATGGATTTTAATATGCCTTCTGATTTATATTGTTATATTATGTTTCTACTGTTTGTTGTTGGGTTTTATTGTACACTGCCCTGAGCCCTTCGGGGGTAGGGAGGTCTATTAAATTTAATTAATAATAACAACAACAATATTAATAGTTGTATGATAGAAAAAAGAGTAGTGTCTCCATAAGATATCTTTGCCACATCCTTCTGTAACAGATCCATCGTGGTCATGAAAATTAAGCTGGATGTCTTCGCTATGGTATCCTGGAACTTATTGTCCTTTCAACAACCTTCGTACCCAATAGCGGAGGCCCGAACAAAATGGAGACTCCAAGGTAAGTTTTACTTTAAATCTTCTTTATTTAACAGTGTTGCTGTCTGTCTTTGGCTGCTGCTTTTGGGGGTTCAGTTGGTATTGATTTCCCTTTCCTCTGAATAACCACTGTCTTTAGTAGTTGTCTGCAAGTATCCAGGTTATTTTCAAGTTGCAGTCCAAAACCTAAGATGTCTAAAGCTTCTTGTTTTAACTAAATGCTCAGTGAAAGGTAAAAATCTATAGCTTCCCTAAGAGAAATTGAACTGGGGTGTATCCATTTGGTCATCTGAAGTTACACATGAGCTGCTCTGTTTTGGGTAGCAAATCTATTGCCAGTAGGAAACTCCAAGTTGAAAGAATCTTGGTTGCATATCTCTGGGGAGCAACTTGGCTAACTGAAGTACCATTTTCTGTTAGTTTTTCCTAAACAGTTCAAATCAAAGCAGTTATCAGATTGTAGCATGAAACGCAATTAGATGTTCAGATTGCTCACTTAAAGCTTGGACTATTTTTAGATGGGTATCAGATATTATTTAAATGCAAGGAAATAGTTGGAAGGAAATGGTTTTGTAAAAATGCTTATTTTTTTAGAAAGCTGTTAGGAAAAATAGCTAAATTGACATTTTTAAAGCAGAAGTTCAGAAGCTTCCCTTGAAATTTTTAAATATTTGACAGTGGGAGGTACTTCAACATCAAGATAGCTTTTAGAAATATAAAATTTTAGGTAGCATGCATTTACCCTATACAGCTACTCTAGACGTGGTTATTTTGGTTACTGCTTTTAGATCTTTCTTTTCATCTTTACATTACCAGTCTTTTATTTTTAAGTTGTAGTTTGGGCTATGGCTGTTTAAAGGAGTCTTTTGTGGGGATATATAGTAGCGAGCAGCTGCAAAGTGACAACCACTGAAAGAACAACAAGAACAACTGGGTGTAGCATTATATATGATTTGGAAATGATATCCTGGAATTTCACTTACACATTCTTCTTCTTTTTGTGTACATTCAGGAAATGGAGCAGTCAATGAATATGCTGAATTCTAACCATGAGCTGCCTGATGTTTCAGAGTTCATGACAAGACTTTTCTCTTCAAAATCTTCTAGCAAGTCTAGTGGTAGTAGCAGTAAAGTAGGGAAAAGTGGGGCAGGAAAAAGGAGGTAGTTGTTTCTTCCGCTCCTCCCAGAACCACAATTTGCACAGCTCTGTTATGTGGTACCATCTGTACATTCTGTGGAAGAACAAAAAGCCACTGCTGTAACCTTAATCCAATGTTAAATTGGACACAATACAACTGTTGTGTGTGGTGTAGCTTTTTAACCTATTTATGTATCTTGTTCTTTAAATATGCAAGGGTTATTATGCGAGTTGTTAACAGTTCTGTATGCGAGTTGTTAACAGTTGCGAGTTGTTAACAGTTCTGTATCACCATATGGTCAGTGCTGAACAAACTCCTTTATAGAGAATGACATTAAAAAGTTTAAATTATTATATGCAATATATTAATGGTTCTTAACCGAGCATCACTGTAAGATATTTGGTATCATGACATAGAACATATTGTTTTTTAAATAAGCTTAATGGTACCTATTTTCTTCTATATGGTATCTAAGTATACATCTTTATTTTCTTTTAAATGTATTTGACTTGGGCTTAGTAAGGGAGGAGCTTTGTTTGTCAGCAGTTTTGATGTAATGCACACATTGGTACTGTACGGGGGCAATTTATGTGGAATAGAGCGGGGGTTTGGGGGGGTTGAAACTTCTTTAGGAAAGGTTCGTCTCCCTGGGGGTGCCTTTAGGTTCCTCCATTCATTCCTGACACCTTCTGGTTGGTTTTTTTAAAAGAACATTTGTTCATACAAGCAGCTCTATGCTGATCTCCTTTACTGCAAGACATTTTTATCTGTTATCAGCTACAATTAGCACAAGTTGGATCAGTATCCAATGTGTTCGCAACAGAAACTTGGTTATATAATGATTTTATCAAAAAGAACACTCCCTCCCAAACTTCAAAGACACTACGAATCGCATCATTTACAGATCAGGACTTTAGTAAGCATGCACCAATTAATAGACAGCTGTGTCATAACTGATGTGATACATTTAGCTTAGTACATTGCACATTGATAGTGAGGAAACCATCCTTTTGTAGACCAAAGCGTTAGCTGCATGCAAAAGTCACAGTGGTTACAACAGTAAAGTTGGCAGGCCAGTCAGCCTCTGCTCCAGTAAAGGTTTAGTTTGAGTGGCAGAACTATGTCTAAGAGGGAATTACTTTCAGATTTCTTGGCATCACTGGTTGTGTTCAGCATTCCTCAAATGTTCATAACCAGTGCTGTCTTTCATTTTGCTCAGTTTGATTAGCACCCCTGCTTTTGTTGCTAACAATGCTGAAGTTTGCCTATCTAACAATATTTTTTATTGTTACTGAGCAAAATTCAGGCAAGTGTGTTTCTCAAGATGAAATGGTTGTGATTGTCTATTTTGAAATATGCAGCATCTTTGCAGCTAGAGAGCTAGGCTGTGCCTAGTAGATCTGAGTTTCCAGTCTAGCTAAAGGAGAAAAAACACTTCTTTGCCACCAGTGCTGCCAAGTAAAGTAACAGGATAAAGGAGGATCAGACTTGCATTAGTTAAACTCAGAAGGAATATTAAAGCATCTGTAGTGGGCAGTCTCTCAAACATTTGTACACTTCCTAGCAGTCTTATGCATCTTCTATTGTCTATTATTTGCTTTCAGCATGGGTGGAAGATAGTACAGCACTTTGTTGGTGTAATGCTGTCTGTCACTCTAGCTGAAGAGTTGCCTTTTTTTTTCTTTTGAAGGATAGGGTACTTTAAACCTAAACACCATTAATGGCTTTGACATTTGTATTGCACTTGGAAAGGCCACTTGGAAGATCATGATGGATGGGGATAATGTGACAGGTCAAGACTGTGTATCAAAAACTGTGGAATTGTGCTTTGAAAATAATGCAAACTTTTGAGCACTCTGCCAGTAAGTGTCCAACAACTGCTGTGTTAGTGGGTGTTCTGATTCTCCTCGTGATTTACAGGTAAGGAAGAATGCCTGTGATATAATTTCAGTTTTATCTGAAATAAATTTCTCTCTGCTTGCTTATACCTCATCTCCAGAGGTTGCCATGTGCTGTATGAAGCTGATGGATCAGGGTGTAATAAAGGCACAGCCAGGATTCCCTGAATTTGTGCCACTTCATTCCAAAGTGAAGATGTCAAGGGCAATCTCAAATGACAGTCATACTTCCTCTGGAGTAAACATTTCTGACAGACCTCTGGTACAAACTACTCCATAGTTCTGATAGTGATCACTTCTCTGACAAATCCCAGAAATAAGTTCCTAAAACTGCTTTATACCTTTTCTGTATTTAAGCCTAGATCATTGCCAGGATAACATGTAGATCTTCACCAAATACTAAGGCTGGAAGTCTGCGGCAACAGGGATGTCATCAACATGGACCCCTAGGTCTAAGCCTTTCAGGCCAAAATGTCAGGCAGGTCCCATAGTCTGATTCCCAAATGGTTTATTCCCACACCTACAGCAGTTGGGCCTAAGCTCAATTATTATTAAAGAATTATCAGTGAAATGCAAATTATGAGATGATGGGTGGTTGGAATTAAACCTGCTCTGGTTTACGTTTCTCAGAATGCTTTTAAAGGGGTGTGTCAGGGCTACTGAATTAGTGTGTGTGCCTGTAATAAGAAAGGATGGGATTAATTGAAGAACTGTATCAACTGCTGAGTTCTCACAGGAAACTAAGCTGAAGGAGGTGAAGCTTACACGCTAATAGCAGTGGGGATAAATTTGATCTTTGCATTTAAGAAAACTGATTTCTGACTCATACGTACCAACTACATTGTTACTTTGGAGGTCATCTGAGAAACAACACAGAACATATATACCCTTAAACATAATCATTGAGAAAACCAGGCAAAAAGCAGAGCCTGCAGCTGCCCCTGCTGTTGCTACTTTGCTGTCAACCACTATGCCATTTTTGCTCTAACAGAAAAAGAGCAGTTGCAGGAGGGCTGTGTGCCTACTCTGCAGTAAACTGCAATAGAAGTATATCATCCAACATTATATCATCCACTGACTGCTTTGAATTGGCCTTGAAGGTCATCACTGCTATCCCAGTAACCCATTTAACGCATTTCTCACAATGGTCCATCCTGTGACGTTGTACAAAGACCACAGTCTCCTACATGCTTGGGAGTAAGCACTGCTGAAACTAGTAGCATTTGTTTAAGTAAAAGGTTTATACATTTAGTTAAGCTAAAATAATTCTGATAACTTGGGCAGTAGTTGTCTTTTTAATGTTTGGTTTGGGGAAGTTTTCCTGCCATATTTTTGGCAACCATTGCTTAAGAAGGCCTTGACTATATGGCATTATTATCTCTGCAAATTTTTAAATGTGGAGAATCTCTCTCTCCCTTTTCTCATTCTCTCAACTGTTATATTCCTTGTCTGGCTGTTCACACAATGTTGGGAGTAAGATTCTCTCCCTCACTATTTATAACAGCTTAAATGGGGTTAAATAGGAGACTGAAACACCATGGCTGTTTCCGCCCGAAGGCGGAAACGGCCGGGTCGGCGTTTATGACGCCGACCCGACGACGCTGGGACCGTCCACATGGACGGTCCTGGGAACAGCCGGGCAGCCGGCGCCACGGAGCGCCGGCGCTCGTCGAAATTTCGGTTAGCAATTTCCGGCGCAAAAGGTCGCCGAGGCCTGGGGACATGCCCCCCTGGCCCTGCGCGCCTACTCCAGCGGCGCAGGGCAGGGGGGGTGTCCCCAGGCCTCGGCGACGCGCCGGAGGCCCAGGGACAAGGTGAGTGCCGGGTGGGGGAGGGCGTGAAGCTGCTGCCGTTCGCTCGGCAGCGGCTTCACTGTGGCGTTTCCCCAAAAAGAGCGCTGGGAAGCAGCTGCGCCCCCCATGTGAATGGCGGCCTGGAGACGGCGTTTTTACCGTCTCCAGGTCGCCATCCATTGCCCGTGCGGAAACGGCCCATGTGCCTCAGCTTGTTCTTGCAGCTGCACAGAAATAAAATGAGGATTTAGAAATTAAGATGTGTTAGTCCCAATTATATCTGTTTGATTTTTTCCATTATTTGTTTAGTTTTCCAAATTCCAAACCCCCTTTTACCTTGTGTTAGCTTCTATTTCTGATGATTGAAAACTGGTTATAATGGCTTGTTTTTTCAAGTAAAAAAAAGAGAAAGATGTGCTTATAAGAGTGAAGCTTATCATATTCCCATATCATATGTCATACTTTCAAGTGATATTTTGTCAATGCAGAACACTTCAGTAATTTTAGAAGTGTTTACTGAAAAGAAACAATATTCTAAGTTGTAGTATAGGTTATCGTCACTAACGTAGTTTGTGTGCAGAATATAGCTCTAGACTTGAGTCTAATAGAATCATAGAAACATAAGAGTTGAAAGGTATCTCTAGGGTAGGGGTGGCCAACCTATGGTGCAATAGATGTTCATGGACTACAATTCCCATCAGCTCTTGCCAGCATGGCCAATTGGGAATTGTAGTCCATGAACATCTGGAGTTGTAGTCCATGAAAATCTGGAGCACCATAGGTTGGCTGCCCCTGCTCAAGTTCATCTAGTCCAGCCTCCTGCATGAAATTTACAACTGCCTCTCCCTAACAACTGCAGTGGCCCCTGCTCCATGCCCAGAAGATGGCAAAAAATAAGCTCATGATTTCCGCATCCCTCCCCTAGCAGCCTCCAGATTTTGTTCCAAATGTGGCAGATGTGTTCTTCTTAACCACACATCGTTCCAATTCCATTTAAGATTACCACAGCAACACAAACTTGAGTTTCTCTCGTCCTAGTGTGTTACTGTAACCACGATACCACACCAGAATCACATAGTATACATACACTGGCCAAACTGGATCCCTACCAGTGTAGCTTACTATATCTTTTGCTTATTGAGTTCAAATAAATGGGTCAAAGCAGTGCTGAAATATTGTAATTTTGAGTGAGGGTGCTTAACACTTACCAGCCGTTTTTTCCATGCAGCTTGGCTTCAAAGTAGATTTTTCAGATTCCTATTTGTGCAATTAATTACCCATCTGGAAACCTGGAGGAGGAAGCAATTTTGAGAGAGAAATCAGTTGGTATGGAAAGGTTTTAAGTACATCCCCCCATCCTAAAAATCCATGTGCTTAACACTGCTGCTTTAGAAAGCTGCTTTTTATTTACAGAAAGTTGGGGGTTCCTTACATGGCATTTGCATCTGACATGATTCTTGCTCCTAATTCTGCTGCTCTGGCACATGAGCAAAGGTTGTCTCAAGTCATCAGTGTTGTACCAGAAAAGAATTAGCACCCATCTTGAGGTCTTCTTTGTGAAAATGTTTGTTTATAATTGTGAGCACGGATTTAAATGGGACGAACCCTTACCTGGGTAACTCATGCTAGCCTGATCATATCAGATCCCAGAAGCTAAGCAGAGTAAGCCCTGGTTAATACTTGGATGGGAGACCACCAGGGAAGTCCAGGGTCTTTGTGTGGAGGCCTTGAAAATTCTATGAGGTTGCTGTAAATTGGGTGTGACTTGATGATGCTTTATACATACAAATACACACCCCATTTTAATTCTAAGTAAACATTCTTAGCTGATGTTTGATGTAGTGATGCACTGCTGACCCAGCAGCACCGTGGTAGAACGTTGGGACGCCAATGGACCTACGGCCTTGCTGGTCGTGCGACCGCTATCCCCCCAATTCTCATCCCCTATGAGTCACGGTCATGAACTGGTCTGGCTCAGTCACCGGCTTAGGACAATGTCTTGCCCCCAGGTGAGGATTAGGCCTCAGACGCCACGCCTTCCCAAGACGAGCCAGGTGAGATCATGCATCACATGATGATCTCCAGGTCTCCCGGTCTCCCGCTCATCTCCCTACCCACCTCCTTTACACGCCCACAATGAAACCCTAATAAAGGTGTGCGAGACCAGGCAGAGTTGTCAGATCATGAAAACCTCAAGGCCTCTGTTGCTGATCTCTTACCAGATGAACCTCCTCCTCCGCCCGCCTATTCCTTAGCGTAATTTACCCGCGGGTTGACTACAAGCTGGTGCCAAACCCGATTCTCGACCTTCCACCCTGTCACCGGCCGCTTCTGGGAAGGCCGCCGATAATCGGGTCACGGATCGCTATCCAGGGACCGCCTGCTGGTGACGCTTCTGTCCTCTGATCGGGCGCGATCCAGAGACATCGCCAGCCCTAGACACTTTCTCGTCCGACGGAACACCGTGAGGGTATGGGGAGCTTGCAAAGCAGGGCTTATGACAAGCACGCTGATCTAACCGAAAGCGCTAACTTAAATGGCGCAGGGTCCCCGGTGAAAGAGAAGGAGCTGGCGCGAAATTGGTTGAGGAGATTAGCTCAGTCCATGGTACCCAGAGGGGGGGACATTGAATCTTATGACTGGGAAACATCGGGCGACTCTTCGCGACAGATTCTCGCCGATGTCGCTGCTACTGACGCGGAGACACCGTTTTGTCGCCATCAGCCTGCGCAGACCTTAAGGGCTCCCTTGCTGTGGTGGGTCACTTCCTTCGACCTTTCACCTTCAATTTCAACCCCGAATTTTCTTATCCACTAAATTGACTTCGTCCTCCTGCCCCCTCGCCTTTTCACCCAATTCAAACTTCCCGCCGCTCAGCCTTCCTTGCTCCTCGCTTTCATTTTCTCCGGCCAATGGCATTCGGCCAGCCAATGCACGGCTGGTTTTCAAAACTCGCAGAACGCATTAGCCACGATCTGCAGAAGAAAGAAGCCCTGACGGAAGACGATGCCGCAGATTCTTGCATTGTGCCCCGGCCCACTTCACAGATACTGAGGAGGTGGCGCCACCCGCGGTTGTCGAAAATCGCCTTTGCTATAACATCTCACTGAGTTCGCGAAAGCTGCGCGTGGACGAGGAGTCACTGTAGCCCTATGTGAGAGTGCATGCCAGAGGCGGTCAGCGAGGAATCACTTAATGGTTCGATCCACTGGAAGACCACCTCCGCGATGCTCCTGAGCCCTGCAATAATTTGTGATCTGGGAGAGCCAGTTCACCGCAATGCTTTAGCAGGGCAGCGCCCGGCGTTTCTACACAGCCGGGCCAGCTTTTCACGGCTTTGATGCCTGCAACTCTGCACAATCAGATCGCCCTGCCGTGGCCACCCCACGGTCGCCTTCTGAATCGCCCTACAAGGCTTTTTTGGAGGAAGTCCCCAATGCCGTGGACAGCCAACCCAAAGTTTTTTTTTCTAGCACCCGCAGAGTTCTTCAAGAGCTCCTATGCTATTTGTGAACAGCTCCAGGAGGCCCTCAAGAGGCAGGCTGGACAACGAGGGAGGCCCAGGGCTAACTCCTTAAGCTTTGCCGTTGAGAACGCCCGCTGAGTGCCCAGTTTATCACAGGCTCAGGAGGCAACCCCGAGCTGGCCGACATGCTCAAGTTTGCCAGGATATCGGGTCTTTCCATCAAGCTGTAGCCTTTCTAGTCGCTGCCTCTCTCCTCACGCCATGAGGCAGCCCCCCCGGACGAGTGTTTCACCTGCGCAAGCCAGGATTCCTCGAGGAATTGTAGGCTGCCCGGGGGCCTACAACCCTGACGGAGGAGGGTCTCTCCCTCAGGAGGGCTAAGACTCCCCCAGGAAAGCCCAGGGGCCGGGCGCCTCCCAATGCTCGCTTGGGAGGCCCGTACCGGGCATCTCCCAGCCCGGAACCAAGATCCGCACTCCTCAAACCCTTCCCCGAGCTCTTATGAGATCTTCACAATTGTGCCTGTATAGTGATCCCATCCCCACGTGAGACCATTAGGCTGGTCTTGCTGTGCCTCCTCACGCTGAACAGGCTGTGCTCTCATCCCAGGGGCTCGGCTCTACCCCACGTACCGTAGGAGCCATCCGGCCATCCAAGCATGTGGACAAACATCCCGCAGAAACTGCCAAGTTCACCGGAACACTCTCTGCCTCTATCTCTACTTTGAGTCTAATCTTAAGTTCAATAGCTAATCTTAAATCGTTTCGCCCCCCTCTACGCTCATACTCCTGCTCTGCTAGCCCTTCTATCTAAAGTCACCATGTCACTCCGCTTTAAAAGTTCCCAGAATGGCACGCATTTCAAAATCTCTGCAGAGTCCACAGTCACTGAATTGCAGCAGAAAGGAATGCTGACGGAAGAGGACTGCCGCTTGCCCTCCTCAGAATGCCCCATAGCCAATCTACAGGACAATGAGGCAATGGAAAGGGGAAGATGTCGCATACTTCGGCCCAAGCCAAAAAGTCCTTCGCGGAAGAAGAAGCCCCTTGGCCCCTCCAGCTGTAAGGTTCAAACCAGATCTCATAGCCTCTGGAGCCTGCAAAGCCCCTAAGCTCAAAGCTCCCAGTGGCAGCAAAATCGGGCTAAAGCACCTCAGAGAGAGCAAAATCAAATCAGAGTTGCAATCCTCCCTGCTACTTTATATGTGCTCTGTATGCTCATGATGTTCTGGTATGTCTTGCCTCCCCTTTCAAGAGACCCTCTAAAGTTTTCCCTCATAGATTTTTCCATTGCTTCTAAGCTATGCTCTTGTGCTTCAATTAAAAGTTTTTCTCCCTTCTGATTATGTGTGCCAATGTTCCTTGAAAGGCTTCTCGCCCCATTACAGCATCCGGCCTTTAAACGGGACACAGCTCGCGGCGTTCTCGATACCGGGATGGGACCTGCTTCGCTTCAGCCCATCTTAGTTTAAACCTTCAAAACTTTCTTCAAACCTCTCTTGAGGTTCCTTTTCTTCGGCCCATCTTTGAGCTCACACTGCCACATTGATGCATGCAGCTTACATGAAGCCAAAATCATTTTCATGTTCCCCATTATCTTCAGTTGAGGGCCTCCTGGCTAGTCACAGTGCCAAGGGGGTCTTCAGCCCTATCTTACACAGCCCGCTGTGAAGGTAGGAAGCGGTGCTCAAACCGCCAGTCCCTTTACGGGAGGAAGGTAGAGCTGACTTCCAAACCCCTTCCCCTTCGCCTTCCTTTCTGCACACCCTCCCTCTTTCTAATGGGCTGACGACCCCACCTCTAGATCTTAGGATCTGATAAAGGGTTTTTCAAACTCCTCTAATTTGCTCCTGTGATCAAACTCAAGCCCAGGAACTGTTTTTTTTTGCATCTTCTTCTATATCTTTCCTATAGACGCTTATATTACGCATATGACTATAATTGTGAATTGTTCAAGTTGCGCTTAAAACCTACACCTTAGACGGTGATTGGGATTGTTTTACAAACAAACATCCCACCTGGATATGACCTCCCCTTCTCCTAAGCCTTCGGCACTCCCCGTCTTGTATCTCTTAACGCCTTGAATGCTGCAAGTGATCGCACGGACAGCCAACTGCGCTTAACGAAAGCTTGGCCAAAACAAACGAAAAGGGGGAGAATCTCCCCTATTAGACCCAAATCGCTGTCTCATCCAGCACTCATATCCAAAGTACTTTTCTCAGTATTCTCTATCAAAAATTGCCCCCCCCCCCACTCAGGGCTCGGCTTCCATTGTCACCTATAAGAACGACCATCCCAGCCAGCACGCAAAACCCCCCTGGGGAAAAGCTGCCGCTGTTTTTTTTCTCTTCTATACAGAGTCCAGCTCGCCAGGCCAGGCCAGCCCCATCCCGAGATGGAGCCGGGCCTCCCCGGACGATCCGACCCCCCCGCCCTGTCGAGAGAGCCCGACCACCTCCAGCTTGGGCCAAGATGGGAGGGACCTCTGGAACCAGTACACCCATTCCACGAGATCGCGAACTCAGGCTGCTGGCCTCGCCAGCTATGGCTCAGCGTTGACGCCTGTGTGTCGCTGCTCCTCATCTACAGCCGCCATTCTCCCCTTCTGCTGCCCCCCCCTGGCTGAAACTTGAATTGCAGCCAGGAACATTCCTGGAGGATTAACCCTTGGAACTCACAGCCAGTCATTGAATAATTGCTGCTGGAACACTTTTCTCTTCACAACCTTGTTCTCTCGTGAGAATCACTGAACCTGCAATGCTAAAGACTATCAGTAGCTCTCCCTACGCTCTTGAGAAATCCATGGACTCTAACGCTATCGCCTTGTAGCTTTTGGTAGTCAAACAGCAAGAGCTATGCATTGACAATTATGTAAACCACGGGTTGCCTTCCTTCCGCCCATCATCATCCAGCCTTATGTATCGCTTAGCCATGTTTTGTTGTTTAAATTTTATTGCATGCCCTAGTTTTTGAAGTTATGTTATTTGTTATTTGTGCATCTCCGCCTTCGTCTGTCTGCCGACTTCTCCGGGCTACCCCACCCAGGAGCCCGACGCCGCCGGGCCTCCGCTTCTGCCTTTCGATCCTCCTGTCGGGAAACGACGCTGTCGCCTCTCTCCAGCGGAGCTCTGTCCCCTCGCGAGTTTCCCCTTTGTGGGGAGCCCCGGACTTGCTTCCTAACACTAAGACTATTGGCCGGGCTGGCCTGTGCCCCTTTAAGCGAAGCTCCATCACTCCTACCTCCATTGCTCTGGACGCTTGGCCTCCGGAAAGCAGCAGGAACTGGCTGCTTAATTCTAGACAATCGTGGCCGCTTATTGATTACTTATTGTTATTACATCACCAAGGTTGTGAGAATGTACATAATATGTGTTGTTTTAATCTTCTGATAATTCCCAATTGATTCATATGAAAGCACGCGGAGCTGCAAGAGTTGTATCTAATCTGAAGTATGATGTTTTGCTCCCATTGGTGGTCAGCCCCTCTGGAGTTACGTCAGAGGATGGTTGAGTGTTATTGTACAGCTCTGCATTGGTTTAATTGTGTGCCTCGCTATCGATCTTGTTTCGCTCAATGTGTGTCTAATATTGCCTGTAACGTGCAAGAAGCCCTCGGAATTTCTTTACCCCGCGAGCTGTTCTAATGTTAAGCAGCTTGGTCAGCTTGACCAGATGCATGGAGGAGCATTGCCGCCCTTTAAATCACCCCAGCATTTCTCGGGTCCCCTTTTTCTAAAATGTAAAGATGTAGTGATGCACTGCTGACCCAGCAGCACCGCGGGTAGAACGTGGGGACGCGAACGGACCTACGGCCTGCTGGTCGCGACCGGCACTCTACCCTCATCCCCCCCTGGCAGCCGCCGGTCGCGAACTGTCTGCTTCAGTCACCGGGCGCAGGGACAATGGTCTTGCCCCCAGGTGAGGATTAGGCTCAGACGCTACGCCCTCCTCAAGACGCATAGGTGGAGATCATGCATCACATGCGATGATCTCCCAGGTCTCCCGGTTCCCGCCATCTCCTACCCACCTCCTTTACACGCCTGGCCAATGAAACCCTAATAAAAGTTGTGGCGAGAGACCAGCACAGGGCAGAGTTGTCAGGATCATGAAAACCCGCGCTTCCTGTTGCTGACGCTCTCTACCAGATGAAACCTCCTCCGCCGCCTCGCCATTCTTAGCTGCACGACTCCCAAGGGGTTGACTACATTTGATATGGTGGTTCTCATGGTTTCATCTGTGGGTTCTAATATTTGTACTTATTCTGTTAAAGGGCACATGTTGAAGCATATAAGTCTATATTGACATATTTAATGAGGAATTTAAGCCTTTAATTCTAGTGTTCTTTTTCCATCATTGAAAAATCTGGTTGAATCCAACCAATAACACAGCAACATAGATGATCACACAATCACATGGTAGAAATCTATCACATAATAAAGGAATCATTTGTCTTTCTTCATCCTCTGTTAAACATAATCTTTGATATTTTGGTACTTTAAAAACCCCAGAATACATTAACGTGACTGACAGTACATTCAACAATGCCAGGTGGCGTCCTACTGACTTGTGTTATGATTTTTGCTAATAACATGGCAGCAAAAAACTGTTGACTTCAGTGGACTCAAGACTATAACCTTAGAATTTTCTTTTGTGGGTAAGTATCACACTTTCCCCTCCTGTTGCCCTCATTAAAAATGAAAGGCCTTTAGGAACTGCTGTCAGAAAGGACAATTCTGTAGGCAGCCTGCACACTAACTTTCCTACTGAGTCACTCCTGACAAACATTTCCTTTCTGTGATGCACAACTCATATAGTTCACTTTGGCGCTCACTTGGTGGCCTCATTATTACAGCTATAGCAATAAATTGTTAATGAGCCAGACTGTAAATATGTGTTTGTATTCTCAGCTGAACTTTGTCCTTTTCCTGCTGCTTCCCTGATAGGACAAAATGACCAGGAGAAAATGGTTTGCAGGATTTAAGGCACTGCTTTTTCTTTAAATGGATTCATGCTGCTTATTCCCTCTTGTTTATTTAATATCTTTTCCTGTAGTTTTCATTGGCCTATTTTTATATAATTTCCAAGGCAGTTCTTAAAGTCACAGGTGTGTTTCTACTATTATGGGACTTTTACTTACAAAAATAAAGCAGTTTATCCAATTCTGAAGTTAAAACTTATTCCTCTTTCTTTTACTACAGCCTACAGTCTTATAAATAAAAACATATTTGTATTGTTGAAAGCTTTCATGGCTGGAATTAACTGGCCATGGTCTGGTAGTTTTAGCTCGTAATGTTTCACCCACATCTATGGCTGGCATCTTCAGAGGCATATCACATAAAAATGTATTTTTCTTCATGGCACAGTATCGAGTGTTCTATGTATGTATGTATGAATGAATTTATTTTATTTTAGTGTTGTGGCCATAGACTATAACAACATTTTTCTGAATCACCAGAAAAATAAAAATGCTACGATCAGCAAAGGGCAAGAAAGTTCCTGCTACCTCCGCACTAGTCTATCACATACCATGCAGATGTGGACAAATACATATAGGGACAACAAACTGAACCCGGACATAGGATCTTATTTGATGACACAGGAATTCTTGACAACTACTACATCAGACTACACAGAGAAGCACTGGAATCCACAAATACAGAGACAGTTTCAACAAAAAGGAAAAGAATCTGAAAATCAACAAAATCCAGCTACCGGTACTAACACCAAGACCAAAAATGAGAGGACGTTCCAAACACCATTCAACAATCCATCAAGTACTACAAACTATTCCCCTTCCCACCATCTTACTTCACTCCATTTTCTGAGGTGAGTCACACAGATTCAGCCCACCAGGACACATATAAATCCAACTGCAAATGAACTCCACCTGGACACATGCCAATGTGCCTTCTCCCCTTCCTACCTGGGAGGTGGACAAAACAGACACCCATCTACATAGAACACACTACATTGTGCCATGGAGAGAAACACATTTTACTGTGATATGCCTGTGAAGATGCCAGCCATTGAGGCAGTGGTGGGATTCAGCAGGTTCGCACCACTTCAGCAGAACCGGTTGTTAACATGGTGCTTGTATGCAACCAGTTGTTAAATTATTTGAATCCCACCACTGGAACCGGTTGTTAAATTATTTGAATCCCATCACTGAATAGAGGTGAACAAAACATTAGGAGTTAAAACTACCAGATCATAGTTACATAGCCCGGAAAGCCCACAAGAGTCAATAACCTTTTTGCTCCCTTTATTCCAATGTAACTAACACTAGAAACAGTAAGTCATTTTCCTATGTGTTCCTTGAATTTCCTGTCATTGAGAGACTATATTTAGAATTGAAAAATTCTCAAAAATCAGGTAGTCATATCAGACTTTCTGCAGAGAAAGCCTGTGTGTTTATTGCATCAATCCACCTCATGCAAGTGACTGGCTACAGCACTACTCTTGAAGGGGTGCGTCATAACCCACAACTGATTCATGTCTGACCAAAAGCTGGATCACATTGATACCACCATTTTAGGTTGTGTTTTAGGCCTCATACATACAACGAAAGCAGGTGGGAATGTGTTGTTCTAGCCTTGAAGGGGTGGTGGAACTTTATGTTGGGGTGAAATCACATTTGTAATAGAATCCCTTATGTAAAAACAGAAATCAATTCAAGTGGCATGAAAAGGAATTCCTAGAGCCATGCTTCCTCTTGGGGTAGTTTTTCACTTTCAAGTTTGTAAAGGGGGATCGTCCCTAGAAGCTAAAATGACTAAACTGAGGCTATTGTACTTTGGTCACGTTATGAGAAGACAAGACTCACTGGAAAGAAAATAATGCTAGAAAAAGTTCAAGGATTGACTCTATAAAGGAAGCCAGGGCCCTCAGTTTGCAAGACCTGAACAAGGCTGTTCACAATAAGATGTTTTGGAGGACATTGATTCATAGGATCATCATGAATCGGAAGCAGCTTCTTGGCACTTAACTCACAAACACATTGAAAATAGTGTTCCATATTTGAAATTTAAAAAGACATAACCCCAGTCTAAACTATTTCATATTGATGAATGTATAGGGTTGGCAGGCAGGGCCTAGCAACCAGTGGGGGTCCTTACTGCAGAGAGGGTAGCAATCTTTGTAGCCACACTATGATGTTACTTTCAGCATGACTCAGAAACACCGGCATTGCTCTAGGGTGATGATCTAGTTTTCGTCCCAATACTGGAGTTTCTGGATGACTGCTAGACCTTTTCTGTACAAGTCATTTTCAACTTATTTTGCCACCAAATCCTATGGTTTTTTCTTTGAATTTTGAACATTTTTTCCTCAGTTTGGTGCCAGAAACATTTTGTCCTTCATTTTATCTCCATTGTTTTCCTGAGCACTTTAAGCACAATTTTTAAAATCCATTTCAGAGCTATCTTCCCTTGAGCATGCAATCATGTTGAAATGGTCCTTATTTCTCTGCCCCACCAAATATGTTTTCTATTCCCCTTGTAGTTGCCTAGTCTGCCTATCAGGCATTTTCGCCTCCATTCCTTTCGTTTTCAAGAGGATTAAAAAAAATCTCATTTGTCATATCGAATTAGCAATGTACTTGTCACATCGAACTCACAGAGATACAAAGAAGCAGGGTCGGTGGGATCAGCTCTGTCAATTTCATATCAAACTAACATGTAACATTAGGGCAGAGAGCAATTTTGAAGCAGGGGAGCAGGCAATTGCATCAGCAAAAGAATGCTGAGATGCTGGGGTAACCGTTCATTCACAAAAGCCAAAAAAAATCGTCATTAACAAAAGTCAATTTTCAAGCCACTCATAAAGGAAGATTAAAAGAAGGAGGATGCACTAGGCCAACTATTCTCTGGGCTCCTTCTCATATTGAAGAAGTATACGTTTGTTGTTATCCCAGAATCATGCCGTAAAAAGGGGAAATAAGTTAAAAGAGTTAATGGGTGATTCCGCACAGGCCAAATATAATGGGTTCAGGGATGTGAAAAAGCAATTATGGGGGAGAAGTTCTCACAGAATCCCCCCCCCCCAGTGCTTCTACCCAGTTATATTTGGCTGAACCTGGGTTAAATGAAAGTCACTAAATTAGCAACTTTTCCTCTTTAACCCGATTTCAGCTACTTCCTGTTTGCCTATGCAAACTACAGCAAGCAGGAAGCATTCAATCCCCCCCCCCTCCACCATTATGGTGGATTCTCCAGGTGGCTGCCATTAGAGTGAATTCTCTGGCATTTTGTACTGGTAAGTGTGGTGGGGAACTCTCAGATGCACGGTTTGCAGGGAAACACAGTGTGCAAACCATGCCACATCCTGATGCCAGGATCACTGTGATGCCAGATGACCCCTGCATCTACCTTGCAAATGGCAGCACGGACAACACAGGTTCATTTAACCCGCTTGTGTTGCCTGTGCAGAAGGGACCAGTATACAACAAACCAGAGTTAATTAAAAGTGGGTCCAGTACGGCAGACTGATTTTAAAAAATGGGCCTGAAGAAGGGCAGAGTACTGAGTAGAGATCACTGTGCCTCCATGATTGTGTCAACTGTAGCAGTGATGGTGGCAGTTACATCTTTTTATGACATCTTGGATATCAGTAACATGAAATTAAGGGCCTAATTCAGTGAGCATGTGCCACATGCAACTGTCCCTCTAATCTTTTCCCTGTGCTGTGTGGAACTTTGCAGACGCTGAGCGGAACTGAGCCGCCTGGGTGAGCTTCCCCTAACAGATGGCCCCTTATCTACACAGCACCAATAAGGTTGGATGCGCAATCATGCACCCACGTGGTTACAGGGACCGTTGACCCCATGTCATTGCTCCTAGATTGTGGGAGTCTCCTTGGCAGGCTTGTGACCTAACAAAGGCTTCATGGAGGTATGGATTGTATGAGTCAGATAGTCTACATGTGGCTGCCTGTAAGTGATCTGTGGGACTGCAGAAGTTTACAATAGACTATAGCCAGGTCAGTACTTTCCACTGAAAATAGCTCTCCTGTATATCATGTGGATGACTCTGCAGTTTCTACAGTGTTATGAGTTGCCGAAGATGATTTTGTAATCTGTTTCTGGGTTAGAAAGAGCCTTTATGATGTTATCAAACTGAGATGGATTAAGTGGTAGGTACTTGTCCGGAAAGTTGCCCACATCATTTGAAGGTAAGGGATTGAGACTGGATCTTACTGAGCCTCTAGTTAATCAAGAGAAGGATATGAAATCTCTCAAGAGTAAAATGGCTCTTTCTCTGATAGAATCAGGAAAGAACTGCAGCTGCCTCTTCTAGCAGTTTCTTAAACCTCCCACTTAACTTCTGGTTTTCCAGCTTGAAGGAAAAGAGAAGAGAGATGGGGAAAGAACTATGAGGTTAAATGACAGAGTCATGTAAAAACAAATATAAATTGAAAAGGAGGGAAGCACAGAAGTGTGTTGCAAATAACTGTTGTTGCCTACTTTCAGATCTACTATTAGCAATAGCAATTATGTGGCACAAGACCATTCTCAGATCTACTATTAGCACTAGGAATTATCTTAAAAAGAAGATTCAGCATGTTTGATGAAATGGTTAAAGTGTTAAGCTAGGATCTGAGAGAGCCAGATTCCGATCCCCACTCTGCTGCAAAACTGGCTGCATGACTAGGTGTGCCAACCGTCTAAAGAAAAGGGGTCTGCCCCTTTCATAGAAAATTGATGGGATGTTCAATGAAAAGCTTCAACTACTCATTTCAAAACCTTAAGTCTCTGTTACAATCATACACTGGCCAGAGACAAGGTGGTCAGCAAGGGGGGGAAGCCCTATATAGAAACATCTGCAGAGGAGAGTGAGAATTAGCATTGCCAACTTTGAACTGGGAAATTTCTGGAGATTTGGGAGGTAGAGCCTGGGTAAGGATGGGATTTGGGGAGGGGAGAGAACTTCACCAGGTATGACACCATAGAATCCACCCTTCAAAGCAGCCATTTTCTACAGGGAAACTGATGTTAGTAGTCTGGGGATCACTTGTAACTCTGGGAGATCTCCAGGCCCCACCTGGAGGTTGGCAATTGTAGGGGAAACACAGGATGTAGTGGAGAGATGAAACTAAGGAACTGCTACATACATAATTGCCAAAGGGATGGAATGTCTGACGACAAACCACCAGCCAATGGGTGTGCAGGACTCATGACATTCCATCCTGTCCCTGCCCACCTTCCCCCAACCCAGGAGCCTCCCCCACCCCAAGCAATATGGGCTGCACTCCTGGAAGGAAGAGGAAAGGGTCACCTGCCCGCCCTCCCCCCTTCTTGAGCCCGTTTTATTTTAATTTATAATGGGCCTTAGTGCTAGTTGTTAGTTTAGCCTCAGCCAATGCTAATTTGTTTGTTTGTTTATTTACTTCACTTCCTTTTTAATTTACCATTCTTCTCAATGGGCACTAAAGGCATCTTACATTAGTCTTCTCTATGTTACCCTCCTAACAACCCTGTCAGGTAGATTAGACTGAGAGTGTGTGTGGCTCAAAGTCATCGAGCAAGCTTCCATGGCATGAGTGGGGATTCTAACATCAGTTTTTCAGATGCTAGTCTGACATTCTTAACCACTATGCCATATTAGCTCACCTGCTCTCTTTCTGTCACCTTTTCTCTTGCTCTTTTGCTGAATTTTTTAAGCAGGATTTAAAACACAGCCTACAAAACATTAAAACCTGTTTACTCAGGAATAAGTCCCACTTTATTCAGTGAGGTTTATTTAGTGAGGTTTAATTCCAGGTGCAACCTCACACTACAATCCTAAACAGAGTCACATCCTCCTAATCCCAGAGCTTGTAGAATGGTGCAATTCAGTTTAGGATTTTATTGTTAGCTGAAAATGTCCTGTTGTACTTCGTGAGACCTAAAGAAAGATTGGTCTGCAATTGTTTTATTGCCTTTTAAAAATCTTACTGGCATAGCACCTCTTCCTCCCATACTAAGCCTGTTAGTCATTTTGGATGTGGTGATCAAGACAGGATTTAGCCTGAGAGTATGACCTGTAGGCTACAAGTATTTAGTTCCATGGGTTTACTAAGCTGAAAAAGAAATCAGTATATCCACAGTAATATCTTTCTTAAGATGAACAGAACTTTGACCTTTTAAGATGCTTATTTGTGGATACGTGTCAGGGTAAAGTCCTCCAGTTGAAAGATAGACACACTGAAAATGCAAAGTCTTGTGAAGATAGCTGACTTTCCATGCTGGAGACAGAGAGCTTGGCTGAGCTGTTCATCTGGACTTCAGTAGTTGACAATAGTACATATCCAAAGAATTATTCCAGTGATTTATGAGTGCTTTTCCTGTAGTTTGTTAATCAGAACAAGAAAGGTGAGCTTTTCTCTTGTTCTCTTGTCTTTATACCTTTCTTTATTTGTATCCTAGTTCAAACTTACTTTCTGTCTATAACAGAGAACTCTGAAGGCGGCATATAGATTTAATATGAAATTTAAATATTGTACGGAGAGAAAATATTTGATCCCTTTTCAGCTAATTTACACTTTCTATGTAAATGTTTATCACATTTTAGACTTATCACACTTTAGATGCTTATCACATTTTAGACTTATCACAATTAAGATCAGTTTGGATCTTGGGTCAAAATCACATTTTAACTCAGTAGTAATAATAATAAAGTCATTAGCCCATTTTGAGATCACTTGAAAAGGAAAACTACCAACTGGGATAAGATTTTACTTCAAGGAATACCATTTAAGATACAAATCCTTCTCTAATGTGATATCTAATTGTATACTGCCAGTACTTGGAACTAAATTGTTTGAAGTGGTCTAGAAGCAAGAAGCATTTTGCTTACACTGTAGTTCTACTACATGATACGAAGATATACTACAATTTTTGAAAATCTCTAAAATGCTGTTTTGTGCAGCTCCCAGAGGTCTATTTTTAAACTGATTTGTTTGATACCCAACCTTTTTTTAAAATTTCATCAAAGGAAGACTTTCATGTAAAATGTTACTTTAAAAAAGCAATAGAATCCCAGTCACTTGAGGTACAGGACTGAAGTCTGATACTTTAAAGTTCTGTCAGTTATTTTATGGGGTAACTGTTTTTCCCCTAATAGCTTCCATGCAAGCAGTTAGTGTTTTGGCATGCTTTAGTTCTTCCTTTCAATGATACATTTTCCTTTCAGACATGGTCCTGGGAATACCGCACATGAGATCTGATAAAGGAGAGACGTGCTTTTAAATTGAAAGTGCCATGTCATTATTTTCCATCAGTTATTATCATGTACACAATTGTGCTGTAGCATACTGACTGACACTATAACAAGATTTAATGTCGTCTGCATGACATGAAAGTTCTGCGTATCAGAGAAGTGGCCCATCACAAATGCAGAGTGACACATTTTTAAAAGTGAGTTTCAAAAGAGAAAAAAGATTCATGACTTTGGCAGATCTTGATAGAGAAACCAGGTGTTTCAGTTTCTTTTCAGAAAATTCTGTCTCTAGGCAATCAGTCTTTTAATGCTAAATGCCAGTCTCTGTTAGGTTTCCAGCATCCATCTGAGTGAAGAGCTTCGTGAGAAGAAAAGATGAATTTGAAAAATTCACTGGGGTATATCCTACTGCTGTTCATCCATTGTGGACTATGGATAAGTGCAGAAGAGGTCTTTGAACTTGCCAATTCTCACATGCTTTTACCAGGAGACTATACAAGTCTGATGAACGTTAATACAAAAGGTAATAAAAAGCACAAATGTGTATGTGTGTGAGAGAAATGCATTGAATTGGTTTAATTGCTCATCACCATAGTAGCAGGGTAGTTCCTGAAAAAAATACTCTGTTCTGCCTTTGTAATAATATAGTTTTATGGATAAGTACATACAATCATTTACCAAATGATATTATACCAGGTAGAAACTTAACACTTGCTATTGTAGTTTACTACTTATAGCCTGTTGCACATAAAGACCTAGGAAAAATGGTAACTTATGGTAGTCTGCCATTTCCTCTTGCCCTCCCCATACACATGCTCCATGCCCCCCACTTTTCATCTAGTCCCAGCAAGACTTGACAAGTGGAGGCATGGGGCATGTGGAGACGGTAGGGAAGGAGGAAATGACAGATGGGCTCATTCCGCACGTGGAGAATAATGCACTTTCAAACTGCTTTCAGTGCTCTTTGAAGCTGTGCGGAATAGCAAAATCCACTTGCAAACAGTTGTGAAAGTGGTTTGAAAACACATTATTTTGCGTGTGCGGAAGGGGCTAAAGTTACAATTTTTCTTAGGTCTTCATGTGGAACAGGGTCAAGTTGTCAGGCCTCACCACTCTCAGCCTGGCAAATAGCACATCTGCATCAATGCCACAGCTGGCCCAGCCATTATCATCGCTCGAGGCTAAGGAGGTCTCCCCCTGCTTGCATGTAACTAGTCAATAGTCCACTCTTATCTGCCTTTCTCCAAAGGAGTGAACCACCTGTCTTTAAACAATGTCTCTGTTCACACTATTCTTTATTATGCTGTTATTGTGGGAATGCGAGGGAATGAGCCATGTTGCAACTTACATGTATATACTGGGGGTCAGAGAGCCAAACTTCAGTTTCAGCTATCTGAGCCTTGGGCTGACACAGTTCCAATAAAGCTCTTGAAACCTTCATGGGTCTTGTTTGTTGACCGAAGTAACAGACCCTTACACAAGTAAGCTCTTCATCTGCATTACCCTAATAAGCTGATAGGACTTTGGTATCTGATTAGAGGTCTAGAGAATCAAATGAGTGAGAAGATTCTCTTCATCAAATGGCAGGACAATACAGATGATCACCTTAACTGAGTGGTTACACATAGTGGATTGATACATGAGCTTCATTTTCCAATGAAACAAGTTGCAGCTACATGTTTACTTTTTAAAGATATGTTTACTTTAAAAATATCAAAGGGTACTGAATTACTTACATTAAATATTAATTTTCTCATTCCAACTGTTTCTCTCATAACACCTTAATCTATATATGTTGTTCAGCATATGGTCACAACTAATTTAACCCGTCCCTGCTGTTGTCTGTCCTACCTATAGGAAGAAAAATGAATGCTATACCTACTGTCAAAATCTTACAATGCAGTCAGAACCTGACATTGACAGGAGATTCGAGATAAACAGCTTGTTCATGCTATATATAAGCTCAGGAATTCATTGTGGTGTTATAGCCATTTTCCTGGATGATTTTTTTTTTAAAAAAAAGATAGGCCTATCAATGGCTATTAGCCATAACAACCAAGAATAGTTACAAAGGTTAGAGGCAGTCCCCATTTAGGACCAATAGAAGATGGTTACCCCATCATTCTCTGCTTGTTAGTTTTGAGAAACATCTGAAGACAGAATGCTTAACTGAGTTTTTGGTCTGATCAGGTGTTTGTTTGTTTGTTTGTTTTTGCATGCCTGACATTTCTTATTTGCCACTTCATGGTCACTTTCTGTTGATTTCAATATAACCTGATAATGATACGATATGCTTTGAAAATTCTGATAGAATAAGACTTTCTCCTATATGTAAGTGCAAATATTCTCAAGGAAGGTTTGTAAGCCAAACCAAAACTGAAGCAAAGTGTTCTCTTTTTTCCTATTATGCACAGATTTTCCACGGGACTGCAGTGAAATTCTTAAGCAATCTGAACAAAGTTCCAAAGATGGCATTTACATCATTCAGCCAGCAAAGGAGCCCATTGGCGTGTACTGTCATATGAAAGATGGGGGCTGGACAGTGATTCAGCACATAACTGCCAACAGTACTGTGGACTTTGATAGGACCTGGCAGGACTATAAATATGGATTTGGCTCCCTTAAAGACAACTACTGGTTAGGGAATGAATATATGCACCAGTTAACCAGTTCTTCAATACTTTATACGCTTAGGGTTAAACTTGTAGACCTAAATGCTGAAATCAAGTGGGGAGAGTATGAGCCGTTCCGCATTGAAGATGAAGCATCTCAGTATAGGATCCGGCTGGGCTTGTACAAAGGCAATGCTGTTGATGCTCTGACTCAGGATACAGAAGCATATCTTCATGATAACCAGAAGTTCACTACAAAAGACAAAGATAACGATAACTATTTTCAAAACTGTGCCAAATTGGAATACAATGGCATTCCTGGTGGAGGCTGGTGGTATGATGCTTGTGCTGGAGCAAATCTGAACCGTAGGAATGTTATATATTGGCAGAAGGACTGTAACAAGGAGCACATGTGTAAATATGCCTGGCTGATGGTCAAGCCAGTCGATCACAGTCAAAACTATGACAAGGCTTGTCTTGCTCAGAAAGATGAATTGTAAACAATGCTGCAAGTGGAATCCAGCTCCTCAAGTTCTGATCTGGGGATGGAAAGCAATTTTTTTTCTTTACTTGCATGTAGAAACAGAATGCTTTATTAAATTGTATGTTTTGAAAGGTAAAAATTAGACCTTCTGCATGGCACCAAAGTTGAATAACTAACAGGAACTTTAAAATTCCCAAAACTTCTGTCTGAGTTTTCTTTAATAAAAGTTAACATTCCATTCTAGGGAGCCTCCTGGGTACCTATATCCTGCTGAGGCCCAGATCTGAAACTTTGGTTGATCAGGACTCTCTTTAGTAAAAGAGGACACAGGATCAGACAACAGATTTGTGTTTTACGTAGAGTTTTTCCTTGTTTGGAACATGTGTAGATGCCCTTATAGCCCTTGAACCATCAGCTTGCTCCTCTGCATTCCACCACTTGGATCTAAACAAATTGCTATTCTATGCATGTAAGCAGCAGTCATATATTCCTCATCTGTTAGCGATGTAGGAATTTCAGCCTTCACTGTCAGCTCCGTGATGACTTGCATATTTGCACAGTGTTCTATATTTTAGAAACCCTGGCAAATACTGAGGAGGTCTCACAGGGTGTTGGGCAATCTGTGATTCTTTAGTCTTGGAATTCCTAAGTGCTGTTGCTGATCATCTGTATATTTACAAGGTAGCATCTCCTTTAGCATCTCTTCTAAGGAATCTCTCTTCTCTGCTTCAGGGATCAATGAAGCTGGCCTGGGAAGCCACCTCAGTCACTTGGCTCTTTCTTTAGAATGGAATGGGATCTAGCTACACCCTTTTCAACATAAAGAACTCAGGAGGTGTGACACAGAAACAGCTCTCATTCAGCTCTGATAATGTTTACAAAATTTTGTTCTACAGCAATAGTTTACTGTTCGTAGCCACTCCAGTTCTACAAGGAAGCATATAAATATTTTAAACAAATAAAGACATAATTAAGAATGAACTTGTCCTGCTTTTCCCATTCCTTCAAAACTAAAACATTCCACCATTATTTAATTATAGGATTCAGGAAAGCAACAAACACACTTCATTTTTAATACAGTTCCGGATATTTACAATGTATCCCAGAGTTTGGCAGTGTAATGTCTCAGTTTTTAGCAGCATAGGTTGAGCACATACTTAAACAGTTACACTTAACTGATACTTTGGCATCCATCACTGTGAAATCTGATACATCTACTCAACAAACAGACCATAAACATTTATAAAACATTCCTGTTCAACAGAAACTGGGATAAAATTACTTCCCATTTAGTTTCAGTTGTAGAAGGCAAAGCTTTTTCATTGCAACTAGCAGAAAACTTTTACTGTCTTACATATTTTGCTGTTATTACATAGCTTATGCCACGGTAGTGCACATTATTAAAACCAAGCACACATATTATACACGTATGTATGCTTGATCAAATTCAAAACAAGCCAGGGGGGAAAAAAACAATGCATACGCTATACATACAAGATGCTCTGATGGTGCTTAATGAAAACAATCAGAAGTCTCTATAAGAACCTGCACTTTCCTGTAACAATTATATGCAAAAGCACCAAAACAATTGGCATAACACAAACAAAATCAATCATATTGAACCCAAAATATACATTTTTCACATTATTGTACAACTAGTTTAAATATCTAATCCCTCTGCAAAAGATGGGGAATCTTTTGTAAATAACTCAGTTCAGTTACTTACAGTTCAGTTTAATTCTTTATCTGTGGATAAACCTTTTCCACTATACCATCTATTACTATAAGTACTTAATGAGGTTATAGGAAGCAATGTTAAATATGTAATTGCTTTCATGAGATTTACTTTGCAATGTCTGAAGTGTTAAACATGACATTTCACAACTCTATTATTTCCATACTAAGCTATATGTAGATGCTACATGTAGATGAACTTTACACCCAAACTGTGCACTAGTACATTCTTGAACGTTTGATCAGGATACATATTTTTGTGATCTTTGAACTGCCATCTGTCAAACTATGAATGTCTAAGGGCTGCATTATCTAAAGAACTACAAAACTGAATTTATCTCATGGAAGTGTAGATCTTTAATGTTTTGAATCTAGTAATCAACATGTCCTAGTTGCACCTTAGCACTTGATTTCATCTTAGTGCTAAACTGTGGCCTTAGCTCCCAACCTGGAGCCTGTATATGCCAGTCTGTAACTGGAACTCCTGAGGAATAGTCTTCTGAATTTGCTTCAATGGAAGAGGTATTATCATATGAGCAGTATCCCATGGCATGCATATAACTGTCCTCTTTCACTGAACAGAACAGGAAAAACCTTGCTAGTAGAGAACTTCTGGTGCACTTAGATTTCCCAGACATGCCAATAAATGAATGGATCAGGGAGGTGGGACAGAATTTCTAGGTCTTTTAACATTTGTAAACTTGAATTATTTATACATTTAGCTTTGTAAGCATCACCTTATTTTCATACTATGTTGTACACAGTAATACTCTTGAGCTTTGTGCCAGTACTGATAGATGATTTGATAGATGATTTTGACTACAATTCTCAGATCACTTACTGTCCATCCCAGGGGTCTGCAACCTGTTCCTCTCCAGATGTTCATGGACTACAAATCCCATCAGCCCCTGCTGGACATGCTGCAACACAACTTATGTGTCATAAATTCTCTTTTTGTTATGTATAGAGGAACTAAAATAGCCATCAAATAAATATTTTTTCTCATTTTAGCTTCAGCAATTTGAAGTTGATGCTATGTGGGCAATTGCTGGGGATTTAAGGCCCAGTCTTAAGACACGTTTTCTCCCTCTACTGGTGCAAGGGGCGCTCCTGTCACAGGAAGGGGCAAACGCTCAATTCTGTAGCAGTGACACCCAGAAGTTGGAGCTGCAGCAGAGTTGCACTGACATCCAATTGCATGCCGCCACAAGGGGAGGAGCCAATATTAGTTAGCTTCTACTCCCCCAGTTCACAGGCAGTTGCACTGTGGCCCAGGGCTTGGACGGAGGCCACATTTTTGGGTGGTGTAAGTCCATTAAGGTCTATAAAGGTTTTCTGCATGTGTGTGTGTGTGTGTGTGTGTGTGTGTGTGTGTGTGTGTGTGTGTGTGTGTGGTAGTCAGCTTCCACCTGGAGAAGTAGGCGAGTGGAATATTAACTTTTTCTGATTGTCATAGTTATTTCTGTTTAACAATGATAGATAATGTCATGATGATTCATGGAGAAAACTGACTCAAAACCATCAAATGAATAAAACATCTGTGAAACTCTGGATTAAAAGGTATGTTCATTCTAGCCTTCTGATTATGAGCATACACATTTTACAAGCCTGACCTGTTTCATCTTTAAGCAAAATCAATCTTTTAAAATATGAACTGGAGTCTTGTGGTAATTTACAAACTAACAAAATCTTATTCCAGTATAAGATTTCATGGAGCAGAGCACACTTCTCAGGATAGTGGGTTCCAATTCAAAAAAGTTTATATTGTGATAAAATATTGTTAATCTGTAAAGTGACACAAGATTCCAGTGGACTTTTTTTTCTGGAATAGACCAACAAACCTCTGGGATGATCTTAATATATTGTTTGTAAACAGGCCAGTAACCAAATGAATTGATTCCTTGCACTTGTATGAAAGACTAGAGAATAAAATTCAATTCTCAAAAACCATAACCTAACAACAAATTTAATGGCACTAGTGCCTTTTAATGAGCCTCACCTATAAGTAAATGAAGGTCATATTATCACCTAAGACTGCAATGCTTAATATTCATGGGGTGCTGTGTGGTTTCCGGTCTGTATGGTGCTAGAACACGGCCATACAGCCCGGAAACCACACAGCACCCCAGTGATTCCGGCCGTGAAAGTCTTCGACAATACTTAATATTCATGTTTGAATGTCCCATAGAAATTAAAGGTAGGCTGTTCAAAAGCCAAGTCAGTACAGGAAATAATGTGCTAACTGCATGCAGAGGTGTCAAACAGCCTTGTGTATAGGAATAAAATGATATCAAGTAGCAGTTGACTTATGTAGACCCTGTAGGGTTTTCAGGGCAAGAGATGTTCAGAGGTGAATTCTCTTGGCAGTCTCTCATCCAAATACTGAGCACGGCTGACCCAGCTTAACTTCTGAGATCTGACAAGATAGGGCTAGCCTGGGCTACCCAAGTCAGGACTTACTGTATGTATTTAGGATCAGATGCCATGACAGTGGTAATAAAAAAAGTCAATAAGCTATTTTATCTTTTTTCTTAAAAGGCATGTACTGGATGGCAGTCATGAGCAGTGTAGATGTAGTCAGTTTTATAATCAAAAGCTCAGACTAATATGTTGCATTAAAGTAAAACAAAACTCCTTCAGAAATATCCAATAACCCTTCTTTGCAGTTGGCATTCTCTGGCGTTTGTAAATGGCTTCTCTGTTTTCAAAAGACATCATATCATGTACGCCCTACAAGTTTTCTGTCTGTTGCTACAGAAAAACTAATGATCCAAACATAGTAGCATTGCAATTCACTCAAAAAAAAAAGTTTGAATAAAATCTTTAAAGTCTCAACACTGCCCTTTTATTTCCTTTTGTTTCCACCCAATTTGGAGAGTTTTGTAGAGTAAGTGAGTCAAGCCTTGTTTCATTGGGGAGCTATAAGTAAAGAGGACAAAGCTTTAGGGTTTTAGAAGGAGTGTGTGTGGAAAGTAGTGTTACTTTCCAGACAGATGGATCTGATCAATTCTATAGGTCTAGTCCATCACTAATCATTAAGGTACCTTATTCTTTATCTTGCTGAAATGTGGACAGGAGACCTTCTATGACTGTTGACATTAATACTGTTCCTTTTAGTATTAAAATGTTCATTATTATGATTGCTCTTCAAAGCCACAAGGATCTACCACCACCATACAACTTGTGCTTCTTGTATCTCCAGACATGCAAAACAACAACTTTATAAAGAAAGTCTAGCAGCCAATTTACAGTGCTTGGCCAAACTCAATTATTTTTCTTTAAGGTAGCTTTGTATTACCCTGCCAGTATAACTTTTCTTCCATTTTCTTCTTCTTCCACTGACAAAAGAGCAACAATTTAAATGTTTTTCTGAAAGTTTTGTTACAAAGAGCATAACAAATTGGATTAACAGTACTATTCACATAGCATAACCAGTATCCAAGGTGCCACAGTGTTGGAGGAATACAATCGGAGCAGAATGTGGAGACCAAAACCATTATATTATAAGGTGTCCAAGTGATTATGAAAGCTAGAAGAATAGCACTTAAAGTCTGGGCTGCTTTGCGTTCCTTTATAAGAACCATTCTTTTTCTTTTAGTGATTTGATTGTTTATATTTGGATCCATGCTTTTGATGGAAGGGTCCTTGGATAAAGAAGCAGAACATGGAGTTATTTTTACTTTTCGGCAGCCATTGTTGGTTTCTGGGGTACCATCAGCTTTAACCACCAAGCGGAACTTATAAGCTACGCATTTATTACTTTTTTGAACATGACCTTTGGTTGGTGTTAGAAAGTATTTCTGGGTTTCATAGTCCGTTCCCCTAGACTGGTCTGTTATAAAAGCTTCCCTTTTCTCTTCTTTATGGTCTTCATCATTACCTTTTGCTGGGGTCTTATAAGCTACTTGAAAAACAGAATCAGAGGCATGTTTATCTTCCTCCTCTGAAGATGCATAGCTGCTACAGGTAGTTAGCTGGTCTGCCTTAGAATAGTCACGACAAGTATTTTGGATTTGAGATACTTTTGCTGTTGCAGATGTACTTCGGCTGGATGAAGACCATGAAGCCTGGCATCTTTCCCTTTTGACCAAATTTTGCTGCTTGCAACTAAAACAAGACTTTAAGAGAGCTTTCTGAGGCTTTATCATTTCAAATTCAGCCACTGAGCTGGATCCTTGAAGTTCAGCCAGGTCCTTGGTGCGTTTTTCAGTCTCCTTATAAATACGGCAATACAAAATTGTCATCACGGAAACTGGGATGTAGAAAGCGGCAATCGCAGTACCGAAGGTAACAATAGGTTCATACAAAAACTGTATCTGGCATTCTCCAGGTGGGACAGTTCGCTCCCCCACAAAATACTGCCAACATAAGATTACTGGTGCCCACAGGACAAAGGAAATTAACCAAGCCAGGCCAATCATAATACCAGCCCTTTTGGGTGTGCGCTTAGCCCTGTAGGTCAATGGTCTTGTAATAGAAAAATAGCGGTCAAAGCTGATAACTAGCAAATTCATCACTGAGGCATTGCTAGCTACATAATCCAGTGCCAGCCACAAGTCACAGGCCAGGCTTCCAAGAGACCAGTGACCTATTAATATGTAGGACGTATAAAGATTCATAGAGAATATTCCAATGATAAGGTCTGCACAAGCAAGACTGAGTAAATAGTAATTGTTCACTGTCTTGAGTTGGCTGTTGACTTTGAAGGATATCATTACAAGAACATTTCCCACAATGGTTATTAAACTTAAAATGGCTGTTACAGTAGCAATAGTAATTATTTCCCAAAGACTGTGTCCTTCTGAATGTTTATGGTTAGCAGTTGTACTGTTGGTTGAATTGTTGTATATTTTTTCTTCCATCTTTTTTCTTGGTATGTTAACATCAGGCTTTTGAAAGTAACTCTTGATTTTTCATCATGCTTTGAAGATACCTTTTTAATAAGAGAAAGAGAGAGAGAAAACTAATTAAATGATAATGGGTTGGTGCCGATATTTATTTGCATAAGAAAATGGCAAAACCATTGTATTCAATTTTAATTACCCTGAATTTGAAAGATAAGTTAATATGTTCACATACAAAATGCTCACAGATAAACTTCCATTTATTATGTATTGAATTTAAAATTAATTTTAAAATATTATGAACTACTCTGTTTCGCTTTAAAGCAGTTTCAGTAAAACCAAACCATAAACAAATAAAAACAATATATGAAAACAACCAGAGACATTAGGAACAATCATAATCAAAGGAGAGAATGATAGATGAAATCATTTCAATAAAACTGTCATAAAAGAGCAAAAGCATTTTCAAACATGTGGCAAATAAAAATTAATGTAGCTGCCTAGGCAGAGTATTTCATAATCAGACTGCCAGTATTGAAAATGCTCTCTTTCTCTCTGTCTCTCTCATTGCTGTCTACTTGATCTCAGATAGAAAGGGGTCTGTTAGATCTTAGAAACTGCTTCATTCTTGCTGATGCAGAACTCTTTATCTGGCAAAAGTCTCACAAATAGTTTGAATTATTAATCCAACTATTAACAGGAATTATCAGGTGCATTTTGGATTACTCTTTCAAGCCAATGTAGTGAAAACTATCTACATGAAATACAATTGATGCAAAATAATTCCTTAAGATTAATTTATCACCATCAGATTTGTTTCATAATGTAGCTGCCTAGGCAGAGTATTTCATAATCATTAGTTTTTCAGCCATTGTACATAAAGGCATAATCCAGCAGGGAGACAGATATGCTTGAACACATTTTATTCATCTTAAGCACACTGCTCAGAGCTGGAGTAAATAAACCTTATAAGGACATCTGTGATTGTAGCAATTCTGTGTAAATATCAAGAAATTTTAAGTTGAGTAAAAACAAGTGCTCCATATTGACTTAAACAATCTTTTCTTCATTTCATTGCACTGCACTGCACTGCACTGCACCTCAGAGTAACCATTAGGTCAACATTGCAAACACTTTTTTTAAGGAACCACTGTGAGATCTGGAAAGTTTCGTAGGAATTACTGAGAAACAGCTTTTGTAAAGGGAACAGGGAAAAACTAACAGATCAGTCCTAAACTTGCATGCCATCACACCACTGATGGTAGTGCAGAACTGGGATTGCAAGCTGAGAAGTACCCAGAAAAGACCCAGTTCTAAGAAGGTGGGAGTATAGCAATGGTATTGGAGTTCATAATGACATCACAGACAATCCCCATCACATAGGCGCATATTGATAGCCCTGCATCAACCATTCAGGGAAAAGCCAGTCAACAGACTGATGTTGGCATGCCACCTTGTTGTTTTCTGCTCTCAACAGAACTAACAACAGAACTAACAAGTGAAGGAACAAAAGAAACAGAGCACATTCTGCTATATGGAGAACTGACACAAATATTACACCAATGTGTACTCCAACTCACTAAGTGAGTATCTTTTCAATAATATCTTTCTATCACAAATGTACAAAAACAATTCCACAGGTAAATACTTCTTGTACATTTTTTGTATATTTTGTACATTTCTGATAGAAAGATATTATTGAAATGATACTCACTTAGTGAATTGGAGTACGCATTGGTGTAATATTTGTGACAGTACCTGTTGTACACCTGCCTTAATTACCATGGTATATGGAGAACTGAGGCATGCACAGTAGGGGCCCTGTAACTACCACATTCCTGGGATTTATGCAGATGAGGGATTTATCTATGCAAATCTTCTGGAAATATTTAAAATATTTTGACAGATGATCATCAGGGAAGGAAGCATGGACTCCTAACCCATACCATACCACTAATTGGGCCGAAGAAACCACAATGAAAAAGCTACATTTTCTCCACACAAGGGTTTAGGAAGGGAAAGAGCTTTAAGCTACTTTGAGTTGAGAAAAGCGGTGTATAAATGCAAACTCTTTTTCTTCATTGGTAGTTTAGACAATGTACTTCTACCTTTTAGGTTATGACATCTATGCGTATTATTGGAATAAATTTTGGGATAATTTCAAGTTTACGATTTTCATGATTTTTATTTCCTTTTCCCCCCAAATAACAATACCTGGCTACAATTAAAATATTATTAATATGATATATATGATCAAAATATGATTAAAATGACCACTAAGGAAGGCCCTTGAGGCTGAAACACATGTGGTCTTATCTGATCATTTGATATTGACATCAATTATCGATGTTGTATTGTTACAGCTTTTGTAAAACTAGCAGTTTTTATACCAGAACTGAGAGTTTTTTAATTTGACAATTTCTTTATTTGATTTTAATGTTGTAACTTAACGCTCGTGCATAGTCATATGTTGCTTCTCATATCCCCAACAACTCACTGAAGTGAGGAGGTTTGAGTCCCACTAAGAAGAAACTGGAATAAAGCAAGGCTCACATCCTACCCATTCAGCAGCAAAACAGGAGGAGGAGGAGGAGGAGGAGGTGGTGGAGGAGGAAGAAGCATGAAGAATACACTTCTGAGCATTTCTGTAACTACAAAGCTTGTAGCATCTAGGGGGGTTATACTAAAAAGTTAAAATGTTCTTCAGTTTTCTTTCTTTTACAATTTGTGTTTAATAAACTTTTAAGGAACCTTTATACATATTTTATTTAATTTCAACTTCCATCCCTTTTTTCTGTTCATTGCATTAGTAATTCAGTATTTCTGCTCACTGCATCAGTATAATAGGCATCACTGAGACCTGGTGGGATGAATCTCATGATTAGAATGTAATAATTGAGGGGTATAATCTATTTCAGATCAATATACCAAATAGGAAAGGAGGAGGAGTAGCATTATATGTAAGGGATGATTGCATCTGTGAAGAGTTTCATTACTTAAATCCTGGAAACCAAGTTGAAAGCATTTGGGTAAAAATTAAAGGAAAGAAGATCAAAAGTGATGTTATTGTGGGGTCCATTACAGATTCCCCAAGCCAGACTGAAGACTTGAATGATGCCTTCCTGGAATAGATGACCAGACATTCAAGGCAGAGAGATGTAACAGTAATGAGAGATTTCAGTTATACTGATATTTGTTGGAAGTCAAAATCTGCCAAAACTATTAAGTCCAACAAATTCCTCATTTCCCCTGCAGATAATTTCATTGTCCAGAGGGTGGGAAGAGGCAACAAGGGAATCAGCTATTTTAGAGCTGATGCTAACTAACAGTGATGACCTGGTTAACAAGGTGGAATAGGTGGGAGTGACCATTTTCTCCTTAAGTTTGTTATTCAGTGGAAAGGGGGAAGCCAAGCAAAGTCAGACATGCATTCTAGACTTTAAGAAAGTAAATTTTGATTCAAGTAAACTTAGGGAACTACAGGGTGTGATCCCATAGTTAAGAATACTGAAACAGAAGGGAGTGCATGATGGATGGAAGTTTCTTAAAAGTGAGATATTGAAAGACAATTTCAAACAGTTCCAATGAGGAGAAAAATGGGAGGTGTCTAAAATAACCAGGATGGATGTCTAAAGAACTTTCCACTGAGTTAAATTTAAAAGGGACATGGATAAGAAATGAAAAAGGTTGAAAATCACGAAAGAAGAATTCAACAAATAATCAGCAGGTGTAGGAAGAAAGTCAGAAAAGCTAAAGCACAGAATTAGTTCAGACTTGCTAGAGAAGTTAAAAACAATAAAAATTGATGTTTTGGTTATGCCCCTAGCAACAGCAACAAGAAGAAACTGGTTGGTTCGCTGTGTGGAGAAGATGGCAAAATGATAATAGGGGACTGAGAACACGCAGAACTATTCAACCCCTTCTTTGTCTCAGTCTTCTCCCAAAAGAAAAATAATGCTCTGCCTGGGGAAAGTGGAGGAGATGATGCAGTAGGGGAAATCCAGCACAGACTAGTAAAATAAGTAGTACTGGAATACCTGCTTACTCTACATGAATTCAAGTGCTCAGGGCCTGATGAACTGCGTCTAAGGGCTTTCTCTGGAAGAAGTAATCTCAGAATCACTGAGGCCGTTTCCGCACGGCCGTGGAGGCGCCTCCACGCCGGCAGAATTCTTGCCGGCGTGGAGGAGGAGGCCGTTCGCATGGAAGCATGCGGGCGGGACCTCCCAGAGAGGCCTTCCGACAGACGAGCAGGCGCTCCTTGCGAGCCGCCTTCTTCCCCCCCCTTCCCCGTTCGACTCACCGTGTCCCCGTTCGTCGGCCTGCTGGCCGTCCGAAGCCTCCATCACCATCGCTGCCCTCCGACCTCCAGGGGTCGGAGGACAGCGTGGGCAGGGGCTTCGACGACCACGCAGGGCTAATGGCACGGGGACAAGGTGAGTCGCACGTATCGGTCGTAGTGGCCAGCGTGTTCCCGCCTGGAACACGCTAAAGCCGGGGGGAAAACAACCCTTTAAAGGGTTGTTTTTCAGGGCGGCCTGACACCGCCCTGGGGGAGGGGGAGTGACGCCAGGTCGGCGCTGCTGCTTAGCAGCAGCGCCGCCTGTGCGAATGGCTCCCTGGGAACGGCGTTTTTACCGTTCCCAGGGCGCCATTAATAGGCCGTGCGGAAACGGCCTGAGAATTCCTAGACAACAGGAGAAGTCCCAGCAGACTGGAGGAGGTCTAAGGTTATCCCCATCTTCAAAAAGAAAAAAGCTCAAACAATTACCATTCAGCCAATCTGACATCAATACCAGGAATGATTCTAGAGCAGTGATGGCAAACCTTTTTGAGACCGAGTGCCCAAATTGCAACCCAAAACCCACTTATTTATCGCAAAGTGCCAACCTGGCAATTTAACCTGAATGCTGAGGTTTTAGTTTAGAAAAAAACGGTTGGCTCCCTCTTCCTTCACCCCACCTGCTTGAGCAGGGGCCAGGCTGCTCTAGCCTCCAGCAAGTCCCGCCGCGGCAAATCAGCTCTGTGCCTCCTCAAGGCATCTCTGCCTCCCCTTCTGCAACTACTCACCCCTCTTTGGGGCAGCAACCACCCAGAGCACAGGCACCAGGCCCGCCAGCCAAGTCCTCCCTGCTCACCGCAGTGCATGCACATCATGCTCAGTGCCCCAGGCCAGCCTAGATATGTGTGTGTGTGTAGGGGGGTGATTTTCCGCCCCCACATAATGAACTCTGTGTGTGCATGCCCACAGAAAGGGCTCCGAGTGCCACCTCTGGCACCCGTGCCATAGGTTCCCCATCACTGTTCTAGAGCAAATAATTAAACAGACAGTCTGTAAGCACTTGGAAAGGAATGCTGTGATCACATGGTTTTCTCATGCGAGACTAATCTTATCTCTTTTTTGACAGAGTGACAAATTTGGTAGATGAAAAGAATGCTGTGAATGTAGCATACCTTGATTTCAGCATGGCCTTTGACAATGTTCCTCATGATATTCTGCAAAAAAGATAGTGAAATGTGGTCTACGCAAGGCTACTGTTAGGTAAATTTGTAATTGGTTGACTGACCGTCCCCAAAGAATGCTCCCCAATGGCTCATCTTCATCCTGGAAAGAGGTGACTAGTGGGGTGCCACAGGGTTCTTTCCTGGGCCCAGTGCTATTCAATATTTTATCGATGGCTTGGGTGATGGAATAGAGGGCATGCTAATCAAATTTGCAGATAACACCAAATTAGGAGGGTAGCAAATACCTCAGAGGGCAGGGTCAGAATTCAAAATGACTTGGACAGATTCAAGAGCTGGGCCAAAACCAACAAAATGATTTTCAACAGGGAAAAATGTAAGGTACTACAGTTAGGCAGAAAAAATGAGCTGCACAGATGTAACATGACACTTGGTTTGACAACAGTACCTGTGAAAGAGAATCTGGGAATCTTAGTAGACCACAAGTTGAACATGAGTCAACAGTGTGATGTGACAGCTAAGAAACCCAAAGCAATTCTGGGCTGCATGAATATCTATATAGTACTCTATCTGTATTGGCCAGACTTCACCTGGAATACTGTGTCCAGTTCTGGGCACCACGGTTCAGGAAAAATATTGACTAGCTGAAGCATGTGCAAAGTAGGGCGACCAAAATGGAAAAGGATCTGGAATCCATACCCTGCGAGTAGATACTTAGGGAACTGAGTATATTTAGTCTGGAAAAGATAAGGTTAAGGGTGACATGATAGCCATGTTTAAACATTTGAAGCAGTGTCATGTTGACAATGATGCAAGCTTGTTTTATGCTGCTTCAGAGATTAGGACATTGAGTAATGGATTCAAGGTGCAAGAAAAGAGATTCCATCTAAACAGTAGGAAGAATTTCCTGACTGTGAGGGCTATCCAAAAGTGGAATATGCTGCCTTGGAGGCTGGTGGAGCCTTCTTCTTTGGAGGTTTTTAAACAGAGGCTGGATGGCTATCTGTCAAGGGTGCTTTGATCATGCATTCCCACATGGCAGGGGGTTGGAATTGATGGCCCTTGTGGTCTCTCCCAACTCTATGGTTCTATTATTCTAATTCCTTTCTTGTTGCCTAGCTTTCTCATCTCCCTATCTTATAAAGCTTTCTATTAATACTTCTTCCCTATGCTTCTGAAGTGGAAGAAAATAGATCCCAAAGTGGGACAGTAAGTTTCCCTGTCATTTGCTGCTTCAGAAGAAGAACTTCTACAAGCGGTTTACAGTTTTTCAGTTTTAAGACTAACTCTGACCATCTCCTACCATTAAAAAATGTATTTTCGGTATTTATCATTTGTGCAGGGGATTATTTATGTGCACATTTATGTGCAGAATAGTTTTAACAACACTGCTAATTACTGTGTTTTATAATATACAACTCATTCTGTTACTTCATACAAAATACACTAGGAAGGATGAAACTGAAGACACTTTGTGAAACTGGGATTTGCAAGATAATTGGTATTGATTACATGGTATAATTTTGTCCAGCTGCTACCTACTTGAGGCAATTATGTGCATAGATTTCTACCTATTCTATCCTTCCCAGCACTTTTATTATGGATTAGTTTCCCATACTATAGTTTATAAATGGTACTGCACTTCCAAACATGAAACGAGTTTTCGCTTAACTGGTTTGTAAATGCAAAAATCTTATTGGACTTAACAAAGGCTGTTTTCAAAACTATTTTTTCCCACTTTCTGATGTACTTTTGCACAAAGTACAAATAATACAATCAAGGATGAGATGACTTGTATGTCTGTCTGCATGTATTTAAAATTAACATTGGAAAGAATATCTGCTTCATCCCTTAACTGAATTTTTATCGGTATTGCTACAATTTCACATGGGAGAGAGACAAATATTAATTTATGTTGCAACAAAATTTTAAAAAGTTTAATTGATGAATAATATGTGGCAAAGAATGCAATCATGAGGGAGACAAACATGATAATAAAGTGATAACAAAGTTCTGTAAAAATGTATCAATGACATTGTACCAAATATATAATTACAGTGACAAATTATTCAACAATAGCTAAGGCCATGATCCTATTATCTGCTAAGTAGAATCTGTGATGCAGATGGGTGTAATAAGGGATTCTAATTGAATGCGTGGGCCCAGATTTTGATGAGAACTCATTCTTCTAATAGAGTTGTCAATTCCAGGTTGGAAATATTTGGTGATTTTGGGGGTTCAGCATGAGGACGGCAGGGTTTGGCAAGGGGGGGTACTTCAATGTGGGTATATAACACCATAGCCTCCAACTTCTAAAGCAGCCATTTTCTCAAGGTGAACTCATCTATCATTTGGAGATCTGCTGTAATCCCATGAAATCTCCGCCCACCACTTCATGGTTGGCAACTCTATTTCACCTTTTGGTACTTGCAGTGATGGATCTCTGGTGATTATTCACTATGGATATTTTCAATGTACTGTAACCAGAAAAATAATCACCACACTGGAAAAAAAAGTCACTCAAAGTCATGTGAATCAGTCCTAAGGCTACTTTCCCACAGTCTATCTGTAACTCTGGGCATTATGCATGGAGTGCTTTCCATGGGGTTCTTCGCTCTGCAGTGGAATTGTAGTGGGTCTTCTCATGTTTCTCTATTTACATGTGAAGAGCCGCCCCACTGCATGCTGTGACCCCACTTCCAGGTCACTCCCAGTTGTCACAAGATTGCTAGCTTTACTTTTAAAGCCCTTTAAATGTTTGTATTGATGTTTTTATCTTATATCAATATTTTTGTGTTATATCAATATTTTTGTGCTTTTCGCAAAAGCCAGCCATAGATTCCCAGGAAATGCCCATGAAAAGTGGGGCAGGAGGGGAAGATCGGAAAAAGTGGAAATTGCCAAGCAAGGGAAAACATTGGGGTTTCCCCACTCTCACTAAGTGCAGGGCTTTTGGGATCTGCAGTGCCATAACACAGAGCTTGTCAGTACAGAAATCTCTGCGCCAAAGGAGATGTTCCCTCACTCAGGACAAAGCAGTAGGTTGTAATTGGCTTCTGATAGCAGAAGTGGGGGAGCACTTCACCAGGAAGTAGCCCTTATTGAATCAGATCCTGGGAGTGGTATGGATGGAATCTGTTTTTCTAACACACTTTAGCCACCCTAAAATATCTAAAAGAAACCCACTTTAAAAATGTTAAGTAATATTGAGGCCTGAAAGCTTTGAAAGATATGTTATGCTGGATAACTATTGTGGATAAAGCCATTGTGTATTATGTCATGAAAATTCATAGAATCATAGAGTTGGAAGAAACCCCAAGGGCCATCAAGTCCAACCCCCTGCAATGCAGAAACACACATCAAATTCATGTGAGCCTTGCTGCCCAGTGATAACCATAGGCTCCTCTTTGTGTTGCAACATGCTCCATGCAGTGTTAAATTGAGTAATATTTACTAGTCCCGCATAATTAACTACAGCAGAGCACTACTTTAGTTTTCTTTCTCTCCACCTTCCCCCCCCCCTCCACATTGTGAGTTTATGTATAGGCCTATATCTAGGAAGGTGTCAGCAGGGGCATAACAAACAGAGTGGGAAGGGACTTGAGCTCAAGGTGCTCCTTAGGGTGGGGTGTAGGCAGAACCTCACCTCAGCTGGAACCCAGCACCCCAGTGAAGCCTCCACAACCCTTCCACAGAGTGTGGAGGGTGTGCTGGGATAATGGAGTATGGGAGGGGAAATCCACAGGCTCCTGAGGATTTCCCTGCCTGGAATCCAGAGCCCCAATGCAGCCTCCACAGTCCTTCTTCAGTGAGGAAGGACTGTGGAGGCTACATCATGGAGGCAGAACCCATGTGGGGGAATCCCCAGGAGCCCAGAATCTGCCCAGAACATGGCACCCCAGTGCAGCCTCCACAGTCCTTCCTCACTGAATCTGACACCAGTGGCATATCTTGGGTGGGGCAAGCCAGGACTCAAATCCTGGGAACCAGTTGAACCAGCTGCCCTTTCTCAGTGTTAAGCAGAGTGTGGATGAGGGTGGGGCACACAGGAACAGAGCATGGGAGGAGTGGACCAGGGTGAATGAAAACAGGGTGGGAGTGGTTCCAGGGCATGCCCAAGGTGGCACGAGGAGAGCGGTACTGTCAGGAAATGCTTGAGATGAGGGGAAGAAGGACCCCCTGCTTGGTCTTCTTGGGCAGGAGTTGCGTGTAAAGTTGTGGCCCATCAGCGCCTGCTGGGTCCCTGAGAGCTCTACCCCCACCACTATAAGAAATGGGGCCAGCAGCAGCTGGGGAAGAGCACTCGGTGTAACTACCCTGGCACTACCTTGCTGTCTGTCAAGCATTAGCACCGCCCTGCTCTAAGGCATGCATGCATGCAGGCAGGCAGTACTAACCTGGTGATGGGACGAGGGGAGGTTCAAGTGCCTGCCTGCCCGCTGAGGCAAAGTCCCCCCCCCCCCACTCCTGCCCAGGTGTCCAGGGACCGAGCACATGCTGCCTCCTTCCAGACAAGAGTCAGAGCTGCTACACTATAGCCTGTTCAGTAAACAACAAAAAAACCTCACACAAGCAAAATTACAGATCGTGAAGAGATTACATCTAATTTAATATGGGGGCATGCTTAGAAGTTAAGCCTTTTTAGTAGGCTGAATGATTGAAGCAGATTATTTTTATTGTTTTAAGTTCAAATTTCCTATGTGTAGAAACTTCGTACTCCATTGATAAACACTTACCAAATAAGATTCCTAATGATCTGTGTAACCAGAAAGATGAAAAGGGCTATTAGCATTTTATCTCCCTGTGATCACTGTATCTAATTATTACAAATACATTGCAATTTTTGTAAAGCTCATCTAAGAATGGATTTTCCTTTCTTTTGTTCAAACAAATTTTGTGACTGCATGTCAACTGAATAATGTACTGCTGAGTGGCAAAGCCAGTAAAACATTAGATTCCATAATCAGGAGTAAAAGAAGGGAAAAGGAAATCAAAACGCCATGGGAAATAAACTTAACATTTGAAAAACTCAATCCATCCTGTATAAAAAAAATCTGGGCCCACTGTGGATGAGTTTAGGGATATATTTACAAGCAGCTCTTTGAGAGCTCTTTTTAAAAGTTTGATAGCTCTTTTTTAAGTTTGAAAGTTATCACTTTTGCATTTTGCTAAGAATGGGCAAAAGTCATTTAAAAAACTGAATGTATTTTTTAGTTAACATAATACAATTGCACCTGACTGTGACTCACAAAAGCTTAGGCCTTGATACATTTGTTAGTGTTTAATAATACTTGTTTTGGCTACAGCTAGTCCCCTAGAATTTGATTCTAGCTAAAATTAATTTTTTCATTAACATTTCAGATGTGACCCTAAAGCAATACAGTCCAATCCTAAGTACAGTTTCATTCTTCTAAGCCCATTGACTTCCATGGATTCAGAAAGGTGTAACTGTGGTTAGGATTACACTAAGCATTTTTTGTGAATAACATCTTAGCTATGGAGAGATGACTGTGTGCCAGTTTCTTTAGCTGTTTTGTCAGAAGACAGGAATATGCAGTTTTGCTCCGAAGTCAGGACACTTTTAAAAATGTCTTTTGACTGTATTTATTTTAGCTGATCAGCTGATTAGTTGGATTGCTGTGGCAGTAGTGTGTGTGTGTGTATCTTTGGAACCTCAGCCTAATAGCCCGAGTCACTAGGTACAGGTGTCATATTTCAGGCACAGGAGGAGTCATCGCTCAGTGAGAGAAGGCTCCAGGTTCAATCCCAAGCAGCATCTCCAGCTAAAAGAACCAGGAATTAGATAATGTGAAAGATCTTAGCTTGTAGAGCCACTGCCAGTCTACATGGACAAATTTAACAGTTGCATGCACAAGAATACAATCTGATAGGATGTTAACAACAGCCAATCAAAATTTTCATTAAGCGAGCCCAGTAGAATTGTAAGAGACTGCTGTGAATAAAAAAATCCAAGGATCTCTAGGATGTTGTGTAGTGTTGAATTTCTTAATTAATTGTAATTGAGTAAATTGATTAATTGTAATTGAGTGTTTTCACCTTATATGCTACATACATTATTCTTGAAGTTCTTCTGTCAAAGTGTCTTTGATATACAGGGAAATTAAAATGCCCCCCACTGATTTCAAAAAGTAGTTGTTTTTTATGTTTGATTTGTGTCTGTTGACTCTGTCACTCAGGCCCTTCCACACGGGCGGTTAATGGCGCCTTGGGGACGGCAAAAACAATTCTTATCCCCAGGGAGCTATTCCCGCGACAGGGCGAGCAGCTGCTAAAGCGCTGCCGCTGCCACCCGGAACTTCAACGCTGAAGCCGGGCGCTCGACCGCTGGCATGGCGAGGTTGTTGGGAAACGCTGGCTTGGAGCCACTGCTGTGCGTAACTGCAGCAGCTTCCCAAGCCTCCGACCGGTGACTTAATCTGTGCTCCTCCGGCCCTCCCGCCGCGACGGGCCAGGCTCTGGGGACACGCCCCCGTTGCCCTGCAACCTCTGGAGCAGTCGCGACAGGCGGCGGGGTGGTGTCCCCTGGCCCTCGGGCGACGCGTCGGAGGGGTCGCCGCACGGACAGGCGGTAGTCAGCTTCTGACTGGGCGCTTCTGTCGTCCCTGCCGCTTTTCTGGGACCGGGCCCCATATGAACCGGCCCTCCCCAGAGTGCGGGTCGGGTCTGCGTGGATTGCGCCGACCCGACCCCTTCCTCCTCCGTGCGGAAACGGCCTCAGAGACAGACACACTTGTCCAATGTAGACAGCAGAAGGGTACAGTATTATGGCATTTATTGAATAGGACAAAGTGCAAGTGGGTGAGCCACAAAATGCATGGCTGATGTTACTAGTTCCCGTAACAGGATTGCCTGGCTTCTTACTGGGATTCTTTCTGAGGGAAAGCTTTTATAAGTGATTAATTGTCTGTAACTATTAGTGTTTTTCAAGGGACAGGAGCTGCTGGAGTTGGAGGGAAAACTGCTAATTTAGGAAATAAAAGCCCCATCCCACCAGTAAATCAATATTACCTTTTCCTAGGTGAGGCTGGTCTTGCAAGGGGACACAACGTTTTGAGAAGTTCAATTTTAGGGAGGGGGCAATTTCAGCGGTTGCCCTGGGCCCCATTTCTTTCAGATACACCCGTCGAGCTCCCCAGTCTCCTCCAACTTTGCAAAAGGGGTGGGGTGTCTATTGAGATAGGAGGAACTGTTGTATCTTCACAGGCACCCTGCTGCCTCCCCCCTCCTTTTGCAAAGCTGGGACCCTGCTTTGCAAACAAGGAGGGAGGTCCTATGGAGATGGGAAGAACTCTCCCCCTGTTCATAGCACCCTGCTAACCCCCCACCCCCACCCCGCAAGGCGGAAATCTTTTTTAGCATATGGGGGGGGTGTGCCTATGAAGATGGAAAGAAGTCTCCCCATTCTCTTTTTAAAGACACCCTCCCCCCAATATACAAAGCAGGATCTCAGCTTTGAAAACTGGGGGTGGGGAAGTAGGAGCCAGCAGGGTGTCCCCCCCCCCCACCTTTGCAAAGCCTATGGAGATGGAAAGAACTCTCCTCATCTTCACAGACACACTGCTGGCGTTCCCCTGTTTACAAAACTGGAATCCTGTGTTGCAAACATGGAATGGCTACGGAGATGGGAAGCATTTTCCCCACATTAATAGCGCCCCCCCCCCCCTAAGCTGCCACGTTTGGAACAGCGCGCAATTTCAGCGTTTGTCCCAGGCACTATTTCCACCACTGGGCGCCAGGCCTTGCCGGGTTTCCTGAGCCTCGTTCGCTAGGCCCAAGCCTGGCGCGCTCTTGCAGAGAAGGAGATCCCCGTTTCCTGGAGGAGGCGGAGATCCCAACCAGAAGCAAGTGCAGGCTGGCGGGGGGAAAAACGTGGCGGGTGTGATGCAGCCTGAAAGCGGCGGCCGGCCCGGAAGGGGAGGCAGAAAGCAAAACCGAAGGCGGCTGAGCGGCCGGGAGCGTCAGCCAGAAGGCGTCGGAGGCTGCACCGAAGACAGCCACAACCGGGGAAGCGGGAGCCGAGGAAGAGGCGGAGGACGTGGCAGGCGAGACTCTCGTGGCACAGCAGCCGCCACATCTTCCTCCACTCCTCATTGTTATGAACCGGTAAGCGAGAAGGTAGCCTTTCTCCTTTCGAGGCCGGGCTAATCTGCGATTCATTAGCACACCCCCGTCCTCTAGAGTGATGATGTAGGGAGGACTCCTTTCTAAGCACCCTACGTTAAGAAGGTTGAGTGTTTGACGCACACGAGCGAACGATTTTCAACCGGAATCCCCTTCATTACGTTTTGTGAATCCAGGCTTTCTGCCCCGCCCCCCATCCCAATACTGATCCAGATCCTAATATGTTTGTTCTTGGAAGTCACTCTCACTAAGTTAACATGGTGTGGTCTTTGGAAAGTGTGCACAGCAGTTGTGGAGTAACTGAAGTATACATTTTAGTACTTTACAGTGGAGTCGCTGAATTAATCTGATGCGACAAAGACAAAAGGGTTGACAACCTTCTATAGTTAAAAGAACCAAACTACCGCGAAGTTGAAAGCAAAAATCAACAAAGAGCAACAAAGAGAGTCCATTGCATGCTTGAAAACATAAAGCTTGACACTGTAGATAACCAACGTATTGGTAGTCTAAAAAGTTTCTGCAGCCCAAATCCTGGCAGTTTATTAGAAAGCTGGTAGGCACAAGATCTCACAATAAATATACAATTGAGCAGGTGTGTGATTGTTATTGTGCTCTACCATAAAAAGGTGCAAGGTTTGTAACTGGATTACTGGCAGTCATTCACCTCTGTCATTTCTCTTTATGTAGAGAATCTCTGAGACGCCTTTTAGTCCCATAAAAATTGTTCTCTCCCAGTAATGTAAATACAAATATTTCTGGTTAGTTTGTCCGTTTTTTCAAACATCCAAAAGACCATCAAAGCTGTTAATTTTTTTGTTTGTCACTGGAAGTCTTCCTATGTTGCTTTATAACAGGGGTCGGGAACCTTTTCCCCTCAAAGAGTCATTTGGCTCACCCTCCCCCGCTCACCCCCCCCACCCACTCGCACGCCCCCCCTCCGCTCCCCTGCCCACTTGCTCGCTCCCCCTGCAGGGGCGGCGCAAAGATGGGTCCGTGACTGGCCTGGTCGGGCCGCCTTCGGTGGTGGCTGGTTTTTTACCCCACGGCGAACGAAGCGGGTGGCAGGAGGCAACAAGGCCACAGCCGCCGCAGGCAGGATGCGCCCGCCCCGCTGCTGTCGCAGGGCTGGCAGGAGGTCCGCCAAGCGCAGGCCTGGCCGGCCGGGCGGATCGCCCGCCCGCTGGCTTGCAGGGCGTGGTGAAGATGGGTCCGGGCGGCTCAGTCTGGCCGGGCTGTCGGGAAAGCACCCGCCTTTGCAACCAGCGCAGGCGGTGGAGGGTAAAGCTGCGCGCATGGCCCGGCTGCGGGCGAGGGATGCGGCCACCCTGCTGCTTGCAGGGCGGGTGAAAATGGGCCCGGCGGCTCGGCTCATGGAGCCGCAGAACAGCGGCGGAAGAGCCGCATGCGGCTCGCAAGCCGCGGGTTCCCGACCCCTGCTTTATAAAGATGATCTAAGATCACAGTTCCTTTATTTTTGGATTAAGGAAATGGTCTCAATCTATTCCCTTTTGTTTCATGCACAAATGCAGAGAACTATACTTGAAGTGTGCCCAAGTTTGGAACAACTCATTTAGATATTTGTATCCTGCTTTTCTCCCTAGAGACTTAGAATATCATCCTCACCTCCTCCACTTTATCCCTATAACACCATGTGAAATAGGTTCGGTTGGCCCATAGTCCCCCAGCAGGCTTCCATGGCAGAACAGGGATTTGCACCTATGTCTTCCAGATCCTAATTTCTACGCCATGCTATATAATTTTGCCATTTTTTGGTAACAAAACATTCTGGAAGGTGAGGCTTGTTTGATGGGGTCTGTGTAAAACAGCAACAACAAAAAGCTATATGGAATTACATATAGCCAGCATAATGCTCAACAGTGCAAGCTTATGTAGAATTACCCCAGTCTATGAGCTTAGACTAGGACTTCAGTGTAAATCATCTTTTCTGCTCTTGGTGTAGGGGATGTCAAACACAACTTGTGGGCTCCTAATGCCATAGACATAAGAACCAGTTAGATGTGACACCTGCCACTTGAATCTCCCTGGAAAGTATGTTTCTGTTGTGCAACCAGCATCACTTTTAAATTGGATCTCTAGCTATGGAGAAATATCTTTTTTTAAAAAAATGTCTATGGGCAAAATGCTCTGATCATGTGTAGAGTGTTGGGCTGTTTTTGTTTAAGGGAGTATCTTGCTTGGAGATTGTGTGAATGTACTATGGAAGTGTGTCCTGTGACATCTCTTGCTTGAGAAGCTGTAGACAGTGTATTGCCAAGAAGTAGGTGCCAGTCACTACACACTAATTCAGGTTTGGTCTTGCACTATGTGGTCTTGCTCCATGTATAGTGAACATGGATTTGCACTGAGAACCGTCTTCACCTCAGGTGTATTACACTGCAAATGCAACCATTAGCAAATGTATGGTGCCTTATAAAATATGTGTATGCCCAAATATACTTACTGACAACATTGTTTGAGGGGGTGGGGTGGCTTTACAGCTTTTTGTTTTGATAACTAGAGTTGAGTAAAATGCTAAACAGTAGCAACCTTATATGTTAAATATAAGAACATAAGAAAAGCCAGGCTGGATCAGACCAAGGCCCATCAAGTCCAGCAGTCTTTTTGCACAGTGGCCAAACAGATGCTTCTAGAAAGCCCACATGCAAGATGACTGCACCAGCATATTCCTGCCTGTGTTCCACAACACCTAATGTATTAGCTATTCTCTCCAGTATCCATTTTGATTAGTAGCCTTGAATAGCCCTATCATCCAAGAATATTTCCACTCCCCTCTTGAAGCCTTCCAAGATGGTCACTATCACTATATCCTTGGGCAGAGAGTTCCATATTTTATGTTCTAATCTAACCAGTATACATTTTAAGTTCTAGTAATTATGTCTAATTCTGAATTGGGCCCTAGAGTGTGAATCAAAAAAAATCACACAGTGGGACAAGGGACTGACAGATTTTCAACAACAACAAACTGAAATCTAAAAAACAAAACGAAAAATACACTGTGTCTGTAGCTTTAAGATATTTGCACTAAGATAGTGATGGCAAACCTTTTGGGTTCTGTGTGTCAAAAATCCAGAAAATGCCTAACTTGACTCTGCTGGCATGTTATCCCCTCCCCCATGAACAAAACAGCCACAACAGGATGGTGAGGGAAGAAGAGGCTAGAGAAAAATGCCTCCTGGGAGGGCACTGCTATGCTGCCAACTGGGGTCAGATGGGGGGACATAATGCAGTGTGTGGCTAGGTGAGTTCAGTAGGATTCTGCTCAGGAGCAAGTCCTGCTTTTTTCAATTGGACCCATTGCCAAATGATTTGGACAGCATCCTCCAAGACTGGTGTGTCACCCAAAATGTTGTGGCAGGTTTTGACACGTATTATAGGTTTTCACCATAATGAGCAAAAGGGGGTAGTACACAACCACAAGGTAGTAAAGGACAAAATTGTACCACAAGGCTACAGCTTAATGCTGACAAAATAAAGCCTGCAATAACAACAGACAAATTACCTGTATTTTTCATTACAAACTTACATGGAAATGTACACAAGTTTACAAGTATGTAACAAGCCAGTCATCTATACAAGAACAAGCTAGCTGGAAATCTAGACTAAATGCCGACCTTGTAATGAAACTTCAAAGCTCATTCTGTAAAAATGATAACAAAAATGCAAATAAATAGAAAAGTGCACAAGGAAACCCCCAGCCAAAAATATAACATTTGCAGTCCACATCCTCCTCCACATCAGAGATAAAGGGTAAAACTCCAATGATTCCAAGGATGATTCATACACATAAAATGGTCAACAAGTGGAGCATCCTTAATTCCATTCCTGATATGAATATATCATATATTCGTAATTTCAATATAATATTTTTTACAAGTGCAGACTATAAAATGTACAGAATTCACAGAACTGCAGTTGGAGAAACTATCCAAATCTTTGAAGTAATTAGCCTCAGGGAAAGACACACTCCTCATTTCAATTGCTAAAGGAAAAGCAGCACAGTTGCCGCATTTAAAGTGACCTCGCACTGATAAGGGTTTTTTCAATTGCTTGCCAGAGTCTGAGTGGATCAGAATATCTCCCAAACTCCAGGTTCTTTTAAATGTTATCAAAGGGGGAACAGAACAGCCAGGGAGATCTTGGAGAAGTGGCCAATACCTAAGAATAATATTTTTAATACCTGAACTTAATTCAGTAAACTCAAAAGAAGATACATTCCTAGCTGTATTAGTGCAAGCATTTTGAATAAACAAAGCTTCCCTAGACCCACTGCCAGATCTCATTCTCGCTTTATGGATGATAGACCAGTAGCTTAACCTCCATTGCTTTTGCATTTCCTCTTATAAACTTTCTTAGATGAGGAGTTCCATTTAGCCTGAGAAACAAGCCATAAGGAAGGTTGTCTTTTAAATGCCAGGGACGGAAGGAGGTATAATGGAGGTATGAGGTCCTATCAGTGTCCTTCCTAAACAAAGCAACCTGTAATTTATGTTTACTGGAAATGGACACCACTAAATCCAAGAAAGGTAAAAGCCACTACTAGTGGCTGTAAATTGTATGGTAGGGTGGAGAGAATTTAACCATTCGTAAAATGGATCCACCACAGTAGGATTAGAAATAACAAAAAAGAGGTCATCTATAAACCTTTTAAACTGTAGAATATGAAAAAAGGATTCACCTGAGCTGTCAAAAATTATCTTGTTCAAATCATGACATAAACACGAAACAGACGGATCTAAGGGACCCCATGGCCACACCCCTTTTTTGAATATAATATGATTTTTCATAACAAAAAAAATATTTTCCAAAACCAAACCTAATAAATCCAAAAGAAAACAGGTGGGAGGAAATAAATTATCTCTCTGATTTAGAAAATGTTCCGCAGCTGAACGGGCCTCTTCAAACAGGATGTTTGTGTATAAAGAGGTGACATCCACTGTAACTAACACAGCTCCTGAGGAACATGAAATCCTTCCATCATTTTAATAAAATGGCTTGTGTCCTTAGTATGTGAGTGTTTTGGGATGTTACTAAGTAATCATAACAATACTGCTGAGTAGGGTTGCCAGCTCCAGATTGGGAAATACTTGGAAATTTTTGGGGTGACGCCTAAAAGTTTGGAGAAGGGAGGGACTCTGGGGTGTGTCATTCCATAGTCCACCTTCAAATGTAGCCATTTTCTCTAGATGTTAGGAGTTGGCCAGGTGCCTTGGGGAGCTAAGAAGCTTTATAGAAAGGCCCCTACGTGATACACCAATAAATACAAGGTTCTGCGGACAAGTATTTGCTTACTGAACACAAATGAGGTTCTGTTCTGTTGACAGGCCTATCCTCCATGAATGTATTTAATCTAAACTAATATAAAGGTGCAGCCTCTTTGATTCCCTGGGGGAGATGTTGCAGTTGATTAGAACTGGCAAATGCAACAAGAGACTTGCCACAGGGAGCTGTGATTATATTAATTAAAATTAGAAACTATGAGGTAATATTCTACTGGCATGTAACAAATATTTTTATTTGTATTTATTACAAATCTTACACAGGTGGTGATGGAAATGTATTTAAGAGTGATATGAGTAGTTGATCAACTCTACCAGTGTAAGAAATTGTACCTTAAATGTTTTGTCTAAATTAAGGAGGATATTCACTCATTTTAAGTTCAAAATATATTTCAGAATATTACAATACCTACAAGGTAAAGGTAGCCTGCTGTGCAAGTATGGCTGAGGTGATCTGTACCAAACGCTTCCTGTTACTTGTTGAAATTGCGAGGGGATCACAATATCCTATGCCAAAATATTCTTCAGATGTCTGATTAGTCTTTGTAAAAATTTCATGAAGGTGTATGCATATCTTTGAGGGCAGCTTTGTAAAATTGCTTTCAACCGCTCCTTTCACATTTGCTAATTTTTGAATATGTTTCAGCATTGTAAGCTAATAGCTGCAATAATATTTCTGAAAATTTGTTTAAAATGTACCGCTTGTATTACAAAGAATGAACATGTGGTTTTTGTCACATGGTATATATTCATGCTCATTCTTTGTCCTTTGGGAAACCAACAACTTCTTATGTGTGTGAAGCAGCCCTTTTCTGAACATTCGCAATAGCTGTCTGTGTCCACTTGGTGGCTCAGTGTTCTGTATGATGTGTTCAAGGAAGTATCCATGCACCACATATTTTTTGTTCCTTGATCTGAATGAAGTTCTCCTGGGTATTGTTACAGTGTGGTTCTGTAGTAATGACTGATTATTGGTTCATGAACAGGCAGACTGCAGGACTTCAGGAATGCTTGCTGTCATAATATATTTTGATTTCAGCATCACATTTGAAATTTAACAAAATATTTTAATAGAAGCATACTTTTAAATAGATTTTTAAAAACTACATTCTGGACTATTCTGTTAGCTAGGTCCTCAGCTCTATCACATTACTTTTTATGTATGCAAATGTTAGGTAACTACAAACTGGTTCTGTTTTATTGCAAAAACAAAGAGATGTTCATGTAATGATATTTGTGAATGAGGCTATTGCTTGGTACTGTTCTAGCAATCTATAGCAATAGGGTGGATGTAGTTGTAGTAACCTATATAATTTCCATGCCTATCCATAGATGTGCATAGGAGGTCTTTGACTGAGAATTCATTGAGTTTTTGACTGCGCATAGAAGACCATACCGATACATTTAATGTTGTCTTGCAATATGGGCAGTCTATGGTTTTGTGCTTATGTTGCCTCTCCTGTGGTTTACCCATATTGAAAGAGCTGTAAAAATAATATTTTCACTGCTAAGACTGTAAATTATTACAATCCTATGTATGTCCTGATGGATTTCCTCCTCCAGTCTTTTCAGATCTTGCCTGCTAAGTGGGTTGGCCCTGGTTAGTGCTTGGATGGGAGACCACCAAAGAAGCCCAGGGCTATTATGCAGAGGCCGGCAATGGCAGCCACCTCAGTTGGCTACTTGCCTTGCAAACACTTTGGGCTTGCTATAAGTCAGTTGTGATGAAATGGTGCTCTCTACTCACAGATTTCCAGAACCAGAAATCTGTGCTTCAGTTCTCCCCCCCCCCCCCCTCACCCCACAGTGCTCCTAATGTTTGGGGTAATACATTATTTTCTACTTAGGTTCACTTTTGGATTATGAGAACTAACTTGCTGGTGTTTCATTCTTTTTTTTAAGAGCAGACTTCTTGCTCTTGAGTAAACATATTTAACTGTATGCTGCAAAGTCTGATTAGGACCTTTTTATGCAGAAAGCTATTGAGGATAATATGCCTGATATTTTAATATCTTGTCTATGCTGGCATTTCTGTGTTTAATATTATGCCTGTAATTATGAGAAGACTGGGCTAAATCTGTAAAGATGGTGTCAAATTAAATTAATACCATATTTCTGTCATTCTCATTGGCTGGCCTCATTGCCATGCAGATGTAAGATTAAATAAAATTGTCATTCGGAGAAAAGATTTGAGCTTGACTATAATTACCAGAAAACAGAAATGAGTATTTCATCAAACTTATTTTGACATGCACACTTATGAACATACTTGCTTGGCAAAAATGCATATATTTGATTTTTTAGCCAATTAGAATACTGAAATGATTATTTTGATTTGGCAGTAAGCCATTACACTATGGCCCTTTCCACAAAAATGCTGTCCCTAGGGAGCTGTTCGCATGGGGGGCGATGCAGCGCCGCCCTCACTCCCCCCCAGCGGTGCGAAGCCGCTGTTCCCCAACCTTGCTCCCTGAGCGAGGTTTTCCGGAAACAGCGGCTTCCAAACGCTGCCGAGCGAACGACAGCGGCTGGAAGGCTCCATGTCCCCCGCACCATCCCTGAAAGCTTACCTCGTCTCCTGGCTTCTGGCTCATCGCAGAGGCCAGGGGACACGTTTTACCTGGCCTCGCGACTCCCCAAGAGCCGTCAGCTCCAGCCTGTAGGAGGCGTGTCTCCTGGCACTCTCGCGACGAGCTCGGAGGCCAGCGGAAGCCAGGTAAGCTTTCAGGGCTGCTTGCAACTTATCTGCGAGCCGCAAGCTGCCACCTGTCGCCGCCATCTCCCGGGACGCAGATCATCATGCAGAGAGGCGGTCCCGGGGGAGTGCATCGGCGTCTTTTACGCCGACGCACCCCCGCACTGTTGTGGTACAGAAAGGGCCTATGTTATAATGAGGTACCAGTTGCTAAATCACAGAATTGAATGTTTTTGATCAAGTGTGAGTTAGTGAGTTAGATAGAGAAATGACCTTTAGTTACTGTTCTCTGAACAGTTGGGGCACTGTGTGGTACAACAGCAAGAAGAGGTTTCCTGGTCAGTTTTCATCTCGGAAAAAGCCACCTGCTGGTAGTAGTGGTGGGGAGCCAATTAGAATTGCCAGCCTCCAAGTTCCTTGTGGGATCAGGGGATCCCCCAGAAATGCAGTTCATCTCCAGATTACAGAGATCGGTTCCTCTGGAGAAAATGACTGGTTTGGAGGATGGTCTCTATTGCATTGTACCCTATTGAGGTCCCTGCCATCCCAGGCTCCATTCACAAATGTCCCAATCTGGCAACCTTACTGGTGGGCAAGGGGGACCTGGCAACCATTGAGCCCAACAGTGCAACAATAGGGATATACAGCTTGCTAATCACATTGTTGTTTTTGCTACTTTAATGTTGATTTTAAGGTTTTAATTCTGTAAGCCTTGAGGATTTAAATGCTAGGTATAAATCATGCAAGTGAATGAACAGTGAATATGCTACAGATTCCCTGGTCCTGTTTCCCTAACTACTGTCAACCTACCTTTTTGTGAAGAGTAATTTAGACCAAGTTTTTATCATCTTTCAGAAATCCTGCATGCCCTTCTTGATTAAGACGGCTTTAATCTTTCTGATTTTAAAATGGCAATTGAACATTTCCTTGGCTTTCTTTTTAAAAAACTGTTGTTATTGACTCCTGGTCCCTAGGCATGGGATTGGTTGGGGGTGGGGGGGGGAGAATCTGGAGATATAAATAAAGCTACTGTGGGGTAAACAGCCTTGGGATGGTTACCATGGCCACAGAAGGGATAAGAAAAAGAAAACACTGTTCTTTATGCATGTAGCTACTATTACACTGATCTGTGGTGTAGATCAGGGTGAGTGTTAACAGATCAAATTAGAAGGATAAATTTTATCTTCTATTATGTAGCTTATTAAAGCATCATCACAAATAACTGTTCACATATTTATTATAATATCCTATTAACAATCTGTAGGAGTAGTCCTCATTACTGTAAAAGCAGAGGAACATGTCTTAATGTACATCTGAATCCTTACTGATGAATCTTTATTCATTTATTTTGCCATCAAGTCACCACTGACTTATGATGATCCTGTAGGGTTTTCAAGATGAGAAATGCTGGGAGGGGGTTTGCCATTGCCTGCCCCCAAGTCATGCTGGTATTCCTTGGAGATCTCCCATCCAAATACTAGCCAGTGTCCGGGCTAAGAGTGTGTGACTGGCTCAAAGTCACCTAGCAAGTTTCCATGGTGTGAGTGCAGATTTGAACCTCAAGTTCCCAGGTCCAATTTGTCACTTTAACCACTGAACCATGCTAGCTCCTATTGACCTTTATAGCATAGGCTAAATTTGTTTCAGAGACTGCTTGCCACTGATCTATAGCATGAGAGCTAGGTCCCTCCATCTCTCACACACACGCCTTTATTGGCATATATGGTCCCTCCATCTGCTGCTCAGGAAATTCTTTTGAGATTTGGGGCGGTTCCTGGAGAAGTCAGTTGGGGAAAGCTCAGGGGGCTGACCCAGTTCATACTTGGAGCCAAAAACAGCGAGTTTGAAGAATGTAAAAGATTGTGAGAAACAGTATAGAAACCCTTTTTACACCATTTTAAACCAGCTTTTACACTATTTTCGCACTGTTTCCTGCTGTTTTTTTTGGCCACATGCTTGAATCCCAGCCTCTCATGTAAGGCATGGGATGTTACAGAATCCACCCTCTGAAGCTGCCATTTCCTCTGGGGATCTGTGTATTCTGGAGATCAGCTATACGTCCAGAACTGCAGGTCCCCCCTGGAGGCTGACTACTCTATTTAGCGTGCAGAATAAGAAAATATAGTTAAAATTTCCCTCCTAACAAGGAGAATTGGAGCTGACATTTGAAATCACCCTGCTAATAGATCCTGTGGAATGACTACATTATCCTTTTCTTCAGTAGCAGTAGATGAAAATCCCTTTCTTATTAAGAGTCACAAGAATGTGGAAGTAGTTTTATGTTGAGTGAGAATTTGAGCAAACTGTTCTGAAGCTTGATCTGTCAGAATCTATGTGCCAGCTGTTGATTCAGCTGGTTGTTCTTCTCATTCTGTTTGGAGTCTAGGTATTTTTTGTTTGTTTTCATGCAATGGTATGTATGTGGTGTAGACTCCATGAGCAGGTCTTGGTATTTTTCACAGGGAACAGGTTCTGCCACTGTAAGAAATTTAAAAGGTGGGCTCTTGTAGTAAAGGAATTGGAAGATAAATATTAGATAGTTGCCCTAAGTGTAAACAGACAAATGTGCTTAAAGAATTGGGAAATGTTGGGTCAGGTTGCTATTTTTATCAGTTTTCCAACTAGACTGATCACCCTTTCCCTACTTCTTCCCCAAATAGTCTTAGATTCTGTTATTTTGTCTACTGCTTCCCAATTGGTTCCCATTAATTAGTTCTGACGCAGAAGCACGGGGACATATTGTATGGGATGGGATGGTTGATTTGATTGTTATATGTTATAATTTTGTGAGCCGCCCTGAGCCCATGGGGAACGGCAGCATAAATAAATAAATAAGTTTAATGTGCCATTGTATTTCATTTCTTATATGTACTGTACCACTTTAATAAATTAATTTTTGAACCAAATTTATTTTATGCCTAAACATTATTTGCTGTTGTGAGTGTGACAGAATGGGGAATTGCCTGTCTTGGATTTGATTTCTCTGAGCAGAGGTTTGAGTCTCTCAGCTATGTTGAACTCTGCCTTTTTAAGGGAAGCTACAAAATGGGTCAAAAGTGTTGCTGTTCCTACCATCTTCCTGCTCAGCATCTGGCAGGGTTGATGGTCTAGGGGTAACAGAAGATAAGCTGTCAGGAATCAGACTGTTTGTAACAGTGTCAGATGCATTTGTGTTTGCCTGTGTACTACACAAGCCTGAGGTGAGTATCCCGAGTTTTACAGAGATATATATATGGGCAACTGGGAAATGCACATTCCTTCTCCCTTCCTTATGAATTACCTTCCCACAACCTGGTACCTAAGCTGTCTTCTTGCAGTTGAACTCTGATTTTGGAAGTTAGTTCTGATGGGAGGAAACATGCTTGGCTGACAAGCTGCTGTGACTTGATAGGCAGGGGGGGGGGGGTTCAAGTACTCGCCCTGCTTACTCTTTTTGCTCAAGAGCCCAGTCTGTGCTGAGTGACAAGTTGCTCATTCTGAGGAGACAGGTCAGAGTTAGCAGCTTCATAAAGTCCAGTTCAAGGCCAGTGGTATTTAGGGTCATCAGACTTCTCTTGACCGGTAGCCAGGAAGCTATCTGCAGTTATTGACCAGTCATTTTCCTAGCAAAGATATGATTAGGATTTTGGCTTCCTTCCATAGGGACAATGCTCTGTTATCTAGGAGGAGAGAAGCTGCTGGGGTCGGAGCTCCATTCAAGACATAACACTACATTTCCTGTTTCCCATATCTTCCAGTCCATGTATTTGTCCTTCTCATTTTTTGTAGTGAGCAGAACAGTTGCACAGTTATGGTGGTGGAGGAAAGTGCCATCAAGTCACAGCTGACACGTGGTGACCCTGTTGGGCTTTCAAGGCAAGAGACATTCAAAGGTGGTGTGCCATTGGCTGCCTCTGTGGGCTGAGAGAGTTCTGAGAGAACAGTGACTGGCCCAAGGTCACCAAGTTGGATTCACATGGAGGAGAGGGAAACTGAAATCAGTTCTCTAGATTACAGCCTACCGCTCCCATGCACTATGCCATTCTGACTCTGTACAGTTATAATAGATAAGTCTGAAGTAATCACAGACAGTAAGTCTGAAGTAATCACAGACAGTAGAAGTAACCTAAGCAATGTCATCAGCTCTGAAATCCATCAAAATTCAATGGCATATTTTCAACTAAAATTAATTCAGCAAAAATAATATTTAGATTACATTGACATATAGTCAAATCCTTCAAACATGGAACTTTTGACTGATCAGTGCTGAAGATGTGATACACCACAAACAAACCTGGAACATCTATTTTGACTTTGTCTTCTGATCGCAACATTCTGGCATGAATTGGAAAGATAGATTAACCTGATTCTGTCAACCTGCATAAGTTTCTTTTTCAACCATTGCATTTTAGGATATATTCCTGCAGCCTGGATCCTTCAAAAATATGGAATAGATGTTGAGAGTTACTCTAGTAACTAGACTTACAGCTTTACAATGCTAGAAGTCTGCAGACTCTCATTCAATTTAGGCTGAGATCTTATTGGTTCTGACAATACAGTAAAACAATATATATAATAAATACCTAGGTAAATATAATGAGATTCAAAAGAAATTTTAGAAGTTATTCAAGAAGAGGCCAAAGCAAAGGCACAATGATCTTGAATTGTGATTCTGGTCAGTCATACACTCTTCCTTTCTAACCTCCTGTTTTTCTTTCTGTTCTCTTCCTCCTCTGCCTGTTTTCTGATAATCAACACTGAGATAGGCTAGGCTAGTGAAGAATGAGAATAATTGGAAGGGTTAGAGTGGATAACAAGTATGGATCTGAGAAATGTAGAAAAAGTAAATTTAACCAACTTAATGTGATTACAGTCCTATGCACACTTACATGGGCATAAACCACACTGAACAAAGCAGGATAGGTTTCAGAGTACACAAGCACAGGATTGCTCTGTCAGTCTTTTACCTTATGAATAAGATTTTAGTTATTTATAATATAGTTCGCTATTGTGAAAGTTAGTGTCAATATTGTTATTGTTATTGTTATCTTTGCTAGGGCATGGACCAGTAGTACCGCGTTCAACTGATGCACCATTTGGCCCTGATCTGTGTTTAGTCATTCTTGGTGTGAATCTTCCTCTACCATTTTTCTAAATAAATTCTGTTACAATGTATTTGTATGCCTTTTGGTGGGTGGAAAGCTCTGTTAGTCAAATGCTGTATATTTTGTTAAGGATTAAGGAAATCACAGGATTTTCTGTTCCAATGCTGAAATATTTAAAACTAAAGTAATGTCTGAAGTACTACACTGTGAAGTATATGCCAGCCTGCTCACCTCCCTCATCCCCAGAGCCTCAGGAACAAAGAAGAAGGTGAACATGCTAAAGGACAGAAGGCAAAGTGAGCGTCTAGCAGCTCAGCAGAGGTCCTGCATGGACAGTGAGGCGGAGTATTTGCAAGAGCAGATCTGAGGCAGCTGGCAGGTATGCAGTGCTGTAGGCCCTCTGAGTAGCCTTGCCTTTATAAGCCGTTAGAAAGGGCATAGCTGAGTGGAAGCAATATTTTGAATTGCTACTGATCTTGTGGCTCCTGCTTTGAACTATGTGCCTTGTCTTGACCTCGGTTTGAATCTCTGGACTTGTATTTTTGGTTTACCATACCCTTGTACTTGTCGTTGTGGGTATTGGAACTTTTGGTGCTTGGCTGTTGGAACAGAACTTTGACCATGGAATCTGGACGTGTGTGTGTGTGTGTGAGAGAGAGAGAGAGAGAGAGAGAGGGAGAGAGAGAGAGCAGGTCCTGGGAAACCATGACAGGGCTTTCACAATGGAAGAGCCAACGTCTGTTCTAAGACAAATGTTGTGTTTCATTACCACTGGTAAAAGTAGAGTCAGTAGAGGAGTAGAACAAGTATTAAAGCTGCTTTAGTTTCCTGCTTCTGATAAGACCATTGCATTAAGAAATGAGGGGTTAAATCGAAATAATTAAATCCCTTTTGACCCCCACAGCCTGTCTCCTTTGTGCCTTGCAGCTGGATAGACTTGCCTCTGTTCTGGTGAAGAAGAGTGAAAGAGCTTTGAGGTTGCTTGGCAACTGCCAAGCATACGTCAAAATCTGAAAACCAGAAAGCCATCTTGCTGTTCAATCTTTCCCTTTTTGCTTTCTGAAAAAAACAAAAACAAAGCAATGCTACTGTAATTATTGCTATAATGGCTGATGGGGGTCTAGTTTGACTTCTTTAATTTTGTTCAAGGCTGTAAGTCTATGCATGCTTACTTGGAAGTAAATCCCATTGAACTCAAGGAAATATCGTTCCAAGAAACTTCACAATATTTATTTTATGTCATATTTGTGTGCATACTTGTATTTGGAAAATGTTTGAGACTTTTCACATGAATAAACTAAGTGATAAGTAATTAAATTATTGGGAGAAAATATTTTTCAGATGTTCTCTTGCTCTGTGAATCTTGTTACTGTGGCTGAATAGTGTAACACTGTGAATGAAGACGAAGCCTGCATCTAGTGATGAGGTGATGCATGTGGAGCCTTGCGTTACCGTATTAGAGTCCATACTTGTCAGCTTTCTTTGGTGTACCCACAAGTACTTTGCAGGGCTCATTCCTGCTCAGTTCAGCCTTCTTGCTGTTCTTGTTTATCTCTACATTGGTGTATTGCAGTGGTAAAGAGATGCTTATCCTAAGCGAATAGTTGGTTTCTCCAACTCCAACTGGGTGCAACTGCATTGCCAGTACATAATAACCTCAAAGTCCTTTCTTGTTTGAAAAAAAAAAGGGAATGACAGGAACAGTGTTATTGCTTTCCATCCTAATTTATAGTAATCATGTTCTTTGGGTGTCACTAGAAGGATTTAGCTGAATTTAAAGAGAATGGGTAGGTCATGGGAATTAACCCACTGGTGGCAAAAGTGACTGTCAATAACCAGCCTCTTTCTTTTTGGTAGAATTCTTGGATTGCCTTTGTGGTGATTAACAAGCATTTTTTCCCTCCTAAATTATCATGTCATTTATCTTTTTATCTCAGCCTGACATTTCTTTTGTTGTCCTAATGAAGTATTACTTCATTTTTTCTACAAACCACAATCTAGAAGTTTTGCATCTAAAATCTTTTTAAAAAATTATATCGTATACTCTCAAGATTCACAACAAAAGTGATAATGTATACAAGAACTGCTATGGGTATTGGCCATGTCCTTTACTGGTATACTTTAAAGCTGGCTATCTAGAGGTCAATGTGAGCCAAAGGGCTCTTGACTTTTGGTGCTTAGCTGGTGTCTTGTATGATCTATGGCTGCAGCAGAGAAGGGTATTGCAAACATCACCACTAGCAGAGAAATTTGAGGCATGGAACAGTTGGTATCAGCAGTGAAATTTCAGTCTCCCAAAAGTTTCCAGTGTTTTTCTAGGAGGAAAAAGGGTCAGAGATGGGGGTTCTCCTCCCCCCACCCCCCCCGGCCTCAGGTTCTGCATTTCTGGCAATTTTACATACAGGTTAAATTGCTGTAATGCTGTTTATGTGGGTGTGCCTTTGAAAACTTCAGTCCAAAATGCATCAGCCAGGTTATTGTCAGGACTGGAAATAGTGATCATGTCACCACTGCGCTGAAAGATCTGTATTTTCTGCCACTCTGTTTTCAGGTGCAATTCAAAGTGTTGATTCTTAACTTTAAAATTTTGAATAGTAAGGGGCCAGGATAACTGAAGAACCACTCCCTCGTTGTCTGGCCCACTACTTAAGATCCGGTTGTGAAGCTCAGCTCTTTGTATTTCTGCCTTCAGAAGTGAGGCAGGTGGCAACAAGAGATGGGAGTTTTTCAGTGTTGTGGTCCTGTCTTTTGAACATCCTCTCCTGTGAAGTTTGTCTGGCACCAAGCTTTCAGATTTTTATCCAGTCTTTTAACTTTCAGGTTTTATCTTTCCAACATTTTGTGGTTTGCTTTGACCCGAAGATCATTTTAGGCTGCTTGGTGTGTATTTTATACTGTTATGCCTGCCTTGTTTTAATGCCATTGTCTTTTTTTTAATGACTAGCATTTTAATTGCTTTATTCTCTTGTTTAATTACTTTATTCTCTTGTTTTGAGCAGGTCTATAGAGAGACAGCGTATACATTTCCAGATATGTAAGATGAATACTTAAAAGACTTGTACAATATGCACCCCTAACAAATAAGACAATAAAAGATTGCAAAATTATAAAAGGAAACAGAATCCAGCAGTGAAGAAACAAAACTTCATGGTTACTGTCTTCATGACTCGCTCGCTTTCAGAGAACTTACATAAGCTTTCAAAAGCCAAAACTCCCTTAAGCAGATATTAATGGGAGCTTTAACTCTTGAAAGCTTATAACTCCAAATCTTGTTGGTCTCTAAGGTACTGCTAGGTTTTAATCTAGCTATTACTCTGCAGGCCAACATGGCTGTCTCTGAAACTACCTTCAAAAGCGAAAACAACTGACTCGTTAACAAGGGGTATTGTAGAGCCTTAAAAACGAGCTACCATTTGGTGGCAAAAGTTTCTAGATTAAACTGTACCTTTTCAGAAACATTTCATCCAGATTGTGGATGGGTGGGATAGTTTAATGGAAAAGCGTGCCTACTTATTATTTGCGGAATTGTACAGTACATGGGAATGCCTAAAAATAGCTGGTTGAAGCATCCCATAATGTATTGTCAAGGGCTTTCATGACCGGAATCACTGGGGTGTTTGTGGTTTACAGGCTGTACGGCCGTGTTCTAGTAGCATTTTCTCCTGATGTTTTGCCTGCATCTGTGGCTGGCATCTTCAGAGGATCTGATGGTAGTAAAGTAAGTGGAGTATATATACCTGTGGAATGTCCAGGGTGGGAGAAAGAACTATTTGTCTGTTAATAAGTGTAAAGGGTGCAATTAGCAAGCTTGATTTGCATGTTGGGTGGAATCCACCCATTTAGCATATGAGTAACCATGAAGATAGTATAGTGAACTAGTGAGGGCATCTGCATTGTAGTAGCCTGGCCTTTTGATCCCTTTGATTGCTTACTGCCTGGAGACATCCTTTGTCTAGGTGGTATTCATTAGTCACTGTCTTGATTCTAGTGTTATTCAGTACTGGTGGCCAAATTTTGTTCATTTGCATGGTTTACTACCACCAGATCCTCTGAAGGTGCCAGCAAAGATGCAGGTGAAACTTCAGGAGAAAATGCTACTAGAACACGGCCATACAGCCCAGAAACCACACAACACCCCAGAATCTCATAATCTTTTTTTCTAGATGTGGTCTAAATTGAATTTCTGTGTTTATTATTTCTGAGATAATAAAGTTTTTGAAAAGCAGTTTTCCTTCCTAATCTCGCATTTGGGAAGACATTTGCAAGAGATCCTTTTTCTGACTTTCAAGCTTTTTGTCAAGGCTGTGCCACATAAATATAAAAATGATACAGCAAAGAATCTTTATGAATTAGCTCCTAAAAGTCCTAAATAGTGTCCCTGCTACATCACTGTTCAGTGTCTGTCCTTTGACTTCCTTTGTCCCACTTGTTCCTTATGTTCTGTTAAAGTGTGACTGCCAAGAAAAATATCCTTAAATAAAACATGCAGATAAAATGTTAATTTGCACAATTTAATTGGAACACTTAGCACCTTATCTGCATCCCTAAGGTACTGAGGCCAGTGGCAGCTGTCATTCTGTAATAAAAGTTTTCAGTCAGTCTGATTGTCCTTAGTTTTGTGAGTTACCAGTATACTTAGAGAACAAAAGGCCATCTTTTTTCTGTATTATGTTCCACGTGAGGTCAAAACTAATTGCTTGATATTCCAAATTGATGAAGTAGGTTTTGTAACTTTCTGTTCTTCCTGAAATGTACATGACCCAGATTAAAAAGCTGTGTGCCCAGTGCCTGACTTTCTACCTCACCTTTCTCCCCCTAATTAAGCCTCTTTTGACCTTTAGAATATTTCTCTAAAGGTCAAAGATGGAGCAGGTAGTGGATAGAATTATGAATGAATATTTTTTCCCACAAGGTGGTTGTACTAGATAAGAGGTATAGTATTATTGAGACACAGAGAGTGAGTGAGAAGAAGTAAATTATTCTGGTAATCAAAGGGTAAAAAGGGAAGGTATATCCACCCATGGATATGTGTATCTTTGGATGTCATTATGAATGTAGTAGGACATGCATGGAAACGAACTAATGCATTGTAGCTTTCTTGTACTTGTTTTCTTCTTTGCTGTCCAGTCTTACAATTTTGACAATCCCTATGGATAATTTCTGTCATAATGTTTTCTTGCTTAAAGCTTCTATATGTTATCACCAGAAAGGCAGAAAAGAACATCTTGATGCTAGAAAAAAATCCATGCTGTTTTTCCTTCAGACCATAATAGTCATCTTCAGGCAAGGTCTAAAGAGAACAAAGTACAAAGGCGTGAAGAGTGCCAACATCTCCTTTAATTTGTCTGCAGTAGCTGATAAAATTGTGGCTCAATTATTTTTTACAAATGGTTACTTTCTAGTGAATAATTAATGATTAATTGGAAAGAGGATAGAGGATCTTTGTGACATGAAGCAAGGAAAGTTGGTAGCATAATGTTGGATGATTTAGTTGATTTCAGTGAGACAACAAACTGTGTTTGATTTTTCATTGTGTTGTTTCTTCTTTCAACTACTAGGTTGCTAAAAGTTTGCAAGCCATATAACTTAAGATGGCAGATTTAAGAAGAAAAACCCCATAGCAGGGACGTAGGTATAGATTTTTTAGGGGGGGGTTCGGGGGTGGGGCCACACCCGCACCCGCCCCTAGGGCATGGTAACGCCTCCCCAAGCCCCGCCCCTGGCCTAGTGCTTATAAAAGCAGCTCTCCGAGCCGGGGACGGCAGACTCCCCTGTCCTGCCCTCCCTTGCCCCCCACCAGCTGGGCTCCCAGCCGGCAGCCGGCAGTTCCTTCTGCCCTCCCCTCTGGGCAGAGGCATAGAGGAAAAATTGAGCCCGGTGCAAAATTTGAGTTTTGTGCCCCCCCCCCGCCCCCGGGCAGTTGCTGTGATGCTGGAATCCACCCCCAAACAGCATCAATTTCAATGGTGTTTATACTAGAGAGCCCAAATTCTCCTTTTAAATCCACCTTAAAGGGAGAATCTGAGGTCCCCAGTTAGAACAACATTGAAAGTGATGCTGTTTTGGGGTGGATTATCCCCCACCCTGAACCAGCATCACTTTCAATGTGGCGTAGTGGTTAAGAGCAGGTGCATTCTGATCTGGAGGAACCGGGTTTGAGTCCCTGCTCTGCCACTTGAGCTGTGGAGGCTTATCTGAGGAATTCAGATTAGCCTGTGCACTCCCACACACGCCAGCTGGATGACCTTGGGCTAGTCACAGCTTTTCAGAGCTCTCTCAGCCCCACCTACCTCACAGGGTGTTTGTTGTGAGGGAGGAAGGGCAAGGAGATTGTAAGCTCCTTTGAGTCTCCTACAGGAGAGAAAGGGGGGATATAAATCCAAGTTCTTGTTCTTCTTCTAAACTGAGAGCCTCAGATTCTCCCTTTGAATCCATGCTGAAGGGGGTGGATTTAAAAGGAGAATCTGGGGAAATTTGGTGGTTGCCTGCTGTCAGGGGTGCAATTGTTAAGCTAGAAGCACCAAACTTTCAGGGTATCTTTAGGAGACTCTCCTAATGATACCACTGGACCAAACTTCACAAAACCTGGGTGGTATCAATCAGAGACTCTCCTGATAATACATCCCATGTTTGGTGAAGTTTGGTTCAGGATGTCCAAAGTTATGGACCCTCAAAGATGTAGCCCCCATCTTCTATTAGCTCCCATTGGAAACAATGGAGGATGGGGGCACCCCCTTTGGGAGTCCATAACTTTGGATCCCCTAAACCAAACCTCATCAAACCCGGGTAGTATCATCAGGAGAGTCCCCAAACAATTCCTGAAAGTTTTGTGCTGCTAGCCCAGGGGTAGGGAACCTTTAGCACTCAAAGAGCCATTTGGACCCGTTTTCCATGGGAAAAGAAAACACTTGGAGCCGCAAATAATTTTTGACATTTAAAATGAAGATAACACTGTATATATTGGGGTTTTTTTACCTTTTACTCCGCTCATTCTAAGAAGTGCATGGATGCGTCCGCCCTGCTACCTGCAGGGCAGGCAAGGATGGGGCCGGCGGCTCAGCCTCGCCAGCCGCTGGGAAAGCACCCGCTCCGCTCCAACGGGGCAGGCGAGAGGGGAAGCCTGCGGCGCGGCCCAGCCGGCTGCAGGCAGTTGGTGCGCCTGCCCTGCTGCCTGCTCATGGAGCCGCAGTGCAAGGGCAGAAGAGCCGCATGCGGCTCTTGAGCCGCAGGTTCCCTACCCCTGTGCTAGCCCAAACAATGCACCCCCTGCAGGCCAAAAACTGAAAAAACACAAATGTTTTAAAAACCCACAAACGGAAGGGTGGAGCTTTGGACATGAATGGGGGGTTGAACCCAAGAACCCCCCCCCCTTACCGACATCCTTGCCCCATAGAAATGTTGTACCTTTCCCATGTTTGATGCATGCAGTGTAGGACTGGCGGTTTGACTTTCATCTTGGAAAGATGCAGGCAGATTCTGTTTGTGAAAATATTTGCTTAGAACTTTTGCAGCAAAGTTGCATACCCTCTCTACTTTGTTCATTTGTAATTTCATCTGCATGTGGTATTTCAGTAGTTGTGTATGAGTCTATGTTTTTCCTAGAGGATAGTTGGCTGGTTAGTGTTTCTGAACTCTTCATGGGCAACTCACTTGTATAGGTGGAATCTGAAACTCTGCAAGAGATTTGTGTGAGAGAAAAGAAAGCAAATTAAATTTAAATGAAGAGAAAGCTCTGGGGATCTGATGCAAGGATCAGAAGACTTGCTGCCTTCTATAGAAATGGCTGTTTGATTCTACGCTGCCCTACTTGTAGAACAGTACATTAATACAAATAGAACAAAGACACCATAAATCTGCTATGTTTTCCCATCAAAAGGAAACAAAGCTTAGTAGCACTGCCCCTGGAACTTCTCATCACTTGGAAGTGCACAGCATTATTTGTGTGAGGAAATTTGCCCATTTAGTATCTACAGAACAATTGTGTGAGGTAAATTAGTCTGAGAAATGGTATCTGATTTAAACATACCGAGTAAGATTCTTCACTGAGTAGTGACTTAAATACAACTGTCCCTGGTCTAAGGGCTAGATCAGATTAGGAGTTTTGTGCCTAGATTGCAGTTTATAAAATTCCTTTATTGGTCATGCTGTGGTCTGATTCTGATTAGGACTGTAGTGTGAGGAGAAGGGGGTTTAAGCCTACCTTAACATTTCCCCCCAATTTCAGACAAGTTCCATTATTGCACATATTTCTGGGACTGAACTGGATTGATAAAATGGCGTGGAGAAAAAGGTTAAACCTCCCTCTCTTGAGACTCATTCAGAATTGGGCACCAGCTATAAGCAACTGGGCCCTTTCTCTTGCTTAGGAGTGCAACGCAGGCATGGGGGCCAAATACTGGCATAAGAGCAAGACACTGCTCCCCACAAAATAAATGCCTCTCAGCGAGTTTTGGAATTTATCCTGTGTGTTAAGCCTGGACAGGAAGGTGGTTGACCACTGGCCCAAAGGTATCCCTGGCTGGACAATGGGGCCAGCTAATTCCCATTGTGCCACCCTAAGGCGATTCAGTCAGTGTTCCAAACAGATCATTACTTAGCCTATCTGCACCTATCTCGGCAGTTAAGTAGTATGCTAGAGAATAGCCTAGGCATTATCTTGGGTCCTGACAACTCTCCTATCTTTTTATTGGAATGCCAAAAAAGCAATTAATTCTTTGCTTCTGGCTTTCCTGCCAGCTTACCTCATGCCATCTCATGATCCATTTTGGGATGTAAATATTGGTCCTTTAGCCATTCATAGTGTGTGTGTTCTGGATCCATGTGCTCATCCTCTGTGGGCTCTTTCCTCTGCTCCTGAAAATTCTGGTTATTTTCCTCTTCAGCACCACTTTCTCTGGACGTCCCCTCAAGTCTGGTAACTGTCACCCATCCCTAAAACTCTATCCAATTCCTACCCCCACTTTCTCTTAGTCAAGTGTTGTATGAACATAAGAACATAAGAACTAGCCTGCTGGATCAGACCAGAGTCCATCTAGTCCAGCACTCTGCTACTCACAGTGGCCCACCAGGTGCCTTTGGGAGCTCACATGCAGGAGGTGAAAGCAATGGCCTGCTGCTGCTGCTGCTGCTCCTGAGCACCTGGTCTGCTAAGGCATTTGCAATCTGAGATCAAGGAGGATCAAGATTGGTAGCCATAGATCGACTTCTCCTCCATAAATCTTTTACTCCATAAAGCCCTTTTTAAAGCTATCTAGGTTAGTGGCCATCACCACCTCCTGTGGCAGCATATTCCAAACACCAATCACACGTTGCGTGAAGAAGTGTTTCCTTTTATTAATCCTAATTCTTCCCCCCAGCATTTTCAATATATGCCCCCTGGTTCTAGTATTGTGAGAAAGAGAGAAAAATTTCTCTCTGTCAACATTTTCTACCCCATGCATAATTTTATAGACTTCAATCATATCCTCACTCAGACGCCTCCTCTCCAAACTAAAAGAGTCCCAAACGCTTTGTGCCTCTTCCTTATAAGGAAGAGTGCTCCAATCCTTCAATCATCCTCGTTGCCCTTCTCTGCACTTTTTTTTCTATCTTCTGGGATATCCTTTTTTGAGATGTATGCGACTGAACTGAACACAGTACTCCAAGTGCGGTCACACTAATTGTGCTTTATATAAAGTAAGTATGACAGGAAGTTTTATTATCAACTCCTTTCCTAATTATCCCCAGCACAGAGCTTCTGTCTTTCACAAAGGCATATGCATTTGTTGACATTCCCCAAGGAACTATCAACTAAGACGCCCAAATCCCTTTCCTGGTCTGTGACTGATAGCACTGACCCTTGTAGCTTGTATGTGAAGTTTGGATTTTTTGCCCCTACGTGCATCACTTTACATTTTGCTACATTGAACTGCATTTGCCATTTCTGAGCCCACTCACCTAATTTATCAAGGTCCACTTGGAGCTCTTCGCAATCCTTTGTGGTTCTCACCACCCTACATAATTTGGTATCATTTGCAAACTTGGCCACCACGTTACCCACCCCTACTTCCACGTCATTTATGAATAAGTTAAAGAGCACTGGTCCCAAAACGGATCCTTGTGTATGATTTTTGTGTGTATGCTCATTGTTTAAAATATATTTCTTGTTTTACTCTTTATTTTTTAGTACAACCAATTTTAATTATACAATTGCCTGCTCGTTTAAGAGTTTTCACCCAGGACTGTCCTGATATACACAGGTTATCAATCCCAGTTACCCTCTGTGGCTGTTTCCTGCAAATTCTCTCAACTAAGGTGGAGACTGCCTATTTAGGGTAACACCGCATATATGATAATTGTGCTAAAAATGTAGGGAGCTCCAGTCATGGAACTCTTAGCATCTAATCTGGTTTCTTGTGATTCTGAAATTCTGTCCTTTTTCTAGTACAGTGGTTCTCAACCTTCCTAATCTAACGTAATTCTTTTTTAATTACAGTTCCTAACTCTAACTCCTAACATATATCCATTTTTACAGGATGGGAGAAATAACACTCATCTAGAGAGTCTTAGCTTTTACTCCCCAAAGGGGTCAGCGACCTGTCAAGTTGAGAACCACTGTTCTAGTACATCTGACTGCTGAACTGGCACTAGGATTACCAGTGCCAAGGTGGGACCTGGAGTTCTCCTGGAATTATAATTGATTTCCAAGCTATAGAAATCAATTCCCTTGGAGGAAATGGCAGCTTCAAAGGATGGGCTACATGGATCTAGGAGGACTTGAAATTGTGATGTCACAACCCCAGTGAGTTCTCTCTCCTCCTGAAATTCTGCCTTCCATAGGCGTCCCCACCAAATTTCCAAGATTTTCCTGAGCTGCAGTTAGCAACTCTTAATTCACACAAAGTTATATCTGTCTAATCCTGTATAGCAGTGATGGCGAACCTTTTCGAGACCGAGTGCCCAAACTGCAACCCAAAACCCACTTATTTATCGCAAAGTGCCAACACGGCCATTTAACCTGAATACTGAAGTTTTAGTTTAGAAAAAACGGTTTGCTCCAAGGTGTGCGTTACTCGGGAGTAAGCTTGGTGGTAGTCGGTGGCTTTGCTTTGAAACAACTGTGCAACTCTTCCAATGGGTGAATCACGACCCTAGGAGTGATTACTCAGAAGCAAGCCCCATTGCCAGCAACTGAGCTTACTCCCAGGTAAAGGATCGTGATTTAGTTCTTCGCATAAAAATCAGTGGGGTTTAACAGCGCTTAACAGTGTTACCTACACTGCTCCCCCAAAACTAGGTCTTAGGTTTAATGCTAATAATCAAGCCCAGCAGCCCAGGCCAGCCTAGATGTGTGTGTGTGTGGGGGGGGACTCTGTGCGTGCCCACAGAGAGGGCTCTGAGTGCCACCTCTGGCACCCATGCCATAGGTTTGCCACCACTGCTGTATAGTGCATTCCCTAGGTGCCAACCTCCAAGTGGTGGCTGGAGATCTCTTGGGATTACCACTTTGGAAGGTGGACTCTATGGCATTATACACCATTGAAGTCCCTCCCCACATCAAACCCTGCCCTCCTCAGGCCATACCACACCCAATCTCCAGCTATTTTCCCATTTGGAACTGGCAAACCTATCCACTATCAAGTTCACATGCTGTTTACTCAGATACTTGTAGTTAAAAGGAGTGTATGTAAATATTTATGGTTGACATTTTCAAAATACTTCATGAAAATGGAAACATTACCAGTACCAATAGTTGTTTGAAAACATTCAAACAACCTGAATCATGGAAATCGGTTTTTATTTAATTTTCACAAAATCTTTACTCTCAAACAAGAACAGTTGGAACACACATCCCATCCTTCTTTTACTACTTTGTGCATTTAAATGTTGCCCAAATTAAGGTAAATGTTTCCTAAAGCATCAGTGCATTTTGAAAACAAATGTAAATACTAAATTTGGAAACCTTTGGAATGTAGAGCAAGTCTGAGTTCTGTTTTTTCTCTGATCAGTCTGTGAAGTGTGTAATGGGATTGCAACTGCCTAATTTAACTATGTCCACTCAAATGCAGATAACAGTGTAGCAGAAGAATTAGTCTGTGCAGTGTACTTTAACAGTTATGAGAATGTCATGGTTTATTTCATACTGAAATGGAAAATAGTGGACTGATATATTGCTTAGTTGTGGTTGATAGATTTTTTGCCATTTTTATTTCCACATGCAGAAAAGGGTGTTTTGATTTAATCTTACTGTAAGTATGGGGTTGTGGGTAGAACCATCTGGTTGCTAGGACAACCCTGGAGTGTTCATTCAAAAGCTAGCAGCTTGGTGTGGGCGTAAAACCAGTAAAACGTGTCAGATTTAATTGGCTTATTGGGGACAAATCACAAGAATCTTGGTGATGGTGTGAGAGCAAAACTTTGATATTATTTTAGAGAGAGGTCTCTATTAAAATGGTACATGATTTGGCTGCTTTGGGTTTCAGCTAAAAAAAATTAGTTACATTCCTTGCTGAAAATGAAAAAATGTGCAGATTTTTGCAACTGGTATCACCAGATGAACTTTAAGTACCTTCCATATGGTGCTCACTTAGAGAGGAAGTTGAACTTCCACTGCTATTCCTAATAATAGCAGCCATGGTGCTTTGCAATGACCATCCAGAATTTGGGAGATAATTAAATGTTTGGGCGAAAATTTCCAAACCAGGAATCAGGAAGATGACAACATGCAGGCTGCATGTCAGCCTGAATGGGCTGAAATGATTCACAATGGAAAATCACCAGCCTCAAGCATGTCTGGAGAGACGGTATACAAATTTTTGAATCACCTTCTTCCAGGACTTCCTCTGCCCTGATTCAACTGCCCTTCTTTCACTGCCTTGCTGAAGCATAGTGGATGTTGTTGCTATTGGTTTGGTACAAGGCAGCTGGCAGCAGCCACGTTATCTCCCATTTCCTCTGTGGTTCAGAGGCTCAAAACCATTCAGCTGGCAATTCTTACAATGATTCATCAGTGGTAGAAAGAAGTTGTTTACTGTATAGCTGGTTTTATTAAACACAATGGCTGCTGTGGTTAAAATGCCCTGAAAGCTGTTTGTATTTTCTATCAGGTTTACTGCAGGCAACAATACATGAAAAAGCCTTAAGCAGCTTGTGTTTTAATGTCTTTATCTATGGTTGTATTTGCATCTATAGTCTGAAATAACAATAGACTAGTTAAGTACTTTCCTTCAAATATGTCATGTCCATATTGCCAGTGCACATTGCTGTTCCCTGAACAAACTGGAGAATATTACTCCTGCAATAAATCACTGATGTTTGAAAACGTCAGAGGGAATACACTTTATGTTTGACCAAGGGCTTGCAACAGCTGGGTCACGGTTCCCTTCAACCCTGGTAAACCTGTGACTGTTCACATATTATCTATCTTTCATGGAAGAAGAAAAATGAATGACTTTGAGTTACTGTTATGAACATTTGACATGAACTTTAATTTTTGCAATTCTTTTTTGTAACCAACCATGTAATGTGTGAATTAGTTCCTCTTTTCTATGAATTCAGTAAGTGGCCTTAGACAAGGAGCCAACTCAGTCTCATGTGGGGCTAAAATTAGCATGGTGGTTGTAATCACTGCTGCCCTATGTGGGTGTGATGCTTTGAACAACAAACAGTACTATGTAGATGCTGATGGTCTTTCAAAATGATAGAGTGAACTGGGATTATTAAGGGCTGTGTAGACGTAGAACATGCTTTGGCATACAGACAGTGTGCCTATTGTTGCGCTTCAGTCTGCTGTAATTGGTATCTTTGTGTGTGCAACTACAGTTAATTTAAAATACAATGAGACTATTGGAAGTATGAAGACTAAAATGATTGGTAAAGTTTCACTTTGATAATATCTTCTGCTCTTTTGACAAGACAGTTCAGGTTTGTTTATTGAGATTCTAAATGAGGAGCAGTTGTCTGCACGTAACACTTAGTTCTCTGGCACCAAAACTGGTGTGTATTCAACTATGCAGTTCTGAAGACTTGATCTTTGTTTAATCTTCAGAAAAGGGGACAGCAACGTCATTGATTTCCTCTTATGTACTACCAACCACTAATTTGTTGTTGATGCTGTTGCTGAGCATCTTGCTGATTCCCAGGAACAAAACTTAGTCCTATCATGCATGCTGGGCTTACCACACAGCTCCTTTCTTTACAGTGGCTTCCGCAGCCAAGCCACCTGCCAGTTCCCTTACCTGCTGCTTGATTTGTTACCTGCTGCTTTTTTCTCCTTAAAAAAAACCTCACTCTTTGTGCATTCTGCTCACTAAGTGTGGGAGGAACCACTGTTAGGTGGGCAGGGGAAGGTGGGGAAAGGTGGGATGGGTGAGCAAAGCTGAAATGAACTGAACACGCATAAACAATCTTCACTTTTTCAGTGAAGAGAATGAAAAAATAGCACTCAAAGATGTTTTAGAAGCCATGGGGCTTCTCTGATCTGTCTTGCAGTGAGTTTTGGAAGAAGAAAAATGTGTGTACAACCAAGAATCTGCCCCAAAGGGAATGTATGCTCACTGTGGGGTAGACCACAAGTGCATAATAGAATTAGAGCCCTTTGTAGGATGCAGTATGAGGGGAAAACAGGCCTGTCCTCCAGTGTGCTAGTGGTTAAGAGTGACTGACTCTAATGTGAAGAACTGGGCTTGATTTCCCACTCCATATGAGCGAAGACTCTAATCTGGAGAACTCAGCTTTTTTCCCTTCTCCTCCACATGAAGCCTTCTGGGGGACCTTGGGCTAGTCACAGTTCTCTCCAAATTCTCTCAGCCTCATCTACTTCACAAGGTAGATTTTGGGGAGGGAAAGGAAAGGTCATTGTAAGCCACTTTGGGTCTCCTTAAAAGTAGAGAAAAGCAGGGTATAAAAACCAACTCTTCTTCTCCACAAAGTTCACATTTGATACACACTAATCTAATGTATTGATTTGCTTGCCTAGGGGGAAACCCAGTAACTGTTATCTATCAATGAGAGATGACTAGTTTGTAACTAGGGATAGTTGATCACCTACTGGTTCAGCTCACATCTTGTTCACCATTGGCAATACAGGTAGATGATTAATTGACTGACTGTGGAAACAGACTTCTTGCAGCCATGAGAAACCACCTGGAGGGATCGGATAGGTGCTGGATTCTGGTCTTCTTTTTTTTGCTCTATCATCCACAAAGTTTTTTAGGCAAGGAGGAGCAGGAGCCAACTCCCAGATGGTTTCTGGGATCAGCTGGAAATCTTCTGGTGTCCCAATTTGGAAAGTTTACTGTCCCACACTTGCTGAAATGTAGCAAACTGGAGATTGTGACTTGAAGCCCAGCTGATTCCCCTTAAACACCTAAGAGCATAAGAAGAGCTTGCTGGCTGAGACCAGTGGTCTGTCTAGGCCTGCATACTGTTTCACACAGCAGTTAATGAGTTACCCTCGCGAGCCAAACAAACATAGCATAGGGAGACTGTGGCCCTACCCTGTTGCTTCCTCTTGTTACCGCCACAGGAAAATAAAGAAATATTTTCCTGAAGTCAGATTGCCTGGCTATACTGGTTCAGTGCCCAGAAGCGAAGACTTGTGTGGTTCAGAAGCCTTCATAAGGTTCACCAAGGGTGTATATGTACGATTGTGCCAATGCTATATGGTTTCCCTTGTGTTGGTGTCATTTTAGGATATAAATGTCCCTTTTTAATTTGAATTTAAAATGTGCCTGCAGCCTAGGAGGTTAGTTTAGTTAGGTCCCTCAGTAAGTTTAAGGTTTTGTTCTTGTTAGATTTAAGGAAGCCGTGCCAATAAGTATTTGTGAAAGTCTTGCTTATAAGTATATGTACATGTATAATCCTTAAAGGTTTCCCTAGTGTTTAGGTTAGAAATGCTATTTTTGAAATTTTGTCTGTTAATAAAAGCAATAGCCAGTTAAGATCTGATATTAAGGGACCCGGAAGCTGACTCGGGAATGCAGCTCAGACCAACGCCCAGCCGACTCTTTGATACGGACAACGACCCTCTTTGGAATTACAAATTGAGTCTGCAGCCAGCACCCAAAGGTCTCCCAGCCGTTGAAGAACGTGCAGGGACCATCATTGGACAGTTTAAAACTCTCTTTGTTGCCAGCTGAACTGCGGGAGCCCCAGGGCATGTCACAAGGAAGGACTCATCTGTTAGCCGAGATAGCTCGGGGTAAAACCATCAGCCCGCTTGGAGTTCCTGAATGAACTCCTTATCAGCTGTCCGCTCAGCATCATCGTGAGATCCCGCGAGAGGGGGGTGACAGTGAGACTTCGCTACCAAATTTTAAAAGTTGAAATTGTATCTTGTTTGGTGTTGTTGTTTTCCTATTGGTGTTTGGCAAGGGACTTGCCCCCTCTGCCTGCCCCTTCCCAGCCTTTTGATGTTTGTAAATAAAAAACTCCTGCACGAGGGCAGGAGGGCGCGATTCCCTCCTGACCGAGCTGCCCCCACCACCTGCAAATAAAATCCTTTCGCTTTGAAGAAACGCCTGCTTCCTGCGCCTCATTAAGTTGCTGAGCGGAAATCACTTATTGTTACCTGGCAAATCGCGGTAACACTCTCAACCCTAGTATTCAGAGGTTTGGTGCTCTAGATGGAGACACTCTTCAATAACCGTGACTAGTAGCCATTGGTGGACCATTCCTCCTCTGTTAATCTATATAACCCCCTTTTAAGGCTAGCTGTTCTTGTGCCCATCACTACCTCTTCTGGCAGTGAATTCCACCATTTATTTCTTGATGATGGGGGGGAAGAACAAATCATTTATTTTTCACCACCCCAAGCTATTGCCTTAGGTTTTAAAGAAAATGAGAGAATAAATATTTCTCTTCTCTCTTTTGCTATAGGGTGATTAGGGGCATCACTTCTGTTCCCCTCTCCCCGGCTTGGAGGGAGGGAAGAGAAGTGTTCCCTTTCTCCCCTCTCTTGCAGTGATCAGAAGCTGATTGTCTTCTGATTTCCAGCTTCTCTAAATAACATTTTTTCTGAGGGCAGATGGATCAGAAGCCCATTTCCAGCTGATCCTCTTATTAGATGTGAGTTGGCTTCTAACTACCTCTGAAGCTCTCAGGTATCTGAGCATAACATAAGATACAGAATAGTGCAGGGAGATTAGATGTTGACTCCCAGCTGATCAGGGATCAGCAGGAAGTTGGCTTCTTATCAACAGGTAGCTGTAAACATTTTCTACAATTATTCAGGTTGCTTTATGCAAGCCATAAACCGTGCTTTTTACCCATATTTTCTAGAAGTTATGTTTCTGAGTAGGGAACAGATGGATCATTCTTGTTTCCAGTGCGCATGTGGATAAATGCAGAAACATGAACTCTAAAGCAGGCAACTATTGATATATACTTTGAATTTTGGATGGTATTATTGTAGAATGATTATGTTCTTCTTTAAGCAAAACAATCAACACTGTCCTGGCTTTTTCAATCAGCGGTGGATCAGTTGTTGCAAAGGAAACCAGTGAAGCAGGTGGTGAAGAGCCTTCAACTGTAGAGTTCATGAAGTAATCCTTGGTATAAAAATATTGGTATTAGAGACCATTCCCCCCCCCCCCAGTGAAATGTTGAAGGGTATGCTATTCTAATTTGTTCAGTTCTGCATCAGTGTGAGAAACGACCAGATTTTAGTTTAAGGCATTTTAAATTTTTATTGTGTGAGATGAAAAAAGCAGTCCATATGAAGATTAAACTAAGAGTTTCATGTTGTTGGTATATAGATGAGAATCACTTACCAACCTTCACTTTACAACTGGTTTTTTTTTCAAAAATCTCTGAAGTTCTTGCTGACAAATTGCTCAAAACCATTGGCAGATGTATCTAATGCACTGTCTAACCTATTTATGGAAATCATTACATGATCACCATGATATTGACAGGATCTTGGGAACTGAGAAAGACACCATGTGTATTCTTAATTTCTGACCATTTGTAGTTATTGAAATCCTGTAAAGAGCAGATCAGTAAGCTTCTGATGGCCATTCTAAATCAATAGTTAACTGGGGGTGTTCTTCCTCAATTGCCAAAGGAGGTAGTTATTCATCCATTAATTCAAAAACCTTTGCTGGATAAGAATGTTGTAGCCAATTATTATTCAGTCTCTAATCTGCCTTTCTGGGAAAGATAAATGAGAAAATGATGGTAAAGCAACTGAAGGTCTGTTCAGTAACCCTTTCAATCAGGTTTCAAGCTAGACTATTAGACAGAGAAAATGGTGGCTTCAGCTGATGATCTCCATTTGAAAGTAGAAAAGGGCTGGGTTTCTTTGTTGTTTTTGGATATATCAATACCCTTTCACAGATTGAACCATGCCATCCTTCTAAGAAGCAGGTATCAAGGATTGTGCTTTGGAATTGTTTTAATTGTTACCTATAGGTTTGATTTTGAAGGTTGCTGTTAGACACCACTTATCAGCAATGCGGGATTTCCCCTTGGGATTCACAAGGCTCAGTCTTATAGGCTACCAAATCTTTATGCAAAGTTTTTGGGAGATACCATTCATAGTTTTGGAATTATGTCATCAATATGTTGATACCCAGTTCAGTGTTGCTTTGGCTAGAGTTTTACACTGCTGCAGTTATCCTGAGCCAGTGCCTGACTGTGGCAGTTAAATGGTTGAGGGTGAACAAGTTGTAACAGAATCCTGACAAGCATGAGGTGATGCTGGTCAGGAAATCCTGAGAGCATTGTGCCCCCTACAATTGGGGAGGTTTAACTCACCCTGGCTGACTCATTTAATATTTTAGCAGTTATACTGAGCCCAGCATGATTTCTGGAAGAGCACGTCAAAAGGTCTTCTTCCATTGTCATTTAGCACAGAGGATGGCACCCTACCTTTGATCTGACCATGTGGATCCATACCTCAGTAATCTTACTGATTGGTCCAGAATGCCACTGTTGGTTTTTTATTGGGAGCTAGGCTGAATATGCAGACTACACCTGTCCTGCAGTCGCTCCCATAGGTTACTGATTAATTTCCAGGATCAATTCAAGGTGCTGGTTATTATCTATAAAACCTTTCATGGCTGAAGGTCCACATACTTGGAGATCTGCTTCTCTTGATATGTTCTGGTGACCCAACTCTAATAATCTGATCAAAGCTTTCTGAGGTTGGCACCATGCAAAGGGCTAAGGTCGGCAGCCTCCTGTTCTCAAGCATTCTCATCTGTGGCTCCCAGCTGGTTCAGATCAGGAATGCACTTGTGTTTTTGTCATTTTGAAGAATTTGCAAAATTGGCCTGTTCATGAAGACTCTTTTTATAAAGGAAATATATCAAGGTGATGTTGTCTATTAAAAAAAGATAGGGAGTTCTTTTTGTTTCCCCTTTATACTGCACTGTTGTTTGGATGTATTGTCCTATTCTTATTTCATTGTTTCTTTAACTGTGTAATCCATTTTATTGCATTGTTAATTGAATGTATAACACTGATTTTTATTGCATGGTTTTATAATTCTGTAATCCTCAAGGAGATAGGCAGTAAATGAATGAAACAAGTAAATACATTGTGAGCTATAATATGCAGTTTGTCAAATGTAAATGTCATTCTTCTAGCTGGGAAAAGTCATTCCTTGCCTTAATGATCCCCGGCCTCCAGCTGGTCCTTCCTGCTGTCACTTAGCAGTATGGTGGGTGGGAGGGACGATCCTAGCATGCTGACATCACTTCCGGTATGACTGGAAGTCATATCACTGTGTTGCTGCTGATGACCCAGCATTTGGCCAAAACTCTATGGTTAAACCACAGAGTTTTGGCCAAATGCTAGACCATCACTGGTGATGTGTTGATGTCATCTCTTGTACAGCGTCAATGCTTTGCTGTGTTGTTATATGCGATGTTGTTATATTGCTGGCAACATTTTCTTTCCCCTACAGTGAGTCTTCCAACATTTGCCATGTTCATGCTGCCAACCTTAATCTGCAAAAAAATATTGTTTCAATTTGTAATATTGTTCGATGAATGACTTGTGTGGGAAATCAACTCGTGTTCTGTCTTGGAAATAAATGATATAAAAAGTAGAGGAGGTAGAATGATGTCTGAATGGAGAAAGGAGGTGCAGTTCAAAATAGCTCTACACCCCTCAACCCAAAGTATCTGTCTTGCTTTAAATCCTGGTTCTAGTTATTTTCTAGGTTAAAAGACATAGTAGCTAAAAGCATATTACTGAACATAAGGAGATGAGATATGTTTCCTTTTTTATTTTAAAAAAAGCCCCAAACCTGTCACAACCATGTTCTGAATCGATCATCTTTGCAAAGATTAGCATTTGGCTTGTAACACTAGGGAAGTGACAAGATGGACATAATGACGCAAGTCCTGAGTAATGTTAGTGTATGTCAAACAATGTAACTTTAGGTTGGGGCATTAATTCATGGCTGCTGTTTAATCCTTCAGAAAACAGACTTGAAGGAAAACCTAATTAAAACTTCAGTTTACTCATCTTTCTCCTGCATGTTATAGGCTGCTGCTGATTTCGAATTGCAAGAGGAGGAAAAGGAAGAACAGGGAAGTTATTCAAGAAGAAAGCTAGTTTCTAACTGGTATCGTTATGAAGATGCTGAGAAGGAAATACAAAGCGACAGTAGTGAATCTCAGCGTGGGACAGACTTTAGTGTTCTGCTTAGCTCTGCAGGTAAGCAATAGAATTCCAAATAACAGTTAATTTTATATTCTTCAGATTTCATATTTGGAACTTCTCACTCTCATTACTGGCAATGAAAAACTCAATGGAAGGTTACTTGAGTGTTCTTTTAAGCGCAGAAAAGAAAAAATATATTTTCCCCTCCTAGTCAGGCCCTGGATGGCAGCAGCCATAATCTGCTAAGCGGGGGGGGGGGGGGGGACCACGTAGGCTCTCTGCCCTGGCCCATTAGCATTTGACCTAATGGAATTCATAGTGTCATCAAAAGACCCCTTTTGTTCTAAATCATGCTCAAGAATTCAAGGATCTCAATAATAAAGGGAAAACTCCCCTTTTCTGCCTAGAAACAATCCCTCCCTGGCACCAAGGTTCTGAGATACCCCAGAAGAAGTGTCAATAGTTAGCCTCTTTTGTTTAGCTTAAGTCAGGGCCATAAAAGGCACATTTAGATAAGAGAATAGGAACATCCGAGGAACAGGATGTCAATAGTGTGAAATATGCTAAATCAGGTCAAACTACGGATCTAAATCTCTGCATGTTTTGGGAACATTAAGAACATCTCCTGGCATATTGATGACTTAATTGTGACACTTATGCTGTAATTCTAGCTGCACCGATTGGTCTTTTGACTCTTTTGATGTACTCTGGCTTGTACCCTTTATAAACCCTTGGTTTTGACCACTTGGGCGCAACTCTCCTGATTCTAGAGGAGCCCTTGTTGGTCTGAATAAAATTATTTCTTTAGTTTTATTCCTTTGTCGGTTTGGCTCATTTGCCTCTGATTCTGTACCCCGAACCTGCGGTAACATTCTTACTGCTTAAAAGTCCGTAGAATCTCACAGACTAGTTGAGTGGTGTTTTATGGCAAAAAGTATTTCAAGGCAGAATAGTCATGATACACTTCCATGGTAAGTTTTTTTAAAAAACTTGGACAGTAACAATCTCAACAATTGTAGGATGCTATACAAATCCATTAGTGATAATCTTGACTCATGTGTCCCTTTGTGATTTCACTGCAATTTTGTCAAATGTTAACTTTATTCTTGGTCTAATCTGGCTTGCAGGCCAAAAATTGGAATGCCTTTGGGCTTTATTTTCATTATAGGTAAATTTGTTCCATTCTGAAAGAGAGCAACATAAGATATTTTTATTTTGGGGGTTTAAGCTTCAAAGTGAAATTACAAGAAAACAGTTGATGTTACTACCTCACCTTTTTTCACGTTAACTTTAGTTAGTGAAGGTCCTTTCCTCTCAAAATGAACCTATGTTTTAAAATGAACAGGAAGAACGGGGTGGGGATGGGAGGGCATCCCTGCTGATTTCTTCTTTCTTACCACAGCCCCCAGTTCTGCATCCTTTTCATTCCCCACTACCCCATATCCCATCAGTAGCTTTTTGGGTGTACAAAACAAATACCCAACTACATAAAACACTCCATACTGTGCCATGGAGAGAAACACATCTTAGCGTGCGTGACATGCCTCTGAAGATGCCAGCCATAGATGTGGGCAAAACGTTAGAAGCTAAAACTACCAGAGCACAGCCACACAGCCCCCCAGAAAACAAAATTGCCAGTTGATTCTGGCCATGAAAGCCTTCAACAATACATTGATACAATCTTTTCTTGCCACTTCAAGTAAGAAAGCCAGTTAAAAATGAAACAAACTGTTTTGGGGCTGTAGTGTGATGCAGAAAATATGCGATATTAATGTTTATATACAAATATTAAAAGGAATACAAGTTACTTTAGCCAGAGATGTTTTCTGAAGAATTAAGAGTGATATGAAGATTTTAATTTATTGTAATTCAGGAAATATCTCAGTAGGGGCAAACTGAGTATTTTGAAGATGTTCAGTTTCTGAGTAGTTCTGTACAAGATATTCCTTAATGAGGAACGCAGACATGAGCTCTTCATAAGTGTGCTTTGCAACAGGTCTGGAGAAAATGTCCTGTCCCTTTAATATTGACTTATTTAAAACAGTTTTATGCTGCATTTATAATTTTGGTCTGGAAGGTGACCCAACAGTTAAAAAATATTAAAAACCAGCAGTAAAAACGAATGTTTTATATAGTAAAAATAAAAATAAAAACATAAACAGTAAAAAAGGTCAGCAGGAGAATGCCAAATGAAGTGAAAAGGTTTTCACCCTCTGGCAGAAGATAAAGGGGGCAGATTAATCTCCTTAATAGAGAATCTAGTAGAGATTAATGTGTTAAAATGGACTGAGGCTTTTTATGGTATATAAGTTAATAACATCACCTAGTAAACAATCTCCTATTATAGGGACAGGACACTCCCCCCCCCCCCCAGGTGGTTAGCAACCCAATGAGTCTTATTCAGTTACGAGAGGGCAGTGTAAGGTACCTTACAGTGTAAGGTACTGTGTGTTTTCATGACTATTGATGTGTGCTCTCTCTCTCTCTCTCTCTCTCTCTCTCTCTCTCTCTCTCTCCTCTCCAAATGTTCTGCAACATAGCCTTATTCTTTTTTAAAAGCTTTTTTGCTACTTTGGTGTTCTTTCATTAAAAACCTAAAAGATACACATGGTAGTTCAAAGTGGTTTGGTTCTCTTATTTCCTTTTGATCTAGTGGTCACAGGCTGATAACAAGCGAGTGCCATAAGTGAATCATCTTTTTTTTTTAAGAGAAGGTGCTTTTATAGTTTTGCTAGTGTTGTTTTCACCAGAACATGATGTACCTATACATGATAACAGCTGAGGAAATCAACTAAAATCCCACTAAAATATATGGTGCATATGACAGGTGATATGCTTCTATAAATGAGTTTTATATAACTGTAAATTGCCTTGCTTGCTTTCTTGATTGGCAAGACAGTCTATACATTTTAAACATAAGCAAATCCTAATTTAGGAGATGGGTCTCTTTACGGTATCAGTATGAAAACAAAAACAATGAGCCTACAGTTGAGATTGTTGGGAGTTTAATGACCAGTAAAGTGATCCTATGTGTGTATAAAATGCTGTCAAATCATGGACTGGTGGCGACCCCATATTCAGATGATACACTACTACAGAAAATGGTTACATACATGAGTAAGTCAATGGCTTAAATCCTGGAAGCCAGGTTGAGAGCATTTGGGTAAAAATTAAGGGGGAGAGAAACATCAGTGATCTCATTGTGGAGGTCTAATACAGACCCCCAAGCCAGATTGAAGTGCTGTATCATGCCTTCCTGGAACAGATGACCAAACTTTCAGAAAGTAGAAAAGTGGTAGTAATGGGAGATTTCAATTATCATATTTGTTGGAAGTCAAACTCTGTCCAACAAATTCCTCACTTACCTTGCAGACAGTTTCATGGTCCAGAAGGTGGAAACACTGTTATTTAAAAGACAGTCAAATATTTGTGAATAAATGTAACTTGGAAATTTATTTGTGAATAAATGTTACTTCCCTAAATTATAATCTTTATTTTAAAAATTACCAAAAAGTTTGAAGAAGTATAAATGAAGCTATATGGAAATAGGAGAAGCTGATCATTTTGTGGTTGAAAGAATATCAGCAGTAAAAATTAATATCTTACCAAAACATATTTTTCTATATTGAATGTTGCCTATCCATAGAGGATGCAGTTCAAAGAAACTGACAGAGAACTTCAACCAAGTTTATATGAAACAGGAAGAAATCAAGGATAAGACTGAAGTTATTGCAAGATGAAAAAAGCCCTAGGTCTTGCAGTACAAAATATTAAACTGTATCGGCAAGTCGCAGCATTAGTTTGGCTATCAGGTTGGATTACTGACCTGCAAAGGAGGAGTGTAAAACTGGAAACAACAGATATCAAAGAAGGGATACATAATTATTTATGGATAAAAAGTAATTGAGAACCATTCAATGGACAGAATGCCTATTCTAAGAGATACCTTATGTAAAGTATGGTTTCATTGCAGAGGAAGAATAAGTCCTCCAATTTCACCACTGACTTCCCCACTTAACTCCTATTGTGATAACTGTATAAAGGTGAAAATGTATAATTTAACCTATGAGGATATGATGGATAGACAAGGAAGAATAAAGCCTTGGCAATCAATTAAGGATGAGGGAACGAATATTCTTTATTTATCATATTATCAAATGGTTGCAATGTTGATATAACAGTTAATTTAAAAGGTAGACATTTGAGGAGAAAAACAATTGCTTGAGATATATATTTTTGTTAGGGAAAATTTATAGATTGTTATTGCAATATATCAGGGCACCCCCCCTTGGACCGGCAGCAGCCCAGCCCTCCAGGAGTAAGCAGAGCCTGCCGTTCACCCGCCTGCCCACCCTCCCTGCGTTGCGCAAAGTTCCTAGTCCCTTATAACTTAGGAGACCATCCTGCCCACCTGCTGGCAGCGCTTGGAGGGGATTCTGCCCCTGGGCTGCCATGCATCAGACCCTGCGCCATGCAGCCTGTGACTGGCTGGGCCAAGGGCCTTGCGGATGCAGCAGTCCTCTAGAGAGGTTCTTCATGGGTGTCTGCTGGCCTCTACACCATGTTGAGTTCGCAAGGCTGGCAGAAGCAGAGCTGCCCCCTCTGCCTTGTCTTGCTGAGCCAAGCCCCTCTTCACAGCCTGCCGGTGGGTGAGGCAGAAAAACGTTTGAGCACCTCTGCAGCTGGCCGAGATCCATCGCACTGCCGCAGTTAGGAACTTGGCCTGAAAGGTAGTGCCATCACCAGGAGGATTATTCGGGTTTGAACTGGGAGGAGTGGATTATTCAGCCTGGAGATGCCCACCCCCCACATCTGAAACTCTCGGAGCAGCCCAACAAGGAGAACACCACTGCTTCTTCTGCCCTTCACAATTTGGGTGTGTGTGTGCAATTTTCGTGGAACCCGGGCATCGTTTGATGCAAGTACACCACTGAACAAGTAAAAGACTGATGGTAAAACAGATTCAAAATCTTGGAGAAAATCTAAGTATGAATTAATGGGAGAGTCTTTTGACAAAATGGAAAGCAGACCACCCAGATCTTATAGAATTCATGAACAAATTAATAGAATACTCAACATTGGCAAAGCTAATGTCTTTGGTATATAACAAATGGTCTACAGAGTATGACAAAAAATGGAATGCCTTTTTGGACTCTATACACCCAAGACTTGGATAACCAGGGTCAACAATGATCATATGTTTAAGAACAAAATTTTGTGCTGAGGTCATATTAGACCTGGAAACTTATCAAATGTATATTCAAATTTATGCCCTGTTTCAAGTTTCTTTTCACATTTATACCCCACCCTCCACAGATGCCGGGCCCCCTCCCCTCCCCTCCCTTTCCTCCCCTTCCTTGCATGCCACCCCTCCCAGACAACCGGACAGGAGTGAGGGGGAGGGGAGGCATTCAAGTGAAGGGGAGGGAGGGAGGGGAGTGAGTGAGGAGTGGCATGCAAGGGAGGTGAGGGAGGGGGAGGGGGCCCGGCATCTGGACATGACCCACCCACCCTAGTGCAGGGAAGGGGAGGGAGGGGGAGGAGTGCCATTCAAGGGACGAGGAGTGAGGGAGGGGAGTGAGTGAGGGGTGGCATGCAAGGGAGGGAGAGGGAGGGGATGCCAGCCACAGATGCAGGTAAAACGTCAGGAGAAATGCTACTAGAACATGGCCATACAGCCAGGAAACCACACAACACCCCAGTGATTCCAGCCTTGAAAGCCTTCGACAATATATTTCTGTTTCTTCAAAGTTTTGTATTTGATTTATGCCAATAAAGGTAGACTGACCAACTTCATGAAAATATTTTTAAAAGTTCTCCCCTGCTCCCCTTCTACACTTGATTCCTAGATTTCAATATTTTGGCTTACAGCAGGTAAAGTGCATGGATGGAAGACTCTGCCAAACTTCCACTATTGGGGAACATGTAGTTAAATAGACTTCCCCCCCCTATATATTTGTTGGTATGGGAACTAGTGAGTTAGCAGAACCAATGTTGATTGCTATCCTTATTAAAAATTATTGGTTGATCACAGCTGTTGGTTTTTATGGTGATACAGGGAAACTGTCTCCAGGTTGTACTCACCCTTTTCTCTTGTTGCCTACTGTGAGTATATATAGTAAGCATACAAGGAAGGCTCTCTTTTGCTTATGAATAGACTGTCTTACCTTTCTTCCCTAGGTGAGCAAATGCATCCTTGGGGGACCAGACATTAACAAGCAATTCTAAAAACACTGTGTTTATCCCATAATTATTCTTTATGCCACTATAAGAAAATTGCAAGAGTCTGCCTAGGAGGAAAATTTTCATATTTTGGTATTCATTTGCATCAGACAATGAGGATACTTTATTGGTCAATATATTATTGGGGATTTCTGTGGAAACTTAAACCTTGGCTGGCCCATTTCGTGTCTGTGTATGAGAAATATAATATGAAGATTTATTTAATGTATAATTTTGCAGCTACTACAAAATCTTTTCTGGGGATGTAATTTAACTTAATGAAAATATGATACGATAACATTTACTGCTTAATTAAATGAGGCTGTGATATTAGAATTCCCTCAAGATTTACAGAGGTGTTAATGTTTATTAAAATCTCTACTTAAATAATTATTTTTTAGTACATGTAGCTTTTCCATTCAGGAAATTGAATCAGCAGAGACACTGTGTTTCTGTTTGTTTTTAGCTGTTGTGAGTTAATTTTTTTATAGCATGTGTGTTGCATATTTCCACAAGACAGTGCAGTGGAACAAATTATCTTGTTCTCCCCCACTTTTTCAAGTGCTGACACAGTCGGGGGGTGGGGGTGGGGGTGGGGCTTTTGGGCTCTTGAAAAGGTATATGGGTATGTGTGTTGGGGGTGGGGGAAATTGACTGATTCTTCCATTCTATGGATTTGATCAGGATCGGGCCCTTGTGGAATTTTTTAATGACCAAGTTTTGCTCTAAAATGCTATCAGCATCCAACCTGTAGCCACCCTAATTTCAAGCTTGGCCCTCAATGTTAAGATGTAATATCAGAGAAGAGTCGCAGGAAGGTATTTTTACATGTGGGTGTCATTTAAGTTTTATGATTTTATTGTTCAAGACCTCTGTCTAAGAACAGGAAGTGGAGGGGAGGGAAGGAAGGAAGGAAGGAAGGAAGGAAGGAAGGAAGGAAGGAAGGAAGGAAGGAAGGAAGGAAGGAAGGAAGGAAGGAAGGAAGGAAGGAAGGAAGGAAGGAAGGAAGGAAGGAAGGAAGGAAGGAAGGAAGGAAGGAAGGAAGGAAGGAAGGAAGGAAGGAAGGAAGGAAGGAAGGAAGGAAGGAATATCCTTCCTAGGCTAATGATACTGTAAATTTCAATACTGATGCAGAGACTATGCTGGGTTTTTTTGGGAGGAGGGAAGTGGGTCAGAACTTCAAGGATACCATGACAACAGAGAGTCTGTTTCATTTGACATTAGATCCTGCGCATGTGAGCTGGGCATGTTCTGGATATGGAGTGTTGGTAAAGATGCGAGGTTGATCTGGATGTGGAGGAGTTGTATGTGATTCTGTTGTCCTGGGCAGATCATTTCCTGGTAGAGATTTGACTTACAGCTTCACATATCCCCTGCAGGCAGAGGGTCAATTGTGATGGCAGATCCAAGTGTTGGGTGATTGTTCTGGGGTATTTTCCAGCTGGAATGTCTGGCAGGCATGTCAAGAAACTTTTAGCTTCTGAAAACGGGATACCATATAGGGAAGAGATGGGATCACTCCTGGTTTATCCAATTTCCCCACTTTCACTTTACCATGTATTTGGTGAGCCAATTTAATTATCATGTGTTAAGAGACCATAACATTCAAATGTAATAACTTCTGCTATTATAAACTCGTAAAAGGCTTATAAACCACTGAAAGAAAACACAACCATACAAGTAATTACATTTCATGTTTGCTATCCGTAAATAAATGCTTTAATATGCACAAGAAAAGGTTGCTGAACTTTTTTTGTACTGATATTAGGTAACTAATAGTGAGAGTATTAGTAGTGAAAACACAACAAAAAACCAATAAAATGATAAAAATTCTGGGGTGCTGTGTGGTTTCCGGGCTATATGGCCGTGTTCTAGCAGCATCCTCTGAAGATGCCAGCCACAGATGCAGGCGAAACATCAGGAGAAAATGCTGCTAGAACACGGCCATACAGCCCGGAAACCACACAGCACCCCAGTGATTCCAGCCGTGAAAGCCTTCGACAATACATTGATAAAATTTCATTCATAGTAAATGTTCCTATGAAATATGGAAAACAAAAATAAAATACAAGCCATCACTTCAGACTAGTAACAAAATACAGAGTTGTGCAGGAGTGATCCGTCACGGTTACATTTAACCCTGAAAAGCATGACAGTGCATCTTTAAGATGTCAAACAAAATGTACTCTACTACTCACATATTCTACCCTTCATGAAATCCCTCTTGTGCTCATACAGCAACTGGGAAAACAAGTTTATTGATCTCTAGTGGTTCACCATGTGTTGTCAGTGGCCTGTATATGGGTTAGTGGAGCTCAGGAGAATATCAGTGGTATGTTGTTCCTGGCTGTAACCTGCCCCAACTATTCATTTATGGTAGTGATGGAAAATGCTTTCACATTGCAGCCAGCTTACACTGACCCTGTAGGTGGTTTGCCATTGCATATTGCCCCCCCGAACCCCCCCCCCCATAAAAAAATCTATACCTACGTCCCTGGTAGCAATGGAAAGTCCTAATTAGGGGGAGGGTGTGTGTCTGTTCTTCTTTCAATATTTCCTTTGCCTCCTGCCCCCCCCCCCCGGTGCCACTGGCTTTTTGCCATTTGATCTTTAATCAGTAGTGGCTACATTCCTATAGTGTAATGATTCTCTAATATAGCTACTGTCATTTTTAAAAGTCAGTGGAAAGGCCTCTAGTGGCATGGAAGTGGGATGGGCACAAGCAGAAATGTGCCAATATGGTTGGGAAGGTGTTGAAATCCTATCCATGTGTTTAGCAGGCTTGTGAGTGCCATTTTTCTGAAAAGAGTTTAACAAAGCTGGTATGGGAAAGAATAGACCAAAACAGGGGAAACCACAGAAGTAGACCGTTGGAGGATGACTGAAAGACAAAGTTGTGTGGAAGCTTAAAAATAAAATAACTATAATTTTAGGCCTAAGTCAAAGCAAAACGAGTCTTGAAACCATTTCCTCACACAAAGTGACTTGCAAAGTTGAAACACAGAAAACAGAATATTCATAAAACCCTTGAGTACACAGACTGAAACAAAATAAAAACCAGACATGACACATACCGTATATACTCGTGTATAAGTCGACCCGCATGTAAGTCGAGGCACCTAATTTTACCACAAAAAGCTGGGAAAACTTATTGACTCGCATATATGTCGAGGGTGGGAAATGCAGCAGCTGCTAGTAAATTTCAAAAATAAAAATAGATACCAATAAAATTACATCAATTGAGGCATCAGTAGGTTAAATGTTTTTGAATATTTGTTTCAAAGAAAAACAGTAAACTGGCTCTGTAAGTGGAAAAGAGGGTCAACAAGAATATGGTATCAACAACAACTTTAAAAGTACAAAGACCTTAGCTCAATCAGCAACCAAGCTAAAACACAAGAGTTAAAATCCTTCAAAATTGGATTCCTCCTCATCATCTGTATGTCCAAATGTAACCCAACTTAGTTTTTAAGAGGGATATTATCAGAAATGGAAAATCTACTATTACCCTGTTTCCCTTAATATAAGACATCCCTGAAAAATAAGACATAGTAGAGGTTTTGCTGAAGTGCGAAATATAAGGCATCCCCCGAAAGTAAGACATAGCAAAGTTTTTGTTTGGAAGCATGCCCGACGAACAGAACACAGGAAAAACAAGACATCCCCTGAAAATAAGACATAGCACATCTTTGGGAGCAAAAATTAATATAAGACACTGTCTTATATTTGGGGAAACACGGTAGCTTCCATTGTAAACAATGGGGGATGGGGCACCTTTTTGGGGATCAATAACTTTGGATCCCCTGACCCAAACTTCACCAAACCTGGCTGTTATCATAAAGAGACTCTCCTGATGAGACCAGCCAGGTTTGGTGAAGTTTGGTTCAGAGGGTCCAAAGTTATGGACCCTCAAAAGGGTAGCCCCATCTACTAATAGCTCCCATTGAAAACAATGGGGAATGGGGCACCTCCTTTGGGGGTCCATAACTTTGGACCCCCTGAACCAAACTTTACCAAACTTGGCTGGTATCATCAGGAGTGTCTTCTGAGGGTACCCTGAAAGTTTGGTGCCGCTAGCATAAAAACTGCGCCCCCTGCTGGCCGGCAAAGTAAAAACACACAATTTTTTTTAATGACTCGCATATAAGTCGAGGGGAACTTTTTCAGCATTAAAAATGTGCTGAAAAATTCGACTTATACATGAGTATATACGGTACTTTACATCTGAAGGATACGGCCAAGTCTGTATTTGAGACCTTGTCCATATATTTTGATTTTTTTTCTCCACCACCATGACAGCCAGGAACATAATAATGTTCAGTGTTCTAAGAGAGGACACAATGCACACAGACCTGTTGAGAATTTTGAACTCAAAATGCAAATTTCTACTTCTTTTGGTGTATTTTAGAGCCAGCAGGATATATCATTATAGTGTTAGAATAAGACTGGACTGACTGAATTAGTAGCTTATTCATGCGTTTCTCTGTGTATTTGTTTACTAAGTGAACAGAATGTTGCTTTGTTTTTGAACAGCCTGTTGAAGCTCTGGCAGTTTTTGCAAGCTGTTTCTATTGAACTGCTAGAAATATTACATCTTAGCAAAGCTTTAATGAATCTACTTGGTTAAGCAAAGCAATGAATGAACTACTGATTCATTGTTTGGAGCAGAAATCTAGATTTTTTTTCTGTTTTAAAAATAATTTTGTTTCATGATTTAAAGCTGGATTTTAGACAGCAGTCTGAAGCTTTTCTCCTTCTGAAATAATACTGACATAGATGAGGTGAACTTCAGGTCTCTTGTAGAGCCTTCTGGGAATAAATCTTGGATTAAATATCTAGTCATGCAGAAGAAACAAAAGAAGTGGAAGTAATGGAATAACTTGGCCAGGTCTGAAGATTTTCAGTGTTCGAAGAGTTGCCCTCAGTTACTTGTTGATCTGTCTGACTTAAGCGTCTAAAAATAGATTTTTTGCCTCAGTCCACATCTTATTTAAACCTGCATAGGCTAGCAATAATCTGTGTAACTCAGCCAGTTTTACTTCATTTTAACTTGATTTGTGGATCATATTCCCCTTACGTGTTTTCAATTATTATAACTCTTTTCTGCTGAGAAACTGGTAAATGGTATACTATTGAATAATGTGCTGTTATGTACTGTACAAATATAAGAGTTCTGTATCACAAGGATTTCCTAGCCCCATAATCATTCTGGTGGTTAAATCCAAGTATTTTGGCTAGCCTCCTGGCATAATAAATGTCTTTTGTTTTCACACTTCTTTTTAGGTGACTAGGCAGTGGGGAAAACATTTGATATAGCTGTGTTAGTCCATGGCAAACTCCAGAAACAAAAGCCATGTAAGATCAACCAAAATAACATAACACAGAGTGCGAAGTTTCAAGTTCTCCAGAACTTAACAGACTGGATGTTTTTAAAAAGGGGTGTAGGATTAAGATGTTAAGCAGAATGTTTTGCTGACTTCACTAGGCATAGTTTGTGGCTAGTATAAACTTGTCCCTTGTTGAGAACAAGAAGCAAAAATGGTAGCCTTCCAAGTGAAAAAGAATCCAGTGCTTTTCCTTTGCTCTTGACCTTTACGTTGGACACATTTGGCACCAGAGACATCTGCTCAACTACTGATTGTTTTATTTTCATTTAGATGACTTCTTATTCCCAGGAAGGGTGCAACCTAATACTAGCTACACCCTGTGCACAGTGAAGTCAAGGAAGCACACAGGAATGTCAATTGCCAACCTTCAGGTTAGAGCTTTAAATCAGGTGGAATTACATCTGATTTCTAACAACAGAGATCAGTTGCTCAAGAGGGACTGATTACTATGGTTGGGAGATCTGTTGTGATTGCAGGAGAGCTGCTGCTGCTTCCACTGCTATGTGTGTAGAGGATGCAAAAACATAAAAACAACAATTGAAAATTGAAACGAAGCAGAAATCACTGAGGGAACATCAAACAAAACAAAAAGGTCTTCATACATCGGTAGAAAGGGACAAATGAGGGCCTCTGAGGGGAGTGTTCCAGAGTTTTGGTGTCATGACGAAGGCCAGGCTGCCTCCTGTCTAGTCTCATCACCTGAAGATAGTTGCAGTAGTACAGGTAAGTTCAGACTTTAAAAGGTAATTAAAGCTGAAGAAGCAGGAAACAGTGATGGAGCTACTAATTGCCTGCTGTAGTCTCAAGCTCGAAGAACTAGCTCTTGATGATAGGGGTGCAAAGAATTCTTTCTTGCTTCACATAAGTGGATTCCGTATGGGCCAAAAACATCGGTGTGAAAACGGTGGAAACCCTTTTACACCGTTTTAAACCCTTTTACACCGTTTTCACACTGCTGTTTTTGGCCCATGCGAAATCCGCCATAGTTGTGAATCATAGCTGTGAGGACAACTTTTAGTGAGTGAGTATCATTAGAGTCGTTAGTCCCTCTTTCCCTATCAGAAGCATATAGCTGCTTGAAAACTAAGCTATTAGAACAAGAGTATCGGGATATGATAACAGCTGCGAGGAAAACGTGTTCCCCCCTGACCCTGCTTATTCCAATTGAACAAGGACACATGGCCAATTATTTACAGTGGATCACCAACCCTAAATTAAGAAGAGCTTTAACACTGGCCAGATTCAATCTAATGCCTTCTATGCTGCTCTATGGCAGATATCAACAAATTGATAAACAGAGGAGGCTATGTCCATGCAATATGGGTCAGGTGGAGACACTTTCGATCATACCCTCTTTTTTTCATTGTGTAAGGTTTGCAAAAATCAGAATGTCACAATCTGCACTTATCCCATTTCTGTATAACAATCTAACTGATGCTCTTAAGATACCTATGCTTTTGAACAACATGGATCCCACAGTGTGTGAGAATGTTGCAAAATTTCTGCTAACAATAATAGACGTAAGTCTAGATGAATACCAACCAATGTCTATGTATTATGACCACATATAGCCAGCAGTAATTTTTCTAGCTTCTGTCAGTATCCGATGACGTTTAAGTGAGTTAACTTAGCTGAAGGAATGTCCTATAGTTACAGAAGGACCATGTATATATTTTAGTATTTAGTATTTTAGTACCAGTGTCTATAATTATGAGCAATAATGGGCAAATTTTGTATGCTGATTTTGTATGTTTATTTTATGCCAATAAAGGCTTGTGATTAGTGAGTGAGTATGAGCTGGTTTCTGGAAAAAATATTCTGTAACCAAACAATCTTGTCAATAGTGACTGAGGTCTTTCAAATGTGATAGTATTCTGAACTCCACCCACCTGACTAGCCCAGTTATGTCCATCTAAGAGTCCTTCTGATGGGCAGCCCAATCCAAAGGGGGGGGGGGTAGAGCAATGGCTGGGGACGACATCATAGCAGTGCACCTGTGCCAATAGAGTTTCAGGTGGTGTGGGAACAGGGGAAAGTGGAAAAAACCCAGCCACCTGAAAATTCACCCGAGGAGAAGACCGACTTATGCCACACGTTTTGGTGGTGTAAGTTGGCTGCCATCATAGGGGGCATTCCTGGACTGAAAGTCTTTTGGGAGCCATCTAAAATTCGCTCTGCTTCCAAGGACATTGCTGGAATGAAACTGTGAAGTGGATGAAGAAAATTCTAATGTATTAACAACCTGAAAATATGTTGCTATTTTGAAAATAACTATTTTTTTGGCTTTTAACTTGTTTCTACAGTTTTCAATGTTACACTGAAGCAATGAATTGTAGGATACCTAGCTTTGCTTGGCAACAGAAAATATAGCTTTTTCAAACAAAGCAGTCATTTGTGTATTGTGACAGTATATGAAATAAACGTAGAAAATGGGAATGAAGTATATCTGATTAGTGATTTTATAAGTAAATCTGTAGTGCTTGGAACTATAATTGGGGTATTTGGGGATACCAGTAAATAACTAAATTGGTAAACATTCTGTGTAAGAAACAAAGGAGAGGATTTCAAAATCTCCACACAATTTCATTCAGGTGCTTCAGTTGGAAATAAAGAAAGATGTATTTGATTTTCCATAATGAAAGTCAGAACATCCTGATAACACAATGGTACGAAAGGGAAGGAGCATCTTGTACCATGTCTAGGAATATGCTTAGCTGTAATCATTTTGTGGCATGTCGTATGTCAACAGATGCAGAATCCACAGTTTAATCAGAGTTCTGAGAACATTTGCCGTTATTTAAATGTGAACACTTTGCTCTAGTTTGTGCAGCAAAGGCTAGAAGTATATTGTCTCTTCCTGCTAAACTTTTAGGCTGCTTTACACATGGCGATCTTTCTGACAACACATTGAAGGAGGAAAAAGGATGTACCCATCTTGTATGATGAATGCACATCTTTTTGCACCTGGTAGACTTCTAAAAAGTTCTGTCAGGGTAGAAGGAAGTTTTATAACACCTCCCCATCTCTTACTCCCCCTCTTATTCCCTCTCCAGGAGTTTACAATTCAACACATGTTTCTATCTCTTCACATAACTGTAGTTACAGAATTTGAATTTTTATGGCTTCATAATATTTTTTAAAAGTTCAGAGTTGTAGAACCCTTCACATGTCATACACTGATGAAAATCAGTTTCATTCTCTTTGTCAAATGTCTAGTTGAACCTAAGTGGCACCTTGAAACTGGTAGGTGGACTATTTATGTGCAGTCAGTTTCTGAGGCAAAGTTTTTAGCATTGTTGAGTCACTGTAAACTGGGACCTGTATTTGAAAAAAAAAGTTTGTAGTAGGAGGCAGGGAGTACATGATAGGCTTGGGCTGATGGGAACCAGGCATTGTGTCTTATTGGGAGAAGATAGTTTGTACTATGTACAGGACGGAGGCTGACATAACTTAAGAAGCTTATCAAGGACTCCCAATCAGTTTACAAAGCTTCAGCCCACACCTTCCCCTTCCCCCAGTACCACTTCAGTTATATATGTCTTTAAAATGTATCACATGATAGCTATGAACAATTACAAGTCTCTAAATCAGTCTTTGATATTTGGCTCTTAGAACTGCTTGATAAGTTGTTTAAATCCTGTGGAAGAACTCACTGAATAAAATGGTAGAAAAATCTTTCTATGTCTGTCCCCCCTCCCCCAATTGCTTGTCATGAAAATCCTGGGAAGACAGCATAAAAAGTTTCATGAATAAACTAGCGGGCCCCGGCCACGCGTTGCTGTGGCAATTGTCCTCCTCAACACAGTCCGCAACCCACACAGATGTCCATGCAGGTCCAATGATCCCCAGCATAGCCTTTTGGGAGCAGCAGTGGCGTAGTGGCTAAGAGCAGGTGCACTCTGATCTGGAGGAACCGGGTTTGATTCCCAGCTCTGCAGCTTGAGTTGTGGAGGCTTATCTGGGGAATTCAGATTAGCCTGTGAACTCCCACACACACTAGCTGTGTGACCTTGGGCTAGACACAGCTTTTCGGAGCTCTCTCAGCCCCACCCACCTCTCAGGGGGGGGGGGGGGTGTTTGTTGTGAGGGTGAAGGGCAAAGGAGGTTATGTAAAGCCTTTGAGTCTCCTGCAGGAGAGAAAGGGGGGATATAAATCCAAACTACTACTACTACTACTACTACTACTACTACTACTACTACTACTACTACTACTACTACTACTACTACTACTACTTCTTCTTCTTCTTCTTCTTCTTCTTCTTCTTCTTCTTCTTCTTCTTCTTCTTCTTCTTCTTCTTCTTCTTCTTCTTCTTCTTCTTCTTCTTCTTCTTCTTCTTCTTCTTCTTCTTCTTCTTCTTCTTCTTCTTCTTCTTCTTCTATGGTGTTGCCTTGGTTTTTAGTATAAGGTAACCCTTTCCATTCCACAATGGAACTGTCCAGAGTGCGAACTCCACTGTCCATGAGGCTGGTTGACACGCACAGTCCTGGCTTGGGTAAGGCAGAACTGGGGCAAGCAGGCTATCCCAGTCAGGCAGCAGAGGCAGGGTGGTGAGGCACTCAGATCGAGGCCAGCTCCCTGGGTTTTTAAAGGGCCACATGCAAAAGAAGTGGAGCCAGTGAGTGTTTGGATTACGCCCCCACCCAGCGGATTTTCTTAGAAGAAAAAAGAGCAAGAAGCTCCAGCTTGCTTTCAGTAAAAGAGAGCTGTGGCGAATATGGGTGAGGAAGTGGGTAAATGGTGGTTGGATGTGAGGGAGGGCAGAGTGAGGTGTATGAGGATAAAGTGGATGTGTATGAGAGTATGTATGTTGTGTGGTAGTATTGGGTGAGGCACAGAGAGTGAAAGTTACCTGCATGTGTGTGTAGAGGGGAACCCCACCTGACGTCTCACACGGCAAAGTGTGTATGTGTTTCACTTCCACTCGTATTACCTACCAATATTACCTATTTACTGTTTTTACTGGTCATCTCTGGCCATCTCTGTGAACATTCTAAGGGCATACCAAGCCCTCAGGCCACAGACATGCTGCACGAACATTCTACTAGTCACAGTTAAACACAGCCAGCTTCATGGCCTGATGCGCCAGGAAAAAGACGTTTTACCTGGCTCAGGTATGGACTTTTGGCAATTTGAAGGTCCGATTACCTGCCCGCAACAGGGAGGGATGTCATGTGAAAAGATCTGATTTGCCAACCCTTCCTACACACTTTTCTGCTACATCCAACTTCATAATTTTCTTAATTGCTTAGGAACCAGTTACAATTATGTGGATTCAATGGCCAGATTACATTTCTGGTCAACTCTTGTGCCATAATATGTTTGAGAAATTTATCTTATTGAAAACATAGAATCAAACAGTTGGAAGAGACCCCATGGGCCAGCAAGTCCAACCCCCTGCAATGCAGGAACACATAATCAAGGGACTCCTGAAAGATAGCCATCCAGTCTCTGTTTAAAAACCTCCAAAGAAGGAGACTCCACCACACTCCGAGGTAGGGCATTCCACTGTCAAACAACCCTTACCGTCATGACATTTTTCCTGATGTTTAGGTGGACTCTCTTTTCCTTCACCTTGGACTCATTACTCCTGGTCCTAGTCTCTGGAGCAGCAGAAAACAAGCTTGCTCTCTCACCAACAGGACATCCCTTCAAATATCTAAACATGGCTATCATGTCACCTCTTAACCTTCTCTTCACCAAACTAAACATACCCAGCTCCCTAAGACTCTCCTTGTAGGGCATGGATTCCAGACCTTTTACCATTTTGGTGGCCCTCTTCTGGACCCGTTCCAGCTTGTCAATATCCTTCTTGAATTGCGGTGCCCAGAATTGTACACAATATTCCAGTTGAGGTCTAACCAATGCAGAATAGAGAGGTACAATTACATCCCTCAATCCAGACACTATACTCCTATTGATACAGCCCAGAATCTCATTTCTTGGCCGCCGCATCACGCTTCTGATTCATGTTCAGTTCAGTCTAAGACTCCCAGATCCCTTTCGCACTTATTGTTGTCTAGTCAGGTGTCACCTGTCCTATATCTGCGCATTTCATTTTTTCTGCCTAAGTGCAGTATCATATATTTTTCCCTATTGAAATTCATTTTGTTTGTTTTGGCCCAGCTCTCTAATCTATCCAGGTCATTTTGACTCTGTCCTCTGGGATATTAGCTACCCCTTCTATTTTAGTGTCATCTGCAAATTTGATTAGCATGCTCTGTATTCCATAATCCAAGTCATTGATAAAAATATTGAATAGCACTTGGCCCAGGACAGAACCCTGTGGCACCCCACTAGTCACTTCTCTCCAGGATGAAGATGAGCCATTGATGAGCACCCTTTGAGTTTGGTGAGTCAACCAATTAGAAATCTATCTAATAGTAGAATTGTCTAGTCCACATTTCACTAGCTTACTTGAAAGAATATTATGGGGCATATAATGGACATTGATGTGATTGTATTGCTGCATTCCTTTATAAAGTCTAATTACATGCAGAGATAGTTTAAAAGAAATAGAAAAACAAAACCCTCACAGTACTATGGTTGCATGAATCAGTACTTCCATGCTTAATTCTGAAGGAATGTTTCAGCTGTCTTCAAAATATGCCTTTTAATTTTCTACTAAAAGATCTTCTAGCTGAGAGTTGGACTTTTTAATGCAGATTAGTATCATGAACCTTTACTGGCTCCAATTTTTCTTTTAATTGTGGTGTATCAACTCAGAGCTAGGAGGAGGGTTTTTTTGTGTTTGCTGTGCAGGACTGGTAAAGGGAACCCATATGAGGCTGGCCTGTTAAATTTAGTCCAATGCTCTAACTCTGGCTTAGCCAGGTTTCTCTGGAAAGTTCACAGTTAAGGCATGATTATTTATTTATTTATCCAAAACTTTATACTGCATTCTAGTTAAAAGTTTTCAAAGCAACTAACAACATAAAGCAAATCACTACTTGTTTAAAATATATCCTTTTTATAACCGACCAGTCTAGATTTGCAATTTTAATACCACCTCTTCTTTCTCTCTTAAGATGATGTGATGACAGTTAGAAAACTCCAGTAAACTTCAAATGGAGATATCGTTGAAAGAATGGTATTCAGCACAGATGTATGATTTCATTGTATGGCAGAAAGGCACGTTATACATTTTGTAATATGAAATAAATAGTTTTCCAATTAGTGACTGAGTGCTTCTGGGACAGTTTCAGCAACTTTAGTTTGACAGAACCACTAATTCAACATCCTTTGGGGTTGAAGTGTGACTTGTCCACTTCATATTTTTTCCAATTCTTGAGAGTCTGTGCCCTTGCTAGAAGCTTTAACACTCCCTCCCCATTTCTGCATACCGAACAGAGCATCTTGTTGTTCTGGTATGAGAGTTTGGAAGGATTCAAAAATTATTTTCTTTTCTTTTCAAGCTTCTTTTCAAGCTTTCTTTTCAAGCCTCACTGTTGTGACATGATGATAACAAATAATTTAAAAGGGTCTCTCTCTTATTTTTTGGGCATCTTTTGAGATTTGGGACAATCTTCAGGCCAGTATTTCTTCTGTGCAGTGTACTCTCTCTTTTCAAGCGGCTATACTATATTCATTGCATTTTAGATTGCCAGCTTACAGTTGGTTGTTGTCTGCTTTAGCAACTCACAGCTTGAAAGAGCAAACACCTGCTCATTGTGGTGGCTGCCTGTCTCTACTTCTGCTGGGTGCACATTATGTTCTCTGTTGTTGGCCCTGTGCATGCATTTGTTTGCTTAACTTCCATGTAGGTTACAAACCACAGGGCCTGGAATACAGCTTTGTTAATTAATAAAGGAAAATTAGCCATAAGCTTTTGAAGATGAACACCAACAGATATATAATACAATATGGATTTGCCTCTGAATGTAAATAAAGCCCTATGTGTGGTTTACATTTGCAAACTAATATAGGCATAGGCATTTATTTTAACATGACAAGAGAAGTTCCTTCAGTCCTTTTCCGTCAGATGACTGGATGCATCCAATGAATGTCTTTCAAAGTAGAACAAACTGCACCATCCCATACTTCCCTCTCCCTTTAATAACAGTCCTTTCTTAAAAAAATAATGGCAAAGAAGACACTTTGAGTCAGTGACATGTGAATATAGATCATACTCAAAAAGTCTTACAAAATCTCTTCTTTAAAAAAGTTTTAAATAAATAAATAAAATAAAAAATTAATAAAAGTTTTAAATAAATAAAAAAAATTGTAGCATCACTTTAAATAAACAACCCTGCTTGAAATGAACCCCTACTTTAATACAAACATTTATTCATTCATTATACCCTGCCCATTCCTGATTGAAGTTGGGCTTGAGGTGGCTTACAATCACATAAAATAACATATATAAAGTACAATATTAAAATAAGGCTAAAACACTAAAATCAAGGCAGATGGTGGAAATTATAATTCTTTTACTCAGTCTGTAAATAACATCTCTGAAGTTTCATTGATCTTTATCCCAGAGATAAGAGGGGCCACAGGCCAGATGGCAATAGAGCAGGCAAAAAGGGGAAGCGCTGAGACTGAAGTTCAAAACACTAGATGATATTAGGAATTGATTGTTGATCTAAAGTTGATGGTTGGGAGGCCAGTAAGATGGTATGGAGACAGTGGGTGTAGCTAGGAAAAATGGAGCCCGGTGCAAAATTTGAGTTTTGCAGGGGACCCCACATGGGCAGCCGCTGTGATGCTGGAATCTACCCCCAAACAGCATCACCCCCAGATTCTCCTTTTAAATCCACCTTAAAGGGAGAATCTGGGGTCTCCAGTTAAAACAACATTGAAAGTGCTGTTGTTTTGGGGTGGATTCTCCCCCACCCTGAAACAACATCTCTTTCAATGTTTAAACTGGGGACCTCAGATTCTCCCTTTAAATCCATGCCTAAGGGGGTGGATTTAAAAGGGGAATCTGGGGAAATTTGGGGTGTGCCTGCTGCCAGGGGTGAAATTGCTAAGCTAGCAGCACCAATCTTTCAGGGTATCTTTAGGAGACTCTCCTGATGATACCCCCCAGGTTTGGTGAAGTTTGGTTCAGGGAGTCCAAAGTTATGGGCCCTCAAATGTGTAGCCCCCATCTACTATTAGCTCTCATTGGAAACATCAGGAAACATTTGGGTGTCTCCCAAAAATTCCTGAAATTTTGGTGCTGCTAGCCTAAAAACCGTGCCCCTTGCAGGCCAAAAACTGAAAAAACTAAAAAGTACCAAAAAAATCACAAATGAACCTGAATGTTTTGTCACTTCCTCCCGGCGCAATGTGCCCCCCCGTCTCCCTGGTAGCTACGCCTATGGTGGGTGGCCATGTGGAACTAATTAAGATCCTACAGGGCTCTGTTATAAGCCAGCAGAGAGTTCCACCAGGCTGAAGCCAGGGCCGAGAAAGCATACATTTATACAAAATGGCTGCTGGAGCAGGAGGCATTAACCACAAAATGCCAAGGAGTAAGATGATCTTATCAGCTAAGCAGGGTCAGCCTTGGTTAGTGTTTGGATGGGAGACTTCCGAGGAAGTTAAGATCAGAAGCAGGTAACAGCAAACTACCTATATATGTCTCTAACCACAAAGTAACCATAAGTTTGCTGATCAAAGTGGTTTCTTGCCAAAAATACATTTGAGAGACAACCTTAGAACAATACTGAATGTTATGGAGTATTTTGAGAAGCACAGTGACAAACAAGTAGCCCTGCTCTTTCTGGATGCAGAGAAGGCTTTTGACAATGTCTCTTGACAGTTTATGCTTAGTTTATGCTTTGGAAACAAATTTGTGAAGGATATAGATGCAATTCATACTAAACAATATGCTAAAATAACTGTAAATGGGGAAATGTCAGAAAAATGTGAGTTAACAAAAGGTACCAGACAAGGATGTCTTCTCTCAACTCTACTTTTTATATTAATGTTAGAGATTCTTAACAGAAATATAAGAGGTGATAACCAAATAAGGGAACTGAAAGTGAGTAAGCAGCATTAGTGTTAGAAAGCCTTGCAGATGATTTAGCCTTGCAGATGATTTAGAAAATGGAAGTCCAGTTTGACTGATGAAGAATATGAGAGGGAACACAAATGGTGGCAAAAGAGAAGCAAGTTAGCTGTAAGGGAGGCAAAAAAGGATTATGAGGAACGCATGGCTGCGAACATCAAAACCAGCAACAAACAGTTCTTCAAGTACATCAAAAGCAGGAAGCCAGCAAGGGAAGCGGTAGGCCTGTTAGATGACAAAGGAACAAAGGGTGTGCTAAAAGATGGCAGGGAGATTGCAGAGAAGCTGAATGAATTCTTTGCATCTGTCTTCACCCAAGAGGAGGTGAGGAACATTCCTGCACCTGAACCAAGCTTCTTAGGAGGCGAATCCGAGGAACTAGCGAAGATAGTGGTAGACAAGGAAGAAGTTCTGGGAGCCATTGATAAACTAAATGTTACCAAATCCCCTGGCCCAGATTGCATTCATCCAAGAGTTCTTAAAGAGCTCAAGCATGAAATTGCTGATCTTCTCACTTTAATATGCAACTTATCCCTGAAATCAGGCTCCATCCCTGAAGACTGGAAGATGGCCAATGTCACACCAATCTTTAAGAAAGGATCTAGGGGGGACCGAGGAAATTACAGGCCAGTCAGTTTGACATCTGTTCCTGGTAAATTAGTAGAATCTATCATTAAAGATAAAATTATAAAACATGTAGAAAAGCAAGACCTGCTGAGAAAGAGTCAGCATGGCTTTTGCAGAGGCAAATCCTGTCTTACAAACTTACTAGAGTTCTTTGAGGGTGTAAACAGGCATGTGGACAGGGGTGAACCGGTGGACATTGTCTACTTGGATTTCCAAAAGGCTTTTGACAAAGTTCCTCACCAGAGACTGTTGAGAAAACTCAGCAATGAAGGAATAAGAGGGAAGTCCTCCTATGGATTAAAAAACTGGTTGAGAAACAGGAAACAAAGAGTGGGTGTAAATGGGAAGTTCTCACAATGGAGAGATGTCGGGAGTGGTGTCCCCCAAGGATCCGTTTTGGGACCAGTGCTCTTTAACCTATTCATAAATGACCTGGAAGTAGGGGTGGGTAGCGTGGTGGCCAAGTTTGCAGATGATAACAAATTATGTAGGGTGGTGAGAACCACAAAGGATTGCGAAGAGCTCCAAGCGGACCTTGATAAATTAGGTGAGTGGGCTCAGAAATGGCAAATGCAGTTCAATGTAACAAAATGTAAAGTGATGCACATAGGGGCAAAAAATCCAAACTTCACATACACGCTACAGGGGTCAGTGCTATCAGTCACAGACCAGGAAAGGGATTTAGGTGTCTTAGTTGATAGCTCCATGGGAATGTCAACTCAATGCATGGCAGCTGTGAAAAAGGCAAACTCTATGCTGGGGATCATTAGAAAAGGAATTGATAATAAAACTGCAAAGATTGTCATGCCCTTATATAAAGCAGTGGTGCGACCGCACTTGGAGTACTGTGTCCAGTTCTGGTCACCGCATCTCAAAAAGGATATTGAGGAGATAGAAAAAGTGCAGAGAAGGGCAACAAGGATGATTGAGGGACTGGAGCACCTTCCCTATGAGGAGAGGCTGCAGCGTTTGGGACTCTTTAGTTTGGAGAGGAGGCGGCTGAGGGGGGATATGATTGAAGTCTACAAAATTATGCATGGGGTAGAAAATGTTGACAGAGAGAAATTTTTCTCTCTTTCTCACAATACTAGAACCAGGGGGCATATATTGAAAATGCTGGGGGGAAGAATTAGAACTAATAAAAGGAAACACTTCTTCACGTAATGTGTGATTGGTGTTTGGAATATGCTGCTACAGGAGGTGGTGATGGCCACTAACCTGGATAGCTTTAAAAGGGGCTTGGACAGATTTATGGAGGAGAAGTCGATTTATGGCTACCAATCTTGATCCTCCTTGATCTGAGATTGCAAATGCCTTAACAGACCAGGTGATCGGGAGCAACAGCCGCAGAAGGCCATTGCGTTCACATCCTACATGTGAGCTCCCAAAGGCATCTGGTGGGCCACTGCGAGTAGCAGAGAGCTGGACTAGATGGACTTTGGTCTGATCCAGCTGGCTTGTTCTTATGTTCTTATGTTCTTAGTGATGATACTAAAAGAACCAGTACAAAATGCCAAAAGTTTGCTAAGTAAAATAAAAGAATTTGGGGGATCTGGCAGGATTTAAGCTGAATAAAACTAAAACTAAAATATTAATCAAACATCACAACAGACTATCTCAACTATCTGGTGCATGGTGGGAAAAAATTAAGTATTTGGGAGTGTGGTTAGCAAACAAGAATTCTATGTTATTCCAAAATAATTATATTAAAGTGTGAAATGATGTGAAGGAAGATTTGATGAGATGGAATAGACTGAATTTATCATTGATGGGTAGAGTCTCGGTGATAAAAATATTACTAAGAATGTTATTTTTGTTCCAAACTATACCAGTAATTTATTTATTTTATTTTATTTTATTCGATTTTTATACCGCCCATCCCCGAAGGGCTCTGGGCGGTGTACAACACACAGGAATACAATATAAAAACAACTAGTAAACATTTAAAAGCAGCGATAAAAATTTACAAAATTATGATTCTAATTATAAAAAGCTCAGTAGATTATATTGGCGTCCAACATTCCAATAATAAAAATCCCTCCCCCCTCAGAAGGGAGGCATGGTGAGTCTCATTTGATGACAGATGGCCCAGATGTCAGGGGCCGAAGAAGGGGGCACCGTTAGCGGCTGGTTCCTCCAAAGGCCCGGCGGAACAGCTCCGTCTTACAGGCCCTGCGGAATTCCCCAAGGTCCCGCAGGGCCCGGACAGCTGGAGGAAGAGCGTTCCACCAGGCCGGGGCCAGAGCCGTAAAGGCCCTGGCCCGCGTGGAGGCCAGCCGCATCACCGAGGGGCCAGGGACCGCCAGTAGAATGGCCTCCGCTGATCAGAGAGGCCGTGCAGGGACATATGGGGTGATGCGGTCTCGAAGATACGATGGTCCCAGGCCGCGTATGGCCTTAAAGGTCAACACCAGCACCTTGAAGATGATCCGGAACTCTACTGGAAGCCAGTGCAGCTGACGCAGTATAGGCTGGATGTGCTCCCAGGTGGCGCTGCCTGTCAGCATGCTGGACCAGCTTCAATCTCCCGATCAAACGCAAGGGAAGGCCCGCGTAGAGCGAGTTACAATAGTCTAATCTGGAGATGACCATTGCATGGATCACAGAGGCCAAATCCGTTCGGGAAAGGAAGGGAGCCAGCCGCCGGGCCTGACGAAGATGGAAAAAGGCAGCCCGGGTTGTATGGGCCATCTGGGTCTCCATTGAGAGAGACAAATCCAGGTGGACCCCCAGGCTGCGGATGGAGGGGGTCAGCGCCAATATGACCCCCTCCCACACCGGCAGCTGGAAAGTCCCGCCCCCCCCACGGCCAAGCCAGAGGATCTCCGTCTTCAACGGATTCAGTTTTAACCTGCTCTGCCGCAACCAACCAGCGACCGCCTCCAAACAGTGCTGTAGAGCTGCAGGGGCGACGGTTGCTCCCCCCTCCATCAACAGAATGAGCTGCGTGTCATCAGCGTACTGATGGCAAATCAGCCCAAAACTCCGTACCAGCTGAGCAAGGGGTCGCATATAGATATTAAATAACAGCGGGGACAGTAACGCCCCCTGGGGTACGCCGCACTGAAGCGGGTACTTCCGGGAGGCCTGGTCCCCGCACCTCACTTGCTGATTCCGGCCCCGGAGAAACGAGGTTATCCATTGAAGGACAGTGCCCCGCACTCCGGAGGCGGCCAGGCGGTGGGCCAAAAGGTCGTGATCGACCACATCAAACGCTGCGGTGAGATCTAACAACACCAGCAATGCCGATCCGCCTTGGTCTAACTGAATACAGAGTGTGTCTGTGACGGCGACGAGAACAGTCTCCGTCCCATGCCCAGCACGGAAGCCGGACTGGAAGGGGTCAAAAGCCGATGTGTCATCCAAAAAGCCTTGAAGCTGCTCCAGCACCACTCTCTCAATTACCTTCCCCAGAAACGAAAGATTTGAAACGGGGCGGTAATTGGCCAGATCTCCTGGATCTAACGATGGTCTTTTTAAGAGTGGGTGGACCACTGCCTCCTTCAACCCATCCGGGAAGATTCCTTGCTCAAGGGAACCATTGATTATACTCAACAGATGGGGTCGTAGCTCCGCCCGGCAGGTTTTCACAAGCCAGGACGGGCACGGATCCAGAGGACAGGTAGTAGGTCTAACAGCAGCTAAGGCTCTGTCAACAGCGGCTTCAGAGAGCAGGGAAAACTGGGTCAAACAAGGATCCGAAGACGGCAAGGGAGTCTCCAGTTCGCTAATTGTAGTTAACGTGGAAGGAAGGTCGTGGCGGAGTGACGCGATCTTATCCGCAAAAAAGCTCATAAATGCCTCACAGCTAATGCTCAATTGAGAATTGGAAGATCTCTCCGATAAGGAGGTCAATGACCGAATTATGCGAAACAATTGTGCTGGGCGAGAGCTAGCGGACGCGAGGGAGGAGAAGAAAGCCCTCTTCGCCTCCTTCGTCGCCATCTCATAGGCTTTCATAAGCGTCCTATAAGATGTTCGCGCAGCCTCGTCACGAGATTTCCTCCACACTCGCTCAAGACGTCTAAGCCTCCGCTTCATATGGCGCAGCTCCTCCGTATACCATGGAGCGCGCCGGGAGCGGGGGCGTAGAGGGCGCCGGGGGGCAACCACTTCGATGGCATCGGAGAGTCGGGAGTTCCAATCCTCCACCTGCTCATCGAGTGTGCCGGCAGGTTCAGGGTCCCGTAGAGCATTCAGGAAACCAAGTGGATCCATGAGTCTCCGTGGGCGGGCGTAAATCAGCCCGTCGCCTAGACCGGGGTGGTGTGGAAGGTCCACCCGAACCTTCAGGGCATAATGGTCGGACCATGGCACTCTATCAATAGAGGATACGACCAGATTTATCCCCAACCCGAAGACCAAATCCAGCGTGTGCCCGGCCTCATGGGTGGGGCCAGAATTTATCAAGGAGAGGAGGCTAAGCGCCGCCATGGATGACACACTCAGGTCAGCGGCCGCTTCATACATGAGTAGCTGGCGTCGGGCATGGATCGCCCGTTGAAGTCCCCGCAAAGACAGTAAGTCTGGGGAACCGCAACGCCCAGATCCGCTACCACCTCCAGCAGCCGTGGCAGGCCGTCTCCATGTGCGCTAGGCGCCTGGTACACTAGGAGAACAGCCAACCTCCCCCCCGGCGGGGCCAACCACTCCAGGCGACATTACACTCCATGCCGGTGACACCTCCGGGACTGGGGCTGCCCCTAAAGGGGATAGACTCCGCGGATGAACAATGCCACCCTGCCCCCCGACCCTGAAAGGTTCGCGTGTCGGTGAAGACAACCGCAGCGAAACCCGGGAGTAGCTGACCTCGCTCACCAAGAAGCTGACGGTCTCTGCCCACTCCACCAGGTTTACCCGGTGAAATTACCACGCCAGGTCCACCTGCTGGGCTCCAATAAAATCTCGGAGCACCGCGGTCTTATTATTGATGGACCTGGCGTTGATTAACACCAAAGACGAAGCAGAGTGTCCCTGATCCCAACCACCATCGTTTCTCGGGATAGGTCGGAGGTCAGAAGGCAGACGAGCGTAGTTATTTCTCGTGTGTCTTATTTCTCGTGTGTCTAATTAAATCTGTAACATGTTTTAGGCAATGGCAAAAGGATATAAGTAATTTTATTTGGCAGGGAAAGAAATCAAGAATAAAAATATGCAAGATGCAAAGAAAAGAGGTTTCTTGCTGCCAAACTTAAAACTATATTTTGAAGCTGTTGCACTGACATGGATAAGAGAATGGGTATTGCTGAATAATGTAAGAATTCTGGATCTGGATGGTTTTGACAGGAGATTTGGATGGCACAAATATTAATGGTATCATAGAATCATAGAGTTGGAAGAGACCTCAAGGGCCATCAAGTCCAACCCCCTGCCATTCAGGTACACACAATGAAAGCACTCCCGACAGATGGCCATCCAGCCTCTGTTTAAAAACCTCCAAAGAAGGAGACTCCACCATACTGTGAGGTAGTGCATTCCACTGTCGAACAGCCCTTACTGTATGACAAAGGAAAATTACATAAAGAGTTCTCTAATCATTATATTAGAAGAAGTCTTCTCTGGGTGTGGTTGAAATATATATAAAAATAGCAAGTTTTGATACACAAATGATGGAATTTGAAAGTAAGGTTTGTACAAATGATGAGAAATTGATTTCCAAAATATATAAGATGTTATTGAAATGGGATACAGAAGATGAACTTGTAAAACCTGTAATGATTAAGTGGGACAGAAATATCAGCAGGAATATTGATATGGAGCAGTGGGAGAGACTATGGAAAAGTAATTTAAAGTTTACAACATGTTATCATCTGAAAGAAAATCATTATAAAATAATTAGACAAAATCTGATAAAAAAACCCTGGCAAAAATGTATAAAGGTATATCTAATAGATGTTGGAAATGCCAAAAACATGAGGGATCTTTTTTCATATGTGGTGGTTATGATCAGAGGCTAAATCCTTTTGGAGCATAATATTCAAAGAAATACAAAAAGAATTCTGAAAATAAAAATGAAGAAAAAGCCTGAGGTTTTTCTATAGAAACTAATGGGAGATATTGTCCCAAATCAATATAGACTGCTTTTCATGTATATATTGCTGCAAGGACATGCAGCATGCAGAAATAGGGGAGAAAGTACCAACAAAGGAAGATTAGATACAGAAATAGCAAAATTAACAATGTTATTAAAGGACAGTATTACAGAGAAATTCCAGAAAACAGGAAACCTTTTATGGACTACCTATTAAAAAAATGGCAGAAGAGAAATAATTGCAGGATTTGAGATTTAAAAGAAAACAGCAGACTGAAATAGAATATTAGAAATGATAAAGTGTGCAACTGATAAATAGTTTCATTTTAATTAGATGCATGAACCGAGAATAGTTTAGAATTCAATAATGAGATAGCGAGGAATCATTATTTGGTTATTTTCCTTTTTTGTATTTCATGTTCTTGTTTTGTAAGGATGTGGTGGTGGTGGTGTGAAAGTGTTCATGTTTATTTTTGTTTTTTGTTCCTGTGTATGTTGAGAAAATTAAAAAAATGGAAACAAAAGTTTGCTTTGACTTGATGCCAGAAAAGGTTATGAATCATTCAAATAGTGATTTGTGAACATTTCAAGCAGAAACTTTGTTGAATAGAATGAACATAGCATTGGGCAGCCCCATCTAAACCCAGAGGTAGCAGGCTCTGGCCCCGATGAAGTGCTGGCCCACCACCTTCAAAAGGGCTTTTTGGTGGCACAGGAAGCAGAGGAAAGCCCCGAAACCTTCCCACCATTGAAAAGCCCCATAGGCTGAAAGGACATATGCCACAGAAACTAAAATTGGCTCTGCCCTGGGAATGCCCCATCCCCTTCTCATGCTGGTGTCAGAGGGAAACGCTATCTCAGCCCTGCCTCGACTTCCGGGTTCTGTGGCGGTGGAGCTGTGGGACAGCCGGCCACTGACACATCTCCTCCTCCTCCTGGGTAAGTGCCCCGGGGAGGGCAAACACGCCAGCATGAGGGCACACCACTCTCACAAACCCTTTTGGATGGGGCTGTTAAAGTATTTTCTTGCATGTACACCAGTCATACAGTAAAGATCCTTTATTCTGGTGGCAGGTGCATTTTAAAAATCCAAAGCAACATTTTAAAAAATCTGCATAATTCATTAAGAAGCCCTGCAGGGCAAAAGCCCTATTAGCCCTGGCCACTTTCTAAGCACATTTGGTGGGTACCAGGAAGAGTGTCAACAGGTGCCACATTGGAGACTGATGCATTATATGTTCAGCAACAGATGTTACTGACTCCCATTTCCAACATCTATTAGATATACCTTTATACATTTTTGCCAGGGTTTTTTTATCAGATTTTGTCTAATTATTTTATAATGATTTTCTTTCAGATGAGAACCCTTCTCTAGTCAGGTATAATTCTGCTATGCATGTGTGGCAGTTAACCAAAGGCTTTAGATTGGCGTCCCCAGCATGATGCCCAAGGAAACCAGGGCTCCTGCTGAAATCTTTTTTTAGAGATTTGTCGAAGGCTTTCACGGCCGGAATCACCAGAATGTTGTGGGTTTTCCGGGTTTTATAGCTGTGTTATAGTAGTACTTTCTCCTGACCTTTTGCCTGTATCTGTGGCTGGCGTCTTTAGAATTGTTATTGACCTCACTCCCTGATATTTTGTGGTTGGCTTTGCCTCTTGTAGCAGCCATATTGTTGTTAGACCCACCACCCTGTGTTAATATTCTAAAGATGCCCACAGTTTAAAAAAGTTTGGGCCCCCCTGCTGAGATAATGCACTATTTAATTGCAAACCAATTGCAAAACCATGGAGTGGATCTGAAGAACCACTTGCAGAAAGAATCCTTCCCTCTTCTTCCGGTTTTCTGCAATCCCTCTGTACTACGAATTACGTCAGGAACAGAATGGGCTGCAGTGTAGGGGGATACAACTTGAGGAAAATCCACAAATTAATGGATGCCTCCTTGTACGGGCAGACTTGTAACCTATTTACACAACTGCACCTTAAGATTCACCCCATATATTTTTACTATTTTAGTAATCAATTAATATGCAATCTTATTCATAAAATATATGAATTTTGAAATAGGAAAGCTGAATTGAAATACTTCTGCCCTGAGAAGCCATAGTTGATTTGGTGGCCTTGGAAGCAGTGGAAGGGGTGGTGGTGCGTGTGTGTGTTTTCACTGTCAAGAGCCTGCATCACTGGGAAAATAATAGATGATAGAGTTACTGTCAAGATGGGCCTTGAAAACTGTGGTTGAAAGTCAGGATATAAATATTATAAACCAATTAAAATACTCAAGTTGGTTAAAAGAAAACTTTGGTATGAAAATAGAAATTCATCAAGCCCCTTTAAATATGTACCAATATATCAAAATCTTATTTTTTAAAGCAGAAATTGGCATCATGGTAGGCTGGATTTCCATCTGTTCAACATTTCCTTTCGAAAAGTTTCCAACATTACATAATTTTTTTTCTTATTGAACAAGCTGTCCCTTTTCAATACATTCTGAAGTGTTAAAAGCAGGAAATGTCAGAATTTAAGCTACAATCTTTATTCATTTCTTGAAGCTCGTATAAAGTTCCTTAATTTCAAAGCTTGCTTACCTTGTCTAGTCTTTTAATAATAATAAAAATCCAGGCCAGTAAATTTCTGAGTAAGTTAAGTAGGATAAAAATGCTAGGAAGTATAATGGCAAATTTGCTGAATTAAAACAATATTTCTATGCCAGCGTAAATGCTTACAGTGCATACTAAAACAGAGTTTTCTTAATTTGATTAACATTTTTAGAAATTCATATCTACTATGAATATTTTAGCTTTCTGAATGTGATAGGAGAGAAGATAAAATAGGATGAATATGTTGGATGCACATAACACTATGCTTGGCATGGGCAGCCCATTCTTGGAGGGGGGTGGAGATGGGCAGCAGCCAGGCACTGCCGCCACCAAAGAGGATTGAGGAGGCGTGGGGAGCAAGAAAACAGGTAAGCTCCTCATAGCACCCTGCAAGTATCCTATGCAGCCCAATGGGCTGCGCCACCTTTTTTTTGCTGGTGTATGCCTGTGCCAGCAGAAGGGCATGCTTCCAGGCTGAAAGACCCCAGGAAGCTGTTTAAAGGCAGTTCTGCCCCAAAAGCTGGCACAGGAGATGCACTAGTGCTTTGGACATGCAGCTCCCCAGTGCTGGCGTAAGTGCCCCTGAATTGGCATGGATGCCATTTATGGCACGTTGAGTGGCATCTGTGCCAGTGCAGAGGTCATGCCAATTTTAAGTTCTTTTGCCCCCACTCCTCCAGGTTGCATTGTTAAAACCCTAAAATAATAGGTCCAAACTGCGCAAAACATTTGACTAAATATTTTATGTTGTTTTGCAATTATTCTGAAACCAGTTTCTGTAAAAATGCATTACTTTAATTTTAATATTATTAAACAGCAAATTAGAACACAACATGCTACTTAATGCATTGCTTTATTTTAAGAGCTATCCTGTCCTCTGATTTTGAGCATCCAGCGTTAGCAAAAGTAAGGTTTGTTGAATGGCCTGGAAGATAAAATCATGGAAAGCTAGTTTTTCCTTGAGCTGGAGATTATTTGCCTTGAGAGCTGTCACTCTGTCAGGCCGTTCTTTAGGATTAATACACCCTAAATCACATCTGGTCTCTCATGTTTTGTTATGAATGACCTCTTGAAATATTCAGCTGTATTCAACATTCTGCTTATTATGTCTTATCAGCATCACTGTGAAGGATTACTTAAGGCCTCTATTGTTGTGACTAATAATCAGTTATTGGAATTATTTGACATAATTCCCGATTGCTTTGGTTGGTCAGTTCAGGTGGTTATGGCTGTTTTACCTCCAGGAAGTGTTAGCACTTAACAACCACGTGGAAACCACATGAATATACAAAGCTGCTTCATATTGAATCAGACCCACATCCATCAAAGTCAGTGTTGTCTGGCAGTGGCTCGCTAGGATCTTAGGCAGAGGCACATTTCCAAGGAGCTGATCCTATGGGGGAAAGCCATGCTATCAGCTTCACCCTCATGGTTTCATCATTCAAATGCACCTCCTGGCTGCAGAAAATCAGCTCCAATGCAGCTGCTTCTGTGTCTGAAGAGTACCATATTTTAATCAATAAAATCATCTGTACTTCACTTTAGTGTATCTGCTTTCAGTCGGGACCTTGAAAATAAAGAATATGCCTTATCTGTTTCCCAATCTGAATTGTCTACATTAGTTTTCTAAATATCACACTTTTCATGAGCTACACTATTGAGTGTACATTGCTAAAGGAAGGTCATCTGATTCACCTCCCAGTAAAGGTTGAAAATGAGTCAGTTAAACAAACAATCCCCCTCTCTCTTCTGCCTTGCTCTTTCTGAGAGAGGCTGTAGGACAATTTGAATACTGACTTCTGTGGTTATTTAGCACTGCGATCAGAAATTGAGAGTGTGCTTCACAATTTTGAAATATAGTTACACATATTTAAATCAAGTCACACTGCAATCTTTTTAGTAACAAAGATATCTCTGTTAAGGACAAATTTCTTTGAAAATACTGTGTACCTATCATGGATATTACACGGTTCACATAGTGACAAAATGGGAAACATCCAAAGTGATGCAAATCACTCTATGAAAAGATCTTTCTGCTTTTCTTGTTTCCATTTTAAGCCTTAGTTCTTCCTTAGGAGAACAGTTTTTGTGCAAAGACAGCTGGAGCTGGTCTGATTTTGTTCCCATGAAGAATACCTGAAGCTTGAAATGGATTAAGATTCTTTCTTAAAAATTTGTTTGCACTACAAATATTTTATGGATATGATGATCAATTAATATCAGACTCACAGATTCAGTTCAAGAGAATAGCTACACTGGATTTTTTTTCTCTTCTGCGCTACTGTGAAGAAAGAAAACTATAAATATTCTGTCTCCATGTGAGGCACATAAAAACAATAAATAGCATATGTATTGTCGAAGGCTTTCACGGCCGGAATCACTTGGGCGCTGTGTGGTTTCTGGGCTGTATGGCCGTGTTCTAGCAGCATTCTCTCCTGACGTTTCGCCTGCATCTGTGGCTGGCATCTTCAGAGGATCCTGAAGATCCTCTGAAGATGCCAGCCACAGATGCAGGCGAAACGTCAGGAGAGAATGCTGCTAGAACACGGCCATACAGCCCGGAAACCACACAGCGCCCAAATAAATTGCATAATGAAATTGTCTTAATGTCTTGTGGTTGATGTAACATTCTGGACCCTTCTTCTCCCTATGTGTATGTTGGAAAAAATTCCATTGAGAGACCAGTAACAATGGCTGATTATGCATAAGGTATTTACTGCATGGTGGAGGTGAATGTCTGCTATGGCAAGATTTCTTGTACCGACGTACTTCCTCTAGCCCCACTTTCACTTTCCACTGTCTCCGTGGCAAGCAGATCCACTTATGGAATGGTTTTAATTTTGTTTTGGCGCCAGAGCAGGTCAGATTTGCCAGTGGGCATAGCTTTGCCTTGGACCTCTTCTCTCTGCTCGCAGCCCACTTGCCTAGTCTTACCCCCCCCCCCACTCCCTCATGCTGCTTTGCACACTTTCCCATTGCCCTCCTCCCTGTTGCCAATTATTTTCCCCTTCTTGTCCTGCCATATTATTTCTATTGCCCCTGGCCTCCCTGCTGCTGCATATCTTTAGATTGAAAAAAAATTAAATAACAATATTGAGCAATAAATTGATACTAACACTAAAAAATGTAAAAAATAATAAGACTACTTGATCAGTCCCAACACCTGAATTGCCCCTGCATTTAATCAACAAACTAGGATGTCTCCAGCCTTGTAGTTTTATACGTAAGCAATCAGTAATTTCAGACCATGCTGGGAAAAGCCCATTGACTCTTGGGTTTACAGCACATCAAGAGATGATTGTGAACCTGGGGAGCTTAGCAAATGGCAGTTCACATTGTCCTTTTGTGGTTTTGCAGTTTGCATGCCACCATTACTCCTCCCTCACTTCCTACCATAAAAGACAATCAGTGCTTGGGCGAAGTGTAGAGATGCTGTATTCCAGACTTTTTAAAAATAGTTTGTCTTTTTATGTCGATATGTAGCTCTATAATATTACAGATAAAAATTAATGATTATATTAAAAATTAAATCACACATGTGCAATAGAGAACCCGTCAAACATTGGCGTCCCTGGGTGCAAGCAAAACGCTAGCTGATGGGTAATGCTTGCCCTGCTGCGAACAGGACAGGGGGTAATAATGCCAAACATGCCATGAAACAAAGACTCCCTGGCCAATTCTCTTTGAAGTCATAGAAACCTCATGGCCAATGTGTTGGTTCTGGTGACCAGAAAAAAGCTCACAGCCAAAGTAATTAGCGAGCTACTATCACTTAACAAAAAGTGAGTAGCCTGAAAACTGGAGTGGGTAATCTCTGAGTTCAGCAGAGGATGAATCAGAGACACACGCAAATTGCTATGAAGATGGCACTCCAAAAGGACATGGGATATGGTGTCTGCTAATCCGCATCCACATCGACATAGTCTTTGTTGTTTGGGAATTCAATGCAAAGGGATTCAGGAAGTGGCTGTAAATTAATTCCACATTGAGGTTCTATCTTTCTGTGAGACAAGGTATAACAATGTTACATTTTTCCTGGATCAGGTTGATGGATGTGGTCTGGTGTTTCTAAGGAACTTGGAAGCTGTATTCAACACGAGAATTTGGAGATTTATTTGATTATTTATTGACACATTTATATCCCATCTTTCCTCAGTGGCGGGATTTCTTGGCACAAAATGAGAGCTCCGAATTCTCTGTGATATAGAAAGATGGGGGACACTTTGACTATGCAGACAAATGCAGTTCTTTGTAAAGAGAATTTCCACTAGAATTCTGACTTTGATCATTATTAGTGAAGTATGTGTATTGACTGCAATATCTCTGCCTCAAAATCAGCTCAAGTGGCACTTGAGTGTGGTGAGATTTTTAATTAAGAAATGTGATTTTAATTTGCATAATGTCTATTTCAGTTGCAGGTGATTAAAATAATCCATCAAATTTGGAAGTGCCATATTTAATATACTCAGGGATCTTGGTTGTATTACAGTGGACTGTGTTATTTTAAAAAAACTGGACTAATGTCACTCTATCTACACCTCATATATGACAGGGCAGAGTTTGTTCACAAAACTTACATACACACACACACAAAGCTACCTTACACTTAGTATCTCAAGGTCAGTATCATCTGCTGAGACTGGCAGTAACTCTCCAGGGCCACAGGCAGTGGTCTTTTATTTATATCATCTACCATTTGATCCTTCTAGCTTACACTGCTGAGGATTGAACCTAAGCCCTTCTGCATGCCAAACAGATGCTGTACCACTGAGCCACAGTCTCTCACAGTTAGTGTGCTGCTTACCCTCTTTCCTACCTCTATGCAGAATCCCAGGATGCAATCACAAACGTTCTTGCTTTGGTAGCCTACTGGCAAAGCTTCACTATTACACACACTGGCCCATTCCGCATGGGCCATAAAGACTGGCATGGGGCCGATAAAAACACTGTTGTGGGAAAGGACTTCTCACAGCAACTGCAGTTGGAGCGAAGCCACATAGGCCCACCTCCCCCACAACGGTGTTTTACTGACTTTCTCAATGAGCGAGTCTTTTTAAAAACAGCGGTGTCCACCTGGTGCTGAGTGAATTGCACTGGGTGGACGCTGCCATTTTCCCAGCATCACTTTTGTTCCCCTCTTACCTTCTCCCAGCTGCAGAGGCCAGGGGGCATGCTTCCTGGCCTCCAGCCCCCGAGGTATCGCCATGGCCACGGGAGCATGTCCCCTGGTTTCTGCAGAGCGACGGCAGCTGGGAGAAGGTAAGAGGGAACCTGAAGCAGTGGGTCCCATGCAATGGTGACCCCATGGGCTGCTGGGGCACCAGCACCGTTCGCAGGACAGCGTGCGAATGGCCCTGGGGGTGGACCGGCATCAAATATGCCAATGCACCACCGCTACTGCTGCCAGTGCAGAACGGGCCACTGCCATTTGGTCATCTGTAATGAATAAAAGGGGAATGGGAACAACCTTGGACAAGCCACATTCTTCTTCTTTGTACTTGTCTAAGGATTGCTATTTCCCATCCCTTTTCTCTTGCAAATTGCTTGCCATGTCAGTACTGCCTGTTAGTCAGTGGTTTAGGGCCTGAAAGCATGTTGTGAAAGCATGTTGTGACCTGAGGCCAATTGGGAAGTTGGAACAGGGTGGAGAAGAGGATTTTGTTCTAAAAGATGTCTGAAATGACGATGGAATGCCATGGTCTGTTGCTCCATAAAGCTCTATATTAAATACTAAAAATTAAAAATATAAAATTTGTTCAGTTTCAGCTGATGATGAAGAAGAGTTTGGATTTATATCCCCCTTTCTCTCCTATAGGAGACTCAAAGGGACTTACAGTCTCCTTGCCTTTCTCCCCTCACAACAAACACCCTGTGAGGTGGGTGGGGCTGAGAGAGCTCCGAAAAGCTGTGACTAGCCCAAGGTCACCCAGCTGGCATGTGTGGGAGTGCACAGGCTAATCTGAATTCCCCAGATAAGCCTCCACAACTCAGGCGGCAGAGCAGGGAATCAAACCCGGTTCCTTCAGATTAGAATGCACCTGCTCTTAACCACTACGCCACTGCTGCTCCTAGAAGGAGAAAGTAGCATGGAGTTATTTTTCAAGGGAGTCCTGAAAGGTAGAAGTGGGTTTGAGAACCATTGCTCTAAACTGTACAGAAACAGAAGAAATAATGTACAGCCTTCTCTCACCCTTTAGTTCATGCCTATTTGGTCATATTGCATAACCTTCTTCGCTACGAAAACAAATGTGAGGAGAGAAGCATATGCTGGGTCTCCTGGAATGAATGAACGGTTTTTTTGTTTTTGTTTTAAACAGGAATAAGATATGGTCGTTGACCGGTATACATTTTGTGCAGAACTTGCATTGGCAAACTGAATATAAGCAAGACATTTTGTCCTTCTGCCTTTTAAAGTTCTCCCTGGAAAGACGCTGAAAGTCTCTGAAGCACATAATGAGTCATCATTAGCAGGGTGATGGGCATGGAGATAAGGCAGGAGAGAGTATTCTTAGAATGCATACATCTGGTTAAGAGGAGCATGACTTCTGAATAAGTGTGAGTTTCTGCATTCAGATCTCATGGCTAATCACAGTCAATGAGCCAAGTACAAACCATGGTTTAGAATCCCAGTAAAGCACTTGTCAACAAACCACAGTTTGGGAAATCTGTATTCAGACACTGGGAAAAAAAACGTTAAGAGTTGTGGGTTATTGGGACATCTGAATTATTCCTCTGTCTGTATTGGTTCTTTGATTAAGTTGTACCTTGTTCTCCACAGTATTTGCCTGCTTGGTGACTACCCTAGTGTTGGACTCATCAGTCAGAATGTTTTAATAGGAACAGTACAGATTAATCTCAGTCTGAATTCAGGCCTGCGTCTGGAGCTGATGCAGGCTCTATTCCTGATCATTACAAGGAGTTTGACAGGGACAGTACATCTTTTCTGATTCATCTGGACCTCGTAGCAGGTTTTGATATCCTTCACCATGATATGCACCTGGAGAAGCTGTCTATGTTCCAGTGGAGCTTTTGTGGCTCCTTTGCTACCTGGTCAATTGATTTTGAAGAGGTTCTGAGTAAACTGCTGCTCAGCCCTGTGGCATTTATGCGGTGGGAACCCACAGGGGTCTAGCCTGTCGCCAGTGCTCTTCACCATCTATGTGAGAGATCATCTGTGGAGTGAGATTTCACCAGTATGAAGTTAGTGGGTTTGAAAAAGTGCTGAACAAACACTTAGGAGATGGTAATAGGAGAGACGTAGCCAGTAGATTGAAATTCCATCCAGACAAAACTGAGGTGCTGTTGACCAATAACAAAACCACCCAGTCCTAGAGAAGGTTGCAGTGCAAGAGAAGCTTCTGGGGGTAATGCCCTTTCTTTTGAGGCCTACTTTCTCCCTACTGTAAAGTTCTTTAATTAGCTAAACATTATATTTGCCTGACTTTGAATTGCCTGTATCTTACCTATTTTGTTTTTGTATGACTTGATCTTACATTGTTTTATGCTGCTGGACCACTATCAGTTCTTGTACCAGCGGTGGGGGGAGAAATCTGTGGGCTTAATGGTTTTTTTAAAGGCTGTGATAATTTTATTGCTCATGGGCTTAGTTTTCCTGAGAAGTTTTATTGACCCATTCTGTTAATTTAGTTAGATTTTGTAAATTGGTAGCCAATTTTAGCAAGTCTCTGGAGAGATGGCATGTAATATTTTTCATAAATAACATGTAACTTGTAAAGATGCTTGCAAGTGTAAGATTAACAGAGACGGCCAGATTAACAGAGAGAACTGGGATGTCCAGAACAGCACTGATAGCACAGAGTAATATTCAAAAGTTCATTGTACAGTGTAAACTTGACAGAATTGTTTTGTAGTTGCTACTTTCAAAAATCCCTTTCCAGGCACTTTTCTTCCATCAGTATTGGATAAGACACACTTCCTTTCACATTAAATAGGAAAGTGACTACTGATTGCCTCATAGTGTAGCCCTCTGAAATCTCTATATAAGCACAGCAGGAGAGCCCTGTGGCCTCAGTACTGATAGGAGGGCACAGCTGGTGCCGTTGCAACTGGAGCAGCTGCCTCCTGTTAATACAGCAATGGAAGGACAAGAACACCAGACAAAACAGGATCTCCTGCATGGCCCTTTGTAGATTACATGTTTCTCTAGGCTATGAGTTACAGTAATGAAACTTGTGCAGTTCTACTTACCATGCAGAGAATGTTTGGTGCTCAAAAGGTGAAACTATCAGTGCACCGCTGGGCAGCCAATGTCGGTCAGCTGGTTTAATGTTCTTAATCTGTTCTGTCTGATTCTACATTGTGTAATTGCTACGTATGAAAATTATGAGCAATATATCAAGTTATTTTCACGTGTGGACATGTGCAGGATTATATACTAAATCTTTGGGGTAGGATCTACATTTTCTCTCTGCTTGCCCACAGCCATAATAATGTTGCTGTTTTTAGAGTGCCCCCACCTCCGTGTATGCTAGTAATATTTTCTGGGGCTGAAGTTAAATGGCACAACAGTGTTGACCAACAAGAAGGGAATTTATTATTATTTATAGAGTGTAATAGACATTGTGCAACAGAACTTGTTCTTTGTACAGCTGAAAGCAGCATAAATCTGACAGACTGTTCAGAGTTGATTCTTAAATTGTGCTGCACAGTTTGCTCTGACCTATAGTTGTCAAAGTAAGGGAACTGTGAATAAGTACTAAACCATGGCTTTCTGTAAGGCTTCTCCGTTGTCTTTCCGTGTACTTTGCCTGATCCTTTTCCCACCCACGTTCTCCCCTCATTCATACCAGACCCCACACTAATTATCTGTTCTTTTCCCACTCACTATTTATTTCATTTTGCCAACCTCCTCGTCAGCTTTATAAACTCTCGAACACCACCTTTTCTGTTCATTGTTTTATCTTGAAAGTGGCATAAAAAGGAAGGTGAAAGTTATGAGAAGCGTAGACTTCAGATGAGGGAACAATCTAGCAATCGACACAAGAAATTTAGACATCAATATGATGGTTAAAATTAACTGGTCTAAAAATAACTTGATAACGTTCACCTTTCAAAGCATAATCTGTGCATTTTAGCCTGACAGATTCTCATAAATTATATTTTTACCTTAAAGCTTCTGGTATGAGCCACCATACTGAGCAAGGACCAGAATGTCAAGCAAAACACAGAAAAGAGACCACTGGGAATCATAATAGAAAAGTCTGTATTAACCTCTTCTGGCAATCTTTGAACACTCTTTGTGAATGGCTTAAGCTGTTTGTCGCGTCTAGTAAGGGATAGGTTTTCTGCTAAACCTCACCATGTTGGTTGGCTGTAGGCATTTCAGACTACCAGTTTGATGCCATGAGGGCTGGTAGGACAGAATGCTGAAAGTTGGTTGGTTTTGTATATTTAGGACCTTAGAAAGCTTTGCAAATAAGTGTTCTCAAGTACTGCCTCCCAGGCCTTCCAGATGCTCCTCTGCTTTTCTCTTTAGAGAGCAGCTGACTAGAAAATGTAGTGCTGTGGCAGTCAATAGTCACCTCTTCCTTTTTAGTGTTAAGCACTAATGTTTTAATGTCTTGATTCATAGCTTTGGGGACTCCACTTGAGTGGAAAGTCAGCATATAAATGTTTTAAATAAAATAAATGAGCAGGGAGAAGAATTAGAGGAGATACAACTGCTGTAGTATAGTACTGTGTTTCCTTAACTGGAAACTGTGGTAGCTGCTAGATCTAGAGCCCTCTAGCCCTAGAAAATAATTACATCGATTGCCTTAACACTTAGCTCTCTGCTCTCTGGCCAGCAAACATAAATATGCAGTATGGTAGTGGCAAGAATGTAGGATGTCATTTCACTACTTTACTACATAATTGTTGCTGCTGTTATAACAAGAAAAGGCATAAATCAAAGTACTGACACAGCTCTACCCAATGAAAAGCCTCCCTTGTGCTCCTTGATGCATTGGACATCACTGGCTGCTGTTATGGTAATGAAACCTTCACTTTCCATTTAAACACCAGGTTTCATGCCTCTGGTACTGAGCAGGAAGATTCTGTCATGTGTTGGTGGTCTCAATAAAACTTCTGAATAAAACATTGGCATTTTGTATAGAATTTTACTTACATTGACTGATATATGTTGCTACATGTTCATTGGCATATGTCACCATGGTTTTAACTTTATGTTTAAGTTCTCTCAATTGTTTTTCATGTTTTTAATATAACAGAGGCTGTTTTACTAGATTTAGAACTGTTTCATTGCAAAACAGTTCACTCCAAGACTTCTAAAATACCACTTCACTGTCTTGCAGAAGTTGTGATTGTAGAATGTTATATGCAGCAAATGTAAATTATCTCTCAAGTTTAGCAAAATGCAATATGATGGAAGAACAGTGCTTAGAAACTGTGACCATACTAAGAGCTATGAATTTAAATAGTTTTTGAATACTGTTCCCTAATTTAACATTTAAGCAGTAGGTTTTATAGAAAAACATAGAGTTTGGAAATGTGATCTTTGAAACAATAAGTATCCAGTTAAGTAAGGGACACTATTAAAATTATAGAATACAAGAGGGGGAAACACACGGATGAGTGGGGGCCATCCCATTTCCCCTTCCCCCACAAAATCCTTTTTCCCTTTCCTGAAAGCCCCCCCCATACATTCTCCTATTTTCTTGCTTCCTTCTCTCCTTTCCCCTCAACAGCCAACCTACCTTTATCTGCCCCCCTTCTGCTTTTTTTCCTTCCCTCCCCAGGCAACCTTCCCTAGGAAAACTATGGTCTAGTTTTGCAGTGCCAACAGTGCTGGGTTCATTTGCACTTGGGGGGGGGGACCTGCAAAGACTTGTGGAGGGCACTTCACTTTTTTTTGCATCCCCTCCCCATATATTTTTCTCTTTCTCTTTTCCTAGCAACTGTCATACCTTTCCCTACTTTCTTCTCTTCTTCATACCCACCCACCAATTTGCCTTTTATCTGTCCCCAATCTTATTTGATTACTTCATTTATATTCTGCCTTTCTGCATTATCAGGACTCAGTGCAGCCTGCATCATTCTTCCCTCCATTTTATCCTTACAACAACCCTATGAGATAAGTTAGGCTGAGAATGTGTCACTGGCAGGTGGCTTTCACAACAGAATGGGGATTTGAGGTCCCAGTCTGAAATTCTGTATGCTGCAGAGAGATGCAGACTGCATCCACCATCAGATAGATTAGAATAGAGAACCTATCTCTCCACTTTTCTATCCAGAATGGAGTTCACTAATAAAGACTCCTCTTATTAGTTAGAAACCACAAAATGACTCCGAGTTTTCTTTGTGCCAGTGCACACACGCATGCCTGGGGACACTCCATGTGCTTTTCTTAAAATGCAAAGGTAACTCTTACCAGAGAGATTACCAACACAAAGTACCGGTATGTAAATAGTTCAAAATCACCCTGTGAGCTTCCACAGCCAGGTGGGGATTTGAAACCCTCTGCATGTGCATTTTAGCAGGGAGTTAGTAACTTGTTAAGCAGCTGTTAATCACATAGTTCACTGTGTGAGCCCAAGACTACCTTTTTCCTGCAGTCCTTTTTCACTATATAGGATTCTTTAATTTTTGTTGTTGTTCAAAATAACATAGAATGTGCATATTTCTTTCTGTTGTCCTCCTCATAGACAAATAATTTTATTCGTTTTTGTTACCATCTTTCTTTTGTACTCCGGTATCTGGCCTTGAGTTTGGTTTGGCTTGGAAACACCCCCCCCCCCCCATTTATTGGCTGTAAAAAACAGTCTACTATTCTAAGAGATAGGAACTGCAGATGGGAGGGGTATTCAGGGATAGACATGAAGAAACTCAAACAAAAAAAACTAAAATAGAAATAGCAACAGTGGGCAAACAGCACTGCTGAGTGGGAGACAGGAGGATGAAATTCTCAGGATTCTGGTCACTCTGGAGGACCATGGACCCATGCAAGTCATGTGATATCTTTTTCATGTGATTAATTAATTAAAATAGTTATACTCTGTTTTTTTTCTTGTGGCTCAAGGAGGCTTAAAATCCCAAATTAAAACCATTCACAATACAGTAAAACCCACTAATCCCTTCTTCAAGAAAACACCTGCAGTGTCAAGTCCTGACAAATAAAATAGCCTTGCAACACCTTTTGAAAACAGTGTCCTGTATAGAGGACTGAGAAGTATTTGGAATCTTCAGATAGCACAGAATGCTGCTGCCAAGATGTTGACTGGAGTAGGTCTGTCTGCACTGGCTTCTAATTTGTTTCTAGATACAATTCAAGTTGCTGGTGTTGACCTTTAAACTTGGGATGAGCATACCTGAAGGACTGCCATACAAAGCTACCCAGAGACTATGGTAATTTTCTGAGGCCTTTTTGGATCATAGCACCAAAACTTTGCAATTTTCTCCACAGGGAGACTGGTCTGTCCTATTGCCATTTTCCTCCAGCATTCTCCCACTGATCTATCCTTCCTTTCCAATGTTTTAATAATTGTTTTTATGTCTTTGTAAGTATTTTAGGTCTGGTTTTAATTATTCTAATGATATTTTGTTATTTTTGGTTGGTTTCAATGGTTTTTAAATGCGAATTTGTTAGTTACCCTAGTGGCCCTTGTGAGGGCAGAAAGGCAGGCTAAAAGGTCTGTAACCCCCCCCCCCCGAAATGTAGTGCCCCCTTTCTCTTCCTCAGATATACTGTTTTGCAAGATGAGAGCCATTATTGAAAATGACTAAACCGTACTATGCCCTTTCCCACTAAAAGATCTCAGGAGATTTGTGAATTAATCTGCCACTTCTTCCTGGACCTTATTTTTAGTTAATGCTCTGCAGGGGTCCTAGTGCCTGCCTTGTTCTGGGAAGCAGCACGATCTTGGGTGTTGAGCTGAGTTAGCCCAGCATGCAGGATGCCCCCTCCTCTCCTTGCTTCCCCAGCACAGTGTGATCTTGTGTGGAGGCTTAGATAATGAGACGTAGAGCTGGGTGTCAGCTGCATATTGATGACATCACACCCCAAAGCTCCAGACAATTTTATTCATCAGCTTCATATGAATATCGAAGATTGTGGGTGACAAAATTGAACTCTCTCAGTTTACTCCGATGTAAACTTTGTTTCTAATTCAACACAAGAGACTGAATTGCTACTCCTTTAATATCAATTCTGTAGCAAGGATGGAGTGATCAACTGTATCAAAGGTTGGTTATAGAGCAGGGATATCAGGAGGGGCAACTGTCCTCTGTATACCTTTTAAACAGAGGTGGGATCCAACCAGTTCTCACCACTTCTCTAGAAGTGGTTACTAATTTTTTCTGAGTGCCGAGAAGGGGTTACTAAAGCAACCTCCCTGCCCAATAGGGACTGGAGGTTTGTGTGTGTGGCGGCACCACTGTTTGAATCCCACCGCCATCAGAACCTGTTATTAAAATTTTTGGATCCCACCACTGCTTTTAAGCAAAGATTGTACACTAGTGAATCCATTACAGTCTCTGCTCCGCAGTCAGGCCTCACACCAAACTGAAATGGGTCAAGGGCAGATGTGTCTTCTAGGAACTTTTGGAGCTGTTATTTGGGTTGTTTTGTGTCTGGGTGTTGAGGATATGCCCTGAGGGATTTTTTTGTCTTGAGGCCCTTTCCTGACTCTCAGCAGGGGAAAGAGGTTAAAATACAAATGTGCCTAAGAACGCAGCACACAATTTATTTGTTTAGTGCTAAGAATTTCTGATTCCAAAGCAAGAATAAAAATGACTATGCTACTCTATAGGAGCACAGCAGCAGTTCCATATCTCTAGAAATGTATCATTCATTCAAATCAGTCAACCTCTGGCAACTGTTGGTGGCAGCAAAAATATTAATTTCATTAGCTCTTTTTGGATCAGTATAGCTTGCAGAATGGATAATATTGGATAAACAAATAAGACATGCTTTCAAAAATCATGGCTGATGCTATCAATCTGTGTATTAGGGTGAAAACATTTCTGTACAGTTGTGATAAGGAACAGGGTGATTTCAAACACACACACACATCATGTTTTGATGGCTGGTATAATGTAGCCTTGTAGTTTAATGCAGATGAAAATGGTAAAGACCACACTGATTGCCAGTAAAATAAGCCTGAACTGATGTGGAAACAGGTTACTTCTTCCACAACTTGCTAATTACAACCCAATCCAGATGGGGATGGCAGACAGGGATGGAACCATCCCATCTGCCCCGAAGGGCTTCCCCCAGCATGAGGAGCTCAAATAAATGGGAAAAAAACCTACCGGTGGCTAAGAATCCCCCATTAGGGATAATGGAGATACACCATGAAAAATGTGGCATCTCTCCAAGCCAGCCCCACCAGCACATGGGGGCTTGGCAGGCAGTGGAGGCCAGTGCAGTGTACTGTGCTGGCAGGCCTAGACAGGAATGGCAGCTTCCAGGTGTGGTGCTGCGGAGTTGCGTGGTGCCTGCCAGGGTAAATAGCCTCCCTGACAGTGCACTTGCCCCTTGTGCTGGCAGGATGGACACCCACACTGGTGCAGGGCTTCTCTGGCTCCAGAAAGAGATTGTGCATGTGTATGTGCATGCATGCGCACATACACATGGATTGGGTTGCTCATCTAGTTAATAAGTGTCAGGTATGCATATTTTGTACTTAGGTGTAGCTCTTTGTAAATGTAGATGGTTGGTACACAGATTTGGGAAGCTGTGAAAATTCAAAATAAGCTTGGGTTTGTTAACAGTATTTATCTAATCATGGTAAGAATCAATCCATAGATAGAAAGGTGAATCCTCCTGTAAAGGTACAACTACAAATGCTTGCATAAATGGTATCAACTAATTGAATGTGGGTTATACTCAGAGTTCTGGTGTGAGGCTGACTCTGGGTTTGGTAAACAGACATTGTGGTTATAGAACAGGTAGAAATGGTATATTGGTTGTTAAAGTCCTAATGAAGTGAAAGCTCCTGTTTAAGAAACTAATTTGTTTTTCTGTACTTGTTTTCTCTTGACAGACTGGCATGACATTTTCGCAACAAGTTTTTAATCTTCAAATTGTTTAATACAAGTGTAATTTGCAGTTCTATTGAATAATATCAGCAGATGTATTTACTGATTTTAATGCAAACATAAGTTCTGTGTGAAATTTTAATGACAATTTAAAATGAAACATCTTTTGATTACATGTACTTACATTTTAATTCAAATTTGCAGCATTGTCTTTTTAAAAGAACAGAACTTATTTTTCCATTTAGTTTGTAGTAATTGACCTCTGACTTAAATCCCTGCCATTCTTTTCAGGCAGGATTTGAAATAAACACAAATTTTATTGGGCTGGGTGGGGAAGTTCTTCATTATCTAATTTATGCATAATCTGGGCTTGGATCCTATGACCTTGTTCCCCTTGCACTTCTCTCCCACTGCTGCAGAGGATTTCCTCTATTGTAGTGCTTGGTCCCTTTAGCACTAGTGCTTTGTGTGTATGGGGTGCCTTGAAGAACACTAATCTCATAGAAACACAAGTATCAGTGGTAGAAAAAGTGAGCATTACAGCAGAGGCAAGCCTTTCAGTGGCCAGAGAGAAGTCTGAGGGGAACAATCTCCTAGCATTCAAGCCCTGGCTGTAATAAATAATAGAAGATAGAATTTCAGTCACTATGGCTGATTTTGCATGCTTAAAATGCCCTGTGGTTGGCATGGGGAATGCCCTGGCGTAATGGGGAGTTTTGCACAGCTCCCGGTGCTGCAGCGCATCTGCCACGCTGTTGCCCTGGAGCCGCCCCACAGCAGTGGCTTTGCTACAAGACTTTCCAGAACCACAAAGGTTGAGGACCTTTTTGAATACCCTTCTGTTGCTCTGGTGTCTTCTGCTGCTGTGAAAACTCCTCAGCAGCAAAATAAGGCCATTTTTCCTGCCTTGCCACTCTGGCCTGCCTCTCCAATAAACGGGCGCCTTCCCCCCTTGCAGTGGAATAAAAAACACAGAGGGAGAAACCTTGCACAACCTTGCAAAAACCTTGAGAAACCTTGCAAAAAAGCGGCATGTGAAGGCGCTGCGAATGGGAGGGCGGCAATTAGTTCAGACCGGGGGGGGGGAGGTGTTGGAGTATTGTGATTCCCTCGCACATGCAGGGATTTTAGACCGGGGGGGGGGGGAGGGTGCTGATTCCCAGCGCCTGTTTTGTGCGGAGTCATTTAAAACTAAATTGGTGAAAGTGAGTGGGGGGTGGGGGGAGATTCAACCAATCAGAACATGGGAACGGAGGTTGTCCATGCATGTGTAGAAGACATTGCCAATGACCTTTTTGTGCAAGTGGAGGAGAACTGGGGAGCAGTGCAAAATCAACAGCAGGGTAAAGATTGCCACGGCAGCTGCACTCCCAGATATAGCACGGGGCATTTTTACTGTGCAAAATCAGCCCTTATGTAATTTCTCTTAAGGAGGCCCATCCGATGGGTAATTCCTCCCCAAGTAATCAGGTTTAGTTGGCCTAATCTGTGAGAAAGAGTTAGATATCTGTTGGATCTGTAGCCACACTGAGGAAAAGGCAGTGGTTCTCAACCTGTGGGTTGGGACCCCTTTGGGGGTCGAACAACCCTTTCACAGAGGTCGCCTAAGACCATTGGAAAATGGTCTTTTTATATTTTATATATACCAATTTTATGGTTGGGGGTCACCACAACATGAAGAACTGTATTAAAGGGTCGTGGCATTAGGAAGGTTGAGAACCACTGGGCTAAAGTGACCGTTGTTTTAGTTGGCTGCTAGTTAGACATAGCTGCAGTCAGAATAGCGGATCCTTTTCTGGAGGGAAAATACTATGGCTTCGATACAAAGATGGTGGTGGGGTACCAATGGAAAAGCACTGATAATAGAATGGCACCTACACTGACAAAGGAGAGGGACAACTTTCCAATTCTCCTGTCATACTGCGGACCCCACCTTCAAGTATTTGGAAGGACAGTTCTATCCTGTGAGCTTTGTTTGAGGGACTTTAAATCCAACTATATGTCTTTGTCTGGCACTATATCCTTATCTTGAAGAAATGATTCCCACTCCTTTGAAGAAAGGATTCCCACTCCTTTGTGTACTAAGTACTAGTAACCGCCCACTCCTTAGTTTACTAGTTGTCTTCTGTTTCAGTGTGCACACAGCAAGCAACTACCTTGCTGCCTGTAATTTGGGAGTTCACTTTGACTACATTATTAGACCTTCCCTTTTGGGGAAAAAAGTTTTCTTCTTGAGGAAAGGTCCTTCACAATCCTTTTGCTTTAAGTCCTTCCGTATTGAGGAGATTCTGGAACCAAGCAATCATAGTCTGTCAGTAAGGCAGGTAGTGTGGAAGAATTTAATTCTAGGATACTATTCCTCTAGATTTAGCTTTGCTAAGACCACTGTTCCCTTTCAGCCCTTTCCGTTTGGTTCCAATGTTCTACCTGCTTCTCTTTACTATCCTCATTCTGTTTTCTAAACTTTGCCCATGCCCTCCTTCACACATCCCTCCAGTATTTTCAGTTTTGAAGCATGCTTTGGCATCACTACAGACACGAGCACTGTGCATGTTAAGAAAATTGAACAGTGGTGTTGAATATAATGGATAAATTTATTTTCAATTTGTATATAGTGACAAACCCTTTGTGCGGTTTTGCTATAGCAGTTAATATACCAACATCTTGCAACACAAATGATAATACTGTAGAATGGCTGTACCACAATTGTAGTGCTTCAAAAAGAATAAAAGACCAAAGCGTTGCAGAAATCAGGAAAATAAATCTCCTTATTTCTGATTAGAAGTCATGAATGTGGACTCCTTTGTAGAGATGTGCAAGGATTTAAAAAAAGAGCTTCATTCATTTTCATTATATTGTTTTTACACTGATTCATTTTCATTATTTCTGTTTCATTGGTTTCAGTGGAAAAGGACTTTGCCAGCTCCTGCTGCCGCCTCCTCACAGGAGACGAACACATACACAACCAATATACTGAGGTCCTCCATACTGCTTTGGAGTCGAGATGTTGGTGGTCTTTTTTTATGGAAATCCAGTATTATTGTCATTCTTCGAAACTCTCAAGGTCTTTTACATCACTTACTTCCTGATCCTGTTTAACCTGGAGATGCCAGGGAGTAAAGCTGAGACCTTCTGCAAGTGCAAAGCAGATTCTTTATCACTGAACCATGGCCCCCCTGAAGGCCAGTTCTAGGTGCTCAGAGGTACCCAGGGCTTCTGATCCCCTCCTCTCTGTACCACCAGAATGCCTGCTTACATCTCTCTTCCTGCCCATACTCACAAGCAGTGGTGGGATTTAACAGGTTCGCATAATTTCGGAAGAACCAGTTGTTAAGAACCAGTTGTAAACAACCAGTGGTTAAATTATTTGAATCCCACCACCGGAACTGGTTGTTAAATTATTTGGAACCCACCACTGCACACCCTTTTATAAGCAGCACTGAGTGGTGTGTGCAGCTGGGAGTGTTGCTGCTATGGCCATCAGGAGTACCACTTGCATCACCCAAGTCTTCGGTGATGGTGCTGGCCAGCCCCGGAAGTGGAGCACTTGCGAGTGGGATGGGGAAGGGCATCGAGGCAGGTGCATAGCTATAAAAAACTGCTGTGCTCCCCAGCTGTGCCCAGCCTCCAGCCGAACTCTTCCCTGCTACCTCCCTGCAATAAGAACCCTTTTGGTGCCTTTAAAATTCAGCAAACTTTTCTTCAAGCTGAGGCTGGGGAGAGAGGGGATCTGGCATCTGGTAAGGGTCCACCCATCGTGTGTTGTGTGTGTGGAGGGCAATTGTCTGATCCCTCCCTCCCCCTCCCTCCCCTTCCCTCTAGGGTGGGTGTGCCATGACCAGATGCTGGGCCCTTCCTTAACCCCTCCCTCTTTCTTCCCCCTTCTCCCCAGGATGGGTGGGCCATGGCCAGATGATGACCCCCCTCCCTCCCCATACTCCTATGGTGGGTGGGCCTCTACCTCCCTCCCCTTCTCCCCAGGATGGGTGGGCCATGTCCAGAGGAAGCCAGCAAGACACTGGGGGCAGGAACAAGGACAGGGAGGGTGTGCTCCTTGGTGCCATTCAGACAGAGGAAAGTAAGCTGGATTTTAAAGGCACAATTCCTTTAAAATTTACGAAACTTTTCTTCAAGCCAAGTGTGCTGAGGCCAACAAGACACTGGGGGCAAGACACTGGGGACAGACACAAGGCCAGGGAAGGAGCGTGCCATCCCAGGTCTTGTCCTTATCCCCAATGTCTTGCTGGCCTTGGCACACTCAACTTGAAGAAATGTTTGTTGAATCTTGGGGGTGGGAGGGGGCTCTCTTCTCAGGCGCCACTTGCCTGGAACACATGGGGGGCATATTTGGCCATTCACCCCCTCCTTCCCCAACAGGCCAGGAATGCTGCTGCTACCTGCAACAGCACCGTTTGGACAGGCAGGTGCCTTTAAAATTCAGCTTACTTTTCCACCTTCCCACCTGTCAGAGTGGTGCCGACGCAGGTAGCGGCAACATTTCTGGCCTGCAGGGAAAGGGAGGGTGGCCAAATGTGCCCCCCCATGTGTTCTGGGTGAGCGATGCGTGGGAATAGAGCCCCCCCCCCCCCGATTCGCTTTTGCATGCAAGGCAGAGGAAATAGGAGAGAGAAGGGAAAGGAAAGAGGAAGGATGGAGGTTAGTGGCAGTGGGCTATACCAGAAGCCCTGAGTCCCGGCAGATGCTCCACCTTATAGTATGCTGATGCAAGCTCCCCAGAGAAGTCAGAGGTCCTGGAGTAATTTGAGTAGCCAAGTGCCGCTGCAACAGCAGCCCTGATGCCTCCTTATCCTGTCAGGGTGCCTTTAGTCATGCAGCAAGCAAATACTTACATGCAGCAGCTGAGGGCTTGCTGGTATAAAGAGTCCAAAGCCTGGCAGGGGGAGTTAGTAGGTGGCTGAGCATTGAAGCTGTGATAGTTTTGTAGAGTTGTGAGAACTTCTCTTGGACTCTGCATGCCAGATCCTTCTGCCATGCCCTAGTCTAACACTGTTGCTATGAGGGACAAATAGAAGTGGGGAGAACCATGTGTCATTACCCTAACCTCCTTAGAGAAAAGTGGGATAAGAATATAATTGATGGACAGGAGAAGCTGGCTGGGCAACTGGGCTATTTGGCAGGTGGTATTTCCTAAGTGCTGCAAATCATCCCACTCCAGTAATAGCAGCACTGGTGTCTCCATTACAGCCTCCTGGCAGGAGGAGGCAGCCCAGGTACCTGGTTGCCCTGGCAGCAGCTTTGTATGGTGCTGCCACCTCCTGGCAAGAGGAAGTAACAGATGCAGCAATGCAGCCAAATAATATGAACAACTGGGGGTTCTCTGTTTGCTCACCATTTTAAGGTACATTGTGCAATGCACTTAACAAATTTAGCCTTTTAAACAAATGCACATTCCTCCTTCGCATTTTCAGAATGAAGAACTGATAGTCAAAACTTCAGTACTCAATTACTGATTCTGTCAGTTGCTGAATTTATAACCTTGAGCTAATTATTGGAACTATTTTGTATTCCAGGAAATCTTGCTTTGTGATACCGTGTTTCCCCGAAAAAAAGACAGTGTCTTATATTAATTTGTGCTCCCAAAGATGCACTATGTCTTATTTTCAGGGGATGTCTTATTTTTCTGTGTTCTGTTTGTCGGGCATGCTTCCAAACAAAAACTTTGCTACTTCTTACTTTTGGGGGATACCTTATATTTCGCACTTCAGCAAAACCTCTACTACATCTTATTTTCAGGCGATGTCTTATATTCGGGGAAACAGGGTAATTAGCCTATGAAATATGTTGCTTATTAGATGCTTACCTTTTGACAGCAAAGACTCTCTTGAATCGCTTTCAGTGTAGATGATGTACACAGTCATTTTGTTAAAAAGAATATCTCTTACTCCCAGAAATAGTATTACTTTGAAAATTAGCTATTTAAATCACATTGTTTGTTTGTTCTATGATGATAGCACTGCACACTGTGATTTTCTTAGAGATTGGTGTTAAAACTGAAATTGACTTTTTAAAGAAAAGCTGACCCACACGGGCTACCAAAAAGACACTTGGGAGTGGGTGACAAGTAGAAGCTGAATTTTCACACTGTCATTTGTACTGCTTTTAAAACACCCATTAAAATTTATCTATTTTTAATGTGCTCTCTATACCCAATTGTGTGTTTTGTGACCCCTATTCTTCACTCCCTTATATGTCTCCTTCCCCCTGCTATTTCATTGCATTTGACATAAAGTGTGTATTGAGTCTATGCTGTGTTAAACTGTACCTTTGAGAAGCCCTCTTGGATGATCATGCATATTTTATTTATGGGTCTGAAAGTGTGATAACCTTTAGCAGTGTGAATATTTTAATTCAGACTGAAGGAATAATGCCATGTAATTAAAAAGAAACCTGCCATTCCGTGATCTTTATGGCATTAATAGTTTACATGAGTTAACAAATTAGTATTTATATTTGATCTTTTTGTTTGGAGCACAGAAGCTCCAAATAGAATAGGTGATACAATTTTTAATCTGTAGGTTGTGTTTTTCCACCAAACTTGTTCATGTTATACAAAGTAAACTTAGTTGCTGAGTCATCAGTCTTCTTAACACTTTAGTGTTTTAATATTTGATATTGTCCCCTGGCAAATAGCTTTTTCACTCATGCCAAATAGAAATCTGTTGGAAAAGACAAGCATCTTTGTTTATACATACATTTAACCCTTTGTAACCCTTATGGTTGCCGGAATGAATGTTGTTGAGCCAATGTACTGTGCTGTTTTTTTCCCATGTCTCTACCCTGAAATCTTCACATGTAACCTAGCAAGTTGTATTTACAATTTCAGCTAAAATCGGAAGAGTACACATCCATTTTCACTGCTGGCTCAAAGTTTGAAACAGCAATGGAAAAGAGAAAGGCATGTTGCTAGCCCTTATGAATGCGAACTATGCCTGCTGAGTGATGCTGAAGAGGTGGGCAAAAGTAACTTGAAATCTCTGGATAATTCAAATCTTTGCAAATCTCTGGAGATTCTGATTCTTCCTTTTCCTGCTTATAGCATCATCATCAGTGGTTGTCTACAAGGGTTTTACATCTATAGATGAAGTACTAACTAGAATAGAAGGAGATGTGGATTTAGAATGATACAGGCTCAGCATTCTAGTAGGATTCCCACTCCTAATTGTACAAGGGCTGTTTTTTTAATCAATTGGGCATGATTCCTCAATGTTCGCTCTTTAAGTTTTGCTTCAGGAACTACTAAAAATTCCATAATCTTTGTGTGTATATATTTGGTATGAGAGAAGACAAAAACAGTTAAGAAATATAAGAACATGGAGATCAGACTTCCGCAGAAATGTTGTGAGGAAACATATGAGGGAGAAAAAGAAGAGACAGATGCTCAATATAATAAAATATTAAATGGTGGCTAAATGTTTTACTGAACTGAGTGGTATTGTTTTTTCCAGCCAGTCCCAAAAATCTTTTAACAAGGTATTCAGTAGTCTATCAGTTCTAGTTTTTGGACTAATTGATCTTGTTCAAGTCTTGCTACATATTGTATTTGAACTATGAATTTATATGCGCTGTTTATTTTGTTGTGCCTCAAACCACTTTACCAGTAATCTTGCAGAAAAATGTATATCTTCAAATGTAATTTATAATACAGGTGAACTCTGATCTTCAACTTACATTGAAAGTGTGCATTAAGCCTTCATTGTTTAAACACTGTGGTTTTACTTCAGTTACTATAGTTTCACAGCCAACCAATAATTGACACTTTTGGTTGCTTTAGCTAGTGTATTTTAAGCATGGGTTTTACTTTAATAAAATGTGCTTTTAAATGTGAGGCTGTCATTATATTAAATTCTTTGCTTTAACAGCTTGTAGTGGACACTGCATCACAGTAAATATTACTTTACAAACACTAAATGAGGTGTAGCTCTATATATGTGGGCTTTATTTATGTGTGTAACAGTTTAAACGAACAGTTTAAACGAACAGTAATTGAACAATTTAAATTTTTGCAAAATAGTTCTAGTAGAAGCCTGCTGCGAAGAGTTTAATAAGGTAATTGTTAAAAAAGACATAATCAATTATTTGTACAGTGCCGGAAATGGAGCAGGAATATTTATTTTCAAGGTTTGAAAATCATTCTCAGTGTGAATGAAGATACAACTGAAATTCACTGGCATTGTAGCCACAAAATGAGAGATATACTATTCTTATGAGCTAAGCTAAAATTATGTTATTTAAAATGAAAACTTACCTAACAGATGATAGATCTGAAGACCATTTCTGGATGCTGTGCCTTCAAATACGGAGACACAGTCCCCAGGTAGGAAGCTTTCTGTATTAGAAATACATTCTGCATGCTTGCTTTGTGATTTCTTTTTCTGTACTGTGGCTCGTTTGCTGCTGCTGCTGCTTCATTTGTTGATGCTTGCTTCCAGTTTGCCCCCAGTTATTCCAGATCGTTGATGTGGCTCTCCAAATGGTACTTTAAATTATTTGTCTCTTATGAGGTTATTTTTGAAAAAGAGCAGTGAACTTTGCTTCTTCAGACAATAGAGACCAATGCATCAATTTGAGTTAATTCAAATGTTCTGCATTTATCAAATATTAACTAGCTTCCATTCTCAGTAAATCCCTTTTGGTTTTTTTTTTTTTTACATAAATTCCAATACTGAAAACTTCTTTCTGTTCCAGAAACCCTGTATGTCGAGGCTGTATGTTGCATTGAAAAGCAAGAAGGTCAGGATAACTGGAGTCGCAGGTTCTGCCTTAACTTTTCACCTACATAGCCTCCTTTTAGTAATGATTGTGGAACAGTCTGCTGTTCTCCGCGTCTGTCAAACACAGATGTGAAATGCTGTTTACGAACAGGGGAGAAACTCCCAAAGGGTGTAGTGTTGTGTCATATCTCAAGACAGGCAGTACGCATGGCATCAATGAGTTGCTTTATATGAGCTGTTCAAGTCAGGCTCTGAACTGATAGGATGACGTTTTTCATACATAATCCACTAATTATTCCTTCTGATGGACAGCAGTATCTCTTGGAAGAAAACTGAAATGATGCAAGGTTTGATAGTTGTTCTTGTCTGGAATGTCTTGTCACCCCAGAAAACCTTCTATTATAAGCTGAATGGACAAAAAATTTAAGGGAGGTTGTGGGCTTTTTTCCTCAGATTAGATCTTTTTTGTGGTTAGTGCCTTCAGAAATCAATAGTCACCAAAACACTGTGTTAATTTAGGTTTTTTATTGGAATAATCACTTTTCTTAGAATATCTACTGCAAATAAAAATCTTATATTCTTAAAAAATGACCTTAACAGCTCCATCTGAACCATGTTTATTTGGAAGTAAATTCAACTAATTTAAATTGAACTTACTGCAAGTTATGTTTAGGATTACATCCTGAAAGGTCACTAGTGTGAAAGAAGGCATTTCAGACCTCATTAAAATAAGATTTCTGGCTTATGACTCCTTGTTGGTTTTAATTTTAGATGACCATTCTTGTTCTATTACCTGTGGATAAATGGTCCATTCCTGTTATGCAGAAGGAAGGAACAAATATAAATGTAACAACAACGTTGTCACTGTTTGGTTATATTAAAATATTGTATAATATTGCATAATATGAAATATTACTAGTTTTATTTTCTTCTGAAAATGGTGAATTTTAAAGATTAGACAATATTATCAATCGTACTTTCATTTCATTAATCTTTTCCCTTGCACATTGGGAATGGTAGCGAAGGCATGACATTTTACCTGGAAAAAAACAGATAGAAAAAAGATCATTCAACAGGAAGAGATGTGAGAAAACAACAAAATCAATACTGGGGATATGACTATAGCCTGGTATTTTAAGCAATTCATCATAATTTTATTCCAATCTTCCTACTTCTGTTCACTATCCAGTTTATCATCCTTCTTCTTGCTTGGTTCTTCCATGTAGTTAACGGTGGCTGTGTAATGTAACCTTGTTCTTTGAACATCCAAGATATTTTAAGAACAGTAGCCTAAGAGATAGAATTCTTTGATTCAGAATAGGCAATAGAGTTAATAGGTAGTAATGTGGTAGTAACTCATGCATCTGATCCCCCTCAACCTACTTCATTGGTAACAGCTTGAGGAGAGCCAGCATGGTGTTGTGGTTAAGAGCAGGTCAAGTTCTAATCTTGGGAGGGCTTGGGTTTGGTTCACTACTCCTATACTTGTTTGCCAGGGGCTTATCTGGGTGAACCAGGATGCTGGCTCAGCACTTCTGCATTCCTACTGGGTGACCTTGGGCTACTCACAGTTCTTCAGAACTCTCTCAGCCCTACCTCACAAGGTGTCTGTTGTGGGGAGAGGAAGGGATAGGAGTTTACCTTAAAACTTTTTTGTGAGTCTCAGCCACAGGAGGGAAAGGTGGGATCCTAAATCCAAACTATCCCTCATTCTTCACCCAATTTATTATTTTATTCTTTCATTGATGGCTTCATGATTCCACAAGCCCAAGGAGGTGCCAGGTTCAGCAAAGCTGGGGTTGCTATTATTATTATAATACAGTCATGCAGAGTACAAGAGCCAGTGTATTATAGTGGACTAGGATCTGGAATACCCAGGTTCAAATCCTCACTCTGCCATGGAAACTTGCTGGGTGACCTTGGACCACTCACATGTTTTCAGTGAAAATTTCAGGGAAATCTTAAATAAAATATGAAATATAAAATATGAAAATAGAATAATTCTGAACTAACCCAGTTTCTGTATTCGCTAAATGTTTAGTAGAATTTAGGAATGTACCACTAAGTAAACTAGCCGACTGGGCAAGGTGGGCAGCTACTTGAGGCATCACCTTGTGGGGGGGCATCAAAATGCTGGGTTAAGTTTTTAGGAATTGCACAATTAACGATTTCCCATTTTTTTTGGCCTGCAGGGGGCGCAGTTTTTTTAATTCGCTGACATAAAAAGAATTTCCAACCTTGTCATCCAGAGGTGTCCTTCTATACCTACAGAGTTTGGTGAGGTTTTGGTTTAGGAGGTCCAAAGTTATATGGACTCCCAAAGGGAGATGCCCCTAACTCCCCATTGTTTCCAATAGAAGCTAATAGAGAGATGGGGCTACAGGTTTGAGGGTTCCATAGAACTTTGACCCCCCTGAACCAAACTGCACCAAACCTGGGGGGTATCAACAGGGCATTCTCCTGATGATATGCTGAAATTGTGGTGCTGATATGTCTAAAAATGCACTCCCTAAAGGCATCAATGTCCCGGTGCCAAAAAAAAATTGGTTGTGGTGGAGTGGTCGCCCATGGGGGGGCATCCAACTCAGGTTTTGCCCAGGGCTACAGTTTGCCCAGGGCTGCCTCGTTACGCCCCTGGACAGTGTGACTTGAACCTCAGCCTCTATCTGCTGTTTCATATATTTCAATTTCCAAAGGGGTCAAACAGGGCTGCGTCCTGGCCCCCACTATTTTCAATCTTTCTTTTAAGTGACCTCCCCTCTGCTCTCTCAGCAGTAAACAACCGTTTCCAAAAAATGGGTACATCCCATGTATCAATTCTGCTCTATGCAGATGATGCTGTCCTCTCTCGATCCAGAGTTGGCCTCAGACGCTTAACAGGGGTTCTACAATGTGGGTTACTGTAGGAGAATCCAACAGACTGACAATTGTTAGAAAAAAACCAAGGTTTTGGGCTTCTCTAAGGCGCTTTAAGAAACTCACATGGGCAATAGAATAACGACCCAAATTAGATATGGAATTAGGGTAAGTGCCATAGGGTACTGTAGCCTTTCATTTCTCCTATGCTAGCATGGGCAACCCATGGGAAGGCGACTCTCATACTACTGCATCTAATAATGTCAGCAGTACTACGTTTCTTCTGGCTTGCGGCAATTTCCTTCATCCCTACTGCCCATAAATTTTTCAATGCCAGAGATGCCTAAAGATTGCTTTACGGAGTCCCAGATTTGGATTCAGAAGCTATTAACCACTCCTTTAATTCCCTTCAATCCCAATTTTTTTCATAAGATAAGTGGACTTCTAGGGCCATTTCATGCCCTATGCAGCCCTTTGTCTGGAGTTAGGTCAAAACTTCATGGAATCAGCTGCGTTCGCTGCGGATTTTAGGTTCTGGATGCGAAGCTATTTTCTCTCGAACTGTAATTCCCTGGTCCACTGTCTGCTCTCGGCCTCCCATTGCAACCCCTAGTTTTCCATAATCGTGAAAAAATGGCTTCTGTTGGACTATCCAGGTGGATTCACTTTGCCCTTTGCCCTACTCAGAAATCTATAGAAAGACAAGGGTCAACTATTGGATAGAGAGTTCTCTACCCTAATCACCTTGACAAGAAAGCGTGCTCCCCCTCTGTAATTTTCTCTCCCATTTTAGACAGGGCCACTTGGCACACTACCTGTATTGCTTAATACACCCTGCTTATAGGAGAGTACAGTAATGCACCAGGTTGTCTTATGCCTTCTGCAGCACGCCTTGTTACATATGCTTGAGATTTAATACAAAGCAAAGAGAAAGGCTAAAAGATTATTCTTCCACGTGTAAATGATGGCTCAGTTTAATCTCTGGCCCACCAATTACTACACTGTTTCAGATTCAAGGAAATCAGATCCAAGTATGTGAATCTTACTCCTTTACATTTACCCAAACTCCCCAATTTATTTAGATTATACTACTTGCTGGACAATCCTGATCCTTCTCTCTGTATGATAGTGGCAGACTTTCTCCTGGAAATTACTAAATGCCAATAGATTTCCCTCCACTTAACATTTATTTCCTGTACTGTATATGTTTTTTTAATCAGTTTTTTTTACTATTGTTGTACTGTTGTCTAGGCCAATAAAGGCTTGCTTGCTTGCTGTTTCATATGATATAAAATTTGGGAAAAGAGGAAACGTGGGTGACTGTGTCACATAAGAGCAGCTGTTGTATTGGATCTACGTTTAAAGATGACTTAAGGGGAAAAGAGCAGAAAATACAATACCTTCATTACTCCTTTCTTCCTGCTCTTATTAGTGTAATTGGTCCATTCAGTAGTTTCGCTTACCATCACAACTTTACAGGTTTCATTTCTCTTTTGTATACAATATACAGAGATCAGTGAATGGATCTCTCAAGTGGTGTTTGTTGTTAAACAAATACTGATTTTAATTCAGTAAATGCTGAAGAGAGGCATAATTCAGAGTGAGGCCATGATACAGGTGTTTGGAGGGGGACATTTTTCACCCACAATTCTATTTCCTGACCTCAAATCGATCGATTGTTGGTGCTGCTATCTGTCCCACTGAAATAAACATGTAGGTTACTTGTGTGGTGGGTTTATAGTTTTCCCAGTGTGGGATATAAATAGCAGCTGGTTGGGGTGAGGGAAAGATTTGAAGGTAAGGAAATTGCATTGGGGGAAGCAATAAATGACACTAATTTGAGCCATTGCTGAGACCCAAATTGGGGGTGGGAAGAGAATTTGACTGCGGTCTGTCATCTGACAATGCTAAAAAAATCTATTCACAGATGTCTCAGTACGTTGTCTATTGTGGTCCTAAACTGCCTTAAAGGTGCCTCTTGTGGCTTCTCCTGCCATGGAAAATCCCTTACTACATCCCTATGTCTATTCAGCAGATCTGCCTTAACTAATCAGAACTTTTATCAAGTTAGTGTCTTAGAACAGGAGACTGATATTATACTTTGTTTGTTTATATGTTTGTATTTATTTGACTTAAAAATAGATAAAGGAAAGATTTGGCCTATGATTTTGGAAAAAGATTATTGCTCAAAACTGTCATCTTAAGTGTGTTGTAGTTTACTATTGAATTATTAAACATAAGTAGTAGTAAGAATCAAGCAAGTCTTCACTACATACCAACTCAAAAAAATATTAAACAGATTTCTGAGAGAGGTTGATTTATTCTGAGTAACATCTTTACTCAAGGTGCATCAAAATGGATGCATAACTGTCTCCAAGTCACTGTCCATACCATCTATCCTATGTGGGATGGACCCTGTTTCTTTTTAAAATGTAGGCACTATCTATGTTAAAAGTACTTTGTTGACCATATTATTTGCACCAGTTCCAAAACCACCTAAGAAAACCCTCTAACATTTAGTTATCAACATATTTAGAAATGTTACATGAAAAAGGCAAGAAGGCCTTTTTATTATTCATGCATCCAAATAATGATATCAGCAGACTCTTTCAACAAATTAGAGTATTGCCACAACAACTAAAGGAAACCAATAATTAAGAAATGTTTCTGAATAGTCAAAAATGTCTTTTTCCAATTTTAAAATTTTGCAAATACTTTTACAAAAAACCTCTCTCAAGGCGGCTATGTAGGATTTATGATCTCATCATTGGTGTCAATAGAATGAGTGAGAATTTAGAAAATAGAGAAGCCCTTTGCTGTTTTTTTTTAATTTTTCTAGCATTTTCCAAAAATACAGTCCTAGTTACATGTGACCAATAAAAGCTTTGTGTTTTAAAGTGTTTCTAACAGATGGTGGTTTTTTTTTTTTTTTTTTCACTTGGCCAGTGAAGAGGCCTCCAGGAAGAACCATTAGCACATATTTATTGTCTCCTTTGATAAAGGCTCATTTTGCTTCCTGGAGAAAATATGGTTATTGTTTTGGTTCTTTTGTGTCTGTGAATAGATATGACAGAATAAGTCCTTTAGTTTAGTTTTCGTGCTTCCTGTTCTTGTACTGTGGGATTTTGTGTGTGTGTGTTGCATTGCTTCTGTACAGTAATTATTCACTATTTCAATTGAAATGGTTGTTCTCTGTGAGCTGAATATGTGATTACTGCTCAGCTAAATTAAACCCATCTTTAAAGCTGTGGTTTTAGCAGTCAGTTCATTCTTCTGTACATTACATTATTTGTTTTCAGGGAAATCAATGAATGTTTGTAAAAACAGAGAGGTCAAGTGCTCAGTTATTAGACAGCAAGATAAGTTTATTTTAGCCTTATGGTTTTGTGACAAAATAACCATCCTTAACATTATTTAGAATATAATAGCCAGTAAGAGGAAAGTTGATGATGCTTTATAGAGCAAAGAGATTACTCCCTTTTTTGAAATATAAACCACCATGTAGAAAAATATGTCCCACATTGGAGAAGCAAGTGTAGTTGTAGTGTTAGGTAAGAAAACAAATCAAATTACAAAGGAAAGATCAAATGTTGGATAATGAGTTCTTCCAGCCTGGTAAAATATATTGTTCCAGCTACCTTCTGAGGGGTTTTGTTTCGTTACCACTGCATGACAGTTCAGTGACAAAGTGTAAGTATTTAGAAATTCTGTATTCTTTTGGTGTAGAGCAGTCAGCTGGATAAGAAGCGCACTACTTTTATCTTTGCTGATATTGCTCCCTCTCCAAAGCTGAAGTGAGAACTAAGCATGTGAAGTGACACCAGCTAGGACTGAATTATATGATAGTTTGTCATGCTGCTTCTGACCCGGGTCAGCTTTGGCATAGAGGGCTTGAGGGCTTTGTATGGCAGAACTCCCTGTTGTTTGATAGCCCTCCCTCTTCATGATGTGCTTGGGTGGTTAGGTAGCCATTGGGGTATAAAATTATAGATTCATGGAGTTAGAAGGAGCCGTACATGCAATCTACTCCAACCTCCTGCTCAATGCAGGATCAGCCTACAAGGAGACTCTTTATATTCACCAGCAGTTTTCCATTCCTGTGCCTTTCCGGGAAGATCATTCTCCTTCCGTTTCCAACACATGGCATGTGAACATGTTCATCTCCTCTAGATAGAAGATGACCATCTGGCCTGATAAATATTCAGCTTAAATTGCTTTCTTCCTTTCCTTTTACCTTAAAAGAGAATTCCTCTCTTTCTTGCTCTCTTAGCTTTTCTCTAGCTCAGAAAGACATTCCTGCTGCTCTTTTTCCCAGTGACCTGCCCATTCCCTGGCACTAATAAAAGAACCGAGAACATTTAATAACATTTTCTTTAGTTAGATTTCTTTCAGTGTGTTGGGAGGAAACTTGGTATCCTAAAATGGTAAGACACAATTGTGCTGTGTGATAAATCTTGCCCATTATGCTGCAGAGTAGGTATGGTCTTGTTGGTCTCCTCTCTTAAGTACACTAATATTAGCACCTTCCATAACTTACACTTTCAGCAGAATTCTTAATCAAGTTTATGAAGTGCGGAAGCTGCTCAGGAACATCCTCACTGTGACTCAGTATTGTATCAGGTGAGCAGGTAGTTGCTTCTTGCCCTCACACCACCGAAGAACAACCTGGCACACAAGTTTTGGGTTAACACGATCACAGCTTTATTAAAGAACTACCAGCTAATCAAATCAGGTGTTGGCCTGGAGCTTTTGCATAAAAAAAAGACTATAGGAATAAACAGTCCCTAAAGGGTTTTGATATGTGGGCATTAACACCTTCAGTGAAGCTCAAACATGTTCCCACATCTGTGGGTGTAGAAAATTGTGGACTTTAGAAGTTTTTGTTCAGGATATCCAGCCATACTATGTGTGCCTTCGGAACTTTGAAACAGTCTACTACATGACCCATTTAAGAACATTAGGTGCCTTAGGACAATATTTTTTTTCCTGATGCATGGCCTCTACAGTTCTGAGTTTGACCATGGGAGAGAGTCAGCCTGGCATGGCTCCCCTCTCCACTCACTTATGGCAGGATCTAGATTGCCCTCCAGCCTACACCACAATTCTCACAAATAGTTTTGCAATTTCACCTCATTCCCCTGGGTTCGGACAAACTGATCCACCACTAACGGTGCCTTTGTAGCTTCCCAGGTTGTGGAGTGCCAAAAAAGGACACTTATACATGCTTCTGTATTCAAACTTTGGTGCTGTGTCTGAGGATCAACATTTACCTTGTTGGCCAGAGCAGTTGCTGCATGAAATAGCTACAAGAATAGAGAATGCCGGGAGGTCTCATCTTATCTATCATGTTACCTTCAGTTCTTATTGCTTCTCGTTACCTAGTTCTAAAAGTATGGTGACCACCATGGTTCCAATGACCCAGGCTTGACAAGCAAGCTACCTATATTTTAAATCTGAACATCATTTTGTATCACTGAAAAATAACTTATTACCGTAATTCATTGTTTACTGTTCTGTTTGCTCAGGACTAGATTTATTTTATCTTCTCGTGGAGTTGTACATTGTATCTGCGTGTTAAGTTCATATTTTATGGAATTTGCTGCCACAAGGTATAGTGATGGCCATGGGTTTAGATCAGGGGTAGGGAACCTGCGGCTCTCCAGATGTTCAGGAACTACAATTCCCATCAGTCTCTGTCAGCATGGCCAATTGGCCATGCTGGTAGGGGCTGATGGGAATTGTAGTTCCTGAACATCTGGAGAGCCGCAGGTTCCCTACCCCTGGTTTAGATTAAAAGGGGACTGGACAGAATTTTGAGAGACAGCGTGAGATAGTGGTTAAGAACAGGTGGAAACTGGGTTTGATTCCCCACTCCTCCACATGAGCAGCAGACTCTTATCTGGTGAACTGGATTTGTTTCCCTGCTCCTACACATGATGCCTTCTGGATGACTTTGGGCTAGTCACAGTTCTTCAGAACCCTCTCAGCCCCACCTACCTCATAAGATGTATGTTGTGGGGAAAGGAAGGGAAGGAATTTGTATGCCGCTTTGAGACTCCTTAAGATTGAGAAAAAGTGGGTTATAAATCCAAACTCCTCCTCCTGCTCTTCTTCTGCTGCTTCTGCTGCTGCTTCTGCTTCTGCTTCTGCTTCTTCTGCTTTGTCGTCTTCTTCTTCCTCCTCCTTCATTAGTTACTTGAATACCAGTAGCTGTGGAAAACAGCAAGTGAGGGCTGTTTCCTTTTTCTCTACATGTGGGTGAGTTTCCCAGAAGCATCTCACTAGCTCTTATGGAAAACTCTGAATGTTTTAAAAGGTGAGTAAACAGATATACAGAATATGGGATTTTAAGTAGCTATTAGTCATAATAGCTAGAAGTCATGATGGATATCTGCTTCCTCCAGTATGTCAACTTCTGGGATACTATAGGTTGGAGGATGCTGTTGTAGTCATTCTGCTTGTAGCCTTCTTACCTGGTCCCTGTGTGTAAGGAGTAAGAATGCTTTTTGGGATATTATATGGGCCTTTTGGTCTGACAGTCTCTGTTTCTGAATGGTTCTTAAGATATGTTTCTGGATCACTTGATCTGATCCAGTACATCTGTTCTTATGTTTTATACATACATACTGGTTCAGTCTTCCTATACCAGGGGTAGGGAACCTGCGGCTCTCCAGATGTTCAGGAACTACAATTCCCATCAGCCCCTACCAGCATGGCCAATTGGCCATGCTGGTAGGGGCTGATGGGAATTGTAGTTCCTGAACATCTGGAGAGCCGCAGGTTCCCTACCCCTGTCCTATACTGTTCCTCTGTTCAACTTACTTAGATCTGCAACCATAGCTTCTTGGCCAGAACGCTCTACATCTTGCATTTTAAGTTCAGGTTCTTTCTCTGTCATCTCAGAGATTAACTTCTCAAGTAAAGGTGGACTCCTCCTCATATCAGACAGTGGATGATCAGTAACTGTTATTAGAATTTGATGACATGTGTATTAACCCAGATAGCTTAAGGAAAAGGCCCAGGGTTTGAGTCTTGAGATGTACCAGCCAGCTTCCCACAAAAACTATCTGTATTTAATTTTACTTCCAGGAACTACTATCTTTATATTTCTTCTGATGTTACCATCTCCTCTTAGAATTGTTAAAGATTCCTGGGATAAGCCTTTGTCAAGGGCACTGACCTCAAGGAGTTTTAAGAACATGTGCCAAGCCTAAAGAAGTAATTTGTAAATCTCCTGCTCCCAGTTCTTTGGTAGGAAATGCTTTTCATGGCAAGATATGTAAACATTAATACCCAACATACAAGTAAGGGGAAGAAAAGCTAGATATTACAAGAAGAAAATTTTCACTGCACCACCCTTAAAAGTGTGTGCGGCTATATTTCTTAAGCAATATTTCTTAAGCAAGAAATTGTCCACTTTTTTTGGTCATGTAGACAAGAATCTAAAGAAGTTGGTACCTGTGCTTCCTAGTTGAATCTTTTCATATTCCTGAAGAGATTAACAATTTCAATACTGGCTAAAGATCAAACATTCTACATCAGGTGTGGTAATTGTGCAGTTTCTTGTTCTTGATAGTCCCTTGTGCTGTGCTGCTTGCTCAAATCTTTATGTAACCTCTCCTCAGAAGGGGCTATGACTCATTTGTATCTAAGGTTCAGTCTCTGGCAATAACAGGTAGCAGTTGGGGAAACTTCTTCCTGCAATATATCACTTTCCAGGTCACATGAAAACTTAGTCAAGATATTGAATGTCTTGAAAAATGTTACAAGAAAGGGGTACTTTTAAGCTTCTGTGAAGTATTTTTTTGCCACTATCAGGTAAATGTTGAGGTGGATTGTAGGAGATGTGTGGCAGGCTTCAAAATGTGAAAAGCCATAAACATTTAAGGGGAAACATATTTGGATGTATGTTTGCCTGGGAACTTAAAAAAGATTCATTAGAAAAAGTTAAAATTTGGTGGAGTACTAAAAAAGCAACTATAAAATTTTTTATCTTTTGGAATGAATAACATTTTTTAAACTAAACTTTAATCACTCATTCTGAATGAGTAAAAAATATAGAGATCTTTATGTAGGGCAGTCTACAAAGTTAGAGAATAATTTCTGTGCATTTTCTAGACTATAAGTAGGAACCAGCAAGGACTTGTGGGAGGCATCTAATCTGCCCATCCACCACTAATTCTTCTTTCCCTCCATAACCTCTTCACATTTCCTGCTTCCTTCTATTTTTCTAGGGTCGCCAACCTACATATCATGGACTCAAAATAGACAGAGATCAGTTACCCCTTAGGGTTGTTAACTGCAGGTTGGGAAATTCCTGGAGCCTTCAAAAGGTGAGGGAGGGAAGCAACTTCAATAGGGTATAATGCTATAATGCAGGGTATAATGCTATAGGATCTGCCTGCAAACCAGCCATTTTCTCCAGATCTCTCAATTTTCTCTGATCTCTGTTATCTGGAGATCAGTTGTAATTGTGAATGATCTTTCCCATCTCCAACAACTCCCATCTCCTCTTTCCTTTCTTTGCTTCATTCTTTGCTTCTGAGCCATTCACCAGCCAACTTTTGATCAATCATCTTCAACTATATTTACTGTTATTTACTTCAATTACAACCCACCTTTCTCCACAATGGGAACCCAAAGCAGCACACGTTATTCTCCTCTCCTCCTTTTTATCCACATGTTAAAACAGTAAAACTGAAGTTCCAAGTTTTCAGTTATTTCAAGGAGGGATGCTGTTTTGTGGCTTCAAAATTTCTGGACATTTTCATGTATAGACCAGGGAGTTGTGGGCCGACATACAGGCCTGTCATAATCCAGTTATGGTGCTGGGGGTGCAAAAGGATCTGACCTTCAGACAGCAGCTTGAGATGTATAATGAGTGATTTGCTTGTTTTATGACTTCTAGCAGCTGAGTCTAGAAATGCTTGCACATGGGATGCTACTGGTATAGTAACTGTTTAAATATTTGCTTAAAAGATCTGTGATAAATATATCAGATTTTAATGAATTTTAATAACAGAATTATGGAATGATTACAAGTATGCATGTTCTTTGTCTTTTACTCTACCTAACTGTTCTAGTTGCCATAACAACTGGATTGTGCCATAGCATTTCCTGCTTGGTTAAGATTCTTTTAGCACTGCTGTTATGAAACACATTTGCTCAGGAATTAGCAGTTTATACCCTCTGAATGGCAATTTGGGTGGTTTTTTACCTGCAGCACCCTAGGGCTGCCTAGGCAAAAGAAAGCAATTTTCTCATGTTTGAGGGACATCCTGGCTATGCAGCCCTCTTCAGGAGAACAGAGGGTGGTGCTAGCATGCTGCCCTCATGCTGCCATGGAAGCAAAGGGGTATGGCAGCACGAGGAAAGCATACAAGGAGAGAAAAGAGGTGCAAGCACAGCCATTAGTGCATTTGGTGGCTATTTGGCTGAAAGGAAAAAGCTGCTTGCTCCCTTTTAACACAGTTCCCAAGGCTTAAATACCAATTGGAAGTAGTAACCACAATGCTATTATGTTCATGATTCATGTCTATAGCAATTTACCCTAAAGTCCAAAACAGCAACATTTGATTTCTAAAGAGGGAACTTTTACAAAAATGAGGAGACTAGTTAAAAGGCAGCTGAAAGGGAAACACAAGATAGTCAAATCCCTAGAGGATACTTGAAAGCTATTTAAAGCTGTACTAATTGAGGTTTGAATAGAATGTATTCCACAGGTTAGGAAAGGTACTGCCAAGTCTAAAAGGATGCTTGCATGGGCCAAAAAGCCACAAAAGGCAAAAAGTCTCCCTTTAACAAATGAGGGAGGGTGGTCTATTTATTAAATAAATAAATGAATGAATGAATGAATGAATGAATGAATGAATGAATGAATGGAAGGTCTGCCCCAAAGAAGTAAACAAAACAGAGCACAGGATCTGGCTCTCAGTGGCCATTTTAGAGATTACTAGGCAACCCAAAAATCTTGCTAAGCCTTCTGAGCCTTGGTGTCTGCAATACCATAGGGGGTAATGGAAAAATTCTTGTCCCCCTCCCCTGTCATATCTACTGATAGAGGGTCAGGCCAATGACAACCACTAGAAATTTACAACCTGTGTAACTGACCTGTTTTCCCAGGGAGATGTTGTCAGGGGGAAGGAAGGAGGGAAAACTGAATATGGGGTAGATAATGTAAGTTGGCTGGTGGGTGGGAAAGAAAAAAGAAGCAGGAGAAGGGGAGAGATTATGGTGTCTGGCAGGGAAGAGAAGGGGAAAATAGTAGGGGAAGAGAGGATACAGCAGAAAATGAGATGCCCTCTGCAAGTTGTTGCAGAGTTCCTTCTTGTTTTGTCTGTATTCTATCACAGTTTGATCTATTTTTAGTAGAAGAAGAAGTTTGGATTTTTATCCTACTTTTCTCAAAGCAGCTTACAAACTTCTTCCCTTCCTATCTCCACTAGAGATATCGTGTGAAGTAGGAAGGGCTGAGAGAATTCTGAGAGAACTGTGACAAGCCCAAGGTCACTCAGCAGGCTTCTTGTGGAGGAACAGTGTTATGGAGTATTTTTCAATATTCCCAATTAATACTCACAAAGGCAGCAGTCAGCAGTAAGCAGTTTATTTAGCATTCATCTTTGCAAAGATGGAGGGAACCAGGGTGTGGCTCCCTAAAGTCTGCAACGCAGTGCAGCTCAATTTAAAGCATCCTCTCTGTCTCTTGCACCAGTTCCGAGAAACCACATGGCCCTTTGGGCTGGCCCAAGGCTCACAATCTACCTATCAAAACGCAGTACAATGATCTCATGAAACCCTCCCCAAAAATCCCCGTATCTTGTTTTTCTGTTAGGTTCATCAGTTCAAGCAATAGGTTATTGAGCAAAAGGTTATTTCCTGCTAGAGTAACGGTACTTTCCATGTAACGGTAACTTTGTACTAATGTCCCCATGAATAATCCTCACATGATGGTGCCAGTTCCCTTTTCCTTACACGCAGGCACACTGCTTCTTCTTTCCATGCAGGCTAGAAGCATCCGGTTTAGTAAACAACCCTGAAATAGCTAGGGCAAAGTTTGCACTTAGATTTGAAGCATAAGGCTCTATATATTTTTAATCAGCTCACACACATATAGTATATAATCTGCATATATTTTTGAAATCCTCACAACTTATCAATATTTTTCATAACAACAGGAAAAACAAAACCAGTTCACCAGATTAGTGCCATTCATCTGGAGGAGTTTGGAATCAAGCCTAGCTCTCTAGATTAGAGTTTGCTGCTCTGAACCACCACACTGCTCTTAACCACTGTACCATTCTGGCCTGCTGAATAGATGACCTCTTGATATCATTAAATTCTCATTAGTGTAATGTGATTTTTTTGAAATTCCCTGGAGATTGTTTTTCCAAACAGAAGCTTGAGTGCAAAGATGACATTTTTTGGCTGATTCCCCCGCCCCCAGAGATCTCTGATCCCCCCCTCACTCAGGGGGTGAATCAGCTGATGGAAGACTTTTCAGCTGATGGAGGACTTTTCCCTCACCGCACCAAACACTTGATAGTGCCAGGATATACCCAGTGGGCTACTGAGTCCAGGCATGCCTTGGCTCCATCAGCTATTCACCCCTTGGCTCCATCAGCTGGCCCCACCCCTCCAGAGCAGCATTTTGGAATGTGTTTTACGCTGCCACAGGATGGAAGAATTGGTGAAAATCACTCTTGCATTTGTGGAGATTCTAAGTGAAATCCAAATGAAGGACTTTCAAAAACTTTCAAAAAGTTTAGAAATCTAATCCTTGGACAGTTTTTAATCAATGCAATAGTAATGTATAAATAAAATATTTATATAATTACTTGGACACCAAAAATAATGGAAACATCTGTCATGCCTACTACAGACTTCATGATTTTTTTCAAGACAAGTATAATTTTCTCATATTCAAAAATTAGTCTAAATTAAATTTGTGATTATGTGTTACTGGGGAAGTGATAATATAAAATTTAAAATTTAAAACAAGCATTATCATGTAGGTTTCATACTACCCATATATTAGCAATTTAATATCCAATCACAATTCCAAAAGGCTAGATTTGAATTCCCATTGCAAACAAAGGAAAAGTAATTTTGAGCAACTGTTGCTCTTTAAAGAATGAATTAGAGTTTTAATTAGTGAAAGAATCATATTCATAGTTAATATAATTCTTGCCTTTAGAATATGTAACAGAGTGGTCCAGAACAATGATCCTTTGAATACATTTATGATCCATTTCAATGTGAACTGTGTAAGCATAAGTATTTTACAAAGTATTGTTTTTGAAAGGGCTGCAGTTATGTAGATATCTGTTCTAATGTTACTAATTTTATGTGGCTACTTGATTTCTCTGTGGAGTAATTACTATTAAACTGGTACTCATGCAGTGGAGTAGGTATCACATATATTGGAAAGGGACATAAGGGTGAATTTGTCTTACAGCATATGATTTCTTTTTTATGAAAGTGCAAATCTATGAACAGATGGAAACTTCGGGTTGCAGACAGAACTTGTGTAAAGCAGGGATTGTGAATGAGTTGATTACGAGTTCTCAGTAGTGTGCCCCTCTCCAAATGTAACTCATGAGGGACACATCTTCCTCCTCACCTGAGCAGCAATGAATGGGGGAGTTTCCCTCCCAGCACTGAACACTTGATAGTACTAGGATATACCCAGTGGGCTACTGAGTCCAGGCATGCCTTGGCTCCATCAGCTATTGAACATTAATGGAGGGGAGATGGAATTCACCGGGGAGAGGGAACCTGTTACTACTGCTGCCTTCTCAGGAAGCAGCTTTGAGTCTCTCATTCCAATTAAAAAGCAGCTCTAGCCAACAAAAATGTTCATTACCCCAACATCAAGGATTACATTGCAGACAAAGGTGAAAAACATTGTCTCGTGTTTGTAGCACAAGCTTCCATCCTAGCTCAGAGGATACAAATCAGCTTTCAGATTACATATTAAGGTTTCATATGTGAGTTTGCAGGAAACAACCAATCATTTCAGTAATTATATTTAATATTCGTTTAAAGTAAGATGCATAATACCTTGCTTTGACCAAACTGTCTTTAAATTAAGTCTCAGTTCAAAAGTCAAGAAACATCTTTCCTAATTAATGCCCTTGGTAGGAAATACTAAATTCAGTTTCCCAGGAAATGCTTTCATAAGAAATATTTCTTAACCAGTGTTGTCATCACAGCCAGGATGAGAGGGTCACAGACTAACCTCTTCTAAAAGTTTTTCTAATTTAAAGAAGCTTTGATTACAACATACAGTAGATCTGACAGGCTCACAGGTCTTGTACCAAGTATACCATGGAGGTCACAGGTCTTGTAACAAATATACCATGAATATATAGTAGAAAGGATAAAAATCCGGATGCAAAGTCAACAGCATGCCTTGTAAAGGTTGGGGGTAGGGATGGTAATAAGGTAGCACCAGGTACAAAATATTTTCATTATTGTTGCTAAACCTCATATGGATCATGTAATTCTGGAAGAATTACAACTAATCTCCATACTGCAGAGATCAGCTCCCTTGTATCAAATACCTCCCTTGGAGGGTGTGTCATTATGCTCCACTGAGGTCTCTCCCCTCTTCCCAGTCTCCACCTACCAAAATCTCCTGAGGAATTTCCAAGCACCAGACAAACAGCCCCTATTTTTCTTTGTAGCTTGGATTTGGGCATCTATAGCACTTGGCTTCCTATTCTGGCTGGGGCTGGTTCTGAAACTTGCGGCAGAGAGCATATGTTGCTGTTGTGCTAGTGAAGCCACAGGACTGTTTGCACGGTCTTGTGTGGGCATCCTAAAGCTGCTGCGAACCACGGTCTGCATGTTTTGTTTACCTTGTCTTTCCTCCGAGGCTCCAGAGGAAGGAAGTGACACGCTCAAGCTACCCTCTGACCCACGGGGTGAAAGGGCAGAGTGGACATGTCCCTTCTCCCTTTGGAACCTCAAGGGGAAGACAATGTAAACAAAAGATGCAAACAGGCAGCACCTGAAAGCTGCGCCCTCACGCCGGTGCCCTTTACGCCGGTGGGAAGACGCTGCTTTCCAAAAAATTCGCTCATAGAGCAAGTTTTGAAAGCAGTGTTTTCCCTCCATTTGGGTGGGGGGGGGGGAGAGCACGGCAGGGACTATGTTTTTACCGTCCCTAGGGTGCTGTTTTTGGGCCGTGCAGAAATGGCCTTAGTCTTGAGTACTTGTCTGTTCTGCTCCTTTGCTGTGCTATGACAGTTTTATGGTCATCTTTGATTTTGGTGTATGTCATGTGCTGATAATTCTGCCACAGGGCATTGGGTGTTGCTCAGCTATGGGACTGCTAACACTAAATCCAAGCTGTTGCATATAACTAATAAAACTTTATGCTGGTTGTTCATGTGATCATTTGAATGCACTTTATATGAGATTGCTTCTGAAGACCGTTGGGAAAATGCACGTCATATAATACTCTTCTTATTGACATTCAGGGATAGCTTACTGGGAACATAACCATGTCTATTTTGCTGAATGTATTTCTTGCTTTTTGACTTCTGGCAATAATTCATGATGCTGATGATGATCAATAAACCCTAAATGGTCAGAGCACAGCATATTAAAGTTAGCACCTTTCTAGTATATAGACTTTATCTACACTTGATGCACATCTGCTTAATATATGTCTCCTCTATAATGATTGAACTTGACCTTGGTTGAACGTGACCTTCCAGCTATTTAAGAGCTAAGTAAAGATCCTATTCACACTCTTGCAAATAAGAGACAAGATGACCATATACCAGAACAGTGCGAGATAAAGGCCCAGGAGTGTGAATAAGATAAAATCCACCTCCAGATTTTTAATATAAAAGTATGAGTATGCACACTTTAAAGGTAAAGATAATCACTGGGTCATTACTAACCTGTGAGTGATGGCACATCACAATGTTTACTAGGCAGACTATGTTTACAGAGTGGCTTGCCAGTGCCCTTTCCAGTCGTCTAAACTCCAGAAAGCTGAATATTCATTTTACTGATTTTGGAAGAATGGAAGGCTGAGTCAACCTTGAGCCGGTTACCGGAACCTGGCTTCTGTCAGAATGAAACTCAGGTTGTGAGCAGAGCTTTTGACTGAAGTACTGCAGTGTACCACTCTGTGCCACGGGGCTGTGCATATTTCACATATTATTAATTTCCCTGAGGAAGAACATCTACTTTCCAGTTGACAAGAACAACTTTTTTTCACTTTGCTGCTTCTTCTTTGCTTTTTCACTTTGCTGCTTTGCTCATTTCACAACATCAGCTGCATCAACTGTACAGTGGTGTTGCCTTAATTTGGTCTTGTCATCTTAGTTTCACAGTAGAATCTAAATAAGGTATAGTTATTCTAATTAACTCATCAAGGTTTCACTCTTTCAGAGTGGTAGAAACCCCACTTCTTCTCCAGATCCTGGAGAAAAATGGCAGCTCTTATATTGGCTTCAAAAGCAGTGAAATGCGTTGCTGCTTTCTGAAAATCTTTGAGAGCCCCACCTTTCCCCCTTCTGTTTCTCATAGCTTACTGGCACAGGGATGAGCTTCCCTCTTTGCTCAAAGCTGGAGAGGGTTCTTTTGCTATAGTTGTGTTAACCCTTAGAAGTTTTTGGAGCACCCCACCAGCATGCTGTTTCAATGAGCAGGCAAAATTAAGGGCCCACAGAAATTGTGGCTAGCTGTCATGAGACTCTTCACCATTTAGAGTTTGGAGGTGCAATAGACAGCACACAGATAAATGTGTCTAGAAATGTTTGAGCAGATAGCCCTGTCTACATGTAGCCAAAGTAATAAAGTGGAGATAACATGTAACACATACAGCATACATTTGGTGAATGTATTTGTTGGCTAAAATGCCTTTTCAGTACTTGCAGACCATTGCACTTTGAGCTTTTCGTGTCATCTAGTTTTATTTGTTTTTATTTAGTTTTCTATTGTTAGAATGAATTATGTTTAAAGAATATTTTCTAATGTTGTTAAATGTCTGTGGTGTGATCTACTTTGAACTTCCTTTTGGAAGGAAATAAATAATATCTCCAGCAATGAAAACTCATTTATTTTGAATCTTTTTTGCTCAAGGGAATTAACGAGGATTTTGCTTTGCTAATTAGAAGTGACATTGATCTTTTACCATTTGGAAGAGTTTTTAATCTGTCAAAATACCTTTAAAATTATCTTTTTTTGAAGCTAGTCCAAATGAGGCAGAGACATTGGCTTAGGTATGAAAATAGTATTGAAATTATTTGTAAACTATTTGCCAGTTGACTTTCCTTTATTTATTTAAACATGTATTTTGATGATTCTACAGGCATCTTTAATATTCCAGTTTTTCGAGAGATTTCGCATGCTATCTATTGAAGTCCTGATCTGGAAAGCTATAGACTAGTCTGATTCTGTCAGATCTCAGAAGCTAAGCAGGCTCTGGTAAGTATTTGAATGGGCAATTTCCAAGAAATACCAGAGTTGTGACATGGAAGCAGGCAATAGCAAACCACCACTCAATGTCTCTTGCCTTGAAATCCCTGTGGGGTCACCAAAAGTCAGCTGTTACTTGATGGCATGCGCACTTACACACACACTCAAAGTAGGAATAATAAAACTAAAATTAAACCAACTAGCACCAACTATAATAATAATAATAATAATAATAATAATAATAATAATAATAATAATAATAATAATAATAATAATAATAATAATAATAATAATAATAATAATAATAATAATAATTCGATTTATTAGAACACCCTGCCCCCGAAGGGATCAGGGCGGTTTACAGGCAACCAAACACAATACATTGCAACTAAAATAATCAAATAATCCCAATTAAAACAATAAAAACAATAAAAAACAGTAGCAGCAATAACCTTTCCATAATTAATAAATTAGGTGAATGATGTCCAGTAAAACCCCAGGAGGGGACTGGCAGATTTTCAGATAAGCCGATGACACATAGGGCAACAGAGAAGGTCGGATTCAGCGGCCAGCCTTCTCAGAAGCCCAGTGAAACAGCTCGGTTTTACAGGCCCTGTGGAACTCCCCAAGGTCCCGCAGGGCTGTAACAGCTGGAGGAAGAGCGTTCCACCAGGCGGGGGGCAGGGCTGTAAAAGCCCTGGCCCGGGTGGAGGCTAGCCACATCATAGAGGGACAAGGGACCATAGAGGGACAAGGGACGAATGGAGAGAGTGACTCAGGACATATGGGGTAAGGCGGTCTCGCAGGTATGAGGGCCCCAGGCAGTAAAGGGCCTCAAAGGTCAATACTAACACCTTGAAGGCACTGAACTAGCCTTCAGTGCCTTGGCCCCAGCCTGGTAGAACACTCTGCCTCCATTCATCCAGGCCCTGTGGGACTTTGGGCAGTTCCGCAGGGCCTGTAAAACAGAGCTGTTGCTTCGGGCCTTTTTGGGGAGATAGACGCACATGAGTGCCATCCCCTACACTTACATGATTTTTACTGCTTCTGGGATACAGAGCTATTCACCATCTGATGGTTGTGTTAAGTTAAATGGCGGGTTGGTTTTTAAAAGTTTAATGATGTTTTAACTGAAATGTTACATTGTACACTGCCCAGAGCCCTTCGGGAGTGGGCGGTTTAGTAAGTCTAAATTATAAACAAACAAACAATCAAACGTGGGGGGGTTGCCAAGTGACAGCTGGCTTTTGGCAACCCTGTAGGATTTTCAAGGCAAGAGGCTAATGGAGGTAGTTTGCCATTGTCTGCTTCTACATACTCTGCATGTGATACCCTGGTATTCCTTGGTGGTCTTCTGTCCAAATACTAACCTGGGTCAATACTAACCTTGACCCTGCTTAGCTTGCAAGATATGACAACAACCACCATCATTACCACTTCAACATGACCTTTCTCTCCATGGGCATTTGGCAATCTCCAGAATCAACTGCAGGCTTCTGGCAGGAGGAAAAAATGCATGAAAATGCAAGTCCATACGTACAAATGCTGTAGGATTTTCAAGCTGTGATTTCTTTCATTATCTCATAAGGTATTTTATACTTCTTTAAGTACAAAAATTGTATTTATTGTTCAATTCTGTTTGGCTTAGTTGTTGCTTCTTCTTTTTTAATTGAACCTATGAATATCCCTTGTGTCCCAGGCTGTTTCTCCCTCTAGCCCTGTATTTTTCTTGTGACCAATTCCTATTAAAAATATAGCAGTGAAGATTGGTTATGCAGCAAAGTTCTGTAGCTAGGAGCCCCCTCCATTTTTATTTCTGATTCAGGGAGACTTCATCAATCTGAAGGGACAGTGTCCTGTAGTCTTTTAATTTTAGGGTTATTGGATATGGGATAAGGAAGCTGATGAAAGTTAGCTACAATGCGGTATTGAAGGGTCTAAAAGCAAAGAATGGGATGTATATTGCAGTTGCTTACCACCTATCTTTGCTTCTCCTGTGAAGAGAAGTGATTGATTTTAAGTAACAAAGTAATCATGAGAATTGTTCCTGATCAGCAGCTTACAGAGTGTTGTTGTTGTTTTTTTACTCACACCCATTACCCCTGGAGGCCTTCTTGATCTACCCTAATCACAAGTGGTTTTGTTGGGTTGTTCTGGGAAAATTCAAATAATGATTGCAGTGTTTGGATGTAGAGATAACATCTGGTGTTGATTCTTGTATGGTTTGCAAGTTATCTTTTGCACCTTTGCAGAGAGTGTTGAAAGTTCCTGCCTGGATCTTTATTTGGGATTCTGATTAACTTGATCACTGTGAATGGCCACCTGGTGAGTGGCAGAGGTGCATAGAAGAAGCTCAGTATTTTTTTAGAATAGGGATGTTCCCCTCAATTCCTGGCAGTGTGTGTCCCTATACATTTTTAATATTCTACTGTTCAGAATTAAAACAAAGAGTTCTAAGTAAGTATTGTAATTTGAATTGAGAGATCAGAGATGCAAAGAAGAGGTTTGGAGCTGTGAGTTGCCTGAAAGTACAGCACTAAGGGACCTAGGGCCTTTCTCTGGGGATTTTTTATATGGTTACAAGATTTGCTTCTGCTGTTACAGCGTCTGTTTGCTCCCACTATGTTCTGCATAAATAAATAAAGCCACCATCAGTCTGTTATACTCTGTCTCTTTTAAAAGAAAGAATCTATGTAGTGTTGGCCCTGAACTACTTGATGCTTCAGAAAATAGGTCATGTGTAACAATGGGACCAAGTAGGTTGGATTGTAAAGTTTAAAATTGGTTCCCTGGTATCTGAGATATGATGTGCTGTACCCAAGAAGATGGACTGATGGGAAAAAAAATTCAAAGAATTATTCAGCTCATAATTGAATCTTTTGTGCTTCTGCACATGGGAACTGTGCATGCTGCCATGAATGTTTCAAAAGCTCCTGACATCATGATGCATTTTCCCACCCGTAGCATGGTTCCTTTGAATATTATTTATATAAAGGTTAGGAAAGGAACTCCCTCAAATTTTTTCTTAGCCACAGCTGAAGGACACCACCATCTCTCTTTTGTCTCTTGTAGAAGATAAGAATAAATCCATTTGCAAAGCTACTTTGCTCAATTTTCAACTTTGAACTGAAGGCCCTTTTCAAAAGATTTTCCTGGTGAAGAACCAAGATGGCACAGATGTTCCCTATTTTCTAGCACCAGTTTGCACAGCAGTCCTGTCTCTGCCTTCACTTTCACTGTGACCTTAACTGTGAGACCTCACACGAGACGTCAGAGCAAGTTGGGGCCTCATATCAAAAAAAGCAAGTGCTAAGGCAAAACATTTAGGCAACCCATCTCATTCACCATTGTCTTCTAAATCCAGACGTTCACATAAATCCAAATCAAAACCAGTGTCGCCCTCATTTCCAAAGAAACCACTGGACCTGACCCTCGTTCTGATGACCACCTCTCCAACATCTCACACTGGTAATTGACCCCTTCTTTCAATCTGTGGGGGGATGAGATCCTGGATCAAGAAGGGCCCTCTTCTCATTGTCAGTTTTCCAAAAGGCTCCATGACCAAACTGAAGGATTTGGTTCTCTGTGAGTCATATCTTTAACATTACCAGGGTTACTATCATTGTCATTACCTCTCCATGTCATTTTTTCTAGAAGTATGTGTTTTGATTGTGTGTTCCTGCATTGCAGGGGGTTGGACTTGATGGCCCTTGGGGTCTCTTCCAACTCTATGATTATATGAGCACAAGAGCTCCTGTAGGCATCCCTCCAAATTGCTATTCTGACTGTACAATATCCCTGTGGAACATGCCATCCAAATATGGGTCCTTCAAACCATCAGCCACTGCTTGGCTCCTGAAGCATGCCTGACAACCTCAGATATGGACAGGATGCAGACTTGAAACCATGTCCTTAAGTTTATAATTCTAGCTCTAACTCTGCATTTGGAACCACTATCCTCTGATGTGGCAGCAGACACTTCCATGCCATCTTCAGTGAAGTGGTTGTACATGAAATGACTAGTTGGGAACAAATATCCTATCCAAGACCTGTTAAACCAGGTTGTCTCAAAGTAGAACTCCATGCGATACATATTACAGGGAAAGATAATGGTTTTGTCGACGGGATGCTTTGAGCCACAGTCTGTTTGCATCAAGTTTCTTCTCCCTCTTCTCCCTACCTGCGAGACACCTTCTATAGACCTCTTGCTGCCTCCCTCAACACCATATACAGGAAATTTAGTTCCCTTGTGGGGAGAGACTCCCAATCCTTAGAGGATACCTTTCAGCTACATTGGCATGGCACCCTTTACTATGTCTTCTCTTCCCTTCATACCTTCAGCAAGATCTACATGATGGAACAAAGGGCATTGCCATAGCCCCTTAATGATTAAGAGGGAGCTGGTTCACCACCCTACATCTGATGATCAATCACAAAAGCCATCTCTTTCCCTTGGCTCCTGACATTCTCCACTGCACAGAAGAACGCTTGATGAACATCAGAACATCAGTTACAAGGAAGTGCAGTCATGGTTTCATTTTTTGCTTAAAGGGACATGTATAACTTTATCATGCTTTTTTGTTGCAAACAGATAAACAGAATATATTTACTAGTTGTGGTGGGTTTTCCAGGCTGCGTGGCCGTGGTCTGGTAGATCTTGTTCCTAAAATTTCACCTGCATCTGTGGCTGGCATCTTCAAAGGATCCTCTGAAGACGCCAGCCATAGATACAGGTGAAACGTTAGGAACAAGATCTTCCAGACCACGGCCACACAGCCCAGAAAACCTACCACAACCAGTTGAATCTGGCCATGAAAGCCTTTAACAATACCGAATATATTTAATTTCATTGAAATGTTTAAATGGTTTTTCGTGTCAAATATAGATGTTCCCATCTTCTTAATCATATTACGGATGTTTCTTTTTATTTGTACTATTCCTGTCCTTTTTTAGGAGGTCTTCACGCAAAATTTCTATTTCAAAGTAAATTGTCTATGTTACTGTACAGCATTCAGTCTTCAGTCTTTATTTTTAGAGCAGCTCTTCTGTGTTGCTATCCTTTTATTAAATGTTTCTTCTTGTTAGTAACCTATAATGTAGTGAACATGATTTAAACTGTACCTAAGATTATAATGAACATTTCAAATATGATAGTGATCAAATAAAATTAAATTAGTTACCAGGCTTGTAGATGACTATATAATTACTGTCTGGTTTTTTTATTTCTATTATAGGACAGTAAAGATTTTTCAATTAGAAATTAATAAAGCTCTTTCTAGATATTAATTATTAACTGTTGTAGACTTCCTAATAGTATAAGAAAAGGGGGGGGGTGCAACAGTCAACATCAATAACAATAGAACTACCACCACTGTTGCACTCTGGCTATAACCAATATTTCAAATACGTATATTTACAAGTTTATATACATGAGTTTATATCACTGTTCATACTTTTTACATATTTCATTGGTTGTAAATACAATCATTTCTTGTCGACTACATCCAACCCGGTGATTTCCAGCTGACAACAATAATAACAAATAAATTCAGGATAGCTCCATTATTAGCATTCAGGTAAAATTATTTAGTTCATACTCTCCCATCAGATTTCTACGGGCATCCGTAAGGTAAGTCTGTATGTATTAAATGATAAGTCCAAAATAGTACACACAGACAGAAGTCCAAATTCTTTTAAACGCACCCCAAACACTAGGAGGAAAACGCATTAAGCCTATTCAGCATTTTGGGCTGGCTTCATCAGCCTCCTGCGTTGTGAATGTAATTATATTGGCTTCATATGGGTTACTCTGTAAGGGTAAAATTCCGATAACATTCAAATAAATCTATCACTATTATAATATATAATATTCACACCATGAGTTTTCAACAATGTGTTCCTTACATGAACCACAGCTCAGCTTTCTCTCAAACTGAGTTAAAATATCCCATCATAACATGTTATAGAGACCTAATTATTATCTATATGCTCTTTTATAAATTTCTACTAAATGAGAACACCTGAGCTTCAGGAGGAATCTTTTACTCTCATAGGTGACACGAGTAATCCAGCTTTAAATCCATTTCTACTACATGAGAACCTTGTCAGTCTAAAGTAAAAATCAACTTATTCACAGTTAAGCATGTACAACTCACTTTCTCTCAATCTGAGTTGAAATATCTCATCCTAACCTGATATAGAGACCTAATTGTTACCTACATGCTCTTTTATAAATTTCTACTAAATGAGACCACCTCAGCTTCAGGAAGAGTCATTTACACTCATTGGTGACATGAGTAATCCAGCTCCAAATCCATTTCTGCTACATGAGAACCTTGTCAGTCTAAAATAAAAATATCAACATCAACTCATTCACAGTTATACAGATACAACTCACTTTCTCTCAATCTGAGCTGACATTTCCCATCATGCCATGATCTAGTGACCTAATTGTTATCTATATGCTCTTTTATAGGTTTCTACTAAATGAGAACACCTGAGCTTCAGGAGGAGTCTTTTACTCTCCTAGGTGACTTGAGTAATCCAGCTCTCTATTCAGACCCAACTTGTTGGTCTGAAATAAGAATATCAACTTATTTTCAATCTGTAGCAGTTTTTTTTCAATGTTGACAGATGGGGGGATCTCTGTGAAATGTTGTAACGCGCAAAAACACAGCTCTGTATCTGAATGTTTCATCTCCCTGAAATGTTCAACTAGGGGTGCTTCATCCTTACCAAGTCTGATGCAACTCCGGTGTTCAGAAACCCGGGTTTTAAGGGCACGAATTGTTTTCCCAACGTACAATTTTGGGCAAGGGCAAATAATAGCATATACACAATGTGTTGTGTCACAAGTTGTAGATGACCTTAACTGCCAGCTGATCTTTGTTCCAGGGATATCAACCTTGTCAGTGTCCATGGAATAAATGCATTGCGCACACTTGCCACATGCTGTGTGTCCGGGTCTAGTTGTTGTTATCTTTTTCATTTCTTCTATATCAGTTCGGATTATCGCTTGTTTGATATTCTTAGTGCGTCTCAGTCCAATTAGTGGTGGAAGTCGGCATCCAGGCAGATCGGCAACCACATGCCAATGTCGGAGAATACTCTTTTTTATTTCTGCAGTCAGATTTGTATAATCCAGTGACCAACTTAATCTTGTTTGTGTGGGCGGTGGGCGAGGACTCAGTAATTTATTCCGATCTATTTGGGAAATTCTTTGCCACGCTCTATTTAGAGTACCTATTGGGTAGCCTCGATTAAAGAAGTCCTTAAATATCAGATCCGCCTCGTGGTTGAATTCTTTCATTTCCGTACAGTTCCGTTTCGCTCTAATTAAGGCATTATAGGGTAAGTTTTCCACCAACCGTTTAGGATGGTACGATTTAAAATGGAGCGCCTTATTTCGATCTGTTGGCTTATGGAATGCTCTAAAAGCCACTCTCCGATCCTGTGTAATATAAAGGGTTGTATCTAGGTAATTTATTTCTGCCAGATCTGCCCTGCCGCTAAATTTTAAATTGTCTTGAAGACTATTAATCCAATTGACAAACTCTCCAAAATTAAATGGTGCATTGAACAGAAATAACAGGTCGTCTATATAACGTTTATAGACCAATAATTGGGCATAAAAAGGATTGTTCTCTGCCTTCAGAATATATTGCATTTCAAATTGGTTCATGTACAAATTAGCAGCGGACGGTGCGAAACTACTGCCCATACTGAGTCCGGTGGTCTGTAAATAATAGTCTTGTTGAAATCTGAAATAACTATGGTCCAGTATTAATTCTACCAAATTAATAAGGAAATGTGAGGGTGGTAAAGTCTCTCTTCGTTTCTGAAACACTTCATATAGGACCGCTCTGATTTCATCGTGAGGTATCACAGTGTATAGGGAAGCTACGTCCAACGTCACAAATACCATTCCAGCTGGACACCGAATTCCTTCTAACTTATTGATTAGGTCTGTTGAGTCACGCAAGTAGGTGGTCATTTGTTTAACAGCCGGTTGAAGAAAAGTATCTATATATTGTGCCAGCGGTTCTGTGATGGCACCCGTAGCTGACACTATCGGTCTTCCTGGTGGAACATTTCAGGGAGATGAAACATTCAGATACAGAGCTGTGTTTTTGCGCGTTACAACATTTCACAGAGATCCCCCCATCTGTCAACATTGAAAAAAAAACTGCTACAGATTGAAAATAAGTTGATATTCTTATTTCAGACCAACAAGTTGGGTCTGAATAGAGAGCTGGATTACTCAAGTCACCTAGGAGAGTAAAAGACTCCTCCTGAAGCTCAGGTGTTCTCATTTAGTAGAAACCTATAAAAGAGCATATAGATAACAATTAGGTCACTAGATCATGGCATGATGGGAAATGTCAGCTCAGATTGAGAGAAAGTGAGTTGTATCTGTATAACTGTGAATGAGTTGATGTTGATATTTTTATTTTGGAGCTAATAAAGGTTTCTCATGTAGCAGAAGTGGATTTGGAGCTGGATTACTCATATCACCAATGAGTGTAAATGACTCTTCCTGAAGCTTTAGGAGTGGTCTCATTTTGGTAGAGTTGCATAAAAGAGCATGTAGAGTATTAATTAAGGTCTCTATATCAGGTTAGGATGAAGTGTTTTAGCTCAGATTGAGAGAAAGTAGAGTTGTACATGTAGCAACTGTGAATAAGTTGATTTTTACTTTGTTCAGACGAGGTTCTCATGTAGTAGAAATGTGGATTTAAAAGCTGGATTACTTTCGTGTCACCCTACATGAGTAAAAGATTCCTCCTGGAAGCTCAGGTGTTCTGTTAGTAGAAATTTAGCAAAGAGCATATAGATAGCAATTGAGTCTCTATAACATGTTATGATGGGATATTTTAACTCAGTTTGAGAGAAAGTGGAAGTTGCCTTAATGTATGGAACATTGTTGAAAACTCATGGTGTGAATGTTATATATTATAATGGCTGATGAATTTATTTGAATCATTTGTTTGAATTTAACTTTACAGAGTACCCATATGAAGCCAATATAATTACATCTGGCGATGTAGGGCTGATGAAGCCATGCGAAAAAATCACGGATTAAGTGCAATGCGTTTTCCTCCTGATGTTTAAAAGTGTTTAAAAGAATTTGGACTTCTGTCTGTAGTACTATTTTTGGACTTATCATTTTAATACATACAGACTTACATTACGGATGCTGAATTGATACTGGGAAATTATGAACTAAATACCTACCTGAATTAATACGGATGACCCTGAATTTATTTGTTATTATTGTTAAAAATAAGTTGAACTTACCGGTTGGATGTAGTCGACAAGAAATGATTGTATTTACAACCAATGAAATATGTAAAAAGTATGAACAGTGATATAAACTCATGTATATAAACTTGTAAATATACGTATTTGAAATATTGGTTATAGCCAGAGTGCAACAGTGGTGGTAGTTCTATTGTTATTGACTTCCTAATAGTTTCAACATATGTGATGTATGCTTTATTTTGTACATTTTGTCATAAGTAACTTCCTTTGTGATACATATTTATCCGGTTTCCCGTAGAATTGCATTATTATGGCACTAACACCCCCCCCCCCAAAAAAAACCACCACCACTATCACTATGGAAAAAGAGGGTGGACTGATATTTGTGGCAATCCTTTTGAAAAATCCTAGGCTAGAGCCACTCCCAAGTGAACTGCCAGGCAGGAGGCACTTTATTTCCCTCCCTTCTACCTGGTCTCCCATGGTGAGGGAGAAGCTGCCCGCCATTGCTCAGTTGCTTTAGGGAGGCCTCTTTTCCTTTAAAAAAAATGGGGGGGGGCCTTGCAGCTGCATAGCTACACAGGTGCAGCAGGTCATATTGTGGGACATAGGTGTGGCTGTAGAAATTCATTTCAGCCTGTCTACATAGTTCCCCGTGTGTTACAGGGCAATAAAAAAGGAGAGAAGGGTCTCCATGCAAAGACACACAGCAACCAAGATTGTTTCTGTGGCCTCCGATTGCTACCTGCATGGAATGCATGTGAATGGGAAAACAGGAGACTGGGATCCTTTATCACGAATACAACCCGTTAAACATTTGCTGTGCGGAAATCTGCCCCTTTGTTTGATTTTGCAGTCATCAAATAACATACTGTTATACCTGCAGGATGTGCTGATCTTGTGAACTGTCATGCAAATCTATTTTGAAGAGGAAGTGAAAGGTGTGTCCAAAGGATGGCAATCTGTTGAATTCTGAGCTTTTCAAACCTGTGAAATCTGATCACTTCTTAGAGGGAGAACATGTTAAGGACAGTATTCTGCCTTTTCCTAAGTGGAGCACATGATACACATTCCCAGTTGCTACATTTCTTACAGACAAGAGAATTCTGGTAATACAAAGTAGACATGAATACAGTTACAGGAATATACCAAATTTATCACATTTTCTTATTGCAGTAATATGGGTTCAGGGGCCTTGCAAGTAAAGCATTTGTGCCAGCTTTTTGTTTTCATTTCGGCCTCGTAATTATTTTTTTTAACCTCTGAGTAAGTGGTGTTTGCCATCAGTGACTTTGTAATGGATATGATGGATTATTCCTTGGCAGAAATAGTCTGTTTAGGGTGATGTACATCATGTGAACACATCTATTTAGAAGAGTGTTTTTTTAAAGTGTGTTATGTTCTGCCCCATCTGCTCTACAAAGCAGTTCACAAGACAATTTAAACACATAAAATTAGAAAGCTATTTATGGTTGCCTTATATTGCTAGTCCACCTATTGTCTACAGCGGCTGGCAACAGCTGTCTAGCTTTTAAAGCAGAAAATGCTATTTTCCAGCACTTGCTGTCTCAGAGACTATCTGGAGATACCAGAGACTGAACCTAAGACCTCCTGCATTCAAAATGTGTATTCTGTCTCTAAACAATAACACCATCCAAAATGAGCCAACTGGCATAGAAATGTTATGCTTTGCAGAGTATGTTGCTGAATACTTCAGGCCTCGTTTTCAATTCTGCCTGTACAAATTCTGTGGAACCCTAGATGAAGCAGGACTTTTGACATGTTGAAACGGAATGAAAGTTCCTTTTCCTGTTATCATTCCATTTGCTCTTATTGGTGCTTGTGAAAGGTAAAGTCTTTATTTACGGTCAGTGACCAAATATGCTTGTGAATCGGCTATGCCTTTAAAAAACATACATTACAAAAATGGAAGAATATTCTGGATGTAGGGGAGTTCAGTTTACAAGGGCCTGTAAAACAATCTTTGGGCGATTCCGCACTCATTAACTCAACCTAGGTTTGTCCCGTCGGGCTGAAATTGCTGACCTAGATCAGTTCCTCCATAACTCTGCACAGCAGCTGAGGTCGTCCTGCCAGAGCCGAACTCAGAGGGCGGGATCACCTCGGCACGTCATTTGCTCCTCGTTCCTGATAGGATGCTGCGTTGCTATGAGCAGCATGTAATCTGTTCTCTGTTTATGCGTATGGCCGTCACCTCTATACAGAAGCGGGTGGGGGGGGGTAGGCACGAGTCTCCTGTTCCGCACATGCCCAAGAATTTGTCTGTGAACGGGTGAATTGAGGCGACGGAGATTCTCCACTTTACCAACTTCAACCTGGGTTTGCTGAAAAAACTGTACCTCCCTGGTGAAGTTGGAAATTTAACGGCAGGACGGAGCAGAGCAGGAACAGACCCGTGTGGGGAGTACCTTGTTCGAACCTAATTGGAACCTAGGTTGAGTTAGTAAGTGTGGAATCTCCCTTTGTGACCTGTGGTAATGAAGATTTGTTTAAAGTTCAGCTTAAAATGTTGATATTATGTTATCAAAATGTTGATAAAATGTTTGGGATGTTGCTTTATATGAACAAACAACTTTTTCATTGTATTGTTAAAGTGTGATTAGAATTATGCTTACCTTTTATACAAAGAGTTAGTAGTAAGCATCAATAAGCCTTTTCACTTTTATATAAGGAATGATCTTTTTGACCAACAGTATGAGTAATATTTTGGCATTTTGAAAATTCAAAATTTATAATAAAATTCTCTTCAATCAATTCCATTTGTAATATACTCTATCTTTTTGTTGTTGTTTTTGTTTTTGAGGCAGTTGTGCCTGATACAAAAACCAGTTAAAAATAAAAATTTCAATAAAACATATGCAAAAAAATTGTATGTTGATTTGCTTTGAAGTGACCACAGCAAAATAAATGGCCAGATATCTGTGAGCCTTTCCTGAGCCTTCATCCAAGATTTTCCATTTATAAGTGAAAGTCAATTGGAACTGCAAACATACTTCTCTCTCTGAGGCTTGTTATCTGTTCGTTGCCTAGCAACCATGACTTTGCATACATGCAAGACATTAACTACTTTTATATTGCTTCTTTGCTTTGTGTTTTTAGGCATGAAAACTGATAGAACATCTGAAGACAGAATATATCTATGCTTATCAATAGTCAAATGGCTTAAAATGACTTCACATATAAATATGCATAAGTTATTTGCATGGGAAGTATAATAGAGTGCTAATATATATTCTGTATCTGTAGTAAGAACAAGGTTCAATTATGAAATTATGCTGAACCACTTTAAATGTTACTAATTTGACTTCTGGCTTTTAATTTAACTATTAGCACAATAGTCATTTTTTAAAATACAGAGCAGTGATTAAAACAGTGGCAGGGAACCAAATGGCTTTGCGTGGCACTGTGTCCCTATACTGAAATTCTCTGACTCCCTTCTTCCTGTAATCGCCTCTCACAGCCTTCAAACAGCCATTCCTGGATGTCTTGAGGACCCTCTGGAACAGTATGCAATATTACAAAGAAGGACTGGGTGGTGGTGGCAGATTCATCAATGTCCACATCAGAGTTCTTCCTATTTGTGTGTGAGGTCCTTGGGTATTACACCTCCTGCCCCCAAGATCTGAGCCAGCTTTGTACAACAGTTAATAATTATGTACTGCTTCTAAGCTTGCACAAAATTAAAAATAAATTTGGGACATTTCCATGGTATACACATATTTTTAGTGCAATTCTGTGACTCACTGGCTTCCAGTGCCTTTTCATTTAATTTTCTTGAGTTAACAGCGCTGTCCCTTTATTTAAGAATGCAGTATTTCAAGCTTTGTGTTGTTTTTTTAAACTATTGTGGAAATGAACACATAGGAAGAAAAGTAATAAATTGACATCTATTAACAATTCTTATTTATGGATATACTCAATCAGAAACAAAGCATTATATGCATTTCTTTTTTATACAAGTTCTACTGTGGCTAGTATATAATGCCTACCAGGTATAATGCGGGGAGTGTACCTTTCCACTCTGAAGCTTTGTTGCTCTATCAGTTGAGATACCAGGCGGTTTATCAAATCGAATGAATGAATGAATGAATGAATGAATGAATGAATGAATGAATAAATGCTGATACTCCTATGATGCACATAGTGATGTTTTCTAAACATTTCACTGCTGTACACAATTATCTCTTCCTCTTCTAGATCTGTGTATAGCAGTCGTGAAACCAGGAATAGGCTGCCTGGGATATGAAAGAAATGCATGAACCATGTGAGAGAGTGAAGAAAGTACAGAACCTAACTTCAGCTTAAAACAACTCACAAGCAAGCACTAACAGTGAATTACTATAAATGGTTTGGGGATATATGAAATAATTACTATGTGTTTGGAGGAAAAGAAAGGAAGGTAAAACAGAAACAGTGATTTTGGAGTACCAGGTGAAAATAAGTGATGAGGGCGGCAGAGAATAAAGATACCACTCACTGTAAACATTTGGAATCACCAGCTGATGGGGCTCTAAATTATTCTCACAAAATTGTATATAGTAGTACAGTATTACTGTATGTAGAATATTTGAACTTTGTATGTTATGTTTCCTTCCCTGGAATACTGATGTACATTGTTGATTACCATGTGACTGTGTACAGTAGCTGACAGCTAGATATGTGGTAATGAAAATCAGTGCATCAAGTTGTAACAGTGTACTTCATCATTTGTGTTTTAATCAGGCTAGAAGCAACAGTATTAAAGTTCTTTGTAGGAGGTAGAGTTGACCTCTCTCCATTTCAGTTGGAAGTACGTTCTCATTTCAAGTGGGGTGTTCTCAAGAAGCCTGTGTAAAGACTGCAGGTGAATTAAATTAAATAGAATTTGGTAAGAAACACCAGGAAGAGAGAAATTCAAGATTGTAGTATATTTGAAACAATAATTAAATCTTCATTCAAAAGCTGCTCTCTTTCCCACTTGGAAGCTTTGAGAGGCCTCAAAAGGCTGCCTCTAGTGGTTTTTACCAGTGACTGATGGAGGTTGCTATGTCTGGTAATGCATGTTCAGCACAGTGAAGAACAAGCAGTCTGAAAGCAAGAAGAACTATGTTAAACCACATGGTGTGTGTGTGTGTGGGGGGGGGGTGTTGGGAGATTTTGTCTAAATTAATTGTTGATATATGAGGAAGGACCTCATTTCAATTCCTCCCTGTTGTTCCGTATGTATGTGGAAAGAGACACTTCAACATGTACGAATTTCCATTCTGTTTACTGCTTATGTGCTAGTCAAGGGGGCATTTTCTTATCTGTTTTTAAAACCAGCTTGTTAAATTATCTTTATAACCTTACATAGAGCTGTGGGAATGGGCCAAGTGTCTAAAAATTATATTTGATATCAAGGAATATGGGGTTTGTGTGAACCAGGATTTGTAAAAATCAAAATGGGATTTCTGCGTATGGAGACCTGCATGTCAGCAGCTTGTCAGTGGTCATGCAGGCAAGAAAAGATTAAATCTTTAAGATCTTGTCACTAAGGGCTAGAGAACGTGACAGAAGAATACATATCCAAAACTTTGTTTTTAAGAACTAGCTATATGGGCAATAAAGAGAGCAGAGGGTAGAATGGAAATGAATATGATTAGTTAATTGGAAAAGTGTTTTTCCATATTTAATGAACACAGAAATGATAATGAGAGATTTATATGTACTTGTAATATAATTGTATTAGAATCAAATGGTGTATGGGTTAAAATCATGTTTCAACTTTTAAAGTGAAATCATTTTCAAACTGGGAAAAGGAAAGTTTTATTATTCTAAGGAATGTATGTAAAACCTGTATACCCTGGAGAGGTATCTCTCTCTGGGAACAAATACTTAGGGATGTACTACCTACCTGGATTTGAAAAACCAGAAAGGTAGAATTTAGTTTGCGGATGGGCAAGGGGACACAAGCAAAAAGCATGCAGCATTTGTGGCACCTAGGATAGAGGCAGACTATCCAACTGGATGTTAATGATCATGCAGAAAACACGTGTACGGGAAATGATCATGTGGGATATGTATACAGGTATGATGATATATGATGTATATACCAGTATTCTTTGGCCGTTTCCGCACCGGCGGAATATGGCGGCCTGGGGACGGCAAAAACGCCGTCCCCAGGCCGCCATTCGCACAGGGGGCGCAGCTGCATCGCAGCCGCGCCGCCCTCGCGCCGCCTGACCGGCACGAAGCCGGCGTTTCCAGAGTGCGCTGGGAAGCGCACTTTTCCGGAAACGCCGGCTTGAAGCCGCTGCCGTGCGAACGGCAGCAGCTTCAAGGTGCCTCCCCCTTTGGCTGGCCAAAAGGCCGTAATAATAAATATCTATCTATCTAAGGCGCCTCCCCCCCCACTCCCTCCCTGCACTTACCTTGTCCCCGGGCCTCTGGCGCGTCGCCGAGGCCTGGGGACACGCCCCCTGCCCTGCGACGCTGGAGCAGGCGCGCAGGGCCGGGGGCGTGTCCTCAGGCCTTGGTGATGTGCCGGAGGCCCGGGAACATGCCGGGTTGCTCTGCGGCGCCGTCGCCCCGGCTCTTTCTGGGACCGTTCATGCAAACGGTCCCAGCATCGTTGGGTCGGCGTCAAGGCATTGAAATATTGATAGCAAACTAGATGTTAAAGAGTACTTTTGGGGGGGAAAATGGGGCACTGCTAGTATGGCTATGCTGACTTGTTATTTATACTTACAAAGTGGCAGACAGAAAATGTTTTTTTTTTAATTTACTAGCTTTGACACAAAAGTTACCAAACAAGCTTTAGGGCAGATGATGTTAGGGATCTGAACCTGGAACTGCTAGCTTCGAGTCTGATCCTCTAAACAATATACTATACTGACTGTCCACTAAAAATATGTGTATGTACAGTTTCCAAGCAGAACATTTTAGGTGCCCAGCAGCTTAATAACAATGATGCAATAAATTTGTGGGTTTTTTTCTCTTCTACCAGCTTTTCTGGTAGAAGCAGCAGTGGCGTAGTGGTTAAGAGCAGGTGCCTTCTAATCTGGAGGAACCGGGTTTGATTCCCAACTCTGCTGCCTGAGCTGTGGAGGCTTCTCTGGGGAATTCAGATTAGCCCGTGCACTCCCACACACGCCAGCTGGGTGATCTTGGGCTAGTCACAGCTTTTCGGAGCTCTCTCAGCCCCACCTTCCTCACAGGGTGTTTGTTGTGAGGGGGGAAGGGCAAGGAGATTGTAAGCCCCTTTGAGTCTCCTGCAGGAGAGAAAGGGGGGGTATAAATCCAAACTCTTCTTCTTCTTCTGCCTCCTTTGTCATTAAGAACACAATCTTAGCGTTAGTTTATACTATAAAAAATTTCATGACTTTTTGTTGTTTTTTTATCTTGTGTCTTCTGTATAGTTCTTTGGCTAGAATTGTAGCAGTCTTTTGGAATTGTTTTTCTATAGCTTATTCTGAACGCATGTCAGTAATTAATTGGCTCTGGGTTACCCTTTATTTCTTGCTTGTATGGATCATGTGCTATCTGATAGCACCCCCCACCCCCCACACACACCAAGTTGGAAGGGATAAGGATGGGGAATGAGGAGCAGGAGCTGACATTGCATGAGCTAAGTTAGCAGAAGTGCTACAGGCAATCAGGAGGAGGAGCATGAGCCCCAGGACCCATCTCTGCTAAGTGAACCAGGCAGGTGGAGGCAGTGGCACTGCAAGCAGGGTGGAGCAGGACACATTGACACCAAGTGGAATTTGGAGGTTGGAATTCCCTGCCAGTTTTATTTACCTTGTAAGCTGTCTTGAGTTTCTCAAAGTAGTTAACACAAGCAAGCAAGAAAGAACGAACACTTATTCACCTGCAGGATGGCATTCTCAAAAGACTTGTTCTAGCCACCCCATATTTAAGTTGGTATACCATCTGCAAAAGTGGTGAACTCTGAACTGGTGACTATCTCCTTTTTCAGTATTACACCTCAGTTAAGCATAGGGAAAAGAGTTACTACTGAGGGTAGATAGCTCTGTTTATGCTATATGACTAACTTTAACACCCTCCTGTAGGACCAGAGACAAAGGACTGGCTTATTAGCAGACAGAGGAGCTAAATTCAGCAGGTGGAGTTTATAGATTCATTAAGGTCTCCCTTGTCTTGCCCTTAAAATTTTGAACAGTGGCAGCAAAGATGGTCAGGAATCTGGTAAAGTCCTCTAAAGAAAGTTTGAAACAGCTACATATATCCTGGAGAAGAGAAGATGGGGGTGCACAGTTGTACACTTGGAGGGTGCACATTTGTACACTTGGAGGGCTGTTGCACAGAAGAGGTCAAAGACTTGTATTCTTCTGCTCAGAAGGAAATACTAATCCTATTTTTAAAGAGGGGTAGATTTCAGTTAAAACTTCACAAGGATATGAGCAGTTTAGCTGTTTTTGGGAAGATCTTGAAACAAATATTGAAGAGTCTTTGGATTCTACTTCTGGATTTTTTGCATTTAATAGGGGATTGGGTTAGTCTGTGAGGCCCCTCCCAACTCTCCAGTTCTAAAAATGAGTTACTGAAAGGCAAATTAAGGTACTCTTGAACTGGCTAAACTCACTCAGACTTTTTTTTAAAAAACCAAAGCTTGTCAGCAATAATCTCCTCACCTACATCTGATTCCTTATGACTCACAGCAGAAGCTAAATCCAGTGCAAGTCCAGAACTGGTAAATGACTCAGAAGTTTGCATGAAGCATACTTAGAAAAGAAGGGGAATGTTTGAAGAACTTAAACAGTGCTAATAATACAATGCTTAGTAGTTCTTCCTAAGCCTCAAAATACATATGGAAACTAGCAACGATGAATTGGTACCACTGTTCTGTACATACACAGAAAACCACTGGACAAACAACAGTTACAGGGAAGTGCAACCCAGGTTTTTTAGTGTTTTTCCCCTTTTTTTGGCCTGTAGGGAGCTCATTTTTAAGCTAGTGGCATCCAAATTTAAGGATATCTTCAAGAGACTCTCCTGATGATATCACCCAGGTTTGGTGAGGATTTTTAAGGGGGTCTTCCTGATGATACCACCCAGGTTTAGTAAAGTTTGGTTAAGAGGGTCCAAAGTTATGGACCCTCAAAGGGTCCATCTCCTGTTAGCTTCAATTGGAAACAGTGGGGAATGGAGCACTCCCTATGGGGGTCCATAACTTTGGACCCCCTGAATCAATCCTCACCAAATCTGGGTGATATCATCAGGAGAGTCTCCTGAAGATACCCTGAAATGTTAGCTTAAAAATGCACCCCTACAGACCAAAAAAGGAAAAATTGCTAAAAATGCCAAAAAATGCTAACAAATCCAACATTTTCAATATATCCAATATACTCAAATATATTTTGTATACTGAATCGGGGATTCAGCTGATTTGGCCACACCAACAATTTTACAGCTGAATGCAGCTGAATCCGAATTTTCCTGATTTTTTTCTATATTGCTCTAGCTTACTCAGGAATCAAAATCCAAAAGCATACTAAAACTCTTCACTCTCTGAGTCATCTGGTTGCTACACCAATCAGAGCACAGGCTGCTTATCCAATCAGGGTTCTTCCTCTGTTCCTAGAGAGTTTATTTCCCTATTTTGCTGTGTAAACATCCTGTCTACAGATAGACCTCCACTTTAGGTTCTCGGTTACTGTGCAATCCATTACGATCCATTAATAACTATTCAGAATCTCTCCTGTTAACTCTCCTGGTCTTAGGCTCCAACTTATTTTCCCGGATCTCTTAACTTCACCCATCTTTATGCCTAATAAAGGTTTTTGGATTGGATTGAACTCCACCCATCAACTCAAACTTTTAAAGGCATATCTCATCACAGTTGTGCATCTGTCATGTGTCCCCATTCCCAAGAAATGCTAAATTGCCAAGTGACAGGATGGAGAGTCATGACAATTAATATTTGGATGCTTCAGTTTTATTAGTGCTTTTAAGCTGCAGTTCAGAGGACTGAATATTATCAGATGGCCATTAAATCAAAATATTCATTTCTTTTAGGTCTGATAAGGAATAGGCAAAATGATATTGATGGTATTAATGTAATTCTTTAGAAGGGCTTGTCAAAGATTTGAACGCTATGATTCTTTGTTGGTGATGGACAGGCAGATAGAAAATTGCATTGTGTAGCTCTTTACGAAATAACAAGACAAAAACAATTTGCATACCTGTAGCTGGTGGTTATCTGTGCAGTCACACAAATGGTTTTTGTGTCTTTTCAGAGCCTCAACTCAGAAAATTCTAGCATTGTGCTTTTAGGTGCAGAAGTTCTCCCCCCTCGCCATGCATCAGAATGGGGTTGTATGTATAATCTTCATCCTTCCAAAGGGAATATCATAGCAAGTTTTAAAAGACAGCAGATGTGAGGAAGGAGGGTGGGTGGTACAATGGCACAGCTGACACTTATTCACAAGGATTAAGTGACAAAATGAAATCAAGCAAATATTTGTTATTAGGAATATACAGATAGCAAAATTAAAAGCATCTCAGGTCTGCTAGCTTTACAAAGGCTATAACAATAGAACATTCATAGTTGATGCCAATATCAAATGACAAAACTAAAACTATACACTTTCAGCTTGTATAGCCTTCCTCAGTGGTCAAAGGTAGACTGTTTTCTAACACATACAGGAAGGAATATATTTTAATTGTAGCCAAATGTTGCTCTGTGTGGTATGATGTAGCTCTATAAGCCAAGCCATGAATTCCTGCACATGATTCCTTCATTCACACAATAATCCTCATAGATGTTATAACCTGTTACGAAGTTCCCAGAATTTCTCTCTGTGTGTGTCATCAACTAACAATTCAAAGTATTGTCGAAGGTTTTCATGGCCGGATTCAACTGGTTGAGGTGGGTTTTCCGGGTCTTGTGGCCATGGTCTGGTGGATCTTGTTCCTAACATTTTGCCTGCATCCGTGGCTGGCATCTTCAGAGGTGTATCACAGAGGGAAGTCTGTTACCCACTGTGTACAGTAACTGGACATAGTGTGTAACAGACTTCCCTCTGTGATACACCTCTGAAGATGCCAGCCACAGATGCAGGCGAAATGTTAGGAACAAGATCCACCAGACCACGGCCACACACCCCGGAAAACCCACCACAACCAGTAACAATTCAAAATTCAAAAGTTTTATTCTCTATTCATGTTCTAATTATGACCAGCATGAGATTAGCATTTTTTTCACAGTTGCCACACACTTAGCTGACAGTTTCATCAAGCTATCCACTACCCCGCCAAGGTCCATTTCTTGGTCTGTTGCTGGCAGCTCAGATCCTATAACTATATATGTAAAATTGGCATTATTTTCCTCTGTATGCAGCACTTTACTTATACCTGTTCACATTGAATCTCATTTGCCATTTTAATGCCCATTCCCCCAGTTTGAAGAGATCCTTTTGAAGGTCTTTGCAGTTCATTTTTATCTTAACCACTCTAAATAATTAGGTATCATTTGCAAACTTGGACACCTTACTACTCATCCCTAACTTTGTCATTTATGAACAAATGGAAAAACACCGATCCCAATACCGATCCCCAAGGGACCACACTGCTCATGTCACTACAAGAACTGGCCATTTATTACTAATCTCTGCTTCCTATCTTTTAGCCAGCTCTCAGTCCTTAAGAACACTTGTCCTCTTAGCCCATGACTTTGAAGTTTACTTAGCAGTCTTTGGTGGGGGACTTTATCAGAAGCCTTCTGGAAATCCAAATAAACAGTGTCTACCAACTCATTCCTGTCCATATTTTTACTGACACTTTCAAAGAATTCTAAAAGATTAGTGGGACAGGACTTACATTTTCAGAAAACATGTTGGCTTTTATTCAGAAGGGCTTGTCCATCTATATGCATGATGATTTTATCTTTAATAACACCTTACATCAATTTACCTGGAGCAGACATTAAGTTGACTAGGCTGTAAATTCCTAGATCCCCACTGGATCCTTTTTTAGATATGGGAGTTGAATTGGCCACTCTCCAGTTCTCTAGTACAGAGGCTTATCTTAGGGACATGTTGCATATCTTAGAAGATCAGCAGTTTCACATTTGAGTTATTTAAAAACTCCAGAATGGATACCATCTGGTCCTGGTGATTTGTAAGTTTGCAGTTTGTCCGTAAATTTTAGAACTTCCTCCCTTGTCCCTGCTATTTGCCTAAGCTCCTTCTATCTTCAGCAGTGAAGACAGATGAGAATAATTAATTTAGCTCCTCAGCAATAACCTTATTCTTTGGTATTCCTTCAATTCTGCTATCGTCCAGTGGTCCATATGTTTTCCTGACTGGTTTTCTACATTTAATATATTAAAAGAATTCTTTACTGTTGTTCTTTTTGTTTCTAGTGATACATTCCTCAGAATCGTTGGGGTTTTTTTTGCAACCCTAATAATATGTTTCCATTTTTTTTCCAAGTTGTTTTTGTTTTTGTTTGCTTCATTGGCGTGAGTCCTCCAGTTTCTCAATGAAGACTTTTTCACTCTAATATCTTCCCTCACTCTGCTTATTGGCCATGCTGGGGACCTCTTAGACTTTATATTACTTTTCCTGGACTGTGGTAAGAGGCATAGATACCATGGGGACATCTGGGGACAAATGTCCTGGGCACCCACCATTGGGGCGCAGAAAAATTTGGGCTCATTTCTATTTTTTTGTATTTTTAGTGTTTTTATGTTGTCGGACAGCAAGGGGTGCAGTTTTTAGGCTAGCAGCACCAGAATTGTAGCCTATCCTCAGGTGACACTCCTGATGATACCAGCCAGGTTTGGTGAAGTTTGGTTCAGGGGGTCCAAAGTTATGGACCCCAAAAAGGGGTGCCCCATCCCCCTTTGTTCCAATGGGAGCAGACATTACCTGGAGATTAGGACACACCAGACTTCTCTCTGTGATACACCTCTGAAAATGCCAGCCACAGATGCCGATGAAACATTAGGAACAAGATCTACCAGACCAGAGCCATGCAGCCTGGAAAACCCACAACAACCAACATTGAAAGTGATGCTGTTTGGGAGTGAGTGGGGAATCTACCCTGAAACAGCATCACTTTCAATGTTGTTTAAACTAGGGAGGCCAGAGTCTCCCTTTAAGGTGATTCTGGGCTCCCTAGTTGAAACAGTATTGAAAGTGATCCTGTTTTGGGGTAGATTATCCCTTTAAGAGGGATTTAAAAGGAGTATCTGGGCTCCCTAGTTAAAACAACATTGAAAATTATGTCTTCTATAGAGATTCTGATTGTCTGGTCTACGTACATTACAAGGGCTTTATATTTATTAGGCACTGAGGAAAAATTTTGAGATAATCTGAGCCTGTCCACAAGGGAGGGCTCCACTTCAACCAGAATGGAACCAAACTGTTGGTGCGTAGCATGAAAAAGGTGGCAGAGCAGCTTTTAAACAGCCTAAAGGAAAATCTCACAAAAGCTGAGAATCATCTGGTTCAAGGAGAACTGTCCCAGTGAAGGAAAGTGAAGATAATGTAAAGCAAGAGAGTCAGTCATAGAAGCCAAAGGGCCAGAGTGGAAAAGGTACACACCAGAGAAGTTTAGAGACAAATACAGTGTGGAAGTGTTTCCATGCAAATACCCAAAGCCTCTGACTCACAATGGAGCATTTAGTTTTATTTAGAAAATTTAGAAAATAGAGATATAGTAGAGGCATAGAGATATAGTAGAGATATAGAGAGATAGAGAGATATAGTAGAGATATAGAGAGATATAGTAGAAAGATATAGTAGAGATATAGTAGAGATATAGAGAGATATAGCATAGAGATATAATAGAGATATAGAGATATAGTAGAAGCATAGTAGAAACCTGATGGAAGGGAGAGAACCAGTGAGACACAGTCATCCATGAATACAAACTCTATAAGAATGGGAAAAGGACTAGAAAGAAAAAAGAAAATTCACTCCTACATTCTGCTATTCCAAGACCATCAATAGAATGAAATCTGATCCCTATTTCTTGGCTATTGGGATATCAAAAATAAATCTCTTTGAAACAAATGAGCCTATAGTGTACATCACCAGGAAGCTGCCATTCCAATGTCCCAAGTAGAATAACATCTGAGACAGAGCAGGGCAGATATACTCTCTTCTGAGATTGGTGACTTTGGTCTATAAAGTCTATAAATTTTGGTCTTTCTTCATCATCTGACTTGATACCAGTATTCAATTACAAAAAAAATCTTTCAGTAAAATAAATTCATCATTGTTTTCATATAATAGGGAATGCTTAATGTAAATGTTATTTATGTGTTATTCTTTTAGACTTTACATTTTTTAAAAATTGTTGTAAGCCATCTTTTGCATTCTTGGGTAGCAAGTGGGGGTTTATATATTTTTTTAAAAAATAAAAAATATATATAGATTTCTTTCTACAAGTTCTTTCTATAAGTCTATAAGTCTACAAATTAGATAGTATTCTCTCAAGGAATATGGTAGCCAAATCGAAATTGTATCCTCTGATGTCTCAGTTAGGGTAAACTAAAAGAAATTTCTTTTTGTATAGGGAATGTTACAAGGACATCATGAATCATTGTTATAGACTTTTAATTCTGAGCCATACTATTGAATTAATTGTTTGACCATTCTAATTTTATCATCTTATTTATGTGGTTTTGACTATTATTTATTGGATTTTGTATATTTTGCAAACTTCTTGAAGCTGCTCGGAATGTTGGGCTGACAGGGGCCATGACAGGGTTCTTTGGTGTATTTCCCATGTTCTGGTAGACCCCCAGAGTTCTCAGGGATATGAAGAAGATTGTGAGCTGCTGATGGAAGACTGAAATGAATGAGATAGAGCCCATTTGCAAGCCTGTGAGGTGGCAGCGATGGCAGTGGAAAAGGCTTCTCCTCTACAACCATTGTGTCAGCTGAATCTTGTCCAGCTCAATTGTTTAAAGTTGTTCATGGCTTGATAACACCTCAGTCCACCCCTGTCAGCGATGTAATTTAGTCCTAGCTGTGGTGATTGTGCAACATTATTTCTGATAAAATCTCTGCTAGCCAACTTCAATGCCAAGTTGAAAGTAATCAAGGTGTCAGAAATATCTGCTTATCCTTTCATTATTAATACTTTCAGATGTGCCTTCCAATGGATGCTGACAGGATCCTTTGGAGTGTGAAAAGGCTCCACTTCTGCACTTGACTTGTACCCCTCCTGGTATCTAAATTCATGCCAGGAAAATGTACTGGACCCACTGGTTAAAATTGTTAACACATTACTGGCTGAGGGGATTCTGCCTTGACCTTTGAAGGAGACAGTTATTAGATCTTTGCTTTAAAAACCATTGGCTAAAGATAAGGTACCGTATATACTCACGTATAAGTCGACCTGTGTATAAGTTGAGCCACCTAATTTTGCCTTGAAGAACTGGGAAACCTTATTAACTCACATATAAGTCAAGGGTAGGAAAGGTCCATGGGGAGGTGGGGTGCTGTGCAGGCAAAGGAGCCGCAGTTGGGGGAAAGGAGCACCCCAGAAGCCTTTGGTAGGCTTTTTAAGGAGGGGCGAGGTTGGTCTGGGGAGAGGGAATAAGCTAGGGGCCGTGGAGGGTGAGCGGGATGGGAGATGGTGGAGGAAAAGGCAGAGGAGAACGAGGCACAGAAAGCGGCTGAAAGGGGGCGGCAGAGAAGAAGGCAGGAGACAGCGAAGCAGAGAAAGCAGTCACTAACTCACTCTTTCTTCCCTTTCCCCCTGCAGGCTGTAAGACTTGGTTTCAGAGAAGCTGCCTGTCAGGCAGCCTGTCTCTATGGTTTTCTTAAAAGGGCAATGCTCCAAAGGTTGCTTAAGCAATCTTTGGAGCATTGCCCTTTTAAGAAAACCATAGATACAGGCTGCCCAACAGGCAGCTTCTCTGAAATCAAGCCTGAGTCGGCCAGGAAAGGAAAGGGTGAGTTAGTGAGGGGGCCTGCCAGCCAGCCAGCAGGAGAGAGCGAAGCAGAAAACTAAGCACAGAAAGTGGCTGAAAGAGGGACAGCAGAGAAGAAGGCAGGACAGAGTGAAGACAGGACAGGGGGAACACCACACAAGAATTACCGGTAAGTGGGACCCGCGTATAAGTCGAGGGGGGCATTTTTCGGCCTAAAAAAAAGCTGAAAACCTCGACTTATGCGCGAGTATATACAGTAACCAATTATAGTCCAGTCTTCAATTTACCTTTTCTAAGGAAGGTGATTTAGTGGTGACTGAGCACCTTTAAGGTTTCTTGGGTGACACATCTGCCCCAACCCATTTCAATCTGATTTCAGACCTGGGGTTGGATCAGAGATTGATGAGATGCACTGGTGGAGACATTCTTTCTTGTATTGTCAAAGGCTTTCACGGCCGGATTCAACTGGTTCTGGTGGGTTTTCCAGGCTTGTGGCCGTGGTCTGGTAGATCTTGTTCCTAACGTTTTGCCTGCATCTGTGGCTGGCATCTTCAGAGGTGTATCACAGAGGAAACTCTGTTTCACACTGTGTCTAAGTGAGAAGGGAAAGTTTAGTAGGGTATATTGTCTATGTCCCAGGGTGGGGAACCAATCATTAAGTGTTTGGGTGGAACTTGCTATGCAAGGGTGTAATTGAGTGCATTGTATTGCGGGTGGGGTTATCAGTCCATTTTTTTAGTACTGGGAGCCAGGCAAAATCCACCAGACCACCAGACCATGGCCACACAAACTGGAAAACCCACCAGAACCATTCTTTCTTGTATCGTTCTGAATGTATATAGAACTGGCATTCAGGGAGTGTCTCTTTGGTGGTTTTGATATTTTTTGTTTGATATGACAGAGTGACTTTCCATTTAATAAACAGAATTTGTCCTGTGACAAATTCTCTCACTTAGATTTTAAGTATCTATATGAGGACCATGAAAGAGATCTTCTAGAGCTTTGGGATTGGATCTCATCATTATATGAATGACACCCTGTTCAATATTTCAAGATCCATGTCTCAAAATATTTTAATTGAATCTCAGTATCAGTGATTTGAGACTAAAGTTTTCATGCTGTCACCTATTAGGTGTTCTTCCATTTAAGGTGACCTATCTGGCATGGATTAGACCTGGAATTTTTTTCATTGCCCATTGTGGAATAGGTTCTCTGAGGAGTTAAGGAGGAGTGTTATTAGAAATGTTCAGGAATCACTGCATACTTTTTGGGATGGAGGGGGGCACCTGAATTCTCAACCGGAGGGGGTACCTAAATTCTCAACCGGAGGGGGGTACCTGAATTCTCAACCTGTTGGTTTTAATGTGTTGACTGTGCTATATTTGATGACTTGAGCCATGAGGGAAGTCAGGATTTTTTTTTTTTAAAAAAACCATAAACTAATATGTTATATAACTATAAAAGTAGCTGGTAAAAATTTACTCTTTTTCTGCCTCATTCTTTTCTTCTCAGTCATTCACCAACCTACCTTTTATCTTATCTAACCGTGTTGGCTATATTTATTATTTATTTACTTCATTGATACTCTGTCTTTTTCCACACTGGAAACAAAAGCAGCTTGCATTATTCTCCTTTCCTCTTTTTTGTCCACACAACTCGTGAAGTAAGTTAGGCTGAAAATATGTCACTTGCTCAAGATAACTCAGTGAGCTTCTACAGCAAAATGGGGATTCGAAACTGGGTCTCCAATACCCAACCCTGAATCTCTAACCACTACACCACACTGGATAGTGGAGGGTGCCTGCTGTTGAACAGTAGCAAGCATCCAGACCTAGTGGAATCATGCAAGTTGGGTAGTATCAAGTCAACCAGTGGCAGCTCCTGGGCTACACTGTTGCTATAGCTGCTGCTCAAGACATCTACTGCAGCAGCAACAGCAGCAGCAGCAGCAGCAGCAGCCGCCACCTGGCTGTTTTCCAGGTTATCTGTGGTAATTTGAGGAAAATTTAAATCCCCCAATGATTTTAAAAAAACTTTTCTGATTTTTTTACAAATTTGGGAAAGGGACAAATTTGCAGAAAAATCTGTCTTGGGTAAGTGTGGCCCTAATCTCTGGCTTCAGAGATCTGCAGATGGGGGCCACAGTTAGGGAAAGAGATATATATTTGTACATATAAATCTCCTGGATATAAGCTTATAAACCTTTGTGTAAATATAGATATTGCATTGAATGCTATAGAAGGTTTGTATTTTACAAGTATTAATGTTTCAATTTACCAACATCTCAGGTGTGTTAAAATTAGATTCTTGTCCCCCTTCCCCAATTTGATGCTGCTGTTAAGTGTAAAGTTTGCAGCACAATATGTCTAGTGTAATGGCATGCCTTGCAAATGCAGGGCAATGGAGCATGTGAAACATCAGATCCCCAACATCAAACTACTGAGATATTTTAGGCCTACACCTCTGTTAATTATTTATAAAGGTTTTATATATAGGAGTTCAAGCACTGCTGATGCCGTCAATTTAAAATACTTCAGACATGACTGAAGTCATTGAGAGACCAGGCTCCAAGTCACAACTAACATTATTATATTTCTTATTCAAGTCACATTAATGTCTTGAAAATAAATAGTGATGAGAAACCTTCAGCATAAAAACAAGGATTATTTCCTTTGGAATAGGCAGTATGCACCATCAAGCAGCACAAATCTTGCTTGTCATGAACTTCAGCCTTATTAGCTCCCTCATGGGTTTGTTCACTGTTTTTTTTTTAACTGTTCTTCAAGTTATTGGTTGGTGTTTGATCATGCTGTTTCCATCCTGGGTTATATTTAACAGCCTGTGTTATGTTTAATTTTTATTACAGAATTCCAAGGGCCTGATTGTTTAAATTACTTGTACCTGCAATTTTTACCTCCCCCCCACTCCCAATTGAACGTATACTGTGTAGGGATCAGAGAAAAGTCACTGAAAATTATACGGCATGAGTTGTACTGTAGCATGTGATTTAAATGTATATTTTAGGTCTTGTTCTGAAAGATGTCGGTAAGAGAGAGACAGGTTGGCTGAGAGCTGCTAATACTGACAAAGAAGCATATTAAATAATAAGGATGGTGATGTATTCACTTCCACTACCTTTGTCTGAACATTCATTCTTGAATATGAGTTCCAAACTGTCTCTTCAAAGAGAATTAAGTGTTCATTTCAATAATAATAATTTGTAAAAAGTCATATGATAATGTATATGTCATTGACAGGGGAGATGGGAAAGCAAAGAATGTAATTTTAAAAAATCTTTGCTATTGTTTCCAAGCACAAGTATCGGATATATTATTTGTAGCTTTCCACTATCTCTCAGTCATTTGTGCTACTGTAGCTCTAATTTGTCCAGAAAATGTGGAGGTGTTTTTTTTTTTGGGGGGGGGGGGGCTATGTGTTTCTGTTCCTTCAAGTAATGGCCCCTGCTCCAGTATTTGGGAGGGGGCTTCCTTTTTTTGTGGATAGTTCTTAATGGTAGAAATGGAGGCTGAGATATTTTAAATTGCTGCTTCAACGTAACTGCGTTAGAGCATCTATTCTACACAAAAGAAAAAAGGGGGAGGGTTGTTCTTCTATGTCTCAAATGACATTCCACCACCATTAGAAATAATATGTTTTCCGCAGTAGCATGTGGAACCAATGCAATTGAAGTGACGGGGAGGGGGGGGATGATGGGAGGAAAGGAGGTGTACGGAATGATTTCACAGAAAACATTTCCAAGACACAAGGTTTATCCACTGGGAAAATTAGTGGTAAGCTGTGCATGCAGAAAAGGCTGTTATTTTGGGGCAGGACCTGCAAATGATCCTTAAACTAAGGGTTCATTTACAGGACAAGAAGTGTGACACCAGGAAACTTTACTTTTACTGCTGTGATTTCTAGTTGATTCTATGATTGAAAGAGTTTTAGGAAATATTTCTCCATTTTTCATACAAAATCCAACTGGACAAGCATTCTTGAATCATTTGAAAAGATATGAGAGGTGTTCCATTTATTACTACTCCACCCAATTTCCTTTATTTCAGCTTGGGAATTACTTTATTGTATGACTTCAACGACATGCTAGAAAAGGAAGTGATTGTCTCCCCCTTAGTACGTGGCAGTCTCTCTGCATAGAAATTGACTTGATGCTAGAAAATGTCATTGTGCTTCACCTAAGCTGCAGGCTCATTAAAACTGGCCATTTATGTTGTTAAAATACCTTATATGTCTGAAGGGCTATGTGTTAAATGCCAGTCATTAGGGTATTCACAGATTTCCTGCAATGGATCAGAGGTATGTGCTCACTATGGGGAGAGATTCCATGAGAATAATAGATGTGCAAAAGCTACACAGTGTGTGGAATGTAATGGTACCTACCCACCATTCACTAGGTCCTTGTTCATTGGCAGACCAAGTGAGGTAAATTGTAGCAGGGTATTTCCTTGTCTGAGGCTGAGAGGCCTTTTCCAGTTATGCAGCAATAGTTAGGGAGGCAGCAGTTCAGACTGTTACTTTGGTATCTTACCTGATGAATACTTCTCATATCAGTGGCTCTGTATCGCTAGAACAGCAGAATTAGATACAGAATGTGTCTAGTAACACTAACACTAAATCTCTGTAAGGGTCTAGTGAAGTGGAGATGATTGTGAAATGTTAACTAAAAACCAAAAACAGATGTTAAAAATACCATTCTATGGAGAAGGTGTCTGTCATTGAGACCTTTGGACATTGCGGAAAAAAAGATGTCAAATAGAAATACTACTATTTTTAAAGAAGTTATGGGGATCACAAAACGATCATACCTCCTTGACATCTGGCAGTCTAATCAAATGGCCATGGTACCAAATCCCAGTGTAATAAAGTGAAATTGTTGATTGCCACCTACCATTTTAGGAAACTTTTTTTACCTACTACGTATGGGTATACCTTCTGAAATGATTGAGTCCTGCAGAAAGACATTGCTAATGAAAGTCTTGCATCTGTGGTTATGTCTATATTAATTCAATACATCAGTGTTCACACCCATTTCACTGATTATATCTCTGCAGGCAGTGGCAGCCGGAGTGGCTTCTCTCTATCTAATTTACATTATCCAGGAGTGCTTTGCTGAAAAATCTGGCAGAGCAGTTGTGCTACGTTTTTTTCTCCTTGGCAATTAAAATGGAAATCACAAGTCTGAGGGTCAGCAGATTACAACAAAAGACAGTGTATCATGGATGACTTCCTTTCCAGTAATGATCTGTCTGTGTTGATCACTACATAACCTACTTATTTCCGTTCTCCTGGTTGTACCATTAAAGCATTTGTCCTTTCTATACTTTCAACTTACCTGTCGCCATACTTTTCATATACCTGGACAAATGGCAGGCTTAACAATACTAGGAAGCTAGACAAGTCATGCTGTGGACATTGTGGGCATAAAGACTTCAGTTCGTGTGTGGAATATGATCCAGGAAGCAATGCAGTCAATGCTGGAGACATGGGGGGGGGGGGGCGCGGCGGGGTTGTTGTGTCATCATTTATGGAATTCATCCTGCAATGTAAAACAGCAAGAAGTGAAGTGTGCTTGAAGTGTTCTTCTTTCAGTATTCTACTCAGGCTAATTTGCTGGCTTTTAAGAAGAAATATTTGACGGCTCATAAAATCCTTCAGAATTGAAGACATTCCTGGATCCATCTATATATTTGGAATTAAAGGTTCACAGGGTTCAAACATTAATAAAATTTCTGATTGCAACGTATTTCATCCAACATCCCACTGCAGCATCTACAGACTTGCCAATTACTATAAACAGCATTTTGAGAGGCATTTGTTAGACAAGTTCTCCAATATATTTTAGTTTTGAGAGGCATTTGTTAGACAAGTTCTCCAATATATTTGTTAGCATTTTGAGAGGCATTTGTTAGACAAGTTCTCCAATATATTTTAGTTTTACTACTATAAATAGCATTTTGAGAAGCATTTGTTAGACAAGTTCTCTACTACCGTATATACTCACGCATAAGTCGAGGTTTTCAGCCTTTTTTTAAGGCTGAAAAATGCCCCCCTCGACTTATACGCGGGTCCCACTTACCGGTAATTCTTGGGTGGTGTTCCCCCTGTCCTTTCTTCGCTCTGATCTGCCTTCTTCTCTGCCGCCCCTCTTTCAGCCATTCTCTGTGCTTAGTTTTCTGTTTCGCTTTTGACTGGCAGGCCCCCTCACTAACTCACCCTTTTTTTCCCTTTCCCGGCAAGCTGTAAGACTTGGTTCAGAGAAGCTGCCTGTTGGGCAGCCTGCCTCTATGATTTTCTTAAAGGGGCAATGCTGCAAAGATTGCTTAAGCCAGGGGTAGGGAACCTGCGGCTCTCCAGATGTTCAGGAACTACAATTCCCATCAGCCCCTACCAGCATGGCCAATTGGCCATGCTGACAGAGGCTGATGGGAATTGTAGTTCCTGAACATCTGGAGAGCCGCAGGTTCCCTACCCCTGGCTTAAGCAACCTTTGGAGCATTACCCTTTTAAGAAAACCACAGAGGCAGACTGCCTAACAGGCAGCTTCTCTGAAATCAAGTCTTACAGCCTGCGGAAGGGGGGAGGGAAATGGGTGCGTTAGTGACTGCTTCTGCCTTCTTCTCTGCCGCCTTTTTCTCTGCCTCCCCCTTTCAGCCATTTTCTGTGCCTCGTTCTCCTCTGCCTTTTCCACCAACACCTCCCATACCATTCACACTCCAAGGCCCCTAGTTTATTCCCTCTCCCCAGACCCACCTTGCCCCTCTTTAAAAAGCCTCCCAAAGGCTTCTGGGGCGCTCCTTTACACCAACTGCGGCTCCTTTGCCTGCTCAGCGCTCCACCTCCCCATGGACCTTTCCCACCCTCGACTTATACGCTAGTCAATAAGGTTTCCCAGTTCTTCAAGGCAAAATTAGGTGCCTCGACTTATACGCGGATCGACTTATACGTGAGTATAAACGGTATATTTTAGTTGTAATAGAAATATTTAGGCAATTTGGTGATTCTTTTTCTTTACGGTATATAATTTCTTATAAAAATAAACATATATAAATGTACAAATAAATGCATATACATTTACATATATACTAATATATAGAATCGTATTGCAGTAATGAATGGGAAAAAATCCTGCTATAAGATCTATAACTTACACTAAATAAAAAGTTAAATATGTTGCTGAGCATTGAGTCCCCAACATGGCTACTGCCCACACCTTGGTTGGTATTTTCAGAAAGTGGGTGGGGCTTTTGCCCAGCAGATCTTCTGATTGGCCACTGGAGAGCTGATCAGCTATGCAGACTTTAAAAAGTGTTGCTTTGGCAGCAGCTGCCTCTACAGCATATGGATCTTCACCCCATGACTGAAAATAAGCTGTATATATGCAAGAAAATATTTTAAAGCAATATGTTCATTTAAAAAGACATTCTGTTAAACAGAGGTTCTTCCTGAAATGTTGAACTGTTTCAGTTATGCATAACCTCACTCACTCCATGACATTTGATGATTGGTCCTGCCTCCATTGGCAGCATTTTTGTGTTGCACCCACTATCCTATATTTCACATGTGCCTACAGGCTTAAAGTGGTTGGAACACCTGATTTTATCTATACATTAGATTCCCATAAGCTAATTAATAAATTGTCTAGGGATGGCATGCACACCCCTCCCTAAGTATGCATCTGCTCCAGAGGGGCCCTGGTTGGGCAGCTGGTTGCCATGACCCACAACCTGGCCAGGAACTGTGGAGGGGGATCAGGGAAGAAACTGGAACCAGGGACATGGCCAAATTAGCCTCAGAGCCCAGTTGACACAGTCAGTGGTGGCCCTTTCCTCCTGGTGTATTCCTGTGGTCCTTTAAGATCTTAGAGGGGTAGTAGCAGGACAGGAGTCTTGCACTGTCTCATCGTCTGGCAGCCCTTCATTAAGCCAGTTCAGTGATGGCCAAAGAGAAAGGTCCAGACAGCTCTTGCATAGCTAGAGGGAATTCTGGATGAAACAGAACCCCCTTCCACTACTGAGGAACATCCCCTAGGACTAACAGAGAAAGTATGCTGGAAGGTACACCATCCCTACACTGAGACCCTCAGGAGCTGCATTACAACACAAGTACACTGCTCTGTAAACATTGTTTATAGTTGTTATTTTACTCATAAATATCAGGTGCATAATGTTTCTTGTAACTTTTACTGCTTTCTAATTATAATTAGATCTTTTTATATAATACAGTTTTAAAAGAAGAATTCAGATGTTAATAAATAGGACCCCTTGAATTTCAGGTGTTAGTTTTTAAAAACTCTACATATTACAAACATTCTTTTTTAAAAAGTAGAATGTTAGGGAATGAGTTAGCCTTCATACTATTAAACATAATCATACATAATGAGCAAAATAAACAAGATAAACTCGAATTCATAACACAGCAAAGCAAATATGATATAATAGGCAACACTGAAACCTGGTGGGTTGAGTCTCAAGATTGGAATGTAACAATTGAAGGAGTATAACCTATTTCAGAGAAATAGATCAACTAGGAGAGGAGAATAGCATTATACATCAGGACCTGTGAGCAGGTCCATAACTTAAATCCTGGAAGCCAGGTTGAGAGCAACTGGGTGAAAATTAATGGGGAGAGAAACAGTGATCTTTATTACAGACCCACAGACCAGGAAGAGCTTTCCTGGAATGGATGACCAAACTTTCAGAAAGGAGAGCTAGACAATACTCCTGTTAGATGGATTTGTAATTGGTTGACTGACCCTGAATGTCCATGATACAATTCCCAAATCACATATAATTCTTATCTAAATTCATTCAAGTAGACACATAAAGAACATAGTGAAAAACGGACTCTAGATACAACACTTCAAGAATGGTTTAAAAAGTAACCTCAAATATATCTATTTTTGTTGAGGGAGTGTGTAAGCAGAATGATATACATTATCTTCTTCAGTTGTCTTATTGAAATTTTTGATTTATTTAGAAACAATAAAAATAACAAAATTAAAAAAAAATACCATCTGGATGATCAGTTATGTCTTATGAATATTACATGCCAGGTGGTTTTGGGAGACATTTTTCAAAAGATTTTAATGTAATTCTGTACTGAATGGATAATACATTCATCACACATCTATGAGCTATAACACAGTGATTTAATTAAAATTATATATGTAAATATTGTCTTTTTAGTGCTACCAGTAAGCAGCAAGGGATAAGTCAGCAGTCTGCATGATGTTTGTACAACCTACTAGAGCATAGCTTTTTTCATTTGACTTTCATTTTGGCTGATAGGTTCAGTGAAACAGGCGAGGAGAGAGGGATAAAGGATAAAGGCTGATGGGGTGAGAGAAGGCAAGAAAGCTGAAGGGGAAAGGCTATGGGGTCTTTCAATGAAGGAAAAGAGGAAATAGAGGGGAAGGGGGAAAATGAGACACACTCCACAAGCCATTATGGGTCCCCACGTATACATAACTAGCATTCCCGGCCACGCGTTGCTGTGGCTGAGTCTGGTAAAGTGGAAAAGGAAGAAAAGGGAAGCGAATGGTTCGAACATGTGTCATTACACAATGATTGCAAGGGAGGGGAGAGGCAAGGGGCCCCTCGCTCCCCTCCCTCTCTCCCATTCCCTTGCATGGCAACCCTGCAGGTCCCTCCCTAACATTCCCCTTCCTCTGCTAGGGTGGGTGGGCCATGTCCAGGTGGGCTGATCCTGTCCCTTTCACTCCCTTCCCTTGCAGGTGAATTATCTAGCGTAAAACACGCTGGGAGGCATGAACTACGTTGTGTTCAAATTTCGGAGTGTTTGGTCCAGCAAACCCCTGGACCCTCCCTCACCTTCCCCTTCCTCCACTAGTGTGGGTGGGCCATGTGCAGATAGCCCGCCCCATCCCTTTCACTCCATAAGGCAGTGGTTTTCAAGGAAGGCATGGTTGGTTCCCTGGTATCAGAGGGTGTTGCTTTGATGGCCAGCAGATGGCGCTGTTGCGGAACAGAACTGTGGTTCCAACTGTCACAAGTGTGGCATGTACACAATAACTGGCACAGTTGTGACATGTACACAACAGGAGGTGTGGAAACAGTATGGAAACTTGGCCGCACGTGAATGCGATGTTGTGTGAAAATTTCAAAGCAATCGGTCCAGTAGTTTGGGAGATTACCTGTCAGCAGAAAAACAAACTGATAGATTTTTATATATATAGATAAAAACACATCATAAAAACCATGACAACCAAATAAATCTTTGTTCCTCTAGCAATGGTTAGACACTGTAATTGTCTCCATCATGTCAGGCTTTGTTTATTTTTTACTATGCCATGTTTTATTATCTTTATTTCTAACAATATTTATCTTAGGGTATATTTTTTATTGCTTGTCTTCATAATGGTCCGTATGTTTATATGAAAAATATTACCTTGATGCACTACAGCAAAGTTCGGACACAATGCCAAATCTCTCAGCTCGTGTGGCATAAGTTAATTACTTCCACAAATCATGGTTTGCCATTGCATCCCAACTGCCAAATTGTGCCTGTGCGTTTTTCTGGTAAACTAGGAATGAAAACCACGGTTTGCAATCCAGGTTTGTAGCTAGAATACATGGCATTATTTAGTGTTCCAGTTCACTAATGCCCAGAATAATCATCCAGTGTCTTCAAGTCAACAAGTAAATATAATGATACCACTAAAAACAACATTCCAGACAAGGCAACTTCATTTCTATAGATTACAGTAGTAGTAGTTGTAGTAGTAGTAGTTGTAGTAGTAGTAGTAGTAGTAGTAGTAGTAATTGATTGATTGATTGATTGATTGATTGATTGATTGATTAATTAAACTTGATAAACCGCCCACCCTTGAAGGGCTCTGGGCGGTGTACAACAAAACAACAACTAAAACAATAATATACAATAAATAATTAATAAATAATTAAAATAGCAGCAATCTAATCTAATAAGACAAAACTGATAAGACTAATGTTGACATAGTTATGACATAGGTGCATACATTCAATGAAACCTTTTTGCTGAGTGGCCATAGTGTGTGCGAGTATGTGTGCCACCAAGTCACAGTTGACTTATATAGTCACCATAGGGTTTTCAAGACAAGGGACTTTCAGAGGTGGTTTGCCATTACCTGCCTCTGGGTGGGCTGAGGGATCTGTGACTGGCCCAGTGTCATCCAGTAGGCTTCATTAATGTGGAGGAATGGAGAATTGGGTTTGCTTCTCTTAATCACTGCATCTTGCTGGGTCTCAGTGGCCAGAGACCAGCTCTTTAATGTTAACATTGATTCCTGTTTGCTGTGTGCCACTTTTTAAGGGCGGGGAGGGGAATCTGGGATCCTGCAAGATGAATATTATAAAACACCTGTGGCTGTCAGCAGCCATGGCGAGTGAAGATAATGGGGAATTCTATAATCCTCTGCACCCAAATTTATGGATTGCTGCCACTAAGAATCACTGCTATCGTTTGTCATTTAGAAGTCTTAGTTGCTTTTTTGGAGGGTTGTTGTTTTTGTATGTGTTTTAGCATGGTTTTAATTAAGTGGTTTTGTTTGGTTTGAATGGTTTTTAAGATGTGTCTTTATTATGTATACTGTTAATTTGTTGGCCACTTTGGGGGTTAGAATGAGGCAGGAAGATGAAGTACAGATTTTGCAGATGTAATAAATAAATTGAAACCTTTGGTTTTCACTAAATTGGAAGTTTCTAATTAACTCTGTTTGCATCAGGGTAAGGGCTGAAAAGTGTGGGTATAGATTTCATTTGTGCAGCATCAAACCATAATTTGACATAAGTCTGAACCAAGGTAGTTTCAGGCTGAAGTGAGAGAGAGAGAGAGAGAGAGAGGGTGTAAAAATAACTGAATATTGGACTAGGAAGCCTTTGTTTAAATGGCACTTAACAGGTCACTTCGGGTCAGCCAAACATATTCTGCCAAGTCTCCCCGCACAGAAACCAAAATGGAGTAACTGGCATGTATGCTGACCAGAGCTTCTGGAAGTAAAGTTGGGATAGATTTTTTAAAAAATGTACTATTAGTCAACTCCGGAATGAAACAGTGTCTTTTTTCTCTTAATATTATCTTAGGATTTTAATATCTTTGCCTTTTGAGAAGTGATTACACTGATTCCAAGTAATAGAAAATGTTCTGTTTACGAACATTTAATTCAAACATATTTAACCCTTGTTTTCAATTCTAATTTTTTCTGAGTGGAATTTAATTTGCCAATTTTAAAAATGTGAAAGCATTCACAGGCCTTGTCTGATGGTTCATTTGCATTCACTATGATTCTATAAATGGGAGTTGTTGCTTCTGTATTAGAGAAACATATTCAGTGCCATCCTCAAACAGCTCAGTTGGGGGAATTACCACTGATTTCACTGGAAGCATTGTGGATTGAATGGTTGGGGAACTCTTTATATATTTAAAATGCAATTTATCATAAAGTGTGTTTCTCTTTATAGTTTCATTCAGTTAATTTCAGTCTGATTGTGTCTGTCTGCTTTAAGGGACAAACTGTCAGTAGTTTTGTCGGGAAAGGATATCAGACTTTTTGTGTGTGTGTTCACTGAGCATTTGAAAAACTGTCAGTTGTGAAATATAATATCTGTAGATACAAAGAAAATGAAATCAACTCATTTTCCTAGCTTAACTAGTCCTTTGAAGAGCAGAGGTACAATGCAAGTGTTATCAGATAGAAATCCCTCTGTTAAATCTTCAGAAGACTAATAGCAGCTCAGATGTTCAACCAATGGTTATTACAGTTTGGGACTGCAGTAGTTGATTTAATTGGCCTATTCGACTTCTTTGCTTTGTGCTAAGGTCTGTGTGAGGAATATATATTGTTACATCAACAAGGTGCTATTTGGAAGTTCTTCAGAATATTACTAATGAGCTTACTGTTTGTGGGTAATAGTTCTGTTTCGCTCATTGAGTGTTAGATTGGCCAACACGTGGAAACTTTTTTCATGGGGTCAGGACTGCATTCCCTGTTCCCCCCAGTTTAAACATTATCAGAGAAACAATCCTGCATAATCCAACAGCACTAATGGCAGTCAGTAACCATTAAGGCTGGCAGGGAAGAAGGATCTTACATTACTGTGGTGCCCTCTCTCACCACACTCTCCTGCCCTTCTCTCTCCCCTTTTATCCCTCCTCTGCCCCTGGACCCAATCAACTCTGCTGCCATGAGCCATTTCCCAGACCCTCCCAGGCAATGCCCCTCCTGAGCGAATTCTCAGAGAATTGTCACTATCCCAAGGTCATTCAGCAGGTTTCATGTGTAGGAGTGTTGAAAACAAACCTGGTTAATCAGATTGGAGTCTATCGCTCATGTGGAAAAGTGGGAAGTCAAACCTGGTTTTGCAAATTAGAACCTGCCACTCTCAATCAGTATAGCACACTTTTAATGAATACATCAAACTCTTCAGACAGGCTTTTGGAGCCACATTCTAATTGCCATGTTGAACCTGCTCACATTTTTGCAAGTCACTTTATAGCATCTTTGCTGCATGTTTGTTTTTACGTTTTTGCGTTTGTTATTATAGGCGATTCCTTTATGCAGTTCAGATTTGCAGAAGAAAAGGAGTGGGTCACAGAAAACCTTTGCCCTAAACAGGTAACAAATTATTATTTTTTTCCCAAGAAGTTGAACAATATTTATATTTCTTTCACTTTCTAGTCTGTCCAACATCCAGGGCTCAGTTTGGATAACAATTTAAACACATAGCCTAATCCTGGAATAATATAGTAGCTAAATATTTTGTGCTATGAGTCAGAAAGTTTTTCATTCAAATCTTATCTCAGCATGACCTTAGTAGATGGCTTAGGCAAGTCATATTTCCCTTACAGTTCCATCCTAAGGAGAGTAATTCCATCTTAAGCCTATTGAAATGGATGGGCTTAGACTTCACTAAAGTAACTCTGCGTATGATTGTGCTGTTAACTTCATTCCCCACCTCTCCTTCCCTATCAGCAATATAATAATGTTAGTTACTTACCATGGACTTATAGAAGTAGTGTGTATGAAACTATTTTTGAATATTCTGTAAAAAGGTTTTGTCCTGCTTTAAAGTAAGGAGGATAGAGTAAAATAGTTATTATGTACTGGGTATAGAACAAAACTGATTCTGTTTGGGTTCATGTATCCTTTCAAACCTTTAGGTCAAATTCTTTTAAATTGCAATTAAAACAAATTATGTTAGCAAATTGTGACAGTACGTTCTGTTGATATTGACTATAATCGAAGAATACAAATTGGGCCTTTATAGTTTCCTTAAACTGGTGCTAGAAAGTAATGGAACTTGACCAAATATTGGAGCACTGGCATATTATGATCTTAATACTACCTTTTCAGGTCCTTTTACAAATGAAATTTCATCATTGTGTTTTCTGTGCATTTCCATATAGGTACTGCACATATGTAGACCTACCACGGAGAGGTTTTTGAAGCTCAAAATCACCTGAGGGCAATCTGTCCCCCTCCCCAAAACTCTTTTCCATCTTTAACAGCATGATAAAGAAGGAGGCTTCCCTCAGTTTTCTCTTTGTTGCCCTTGAGAGAGATTCACTATTAGATGCTCTGTTGTGTTTTTGCCCAGCATAGAAAGCCAGAAATTCTGCCATATTCCTGCCTCCAAAGAGTCTCTTGTTCTGAAAATAGTGTGAAAAGCTCTCTGCAAAAAATGCAGGTTCTGTGGGTTGAAAATCCCCCATACAGAGACCATGAAAAATGCCTCTTGTGCCTTATAAAGAGCACAACATGCCATGCTGCTCTATTTGTCACCAATTTACTCTCAAAACAAGGCACAATAGAACTTCCCTTCTAAAAGCAGCACTAGGAACAGGCTTTATCCTGGACCACTCATGAGAAAGTTTCAAGCATAACATCAACATCTAATGCTGATAGATGGATCTGATCATCCTTGGTACTGGTTGCTCTGAGACCATACCCAACCATTTTGGGTCTGTTGAAAAATATTGGGAAAGTCTTAGGCTACACCCCAGTGTCCTTAGAGTATAGTTCCCTGGAACCACTCAGCATAAACACAAATACCCAGGGAGCCCTCACAAGTCCAAGTTGTTACCCAACCCTCTTGTTCCCACCTTGGTTCCTTGCAAGTCAGCTCTACTTTGGAACCGGTTAAGGAGGCAGTCTCCATTCAAAAATGCCCTCTCCTTACGGCTGTTCACTTATTTATTCTGTTCTGTTTTGAAAGGTAAGGTTCAAGACTGACAATCTCCTATACCATGTCATCAACCAAATATCTCAAGTTACCATTTGGGTCCACCATCCCAATCAGATCTAATGATTTTTTTGTCTTGAATTATCCCTATCCCCTACCAAGGGTATCAGTCTGACTACTAATGAACAGATCAGGGATCCATGTGCTTTCCTCAGCTCCAATCAAACAGAAGGATACCACTATTCTCCAGTTGCCCCCGAACTTCCCCCGGATCCCCATAAAGAATCCGAGTCCTTCAGTGATCTGGCCTTTGATTATGATCAACCTGCTTATGAAGACAGCCTCTGAACCATGACCTGACAATGCTATGCCAGAGCTATCTGTATATTTCACACACACCCCCACAAGGATCTGAGCATATAATGAACAACTCATTAGAATTCCTAGAAACTGATGTATCCTGCTCCCATGCTGGGGCAACAGATCTGTTAATCAAAATTATACATCCAGGGACCACAGAATCTGTCAACTTTTCTGTAATGGACAGCCTCTAAGAAGTCACAGATGACCTTTGTTATACCTGGCATTGGTGTCACCTTCCATTAGACCAGGGGTAGGGAACCTGCGGCTCGAGAGCCGCATGCGGCTCTTCTGCCCTTGCACTGTGGCTTCACAAGCCGAGCCGCCAGCCCCATCCTTGCCCACCCTGCAGGTAGCAGGGTGGGCGCACTAACTGCCCATGGTCGGCTGGGCCGCGCCGCGGGCTTCCCCTCTCGCCCACCCCGTTGGAGTGGGGCGGGCGCTTTCCCGGCGGCCAGCGAGGCCAAGCCGCTGGCTTCATCCTTGCCCGCCCTACAGGCAGCAGGGCGGGCTCATCCATGCGCTTCTCGGAATGAGCGGAGTAAAAGGTAAAAAAAACCCTATATATATATAGTGTTATCTTTATTTTAAATGTCAAAAATTATTTGCGGCTCCAAGTGTTTTCTTTTCCCGTGGAAAACGGGTCCAAATGACTCTTTGAGTGTTAAAGGTTCCCTACCCCTGCATTAGACTGAAAACCAATACAGAACCAAGCAGGAAAAATGCCCTTTCCTTTTCCAACATCCTGCAGCTAATTCCTGGTCGGCGTCTTCTCGCATGTTCCTCTGCTAGAAGTCACACTCACCATGGCCAACTTCATGGCCAACACCCGCTGAAATAAAGTAGATTTTAGTCACTGGGATATGGTCTGCTCAAGAATAACTTTCACTTTAGTAGTAGAACTCAAGGCCATATACAACAGTGTTAGCTCTCCATACCCATATCAGGCAATAATGTGAAAATTGCTACAAATAACTTCACATTCATGTTCTACATAAAGAACATTTTGCCACCTCTCCACATTGTTCTGGAAATGGGGATTAACCATTGTTCATAAGGTTCACAGTACCCAAGCTCTCTGGGGGATGCAGTTTAGATCCAAATGGACAGGAAAAGGTGTGGGGACTGCTGTACACCTGTACACATTTCTTCTCCTACAGTTAATCCCCAGATTCATCTACAACATGAGTCAAGAATTCACATCAGCCATCTTAATAGCTCCCTTTTGGCCAAGACAAACTTGTTTTCCAATACTCATAGCCATGTCCCCTAACAGTTACATCTTCCTTCCCTAGGAGCACAACCTCTTTGTTCAGGAACCATTCCTGCACCCAAACATTGCAGTCTACATTTAGCAGAGGTCCCATTGAAAATGTGCCCGGATATCTCTTAAACCTAATCCAGGAAAAACTCTCATTTACATCTGTAATGGCCTACTTAGACTCCATAGTATGCTTTCCAAGCCACATCTAAAGGAGAATCCTGTTCACACAAACGAATCCAAATTATTTTTTGTGGGTTAGTAAATTAATGTCCCCAGTCCAACCTCTGGTTCCTCAATGGAGCTTGTCACTTGTTCTTTCAAAATTTATGGGCAAACCTTTTGAACCCATGACCACCTGATCCTTCTGTCTTCAGATCAATGAAAATAGTGACACCACATCAGCCAGAAAGGTCAGCAAACTCCAGGTGCTTTGACATAACCTTTCTTTTCTGAAAGTCTATGATAACTTGAGTAGTCTTTCAAAATTTGCTCCTGTTTTGCTCCCAAAATTATGTCCAAAATGTCATTTAAGTCAAGCCATCATTCTACCAGGAAGCAGTCTCTACATTCCCTAGATATTTGTAGAGAGCTTTTCTATCCAGACAGAACAAAATCCTTTTTAAAAGATCTATTAATCTCCATTTTAGGCTCTAATTTGGGCAAGTAACAGCCAGCACAATCCATCCAGTACAATCTTGAAGGATAAATACATGTATTTAACCCTGTTGCAACTGAGCATGAGTTGACTGCTGCAGCTTCATGCTATTCTAGTTGAGTCCAGTCCATCTTAGCTGCTTCTCCATTGAGCAGGATGACATCTGGGTTATTGTCAGCTACCATTCAGGAAGGCAGGGGTTAAATAAAAACTTCCCAGGCTCCTCTCTTTGCTGCGGCTCCGCCCCGTCTCCTGTGCTCCAGTTTTGTTCCCTGCCTTAGGAAGAGCAGGCATTTTTTCCTTTTTTTGGGACGTTATATCAACTGTTTGATTCTAAATTTCACTGGGAGTTTATTAAGCCTTCCTCTCAAGCAGCTGAGCACTCCCATCGCCACTGTACTGACTGGCAGATTGCCTAACAGCTTGAAGCGGTGAGCAATTGATACTTCGATCCCTCCTCCTCTCCTCTTCATGCCTCGGGGAGAAAAGCTTCTGTCCTCTGAGGAGGACAGCGAAGGCAGCGAAGGCAGGAGAATCTGGGCAGAGCAGCCAGTCACCAGAGGAGTGAGCCTTCGCGCCGAAATGAAAAGGCGCGCAAAATGGTGGACGGCGGTTCTGCCGCTCCCTCCAACAGTCCAATGCACTCTGGTGTACCGAGTCAGGACTGCTTAATGGCTCAAACAGAACAGGAGGAGGCTTCAAATCCTGAAGAGAGTGGTAAGATTTCCTTAGGGGATTTAAAGACTGAAATTTTTGCCTTCATTAAGGGCCCCTTTCAGCAGGAAAAGGCAGTAATGAGAGAGGAGATGTTAACCCTCTATAGATCACAGATGGATTTCTGTCCCCCCAGTCCCTCTCTCAGTTCCATCTCAACCTCTAATGACTCCATTAGAGAAAATAAAAGGGCTGGCTCTGCCTGGCAAATCAAGGCTGCTCCCAAAAAGCCAAAACTAATCCCTGTACCCACTGTGGACTCCTCAGATTCTGAGACCCAGGGTAAGGAAGAGGGGAGTTACTCTCTGATCAGGAGGATTTAGAGGAGATGCAGGTCACTGAGCAATCCTCCCGCCTATTTAAGATTGAAGACTACCATTATTTGCTCTCCAAATCTGTTGCTGCCTTGCACCTTGGAGAAGCCAAAAGCAGTGAAGGGTCTTCTAAACGTAAATCCACTTCTCTGCACAAGGGTGACGGCAAATTCTTCCCACCTCACCCTGATTCCAAAAGGGTTTTCCCATTCCCAGAATACTTTGAAACTCAGGTCACTAATCAATGGGACAAGCCCGCAGCCAACAAAAGGTGCCCCAATTATTTGCGTAAACTGTACGATTTACCTGCTTATGCTAACAACATCTTACAAGTTCCCATTATAGATGGTCCAGTGGCAGCCTTACAGTCCTCAGGCCTGGTGTCCAAGGATGGCAGAGGCCAGATCAAGGACATGCAGGATAGAAGATCTGATCAATTCTGCAAAAGAGCACACGAAGCGACGGCCATGGCCATTAGAGCATCGGCTACAGCCTCCATTGTCTCCAGAGCCTCCATAGTATGGGCAAGAAAGGTTCTGGAATTGATACCCCCTACTGAGACCAAAGCCATAGAAGGGGTGAACAGAATGCTCAAAGCAGCCAGCTTTGCGGCCGACGCCACCTAAGATGCAGTCACCTTCTCAGCCCGTTCTTTGGCCTCTTCAGTGGCCACACGTCGGCTACTCTGGTTACGAGCATGGCAGACCGACTGGCGTTCTAAAACCATGGTTTCCGAATGTGCCTTCCACGGACACAAGCTTTTTGGAGAAGAACTCAATGAGTTCCTGGTCGATCCGAAGGAGAAACCTAAACATCTCCCAAAACAGGCTCGTGGCCTTGACAAGAAGCCATCTTCTCAGTCCTTTTTTCGACCCCAGCAGAGCACCAGTCAATTTAAAAGAGACAATTTTCGTCGCCCATACTGGAAACCAGGGAAGACAACAATTCAAAAGGTTTTACTTCCAAGAAGGGGTTGCCCTGACCGATACCAGCAGGACAATCGACAACCCAAGGCATGACGCCAACAACAATGCAGTGGGGGGCAGGCTCCAAAAGTTTCACCAAACTTGGCAAGCCCCTCACGCAGACGCCTGGTCCCTGGAAATAGTCTCTTCAGGGTACGTAATAGAATTCATGTCTCTACCCCAAGCCGATTTATCATGTCTCCGCTGTCCAGAATTCCGGAAAAAAGAGCCAGAAAACTAGAAGCCATCGCACATCTACTAAATATAGAGGCGGTAGAGCCGGTGCCACAAGAACAGAGGGGACGAGGAGTATAATTCCATAATTGTTCACGGTTCCTAAGAAAACTGGGGAGTGGCGACCAATCCTAGACCTGAAGTATGTCAACAGCTTCGTAAGGCTGAAACATTTCAGAATGGAAACTCTGAGGTCCATCGCAGACTCGCTTCAACCAGGCGAATTCCTCACCTCCATAGATTTGTCAGAGGCATATCTCCACATTCCCATCTTCGAGAGCCATCGCAGATTCCTGAGGTTTGGAGTGGGGAAAGAACACTTCCAATTCAGAGCACTTCCATTTGGACTATGCACTGCCCCCCCAAGTTTTTTCAAAGCTCCTCATCAACCTGATCGTACTTCTCAGGGAAAGAGGCATCAGGATTCACCCTTACCTCGACGATATCCTGATTCGTTCGGACTCCTCGACCCAAGCAGAACAACACACTCAGGAAACCATCCGGACTTTAGAAATCCATGGTTTTCTCGTCAATCGGGCCAAGAGTTCCTAAAATCCCCACGGAGACTGGAACACCTGGGTTTTATCATAGCCCCCTCCACCTTCAAGATTCTGGTCCCTCCAAAGAAACAACTGATTATGAAAGCCAAAATCAACCAAGTTCTGCACAAACACAAATGCTCATGCTTTCTCTAGCAAGTTTGATGGGCCTCATGGTGGCATTATCAGAGGCAAGACAGGGAGGAAGGTTCAGATCAAGACCACTACAGAGGTTCCTTCAGCCCTTCCAGGGATCTCATCGCCACAAAGCCACAGAGAAGTAGTGATCCCAAGACCAGTCAAGGTCAGTCTACTATGGTGGATGAAACCATCCAACCTAAATCTGGGACGCAGGTTTTGGATTGCAACCACCAAACAGGTATTCTCTAGACGCAAGCCTTCTAGGCTGGGGAGCTACTCTAGAGGGAATTCTATTCAAGGGACTTGGTCAGCCCAGGAATCAGCACTTCACATCAATGTGCTGGAACTAAGAGCGATCCCGTTGGCTTTGAGCCACTTTCAACACCCTCCTGAGGGGTCACACGTGCTGATCAGGACAGACAACACAACAGCGAAGTCTTACCTGAACAGACGGGGGGGGGGGGGGGGCCAGATCTGCAGAGCTGCAGAAGGAAGCCCTCCTGATCTTTCAGTGGGCAGAGACTCATGTGCTCTCCATCAAATCCGAACATATTCAGGGGAATCTAAATGTTCAAGCAGATTGGCTGAGCAGACAGAGCATTCATCCAGGGGAGTGGAGACTAAAGAAGGAAATTTTCCTGATGATAGCTCATGCCCTGGGAGCTCCAATCTTGGACTTCTTCGCCTCCAATCTGAACAAACAGCTCCCCAGATTCATGTCTCGATTCCATCACCCGGAAGTGGAGAATACGGATGCCTTATCCTCCAGTTGGCCTCAAGGAATCCTGTACGCCTTCCCTCCCTTCCCCATGATCCCCAGACTCCTCCGAAAGATCAGGGAAGAGAGGGCAGATGTCATATTGGTAGCACCGTGGTGGCCCAGACGACCTTGGTTCACAAACTTATTACAGATGTCGGCACGCAAACCCTTGAGACTCCCTCTGCACAGGGACCTCCTGCAACAGGGACCCATTTTCCACCCGGAACCAGAACGTCTCAACTTGACCGCCTGGAGATTTAAAGGCGACAGCTAGAGGCTCAGGGATACTCCAAAGCCGTCCTCGACACCATAATGGCCTCCAGGAAATCTTCCACCAAAAGAATTTACAACACTACCAGGAAGGCTTTTGTTAGGTGGTGCTGGAGGAAGAGAGTGACTCCTACAGAACCTAGGATCAGGGACATTTTAAGTTTTCTACAGGACGGCATGGAATCAGGCCTTAGAGCTAATACTTTACGTAGGCAAATGGCAGCCCTCACGCCTGTATTACCCAGACTGGAGGGGCATAATTCCCACTTCACACCCACACATAGTTAGATTCCTTAGGGTGCTACACTGAAAGATAAACCCGGTCAACCACCATTTTCCCACATGGAGCCTGCATCTAGTATTGCAAGCCCTGACCAAGAAACCATTTGAGCCCATCATGGAGATTTCCCTTAAGCACCTTTGCATGAAGGCTGTTTTCTTGGTAGCCATCACTTCAGCTAGAAGGGTTTCAGAGCTAGCTGCCCTTTCCATGAAACCCCCATTGTGTGTCTTTCATAAGGACAAGGTGGTGCTACGTATTGACCCTACCTTCATTCCAAAGGTCAACTCCACCTTTCATAGGAAACAGGAAATTTTCCTACCCACCTTTTGTCCCAACCCAAAACACCCTAAGGAGGTGTATTGGCACACATTAGATGTGAGGCAAACCTTAAAAGCCTTCTTAATCAGAACTCAGGAATTCAGGAGATCAGATTCCATGTTCATATCCACTTCCAATCACAACAGAGGTCAGTAATTATCAGCCCCTTTCATCAGTAAGTGCTTGAGGGAATGCATCAGCGAGGCTTACAAGGAACAAAAGCTGTCGGTTCCAGTAGGGATCACGGCACACTCCGTCCGCAATGCTTCCACCAATGCGGCCTTTAACAATAACGTACCAGTGGAGGAAATATGCAGAGCAGCAACCTGGTCCTCCTTATCCACCTTCGTTAGGCACTATAGGCTGAACGTTTTCAGCGCTGCCGATGCTGATTATGGACCTAGAGTCCTGCAGCATGTCATTGGAGAGGATTTTGACCCCACCCTGTAAATCTATCTGATACTGCTAGGGGAGTTCACCCAGATGTCATCCTGCTCAATGGAGAAATAACATTGGTCTTACCTGTGAAGGAGACTTCTCCATTGAGCAATGGATGACATCTGCCCTCCCATTGGTCGTCATCCTGCTCCAAGATTAGTTAGTTGTTATACAGTTAATCATTGGTTTCTGTTTTGATTAATGACCCAGGAGGTTTCCTCCTGTCTTAGGCTTATTAGTTCAGAGCCCCTTGTTATTTAGACTCCATAAGGCCTTTGTTAATGACTTCCATGGTTTTTTCTTATTTGCACATTGGAAGCGAGTTGGAACATTATAAGGTCAAGTTTTTTTGCAGAGAATCTTTTGAGAGGCGGAATACTGCTTTGTGGAGAAGCCAGAACTGGAGCACAGGAGACGGGGCAGAGCCGCAGCACAGAGAGGAGCCTGGGAAGTTTTTATTTAACCCCTGCCTTCCTGAATGGTAGCTGACAATAACCCAGATGTCATCCATTGCTCAATGGAGAAGTCTCCTTCACAGGTAAGACCAATGTTATTTTTCACTATGGTCTCTCCGTTGACTCCATCTGCAAGGCTGCCACATGGTCATCCTCATATACCTTTGCAAAACACTACTTCATGGACATAGATGATATGAGAGATGTGGAGGTGGAAGGAGTGGTCCTACAGTCTCTATTCAACTGACAGTTCATGTTTGCCTTCCTAAAACTAAGTCATCTTGCTACTTTCCCACGTGGGACTGTACAGGTGACCATTCAACAAACAACAGTTAGAGGTTAATGCAGTCCTGTTTTCTAGGCAATCAGGAAGGAATTATGCATATTAGAGCACATAGTAATTGTCTAACTTAGATTACATGAATGCACGTTTACTAGGTCTTTCCTGGCCTGTGGAATTAACAAGATGAATATAGCAATATTCAGCAACATCCCAAGGAATAAGCCATCAGAAAGCAACTATTTTGGATACCACAATGACCAAATCATTGTGTAGATGGGCCTCATTATTTGATGACAGCATTCTAAATGCCTGTTTATTTGTGGTATAGCAAGAGCCAAAAGAGATGCTGTGCTTATAGCAGTAAAATCAGCTGTATAGCAGTAAAATCATATTTACTATATAGCAGTAAAGTCAGATGCTGTGCTTATAGCAGTGAAAATCAGCAATAGCAGAACACATGATAAACCAACCTGGACATAGAATATTATTTGAAAAAACAGAAATTCTGGACCACTCTGAAAGCCACTACGTCAGACTACACAGAGAAGCAATTGAAATCCATAAGCACATGGACAATTTTAACAGAAAGGAAGAAACTATGAAAATGAACAGAACTTGGCTGCCAGTGTTGAAAAATACTAGAGTCAAGACAGTGTCTAACCAGCTCCACACAAACACAGGATGACCATAGACAAAAGAAACAAAGGCCAGGATACTTCTATTCAGATGCTCCCACCAGTGACCCTACTATCTCCAGTGTTACGCCTATGCTATAGTCTTCATTGTTACTCATACTTCTATTCAGATGCCCTCAACTATTGACCTGGTTGCCTTCTTTGTTACTCACAGACAAGGTTTCTCCACCCACCCTGGACACTCCAACAGATATATACTCCACTTGCTTTCCCAACATCAGATCCTCTGAAGATGCCAGCCACAGATGCAGGTGAAACATCAGGAGAGAATGCTGCTAGAACACAGCCATACAGCCCGGAAACCACACAGCACCCAAGTGATTCCGGCCGTGAAAGCCTTCGACAATACACAGGACAAGGTGGTTTGGAGAAGTCATATCTACTACCCACATGACCTCCCAGTTCCAGGGGCCCGTAGGTTTTGCTTCCCAATTGCTAGCCGCGACAGTTGGAGAATCCCCAGTGCTGCCAGAAAACTGTTTGGATTCATCTTCCCCCCTCCATCTAAGGATCATACCCCATTCATAGTTTAAAATCCGATATTGGTTTGTTCAGAACAATAGAACCACATTAACCTCCATTAATGTGAACCTCCGTTTCGAAATGCAGAATAAGTTGTGCTGTGTGTGTTAATTGAAAGAGGCCCATGGTTGCTATGACAATCGTGAAATCCTGAAAAGCTCTGCACAGCACAACTTCATTGTGGATGTTGAATTTCTCAGAAGCAACAGCTTAAAGAACTCCCACTCCTCCACAGATACTAGTTTAGCCATCACTGGCTTGCATCCCTATTTGAGGGAGGCATCTTAAGAAGAATCAAAGCTGCCCTATGTCTGAACTTGTTTATCTTGCCAATCTGATTTCTGCTGCTATACCTCCCTGTGCCCCTATTCTGTGGATATTACAATTAATGATTTCCTTGGCTGAGGTTTCTAACATTAAATTATACTAGACGGTGATAAAGAATGGCCATGAACTATATAACTGAAGGACTGTAGTTTCTCCCTCTTCTGATTACCACCTTCTAGTTGTTCTCCTGCACACAATGGCCTCCTTGGCATTTGCTAGAGCCCTTCCTTTCTCTATAATTGTTCCCACTTTGTGGAACAGGCTCCTTAAGGAAGTGCAGAGGATATCATTTTGATATGTTTTAAAGAAATACTATAAGGTCATTTTATTTGTGAAGGCTTTTAATGAGGTCTAAGTTCCAATCATTTTCTTAATGAAATTTTACTGTATTTTTACTGTACTTTGGAAGCAGTGGGGCATAACTCTTGTAGGAAATAAATGAGATGCAAGGATGCTACTACATTCCTGAATCTAATATATAATTTAGTCCTTGTCTTAATGTCAGTAAGACAAACAACATTGCACTTACCTGTAATTGTTGTTCATTGAGTGGTCTTCTGTTCAGGCACACATGGGTCTGTGTATGCATGGAGCCTACCATGGTAGAGATTGATCATCTTCTCATAGATCCTTCTAGAGCTCTCTCAAATGCTCCCCTCCTCTCCCTTGCTCCAAGGTGGGAAGTTTTCCATCCAAGAGTCACAGGGTGGAGAGAGGATGGCTGAGCTGTAGATTTTGATGTAATGGCCTCTGCCATCATCAAATTGGGTGCAGGATGCCTGAAAAGAAAGTCACAGCCTGATTGCTAGACTTTGTCTACGTTCTCAATTTTTTTGGAGGCCGGCCATTCCCAGTTGGCTGTGGTGATATCAGTGAATGCCTTCACCATTGGGAGAGCCACTGGTGCCTTATTGGAGGCATGAAGAACATCAACAGCCAGGTCCTTGCAGGCCTGATCCTTCGAATCAATAGGAAGACTCAAGGCTTTTGTCATTCTAATTAAATAGTCTGCATACAGTCATTGGAAGGCAAAATCTCAGAACTGAGAACAAACTCATCATCTGGTGATGGGTCTGATGCCTTGGACTCAGGGGTGGACAAATCAGGTGGCTCAGAAAAAGTGTCAGGGTCAGTATGTTCTGCAGACCTTATTGTTGACTGGGAGTGATGCCTGTCCCTGGAGGATGGGTGTCGATAGCAATACCTTGATGTCAAACAGTGTGTGTGTAGGGGGAAAATTCCCCATGTTGACAAGGAGGTACTCTTCAAATTGAAGAATGGCAAGGTGAACAATCGTGCAAGGAAAGACCTCTGCGCCAATCCAGTGACATATGGTGTTGATGCAACCTGGAACAGTCCCTTGAACAATGCCTTGAATTATCATGAAGGACGGTTTCAGTACTGACCAGGTAACCTACTACTCTGACTGAATCTGGAATGGGTCCTGTCCCTCGAGAAACAATTGCTGTGCCATGAATCTGGGACCTCAGCATCATACCTCCTCAATGCCGAAGAAGATATTTGCCTTTGGATGATGGGTGACCTGGAGTCAGATCAGTTAGATGGTTGGCGCTGATCATCTGTGTTGTGTGGAGAAGGGACTCTGTGGGAATCAGAGCAGAGACGACAGGAATGTGTTGGCCCCAAGCAGAACCGACGCCAAGATCCCGATCATCAATTTTCAGACAATGTTTCCTGGTCAGCAGATGATCCAGAGAAAGTGTCCTCATCAATACAACATTGTAATTCGATACATGTCAAACTGAAACTGACAAGAATACTTCGAATGATGTGGATGGCAGTGGCACCGATAGTGAATACAGCACCAAGAGTTGATTATGTTGCACCGATTGCTTCAAGTAGGGGTGACGAGGAATGACGAGGTGAACCATCTCTGACCCAATGCAGAGGTTCAACCATTGTCTCCGAAGCTCTAGGCAAAACCACTGATGCCAAAGCAGCATCCACCACCAACATAGCACTTTGAGCTAAATCCTGAGAGATGTGCTCTGTCACAATTGCAGTCGTGGAGAAAACAGAAAAAGAACGACTTCTTGAGCGACTCCGAGAAGAAGTGTTATTCTTTTGGCTCTGGGGCTCTGGATGAGTCAGCACCAATATTGAAGATGGCTGTGAGAAAGACAATGACAGGGATCGGAACCGTTAATCTGACTGTGACTTGGGAGATCTTTCCACAGGCCTCAGTCTCTTGGAGCCCACTTTCTTTCCCAATAAAGCAGAAGAAGCCCTCTCAGAAGCTCTCAAGGAAGGTGTGCTGGCAGGGCAGGTGTGCTGCTATGGCGGGGAGTCACCCTGACACAAGGTCAGTCAGTTCATTGTCAGGTCTAAACACAACATAGCCAGCCAGGGGAAAGTCCAGGAAACAGAGTCAAACAGTCCAGAGAGTCAAGTAACATGGTATATAGACAAACCTGGAGGGAGTAGCTGATAAGCAAGATCATGGAAAGCCAGTCCAAGGTCAAAGCAAGATCCAAAACAGTCAGAACAGTGGCATGCAGGAGTTGCCGAGAAACACAAATGTTGCAGCCACACCTGTAATTCTTTACTGAAGCTCTTTATATGCTTTCTGGGCTGCTTGCTTGAGAAGGCTTCTACGAAGACTCCCACTCATGCCAGGCTTGCAAGCGAGTAGAATGCCACCTCTCTTTCAAGGCCACTCTCAATCTCTGCTGGCAACGCTGTGTTACATCTGAAAAATCATTAGAGCTATCATCCTCCCTGGTATTCCTGAGGAGCCCTGAACTGGGAAGCTGTAATTCTTCCTCTTCTGCTGACACAATTGGCATGGCTCTGTGAGGCTCAGGCAAGTCTTCCTCTGATGAACTGTCAGCCGCAGCAGGGGTGGCCAGACACATAGCAGTAATGGGACATCTGGGGCGGCTTGTCTCGGGTGCCGCCCTTGCTGTCACGTGTCAGGGGTGAGAGAGGGCTCACGTGCAGCTCATACCTTGGGCGCAGTTCCCCCTCCCTTCGTCACCGGGGGGGGGCGTAACAGAAGAGCCAGCATTTCCCTTAGAATGGAGAGAGGAACCCAAGATGCCTTCAGAGGAGCAAATTACCTTCACTGAAGACTACGCATGCCTCAGAAATTTTGAAAATTAATCTATCAGGTCATGGATGAACTTCAGCCACATTTTAAATCAAATAATTAATATTTTGTGCTTATCACACACCTGCTTATCAATCAAACACCATTTGTGACAGACTTTTGACATGCCATTTGATGAGAAGTAGACGATATAATTTATTCATTTGAAAAGCTGATTCCTCATATTAAAATATAATTGCAATGAGATGAATAGCCTTACATTATATTTCTACTTAAGGGTATTTCATTTCAAGTTAGCACAGATGACAAAGACTAAATATTAAATTCTGCAGGCTTTGTGCTCTATGAAGCCCCTGCTGTAGTTGGTTTGATAGAGGAAATGTAAATGTGGGCCTTGTCCTAGAACTTATGCTTTCATGCATCTGCTCGTTTCCTGTAGTGGCTTTCTTATTCTTAAATTGTTTCTGATAATTCCAGGATTTTTAATTCTTGTACTTGTTGCAAAGAAAGCTGAGGAATGGGGTCAGAATGACCTTACTCAGTCTTGGTTCTTCCATGTGGTAGTGTTATTTTAAGGTTTTGTTTATCGTCCAATTTGGAATTCTTGCCTCATGGGCTACCCAGTTTACTTTAGTGACGGAGGACATCATACAGATTTCTACCACCTCTGTAATAGTGAATGTGGGCCATCTGGGTACAAGTGAGGTGTTTTTGAGTTAAATTTTCTTACAGCTTTAACCTAATTCACGGAGTGTTTATTTTGTTTTAGTTACCTGGGTTCTATGCTGACTGCCAGTCACTGGTCCAAGCATTTGAAGAGCTGCCTCTGCATCTCAAACTGAATGTGGCTGCTGATCTGCTGCAGGTAATACTCATCCTGCTGATAAATACCGTGAAATTTACATTATGCCAAAGTAGCCTCCATAATGTAATCGGCCTGTGTTGTAGTATATACATGCTGCTTTGGGTCTGAAAGGGCGGAGGCCTGTGAAATGGAGGACTTTGTGTCAGCACTTCTCATGCTTCACTGCATCTTTTAAACAAAGTGTTTTCCGCATGCCGGGTTCATCTTGGTCAAAGCTAGCATCCCCAAAGAGTTGCTTGTTCTAATTTGGTTGTTTCCTCCCCCTCCCTTCCCTTTCTTTAGGAACAGAGCACTGAAAGCAGAGGACAGTGTCAAAATGAAATGTGTGTTGGGTTCTGTTCTTCTGTTCTAACTTTTGCTAACCTATATAGGATTCCTTGTTCCGCAGAAGAGCTGCCAGTCAGGCATATATCAAATGGTTGCTTATGCTTAGCGTTTAGAATATTAGGTAGCAACATGACAACAAAGTGGTTTTTTTCAGATTCTGTAAAAGAAGAGGTTCAGATAGAGGGAAGAAAGCTAGGAGTTAAGGAAGGCTGTCATCTAAGATTACAGTTCATCAAAAGCTAGAAAAATCAATCAGCAATGGAAGGAGAAGGCTGGATAACTACTAAAAGCCGCTTTGCTGTCTTGTGGGAATGCTTAAAGTGATCCAGACACTGACATTGCTCACCTTTTTCTTTGTGCAGCTCAAAAGCATTTCTGCAAATGGAGCAGAGAAATTTGTATTTGTTTTGCATTTGAAATGCTTTTTTTACTAGTGAAATGCCAAGACTGGGTCATTCCTATTTCTACTGTTGATTGAGCAGAGGCTTTCGCTGGCTTGCTTAAACATCTTAGCATCACTTGGTTTTGTTCCAGTGCAAAAATTCTCCTGCAGTGCATGATGAGAGATGGCAGGTCAATGAGATCCAGATAGTGGTGTGTAGATTTAGTTCCCTTTTTTCTTTTGCCCCTGAATCAAGCAGTGTGCTCATCTAGGTTGTTGTACAGTGATAGTGTCTGGGCAATCGAAATAACTACACTGGAGTCCCCAATGTGGTGTGCATGGGTGCCATGGTGCCTATCAATACCTTTTATCGTGCTTACCAAGTGCTTTTAGGAAGCGGGAGGAGCCAGGCAGGGCTTTTGCCCAGCAAGCATTCTGATTATTATTGTGTATTTGATCGTCTGTTCGGATTTTTTAAATGTTGCTTTGGCAGTATTTGACAAAAGACCTACACTGTATTACTTAAGATAAGCTGTGGCAATCATTTTGCGGCTGGCTCCACCTCCTGCATTGTACATTTGGTGGTGGCCAATGTATTGCTGTGCCTACCATGCTGGGCTAGAATTCCAATGTTCCCATAAGCTCAAAAAGGTTGGGGACCTTGCTCTACATTGTTAAGCAGGAATGGCTGCCAATATTAATGGGCTGTCCAAAAGCATCCCATCATATCTCCCAAGCAATGGGAATGGTGCCTGGGAGTAGCACATCACAATTCCATGGTGTTTCTTTTAGCCTCGCCAGCACTAGCAATGCTACAAAGAGAGAGAAAAACTAACTTATCCAGATGGCTTTCCTTTTGGAAAATAGGATTGCCCATGAGGCCCCCACAACATTCCACTGAAACAACATTGCACCACTTTCTTCATTCTTATGGTTCTAAAGGGCATGTGCGAAGAGTTGTACACTGATAGCTGCAGCATTCTTCCTACTGATAAATAGGATATTACCCTAGAAGCCCCTGTAACCTCAAGGGGGTCTCCAAGTAATATTCCATTTCTCAGGAGTGGTGCCTGGAGGATACTCTGTTTCTTCTGCTGCCTCCATATGTCCCTGCTGTCAGAAGAAAGAACATGATCTGCTAGGTTGTGGACCTAGCAGGTGTTTTGAACATCCCAACTCCCTGACACCAGTACTGTTGTTTAATAAACTGAAGCTTTTCATTCCATTGTTGTAGAATAGAATTTAAAGTGGACCAACCTGGGGAAAAGAACATCATTAATATTTTACCCTTGGACTGCAACTCTGCTGATTTAATGTTGTCTGCTTCAAGTTTATTCATGATTTTCTCAGAAGAAAACACACATTCAAGCCCTTCTGCACTGAGAGAGCCAGCACCAGTTAAGAGCAGGTTGATTCTAATCTGGAAAACCGGGTTTGATTCCTCACTCCTCCACCTGAGTGGCTGAGGCTTATCTGGTGAACCAGATGTGTTTCTGCACTCCTACATTCCTGCTGAGTGATCTTGAGCTAGTCACAGTTCTTCGGAACTCTCAGCCCCACCTACCTCACAAGGTGTCTGTTGTGGGGAGAGGAAGGGAAAGGAGTTTGTAAGCCACCTTGAGTTTCTTTACAGGAGAGAAAGGTGGAGTATAAATCCAAACCCTTCGTCTTCTTTTTCTGAATGTAAAAAGAAATGTAAAAGGACATTATTATAGAAGATGAGAAAAAATGAGAACTTACAATGTTTAAATAATCAAGTTGGTTCTAAATGAATAGGTACACTAAATGACTGTCTTAGTGCTTGTTCTTTATGGCTTGTGGTCTTCAAACAGCATACATTTCATTTCAGTACTGCACAACTGACATATTCAATTTTTGATAAATTGTTGCTTTTTTACGTGCAAACTTTTTTATTGCGAATAGTTATGGGATGTTTCAAGGGCATTCCCATTGTTTAATTTGCTTTCCTTACATTCCTAGGATGCAGTACCTGCCACACTTCCCCCCATTAAATCGAAAAGTGATGACATCTCCAAGAGGACCGGTGCTCATTTACAGCAGCTTGTGGGGCCAAGTCCAGTTGTGCCAAGCAGTTGTTCTGCTGAAGTCTCTGCTGCCCACTTGATCCCACCTAATAAAGATGGATTTGAAATTATTTCTTCAGAGGCCCTCCCGAAAAACCCTTTAGCTTCACACCAAGAAACAGATCAATTGGACAAAGACTTGGATTTACTTCTGAAGTTGGATGCTCCAGTTGATTGTGAAACCAGCTCTGTGGTGGAAGCAATGCCCCACAGCAAAATGTATGAGGAAGAGTTGGAAAAGTCTTTTGAAGAAAATGGTGAGCCCTCTCTGCTAATTTGATTTTTCCCCCCAATTTTGTAGTGGTGCTTTCGTTTACAGTTAAGCAGGAACTTGCCCAATTATCTTCATTTATACTTACCTTTTGAATTTTAGGGTACTGCTCTGCATTGTGCACTGACACTTCAGCAGACTGTAATATCTTTATCCTTCAGAAATCCTCCTTCTATTGAAATACCGAGTTCTTCTGTCTCTTGCTTGCTGTTAGTAATTCTCATTTATGTTTTATTCATAAACCTGGCATGTGAGTTTAAGGATGCATTTCTGGCCCATAATTTGACAATGTATTTGGCTTAGCCTAAAGCTGTTCATTGAAGTATGTACATAGTCTCAAGAGGCATGCTGACACATGATGTAGAGACCACTTCAGTATGATTCAATAAAATATTTAGGGTTGGCCTCTGTGGCAGGGTCATCACTCCTGAGTAAATCCACTTATCATCATCATTAGAGGACAATAAGTCTTTGTTACTGCATGTTACAAGTTTTTTCTTCTCTAGCTAAAGGTGAGTCTGCACCAAAGCTCTTGTAGTGATTCGTTTCATTTTTGGTCATCCCTTTTTAGAAATAACTTTGCACAGTTCCTGACTACACACATTTTCTGAAATCATCTCCTGCAAATGATCTTTGGGGATTCTTGTTGTTGGTGTTAATTTACTATGAATTTGCTCAGTTTCCATTAGGAACCCATGCTCACCCAATACATTTGATGCAGCATGCCAGAGAAAGTGAAGAAATATTAAGAGGAAATCTTAAAGTAGCCATGTTAATAAACTGGGGCATCGTAAAGCTTCTGCTAACCAATAAACTTTGCAAAGTAAAATGTTTGGATGCAGTGAATGGAGTTCAGGAAGGTCAGTGTCTGAATTCGAATATCTTCGAGACCGCATCACCCTGTATGTCCCTGTACGGCCTCTTTGATCAGTTGAGGCCAATCTACTGGTGGTCCCTGGCCCCTCGATGATGCGGCTGGCCTCCACGCAGGCCAGGGCCTTTACGGCTCTGGCCCCGGCCTGGTGGAACGCTCTCCCTCCATCTGTCCGGGCCCTGTGGGACCTTGGTGAGTTCTGCAGGGCCTGTAAGACGGAGCTGTTCCAGTGGGCCTTTAGAGGAACCGGCCACTGATGATGCCCCTCCCTTTAGGCCCCTTACATCTGGGCCTTTTGTCACGTAATGGGACTCGCCGTCCCTCCCTCTTGGGGAGAGGACTTTGAAAATGGAGCTGTCGGACACCACTTATATTTATACTTGTATTTATTACATTTAGTATATTTAGCTTTTACTGTTTCTATCGCTGCTTTTAAAGGTCTTTAGCTGTCTTATGATTGTATTATGTTTATATGTTGTGCACCGCCCAGAGCCCCCTGGGGATAGGGCGGTATAAAAGTCCAAAGAATGAATGAATGAATGAATGAATGAATGAATGAATGAATGAATGAATGAATAAATTCTGTAGTACTAGTATGTTGCACAAAGGAATATTTAGGTCTCTGCTGTGAAACATTCTAAACTGTAAATAAGAATAATCCAGCAAAGCAGCACCAAATTGTGAGTTAATAAAGGTCTAAAGTCTTAGTCAGGATGAATGACTACTCAGTTCTCCTTCTGATTCCTTGGTTTCAGTCTCCATTTTGGTTGATGATTGAGCCAAGGAACAGAAAATTTCAATTACATCTTCTTCACTGTCCATCTTAAAGTTGTTTAATTCTTCAGCAGTCATTACTATTGTCTTCTTGATGTTTAGTTGTAATCTTACTTTGGCACTTTCTGCTTTCAAAGTCATTTCAGGTCTTCAGTATGTTCTGCCAATAATGAGTTGTTGCCTGATGTTAATTGGTTTCAGGTAGCAGGTTCAAGGCTGAATTAGCCTTTTGTCCTTCTGAGACTGGTAAAATGAATACCTAGCTTGCTGAGGATACAGTGTAGATAACTGGGGAATGCAGTAGTAATACTAGCAGTAGTAATACCTAGCTTCACCCCAGTAATAACCTGATATGTGCACAGAGAGCTACCGTTAACATTTTGAGATATACTGATGACGCCTCATTTGGTAATATTCTTTCCACTAAATTTCACTGCACTTTCATCTAAATCTAATCCAGTTTTCTTTATGATATGTTCTGCATATGGATTGAAGAGCTAGGGAGATAAAACACATCCTTATATGACAACTCTGCCAACTGAAGGAGCTGCGTGGTGTAGTGGTTAAGTGCTTTCACTGCCACTGACACGGTCAGGAGTTCGAGCCCCCTGTGGGTCAGATATCCTGGCAGCTGGTTCATGGTCAACTCAGCCATCCATCCATTTCTTGGTAAATGAGTACCTAGCTCATCGCTAGGGGGTAAAGAAAAGCCGGGGAAAGCAATTGCAAACTACCCCACAAAGAGGCTTGCCTATAAAATCACTGCTTTCAGTGGTACCCCAGGGTCGAACACAACTGAAGGGGAAACTTTACTTTATGCCAACTGAAAACCATTCTGTTTCTCTGTATTATGTCCTAACAATAGCCTCTTGTCCAGAGTATAAGTTGCACATCAAAACAATCAAATGTTGGGGCATTTAAAACCAACTGTAACTTTCCATGATCCATAGTCAAAAGTTAATGTATTCCCGTATTGGTCTATCAGTATGCCTCACTGTGCTTTAATTTTCTCTTAATTTCTTGGATATTGTGGAACAGATTTTTTGTTTCACATTTCCAGAGAATCTGACAAACTCAATAGTAGCCTCAAGAATTAGATATAGGACTCGTCTATCTCAGAGATCAGTTCCTATTCTAATGCAAAGTTTGTTGCTGGCCCTGTGGAGAAAGGTCATGCACATGTCAGTTGTGTTTTTAATCATTGGCCTCAGGGAGCTAGACCATGTTTACTTTGTACCTTCTTGTCATCTCTTTGCCATAAGGCTGAAGTTTAATTGTAGCATGTGTCACTGCGTAATTAAAGGTTTGGTAGTTTTAAAGGTGTCAGAGGGATTAAAAGGAAAGTTTGGAAGGGTTAAGAGTGACGCTTTTAATACGTGTATGTATTATATCAGGTAACAGGTAATCAGAAGGCTGCTTGAGAAATAACTGCTAAATAAGGCAAAGCAGGAACATATTCCCTTGATGAGGGTTAGTTCCTCAGAACCTGAACCTGAAGTACCTCTTGGCTAGGATGCCTGCAGATAGTGCTTGACAGACAATCCAGCTGAATTCAGGCCACCGTCTGCCATGTAAGTGGCAGCCAAAAATATTTTGTTGATGGTTGGCCTAACCTTTTTGTTCTTCTGAAGCTGAGCTTTAAGGTCAAGAAACCAAAGGAAAAAGAGCTCTGCCAAAGTAAGTATTTGCTAGAGATGCCTTCAGGTCAGAAAAGACATCAGCATTTATCTCTTGCTCATTTTCTGACTTGCAGTCTTCAGATTGAATGTCACCAACAGTGGGATACACTGGTTTATGGTAAAAGAACAATTGATGCTTTCAGCAGAGCAACCAACAAGGTTGCCAAACATTAACTAGAAGAAGTAGTCTTGTGAACTGTCTATGTGAATTAAAAGATCAGCAAATTGGTTATCTACATATTGAGGTTGTCATTATTTTGTCAAATTAAGCATTGGTACTTTGTTTTTAATGAATAATAAAGGACATTTTCAGCATGGTCCATTTTCGCCTGAAAGTGCAGAAAGGTAGCATGCCAAAAACCAAGAAGAAATTCTAGGGAAATCCTCTGTGGTGTCTGTGTGTGTGTGTGGAGGGCTTCCTCCCATGGAAAGCTGAGTGCCATTAGGAATGTCAGATATCCCCATCTGAAACTTTCTGTAATACCAAGAATTTCTGTGATGCAAATCACTAATGTGAATTTTTTCAGTTTTATTAGTGTAACCTTTTCCCCTTTCCCCATGGGGAGACACCAGTGTGTTTCATTCTATCTTCCAGCCGCTGTTGGCTTATAGCTTGTTGTAGGGATGGAAAGTGTCATCAAGTCACAGCTGACTTATGGAGACTCCTTAGAGTTTTCAAGGCAAGAGATGTTGGGAGATGGTTTGCCGCTGCCTTCCTCCACGGTCTGAGAGAGTTTTGCAAGAACTGTGACTAGTCCAAGATCATTCAGCGTGCTTCATGTGGAAGAGTGGGGAATCAAACCCAGTTCTCTAGATTAGTGTCTGCTGATCTTAACCACTATAGCATGGTAGTTCTCATTATAATTCATAACTGATGATTTTCAGAACTGAATCAGGACACTAACCCTCCTTTGGAAATCAGAGAGCCTGCTTTCTCATTGGTTAGTAGACATGTCTATATCACTGTCAGTAACCTGCTTTTCCTGAAGAAATGGAGTTTCAATAATATTTTGGTATTTGTTTCCAATCTTCTTAGAGCTTGATGGAACTGGAGAAAAAAGCCCAGTATCTCAACAGCAGCAAGTTGAATCCAAAAGTATTACTGAAGAAGACCTTGAAGACTGGTTGGACAGCATGATTTCCTAAGGCTTGCACTTTGGCTGTAACACTAGTATCTGAAAAATGAAGATAATAATGGCTGGATATGAAATATTCATTTGCAAGCATTCAAATTAAGTAGCCGTATTGCGTGACATTTTGAAATGGCATATGCGGACTACTTCCAGGAAATATGTGTGTTATCAGCAGAGAATTATTTATATCAAAATGTCTGAAGAAATGTAATTACATTAATCATAAATTCTTGTAGAAAAATTCAGAACTGTATAAGTGGCTCAGGCAACCTAACACAGATAAAAGCAAAACATGTTCTGGTTTTTGTTGTGCAACTGTAAAGAAGAGCTAGTGCAGCTGTGTGTTAATTCTACAGTTTGTAATACAGCTTTCAAGGTAGTTTCTAACAAAAAATAATAAAGTGTGACAAAATTGGAGTTTGGTTTGTAAATTCTTTATTGCAGTGGGCACTTCTTATTTAAAGGAAAAATGCATAAACATAGCAACTTTACCACTAGTTGACCATAAACCATTATTTTTACTTGTCCTAAAATTTACTTCTATAAGATTGTAAGACAATACATTTCTTTTACCAGCTGCATCTAACAAGCTATTATTGGAACAAGTATGTGATTACCTTTCAAGTATTTCATACAATTAGACAGGAAAGCAACATAACTGATTTAACAAAAAAGTCATTTTAAAATACTAATAAAAATATTTTTGCATAGTTATTTTTGCAAAGATTTAAGGCACTTAATTAGGATTTCAGTGGCAATAAAATGTTTCGGCAAAACTTTCTACCTTCCCATATTAATTAGGAAATGACGTGGGGAATATAAGGGCTGGCTGAAACATTGTTTAATATTACAACAAGTGAATATATGAGGCATTGTCACTCCATGTTCAAGTTCTTAAGTTACAGATGTTGTGCATTTAATACAATACAATAGCCCTTGTAGCTAAACTATCTCTTATTTCATGACAGGGTTTACTAATATATTCATTATTTCTAAATTATGCCTTAATTAATTAATAAATAATACAAATTATTCCTAAACTAGGATAATGAACAGAAATGTTTAAGGTAAGCATATTTCTTTGACGTTTTCCGATATGAAAATTGAAAATCAGTTAATACAAGAGCCTGTTTGTTGATGGTGCAAAAACTCAAGCTGATTGTCCTACAATGAAACAAGTTAGTTTATTGTATGGAGAAGTCAAACACATATTCGTATTATACCATTAAATGGTAATTGCTTGATTTTTGCTTCATTTTGATTTTGAGTATATTTTATTGCTGATGTGTTTATCCAAGTTGATCTTCATATTGTTTGCGAAAGCAATCTCCAGCTGGGAAGAAATCCCAGCATCTTTCTTGATACATTTTCCATACATATGACTCCTGAAATTGAGAGAGAGAGAGAGATGTTTTAAAAAGAAGGAACTATTCTGAAAGAAACAGTGATGAGAATTTTCTTTAAAAAGCATTCAACATACTCTTCTGATCTAAACAACTTTCACCCTGTCCTTTGCTGGGAGTAGCAAATGTGGCTTGTCTTGAGTGATAGTATTCTGAATCTGGCTTCTAACCTGGTCCAGGTGCAGAAGTTGTCTTGGTCACCCTGCTGGAAGTACCTTTGCAGGTAGCTTATTGGGAGAGAATATCCCTATTAATTCTCATGGATTAATATAGAAAATATTTGCTACTCTTATTCTCTGAATATTTTTTTATTCTATAGATTCTACTAGTGGCTTCATCAACTCTGGTATTTTATTCTGCCACTGTCTTCTCTTTAAAACCTTTTAGATTTCTGAAATTAGTTTATAATTTAATACCGTGAGCCTCTTGGTTTGCCTATTTGTATATCAGAAAGGCAAAGAAATGCCTTCAAATAAATCCACATATACAGAGATTGTTTACCTGTCCTGTATGTTCTGTTTCATCCTTATTAATTAGATACATCAGAAAAAACCTGAAAAAAATTAGAAGAAACCATGTTTCAACTGGAGAATTCTATTTCATGACAAAAATGTAATGTAATATGTAAAAAATCTATATGGATATTATCTTTCCATAAAAACTCAGGGAGACAAAATCACCAACATGCAAAGAAAAACCTAAATGGTATACTGGCTTCTGATGTGCTACTGGGCTTAATTCAAAGTGCTGGTGCTAACCTATATAAACCTTATACAGCTTCGGTCCTGAGTACCTGAGAGATCGCATTTGGCCATGTGTTCCTGCCCAGGTACTGAGGTCAAAGGGAAAAGCCTGCCTGGCTGTTATATCATGTCGGATATAAGGGGGGTAGGGGGAACCTAGAGGACCTTCTCCATAGTGATCCCTACACTGTGGAATGCCCTCTCTTTCACATGGCATCTATTCTCTTGGAGATTCAGTGCCTGGCAAAGACCGCCCTGGGTGAAGACTGATTCCTCCCCCGCAGTGGGCCCTTGAGATGTCTGTATACCCCTCCTTTTCGGTGGTTGGGATGCATGAGGGAGATTTTAGATTGTATCTGGGTTTTTAGAATGAAGTTTTATTGTGTTTTTCCTGCCATGATTTTAATGTTGCATGTTTTATTGTAACCCACCCTGAGACTGTGGTAAAGGGTAATAACTGTAAATAGCAATTGAAATAAACTAAAAGAAACCTCCACATTCAGAGGCAGTAAATATCTGATTAGCAGTGCCAGATGGTAACATCAGGGGAAGGCCTCAGCCTCTTTATCCTGTTGTTGGTTCTCCATAGTAACTGACTGACCACTGTGTGAAACAGGATTTTGGACTAAGTAGACCACTGATCTTAATGCTATGGGCTGTTCATCACAGAAGTTGTACTTGGAAATTTATTCCATCATTTTTACTACTAAACTTAACAGTCTATTAAGTACCTAAAGAGTGAACAGGATAGGCAGGAAGCAAGGTCTTCCCAGGACTCAAATTAGTCTGCACTGTGAGACAGCTTCCTGGCCTAATTCCTGGCAGTGAGATTAATAATGCAGGTTGGCAGGATACTTTGTATCTGCTGAAGAAAATAAGTTTATCATGGTTTAAGTCCCACTTGCTTTGTCTTCTTCAATGGAAGAGTGTATACTTGTATGGGGCATATCTAATAGTGCTGCCCATCCCTAGACAGTTTCTCTTGCTGAATATCAATCTTGAACAACCTACTGGCACACCCTTCACTCAAAGACAGTTTCTGCAGAGCAAAGGCATCCAATTTATAAAAGTAGAAGTGGAAGATTATATGTCCTTCAACCATCCTCTACAGGAGCATTGTTGTCTTGGCTGCTAAAGTAGCTGTGCTGTGTGTGAACATGCTTGTTAATGGCACTTAGGAACTTGAAACCAGAGATATGGGACTTTATACATCTGATATGGACCAACATTCTTCCGCACAGTGTAACTTTATGACCAAGACATATTTCCCTGTGGGCCAGAATAGCCACTATTTCTGATATTCTTTTGGCTGCCATGACAGTTACTTTAGAGAAACTGACATCAGTGGGCTGGATTTGGCAATCTAACAGTAAAAGGTTCTGATCCAAATTGGGTTTTTTTTGGTGGGGAGGAGGGTGTTCACCTCTTTCCAGAAGTGCTTTCTAACCCTGGGGAAGTTGATTTCCGAATTCACACTACCCACATGGAATAAAAACCTTGCCAGAGAAGGGCTATATTGCAAAAGGGGTGGAATCACTCCTCCACCCCTCACCTTCTGTAACTAGAGTTCTGCTGCTGAAAATCCTCAGAGCAGTCTTCTGATTCAGAGCAGCTATTAGTCCACAGGGGTCCTGCCAACCTGGAAACCAACATGCCTGAAAAAGGACTGCTGGAGTAAGAAGACAAAAAAAAAGCCATTTGCTGTATTCCCGCTAATTTTTGAATCCAAGCCAGTGGTTTGAAGGAAGGCTTAGTTGGGGGATTGGGGTGGGGGTGGGGAGCTTTTAGAGATGGCTGGTTGGGATTCTGTGGTTGAGGAATCCCATGTAGGTGTTGACCATCACTTGTTTTGACAGGCAGTGAATAGTAGCTCGAGCATTCCTGAAACCCTGTAGTAGAGAGGGAGACTTGGTGACTGGGTTGTCCAGATTAAATGAGGATGCTTTGGAGTCTGGAGTGTGCCACAAGTGCCACCATCAACTTTGTGAATAGGCTGGCATGAAATCTGTGTTTTAGATAATTCCCTTGTCTTATGCCTTTATCAATGGCCCATGGGTATTCCTATATTTTATTTTAATGAATTTACTGAATTCATTTTACTGAGTTCAGGGGTAGCTCATGATTCTTTCACTGAACTGAGAAGAAGGAGAAAAAGAAGGAGAAGAAGAAGAAGAAGGAGAAGAAGAAGAAGAAGAAGAAGAAGAAGAAGAAGAAGAAGAAGAAGAAGAAGAAGAAGAGGAGGAGGAGGAGGAGGAGGAGGAGGAGGAGTTTGGATTTATATCCCCCCTTTCTCTCCTGCAGGAGACTCAAAGGGGCTTACAATCTCCTTGCCCTTCCCCCCTCACAACAAACACCCTGTGAGGTAGGTGGGGCTGAGAGAGCTCAGAAGAGCTGTGACTAGCCCAAGGTCACCCAGCTGGTGTGTGTGGGAGTGTACAGGCTAATCTGAATTCCCCAGATAAGCCTCCACAGCTTAAGCGGCAGAGCTGGGAATCAAACCCGGTTCCTCCAGATTAGATACATGAGCTCTTAACCTCCTATGCCACTGCTGCTCCTCCACCATGAAGGGGGCTCCTCCACCATGAAGGGAATAAGCAAAAGCCCATTAGCTGAAATGCGTAGGATACATAACCCATACCACAATATCTCCTCCATTCTCTGAAGAAAACAAAACCATAATAAGTGAGATTTTATTTTTACGCATATAGATTATTTTTACTCACTCTTTTCCACCATCTAAATACCAGTACATAATTATAAGGAGACGGGTTTTTATAATTTGGGTGTTAAACATGAAAATGGTTGCTGGTTGCTCCTATGTACTGCCCTGTTACCTTGTGTCTGTTCAGTTATGTGCTGAAATACATAAATGCATGGGGGTATTTATTTGTGATAACTGGCTTTAAGAACCCCCCTCTCCACACACAGCTATTATTTGTTTCTCAGTGCTGAATTACTGAACATCTGTAATTTTTTATAATTATATCGTGCCTGCATGTTCTGTTTTGTCAAATGACTTGGGCTGCACTATAACGGAAGAATGGGCATTCAGTCAAAATTTTCTTCGAAGGTTTTTTTCCCCTCCATCAGCTTTCAGTGCAAAAAACCAAACTGCTTTTACAACTTCCTGCTTGATTATTTGTGATACTTTATTTCTGAATATGTGGTTCACCTGAGACTTTAATTTGTAAACTTGTGAAATTCATAAACAAAGACAAGACAAATTATTTTAAAATAAGCAATGACTGTTGATCAACTAAATGTTAAAACTTTGGCAGGAGACACCTCCAGTAGCTCATGTGATTCCTACCAGGACATGAGTATGTCTTCCCCACTCAAAAACAACAAACTATATATATGCTACCTCTCTAAGTATTTTATAAGGACAGTTATAGAGCTGGGGAAGAATAGACATATACTTACAGGTAGTTGGCCAAGTTGTGCTCTTGCAAAGTATGCATTTCAAACCCATGTGGAATTGTGTCAAAGTAGTCATTGCCAATTCCACAAATGAAACATTTTGTCTAGAAATAAAAATATTTTTTGTTAAATGTATCTGACACTATGAATTAATTTAGGTACTTATCAGGAAATTGTACAATATTGAAACACAGCAGAATATAGTATTCTTATTATAATACCTCCATGTCTTCTTTGACTTGCTCCTGCTGATCTCTCAATTCACCAAAGGCATCAATAATGAGACCTATGATACAAGTAAAACAGAAAGCATGAGTAGAGATCTGACTTTTACAAACTCTCTCCATTATACTGCTATTGTTTTTACCCCTCAGATATTGTATCGTGATCTAAGAATGCTTTTCTTAGATAAGGAAACAAAGCCTGATTTACATGGGAGGGATGAACTGGGAGCAATACTGAAGGAATGAACTGGGAGCAATACTGCCAATACCAATACTGGGGGTACATAAAGCACTATAAAATGAGTATTGATCCATACAGGTGCAATACTCAAGAACAGTTCATCTTAAGAGCGTTCTGTCTAGAAAGAGGAGTTACAACTGGAGATACCTGTTAGGCAACAGAAAAAAAGTGGGAATGGCAAAAAAGAAAAGAAGATGATTATGGAACATAGAAGGTTGGGAGGGTCAAAATGCAAAGTATGCCTTAACTAACAGCGTCTTTAAAAACAAACTACAACCACTTCTTTAGACCTGATGATGAGTGGGATTGATGTAAAAGAAAAATAGAGAACACTGTCATTCATTGTTTGTTTCACAACACCATTACATCTGAAGTTGCCCTTAAAAATATGTATCAAGCAGAAATGTCAACAATTCCTTCCCTCAGTAGCCAGCACTGAGGGCACTGAGCACCATGTTATGCAGCAATTATCTTGTGACATTGAACAATGGTTTCAAAAATAGAATCACAGAATAGAATCACAGAGTTGGAAGAGACCATAAGGGCCATCAAGTCTAACCCCCTCCCATGCAGGAATACACATTCAAAACACTCCTGACAGATGGCCATTCAGCCTCTATTTAAAAACCTCCAAAAAAGGAGGCCCTACCCCCTCTGAATCAGTGTATTCCACTGTTGAATGGTCCTTACTGTCAGGAAAGTCTTCCTAATATTTAGGTGAAATCTCTTTTCTTGTACCTTGAACCCATTACTGCTTGTTCTAGTCTCTGGAGCAGCAGAAAACAAACTTGTTGACTGGGTCTTTCACTGTCTGCAGCTCCACTGTTAGACTACAGTGCTGGCTAATGGGATCAGAAATGCCTTATACTTTTCTTTGTTGAAACTTTAAAAATATTCTTTTGAAAAAATGTTCTCACAACCTGTAATCTTCAGTCTTTTCAGACCTGGTGTCTACCTTTAACCATAATGCATCATCATTATCACCACCACCATGATGCACAGGAAAAGAAGAAGGTGAGTTATGAACTCACTGAAGTCATGGGCAGGACCAGGGACAGCAGATCCAGAAAGGGACAGCAAACATAAGACAAGCAGTAGGAGGTGTGCATAGAGAGACAGAAGCCAGCATAGACAGATTCAGAGCCCCTGCCACCAATCTCCTCTACCTTCTGCATCTCATCACATATCACAGCCTGACCCAGCTACACCTCACCCTTCAGTCATCATGTATTCCTTGCATGAGCTTTAGGCTAGACCTGTCCCTTACCGGCAAAACAAAAGTTGTCTCAGAAAAAAAGTGTTTCAGTTGTAAACACTGGCTGTTTTCCTGGTGAAGTGGGTGACGGGCATGCTTAATGGCATGTGAAGAGAAAAGGCATGTGACCATTAATGGGGAATATTGCTCCACCCTGCACACGTGATCACGAAGCTTGGGATGACTAGTTGGTGTGGGTTGGTAGGCAGGACAAGGGGCAGGTGGGGTGGTGTTTTTGGGTTTTTTTGTGGTGATGAGAGAGGAGCTGGAGTACCTACTGGTACTTAAAAAGAATATTCTGCATTGCTAAGTGACCTCACCATCCTGCTACTCTTTCTGCATGTATATAAAAAACAGGAAGGAGACACGAGGCCTTTGCTCTCTGCATGCACACAGGAGGCTCTGCAAACAAGTAGCAAAAACGCTGGCTCCAAACAGGCTCATAACCAAGCTGATGGTGATTCAGTCATTTAAGATCCCAAGAAGACACTTACCTAATCTTATTTTTTAATGGCACTTGGTTTTATGCCAGTAATTATAAGCCTGCTACAAGGAAAGATGAGTAAAATCCAAAATCATCTTAACTGTTAAGTCAACATACCTTGAATGATGGCCAGCAAGATGACAATGACAAAGAAGAAAAATGTGATATCAAACACGATTCGATACATTTCATAAGGGTCTCCTGCAGGGTCTTCAATTTCATCTCCAATACCGCCACCCGCTCTTACACCCACATACATGTGGAATAAGTAACACTAGGAAGAAAAAAGTACTACATTTTTAAAAAGCCAATTGAACTACTTTAAATTAGAAGAGTAAAAAGTACTTTTTTTGCTGTTACTACATCTTGCATTGTATTCTACAGAAGGGAAGTAATTCAACAAAATTTAAGGCGATGTTGTGTAAATGCTAAAGGCAACATGAATTATTTCAAATAAAACTGCTTAAAATCAATGTTTACAATTTAAATCAATTCTTATAATACTGAAATCAAATTCCAGAGATTGTCCATTAGCAGATATGATTGGCACTATGCAGCTCATGAATCACTTTAGTTTCTTTGACAAGACATGTTTAAAATGTGATATACTGGACAAAATACACTAATGACCAACTAATTTGTATGTGCTGGCTTCAATGAAAAAAAATACAATCAAATAGATTTTATCCCTCATTAACTGTGCAGAATTATCTTAAATATGTTCTTTATGTTTCTGCACATAAAAGGATAACGGGCAACTTTGGCTAGGTGGGGCTGAAGGGGGTATGTGGTTGCATTAGAATTGTGAAGGTAATTGACTGGCCGACAGTATCAATTGGCAGTTACTTTGCACTAGTCAGCTGGAACTGGGAGACAATAAAGCTACATCAATGATTTGTAAATTAGATAAGTCTTGAGGAGCATTCAAAATTGGAAGGGGCATCTGGGATTTTAGTCAGGTCCGTCTCACCATTCACAATGGATTCCTACAGTAAATAAAGGAGAGATATTTTAAACTGTTCACCTGCATTGAGGATAAAAACCCAGATTTCTCACACAGACCCTTTAAAAACTGGCACAAAACAAATAGGACTTGAACCTAACATTAAGGTGCTGCCTGATGGCCTTCACACATTAAGGGCTCATTTAATAGAATCATACAGCTGAAAGAGACCACATGGACCATCAAGTCTAACCCCCTGTCATGCAGGAATACACAAGCAAAGCACTCCTGACAAATGACCATCCAGCCTCTGTTTAAAAGCCTCTGAAGAAGGAGACTCCACCACCCCCTGAAGCACTGTATTCCACTGTTGAACAGCCCTTAGTATCAGGGAATTCTTCCTAATGTTTAGCTGTAACTTCTTTTCCTGTACTCCATTACTCTTGTTCTAGTCTCTGTAGCAGTAGAAAACAAGCTTGCTCCCTCTTCAACATGATATCCATTCAAATATTTAAACATGGCTATCATGTCACCTCTTAACCTTCTTCACTAGACTGAACATACAGAGCTCTCTAAGCTGGAACATAGGATATATATACTTGATATACTAGTATCATTTTCATACTGGTCATCAATATAACTATAGAACATTGTCTTGTCTAGACAGTTTTAATGTCCTTTTAAAAGTTCTGTTCTAAATCTATCTGCCACTTCAGATCCTCCCAGGGCCATATCTTGGTTGAAACCCAGTAAACTAACTGTTCATTCCACTCCATTCCTGCTCTTTGTCAAGGGTGGCTTCTAAGTTATGGACCATCTCCATAAAGAGGTACAGTAAACCTCCCCCCCCCCCACTATTCACTTTCGATATGGAAACAGGCATTTTGCAGTAAATTTCACATGGAAGATTATATGTTGAAAATTGTATGGTTGTGTTTCTTTTGTGTCTTTGTGATGGTTTCCTGTGCATTAGGGATTTTTTGTAAACCACCTGGAATCACTGCATGATGAGAAAGGCAGAATATTAATATTAATACTGCAATAAATAAACGAGGAGTGTATTCACTGATAAAGTATTTGGGACATTGTCATAGATTAAAAATGACTGCCTTATCGAAAGACCCATGAAAATCTCCTTTGGTGGACAAAGACGTGCAATCAAGAATGTGACAATGATCCTATGGTCTGAATTAACAGAACTGGCAAACTTTTTCTGTCAATTTTCATTTCACATAATAATATTCACTTTTGAAAGATAATTTTTCTAATTTATTTAAAAGTTTCTTAGATTTGTAGGCTGACTGAAGTATTCTCCCTCAGGAATTCCAAAGAACAATTGTTCGAGGTTCTCTCCCACCTTGGGTGTGAAATTCTTTATTAGAGTTTTAAGAAAAATAGTATCAAGTACAGACGTTATACAGCCACAATGCACAGCCCACACTTCCCCCTCCAGTCTCACAATCCAGGAGTACCTTTGATAGAGAGAGATTAAGGAACTATAAAGGTGCCAGAGGGGATGGCAAAGAAATACTTCCCCTGTGTGAATTGCTGCTGTGCTTGTGAAAATGTGGTTGTGACTTACCTGATCCACTTGTTGCCATTCAGGAGGGCGAGGGGAAACAGAGACAATAAAGCACATCTGGCCACATGTTGCCTTAAGGGAAGAACCATCATCCTGACAAGCATGTGAATTGCCTGCCACATCAGGCAGGTGAGGGGGAGGAGCTGTGGGCCTCCGTGCCCATAGAAAGCAGGCCAGCGCACACTTGGGCCTCCTTTGGGTCTCCTTGGCAACAGTTTGCCCACCAATTCTCCTTGTATTTACTTAGTTCTGTTTTATGTCCTCTTTATTATATGCAGTTTTGTTGTTTCAACACACCTAGTGGGTTGGGACAGATCCTCTGGGGGGAGGCAGTACCTGCGTGCCTGCCTTGCCAGTCAGGAGGGTCCCCATAAGGAGCCTTAGGGTTGTGGCAAGCCACTAAGCCACATGCCCAGGTGTGGGCAGTTGGCTGGTCCTATGTCCCCCAGCTGGCAAGGGGAGAACCATGCAGAGGCTGCCACCCAATTTGGTCCCAGTAACTTGCCAGCCCATGGGGTCCCCACATACAGGCGTGCTAGGGGTGAGGTGTTCCATTGGGTCAGCAGGAGGGTTGCCTAATGCCTGATCTGTCCCAATGCTGCACTTCTGCTCCTTTGCTAATAATCAATAAATCAGCTGTGGTGAGCAAATGTTACCATCAAAAACAGCGTGTATTTAGTTTGCTTCCAGATCTCTCCTCCATTTCCCTCCTCAGATCAGCAAAGAGGGGGATAATATCTACCAACTGTCACTGCAGCCCTTAGTGCTTTACCTGAGCTATTCCACCTCAGGGTCCCCAAACCTGTGAAGTATTTTTTTGCAGGGCATCAGGGGGCAAAGGGGGATCACCAGCAATACCTTTCACAACGTTTGTTCCATCTGTGGTAGTTAACATCCAACCTAATATTTGTGTGCTTTTAAACTTTTGTCTACAACATCAGTATTTTACAGCTGCTAGATAATTGATTCCATGGTGATATTCTTGGTTTAAATTTTTTTAATGATGCCCTCTAACTTACAGTCATCATGTCATCACACTTCATGTCTGGCTCATCCTCATCTTCACTCTTGTTATAGAATTTGCGGAAGAAGTTGAATGCTACCACTGTGTAAAGGTATACCACTACAGCCAGGAGTCCGACAGTCAGCACGAGCTATGTGTAGCCAAAATAAAACATCACACAAAATGAAAAGGCAATTAAGAATCGAAATCCCTCTCAATATTGATTAATTACCTAGAATCCCTACACCATCAATCTGAAACATTCTAATTTTTAAAAACTGGTGACACCATCTTAATATATTCTGAATGGCATATCATTTATACTATTTCAAGTAGGGTTTACAGTACATAAGCGCTTCCTAAAGCTTAGAAACAAACATTAGCTTAGATGCCTAAAGCTTAGAACAACATTGTTCCTAAAGCTTAGAACAACATTGGCCAGGTGAACCAGTCTGCAGGTTTTAAATTGCTCTATGAATTGGTTTTTATCAATTGATAAGTCGTGCATGTGGAGTAGCTCACCACAGTGGGAAGTTTCCCTGAGCCGAATCTGTAGCGTATAGAGTGGCTCTTAGGTTGTCCTCTGGAATGACCTTTTCAGCATTACTGATTAATGCCTAAGGAGTGTGTGTGTGTGAAAACACACGCCAGTATCAGGAAGTGCAAAACACTGTTATTTTATAGACATTAAATGGGCTCTATCCCATCATTTGGAAAATAGAAAATGTCACTACGCAGTACAATCACATGAAGAAAATGACTAAAACAGCGCAAAATATAGTCTACTCAATACATGGAAATGAGATCAGCTAACCGCTTGCTAATTACAACAGCAGGGCAGTCACTGGTAAAGTCAGCTGAATTGACAATTGATTCTAAAAGGGGCCACAGCCCATCAAATAATCCCAGTGAATAGACTTAAGCATACTTAATATTGCATTCAACAGCTACACAGTTTATAATTATTTTTAAATGATTTATGCAAACAAACAAAATTGTATTCCATGCTGATCAGAAACTGAAACTGACATTTTACTTAGGCGGGCAGTTTTTGTTGTACAATAACATAGATGAAAAGTATATGTAGGTTTAAACAGTATAATAACATGATAAACCTCTGAACATGAACAGCAATTTATTGTCGAAGGCTTTCACAGCCGGATTCAACTGGTTATGGTGGGTTTTCCGGGCTGTGTGGCCGTGGTCTGGTGGATCTTGTTCCTAACGTTTCACCGACATCTGTGACTGGCATCTTCAGAGGTGTATCGCAGAGGGAAGTCTTTTACACACTGTGTCCAGTGAGAAGGGATTGTTTTAGTGGGGTATAAATTGCCACGTCCCCAGGTGGGGAACCAATCAGTAAGTGTTTGGATGGAACTTGCTATGCAAAGGTGTGGTTGATAGTATAGTATTGCAGGTGGGTTTTTTCAGTCCAGGAAGTGATTCACATTGCATTCCCTGCAGGGAGTGATTCACATTTGCATTCAGTCCAGGGAGTGATTCACATTTGCATTCCCTGCAGCAGCAGCAGTACTGGTGAATGCAAAACCTGTGTTTGGGAATAGTCCATTGTCCATGAACTTATTGGACAGCAATGTTTGGAAGGATATAACTTCAGTTCTGAAACTACATCTGTGCTTGAGCCCCAGTGGCCCTTGGGCAAACAAAATGGTTTGAGGCTTAGACCCCTTCTGACAACGCAAAATAATGCGTTTTCAAACCACTTTCACAACTGTTTGCAAGTGGATTTTGCCATTCCGCACAGCTTCAAAGAGCACTGAAAGCAGTTTGAAAGTGCATTATTCTGCATGTGCGGAATGAGCCTGAGAGCTGCTGAGCCAGTGTTGTCAGGTAAAAGTGTTAATTAGGATGCATTAGAATGTATCATATTCAGAAACTTCAGAAACTTCAACTAGTTTGTTGATGGGAAATGCTGTTCTTTCCACAGCTAGTGGGACTTGGATGAACACTGGGAATATGGTTTACAAGCTCCTATATCGTTACTGATGCTGTTCTAAAAGTTCCCTGCCCTTCCCCCAAGAGTCTTATTACACAACAAGCACATCAAATAGGGAACTGGAGAAGCTGATGCTGAATTGTCTCACAGCAAAGATTCACACATGACCAGCAGTGAGTCAGTCTCTCCTTTGAGGCTTCTGCTAGTCTCACCTGGAGGAGAAACTGGCGAAGTTAGAATTTCCCCTGCTTTTGCCAAAGACTGGTCAATTTCAGCTCCTTTGCAAGTGTACTAACTGAAGGCTGTTAAAGAAAGGAGTGGGGTGAGCAACAGCAGAGCAATCTATTCTTCAGGTAACAAGGTTCCCCCTGGGAGCAAACTTTTGTATAAAAATAAACTTGGTGTTCTTGTCTGTGCAAGGATGAGCTGAAGAAACATCAGTTCTAATCACTGCATATAATAGCTCATTTTATTTTAATGGAAACCTATGACCTTGGTGAGCTAAGTTTTACCAGTATAAGACAAAGAATTGACAAAATGTAGAAATTATGGAATTAAGTACTGTTATTTTGACAAAGTAACTAGAGTGGGAAGGCAGTCATACATGAATTGGCAATAGCTGGCTCCATCTAGAAGGAACATAAGGAAAATATCATTTCCCTCGCAAGTTGTGACATTGACCATGAAATTCTTTGCAGACCCTGAGAGATTAAATAAAATAGAATACAAGTGTGATTGTAGGGAAGGAGCAGTTATAAACTTCAAATTTTGGTCAGTACAAAAATGGTTTCCTTTTTAGTGGCCAACCATAGGATGTCCTTGTTTCTCAGATGAAAGAGAAGGTGACTGAACAAGTGGTGACTGCCCGACATCAGTGATTCCTGAATGAAGTGGATGTTTAAGGTCTATTATAATCTGATTTCAGGCCTGGTTATGGAACTGACATTGTCTTGGTTACATTTGTGGATGACATGCACCTGGAGATGAACAGGGGTAGTGCTACTCTGTTAATTCTTCTGGTCCTCTCAGCAGCTTTTGATCATGGAATCTTCCTGGATCACTTTTCGGAACTGGGACTAGGAGGCATTGTACTGCAGTGGCTCTGGGCCAACCTCAAGGGCAGGTTTCAGAGCACGGTGATGGTACATCCAGAATGTTTACTCAAGTAGGTCATAGGGACCATATTCCCATCTTTTTCCATCTACAGTGCCTCAATCTACAGTGGCTTCCAGGCTCAATTCAAGGCATGGTATTGATCTTTAAAGCCTTGTACAGCCCAGGACCAACATACCTTAAGGATCACATTCTCCCATATGAACATACACTCCCATAACCCAGTCATCATTGGATGGCCTGCTTAAGTTGCCCCCACCATCTGAAGCTAGATAGGTGGTAACCTGAGAAAGGAATTTCTTGGACATGCACCACAACTTTGGAACTCTCCCCAGGGAGATTTGTCTGTCTCCCTCTATTGGTGGGAGCAGGTAATACTTTTTTTGTTTCCAGAGGCGTTCCTCCCATTGGGCAAAGTGGGCAGTTGCCCTGGGCGCAGCCCTGTGGGGGGCGCAGGTTTGTTTGTGGGATTTTTTGTATTTTCAGTGTTTTTCCATTTTTGGCTTGCAGAGGGCGCAGTTTTTAGGCTAGCAGCACCAAAATTTCAGGGATGTTTTGGGAGACTCTCCTGATGCTATCACCAAGGTTTGGTGAGGTTTGGTTCAGGGAGTCCAAAGTTATGGACTCTCAAAGAGGGTGCCCCATCCCCCATTGTTTCCAATGGGAGCTAATAGGAGATGAGGCTACACCTTTGAGGGTCGATAACTTTGGACCCCCTGAACCAAACTTCACCAGACCTTGGGAGGTCATCATCAGGAGAATCTTTTACTGATAATTTCACCATCAGGTTCCTTGTGAAGTTTGATCTAGGGGGTCTAAAGCTATGGACTCCCAAAGGGGTTGTTCCATCATCCATTGTTTCCAATGGGAGCTATCAGAAGATGGGGCTACACCTTTGAGGATCCCATAACTTTGGACCCCTGAACCAAACTTCACCAAAACTGGAGGTAGAGCTTAAATTCAATTAGGAGTCTCCTAAAAGATACCCTGAAAAAGTTGGTGCTGCTAATGCTTAACAATTAACCCCTGCCAGCAGGCACCCTCCCAAATTCTCCCTAGATTTTCCCTTTTAAATCCCCGCCTTCTGACATGGATTTAAAGGGAAGAATCTGAGGTCCCTAGTTCTAAACATTGCAAGTGATGCTGTTTTCCCAGGGGTGTGGGGAGAATCAACCCCAAAATATCATCACTTCCAAGGTTGTTTAAACTTGGAACCCCAAGAATTCCCTCCCTTTAAGGTGGATTTACAAGGAGGAAGATCATGGGCTCCCTAGTTTAAACACCATTGAAAATGATGCTGTTTGGGGGTGGATTCCAGCATCACTTGTTTAAACTAGGGAGCCCAGATTCTCCTTTGAAACATTGAAAGTGATGCTGTTTCCCCCAATTGGGGGTACTGGATACAATACCATAAAATGTTTTCATAGCAGTAATAAAACATTTTGAAAGCATTTTGAAAATGTTTTCAAAAAATTACTTCTGCTGTGTGGCATGGCTTATTGCTGTGTTCAGATTTGTGAGTTGGGGCATGTTCTATAATGTGATGGTGACTTTGAAACAACCTGGTGTAAAAAATCATTGCTTGGTCACAGTGGGGGAGGGTGGCTGCCCATGGGGGGCGCCAAACTCCAGTTTGCCTAGATAAGCTACTGGGCGTAGCTACAAGGGGGGGTGCACATTGCATTGGGCACACACCTGGGGGGCATCAAACTCAGGTTTTGCCCAGGGCTCCAGTTTGCCTAGTTACGCCACTGTTTGTTTCATTCGGTATACTCCCAATAATGGTTACTGGCTCTCCTTCTGCTACTGGTTATTCATTTTTAATTGAATTATCTTATATTTTTAAATGCATTTTAATTGCTGGAATATTTTAATGCCTCTTATATTCACTGCCTTGTGGAACCCGATCAAGTGAAAAAAGGTATAAAATGTTTTCAATAAATAAATCAATAATAAAATTAATATGATCAATCCAATCCAGTTAATGAAATCTGCACCCACGTGCAACTTTTCATGTGGGCATCTGTGATGGACCTAAGAAGCAGATACAGGCAGAAAAGCCATAATATAAAGTGTTAATTCCCCACATAATGTGAGTTATAGGCAAGGAGTGGGTGGAGTTTTAGGAGGAGTGAGAACTTCATGCAAGATTTGAAGGAGTTCAACTCTTGAGTTCTAGAGACAGCAGACATGTGTTTGCGAAAGACCTGTAGTTTTGGTGGAAAGAGAGTACTGGAAAAGGGAGACCATACTCTAACCAAAAGGGGAAAATACTTCTAGGGAAGAGAAGAATTTCCAGCCCCGGGTCTAAGAGGACTATTATCTCTTTAAGAAAGTGAGAGTAAGATATGGTCTCGCTGCTGAACAGAGCAGAAAGACTTTTGTGAAATTAAAAGGAAGGCTGGGGAAACATATTCACAACTTGAGTGTCGATTAGGAGGGAGCATTTTGTGCCATCACTTCTAATCTGCTTAGCAATTCAGTGCAGTTAGCTCATAGCTTATTGGCTAGGAGCTGTACCATTAGAGAGATTGACAGATATACCATATGAGGTGGTTGATAAATATAGCATCCCTAAAACCTGACCTTTGTATAACTTTATATGATTAACACATATTTCTTTGACATTTCAGGTTCATTGACAGACTGTTTCATTTAGTAGGTGACTTACAGCACAATCCTAAACAAAGTTACATCCTTCTAAATCCATTGAAATCAATGGGCTTAAAAGGGATCATTTCTGATTATGATGTCATGGTTAGTTTGACAGACACTTATGTTACTGGAAACTCACCTGTTTGCCATTGTGAGTTACAGAAGATAGAATAGTACGCAGAGTCTTAAACCCCATAGCGATATCGAGTAAGTGAGCAGCAAAGAAGAAGTTGTTGTAGTGACCAAGGATGGACATAGTTGTATACCAAGCTAAGTACAAGAAGGACTGAAGAAAATGTCAGACACACACACACACACACACACACACACACACAGAGAGAGAGAGAGAGAGAGAGAGAGCGCTATTAGGTATCCTAGGCCAAATGGACAAATGAGTGTTGTATCACAATCAATGGTTTTCCTGCAACTTTGCAGAGTCATTACACACACACAGCGACTTTTTTGCATTGTGAACTTCCAGTAATTAGAAATTATATCATACCCCAGTCTGTGAGTTGCTGTATTTCTGAATCTGTGGTGAGCATGCCAACATATTAGACTTCATGTTGGCAGCTTAGCCTGTATATCCTACATATCCCTTTCATATATTCTGCCACCACCTAGAGATTTTGAGTATATTAAGAGGCTGCTCTAGGTTAAACAATAATTCTCTTCTTGAACACAGGATGCATGAGTGTGTAAGATAAAGAAGAGCTCTTGCTTCTCTTTTCTCCCTCAAAAGGTAGTGTGAGCTTAAAAGCCAGAATGTTGAGGAAGTTACAAAGAGTAAAAAAGGTGTGATTCTACGCACTCACAAACTAATGGTGGAAGGGGGGAACTAAGTGGTGAAACTACATAATACAAAAAGCAAAGGGAAAGTACTTTTTTGGTACCTAAAGCACTTGCAAGACTTCAGAATTTTCCCCCTTTGACATGAGTTACTTTCCCCCCAGCAAGTGTCTGGGCTTGGCAGAATGACTAGGACCTCATGGCAGGCACACATTCAACTGGTTCTCCACCACCTGCACTGGCACCAAGTGGAACACTGGATCAAGTTTAAGGTTTTGGTACTGACGTACGAAGCCCTAAACAGTCTGGGGCCAGAATTCATCCAAGACCCTTTCTCCTGGTACATCCCCTGAAGATTGCTGCAATTTCTGGTGGTCCTCTTTCGCCTTAGTTCTTGGGATAGTTAGGGTGCCAATCATATTGTCTGGTGGAGATGGTAAAATACCATGTGAGCTGCGTGTGCCACCTGTGCCTCCAATTGTCAGGGAGGCATCAGGGTACAGGGTACAGTCAGTTGTACTCCATCAAGTTGCACTCCATAGCACCTAAATATGAACAACTGGATCTACTTTCAACCCAGCTCTGAAAATTAGATCCAGGGTGTGGCCCACTTTATATGTCTGACCTGAAGCAAATTGGGAGAGTCTCAGTGCTGACATGCAAGTTGCCAGATCTGAAGCTTGTCTGAAAGCAGCAGCAGCAGCATGGGCACTGAAATCTCCCAAAATAAATAGCCTGGGAAACTCCAAGGCCCAACATTATGCCCCCTTCTGTTCTCCTTTGGACCCCTTAACATCTATGGGGCCCCACCCTCTTTCCTTTTTTCCCTGGGAGGGTTTCTTTTTATTAAGATTTTCAGTAGGACGCCAATATATATCTTGTATCATACGCTCTTTATGGGATTTTAATGTTATGCTCAGTGGAGCCGATATTATTTGTGATGTGTTATTATATATTATATCATTGTTGTTTTAATTATGTTGGACACTGCCCAGAGCTCTTTGGGGGAGGGGTGGTATAAAAATCTGAAAATAAATAAATAAAATAAATAAACCTGCCACCACCTCCAACAGAGTATCTGCCAGTGTGTTAGGTGGATGGTACATCAACCAGATAGCCAAACTTTCTTCAATATTCCATGCCAGGCTAACATACTCAGTGCCTGGAATTTCCAGGATGGGGAGTGCTCTGTAGGAGAAAGCCTCCTATACCAACATTGCCACTCCCCTCCCCTGACCCTCTCTCCACAACTGATAATTTTCCTAGCCTCTCTGCCAGCATCTCTTGGATGGGACAGAAATATCTCCTGCCAATTATTTTCTCATAATCATAGGGCTCTTTGTATACAATCCCTATAGTGCAAAGTGCAAAGGAATTGGGTGAAGTGCAAAAAGGAATTAATAGGTATCAGACCACAATAAATTCTTCACTAGTCTTCTGTGCATCTCCAGTGGTCAAGTTATTGGGACAGTTAGCTAGGTATGATATCTGATTTTGCCACTCTACTCTTCTTTTGGCCATCTGGGATTTTATATGCTTTGTGGTTCACTGGAAACTTACACAGGGCCTGGTCTGTTCTTTTCCTAAAATGTGGGGCATACCTAAAGGTGATATATATTAAAATTGTTTAATTTAAAAAAACAAACAAATATATTTGATTGAATTACTAACATATTTTTCCTATAATATTAACAATTGTATCTACTGCTAAAAATATCCCACACTACCAAACATCACACATGCATAAAAATATTACAGTGAAGTGAACAGAATGATCATTAGGAAGTGAATCCACATCACAAAACCCACAACTAAATCTGATTCCATGCAAGAGATAATAGTTGTAGAAATCCACAAAAAAAATTGAGAGAATACCTACAGTTTACACACCATTAAAAACCCCAGTTAATATTATTGTAAACTTGCTGGAATTAGGGACTATTTCTGGTTGTGAAATTCACTGAGAATCATGCAAACATAACACTACACATGCACATTTCTGTAAAAGTAGTCTTTCTCCTTAACTGAGCACATGTACCACATTTGTTGAATGTTATTCCCATGCTACATATCTCCCAATCCTCCATCTTCTGAATCACAAGTAGATTTTAAACTGCAGGCGGATTTTAAATAGCACTTGGGTCATTCTTCATAAGAGCTGACTACAAGTCTTCCTCAAGAATAATTTCTTTATTGAAGCCTTTACACTTGTTATATGCACTTCTAGGTTCAAATTTATATTGCCTAATTCAATCTTCAAAGGGTTCTCTAACTTTTATTGTAGGGGTACTGCTTTCACCAAGGATCTGTGGGGCAGATCCACCTCATTTTGGAATTCAAGTACATTGGCTTCCCTTTACACTTAAAATTGTACTTCTGATAAGAGAGGATCAATGAGCATGAGGATCATTCCTTATTCACACCAAGCCCTGTGCAGCCCAGCCAAAAGAATAAAAAGGCAGAGTTCTTTTTGAAGAGAAATACTGTATACTTACATTATCTGTAAAGACTACACCGAGCTTCCAGATATGGTACTTGGCATCAATAGAGCCTAACCTAATAAAAATAATTCAATATTTATATCAGTATTAATTATTTGATTAAAATATTAACACATTTTATCACATTTAATGCTGGCTATTTGTTCCCAGTTCTAAATATATTTTAAGACTATTATGGAGGCATGTTGGCTATATTCTGATGAAATAGAGAAGTATATTTTACAACACTTAGGATGAACTTCAACAAATGTTGCCACTCTATGTTTGATCAATATTATGAATCGTATGTATTACTTTTTACCTTCCCCAAACTGATGGTTTGTGCCAAATCACTGTAACTGGAAAGAAAATTCAGAAATCTATTTGAATGTTATGGTTAGAGATACAGGAGAAGTACTAGGATGCCCAATTATTTAAACAGTGTTCCACACATCCCTCCCTCCTTTCCTCACCATCCAAATCTCCTGTGAAAGCCCACAAGGTTCAAAATTCTTCTATTCTTCAACATTACCCATTCCTTTATCAATACCAATGAGGCAGCTTCAAAATACAAATTTAAATTTGGCAATGAGAAACCCCCTCTTTCCTTTGCATCTTGAATATTTTTTAATTTAATTCTTGGTTTCTTATCTTTCAAATAAAATTACTTATATTTTTCTGCCACTGTTTAAAACATAATGCAGAGTTGATTATTGGTATTGGAAACAAAAATAGCATTCTTAGCAATACATTCATTTTTATCACCAAACTCCTTTCCATTAAAGATAAATTAATTCTATTCCATCTCAATAAATCCTTCTTTTGCATCATTCCACCTAACTCTATTGTAAGAAGTTGTTTAATATCTTGACTCAGGAATTGCTATAAAATGCAAGGAATCCTCTCTTTGTCAATGTTCCAACATAGCAAACTGGTTTTGAAACTTCTCATTTTCTTCCTCATGGTGTACCATTTTTTGGTCAACACTATCTGACTTACTCCTTTTTTCTTTAAACTACTAAGCATATTTCTCAGTTACTACATCAAAAGCTCCAAATTTTTTTGTTTTCTTATTCATCATCATCAACCTTTTATTGGCATGAGTTTATAGTACAACAGAAGGGTTGAGGAGGATTAGGATTAGGTTAGGATTAATAGATACAAACATTATAAATAGTTAATTAAAAATTTGTTAAAAAGAATAGCAATCAATAAATACTAAGATCTAAGGCAGATCTGTTGCGCCAGCGCCAAGAATTTAGCAACGTCTAAGGATCTCTGAGGGCATTGATCACAGAGCAGATAAAAAGCCTTAACTCTATCTGGTGAGAGGACATAATTCTCAGTATGAAGATCTATATACTGTGTTCTGATTGAAGCATATAAGTCACATTCTAAAAGGACATGTTCAATTGTTTCAATGTCTTTTTGTGAACAAGGACATGTTCTTTGATGGTAAGGAATCTGATGAAATCTGCCACTCAAGACTGCTGAGGGAAGCGCATTCAAGGGGGCTAAGGTATGTCTAAGGTATGGCTTAGTTGTAAAAATACATTGGTAATCCTTTGCTGATGGAAGAAAGGTTGTATCCCTCAGGTAATATGTCCTTCATGTGCTGGGTAGATAGTAGTTAGGTTTCAGCCTTTGTGACAGGAGATTCATTATTTGCGTTTCATCCATATTACTAAAGAAATCTAAAGCAAAGCCTAGCAAGTTGATTTTGAGCTTAATCTGGGCACTCCAAGTGGAACAATAGGAGTCAGAAAGCATTCACTCCTGTTCTGATCGAAAGTGAAGGCGCAACCAGTATCAGAGCAAGTAAAGCCATATGCGAATCTCAAGAAGATTTAGGCCTAATTCAGAGGAGAGATATGAAACACTATTAGAAATACCAAGTAGTTTGCAGAAAAAAGTGGATTTTATACTCTCGAGTGGTTTTAATTTTTTATTTAACCAAATTGGAGCACCATACAGAGCTTTTGGAATCAGTCTGCCGCCAAAGGCTCTCACAGCTGCTGGAATGCATTGGCTCCCATGGAAATAAAAGAATCGCCTAATCGCTGCTGCACACTGGTTGGTAGAAAGGGAGATGTGCGTGTACTGAGCAGTCCAGTTCAGGTTATATTGAAAGCAGATTCCCAGGTAGTTAAAGCTTTTGACCTGGTCAATTCGATTCCCATTGATGAACCATGCTGAAGGCTTCCACAATTTTGAGAAGACCACAATTTTGGTCTTCTCATAATTGATTGTAAGTTGGTTACACTCGCAATAAGCGGCGAAGGTGTGGAGTAGGCGTTTGAGGCCTATCTTGGTGGGCGAGAGTAGGACCGTGTCATTGGCGTATAACAGAGTGACCAAGGGTGCTTTGCCTAAGATGGGAGGGTGGGCTCGAGTGGTTGGAAGACAGTTGGGAAGGTCCTGAAAAAACAGAGCAAGGGGGCGAGGATGCAGCCTTGCTTAACTAACCCCTTGTTAGAAATTATTTCAGAGGAACAAAGTCTGGATGGGTTGCAGTGAATGCTACATGTAGTTGAAGTATATAATTTTTGAATGAGGAAAAGTAAACACTTCTCTATCCCCAGGGCTCTTAACTTATTCCAGAGGAATTGCCTGGGAATTGAGTTGAAGGCGCTCTTCAGGTCAAGGAACGCAACATATAACCCGATGTTCTTGGTTTTGCCATATTTCTTAGGGAGGTGTCTCAGCACCACACAATGGTCTTATTATTATTATTATTATTATTATTTTATTCGATTTTTATACCGCCCCATCCCCTGGGGGCTCTGGGCGGTGTACAGCATTTAAAACAATGTATTAAATAGCATTTAAAAGCAGCAGTAAAACTCCTAATACATTTACAATTTAAAACCCAAATCTAAGTTTAAGTTAAGGTTCAAAGTGCAGTGTGGCGTCCAGCATCAATAAATAAAAAATAATAAATAAAAACCCTCCCACCCCATGGTGGAGGGGGGCATGGTGAGTCTCAATGATGTAATTACGGCCTAGGTGTCAGAGGCCAAAAATGGGGCACTATTAGCGGCTGGATCCTCCGAAGGCCCGGCGGAACAGCTCCGTCTTGCAGGCCCCGCGGAACTCTCCAAGGTCCCGCAGGGCCCGGACAGCTGGAGGAAGAGCGTTCCACCAGGCCGGGGCCAGGGCTGTAAAAGTCCTGGCCCGCGTGGAGGCCAGCCCGCATTGCTGAGGGCCAGGGACCACCAGTAGGTTGGCCTCCGCTGATCGAAGAGGCCGCCTAGGGACATATGGGGTGATGCGGTCTCGAGAGATGCGATAGTCCCAAGCCGTGAATGGCCTTAAAGGTCAATACCAGCACCTTGAAGATGATCGAACTCTACTGGAAGCCAATGCAGCTGCCGCGCTTTCAGGTTGAATGTGCTCCCGAAAGGTACTGCCCGTAAGCAGGCGTGCTGCTGCATGGTGAACCAGTTTTAATCGCCGGATCAAGCGCATAAGGAAGGCCAGCGTGATGAAGCGAGTTACAATAGTCAAGTCTGGAGATGACCGTTGCATGGATCACCGAGGCTAGATCCGCTCTGGAGAGGAAGGGGCCAGTCGCCGGGCCTGGCGGAGGTGGAAAAAAAAGGCAGCCGGGTTGTATGGGCCACCTGGGTCTCCATTGAGAGAGTTGAATCCAGGTGGACCCCCAGGCTGCGTAACGGAGGGGGTCGGTGCCAATATGGCCCCCTCCCATACCGGCGGCTGGAAAGTCCCTCCCCTCCTTCACGGCCAAGCCAGAGGATCTCCGTCTTGAAGGGTTCGGATTTCAGCCTGCTCTGGCGCAACCAACCAGCTACCGCCTCCAAGCAGTGCTGTAGAGCCGCAGAAGCGGCGGCTGCTCCCCCCTCCATCAACAGAATGAGCTGAGTGTCATCAGCGTACTGGTGACAAATCAGCCCAAAACTCCGCACCAACTGAGCAAGGGGTCGCATGTAGATGTTAAATAACAGCGGGGACAGTAATGCCCCCTGAGGCACACCACATTGTAGTGGGCACCTCCGGGAAGCCTGGTCCCCGCACCTCACTTGCTGATTCCGGCCCCGGAGGAACGAGGTTATCCACTGAAGGACAGTGCCCCGCACTCCGGAGGCGGCCAGGCGGTGGAGTCAAAAGGTGGTGGTGACCACATCAAACGCTGCGGTGAGATCTAACAACACCAGCAGTGCCGATCCTTGGTCAAGCTGGATGCGGAGTGTGTCTGTGACGGCGGCGAGAACAGTCTCCGTCCCATGCCCAGCACGGAAGCCGGACTGGAAGGGGTCAAAAGCGATGTGTCATCCAGAAAACCTTGAAGCTGCTCCAGCACCACTCTCTCAATTACCTTCCCAGAAGCGAAAGATTCAAACGGCAGGCGGTAATTGGCCAGATCTCCTGGATCTAACGATGGTCTTTTTAAGAGTGGGTGGACCACTGCCTCCTTCAACCCATCCGGGAAGGTTCCTTGCTCAAGAGAACCATTGATGATACTCAACAGATGGGGTCGTAGCTCCGCCCGGCAGGTTTTCACAAGCCAGGACGGGCACGGATCCAGAGGACAGGTAGTAGGTCTAACAGCAGCTAAGGCTCTGTCAACAGCGGCTTCAGAGAGCAGGGAGAACTGGGTCAAACAAGGCCCGAAGGCTGACAAGGGAGTCTCCAGTTAGCTAATTGTAGCCAACGTGGATGGAAGGTGCGTGGCGAGGGCGACGTGATCTTATCATAAAAAAGCTCATAAAAGCCTCACAGCTGATATCCAATTGAGAATTTGAAGATCTCTCCGGTACGGAGGTCAATGACCGAATTATACGAAACAATTGCGCTGGGCGTGAGCTAGCGGATGCGAGAGAGGAGGAGAAGAGGGTCCTCTTCGCCTCCTTCGTCGCCATCTCATAGGCTTTCATAAGCGTCCTATAAGATGTTCGCGCCGCTTCGTCGCGAGATTTCCTCCATACTCGCTCTAGACGTCTAAGCGCCCGCTTCATATGGCGCAACTCCTCTGTATACCATGGAGCGCGCCGAGAGCGGGGGCGTAGAGGACGCCGGGGAGCAACAACATTGATGGCAGCGGAGAGTCGGGAGTTCCAGTCCTCCACTTGCTCATCGAGTGTGCCGGTGGGTTCAGGGTCCCGCAGAGCATTCAGGAAACCAAGTGGATCCATAAGTCTCCGCGGGCGGGCATAAATCAGCCCATCGCCTAGACGGGTTTGGCGCGGCATGTCCACCCGGACCTTCAGGGCAAAATGGTCGGACCATGGCACTCTGTCAGTAGAGGATACGACCAGACCTATCCCCGACCTGAAGACCAAATCCAGCGTGTGCCCAGCCTCATGGGTGGGGCCAGAATTTATCAAGGAGAGGCCTAGCGTCGCCATGGATGACACTAGGTCCGCAGCCGCTGTACAGGAGGCAGCGTCGGCATGGACATTGAAGTCCCCCAAGACGATGAGTCTGGGGAACCGCAACGCCCAGTCCGCCACCACCTCCAGCAGCTGCGGCAGGCTGTCTCTCGGTGCGCTAGGCAACCGGTACACCAGGAGAACAGCCAGCCTCTCCAAGGCCAACCACTCCAGGCCGACACACTCTATGCCGGTGACCTCCGGGACGGGGGCTGCCCTGAAGGGAATAGAATCACGGATGAACAGCGCAACACCGCCCCCCCCGGCCCTGGGTTCGTGATCGGTGGAGACACGCGAAACCCAGGGGCGCGACTTCGCCGAGGGCGACGGTCTCACCTTCGCGCACCCAGGTTTCGGTGATACATGCCAGGTCCACTTGTTGGGCTCCACCCACTCTTATTATTAATGGACCTGGCATTGATTAACACCAAAGACGAAGCAGGGTGTCCCTGAACCCAACCACCATCGTTTCTCGGGATAGGTCGGAGGTCAGAAGGCAAACGAGCATAATTGCATCTCATTATGTAGAATGACCCTTAATGAAGCCGATTTGCTCTGGCCCTAGCAAAGGGGTGGCCCATTGTGGCCCAGTCTGAGAGTTTCTCGAGAAGATGACCCGCATACAATTTCCCTGGAATAGATAACAGGCTAATTGGTCTATAGTTGGCAGAGGCATCTTGATTTCCTTTCTTGAAGATTGGAACAATCGAGGCCTTGGTCCAGGTTTGGGGTAATTGACCACTATTATCAATTGATGAAAAAAGTTCAGCCAGTAGCAGCGCCCATTTTCCAGCGTAGTTGGTGAAAATTTCTGGAAAAAGTCCATCTGGGCAGGGGGCCTTTCCATGTTTAAGTTTTCTAATGAGCAGAAGTATTTCATTGGTGGAAACTCGAGGCCATTTGGGCAGTCTTTCGAGGACAGATGGCTTGGCTTTGGATGGACTGAATTCTGGGTTGAAATTTTTGTTGTTGTAATGCTCCCACCAAGGTGGGGCACTAATGGAGGAGGCTGGGTTGAGGGCAGCAGGATTACGAGGGCTGCCCTTAGAAATAAGATGCCAAAATTGTTTGGTATTCTTGGCGTTGATTGTAGCGATCAACTCAGCCCAGTTTTTTTGTGCCACTTGTCGCTTTTTTGTAATCAATAGTTTCTGAAACTGGATTTTAGACTGTTGGTATTCATCATATGCTCTGGCAGTCACATTTTATCTACTTCTTGTAACGTTGCTGAATTTGCTGCTGTTCTTTTTCAAATGTGGTTTGGAGTAGACTAAGGATATGGACCAAGTCTGCAACACTAGGTTTTTCAGGGATCTGTGTCACCTCCTTTTGGGCATTTGATGTAGAGGGATGTATTACAGAGTCTCTCCTCACTATCTGTTTGGAATCTTTAGGTCTCACTGAATCTTGTTTAGCAGCCATATTATTAATTCTTCATATTACAATTAATAAATCTTCTAATCCCCTAATCAAAAACCCAAAGCCACAGTCTATTTTGTCCCTTCCCCATACCCTTCAGTTCTCTATTTATCTCACCTTTCTGGTGTGTATTTCTTCTGCTATCAGTTGTTTTTCACAGAAGGTTCTGACATAAATAAGTTCTCAAAACCTTTCAGCTCTTTGTTCTGTATTTCTTTGTTGTCTCAGGGGATTTACATCATAAGGTCAAAGGCTTGATCTTCCCATTCACTCTGTCTCTTTGGCCCTCCCTTCCTGGAAGTGGCTAGAATTTCACAATGCAGCAGTACACAGCTCCCAAATCCTACCTCCTTCTCGGATCCTCTATCTGACTGTCTCTTCCTCTTTGCTAACATATGAAAATATTGTGCAGCAACAATCAATCAAATGAACAAAATCTCATTAAATTCAAAAACAAGTTTATCTCTCCTTTATCTTCTCACAAATGATATTTTAATAAAGTTCCAGAAGTATCTTCTATTTTTTATATCAAATGGTCATTGTTGGTATCCATTTACTTCATTTTTAGAGTTTTCTAGTTATAAACTCACAATTAGTACATGGAAATTCCAGCCGATCTTTTCCTACAAAACAGCCAGCAGTTTGCACTTCATAGCCACATCAAGTTCAGAGATAGCTTCTTTTGTTTCCCTCTCAGGTCCGAATATCCCAGGTACAACAATTCTGGGTTGGAACAGCTTTAATCTTTTTCAAGATTTCACACCATGGTTTAGCAAAGATGGCAGTCTGTCTCCCAAGGTGTCAACTCTGGGGGAGGGAGAAGAGTCTTCTGACTTCTCTCCCTTTCTGAAAAGACTCCTTGCTGGAGAAATATGGACAATCTCAGGAGCCTCTCTTTAATATGGAGACGACAAATCAGGCCTGAGGAAGCCCCCAGACCCCAACCACTCCTGCTGGGTTCCTCTGCTCTCACAGAGGAGGTGCAGCTAATCCCAAAACCAAACCAGAAGTCCCTGAGATTTTTGGAGTTGTTCCCAAGATGGCCATTGTGATAGCAGTGCCCATGGTGGCATTAGCAATTTCCAAGTCATCTGTTACAGCATCTCTAAGAGACTGGTGACAGAGATAGAGGGAGCTCAACGTCATCCCCCCCTGATGAAGATGGCAGTGCGTCCCCTAGGGATAGGGACTGAGTGCACGGCTTGGCTGCCACTGGCAACCTGGATTTGCCTTGACAATCACGTTATGTGTCATGGCCCCCTCTGTTGTGGCTGACAGTTTGTCAGAGGAAGACTTGCCTGAGCCACGCAGAGCCACACCAGCTGTGTCAGCAGAAGAGGAAGAATTTCAGCTTCCCAGTTCAGGGCTTATCAGAAATACCAGGAAGATTGATAGCACTTCTGATTCCTCAGCATTGCCAGCAGAAACTAAGAGTGACCTTGAAAGAGAGGCAGTGTTCTGCTCACTTGCAAGCCTGGCGTGGGTTGCAGCAGCCTCCCCAAGCAAGCAGCCCAGAAGCATATAATAAGCTGCAGTAAAGAGATACAGCTTTGGATGTAACGCACGAGTTTCTCAGCAACTGCTGAATGCCACTGCTTTGAGTGTTTGGACTTTGCTTTGACCTTGGACCGGCTTCCCACGACTGCGCTTCTCAGCTTGGTTTGTATGTGTTACTTGACTCTCTGGACTGTTTTGACTCTGTTTTCTGGACTCTCCCACTGACTTGCTGTGTTGTGCTTAGACCTGACAGTGAACTGACTGACCCTGTATCGGGCTGACTCCCCACCTCAGAAGCCTCCTCAGTGCTGGTGCTGTCGTAACAGCACACCCGCCCTGCCCTGCCAGCACATCATGTGCATGAGTGACCTATTGTATCTGTATGGCATTGAGCGGATGACTTTGAGCACCAACGTCGGCCATTGTCTATGCTACAGTTTGGCGTTTGAGACACAGCATGCCAATCTCGCTGATGGTCTGGCTGTGGAGAGCAAGAAGTTAGATGTGTTCACCCTGGTGAAGACAGAGCTCGAGGAGGAGATTGTACTCCCTTCAGCAGGGGAAATATTCTGCTGGCTTGTATCTCAAAATGACATTGCTATTGACAGACATCCAGGCAGATTTGTCTTATTTGCAAAGTATACGATACTGCTGATAGCTCTGTTAGAACAAAATGTTTGTTATTTAATCTGTCCTTTATGGAGATGAGGGCACCATAAAAGGTCCCTGTAACACCATCCATTTTCTCATCACATCAGCCCTGTGAAGTAGCTTAGACTGACAGAGAACAGTTGGTCCAAGATCTTCCAGTGAACTTCATGGTAGAAAGGAGGTCATGCCAGATGCAGCGCTGTAATTACTATATCACACGAAGTCTCAAATGTGCAGCACTGTTGCAGTTGCATGGATAAACAAGAGCTGAGTATGCTTTCTTCTTTTACTGATACCAAAGAAACTGTCCCATGATGATTTCCCATCATGACAAAACATTTACAGGTCTTGAACAGCTGCTTGTTTTGCTATTGTATTGTTTTTAAAATGAATGTTTTTGGAGTTCTTTAAGTGTAAGTTAAGGCATTCTGGTGATGCGGCTGGAAAAGAAACATCAGTTTTGGTTAGACATTAAATACCAATCCATACCATGAAAGAAAAGACGACTCCTCTAGTTCAGTATGTTCTACTGGACTGAAGTCAAGAGCATTTTTATCCAGGCCTAAGAGTTCTGCAATGCGTTCCGCTCCATATAAATCACCATACTTGTTGATCACCTATAATGGGAAAGATGAAAAAGATACCATCAACTTTAATTTAACTAGTATTTGTCAGAACTCTTAAAATCTCAACATTCCAGAGTTGATCCTCCAAGAACAATGACAGTTCAGACAAGACAAAAAAGACATTCAAAAGCTGGAAACAAAAAAAGCCATTATCTGAAAGTGTGTCTATAATTGAAAGTAATTTAAGGTACCATTTTTCTATCTTCTGCAAAGATGTGCATCCCAGAAAATACAAAAGGCTGCAAATAAGAATGACAGACAGCAAAGATAAAAAAATAAATCTATAGCTGCTCAACAATGACACCAAAGTGTTCTGCCTTTCCCTCTATGTAGATCACAGCTGACATTGCCAAGTGACTTGTTACAATTGTGTTTACAATGAAGTAGCCCTCCCTGTTTGGGCCAATGCAGGGTAGAGATAGAATTCTGCAGACATAAAAACCTTGCAAAAAATGTCTGTCTTCATTTTTGCAGGAAGACAGCAAGTTTAATGTCAGCAGTAAGATCAGAATGTTACATGTGGATAATGTTCCACATATCTCCTGCTTACTCCTGCTGCTACTCGCCAACACCACCCTAATAGGTGGGTGGAAGTAAGCTGGCTAAAAAAGAGCAGCAATCAACATGTGTGCACAATGATGTCACTATTGGAGCGATGTGGAAGCACTGACATTGCACTCGGGGGCACTCTATAAGAACATAAGAACAAGCCAGCTGGATCAGACCAGAGTCCATCTAGTCCAGCTCCCTGCTACTTGCAGTGGCCCACCAGGTGCCTTTGGGAGCTCACATGCAGGATGTGAAAGCAATGGCTTTCTGTGGCTGTTGCTCCCAAGCACCTGGACTGTTAAGGCATTTGCAATCTCAGATCAAAGAGGATCAAGATTGGTAGACATAAATCGACTTCTCCTCCATAAATCTGTCCAAGCCCCTTTTAAAGCTATCCAGGCTAGTGGCCATCACCACCTCCTGTGGCAGCATATTCCAAACACCAATCACACGTTGCGTGAAGAAGTGTTTCCTTTTATTAATCCTAATTCTTCCCCCCAGCATTTTCAATGAATGCCCCCTGGGAATTCTATCACTCTTCCCAGTTTGTGGGCAAGTGCTAGAGCACCTCCCAAGAGGGATGATGGTACTTTCACATCACACTACAAATGATGTCATTGCATACATAGGCTGATCCTCACCAACTGTACCCACCTTTCAGATATCTTGCCAGTTGCCAGGACAGTCCTGGCAACCTTATAAGTGGAAATCAGAGCACCTTACCACTATCTTTATCACTCCAACTTTGTTGTATTCTACTAAAGTTCTTTAAGATTCCATGTGCTTTTGAAAGATATAGGTCTAAAAATATGTGTATATACATATATATATAATCTCCAAATATGAAATATATAAAATGGGAGTAAGTTAGGCCAGGGACTCCCATGTCAGTGGTATGGCACATGCATACAGTGGACTCCTGGCATTTAAAAATAATTATTTGGTTGTGGTGGGTTTTCCGGTCTGTGTGGCCGTGGTCTGGTAGATCTTGTTCCTACCAGACCATGGCCACACAGCCCAGAAAACCCACCACAACCAGTTGAATCCGGCCGTGAAAGCCTTTGACAGTACATTAAAAGAATTAGTTAGCAAGTGATGCAAAAAACCTTTGCCTGAGACCCTGCAGTCTCGCTGCTAGTCAAGAGTAAATACTGACCTCTATGGATCAACGATTTGGTTCAGTATAAAGCAGCTTCATGTATACTTATAGCCGAATCCAGAGCCCTTGGTGCTGCCCCACCCCCTCCAGAGGGCTCTTCAGCAGGACAGGGTAGTAAAATTATAGCAAAACCTCCTTGCTGCATATATGTGTGCATATATATATATATGCATATATATATATATATATGCATATATATATATATATATATATATATATGCATATATATATATATATATATATATATATATATATATATATATATATATATATATATATATATATATATATATATATATATATATATATATATATATATATATATATATGCATATATGCATATATATGCATATATGTGTGTGTGTGTGTGTGTGTATATATATATGCATATATATATGCATATACATATACATATATATATGTAAGGAATTCCATAGAAGCAGAAATAAAAGGCTTTTTGGATGTAAAAGTCCGTTTATTAAGACATCTTAGAAAGCTCACGTACACGTAGTGGCAGGAATGACACTTCCCGCCAGAAGCACAGGTTATAACACCATTCACCCCATCCCCCCTCCTGCTTCCCATGGGAACGGAGTCTTCATCTCCCGCGCAAAGATAAAGTCTCCGCCGATGAAGCTGGCCCATCGCCCGGGCTGTGGAATGCACTCCAAGGTTACTTCACCATCAACACTATTGAATCCTTTACACTCTGCCTCCTTAAAGAAGACCCCTCCCCAGGTTTTATCTTGGTGCGGAAAGGCGCGGTGGAAAGCAGAAATAAGGGTGGGGGCGTCAATATTTTCGGAATAAACCCATTGATTATACCCAGAGGAATATCCCACCCAAGAGACTAAATATTGCAAGCGTTTGTGATTAAAGCAAGAGTCCAGGATAGCGTCAATTTCGTAGTGCTTGTGACCATCAATAATAGTCGGTGGGGGCCTCTCCGGCGGGTCGTGCCAGGCATCGGAAGCGGGAGCCTCCTTGAGCAAGCTGGAATGGAAGACAGGATGAATGTTACTAAGAGAGTTAGGCAAATCTAAGCGGGCAGTGACATCATTAATCACTTTAGTAATCTGAAAAGGTCCCACGAATCTTTTGCCAAGTTTGGAAAATTTATGCACGTCTCTAAGATTTTTTGTAGACAAATACACCCAAGAGCCCACACGCAGAGGGAAATCCGAGCGGTGTTTATCCGCTTGCAGCTTTTGGGAGTCCTTAGCTTGTTGTAAGGCGGTCTGGACTGTTTTCCATCCCTCGGCTAGGGATGAAATCCATTGTTGAAACTCTGGAGGGTCCAAAGCAGCCGCGGGTAGTTGTGGCAACGGCGGGAAGGAGCGACCAGACACAATTTCAAAGGGGGTTTTCTTTGTACTGCTATGAACCGCATTGTTATAGGCTACTTCGCGAACGGAATAAGCTTCGCACCAATTGTCTTGGTGGTAGTTGGTGTAACAACGTAAATACTGCTCTAGGGTTCTGTTCGTTCTCTCCGTCTCGCCGTCACTTTGAACGTGGTAGGGGGCGGCGAGGGCCCGGGCGGCCCGCAGCAACCCCAAACGCGTCTTCCAGAACTTTGAAATGAATTGGGGGCCGCGGTCGGAGACCACCTTAACGGGGGCGGAATGGAGACGGTAAACATGTTGAATGAACAGTCGTGCCAACTTAGGAGCGGAGGGGATGGAAGCACATGGAATAAAATGGGCTTGTTTAGAAAATAAGTCCACCACCACCCACAAAACCGTGTTGCCATGACTTTCGGGCAAATCCGTAATAAAATCCATGGAGATGACTTCCCAAGGGCGGGAGGCCACCGAGAGGTTTCAACAGTCCATGGGGCTTTCCCGGGATGGTTTTGGCTTCTGCACAAACCGAGCAGCCCTTAATGTATGCCTCAATGTCCTTGCGCATTGCGCGCCACCAGAACTGTCGGCGGGCCAAATGCAGAGTTTTCAGAAAGCGAAAATGTCGAGCCGTAGCGGGCATCGTGGCAAGCTTCAAGAACCTGCTTGCGGAGGGGAGGCACGTACCAACATTCCCCCTTCCCCCAAACTCCATTCTCCAAACGCAATCGGGAGTCCCCTTCTTCCGCTGGAGTCTCGAGCAGCCCCGCCTCCTCGAAGTTCCCGCAGGAAAGGAGAGACGAGACTGGGAATGGGGGGTGAAGGAGGAGTGGACGTTTGAGATCGGGTGACAGCCAGCCCCAACTGGGAGGGGGAGAGAACAGTCGCGTGGAATGTCTCGTAAAGGCAGCTCCACCCCCCTCGGAGTAGGGCGAGAGCGCGTCAGCCAGTTTATTAATGGTCTCTTCCGGGGAAAAAATGGACTGTAAAAGAGAAACGAGAAAAGAAATCGCCCAACGAAGTTGTTTTGCGGACATCTTGAGGGGGGTGGAAAGAGCTGCCAGGTTCTTGTGATCCGACCAAACCTGAAAGGGGCGGTTAGCCCTTCTCCAGCCAGTGGCGCCAAGTGGAGAGTGCTACTTTAATGGCCGCAGTCTCTTTATCCCCTACAGTCCAGTTGAGTTCAGCACCAGAGAATTTCTTAGACAAATAAGCACACGGAACCAGCCTACCATCTTTATTTTTCTGCAACAGGGCTGCGCCAAGTGCTTTGTCCGAGGCATCTACGTGAACCACAAACGGGAGATCTGGGTCAGGGTGCTTTAGGATAGGTTCGGTGGTAAACGCAGACTTTAAGAGTTGAAAGGCTGTTTGACACTCCTCGGACCAGGAAAGGGGGGCCCCGGGCTTGGCGGACAGTGGATCTTTACCCTTAGTGCGTAAGAGGTCTGTGAGAGGGAGAGTCAGTTCAGCGAATTGGGGTATAAAGTCACGATAGAAATTAGCAAAACCAAGAAAAGATTGGAGCTCTTTGCGGTTGGTGGGGGCAGGCCATTGGAGGACTGCGTCAATCTTAGCAGGATCCATTTTCAAGCCCTCGGGCGAGATCCGGTAACCCAAATAGTCAATGGAGGTCTGGTGAAAACAGCATTTGGAGAGTTTGGCAAAGAGAGAATTGTCGAGCAGCGTTTCAATACCTCTCGAACCAATGTTTCATGCTCTTCTATGGTTTGTGAGTAAATCAAAACGTCATCTAAGTATACCACAACTCCCTTGTACAATAAATCATGGAGAACTTCGTTGATAAGGGCCATAAAAGCCCCGGGGGCCCCACTTAACCCGAATGGCATTATCAAGTATTCAAACTGTCCAAACTTTGTGTTAAACGCAGTCAAGTGTTCATAGCCTTCAGCAATTCTGACCCTGTAGTAAGCTTCTCTTAAGTCCAATTTAGTAAAAATGCGCCCTTTGCCGAAAGTGCATCTAAAAGGTCCTTGATCAAAGGCAAAGGATATTTATTGGACAGAGAGACCGCATTGAGACTCCTCGATAATCTGTGCAAAGCCGTAAAGACCCATCTTTCTTTTTTACAAACAAAACGGGAGCAGCGTGTGTGTGTTTGGTAGCCCGCCCATTATGAACCCGCGGCGAGGTTCTTATCCAAGAAGGCACGGAGTTCTTTCTCCTCATTGGGACTCATCGCGGTAGATTCTACCTTTGGGCGGTTGCGCCCCTGGTTGTATAACGATTTTGCAGTCAGTGTCTCTGTGGGGTGGCAACTGATCGCATTCCTGCTCCTGAAAACTCTGGCTAAATCATGATACGCCGGTGGGATGCCAATAGAATCGGGAGCAATCGCTGAAGAAGCCAGGAGGGGGGTGTGTCAGGAGAAGTTGGGTTTTCCCCCCAATTCATGTGTTCACCGCAGGGAGGGTCAGTGAATTCTAAGATCCGTTCTTTCCAAATGAACTTTGGTTCATGTAACAATAACCATGGCATGCCCAAAACTATGGAGTGTTTGGCCACTGGCGCCAAAATAAAACTAATTTTTCTCCCAATGGTCGGCACAACGGAGGAGAACCGGCTGTGTTTTGAACTGGGCCGGTCCTTCGTTCGAGGGGCTGCCGTCCATTTGGGTGAATGGTATGGGCTTAGCCAGGGGAATTTGGTCCAGACCTAGCTCCTCTGCCACCTGGGGCCGCATTAAACAGTGGGAGCAGCCAGAATCCACAAGGGCCGAGGCTATAATGCGAGTGTGTTTAGCAGGGTTGGCCAGAAACGCTTGGACAGTAATGGGAGCGCTGCCTTCACTCACCGCGTCAGGAGTCGGGCCCATGTCCATGGGGGCTGAAGAAAGGCAAACAGCCGCTTCCCCCTCCTCTGGAGTGCGCCGTCGATGACCGCTTTAAGACGAGCCCGTCGGATGACCCCTGATCTGGGGGGGGACATGGCAGATGGAGTGCGCGTGGCTGGAGCGGTTGGTTTTTGTTTCTTAGGACAGTTGGCGGCTAGAGGACCTGGCCCTCCGCAGTAAAGGCACAATCCCAGTCGGCGACGGCGTTCAGAGGTGGTCTCGGTAGGGCGGCTGGGCTTGGCTTGGTGGGCGCAGTGGTGGGTTTTGGCGCATGGGCCTCCGGCACGCAGCGTATTCCAAAGCGAGGCGCCACCTGGGACCCCAACTGGATCCAATCCGCAATAGTACGAGGAACCCGAATTAAAACACCGCTTTCACGCATGGCTTGCCGTCCACAGCATCCGAGAAGTATTAGCGATTTCATGCGTTCAGGCCACTCAGGAGGAAGTCGAGCAGCCGCCGCATCGTAAATTCACGGGCAAATTCTGCAAGCGAGGCGGTTGCCTTGCTGGATAGTTTTGATAGATGCGGATAGCTTCATTCTCGGCCTGGATCTTGGGCGCGCTCTTAAGGCTTGGAGGAATGCGGGCACCGTGCGAGAGTCTTCATCTTGCAAATCCAAAAGAGTCACGAACCAATCGGCTGCTGCCCCATCTAGGACTGAGCCGATGTCCCGTATTTTTTCACGCTCAGAGCGGTATAAATCATCGTAGTCTTCCAAGTGGGCATTGAGTTGCAAAATGAAGTAGGGAAGTTTGGAAGCGGTCCCATCGAAACGGGCTGGTATTGGGGGCCGATAGTAGCCCCGTTCCACGGCTCTTGGCGCCTGCTGGGGCAGTAGTTGCGCGGGTTGAGCAGGTTGGGCAGGCAGCTGTTGTACGGGGGGTGCCGGAATCGGGGGCGCTGGCGGTGCCGCTGGCGTTTGGGTGGCGGGACCCAGGTACGTGGCCCCCCTGGCACCAGCGTGATCAGTAACAGCATAGACTCCAACTTGGGGCTTCCTGGTCTGCTGCCTCCTTAGCTCCCTCTCCAACGCAGCCAGCTCCCTCTCCTTGCGGGTCAATGCATCCTGGTGCGCATGCAGAGCAGCTTTTTCTCGTTCCAATTTAGCCAGTTAGGTCCCGTTTAAGAGCTTCCAGTGAGCTCGCTTTGCGTGCGCAGGGCCTGAACGCTTTCGCGTTGCCGTTGTAAATCCAGTCTGGAGTGTTCCAGGACTTTATCATGGACTGACAGATTTTGAGCATATTGTCGTTGGAGCGCATCTTTGGCACGGTCCAACTCGAGCTGGACTTCTTTGCGTTGCCGTTCCCGGTCCCTCTGCAGGTTTTCGCGCTCTTGCTGCAACTGTGCCCGTTCCTCCTCCCATAGCTGACGTTCCCGGGTCCATGCTTCTTGGGCATCTCGCAGTCGCCCCACTTCCTCATCCCAGGTCTCCTTTGATGGGAGAGGGAACAGATCCGGCTGGGAGTGCAGGCTTTCTTCGGACTCTTCGTCGTCTGGAAGCGAGACATCGGAGACACCGTAGCCACCGGTGGCTCCCCGGGGTACCTCAGGTGCGGTCGCTGGCCCGGGATCAGGGGGGTCCGATTGGGAGACAGTACGGATACCCCTCCCAATCCCAGGTTTAGTCCCAGTATCCTTCGGACGGGCCCCAGTGCTGTGCCACGGTGGTTCTTTGGGAGCATCACCAAAATACGAGTCCAGGAATCGTTCAATGGATTCCTGGGTTGCCGCATGAAAGGTGGTCAGGCCCGTCTCCTCCATGACAGGTTGCATCTGAGGTTTGTAATCCACACGAAAACAGGCAGAGATCCGATCCACAGGCGCTCGATCCATAGACAGCGCCCCAAACGGCTCATGGAAGTCCCCATGGTGGAAGTCGCCGTCCCCTCGCTCCAACGGAGTAAAGGAAGACTTCGTGCTTGATACGAGGACGGGAAAGAGCCACCAGCGAGGCCCGTTCTCCTGCCGGTTCCTCCAGATCCAGAAGGGAAAGGTCGGAGCCCTCTTTGGGGGCTACCGCACCTTCCGCAGTAACATTCAACCTCTCCATGTCAAGACACCAGAGGTCCACTGTACTAGGAATATATTGAATTGGATTCCTGCCACAATGTAAGGAATTCCATAGAAGCAGAAATAAAAGGCTTTTTGGATGTAAAAGTCCGTTTATTAAGACATCTTAGAAAGCTCACGTACACGTAGTGGCAGGAATGACACTTCCCGCCAGAAGCACAGGTTATAACACCATTCACCCCATCCCCCCTCCTGCTTCCCATGGGAACGGAGTCTTCATCTCCCGCGCAAAGATAAAGTCTCCGCCGATGAAGCTGGCCCATCGCCCGGGCTGTGGAATGCACTCAAGGTTACTTCACCATCAACACTATTGAATCCTTTACAATATATATATGTGTGTGTACATATTTTTAGATCTATATCTTTCAAAAGCACTCCATTAAGCTCAATGGGCTTATGCCATGCAAAAGGGTGGCATAAGTCAGTGGCCTGGGCCGACACATGCAGGGAGGCAGAAGCTGATTAACATTGGCCTTTTGTATATTAGGAATCATACAACCCATCATATAACAGATATTAGTTATGCATTGAGTCCTGAGTGTATGTTTCTGAGGAGGCAACAAGGTCCAACTGTAGATAATTTAATATAGTATTTGAAGTTATAATTTGGTCAGCCAAGAATGTGAACTGTTATCAAATGGGACAGCCAGCTATTGTTAGAAAATGATTTAAAAACCTATAAATATGGGCAGCTGAATTGATCGAGGAGCTTCTTCTTATAAAGGGCTTTTTGCATGTGACCTGTTTATCTCTGAGTAAGATTTTAATGGACTCATATAATTGCTCTCCTTTAATTATCTATGTAGCAGGAATGGATGGTATAATTTAATGTTGAATTAGTTAATGTTAAATGTACAAAACAGTTAAGCAGTAATAAAGGATTAAAATAGAAGCAAAACTTCTCTAATACTGTCACTTGTGTATTGTACCCATTATGAAGCTAAAACATTGCTGAGGTGTACTTCTTGCCAGGGATCAAATGATATAATACAGGAAAGGAAAGGAGATGCTTAGGATTTCTTAAGTGCATGTCTATATCTGAATCAGGTCTGAGCATTTTCCATAAAAGTTGGAATCATAAGGCAGCAAACTAAGCACAAGAGTTTTCTAAGGGATGAGGAGCAGGTTAAAGAGGTTAGGCACTAAGCAATCACAAGTATCTGGGATAGAAAACGAAGAGGCAACAGGAAGCTGCCTTTCAACTTTGCAAACTGCCCCAAATTTGTCAGACTGCAAGGTATGAATGGGTTGTTTATTTATTTAGCTTTTATCACGCCCCTTCCCTATGTCAGGCTCAGGGCAGCTTCCAATAAAAATTCATAACAATTAAAGTATGTAAACAATATTAAAATGCAAATTAATAGCTCATTGATGCTTTAAACACATTAAGAGGGACCAGTCAGAAGCGAATGAGCAGGCCAATTAAACTTTTTATAAGAAGAGAAAACAAAATATAAAAATAGACAATAGGGAGAAGGGGAGGGGGAAGGGGAGAATGGAGGCCAACAAGATGGAAAACATCACTGTCCTCAAACACAGGCCTGGGGGAACTCTCTCTCAAGTGAGACCTGGGCCCTGCTCGACTTGCAGTTCCACAGGGCCTTCAGACTGAAGTGTTCTGCCAAGTATAGCTCTGGTTGATGATAGCTGGATGCTTCTGGCCCAGAGACCACCAGCAAATTTTCTCCTCATAAGTAAAGAGCTCTTTGGGGTATATCAAGAGGGGGTTGGCCAAGTCCAAATCAGGGATAAGCATGCCTGGACATCATCATTCCCCTTCTAAATTTTAGCATTCCTCTCCTAAGGATGACCAGTATCAGAAAGCATGAATGTATAAAGGAAGTTTACTACACATGGCAGTAAGCCTAGGTAGGGTCCTTGCCACCTTCTCTGTCCAGCATGGGTTGGGTAGGCAATTGTTAGCTTGCCTTCCTCAGTATCACTTTTCTTAGTCCACTGGTTAACTTTTGTCCTTAAGGAACAATGAATGTTCAGTTTATGAACTCTGGTGACCTTTTAATCTTAGCTTTAATTCCAAGTTTTTTCCCTTTCACATACTGCAACAAGTATAACTGTTTAAATATTTCTAGCTTTAAAAATATATTCACTTTTAATATGAATCTTAACAATAATTTAATGAGCCTACCTTCCGTTTCACAAACTTGTCCCAATAATTGTTAGGAAAAGATCTGTATGTGTAAGAGAAGTACATGTTAGGCAAAATCCAGAAAAAAGTACTTCCATTACATTAATAATTTATTCTGCATTGTGTTAGGTACATGTTGCCTGATCTGTAAGCAGAATTTGCTGTCATATAAATAGAATAGATTTCTGAAGTGTTAAGAAATCATTGCTCTCTTCCAATAGCTAGTTTGTTTTCTTGAAGTAGTTACCCTATCATCTGTAAATTGCTGTTTAGTCAAAATCACACTGGTTATTTTTATCCACCACTACATTGCATAATGTGGACTATAAAATTATTCTCTTTAGGACTCATTCAGTTTATGCAATTTCTATGGCTCGCAACATGTCTGAATGAAAATAAAGTGGCTCTTTTTGGCAACATACTCATTAACATTTCAAAACATTAATTGTATAGCACTGGAGCCCAGATTTTACTTCTACCACATATTTTTACACAGTGGGAATTTTTTGAAAGGAAATGCTACAACAAAGATTGCATCAAAACTGTACTATAGCTTTTCAATTAAAATTTCCTTTCTCAGTCTCTCTCTCCCCCACCATAATTTATATGATTTAGAATTTGTTAAAAAGCACTATATCCACATTGCTAGTACAGGCCATCTGATAGTACTTCTTGAGATAGAGAAATAAACCAGTAATAAAAACAGCAGCAGGACAAATAGCAGCAGAAAATTTGGAAGTAACAAGAATACAAGGATCCTGTATTACATGCCTAATTCTGTGAATCCCATGATCAGACCTCCCAGAATCCCACCCCTCCAAAATAAGATACGTACAGATCCAATTCTAACTGGCGCCAAAGAAGGGGGGGGGGGCTAAGGCCAGGGGGAAGCGAAGCAGGAGTGGCTTGAAAAGCCAGAAACACCTAGAAAAGGGCCTTATTCCCTCCCAGCAGCCGTTAATTTACAGAAACCAAAGGTTGAAGTTTGCAAGTACTGTTGTGGTTGGCTACCAATAGCCACTGAGGGCATTCAAATCTTAAAGATACAGAACTGTTTTATTATTTTAAAATTTTTCTGCAGACCCTGACCTTTTCTTGGGTTTGTTGAAAGATCTGTCTTGTCTGTCCATGGTCCCCATTACTCAATACAAGTATCCTCAGATGGGGCAGTGATGGACTGCAGACTGCAGGAAAATCATGGCTAGTTTGTTTGAGCACTGGAAGACCAACTATGTTTATGGCGACAGCAATCAACACTTCTAGTATAATAAATATCTAGTTGAAATTTCGAAGCAGGGCTGTTTCATTCAGTTCAGTCTTTATTACAGGCCTCAAGCCATTCAGAAAGAAAGTAAAACAGGTAAAAAACACTAATTTTAAAGTGCAGTTCTGTCAGAGAAAAGGAATTTAAAGAGTTAACTTGGATCTCCACCTGATTGGCTCCTGCAGCCAATTTAAGAAGCCAGAGAGCAGGTGCACCTAGATATGGGACAGTGAAGTCTCTGAGGGTGTGTGTTATTTTATTAACAGAGTCAGGACTGGGTTTCCAGGCGGAAAGCCCAGTGTGCCTCTCTTTTGGTGAAAGGAGCTGGTTATTTACATATCTGTCAAGTTCTACGAAGGAAAGTTTTTCCCAGAGAAGGAAGTTTAGTAAGACTGTTAAAACTTAGCCAGAGAACTGTTTGGAAACTATAATAGAATATCTGAAACAACTAAAATGTTTAATAAAGTATTCCTGCCAGAGAAAAAGAAAAGTTTAATTATTTCTGTAACTTATTTTCTTATAATTCTATAAATAAATGTTTCATCTTTGTTTTCCTTTTAATAAGCCTCAGGAGCCATTTAAGAGTGTCCCAGTCCAGCCTTGTAAAAGCAGTTACTTTTGGAGGGAAAAAGTAAAAATCCCTTCATAGAGCTGTAAGTAAACTCAAGACGTGGTACTAAGAGTAAGATGGCAGGAATTCCTGAGGATCCTTAGGTGTGTGCCTGCTTGGTCTATGCAAACTACCATTTCAAGGGCCATCTTCAGAATGAGATATATTGATGTCGATGCCAATAACCAACATATCCAGTTACATCTCCCCAAATATGAATGGCTAAAAAAATCCTTGTGAAATTACCCAACCAATGAAGCACAATATGGAAATGCTAACAAAATGATATTATGTCATTTTTTTCAACTACATGCTCCAAAGAGACATAGGGAGAGAGGTGGACAGGCAACATCCATGGGATTCCCAAAGCATGCACTTTAGGCATCATAAAACTGTATGGAGCTATATGAAGGAACAGAAGTATGAAACGCTACATATTCATTCCTAATACTCCTCCCTATACAACGTTCCATGCTCTTAAGTTTGTTTGAAGAATATCTGCACAAGTTTTCCTAAACTGTTTTACTGCACATATAGTAACAATATCAATGAAAGCTCAGGGAAAGACTGTATTTGGAGAACGAGACATTATGTTGGATAGAAAATTTCCCAGTTCAATGAGGAAAATCATAGCTAGTTTGTCTGAGCACTGGAAGACCAACTATGTTTATGGCAACAGCAATCAACACTTCTACTATAATAAATATCTAGTTGAAATTTCGAAGCAGGGCTGTGTTCCATTCAGTTCAATCTTTATTACAGGCCTCAAGCCATTCAGAAAGAAAGTAAAACAGATAAAAAAACACGAATATAAAGTCAATGAACTATATAAAGCCTCTCTATACATCACTTGTCATAAGATACCTACAGTTAAAATGTTAGAAGGTGAGTAAATTATGCACTGGATGTTATCTCAGCTCGTATTTTCATTGCAGAATACAGAAATCTTGCCTCAGAAACAGTAGTAACATGCATATTGATGTGGGATCACCAGAGCTAGGTTAAATAGTAGAAGAGAGAACACACTACAGGCTGTGTATTTCATGCTTCTTATTCAAAAGACTGCAAAGGAACCAAATTACCAATCAGTCAGGCCGGGAAACAATTTTTTGTAAAACTGGGAAAAACGTGATCCCCACAGCAAATTCTTGTCTGCAGTTTAGCTGTCTCATTCTGATCAAGTTTAACGTTCCATTTTCAGAGGCAATCACCCAAGTTCTCTTGCTAGTTTTTGGCAGTATGACAGATAGGAAACAAATAGTCAAGGATTCTTATTGATAAGTACAATCAAGTTATTTGCATGATTTATGATTTATGAACTGTGTCACAAATCTTGCCATGTTGAAATGAGAGACTTTAATTTGAAGTCTGTCAGAGCTGTAGAATCATAAATTTGGAAGAGACTGCAAGGGCCATCAAGTCAAATAAAAGTTTAAGAAACCCGAAAAAGAATTTATAGCTCACCAAGAATGACTTGATTTTGAGATATATGGAAATTGAGAGAAAGAGAAAGCAAGGAGGAGAAAATGAAACAGTATATCAAAAACTGTCCAAATATAATAGACAGAGCTATGAGGACATCTAGTGGGAAATCTCCGGAAAGGCTGAGATGAAACGTAAGACCAGAGCCAAGTCAGATGCTCCTTCCCCAGATCCAATTCAGAAACAGGAATTGCTACTATTATCTATGCAGAAAGATGTATAAGAGATGAAAAGAAAAATAGATAAAATGGATAAATGCATGGAAGAAATAGCAGAAATTAAAGAATCTGGATCTAGGAAAAATTTCAGATGACTTTAAAATGAAAGAAATGAAAGTGAGAGTAAGTCATGAGAAAATACAATGTCAAGCTGAAAAATTAATTGGTCTGGAGTTAAGACAGAGAAATTCGCATTAAGGATTTGTGCCCTGCCAGAAAAAGGTGGAGAAAATCTTCACAAGGATTTTATACCAGAGCTGGGCAAGTAAAATCTCTTCCTGTTCCAGAAATGCAGGGCAAGGTTTACAAAAGATATTGTGTAAAATCCCTTGCATCAAGAAAGAAAAATCTTCCACAAGATTGCGTGATGTATTTGACATTTAGATCAACAAAAGAAGACATACTTTGTATGCACTTGAAGAAGAAAGGGCAGTACCAAGGACAGAATTTGAAAATCATGAAGGAACTGCCGTGGGAGATAGTGGTGAAAAGGAAAGAGTACAGATTCCTTACAGAAGTGCTGAAGAATAAAAAAATATTATTTTTAGATGGTGTCTACCAAAAGGACTAGTTTTGCCTTCAATGGAACTCAACAGAAGATCTCTGATATACAAGAAGGAAGAAAATTCATCAGCAAGAACAAAAAATACTTTTAAAATATATCATACACATACGCACATATATACGTGACATTTCTAGATAAAGAGGTAATGGAAGAATAAAGGTTGTGTATGTAATTATAATATTAGATCCTTATATTCAGGTTATATATTAAACAATACATTAAAAAAGAAAGAAACTTAGTAGAAAGCTGGTATGAGATAATTTGAATATTTGATATAGAATGTTTGTGTATATGATGATGAGAATCATGTAGTTTTTTTGTCTTCTAATCTGTAATTTCTGTATATCTTTTTAATGTCACAATATGACATGAGATAATGTTTCAGGGGGTAAAGACTGACATTTTACTTTTCAATTCCATTACCATCCTTTACTGCAATGGTTCTCAACCTGGAGGTCGGGGCCCCTTTGGGGGTCGAACAACCCTTTCACAGGGGTCACCTAAGACTCTCTGTATCAGTGTTCTCCATCTGTAAAATGGATAAATGTTAGGGTTGGGGGTCACCATAACATGAGGAACAGTATTAAAGGGTCATGGCATTAGGAAGGTTGAGAACCACTGCTTTACTGTCTATCGTTTGTAGGGTGGCCGATTTACTATTCTTGTAGTTATATACAAAAATAAAATCATATATATGAAATGAAGTAGGGAGGACAACAGCTGTGGTTATGTAGGTCCTTCTCTTCATTCCCCAAGTAGCACTCAGCCCTTCTGCCAGATACAGTGCTATCTTCTTTCCTACACAGCCTGCCTGTGAAGCCTTCCATTTATTCCCATTCCTGGCTCTGTCCATATCCCCACATTATCTTTGGACCAATCATGCATTCCCTTCCATTATCCCATCTTACTCTACATCTGGTTCTAGTCCTGCCAGGCCAGTTTCCCTCTCCCAGATGTCCCTCTATAGTTTCCCTCTCCCAGATGTCCCTCTATAGTCCCTCTCCCAGATGTCCCTCTGGTTGCCTGGGTTTGATCTTTAGTTTGATCTTGCTGGATTGCCAGCTTCCCACAGTGGACTAATAATATCTTCAGCTGGGCCAGGGAGGCAGCTTCACTTGTTTGCTACCATCAAGGCTGATCGTCATTCTCATGTCTCAACAAGAGAGACAGTGGCACTGGATACTGGGCCATGTCCTTCAGGCCTGGAATTCTTGGCCCTCCTCTTGAAGCCTTAGAATAGGTAAATAGGTCAGGCCCTTGGAGTTGTAACTTGAGTCTGGTTGCAAGCCCAAGACCAGACAGTGGGGATGTGAGAAGGAAGCAAGTAAAGGGGAGAGGCTCTGCGGGCTTACAGGGAAAGGGTAAGAAGAAATTGTGGGGAAGACGAAAAAGGACTTCTGCAAGTCCTTGTAAATTCTCTGCTAGTATATTTGTGGTGTGGTCAGAAAAGTTACCAATACATTATTTTGCATAGGTCATGCCAACTTCCCGGAAAGATCTGAAAACCTTTGAGAATTAAAGCTGATCTCCAGGATACAGTGGAGAAAATAGCTGCTTTGCAACCTGCCCTCCTCAGGCTTCACCTCCAAATCTCCAGGAATTTCCTAACCCAGAATTGGCAACCAAATGCAAGGAATAGATTAGCAAAGTGGTACTTTGAAATTGAAGTTCAAAATGTGTCAGCTTACGGAGTGTTTATGACTAGACGATCCCACTGTCCTTTAATATCATCTTCAGAGGGTTGTTCAGTAATATACAGACCATCAAATTCCAATTTTCTTGCAATATCTTTTTCCCGTTTGAAAACAACAAGGGGAACCTTTTAGAAAAAATAAGCAAAGACTGAATTGTTTTAGAACTTTGAAAGAAGCAAATTATTTTCAAATGTCTTAAAAATAACTTGCAAAATTTAATTGCACACTACCATAGAACCTCAAAAGTGGGAATGGTTTGCCTCTAAGAATAGTTAAGTAGTTGCAAAGTCCTCTTTTAGACATAATGCTGATATTGCAAATGGTGATGTGTGAGGCATATGTCAAAGTTCTGATTATATAACAAGTATTTAAACAATTTATTTAAACAATTTGCTTCATTTAAACAATTGGTACCATGCAAAGCATTATCTTAAATACTGGCAGAATTCTTTGTTTAGAATAAATGCAGGAGCTGAATCAAACTGGGTCATGAATTGACATCTCACTTCTATATTTCAATAAAAGCTCCTACTACAAAGGTTATATAAGTTTTGAAGCACCTGGACTTTAAGCCTGTCTTCTACCACACGAAGAATGTTAACTGGATCCTATCTACATAATCATCTGTGAAAGTAGCCTGAATACCAACAAAGGGATATGCTTCCATTGGCTTCTATGAACTAAGCCTGCAGGTTATATTTGAGCATAGAGGAATGAGCACAACCCTAAGGCTTGCTCCAGGTTTTGCCTCGTTGATACCAGAGCTTGCAAAGTATTCTGCCATTCAGTACAATGACAGGTTCTGGTGAGTTTTCCAGGCTATGTGGCCGTGGTCTGGTGGATCTTGTTCCTAACGTTTCTCCTGTATCTGTGGCTGGCATCTTCAGAGGTGTATCACAGAGGGAAGTCAGTTACACACTCCCTCTGTGATACACCTCTGAAGATGCCAGCCACAGGTGCAGGCAAAACATTAGGAACAAGATCCACCAGACCACAGCTACACAGCCCGGAAAACCCACCACAACCAGTTGAATCCGGCCGTGAAAGCCTTCAACAATACATAGTACAATGACAGTATAATGTTGCAGGTAAGAAGTGTTTTTATTAGGGAAATTTTGGTTGAAAATTATTTGACTAACCTTCAAGCAGTAGTATCCAACAACACATACAAAAGAGATGATTGTATGAACAACAGCTAGAGTTCTTAGTGTTGGTGCCATATAGCCTGTACTCTCTTGTAAAACAAAGAAAACCACACCCTCTTCATCCTCATCCTCATCCAAAGAATGCCATAGGTCAGAATCTTCTTCTGTTTCCTCAAACGGCTCTTCAGTCACCTGTAATTGATACACACACAAACCTCAAGAATATATGTAATTAGATCTGTGGATATTTAAACTTAAATCTAGACTTTGGGGGCATGGACAGACAAGACGGATATTTCTAAGAACATGAGAAATGGCCCAGGTCTACAGAAAAATTTGGGAGAAAAAAGCATGAGTGTGTGTGTTAAAATACCCCAAAACAATAGAGGTAGCAATTCCACAAAACCCAGTATGTTGTAATACTTAGAGCTTCAGACTAGGAGTTAGAAGATTCAGGTTTGAAACCCTATTTTTTTCGAGGGAACTCTGGGTGATCTTGGGCCAGTCAAATGTTCTCAGTCCAGTCTACCTCATAGGGTAAAATGGAAGAAAGGAGAATGATGTAAGGTACTTTGAGTCCCCTTTGTAGAGAAAGGCAGGGGATAAATGATGTAAATTATAAATATAGCTGTAGATAGGGCTGGGGGGGGGGAAGATATTTTATTTATCCATTTATTACACTTTTTTTTAGTTGCTGCTCTCCCAAAGTATCTTGTGGTGACTTATAATATTAAACAATTTTAAATGAGTATAAAGCAACATAAGAACAGCTAACAAATGTAAATTTGAAAATATGAAATCATTAAAGGCTTTCACACCAACACCTTGAATTGGATCTGGAGACTAATTGGTAGCCAGTGCAGCTGCCCCAAATTGGAGTAATATGAGATGACCATGATGTTCCTATTAGCAATCTGACAGCTGCATTCTTTCCCACTCCTCCTGCAGCCCTCTGCAACCCTAAAAGGGCTGTGAAAATCAGAGGACTCTTAATAAAAGTTCTTCATCTTAAGAAGATGAAGCTTAAGGGAGAAATCCATTGCAATTGTGAATATTCCATTACATGAGTAGAAGTGACCGATTTGGCTTGATTTGGATTCATTCATTGTTCTAATCCCTGATGACATACAAAGATTTTCCCCTTTAACTGGTTCAAGAATTCAATATTTGCTCACTGGCCATATTCATTTTAATTAATTCATGCTGGTTACTATAATCAAGATATTTTACCAAGAATTAATACCTCACCTTGTAGAAAAGCAGGATAAAGTTGATGGCAAAGGCAACAAAAAGAGCTAGAAATCTTAAATTGTAAAAATTTCTAGCCAAGTAATGCTGAAAATACAAACAATATCATCAGTTCCTGTAAGAATTCAAAACTGAAGAAAAAACAAGCAAAGGAAATCAAAATCATGCTAAGATACCACAGGAATCTGGGTGTGTTTCACTCCTGACAGACAGAGCTCTCTACGCTGGGTCAGGTGGTATGGCTGATTAAGTTTAACTGAGACTCATGATGATGTGGTATCATTATATTTGAAGGGGAATCTGATAGAGAGTATTTTACCCAGTGGGTGAAGATAGTGCCACCTCATCCCCTCCAAAAGACTTTCCTGCAGTGTGGGAAGCCCAAAAAAGTTTCAAAAGGTTCAAAACTCCCCCACAGGGCAAAGTAGAGATACCCTACGAAAATCATGGCATATTTTCACTGGCATCTCTGCTGGTGCACGGAGCCCAGTCAGGCAGTAGAGGTTGACTAAATCTGCCCTCCCCACCCCAGCTTGCCCCTGGTGTTTTACACCTGCAGGCCTGGGTCATGGCAGCAGCTGCCAAGTCAGGTGGTGTAGAGTTGCATGGTGCCTTGTCCGCTGGGTTAAGTCCCCCTTCTGGGGGAGCATTTGCCCCTTGTGCCAGCAGGGTGGTGCAGGGGTTCACCAGCTCCAGAGGGGGATTTGCCCCCTTCTGGATTGGGCTGCCCATCATCATCCCACAGTTTGCCCCACTGACTTCTCAGCCAAGCAGGATATTATAACATCAGATATTATACAATCATCTACTTTTCATTTCAATATTTCTTTTCCCTGTAGATGATCCAGGTTTATTACATTCCTGTTTGAAAAACTCAATTAGGTCTCATTTCTCTCTCCACTTTTTAAAAAATGATCTCTGTATTTTTTGTTGTAATTACTGTCTAGTGAAAAAAATGAGTCAACATACCAGCATTTTTGTCTGATAGACTTCCAGTACTTTAAAGAAGTTTGCCATAACTGCATCAGGTTTTTCTATTTTTTGCCCATGTCTTCGTTTCTTTTTCCTGGGTTCTTCAGCTTCCAAATGTTCATAATATCCATCATCCTTTATCTTATCTTGTTTTTCACCATCCTCCATACTACAGGAAATTACATCATCTATTAAACATCAGAGTCTATTTTCTAATTCTTACAGACTTATATTAAGATAATCTGGCTCTTAACCGAGTATGTTTTTTCTGGCAGGTAAAAAATGAATATGATCTAAAACTAGATGACTAAAGTAGCTTCAGTAATGGATGCCATCATAACAAATTTGGTGAACTTACATAAAATTAATAGGAAAACAGATCTATAAAGATGGCTGTCTTATAAAGTGAAAAAGTGTTTGCGTTACATACAGAGGGTTGAACTCAGCTAAAATTTTAAGAAAAATCTGTTTTACCTGGAATTTTTTTTCTAAAAAATTGTTTTGTTAGTTTCCTGTCTTATGTGATGTTATATAGGAACAGATGGAATTTGTTACAAACCTGAAATACCAAACAGCTGGATCACACAGTTTTTCTAGTATTCAGTCTATTTTCACCATATGTTCCCTTGCCACATAGACATTGAATATTATGTGTGATAAATTTTGCATATATTAAGGATGTGCACTTTAAAAATTATCATGTTAATTTTGCATCAGAAAGTCAGGAAAGGCATAATTATCATTTTAGTTAAAATCAAAATAATTATGTTAGGATAATAATAAAAAATAACAAAAAATGAAAAATGAAACACAATTATTGGAAATGGCAGTGATAGGAAGATCTCTGCAGTCTCACTCATTCTGTGTTACCACAGTGGGAGAAATTTCACTAAAATGCCCAAAGGCACCACAGAAATGGTTATTGACAGTAGCCACATGGAACAATTTGAAGAAGGCTCAATTGGATATGATGTTCCAGCATATCAGGCTGAATCCTTCCCTAATGCAACAGAGAATTACCTAGTTTAATTCACTGTGCATCAATGTAAAGTAGAAACTGGAGAGTGTGACAGGTAGCAGGTTACACAAACACAACACTTACATTTGTTAACCACAGCTGTGGAATTATAAAACTGGAAACAGGGCAGTATTTATTAGCAGGTTTATTCTACATTTTGTATGTTACAAATCTAGCAAAAGCACTTTTCTTCTAAAACATAGTACAGCTAAAAAAGTGTGTATATTTCATGATAGCAGCCAGCATTCCAGGTTAAGTTTGTATAACGCCCTTCTAGACTGATTTTAAAAACCTTGTTTACATATGCCGGAATATAAGGTGGTAGAATGAATATCACCACAGCAGACTGTAGAGGGTGGTTTCAAGTTCTGAATGCTCCTTTGTGTGTGTGTGTGCGTATTTGAGGGGGGAGGGGGAGAGGAACATGCAAATATAAAACTAGAACAGTAGAGGGAAAGCTTCTATACCAACACCTTTTTGCTTGTTTACTCATTACACATACAGCCCGATGTAGTATAGTCATTCTATCACTTCACTGAATTCTTCTGAATGTGTAAATTAAAACTGAGATACCCAGAATCCTAGAATTTTGTTCTTCCCTTTGAGATTGCAGTACGTATACATGCCAGGAACAAATGAGTTAAAGGTCCAGTTTAAATACCACATTGAAATTCAAAGCTTTAGCCCAGCCATTTTTTTCCTGTTCTTTATAGGTAGAGCTTCCATCCTAGAGGTTTCATTTAGCCAGAAGGCTGGGAGTGAGAAATATCTGGCAATAACTGCCAGTTTTCTCTGCTAAAAGTCACAATAGCATTAAAAGAATTAATGAGCTGTTTGAAGTGTTCTGCTTTCTAAGCATTGCTCTGCTCTGCTCTAGGCTCTGCAGTTCCAAAGGCTATGGAAAGAAATGTTTGCAAGTACAGAATGAGAATGACTGTTGCAGGCATAAGAATTTTATAAGGTAAAAGAATCTGAAGATAAGAAACAACAATAAAAACATATGGAAAGACAAGCAGTTCTTAAACCTGGGTACAAACTTTGTGCTCTCCTTGTCTTGGAAACATTCATACTCAACAGTCACAATCAAAACAATTAAAATGTTAAATCAGTGTTAGTGTTTTAATAATCCTAACACTAAATATTTTTAAAAGGCATAAGTAGCTTAGAGGAACCCATTTAGGGCTTTTACAAAAAAAACCTGATGTTTTAACATCCTTATCCAAAGGGGGGGCAAATCCACTTGTGGGAGCCACACAGGGTCATACCAGTGACTCTGCCCACCCCAGGGCGAGTCCACCGGGGGGCGGCCACTGTGGCCCTTCCTGATGGTGGGACGCAGCGCACGACGACACATCAGCTGGCAGCACAGCAGGGGCAGATTGGCAGCGTGGACAGTGGAGGAGCTGACATTAGACAGCTTCCTCCTGGTCACTGCCCCCATTGAGTTGGTCGCCAAGGTTTGGACTTATACCACTGAAAAGGTGGTGTAATTCCATTAAGCCCAATGAAGGCTTCCTTGGGGTGGGAAGGCCTTTTTGCATTTTAAGCCTCCCCACCTTACCAGGAAGCTTCCTTGGGAACAGAAGGCCAGTGCAGCCACAGCACCATAGCTGGACACCTGGCCCATTGGATGGGGCTGCCTGACTGCTAAAGATGTAACCTGATTGCATATTACTTACATTTATGCATTAAAAGAACAAAAATGCAACTTACTCAGCCTTCTCAGATTCTGTCCTTGTTTCTGATTCATCATCCTTCATTAGTTCAGCTGCCTAAGAAAAGTCAAATTTGACAGCAAAATAAATTTTGCTGAGAATAAAAATAATTACCAAAAGTATGAAAAAGAATAATAAATACCACATTCAACTAAAAGTTTATATGCTTTAGGATATATACCAAATTATCCTAGAAATGAACTGTAATAAAACAAAAGTTTTCACAACCTGGAGCAGAGTTTGGCACTGATTCAGCCAGTGAATGTTGTTGGAAGTGAAGGACTGTACACTGGGGGACAGAGGGGGATAGCAAGAAAGTCAGATAGCTAGAAAAGTCAAGACATTGACACCTTTTCTCTATCAGACTGACACTATCCCTTTGATGTGTAGATTGCTACTCTCAGGGACTTCCTTCTTTCCTGCTGCTCCTCCTCCTCTCCACCATTCCTCTTACCCTCTCCATCTTGCATCATGTGTGCAGAAGGATGAAGACTGCATCCAACACCATCTAGCCAGACAGATTAGAATAGAGAACCTATCTCTCCACTTTTCTATCCACAATGGAGTTCACTAATAAAGTATTAGTCAGAAACTACGGAATGACTCTAGCCCTTTCCACAGGGTCAACGAGTGCGGGTGCATCGGCATAAACTATACCGATACACACACACCCGTGACTGTTCGCATAGACAGTCCTGGTAAGGGCGCAGACAACGGTGCAGGCTTCACACAGGCTGCGAAGGTGGAAGGTGCCACTTGTGAAAAACCTTGCTCGCCTGCTGTGCGAACGCCTCCCCAGGGATGGCTTTTTTTTGCTGTTTACCGCCTGTGCGGAAACAGCCTTTGACTTTTCTTTGTGCCTAAGCACATACGCATGCTTGGGGATGCTTCGCTGTGCTATGCCTCTGTGTACTCTGCTTGTAATAGAAAGGTATCTCTTACCAGAGAGATTACCAACACATGTATGCCCCATGCCCTGAATGGATTGGCCCAGAATGGGTTGACCCAGTAAGGGGGTGGAGACTCGGAGCAGCAGAGAGGCTGAAAGAGCTCTTTTGCAGAAGAACAAGGCTACCAGACTCGGACCTTGATTTCTATAAGCCCTTAACACCTTGTTAAGGGTTTTCTTGTGTGGCTGTAATGGGTGAGAGTTCTCCTGGAAACCTTCATCATGTTGCAACCTGTTCATCAAGCCCTTGGAGTCTTCAGGAGCCAGCCAACTTGCAAAGAAGAAATTGGACTTGGCAATATCAGTAGACTGTAAATAGAAGGACTTGAAACGCAACCTGAACAGGACCTTGAATTGTAACGTTAAATGTTGATGTTTTAAAAGTGTTAATTGTAAAGAAAAGTAAACCATTTTGTTGTTTAAAAATTGTTGTTGCAACTCATTCCAAGTACTGCCCCACAGAACCCACAAGCTGAGGTTACACTATGCCTCTGTGTACTCTGCTTGTAATAGAAAGGTATCTCTTACCAGAGAGATTACCAACACATGTATGCAGCCTTCCCCCATAGCAGCTGATCAGTATCAAGGGTGATTTTCTGACTGAGGCTATGTGCACCTAGCCCCAGCAGCTGGATGAGGCTAGAAACTGTACACATACCTTCTGTTTACATGTTTGCAACACTTTCAGCTGGGGATATGCATGAAGAACTTTTGAATCCCCTAGCTAGCTTAAATAACACATTATGAGACTGTGAGACAACTTGCGTGTGATGAAACTTCACCAGTATTTTATTGGAATGTGTAATTTATTAAAGTTTGGGATTTTTTTGCATTTTGCATCTTTTTTTAGCTTTTATAGGTATTTCTCTTGATATTAAATCAGGAACAATTCTGTGAGATAAGAAGCTAGTTGGAAGCCTAAAGGAGTGGGGGTTTTCCCCTTGCCACCAGAGCACTTCCCATAATACAAGCAAATTTTTCTCAGTTTCTTCCAAAAAATTTTATGTACCTGTGATCTTTTCTTCTTGTGAGATGTGCTTTCCAAACAAGGAGGGGTCTCTGATCCAATAATATCTGCAATATCTCCTAGGCCAACATCATGACCATGTTTTAAGCCACTCTCTTTCTTTGTAGAAATGCCAAAAATATCTGACAATATGTCTGTCTCTCCCTTTTCATTTTTTACAAACTGCACAATTTCAGCTGTAATGTTATGGTCTGTAGCTTCACCTTTCTCTGCTTCAAGAACATCATCATGGATTCCAAACTGAGTAGGATCAGGCATGTCTCCTAGTATTTTGGTCACTCTGATATTTTTGGCTCCTTCCACTAGGCCACCACCAAATACAGTACTCCAAAGAATTTGAAAAATGCCCCACACTATAGTGAAAAGCATCTGAAAGAATCCTACAAAAAGCACCCAGAAAAAGGAAAAAGAAACTTTTACTAATTCTTTTACTGTCATCTTCTTTACTCTTCTGTACTGTTTCCTTACGTTTTTTATTCTGATCATTTTAAAAAATGCAGCAGCGTTTTTCTTTAATGCAATACATGCCATTGAGAAAGCTGAAATGGATTCAAGGGACTTGTCTTCTTTTTCTTCATCTCCAACTTCCCTCAAGTAGCAAGGCTCCTCTTCCTCCTCTTCCTCAGGTCTTTCAATAGAGTCTGATTCAGAGATCTGAGATGCCAATTGCATTTCAAAAATAGTGTCCTCACAGAAGTTTACAAACAGCTCCATTTTCTCTTGTTCTCCTCCCTCATTTACAACATCAAAAATAAATTGTCTTTTTGATTCTTTCACCTGAGGCTTCTCCCACTGCATCCTGCTGGACTCACTAATCTCAAAATAAACCCGTTCTATTTTCTTGGCACCACCCATTATCTCAATTCGCCCCAGATAAGGTTCAAAATAGTTAAGGACACTTTCCGCTGGGCCTAATAAAGTTTGAAGTCGTGAATCGTTTGGCATATGTTCCGAAAGATTTGTTAACAGTACCGCCACATTAAATCCAATGTCTTTAGCTGGTTCATGAAATCGTTCAACAAAATCAACATAGTTAAACATGTCATTTTCATCAGCTTCTGCACAGGACAGCAGGAACTCAATCTCTGATTGTGTATATTGCTTTTGACCTTCCATGGCTTTCTGAAATTCTTTCTTTGATATTATGCCTTTACTTTCTGGATCATACTCTTTGAAGGCTTCTGAGCTTGTTAGATCTTTCAGCTTGAGAAACATGTCAAAGAATTTTAGGATCATTTCAACATTACTAGATGATTCAACCAGGGTATCAACCATCTGCTTTCCAATTGTGCCATTTACAACATTACCTGTATTGTAAGCAGAAAAGTGTTACTTGAATTAGCATTTTATAAATGTTCTGAAAACACATTCATTCTACACACATATTTAGAAATAATTAGAATGTTTGGTCAGACACATTTTCACTTTGCTTTACTATCCTCATTCAAATATTTTAAATCACGTCATCCCCAAGTGGGGAGTGGGATGCCCACAAGTCTTGTAGAGGGGGACAACCCATCCTCTCCCCCACTTACTTGCTCACCAGGTCTGTCACTTGCCAGCCAGCCCACTTGCAGCATTGCCATCTCCACCTCACAGGCTCATATGGTGGTAGCTGGGAAAGTGGCCCTTGGTCTTTCGCCTGTTCATTTCAGAACCAGTGATAGAAGCACATCTCACTGGGAGTCATATGTCTGGCTTGCTGCAGTGATGGAGAGCAGTGGCAGCTCTTGGGCCTCCTCTCATGCTTACCTGGCTCACGCAGAAGCACACAGCTAATCCTTCCTTCTATAAAATGGTGGCCAATGTTTTAACCAAAAAATTTCATTTTAAAATTATTTTTTAGTTTGGGATTTTTTTTCTGAAAACCTGGCTGTCTATAGAAAGATGTCTAATGTTTGCATCTGGCTCCATTCTCTGGGGTTTTCTGTCCAGAGGCCAGGTTCAAAATTGGATACTGCATATCTAATTTTAGTTGTCTTAAACATTAGATTAAGTAAGCGTTTTACACACAATGTTTTTCAGAATTCCATAGCAACGGAAACAAGAACATTTGAAAGAGTGTCAACCTTCAAGTAGAGACAAGAGCATCACCACCATATCCTTCAGAAGATCCAAAAGCTCCTTCAGCAATTCAATCTGACTGGAATCCTAGAGGTCAAAAAGAGAGGGGGTGTCTGTGTGTATGTGTGTTTTTCAGAAAAAATCTTAGCAAAGATAATAGCCACGATCCATCACAGATTTTGGTGCACTTAAGCTCTTGAGTGTGTCTGGATCTGTACTGGATTACGGTCAATAATTTGAATGTAACGTAATACAAAGATATTCTAAAGATAAATTATTTTCTTTAATTTATGACCTTGAAAGATTGTAACAGCACATTCCCTCAGATAAACATGACATACAATTGCAGTTGAATTTTATGCTTGACTACTTGGGAATGAATTCACCTGTGTTCAACTGGAGTTATTAAAGTATGCAAAAAAGTGCAATCTACAGATAAAGGCATAAAGAGTTTTGTGCTTCCTAAATGCTAGTATATGCAATAGTGGGCTAGACTTCAGCCCTTCATCAGATTTCAAAATTAATTTATTTACATTATTAATTTTATTTATTTATGTTATTTATAGTCTGCCTTTCTCACTTGAACTTAAGGCTGAGTACATAGAATGAGTCAATACAATTGATGGATGGGACATTCAATAAACCATGTAGAATCAGCCAAAAGTCTAAAAACAGAACAGAAGCAAAGCATAAGTATGAACATGGAACATTAAATTATGAAAATTTTCTTATTATAAACTCAGTGCCAGCAAGCTATATACAGTAGCATAGACTAGGCATAACACATTACATATAACACACCACATGAATCTGAGAGGATACATCCAGTGACAGGTTCATGCAGTTGAGTGATCGATATTGCACGTATATAATTAATTTATTGCATGTGGGCACTTTAATATGATGGCAATGATGAAGAATCGAAAACGCCTTCTAGCGCATAGCGTTCTGCTTGTTATCTGTGCAAATTAAGCGGCTTGTATCGTGTTGTTGAACACATTCACAAGAAGTTGCGGCTTGCTATCTAGTACTTATTAAGCAAATTGATACTGCTTTGTTGAATGCACATACTAGAAGTCGCGGCCCGGATCGCGCAGAAGATTTCCAGTTGAGGAGTTTGCTGCGGCCGGTGCAGTTTGTACCGCCGGATCTAATTCACTTCAGCTTAGCCATGGCTGTGACCATCTGAAAAAATTTACTGCGAAGAAGCTTGCCTACTCCTTTCCTTTCGTCAAAACCAGCGACTCTTCACACCGGCTTCCATTCAGCTACTCCCGTTTGCGCACGTCATTCAGGAAAAGTTTTCGAACTTATGAATGGACTGAGCGTGATAAGTACTGATTACATGATAAGTACTGTAGTTTTTTTATATTAGCTTGTATGTGTATATATATTTAGTATTGATCACCATAAATAGTATTTACTTCACTTCCTTGAGTTTTTTGGCAAGTTTTTGTTTGGGGGAGAGGCTCCCCGACTTGTGTTTATTATTTTCGGATTCCCTTACTTGCCTTTCATTTGCTATTGATAACACATTACCTCCCTCCTAACTTTGCAAAAATAAAAATACAAAGGGGGAATACAAAGAAAAGATGTACTGCCAAGGGTGGGGAGAGGAAGGAAGAAAGAAAAGGGGAATAGAATTTCAATCCTGGATGCCGACCAGTTTTCCTAATCCTCTGGTGTCTGCTGATACTATTGTATCCATGGAAAACCCTTTCCTTTGAATAAGGGAAGCCAATAATATGCCCTGCCTTACAAATGGTCCACTCTCTGAAGAGCTCAGGGGTACTGCTGAATGTCATGGAAACATTAGAGAATGCACAGTCACTTTAGAGAACTGACAGCTAGACAGAGACTACGTCTCAAGTCCCTGCCTGGGGCCTCGCCATACATTCATGTCCAAGGGTAGCCAGGAGAACGTGACACCTAAACCCTAAAGGAAGGCCAGAGATGGATGTACTAAGAATGTTATTGCTCTGGATGCTAAAGGAAGCATAGAAAACATTAAATCAGAACACATATTGTTCACCTGACCTGCTCTGAGACTGATCTTGAGATGCAGAAAGAAATTACGTGACCAAAATAGAAAATAATGGTTAACTTGAGTTACCCTCACACTGATTAGATGAATGTATAATCTGGTCATGACAGAGAGACACAAGTTCTAGGAACCATATTATTATTATGTTTTGGCAAGTTAGTTATGGAACTTACTAGAAGAGAGGTAAACTTAAATTGAACAGCACTCAGGATCTGGTTCAACATAAAACTGTTGGTAAACCAGGGGGGAAATGGACACCCCAGTAAATGGAAAGTTGTCTCCATAAATTCGATAAAAGAAATAATAAATAAACGAATAAATAAATAAAAGGAGAAAATAAGTCAATACAACATTGAGTGGGTGGAAACTTGAACTTCAGTGATAGAAGATGCATGCTGAATATGACAGAGCATGCCATTGAACTGATTTGAAGGCCTGTGAGGTAGTGGTGAAAGATGTTCATAATTTCATTTCATTTATTAGATTTATACCCTGCCCTCCCCCGAAGGGCTCAGGGTGGCTTAACAACAGACACATTTTCTTTTTGTTACCAGAGGAGCAACTGAATTGCATCTGGAGAAATTATTTAGAATAGTTCAGAATCCCCAAATGAGAGCAATTTGGTAATTAGATGTATTTTAAATATATTTTTGCTGCTGAAATCACTCAGAAGTGCTCCTAGGTACCAGTTGAGGTAGAGATCATGTAGGAAAAACCAATCTGGTCAATTATTTTTGGATAGATTTAGATTAGTTTCCTCAAGCAAAACTGAAAAAATTCTTGGGAGTTGGGAAGCATACAATTTATAAATTGTGCCCTGTCCCATATTGCTAGTTAAGTCTTGTGGAAATAATGTAAAAATTAATTTGTTGAATACCATAAATTCAACTTACTTAGAATGAAATTTTTAAAAACCTCTAAAAGAGGGAACTTAAAAACTCTTCTCTAAACAACTAAATGTAGACAAGTGAGAGCACTGTGTTAAATTTGCCCCTTATAATTAAAGCATTTGAGAATGATTACTAGAGCAACTCCAAGGTTTCCTAAAATGACACATTTGGCCTTCACCCATTTCATAATTAGGTGTCAAGCCTAGTTTTTGAACAAGACAGTGCAGTTGCTCTGCTTGATTACCTCTACTTGTAAACAGAGAAAACATGTCATGCCAGAGAAAGCAATCTTACATGTCATTTCTGTAGCATTTAAAACATAATTCCTTATTTATTTATTGGATGTATTTATTGGATTTATATCTAGCCAAATCCCTGAAGGGCTTTGGGCGGGTCAAATACTTGACATTAAAAGTCTTGTGGAACAAGAAGTGATTTAGCCAAGCCTGAATGGATGGTGTCACTTTCTGCTCCAAAAGGAAGGGAATCGTGAAAGTAGTACCAAGAGGACAGGAGGAAAGGTCTACGCAAATTCACCAGACATACCAAGTACACAAACACCTTCTTGGAGTTTAAATGGCCTCAACTATATTTGTTGCAGCTGACAGAACCTTGATGCAGCGTAGGGCAGTGGATCCCAGCATCAGCTGACCCATCTACCAGCCAACGGACATGTACTGCCTGTTCCAAGAGACCAGAGGCCTCAGTTGTGCTTCTGGGCCTGCTCCAGGCCCCTTACTGAGGGTCTGGGCTTCTGGTGTGGCACTAGGTCCATGGTGGCGAACCTTTGGCACTCCAGATGTTATGGACTACAATTCCCATCAGCCCCTGTCAGGAAGGGGCTGATGGGAATTGTAGTCCATAACATCTGGAGTGCCAAAGGTTCGCCACCACTGCATCATGCCTGGGTGTTGCTTGGCCTGCTTTTCAGGCCTTGTCTGCTGCTGTGCAGCATTTGGAAGCCCGGGCAGCCACTGGTGCAGTGTAGGGCTCCTCTCTACAAACTGCCTTGCTCTGAGGGATCTATCCATCACCACTGCCTGCCACCCTGTGCACCCCCAGGGCTTGGGTAAGTCTTTCCCTGGGGCTTCTCCTGGGCCTTCTAGGTCCTTTTCTGGTCAGGGCAGGAGTCTAAGGGTGCAGTCCCCAGATGCAATGTATCTAATTTATTCTCACAATTTAAGGAAAAGATATCTACACTGCAAGCAGATGAAGGGGAGAATTAATAACGGAAATAAGGGAAATGGGATGAAACAAGATAGATGTAGGTGGTCAGAAGTTATATGGATTTTTCATAGAATTCTAGATAGGTCTATAACGATGTTTTTATATACATATACTATATAAGGAAATTGAAGTAATCTAAATGAACATTACACAAGATATAAATAACATATGTTGTTTTCCCTGGTTACAATGTAAATTAAATTTTATGTACTACAGTAAATGTCATTCTACTGAAGTTTAAGGCATGGAATGCCTATACAGAGTAACTTGACAAAATATGTCTATTAGATATCCCTGATTACGTAGTATGTCTTAATTTATTCTCTCAGTGTCAGTTTTACTGCATTTTATGTTTATAATACATACATACATACATACATACATACATACATACATACATACATACATACATACATACATACATACATACATACATACATACATACATACATTTCAAAGTTGTTCAATAAAATTTACCTGCGAAAGTTTCATTTGCATGTTGGCAAACACATGAAGGAAGCCAACAACTGCATCCCACAGTCTACTGTGAGCCAGACTCTGCTGGTTTCCTATGCAAGGACCCTAAAATTAAGGGGAAAATGCTTTAAATTTCAAATTAGGACATCTGTTTCCAAGAGAAATACATAAATAAACATTAAAGATATGCATATATAAAGAACTATTCAGATATTTTTGTGTATTCTGACTCATAAGAAATATCATTAAATCTATAGAACAGGAGTGAAGAACGACAGCAAACAATAATGGACCATATGGTTTTGTTTTCAAATACGGACTCCCCTTTTGTATATAGACACTTCTATACGCAATAGTGATCATGACATTCTATTGAAAGCAGAAACAATGATAACCTTCTCTTTTTCTCTTCAGCTAGATTCAAGTCTAGTGAAACCTTAGAAACCAACAAGAATTTGGGGGTATAAGCTTTTGAGAGGCAAAGCTCCCTTTGTCGGATAACTGACTCTTGAAAGCTTATACCTAAAAATACTGTTGGTCTCTAAGGTGCAGTTCTACTGCAGACCAATATGGCTACCCTCTGAAACTTTTCTCTTCAGAAGCTCTGAATTTCTCTCATATGCACAAACATTTGTACACTACATAATACATATTCATACAATATAGAGGTAAAATTCTATTTACCTGGATATATTCAGTAAGTGAATTAAAAATCTGTTTGGTTACAGCCAATGCTTTAGAAAAGTTCCGTTGTCCAGATTCATCAATCACATCTTTCCCAGAGTAGTACCAGTAAAAGTCACTAATCGATTCCTAAAAATAAATATTAGATACTTTTTCTCTATATTTTTGTAAGTCCATGGTCAAACAGTAGTACTTTAGGGCATTTTAGACTGTGCATTTCATTTTTTGTATTATACAAATATGTTTTATATGTTTCTATATTTTGAATATTAGCAGCCATTAAGCAGAGATGCGGATCGATGTTAGATTATTATTACTCATCAAATCTCTCTATTCAAACACAACCTGTCAGGTAAAATGTACAAACTCTGGAGACTAACCCCAAAGATTCCAGTCGTGACAGGTGTTAAGCAAGGCTGTGTATTGGCCCCAGTCTTGTTTAACTTATTTATTAATGATTTGGTACATGTGTTGTCAGATGTTAACGCACACAGCCCAGTTCTTTCAAACAAACCCATACCAGTCCTACTTTATGCTGATGACGTGATACTGATCTCTAGGTCTCAAGTGGGTCTTAAAAGGCTCCTTAGAAAAACTATGGAGTACTGTACATCTAACTTCCTGTCCTTAAGCCCAGAAAAATAAAAAATTGTCATTTTTTCCAATGTATTTAAGCCTTCTAGATGGCTTATTAATGGGGTTAAGGTTGAACACTCCTTTAAATACCTAGGCCTAACCTTTCATCATAAAGCCACATGGGCCAGCCACAGAGACATTGCTATAAAAGGAAGTTATCACACTGGTGGTAAACTTTTTTCACACCAGGGGAAGGGGATGTGTCCCAGCAGCCCTAAAGGTTTTCAACTCCAAGGTAGTTCAGCAACTTCTCTATGGAGTTCCTTTATGGTTAACTGAATGGAACAATTCCGTTGAAAGAATACAATCTGGCTTCCTATATAAAATACTCGGATTACCGCACTCTGTACCATATGCTGTACTATACTTAGAAACTGGTCAGAACCTACTTGAAACAAGTATTGGATCAAATTATGTTTTAACTCTGATGTGCACAGTTTAACATATACTGGGCGCCCAGACCTATTTGCCTCCGAATGGTATCAACTTCTCAAATAAAAAATTTACTCAATAGGTTTATTACTTGAAGATCTCGGTATGCTGTCTCCCAGAGAGATTTTCCAAACCTTAAAAAGCCGACTTTTAGAACTGGAATACTATATCCTGTTGGGGCAAGCAAATAAATCATGCTCATCCCTCTCTGTCGGAATAATACCGGAATAGGGGCACATAGCCAAATATCTTGAATTATTAACTGAACCCCAACAGAAAGGGATTATTACAAGGGCCAGATCCAATACTTTCCCATCGGCCATTACAAAGGGTCGTTACTTATCCATCTCTCTCCAGGATCGGGTTTGTCCACACTGTAAAAACCAAGTGGAGACTCTTGCTCACATTATTCTTGACTGTCCAAGTTATGTGGGCATTAGGAATTTCTCTCCCAGGCTGGCCCTAGACAAATCTGAAAGAGACTCTGACAGTTCTGCTGTGGAGCTTCTGTTAAACAATACAGATGTATTGAAAAAGTAGCAAAATTTCTTTTGCAAGTGACAGAACTTTCTAAGTAATGTATACTGCTATATACAGTCTTTCTGTCTGACAGTTCTGCTGTGGAGCTTCTGTTAAACAATACAGATGTCATGATCTTGGAAAAAGTAGCAAAATTTCTTTTGCAAGTGACAGAACTTTCTAAGTAATGTATACTGCTATATACAGTCTTTCTGTCTGCATTTTGAATGTACTCTTGATTTGTACTTCATAAATGTCTGATAACGCTCTAGAGCCTATTTTAAATCCCCAATAAAGGTTGTTGTTGTTGTTGTTGTTAGCAGCCATTAGCCAGAGAATAGATGCTCAGATTTTCTATGACTATAAATTTCACCAGAATTATAGAACTGCTACAAAAACTACTATACTGGAAATCACAATGAAAGTACCATCCTTCCTGCATGGTTGAACTGAATACAATGTCTCCTTTTCCATCCATAATTAAACATGCAGGTAGTGACTAAAGGGTACAAAAGATATGGGATATCCTGTATGCAAATTCAACAGCCCACTTTACTTTGTAAAGTTAAATGAGCTTCAGAGTTTGTACAACTTATTTGAATAACTTACAGAAACAAAATCTATATATATAAAAATCTAACAGTGTGTTTGTCCCTAATGGTCTCCCTCAGAAGCTGCTGGACGGATCGCCCCCAATTTTTCACAGGATGTCCCCCCCTGTTGCGGGCAGGTAATCGGACCTTCAAATCACTGAAAGTCCATACCTGAGCCAGGTAAAACGTCTTTTTCCTGGTGCACCAGGCCATGAAGCTGGCTGTGTTTAACTGTCACCCTTAGAATGTTCGTGCAGCCTGTCTGTCTGTGGCCTGAGGGCTTGGTATGAAGGCTTAGAATGTTTGCGCAGATGGGCAGAGATGAGCGGTGAAAACAGTACATAGGTAATACTGTTAGGTAACCACAGTGGAAGTGAAACACATACACCACTTTGCCGTGTGGAGCGTCAGAGTGAGGTTCCTACATCACACACTTGAGTAACTTTTCACTCTCTCTGTGCCTCACCCACTACTACCACACAACACACATACTCTCATACACATCCACATCCTCACATACCTCCTCTGCCCTCCCTCACATCCAACCCACCCTTACCCACTTCCTCCACTTTATATTAAGCCACAATCTCTCTTTTACAGGCTGGAGTTTGCCACTTTCTTCTAAAGAAGAAAATCCTTGGGGTGGGGCAGACCAACTACCCTACTGGCTCCGCTTCTTTTGGCACATGGCCTTTAAGAACCCAGGGATCTGGCCTCGATCTGAGCATCTCACCACCCTGCCTCTGCTGCCTGACTGGGACTGCTTGCCCCAAGTTCTGCCTTACCCAAGCCAGGACTGTGTGTGTCAACCAGCCTCATGGATAGCGGGATTTGCACTCTGGACAGTTCCATTGTGGAATGGGAAGGGTTACCTTATACTAAAAAAACAAGACAGCACCATATGATGATGTGCATTGAAAAGGGAAAGAGGGATTCCATTTGACCATCCCAAAAGGCTATGCTGGGTATCATTGGACCTGCATGGACATCTGTGTGTGTGTTGCGGACTGTGATGAGAAGGACAATTGCCACAGCAATGCGTGGCTGGGCCTGCTAGTTAAATATAATTTTAACAGAAAAGTATAAGTAAGTATGACTGGGATCCCCAACCTTGCTGAACTTGCAGACCTTAAGAATTTTAAGTAAGCATAGCAAATGCCACTACAAAATGGCTGCCATGAGTGTGGAGTCACTCATAGGACCATTATATGCATGGAATACTTACTTCATGGCTCTTAGCTGCACAGTGAGGCTACAATGTGGTCTCCTCGTGTTTCTCTGTTTGCATGTGAGGAGACATTCTCTGCCTGCCCTGCAGCTAGCTTGCAGGTCTCAATGTGTCTCTGCCGCTTTTCCTGGTTCTCTTCACTCTGCCAATCAACTCCTCTCCACACCAAAGCAAAGCCGGCAAAGAGTTTGGGGGCCATTTTGGAGATTGTCTGCTTGCTTACATTTTTTAAAAAGTAATTCTTCTGCAAAGTACCAGGCACATTTCCTCAACTATTTGGAAAAGTACCAGGCAAATCTCCTCAAATGAGGAGAAGAAAAAGTTTTTAAAATTACTTCAGAAAAGAAACTTAAATGGTAGACAAACTCACCATCAGTGGCAGAGAAAGAGGCATCCCTTCCTCCTTTTCACACTGAAAATGGCATACATTCAGGATGGGAAAGGAAGTGTCCTTTGGTTCTTGGAGGTTTAGAAACATCATTGCTCTTGTCAGTGTGCACATAGAACCCATGTGGGATTGCACAGGTGCCACAATGATGAGCAGATAGTTTAAGGCTTATGTTCCTAACAACCCACACCAATCATTTAGAAGTATGATGAATAAAACTGTACCTTTTTATTTGTCCAGCTAGAGTTCTATAAGTTGGAAGGTTGCAGCTTTGTGTGTGTGTGTGTGTGTGTGTGTGTGTGTTGTTAATTATTTCAATTATGGCCTACTTTTCTTACAAAGACTCAGTTTCTGCCTACATAATGCCTCAAAGCTGAACACAATGAAATAACTAAAATGAAATTAAAATAATGAACAACATAATATAACCATGAAGAATAGGAGATGACACAATAGTGTATAATATCATGGAAGCTCTAAGACAGAAACAGAAGTGGAAACAAACTGCAAATAGAGGCAAAAATTATGGCATAAACGTTGGATACAATGTACCAGTGTATTCAAAGCAGGAAGTAAGGCAATGGAGACACAATAAAACAGTGATGGCAATCCTTTTCGAGACCGAGTGCCCAAATTGCAACCCAAAACCCACTTATTTATCGCAAAGTGCCAACATGGCAATTTAACCTGAATACTGAGGTTTTAGTTTAGATTTAGAAAAAACAGTTGGCTCCGAGGCACGCGATACTCGGGAATAAGCTTGGTGGTAGTCGGTGACTTTGCTTTGAAGCAATCATGCAACGCTTTGAATGGGTGAATCATGACCTTAGGAGGGTTTACTCAGAAGCAAGCCCCATTGCCAGCAACCAAGCTTACTCCCAGGTAAAGGATCATGCTTTAGTTCTTCCCATAAATATCAGTGGGATTTAATAGCACTTAACAGTGTTACCTACACTGCTTCCCCAAAACTAGGTCATAGGTTTAATGCTAATAATCGAGCCCAGCGGCCCAGGCCAGCCTAGATGTGGGGGGGGGGGGATTTCCCCCCACAAGACAAACTCTGTTTGCGCGTGCCCACAGAGAGGGCTCTGAGTGCCACCTCTGGCACCCGTGCCATAGGTTCACCACCACTGCAATAAAAAAACTGCTCTGCATCTCACCTGAAGACGCAAGAGATAATCAACTGTGCTAATAATAATATTCACTGTTGTGGTATTGCCCATCTGAGTGCGTAGATAATTCTGAAAATCTGCGTAAATAAATGAAAGAAACATAAAAATAAATATTTGCATATTTGCATCCATACTGATAATAGAAAAATATAGATTGCTTCATCATTATGAATGTTATCTTTATTGGGTGTAGTTTATACATGCCAGTATAGTATCATATTTAAAAAATAGGGCAGAATTTAAATATTTAATAAGCAAAAACTCTCAGCAACAGTATTTGCAAATCTTCTCACACTGAATTTTGTCATTTATTACATGCATGAATTATGAATGGGCAATCTAATTTCTAGTTTTAAAAATTACTTTGTTAGAAATGTTCCCTCCTTCCCGAAATTCTAAGATACCATTTAATCACAGAATCTTGAATTAATTCCATTTCTGGAAAAAAAATTTAGATGGGGAAAACATTAGATTACTTTGTGGGTTTTCCAGGCTGTGTGGCCGTTGTCTGGTGGATCTTGTTCCTAACATTTCGCCTGCATCTGTGGCTGGCATCTTCAGAGGTGTATCACAGAGGTGTATCACAGTTTCGCAGACCCAACCACCAATTGGACCACACAGTATGCAGAAAACCGACACACACAGACCAGTATCTACATAAAAACTCCAAACACCATCCACAACAGAAAAGGGGAATAATCAAAACTGTGACAGATCGTGCAAAACGAATTTGTGAACCTCACCTCCTCCCTGATGAAATCAATCATCTAGACTGGGCTCTCCAGGCTAATGGCTACTCCACAACAGAAAGCAGAAGAGCTTTAAGACCAAGAGAAACTCAGAGGACTGAGGAGAAACAGCCCACCACAGGAAAAATATTTCTACCATACATCAAGGGAATCACTGATCAAATAGGGAAACTGATGAAGAAACATAACCTACAAATCATCTTCAAACCTACCAGGAAAATACAGCAGATGTTATGCTCAGCAAAGAACAAGAGAGACCCTTTCACTTTTGCAGGAGTCTATCGCATACCTGTGGAAAGGTCTACATGGGAACCACAAAATGCAGCATTCAGACTCGTATTAAGGAGCACAAAAGACACTGTTGGCTTAAATCTGCAGTTGCAGAACATGTCTTAAACAAAACTGAAAAATCCTGAAAAATCTGCAGTTGCAGAATATGTCTTAAACAAAACTGGGCATAACATTTTATTTGAAAACACTGACATTCTGGACAATTCAGAAGGTTACTGAATTTTTACTTTTACTGGGAGGCCATTGAAATTCACAAACACCAAGACAACTTCAACAGGAAAGAAGAGACTCTGAGAATTGACAAAGCTTGGCTACCAGTACTTAAAAACACCAAAAGCAAACCCCAAGTATGCTAAGTTCATGAACAATGGACTCCACTCAAACACATGATTTGCATTCACCAATACTGGCAGCCATTGATAAACTAAATGTTACCAAATCCCCTGGCCCAGATTGCATTCACCCAAGAGTTCTTAAAGAGCTCAAGCATGAAATGGCTGATCTTCTCACTTTAATAGGCAACTTATCCCTGAAATCAGGCTCCATCCCTGAAGACTGGAAGATGGCCAATGTCACACCAATCTTTAAGAAAGGATCTAGGGGGGACCCGGGAAATTACAGGCCAGTCAGTTTGACATCTGTTCCTGGTAAATTAGTAGAATCTATCATTAAAGATAAAATTATAAAACATGTAGAAAAGCAAGACCTGCTGAGAAAGAGTCAGCATGACTTTTGCAGAGGCAAATCCTGTCTTACAAACTTACTAGAGTTCTTTGAGGGTGTAAACGGGCATGTGGACAGGGGTGAACCGGTGGACATTGTCTACTTGGATTTCCAAAAGGCTTTTGACAAAGTTCCTCACCAGAGACTGTTGAGAAAACTCAGCAATGAAGGGAATAAGAGGGGAAGTCCTCCCTATGGATTAAAAACTGGTTGAGAAACAGGAAACAAAGAGTGGGTGTAAATGGGAAGTTCTCACAATGGAGATGTTGGGAGTGGTGTCCCCAAGGATCCGTTTTGGGACCAGTGCTCTTTAACCTATTCATAAATGACCTGGAAGTAGGGGTGGGTAAGCGTGGTGGCCAAGTTTGCAGATGATACCAAATTATGTAGGGTGGTGAGAACCACAAAGGATTGCTAAGAGCTCCAAACGGACCTTTGATAAATTAGGGTGAGTGGGCTCAGAAATGGCAAATGCAGTTCAATGTAGCAAAATTTAAAAGTGATGCACATAGGGGCAAAATCCAAACTTCACATACTGCAGCTACAGGGAGGTCAGTGCTATCAGTCACAGACCAGGAAGGGATTTAAATCTTAGTTGATAGTTCCATGGGAATGTCAACTCAATGCATGGCAGCTGTAAAAAAGGCAAACTCTATGCTGGGGAGGGATCATTAGAAAAGGAATTGATAATAAAACTGCAAAGATTGTCATGCCCTTATATAAAGCAGTGAATGCGACGCTGCCTGAGTACTGTGTCCAGTTCTGGTCACGCGCATCTCAAAAAAAGGATATTGAGGAGATAGAAAAGTGCAGAGAAGGGCAACAAGGATGATTGAGGGACTGAGGCACGTTCCCGATGAGGAGCGGCTGCAGCGAGTGGGAGTCTTTCGTTTGGAGGCTGAGGGGGGATATGATTGAAGTCTACAAAATTATGCATGGGGTAGAAAATGTTGACAGAGAGAAATTTTTCTCTCTTTCTCACAATACTAGAACCAGGGGGCATTCATTGAAAATGCTGGGGGGAAGAATTAGGACTAATAAAAGGAAACACTTCTTCACGCAACGTGTGATTGGTGTTTGGAATATGCTGCCACAGGAGGTGGTGATGGCCACTAACCTGGATAGCTTTAAAAGGGGCTTGGACAGATTTATGGAGGAGAAGTCGATTTATGGCTACCAATCTTGATCCTCCTTGATCTGAGATTGCAAATGCCTTAACAGACAAGGTGATCGGGAGCAACAGCCGCAGAAGGCCATTGCGTTCACATCCTGCATGTGAGCTCCCAAAGTCACCTGGTGGGCCACTGAGAGTAGCAGAGAGCTGGACTAGATGGACTCTGGTCTAATCCAGCAGGCTCTTTCTTATGTTCTTATGTTCTTAATACTACTGCTGCTGCAGGGCATGAATCATTCCCTGGACTGATAAGCCCCACACACAATACGATACTATCAACCACATCTTTGCATAACAAGTTCCACCCAAACACTTACTGATTGGTTCCACACCCTGGGATATGGACAATATATACCCCAAACCTTCTGTTCTCTCTGGACACAGTGTGTAACAGACTTCCCTCTGTGATACACCTCTGAAGATGCCAGCCACAGATGCAGGCGAAATGTTAGGAACAAGATCCACCAGACCACGGCCACACAGACTGGAAAACCCACCAGAACCAGTTGAATCCAACTGCAAAAGCCTTCGACAATACATTAGATTACTTTTTCCTCCAAGAAAGAATTTTTATGAAACAGCATATTACCACAACTTACCATTGTTATGACCTTCACACAGCAGTTGTAAAAATCTAAACAGATCTTTAGTAAACTCATCATTCTGTAGTACTTTCTCACCTTGAAAATATACAGTACAATGAATTATGCAATCATCAGTCATTTTCAAAACATGCAGAACATATATTGTCTTCCAACAGCATCCTTCAAACTGAGTGACTTTAATAAAAAACAAATACTGTAAGCTGATTTACAGTAATTTTTTTTAAAAAAATGTATTGGAGAGAATGATAGAAAACAAACTATGAAACAGAAAAAGCAAAACCAAAATATTTAGCACTCCAAAGCATTCATGATCAAAACTACAGGACTAAAGATCTAATAGATAAATGGTTAGTCATTAATCAAACCATGCCTTAAATATGAAAGACACTTCTTTAATTAAGCATCAGATAGTTTCTCCAAGCTCAACACGCAACTGGCTGCAGACCATGAAACTAAACCTAATGGATGTCTGGGAAGATGCAATTAAAGAAGATTTCTTTCGGAATTTGCAACACACAATAGCATCAAAAGCTGTAAACCCAAACGTACCACGCTCACGCACGATGACTGTGGATCAAAGAAAAATAATAAGAATACAGGATAAGAAAGTCATAAATTGCATGTTTGTTTTTTAACTGTTTCTTTTGGAAATTAAAAAAAATTGTCAAATACTAGATTATTTATTAAGACTATCAATAAAGAAATCCATGTGATTATAAGACCTGGCTATTTTGATGTTAAGAGGAAAGAGAAGGAAATGTAATTAGAAGTTCCACATTTATTATACTTACGTGTTCCTTCTTCAGTAACCATTCCAAGGCCTTCTGCTTTATTTTGTCTTTCAAAGGCATTCAAGTCAAGAACACTTAACAAACAAACAAATGAACACATTCAGAAAGGATTGTTGAATTTAAGAGCAACAGAGTCCCTGAACTAATGCTAGTTTGCATTTGCCAGTAAACAAAGGATTCAGTCAACAGTTGCAAAGTTTCTTTACTTCGAAGACTAAAATCTTAGAAGCTGCTTTCTTAAATCTAATAATGTTGGATAATAATCCTTCTACTGCTGTTAGAGCAAGCTATATGGGGAGGTAAAAATGATCCTAAAATAATTTTTAAATTATCTAACCGCATCTCTCCCAGGAGGGAAAGTCACCTGATATTGCTCAAACTCGTCAGATTCAGAAGCTAAACAGGACCAGTACTTAGAAGGCAGACTTCCAAGGAAGAGTCTGCAGAAGAAGACAATAGCAAACTACCTCTGCCTTGAAAACCCCAATAGGGGTTGCTAAAAGTTGGCTGCAATTCGATGGGACTTCACATACACACAAATTCATCTCTCACCCAAATTCTAGGAAGTTGACCTATATTATTTAGCAAAAAGAATCTTCTGAACACCAAAAATCATCTCAAAAATTTTTCTTCTATACTGAGGCTGAATTTCTGGGACCTAGGAGAGTTAATAAACGTTTCCTTAAAATAGTATTCTAGCTTATTTCATTGTCTGGACAACAGGAACACAAGAATACAAACAATTGTGAATATATAAAATATAACTAAATATTATTTATCTGATTTGTGAAGGCAACTGAGGCCCTTTTATTGCATTGATTTGTTAGCAACTAAATACTCAGTTCTCTGTATAGCGAACCAGCAACAAAAACCCAAAAGGTAATGAATGGATAAGAATTTTTTTAAAAGCTTCTTTGGAATTTGGTATAAAAGCCTTTCGAAAGAAGAAGCTGTAAAGAAAAAGAGGTATGCACACACCAGTGATAGTACCCCAGACTGCTTGTTGAGCTATGAAAATTTGAGAGCAACTTGGCATTCTATGAAATAGTCTGGTCTGTCTGCCTGACGATTCAGCAGAGTTACTGGAAAACTAACATTTCTTTACCTGCAAGACTGCATTAAGCCAGAAAGGCTCTGAAAAAAGCCAGCATCTTTTTTCTCCTTCAGATAGTCCAACATTTTCTGAAAACAAAAGTTTGAGGAAAACATGCATTTAAAATGAACCCAGGATTTTTAGCGACACTTTTGGTAAGAACAGATTTTATATTTTCTCATATTCACAATGTTGTTGCCATTTTACCTAGCAACTTGGTATATTTAATTAATTAATTAATTAATTGGATTTATATCCCACCCTATCCCCAGAGTGCTCAACTGAGCATGAAAATATGCTGAAAGAACAATTGCTCACACATTTCTTCATTCAATTTCCTAAAAAGGCAAGTTGCTGTTAACAGTAACTTGTCAATGCTTCTAACAATAACACTTTAACATTTTTGACGCAATATGCATACACAGATAACTAGGTGACTGTTAAATATGGTTACCTGCTGAACAACGGAGTTACCTCCATTTAGAATAGCAATACCAAGTTTCAGGGTTTGAACTACCATGGTTCCCATTTCCCCTGTTAATCAAAAACACAGTAATTCAACTCTGAGTAAAGTAGCTCATGTTTTTGAATCTTTTCAGTCAGTACCACCAGACATCATATTTGTAAAAACAGTTCTGCTTTTGGCAAAAAGAAATCATTGCAAAACACAACTTCACTGAGTGCATACAGTCCCTGCCATATCTGGCTGATGACTCATTGAATTGGGGCTGTTAAGGTTGCCAGGTTGACCCTGGCAGGGAATGCTTGAAGTTGCCAGATGTAGGTTGGGAATCTCCTGGAGATTTGGGGATGCTGCCTGGGGAAAACAGGGATCTCTGTGGAGTAGAAAAGAGATCATCCTCCAAAGCACTATAGAGATCATCCCCCAAAGCACCCATTGTCCCAGCAGATTTGATCTCTGTAGTTTGGAGATGAACTGTAAATCTGGGGGGATCCCCAGGACCAACCTGGAGACTGGCATCCCATGATTACATCTGCAAGTTGATTTGGTCTCAGGAAGAAGTACATACTGGTATAGTAACTGCTAAATTAAAGCATGTGAGCTACTTTAATTTAAGCTACTATAGGATATCTTTGTACTTCATATTTTATAGTTTAGTATGTTTATAATGTGCTATCAACCAATCTGTACCGCAGGGATAGAAGATCAACCAAAACAATGCAGACAAAATACCTAATAATCCTTAATTTATTTACAGAAACATTACCTTTACTGGCACTAATCATCTGCAATACCATCTCAGCAGCACCACGTTCATGCAGTCGAGACTGTTGATAAAGAGTTTTTTGCTTTTCCATTTCTTTTTCCTGAGCATGAAAATATAAAGATTATTTAGTATTTCTTTCATCCTTAATATGTAACAGTACTGTGGCTAATATTTAAAAAACTTAAAAAGGAAAGAGACTCATTAAATTAAATCCAGTAAGACTAGCAATGGAATCCTATGTAGAAATACTTCAGTCTAAGCTCAATTACTCTGCATAGGATGGCATTGTAAACGAGATGTGAACTGGATTATCAATCAGATAATAAACTACTCTACTGTAGCAACATCTGTTAAACTTTGATTTTTATGAACAGATCTCCATAACATTTTTGTAAAAAGTTTCACTGATTATGGAAAATGTACATATCCATGTAGTTACTCATCTCAGATTATTTTCTTTCAGGAAGAGTTTGGACAGAATGTGTGTTTGTGAACAAGTTTTTTAACTAGTACTTGACAACACAGAAAAGAAAAAGAAAAATCACAAAAAGTAGTTGATAGTTGATAGTTCCATGGGAATGCCAACTCAGTGCATGGCAGCTGTGAAAAAGGCAAACTCTATGCTGGGGATAATTAGGAAAGGAATTGATCATAAAACTGCAAAGATTGTCATGCCCTTATATAAAGCAGTGGTGCGACTGCACTTGTAGTACTGTGTTCAGTTCTGTTCGCCACATCTCAAAAAGGATATTGAAAAGATAGAAAAAGTGCAGAGAAGGGCAACGAGGATGATTGAGGGATTGGAGCACCTTCCTTATGAGGAGAGGCTGCAGCATTTGAGACTCTTTATATGAAGTCTATAAAATTAGGCATGGGGTAGAAAAAGTTGACAGAGAGACATTTTTCTCTCTTTCTCACAATACTAGAACCAGGGGGCATTCATTGAAAATGCTCGGGGGAAGAATTAGGACAAATAAAAAAAACATTTTTTCACGTAACGTGTGATTGGTGTTTGGAATATGCTGCCACAGAAGGTGGTGATGGCCACTAACCTGGATAGCTTTAAAAAGGGCTTGGATAGATTTATGGAAGAGAAGTTGATCTATGGCTACCAATCTTGATCCTCCTTGATCTGAGATTGCAAATGCCTTAGCAGACCAGGTGACGGGAGCAGCAGCAGCAGGCCATTGCATTCACATCCTGCATATGAGCTCCCAAAGGCACCTGGTGGGCCACTGTGAGTAGCAGAGTGCTGGACTAGATGGACTCTGGTTTGATCCAGCAGGTTTGTTCTTATGTTCTTAGTATATTTACCATAAGGATTCCCATTTTCATCTGCACCAAGTGCTAACACAAAAAAACTACTTTCTATTCATATATTTATTGAATTTAGTATACCGCCCACCCCTGAAGGGCTCTGGGTGATGTACAAGATAATCAAACATTGACATCACAACAAACTACAAAACCTCTGATCCTCTGAAGATGCCAACCACAGATGCAGGTGAAACATTAGGAGAGAATGCTGCTAGAACACGGCCATACAGCCCGGAAACCACACAGCACCCCAACTACAAAACTGTTAATAAAGCTAAAAAAATGAGACTACAGAAGGTGATAAAATTCAGTCAGAGTCAATCAAACTTCTGGATCAACCACAAGGCAAGGCCCGCATAGAGCGAGTTGCAATAGCTGCCTCTGAAAACCTCGCTCAATAAGCGAGGTTTTCGAAAAACAGCATGTTCCCCACGGAGTGGTGCAAACCGCACCACCGGGAAGCCGCTGTTTTCCCCGTTGGCTCCACTCACCGTCTTGTGCAGCATCCCTCTGGAGAACTGCAGAGACCTGCCCACACTGCCCTGTGACCTCCAGAGGGATGTGCACAAGACGGTGAGTGGAGGGGTACCACCAAGAGGTGACTCCGGCTGCAGGAGAAATCAGGGCTGCGCGCACGCTAGCGTGCGAACAGTCCCTGAGCCTCCACCGGCATACTTCATGCTGGCGGAGGTGTGTTTCTGCACATGTGTGGAAAGGGCCATGGCTTCTGTCTCTCCTCAAGATCTCAAAAGCAGGGATCTACTGGCTCTCTCACTGCCAGCAGATTCCTGCCCAAGGTTTCAATATCATTGTCGTTGCTGCCTCGTTTACTAATATCTGGATCTTTATAGTCACTACTTATAATAATTATACTTTTCTCTATTCGGTCTTATTTTGATAACCTATTGCTTCAAAATCTCTAATCATCAGTCCGTTATTTTCAAATAATCTATCAAGGGTTTCCAATTGTCCAAAAATTTAGATGAATTATTTTCATTAAGTAATGAAGTGAGTTTAGCCATCTCCACCAACTCTTAACAACTACACCAACCATTCTTCTATTGTAAGTATAGCTGAAGTTTTCCAGTTTTGCACAATTTTGTGCATTCCTGCAGCTGCTGTCATATATAAAAACAAATATCAATTTCCCCCCAGATATCTATCCACAAGTTCTAACAGGAAAGCCTCAGTTTCATTTGTATATTTATTGTAAAAATCTTTTGAACTATTGAATGTATTAACCTCCAAAATTTCTTAGCTTTTCACGTCTACCACAAGTGGTAGAAAGTCCTTTCTTGATTATCACATTTCCAGCACTTTTTCAAAACATTTTATACATCTTTACCAATTTCTCTGGTGTCATATGCAATTGATACATCACTTTATAAAGTTCTCCTTCAGATTGGAATTAATGTAAATTTAAGTCCCCTTGATCACATATTCTCCCATTGTTCCAATTGGACATTATACCCAAAGTTAATAGTCCTTTTTGTCATGCATTCTTTTACTTGTTCTCCTTCTGCTTCAAATCTCAGCAATTTACTCACTTTAGCTATAACATGATCATCAGTTGTACATAGTTCCCTTTCAAATTCAACCATAATGTCATTGAAACTGCAATCTTTCATCTATAATGTATGACTTTCTCTCAAAACAACTATCATCACTACATTGACTCAATTGTTACGAGACTTTCAAATTGTAAGATAAAAGAACCATTTTAACAGATTCACCTCAAACGTCTTCTCTTTTTCTTCATCATCATCTTCATCATCTTCTCCACTTTGGCAGCTCTGTTTTTGATATGGGAGATAATTTAGGAAGATTTAGAATACTTACAAGGAAAGATTTTTTTTCGTTTTCACACCTGGCACCTCAATGGATTCACCCATGCATGTGCATAGTGCCAAGCCATTTTACTCTCTCTCTCTGACCTGTTGCACACAGGCCAATAAACATTGGTTAAGGACAGTAAAAAAGTTTTTTTTGGGGGGGGGGACTTCACATGGATCTCATCCCTAAAGTGAGTCTTCCCTGTGTTATTTTCCCCAAACCGCGTTTTTCAAGTATTGGACTATCCACAAGTCTTTTTTAAAATCCTGGGTTGCAGCCACTTTTGAGCGAATGGCAAGGCAGGAGGTGCTTTATTCAGCTGCACTTTCCTTTTTAAAAAAATCCCATCTCGCATCTGCGTAGTCACGCAGGCACAAAGGGTTGTATTGTGAGACATCAGCATGGCTGTGGGGGTTCATGAGTGCATGTCTGTGTAGCTATGCATCAGTGGGAGGTAAACAAAAAAATAGACACGCTTCCTTTCTAAGGCCTGGCAGCAACCTGGATTGTTTCTGTGGGCTCCAATCACTGCCTGCATGGATGAATGCAAATGTGGAAACAGGAAAGTGGGTTACTTTATCCTGACAGCAACCTGCTATACATTTGTTGTGTGGAAAGAGCCTGTCATGCACGTGCACGCGCGCGCACGCGCGAGCGCACACACACACGCACACACACATACATGTTCTTCTCCCATACACAGTAGAAATACCAGTAGTTTTGTTTTATTTATATGAAATGAAAATAAATTTTTGGAATTTCTATTAAATAGACAAAAGGGAAGACCAGAAGAGGAATAAATCTGTCAACTCTTTCTGATTCCCCCAGTTTTACTAGCAATATAAAAACTTAATTCTCCTGTTCCAACATCCCTCTCTGGAAATATAATAGGAACAGAAGTAGCATGAGAAAGTTTTTAGATAACTAAGATCAGCAATTTTTCATTTTTCTGTAACTCATTTTTTTGCCACCCGAGGGCGGGAACCATTCCCACTCCAAGTCCCCCGATTCCCCAATAACCACACCACACTCTTGTCTGTATCTTCCAACTAACCTGCATTTTGGGTTCTGTTCATCTAAATTATTCCACAGCATTCTAATTTCCATGGCAATAAAGTTCATTCAATTTGGGTATATTTATTTGGCTCTGATACCATAATTTTAATCATTGTTTTTCAATGCACCCTCTTAAATTTGAGGTTTACTTTGAGGCCTACACCAACTATATTCACCCACAGGAAGCCCTTAATCAGATTATCATCATGTTATTACTAATCAGTAGACTGTCAACAAATATATGTTAAGATGGGACCTTGATAGGGATAGGAATTTGGAAAAATTCCTCCTGATCTCCCATTCCAGTTTACTATAGTAAAATTAGCGGCTTGAACAAGCCAGCTTCTCTACTCACTGTATTTTCCTTTTTCATAGAATGCACATCATACTGGAGTTATTGTATATGTGGAGGTTTCTCAAGTAAGTACAAGCTACTTGCTTATCTGTATGTGATCTGATTTTGTTGCCTTTGTAAATGGTGAGGACATCCACTACTGGCCAAAGTAATAATGATAACAACAGCATGAATAGCCCACACTAGCTTTGAGCTCTTTATTGCTCAGAAACTAAGCAGGGTCAGCCATAATTAGGTATTTGGATGGAAGACCACCAAGGAAGACCTGGATTACTATGCAGAGGAATGTAATGGCAAATCATCTCTACCTGTCTCTTGATGGCACTTAACTGATTATTAAATAATGATATTAGAGGCCCATTCTAGTACACTATGTGTTCCCCAAAATGCTGGAGTCTGCTCATTTTAGAATGGGGAATCAATGAGGGAAGACCTTGCATAGCAAGAGGCCAAATAACTATTATGAGATCTTTTCCACTAGCATTTATGGATATGGTTTCAGAAGGAAATCCACGGAAAGCAGAAGTTAATGATTTTATTAGAAAAACTAAAATAATAACTGTACAATCACACAATGATAACACACAAAGAGAATTCACACAGATACGGGGTATAAGGCAGTGCTGGAAAATGTATTAACCAGACAGCGAGCACTCCAGGAAAATACAGAATACCTTGTGCCAGGTGAACAGGCTAGTTATAGGGAAAATCAGGTCCTCAAACAATGCTAAGTGACCCAGGACAAAGGCAACTCTTGTTTTCTGGGGGAGAACAAGAGGGGACACTTAGATTTAATATTCTAAGCCCAGGGAGTACCCAAAGATTATTAGATTTTGGGGTGGAACTGATGTCATTACAGCTCCAGGACAATGCCAGTGCAGATGAAGGTTGTCTTTTGGAGAGGTAAATCAGGAAACTAGAAGATGAGATTAGTCTGTTGGACAATGACTGGAAGGAAGTCTTGATAACATTAAGTTGCCTATCTGCATATGTAACCCCCATGCTCAGAATGAGTTGACCCAGTAAGGGGTGGCGACTCAGAGCAGCACGAGGCAGCAGACCTCATGTAGTTGGAGGAGACAAGGCTACCAGACCTTGATTTCTATAAGCCCTTAACACCTTGTTAAGGTAAACTGCAATATTGTTGGGAACTACTGGGAGGGTAGTTGTTTATTTTTGCTATGTTGTAAATGTTGGAGTTTATTGTTTCAGGGTTTCTTTTTGTGGTTGTAATGGGTGAGAGTTCTCCTGGAAACCTTCATCATGTTGAATCCTGTTCATCAAGCCCTTGGAGTCTTCAGGAGCCAACCCACTTGCAAAGAAGAATTGGACTTGGCAGTATTAGTAGACTGTAAATATAAGGACTTGAAAATGCAACCTGAACAGGACCTTGAAATGTGATGTTAAATGTTGATGTTATATGTTATGTGTTAAGAAAGTAAACCATTTTGTTTTTAAAAATTGTTGCTGCAAACTCTGCCCCACAGAACCCACAAGCAGAGGTTACACATATGTTCTGCAATGGAGGTGGGAACTGGTTTTCCCAGGGTGGAGGCTTTGCCTCTTCTGAATGGCTTTAGAAAGGTGAGGTGGGCTATCTGTAAGTTAATGCTTCCAGGAGATCTTGCCCAAACAGGTTTCTGCCTTAGCGGTCACACTGAGCAAGTGCTGCAATAGAAAGAATCCATCTTGGCACCATATTGCTAGACCACCTTCAAGGTTGGGAGCATAGGTAGAGAAACTGCTGACCTGAAAACAGGTCTCCCCCATGCACCATGGGTCTATATGGTAGCATGTGGGCACAGGATATGTACATGGAAAAAGGAAGAAAATTTTTAACTCATGTGTGCACATTCAGGCACAGTGTTGGGCAAATATAGGAATGCAAGCTCACATTCCTTAATTGAGTACATGGGAAGCAAACACAGGTCTCCTTCTCTGTCATAGTTTGCTGTGTTGAACTTTTGTACGTAGGGTGCAAGACCCTGTTACACCCTTTGCATATCTCTCTACCTACAAGTGACTGACTCAAGCCCCAGAACAAATTATTCTTATAATAAGGAATTGTACTTATTATTTCAAAAAAAAATAGCAGTACACTTTACATAGAGAAGATCATACTGGTAGTTTCAATTTAGGATTTCCTGAAAAGCCTTAAAAGTATAGAATTACCTGATGTTCTACCCCAAATTTAGGTTCAAAATTTTGCAGCAATATGGGGCAACCTGCACAGATCTTGTATAATAGCAACTGTAAGGGTTCCTGATTTAGACTGGGGCCATGGACTAGGATGGTGGGCTTAACCCTTTATGTAACTTCAATCAGCCAGTCCCAGAGTCCTTATTTGACATGAAGGAAGAACTACAGACTACTGTATAGACAAAAAGGAGCTTTTGAAAGCAAGCTGAAGTCAGGAAAAAATGTGCAGGGGGAATAATTAAAAACTCTTCCTTTTATATCATGGTCCCAATTGAATCCCACTAACTCCATGGCTATTATTCACCATTTTAAAAAATCAAAAGAAGTATGTCAAATGAAGGACAGATTTAAAATATTATAGAGATATGTAACAAAAATGGAGATCTGAAAATAATTGTTTTAAGGTGGATTTTGAAATTAGATACATACCTTTGCCATCATTGCTGAATACGCGGTATACAAAGGGTCATTATCCAATTTGCTGTAAGAAAGGTGAATTATTAAAACCGTTTCTAAAGAAAACTTAGACGTCACCAGTTCCATGGATCAATAAAGCAGAGTGACTTTCAACTTCCTGCAAATCATGATCCCATCTTACAAGCCTATAAGTCTAGGAACTATACTGGGTTCATTGTTAAAGCAGACATTTACAATTGAATAACAAATCCGTCGACTTGTACGAAAATAATTTATTTTTCCTCTATTGTGCCCAAGAAGTGCTTACAAGCTACCAGAGATTTCAGCCAGGGTTTTTCTATAGCTCTGATGATTATCTATGATTTTAGCAGGCACTAAATCGATTTTCAACAATATCTGAAAATTCTAATTAACTATAATGCTCTCTCATTGTTCTGTTAAGTGGATTTTCTTTTTGAGAAAGCTACAATCTGTATTAAAGAGGCATAAGTTTTAAAGTTTTAACTTCTCTTTTCTCTTTACTCTTTTTTTAAGATCAACAGTCTAGTAAAATGAAATGATAATGCTTATGCCAACCAACAACACACTGGGAAAATACTAAAACAAGTTGACAATAAAAATAGAGATCTCTAATGTCATCTCCAGCACTACAGGAACTTCTAAGAAGCTCCTTATACAGTAGGTACAAATGCACATGCCTGGGTTCTAAAGGCTTGTGCTTAACCTTTTCCTTTTTCAAACCAAGCCACCAGTACCCTCCCCCAGCTTTTCCCTTCATCGGATTTGCACAAGCAAACTTGAGTTCTGAACTCTATTCCAATGATGTGATGCTTCACTTGCCTGTGGGGGCAGACTGGTGGGAGGATTTTGGCTCAGAAGCCTTCTTCCAGGTCTGTCCCTCCTCTTTTAAGGCCACATGGTTGCCTAACTGCCCTCAGTTTGGCTTAGGCCCTCGTTGTTGCTCAAATTCCTAAGTAATCAGGAGGCTTCGGAGTGTGCTGTTCATGAGCATGGCGACAACAGCAGAGGCAACCAACAGTATTGGGCACATCACAGTGGTTGTGAAGAAGAACTGCTATTCAACAGTGTAAAGAACTTGGCATCTTAGGTTTAGGTACTAGGTGTTGCTAGGACCTGGCCAATGTAAAAGAATTGGGGAATCGCTAATTGCTTACAGCTGATGTTATTCATTGATCAAGCTTTGTGAAGCTTTGAAAACACATCTAAAAATTTTAAAACCCAGGAAAACTTTATATTGCTAACATTGGCAAGAAGAGCTGAGTTCAATCATGTATCTTATCCAGTAAAAGGCAGGCGGACGCGATGAATGCAGAGCAAATATCCCAGGAGATCTTCACAAAATGGCAGGTGCAACAGAGCAGGCAAGCGGCGAATCGCAGGCAGGGGAAAATGAAAGTAAGATTTAAGACAGGTGGGGAAAATAACACACACAGATGTGAGAGGTAAAATGTTGCTTTTACATATAACAAAGAGATGCTACTTTTATAAACATAAGTATACACGGGACAATGACAATGATTGCCTTATAAGTTATAAAAGAAGGTATCTTTAGGTGTTTTCATAAGGTGTAAGACTATATTAAGTTATCTACACACATAAACATATTTTAGTGCACAAATATGGGATTTAGAAGTCACAAAGAATATACCCTTCACAGAATCACAAGATTTGGTAGGTGAACTCTGAATATAAAGTTCATGTATAGTATCTACACTTGAATATAATGAGGTTGAAAGCCTGTTAAGTTGGATGGAATCCAAAGAGAGATGGGAGTATGATGCTTAGTATATTCCATTTGACTTGTGTATTTCTTATCATATCCCAATTAAAAGCACACCTGCTTTAAAATAATGAGCTAGCAGAAGAAGAAAGGTCAAGGGTTAGAGGGGAATAATAGGTGATGTGGTGATGTAGTAGTTTATAATCATGTTTGTATATTTGAATGCTTTCTTATTGTAGCTAAATAATGAAACTTAAAGAATATGTTAATCACTCATGTTCAATATATGTATCCTAATGCTTCATGTGTAATGAATCCTGCTATAAATGTTATTCTCTCAGTTTAAAGTGTAAAATAGCTAAAACAGCTTGCTTCTCTAGATCCTAATCAGTAGGTGCTATTAAACAGAAACTCCATTCAGAAGCTTCTTAAAGCCTCTAGCTAAAGTATTTTTCTAAGATGCTTCTGAAGCTTGGTTTCAATAGTCATAAATAATAAGGGAACATGAGTTCTTGTGCCAAACAGACACCTGCTGTTAAGAGGGCCCCTAGCAAGCTTGGGATAGTGTCTTCAAAGCAGGGGAGTGGGTCAAGAAAACCTAGATTCTTGTGCCAAGAAGCACCCGCTTATAGGAGGCTAAGATCCTGTGCCAAGATAGAAGGCCTTTGGATGAAGGGGTAAAATATGATGGTGTCTTCACAGTAAGATAAGGGAACCAAAGACGTGGCAGGTGCATCCAGAGGGCATCCAGAGGAAGGATATATATCATGAAGATATATATCATGATGACACGGCATGGATATATATCATGAAGGCACTACCGAAGGGTTGACAGTTAAGAAGAACCAAATATTAATTACAGGAAATGACCATATAGAGATGTATTAATTGGAGGAGATACCACCTGGTATATGACATAGTATGACTAGATGAATTGTAATAGGCTATGGCCCTCATCTCCTAGCCAATGGAGTAGGCACCCGATCTTGCAGGACCGTAAACCAATAAAAGGTTTGTTATCTGCTTCACCAACTTTGTCCAGATTATTTTGAGGGTCCTTGGACCCACGTTTCTAACAGATGGTGCATTGGCCGGGAATCCAGTCATCGTGCGCATCTTGGGCTAGCGACTGAGAGAGGAAGACGCGTCCTGCTGAAGTTTAGCAGTCCTCAACTCAGCGCTGGGGCCTGATGCCACGCACTGACTAGATCTCTTGAGGCCATGGACTTGGTGAACCAGCCATAGGAAAGGTGGTAGTGGGCACACCACCAGGCAACACTGTGCACAGTCCAAGGTAAGAAAACAGATACCACAGGTATATGCCAGTATTACCTTGGTGGTGGGGGTCTATAATGGCAGCAGAAGTGTATGCATGGTGAGCTAGCTTCTGGTTATCCACTATGGAGAGTAGGATGTCTGTAGCTAAGGGAAAGAGGGAGGAAAATCTTTCGCCTTTAGACATACCTGCTGGGAGCCCATTAGAATGCATGCTAAAATCCTGGGAGGATTGTATTACTAGTACTAGGGATAAAGATAAGAACAAAATGATACAATATTGTTGTTCTGAATGGCCAAAGGAGGAAAAGCAAAGAGCAAGGCTCATGATGACCATATTAGATGAGATAGTTAAAAGGAGAACAGAAAAAGAAGAACAGCAAGGATGAGGAAGGGGGATAACAAGGGAAAATTGGTAGGCAGGAAGAGCAAGGGGACCCAGGGGAAGAGGAATAAGTAGGAGTCCAAATCCAGGGCCAGGAGGGAAGGAATGGAGCCCAGTTCAGATGAATAGGGGCAGGTAGGAAAATTCAAGATCACAAAAAGTAGGTAGAGGGGGCAGTTTCTCCAAGATGCAGCAGGAAGCTGAGAGTTTTAAGGAGAATCTGTTTTGCCTCAGAGAAGGACAGACAGAGGTAGAAGAGTGAGGCTAATGTTGGCTCAAAGGAGCAGATAGAATTTGTGGGTGAACCAGAGGGGTTTCTGAAGGAGGTAGTGACCCAGATCACTATCAGTTACTGAACTTCCAAGGAAGTCAGGGGTTAAGAGTTTTGAAAAACAAAATTGCAATATGTGGAAAGGGAAGAAAAATATTTGGGACATTTAATAACATAAGGAGGAAAAAGGAGGATAAACCCAGAAAGGATGGGGGAATTGTTAAACTACCATTGCCAAAAACAAAGAAGGAGTTAAGAAAATTTTGGGGTTTAATTGGGTATTGTAGAGACTCATTTGTTAAAAAAAAAAAACTAAGAGTATCTATGCTAAACTAGTAGAGAATGAATCCAAGGAGGGAGACAGAAAGAGAGAGATGCAAAGGGAAAGAGAGTGGGAGATGCAAGGCTGGGAGAGAAGAGAGAAACGGACGAAAAAGCAAGGGCTACTAGGAAGGGAAGGAGGAATGGAAGACAGGTTTACATCAAGACATTAATGTAGTAAATAAGTCTGAGGTCAGAGGGACCAAGAGGGCTTATTGTTTTAAAAGATATGGATTAAATAGGAGGTTCCATTGAGAAAGGAACCTATAAACCTAGAAATTATAGTTTAATAATTTAGTTAAGGTATAAAATTAGAGGTTTAGATGGCTAGCAATGAGTGCAAAAAGATTATTGTATTTAAAGTTTTCTTTTGTAAGTTCAGCTAATTTGCAAGGATCTTTTATTTTAGGAAAATAATTATTTTTTATAAAAAAGATTAAACAGGCTATTTGAAGTAAAAAAATACTTTTAGAGCAATATTTTTAAAGAAGTAAAAAACCACACCTGTGGTTCGAGAGAGAGAGGCTTTTAGCTGCTTGCAGGATTAGGGGAAAAGGAGAAAGGGGAGCTGTAGCTGCTCCCATACAAGAGAGTGTGAAAGTTTATGTTTGAGAGACTAGAGGCATAGAAAAGCACAAAAGGTTTTTAGAAATTAAGAGAAATTAAAAGAAATTAAGAAATGTAGAAAAACAAGAAAGGTAAAATTAACCTCTATAATTTTGGAAAACATCAGTATGCGGGGTAAAAGAGGAGGGGGTGAGAGTAGTTTGGATAACAGGGAAAAATAATGGGGAGGGGAGTTAAAATGTTAAATATTTTTTAAAAAAGGTATAAATGTCTTTTAAGGTAACAAAAGTGTAGTTTAAGTAAATTGAAGCAATTACATGAGAGAGGGAGTTAAATTAGTCAGTTTCCTTAATGTAATGAGATGTTTTAGCAATATTTTAAAAAAGGCATAATAGTTTTGAGGAATTTTAAAGAATAAACCTAGTGTTTTTAAAGTGATGTAGCTGAGTATCCAGCTTCCAAAGAGCTAAAAATTCCAGACAGAGGTTTTAGTATCAGGAACCATTTTTTAATAGCTGTAAGAAAGAAAGGAAAAATTGGAGCACATATTTGCATCTTTTAAAATTTCAAAATTTCAAACTTAAATTGAAAAGTAAAGCCTCCAGGAACCAATGCAGTATTTCTTGGTAGGCTCTCTGTTTCCAAATTGCTTAGAGAGAAAAAGCTTCTTTGAGTTATGCAAGCAGTAAAATGGGATGGCAGGCTGCATGCCTGGAGGAGAGATAACGGATTAACCCTTTACTAACTGAGAGGAAGGGCAATCTTTTAGTTTGCCAGCTCCACTTAGCAAAGGGAGTAAAAGGCAATCTGGTTCAAGCAATTATTTTCCTTATTTAAGTTGTGTGTATGTTAAAACAGGGACACGAAAGTGATTGAGGGATTGGAGCACTCTCCTTATAAGGAGAAGCTGCAGTTTGAGATTTTTTTTAGTTTAGAGGAGGATGCATAAGAGGGAATGTGATTTAATTTTTAAAAAAAATAAAACTATGCATGGAATAGAAAATGTTGACAGAGAGAAATTGTTCTCTCTTTCTCATGGTACTAAAAACAGGGATACATTGAAACAAAGGGAGATTAGGATTAATGAAAGGAAACAATTCACACAATGTGTGATGGATGTTTAAAATATGCTGCCATGGGAGGTGGTGATAGCCTGTTTAGTTTTGAAAGGGGCTTGGACAGATTTATGGAGGAGAAGTCCATTTATGGCTACCAATCTTGATCCTTCTTGATCTGAGGTTGCAAATGCCTTGGCGGACCAGGTGCTTGAGAGCAAGAGCGGCAGCAGAGGGCCACTGCTTTCACATCTTGCATGTAAGCTCCCAAAGGCACCTGGTGGGCCACTGTAAGTAGCAAAGTGCTGGACTAAATAGACTTTGGTCTAATCCAGCAAGTTTTTAAAAATGTTCTTATGTTTTATGTTATAAGTGTATTGTATTTTTGTTAAAAATTACAGAGGAAGAGGAGGAGGGGGCCGGTAGAATACTGCCAAATAAAGGTGTGTAGTGTTAATCCAGCCCCTATATGTTAAACTGTACACTGGGTTAGAGTGAATAAGAAAAGTTATTCAGAATTTTATTAAAAGACAAATGAGTATTGGATTTCCATAATGGGAAAAAGCTCTTCCACTTGTGGGTGTATGTTCACAAGGGAATGGCAGCGGGAGTATTAACCCACAAGCATGGGGGGGAAGTAGAATGCCACATTGCATTTCTTTCTAAAATCTTGGACTCTGTGGACAGGGCTGGCCTCGCTATGCGCAAGCTGGTGCAGCAATGGCTTACATAGTCCAAGAGAAAACAGAAATTACCCCACATCAAGTGAGAATACTGTTGATACAAACTGCCAGATTTATGGCAGATGCTTGGTTGCTCAAGTGAGGCTGTGTTACTGGAACAATCTAAATTAGTGTAAAACACGGCCTCACGAGTAAATCCAGCATCTTATCATTCAACAGAGGGGGAGGTAGAAGCTGAAATTGAGCATAATGTTTAAAGTTGCTGAAATGGGACTTCAAAGAAAATCCCATAAAAGGGGGAGTTAATTTATATATGGGTTATCTAAGATGGCTAAAATGAAATGGGAATATGAACGTTTAATTTTTGGAAAAATTATGGGGGGAGAGGGGCTTCTCAGAAGAAGAAGATCCCTAGCACATACGTACCGTAGTTAAAGATTGAAAGCTTTCAGGACAAATGGCAATATTATATGTTAAGGGATGTTAAACAAGTAACTCTGAAATTTACAGAGATGTATAATTAAGCTGCCCAGCTGAGTGAAAAACGAAACTGCTCTGGAATCGGGTGTGGCATTGTAAGTAAGTTGGTACAGCAGTAGCCTGTTTGGTGCCGCATGGGATAAGCCTATAGGGGAAACAGTATGTTAGAAAACAACAATAAATGTTTTGATGGAGTTTTATAATGAGAAATAGGGTAGATAATTGTGTAAGAATTATAAAAGTTGTGAGTAAAGGGGAAAAGGATTTGTGTTATTGTAGAAAAAGGAATTTGTTAAAAAGTGTGTTTTTATAAAATGTATTAAATATTTGAAGCTCTTTAAAAGTAATATAAGGGAAAAGATTCAAGGGGTATGTAGTTATAAACTATATGTAATTAAGAAGTTGGGGAAAAGTAGAAATTGGAATGTGGTTAACCAAAGCCTTAGCCAGAGAAGTGTTGTAGTTTACCTATGAGGAAGCAAATGTTATGGTCACAATGATTAAGTAAAACCTGGCCATAGAAACAAGTTTGCCTTGGATGAAAGTCTTTCTTTTAGCTTATTCAGAGGGTTTGTTCACGATGTCCCAAGGATGTCTTATTTTGGTTGTGCATAAGAGACCCTTACGATTATAAAAAAAAGCAAACATACCAAGCATAGTGATCTGTTTTACAAAGATCCTGGTTTTTAAAGCAACAGACTCTCATGGGGGAAATCAATATTATAACAGGGCCTATATAACTTTGAATACAGTCCAGTTACCTTCTTTCAGTGAGAGCATTTCGACTAAAATGAAGAATAATTTGATGGAGAGGGTCAGGATGTTTTTCAGCTTCATCCTCTTCCTCCTCACTTTTTTTTGAGGGGGTCTGTGGAAGAATGAAATTGGAATGCATTATAAATAAAACATTATGAATAGTGAAAGAAACAATATCCTTGAGTGCATGTTTTAACTTCTAATATCATGAGTGAATATTTCAACTTTTAAAACATTTGATTAAAAAATCTTTTTGCAATGTCTATATACTTTAGAGTGTATAATGTATGGAACACATCACCATTGTATTAATAAGAATTCTGAACACCTAATTTATCATTCTGCATTACTATCAACTTATTTCTTTTTGTTCCTCATATGAACCTTTTCTGAAAATTTATTAAGGTTGCAAATATTTTCGTAAGTGTCTGTACTTTTTGCAGAACATTTAATACAACTTTCTTACATAAATATACTTTTTAAATTTTTTTTGAATTATATCTAAAACCAGAACTAGCGATTAACAACGCCCAGTTCTAATTAGCTGAAATTTACTCTTTTTTTCAAGACATTTATTAGCTCTTTTGGTTGATTTTTTTCATTTATGCCACAAACTAATGATGTCATTCTGTGACAAGGCCTAAATGTATCTGCACTTGCTGTGACCTTAACAGCATGGATTTGACCTTTCTCATCAACCTCATAGAGTTCTCCAAGATTCATGGTGGCTGAGAAGGCCCAGACAAGCTGTACAAATAAAGCACCCTTTGAAGTTCTGGATGCTCTCTAACATACCCCATAGCACATCCCTATAAAAGAATACATTTTAAATTTCTGAAAACCCACTGACAACGAAAGGCTTGAGCTTTCTAAATCAGCATTAAGCCTAGAGTTGCCAACCTCCAGACGGGATCTGAAGATCTCCCACAATTACAAACCATCTCCAGTATACAAAGATCAATCCCCCTGAAGGTAATAGCTACTTTAGAGAGTGAAATCTATAACATTATACTCCACTGAGGTCCTTCCCTTCCTACGCTCCAACCTCATATCTTCAGGAATTTCCCAACCTGGAAATAGAATTAATAGAACAGTGCCTGAGAGGGGGGTGAAAATGAGATCAAAAGGGATAAATGAAATACACTATAAAAGCTTTGGTGATTAATATAAAGTGTCGTCTATAAAAAGTAAGGTGCCGGCTTCAAAAGTCCTCCAATTATAAAAGAAGGAATGGCAACATCATTGCTGAATAAGGTCTTACAGATTTACATTTCATTAAAATACCATTTATCAGAATATCAAGAAGGCAAAAATAACTTGAATAAATGCTCAGAGTGTTAAATTAAATGGAGGATTATGCAGTAATCAAAATTCAAAAGCACAAAGAAGCATTTATTGTGTTAATTCTTCAAATAAATTTTACTTAAAACACTGGATGTCCAAACTGAACGAAACAGAACAATGATCCATTTCAGTTCAATCCTATTTCTAAACAAGATGCTTCAAATTGTGGCATATGCTATGACTGTGCACAGTGTATAAAGCTGTGTTGTAGTGTACAGATTGGAACAATCTTTTTCTGATCCTAGCAGATAAACAGCTTGTGCTCTATGAATTTTAAAACTTGTTAACTTTGGCACAGAAAAGCTATACATATTTAGCAATATAGATATATTTGTAATAGTAGCATGAATTAATGTGGGCATTTCAAACTGAGCCCAGTTATTTCTGTACTTACAGCCAAATCCTGAATTAGTTTCTCCTCAAATGAATATTCCTCTGTTTCTATCCAATATTTCTGATAACCATGGAGGAACAGGTTAATAGAACGGTGCCTGAGAGGGGGGTGAAAGCGAGATCAAGAGGGATAAAGGAAATACGCTAGAAAAGCTTAGGAGGTTAATGATTAGTAAGCATATGGATTTTGTACAATTTTGTTCCTCTGATTGGTCAGTAAATATTCAGAATAAATTGTCAATTTTCCTAATATTGTGAGATGTTAATACACATAAATCATTTTATGATTTAATTTAATTTATGATTTTATTTAATCATTTAGCACAATACCACTGTGAGTAATTGTAGTGTAACAGTTAAAATGTTGGTCTAGGATCTAAAATGTTGGACAGGATCTCAGGTTTGAATCCCTACTCTGTCATGGAAGTTTGCTGGGTGACCTTACACAGGAACTCACCCAGGGTGAAGAACGGCAAACAAGTTCACAGATAAAGAAATGAAATAAATATTCTACCTCACAGTGGTTTTGTGAAGATAAAATGGAGACATGGGCTCATTCCGCACATGCAGAATAATGCACTTTCAAACTGCTTTCAGTGCTCTTTAAAGCTGTGCGGAATAGCAAAATCCACTTGCAAACAGTTGTGAAAGTGGTTTGAAAATGAATTATTTTGCGTGTGCGGAAGGGGCCATGGAGAATATTGCATGCATTTTGAGTCCCCACTGTGGTGAAAGATTGGGTATAAGTGAAGTAAATACATAAATTAAAAAACACAAATATAAGATTGTGCTGTAACAACATTCACACATTAACATTTTACCATCCTATACATAACATGAAATTCAAAGGTTGTCAAAGCAGTCACCTTCATATTCTTTTCTGGGGTGAGCACTTCAAAAAATTTCATATTACTTTCGGATCCAGGTTTTGGGTAGATCATTATCTTAATTTTTCAGAAGTGATGTTTCTGGGTTGGGGGGGGGGAATTCGGGAATTTTTTCAGGTCTCAAAAATTTAAGACCGTTATTTTCATCATTTCCTCCCACCCCCCACCCCCAAACAGAGGCAGCAAGAGAAGAGAGAGAAATCTGCCCAGAAACCTGGAGCAATCTTGAACCAGTGCCTGGAGGAAGTTTTGGAGTGAATGTGAGCTAATAACCGGAATTTTAATTCTGACGTGACAGAAGTCCTATAGGTGGGTCTAAGGGCCATATCACTCCAGTCTTGGCCTATTTATACCAGCTTGCAATCTTTTTCTGGGCACAATTCAAGCTGTCCTTCTTTCCCTTCCCCCCACCCCTTTTTGCTGTTTAAGATGTTAAATATAATACCAGTCAAATTTCCAAACTCTGGTTTGATGTGTTATTTGCCGGGGAAGGGTCTACACCATCTGCACGCAACTGAAGTTTCTGAAAACGCAGCCATATGTGGAGCACATTGCAATAGTCTAATCTAGATGTTATTAGGACAGGCACCCCAGTGGCTAGATCTTTTCTACCAGGAAAAGCTGGTAAAAGGCACTCTTGGCCACAGCTACCACCTCCTTATCCAGCATTAGACTTGATCCCAAGAGCACCCTCAGAATATGGACCTTTGAAGAAAGGGAGTAAAAAAGCGTCTAGAATGGGTGACACCTTAAATCCCAGTTCAAACCCACCTATACGACTTCTGTCATGTCAGAATTAAAATTCAGGTTATTAGCCCACATTCACTCCAAAACTTCTTCCAGGCACCGGTTCAAGGTTTCTCCAGGTTCCTGGACAGATTTCTCTCTCCTCTCTTTCTACCTCTGTTTGGGGAAATGGGAAAAAATGACAAAAATAATGGTTTGGTATTTCTTCAGTGATCCCTACATCCTGCCTAACATTTTAATTTTCGTTTTTATGTTGTTGTGTATGTATTTTATCTCTGGCTTTAATTGTTGTAATTATGTGTTTTTGTTGGTTTTAATGGTTTTTAAGATGTGATTTTATTATGTATGTTTATATAGTTTTATTGATTTGTATAAATGTTCTAAATGCTGTTTTAATGTTTTAAACGTTTTAGCATTTGGATGTTCACCATCTTGAGGATCTTGAGGATGCTAATTGGGTGGAAAAGTGGCACAGAAATCTTTTAAATAAAATAAATTCTGTATATTTTTAATTAGCCTTCATGTTAGTTCTTATGAGAACAGAAAGGTGGGGTATAAATTCTGTAAAATAAAATAAACAAACTTCTCTCAATTGGCTTTCAGTTATGTGTCCAATTCACAACCATGTTTCCAAGCCCCTTTTTGCTGGTTGGCTTGGCTTGTATCTTCCAGAATGATGGTGCTTTGTTTCAACACCTGGGCTTCCTACCTAAAACCTGTCTTTCAATTTGTCATTCCCTGTGCAAGCAGATTTTGGCAACATGTGCTGTACTGTAGGAAACATACAATGTCTGACCTATTTGTATCAAGATGAACAGCCAGTTTATTTGCAAACTTATTGTCTCAGATTCTTCCTAACTACTACAGATCAGAAATTCTGAAACTGTAAGAAATGTATAATTATATTTACTGTACAGGGTCCCAAGGTTTTAAATGTAGTTTTAATGTGTAGTTCAGTACTTCATAAAGGCTGAACTTCAGCAAATAGAACTCAGATGGGGGTCATTTTTAGTGCACACTGCACACCAATTATGTCTTTCCCATTTGATATTGCAAATAAGAAATTATTAATTCATTGATGTCTTGCATTTCACTGTTTGAATTCATCTTTGAAAACTGACCAATCAGAATCACTTATGAAATTGTACAAACTCATTTAATGGCATCATATTATGTCTGGGAAAGGAGTAAGTGTGTGCATAAGGAAGAGGCTCGCCATTACATTACCGTCAATGTGAGTATGAGCCTGTCATATTGAGTTTTTTGATGTACTTTATCCAGCCATACACGTTGAAAGGTGCTCAGGAAGAAATTGCTATTTTTGTGTCTGAAGAAAAGCATATAAGTTTTAACTAACAATAAATGCACAATAAAATACACACAAGGTCTGAAATTGTAAACTATTTCAGAATCACCACCACATTCTGCCCTGGTGTATAATGTTGTATGAACATAAAAATCAACAAGGAAATTTTTCTGTGTAGGTGCAATGCTCAAAACGCCAAATGCAAATTCAAGAACTTATATATAATCATAACAGAAAACACAGGGAACAATCCATCTGAGGAGTATCATATGCAACCCCTATTGTCTGCAACCCCCATTGCCAACAAGAATCTTTATGTAGAGTTCCTTGTATCATAAGTAGCATCTGAAATTTCATTTGTATACAACACAGTTCACAATCCATATTATTATATGCTGTGTGGAATAGTGGTTAGAGTGTTGGACCAACCCCAGGGAAACCCAGGTTCCAATCACACTCAGACATGATGTAATCTTGGGTTATCTTCCTCTTTCTAACCAACATACTTCATAGGGTTGTTGTGAGGTTACAGTGGAGAACAGGAGAATTATGTATGCCACCCTGAGGAAGAGTGGGATAAAGTAATATAATAAAAATAGATAATCACTGAAGTGGCAATCCTTATTTTACAATACTATTTAAATGTTAACATAAAATAAAGAGTGAGCCCTTTACTTAACACTCAAAGCTGCTTCAGGTATTGGAACCACAGGAAAGGACAACTGGTATGACCACTATCACTGCCCAGAGGCATATGGGGGGCAAGTGAAGCCCAGGGACAAAAAGTTCTCCGGACGCTCCCCATTGGTTGCGTAGTCCCACCCCCACATTGCGTAACCCCGCCCCCTGCACATCCCTGCTGCCGGCTCCTGCTCTCCCCAGGGCCTGGGGATGGCAGAAGTCTGCCTGCACGGACCCTGGGAGGGTGGAGCAGAGGCATATCTAGGGAAAATGGAGCCTGCAGCATAATCTGAGTTTTCAGCCCCCCTCGCTCCATTTTCCCTAGATACAGTAGAGGGGGGAGAGAAATCAATCCATCTGCCGATCTCACAGAGGAGTGCCCAAGTCTACTGCTTGGGAAGGCTGGAAGGGGTCCAGGTCTACTGCTGGGCAGGCCAGATTGGGTTGAGATGGCATGCTGGCATGGATTCTGCCTCTGGAGGGTAAGCGCCATCCCTTGACCTGTGGAACCCACCTTAAAAGGAGAATCTGGGGTCCCTAGTTTAAACACCATTGAAAGTGATGCTGTTTGGGGGTGGATTCCCCCCCCCCAAAAAACCAGCCACACTTTCAATGTTTTTTAAACTGGATACCCCAGATTCTCCCTTTAAAGTGGATCCTTAGTTTAAGTGATGAAAACCATTGAAAGTGATGCTGGAATCCACCCCCAAATTTAGCTTTTCTATTGCAGACTAACAGCCCCATTCAAAACCAGAGGCAGTGGGCTACTGAAAAAGCCCTGAAACCTCCCTGATGCTGAAAAGTCCTATAGGGCTGACAAGATATATGCTGTCAAAAAGTAGGCATAAGTTCGAGGGCCAGTCCACCTTGCTACCAGCCCTCAATCCCAGGAGGGAGCCAATCAAAGTCAACTCCACCTCCAGGAATATCCTGGCCTGCCCCTTCCCATGCTAGCATCTGGGCGGGATGCCAATGCAGTTCCACTGCAGCCTGGACTTCTAGGTTTTGAGGCAGCAGAGCTGTGTGATAAGTGGCTGCCCATGCATTTCCCCCTTAGCTGAGGTAAGTGCCCTGGGGAGGGCAAATGCACTGGCATGAGGACACACCACTCCCTTTTGACCCCCTCCTTTGGATAGAACTTTAACATGGCTACGCTCTAGAAACCATGCAAAAATCTATTCCATGAAAAGCGACTATTATTTCCATTACTTATCCAATTTTGAATTCCCAGGTGTCCTAAGATAAATTAGAAGCTAATATAAACAAAACAAAAACAGATATGAAAATATACGGATATATTGGAAATACATGGCTACATAGCTGTTCTTTTACAGAGTCAGGCTTAAGATGATGGCCCTGATATTATATATTTTATTGATTTTATATTAAAAATAATAACAGAATAGAAAAATAGATATAAAAGAATAAGCCTTTACAGATAAAAACAACAAGAAGTTATATATATGTTTGTATGTGTGTGTGTATATATATAAAAATATATTGAAATATATTACAACAGCCCAATCCAGCGGAGGGGCAAATACGCCAGTAGGTGGCTGCTGTGGCCTGCCAAGACACCTGGATGCAGTGCAGACATTTCCAACATATTGGGGGGTGTTCTGGAGGCATAGCCAGGGGTGGAGTCAACCTTAATCAGCTTCCACCTAAGCTTTGCCTCCAGATATGGAGCGGCCCAGGGCATAGTCTTACGCCACCACCCTTTTGGGTGACATAAGCCCACTAAGTGACACAAGCCCACTGAATGGAGAGGCTTTTCAGAAGCAGGGTTTTTTTTGTATTTTGCCTCCTTGCACTGCCAAAAAGCCCTCTAGGGTCTGAATTGGATTATACATTCCAAAAATCCTTACTTATCAGTCATTATTTAATTAATATAATTCTTAAATTTAATCTTCTTTAGGAAAAAAACTGCTAAGAATTAATTATATTCACTACAAATCAAACAAATAATAATATGCTGGTTCCATCATTAAAATCTATAAACATCAATATTAGTATAAGGCACTATATTCCTTATCATTCAGTTACCTTTCTTATCTTACAAAAACAATATCAAGACATATCAGCACAATACCCATGGGAGGATCCTCTGCGGCAGGTAATTACAACAGTATTGTGGTATATGCATATGCCCAGGCAAGGGTAGATAGGAAAAAGGGAGCAATGGATTGTCTCTTAAATGTTTTAATGTAGCATGATTTGGAGTAATTTGAATGAATAAAATTATACAATTTTACAATCTCTCAAGGTAAGGCAAAGGAAGAGCAAAAATTCATTTACGGGGGGCAGCCTGATATTATTGTTTGGAGTGTCCAAGTATGAGCTGAGAGACTTTGGTTCAGATTCGCTGTCTCAGTGACCTTGAGCTGGTCACAGTTTCCAAGCTTGTCATACCTCAAAGGCTTTTGTGAGGATAAAATGAGGGAGAACCCTCTGCTCTCCTCTGATAGCTTTGGAGGAAGGTTGGGATATAAATGTGTTAGGCAGATAGACAGATTTATGAGACATCAGAAACTACTAAATATTGGTGCACAAATTAAAAGGAGAGTGAATTTGGGATTCCAGTGAGTCAATAGTAGAACACGTTACAAGAGTTCAATTTGGAGGACAATCTAGCTCCAATTAAAATGGGAAAAAAGATGAGAGATTCTGCAATTATTACTTTAGCTTTGGGTCAACAAACTGTTTTAAGAAATAGGCTGAATGTCAGTAAACTTTCACAAAAAATATGTTCAGAATTCCCAGTGCTGTACAGTCCAATAATAAGAATCTCATGTAAAAACACATTAAAATTAAATGTACCTTGGCAAATTGTATAATGGTGCCATCCTGAAACAAGCAACAACAGCTCTTTTACGTTGTTTTGACAAGAGTTTGTGCCATACAGCTTTCTTTGATCTTAGTGGTTGCTCAACCTGTAGGAAAATACTACTTTGAATCAGATAGACTGCCCTAATTTACTTTACGTGTAAGGGTAAGTTAGTAGCTGGGTTTTATTTATTTGTTTCTAATACTTTATAACATTCCAGTGTCAACTAACATGATGGACTCTCATAGCAGGTTATACAAAGCAAAATATGAAATACATAATACAAACCACAACACATAATGTATTATGAAATACATAATACCAATATATAAACAATCTTATTTACAATAATCCCTTACTTAAATATAAACAGCAGACTGACACTGCCAGTACCAGTACCAGATTAAAGTGTCAACACTGAACTCAGAGGTTAGCACCAATGTAAATAACATCTTCAGAATCAAGGCAAAAAGTAACACAGCCTGAATGAGTCCCCCACTGTCTTGACTGTGCAAACTGATAGTTATTAGATGACATCTATTTTGGCAACAAAATTCAAGTACATGTTTGCCATTGCCTTCCCCAGTTATCTACACTTTGGCCCCAGCAAACTGGATACTTGTTTTATCAGCTTCAAAAGGATGGAAGGCTGAGCCAATCTTGAGCCAGCTACCTGAAAGCAGTTTCTGTTGGAATCAAATTTAAGTCATGAGCAGAACTTTGACTGCAATATTGCAGCTTGCCACTCCGTGCCATGGAATCCATGTAAAAAGTATATAAAAAAGACTATCCTGCAGAGCTTTTCTATTACTTTGATACTTCAAGCAGCATACGTTAACTTTTAGCATCCACATTTCGACCACACCTTAACAGAGAACTAGGATCTAACAAAGTACATACTTTTAGCATCAGTTTTCTATATAACAGACTTTTTCCTGCTAAGTGGAAGTGTTTCTGTGAAAAGTTTTTGGATGCAGTCCATTAAGTGTTCTGTAAACATTTAGTGAAGTAACATGAAAGTGACCTTATGGCATACATTATCATAAAAGCACCCATGTTATAATTTAAGATATATACTGCAGAACTGCAATGTATTTCACCTGTTCCAGATGATAGACAGCTGCAGAGATCCTTTGTACACGTTCCACAGTTTTCTCAGGATCAGCAGGCTCCTCAGTTTTCAAGATGTCTTTATACAGATTCAATTGCCATTTCACTGCAGGATCATCTGACTACAAGACAAACATATTTATTCTTGTATTAAAAATACCTGAATACCAAAGACTTTATTGTGAGTTTTTTAAAAGCATGAAACTAAGAAAGTAATATTCTTTGCTAAACCTTTAAATATGTTTAAATGGTGACTGATGCTAGAAGATAATTTTTAGCTTTCAGACTTCTCAAACATTACCTTCTCCTGCAAATGCAAGTTACTGCGTAAGTGTTCTTTGATCTCTTCTTCTGAATCTTTCTGTGAAAAAATATGTGTCAGTTAATCTGTGCCATAAATTGAACTACCATGCTAACAATATCCATGTTGCAAATAAATATCCTAATTAGAACACAAAAAGGAGTATTGCTGCACCTTCAAGATTAACAGATTTACTAATGTATGCCCATTTAATTCATTCAGCAGAAATAGCTGTACAGATGGTGAAAGTGCTGGAGAGAAAAGGATAAGAATGAAAACAAGGGGCTAAGAGGCCACAAACTGCAAGAATTCGTGCTATTTCTTTGCAAAATTCACAATCGCCTGTGATAAACACAGTGACAGTAGAAAAATGCTTAATGGGTGATTACCCAGACAAGTTAGTTATACCAAGCAGTTTAACTGCATAGGCTGCATAGGCTTAGGAAGGACTCAGATATGTTATGCTATCATCCTTTTGTTGGGATATATGCTGTTCCTCACACACTATCAGGGCACTTTCTGGTAACAAAACTTCATGCACGCTTGAATCAGGACCATGAAAACTCTAGATTGGATCTTACAACTTCATTACATAAAATCAGGATGATTTCCTGTATTGGTGCAAGATTGCTGAAGTGGAGGGGAGCAACATTCACTAACCCTACATGTCTAACAGTATTTGAATCTCCAGGGTTTTTTTTTAAAGAGTAGAATATTGACTTACATAGCTATATCTAGACTTAGCAAGAGAAATCAACTCTTGATCTCCAGGTGTACACATATTCAATCCAATTGGAAGCATTTTCTTAAGTGCAGCTACAATCAGTGATGTCTGAATTGAGTATAAATCTCCTCTACGCTTTGATTTCTTTCGTTCTTGGTCATGACCTCCAGACTACAATTGGAAGACACATAAGAAACAAATCATCTTGTTACTCGATTAAAAACACACTTCAATAGTTCACTCTTTCGAATCAATCAAATCTAGGCCTTTATGTTAATTTTAAAAATATTTTGAGTGGGTAATGTTGTTAAAATATAAATGAACCAAAGAACTTCTCTGGTAAATATATTTTAGAAGTACTCTTTCAATCACTTTTACACAAACAATTTAAATGTATTCATGATTTATTGGACTGACATATATGCACACACAAATAACATCTGAAATTGATAAGAAGTTATGACAATAAACTGCCTTTTTGAAGTCATAAATTAGTGTTTCAGGTGTCTGAGTAGAATTTGCATGTAACAAATTTATCTGTATTGCTGCATCTTTAAAAGTCTGATATCTAAAAAGTATGAATTCAACAAAACCATACACTTATAAGTATATGCACTAGAAAACTAGTCTGTGTTAGCTCCAATGTTGATAAAGAAATCTTGTAAAGGTATCAGACTATAGTGTCAGCAGCTTCAGCCACCCAAAGTATGAGCCCTTGGAAAGAGACAGTAAACAAGTTGCACATCAACATAATCTCCATCCTATTTCACAACATACAATTTTATTTCAAAATAAAACTTTTTATTTAAGGCAGTAAATCAAAGCTCTGAGCAACAGCAACATTTCTCATTGGTTAGGCAATCATACTATGAAACAAATTCACACTGAACAGCCACAAAAAGCTCCATTTCTGAATTGCATGTATGAAAAAGAAACCCACTGATTCTGTGAGAAGATTGCCACACATGAATTCAGGATTGGGCTCACAGCATGTAACCATTACATACAGCAGATGCTTGCTAATAACACTCCAGCTCTTTTGGGTTCTGAAGCTGCAATTTTAAGGCCCAGAGAAAGTATTTATACTGTACAAGCTTGGCACACTGGTACAGTAAGAGGCTCTAGTATGCATCATTTGCCAACAATTACCACAAAATATCATTTCTAAGAAGAGGAGAAAAAATTAAAATAGAGTACAAACATGCGGTAAATTGTTGCAAAGCTTTCTAATTAATGGAAACTATCAAACAATCTAGCCATTCTTACATGTTTTGTAGTTTGAAGTAAACAAAAACATGATGTAGTGGACTAAGAACTGCAAAAGAGTAATTTGCCTCAAAGCTTTGCTTGTGAAAATGCCTTAGAAAAAGTTTTCTACAGGAGCAATGAGTTAATGGCTCTATATTTATAATGACATTAATCTGTACTCTACTTTGATAGCAGACAAACAAATGCCACAATGTATCACGGAGACCCAGTGGCGTCACTAGTCTCTTAATCAGGGGAGGTAAAGTCAGATCTTGTTTTTCATTCTTCTGTGCCTTGGAGGACAACTTTCCCCATAAAACATTCCTTATTATTTACTTCACTTTGACTGGACAGGAATATTAACATAAATGAAGGAAAATACATTAAAATATAGCAAATTCTCCATTCTGTCTCTGCCATCAAATTTTAGTTTTTCTAAATTACTACTAAGATAAATATGAACGCAGAGCTACACATAACAATTTACTGCATTGACAATAGTAAGTACACTAACTAGAATTACACTAACTAGAAGCCAATTACATTTTTGGTTTTTTGGGTCAGGTGATGGTGGGGGGGGGTAGGTTCTCAGTCTCTAATTATCACCTCCTATACCTAAATGAAGAGACAGCCATCTATACACTATTTGCTCATCACAATTAAGAATGGGATATGTAAGCTTTCACTAAAATTAGTCACTATCAGAAGACTGGGGAGTAGTACATATTACATCTTTTTTTAAAAGTGGGGGGGGGTTCCAGAGGATAAGACCATGGTGTAGTGGTTAGAGTGTGTGCATAGGATCTAGGAAATCCATATTCAAATCCCACTCCACCGTGGAAGCTTGCTGAATAACCTTGGGCCAGCCACTCTCAGCTTTGACCATGGCAAATATTTGAGTGAGCGATCTCCAAGGAATATCGGGAGTGTGAAGCAAAGGCAGACAATGCCAAACCACCCCTTAACATCTTTTGTCTTGAAAACCCTATGGGGTTGCCATAACTCAGTTGTGAGTTGATAGCAAAACACAGAGAGAGAGAGACCAGAAGAGAACTAGGACATTGTAGGCCAGTTTAAGTCTATACCAGGCAAATGAATAGAAACTGCAATTAGATAGAATTATTAGGCACATAGAGGAACAAAGCTTGTTGAAGGAAAATCAGTATGGGTTCTACAAAGGAAGTCCTGCCTCTCCAACATTCTAGTGTTCTTTGAGAAAGTGAATAAGCACACAGATAGCGATAACCAAATAGACATTATATACTTGGACTTTCAAAGGGATTTTCATAAAGTACCTCACCAAAAACCAGAGGTGGGATCCAACCAGTTCTCACCACTTCTCTAGAAGTGGTTAGTATTTTTTTCTGAGTGCCGAGAAGGGGTTACTAAAGCAACCTCCCTGCCCAATAGGGACTGGAGGTGTGTGTGTGCAGCGGCGCCACTGTTTGAATCCCACCACCATTAGAACCTGTTATTAAAATTTTTGGATCCCACCACTGTCAAAAACTCCTAGGTAAGCTAAACAGTCAAGGAAGAAGAGGTCAGGTCCTCTTATGATTTAAACATTAGTTAAATGTCAGGAAGCAAAAAGTAGGAATAAGTGGATAATTTTCCAAAAAAAAAGGAGGAAAGCACTGGAGTCACACAAACATCAGTATTGGAGCCTGTACTATTTAATTTGTTCATAAAAGTCTTGGAACTGAGAGGGAGCACTGTAGTATCCAAGTCTGTAGTCAACACAAAATTATTCAGAATGGGGAACACCAAAGTTGACTGTGAGAAGCTGCAGGTGGATCTCCACAAATGGAGCACTGTTCATATTAGGAAAGATTTCACATCAGGAAAGACTGAAGTGTCTATTACTTTTCAATTTAGACAAGGGACTTCTCAAAGGAGGCATGATAGAAATTTATAAAATTATGAATGAGGTTTAGAGAGTACACTGAGACAACTTTTCCCTTCTCTCAAAATACTAGAACTCAATTTTGTTCAACAAAGATGATAGGGATTAGATTCATGATGAACAAAAATAAATACTTCTTTGCAGAATCAGTAATTAAAATGTGGAATTTGCTGCCAGAGGATGTAGTGATGACCACAGACACAGACAGCTTTATAAAGGAAATAGATTAATGGGGAATAGATCTATAAGTGGTACTAGCAATGCTGTCCGAACAGAACCTCCGTATTCAGAGGCAGGAAACAACATCAGGGAAAGATTTAGCCATCAATGCTCTGTTGCTGGCCCCCAAAAGTAACTGGTTGGTCATCATATGAGACAGGATGCTGGAATGGATGGACAACTGTTTTGATCCAGCAAGGCTCTTCTTATGTTCTTATGAAGGTAAGGAATCTTTCTACAATCCTCACATCCATCACTCAAACTATGAATGAACCCAGGGCAAACTGAGAGTTGACCATTGTCCTCTACCCATGGTTGTTCTGAACTAACCACAGCCTTCAGACTCCCAGAAGGTGCAGGCAACTTCCCTGTCCCAGACTAGCAGATCTGTTCTTTCTCTCTGGAACCTAGATCCAGTTTTTAAAATTATTTTTAAGAAGGGGAGGAAGGGCAAATTAGGGAAACATCAGAAACATATTGCCTCTCCATATATAATTGCCTTTAGGCAGAAAAACAGTGCCTTCTCCTCCATGATGTTAGAGGTAGTGGGTATATTTAATTCACCTGCCAGAAATTAGGAATTGTATTAATGTATATGCCCACATTATGCTCAAGAATGCTACTTGGCAGTGTTTTCATGGGGAGTAATGTTTTGATGGTTTCTCAGAAGATTTTGCAGTACAACTGCTAACATTATCTTGTATATTTGTTCACAGAAATATGTATTTTAAAATTTGAACCCAAACCCAAGTTACAGTCTTAAAATTACATACTGCTAGCACTGCTAAAACAAAATGTAACAATAATGTAACTTATGGTGTATTTACGTCATGAAGACCTACAGCTGTGGATGGAAACTAGGCTTACCAAATTCCTGCTGGGGTCAAGGCAATCCCTCTTCCCCAGCTCTTGTTTCTAACTGCTACTCTGATGACCAGTGGGAAGAGAAGCAAATAAAATATCTGACAAGAGATGACATGATGTCAATTTCCAGGAAAACCTGGAGGTGACCTGGACATCAGTCTGCTCTAGGAATTGCCAGAAACTCTATAATTTCACCATAGAGTTTCCAGCAATTCAAAAAGTATCACTTCTATGCAAAACCATCACAAAACAGCACCTCTCATGTCCCTGCCTCCCAGATTCTCGCTGATTGCCATATGCTGGCTGGCAACCTTTGTGGAAATACTGGGGAGCATGTGGAATTTTGGGCAAAGACAATCTATGATCTCTAGTTATGTAATAGGTGCGTAGCCCCAACCAAACTAAAGGCAGGATACTGTGGTGCCAGTGCAGTGCTGCTCTGCTGCTCCCAAAGAGGTTTCCAGGAAGCATGGAGAGGCTAGAAAAGCACAAAAGCCTTCCTACCATTGAGCAGCCTCTATAGGCTGTAATGGACTGAAGGCTGGCTTAAATCCAAGCTGCAGCCCGCCAGCATAACCCTAGCAAAGACCAGGAGGGACTGATATGGGCTCCTCCCCGAGCCAAGCCCCCAGGTTGCCTCTGCTACACCAGGGAAAGTGGGGGTGCTGGGATGGTAATGTTCTTCCAGTGCTGGAGAGGGCAATGGTGGTTGCATGACAGAGGAATTGCCCATCCGCTGGGGTAAGTGCCCCAAAGAGGGAAAATCCACTGGAGCAGCCAGGCATCACTCCCACAGGCTGATTTCACCCCCCCCCGGGTGGGGCTCTATATTTCTTTCTCTCTCCCCCATGCCTTTCACACACACAAAGCACCAATGCTTCCGTATAGCTCTCAGCAGTGTGGTAGTATAGGGCTTACACTGTGGCTTTGGGCTATGGACACTCCTTATGAGATGTATGCTGCCATGTGATCACTGCAATCCTAAGAAGAGTTACATCCTTTTAAGCTCATTGAGAAGGTTATCGATCTGCATTGGATATATTTCTAACTGCTTCCATGCAATTAGTGATCATCTGTTTCTTTCCACCCTGTGATGCAGAAGATTACACGTTGCATGGCAGAGGTACAAAGAGCATCTTAAAACTGGGAAGAGGTGGGATTCAGCATGATATTACTGCTTTTGAAACTGTGCAGATGCTGAAGGAGAGATTGCATCAGCAATTATGAAGTGCTGTGTAGTTGCCATGGTTTGCTTGTGTGATGTTAAAATAATCCATACATTTGCAGCCATGGAGACACAGCCTTGCAAGCTCTCTGCCTCATCTTTTAACTCCTTTGCGTTAACTGCTTTTTTCCTTTGAATTATTTCTATGATTGAACCCCTAATTTCATTTGAAGGATGGGAATTTTAAATAGAAGGATGGGAATTTTAAATAGGAAGCATACGTGTACATTTTAGTCTATTACAAGTTTTCTTCAGTATCTTGATGGTGGGGAATGAGGGCAGAAATGAGGATGAAGTAGTTCTTTGAGAAGAGTTAGTTACCCTTGTGGGCAATGAACAAGTGACAAGCACAATGACAATTTGTTTCTAGTATCAAATGCTAAAAACGACAGTACCTCCATGAGTCTGTTGAATGAACCATTTCTGACTAAAAAGATAGTTTTTTCTCTCTTTAACATATAAAATTAACATGGTAACAGAGGCAGAACAGAGACCTGGTTGGGCTAAAAATATATATTAATGAAATCAGTTCCCAGACCTATATGGAAGAAGGTGTGGAGCTTAAAAACAGATGATCAGTTAAAATCTGCTTTGCTTTCCAATAGGATTCATACTGGCCAGGACATGTACCTTCCCTTTGTGACGCCACTGCTGTGATCAATGGAAAGAATGCTGAGAGCCTGGTCATCTCTAACACTAAAACATAAAGACACATCATGCACTTTGACCTGTACCTTTACTTGCATGGCCTGTATGAAAGAAAAAATACAAGGGAAAAAAGTAAGTAAAGTTGATGATAGGATGCACATTGCACAAATTCATTAGAAACATTGCTCCTCTCAGTAAAGTAGCCTGCTTTTATAACAAACAGATATCATGAAGCCCAAAGGTATAGTGACATGCTTTCTTAACAAATGTTTGGTTCACTGTATAAGATTAGTTTCTACTAAAGAGATATCTATTATATTTATTGAGGGCTATGTATGAAAACTTAACACATTACCAATAGTTACAGTACTATTCACATTCAAAGATATGTCATCTGGCAAGGCTATCTCACCATGTATTGTTGAAGGCTTTCATAGCCAGAATCAACTGGCTGTTGTGAGTTTTCTGGGCTGTTGTCTGGTCTTGGTCGTTTTTGCTGCTAATGTTTCACCCACCTCTATGGTTGGCCGCTGAAGATGTGAGCCATAGAGGCAGGTGAAACACTAGAAGCAAAAACTACCAGACCACGGCCACACAGCCTGGAAAACTCCCAACAGCTAGTATCTCAACATAAATAGCATCATCTACCATCTTTGTAATTTTCTATTAACATTAACTTTAATTATATTAATAAACATCATTTGATCTTAAAACTAACAAATGCTTCACAGCGTACACTTACCAATTGTTTAAAAGCCTTGTATCTGTCAATAAACAACATTAACAAGAAATGCAACATACAAGTGCTTTTACTTTAGACATGAGAAACTAGTGTCAAAAGAAAACCTTGTGCAGACTACAGAAACTTGTCTCTGCAGTTATTTCTGAGTGTCTCTCTCTGTGATCATAGCTTTATAAAAGGCAGCAATTTAGAAGCTAAGGACTGAGGTCTTCCCAACAATATATTTTAAATTTAAGCACCATTGTTCAATGAATTTCAATGGGGCATCTTTTTTGAAAACTGAAAATAAGGTGTTTAATTACACCTGGATAGTGCTCTTTCTTTTGTCCTACAAATACTATTCCACTAAAACCAGAAGAAATATTCATGGCTACTGTAACTGTCATAATTAAAACAATTATGTAAAGATCGTCATCTGAAAACAAGGATGACACAATATTGCTTTAATTTGATCCACTGACATCTAGTTACATCAGTATTTTGGCAATTTTTAAAAAATAACTGTTTCTTAAGGAAGACTAGATCAACACCATCAAACAGAAAGACACCACTGCTGAATATGACTTATTATTCTAGAAGTTGGGAAGTATTAACACATATATGTTCAATTCCTCTGAGGTTTTAATGTTCAAAGAATTTTGATTCATAGGGCACTTTTGCACATGCAGAATAATCCAATTTCAATCCACTTTCACAATTGGTCGCAAGTGGATTTTGCTATTCCGCACAGTAAAATCCAGCTGCAAAGTGCATTGAAAGTGGATTGAAAGTGCATTATTCTGCATGTATGAAAGTGCCCTTAGTTCTTCCACCCAACACTGAATTCAGAGGATTTCTTTACACTACCATGATTTTAATGTCTTTTTAAAGAGATATTTGGTTTAATTTTTAATCTATTAAAACATACTTCTTTATATAGTGTTACCTTACTAGTTAATACTAATCATGCCACTATTATTTGTAAAAGTATTGCTGTGAATCTGGCTGAACATCACTTCAGTCAAATTAATGGTTTCAAATGGATGGCAGATGCTTTCTTGTATAGGTGTTAGCTGATTAGGTTAGGATGGGAAGAAACAGCAATATTTATAATTGTTGATTAAAATGAAGTAAATCATTTCGTGTTCTTCAATTTAAAACTTATGGTACTTAATATAAAGAGAATTATTTCTTTTAAAATAATTTTAAACATCTTCAAGACATACCGGTAAATTAGGCGTTAATAGTTGCTTATAAGCCTAATACAAAACAAAGATGCATTTTATTTTTAAATACACTATTTTCCCCATGACCAACTGGCCCCAGAAAACAGCATTGATATCAGTGAAGTTCAAAAATAATGGGATTGAAACAACAGTTCTTCCAGCTGACAAAACTCATTACAAGTCAAGCTCTTCCTCACAAATAGGGACATGCATCTTTTTTTGGGGGGGGGGGGAGGTCATAATCTCCACACTGCCATGAATACTTAGAGGAATCATGAGTGGCTATTTCTGAACAAATAGCACCGGTTGAGAAAACAACAGACAACCATTCTGAGCCTTTAAACAAGGGGATAGTCAACCATTACTGGCAATAGTACTGGCAACCATTACTGCCAATAGTACATTACTGGCAATATAGATCGTAGAAGAACACTTGCTATCAGCTCCTGAAGGTTTACTAACAAGTCACAAAAGAAAGAAACAAAGACAGTGAAAGACTGTAAAGCATGAAACAAAAAAAAAGAATAAAACAGACAATAGAACCACTACAAGAAGAATCTATGAGGCATTGTGCAAATCACTCCATTCCCCCTGCATCCCTCCTTCCTCACACTATTTCTTCTTTTTCTTTTTCTGGCAGCCCTTACATCATTTCCCATTTTCCTGCACCTGTCATTCTTTCAATTCACTAACCAACCTTTCTTTCATCTGTCTCCCCCGTTCTCAGTATTATTATTTACTTCATTTATGCCCCACCTTTTCCCCATTTTATCCTCACAACAAATCCTGTGGAGCAGATTAGGTTGAGAGAGAGTGACTTGCCTAAGTTCATCCAGAAAGCTTCCATGATACAATGGGGACATTAAACACTATGCCACATTGGCTCTCATTTTTCCAGTGGCGTAATTAGGCAAACTGGAGCCCTGTGCAAAACCTACGTTTGATGCCCCCCCATGTGTGTGCCCAGTGCAACACGCACCCCCCAGTCCCCTTGTAGCTTCACCCAGTGGCATAGCTAGGCAAACTGGAGTTTGGTGCCCCCCCATGTGCAGCCACCCTCCCCCACTGTGACCCAGCAATGATTTTTTACACCAGGTCATTTCAAAGTCACCATCACATTATAGAACATCCCCCAACTCACAAATCTGAACACAGCAATAGGCCATGCCACACAGCAGAAATAATTTTTTTGAAAACATTTTCAAAATGCTTTCAAAATGTTTTATTACTGCTATGAAAACATTTTATGGTGCTGTATCCAGTCCCCCCAATTAGGGAAAACAGCATCACTTTCAATGTTATTTAAACTGGGAACCCCAGATTCTCCCTTTAAGGTGAATTTAAAAGGAGAATCTGGGCTCCCTAGTTTAAACAAGTGATGCTGGAATCCACCCCCAAACAGCATCACTTTCAATGGTGTTTAAACTAGGGAGCCCAGATTCTCCTTTTAAATCCTCCTTAAAGGGAGAATCTGGGGTTCCCAGTTTAAACAACATTGAAAGTGATGCTATTTTGTGGTTGATTCTCCCCCACCATGAAACAGCATCACTTTCAATGTTTAAACTGGGGACCTCAGATTCTCCCTTTAAATCCTTGCCAAAGGGGAGGGGTTAAAAAGGAAAATCTGGGGAAATTTGGAAGTGCCTGCTGTCAGGGGTGCAATTGTTAAACTAGCAGCACCAAACTTTCAGGGTATCTTTAGGAGACTCTCCTGATGATACCACCCAGGTTTGGTGAATTTTGGTTCAGGGGGTCCAAAGTTATGGACCCTCAAAGGTGTAGCCCCCATCTTCTGTTAGCTCCCATTGGAAACAATGGGTGATGGGGCACCCCCTTTGGGAGTCCATAGCTTTGGATCCCCTGGACCAAACGTCACAAAAACTGGGTGGTATCAGTAAGAGACTCTCCTGATGATACCGTCCAGGTTTTGTGAAGTTTGGTTCAGGGGGTCCAAAGTTATCGACCCACAAAATGTAGCCCCATCTCCTATGGGAGTGCCCCAACCCACTGGAAACATTGGGGGATGGGGCACTCCCTTAGGGAGTCCATAACTTTGGACTCCCAGAACCAAATCTCACAAAACCTGGGTGATAGCATCAGGAGAGTCTCCCGAAACATCCCTGAAATTGTGGTGCAGCTAGCCTAAAAACTGCGCCCTCTGCAGGCCAAAAACAGAAAAACACTGAAAATACAAAAAAAATCCCACAAATGAACCTGCAGTTTTTGCACACACCCCACAAGGGGGCGCCCCCAGGCAATTGCCCACTTTGCCCAATGGGAGGAACGCCTCTGCATTTTTCCCTCCCCTGGCAAACTCTCCCTGGGAACTGTTTGGCATAGTTGCAAAGCTGGTATCAAGTCACTCAGGTGACTTGAGTTATCCAAGTTTTGTGGAGGCTGCACTGCACCAAGTGAGTTGTACTTCTCCAAGTCATCTAGTAGTCACCACTGCACCTGGGTTAGCTTTGCAAGTTGCCCAGAACTTGTTGCTGGGCCTGAAAAGACTCTTCCTCTGCCTTTTACTCATAAAAACCAAGGTTTGGAAGGTGGCAATATAATGACCACTGAGATCTCACATTCATTTCTTAAAGATACATATGCTGCTTCCATTATGAGGGAAGTTTAATTTCCTAATGCATTTGTTTTTTCTTTAGATGTTAGATTTTTCTCAAGTTTGTAGAAAGATCTGCCTTGGCTGTTCATATCTGGTTGTTATCCACAGAAGGGACTAGGCTGAGAATTAGATTTATTTATGACAGTTGTACACTTGAGCTTGAACTTTGACAAGCAATAGAACAAATTCATTTGTTTCTTTTTTAAACATTGCAGAAAAGAAAACATTAGCAATGCTGTGTTTTGAGAAACAAATACGATAACTTCTTCTGCATTCTTTCCTCAAAGACTCATCATGAGGCAAAACAACTTTGTGCTTATGATCTACCAGAAGATACTTAAGAGAATCACTAAGAGTCTAGGCACTAAGACGGAAACACATGTATTCTTTAAAAAAATCTTGTGGTAGCATAAATAAGTAGCCTTTTAAATGTATATGTCTATAAGTGGGGACTAGCATAAGTAGTCTTTTAAATGCATATGTCTATGGAGAACATCAACGAATTGGGTACTAGTCCATGTTCATAGACTCAAGCACTGCAGCAGAGAGAGGGAACAAGGCTGTGCCGTGGAAGAATATTGATATAAAATGTAAAGGTTGCTCCCCATCGATCAACCATGTGATCGATGGGGAGCAACCCGAAAGTGAGGACAGGCTATCTGTGCAACAGGCAGCAGAGTACCTCCTCGTGTGAAAACAAGGAAATGCAAGGAGTCCCCACTGTGACCCCACTGTGGAGCAAAAAACTAGGAGTGTTTAACACGATAGTTTCATATTGTTCTTCAGGAGAACAGCTAGATTTGAGCCCAGTAATACCTTAAAGACTAACAGGATTTTCAGAGAATTATAGTTCCTTTTGCCAGATATGAGTCAGACTTCTGACTGGGATATAAGGAACAGAGGTACAATACACATTGTAATCAGCTTGATCAGAGCAGAGAGAAAATGCATGGGAGCAAAAATTAGCATCTGTAGTGAGAGAAGAATCCTATATTCTTGTTCAGTTTGGGGGCCAATTGGTTGTTTTGAACTTGAGAATGAACTGATTTTTAGCAAGTTCAGCAAATATTCCATTGTATCTTTCCTTGAAGCCTCTCTTCTTGAGAACAGCCATTCTTAGATCAGCAATGGAATAACTTGGAAGATTAAAATGTTCTCCCACTGATTTTTCAGTACTGTGGATTTAAAGTTGGCTTTATGTTGATTTAGTATCTAGTGTAGGGATTGATCTGTTTGTCTGATGTAGAGATTAGAAGGGCATTGCTGACATCTGATGGCACATATACCACTGGAAGATGAATGAGTGAGTGGAACCTGAGATTGTATGACTGGTGTTGTTACAATCCTACAGTCACATCTTGTTTCTTGGGGAAGGGAGTTCTATAACTTGGGAGTAGCTGATGAAAAAATCCATTCACATGCGCCTACCCCACTTCCAACAAGTTAAGTTCCCATAAGAAGGTTTTGATACCACAGTTGATGGTACAGAATTCTTTCGGGAGGTCCAGGAACATATTCCCATATAGATAATCCAACAGAGAGACCAAAGTAGTTTCCATCTCACAGATAAACTGACATTCAGATTGAAAACATGCCAGATAATTAGTTCAGTCTATGAATGAATGGATTTGTACAGTTATCATTTTTTCCAAACCTCTGATAAAAAATGGTACATTGCTGACAAGCTGTAATTGTGCAAACTAGTTTCCTCTAAATTTACATCATCTTTACCTAAGGTTTCCTGTTGGTGCTGGCATAGTGGTTCTTGTTTTGCTTTTGATTTATAGCCTTCCTATGCTTCAGTAAGTACTACATTGAGACGCTTCCAGCTGACAGCTGTGCCAACATTTTTGTATTAAAGGTAGAGATTTCTGGAGCAAAAACAAGCCTAGTCCCATATTGTATTGTAAGATAACTAAGGAAGAAATGCACAGGTTAAAAGTTAAAGAATTCTACCATTGAAACAGGTTTGAAACTAGAAGTAGCCAGGTGCAGTATGTGTATGTTCAATTGGGGTACAAAGGGACTGAAAAAGCAATATATTTCCCTCCTAAAGTAGTAGTAATCAAGTCCTTCATAGTTGTCAACAAGATCAGAGCAGAGTGAAATTGCCAAAGAAAAGATTACAGAAAAATAACTGGTTACAAAACAGATACTGATCCCACTACTAAAGTGACAAGGACTACTAGCCTCCAGTAATGAATTTATTCCTAATACAGGTTTCTTTCTGTCATCCTCCCAGCTAAATCAAAGATCACAAAGATAGTGGAATGATGCCTAAACATAAGGAAGATAATAATTATTTAATGGATGCAAATTCCTATAATTATATAAGTGGCAAATATGAGAAGTTTAGATATGGGGCATACCATTCAACAGTATTAAAAGTGGCATATGCATTAACAAATTCCCTTCCTGAAACTGGATAGGTATGCTTCTGTATTGGTACTGTAATATTAACAATTAATATTGCAACCCTGCCAGTGTGGAAAAGCATGCTGATGCAACAGGGCGGTGGGGGGGGGGGGGAGTGGGCCAGTGCTGTTCTTGGAAATGCAGCTGACTTTAGTCTGCTTCCACCAGGCTTTTCTGTCCAGGAACGCCCTCTCTCCAGCTGCAGACTTATACCACTGAAAAGTATGGCATAAGCTTTTTTGTCCTATGCAGTTATTTGGTTGACAGGAGGGTTTTTGATTTCCCTCCTTTCTGTGCTGCCCCAAACCCCTTTGAAGGTGGCATAGTGCTGTATTTGTCACACCATCCCCACGACAACATAAGTTTAATAATAAAAATCAAAGCTTAAAATGTATTTGCATTTCAAACACTCATTTCTTATTACTTATTGGTATCTTTATTTTCACTTTTTATATGGCTATTTTTGTATAACAATGCATGTAACAACTTCCAATGTATGCTTCAATGGCAAAGCAGTCCAAAATAGCTAATATCACCTTGCAGATTTAGAATAAAACTAATTTAGTAATGAATAAGGAAATTATTATTTATGTCCCAAAATTATGAATGTCATACCCAATACATTACCTCTATTTATCTATTTAGATATTCAGCTATTTAATATTTTTACTCCTCTTTGTCCTCCAGAAATGAACTGAAAGACAAATATCACCAGCAGCACAGAAAGACTATAATAATAAGCAATGAACTAGAAATATCTAGCACCCATTAAAGAAAGCCCTCCTAAGCTTACTGAAGGTTGGCAGAGAAGGAACACTGTTCATCTATACATGCAGAACACCCAGTCAACAATTGCCATAAGGTTATCCATAGAACAATATCTGCATGTCTTTCCTGTTTTCTTCTATGAAATGAAATTCTCCAAATTGAAAGAACATTCTTCTGCTTACGTGGCAGAACCCAGAACATTGGTACTGGATGCATTACTAAAGAAATGGAAATGGAATGAGAAAGATGTGGTATATTGCTGCTGTTGCATTAAGGACAACTCTCAGAAGTTCTCTAGAAGTGAGAGGCTCGTGTGTTATGACTATAACTGGAGGAGGAATTAGTGTTACTGAGGCCTAATTGTAGACAGTTCTGTTAGTTGGTGGTTGTGTTCTGATAGACACAGTTCTTATGACAGCTACTGCTTCCAGTTCCCTCCTTAAAGACACAATAGAAACCTCCATTTGTTCAGTTCCACATGTGCACTGAAGGTATTTGCTTTATTTTTATTTACAAGTGGAAACCAGGAATTTAATGTAATTAAGGTAACATTTGACGGAAGACTTGCATTGTCCTTGAGTTCTTTGTTCTGGAAGCCTTCTAAGTATAGTATATACTAGAATTTTGACATTTTACATGTGCAACCCCCAATTATTTTCTGTTAAGAATATTTTTTTTAAAAAATGAATTATATATGAAAAAAATAAGAAAAACTGTCATAAATATTATAAGTTTATGTGTATGATTTACGAAATTATGTGCAGTGTGAAGAAAGAAAACAGAAAACTTTTTCTCCCCTTGCCAAAGAGTAGTACATATGGACATTCATTTACAATAATTGGCCGTATTATTCAGGACAGTGAGTTGAAAATATTTCTTTCCAGAATGCACAGTTAACTTGTGGAATTTATTGCCATGAGATATATGTAGGCCACCAGCTTCAAAGAGGAATTGAATTCATTTATAAAAAATTAGCTATGATGACAAAATGAAGCTGCCATATCCAGAGGCAGTTTACTGCCTAAAGTTGGTTCCAGGGGGAATCAGCAAAGTATCTTCTGCCCTTTATGTCCATCCTTAATAACAATATAATTTCTTGATATGTCTCCCATGACAGAGTTTAGCAAGCTCCCTTCTCTGTATAAGTAAACATTTTTGTCATTTACTTACTGATTATGAAAATATTTTATAAAAATATTTATAAAAATTTAAAAATATTTATAAAAATATTTATAAAAATTATTATAAAAATATTTTACAATCAAAAAGTACATGACAAAAATAATGTTTGCAGCCATCATCTTCTTATGTGAGCATGTAACTAAAATCAAGAATGAGTGCTACCTGTGGAAAGCAACAAGAAATACATGAGGCTTGTATTCTGCAAGCTAAGGAAACAGATCCAGGCTGCTACTAGAAATTCATGTCCCAATCAATCCTTGGTTCAACTGCATGGAAACAGAACGTTTTCAGTCCATCATTTCCTCTCTTGTTTTTGATGCCCCTCTACTTATGAGGCAAATAAGCTCCAATTCAGCTAAAGTTATTCAATTATAGACTAGAAGCATATGTTTATTTACTTGAAGCAATCCTCATTAAATACAGCTAACTATACTCCCACCCCAATTTTATCGAATTCAAAGGAAATGAATCAAAAGCAGAAAAATCAGGATCTAGTTCTGAACCTCAAATGAGAAGATCCTCATTAATTGTAATCAGTGATTCTTGAATCCAAGCTATACAAAATTCCAACTTTTCCAGCTAATATTGAAATTTCCTAACCACCTGAAATATATTTGACCTCCATTATTGCATGTGACTGATAAATTGGAGGGGACTAATTAATAGCATCTCTCAATTGAATGTTGCCTGGAACTGAGTCGGTCATTCTGGAATGTCTTAGAATATTAAATAAAATTGATCTTAAGAACAGAACAATTGGAAAACTAAATTATCTTCACCCTTCCTGGATGAATCCTGTCTTGCTTGACACATGACCTTGGTTCTTGAGACATTCAAGTTCCTGAAAATACTGTAAAGGGCTTAATTCAGCTGCATCCATGAAAGGAAATTGACATTCCTATCAGTGGCTTCTGGAAAATGTTTTAAAATATTGTTTCTGCCTCATATCCTGGTACTTACCCCTTTCTTCTCTTCCTTTTACTCCTTCCTTTCTTCTTTACTGAAAGTTACTAATGAATTATGTATGTAAACTTCTCAATAAATATTCATTATTATCTCAGTAAAATCGTGCTTTGTTATTTTTTAGATGCAACATCAAATTGAACAAAGGAAGAAGTTTAATTCCTCAAGTTATCCTTATGCTAAAGTCCCCTTTTTAGATGTTTCTAAGGATCAGCATGTCTTGAATTACAAATGTATCAAATGTTCTCCCTCTTTTATTCTTTTGAACTATGATTTAAGGCTGATATATTCCCTTTCCCCCCTCCCTCATCTTCTCATGCCCTCCTATTATTCTGCTTTTTTGCCATTACATTAGAACTAAGTGTATTATGGGTTTGTACACACTGTAGTTTGCCAACAGGAAATGGCAACCATAATCAAACTATATTTTTAATTTGATTTGTGGGCAAATTATCATTTATGCAAAGGGAAGTTTGCCCACATATAACATCAAACAATGGTTTGCTAAGAAAAAGGTGTGTAGGGAACAAGACACATAGAAGGCAAAAAAGGTGCATATGAATATGAGGCTCAACCTAAGCAGCCAAACCATGGTATGCTGTTGCTTATCAACCAGGACTTTATTTGTATAATACCAGTACTGGGATCACCCTTGCTTTGTTACAGTGAAAAATAAAATGTTTATTGCATCAGTGAACAAAAGTTAAGACAAATTTATATACATATATGTCCTTTCACAATACTGTATCTGCCACATTAAGAAAAAATATATTGCTGTTTCTACAACTTATCTATTTAACTGCTATAATGTTTATTTGCAAAAGTTTCAGTACCATTTTAATAATCAAACATTATGGTGGTTTCTACACAGCCCAAATATAACAGGCTGAGGAAGCTATTTATCCCTTTTTGGGGAAGAACTTTGCACAGGGCTCTCCCCCAAAACAGGTTCAGCCCATTACATTTCCCTCAATCTGGATTTTACAAAAATCACTAAACTAGCGATCTTTTTGGAGAAACCAAAGGAGCCACAGCAACCAGAACTGTCTGTAATTGCTTCCTGGAGAGGTGAAATCTTCAATGCAAAAGCAAACGGGGGAACTGGGCTCATTAATAATGTGTTACAAGTGTTAATAATGTGCTGTGCATAAACCACCAATGATACAAAACAGGAAGAAGAGATTTTCGCTAAGATGCAACACTTCTTCATATGACAGATGTCTTTAAGACTACCATTATACAGTTCAAAACATTAAACGATAGAATTTCGACAGGTAACACTTCTCAACTTACTTTTGATATCTTACTCTTGCTATCTCCTGTCAAAAATGCCAAATTGTTGATTTCATTCTGAATCACAAAATTTTGTTCTTCTCTCTTGAAGTTCTAAAAGAAACACAACACCACACTGATTTCTAAATATTTTGGCAAAAGTGCATTCATGTATGCATATCTAATTTTGGTCTGGTCCAAAGAGTGTAGATCAAAAAAGTCTGTAAAATGGAGTCTGGTGATTTCTCTATACACCTGAAGGGACACCCAGGTTTGCAGAAAAATTTGAAATCTAACATGTGAGAACTAACTCCCAAATAGAAGAAACGACATGTGCAGGTTTAACAACCAAATCCCATTGAGCTCTTATTAGTCTAATATTCTGAGATACCAATGAACATTTTTTGGGTTGCAATCTTTCCAAGTTTGACCTTTGCAAAGCAACGCTAGGCAGTAGAGGACAGGGCAGGGGTAAACTGAGAGGACAAAACAGTAATAGAAAAGGTTCTATTTCTTCTCCCAGCAATGACCACGGGTGACTCACTACCCACGCTATTCAGCTGGACCTGGCAGCAGACACCCTGTAGCTTGGCTATGTCCAGCAATAGAGGCAGGTCTAGCTACAATATGTCTATGTTGCTTCTTCAGAATCATGACTAAGGAAGCTAACAATTAAAAACCACAATATAAAACTTAATCAATTAGACATATGTGGTATAAAAACAATAACACAGAGCAGGCCATTAAGGAGCTGATAAGATAAATGCCTAATTAAAAGCCTGGGTTAAAAATGGGTTTTAGCCAGGAATCTAACATTAAGCAATTAGGGAGTGTGTCTTGTGTGTATAAACATGCACTGTGAAACCAGAACTTACATGGGATTTACACCAGAGGATGAAGACTTCAGCAACCATTCGGAAAAGTTCATCAGAATCTACATCTGGTTTTTTGAGCCAGTTTGATCTGAACAGAAAAGTGATACAATCACACCATTAGAACTTGGTCTGTGCTAAACACTCAGTTTTTGCTACTATCCTCTTCAGAACTTTGTTTTTGACAAAAATAAGGGGTGATTAATCAGGCAACAGCAGTTCAATGTTAGGTAAAACTATGTAGAATAGAATAGAATCTTTATTGGCCAAGTGTGATTGGACACACAAGGAATTTGTCTCCGGTGCATATGCTCTCAGTGTACATAAAAGAAAATACATTTGTCAAGAATCATAAGGTACAGCACTTAATGATTGTCATATAGGTCTAGTAAGCAATCAGGAAACAATCAATAGTAATAAAAACATAAAATGTAAAATCATAAAATAAAATGAAATGTCAGCACAGGCTATAGTCATACAGTCATAATTGGGAGGAGATGGGTAATAGGAATGATGAAAAAAGTAGTGCAGTAATTATATAATAAATATATAATAAATAGTTTGACATTATCGAGGGAATTATTTGTTTAACAGAGTGATGGCATTCGGGAAAAAACTGTTCTTATGTCTAGCTGTCTTGGTGTGCAGTGCTCTGTAGCGACGTTAGATAAAATTAGATAAAACTATGTACATATCAATGTCTTTAAAGAGATTGCCTCTACTGATGATTATACTGAGGGCTGCAATTATTTAATGCATTAGAATGTTACTATTCAAATGTTTACAATCACAAATAAATGTGTTCATTGGTTTGGAGTCCACAAGAGTACATCTGCTTTGTTTGAAATGCAGCACACAAAATCTCAGCTAGGCATTCATCTTGGAATGAGAGCTCAACTCACCCCACCTTCTTCAGCAGCATACCTAGTCTGACTTTTCAACAAAAATTATCTGCCCCATGGTCATTAGGTGGCAAATAACAGGAGCATATATATCCATATGGATTAAATACCTTCAATATTTAATAATAAAGATGGCCAATCTGCAGGCCCGTTTGCATGGAAAGAATATGGGGAGACCCATCAGGTATCCCAATAATTAAAGCACAGTACCCCAATAATTAAAGATAAAGACAGATAAAAAATAAGATAAAGACAGGCATTGTGGAAGTGGAGACACAAGACTAAGAGAGAGAGCTGTCAGATGACAGCTCCTGCCTTAGTACCAGGTGGGGGCCAGGTGCTCATTGAGCTCTCAATCATCTCCAGCTGGCCCTGGCCCTTCTGCCACAGATGATGACACTGGCCTTATACCCAGGCTTTAGGTGGGGGACCGTGGTTAGCCTAGCCGCTCAATTCAATCATCCATGTAGGCAGCCATTGAACAAGAGTGCCTGGAAGAGCACTTTGAGTGGCTGCAGTCCACCTCTGAGTGGATCTCTAGATGCAGGGTCTGTCTATCATTGCCTCAAGAGTCTCTGGCCATCTTGAAGCTTTGCTTGCTGTGGTGCAGGATGCTGCCAAGGGGCAAGCATGGATGGAAGGGGTCATGGACATCCAGTCCCACTCTCTGCAGAGCCAAGTGGAGTAAGCCCTGGTCCGCACTGGTCACCTTCCCCAGCATGGCCATCCCTTTGGGCACTGGGGTTGTCATGGAACCCATCACTTCCCTTTGCACCTCCACCATTCCCTGGTGCTTCGCTGGGTTCGCCTGCTCCCAGGTGGGGATCTCCGCTCCCACCCTCTGGAGTCTCCCGTCAGCCATTGCAGTCATTCTATCCTTGCCTTTCTTGCTTGGTCCCAGCCCTTCCCCAACCTGGGCTGGCTTCTCCATATTGCTCCTCCCCCATGCCTCTACCCCTATTGGCTGTCAGATAACCTATTCATCACAGCCCCTGTCTTGCCTCTTCCACACTGGCACTCCTGTACTGTCGTCCCTTTTCTCCATCATTGCTTTTTGTGCCATTTGAGGGCTCACAGCAGCGCAGATACCTGCTTGTGAGGCAGCTCAGCTGCAGTGTTGCTGCACCATCTCTCCCCCCACCCTGGCTTGCATTGCCCATTGGCTAGAGCCCACTTCAGCAAATATACTGAGCAGTACAGAAATCTTCTTTTTCTTAATCACACTTTTCATATAACAAAATTACTTCAGAAAAAGTTTTATCTTAAATTTTAAACATCTGAAAGGTTGAATTTTAAATATCTACATAAAGTAGGGCTCAATCTGCCATGGGTCATTCAGAGACAAGTCTTCAAGGTCAACATATGCTTATACTTTAATGAGCATACTTATATTTTAATAGTCATTGTTGATTTTCCTATTATGCAATTTTGGGTATTCCCAAATGGTAACAGGTGAGCTATATTACAAGGCTGAATATTTACTGTAATGCTGAATTAAATTGCTATTTGGGGAGACTGTGTCCTCTGTACTCTAACCATATATGCCCAACATCTGAATTCTTCTGTTTCTAAGCTACTATAGTCAATTTTATCTGATGCTAAGGCGATCATTCAAATGTTCCTTTCCCTGCCTAACCTAAGTGTAGTGATGCTTGAGATCAGTAATGTTGTCTTTATTCAGTTCCTTATTGATTTAGTCAAGAAAGCACTCTGTTCTTCCTTGTGTCTGGTGTGGAAGCTATCAAACTTTCCACTTACTTTGGGCTTGTTGCCATTAATTAACACTGTTTGCTGATCCATGAAGTGACCTTGACTTTCCTAGCCTAAAAAGGTATTATTTGTCTTGCCTTTTGTCCAAAATGAAAAAAAAAGTAATTCAGTATTCCAGTGTATCATCACCTGACTTTTCTACTTTGTAATGGTTCCCTTTCACATATGCATCTTATATGTAAGAAAAATATCTTTAAGGAAAGAAACAAAAAAAATTGCTATCTGCATTTACAAATGGGAAAAAAACTAATGTGCACAGCTGCAGAAAATATTTTATTTTTTCATATGATCTTTGCAATCCAGTTTTATGGTCTGCTATCCAATTCCTCCTATCCAATTCAAGAGAGAGGTACATAATGTAGCTTTTTTTTTCATTTCCTGTATTTGGTAATTTTGAGTCAGACAAAATAGAAGGAAAACCTAAACTACTTACAATGTTATCATTTCATGTATTGTTGTACCTGTAACAGTACAATATTTGGGCTGATATAATTTGAAATGAAGGTGGAATATAAAGGGAAATAATTATTCTTGATTCTTCCTCTAGAATTTTCTGCGAGATTGTTAATAGTTTATTCACCACTCACCAGTCTTATTCTTTGCATAGAGACTGTAACAATCTACATATAACAATACAAGATTTTAAATCAATGCATGCAAAAAGGGAATGGCACAAGTACATTGCGCACCCCCCCCCCCCAATGACTGCAAGCATGGAAAGTTTGAATATAGGAAGACAACAGATATAGGCTCTGTCCCCAGGATCAGGAATGCTGCTTTCTCAAATATTCTAGATGTAAAGGCTGCATGCACACATATCCTATATATAGATTTTATGATCACAAATTGGTGATCATGAGTAGGAAGCAGGGTGAGACTATCGGGCTTTTTGCAAACCCCATACACTGATTTCAACATGTTTAGAGTTGTGTAATGAGGGCATTTGGATTAATTGTCCTTCATGATGAGATGTCTCTAGTGCCTATGTACAGATGCTCAGTGGTGCATACTTTCACTGGTGCCTATGCACAGATGACTCTGTCAAGGAATAATGTTTATTTCATCTCTTGGACTGGAATACTGAATGCTACATTATTGTCTTTAGGAGCACTAACTTCTATAATCTTGTCATGAGACCAATCACTTTGGGAGTACCCCAAGACATCATTAAAAAAGGATGTTCAGTCTCATGAGTCTAGAAAAAAAATTATGAACTCTTGATTCTAGTCTATGTTATAAGCTTATGGTTGTTTATTACCACATACATAATGAAAGCTTCATTTAATTGGTTTGAATATGAAACCAATAAAATTAGTTTCTGTGGACACAAGACAGAATCTCGCTGATTTTCACATAATTCTCCCTCTAGCTACTGTTCTGAGTACCACATTTCATGCAGTTGCCAGCCTTCAATAACAGCTTTCTCAGGATACAGTACATTGCAGTGGGAAGAGAAAGGTGGGATTATTCCTTTCAACAGAGAATCACATGTGCTGCTTTGGATTTGCCTCTGCAAATATTTCTGCATGTGGAAGATGCTCTTATTGCTCTCTCTGTCAGTTGCGGGGATTGAGCAAGTCCTCCTACAGCAAAGCTGAATTTGTACATATAAATAAATAAATAAACAAATAATAAGTTAGGGTGTTTTGTAAATCAAAATTTTATCTGTTTTGTAAATCAAAATACAGGAAACCAATGCTCCTTGATAACCATCACCTTGTATAAATTTGCTCATTTAACTATATTGGCTTGTAATTCCACTCCTCCCTCTCATTGACTATTTATTGGACTTTAACAGGGTCCAAATATAATGTGGCAATCATTTAGATATACTTTTTTGCCTTGGTAGTGGGCAACATATTCTCTTGGCTTTGCAGATATTCAGGGCAAAAGTACAACTCACCTTTTCAACTTGAGCTAAAAATCATCATCACCTTTTGCTGTATCTGTATTTTCATACAGTTCCATCATACCACTGCCTTTTTTCCTTGAACCATTTTAATGTGATACCAGTTGTTGATTTATTTAGTATATTTTCTAACACACAAAGATTTCCTTTTATGGACTGCAGGTTCCTCTTCTTTCTTTCTTTCTTTCTTTCTTTCTTTCTTTCTTTCTTTCTTTCTTTCTTTCTTTCTTTCTTTCTTTCTTTCTTTCTTTCTTTCTTTCTTTCTTTCTTTCTTTCTTTCTTTCTTTCTTTCTTTCTTTCTTTCTCACATTTCTATCCTGCCCTATCCAAAGGGCTGAGGGCAGTTATAACAGATATCCTCCCTCCCTCCCTCCCTCCCTCCCTCCCTCCCTCCCTCCCTCCCTCCCTCCCTTCCTTCCTTCCTCCCTTCCTTCCTTCCTTCCTTCCTTCCTTCCCTTCCTTCCTTCCTTCCTTCCTTCCCTTCCTTCCTTCCTTCCTTCCTTCCTTCCTTCCTTCCTTCCTTCCTTCCTTCCTTCCTTCCTTCCCACAAACTGTACCACAGGTTTAAACCTTCTCTGATCACTTTGTTTCTTATAGTTTGTTCCACAACTATCACTACCACCTTGACTGTTGCCAAATTTATCACTCAAATCGCACACTGCTGAGGCTGTGCTGGCAACCCTACCACATAATCAACTGCAACCAACAGATTATCTTACCTGTTGTTGTCTACATAGCGAATCAACATAGGATAAAAAGCATAAAGGTCACGACAAAGAACTGCAAATTCATCTAGAATGAGGAGTTCTGCTTCTTGGGTATCAGTTTTACTGTCTGCTTTCAGCTGTTCCTCTTCCATCACTATTTTTATGGCCTTCTTCTTTAGTTTTTCGAGTGTTGGAATAAAATGACTTTTCAAGAGATCCGGTCTGGCTTTGCTGATGATTGGCTGAGTATACACTATATACAAAATATGTATATGTAAGCATACATTTAAAGCATAATTAAAGCATAAAGCATAAAGCATAATTTTGTTACACTGCAAAATTATATATACACCCATAAATTCATTCATACTTCAGGTTTCGGGTTTATAACTATACTAAACTGTGACCATGGGTGAGTTCTATCTTCCTGATTCCTTATTACTTCAAACAGAAAGACATCAGTGCTCTTGGAGAATGTCAAATGAGAATTCTGACACTCACATTTAGTTGAATATTAGCATTTAATGGTATATTTCTGTGTTTTTGGAGAGTTAAAAAAATCCGTCATACCATATGTGAATGCCACCATTCCATGTATATACATGATAATATATAAATATAACATATAAATATATAACATATAGTATCTTTTTGTACATTATTTATACCAATGTACAGGTAACTGCAGCAGGGGTGGGAATTGGTGTGATATTCATGACACATTTTAAATACTACAGTAAAGCTATCAAAATTGTTTCAGTCAAGCATGTCAAGCCAAATGCAATGTTATCCTCTCCATTTCAGCTAACCAGACAATGAAAATGCATTCCTATGCATGCAACAAAATGCACTCAGCTAAGTTTCTTAGCTCTTGCTTTTGTAGCATCTCTCCTTCTTTTGCTTGTGTGACATGGGCCACTTTCTTGGAAGTAAGCTTCATTGAATCACTTGAAACTTACTTCCAAATAGACCTGAGATCCAGAGGAACAATGGATAAATAATAGATTGGATCCAGAATACTGAAAATAAATCTACTTGCTTGCTTGCTTGTTTATTTAATTTAACTTCATTTATACACCATCTTTCTTCCCTATTTGGGACACAAAGCAATTTCTATTGTTCTTCTCTCCTCCATTTTATTCCCACACAGCTGTTAAGGAAAAAAGAAAAGAACGAGAGAAAAAAACCCTTGTCCGGAATGCCTAACACAACTGATATACTATGCCAAAGGCGTTCGGTGTGAAAATGGTGCCCGGAGACAGCCATTCTCTGGGGGCCTCCTGCTATGCCAGGGAATGGGGCTTAGGGAGGTGGGGCCCAATCCCCCAAGCTCTGCCCCCAGGCCTCGGGTCCCCCTCCTGCAAAGTTGCCAAGAACGGAGCCTTTCGGTTCCCCTCTCTCCAGAGGGGAGAGCAGAAGGGACTGCCGGCTGCTGACTGGGAGCTGGGAGCCAGGGGGCAAGGCTTGGGGGCAGTGTCCTTGGGCTTCCTTGGCCCCACCAACATCAATGATGACATGGGCAGGGCTGAGGGCACCTGAAGACAATGAGGCAGCAGGACTTCCTGCTGCCTTGCCGTCTTCCTGGTCACGTGGGGGGGCCAATTTTGCACCCCCATATGACCAGATTAGGGGCACCTGGGGACAGAGGGTACCTCCTTTCCCTAGGCAGATACGCCACTGCACTATGCTAAAAACTATGAATACTCATAAATTTTTCCAATATTTATATAACCAATATATGTAACAGTACCCAATATGAGATGGCGCCAGACTCTCACAAGTGAAGCAGAGTTTACAAAAACATCTCCTCTTCTCTCTGCAACTACTGAAAAGCCCACCCTTTGTCACCTCCCGATTCATTGTGCAAGAACACGTGTGGGTTACTTCTACTTATACTACCTCTCTACTTCAGTTGTATACACAGTATTCTATGGAGTCCCCAGGGATCCTTCATCAGGATTGGCTTTTATGAGTTGTGTGTCAGACTAGTATCTGGGAAAGTCAAATCTGAATTCCCACATTGCCATGGAAGCTTGCTAGGGTACCTTAGGTTAGTCATATGCCCCTGATTTTTATGCCAAATAAAGGCTGCTGCTGCTGCTGCTTCTTGTTGTTGCTGATGTTGTTGTTGTTATATGCCCCTGATTTAGGTGGATACTTTTTTTTGCATTTGACCTTTTTGGGGGGCACTAAGAATAAGCAAGGTCATATTGTAGCTCCTAAAGTTACATCTCAAAGAATTAAAAGTAAAGAAAGTCAGAGGCTTTGTCTCCTTAGCTGTGTGTGGTGAAGATTCCGTCTGAGACATTTATTATTTATCACATTTTATTATGCATTTTAGGGAGAGAAGCTAAAATCAAAAACAAAATGAAAAAGAAATGAAAGAAACCCTCTTATCCATTTGGCTTTAGGACACAAACTGAGCTATGTTACATTCTGGAGAAAGTTCAGTGTATACCTTGGTTCCTTGATACAAAGCAGGTTCAGAAAAAGAAGCTTCTTATTATTGAAGGAGCTGCCATTCATTTACTGGCCTGCCTTCTTGCTCCAAAAGGAGGAGGCACTCACAAAGAGTCCAGTTCTCCTACCTCTGCTGGCAAATTAATGTTTTTTTAGTGCTAACAAATAAAATGGGGAAATAAACATTCTGACATAGATACCTGCTATTCTCTTCATCCAGGATGCTTCATCTATCCCTAGATTGTTGTTGATGATTTTCAGAATGTTTCCCAAAATTATGCTGAGATGTTCAGAGGTTACCATTGTACAACAGGGACCACCGCTTTCAGGATTGTTTTCAGGTCCCCTTTCCCACCAATACTTGATGAGTGAGGATTTACTTTTAGCATGGAGCCTTGAATCCGCCTCAATCACATCTTTGACATTTCAGTGTATCTGGCTCCAGACTCTGCCAAGCTGTTTATTTCTTTCATTAAGCCATCCAACTGAGGAATTTCTGGACACATTTCTTCTACTGTTTCAGGCATACCTAAAACTTAATATGATATATAACAATTTATTAGGCTTAATTGTTTGAACACTTAAAAACAATTTTTATTTTTACCACAACACTGACCCTTGGAGGTATGTTCAGTCCCTCCTTCCTTGTTGGTCAGGTTAAGGTAGAGTCACTAGCTGCAAACATGGTCTGCTGGTTCCCTCTGCTGTTCAACAATGCATTCTTACCTTGCATAATGTAAACAGAGCTTTTCATTCTGTCCACACCATTGAGGCCTAATTAGGCCAAACAGCAGAAGTGATAGCAAACCTCTTTCTGGACTTGCAGACTGCTGAAGGAACACTGCATGAATTTATACTCCCCCCAAATGTGAATTAGATGTTTCAGGGAAAGATTCTAGCCTTTTCCTTGCTGTTAACAACCTTCAAACTGCAGGTGCTACTTTTGAATGGAGGATCATTCTATTACATGAGCCAGCAATTACAGTCTAAAATGATAAAGTCCAATAACATGACTGTTGTGGGTTTTCTGGGTTGTATAACTGTGGTCTGGTAGTTTTTGTTCTTAATGTGAGAAACACACGTCGCCATGACATGCCTCTGAAGATGCCAGCCATACATGCAGGTGAAACATTAGGATCATGACAGCCAATTGATTTTGACCATTAGAGCCTTTGACAATACATCCAATAACATGATTTTAATGAGAACTAGACCCAGTCTTAAGATATGAATGAGGATTTGAAGCCACAACTTGGATCCAAAATAGGACTTCCAAGGATGGAATGTCCTCCCCTGTCCTCCCCTCTTCTTGCTGCAGACCTCTGACTACTCTCTCATGTTCCTGGAGTCCCCTGTCCCCCAGTGGCAGCATTTCAGGTGGCATTTTGGAGTACAGTGGAAAGAGGAAGGTATGGATCAAGCTATTCTGATAAAAAATACTTACAATTCCAAATTCTGCTGTAAATTAGAATAGCAATATATATAATATGCTTAATGCAGTGGTCGCAGAATCAGAAAAGGGATCAAACATTTCTTCTAGCCCAGGTTCATGAGTGCTATGGGGACTTCTTAAATGTTAGAACCCAGATCGGCTGGGTGACAAATCATGATTCATTCAGCCACTAAAATCATACAATTAATTGATCATTTTGTAAAAAACTCATTCCAGGCTAGTTTTTAGATATTTAATGGTAATAAAATTCCTAGCTTCCTTATTTATGATCTTCTTCTCCAGAATAAAGATTATCATAACTGATATTTAAAAAGCTAAACTCAATGCTGAAAACATGAAATAGATGGCTAATTCATTAGCATATATACTGATACCAACACACATACTGCTAATTACTATCTAACCTCCTTCCACTTCAATTCTTTGAAATGTCTGTGTGTTTTAATTCTGAGGCATCGGGATAATTGCAAGGTAGTTCTTGTGGAAACGAGTCTTTTTCATGAATGATAAGTGCCCTGGAAACTATATACTCCAGGACTATTTGCCGTTCTAACTTGTATATATATATATTACTCCAATGGGAGAATGTAAACAATTTTTCCAAAACATTTTGTTACTGTTTGTAAAATTATAAAATTATTTTGGTTACTCATAAATAAATTGCTACTCCAGTGGGAGAGCTAATTTTTGAAGTCATTATTGTAGCCTGGTTGGTACAAGTTTTCTTCATTTTCACATATCCCCACTGATGCCATGAGGACTATACTGGATTATATAGTATAACAGCATTTATCATTATCAGGCTCAGATTATAAACTTTGTCATACTGTATGTCTGGAAACAATGATGGACTTTATATCAGACCCTTCACTGCTGCCATCACAGACATAGCTTCCAGTGGCCCCACCCCCACTGATGACAAACAACCTGCAGCCACCCTGGCATCACAAGGTGGGGCCAGATAGACCTACAAAAGTGCAAGAAAGCCCAACAGCAGTCCAAGATAAAGGTCTGGGATTGAGAGGGCCAGGGGAAAGCAGGGGTGAGGACCGATATCCCACCCAAGTCCTGACATAATCAGTGGGACAGGAGGGAGGGCAGCTTGGGGGAGGAGCCATCCATCAGGACAGTAGAAAGGACAGGGGAGGACCAAATCACTGCCCTCCCTCAGAGCGAACACAGATTTGCCCAGGGAGGGGGACTGGGTTCTGGGAAGGCAGGTTCTGGGGAAAGGCCAAGGAGGAGAGGAAGGCACAGGTCTCATGTGGCAGCAGCTGTGGATATGAGGACAGGAGAAGGGAAAAGATGGAGTAACCTCCTGTCCTTCCCCATTCTTAGTCCCAGGGAGGCTGCTGGAGACACCCAGCAAGACAACTGATGTCAAGGTAGTGGAGATGGAAAGGAAGGAATCTCACGTCATAATGTTGCCTTTGATTCAAGGCAAGGTCTAATTACATGTTCCAGCACTGATCCAAAGCATGTTGTTATGCAGGTAATCTGAGATGAATTTTCAGTGTGGTACAGTTTCACAAGAATTTCAGTGAAATAAATTAGTACGAATATTTCAAGGAGTCTAGAAATGAATGAGGAAGAAGCAAGCCCTTGTACAAATGTGAAAGAATATATTTTTCTGAATCACAGTACTTACGAGCTCTCTCTCTGGAAGATTTTGTGTTGAAGACAGAAAGTGGATTGTAAAGATTGAGAGAAGGTTCAAGGAAGGCTACTGGAATTGCTGCTGCAAGGGAAGCCAAGCATTCACCAAGAGCTGGACGTTGCCTGCAAAAGACATATACTATCCATTTTAAAAGTCTGCCCCCTTTTGTCACAATGCACAGAAATATTTCTAGCTATTATCTGCTATAGGGCTGGAATTAGGTTGTGAAGGCTAAGGGGTACTAGAAACAAAAGTGAACTGTCCGGGGTCCCACATTCAACAAGCCACTGCTATCCCTCAGGATGAGCTCCATACCCCACCCCCAGTATTAACTCTAGCTCCTCCAACAACTGGCACTTACTCTTCCTCACAACTGCCACAGAAGCTTCATCCATTATAGGTCAATCATTTTACAATGGTATTATTGGGCTTTTCCTTCTGTTACAGGGCTTTCTGCACTCTTATTTTCATTGTTTGTTTTTACTCATATTTCATTTTTGTAATTATTTGACGTTTCTTTGTATAATATATAACATCACACATGATCGGACTGCATTTTTAAATAAATATGTAAAAATTGTTTCTCTTTTGTTTGGGGATGTGAGCTTGGGTGTGTGTGACATGCTAGCAGAGTCAAGTAAGGCATTTTTCAAATTTTTGACACACTTAGCCCGCAAGGTTTGTCATCACTGCTCCAGCTTATTTTGTGTAGGGAAATAAGCCAGAGATACAGTGACGTAATATTGAAGTGATCTCTAGAGGGAACAAAACACATGAAGAACATTAAAAAAATATGCAGAGAATTTTAAAAAGCAAAAATATGAAAATAAGAGTGTAGAAACACCCATAAAGACCCCACCAACTGCAGCTATGCTCTTGTACTGAGCATAGCTCTTTGTACTTTCTTCCTCCTCCAACTGCAACTTTCACTACTTTTTGTTTTTCTCCTAGGCAAGTGTAACCCCCATGCCCAGAATGGGTTGGCCCAGAATGGGTTGACCCAGTAAGGGGGTGGAGACTCAGAGCAGCAGAAAGGCTGCAAGAGCTCTTTGCAGAAGACAAGGCTACCGGACTCAGACCTTGATTTCTATAAGCCCTTAACACCTTGTTAAGGTAATTGCAATATTGTTGGGAACTACTGGGAAGGGAGTTGTTTGTTTTTGCTATGTTGTAAATGTTGGAGTTTATTGTTTCAGGGTTTCTTTTGTGGTTGTAATGGGTGAGAGTTCTCCTGGAAACCTCCATCATGTTGCAACCTGTTCATCAAGCCCTTGAAGTCTTCAGGAGCCAGCCAACTTGCAAAGAAGAATTTGGACTTGGAAATATCAGTAGACTGTAAATAGAAGGACTTGAAATGCAACCTGAACAGGACCTTGAATTGTAACGTTAAATGTTGATGTTTTAAAAGTGTTAATTGTAAAGAAAAGTAAACCATTTTGTTGTTTAAAAATTGTTGTTGCAACTCATTCCAAGTACTGCCCCACAGAACCCACAAGCTGAGGTTACACAAGCACATGGTACTGAACTACTCTCTTACTTTCCTCCCTTCAATTTCCCTTCTCCTTTTGAGTCTTCCTCAATTACTTCTACTTGGAGTTGCTGCTGCCCCACCCCAGGTTTCCTTTTCCACTACCTGCTGTTTGGTTTGCTCCACAAGAAAATGACCATTTCCTATCCTAGTTTCAGAAACTCTGGTTGGCAATAGGTGCTTGGTCAGAGTAGGAGAAGCTGACCACTGATATCAACCCTACCTGCTGTACAAGAAATGTGTGCCACCCAGGCATAACTCCTAGTCTTGGTATGTGGCCAAATTGATTATGAGTTCAGTCTAAAATTTGGGTAGCCTGGACTCAGTGAACAAATAATCCATAAATTCTGAATTGGAGCAGTTCATACTATTAATCCCCCAGTTCCAAAATCTTGCTGATAACTGCTCTTATCATTGCTTTTTAACAGTCAGTCTTTCCTATTAATTACCTTTCGACATAGATGTTCTTTCCAGTCCCAAGAGAGTACAGACTACAAAGAATTCTGTAACAGGAAACTTGGATGTCACCTACTAAAAAAATTAATGAAACATTATTCAGCCAAGATATCTTTTAAACAAATGTTTGATGCTATCTACCAAATTAAGGCCTACTATTTCATGTATTGGTTTGGATCCCATTAAGTTTTCCATGACCAGAGATTTCTACCAATTCCCACCTCCTGCAGCCACCCAACATTTCCTGAAATACTGTTCTTTGACTATGAAGAATAGCTTTGGAGAGGAATGTGATGCAGACACATATCTCAAGCAAGCGAAATGGCACTAATGTGGGCAGGACCTTAAAGTGTACCCCTCCCTGCCCTCAAACTTTTTAAAGATTATTTGACTGCAATATTTCCAAAAAGACTATATCACAATGGCACCAAAGTAGGAGAAAACCCAGAAAGTGTGTGAATGCAGGACAACCTTGTATGGATGGCTCAAAAAACTATCTTGAATTTGAATGCCAGAATGCAACAAAACTTGCATGTGGAAGCAGTCTATATAAGGTTTTCATAACACAGTATTTCTTATATAATTTACACAAAACCAATTTATTTACAATACAACTAGTATCAGGTTTCGGTCTCACTAGAGGAAATGCAAAAGAATGAAGGCAACTATTAATTACCAGAAGGGCATACTCAGTGACAATTGAAATCATTTGCCAAAATCAATGTTAAAAAAGAAGACAACTTACAAAGCAAATCAGTGCCAAAATGATGCTGAGCAACATGGTCAAAAATTGATGTTAAGATAGGTAACAATGCGACTGTAGTATAGTTGATGTTCTGTGAGACTCCTTTAATTTGTGTTCGGGAATGTGTAAATTTTCCTAGTTTAAGATTTTCTGATGTCTTCTCTAGATCTTCAGCTGCATTTTCAAAGAAAGCACGCAATCCTGCCTTAACCAGCTCTGAGCCTGATTTCATTACAGTTCTACAAAGTAAGTTTTTAAAAAATGTTACTTAGCCTTCATAAGAATATATTTCTACAATATATCCATTCATATTCATGTGATCTTAGATTGTCACATTATTTATACATAAAACCTGAAACAGACAATTTTAAATTCAGATATTATGGTGACTTTCATGGTAACTTTCAGTTTTCGATGTGTTCCTCAACCAAATCTAGCACGTATAAATACAGCAAAATCTCACGGAATTTAGCTAGTACTAAATGTTTCAATTTGGATTGTGAGATCTCGTATGACATAATGTTCCTTTATACCAAAAACAATCCCCCCAAACCCCTCCCACCAGAGAAAATTAGATGATAGCAAGAAGAGTTATAGCTTAGCCTTCTCCTTGACCTCTGATTTACTAAGTGCAGCAAAGTTTTTTGTAAGGAGAATCTTTCAGTCACTTGAGCCTTCCTTTGATTGAAATGGAAAATTCAGAACAGGCTTCATCAGGGAGAGAAAGTTCTCTCTTAATATCTGATTCTTCTAGCTGGATTGAACTTAAAATCTTCTGCACAAAAACAAGATTTCCACCACTGATCTACAGCCCCTTCCTTCAAGCAGCCCCACTCCTAGATTTCTTATTGTCCTGTAGATCCTCCTATACTAGAAAATAACTAGGCTTGGTAAATACCCTAAAAATTTGGTAAAATTCGGATTCAGATTTATTTGGGCATAAAATTATCTGTATACCCGAATAAGACAAATAATTTGGGGGGGTGACTGTCAGGGGCGCATTTTTAAATCTACTGGCAACAAAAGTTTGAGGTCTCATCCAGAGACTGTCCTTATAATATCCCCCAAGTTTTGTTAAGTTTGGTTCAGGGAGACCAATGTTATGGACCCTCAAAGTGGTAGCCCCCATCTCCTGTTAGCTCCTATTGGAAACAATGGGGGATGGGGGAACCCACTTCGGGGGTCCATAACTTTGGACCCCCTGAACCAAACTTCACCAAACCTGGGGGACATAATCAGAACAGTCTCCAAATAATACCCTAAAATTGTGGTGCTACTAGGATTAAAAATACACCCCTGCAGGCCAAAACGTGAAAAACACCAAAAAATACCCCCAAAAGCCCGAATACCTTGCATTCGGATTCATTCATGTTTGGGCAGGACATATTCGGCCGATTTTTGCCCGGATATGCCCGAATTCGCCCAGATTTGGGCCAAATCTGGTATTTGTTTTACCCGAATCTCCAAGCCTAAAAATAACTTCTATTAAAAGATTGATTTTTGACACATATATCAGCACAATAAATTGGACCCAGTGGAGTGGTTTTCTGGATAGTTTCCATACACACAGTGCTTCCACATTTAACTACAGCCCAAAATACTCCATGCTCTCACAGAATGATTTGAGTTTCACATTGTTTACATTAACGGAACACAGTTATAAATTAACAGGCTTACCTTGTATCTAGAGTCTGAGCTAAAATGTGTATGCAACTGACCATCGTAGTAGCATCACTACCTGTTAATAATTAGAGGAAAGAAAGTGGACTGCTTTTATAAACCTCAATATTTTATAGATATAAGATTTTTTAAAGATAAAGTGTCTATTCAATGCATTTATGCTGGGGAGACCTAACAACTCATTCTGCTTATGGCAATGGATATTTTATTTTCTGATCTTTCCCCCCCTGTAAATCTAGTAATTAGGACAGAAAGAAGATTCCACTCTGAAACTTGCCCATTCTATTTTTTTCAAGTTATCTTTTCTCAAAATTAAGTTCAATTACATAAGGCACCAAGAATATCAAGAAAGTATTCCAAGATTAGAAAGTATTCCCATGAGTGATTCTGACTACCTCCAGAACATTAGGGTTGCCAAGTCCAGGTTGGGAGATTTGAGGGTAGGACTTGGGAAGGTTGGGATTGGGAAGTGGAGGGAGCTCATCATGGCATAGTGGCATAGAGTCAACCCTCCAAATCAGCCATTTTCTGTAGGGAATTGATTTATTTCACTTGGAAATCATTTGTAATCCTGTGAAATCTCCACATTCCCCCCGCCCGACCCCCAAAGACTAGCAACCTTAAGTCAGGTAAAGGTCACAGAGAAGGGTGAAAGTCTGAAACTGACTCACCCTGTTTCCCCAGCTTGATTCTGGCCTTTCTCTGATTTGAGATGTTATTTCCTTGACTTTTCTTCTTCTTTTTATAGGTGACTGTCCAAGCTACATCAATTTCCTGTTCTTCCCCACTTTCTCAAACACACCTTGACTAGTTCCTGAATAGACAAATGTTTTTCTGGAATGTAGAACTAATAGTATCATGGTTTCCTTCAAAGCTGGTTACCAGGAAGGCCTAGTTCTCTGCTGCATCTCTAGCAGGACTCCTGTAAGCCTAGGGTTGCCAGGTTCCTCCTAGCCACTGGCAGGGATTGGGGTAGGCGATGGGGTGGGGACATGTCCCTGAACTCAGTTAACCATCATCTTCACCCCCTCTTCCCTACTCTATTCCTTTATCCCAGAGCCACAAAAAATAAAATTTAAAAGTTCTAAGCCACAGGAGAATAGCTACTTTAATATTTATTAGCACTATCTATTTTTATTGCAATATACTATCTTCACTTGTTAATAACCATTTTGAACAAATGCTTTTCTAGTAAGACATTCTGTGTTAGTAAGTGAATCTATAAAAGCAGGTATAGCAACCAGTGAAACACTGCAATATCACAAAGCAAAGTATTATGTCATTGATTCAGAGATATTGTAAAAACCTTGCAGTCAAGAGTCTGTAGTAGGATTGCAAACCTCCAGGTGGTTATTGGAGATCTCCTGCGATTACAACTGATCTCCAATGTAAAGTCTCTCTCCGCCCGCACTCCTGTAAAGTCTCCTGTAAAGTCTCTCTCCACCCCACACCCTGCCAGCCTCAGGCTTCATTTCCAAAAACCTTCAGGTATTTCCCAATCCAAAGCTGGCAACACTAATGAGGATACTCCACTTATTAGTGGCAGGGTATATTTTATATATAATAAAATGATTATTTCTGGATAGAATCAATATTTTACGCACACAAATGAAATTAGATAATACTCTTATGTTAACTGGCCTTTTGCAAAGATTAAACACTTTGTTTAGTTCTTCAAGAATACATTTAATTTAAAAAACATTTAAACTTGATGTCCATTTTCATGTTAGCTCCTATAGAACAAACAGTGATTGTACTAGGGAAGCATTCTGGACCTAGAAGTCTAAATGTCGTGTTCTATTTGATTTACTGTATTATGGGTAAATATTTGGAAATCATAAATCTTTTTTTCTGGATAGAATCATAAATCTTTTTATGATTTAGAAATCATAAAATAGTGAAGACTGAATTGGTAGAAGATTTTGAAATATGAGCCCATGGGAACAACAGAAAAGTACACAGGGGAGGCACAAGAACAGTAGATGAATGGCCAACAAATTGGAACAAGTCTGAGGAATCATCACCATTGAAGATTCTATCATTCTACCATTGCAAGATGCTCTGTTTAGGTCTGGGTCAAAACTCAGTATCTGAACAATATAATTAAAATATTGAAATGCTTTTGTATTTATCAAAATATTTTAACTTACCAAAAAGCGAAATCCTGTGTCTGACAAGAACGGCAAGTTTGCAGAAAAGACTAACACAGAAAAAAAGAAAAGAAAAACAGTTGGAAAAAGACTCATGGATTAAATTTAAATAACACATTTTAAATAACACATTTAAATCACACATCAAAACAAGTGAGGAGAACAATAAGAATGGTGAAGTGGAACAAAAATACAAAACACATTTTGAATTTAAACAAGAGAAATTTGCTAAAACTGCATTCAAAACTAAAATATGCATCTTTATCGTGAGTTTTTGCGGGAAGGCTTGGTTTTAGGGTTGGAGATTCAGTTTACAGCAATGTCTGAACACTATCCATTCAAGGCAAATGTGAAAGCAGTGTCAGTGCCCTGATGGAAAAGGGGCCCAGTTAAAACGATCTGCCTATGGAGGCACATGAATTTTACTGGATTTCAGAAGGCTCTGGGGGATTTTAGGATCCCAAATACATAATCAGCTGAGGCTGCATGGGGGAGTGTGGAATGTGAAACTTTTTGAAGCTACCAACAAGATGCTTCTCATTGACCACTCCTACCCTTGGAGCATAAACTGCTGCAGGTTAAGAGCAGTAGGCTCTAGTCTAGAGAACTGGATTTGATTCACCATCCTCCCTGAAAGTGGTGGACTCTAATCTGGTGAACCAAGTTTTCCCTACTCCTCCACATGCAGTCTGCTGGGTAACCTTGGGTCAGTCACAGTTCTCTCAGAATCTCTCAGCACCGCCTGCCTCACAAGGTGCCTGCTGTGGGGAGGGGAAGGAAAGGCAATTACAAGCCACTTTGAGACTCCCTAAAGGTAGAGGAAAAGCAGTGTATAAAAACCAACTCTTCTTCCTCCTTGGCTTACCACAGAGTTGGATGACCTAAACAGGACCAGGGCACCTCTAGAAAGAGGTAGAAAATTCATACTGAATCTGTTGAACCCATTGGAAGTCCTATGAAGTAGCAGTGACAGCAGCAAATAAATGTTACTTTTCTCTTACTATTGCTTCAGCTACTTCACAACCATCCCAACTGTTCAAGGTAGCTCAGCATTTCCAGATATGTAAATCTGGGTCTTTCTTGTTCTAGAAATAGACAATGAGCTAGGATACTTTTGCCAAGCTTTTCACAAATATAATATCAAGAATATGCTATGTCCAATGTAACACCAGTGTCCACAGGGACACCAGAAGAAAGTCTTACTACACTGCAATATGGACCATATTGACTAAATTTCTGTAATGGATGTTGACAAGATCCTGGGATCTGCGAAGGCCACTACTTGTACTGAGGATACTTGCCCATCTTAGCTGTTAAGATAACCTCAACAAACCCTTAATATCTATTGTAAATCAGTCACTAACTCAGGGCACCTTCCCTTGGACACTCTAACAGGCAGTTGTCCACTACTTTAAAAAAATCCCTAAAAATGATTTGGCTATTTGTCTCTCAGCCTCTAATCTGGCCCTGGTGGGCAAAATGATTGACAGGGAAGCAGCAAACTCCACGTCTTCTTGTATAATTCATCTTCTCTGGATCATTTTCAGTCAGGCTTTAGGATCTACTTGGAAGTACAGAGGTTGAAGCCAGTCTAACCAAAAGCCTAGACAGAAATTTCTTCTGCATATGACTCAGGTTTTCCTTCCTGAGATTACACTTAATTCCCAGAGTCTAATCTAGAGTTCCCTTGAAGAAAGTGGCAGGGTGGACTTTATGGCGTCACATTCCTGCTGAGTGCCATGGAATGTATATAAGCTTGTTACATACCTTGCTACCATTTCTTTTTCTTTGTTGGAAGCATATCCACTACTGCTGAGTGGCTTAGCAGGAGAAGAGAGGAAATACAGACAGTGGTTTGTAAAGTACTGGTCAACCAATGGCAGTAGAACCTACAGAAGACAGATAAAAATAATCAAACGTAAGAACTCCGGCACAACTGTGATATGAAAATAAAAGACAAGGTAAGCACACTGTCAAGTGGCAACCGTTTCTCCAGGTTCACTGGGGGATATGACAAAGCCACTTGTAGGCCTCTCTTGCCAGTTTTGTTCAAGGGTTGTTGCTACTGCTAATGGGGAGAGGGGGCTCAACTTACAGTGCTTTAGCACCATGTGGTGGCTGCTGGTAAACCAGTGAGATATCTTCCAAAGAACAGCACCCTTGAAAAATATAGCAAAGGGGAAAGGGGTGGAGTTAATGAGTACAGTTAAGTACTCATTAAAGAGTACAGTTAATGAGAAACGAATACTGAGGTCACTAGTGACAGCGGTTCGAAAGGCAGATTTCTTCTTAGCTGTGCCCTCAAATATTGAGACAAAACCTGTTACTCTGCACCGGGGCAGCTTGACCTCCTTCATCCTGAGCCCTGTGAGAAAGCCACATATGTCCCTTTATTCAAAGAGCCGGGATACGCATTGCAGCTGCAGAATTATTTTACACTCCTCTACTTTTCTAATGTTGATAAGTCTTTTGCTGGTTCTGTAATATACAGCATGCTGATAATTATGCCATATTCAGGGTCCTTTAAAAGGCTCATTTTTGGTATGATGAGAGGATTCCCACATCGCCATTCAAATGGAGATTTATTCCCCCTTTGGGCTGTAGTTTCCTTCCAGTAATTCTGGAACAGAGCTTCTTGTCAAGGAGCAGGATCCAAGGAATAGAGAGAACATTTCTTAAAATTTTAAAATAATCCTATGGGTATGCACTCCCAGCTTCAGATTAAAGAATCCTAGGAAAAATAGACCCCTGTGTTGCAACTTAGAGAGAAACAAAAACAAAACCAGAAAGGAACTTTCTCTGTCATCACTCCAGTGCAGATAATCATTATCAGGGGTCTTATCATATCAACGACAATACCATATAGATGACTTCATCAGTTGTTTGGAAACTTTTAAGAAGCTGTTCAACTTCTTCCCCCTACCCACACAACATGATAAACTGCAATCTCTGCTTCATTTCCTGCATGTGGACACTCTAGAACTAGTAGAATGGATTCTTAGCCTGATCTTGGGATTCTTTGGTTTTAATATGGATTTCAGCCGCGGCCAAGCAAACGGCTGTTACGGGAAGTGAGCTACTTGGCCATGCATAGCTACAGAGGGACACAAGGATGGCACATGGCAGCCATGACTGTGCCTGGCTTCATAGCTACACAGTGGAGGGAGGTGAGTGGGGGGGGGGGAAGCACCTTTGTGCAAAGGCATGCACCTCGGCCAATGCGCTCACTGACCACAGGACACCCAGCCGTGCAAAAGGCATGAGGCTATGACAGGTTCATTTATCCCACCTGCAACCTGATTTACATTTGCTGTGTGGAAAGGGCCTAAGACAAGTCCCTCCCTCATTAAAAGAGGGATTTGTCTTATATTCGCATAAAATTCACGGACATGTCCAGTAATTTTTGCCCGTGGTTGTCTTACATTCAGAGTTGTCTTTTTTTTTAGTAAATATGGTAATATTTGTCCCACTAAACAGACATGTTTTAACTTTAATTAATTTGCCTGTTAATTTCATCACTATACTAGGTAGAAAAATAATTTTTCAGCAACAATGCCTACAAACAAATATTTTGGAAAGTTCAGTTTGCCTTTCTAATTTCATTACCCACCTCTTGAGATGCTACATTTTTGTATTACTGTGGAAATGAAAGAAGACTATTTGAAGACATGTGTCACTCACTTTGGCAAAGAATTTGATTTCTTGGTCATGTGGTGACTTCTCAGTTTTCCCACTGGTGACAATGGCTTCTGCAGAGCAACAATGAATGCAAGGGTAAGTAATGCTGGGTAAGATTATAATTTAAAATCAGTCACCTACTTTTAAGCTGCCCTGAGCCCAGCTTTGGCCAGAACAGGTGAGGTACAAATATTACTACTACTACTAAAATATTTTAACATTTCAAGAGCACCAACCACATTTTCCATTTTAGAATGCCTCCTATGCATAATGCCTTTTGCAAGTAGAATCAGTCTATCATCTGTGAATGTCCAGTTCCTGTTTCTGTTTATTTTTGCTGCCCTGAAAATCTTTATTATTTTTAGAAAATGTTATTTGGAAAGTAATCAGTTCTTCCACAAAGAACACTGTTGTACTTCTACAGGAATGTAAACATCTTTTACCATCTTTGTAGGTTTGTCAAAGAGGGGCTGAGTGCTAATACTGATACAAAAAATTGGATAAAGCAAGAGGGAGTCTATTGACAGTAACAAGCATTATGCACCTTTAAATGAGGCTGTTAACTCTGCTGTGATACTGTGTTTGCTTTAACAGAATGCTGCTTTAGCTGTTGTGTCAGGGCCGCTGAAGTCAGAGACTGATTTAAGTTGCCTGTCTGAAATGTATGACCACCTTACCTGTCAAGAAACCTGTCAATTCCAGGTTTGGAAATTCCTGGAGATCTAAAAGAGGAGCCTGGAGCTGGGAGGAAATTCCTGGAGATCTAAAAGAGGAGCCTGGAGCTGGGAGGAACCTCACCAGGATACAACTCCATAGCATCCATTTTCTCCACAGGAACTGATTTCTGTAGTCTGGAGATCAGTTATAATTCTATGAAATCTCCAAGACTGTTTCTTGCTTGGTGGGCAGATAAGTAGCTTAGCATCATGATTTGACACTAGAGCTTTGATTAGGTATGCAGAAATGAGTTTTGTTTTCCTCTGAGAGGCTTGCCAGACTTGCCAAGCAACTGTTTTTGGAGACACTACAAGATTTACCCACAGATGGGGCATTCCCTATAACAGGTACTGATGGGTAAGGGTCCATGTCCAAGCCTTAGTGAAGTTGGGATAGCTTCCTGCCTGCAATTCCAAAGGCAATCTTAAGGAGTTGATTGATGTTCTGACCATCCCATAGCTTAGATGGGGGTAAAATTGCTAGATAGGAACTTCACATATTGAATGGCAGGTTAGTTTCTCCTCCGGCTCCTCTTACTTTGTGGAAGTAAGGGAGGAAGTCAGCAGTGTGTATGACAAATACTGTTCTCATGTGATCCTTGGACTTAGTAACATCTGAAAATATTGCTGTAAGATACAGCTACTGATTCTGTTCTGGAGCTGTACTAAGTGGAATCAAAATGGTATCCAATATTTCATTAGGAATTCTGGTGTGACAGACCATGACTTAATTCAACAAAACAAGCCTGAGAATTTATTTTTTTCCATTTCAGCAATATTCTTTCTATTCTGACCTAGAAACAGATATGCATGAATAAATGGCATTATGCCAAAAATTAAATCTTACAATGTGAAGAATGAACAGATCACAATACTGTAATATGTATTTCTATGGGAAAATTAATTCTATGTTCAGAGACACTAATGTATAATTTCCCCAAAAGTGCCTTGGTGAGAATCTCAGAAATTTTATTTCATCTTTTAATTTTAAAATAAAATGTGTAAGGGGTGATATGTACATATTTTTGTTTTTAATTTCATTGACATAGGGAAGTATTATTGTATTACTGCAAATCATAATTAATCACTTCAAAAGTGATTTGATTGATTTTAAATAAGCTGAAAAGACAACATGAGTGATTTTTTGGCTGGATTCAAGGGATATGGAATAAACAAACTTCTGACTTCTATTGTCAGAGGGCTGATAAGCTGAAAATGTATCTTCTTGGTTTGAAGAATCTGTAATAAGAAGCTGAAATGAAGGAATGAACCTTGTAGTCTTAAAATCTTCATTGTTGCATAGCTGAAACAAAGTAGTTAAATAATGTTTGACTGTGCCTGGTTCCTTTTACAGGGGATTTTGGTTTTTTTATGCTAAGGATAAATGAACCCAAATAATTCAAAGGTAGCCTGGGAGCTGACAGGTGAACAAAATGAACTCACAGAAGATATGACTATATAATACTCCTTATCTTTACAACCAGAAGTACAGAAACATTGGAGCAACTTACCTAAATGTGCAATGAACTCATGAGCAGAGTCAACATATTTTAGAATCTTCCTCAGAAACTTGTAGGCAAACCTTTTTTCCATAGATGAAGCATCCAACTCCAAATCATTTAAACCTCTAGGAGAAAAAGATTGAAATGACATGATGCTTATTATGACTTAAATTGTATTAGTTGCACCAGGCTAGTGTACCATAACTGCTTTAAAAAAAAAATCTCAAAATGGCCATGCTATTAAATACTTTACCAATTCCAGTCACAGTATTTTCTACATAGGATGTATTTCTACATATGATGGTTTTAATACCAATATAAGGCTTTGGTTTTTAATCTCTTCTATGAATTTATGCTTCCCTGGAAGCTAAAATGACTACACTGAGACTGTCATTCTTTGGTCACATAATGAGAAGACACAAGTCACTGGAAAAAACAGTAATGCTAGGAACGGTTGAAGGCAGCAGGAAAAGGAAGACCCAACATGAGATGGACAAATTCTATAAAGGAAACCACAGTTCTCAGTTTGCAAGGCCTGAACAGGACTGTTCATGATAGGTCGCTTTGGAGGACATTAATTCATAGGGTTGGCAAAAGTCAGAAGCGACTTGACAGCATGTAAGACTCACACAAATGAATTTGTGCACACAGTAAAAAAACCTATATTTTGTTATTTTTTGTTAGTTCATTGGGTTGTGTTGTGTCATGTCCTCTAAGATCTCTCAAATAAGTAGACTCAATTGTGAGTGAAATAGATGCACACTGGAAAAGGATTATTGTTCAGTGTGAATTCAGGCGGGAAGAATCCAACAGAAAACTCAGCAGCCCCTTCCCCCATGTCCAATTAGCCAGCAGCAGTTTCCTGCAAGCAAGTACAGCCATGCACCACCCACACAAGACCAGTTAGTGGTTCTCACAGAAGCTCCCATGGGAAGGTAATTTCAAAACAAGCAGGCAGGCCAGCCAAAGCAGCAAGAAAGGAAACAAAACAATCTGATAATGAAGTGTCAGAGTAGTCCCAGATGCCACATCCCCTACTCCTACTCCCACCTGGAGCAAGACCAAACACTCAGGTCTTAACAGGTTCTCTTAGTCCTTGTGTCTGTTTATATGTACCTCAGCACCCTCTATGATTGTTTTGGTCAAGTCCAGCAGCTGTTCCTCTATATTTCTGGCCGTATCTGTGATAACCAGCACAACAATGCTGTAGCCCTTTATGAGAGCACTACCAGTGTAATCTCCAGGAGCACAAGAAGCTATCAGAGACTGATGACCACACTCACTGGCTGAACCCCCACCCTCCCCCACTGCAGTCAATGCTGGCTCTCAGTAGTTAATATAAACTCCAGTCTGTGCATAGGCAGTCTAGATATTACGTTCTTTGGCACAAGCTATGTTGGTTGGCCCCATGACTGTGAGGCAGCATCTTTCACTATAGTGAAGGCTTAAACCAGGGGTCTTCAAACTATGGGCCCCCAGATGTTCATGAACTACAATTCCCATCATCCCTGCCACTTGGCCATGCTGGCAGGGGCTGATGGGAATTGTAGTCCATGAACATCTGGGGGCCCATAGTTTGAAGACCCCTGGCTTAAACACATACTAGGGGAATGGAAATACCACATAGGAGCACAGCTCACTGAAAGGGCAGAGTGGTGGGAAATAGCCACAGAGGGTCATTAGAAGCTGGTGGAACTGATCCCCCCCCCCGCCCCACACACACAGAAGGTGACCTTTGCTACTGAGAAATCACATTATGGATATTTTCTGCAGGCATGCCAACTTGGAACATCCAAAACAGCATGATCCTGAGCTGAAGCTCACAGCATGGCCACCCCAATTCTGGAAAGATCACATGAACACCGCCATGTTGGTCCCCCCCCCCCAAATTCATATCCCAGTTTCTCTGTCACGTCCCAACCAGATTAGGGATCACACCTGAACAGCCATGTCAGATTGCTCTGGGACTAATGGCAGCCCCTGGGACTGATGGGTCACAAAGGGACTGCTGCCAACCCTGATCTCCAGTATCCCTGAGCCCCACCACTGCTGAGCTTGAATCTTCTCATTCTGGATGTTAGCTACTCAGTGGCATGAAGACTGAATACTGTCCCACTGCAGCCATTAGGGATCAGCACAGTGAGCCCACTGTGCTGATCCCTAATAGCTGGAGTGGGACTGTATCCCTAGGTCCATGTGCAAGCACAGGGCTCAGTGGACAGATACATAACAGTTGACGTATTTCTTCCTCATGTGGGACTCATTCACTATTCAGTCCCCGTGACACTGGGCAGTTAGCATCCAGAATGAGATCCAAGAATGTACCCCCAGGCCTGACAAGCCAGAGAAGATTCTCCCTAATGTTCTTGAGGCCCATAGACCAGCTGCCATGTGGCCGGTCTGCAATAGCTGCCAAGGGGCTGCATGTATATTACCCCACCTCATGCATGAGCACTTGGATGCTGGTCTACTCCCTTTCCAGATGCTGCTGAACTATGTCATGTGCTAGGCCATCATTCAAAGTAGGACCACTAGACCCTTTTTGTGTATACTGCTGGAAATGGTTGGAGAGTGGCCAGCCATGGGCCCACTTGCCCCATTTATTGCCTCCTGTCGCTTGGCCAGGCAGTAGGATGCAACCAGTCAACCAATGGGCTGGCATGATATCATTCAGCAGCTGGCTCAAGACCTGCAGAACAGGCCAGGGGTAACCCCCCCCCCCCAAAAAAAACTAGTGCTTGTATAGGGCACACTAATCTTTAACAGAATGGATTGAAGAGGACGAGGGAGAAGGTCATAATGCCCTCCATGGACATCTTGGACCTGCTGCCAGTCCTGGCTGATGAGGAGCTGATTGTGATCCTGCTCCATCATGGCCCCCAGCTCCAGAGATCATGTATAAGTGGTGCTGTGGCTCATGAACAGTAGCACCTAGATAGATACTGGTCACCTCAAGTAGCTGTTGCTGTTTTCTGGGGGACATGGAGGAGCAGCAGGCATGCATCAAGAAGATGATCATATATGTGTTGATGGCACTCTATGGCTTTGTGCCATCTTCTGTTCATGTAGCCCTGTTCTTGTTTCACCAGTGGCAGCAGCAGGGGTTCCTGAATGTGTCATTCAGGGCCAACCTCACAAACCTTTCTGGACTACTGGGAGCAACCTCCACCACTGATTGCTGGGTGCCCGTGGTCTGTCCCTTGTTCCCGGGACAGTGTGGGGTGGGCTGAGTCTGGTTGAGCTCAGGATATGGGCATCTGTGGATGATCCTATGTGATGCGGGGAGGCCTTATGTATTTTTGTGCTACTGCCTCTGCTCTGACCTGTGCCTCTTAGCAAGTGGGGTAAGGACTGCTGGCATGGCTCACATGCCACATGGGTCTATCCCTTCCTTCTTCTCATGTGTTCCTAGGGCCAGCTCTGCATGTCTGCCACCCTGTAGCTGCTTGATTTCCTTTTGCCCATTGCTGCACTTCTGTGATATATTGTAAACGCAAGGACACAATTGCTGCAGATACCAGTGCGGTCACAGCCTCTGAATTCCTGCTACACAGGGGCAGTCCTTATTCTGTGCTGCCTTATGCTGTGGTTTTACCTCAAGAATGACCCTTGCCATTATACCAGCAGCCAGCTGCTTCTGCCACAACAGCTCTCAGGGCTGCACTGATCCAAACTAGTAATTTTCCAAGCTTTACCCTGTTTTTGAATGAAAAACTGTTAATCAAACTGTACTTTACAAAATCATCTAATTTGCAAGATCAAACTATGTCCAAGTGATCATTATCTGAAATTGTTATCTCAGTTATAAGTACATGCTTGGAAGCACATTGAGTCTACTGTCAGCCCTCAAAGGATCTGGATTTTATTCTATCACCCTCTTGAGATAATTGTAATGGTATTTTATTGGTATTTTTTTTTCATTTTTAGGGGTTTTTAAATTGTTCTACAAAATGCTGTAAACTGCCCTGAGCCTGAAAGGGGAGAGGTGGCATATTAAATCTAATAAGATAAATAAGTCTGTGAAATCCATCCATAGATTGCTTATTATGCTTATTATATGTGTAAAAATTATGCCAATCATGTGAATGATTCTAACAACTAGGTAGAGATAGTCCCCTGTGGAAGCACTGTGACCCATGGAGTGATGTGCCAACAAGAAAAGGGGAAATTAACTAACTTTACCCTAAAAAAGAATTAAGTACCAAAAGATCAAGAGTAGACAAGGGCCACTAAATAAAAAACTGCTGTATAGCAAAAATACATATGTCATTGTGATAATATGCACACAAGTAAAGGCTATCATGGGCTTCTACTGTGATGTGGTGATTTTAACTTGTAATAACGCATATGTATTTTTGCTATGCGGCAGTTTTTTATTTAGTGGCCTTTGTTTATTATTGTCCATGGGGTGATGTCACATCATGACACTTACTAAGCATACTTTGTTTATGGGGCGGTTTGCCACTGCCTTCCTCAGTCGTCTACACTTTACCTGCAGCAAGCCAGAGACTCGTTTTATAGAAGAATGCATTTTTAATAATTCTAAGTAATATCACAACTGGTCCAGGATATTACTGTACTTACCTAGATATGACAATGCCATTTACTAAAAGAAATTTAAAAAGTTCTTGTGCTTTCTCTCTGTCCCGAGACTTTTCTTTGGCTGTCAAAGTGTCATAAGGTACCAATAAAGGATGAGCGCCTCCACCTGTGATGAAGCAGTAGAGTAGTTGCTATTTACTATACCATAAGAACATAAGAACATAAGAACAAGCCAGCTGGATCAGACCAAAGTCCATCTAGTCCAGCTCTCTGCTACTCGCAGTGGCCCACCAGGTGCCTTTGGGAGCTCACATGTAGGATGTGAACGCAATGGCCTTCTGCGGCTGTTGCTCCCGATCATCTGGTCTGTTAAGGCATTTGCAATCTCAGATCAAGGAGGATCAAGATTGGTAGCCATAAATCGACTTCTCCTCCATAAATCTGTCCAAGCCCCTTTTAAAGCTATCCAGGTTAGTGACCATCACCACCTCCTGTGGCAGCATATTCCAAACACCAATCACACGTTGCGTGAAGAAGTGTTTCCTTTTATTAGTTCTAATTCTTCCTCACAGCATTTTCAATGTATGCCCCCTGGTTCTAGAACCCCCTGGTTCTAGTATACCAATAACTTTCACAATGCTAACAGACAATCGCACTGTTTTGATTTTGACTTCAGTTGATTTTTACATTTTCTACCAAACATTTCAGTCTTACCTTTATTTTCTAATTCAGTTTTCTTCTTTTTAGCCCAAATGTTATGATAATTTTCTGCCACCACCTCAACCATTCCCTGCATCACCACAAAACAGAGAAAGGATAATTCAAAGTCAAAAATACATGTTCACAACATTTCTAAACACAGTTTACTAAAATATTATTTCACAGGTAGATGCTGCTGAGTTGTGGAGTAAGAAACAAGAAATGTAATAAAAAGAGTTGTGTTTTTTAAATCAGAGCATTAGTACTAAACCTAGTATTAAATATATACATAGTTTGTTGAACTCTAATTACCAACAGAGGTAGGAATCACTTTCTACCAACTCTAACTACCAACAGAGGTAGTGGCAATAGAGATATATTCTATGCCATCAAAATATCTAAGTAGAATTGTAACTTCATTCACCACATGCTGGACAGTCTTTGCTTTAGAATGCTTTGCTTGGGTCCTAGTACCTACCAAACGGAACTAGGTAGGCACTAGGACCCAAGTGAAACATTCTAAAACAAAGATGGTCAAGGATGTGATGGATGAAGTTACCATTCTACTTAGATCTTTTGGTGGAAAAGAGTGTTCCAGAACAGATAGATACAAGTCCAGTAGCACCTTAGTGACCAACAAGATTTTCAGGGAGCCATTGAAAGAAACACATCTCACCATGACATGCCTTTGAAGATACCAGCCATAGATGTGGGCAAAACATTAGGAGCAAAAACTACTAGGCCACAGCCGCACAGCCTGGAAAACCAAAGCTCCCTTTGCCAGAGGTAGGGACTTGCTCAATGAGTGAGTCGAGAAAACACCACTGTAGGGGGAAAACGCCTCTGCTGCTGCGCTGCAGAATCGGCAGCTGTATGATCTTCTCCCCAACAATGCTGTTTTTACCAGCCCCACACTGGTCTAAATGGCCCATGTGGAACAGGCCCATGAAAGTAGAAGCCACAAGAACAGAATTTCCCTGTTACAGCCTCCCCAACACATCTGCCCTATTCCCAACATGTTGCCTTATTCCCAACATCCTATTCCTGTTCACTATTTTATTAATAGTAAATTGTTCCTCTGATCTCAAGGCCCTGTGCGTAGTTTGTTCTAGACTCTATTTTCTCCTTGGTTCCTTTACCTTTGTTACAAGACAACTCGTTCACATTTGCATGGTGATCTTGCTTTAAAAGAAGGGTGTTTTTGAAGTGTTATAGTTCTGAATATCTTAAAACAAACCTGGAGTTCCCTAGACAGTACAACATTCGAAAGATCAAGAGGAGCTGGGTTATATCCATTTCCCTATTGATAAAAAGATGAATTATTAGCTGTTATTTCTCCATACATACACAATTTTCATTTTATTCTATCAACAAGCTACTTTTTAATGATGAAAATGCTTCTAAATGTCTGTACTAATCTATGTATCTATTTGCAGGTGTGGTCCCCATCTGAAGATATCTAAATTCCTGGATCGGGATTTACTTACTCAAACAATTTTTTCTGTAAATGTGGTGAATCCCTAGGTTTACAGAAAAAATTGAAAAGTTAAAAAAATTAATTGAGGTGGTTAAATTCCCCACAAAGTAACTGATGTGTTGTGTACACATGTGCAGTGTATACATCCCTGCCAAATTTACTTACTGTACGGAAGTAGGACATGGACCTAGTGGCAGCAGCTGAGCCAGAGATTTGGAGCCTGACAGTGGATGTGGCATAGCCCAGAGGCAGCTGTGGCAGCAGTGGAGCCTGGGAGCGCAGCAATTACTGCAGGCCCAGCCACAGAAACCAAGAGCCACTCCATTCCAGGCCTGGCCACAGTGGCAGTAGTGTTGGGGAGATGCTCTGGGCCCAGCCACAGCAACAGATGCCAACAGATAGTCAGGCCTCGCCATGGCACTGGGAGCTGGGACTGCTCCATCTTCAGGGATCTATGGCCACATCAGTAGAAGAGGGCAGACCATTCATGTGATGATGGGGGCAGAGGAAACCTTAATGGTTAGCTACTGGGTAGCGGAAGTATTGGAAGGTGACACTAGTGGAAGATTTTTCATAGACCACAGCAGTGCCACTACTGGACATGGCCCACCCACCCTAGCTGAGGAAGGGGAAAGAGGGGTGGCATGCAAGGGAAGGGAAAGGAGAAAGAGGGAAGGGACAGAGGGGCCCAGCATCTGGACATGGCCCACCCACCCTAGCATAGGGAGGGGGAGGGGAAGGGGAAAGAGGGGTAGTATGCAAGGGAAGGTGAGGGAGGAGAGGGGAGGGAGTGTGGGGTGGCATGCAAGGGATGGGAGGGAAGGGGAATAAGAACTTATCTTATACTTATCTTATAGTAGTGAATTCTACTATGAAAAAAATCATTGTGAAAATTTTTTTAACCTTCCCTGGAGCCCTTCTTCAGGAGGACTAATAGTGTATCAGCTTATTAATAAAACATGTACTAAGATCTTAACTCTTCACCTCCTGGCTCAATCTAGTTTATTAATGGATTTCAAGGGTGCAATGAGGCATGATCACAATGTTTTTGAGAGAATTCAGAAGAATAGCTCACCATGCTAGCATTCTTTAAAAAGTAACCAAATAAAACCAGGGGAATGATTCGTAACTTAATCGCAAAACAAATATGGGAAAATAAGCCTGTATTTCTAAATCTGAAAAAAAAATGTGTACTTACTTGACTGGACTGTGATATACTGCGGAGCTTTTCATTTTCCCATTGCTGTACTATTGAATCTTCTTTGGTTTTTTCTAGACTCCATCCCATTGCTAACATAGTTTTAAGAGATTCTCTAGCAGGCCATCGATATATTTCCTTTTCCTTTAATAAAGGGTTTAATCAAAGCTTGCAATGATTATTCTAAAAAAGTCTACAGGGATTTTTTTTCATAATAGCTAGGATGCCAATTCAGAAATCAATTGACTGTATAAACATGATCTTAAGGACAGGACTCAACATTTTGTTACACACAGTTTAGCTGGATTTTGATAATATATCTTTTTCTAAGCAACATTTGTGCATATATTTGTGTATACATACACACAATCAACTGCAGCAAAATGTATATTTCACAGATACCTGATATATGTATATGCATGTATATGTGTGTGTGTGTTAGCAAAATCACATTGGTTTTTTGCTCTTCATGCTCTCCTCCTCTTGCCTTCTCCAAATCTGATGGCTCTTTCTATATACACTCAAGAGGGATTCCCCACGTATCAGGAGACTATCTTTTAACTATTGGCTCTCACTGATGAAAAACTATCAGCCACAAGTATGAGCCAGAAAAACCACTTAAAAAAGGAATGGTCACCAACCATAGTCTGGTTTGCCAATCTAAAGGGCTCCCTCCCCCCCTCGCCCCAATAATAACTGGGTTTTAGTTTCCCTGCTATGCAAATGTATTGATAAGATACTGGGAGAACACTGTATGATGATGAATCTTGCAGTGCAATCCTAGGCAAAGTTTCTTCACTCAAGGCCCACAGATTTAACTGGGTTGAGCCAGGAATAACTTTGCAAATGACTGAACTGTAAAGTTTGTCAAACTACACATACAGAATTACAGCAGAGTTAAAAGCTCAAAGGAGCTTTCCATTCAACCTTGTCAAAATGCTATATAATATATTTCATCCATGGAAAACCTGTAAACAGAGGGAAGAAGGGAAGTGTAGCATAGGGGGCATTGGGAAGTAGTTAGCACATTTCACATCAGTTATCAGAAGTCAAATGTCTCACAACATTCTGAAAACTGTGCTTTTCAAACAGTGAGAGCAGAATGGATTTGCCCTGGAGAGACATTTAGTCAACTCAGATTTAGACAGGTACACATAAATCAATGGTCTTAAATATTCCAAGTTATAATGAACTGTGGCATCAACTGTATAGCTTCATATTGGAATTTCTGATGAATTCTAACATATGGAAGTAAGGAAGACAAGACTTCAAATGCAAAATGATACATCACTGCGTTTCAGATTCACAGGGAAGACTAGAAGTGCAATCCTAAAACTTAATCAATGATCTTAAAATGTTAAATCTGTTTGGGATTACACTGAAACAGAAGTAATGGAATACTGGGATTAGACTGAAACATGAAACTTGCTATTTCAGATAATAAATCAGATCAGGCTTTTCTTCATTACCTTTTCAATTAATGTTTTAAAAGGCCTTATTAAAGGATGTGTCTTCATATTTTCATCTAGAGAAGTGGCATACTTCCATCCATTATTACTCTGAAAGCAGACACACAATCCACACAGTGAACATTAATCTATGGAGTTAGTTGAATAGGATAGTTGCAATAGCTGCTCACATTAAAAAATTAGTTTTCAAAAGAAAAAAAAGAATAGATGAATTGGCTGGTAGATGATTAGCATCCAGACGTGGAGACTTCATATTCAGACATTATTGCAATATGTATGTGGGCAACGTGTGATTCTACATATTAGGAACTAACAAGAAAAAAAGTCCCTTTATGCATGGAATGCTAGGGATCTTTGCTGCACGGTGGAGTTGTAGTGGGGTCTCCTTGCGTTTTTCTGTTTACACGCAAAGAGGCACCCCACTGCTACTGTGCAGCTTGCTTGCTCCAGGGTCTCTGCTTTTACTGGTTCTCTTAACTCCACCCATCAACTCACTCACAGTCACAAGATTGGTAGCTCTATTGAAGCCCTTTAAATTGCTGTTACATCGATATTGCTGTTATTGCAGTTATGTTGATATTGCAGCCCCTTTCCAAAAAATAATCACCCTCTCCAAATGAAAGAGGCAAAGCAATTTCATGGATTACACTCTGCTGAAGAAGGGGACCATGTCCTAAAACTGATATTCTTCCCCCCACACACACATACACACTTCCTACTGCACCTGCTGCCATGGGAGGAGAGATAGGCTGGTTATTTCAATATTCCTTAATATTTTGATACTCCTGCATTAAATCAATCCCAACTTTTGCTTCCTGCCACCCTTATAGTATTTGAGGAGGAGATTTACACCATCACTGGAAAAGGGTGGGGGCTGAATGTGCTGGACATTGGGTGTATGGTGGGACCAAGAACTCTCTGTTATAATATTGAGATATCAATATAGTGATATGAGAATGTAGAGGTTGGTGTGTTTTAGCTAAGCCTGCATGGTTGAGCTCCTTTTCTTTGACTACCACTTGCTGGCTACCCAAGGATGCTGGTAGGACAAATAGGAAGCAGGAAGCAGCCAGCAACATGGAAGGGGGAGCGAAAGGGAAGGCATGGGCAGAAGTTCAAGGGTTAGGGGAGGGTGGAGCAAGGTAGGCTGGCTATGGGTAGAGGAAACCTTTCTGGAGCAAAGCTGTGCTCACTGGCAAATATGCCTCTCTCTGGTGGTGAAGCAAACTAAAGTCATGCTAGAAGTGGTGTCGCTTGCCATGGAAAGAATGGAAAGTGAAATGGGGCTAGAGAAAATACATCCGTACAAGAAAATAAATCCATACAATGATGGACATTTGTCCCTGCAGCATTGTAGCCACCTTGTACATAATCAGCTGAAGGCTATATGTACCATGCTTTAGTTTAATATCATAGGACACGTACTTTTTAAAAACTGATAGAATTTATTTAAGTGTCCGGCAGAGGCATATGGGGGGAAAAATGGTGCCCAGGGACAGCCATTCTCTGGGTGCCCCCTGCTATGCCTGGGGGCGGGGCTCAGGGGGGTGGTCCCCCACCCCTGAGTCTCATCCCCCAGGCCTTGCCCCCCAGCTCCCAGCTCCCAGCTGGCAGTCCCTTCCCCCCCCAGGGGAGAGCAGACACAACTGCAAGGCTCTGTCCTCGTCTCCTTTGCTTTTATAAGCCTCTGAGCCCCACACCATGTTTATAAAAGCAAAGGACAGAGCCTTGCAGTTGCTTCTGCTCTCCCCAGAAGGGATGGCAGAAGGGACTGTAGGCTGCCAGCTGCCAGCTGGGAGAGCGGCAGGCTTGATGACATGGGCTGGGCTGAGGGCACCTGAACATTGCCGTCTTCCTGGTTATGTGGGGGGCTGATTTTGTGCCCCCACATGACCAGATTAGTGGCACCCAGGGACAGAGGGTACCCCCATCCCTAGGCAGATATGCCACTGGTGTCCTGTATTTTACTGCTTGATTTTAGTGATGGAAGGGCATTTCTGTTAATAGATTGAAATAAGATTTGTGACAATTTTCCCTCTGTGCTGACCCCTTTCCCATGAAATACAATTGAAAGAATTAGTGAGCTGTGGGAGGGGCAAAAAGAAAAGCCCTGCTTTGTGAGATCCCATCCATGAGCCAATGTAATTGGCTATAAGCTGTTATCACCATTTATGCATGCAACGGTGTCATTCCATTCACATGAATTTCCCCCAGCTCACCTTATTCTATGTATAGAGAGAATCAATCTTGAATAAACTAGAAGTATATGTAGACATATCAACATATGATTTCCACAGTTTCCAAAATCCCAGGAGAACATTGTCAAATAGTTGAGTTTCTAATTGCTGCCTTAACCCCCACATCTGCTGTTTAAAAATCATATTCCATGAACTCCTTTCTGTGGGCCTTTAGGTGACACCATTAAATTGTCATACTGACAAGAACAGGACCATCAAATTTCCTGTCAGAAACATGAACAAAACCTATGCAGTTTAATGTAATTTTAGTAATTTCTACTGTATTCAGCAGCTGCTGGAAAATACACATGTATGTTCTCATCAGAAAAAAAGAAAGATGATAAGCCATTACAAGAATGTGATGCTGTGATTTAACAATCTACGACTCTGAAAGGCAAATTTATTAAGTAGAGAAACTGAATAGATTTCCTATCTTCAATTCTCAATGTTTCAGTTGTCCTTTTCTGACAGTCACTTGTCAGGAATATAATAAGTCATACCTTCTCACAAGCCCATTTGTCATGTGTATGTTCAGCATACTTGTTGACAATATATTCCAGCTTTTCAGGAAGGGTAAAGCTATGAATATAAAAGAGCAATATCTTATAGCTTCTGCTAAGCATGTCAATAAATAGACAAAGAGGAAGATTCATAAGTCACACTGTTTAAGTTTAACACACATATAAACTGCTCAGTTTTCTCACATTTCAGTTTACAAGGAATAAAACAAAGCAACACATCATTATAGCAACATTTCTGTGTAACTTGTAACCATAGCTCCACACCGGGGTAAGAGTGAACACTCCCTATCCCAGACACTGGCACTATCCCAATAGCTGTCAAGGGAGACAAAAATGGAGTTGCACTGACCTGTAACCATTATTCAACAATTGGTTTTTTGTGTAGGCACACAAGTGACTGTGGGTCACACAGACCTGTTGGGGTGGTACTGAGTTTAAATGTTTTTATTTCTAGCATTTTCTATAGCCCTAGAAGCATTCCCCTTCCCTTGCCTAGGTTGGCCCTTCCAGGTGGGGAGGCACAGGTGACCAGAGGTGGGGAGGCACAGTGCTCCTTCCCTTAGTCCTTCCCTCCCCACCATGGAGACTAAAATAAGAAAACCATGGGAAGCGGCCCACAGCTGGGAAAGGAGAAAGGGATGTGTACCTGCACAAAAGATGACTTGATGAACAATGGTTACAGGTAAATGCAACCCTGTTTTCATCTTCATGACTTCTGTGCAGTCCCACATGGGAATACAGCAAGCTCATCAGACAGAGTAGTGAAGGATGTGGGCCAGCTAGTGGAATAATGCTTGTAGCACTCTCTTATTTATTTATTCAATTTATATCCTGCCCTCCCTGATCGTAACTTGTGTAATGCTTCATGAATATTAATGGTGTGCCTTGCAATATGAACAGTGTGTGACAGACCTGGGAATCACCTATTCCCATACATGACAATGTTCCCAATAAAGGAGAAGAGAAATTATTAAGGTAAAACAATGCAGTAGTATTATCAGTGGCTACCCCCTAAATGGGCAACAAAAAAGACTAAGGCATGTTTTTCTACCCTCCACTCCAACAGATTAAATGTGCAGACCATGCTTCTGCTCAGAACATTTCCCCCTTCTGGAAGAAGAAAGACAAAGGGCACCCCATTCTGGAAGTGATGCAGTGGAGGTGACCTGAATGTAATGAAGCCAAATGCCAAAGGGCCATCCTTGAAGCAAATTTGCACTCCAAGCCCACCAGCTGAAGGACCTGACCACTGCTTGTGGCACAGAGAAGCACATGAACTGAGAGTGCCTACTAGGGTTGAACTGGTGGAGAAGCCAGTTCTGCAGGTTTTAATACTCAGCCTGGCAAATGAGAATACTGTGTAGTGGTGGCCATGAGCCCCAGTTACGTCTGTATGGCCAAGGCAGACTAACACCTGACTGTTGGAAAATACTTGACTTGTGCCAACAGGGTCAGAATCCTATCGTTAGGTGCAATCACTCTCCCCTGCAGAGAATCAGGAGAGCACCTATGAATGGTATGGCTGAAGTTGGAGTAATCTAGATTTCTGGGCCACCACAGGTTTGACTATGAGGCCCAGGAAGTCAGGATAGCATATGTAAGTCGCACAAAGAGGATTCAGATGATGCCACAAAAAGACAGTCAATCCAGTACTGATTAACCATGAATCAATGTATCGTTAAGGCTTTCACGGATGGAATCAACTAGTTGTTACGGGTTTTCCAGGCTGTATGGATGTGGCCTAGTAGTTAGAAGCAAAAACTACTAGACCATGGCCACACAGTCTGGAAATTCCCACAACAGCCAAACTATGCTGTTACCAGACAGACCTGTGGTAGCACAGATGTGCCTGTTATCAAACAGCACTCTGTCCATCCCCCCTAAAGGTGCTATGCACAGTACAGGCTAAGATAGATACCATATCCTGGGCCTGGGTTTTGGTCCCAATAGAAAGGATCTGTCTGGGCAAGTCCCCTGGTCTCACATGAATATGCATATCTGCCAGCTACACCTTTCCTGCAGCCTCAATAGTGTGTGTAAGTTTATTATTTTTTTTCTAATAAAAAATGTTAAAACTTTATTTCTGGTCTCTTGCAGTTTTCTAGGAAGACCCCCATAAATTTAGGTGGCAAAGTTCCTGGTTCCCCGCTTCACAATTTACGGTTTGTTCCCTGCTAATTCTTTTTCCTAAAAGGGACAGACCCTACCATTTTTGGTAACTATGCACCTTGAAGACATAAGTGAGCTACTATTAATGATATACATTTTGTGAAACCCTATGTGCAATGGCCAAACTATAAGGTAACACTATATACTGGAAAGCCTCTGGAAATGCAGGTACTTCTGGCACTCTGGGTGAATAGAGATGAGGAGGTATAAATCTTTGAGATACAATATGGCAAACCAACAACCCCACCTAAAGAAAGGAAATCATATCAGGCAGAGTGACAATTTGAAACTTGGAACCTTTCAAACATTTAACTAACTCCCTAAGGCTGAGTATTGGATGTTTTTCTGAACCTTTTATATGAATAAGGAAGTAGCAAAAATTGAAACTTGTGAAGAAGTCACCCTGAGGGACCCACTGAATTGCCCCTTTTTGAAGCAATAGTGCATTTCTTCCCTTAGCTGTAGGGGTAGAGTAAGAGAACTAGGAAGCAGAGGAGATGAGAACTTTAAACCCAAAAAGCATCCTGAACCAACTACTGAGAGGCTCCAAGAATCCTCAGTGATATGCCTCCAGGTGTCAGCAAATAAGGATAGCTTGTCTGCAAAGCCTGCAGAGGCACAGCAAGTGCATAGTCATTGGAAGGATGTCTTCTTAGTTGAGGGATCCCTATTGGGCTAGCTAAACCTCTTGTTCCTGGATTTCATTGGTGTCTCTTTCCCTGACGTTAAACAGAATACTGAAACTGACAGCATAGTTGGGAAGAAAATTGGTAGTGCCCAGAATGTTATGGGGGCAGATATTAGTAATGTCTTGGTTGGTACCTCAGTTTGTAAAAGGCTGACTGCGCAGTGATGCCAAATTTTTGCTGTGAGATTGTTTTTCTTCACTCTGTCCAAGAACCCATCTGTCTGAGCACTAAGAGCTCTTTTCCCTGGAAAGGTCAGTCTTCTATTTTCACCCTTGTTTCTTGAAGTAGAGCACTGATTCATGATCACAAGTGGAGCTGGAGTGTCATCACTGAGACTACAGCCGATTGTCACAGTTTCAGTTTCAGTGACCTTTATCAGGCATTTACAACATGAGAATGAAAAGGTGAATCCAATAGTAAACAGTGTAAATAGTATAAACAAGAGCCAGGCAGAGCTAATCCAGAACACACAACAAAAATCTGGCTAAAGCTTCAGTTATCTCAACCTCAGGGTTATTAAGCAAAAAAAAAAAAGTAAGGGGGAAAAAAAAGTAAGGGAAAAAAAAGTAGTAAGGGGAAAAAACCCAACCGAGGTTAAGGAACAAAAATCAGGCCTAAAGCTACTATATTTGGAGCAGAAGAGCAAGATGTGTTCAAGGGAGTCGATATACGAAGGGCAGAAAGAACAATGTCAATCCTACCGAGGGATGTTTGAAAACCAACCATGAAGTAATGGTGACAGAAAAGAATTACAACTTGCTCTTGTAAAAGCCCATCTGAGTTTGTGATTAAGCAATTGGTCCAGATAATTAGCAGCACATAACTTCCTGGGAATAATTCCAAAGTACAGAGGTGAACAAGAACTTTGTGTCTTGCTCAAAAGATATGGATATACATGCTCAATTAATTAATTTTTTAATTGATGATAGATTTCAGTGGCAGTAAGCATGAGCAAGCAGTCCCAGGAGAGGCCCAAGGAGGAAATTTTAGCCTCAATTAATAGCCAGTCAGTAGTCGGAAGTTTACACATCACAAACTATGTGATCAAACTATGTGAGTCTGAGTGGAAGCAGAGGCGCACCCAGAATTTAAAGGTGGGGGCCCAAGCCCTAGTTTCCAAAAGGTGCTGTCCTGCCTCAAGACAAAGGACAGCATAAGGGACACAGTGGGGAACAAATATCTCTATATATAAAAATCTAACAGTGTGTTTGTCCCTGATGGTGTCCCTCAGAAGCTGCTGGACGGATCGCCCCCAAATTTTCACAGGACGTCCCTCCCTGTTGCTGGCAGGTACTCGGACCTTCAAACTGCTGAAAGTCCATACCTGAGCCAGGTGAAACGTCTTTTTCCTGGTGCACCAGGCCATGAAGCTGGCTGTGTTTAACTGTCACCCTTAGAATGTTCATGCAGCCTGTCTGTCTGTGGCCTGAGGGATTAGAATGTCTGTGCAGATGGGCAGAGATGAGCAGTGAAAACAGTTAATAGGTAATACTGTTAGGTAATACGACTGGAAGTGAAACACATACACACTTTGCCGTGTGAGACGTCAGGTGGGGTTCCCCTCTATACACACACGCAGGTAACTTTCACTCTCTGTGCCTCACCCACTGCTACCACACAACACACATCCAGCTCATCCTCACACACTTCACTCTGCCCTCCCTCACATCCAACCACCACTTACCCACTTCCTCACCCATATTCGCCAAAGCTCTACTTTTACTATAAGCGAGCTGGAGTTTGCCTTTTTCTTCTAAGAAAATCTGCGGGGTGGGGGCAAACCAACACCACCGGCTCCGCTTCTTTTGCACATGGCCCTTTAAGAACCCAGGGAGCTGGCCTCGATCTGAGTGCCTCACCACCCTGCCTCTGCTTCCTGACTGGGATAGCCTGCTTGCCCCAGTTCTGCCTTACCCAAGCCAGGACTGTGTGTGTCAACCAGCCTCATGGATAGCGGGATTCACACTCTGGACAGTTCCGTTGTGGAATGGGAAGGGTTACCTTATACTAAAAAAACAAGACAGCACAATATAACGATGTGCATTGAAAAGGGAAAGAGGGATTCCATTTGACCACCCCAAAAGGCTATGCTGTGGATCATTGGACCTGCATGGACATCTGTGTGGGTTGCGGACTGTGATGAGGACAATTGCCACAGCAACGCGTGGCTGGGCCCGCTAGTTTTATATAAAAAGCTGGATTGTAACCATTCAAGCGTGGTTTTCCATGCATGAATCCATATAGGAATCCCATACATTAAATGTTGAACTACTTCCATGCTAAATACTTTCAGGGTCGCCAGAATAAACCTACCACCATTAAGGGTAAAAAACTTCAGAACAGCAGCAGAAACACTTTTACTTCTCTTCAAGGCCTCGTCTCTATGTTTGGACCAGCCAGGCTTGTGATGGAAAACAACCCCTAAATATTTAAATGATCTAACTTGCTCAATATCTGAGCCCTGAATAGACCAATTAATGAGACTATATGTGCAGTCGCCCAGAGATTTAAACTGGGCCAAGCCACTTCAAATAACTAAATTGAACTGTAGACAAAATGTAACAAGATTCGCAGCTGCAAGCTTAGAAAAACTGTCATTAGATTGCCTGGGGAGTGCAAAATGCCAGGGTAAAAATCAAGGTCTAGGCCTATCAAGGACTGAAAATTATGCTAATCCTTACTGATTCTAACATTAAAATCGCCAGCTAAAATCACCATATCATGCTGGTGATTCTGGCAAAGATCAGAAAAGTAATTATGAACACTGGACCCCAGCTGGTCACCTTTTGAAGTCTGTACACTCAGAGGAAAATATATATTAACAATTACAAGAGAGGATGCAGCACCAATAAGAAGCAACATCTGAGCCCAGTGCTCACATGGGGGAAGTTCTACATCCACAGCTATCAAGATAGCAAGGCCAGACTTATACCACGCTTTCACATGTGATTTAAAAGCAGGGACATAATATGAATTAAACCCTAATAGACTAGGGTAGGGGACTATGTTTCCTGGAGAAGTATAATGTTAAATCCGGACAAATATTTATAAAAGTCAGCAACAAGGATCTTTCTGTGCCACCCAGCTATATTCCAGGAAATGAGTTTTAAGGTAGAGGATGGAAGGGGCAGGCAAACAGAAAGTTAATCTAGTTCAACAACTTGGTCAAGAGAGCCACTTGTGTCAGAAAAGACACAACCATTGGGCTCAATTTTAGCTGCTGGAAGAAATGTCAAATTATTGTAATTAACCAAAGTGGATACATGATGAGTCTCCTTGTCATCTTCCACAGACTGAGCTGTGGGAGAGGTATTAATTTCAACTTCAGTGGTCTGCAGTTCTTGTGCCCATGATAAACCACCAGTTTGAGAAGGGTTATAGACGTATCTGAAAGCATGAGAATCCAGTTCAAGTTCTCCACTGTAGGCTGGGAAGAGAGGAGGTTGAGTGGTTGCTGAAGGAGGGCTTCCATGATCCTGGATAATTGATGGAGAGAGACTTTCAGACTCCTGGGATAAAGAAAAAGGAGCACGTTCGGATGTCACTTGGTTCTTAAGGAGAGGACCCTTCAAAGTTTTGCTTGAGGCCAGGTCCTCTGAAAGTAACTGTAGTCTCTGTATAATTCCATCTTGTTCTTCAGGAGAAAGAAGCAAGAAGGAGCTTTTAACATTTGGCTCTACTATGTCATAGTCTGCTGGAGGGGCATTGATAGATTCAACATTTGGAATTGTCCAAATGGGTTCCTGACAAGCTACTGTTCAGCTTCCTTGAAGCAGGCTGCAGTTCATTGGTTGAAGTATTGTTAGAGTTAACATATGAGGGTCATGAGGATCTGTTGAAGCAAGAGTTCCTAAAAGACACAGGAGGTGGTGATGGCCACTAACCTGTATGGCTTTAAAAGAGGCTTGGACAGATTTATGGAGGAGAAGTTGATGTATGGCTACCAATCTTGATCCTCCTTGATCTGAGATTGCAAATGCCTTAGCAGACCAGGTGCTCGGCAGCAGCAGCAGCAGAAGGCCATTGCTTTCACATCCTGAATATGAGCTCCCAAAGGCAGAATGCTGGACTAGATGGACTCTGGTCTGATCCAGCAGCAGTGGCGTATTTGCCTAGGGAGCATAGGGTACCCTATGTCCCCAGGAGCCCCCTAGTGGAGGGCGCAAACATTTTAGGTTCGTTTGTGTTTTTTTTGTATTTTTAGTTATTAGGCTAGCTGCACCAAAATTTCAGGGATTTTCCAGGAGACCCTCCTGATGATCCCACCCAGGTTTTGTGAGGTTTGGTTCAGGGGATCCAAAGTTATGGACTCCCAAAAGGGGTGCCCCATCCCCCATTGTTTCCAATGGGAGCTAAAAGGAGATGGGGGCTACACCTTTGAGGTCTATAGCTTTGGACCCCCTGAACCAAACTTCATCAAACCAGGGTGGTATCATCAGGAGAGTCCCTGAAATTTTGGTGCTGTTAGCTTAACAATTGCACCCCTGACAGCAGGCACCCTCCAAATTTCCCCAGATTCTCCTTTTAAATCCACCCTCTTTGGCATGGACTTAAAGGAAGAATGTGAGGTCCCCAGTTTAAACATTGAAAGTGATGCTGTTTGGGGATGGATTCCACTGGAGGTGTTTTGTGAAAGATGATGCTGACATTTGTTTGGTAAATGTTTTGCTGGGGGTTGATTTGTGAGAGATTTACATGCTTAATACCCACTTGCACTGACTTGGAGCTGTTTCTCAGGCTAACAACCTACCTCACAGGGTTGGTGTGAGGACAAAATTAGGAAAGTGAGTTGGTGGGGAGAGAGCCATGTATGTTTTGCTGGGGGTGGAAATGGGTGATTTGTGAGAGATGATGCTGACATTTGTTTGGTAAATGTTTTGCTGGGGGTGATTTGTGAGAGATTTACATGCTTAATACCCACTTGCACTGGCTTGGAGCTGTTTCTCAGGCTAATAATCTACCTCATAGGGTTGGTGTGAGGACAAAATTAGGAAAGAGAATTGGTGGGGAGAGAGTCATGTATGTTTTGCTGGGGGTGGGAGGTGTTTTGTGAGCTAATGAAAAATCATTGTTTGGTTGTGTGGGGGAGGGTGGCCACCCATACCGGGGGGGGCAAACTCAGGTTTTGTCCTCAGGCTACAGTTTGCCTAGATATGCCTCTGTTCAGCAGGCTCTTTCTTATGTTCTTAAAAGAGGGACTAAGGGGATACTCAGAAGAACTATGACTAGCCCAAGGTCACCCAGCTGGCATGCTGGGATGCACAAACTAATCTGATTCACCAGATAAGCTTCTAAAGCTCAAGAGGAAGAGCAGGGACTCAAACCTGGTTCTCCAGATTAGAGTGCACCTGCTCTTAACCACTACACCACACTCTCCTCTGTATCTTGAGGACATTTACTGATGTACAGACTTTTCTACCTCTACCATCCAATATCCTCTCTTCTTTACATAATCGGGAGGAATATGCCCCTGCCCTATGTTTTGCAGACATAACCTCCACTACAAGAGAGTTAACAGGCAGGTGCATAAAAAAGGAATTCACAATGTTCATTTGTATCTGTTACATGTTCTCAAGCTTGCGGGTCAAAGCTTCCACCCATGCAGGCCTAAACATAGCTGAATCAGGCCTAAACAAGCTGAATCAGATCGAGGCCCATCAAATCCAGCAGTCTGTTCATACAATGGCCAAATAGGTGCTTCTGAGAAGCCCACAAGCAAGACGACTGCTGCAGCATTATCCTGATTGTGCTCCACAGCACCTAATATTAATAGGCATGCTCCTATTCCTGTTCCTATGTTCTTGGCAATCTCAGGTAGGCCTAGACGCATGGTTAGAGTGAATCACCTCAATGAGCTGGAATAGGTGATTTGATCCAATGTCTTCAGATCTGAGAAAACTATTTTAAATTGGAGAGCCTTGGACATTCTTGGCCAACTGCTCTGTTATATGCAGAAGACCTCCATGGCAAACACTGGAGTAGGATCCCTCACCTTCTCATCCAAGTGACATGGAAAATCATTCCATTCAGCAACAAGAAAAGCTCAAGTAGGCCAATCAGTGCCAAATGGATGTCTGCTGGTTCAGAGTGTACAGCCGGTGGCCTCAGAACAATAGGCTGGAACCACATCTTCTGGGTACTTGGAACACATTATTGAGGACTGATTATAGGTGTCAGCGGGCAGGGATACTAAAGTGGTTGCCAGAACATAGCAGCAGGAACAGCAGGATTCTGTGTAGGCCTTTTCTTTGCAAGTTCAGGTCCTAGAGGCAATGAAGCCCTAACTTTCTCCACCTCATCTTTGGAACCAAGAAGGCTCTCTACATTCTGTAGGAAGCACTGGAGAGTGAGGAAGGTGAGGGAGGAAACTGGGTTCAGGACAGGCATATAACTAGGATAGGGCAAGCCAGGGCATGTGTGCCAGATGCCACATGGCAGCGGCGGGGGGGGGGGGTTACCCTGGCCACCACTTTGAGAGGAAGAAGGAGAGTCACTGCTATACGATGCAGAGGCATATGGGGGAAAAATGGTGCCCAGAGACAACTCCTTCTCTAGATGTCCCCCTGCCCTCGTGCTCAGGGGTGGGGCTTGGGGGCATGCCCCCCGAGCACCCTGCAGCCCAGCTTCTACCCTCCCCAGACCCTGGAGAGAGCAGGAGCCAGCCTCCAGGGATGTGCTTTTAAAAGCACAGAGGCTAGGGGGCAGGACTCAGAGGTGGGGTCATGCCCCCGAGCCCTCCCAGATACTAGTCCAACTTGAATACAGCCCTCTTAAGCCATTGGGTTGAAACACCATTCTTTGGTTATTAAAACCCATTGATGAGATGGCAATTAAAAATGCTTACTGAAGGTATAGCTCGCTGATGAAGAATATTATTCAAAAATGCTGCCAAACGCGTGAGGCAATTTCATCAGTTATTTCATCTCTAGTGTGGTGGGTTACCTGTAGCGAGGACACTGTTCCTGGAACTGGGGTAGCTGCACTGTTCTCATATGTTTCCTCATGTATGGTTGTTTAATATGTCTGGAGGATCATCTTGCTGAGACTGGAGAATCATCTTGCTGAGACATCTTACTACAGTCCATCTTCAGAAAATCATGAAAATTTGAGCTTACCACTTTAAGAACTTTATGAAATGGCTCGATACTGTGCTGTAGGAGGTTATTGTTAGTAACGCACTGGATTATTCCCAGCTACAGTCGGTTACGAATCTTGGGTATACTCTTGTATTCCTCAGAGTTATATTTCATATGGTGTACTTGATATAGACATTGTATAGGACTGATTTGTTGTATGTTTTTACAGTTGTAGTTGCATCTTGTAGGACACATTAAGTTTCCTTTTTTCATGGTGGCAGTTTTTTTAGGCGTTCATTCACTAATATATTTAGTTCACAACTGGTTTAATACATACACATATTAGCCTTGAGCAGCTTTGAGTGCAGCACATTTCTCTCTATTCCTATTCACCCAAGAATAACAGGCAAAGGATATGATCATCTGTTTGTGTCCTGTTGGTAAGCACTGAGGGAAGGAGAACTCTGCATCCTCTTAGTCATGTGTCTGTTTAGGTAGGAATGGCTGACCTGGGCAGGGGAAGAGGAGCACTTCTACCATTAGGGAAAACACTAGAAAGAAAAAGCTTTTAAAATCAGTACTTCTGTGGCATGTATGCACAGCCCTTGAGGGACTGCACAGAAACTATAAAGATGAACATCAGTTCCCCACATTATTCATTGGTTAGTGCAAGACTGGACTAAATAGAAAAAAATATGATATGGGTTAATTCATGAGAATCAGTCTTTTAGAATGCTCTGATTTTGTATAATGCTAAAGAGACAGCAAAGACCCAAGCAAGTTGGAATGAGGTTCCCACATTAACTATTAAGAGTAAGGTTGTCATGACTCACTTCACTGTGCTGATAGGTTTGGGATCAAAGTTTCCTTCAGCATCTACTGAAGTCTGCTTTTCTAAAGTTGAGGTAATTCGAGTGTCTAAATAGTCTGGTGGCAAAGCTCCAGCTATAGCACTTAAACAAGGTAAGGCCATTCGGAAGAGCTCTGGATCATACTTCTGCAGAAGAGATAGGAACTGGTTGGAAAATCCAATAGAAAAACATGCAAAGTATTAGTTCAGGCAACACAGCCAAATGGAAGTAGCATTAGTAGATGCTGTTAAATGAAGAAGCAAATATTAAAAGAAACATGCCCCTAGCAGAAAATCAAGCCAGCATAAGGGACCATATTCACACAGCATCCTTTTTGTGAGAAAATAGCTATTCAAAGGCTCTATTCACAATAGCTACACAATTTGTTACAGGAACAAGTTTTAAAGCTAAGACTGAACTGAAAAGGGGGGGTGCTTTTTCACGAATATTTTTAGCAGTATCAGTAGTTTTGTGGCAGTGATTACCGCAAAAGGATTCAACTGTATTTACCAATTCAAAAAGCAATATTTTCACTGTAAATTGGCTGTTTGCATAATGGTATCACCATGCAGCCAGACCTAATTGTTTATGAAGTACTGTGATGACATTCTGCTTGGTACATAATTCCTGAATGGCTAGATTGGATTCATATGCCTTCACTGAATTCAATGTGAGCTTAAGTTTGACTGATTTTGCAATGTCCTACTCTTCTTCCCATTCTTTACAGGATGCCCAGCTGACTAACTCTATGACTGTTCCCCCCGCCCCCCAAAAGCCAATAAGGTAAAAATAGAGCTCAAGGAGCAGCCTATCAAGAAAACAATAGCAGCAAGTGGGGTCAAAGAAAGGTAAAATATTCAATGTTCGTGCTTCAGAAACATTACTTCAGTATGCAAATAGTGCTTTAAAAAATCTGAATTCATTTGATGTAGTCTTATTCAATCTTACAACCCCATCCAAAAGCTGGGCTACTGGCAGTGGTGATGTGGTCGCCCCTGGCCACTGACCCCAAAGAGGCTTTCTGGTGGCATGGAAATACCCACAGAGTGTAAAAGTGTCACTGCTGCCAAGAAGCCTCTATGGGCCTCAACAGACTTACACTATGAATGGCTGGGAGGACACTGATTTCTGGCCACACCCCGGCTCACCCCCTTAATGCCAGCTGCATGCCATGGAATCATCCCTCCACCAGTGTAACTACCTCAAGATGGCAAATTCGCTGGCACAGCGATGCACCACTTCCACCGGCAGATTCATGCCCCCTTCCCTCCCAGATGAGGCTCTGAAAGACTTAATGTGCCAATATATAGAGACTATGGCAAAATCTTTTCTAAATTTTTGTTTAATAAAAGATACCCAATCTGATTCTGCATTGGAAGTTTTCATTGTAACCTGCTTTGACCCTTCAACACTAAGGTTTCCATGATGCAAATAACAATGAAAACAAAGTTGTCTCACTATGCAATCCTAAACAGAATTTCACTGCACTCCCTCAGCTCTGAAAATATCTTTCACTGCAACTTCTTTAATGTCTAGGCCTAGCAGGGGATAGGTGTTACAGTTTCATCTTTAGATGTACATTTTTGTCATTTTGAATTTTTGATCAGCTGAGATTTGAAGCACCACATTCTACACAAGTTTTCATAGTCTTCCTATGAGTTCATCTTAGCAGGAAAATAATAAATAGTGAATGTCCTCACTTTGTTATATCATATACAAATGTCAGTAAAGAAAATGGTTGCATTTCAGGAATCCATTTGCAGAATACATACACAATTCATTTGATTTTGAATTTCAGGCTGCAACCCAGAAGTGCTCAGTTCATCAAAATTATGATTTTAAGTTAAAGGTAAAAACTAAACTCCATGATTCCAAATGCAACATACACATTTGCTCACCAGACCCGTATTTTTGTGTTGGCTGAATCTGATAAGGATCAGAAAAGCATGGATCTTATCACTGTTTATCTGACAGTGTAAGAATTTTGTCCCAATTCTAATGTCATTTTTCTCACTGAGTCAATTGGTCCTAGAGGATCCTGTCTGAACAGAGCCCTTAGTGATTAAGCAGGACCTTTGGCTTTGGCTTGGTGCATTCATTAAAAGTCTTTTTTGTATTAAGTAGAAGCAGAATTTAGACAATTTGGGTGGCTTGTAGCAGCACAGATATTTTTCATAGGGTTTGTTGCAAACCTTAATCTTGATTACTATCTTTACCTTATGGGAGAGGGAATCAAATATTCCCCAGAAAAGTTTCTCAGTTAAATGTAACTCTTCTTCAGCTGCAATTCCATAATTTCCCCATCCTGAAGGCAAGCAGTAATATTTCCAGCATTGCTCATAGTGATTTGTTAGAAGCTATAAATGACAGAAAAATACATCATAAAAGGAAGAATACTATACACTATATTCAATAGAAAAGAAAAACAATATAGTAAACTGTCCCCACTGGCATCTCTTTAATTTTTATTCATTTCTTTATTTTGGTTGGGTGCAAACCACATTTGCTAGGGAATGGCTTATTTTATCTTTTGTAAAAAAAACCCTTAGCACTTCTAAGCACTATAAAGCAACATAAACCTTATTAATAGGATCATTATAATTATTACTAGGTAAATAACGTTATAGACAGCAACCACATTATTTTACTGTATAATTGCTATCAAAATCAAAATTCACCATTTTATGCATGCAGCAGATGTATACCTTTTTGTAGCAGGAAAATTCAAGTCACTATTCTATTTTAAATGACACATGTGCAACATATTTTAAAGTGTAGAATAAGAGCCATTTTGCTCCTTAGACAGCTCTTCTATGGCAATCTCCCTCAGGACTTTCTCTGTTTTGGTATCTGAAATGTTAGGAGTCTGTCCCTTTTAGAGTTGGGAATTAGTGACAGCAGACTCTTGGCTTAGCTCCCCACTTTGGCAAGGCACTGAAAGACATCCAAAGAGTCGGCAGGATGGGTAGAGACACTATTGTCTTATAGTCACAGCTCTTCAGAGCTCTCTCAGCCCCACCCATCTCACAGGGTATTTCTTGGGGTGGGGGGAGGGAAAGGAGATTGCAAGCCCCTTTGAGTCTCCTTACAGGAGAGAAAGAGGTGGTATAAATCCAAACTACTACTCCTCTTCTTAAACAGAGCTCGTACCACCATTATGGGTTGGTCTGCTAACAGTTTGGTAACAATCAGGTGGTAACAACCAGGCTTTTTCTACAGCAGGACCAGTCCTTTGCTATGACTTATCAGAATGGATATGGAGGACATCTTCATTGTCTGCATTCAGGAAATGTTTGGAGGCTGCAGCTCATGCAGAATGCTATTTGTAGACTTCTAGTCGGGGCCAGGTATCGGAAGTATGTAACACTGACATTACAGAAATTACACTGGCTACTGATCCACTCAAGCCCAATTCAAGGTGCTGGTGTTGACCTTTAAAGCCCTACATAGCTGTATCTGATGACCATCTTCTCCCATATGCTCTTGCCTGAGAATTAAGATCATAGAGAGAGGTCCACCTGACTGTCCATTCAATTAAAGAATCTTGCTTGGTGGGTACATGAAAGAGGGCCTTTTCAGTGACACTCCCAAGATCATGGAACAGCCTCTCTCACAAGGTGCACTAATCTAGCCCATTAGAGTCAAGATGGCGACGGGACGGCTGCTTTGATTCTCTCTCCGCTGCAAGCTAAGTTTATTTGATTCTCTTATCTCTCCTTTTGGCTCACTTCCCTGGCTCCAATCTGTTCTAACTGCTACAACCTGCAACTAGATGCCACTAACGCTCCAAATTACCGAAAGTGCAGCTGCCTTGGTGTGTTTTGTTGGTGAACTTTCCTCCTGTTTCCTCTCTGCTTGTGGGAGACCGCACTGACTGCTGCAATTACAACTACTGCAATAGCAATGGGGAAGAAAAGACCCCTTTCCTCGCCTAATCAAACAACCCAGAAGCAAAACAAACAAACCAGAATTGACCATTTTATGCCAAAAAACACAGGGACTGACCTCTGTGAAGATTTGGAACAATCAAACAGATTTGCAGCCTTTGAGCAAGCTTTACCCGATGTTGCGGTCCCTTTAACAAACAATAACTTATCTCTTCCGGCAAGCCAACAACCGGGGGATGAGCAACTGAGCCTTGAGCTTGTAACACAACTGGATAATGAGCCTTTAGCTCCAAAGAAGCCAAGTGTGATAAGTGAGAATAATTATATTAATAAGCCGAACTCCTTACCTGACCCGCATGAGAGTCTGGTCACGTTAACTGAACTCCTATCTAAGGAAGCAATTTTAATATCTAAATCCTTTGAGCTGCTGCTAGCCAAATTCAGCAATATTGGCTCTAAGCTAGATGTATTGGAAAAAATACTTCTTTCCAAGGATTTTAAGTGCCCAACGTCTCGAGTGGACCAGAGTCTGAACCTACATCAATGTGGACAAGTGGCTGACCCAATGGACCTATTAACCTCAAGCCAAGACTGCCCCCCTATTGCCTGTGGATCAAAACAAAGCCAACTTGCCTTGGTGCTACAAAGGAATCAAATTGTAATATCAATAGGCAGGAACAAGCAGAACCTTAATAGATGGTCCAGCTTTCCAGTAATAAGAAATTCCCTGAGCCAACTACTAGATTGTACATCAAGGGAGACTCAACTAAGGTCTTACGAACTCTTACCTTACTGCACTGGTTACAGGAGACTCTTGTTAACTTTCAATACAGCAGAGTCCCCATCCTTACTCTTGAGTCGCAGACATTTTTATTTACAGAAGTTCGACATCAACATTACAAGAGTTTTTAATAACCTTAAAAAGTCCCCACTCATCAGCACGGTATCAACTGTGCAGAAGACCACACTTAAATCTTTATACACAGCCCAAAAAGGGTATTTACACAGACCTTACAAAAACTATGGAAGAATGGAGCCAACTTGAGTCACTGTCCAAAGATATGGCGACTTCCCATCAAATGATCTCTAAGGCACTCAACCTCATTGGTTCAGACAACTCCCTTGAGTCATGAAATAACTTCCCAGCTAATTCAACTGATATGCAACCCCTGCCAGCTCTTTTGGGCTACCCTCCAGCAGCTGACACTGAAACTCTTCACCAGGCCACCGGATCTCCGCCTCTGCTAACCACCAATCAGACCGGGACTGAACTCCCAAAATCCCCAGGACCAATGAAGAACCTGACGGAGCTGGACATCGACGTAAGGTCCTCAAGGGTTCTTCAGATAGAATCTCATCCATCGAACTCTGGCAAATCCTGGGCTCAAGAACTGGCAGAACTAAACGAGCCCCCACCTTCCAGAATGCTAAGGCAGCCATGTAAGTCTCCCAACATATCTCCAACAACTCCTCTCATTGTTTTAGAATCTGCTACTACAGAGGGTGCTTCTCCATCTCAAATTGACCCAGCAAGACAGACGCATCAAGGCCCTTGTAACCCATTGCCCAGCGAACAAGCAGATAACAGAGCTAGACTGGAAACATCAAAGAACATCTCAAACCAGCCCATGCTAATACGCTCTGCTGCCCCGGCTCTAAAACCTTTAGGTTACAACGAAGCAAACAAGGATGAAAATATTATAGCTCCTGACAACCAGACTTCAGGGTCAATAAACAACAGTCACCCCTCTGAACCTACAATACTCCACCACAATAAAGCAGCCAATGGCTGCATCATCTACAATGATAATGGGGACTGGGACAAACTGGAACAACTGAGCTGACTGCCCAAATCGTCCACTACCATCAGCACAAGCCCAAATATCAGTATACTCTCTTGGAATATAGCTGGATGGAGATCTAAAAGAGAAGACTGCGATTTAATGGATTTTCTTGCTAACTTTGACTGTATTCTCTTACAAGAAACCTGGTCACAGGATGCTCCCAAATTAAAAGGCTTCCATTCCTATCATTTACCAGGTTATAAATCCAACCCCAGAGGACGTTTTCAAGCTGGTCTTTGCTTTTTGATCAGAGATCAGCTATCCCCTAAAGTGAAACACCTTGATCCATGTATCCCTCTTGCTCAGACTTTACTCATTGACATGTGCCCAAAACCACTACTACTTACTAATGTATACCTACCTCCAACAACCACAGACCACGAACTCACTAGTCAATGGAATCAATTTACGAACCATATTTCCAACATAGAGATGGAATATCCTGACACCTTTTGCCTCATGTTGGGTGACTTTAACGCCAGAATAAGCAAAGGAATCAACGATCCCCAAAAACTGCATGAGACTGACGGTCTTAACTTACCCGATCCAACTAACTTCAAGGATACAAAATCAAATAAAAGTGGTCATTTCCTAATCGATTTTTGTCTGTGTCAAAATAAATCAATACTTAATGGCTCCACCCACTTTCCTGACTCTGGCCAGTTTACCTTCTTCTCCATCAGGGGATGCAGCATAATAGATTATGGAATTTGCACACCTCACTTCATAGAACTCATCCACTCCTTCAAGATTGGAAAACGTACAGAAAGTGACCACTTACCCCTCTTGCTATCCCTGAAGAACTTGTGCTTCTGCAATAAAGTTTCAACCACTGGCGTAATGCCCATTGGGCAAGGTGGGCAGCTGCCCAGGGCATCACCTTGTGGGGGGCATCAAAATGCTGGGTTCATTTTTGGGTATTTTTAGTGGTTTTCCATTTTTGGCCTGCAGGGGGCGCGGTTTTTAGGCTAGCGGCACCAAAATTTCAGCGTATCATTAGGAGACTGTCCGTATGATACCCCCCAAGTTTGGTGAGGTTTGGTTCAGGGAGTCCAAAGTTATGGACTCCCAAAGGGGGTGCCCCTATCCCCCATTGTTTCCAATGGGAGCCACTAGGAGATGGGGACTACAGTTTTGAGGGTCCATAACTTTGGCCCCCCTGAACCAAACTGCACCAAACCTGGGGGGTATCATTAGGGCAGTCTCCTGATGAGACCCTGAAAGTTTTGAGACTGTGCCTTCAGAAATGTGTCCCCCCAGCCTGCAACCCCCATTGACAACAATGCAGAAAACTCAATGCAGAACAAAGATTCTTGGACAAATTTCGGGATGTTCTTGCAGGGAGGGCATTCTTGGACGTATCAGCACCAAAATTTCAGGGTATCATCTGGATACTGTCCTTATGGTACCCCCAATGTTTGGTGCAGTTTGGTTAAGGGGGTCCAAAGTTATGGACCCTCAAAAGGGTAGTCCCCATCTCCTTAGCAAAGAATGGGGGATGGGGCACCCCCTTTGAGGGTAAATAACTTTGGACCCCCTAACTTTGGTCAATGATCACTTCACGAATTTGAAAGACCTGATTATTAACTCTGATCCAAGCCCATTTACCATGGAATGCTTCTCTGATATACTTACCAGACTACATTCACTAGCAATGCCGACTCAATTCAATATGGCTCCTAAAGCAAGCTGGTTCGATTACGACTGTATCCAGTCAAAAAGACTGCTGAGAGCGATATTTAAGACCACATATAATACCAACGACTCGTTATCCCTAGTAACCCAAGATCATGGAACAGCCTTTCTCACAAGGTGCACCCGTCCCCTCTCTTTCAATGGCAGTTGAAGACTGTTTTATTTAGATCTACATTTCATTAAATTCAGTAGCAGTACTTAATAGTGATTTTAAATTGAGTTTTTAATGTTTTTACGTATTCTATTTTATGTATTTTATCTATGTTGTAAGTTGCCTTAAACTCCATAAGAAAGAATGGCGGTTAATAAATGTACTAAATAAACAAATACATATTCTTAAGTTTTTTCCTGTTTTTTAATTTACGAAACCTTACAATTTTATTACTTGCAATCACATTGTACTATATGCACACTAAAATCATGGTGCGTTTATCTTTTCATTCTATAGATTGCCTTTTAAAAAATTCTAATTCCATTTATTGTCTACAAACTCATAGAACAGACCACAAAATAAGAAACAAAAAAATTGTTTATCCTTATCACATTATCTTTTTTCTTGTTTAAAGAATCCTTTTATGCCTAGAACTAGTAATATCTCCTTTGAACAGAAAATTCTGATTTCTGTTAGTTTTACTTATAATGTGATAATAAAATGTGTATCAAATCATGCTTTCACTAAACTTCTCCAGCTATTGAGGTGTGCTTCAATCTTAAACTAAAAAGAAAATGATGGAAGATGTACATTTGATCATTGGAGAAGATGGCACACAACCATAAAAAGAAAAGGAAAAAAGTCCTCAAATAATTGATTTATTTAGTGTCACAGACATTAATGCAAATATTTACCTTAAGTGGCATTTTACAGTATTCATTAAGTAAGGGTACATCAAAAACCAGTCGTCGCAATAGTTGCTGTAACATAGAAGGCCGTAAGTGACTGCAATTGAAAAAAGAGATTTCAATTAGTGCCCTGCATATATTTTGATGAAGCTGCAAGGCAATTTACAAAAATGATTGGAATGCAAGCCACTCAGCACAAGTAAAACAAATTATCAGAAAGGAAAATAGGAAAGTGATTAGACATGAAAAATTGGAAACATTCTATAAAATTGGTCACTGTTATGAGAATGCTGAGACATAGGAAGATTCTTAGTTTGCCTGTCTTTATCATGGCAGAAGAAAATATACTTTCTCCATTCTTTTCTGATTTGCCTAGGGTCTAACAAAAAGGAGAGATATATAGTGGCTCATACTGGGCTACATAAAATAGCCAAAGTATCTCTGCATTATCATAATCACATCAGTCCTAAACCTTCAAATTACAAACATGACATTTCCACTGAATTTTGTGTACTTTTGCATTTTGACCCCTTGATCTACAATAAACAATGCCATTTCAGGAAGACATGTTGGGTGAAGAATAGTGTTGGCTTTGGTAAAATAGTCACCTTCCCCAACTCAGTTTTTTTTTTAAGAAAAAAGGTTTTAAGAAAAGGGTGTTACTCATGTAAAGGAATGTGAATAAGAGAATGCTCAAAAAATAAAGTGCAGATCTTCAAGAAGGTAAGCCAATAAAACCCTACAAAGTGGGTATGAATTGTATATAAAACAGAACATTTGTATAATACTTACTGGCAGATAGCAAGCAAGCATTCTTCAATAGTGTCTCTTTGTGCTTTTGTAAGGGAGCGTCCTTTGGAGAGACGATATATTGTCTGAAGTGTGGAATCAACCAGAGAGACATAATGCTCAGTTCCCGAAAACAGAGCAGCACACCTTGTAAGTAATGGAAACACAGCTGTGCAAATATATCTATTTAGAGCAAGAGCTGTCTCTGTGGTACTCAAAGAAACCTGCATAAAGGATATAAGCAGCTATTAAATATACTTTGTAAGATAGGTGTGTTGTGAACATACACGATTTTCTGTATTTTAATCATTTTCTTTAAAATTAATAGTACAGTCCTAGTAACTCCTTACCGTTAATGTTCTCTTTGCTACCTACATGTCTGTAAACCTACAGAGTTTCTTTGCTACCTACATGTCTGTAAACCTACAGAGTAGTTTTAATTAGCTTCGCATGTGTGCTCATCCACGGTCAATCTTCACATAGCCTCAGTTTATTTCATCACTACTAGCTCAAACAATGTGCTAAGTGAATGATCTCCAATGTGAGAGGCATTTGGGATCAATCATGTTCATTGTCTCAGCTTCTTTTACACCAGCAGAAGCTTCTGTCTCATTAGTGAAACACAAGATACCCATACACAAAACTGGAAAAATGCTGGACAGTGAGACAATATCAACATGGCCAATATAATCTTTACCCTTTCCAAACAATCTTTCCGTGAAGCTTCACTGAAAAACCTAGGCCGTTTCCGCACGGCCTTTTTATGGCGCCCTGGGAACAGTAAAAACGCCGTTCCCAGGGAGCCATTCGCACAGGCGGCGCTGCTGCTAAGCAGCAGCGCCGACCTGGCGTCGCTCCCCCTCCCCCAGGGCGGCGTCAGGCCACCCTGAAAAACAACCCTTTAAAGGGTTGTTTTTCCTGCAACAGCGTGTTCCCAGCGGCATGGTGCGAACAGCACCGCCGGGAACACCCTGTTTCCCTTCCCTGTCCGACTCACCGTGTCCCCGTCGTTGGCCTGCTGGCCGTCGAAGCCCCGCCCATGCTGTCCTCTGACCCCTGGAGGTCGGAGGGCAGCGTGGGCGGGGCTTCAGAGACCAGCAGGCCGACGACGGGGACACGGTGAGTCGGACAGGGAAGGGGGCAGAGGCGGCTCCATGCGGAGCCGCCTGCCGTCCGCCGGCCTCTCCTGAGGCCGCCCGCACGCGTGCGTGCGAACGGCCTCCGCCTCCACGCCGGCAGAATTCTTGCCGGCGTGGAGGCGCATCAACGGCCGTGCGGAAACGGCCCTAGTAAACAGAGGCTCTTTCCATGCAGCAAATGTATATTGGTTTGTAGCTGGGATAAAGTAATCCGCTTTCCTATTTTCGCGTTTTGCATGCATCCATGTAGGCAATGATTGGAGCCCATGGAAACAATGTGGGTTGCTGTCGTGCCTTCGCACTGAGGCATGTCTGTTTTTTTAATTAACCTTCCACCAATGCATAGCTATGCAGCCATCCACAAATGAATCCCCACAGCCATGCTGATGTCTCACAATACCACGATTCAACCATTTGCACTTGTGTGGCTACGCAGATGTAAACTGGGAAATTTACAAAAGAAAGCGTGGCCAAATAAAGCACCTCCTGCCCATCCTTTTGCTTGCAAGCGGCTGCAAACTGGGATTTTTAAAAAGACTAGCAGATAGTGCGATTCTCAAAAAACCTAGTTTGGGGAAAATAACATGGGGCAGAATAAGGGTGGGATGCATGCAAAGTTCTCCCCCAAAATGGGTTTTTACCGTTCTTAACCCATTTATTGGCTTATGCGGAATGGGCCAGAGAGTCCCATCCTTCCCAGTTCATCCAGTCAAGTCAACATACGCAACCACAGTGATAATTGGAATGGCAGTTATTTTCTCATTCACCAACCTGGCATGCAACAGCAAGATATTAAAATCGGTAGATGGGGTCTGAAGATGTGAGAGAATGATTTCCTAATTCATAGTTTCTTAGTTACTATGTACCATCAGATCTTTTATTTGACCCAAATCTATTGCTTAAAGTGAACACAAGCTATGAGTTACCCAGAATTCTGTTTCAGACAGCATAAAATATGCCATTTTCCCCTGAGTTTCCATTTTTATCAAATAAGGTATCTTTGGCTGATGTGGGTTTTCCAGGCCATATGGCTTTGGTCTGGTAGTTTTAGCTTCTAATGTTTTGCCTGCATTTATGGCTGGAGTCTTCAGAGGCATGTCACAGTAAGATGAGTTTCTGTCTGTGGCACAGTGTAGAAGTACCTTTATTTGTAGATCACTCTAATGTAGAATAATCTGGTAAGAATACTCACTGTATCCAATGAGGCACATGTTCTCAAATCTGGTAAAAATCCAACCTCCAGCAGATGAAGAAGGAAGCTTTGGTCTTTTATACCATAGACACGATCTAGAAATAGCACCATGGGTGCCTTATGGTCAGGGCAGAAATTTGCAGACATGTCAGGCTCAGTAACTGTTCCATCTGAAAAGGAATCCCATTATCCTGATGCAAGATATATCTTATACTACATAAATTAAGCAGCAGCAGATTATTGAATGATTTGTTTAAAAAAAGAGAGCTCTGTCTGGATGTAAACGTAAAGTTCAAGGACCCCACTGATTTTCACAATGCAACAAGATCACACATTCTAATTAAAGCACCTGATTATCATAGAATCATAGAGTTGGAGAGACCACAAGGGCCATCAAGTCCAACTCCCTGCAATGCAGGAACACACAATCAAAGCACTCCCAACATATGTTAATCCAGTCTCTGTTAAAAAACTTCCAAAAGATTCCCTTGCAGATAATGAAATCACAAAGGAGCCGAAAACTAAGAGAAGGAAGGTTTCTTTATTGGAGAGGCAACTTCTAGTTATATAGAAAATACTATTTCCCCTGAACATCCCTGAAAGGGCGGGACCCAGAACCATCCTAACAGATTGATGTAACAGGCTGAATGGAATTAACTGGAATGGAAGCAAAACTGAGTACAGTACTATTAGAAAGGTCAGAAGGGACACGTCATGAGTATATTGCTTACTTCCATCCCCCCCACCCCCAACAACAGCAGCAGAAGCAAATTTCCTCAAACACTCACAAAAATTGAAGATGAAGGTCTGGGTCATCAAATATCTCCAGTCCTAAACTCTTCCAACCTATGGAGGCATTGCTAATTGGTGCTCCTGGGGTAGAGAATAACCTGTTCACCTCACTTCCTTGCCCCCACAGGAGTCCAGAGGGGCAATTAATGTCTACCACTCAAAATCTTTAAAAAGCCAGTTAGCACACAAAGCTTATCTTCAGTATACAAGGTGGTCAAAGGCATCAACTACCTCAGTGATTGGGACTATATTCTATGTTCTTCAGAGGCATGCTCAAGGCTAACTTGGAAATCAGATAAGGTTGCCCATGGGGGACCCCTGCCACCAGTTCCCATTTCCCACTACCAGAGACTGGGAGAAAAATAAAATTAAAAATGGCCATTAGGCCTATGGCAGAGTGTTACTGCTGGGAAAATTCAGAAGCTACACCTCTCTCAGAACTGTCAAAACCTCTATGGCTTTACCATAGAGTTTCTGGTGACTCCTAGGTCATTTCTGGGTTTTCCACAGAAGTGAAATTGTGCCATTACCAACCTGCACTCTCATATCCTGCCCACATAGTCTACCGCTGGTTGCCAATCCTGGTAACCATAAAATCAGGCTGGGATCACCTTTGGGTTATGCTCCAGGGGTTACTGGAAAAAGGTATTACTTCCAGTCATAATATTAAAACGTAACAGCAAAATCTCAATGAAACTGTCTCATTTTCCCCAATCTATTTTTCTATTTATTTGCATTTCCTTCTATTCCACAGATAACTCCCAGATTAGTTTATTAACTAAAACTAAGCCAACACTGCTTCAAGCATGCTTCAATTGGTGTCAGCTGTGTTGGCTGAATGTCCACATATAATTTTGCTTCAGTGACCTTGATGCTGCAATTTATATTACAAGCTTGCCAGAAGTCAAAGCTGGCCTTTCCATTGCTATGGCTACTCAGTCTCAAATTACAGAGTTCCCTTTTTTTGCCAGCTAGCTGCAAGGCAGAATGAAAGAAAATTAACTAGACAGAGGTTGTTTAACCCTTTCCTTCTGGTTAGTTTTCAGTTCACTATGAACCTCCTTAATTTGATTTTTTTTACCTATTGCAGAAAGGCATGGAGCTGAATCCTCTCATTCTGCTCAGTTAAATTCTCATATCCTTATCAATAAAATATAACTGCTTACTTTATTGTGTATTTAGTTTATTAATTTATTTAGAAAATTTGTAAGCCACCTCTCCAGAGATTTTCTTCTGGAGGGCCAGAGTATATTTTCTAGATGAGATTTAATGACAATCTCTTAAAATTTCATCAAACTGGCAAACTGATAGTTACCTTTATTTCCTGTTGGCAGTTTTAGTGGAATGCTTATAATTCCAACCAAGTCTTCTGTTGGCACCAGGGAGCGCAGGATTGACCGGATTCGAATGGCTTCACCCTTCCCAGTTTGGATGAGCTGTGGAAGGAGTGTTACATTTTTACAGAATAAAAATGAAAGCAGTCAGAATATGCTCCATATTTTTTCAGATTTTTTCTATTTGAAAATCAGTTCAAATTTATGATACCCCTCTTTTATATATAGCAATCTAAAAGAAAGTTCAATTAGATTAATATTTACATTAATTTTAAAAAGGGTTTGAAATATTATCACAGACATGGTGAGATATGTTAGATTCATACATCTGAAGCTCATACAAGCTCACCACTTCAGGGGTACAGGAATCCTAATGTACCACACTACTTAGCAAATCGCCAAAGAAGATGCTTCTTGCTGTCAACATTTGATTGTAACATCCCAAGCTGCATTAAAAGCTACACTAATATTAATGCACCAGTAAAAGAAATTAAAGGGGTTGCCACAGCAGAGGTGTATAGAAAAATAAAATAAAATTATTTGCTAAGGGGTATTTTTTACGATGCAAAAAACTACTACATCAAAATTACACACATATTGCAGATGTCCAAAGTTTAATTTGGAATGCATATTTATCTATTCAAAACCCAAATGATAGTATCCTGATTTTTACTACAAATCTAATATAATATATCAGATATTATTACATATTATTTTATATTATAATATAGGGAAGTCATAACTTCTTCAGTAAACCTTAGAGCCAACACACAGCTGATCAGAAGATTAACTGGGAGTCAGTTTTGATTCTGCCCTCATCAAAATCCCTTTGAAATTGAGACCTCTTTTGCCCTTCCTCCCCTCCAAATTAGCATTATTTTTTATCTCTGTATTGTGCAGGGAAGGAAAAAAAGAGCGAATTTCCTCCAAGCTGGGTGAGGACAAAAGCAATGCTTCTGAGCTCCCCATTGAAAAAGGAAGAGGAAAAAGAGCTCATTTGTAGCCATAACTCTGCAGCCCAAGCCAACAGCCTGAAGCAGGGTGAAGACAAGGTGAATCAGAGAAGCTTCTCATCCTCATCAAGTCTGGACACTAGCAAACTTTTTGGGATGGCAGATGAGAAGAACCTGTCACAGCTGGCGCAGTCCTGATTCCCCACCCCGCAAATGTTGGGTTTTACGGCACAGAGAAGCAGCTAACACAATGATTCTAAAGGATAAAAGATAAATGTTTATTAAGAGTTACAGTTGGGATAGGAAAGAGAGAAAGATAGCATGCTGCTATCTTGCTAGCTAGGAAGTTTCTGCAACTAACATCTGAGAAAAAGCAGGATATGAGACCTGAGATAAGAGGTGACACAGAAGGATGGAAAGTCACTAATTTTGCAGCCCTCTCTAGCTGACCACTTGCCCTGCTGAGTTTTCTTCTCAGTTTCTTTGAACATTAGTAATTCCTACATCCAGGGGTAGAGCAAGAGCAGCCTGTTCCTGCAAATAAACACCAAAAGGTTGCAACCAGCTGAACAGCCACCAAACCTGAATGCAAAAGCTGCCATGGCTGTGATCCATTGACAAAAATACTCATGTATGTCCTCAAGTAAGAAAATATTCTCAAAACAATAGTCAGTGAAAAATGCTCTAACTTGTCCATTACAAAGGTTCTAGTCCTTTAACACAGATCACAAGAAAGAGAAGGAAGTGTTGACATGACCGCTATAGTCTCACCTGGGGAGCAGGACCTGGACACCACAGCAGGCAGGAGAAGAGAAAGTAGAAGTAACCCCCAAATAATTCAGATTTCCCCACAGAACTGAAGTGAATCCCACATCCATATCATGTTTCTGTACAAACAAGAGTACCACTTACATGCATTTCTGGCGCACAACGACCCAGCAGATCTATAAGAGCTGAATAGAAAGACATAATTGCGTTGCCCATGTGTACAATCTCTTCCTCTTCCTCATCTTCCTCAAGATTGCTAAAAAGTAATCAACCAGACACAAGTAGTTCTTGAAATCATTCAAACGTTTCAAAGTGGTATGGAAATTAACAGTAAAAATAAATTCTTAAGCTTCAGCAATGCAAGGATTAATGAGGCTGGTTCAGTTCCTACCCATCATCTTGTGCATTTCACAACAACCCGCTTCTCTGAATCTCATGGCAAGATCAAATTAAAGGCAGATTTGAACCAGAACTGACTCATTTCCTTTATATAAAGTTGTCACTAAAATAAAAAGAAAGCTGACTTGCTCTGTTGCCATGTGCACTGTCTATCCTGAAGGCTGGAATATGTGATAGCAAAAATAGGCAATGAATAAAAGGTAAAGTTTCCCCTTCAGTCATATCCGACCCTGGGGTACCACAGCATGCAGTGATTTTATAGGCTAGCTGCTTTCCCCGGCTATTCTTTACCCACTAGCTATGAGCTAGGTACTTATTTACCAACCAAGAAATGGATGGATGGCTAATTTGACCATGAGCCAGCTGCCAGGATATCTGACCCACAGGGGGCTCGAACTTCTGACCATGTGAGTGGCAGTGCAAGCACTTAACTACTATGCCACTCGGCTCCTAGGCAGTGAATAATCTTTCTCAATCTAACTAACAATACATGCTAATGTGCTTAAATAACCCACTGGTGTTTAGAAGAGAGGGAAAGAAACCACTTCAGAAGGGTTATATTTAGAATAAATGAGTGCTGTATGTATATGTGAGTGTGTTTGTTCTCATCTGCTTGCCCTACAGCAGCTTTTCTCCCCTATGTAATTTTAAAAGCAAGTCTGGAAGCAAGAAAAATCTTATCTGGAATAATACAGTGATAGAAATAGTGTGTGGGGAGCAATGTGGAATGAAGAAGCTGTTATACTTAATGCTGTTATACATCAGGTCATTTAAACCTGTCTTATGACTTTCTAGCAGCAGAAAGTTAGATAACAGGATCATACAGTTAAATTTCTTTTGTATAAATTGAAATGAAATATATTTAAATTCCTATATACATACAGTGTTTCAGTTTCTGCTTAGTGATTTATGATCATAGTGGACAAAAAACAGCCTGATGCATGATACCAGTTTATACTCATTACTGTTAATAAATATCAATTAGGGCCTAATAGCCTTATGGACAAATTAGTTTGGCACTACTAACAATGACCAATTTGTATCCACAGCATTGTGCAATTACACAAAGACATTAATTCACTATTTTAAAAGTAATATCTTACAGTCAGTTAATCTAAAAAATATTATTTGATTTTGTCTGATTACTTTGACTATTTTTAGTTGAGTTTTAGATCTCAGAATTCCAGAAACAAAACTATTTTATTACATTATGATACTGTATCATAATTGACTGTACACTGATAATCATCAGTAATTTAAACATCTTCCAAAATAATGGAAGATGCTGCTTACTTTCACTTACAGTTCCCTTTTATATCCCTGTGAGGGAAGATCAAGAGCTGGGTTCTCAGAGATCTTAATTGCTCCTTGCATAGCAGCCAACAAACCATTTCCTCCTTCTCCTCTAAGAGCTGGGCCAAAACATTCTGGGCGCCGAATAAGCAGTTTGACAACAACAGTGGCGTTCTCCTCAACACTTTCACCTACAGGTTAAAAAAAACTCAACTGAGCAAAAACTGAGCAGTACAACTGTACAATATTCTGGATACCACAATCAGGGATCCTTCCTGAGTTCCCCTCTCCCAACTAGTCCCTTCAAACCCTTAAAATTTACTGGGGAATTTCATGGACTAATAATTACTCAAAGGTGGTGGGAGGGGAATGAAGAAAGCAAAATCATATAATCCCTCTCTTCTGCAAGCACTAGTTCCAATATTTAAGAGACAGAGGGGTCATGCCTTTCAGGCGCCTACAAAAGTATATTCTGGCAGCTGGGGACAGTGCTGCTCCTGCGCCACCACGCCACCTCCAGAGGACTTCCAGGTAGCATGGCCTGAAAACCCTCCATAGGGCAAAATGGATTTGCTCAACTTGAGGCCTGCACTAGGACATTCCTGGCTTGAAACACCCCCAGGAACACCCCTAGTCTGCTCTCAGATGTGGCATCAGCCAGATTTAGACTGGTGTAGCTCTACGGGGTGCAGGCTCTTCTGGGTCAGGTGCTGCAGAACTCTGGGTTGCTTGTCTGCTTCCCTGTTTGCCCTTCCTGCCAGTGAAGCATCATCCCAGCTACCACAACACTCTCTTCTCCCCTACCTCACCATGGATTGCACTGATAGGTTGCACAACATAAGGAATCAACTTTCCCAGGGAGGGAAATGCAAAAAGATACTTCTTATTAGTAGTTTAATTTTGCCCCTCTTTTTATTTTTAACTGGCCTTCCCATTGTACATGTTAGGATACCATAGTGTTTTATCTGAGAGGTTGAATTGTTTATATATGTAATTTTAAATTTGCGTACCCTGTTGTAAGCCACCCTGGTCCCAACTTCACTGAGAAAAAGTAGTGTCAAAACTGAAATAAATAAATAAATAAATAAATAAATAAATAAATAAATAAATAAATAAATAAATAAATAAATAAATAAATAAATAAATAAATGCCATCTCTTCTGCTGATGAATCACAAGATCCAACCCAGCACTGGGTGAATTTAACCCAACATTATATCATTATATGCATGCATCTATGTGTGTGTGTGCATGCACAAGTGCATGCATGTGTGTGTATATATATGTATATGTATGCGTATTTAAAAATGAGTGTTTCTACACATAATTAATTAGGCAGCTTCATCTTTTTATATATCTGATAGATATTTTCTTCTGTTATAAATGTTGATTCTCTTCAAAGCACAAAAGCTTCATTCCCAAAAAATGAAAGTATTCTCTATTTTTTCCTTGACCTGCAAATTTATCACAAATGCTTAAGCTTATAGTACAAATGTAATGGCTAGAAATGTATTGTTACAAATAGCTAGAGTTGCAATATTTGAAGCTTAACCCCATGATTTGCTGCAGTAGGCAGCATTTCATGATATGTTCTTAGCTAATATTCTATTTCTTTATATTGTTTCCCCCAAATATATAACTAAACCAATAATTTATACTTACCATTAACAAAAACAGCAAATCTTAAAAATGATAGATAACGCTCCCCCTCTATTGGATTCCAACCAATGTCAGGATATCCTGCTGCCAAGAGCATTGGGCAGCTCTGAAGTCCACAACCTGCCAAGTAGGTTACAACCTAAAAAATATAAACCCAAACACAATTAGCATTACATTGTGGGTGCCAAGAAATCAATCCTTAACTACAAACAAAAAAGGCAGATTTATTTATGTATTAAAACATTTTTACCTTGCTTTTCATGGTTTAAATACATGGAAAAGTTCAAGACTCAAGGAGAAGAAGGGGAGGTATTGTCATGCCCGCAGAGAATCTCTCACTACTTTTTATAAGTCTCAGTTGTTCCTTTAGTTACAATGGGTATTCCTTTTGTATAGTGTTCTAAGTTTAGTTAGACCCTGTACCTTTAAGAACCCCCCTAGTGGCAGTCTTTCTTTCATTACCCAGAAGTCCCCTGTTTATTCAATTTAGTCTAAGGTGCCAGCAGAGTTGGAAGGCTGCAATATCTTTCATGTCTAAGGTGTATAAGGAGTATAAAAGTTTAAAGTGTATAGTAGGTGTATAATGAGCATTAAGTTTAAGGTGTTACAGAAACAGTGATGTGATGTTACCTCCAGGGGCAGTAATGACCAAGTACCTGCACAGGGGACCATATTTATCTTATTGTCAATTAAAACTTTCCCTTCAGTTACTAGGCATTTTAAAGTTAGCGAATGTATAGGCTTTGGGTTCACTGCTGTGATGGAAGCTTTGAGGTGCATAAGATGATTATGGAGATCACTGAGGCAGAATTAGTATATAAACAGCAAAAAAGATATATTTATTTACAATTTGGTTTCAAGGAACAGACCAGTAACACAGGTCTTCTGGTAGTAAGAGGAGAAACCTTACTGAGGCACATAAATATAAATTGATTACGGCTTCAGAAGTAGTTAGAATTTTCTTTAATGTTCCCAACTGCAAACGGGCCACAAATGTATTACTGAGTAGCTACTAGGTTGGATCCTGTCACACACACAAGATTCCACCCTCACGACCCTGCCCTTTTTCAAGGCACATCTACCAAGCAAGCGCTCTCTTCTCTACCAGAGATAGAGTCAGATCACTCTGCCACATTACCAGGCACAGCTACCCTTCACAGACCTGAGCTTTCAAAGCTCTCCCCCTAAGGCAGAATTCAACTCCTTGTCCTGCGCTACTTTTCAACATTCTACCCCCTTTCTCAAAGATGATTGGATGCTAAAGCGGCACTCCTGTAGGCTCAGCTGAGTAGCTGTTTTTCCCTTCAGGGATAGAACAACCTCCTGTCTATCACAGGGACCCTTTAAACAGAAGTTCGTATCCCAAATGTGTATTGCCAGACTGATCAAAGCAATCAGCTCTGATAGCATTGTCAAGCTGATAAGAACAAAGACACAATCATCTAGGCACAAACTTTATTTTTTCTACCTAAACATGATCCATACTGTAATAATGGATGACACTGATCATCTGCTTGGTGGTAGTGCCTGTTGAAAAGGCATGGGGGGAGGGAGATGTTTAAAATTATGAGACAAATTTGGGTGAAGTCCCAGATTTTCAGAAAAATCTGAAGTTAAAATATCTGAGGTTAAACACACACAACAACAACATTGGGGAGTTAAACCCCACCCTCAATCATGGAAGCAACATTTGTAACTTACAGACAATGTACCAAGATCTTACAAAACTACATGGTGAAATCTTGATGGCCATCTTTTGTATTGTTCTTCAGCCAGCTTCCATGCTTTGCTTGGTGTGTGCATGGGGATGAAAGTGCTACAATTAACACAGCAGGAGGGCTGCAAGGCCAACTTTCTTCTGATATGTTAGCATAGTGAAAATATATTTTTCACTCCTTCAGACATATATAGAACATTTAAAACCACCAAACAGCTTGAAAAATCAGGGGGAACTGTTACTATTTGTCAAACCCTGAATCAGTGATCCAAATCAGACTCTGTAACTTGATGATCCCACCTAACCTGCCTCTCGCACTGCCAAGCTGAGTTATTCCCCATTGCTACTTCAAAAATATATTCTAACTGTTAAGCTAGGTAACATCATGGAGAGTTAGCGTGGTGTAGTGTTAAAAGCAGTGGACTCTAATCTGGAGAACTGGTTTGATTGCTGACTCCTCCATATGAGTGGTAGACACAAGATGTGTTCCCCCACCCCTACACATGAATCCCACTGGATGACATTGGGCTAGTCACAGCCCTTTGGACTCTCTCTAAGTTCCACCAACCTCTGTTCTGAGGAGAGGAAATGAAAGGAGTTTGTAAGCCACCTTGAGACTCCTTACAGGAGTGAAAGATGGGGTAAAAGTCCAAACTCTTTCTCTTCTTCAATATCAGATTGGGGAAAACAAAAAGCAAACAAGCAGAGGAAAAGTAATCAGAAAATAATTACCTTTTCTAGGTCTGGCTCCTCCAATGCAAGTGCGAGCTCATTATTGTCCATTACAGAGGCAGCTGCTACATCTAGTGGAGTAGAACCCCTCATAGAAGGAGAGGCTGGAGGATGAAAAAGTGAAAACTCACAAAGACTATAGTAAAATGATTACATTGCAGTTCATTACTTTATACAGCAGAGGGCAACAATTACATTGAACTCTGCGAAAAAACTCAGCTATATTCCAGCCTTTTATAGTTTTAGTTCAACATCTTTGCCTATTCTCATTACTGAAGAGGGACCCAAAACCTTTATTTCTCTCATTTATTGTCCCTTATTATAATTTGTTTATATTTGTCATAGAGCTTGGTCAATCTATAATGATCATATTCATATACACAATGTGTGTTGCTTAAAACACTAAAAGTATGGCACTGCTAGTTGAGAATTGTGCACGCACATTAAAATGCTTTACTTCCTTGTAATGGAAATAGGCCCAGTTAACATATTTGTATTTAATCTAAAGACACTGACAGTAGGAACTACTGCTTGTATATTTTGGATTTTAAATTCAAACTTTTTTCTCCAATATTTATGTCTAAGCTGTATGAGGGTACACTGGAAACAAAACATCTTCCTGTGATAGATTATCATACTCTCTGAAATACACATGCATTTTACCCTAGCTGATAAAATTAAAAATACTGTAGTAGACAGACAGAAAAAAGTGCTTTCTATTTTCTGCGTTCCCTGAATGTCCATTATAAACTCATTTTTGTCAATTAATTCCTCTGTATTGACACCCAAGGGATCAGATTCCAAATCTCCAGAACTGGGACAATGTTAAAATATGCTGGGTTGACTAAAGTCAGGAAAAAAGGCCTGACATGACGCTGATAGAGAGAATATTAGTAGCATACTATTGTACTAATGTAGCATTAAAACTACACTACAACTACTTTTTTGGGTAGCAGAAGTCCATTGAGCCCAATGGAGTTTTGCTTCGCATTTCGCCTCCCTGCCCACTGAAAAGCCCCCTGGAGGTAGCAGGGCAGCACCACAGGGGTGCCAGTCCTGGCTGCTGAGGGCTCTGGATTACACTGCCCAGATACCATTCTGCTATTTTAGGCATATTTTATCACATTTTTTGCTGCTTTTAATTTGTTGCAATTTTAAAATTAGATTGGATAGGTTCTATTGCTGGTGGACTGCACCTGTACTTTATCATGGTTAGTCAACTTAAGCAAGCCTCTGGAGAAGCAGCATACATAAATCAAAACAATGTAATAAATCTTGTTATTGATCTTGTTATTAATAACAAGAATATCTAATATCAAAACAAAACCATACAACAATGCAAACTCAGAAAGGTCAAATTACATAACTCTTAGGTGCAAAAATTGTACAGCATACCAAGTCCCACACTGCTGTTTTCAAGTAAATAGCTTAGATGCTCAAACATGGCTTTTTGGTTTTGGCGACTGATGCGGCAGAAATAGCAGAGGAACCGACAACAACTTGCCACCATTTTTGGAAAAGCAATCTATGGGAAGAAAAACATTAACAATTAATAAGTATGAATTTATTCTCAAGTTCCTCATGAATTAATATTCATTTAGTAAAATTTATACCTGGCCCACTGATTAAATGCTGCCCACAAAATAACTGTTTGTTGCCAGAATAGTCAACGTTATCTTTTGTTAAATTTGTGCTCTTGCCTCTTATTGAATTTTTACAAGTGGTTAGACTGGTAGAGTTCTCTTCCTACCTCTCAGGATATTTTTTCAGTACATCAAAAATTAAGCTTTGGCTGATAATGATTTTCAAAACAGGATTACATCCAGATTCCTGTATCTTCAACTGCAAACATTATATAACATCTTGGCTATTTATTATTTGGCCACATTTTATGATTCTTGTAGACATATGTTTGTTACTTGTTCAGTCTTTGGTGCAAGTAAATCATTGTGTTTTTAAAATATATTACAGTATATTTTAGTTTTGGTTTGTATTTCACACTATGATTCCTCATTTTTTTCCTAATGTATATTGAGGCCATGGAAATGGGAGCAATTCCACTGAAAACCTCACTTGAGATGAAATGATGGGTGCTTTTTAATAACTTTAGATTCGAGGCAGTTCAAGACTGCTTAGTCCTCTAACAAAACTGTTAAATCCAGCAACTGCAAAAAAAAAAAAAAAAAAAGACTCCCAGAACAACATAACTTTGCATAATCACCAAAACCTTAGTAGGAAAAAAAAAACAGCTTTACAAACTACATTTCACAAGTTATTCCACACAACTGAGGCTCTGACAGAAAAAGCCAAAGTTCTTGTGGATGCTGAGCCAAAGGGATATTTAAGTTAATTGCTCCAAGAAACTGCAAATCTCAGAAAGTTTCTACATACTGGTATGTTAAATGTCAGTTTAACTGATCAATTCCAGTTAGGGACCATAGTATAATTCAGATAATGCAAAGTTCAGATGACAGCCTGGGCAGTCTATGATAGCTTCTGAATAATGAACTCTGATCAAAATGGTGCACTTTCACAAAACTAGGTTAAAGTGAAACAGAATTCTATTGTACTATTATTCATGGAATCTATATATTAAAAAAATAATTATTCAATTTGTGTACTGTAATAAAGGAACCACTGTTTAATTTATGAAAGAGGTATGAGTTCCTATCCCTAAAAGAGTTCCATTAGTGACATACAGGTTTAAGAGGATGCTACCAAAGGTGTTCTGAATGGAACCAGCTGCATTGGTATAAATAGTTACCTGCTCTATTTCAGCAGGAAACTATATCTTGGATCTATTTCATGTTAAATTCCTCTTTTTTTTGTCCCTGAAGTGCTATAAGGAAAGCACGTGTAGAACTCTGATGAACTTCTATGACCTAGCAGCCAGAAAACATCTAGACTGCCAGTTTTGCACGCACGGTTATTGTGCTTAAAAAAACTTAAACATTCCTAGAATTGAGTCCAGTAGCATCTTAGAGATAAACAAGATTTTCAGGATATAAACTTTCCAGAATCAATGCTCGTTTCGACACATACCAAAAATCGAGTCTCAAAAATTTACATCCTGAAAATCTTGGCGGTCTTTAAAGTGCTACTAAACTTGAATCTAGCTATTCTACTGTGGCTGTCCTCTGAAACTATCTTAAGTATTTCTACATTCTCACACTTCTGCTACATATAAAGAAAGGAAAACCAGAAATTTTCTGTCTAAGTAAAGGCATTAAAATGCTATGTCTCAGCCACCTGCATCACAGAGGGCCTGTCTGGGTCAATACTCAAAACCATTAGTGATGTTCTCCTGTCATCTGAAAATATTCGTTATGCGAAATTTGTCAGCCTAAGTAAAAACCCATAACCATTCAAGTGTCAAATGACAGAGTGCCACAAAAAACTTCCATCTTCCTAAAATATCAGCTGCATAAGTAGTATTAGAATTCTGAGGATTGAACACTACCAAATAACATGTCTTTGAAATATCTCCTGCTGGCACCATCCAATTATTTTATGAAGATTTTTTTAACTGCTTTAACACCATCACATCCAAGCATCTTCCAGAAGTGTATTAAAAGAGTTGAACTATGTCTGCTATGTTTTGTGTCATCATGTTCTCAATTTAAAAAAAGAATGATTTTTAATCACAATCTTAATTTTTTTAATTAATTCCATGGAGGTAATCACGTTTATTAATTCCATGGAGGCACCAAAATCTACAGAGAATGTTGTGGCACAAAGTAATGTCAGAAGGATCTTGTTCTAATTTGCACTTTGCAGATAATACACCTTTGTCTTCGATTGCTACTTTTGATTGCTACACTTTCTGAATTCACTGTGTAAAATGTCCTCATGTTCCAGTGTCATCTGCCAACTGGAGGTAACATTTAATATATCTTACATATATATTATGGCTCTGCCCCATAGGAATGCTATGATACATTTATTCATCTTTAACATGAAACATGATTCTTTTTTCTTTTGTTTATAGCCACACATACCTATCCTTTTTATCCCACTTTTCCTTCAAGAAATTTAGGGCAAAGGAGATGGCTACCCTTCCATCTTTCTTCCCCACAACAACTCTGCAAAGTAGGTTAGGCTGAGCGTGACTGGCCTAAGGTTACAGAATGAGCTTCATGGTAGTGGGGCCTTTGAGCCTGGTTCTCCCAGGTCCTAGGTCACTTACAAATAGACTTTCTAGTGCAGTTTGTCTGCTGAAGTGCAGCATTTTTGACACCTTTCAAACGAGTCTAATCTAATCCATTTGTTTCCTGTATGTTGGCCTTTTTTTTCTGTGGTTTTCTAAACCGCTTTTGATCTGATGCTTTTCTTTGATGTGACATATCTATTGGCTGGCTGCCCAGACTGTTCCTTTACATGGCATGGCCTCTGTGAACATGAACACTCTTTGCAGAAGTCTTCTCTGAACAACGAACTAGATGTGAGAAGCTGCTGCTTTACCTCTGTAGGTGACTTTGGAACTTTTACGGTGCATTCCTATTGAGACATGACTCCTCCTTTCCCTCTTGCTTTTAAATACAGTCTGAAATCTCCATTTCCATATCTCAGAGGCAGAAACGAGAAAACCTGAGGAAAGGTAGCTGTGTAAAAATGGCTCTAGTCCAACACTCTAGCCCCTATACTACAGTGGCTTCTATATTTCTCTGTATCTGCATTTATACTTTTAAGGATTTGTGACCAAGTTTATAATGCATGTCAGCAATACACACAGTTCAAAAACTCCCAATAGTGGGCTATTTTACTAACAACAACTACTGACAAATTATATAGAACTGGTTTGGCTGAATTTCCACCTTTTTCTTTACAATCTCTTAAGCCCATCTCTAACGCCAGAAATCTTGTTTATGCACAAACACGCACATCAATGACAACTCTTACATGCATAAGTGAAATGCATTTTTATTGCCATATAATTTCTTCTAGCTCCAGATGGCATGCATTGCAAAATGGTAACAAACACATGGACAAAATTACCTGAGATTTGTCTCCTCCAAGAACATTTACCATTACTTCCATAACTGTCTCATGCATACCCAGGACTCTCATTAAATTAGGATGCTGGTAAAATACTTTGTTGTTCATTATATCTCTACATGAAATAAGAAGAAACGACTCCCATAAACATTGTTATTTTATTCTGTCAGCAATGTAGATTGTTGAGTTGTTTTCCTTTCATAATCCAAGACACATTTCAAATACAAGAACATTTATATTCTAATGATAAGATCGTAGCACCTATTACCAGGTGTATATTATGCATTTCCTCTCTCCTCCTTACAACTGTATTGGCATATAGAGTCTGATTTAGCAGCAAGCAAGGGTGGGTGGGGGGTGGGGGAAGAAAGAATGACAGAAACAATTGAAAAGGTGCCACTTTTCAAAAATGTGCTCCAGGGGAGCAGTAACTCCCCTTGCTTCCCCATTAGCTATGCTATTGCTATCCATAGCTAAAAGAGAAAACACATACATTGCATATAGGAAATTCCAGGTTCAATCTCATTTGACTCCACTGCCAATCAGAGCAGACAGCTCTGTGGTCTATGGAATCAGAAGCATGGCTAGAACTTACCCAAGCCACTGTTTGCAATCTGGGAGGAGAGGTGAGGTGAGGCAGGAATGAGGCTGGCTACGATAAATTGCCATCAGGACAGAGCAAGGAAGGGCAGGCTGGTGCTCACTCAGCCAGTCACATCAGACTAGGGATAGATGAGCAGGGGGTGGGGTTGCTAAGCTCATAGGGTTTTAAAAAGACCACGTGGCTGGCCTACACCTCCAGGGGGCAAGGGGACCAGACTGGTGTTTGAATGGCTCTCGGTTACTTGCCATCCTGTGGTTTCTCCCCATCAGGCAGGCTGGGAGAAGTGGTCCACTGGGTCCAGCTTCATGCTGCTGCACCTTTGTTCTTTTGTTTGATTTTAATAATTAAGCTATGGCCAAATAATTTTTCTCCCAAAAAATTGTGCCTATTTCTTTTCTACGCCTTACCACCTACCCCTCCTTGCACCTGTAAGAAGGGGGATCAGTATGGCTGCTATGCAGCAAATGTAACTATCAAAACAATGTATGTGCTATCATTGCAGAACCAGGTTTTATACCAACCTTATGCCTCCTCTACAGCCAAGGCTCAAGACACAAAAGGTCTCCATATTCAGTAGATTCTTAATGTTTAAAAGCTAAATGGAAATGATGTTTATATTTCATACCCTAGGCCATTAATCATAAGCAATTCCTCTTCTTTTCCCATCCTGACACTGAGAAGGGAGCGAATTTGCCCCAGTGCTGCTAATAAATTGATTGTATCCTGCACAGAGGCAGCACTTATAGTGTAGGATTTCCTCAGAGCTTGCAGTAGTTCACCGATGCTGTCATATTGCCTTCGAAGGAGGTTAAACATAATGCAAACTAATTCTGGATCTTGGATCTGATCTTCTTGAGCCCAGCAAACCATAGTTTGAGATATCAACTCCTTCAAAGTAGCTGCAATGAAAAATTAGAAGGGAGAACAAAAGAAAATACAAACCACCTTCTTCATCAAATAAGACATTTCAAAGGATTATTTAATTCAGTAACTAAGAAATACAATTAGCAATGGTCCATTCCACACAGCACAAAGAAGACATCTGTGGGGTGTCTTAAAAAGAGGTGACTGATTCTTTTCACTCCACACATCCAAAATAAGACATCCAGGGGATGACTTAAAAAGAGGGAACTGCTGGTTTTGTTCTGGATATCAGAGGGGAATGACCGTTTTGCTTTCTGGTCAGTTTCATCCTCAGCTTGTGCCTGACATACAGAAAAACTAAGACAGTCCGTTGACAGCAGGTCTAGCCATTGCTTCTCAATAAGAGGTAAAACAGTCCAAGATTCTCTTATATGTTACTGCCCAGCTACAAAGATAGTTCCTCAATTTTTTTAAAAAAGAAAATTATACATTGTTGGAATTGGCAGGACCAGCTGAGTACAACTATGTACTTTTTTGGCTGAAAATGCACCCAGGATCAGAACTTGCAGAGCAAATGTCCTGGGGCAACTTTCACCAAATGGAGGCAGGGAGAATCCCAGGAGCACACAAAATATTGGGAAAGTGAAATGGGCGGGTGGGAAAAATAAGAGCCTCCAGAGTTCTGCATTGTGCACAGCCAGGCAAGAGATGTTGAAGCAGCGGTTACTCGGAGTAGACCACCTTGTAGGATGCAATGTAGAAAAGAACTGACAGACACACAGTCATCAGTGCAGTTCTATTTATTGCTATCAACTAACAAAGTACTTCGCCAGACCACAGGTGTTTTCAGGCACACCTCTCTCTGTTGTCTGTGCTAACTATATACATGTCTGGTACCAATCAGTTACTCTTGCCTTATCAGGTTTGCACACGGCACACTCTGTGCACTCAGCACCAATACTGAACACGGCACTGTCATTTAGATTTTGACCATCTAAACATTTACACATGTTCTAACATTGCAGGCATTTAAAAGGAAAAAAGGTGCACTTTGAAGTGTTTTTTTTAAAAGATGCCTTGAGCTTAAATAAGACATCCTGAGGACATCTTGGCAAAAAAGCTGTGTGGAATTCCTTCCCGCCTTTTTAAAAATCCCACTTTTTAAAAACCCACTTTGCCCAATGGGAGGAACGCCTCTGGGTTGGAAGCACCCCTGTGACGTATCATACTGCACTAACTCTCAATTGGCTTTCTTTGCCTTTCTTCTAAAGTCAGAAGTCTATTCAGATGAATGTAAGAAAAACACAGATAAATTTGAATTCCTAGTTATCAAAGCTATATTTCCTGCAATGTCTCTCTTGAGTAGTCAAAATAAACTATATATCAAGAGGTCGTCTTTTAAAGGTAATTTTTAAGTATGATATTTACAAATAGCAAAAGATTTTCAGTCAGCATGAATACTGAATGATGAAAGATTTTGTGAAGTGATACTCATTTATAACATTCCATCGTTTGCCAAGGAATTTAAACAGAACAAAACACAAATCCATCATTTACATTTTGGCAGTGTATGTTCCTGATGCTTTTAGTCATCAGAACATCTTTGTATTATCTCTGCCACCTTATTTTTATACAATGTAGTAAATGTAGAAAAGATTGTCATAGAAATATTATAAAGGGTCTGCACACATGGCTGTTAGCTGTGCTATCCTGCTAGCTGAAGTAATAGCCACTGGGGAACATACCTTTAGGCAGTGGTGGGATTCAGCACCACTTCGGCAGAACTGATTGTTAAAAGGGTGCTTGTAAACAATCAGTTGTTAAATTATTTGAATCCCACCACTGCCTTTAGGTATGAAACTGTAGTGAGCTGAGCCTCACAAAAACCTTATAGTGGAATAAATGTTATTAATCTTCAAGCTTTCACTGCACTCTCATTTTATTTTGAATCTTCTTGCTCTACTTCTTAAATCTGCTGTTCATTTTCCCTGATTCTAGCCTCTTTGCTCCTCAAACGTATCTCTTCCCTTCTTCCTCTCTGAGTGCCATTCAGAAAGAAACCTCAACCTTGCCACCACCAAGATTCCCCCTCTCTGGGGATACTGCACAAACACAAAACACTATGTCTGACTTTGCACTAGCCCAAGGGAGAAACATATAGAATTAATGGAATGGAACATTTAGAATTAATTGTTACTCACATGCTACACTTCATTGTTACTCACTTGCCAGGCCACTCCTATTCAGATGCCCTCACCTATTGACCTTTACTCACAGGTATATATACTCCACTTGCTTTCCAACAATTAGATCCTCTGAAGATGCCAGCCACAGATGCAGGCGAAACGTCAGGAAAGAATGCTGCTAGAACATGGCCATACAGCCCAGAAACCACACAGCACCCCATTTATGGAATGATTTCCACTAGAAATAATCGGATCTATTTGCTGTTGCTTATTTCCTAATTGGTGATGTAGTTTTTATATATTAGGTTAATTATTGGTCTGCAGTCCTCCCAAACTTAGTGTTTTACTTTGCTTTTTCAATTGACCTGTGTTTTCCAGCTTTTCATTCCACCATTTTTATATGTTTAATAAATACTAAAACTTGAGTACTGTCTCCCTCACTGTCTACTACCACAAATCACTTCCCAAGTGATCCTCTGAAGATGCCAGACACAGATGCAGGAGAAATGTCAGGAGAAACACTAGAACACGGCAATACAGCCCGGAAACCACACAATACCACACTTCCCAAATTATTGACCAAGTCTGAGTCCATTCAAACAGACCAAAGGACCCTTATTTTGGGGATCTGGAGGTGTATTTGTGAAGGAACATTCACATGAACACCCAGATTTCAAAGTAACATATCAGTTTCAAAGAACCACTGGAAATGCCAGGGAACGGGCTGCCAAATACCACACTTCTCTGTGGAAAGTGGAACAAAAAGAAAAAATGGAACTATAAAGCTGTTGCATTGGTTTATACAAGGACAGATGGTTCTTCATACATGTTGGTCTCAGTCTCTGAAGGACAGTGAAGGTAAAATGCACCTTAAACTGACACACTGTCTCTAATGCAGGGCACTTTCGCAAATGCAGAAAAATGCACTTTCAATCCACTTTCAATGCATTTTGCAGCTGCATTTTACTATGTGAAAAAGCAAAATCCACTTGCACACAATTGTGAAAGTGGATTGAAAGTGCATTATTCTGCATGTGCAAAAGTGCCCTCTGTCTTCCTTAAGTGAGTGTAACGTAGCAGAAACAGTTGTTTTAGTCAACATATGGGCTGCCATTCTGAACCATTTTCCACACAAATTGTATTGTAATAAAAAGTATTATAATCATCTAGCTTCTAACATTGTATTGTAATAATTTAACTTCTAGTTTACAACAGTGTGGATCAGCATGACTCAATCAGCTGATTTTAGAAGGGAAGCTAATTACCAGTACAGATGTAATTGAGAATAGGCAACTATACTAACCTGGCTATCTATTACCAGAGAGATTCCAATGTACTCCTAAGCTCTACACACAGCTTGTTAGAATCAGAGCTACTCCATCCAAGGTTGATAGTTCATTTCCTTTCACAATATCAGTCATCTCTGTTTCATCTAGATTCAGCTTCTACTTATTTCTTTTTAGACCTTCTACTACAACACCCAGGCACCAACCTAGTACTGACACTCCCACAGGATTAATTAATGAAACATACAGCTAAGTGTCACCAACACAACAACAATGACACCCAGTCCAAATTTCTGGATGATATTCATCAATCAGCGTGACATCGATGTTAAACAGCAGAGGAAAAAGGATTGAATCTTGAACATCTCACATGTCAACTTCCAAGAAAATGACCCAGAGTGCATTCAATTTCAGGGAACTGCCGCAGTGGCAGCAGAAAATTCAGAGAAAAATATAATTGCTGAACATCTAGAAAGAGATTCTCAATCATTTCTGTTTCTAATTTTTATTTTCATTCATTACTAATTTCATTAAGCATCGTAAAGAATGCATGCCATATAAACTACCACTAAGTGACTGATGACTGCCCATAGCAGTAAGGACTCAAGAGAAAAAACTAGTGACTGTACTCAGCATTGTTCATACCAGTGGTGATTAGATTACCAACATTTAATGAAAATGTACTGTACATGCAAATCTAATTAATATTTTATTATGCCTGGAAAAATCCTTACTCCATGTTTCTAGGCACATTTCAAAGTATTGCTTCCTATCTTAAAGGTCCTGAAATGTATTTGGTGATATAGCACACAAAGTTCTAAGTAAAAAAAATGAATGAAATTATATCCACAGCATCATCAAGAACTAAAAGCAGAATGCCAAGTTCTAGAGTGATAATTGTGTGTCTGAGATCCCGACATTCTTTCCTCTCATATCACAGCAAGAAGCACTCAACTATCTAAATATGAACCACAGTACCAGGAAGGCAGGCCAGCCTATCCATCAACTGGACAGCAAGAGTTGTCACCTTAGCAACCAGATATACTGTGAAGCCCCAGACCTAACGGTCACTAACCAAAGCCAAAGGAAGTGAATTTGAAGGTGCACCTATCCACCAGAATAGATAAAGGGATGGGATTTGTGTAGTTTGTGAAGGATCATTTCAGTCCTTGTGAGGTAAGATCTAGATGGGCTCCCCTGCCAGCTCCTCAGACTAAGACTGTGTGAAGGAGCAGGAGGGTGTGGAACAGGTGGACATGAATGAGAAATTCACCACCCTTCCTGAGCTGAGGAGACAAAGAAATTGACTACAAGGGACAGCAAGGGTAGGGCCAGTCAGTGAATGTGCCCCAACCCAGCTCACCATGACACAGCACAACACACACACACACACACACACACACACACACACACACACACACACACACACACACACACACACACACACAAGGTATTGGGGTGGATCAAACTGTCCTGCTGTCTACAATTAGAATGTAGATTTATCAGTAAGAGTAAAATATCCTGTGCATTGACAGATGACAGCAGGAGCATATGTTAATTAGGATGGGTTTTGCCAACTCTCTGATCCAAGTTCTGATCCAAGGGGCCAAAGGAATCCAGCACATGTAACACTGTGAAGTTAGAGGAATCATCTGCATAGGTTGTCATGTCAACATTAATGTCTAATGTATGTTTGGAGATCTACATCTCACCCCCACAGGGAATAAAGACCCTAGGGGTCTAAGGAAAGAAGCACTTAACTATCTAAATTTGTAGGTCTATGGAAATAGTTTAATTTGTCCTCTGGAATATGTATGTCAGAAGGATGTTAGACTGTAACTATCCAGCTTCTTATATATATGCCATTAAAGGTTATTATTATTATTATTATTATTATTATTATTATTATTATTATTATTATTATTATTATTATTATTATTATTATTATTATTATTATTATTATTATTATTATTATTATTATTATTATAACTATCCAGCTAGTGGCTGTGTAGAAATGTTTACAATACTCTGGCCTCTTCCGCACACACAAAATAATGCTTTTTGAAACCACTTTCACAACTGTTTGCAAGTGGATTTTGCTAATCTGCACAGCTTCAAAGAGCACTGAAAGCAGTTTGAAAGTACATTATTCTGCATGTGCGGAATGAGCCTTCATGTGAATGAAACTGAAGCCTAACTAGGCTTGGTGATTTGGCTATGCTAAATTGCAAAAAGAGCCCAACTGAACTGCATTTCGGTGAATTTGGCTTGTATTCAAGCCAAATGCAAGCCAATCCGAATTCAAGCTATTTGGATCAGCTTGTATTGATTCAGCATCTCCGAATTGGCAATCCTTCAGGACCAGCGATCTTTAAATTTTAAAGATACCTGGCCTGAACGAATACCCCAGTGCCATAGCGAAGGGAGAGAAAGGGAAAGAAATGCTGGCTGGAGTAAGGGAGAGAGAGATGGGACAGAAATGCTGGCTGGACGAAGAGAGAGAAAGAGAGACAGGACAAAAATGCTGGCTGAAGGAAAGGAGAGAAAGAGAGATGGGACCCAGGTTTGGTGAAGTCTGGTTCAAGGGGTCCAAAGTTATGGCCACTCAAAGGGGTAGCCACCATCTCCTGTTAGCTAACATTGGAAACAATGGGGAATGAAGGCACCCCTATCATATTTGGGATGCCGAATATGGGTATACAGAATATGATACTCGTCTTATTCGGGCACACAAATAATATTATGCTTGAATAAGGCCAAATCTGAATTTTACCAAATATTTTTAGCATTGCTCAACCCTAATCCTAACATTTGAAGGAGTTTTATGAAATCTAGGTATGCCTTCAGTAATTCCTAAAACTGTTCCAGAAGGTAGAGCAAAAAGAAGATATATGGCAGCAGGGGCAGGGTGGTTTGAAGCTCCCTCTGTACTATATCTCAATGTTTCCCTTCCCTCTCATAACTTTTGTTATACAGGTGTCTGTAAAATGATTCTACACTTCACACCTCTGAGGAAGGGAGGTCTGACTTATGAAACCTCAGAATTTTGTCTAATACTACACATTGAACTTATGGTTACAGCTAGATTTAAACCACAGAATTTCCATTTTTTTCTTAAAAGGAAAATAAAATGCATGAATATAGATGAAGCTCTTACTAGGATACTTTTCATTCTCCTCAGTTGGCTTTTTCTTTTCAGTCTTGGATAGCCCTTTTATTTTGTGTATCAAAGAACGTAGTTTACCGGTCCAAGAAATGGCATCTCTTTCTTCATCCTCTTCTTCCAATGGAATGCCTAAAAGGCAATACGCTTAGCTTGAAACAAAGCAGATTCAATGCACTGCCAGAACTTCCAGTGCTAAAGCACTCCCAAATGTACTCAGCCCAGTTGGTCTCTTTACACTAATCTGACCAGTTTCCCTCCATAAGTCCATCTGTCTGCAAACAGGAGGACTACTATCCAAGGAGAAAGGAGTCAAAATGAAGAAACTCTGACTACTTTAAAGATTTTTGATATAATTGTACAAGGAGTCAAAATGAAGAAACTCTGACTACTTTAAAGATTTTTGATATAATTGAACAAGGGGCAATACAGATTACCAGCAAAAGGCTCACCATTATAATGGCAAGGAATGAGGGGCATGGGTGAAATAGGGCATCTATACAGAAGATAATAAACTTAGTTCATACATTGGTTCTGAGAAAGGATGATTTTAGGAAGCAGCTCTTCCAGATGCATTGTCTCAAAACATGTTGTAAATATGTTTCACAGATAATATTTGTGATAAGAATCCCAATGTTTTTATTTTGGCATGTCCCATTTGATTTTCTACTGAATCATTTGCCAAGTAAATGCAATATTTTTTTAAAAAAAGACAAAGTCATTTTTGAGAAACAACAAAGAAAAAAAAATTCCGGCAATACAATTCTACACCAAGAACTAAGAGAAATCAATTATTTACCACAATGAATCAGGAGATCATCATGAAATTCATATAACTCTTCCCGAATCTCCTCTGGGCAAGGACAGTCTTCTCCCAGTTGAAAATTTAGCAACATATTAATCTGAAATGATAAAATTAAACTAAAACATCTTTGATGTTACCATCCATTCAATATGCTATGGTGAAACTGGCAAACCACATAATGGTTTTCAAACATTTGTACTTTGAATTTTAAATATATATTTTATTCAAATAATAACATTTTGAAAGACTCTGTAAAATTATTCTCTTACCACTCTTATTTCTCCTTTCCTGGAGAAAGGAGACTCTCTTATTTCTCCTTTCCTGATCCTAGCCTCTCAAGAAATGGGGAGGCAGGGATTAAGAAAATTGAATTTGTTCAACACAACCCAGTCTAACTTCAGGTCTTTCTTCATTTAAAAAGAGCTCCAGGGCAACCAATGATATCTACATCTACCTGTTCACTTGGTAAGGGCAGGTAGTGTGTGCATTTTTTTACCAAAAAAATAAAAAGAAACAAAGTGTGCTAACAAAAAGAGGTGAAGCTCTTGTGCACTTTTATGTTCGTGCTCAAATTCTCTCCAGGAAGCCTACCCTCTGTTGATTGCATTGATTTACATTGTATAATTTGCCTTGAGTCTGACTGAGGGAGGGAGGGAGGGAGGGAGGGAGGAAGGAAGGAAGGAAGGAAGGAAGGAACCAATTAACCAACCAACCAACCAACCAACCAATAAATAAATAATAAAATGTAAGAAGTACATGTGTCCATTGCAACATATTAACAGGGCTTATGAAGCTGCTGAATGGGCACCTGGAATTTTTAAATGGCTGAAGTATTTTGATGAACAGATTGGAAAGAAAGAAAGAAAGAAAGAAAGAAAGAAAGAAAGAAAGAAAGAAAGAAAGAAAGAAAGAAAGAAAGAAAGAAAGAAAGAAAGCTGCATTTACCTGTTCTTGTGGAGGAGAACGAAATTCCTTTGTTTTCCTGGCAGTTAAAGCAGCAGACATATTCAAGGCTTGCATTAGTTCATTATATCTGTATTTCTGATTATACTGCAATTTTGAAACATAAGTATCTGCAAATGATACGATGGCTTCCACTCTGTGTTTCAACTCACAGTCACAGAAATAATTTAGCAGCTCACACATCTGGTATGAAATAACAGAGATGCATTATAATAAGTGAATTATCAATCTGTACAACACAATTACAAACTTCAGCAAGTTGTCCATGTCATCTACTGCCTGGTCCTTTTCCCTGGAGGTGCCAGGGATTGAACCCGGGACCTTCTGCATGCAAAACAGAAGCTTTTCAACTGAGCAATTTTCAATAATGTTTCAACATTTATGCATTTAAAATTATCACCTGGAGTTTAACAGATTCAGGTAATCTTGTTTGCAGCAAGCCTTTTATTGGAGTTTTAGTTTCCTTGATCGCCTTTTCCCCAGCCTCTACAGCTTTTTCTTCTATTTGTGTAACACCCTCCTTGTCTGTTGTCTCCATTGCTTCTTCCTTGGGCTCACCAAACACACATGGATCAATCAGCAGTAAAATCTGTTTAACATCATCATCATCAAAAACTCCCATTATGAGTAAAGTTCCTATAAGTTTGAGAACAGGAACAAACTGGAACTCAACTTTCCCTCCAACAGGGTCTCGTATGTGAGTTCCACTGCAGTAGACCGCTTCTGTTAGCATACTTATAGCCTTGGATTTAAGTATATCAAGTGGTATCTCTGGACTAGGCTTTTGATGATCCTCATGAGACAAAATAAAACAAGGAGTAGAGAATTTAAAATCTGGTTTCAAGCAGGTGCTAAGTCCTACTCCAGGTAAACCATGCATCTTTTTTTCATCTGGAAATAATTTAATTTTCCTTGTTTCATCTGTAATTGGAATGATAAATTCATTGTTCATCATGAGCTTAGCTTCCTTGGAATATTCTAAATGAATGCTGATAAGTAAGTCATAGAATCCGGATCGTAAGAGTCCAGGTAAATATTGATTATCTATTGTGTAAAATAACTGAGAAAGATCCACATGGCTGCAAAGGGCATAAGCTACTCTGTTGTTACCCAGTGCACACACAGAGCTATAAAGTTTTAAAGTATGGTAGTGGAACCTCATCAAATCCTCTTGTTCACATAGCTCCAAAATATCAATACACCTGAAATGAAGGGGGGGAAAACAGAAATGTAATCAGTGAGCTTCCTTAGGACATAAACCAGATATATCCAGAAACATTTGGAAACATGAGTGATTTCTTGTTCCAGTGTGTTAAAATGCATATATAAATGACTAAGGAATTATTTTGTATTACAAACATTTTATAAAAAGATGAATAGACAGAAAATCAGCTTCAAGTGGAAGACATGAGCAGTCAATCCTAAACAAAGTTATATCCTTCAAAGTCTATTGAAGTTAATGGTTTTAGAATGTGTGACTGCTTAGAACTGCATTGTACATGTAGCTCCCAAATAGTATTCATAATATTAAATAATTATTTTTACACATATTTTAGTGACCCTAAAACAATGGATCATCCCCATCATATTAAATATTTTCAAAACTTTGCCAGAATATACCTCTGAAGGGAATTTTGATAATATGCATGTTATTGTTTCCTAACTGGCCTAAATGTGGGGAGAAAAATCATCTCTTAGGCTAGGTTCCAAACTGAAAATTGATATACATTTATTTTTCAGAGGGTCTTTTTTTAGATTTATCATGATATAGGAAGTTAGCACTTTGTCCTCATATTGACAGGATCATGACTGAAGTAACCTTTTATAAACCAAAGCCACTTGTAGTAAATAATAGTAGTAAATAATGATCTCTACAAATATTAATAAAAATGAAGGCTCTACATCATCCAAAGGGGTGATTTCTGATAAATTAAAAATATGAAAATATAATACAGAATGTTCTCTTAATTATCATGAAACAGAAACTAAGATTTTGCACATACTTAAATGAACGAATGTCTTGGAATAGCTTGCACATACAAAAGACCAATCCAACTACGGAGAATCATATGAGGAAAGAAGATTCCATGTGCATGGGTCAGCAATTATGGGTGTAAATCTTACAGGAATTTTCAATGCACATTTATTTAATTGTACCTAACACTTTTGTAGTAAATGGGCTTAGAAGGAGACAAGAAGGAACCCCCAGGACTTCTGGGGATCAACTTATTTTTCTTCTCGCCACTATTTTCCTTCCCTGAAAATATCTCTAGGTTCTGGTCTTTTCCTGCTCCTTCTTTCATTCACACCCACCAGGCAACATACATTTACCTACCCTCCTTGTCTTCAGCTTCACATTCTTCCCTGCTTGGTAGCCTCTACCCAGGAGAACTATGGCCCATTTACACAGGGCCAGTCACCAGGCTGGGCCCAGTTGCTCAGAGGGGAATCTCATTTGCCTATATAAAACTTTTCCCACATTAATTCTTCTTTCCCATCTCCCCAGAACCCCTAGGCTTTCAACTTTCGCTTCTTCCTTCTTGCTTTCTACTCACCCACCACCCCATCTTTCATCTGTTCCCCACCTCCAGTTTTATTGATTATTTCTTGACTTCATTTATACCCCATATTTCTCTCTAAGGCAACCCAAAGTAGCTTACATCATTATGTTTGCCACTATTTTATCCTCGAAACATCACAGAGAGCATGGGCAGACTAGCAATGAAAAACTCTGAAAAAGGGCTCCTTCTTCCAGCCTGACCTACGCCTCTCTCCCCAAAAGGGGTAGGAAAAGGAGAAAAGTTAAGTCTTCCTGGTCTTGACCTGCACTTCAAAAGTGGGGAGGGAGAAAGAAAGATCTGGCCTGCCTGACCAATTGGCCAGGAGACATTACCTTCACAAATCCCACACATGCCTCAGATGGGTCAGGGTACATTTCTCCCATGCATACCTTCCACCCATGTCTCAGGTGGGTGGAGGACACTTTCCTTGCCCAATGCAGGGCCCAGTGCAGGGCCCAAGCAGATCAGGGACTGATTGCCTCGCCCAAGGACCAAGGAAGATCAGGGCTGCCTCCATCATGCACCTCACATGAATCCTGTTGTTTTTTCCTTCATCCTCCTCAAGACTTGACCAGGCCAGGTCCAGCTCTTTTGCTAAAGTCTGGCCTGACTCAGATAGGGACAAGGCCATTAGCTCACTGAGAAGTGTCCTGGCACACTTAATAGCCAATTGGCCTGTGAGGTAAACAAGGCTGAGAAAGAGTAATTAGCCCAAGGTCACCTAGCAAATTTCCAAAACAGAATGGGAATTCCAGATCGTAATCTGAAACTCTACTATATCACACTGCCTTTAGCAGGATGGTGTCATGGCCCCTCCTTCTGCAGCTGATAGACTGTCCAAGGAAGAGTTAACTGAGCCTCACAGAAAGATGCCAGCTGAATCAGTAGAGCCTGAACCAGCACAGGCATCTGGCTCAGAGCCAATTAACAGGACTAAGGTGCCAGAAGCTCTGGATCTCCAGATGTAAGTCAGCATTGCAGATAGAGATTGAGACTGGTCTTGAAGGAGAGGCACTGTTCAGCATGATTAAGGCTAGGCATTACCCACAGTCTTTGCAGGAGCAGTCCCAGGCAAGTAGCTCATAGGAATAAAAGGCCTTTGGCAGAAACTGCAGTTGTGGTTGCAAAATGTGTTCTTCTTGCAAGCCAATGTTGTCTCCAGACTCTGTTGTCTTGATCTTGATCAGAATCTCCTTGTTGTTATATACATTTCTGGCTTTTGACTCCTGACTTGATTAACATTGCTCTCGGCTCTCCCATGGACCTGGTATCTTTGCAATTATTACAGGCTACATTGTTGTCAGCACAGCCCTGGCTCTGAGCCTTCTCAGTACTGTGTGTTGCTGTGGCAGCACACTAGCCCCACCAGCCTGCACAGAAAGTTGCTTTGAACAGTAGCAACCAGTTGGGCATGTGGGTTTGGGTGAGAAATGCAAGTTGGGTGGTAGCAAGGTGCCCAGTCCTTGCTGCCAAACTTAATCTGATACATCTTACCTCAAAGGCCGAAACAACCCTGCAAAGCACCCTGCCTCCTCCCACTAATTTTTGCTGACTAGAACTAAGCCGGGTAATATGATTGTGTTTGCCAAGCAACTGCCACAGATTATATCTCTTTCTTAAAGCCAGGGGCCTCTTTTATCATTTGGGATTTTTAGTCCCTTGCCCATTTATTTTTATTTCTTATTTTACGGCAAACCTGTGGCATTTTCCAGGTTTGCAGAAAGATCTGTCTTTTCCACTCGTGGGTCCATTCTCCAGATCTAAGTATTCTCAGATATGACCAGGTTAAGAATTATAATATACACATGGCAACCTATGAAAATCATGTTGTGCGGGGGGGGGGGGGGATGGGGATTTCATCTCCCTCTCCCATCAACATCCAGCCTTGCTGGCAATGCATAGAGTAGGTAAGACCATCCTTTTAGTCCTCTGAAATAACAAGCTCTGAAGTGACATCTTCCCAAGACAATAGTGGGGCGGATCTAGTGCATTTAATGGGGGCCTGCAAGTCTCTAAGAATCAGAGAAGTGTGGGGAAAAACTCTTTAAATAAGGTGTTACAATAGTCTCATAGAAGTAAAGTCAGGAGTGGTCCTGTCTTTTTATTGAACATGCTAGAAGAAACCTGTCTTTTTATTGCACTATATAAACCTGTCTTTTTATTGAACATGCTAGAAGAAACCTGTGATAATGAAGAGGTATTTACCTATTACTCAAAAGTTGCTTCATACCATGAAATTACAGTAGAGAAGAAAATTAATAAAAGAGATCTGGAGGTAGAAATTGAGGTTTATCTATTTGTTTGTTTGATCATTTATTAGGCACTTTTCTACCTTGGAAGATAGCTTATGATATAAACAAAGCAAGTTATAAAACATATTAGAGGCAACAGTTTAAAATCTCAGTTAGGACTGCCAATACATAAATAAAGCTAAATTAGTCCATTGTAGTCCTAAATAAAACTGTCTTATGTATTAAGTTGTTTTACACAGAATCAGACCATCAGTGCATCAAGGTCAGTATTGTCTCCTCAGACTGGAAGCAGCTCTCAAGTTGATGTCTTTTATTATCATCTACTATCTGATCCGTTTAAATGAAGATAATGTGAATTGAACCTGGGACCTGCTTGCCAAGCCATACTCTTCCACAGAGCCACAGACCTTCCCTCTCGTGTCTTCAGCTGTCTCCTAAAAATACTAAATGAGGGGGCCAGGCGAACCTCTCTGGGGAAATTGTTCCATAATTGTGGAACTCTCTTGTGTGCCCATCATACAAATTTATCCGATTAGTGGGGCAGTTAGGAAAGCTTACTGTGATCTTAATTCCCAGGAAACAATGAGGAGAACACTGTCTTTCAAATACCCCTTTCAAATACCACTACAAATACCAAGCCTTGTAATGTTTTATAGGACAAAAGTGGGCTTGGGAGCCAGCACAGTGCAATAGCTAGTGTAATTGCTGAAGGTCAAGGTAACATCCTCCCAATCATTGGTCCCAACCCTAGCCCTAGCTGCACCAGCGACAGCTTCTGAACATTCTTCATGGATAGTTCCTAGTATAGTGCATTATAACAGTGAGTCTAGATGTCACTAAGGCATGGAGCATTATACCTAGATCTGATACAGGAATGGACACAATTGATTTACCAGCTGAATCTGGGTGAGATCACTTCAAGCCATTGCAGCTGCCTGGTTTTCTAAGGTGACTACAAAAGCACTTCCAAGCCTCAAATCTGGCTTTTCAGTAGAAGTATAATCCCATCCAAGATAGGAGGGATCTCAAGTCCACTATCTGCTTTTCTACTAACCTAGAGTAACACTATCTCATCAGGATTAAGTTTCAGCCAGTTTCTCCTCATCCAGCCCATTTCTAACTCCAAGGACTGCTTCAGAATATCAACAGCATCCTCAGGTTTAGGTGAAAAGAAGAGTGGATAACATCTACATATGGTTGACACCACAGCCCATACCTCCTGATGACCTTCCACAGTGGCTTCATATAGTTATTAAATAGCATGGAGGATAATATGGAACCCTGCAATTCCCCACAGGCCAACTACTATGGCCTGTGCAGAAATCTCCCAACACTATCTTCTGAGATGGACTCCCAGACAGGATTTGAACCATTATAGCACTCCTTACTCCTAGTATGAGAGGTGGCTCAGTAGGATACTTTGGTTGATAATATTGAAAGCTGCTGAGAAATCCAGCAGAATTATAAGAATCAAATTCCCTCTATCTAGTTCTCACTAGAAGTCATCAACCAAAGCAACCAACGTAGTCTAAACTGAAACAAGACTGAATGGGTCCAGAGAACTAGGCTCTTCCAATAAGTTTTGGAACTAAGAAGCAACTACCCACTCTAGCATTTTGCCCAAGAATGGAAGATTCTGTTGATGTTTACCCCTTTAAATGGACCAACACTGAATTTTAGCACATTTCAATTTTCATGAATTATATATCTAATTTGACTTCAAGGCATGGGTCAAAAAATCCACACTCCAGAGAAATGTTAAAGTTGAGTAGATGTTTCTACAAACTGGGTGAACCTCCAGTTAGCAGCAAAATTAAAGCAGTGAAAGAAAACAATTGGGAAAGCTTAAAGTCTTGAAAAACTAAAAAGTGATTTCTGCAGATTCCACAGAAAGGAAAAAAAGAGATGTTCATGAAATATTTTAAATTGCTGTAGCAACCAAGTATGATGTCCAGACGTAAGTGGTTCATGTGGTAGATGGAAGGGAAAATCCCAGCAACCACCACAGATGGGGTACCAGGGGTATCACACAAGCATGCAGTTCTATGAAATCCACTCATCAGGTGATTGGTAGTGGCTGGGGTGATGCCCCTATGTGCTGCCAAAACGCTGACTGTAGGAAGCTTTGAACTGAAAGCAAATTCCGTTATTTTTAAATTTCATTCTTTTTGTATTAGCTGGTCCTTTGTTGATGGGCAATTTGGATCAGTTGGTGGGATGGAATCAGGAGGATTAGCAAAGGGAAGGGATGTGATCACCCCTTATCTCCTCTACTAGTGATTCACTCCACCCAACAATACGTTGCACAGCTTGAAAGTGCATTATTCTGTGTGTGCGGAATGAGCCTGAGCTTCCCCCAGTCCCTCTCCCATCTGGATTGGGCTGTCACTTACTTTAGCTGTTCTTCAGGAAGCTACTGCACTATGTCAGGGAGATAGTATCTATATAATGGAGATGCATTCCTGAATCAACGTAACCATTAAAACAACAAACCAATGCTGCTAAAAGATATATGTAACCCTTGTCATTTGGGGCATTCTTTCCTTGATTCTTAATTTATGACTTCACACACTTTGTAGATAACTAGGCTTTCTCTGGCCCTCTGGTCCCATGAGAGAAAGAATTGCATCCGTTATCTCATGGGGCAGAAAGCCAGGTGGCTTTCTCTTACTATCTGCCACCAACCTTGGGACTGTTTTTCTGTCTTTCACAACTTCTTGGAAAAACAGGTGGGGAGATTTACAATGAGGAATAAAGGCGATGGCGAAGTTCAGGTTTGTCAGAACTGGCTTTGTCAAGATTGGGTGCTCCATTACCTCAACAATAAACACTATTGATCAATACCTCAGAGTCTTTTTGTTGGCTTGCAGTTCCAAGACCTAACAACTACCTGTTTTCTTCAGGAATATGAAGGGCCATCATCTGCAAAGTTTCCAGACATTGCACTACCCAGCCATGGCGATCACTGACTCGCTCAGCCTCTACCTTCAGGAAACTGTTTGGCATTCTGCTCCACACAACTGGTGTAAGTGTCTGGACATCCAGCCGAGGAGGGCACTGGGGAATAGGGTTTTTTTCTTCACTTTTAAAGATTGCTGCTGATAAAGGCATGGTGTTCTGTGAAAAAATACATGAGAAATACATGGAGAAAATACAAATGGTAGCCTCAAATTAAAGTTAACATTTTATGGAACAACACTGAATTTTAGCCTCTATTTCCTGGTCTATCCATTGCTTCTTAATGGGTGATAGACCAGTTCTCTGAGTGGCTGCGGTTCTTATACTGGGCCTGTGACAGTTCAGACACATCCTCAGCTCCTGCTCACCCTGAAGTAGTTGAAGGGCCCTGAGAGCTCAATCTTCCAGCTGTGACTTCCAGCCAGCTTAGCATGCACATGTTTGCTGCCATGGAGAGAAAGCTGTTCAGCCAGTTCAGGTGTGGGAGGCATTGTGCTCCTCGCCCCCAAGCCCAACCCATGTGTATATGGAGACTGTCTGGCAGGGAGTCATTACCACAAGTTCCATTCTTAATGAATTATATGATATTATTATTTTAATTGACCAGAGTATAATACTAATCTGTTGGTCTACTGTATATGAAAAAAGGTTAATGAAGTTCAGAATTTTTCAGAAGTTCATAACCAGGACATGTTAGCACTCTTCCTTGTTTGTCTCCAGTACACATTTCTGCAGAGGTGCCATTTAGCTGCAAGGGTTTATAGCTGTCTTAATTTTGCTATATCTGTATATTTTTGCCAGCATGAGACAAGACATTATTGGAACACTTCAATTTTTTATTTGTTTCAGGTATAATTTCATTAATGGTTTGAGAGTTAAGGAGAGAAGAAACTTCTTCTTTCTGATGGACACCCGTCTTTATTAATGAATTCAGCTTTATTCCAGAATGTATTTTAAAGCCTGTGATATGTATTCATAGTAATTTTAAAAATACCTTTAATTTACCAAGTTCAAACTGCAGCAGGTTTGTGCTCGTGGGGTGTAAAAAAACTGCTGGAAATAATTTTGTGTTTGGTTCAACCTGAAAAATACAGTTATCACAGTTAAAACACAGCATGAGCATATTATTAACTTACACCAGTGATGCCCTGTGGTGCACTTATCAAATCTTAGAAAAAGACAACAAACAGATATTGTCATAAAGGAGTACAGTCTTTGTTTTGTTTTCGGGTGTACCGTATATACTCGTGGATAAGTCGAGTTTTTCAGCACATTTTTTGTGCTGAAAAAGCCCTCCTCGACTTATACGCGAGCCACTGGCAGCTACCGCTGCCTGTCGTCCCCTTCACTCACTCAGCCATCTTTTTCTTTCCCCGCAGGCTCTACAGGCTCGGTTTCAGGGAAGCTGCTGCTCCGGGCAGCCTGTCTCTATCTTTCTTAAAAGGGCAATGCTCCAAAGATAGCTTAAGCTGAAGCAATCTTTTAAGCACTGCCCTTTTAAGAAAGATAGAGATAGGCTGCCTGGAGCGGCAGCTTCCCTGAACCGAGCCTGCAGAGCCTGCAGGGAAAGAAAAAGATGGCTGAGTGAGTGAGCAGCAGTGGCATCGGATGGGTGGCAGTGGGCAGGAGCTTGCTGGGCGCCCCACAGCATCATGGGTGGCCTCAGCTCTTCCCTGCCCCTGCCTGCTCTGGCGTTTCCTTGCTTGCAAGCAAGGAAACTCCAGACAGAGCATTTGCCTGCTTTTTGGGTTTCCTTGCTTGCAAGAAAGAAAAACCCAAAAGTAGGTGAATGCTCTGTCTGGCGTTTCCTTACTTGGAAGCAAGGAAACGGCAGGAGAGCCAAGGGCTGGGGCTGCTGTGGAGATCCAGGAGGGGGGGCGATCTGATAGGGAGCGGGCGGCCTGTCTCTTCCCTGCCTGCTTTGGAGTTACCACCCTAGACTTATACACGGGTCGACTTATACACGAGTATATACAGTATGTTTTTGCCGTCAAGTCACATCTGATTTATGGCAACCCCTGATTGGATATTCAAGGCAATAGGTGTTCAGAGGTGGTTTGCCATTGCCTGCCTCTGCGCCACAACCCTGGTCTGGTCTCCCATCCCAATACCTGCCACAGTTAATCCTGCTTAACCTCTGAGATCTGATGAGATCAGACTAGCCTGGGCATAAGATAATACAAACTGAAAATAATGAATAAAAAGCATTACTGTGGTCTGAGGTCACATCAACTATTTTAAAGTACACTGATTACTTCCATGCCAAATGAAGGTGTGTTCATGCATACACATATACAAACATGTACATCCAGAGGGTTGCATGTATTCCTCTCATATCTCTAATGCATAGCTGGATATTTTCTCAGAAGATTGCAAACATGTACACAAACTCACATGCCAATACAGGTGGCTTGGAGGGAAATGTTCTGCATGCATCTCCTAGTCACTGGGACAGTTTTCTACCTGTACCTAGCCTAATAGCTAGGCTTATTTTAACTAAAAAAGTCTGCTTGTAAAATAACCTGTCACTGTACAGCTTACAACTTTTGAAAAGGGATCAGACATGCCATTGTCCCATCACTACCAAAAGCTGGATAAAGCCCAAACTTCCACCACCTTGCATCTCCCTGGTAACATACAACTGGAAAAATAATGGGACGTTATGTCATCACAATAGAATTTTTCCTTGCCCACAAATGGCAGCCAATAAAGAAGATCAGCACCAGGACAATATTAATGCGATGATATTGTTGGGATATAGCAAAGAAAAAGAAAAAAAAGATCCTGCAGGGTTAGCAGGCTCTAGCTAGACAGACTGTAGAGGGGAGTACCTTCTTTCTAAAGGGGTTTCTCCTTGTCTATCTGCAGAATGCTATTCTCTCTCAACTAAGGCAGCTGTGTTTATCTCTTCTTTCCTAACCAGCTTTTTAGTTCCTAAAAAAACCCCTTCTTTACTGAATTGATTAAATACTGCTGCATAGGCATTCTATCAACCGATATCATAATTTTTTCAACTACACATATTGAAGAGAGACAGGTTAGTCATTCCTCCATAATATGCAGCAGAAGTCAACAGAGCTGACTGTCACACTGCAACAAGGGTGATACCATTTTTAAAGTGCAAAATGTGAATTCCTTTAAGTAGATTAACATATTTTTGCACAATGGTTTTATTTAAAACAATATTTGTCACAATGTACAAATCTCTTTTAAAAAAAACTCCACTCACATAATTTGCAGTGCTACAAAAGTATACTCTGAAAACTACAAGTTATCCAAAAGATTTGGTTGCTTTCTGTAGAAAACTGACAAGAGGCTTTCGTTTCTTTTAAAATAATATAGTACATATTGCTGAAATATAACCTTACTAAATTTGCTATTTTGAAAAAATACAGAGGGGTTGGTGTACATCAAATTAACATTTTATTACGTATTTTTTATATACCAAAATTTTGGAGGTAGAAATGTGGAAGAAACATTTTAGGGCAAAAATGCAAGCTACCTTTTACAAACAGTATGGGAGATATTTAGATACAGGTTTCATTCTCTGTTTTACTACAGATTATACAAAGTATTGTTAAGTTACACTAACTGCCTTCCATTTTATACCACTGGAGGGTGGCCAAGGCCCTGCTGCTGCCAAATATAAAAATCAAACCAGCACTGATAAATCTCAACCTTAGATTCCTTTTCTGATCTTTAAGCTTGGTTATGTGGATGCAATTGTTTAGAAATATCTCTATAAACCCTACATTATTTGAATTCCTACTCTGATGAGAAAATTTTGATAATTTTGGTGTTAGATTTTGTGAATGAAGATTCTACATGCAACTCCCTCTATCCCACTCACACTGGCAACTGAAATGAAAAAAATTCTTTCAATCAAAATGCCTAGAATTATTAAACTTATGAAGGAAAAGCTTTATTGTGCAAATTATTCTTATAACTATTCCTGATCTTCTGTTCAGGATGTGAGTTCAGACCCTCCCCTAAATGGGTTACCAATATTGCCAAAACAGTCTTTTTGGAGCATGCATACATGCAGATCCTAATCACATGCACAAGGTCTAATACTGTACACAAGAATATTTGAACCAGTGTCCTGCAATACATTTTAAAACCTTAAGAACATAACATGGTCAAACAGTAATATGAGCTCAAAAACGTATCCACTTTTATTCCATAAACTTACACTACTAATGGGAACATGGGGTATCCCATGTCCCCAGGTGCAAACCATTTGATCACATGGGGGGGGGGGCGCCAGGCACCATTCGGGTCCTGCAGCCAGTGGCCTGCAGCTCCCTCCATACTGCTCAGGTGGGTGCTTCAGCTGCAGGTCGGCTCCTGCACTCCCTTGCCTCCCTGCTGACAGGGAGGCAGGCTGTGGCTGTGATGCCCACCAAAGCCACCTGCCTCCAAGCCCAGCTGGGCCAGGAGGCAGCTCGCAGCTCAGGAGGGCACCTGACACTGGCTCCTGCAGTCCCTGGCCTCCCTGCTGACAAGGAGGCTGGCTGGGCAGCCTCTGCAGGCTGAAGGAGCAGCCTGGTAGGGCCAGGCTACAAGTCCACAAGACATCTCTTGGCCCGGCCCTGCCAGGCTGCTCCTTCAGCCAGTAGAGGCTCCATCGGCTGAAGGAGCAGCCTCGTGGGGCCAGGCCAAGAGGCTGAAGGAACATCCTGGCTAGGCAGGGCTATGGATTGCCGCCACCAGCTAAGGTAAGTGGGGCATGTGTGGGGGGGGGCACGGGTGATGGGGGAGTGCCTGGAGCAGGTTTTGCCCCAGGCACCATTTCCCCACAATATGTCTCTGCATAAACTGCCATCATTTAATATCACTGCACATTAATAAAGGACGGTTAATTGTATATAATTGCTTTGGAATAAGTGGAATTTTCTGAAAAAAACACATATACCTGGTAGAAAGTTCCCAGCTCCTTTCCATTGGCTGTAAATGATAACATTCCAGAAGCCAATTCAGCAAGGCATCCAATTTCCAAATCAACATTACTGCGACCTGATCTCTGTGAAGTAACAGATGGTTCTCCTCCCCAGACCATGTAGCAATTGCTACGTTTTACACTAAAATAAATCAACAAGAAACAATCAGATGATGTGGAAATTAAGCCCATACTTCTTAAAATGTATTTTATTTTAACTTTTTGATTGCCACCTCCTGTTACAAACTACATTGCAGGAAAAAAATACCATAACATGCTCCATTAAAAATCAAACTAAATAAAATACTAAAAAATCATTCCCATATAATAATTTAGGTCTAGTCAGTAATGTCCAGTCAGGTTAGGTATTTATAAAGAATCCAGCTGAATGGACTTCTATAGTTATTAGGGCAGTCACCAAGAACACCTATATCTGTACATGTTCTGAAAACATAAGGATGCATGAAAAGACATAGCATTGAAACTGGTATCTCAAGAACGCAGGATCCAAACCATGCAAGATTTTAGAAGTTAAGATTAACGTTCTAAATTGTAACCAGAAGATGGATCAGTGTTCCCCGTTATCCTCTTCTAGCAGCAGTAGTCCTTAATAGCGGTACAGCAGCAGACCCCTGTTAATATTATAAACTGAAGTGAGTGTGGGGGAGTTAATATTTCCTCGTGATCCATCAAAGTAATAAAAAGATGACCCCTTCAATGCCTAGTAATGGAATGTTAATCTGTTTTAGTGATTAATGATGATGTTATCTATTCAGTCATTCTCGACCCTTGGCGACCAGATATGCAAGCTCTTTCCACATTTTTCGATTAAGTACTGTTTCCTTCAGCTGGTTGATGTTCATTCCTGTTTCAGCTTTTATGGTATCTAGCCATCATATTCTTTGGCATCCAGGTCTTCTTCCGCCACTGACAAGTCCGAGCATCATAGATTTTTCTAGCGAATTTGATCGCATCACATGACCAAAATATGTAAGTCTGAGCCTGGCTATTTTCCCTTCCAGCGATGTGTCTGGTTTTATGCAGCTCAAGGCTTCTAGCTGTCTATGGTATGCACAGTAGCTTTCCCCAACACCACAACTCGAACGCGTCTATTCTGTTGGCTGTGTAGTCCAGCTTTCACACCCATACATGGCTATGGGGAAGTTGATGGCTTGGACTAGCCTGTGCTTGGTTTTGATGCGGATGTCTCTGCTTTTCCAAATTTTATCCATGCTCAGCATTGCGCTTCGCCTTAATGCTGTTCTCCGTTTTATCTCAGGAGTTACCTCTCCATTACAGTTGATTTTTTGAGCCCAGGAAGATGAAGCCTTGGATGCACTCAATGACCTTATTGTTAATGATAATTTGGGCCCGATCTATCCTAGCTGTCATCATGATATTTGTCTTCTTCACATTGAGATGGAGGCCCATTTTAGTGATTACACACATAGAATAGAAATTAGAATCCCTCCCTATTTAAATACACTTTAAACACTGTTCAAGCAGTGGGCTGTTGTATTGGTGGGACATCCAATATCTCTTTGTAAATGCTACTTGACTACTGTGCAGATTAAAAATATGTCTGAATTTTCTGTTATTAAGAAGTTCACATTATGTTACCCTCAGATATATTTATTTTAATAAACCTATATTTTTGTAATTAGATACGTCTTTGGACTTAACAGAAATTTGCCTTCTAGAGCAAGGTAGGCATGAAATTCACAGCATATAATTTAGTTAAAATGTCATCAAGTAAGAAGAACATACTATCTTATATAACATAAGGACATCATAAACAAGGTTGTAAGAATGTAAAGTCCTTTCCAGTCACTGGAAAGTTTCCATAGATGGAAGGGATTTCCATCCACAGAATATGACTTCCCTGCCTGTCTCTCCTTGCAGTTCACATGCCCCTCCCTGATATCCTGCTTTAGGAGGTAGGGGACTTCCCAGGAACAATGTGAGGGGGGATTGATGAACAGTGTCCTGCCTTGAGCATGCAGAAATTCTCCAGAGGATCCAAGCCATAGATAAAAATTTAACCATCACAACAGGTAATTTCAAAGTGCCAGACCTTTCATGAACTCTGCCTCTTTCATCTCCCAAAGTAACTGTAACTGTGCAGTTCTTATTTAAGTCAAAATGTTCACTATAGAAGTGGTAATCAGGAGTGACCCAACCAATCCACACTGAAGACAAGTCTTGACCAGCAAAGATCCGCACTGAGTAATAGTACTGAAACAAGCAAAACACAGTGAACATATCAGCATTATCCAAAACACAGCAAACAAATGGAAATATTCTTGAATGGAAATTAACATGGTTAAGGAGGGAACAATTTGGAAAAGAGAAGAGGGTGTCAAAGGGCTGTTTAAACTTTCCCATGAATTCCACTTTTCTCCTGCAAATGGAATTTTGCCTTCTGCTTCTTCAATTGTGTGAGTGCCAGCATGGTGTAGTGGTTAAGAGCAGTGAACACTAATCTGGAGAACTTTTTCCACTCCTCCACATGAAGCCTTTGGTGACCTTAAACCAGTCACAATTCTCTCAGAACTCTGTCAGAACTCTGTCAGTTCACACAGAGGCAGGAAATGGCAAACCGTCATCTCTTGCTTTGAAAACCGTAAGGGGTTACCATAAGTCACTGCGACTTCACAGCACGTGCACACAAATTTAAACTGTACTATCTTAGAGGAGCCAGGAGTTGTAGGGTTCCTGATGTTTTGTAGCCAGGCATTTCCACCTTAATGGCCTGAATAGACTACAGTTTACCATCCAACAAGTCAAGAGGATAAGACCTGTCTCTTTAACTGGTGATCATGCAGCTTGAGGTTGCTAAAAGATATAATGCTTAATTACTTATGTGTCTGTTCAGATTTCTGCAATCCCAGTTCTATTACATTGTTTTTAGATGTATCATCTTGCTGATTGCTTTGACTTTCCTTGTTCAATCTGCTCTGAGTTTCAGTGAGAAAGGCAGACTATAAATAATGGAAATATGTAAGTGACCACAGAATAGTATTGTTAACTGAAATTAATACATTCATCTTTTTTGGAAGTCACTTTGAAAGGTTTGTAGCTCAGGGATAATGCTAGACCTTAGCCTTCTGTTAGATAAACAAGTTCCACCAGTGGCCAGGAGTTCTTATTACCAGCTTTGGCTTGTGACTAGCTGCAGCCTTCCGTAGGTAAAAACAACAACCTTGCATGGTACATGCCCTGGTTACATCTAGTTTACCTAGCAACATTTTAGGTGGGGCTACCTTTGATGACTGCCCAGAAGCTACAGTGGCTACAGAATACTGTAACCAGAATGCTGAGCATCCAGTTCCACTTCTGTTGCCAAATCTGGGGGGATTGCTAGAATATTGGGGCGATGCTATCACATCACTTCCAGTTATGCAATATAATACAAACTATGCCACTCCAGTCCTGTTTCACCAAAACTGGCTCACCATTTGCTTCCAGAAACAATTCAAACTGCTGGCGTTCACATTTAAAACCTTATGCTGCTTCGGTTAAAATTGGGTAAGGTCCCATATGAAACTTATAACGAAGGCCAACAAATGTACCGTCAGTGCTTAAATTTTTTAATGCAAAGGTATCCCAGCAGCTTCTATATGGGCTTTTGGCCTGGATAGGCTCTTGGACCAATTCTGCTGAGCAAGTTCAGTCACATTTCCGGTATAGACTGCTGGGTATGTCCCACTGTGTGCCTTACGCTGTTCTGTGCCTTGAGACTGGCCAACACCTCCTGGAGACAAGAGCCTGGCTTGTCACATTGAAGTTTTCGTTACATTTCTGTTTTAGCTGTGAAACCACTTCTCTGACCCACAAATCCTTAAAGACTCTTCATCACTCTGAATGGTGGGGGTATATTGAATTAAAATCTCTAAATTAGGTTATTCACTGGATTCCTGGGCCATGCTTTCATCCAAGGAGATATTCCAGCCTCTCAAAAAGAGGCTATTAGACTAGGAGCATCAATTTCTAATCTAAAAGGACACTCGGCCATTATCACCTGTTTCCCTGGGTGTCCCCTTTATAGGAAGTAGGGGGGCTAAATATCTCTATCAATTAACTTTGCTGAGGCTATGTAGAGCAATGATGCTGGCCTGCTGTGCTCTTCCATCAGCATTATTAGCAGGGAAATTTGCCAAAATCTCTTACTATCAAAGGCTATGTGCTTGTAATGGGGACTGCATAGACTCTACAGCCCATATTTTACTGCCCCTTCTATAACATACCTACAACAAACCTGCAATCATTGTTGTTACCTAACAGAGAAGGTACCTCTAACCTGCAGAAGATTATCCTATTACTAGACAACACTAGCAATGTTGTAACTGACTGAGTAGCCACATTCCTCGATTTTCTTATAACCCAGCCACTCCAAGGGAAAATCTGACTTGCAAGAGCGAAGGAGCAGAGGAGTAGAGAAGAAGATGAAGAAAAAAATTAAGTACCCTTTTCCCTGTCACTTCTGCACCAAATTTCCCCTTCCTAAAGATGTTTAAGAACAATTGAAATGCACATAAAGTACTGGGCTTCTGTTACAATTTACATGTATTGTTGCCCTCAAATTATTTACAGATTTGAGCTATTGGAATTTCAGAAGACACATTGTGCTCCTTGACAGTGAGTGCATAACTAGAAAATACCATAAGAGTGTAAAAACAGAGCTACATACTTACTGTTGTTGCATAAAGAGGTATCTCGTGGTTCTGTTTTCTGCAAACAATGCAAGATCATTAGTAATTAGTAGAAAGGTGAGGTATAAACTAAATGAATAAGTAATATAGATGACGATGGGAGACAGATAAAAGATTGGTTGGTTGGTGAATAGAAAGGAGAGAAGGAAGAAAAGAAAAATGAGAGTATGAGGGCTGAGGTGGCTGCCAGGGGGAAAAGAGGAAATAATGTGGTGATGTGGAGAGGGTGGTACAGGGGAAAGTGAGGGGTCTACTGCAAAGTCTGTGGGTTCTTCACTATGCAACCGAGCCTGTTGGCCAGTGCTCTGAAATTCAGCCATAGTTTTCCCAGACAGAGGCTAACAGTGGGAGAGAAGGAGAGAAAGGTAAAGACAGAGAGGCAGATAAAGGTAGGCTAACTGGAGGATAGGAAGGAGGGAAGGAAGGAAGCTTGGAAATGGGAGAAGCTATGGAAGATTTCAGGGATGACAAATAGAAAATGGTGTGGAAAAGAAATTAGGTGCATCCCCAAGTCCTTATGCATCCCCTACTTTTATAGCAGTTAAACATAAACAGATTAAACAGAGCAGTTTTTGAAAATAGATTTGAACCAAGCATAAGATTAAACTGAAATCTAACCTTTTTTGGAAACCATCAACAAGTTCCAAACCAGTACAGTAGTTAAAAGATGAATGGAATTCAATAGGCATACTTAAACGACAATATATCATCTCTGCATTATTACTCTGTGTTCCAAATGTCTTATGGGTAACTTTCAAACGTGGTGGGTTATCTATGTTTCCATCAATTCTTGTCACCTAAAAATGAAAGCCATCCAAAATTTGCTTACAAAATAGAGAAAAAAACAATTCTACTAGTTATTGATGATGTGGTATATAATTGCCATATTGGCCCTAAAGAAAGGTAAGATCCAAAATTACATACATTTGTGATGTCCAGATTCTAGGTTAGGGGAAGTGCTTTTTCAACCAAGCTGCTTGAGAGACTGTATCATTAACAAGTACAGTCTACTATGCATCAAAGAGTTCATGTCTGAACACTCTATTCCATGTGAAGCTGATCTAGAAGAACACACTGATAATTACATCTTTGCAATGGGAGGTAATAGCAGGGCAGGCTAGAACCACAGCTCCTGTGATGTTAGACAAAACCATCTTAAGTCTGAGTGCTGTCTACAGAGTCCCAGTCATCAGACCAAGTTTAGATCACATTGTGGTAAGGTTACAAGCTTTTGAGATGGACATCATCATCTCCACCTGAAAAAGAGGTTTGTGCATTTAAAAAGTTCCAGAAGACAGTTTTATTTAGGACTGCATTTTGATTCATTTAGATTTTATTATTGACAGTCCAATTGAATTTTTTAAACTGTGACTTTTGTGGCAAATAAAGGCTTTAAATAAATAAAAGCACCATCCAAAGCCCCCCCCCCACACACACACACACTGAATCTGCTCTTGGGAGTGGTGTGCCACTGCACCAGCAGATTTGTCCTCCCCATGGCACTTACTCTGGTGGGGGGGGGGAGATCCTGTGTGACCGTCACTGCTCCCTGACACTGGAACGCCATGCTGAATGCTGCACCAGTGTCCCAAAGCCCCTGCTGCCAATGGCATAGCAGATATAGGCCGGGAAGGCTGAGAAGTCTCTATGAGAGCAATGGGTCAGTGTTACATCGGTGCTGTAGCCTGCTGTCTCCTGTTTGGATGGGGCTGCCCATATTATTAAAAATAAATATTGTTTTAAATATTATTCATAATAAATATTGTTAAAATATTAATAATAATTAAAATAAGTTATCTATATATATAAAAATGTAACCGTGACTTTGTTAGTCACGCCCTAACTCCGCTCCTGCTGGCCCAAATCGCCTGAAACTTTCCAGCAGCACTGCTCCACCAAGCGAGCGTGTTTTCCCCTCCTCCACTGACTCAGGCACCCCTCCTGTGCCTAGGAAACTGAGCCACCAAAACCTCCTGCTGCCTCTCCCATCGCGCCACCGCTGCCGCCATCTGCCTCTCTGCGTTCTTTACCCAGCTACTCCGAACACTCCAACTGCCCCACTCACAACGCCCCCTCCCTCCACCCCCTTCTGCACATTCCCGCCAGTACTGGGCTTCACTCGCAGCCACAAACTCCCCCATCTTTCCAAGCAACCACGCTGCTGAAACCTCCTGCTATCTCTCCCAACCCACCCCCTCGCCCAATCTCTGCTTCGCTGCATGTCATTACCGGCTGCCGCGAACACTCCACCTGCCCCACTGAGAATGCCCCCTCCGCCCAACCTCCTCCTCCCAACTGTACGTACTACACATGCCCGCAAGCTTCTCAGTAAAATTGCCGCCGCAAACTCCCCCGTCGTTCAAAGCACCATTTCAATGCTCACACCTCCTTACACTACGCATGGCCTTCAAGCCTACGCATGCCTGCCAAGGCACTTGCACCACTCGCACAGTGACACACCACACCCAGCAACTGGGCCGCCAGCTGCCCCCTCCCCCCTCCAATTTACAGTTTCTCACCCAAACATCCTTTCCCACCCACAGCCAACTACCCGCCTCATTTGCGCCCAGACAGCTTACAGAGCGCCCTGCCTCCTTTCGCTCAGAGCACCGTGGCCTTCCTCACGCCTGCTGCTAGGGTCCCTCACACTCCACACAGCGATTCCAACTGCCTACCCACCACCCACTCCCGCTCCCAAATCAACTCACATTTGTGTGTGAGACACAATGGAGGATTTCCCTCCCACCTCACACAGGTGACTTTCAGTCTGTGTTCCACCATTTCCTCTCCTGCAAACCCACTACTCTCACACACATCCACCACATCCACACAATATTCACTCTGACCAACCTCACATTTCAACATCACATAATCACTTCCTCACCACAATCCTACACAGCTCTCTGCCTTCATATTCTCACTTCTCTCCCACTTCCACTAGCCAATGAAGTGGCCCTCACACACACACACACAACTCTCCAATGTCACCATCTTCTCTTCTCTTCCTCTGCACATATCTAACCTCTTCAATTTCTCCCTCTCAATTCCTTCATACTCTTCTCCCCTCCTCTCAGACACTGTGCACAACCCTTTCCATGACCACATGCCCAAACTGCCACACAAATCCCAGTTATGTTCCTCAACACTCCAACATGCCAATTCAACCTGGCTATTGAGGTTGTGGCATGTGATTTTAACCCCCCTGACACAGGTTACCACTACTGTGTGCGCCACCACTTCACATGCAAACAATCCACTCTTCCCACACATAACCACCACCTCATCAGATCCTTCACTACAACACACCTCACATTCAAACAACACATTCACAAACCATCACCCACACCATTTCCTCAGCAGTTCTCCTACCATACTCTCCACATCTCTGCTACTTCACTGACTCCTTCTTTTCCCGCTTATACCAGGCATTTCACTCCCTGTAGCACAGTGATGGCGAACCTTCTCGAGACCAAGTGCCCAATTTGTAACCCACAACCCACTTATTTATCACAACATTCCAACACGACAATTTTACCTGAATACTGACGTTTTACTTTAGAAAACCCAGTTGGCTCCGAGGTGCATGTTACTCAGGAGTAAGGTTGGTGAAGCAACCATGCAACACTTTGAATGGATGACTCATGTCCCTAGGAGGGTTTACTCAAGCCCCATTTCCAGCAACCAAGCTTACTCCCATGGTAAAGTTCTGTGCCCAGGCCAGCCTACATCTCTGTGTTGGGGGGTTCTGCCCCCCCCCATGAACTCTGTGTGCACGTGCCCACAGAGAGGGCTCAGAGTGCCCCCACTTCCACCTGTTCCATAGGTTCGCCACCACTGCGGCACCACAAAAACAACTCTCCTGGACTACCACTTTCTCTCTTCACCATTTACTTACACATACCAGCTTAGTACTCCAGACTTCACGCTCACTACAGCACAGAAAAACAGGGTCAAAATCCACACCTTTCTTCTTCCACCTCTTCAGTACTTCGCAGTGCCCTAACCCACCTATCTGAGCCACAGAAACGCATGGCCAAGTTTGCTAGTTTAAAATAAATAATTAAAAATAAATATTATTCCTATTAAAATATTATTATTAAAATGAATATTTTTAAAAGCATAATTTAATCTTTTTGAATTGTGCAGTTAAAGTTTTACACAAAGATAATTGGACATAACTAACTTATGTGATATATCAAACAATCACTCAAAAAAAGAAAAAAGGCGTCTCATGGAACTGGACATTTAAAGGGTTTAACCAAATAAATTTTAAACAACAATAGTAATTGAGGTTCATTAATATATCACTGTAATAAAATAATTTTCCAAAATCAGAAGTAATGCGCAGGCAGGAGATGATTTGAAAAACCACCAATTAAGATCTTGAATATCCACTGCCAGTCAGAGTAGACAGAACTGATTGATGCACCAATGGTGTGATTCACTGTAAGCAACTTCATATGTCCCTGTGTCCAACAAAGATGTTACAGTGAAGGTGTTAGTGTTAATGACTACAGAAATAGTAGGTTGGATCCTATAACCCTCTTATGCTAAATGTTCTTTCAAAAAAGAAAGAATTCATCCAATGTAGAATGACTTTTTCTAATGGAGAAATTAATTTGATGGATAAGACCGTCTCTCTTCAAGGAAGTCCTTATCTGTTGGATGAAGACTAAGTCATAAGATCCAAAAGTGTGAATCATAGGATCCAGACCAACCACTGACATTTTGTTTAATAAGGCTAGTGGTAACACTATTGATGACTAAAGGATTATGCAGGATTAGTGTCTTCTTAAAATGCAGTATTACCTCAATACGAGGATGTGTTTTTGGCACATTGACAAATGTTGGCAAGCGTTTGCTAAACCACATAGCAACATCTCTGTTCATGTTGACAGCAAAAGGTTCAAAGCCTTCTTGAAGTCCGCACATTGTATAATATTTGAAGTTGCTGGCATCTCTTCCAAAATTCATTTGACCAATCTGAGATAGACCCAATGAGCATATTGGGACAAAACCTAAATAAATGAGAGATTAATATGGTATTAGGGGAAATTCTATAGTGAATACTTCAGAAGTGATTGTGGTAACCTAGATCCTTCAAGCAAGTAATTTTATTTATTTTTCAGACTGAAATTCTTCATGAACGTTGATGGTGACTCCATAAAAGACAAATCATTAGGCTGGATTGTTCTGAGAAATCAATGCCTCATTTTTTAATCTAAAATATTTCTTTAATCTTACCATGCAAGAACTGAATTGGCTACTATATAAAGATTACTTCCAAAACAAAACAACAACAAAAACTGGCTGTTTTTTAAATAGCTTGGATCTTTTCCTGACAAGAAAGTCCAAAAATAGTTGGCAAGTTGGTACGTTCTTGTAGTCTAGAACTCTCAGGCTGCTTTATTCAGAATACATAGAACTTGCTGTCTATCAAAAGGCACTAAATAAACATATACACAAATCCTCAGTGATTCAGATAAAACTTTGTGAGCTTTAATCATAGGGATTCGGTGCTGATAAAAGCAATGCATTATTTGTTGTCTTATACCAGCTTATATTCTGAATCAAAGAGACTTCAGGTTATGCATTAAATTACATGCAACAGCTTGCAGGAAACCACTGTCAAAAGTAATCTTGACTGATTTTCATGCTCTGAAGTATATATCTGCAGTTTTAATCAAACTGTCTTTAAATTAAAACACAGTTCAGAATCTGAGAAACCTCTCTCCCCACAGTTCTAATTAACTGTATCAACTGGAACATGCAAATACCATGGTTTCCAAGGAAACAGTCCAATTTCTCTATTTTGCTATATATATTTTAAAAATCAGAAGCCACAGTATCCAAAAGCCACAGTATCCAAAATAAACCTCTAATTTGAAGCAAAGCTTAAACAGTTGATAGACTTCTCAAACAGAAACAATCTTCAACTCTCTCAACTTTAAGTATCCAGTAAGATTTTTTAACAAGCTTGTTGTTAAAAAGACCAGACCATGACCAACAAAATTAGATCCTATAGACATTTAATTTCAAATATAACATAAAATGTGACAAACATACTTTAATGTAAATCCATACTCCTAAGATGCTAAGGACCAAGAATCAGGAATTTGTTATGCTATCCCTAAGCAAAGTATCTACTCTCATACTTTGAGATTAACCATCAAGAAAAATAATAATCAGGAACTATATAAATGTATCAGCCTTCTGAAACAATCAAACAAATTTGAATCAATGCGTATTGCAGAGTTAAAGCACTACCAGCTGTACTGGTTGCCAGCCGAATTCCAGATCGTTTTCAAGATTTTGGTCTGGGACTATCATATCTTCAGGACTGCATCTCCCCATATCATCCATGGAGGACCCTTCGGTCCTCTGATGGTAATCTACTGGTGGTCCCCAGCCCTAAGGATATTTGGCTTTTCCACCAGGGCTAAGGCCTTTTTGACTCTGGTTGCTGTCTGGTGGAGCTCCCTCCCAAAGGACACAGGGCCATTTGGGATATAAATCAATTCTGCATTACCTTAAGACCAAAATGTTCCACCAGGTTTACAATTGAAGATGCCGGTCCTAAATAAGAACATCTTATTATTTATTTATTTTTAAAATTTATATCCCACCCTTCCCAATAGGGTTCAGGGCAGCGAACATAATAAGCAGATAAAACAATGGAATATATTCAATACAGACATCCATCCGAACAGTTAAAAACTTACAACAATAAAAGCAATAAAATAAACAGATGGCGAAAACACCCTCAAAAGAAACCCATGGAAGATCACAATGTCCCAGTCAGGCCGGCTGGCAAGAACTAGAAGCCTAGCAGAAAAGCTCAATCTTACAAGCCCTGCTGAACTCATCAATGTCCCTCAGGGCCCTGATCTCAGATGGTAGCTCATTCCACCAGGTGGGGGCCAGGGCCGAGAAAGCCCTGGCCCTAGTAGTAGCCAGCCAGAGCTCCCTAGGGCTGGGGACCTCCCGCAAATCCCCCCTGACGAATGGAGAGGTCTAGGGAGCAATATGGGGAGAGGCGGTCCCATAGGTATGTAGGTCCAAGACCGCTCACAGCCTTAAATGTCAACACAGGCACCTTGAACCTGATCTGGAACTCGATCAGCAGCCAATGGAGTTGGCACAGGACCGGAGTAATCCGGTCTCCACTATGTGCTCCCGAAAGGAGCCTGGCTGCTGTATTTTGAACGAGTTTTAATTTCCGGGTCAGGGCCAAAGGAAGGCCAGCATACAGTGAGTTACAATAGTCTATTCTAGAGGTGACTGTTGCATGGATCACTGGCTAAGTCAGAAGTAGAGAGGTACAAAGCCAACTGCCTTGCCTGACACAGGTGGTAAAAAGCAGCCTGGGTAGTTTTCGCCACCTGGGCCTCCAGTTATAAGGTGGAGTCCAGGGTGACTCCCAAGCTGTTGTCAGATGAAGCCAGATGTAAAGTCTGCATCGGCAGGCAGATGTAAAGATGCATCAGCAGGCCGAGGTCAACCGGCCTCTCACCCCGACCCACCCACTCCATCTTCGCTGGATTCAGCTTCAGCCTACTCACTTTCAACCAGACACTCATGGCCTCCAAACAACGCTGGAGAGCCCCCGGGACAGAGGCTGGACAACCTGCCATCAAGAACACGAGCTGGGTGTCATCAGCATATTGATAGCACCATAGCCCAAAGCCCCAAACAAACCCAGCTAGGGGGCACATGTAGATGTTAAAGAGAATTGGGGAGAGGATCACTCCCTGTGGCACCCCACATACCATGGGGTGCCAATTAGAGTTCTCACCCCCTGCCATTCCTGGTCACAGAGATTCGAGACTGGACGGTAATTGCCTAGATTTAAAGGATCGAGCTGAGGTTTTTTCGGGCGCAGACAGACCACTGCCTCTTTGGCCTCCGAATCTACACCCCCTCCTCTCTCATCCATTAGTTCTAGGATTGTATGGGGCTGTAGGTAAATAACAGTAATTAAATAACCATCTGCATATTTACTATGAATTGGAGGACTTTAAACGTATTAATTTATTACAGTTACATTATAACTGTTTCTAAAATTGGTGTTAGTTGCCCTGAGCCCACCCTTGGCTGGGAAGTGCAAGATATTAAATCAAATAAAAAAATAAAATTATGCAGCTGACTGAGCTGTACTCCAGGGAAAAAAAACTGTTACAAAACATTTTAGAAAGATGATAAAGATGAAGTTTTCATAAGAAGCACAGGGAGATGTCAAAATCACTGACATGAGCACTAGAAAGGGCAATTGCCTAACTTGGAAGCAAAAAACAAAGAGGAAGTTGGTTCTTCAGCAACTGATTATAAAACAAAGGGAAATTGAATATGCCCACTGAAAAAAATTCAACCATAGGACAGAAGTATGCTCAAAAATATGCTCACATTAAGTGTAATGGCTATTTTCACAGCAGATTGTTCTCTTTAAGAGAAGAATGAAAGTTAAATATCACAGATTAAATAATCAACTTGAATATTCTTAATTTGAATAACTTCAAGAACATGGAACCATTCTTGAGGTACCTCTTAATTGTCCAATACTAAGCAAATAATAGTCTTACATTTTTGTTTTCAAAATATTTGTTTGTTACTAACAATCAATGTCCCCGTTAAATTATTTTACCAAAAGCTCAGCCTATAGTAACTACTGCATGGTATGAAGTGCCCAATTTAACAGTCCAGTAATTTGAAACAACTAGCAAAACATAATTTTTTTACTATTTCTTTACATTTTCCAGTATTTTCAAGAAAATAAACACTGGGCTTACCATTATCTATTTCAAAATCAGCAAAAGCAAGCTCTGAACCTTTATTTGTTATAAGTAACTCCCCATTCAAAGTAAAGATAATTGATTTGTCATCTAGATTTATCATGCAGCCCACCACATCTCCAGCTTGCCAATTTCGTCCAAAGAATCCACTCCCTTGGTGCCAGCGTTGACCCTTAAATATAATGAGGTAAATATATGTGCATTAGAACATATTTGCAACAGGCACATTTAAAACACAATACAAAAAGAAGCTAGACTTCTTAGTACAGTAACAGAATTAATTGCATCAAATAATAAGCAATATTTAAAAAACTCATGTCACACTTGTTTGCAAAATTATTTGATACATGAATGTGTGCACAAATGTGAGGCTGGTTCCAAATTAGTTCGTAAAAATGTAATAAAAGAAAACTTCTTTTCAGTCAATTAGATCTTGAGCCTGAATTGATATTTCTTGGGAACTAAAATTGCCTCTGTTCCTAGATTAATTCCTTCCAAATGAATGCTTATAAACATGCATATATTTTAACAAGGATGCATAATTTTCAAGTTCCCTTTTCTCTAATTGAAATTAATCCTAAAGAAACTACTAACACCCAGGGTACAGAATGTTCTATTTCTGTCTTTCTGCCTACATTTTGATGAACCTGTTAGTATTACTTCTTCAAAACAAAAACTGCAATAATGCACCAAATTCTGCAAGGGGAAAACACTCAAGCGTATGATGCAACCAAATAAACTGCAACTTACAGAAATGCATAATGATTTATATAATGTATTCCAACATCAGAAACTCATATCATTTTAGAAAAATACTAAAGATGTATTAACAAAAATATATATCACTATCTGAAATTGTTAAAAAATGTAGTATGTCTAGATCATTTTCCAACCATATTTGGTTTCCATATCTTGGGGATTTAGAAGGTTGGATTTCAATGTCTTAAGACATGTTGTGAAGTCAAAAGCCATACTCAACAAATGCACACTGAAATAAAAAAATTGACTTGCTCAGCCCTCATGAACATGCCCAGTGAACTGTTTTTCAAAAAAGTGATTAAGGTAAATGAGTAAAAAAAATTCTTAGAAAAATTGTTTTGTCCGGACAGTATGTGAACTGAAAATTTATTTCCTAAGCCAGATGTTCATAATCTAGGCAAAGCTTTGAGGAGGAATGGCATTTTCCCCTTCTCTGTTTATGCTTGAGGAGTCCCAGGCTGAGGTCACAGAAGGAATGGGAGGTCTTCCTTGAAGCAGATTAGGACCTCAAACAACAAGCCGTCTTGGAAGCTCCTCGAGGAGAGCAGCCCCTTTCCATTGGCTTGAAGAACTTCTTGGGCTTAGTTGGTAGAGGAAGGGACAGCCCTGAACGGCTGACTAGATGAGGAAAGTTGAGGCACTGGCAGGAAAGGAACCGACAGGGCTTTCAAAGACTTATCCCCCAAATGAATGACTGGGTGTACAGCCAGAGACCTCTCATATACAATCAACTTGAGTCTCAATGCACAAACCTGTCAGGTCTTCATGGTTAGTAGGGCACAGGCCTTACACACGCCCAGGCAAAGATGACATTAAGGATAGCCATCATTCTTCACCATCTTTGCTCCACACTTGAAGTATTTCTTAAACAGAGTGGAGCACTTTGAATCTATGTCTCACATAAAAAGTCCCAGAGGCCAACCAAATGTGGAACACTTACAAGAACATCCTCTCAACCTAGTGGCAAAAATAGAACTGAGGGGATTGTTCCCTTCAACTCTGACCTCGTGACTGCTTCAGTGGAATTTAGGAACAGGCATAAACTAAGGTTTTTCATTAATTATTTAATTTTGTAATCTCATGTACTAACTTTGCTGCCTTCAAATACAAATGCTTGGTCATCAGCTCCCAATTCTACATCAGGACGACAGCCTGGTCTCGCCCACCCAACACGCATATCTCCTTCTGTCACAACTTCAAATTCAAAATACCACTTTCCTGTCTTAACTGCATAAGACCGCTCTACTCTGAAGAAGCGTATCTTGTCAATGCTCACTTTCTCCACAGTTTGATCAGCTGTCAAAACATGAGAAAAAATCATTACAATTGAAAATTCCAGATTCTTATTTTACTCATGTCTTACTGGGAAATAACTGCACTATTGGGAAAATAAAACATGATACAACTACTATGTGCTTGCAAATAAGCAAAAATAAACAAGAAAATTCTACCATTTTATATATAGACAAGGTTTGATCCCCATACATAGAGAATTACTGATTTAGATTGTATAAACCTATCCAAAATCTATTTTCTAATATAAATATCCAGCATACTACACAGAAGCAGTGTTTAACATACAGTATAAAAAGTAAGGAAATTACAGATCCAAAATATTTTTCAGTGAATTAACTGAAACATTTGGTAGTAAAATGTTTCATCAAATTGGAAGCAAATTCACACATGATAACAGATTGACAATCATTTGGAAAGGGGCACAGCCTCTTCAGTCATGATTAAAATTGCCTCATAAAAAATAATGGAGTTTTAATGGCTCTTTTCTGTCTAATTACAGTTGCAATGATTTGGAACAAGGGACAAACATTTTCATGTTCAATAAGTTCCAAAGGTCTCTCTTAAGGAACAGTCAAGTAAAAACAGATATATCGCAAAAAAGATCTTCATAACATAGTGGTGATGGAACTATCCTGCTTTACTGGCTACACCAAACTTTACTCTGTGATTATTGCTACCAAATTGCAATCTGTTGTGATTTCAAATTGAAGTCTAAATAAATAATAAACTAATATAAAGTATTTATTATTTATTTAGACACAGTAACTATGTGTACCAATTCTCTGATGTATTACAGGAAAATTACAGCCAGCCACACTATTCACAGGAATGATTGTTGTGTGTTAAGTGTCATGAAGTTGCTTCTGACTTAAGGTGACCCTATAAATCAGAGTTCTCCGAAACATTATTAATAGATTTGCTCACATCTTGCAAACTGAGGGACCCATCTCATGCTGGGTCTTCCTCTTTTCCTGCTGCCTTCAACTTTTCCTAGCATTACTGTCTTTTTCAGTGACAATATTTTTATGTCAATTAGGGTAAAGGAAACAAGAAGTAGCACCATACACTTATTGCAATGTTTTCCAATTTTTTCATCATGCAGCTGGCACATGAGGATACTGTAGTAATCGATGTTATATAGTATTTGTGAAGAAGAAAGAGTTTGCAAAGCATGTTAGAAGTACTATAAAGTATTAACAACATTGCAGCAACGTGCCTAATTCTTGATCTGGTGGCTCAATATTATATCCGTAACCTGCAAAAGTACGAACAGCTTCACGAAGGCTATCTCTGTTTGATTTCTTAGTACGCTCATCTAATAATGGATACGGCACGAGTCGAGGGTTTCGCTTGTTTTTGAGATCCTGAAAAGATGAAAGAAATATAAAACTCAAGTTCAATATACATGCAGAATACTTTTAAAAAAACACTTATTTCTGCAAAAAATGTTACATATACTGTCCTTTCAAGTAAATTAAAAGCTAATAGTACAAACACAGTATGTAAGAAAAAAAATCAGCTTTAAAGTCTACAGAATTGATCTTTGGGCAATAAGTTGTACTATTAATTATGCTGGAAATCTGTTGGAGCTTATGGTAAACTCACAAACAACACTAGGCCAATTCAAACAATCCAGGTCATCTGACGAAAACAATTGTCATGTGATAAATTATCCATCCACATTTTCCATTCTTTAAAATATTTCTGAAAATTATGTCTTACCTGCTGAATTCCATAGGTCCAACCTTGTTTTATTCTGTCTTTTGCCCAAACATTATGTGCATTTTCTGCAAGTTTATCAACTAAAACTTCTTGTGCAGGTGATAATTTGACTTCAGAAAGATCTAGAGGTGCTGGTTTGTAACCATTTGACATCATGTAACTGTAGACCAAAAAAATCCTTTTTTGAAGAAGTACATTTGTCCTAAAATCAGTCTTATTAAATGGCTCTAGAACTGATAAACACATAAGCTCTGAGGTATTTTAATTCAAATTGATTTATTTCAACTTTTTAAACAGAGCTTGAAACTTACAAAGATTACAAGAGAAATCCAAAATACCTTCAAAATAGGTTCAGTTATACATGATGACTGATAAATCCATAGATGTGGCTTACAAGCACAACTTCAAGACTAATAGTTTACATGCCAAACTGTTTGCATATACAATAATGAATTTCACCCTCTCAGCCATATGACCAAGTGCACCAGTTAGTAATCAGAAGGTACAGAGGTACAGAAGGTACAGAAACCAAAGCAGGTTTCAGAAAAGACTTTTCAGAATATATGTCAAAGGGCAAATTGCTTGAAAAAATAACTGCACATAAACAAGGCATGAAGCTTCCCACTGCACCATTCCAATCACTTAACTTCCCCGTGCCAGGATGTTCTCAATTCTCAATAGTTCTCAATAAAACAGTACCTGTTTTGCGATTTTGCCATTCATTCCAAGTGGTGAAATCAACTATGTAGGTTCATTTCTCAGGGCCCATTGGGGGAAAAAACACTGAAATGAGGGGAGCTTTTTCACGCCTTATAAAAGCTACATTTAAAATGCTTCCCTTTTCACTTCAGCAGTAGTACTATGTAACTGAATCCTTGCATCTGAAATTTGAGAGTCAGTTCAATAACTGTATTTATTAGCTAGTAGTATTTACGGTTTTCATTAAAAACAAGCTCTAACATTTGGTTGCAAACTGCAGAAAATGAGAATGCCTCTTTATTGGCTGATATATTATGACATCACTGGAGAGCCAGCATGTTGTAGTGGTTAAGAGAAGGTGGACTGTAATCTGTAGAACTGGGTTTGATTCCTTACTCCTACATATGAAGGCTGCTGGGTAACCTTATCACAGTTCTCTCAGAACTCTCTCAGCCCCACCTACCTCACAAGGTGTCTTTTGTAGGGAGAGAAAGGGAAAGAGTTTGTAAGCCACTTTGAGACTTCTTACAATTGAGAAAAGTGGTGAATAAATTCAAGCTCTTCTATTTCTCCAACAATTGCTGCTGAACTTGGCATTTACACTCTAACCTGCTTTTGAAGGCAGCAAAATTTTGCCATTCTAGGCTCTGTCAGAAAAAAAAGCTTTAGTCTTCAGATGGATGGATGATGGGCTACTGGCTGCTCTCAGACCTCCTCAAAACAAATGCCAAACAACAGAAAAACATATGAAATCAGTACACAGTCATTATTAAAATGAGCTTACTTTTTTTGGAGCTTGATTTTCTTAAGATCTTCCTCTGCTCCTGGATTGACATGAACAATATGGCATCCAAGGGCCAAAAGAGTTCTGTAAAAATAGTTAATTGATGCATTTAAAACTTCTACCAGGTGTTTACCTCACTTTCCTTGCTTGCAACAGGGCCAGGATACCAGGAGGCATGAGATTGTCCCTTATAATATTTCATTCATGTAATCCTGGGGATTGCTCACAATCACAGAGTAATTTTCTTTGGCTTTTAGTTCCTTTTTGTACTATGGTGACTTCGCCTACTTTCTGGGTTAATTTACTGGTCTGGCGTCACAAGAAGAGCCCCCACCTTAATTGATCTAGCTCAGCCTCACCATCTAGACATAAGCTAATCTTGATCTTAAAGTAACCAGAGACCTTTAGCAAAGGAAGTATTGAGGTGGAGGTGAGGGGTAGAAGTGGCCCATCCCCCCCTCGCCACCAGAAAAAAAGCCTGTAATTGCTTTAAAATTAAGATTAGCTTGCTTCTAGACAAGTGGCAGCTGGGCGGAGACTGAAGGCAGGGACAAGGCCAGAGAAAGAGAACTCTCTTGGGCCTGTATTTGCCCCCAGACTCCTCCGGGCTGCAGCACCACTTGCCTGGAAGTAAATGAACCTCAATTTTAAACCAGAGGCTTTTTTGTGTGTGTGTAGCTGGAACGTGGGTGACTTTTCTGCCTCTGTTGCCGAATCTCCCTCTTCCCTCTTCCCTTTCTCTTTCCTACTTTCTATCCCTTTCCCCCTTTCTCTCACTTTCCTGTTTCTCTCTCTCTCCATTTTTCTTCATTTCCTCATTTGTTTTTCTTTCTCTTTCCACCATTTCTCTCTCTCACCTCCCCTTTCTTTCCCTCCCCGCATTTCTCTCCAGATGGGGGATAAACTATTGAGTGGAAGTGTGTGTGAAAAAGATCTTGCGGTATGGGTGGATAGTAAATGAAATATGAACATCCAGTGTGATGAAGTGACAAAAAAAGCTAATGTGATCTTGGGATGTACCAATAAGGGCATGATATCCAGCTTGCAAGAGGGGCAGTTTGAGAGCATGCCCTGGGCAGCATTTTCTGTAGTTCCCTGGCAACATCTGAAGCAATAAACTGTCCCATTTTAAAACTGGGTAATGTACGATAGTGTTTTCTTTCTTCCATTTATAACTCACTTCAGAGTTTCAGTTGACATCTGTAGGTTGTAGTTCTTTTCTGTTTCAGGTAACTTTGAAAATTCCACTAGACAAGGGTGTTGTCTTTTATTATCATCTCTTAACTGTAATGAAATATTAAGAAAATACTGAAACATATTTTATATCTATGTCAGCCCCACAACTCAGCAAAAAATACACTGACATCTTAAAGATAAAATTCATGAAATCATAGTCAGACATTACAGATTTTACTTGAAGAAAATAATGCTTCATAAGGAACAACTGTACCCTGGAGAGATATATACACATGTCTAGGTCAACCAATTAAATGGTAAAAAGATATAAAATAAATGACATATGCTAACCTGAGTCATGAGGAATTCTCATGGCTTAGGAAAACTGAAACAATTGTTGCAATTGCTGTGATTGGCTACAGCAACTGCTGTAGTTCCCTATACCAGGATTCTATTTGTTTATGGTCTTTGACCAAAACATTTACAGTACAATTTAAAATAAACCAACTTAGAACCTTCTTAACTAATATAAAATACAATTTAAACTATACCAGGAATTAGATGCCACCAGTTTATTCCTCCAGTCCATGGTGCCCAGGGGGGCAGGACCACTAGAGACCTGGTTGGTAGGGGCAGGTTAGGTAGCTGGGAGGCAGAGCTGTGGTGGAATGGCCCTCTAAGGCTAGGCAAAGTGCTAGGCCACTTCAGCTACACACTCTGCTGGGTCTTCCACCTGCCTCCCTCTTTTTTCTGCATGATATGTATTTCAATTGTTATGGGTTTGTTTGCTGTTTGTTTAATTTGTCAGGGCTTGGCAGATTGCCCAAGGGGACTGATCCTTTTTGGGGAAGAGGAGCCTGCATGCCATCCCTCTCCATTTGTGGGAGCCCCCACAAAGGGCCTTGGGGGTGGAGTGAGCCTCAATACCACCTGCCCAGACAAAGGCTTGGTGTCTGCCCCCCCCAGGCTGCAAGGGGGATTTCCTTTAAAGGCCAGCACCCAGATGGTTCCCACTGCCTTACTGTTCTTGGTTCTCCCAGCACTCGGACCTGGGAAAAGGGTATCACTGGAGGCAGCAAGGGTGTTGCCCAGTGATCAGATCCATCCCCTGTGATGCACCTCTGCTTCTTGAGCCAGCAAAACCAATAAACAGGCTGTGGCCAGTTTTCTTCCATAAAATGGTTGTCCTAAGTCTTACTGTGGGCCCTCAACCCCTCTTTCTCCTTTCTCAGACAGCAATAAACTGAGGCACTTAAGAATGTATCCAGGAGGGAAACTAGGTCAGAAGAAGAAACTCAAGGGAGGTACATCATGGGGCGTTTCCCCACTCACCATGACCCCCCCTTATGCCACGCACTGCTCTCAGCACGCGTCATTTCTGGCGCGCGCCCAGGCATCCCCACGCAGAGCACGGGGTCATCAAAAGGTGCCGTTTACAAGAGCGCCAGGGATGCCGCGCGCTGAGGGGGCGTAACAGCGGCAGCATCGGGGCGGCTGCGTTGTTGCCGCCCCTGTCGTGGGGAGTGCCGGGGGACCCCGCGCTACTTGAGGAAAGTAGCGCGGGGCTTAAGGTAAGTGGGGAAAGGCCCATGAAGTCTTCTCTCTTACATGTGTTGATGGTAGGAGCCTACTGACTCCTAATTAGTGTATTTTAAAAAATATATCTGAATACTTCAAGAATCTTGTCTCAAGCTAAAATTAGACATTGTAGAACACTTGAGTGCTGCTAAAAATAACATCCTCAACTCTCCCCTAAGGTTCTACAAACTCCCCAGGTGATACAATTTCATCATATTGTGTGCTTTTCCCAGTCACTATTAATTATGTTGCAATGGGAGTGAGACTAAACACAAAAAACAAGAGAATTGATTGCTTTCTCCTCTTCATTTTGCAATGAGGAGTTCAGTAACGAATCTTCTCATCTCTAACTTCACTGCGTAGTGATTTAGATGGATAGGGGTGTGATAAGAAGTCCAGTCCCAACTGTTCCTCCAATAAGGTGTGAGATGTCTTCAGACCAACAGAAAGCTGCAGACTAATTCAGTAGCTGTTTGAGTTGCTCTATGCAAGCTGACCATAGCTTAGACTGGCTCATGGCATGTTTGTTACTGCTGTAAAGGGTATGTTTTGTGTGTTGAGCTGGTTTACAGCAAAATTTGCAGCATAGTTACAACTATAGTGCATTGTCAAAGGCTTTCACAGCTGGTATCAACTGGTACAACTGTAGCTCTGTTTTACTTTTATTCAGTTCAAGGAAACTGTTATTTACAAAAATTCTGTTTCAACAAAATTGTTATTTTAACATATCTAAATGTACATTTTTGAGTTTTTCATTGCTTCCCTAAAAAAGTTTTTCCTTTATGGAATTATTCTCAAATTGTACCTTGCCATAAGCCCAGCCAAGTTCTATTTTATTCATTGCCCATAGTTCATGGATATTTTCTGCAAGCTTGTCACGGATTTTCTCTAGATGAAGAGGCAAAGCAATCTATAAAGTAAATAAACAAAGAATCAACAAGTTAGAAAATACTCTGATTTTATTGAAGATTAGATATAAAACACAAATGATAAATTTTTTACTAATAAAAAAGTTTATTCATTCAGATGTGTTTTACATATTTTAAAGCTTACCTGGCTGGTATCAATTGGACAAGGAATAAAGTTAGCTTGGGAAAGAAACTGTGTTGTACCAAGCAAATCCCTAATTCCATCAGAATCTCTCTTATATTCTTTTACGGGTTCCAGCTTCATTTTCTCTTTTGGGAGAAAAGCTTCATAACAAGGCACATAGCCAGCAGGTGGTAGAAACTTGAACTCTCCATGACGTCCACCCATTAAGAAACGTACTCTGCACAATTGTGAATGAAAAAGTTGAAAAAATGTTAGGAGAGCAACATTTTAACATTCATTGATATACTAATTCATAAATTTGATATACTAATTCATAAACTCATAAAACCTCTCCAAAATTCATACAGCAACAGTGTTGGTATCATCAATCAGTACCACTAATAAATGTATAACTTGATATGAAATTCAAAATGTATTTTTATTCATTGAAAAATTCCTTCATAAATCATAGCCATAACTAAAAACTTTTTCATCTAGTCCAGCATTCTGACTTGGAGGATCAACCAACACAGCATGGAACTAAGGACCTTCTCTGATGTTTATTTATTTATTTATATTTATTTTTAGAATTTACACCCCACCCTATGTGGAGGTCTCAGAACAGCTTACAAAATAAAAAGCAAATATAAACACAACGGTAAAAACATGAACATATAAAACCAATAGTAATACTCACCCACATATGCTCCGCCACCCCAGACTGGCAGCCTCCAGAGGGTGCATTGGGGGGGGGGGTGTCAAAGACCTGGGTGAATAGGAAGGCCTTCCCAGATGCTGAAACCCCTAAAGTGTTGGCATGTGGCAAATTTCTAGGAGGAAGCTGTTCCATAGCATGGGGCCAGCCATGGAGAAAGTCCTTCTGCGTACTCTCTCCCCCTGCACCTCAGGATAACAGATGCTGCCTTCTAGTGATATTCATAACCTCTAAATAATATCACTCTTTTTAAAAAGGGGGTATTTATAGGGGATCCAGGAAATTAAAGGCCAGTTAAAATGTGTCTTGCGTACTTTGTCAGTTATCAGATGGAAAGGCCTTAATCTCTATAAAATATCAGTGAAAAACTGATTTGAAATTGGAAGACAGAATCCTGTCTTGATCTTAGATACCTGTCTTGATCTTAGAACATCCTACATAGCATTTGGTGAGCTATATCACCTCTATTCATAGTGCCATGTTTGTTTCCTTAATATCTCAAACAAATATTTTTTATGATCGAGATTGTCCAGGTTGGATGATTTTAATTTTATAAATTTATATAAACTAAACTTTTCATTATTTTGTTTTTTTAATCAACACTGTCATACTATTAACAACAACCTGTTCATTAGAGTAGGGCAACACTGAGTCAAAGTGTATATGCAATACTTAACTAATATGGAACACCAATTCTGTACTGTAACTGATCAAACAATAATTTAGTTTAGCTGAACATATCTTGTTTGCCTTGTTCCAAATTGCCTGAACAGATGTGACAGCATCTTCAGCCATTTTACATGGTTCCCAGGATGAAGTTCAAGAATATGTCAAATACCTAATATTGTTTTGTGACACACTAAGTTTAGAAAGTGGCTGCCCTGCAGCATCACTACTTAACAGACCACCTGTTCAATTACAAAAGCACCAGGGGTTTATCTCAAAGATGTTGACTTTTCATATCAACACCTCTGGAATCTTGAGTTCCTAAACTGTCTTGGCAAGTGAGAGAGATGAAAGTGCTAAATTCATTTTTGTCCTTGACTTCGTTCTCAGCACTCAATGCATTTATATATAATCATTAAATAAATATAAATGAATACACCCAAAAAGAATTATCTAAGCTGATGTGCTTGTTAAGTGCCTTCACTCATTATCTAACAATACAGAACAAAAGCTGAATATACCTTTGCTGAGGGAAGGCTAGGGGTGTTCCTGAACGAGTGCCAAACTTAGTCAACTTTCACCAGGCTATCAGCTGGGGAATGCCCCCAGTGTGGACTACTGACTTACTCTGACTTGCACCATCTCCAGAAGACTTTCAGGGAGGGCGGGGTTTTCTGGATAGGGTGACCTACCTGCACCACCTGGAAACCCTCTGGAGGTGGCATGGTGGTGCAGTAGCAATGCCGTCCATGGCCGTTGCATCTCTGGATTGGACTGATAGGATAGCTGTAGCTTTTTATAAAATAGCTCTAAGGGCTGATTTAATCCATACAGTTATGGAATTCTACCATTTTTGATCACACATTTCAAATTCACATTTCTGTAGCCATATTGAAGATAATATGGCTAAACTGGGGAGAAGGAGCTATACAAACTAACTGCAACACTGCTTAGAGCACAACTGCTTAGAGCACAAGAAGAGCCCTAGTGGATAAGATCAAAGGACTAACTAGTCCAGACAAGAATCCTGTTCTGCACAGTAGCCAACCAAATCCCTCTTAGAAGCCTACAAAGTACACTTAGAACTCTGAGGTTGCAGTTACTTCTGGCTAGGCTGCTGTTAGACATATCCTCCATGAATTCATCTACTTTTTTAAAAAGCCATTTAAACCATTGATGAATTTCATCCCAACGAATTTCATAAGTCAATTATGAAGCATGTGAAAAAATATTTTCTTCTACCTGTCCTGAAACCACAGTCCATCAGTACCATCACATGGCTCCAAGTTCTAATACTACAGGAAAAGGAGAAAAAGTGCCCTGTCCATTTTCTTTACACCATTCTTAATTTTATACCGATGTCTTGCTTCTCAAATAAATCTCCACAATTATGAGACTTGCCTTACAAGGAATGTGTTCCTCCCAAGTGATGTGGTAGTAAGCCTCTTGAATTTATTATGATGGATTCACATATTTATTTTTAAGATATGCAGTACTTAACTGCTTCGTTTTTGCAACAAGAAACTATTGTCTAAAATAGCCCAAATGTGAATTAATATACAGTAGGTTTGGCATGAAGGAATTCTTATGATATGATAACCAAGCTCACAGTGAGAAGCACAACAGTAAGAGGGACAGTAATCCCTGTAAAACAGCCAGAACATAAATATTCTTTTTTTGTTCATTATACGTTTAATGGATCTGTCCACAAGATGAAACTGTGAATGCTCTCTTGACAAACAGCATTGGGTCTCATTACTAACCTTGAAATGTCATTGCTAATACAGTTTTCCACATAAATATAACGTCTAATTAGTTTTATGTTTTGAAGAAAACAAAAAGGAACGATAAATTCAGCAGTGGCCTTACAAATAGTGATATTGCACTAGTATTAGTAACTCTAAAAAGCAGTTTGAATTTCTCAAGAATCAGAGTAGGAACATGAGCTATCCAAAGTGATTACTTTAAAGAGCCACATGTTTTTGACTGGACATTAAAGCACATGATTAAAATATTTATTATCTTTGGCTGGATTTTGTTTTATTTCCTAATTTCTTCATTCTTGTTTAAATAGGGTAATTCTGAAATGATCTGGAATTGAAAAAAATGATATTAGCTTTGGGGAGAGGTGCCAAGTTAACATTCAAATGTCTTCTCTATTACACAGTTGAGCAGGGAGGCACTAATAATGCTGATCATACTTTTTCAACAAATGTTCCTTAAATCCTTTTATGTGGTGGAGACTTTGACCTCTTACTGCTGATGCTAAGAAAAATCTCAGTTAGTGCCAAATGTGATGCTATAGACAGACACTTGTCCACTGATAAATGACAGAAACCAAGATCTTTTCACGTAGGTCATGACACCACAAATAATAGTGAATTCAGTCAATTCTAACCTGGGGATAATTCAAGCAAGGGCAAGAGGTGTCAATGATTCTAAATGTCATTGTCCATCCAATTATGACTCACAGTTTTAACAGAAAATTGTTTTTTCTTTTTATGAATGACAATTGCAAAGAATCTCAACACTAAGATGCAGTAACCATGGATGACATTAGGTGAATATACAGAAGAGCAACTTACTTAACACCTGCTGAGAAGCTCACCACAGGAAAAAAGAGTCCATCAGTGTTGAAGTTCTCAAACATTCCTTGCACTGGTTGTCCATTTATGCGGAAAGAAATACTGGGCACCCCTAGATCCAGGCAACAGCTGACCACATCATCAGAAGCTAGCAAATGCTGATTGACAGATGCAACAGCTCTAGGTATTCGACCTAATAAACAAGCAGTCACAAGATTTTTGCTAGAGTAAAATCATTAGCAATGAGAAGAAACTTTGCTGGCAAAGAAATGTGGCCTTTTGGCTAAAATCAAGTGTATTTTCCTTCAAGCACAAAATATGATTGTGCCCCGTCACCTTGTTCTAGTAGACTCTAATCTGAGAGACAAATGATTTGTCCAAATTGACAAGTGACAGAATATCCCACATTATTTAGTGAGTCACTTGAGACTTCTGCAGATGAAAGTAAAGAGAACGCCTGTATTCAGTTGATCCTATACATAATTCACAGTGGCAGTCAAGTAATTTATATTTTATTTTCTTCAGTTCCTGTTTTATTCCTTTTTTTTAAAAAAAAAAGGACACGAGTGTATTATAATTAAGATGAAATATCCATAGGACTTTGAAATCTGGTTACCAGATTTATTGAGAAAGCAAATTCACTTTGTACAGTATTCTAAAAAATGATATCAACTATTAAGACATTAATCTACAGAATATCTCTTTTTCCATGGGGAAATTCACTTGTTCTCTTTTTTTTTTGATGGTGTAATTATTGACCAGCACCAAAAGTAATTGATTTCAACAAACAATCCCATAACTTGTATAATCTGTTCCTTCAACCTATTTATTGTGGAATTTTAGTTTGTAGGCATAAGAGTTTACCCAATGTACAAAGACTGCATCACGTGACTACTAGTAGTCTGTCCCCCCACTTCTTTTTGGAGTTTTTTTGCTTTTGCTTGTTTTTTGCTTTGGACTGATCACCTAATAAACCTGATTATAATTCTGGCAATCTTCGATGTTCAAGAAAGGGTGTGGATTATGTGCTGGAGAAAAATGTTCTTGATCCCAACAATTCACCAATACAGATGTCACAAGATACCCTCTATAAATATATCTATATCCATTTTGAATCTAATAAGAATTGTGCTTCCAACACAGTTATAGAGAGACCTTCAAAATTTTACAACTAATAATTAAAGTTGTGGCCTTAAAAGCCCTCTTCTGAGTTCCTAAACTTTTAACAGCCACTGTGTAGCCACCTGTCATTAGCTTTCTTTAATCTAAATAGCTTTCTTTCCTCTGCAAAATACTGTTGCATTCCTTTCATCTCAGGCTCTTTCAGCATCTAATAATAAATACTAAATTAATGTAATCATTCTAACAGCCCTTCTCCATAATTAGATCCAGATTGTACTCAGTTCATTACTTCTCATTTGAATTCATTCTTATTCAATACTTGTAAAAAAACCACAACCCTAAATATAGGATATTGTATGTAGTTCCAGCAGTAAAACAGGGTTGCACTTACCTGGAACTGATGTTCATTAAGTTGCCTTCTGTGCAGACACACATTGGGACTGCACTTGAACAGGCCTGCCATGGGGAAGATTTTGTGTAGCTTAAAAACCTCACTTGAGGAGCATTCTTTCCCCTTTATGCTGCTGCAATGTGTTTTCCCACTAAAATCATCACATGCTTTGAGGGAGTAGAGCCCCCTTCCATCTGACTTGCCAGAATGTTCACACAGGGGGAGGAGGAAGGGAATGTGTGCCTGTGCAGAAGGTAATTCAATGAACAATGGTTACAAGTAATTGTAACACTGTTTCATCTTTTGTTACCCAAAGTAGTGGTCTGCAACCAAGTGAATTATTGTGGGGAATTTTAATTTAAGAAAGAGTTGGATAACAGTGTGATCTCTCCACCAATGTACACTAGGAGTTTAGACATTTCGAATACTGAGAACTATTTTGACAATAAAGAGGGTTTTTTAAATTGACTCATAAAAATAATTTTAAAAACTACTAGCATCATAGAATCATAGAACTGGAAGAGATCACAAGGGCCATCAAGTCCAAACCACTGCCATGCAGGAACATACAATCAAAGCACTCCCAACATATGTTCATCCAGCCTCTGTTTAAAAACCTCCAAAGGAGACTCCACCAGTCTCTGAGGCAGTGAATTCCACTGTCAAACAGCTCTGACAGTGGGAAAGTTCTTCCTAACGTTTAGGTGGAATCTCTTTTCCTACTACAATCAAATTCATTCATACAGCGTCTAAGAAAATAAAGTGTTGAATGGGGTTTGGAAAGGAATAGGGTTACTATCAGGATGATACATCACCTATTCAGGAGTCAAGAAGCAAAAGAACGATGAATGATCAGTGCCCATATGCTTAAGGGGCAAAAATGATGTCAGGTGTTAAGCAGCACATACACAGGTGCTTATGCTTTTCTACTTCATAGAGAAAATATCTAGAGTGATGCTTGATGCTTTTTTCTCTTGAAAACTAAAGTTCAGTGGTTTCATGAAAACAAAGCGCAGCCTGGGTTGCGATTGCTGTCCAGAAGCAGGGAAGAGTCGAGGATAGGCCTTCGCAATTGCTGCATGGTACCCAGAGGAGTGGGGCCTCTCGAGCTCTGACCAGCACAAGCAGGTGAGATGGCTGGGGGGCTAAGCTGTAGCAGCCTGGCCACTTAAGGCCAGATGAGGCAGGCTTCTGCCTCTTCTGCCTCACACTCTGCTGGATCTTCCTAGTCAGCCTCCCTCTTATTCTGCATGTTATGTGTTTTGTTTGTTAGGGGTTTGCTTTTGTCTGTTTAATTTGTCAGAACTGGGTGGGTTGAGAACATGGAGGCTGATTCATATCAGGGAGGACGAGTCTGTGTGCCAGCCCTCCCCATTTGTGGTGATCCCCATAGGGGGCCTTGGGGGGTGGGGCAAGCTTTAGTGCCGCATGCCCAGGCAGGTGCTGCGGGTGGCTCACAATCCCAGGCAGCAAGGGGAATTTCATTTAAAGGCCAGTGGCCACTGTCTTGCTGCTCTTAGTTCCCCCAGCGCTCAAGCCTGGAGGAAGGGTATCACTGCATAAGATTTTACATAATATTTTGTAAGAAATAAATTCTTTATAAAAGTAATGGACACTATTCAAGGAGCATCAAATTAAAGATCAAGATGGGGGAGGTCATTATAATGCTTCTCAATGGACAGTAGACCTGTTTGTCGCAGTCCCAGCGCTCTACATATCTTCATACATTGTTCGAATTTTTTTAATTGTTGATTTTTTTTAGAAAAAGGAAAACTAGATATTGCCAAAATTGGCAGGACCACCTGAGGACAACTGCTTTTAGGGCTGGAAAGGCACCCAAGAGCGGAGCCTGCAGAGTAAACATCCTGGGGCAACCTTCAGCAAATGGTGGCAGAGAGAATCCCTTTACCAGCGCATAAAATGTTAGGCACAAGAACATGAAACCGATCAGACAGCAAAATGGTCAGGCAAGAAAAATAAGATGCCTCTTGAGTGCTGCATTCCCTAAAGCCAGGCACGGGATGTCTTGCAGGTGCCTTAAGGAAAAAAGGTGCACTTGGAAGAGTTTTCAAAAAAAGAAGCCTTGATCTGAAATAAGACATCCTGAAGACATCTTGGGAAGAAAGCTGTGTGGATTGCCTTTCCAGATCACCTTTTTTGGTGTCTCCAGAACATCTTATTTAGGTTGTGCAGAATGACCACAGTGCTCTGTGAATAGCTGTTTTCAGAAAATTCTAGCCAGTGCCTGAAGCCCTGAAGAAAAGACACATTAGGCAGCTGGGTGAAATCTTTTCCTGGGAAAGCATTTTTAAGTGTGTAAAAGAAAAACTGCTGATCGTTTTTGTCCAGGGGCAGACATCTTACCAATCTCAGACTGCAGCCACGACCATCTCAGGGGTGTACTGGGCCTCCAAACCCAGAGCCCCCCCCCCCACATGGCAACAACCTACTGAAGGGGGCAGAGAGCAGGAGGAGACAGTCCTCACAGTCACTACTGAAGCAGATTGTTCTGCCCATGCCTGCTGCCATGAAGAAATGGTGGAAACCCCACCGTAGCTTGGTCTCTCACCCAAATGGGCAGAACAGAGGCGCACCTTCCCACGCAGCCATATGGCCCTTCAGGTGTCCAGAGGGCCATAGCCGCAGCATGAGATCAGGCCCAGCTTTTGAGTGGGGACTTGGGCCACACCCAACCCTTAAACCCAGAGGTGGGCCAATCAGTTGGGCAGCCAATCAGCAGGCTGGGAGAGATCGATGGATGCCCTGTGGCCAAATGGGAGATTAGAGGGCAGTGATGGGGGGGGGGCAGGGAAGGAGAAGGGAGGAGAGATAAGAAGGTAAGAGACCAGACAGAGAGGGAGAGGATTTTTGAAGCAGAAGGAGACTAAGAGTGAACCTTAGTGAGAGAGAGACGAACAAGGAGGGTGGAGGAGCCCGAGGCTCCAAAGGTGGAGGAGACTAAGGCAGAGAAAGGGACGTGTGGAAGAACAGTTGAGGAACCAGAGCTAGACTTCCCCAGTGGCCAACCTGTGTCTGCTTCAGGCTGCTAGCCAGGCTTTTCAGCATCTCCACCCTAGTGGGAAGACGCTGACTGTGGCTTCGGAGGCACCCCTGGTACGAACTGCTCCCAGGAGAGCAGGGGCAAGGACGAGAGGAACAGCACTCATGTTGTAGAGGGGGATGGTACAAGCCCCTCCGGGGAGGGAGTGGAGGAGGTGCAGTGCCACAGTCTTCTGTATTAAAGTGCAGGTATTTAGGGGGGGGGGATAACTCTATTTATGTGGAAATATCTTATATGAAAGCTGTGTCATCAAAATTAATGAGATTGTTAGAGTATAATAGGAGACTCACAAAATATATAGCAATGAATACAATTAAAGGTGTGAATTGGGGTGATGGGGTTAGTGTTTTCTGTCAGTTCTCCTTAGCGAATAAGTGTCTTTTGTCTGAACTCTCTCATGTTGCCATGTGGAACTGTACAGCATAGTGAAGGCAGTGCCACACCAGGCAGTGCAGGAAGGAGGGAAATTTTAAAAACCCTCCTGCTGTCTAAATAGCCACATAGGCTAAACAGGCTTACATCATGCATTGGGCAGAGTAAGTCTGAAACCAGGGAGTGGGGCATTCCTGGGTTAAAAGCTTGGTGGAAGCCAACTAAAATCAGCTTCACCCCTGGGAATGTCCCTAGCCTACCCATCACCCATCACCAGCTTCACCCATCACCTAGCCTACCCATCACCCTGCATGGTGTAGTGGTTAAGAGCAGGGGCACGCTAATCTGGAGAACTGGATTTCATTCCTTGCTCTGCCACTTGAGCTGTAGAGGATGTAGAACCAGATTAGCTTGTGCACTCCAACACATGACAGCTGGGTGACTTTGGGCTAGTCACAGTTCTCTTAACCCCACCCACCTCACAGGCAGTGGTGGGATTCAGCAGGTTCGCACCACTTCAGCAGAACCGGTTATTAAAGTGGTGCTTGTAAACAACCAGTGGTTACATTATTTGAATCCCACAACTGCTCACAGGGTGTTTGTTGTGGGGGGCGGGGAAAGGGAAAGGAGATGGTAAGCCCCTTTCAGTCTCCTTATAGGAGATAAAGGGGGGGGGATAAAAATGCAAACTCTTCTTCATCACCCCCAGTATGCTGATGTGCTCTTTTATGCTGGTGGGGCTGTGTGGCTGAGGGCTCTTCCAGGTCTTGGTGCCACAAAGCTGCCTGGTGCCCACCTGTCACATCTTTCCCCGCTCTGCCAGTGTAAGTGCCACTTACGCCAGCAGGGCAGGTAAATATGCCAGCACATGCCCGCACCACTCTCAGGACTACTTTTGCCAGGCCCCTCTGGATTAGGTTGCCCGTGTAATAAAGTTTAATTGCAGAAACAATCCACCTGCATAAGGACTGTGAAGATGCTGTCACATATGACAGTCTCAATGGGAGTTTGGTCATGGCAGTAGATTTTATCAGAATATCAGTGGATGGGAGAGTCGTCTTCCACAATGTGGTCTGTCACTCTTTGTCTTGGGTATGAATTGTTGACATGCTGATCTACATGAAACAAAGTTGCGTTCCTCTGTCAAGCACAGCAAGCAATGCTTGTGCTCATCCTTGTGAATCATCTTTGTGGCACAATGAGCACAGTTTTCAAAAAGAGCCTTTTGAAACATCTTAGACCTCAATCTGAAAAACACATGGTTGAGATAGGACTCATAAGGGTCCATACAGTTCTCTCCCTCAACCCTTTTTTCTGTCTCTTAGATCTTTTTATCCTCCCTTTTTTAGCAGTCAAAAAGAGCTCCATTCAGAGACAAAAATTACCTCAGAAACAGCTTATTACAGTTATGGAAATAAAAAAACTCAATAGAATCCACAGAACAAACGCTAAACGAACAAATCCTGATGGCAGCAAAGAAGGAGTGTCATTCCCTTGGACCACATGATCATTTCAGCAGGAAAACATGTTGTAATGACTCCTAGGGGAATGGATGCCCCTCTAGTGAGGTTTTTTTTTTAACTAAAGAAAACCTTCTTCAGATATGCCTGGTCATGTGTGCCTGCACAGGCAGTGAATATCCATACATCTGATGTTTGCCTAAGAACAGCGATTATTCCTTTGCCATCACATTACACTGGCAGCCCAAATTTATGTTGCGATCAATCAGTTTTCGTACTTTGTTCTTTCCAGCAAATGAGTTCCAGTCAAGAGGATACTTGTTTGTATCAAAAGGAGTTATGTTATAACTATCAATTTAATCCAATAATTATTAATCTTGTTCATAAAATCATAAATTCTTCCACATTCCTTCTCAACATTATCAAAGCTTCCTAAACTGATACTATCTGAACAAAAATGTTCTTCTTCCCTTTCTAGAATCACAAATGATTAAAAACAGCATTTTTATTTAAAAAAACTGTAATAATACTTGAAATAATACTACAAAAGAAAATCCCCCCTCAAAAAAAATCATTATGATACTAATAGTTATAATGGTGAAAGAAAAAGTTCATGATTAAGCAAATGTCCTAGGCCAATTTAAATGTTATTTCCTGTTCATGGTCTATTCCTCATGTATGTCAGATTGTGATGCTCTACATAGTAATTGGCTATGCATGCCACATTTGCTAATTTGCAGCATGCAGCCTTGGGGGAGCATACTGTTGTGAAAGTGCTGTACTGCATACAGTAGAAGCAAAAAGGCATTTATCTGCACTGTGTGGATCACTGGCATAGAAAAGTTCACCAGTGACAACCCCAGGTCAAAGTGTTGTGTGGTTAGCAACTAATTTTAAAAAAGAAGCTTCCAAAATTATTTCTCCAATATGTTAAATGACTAATGTGTAATACACACAAAGTTCAGACCTTCACAAAGATATCTCCTTATTCCATGTTGTCCATATCTCATAACGTTTTACTATAATATTTAAAACAAATGTAATTTTCTGCTGCAAAAATATTACTAATTATAGGGGCTTTCCGCACTGACAGAGTTGTACTGGTTTCTATCTAGGTTCACCTCAGTGTATCCACACTGCAACTGAGCTCAACGTTGTTTTGTCTCAGTTCCCCCCCACCCTCAGAACTGCGACATCCCTGTGGCAGTTATGAACTGCACCTTTCTGCTGGAACAAGGTCGATACTGCTTCGAAGCTTCGAAGTACGGACGCATCGAAATGACACCTCATCCGTTCAACCAATCAGGAGCCGCTTTTGTGGCATGCGCAGAATGGGAGAGTTGTGGTGGGCATGTAACTGTAAACTGTAAAAACTGTAAAAAAAAAAAGAACGCTCCCGTTTCCCATGGTAACACAAGCTCCAATCATGATCGAGGAGCGAAACAGGCACCAAGATGATTCCGCCCACTTAGCTCGGTTCCAGGGGGTCAAGTAAGTTGCTGTGTGGACAGCCTGGAATCGCCCCCCACTGAAGGGAACCGAGCCGACCTCTGTAGTGCGGAAAGCCCCATAGTCATGTCAAAAATATGATTTGATGAAGGGCTGGAAGACAGATTTCATACAAAGACAACCTATTATCTGTTCTGTTATTCAATTTCAAATAGTATACTTTTAAAAACTGTTCTGTTTTCCATTTGATTTAGCACAATAATTATGTCACTGAAGTCCCATGAATTTAAAAAGTGTTCACATGCGAGTGACATTCAGTGGTCTGTAACTAAAAGACGCGAACAAAACAAAGAGACTAATGTGATATTTTTTAAAAGCTCAAAATAAATTGTTTATGTGTGGCATTCCTCTAATGACAGGGTATTAGTCAGTGTTTTGCCACTAAACATTTCTTGGACAGAAGGCATTCTTCTGAGAAGGTTAATATGTACTGTAAAAAATCTAAACAAATATTTACCACAGCCAAAACTTGCATCATTCATGCTGTTTGCATTCTGTACCACCTAATCCAATCCTGTGTCAACACCATTTCCTTCCACAATGTAATTACTAGGGCATCTTCCTTTACTACCTGAACTAAAATATTCACTAGTCATGTGGTGAATGTAAGGATATCATAAAGCTACACAAACATACATAAGAGAATCTTAGTTGCTTGGAAGAATGGTCTACCGCCCATGGAGAGGCATTGGGTAGATCTGCCCTCTGCAGACTGACTGGGATTTCCTGTGCAATAAGAAAAAAAACAAGTTGTTCCACAGAGGGCAAGTCTACTCAGTGCTGCTCAATAAGAGGTAGACTGGTCTTCCGAGCAGCTAATATTCTCTTATGTGTGTCTGCATAGCTATGAAGATAGCTCCTCAAAAATAAAACAATAGGAAAACGATATATTGCCAGAATTGACAGGACGAGCTGAGTACAGCTATGTGCTTTTTGGACGGAAAGCGTGCCCAACAGTGGAGCTTGCAGAACAAACATCTTGGGGCAAATTTCAGCTAATGGTGGCAGGGAGAATCCCTTTACCAGCACACAAAATGTCATGCACAACATTACACACATTCCTCACCATTTGGGTGCATGCCAATTTATGCATTAATAATAAATATTCAAAGAATTAACTCTATACTTTTTACATTGACACGTGGATCGAGAATAATTCATACAAAAAAGTATCCCATATCTATGAATATCAGTCAGGACTTTTTCTCTCCAGCAGTTTTGCCCACTGAATCACAAATTAATTTTAAAATCTGAAGCAGTTTAAAAAATGTTTTGAAGGTTTGGTGCAAATGCGATACCAAAGAAGAGAAGACATGGGAATGATAGCGTGCTAAATCCTAATCAGTACGTAAACCAAATATGTGGTTACTAAACCACAATAATATCCTTAGAATCATCTGCCAGTTGTACTGCTTGACAGAAATTTTATAAGATTGGTAAAACATCAACTTTCATGGCCATTAATTCATGCTCCAGTAGAAGATAAATCTGAATTGTTCACATCTAAAATATATGCAGCTTGATAAGGGTTGCAATTCAAATAAATGCAAATTTCCAGCCTTTAATATGTAGCCCTGGCTTTCAAAAGCTAGCCTAAATACTACTCTGTAATCTCAGAAAATGCTAATGCTTAGGCTTTATTAAATCTTCAGGGAAAGTTTCACAGCTGTGGGCACTATTTCCAGAATACTTCCTTTTTGTCTAAATCTTGCACACAGATAAAATAATTAAGCACTTTCCAGCCAGTCTGGGACATGTTGATGGAACATATTGGAAGGCAAACCTTCAAATTTCATCCATTTCTAGCAGAGTTTGCTTCCCATCTTTCAAACACTGGCCAATACAACTGTTGTAGATTGGCCCCAGTCCTTTCAATACCTTTATCTAACCTAGATGATATACATGGCTGAAACAGACCACATCTTCTCCTACTTCTCCTACCACCACCTACTTATACCACAGCTTATTTAGCTCCAGACTGTTCAGTTGCTCCAGTAATTGGCCATCGCCAACACCATCAAAACTGTTGGTATCCCATAACACTTTCAATACCTTTATCAAGTTAGTTAGAAGACTGAACTATGGTGCCCAAAGCTGCAATTTAGAATAAGAGGGACATCTACAATTCATAAACAGCAATTCATGAACTCATCCACTCTTTCTTTTTAGTAGTCAAAATAAATAGTATTGTGGGTCACCCCATACCTTTTTTCTGAGAGTACATGAAGTTTGGCTGTTGTAATTTTTCTGAGCTGTGTGCCCCAGAAAACCCACAACAGCCAGTTGATTCTGGACATGAAAACTTTCAACAATGTATTACACAAAGTCTTCCAGCATTCTCCAGTTACCATTGGCTACCCTAACTAGTCAAACAAAGGTAATTGCTCTGTTTCTCTAATGACCAAGGTAGCATCAATAAGCTTAATTCTTTGCATCCCTTTATTAAGAAGGTAATGTGTACGTCAGTATTCCTAAAGCTGGCAAACGGTAAAAACATATAGCTAAAGAGCATTATTAAATCAGTTCTCACCAGACCATAGATGAAGTCCATCAAATCCATATGAGCATAGGTCATCACCAACACCATTGCCTCCCCATCCTTCTCCACCTCCAGGATAAGGGGCGTAGCCTGATGTGGAAGCCCAGCCAACCCGCAGATGTGTGGGTTCTGCTGTCAGAAATGGATCTACCTGATCAATTATTAGTTCAAAGTACCATTTCTTATATTGTGCTGAGCCCTCAGCAATTCCCAGAAATATGTTTGGTCTCATACTGAAAGAAAACAGAGAACATGTAGTGAGTAAAATTCACTGTATTACATTTGTAAAATTTCTCTGCAATGCTATGCTTTGACTGAAACTTCAGAAGATGGGCGGTTTATCACCACCTTCGGGGGTGAGCGGTCTATCAAATTTAATTTAATAATAATAATAATAATAATAATAATAATAATAATAATAATGGAATTAAGTATTTAAGTAAAATAATAATAATAATAATAATAATAATAATAATAATAATAATAATAATAATAATAATAATAATAATAATAATAATAATAATGGAATTAAGTATTTAAGTAAAATACAAAATTAGAGGAAATCAGATTGTTATAATACACAAGGACTGAATGACCAATATTAAAATAAAAATAGTGGCAAACCATTTATATGCAGCCCGGTTTGCTATGACTGGCAGTGGCTCTCCAGAGTTTAGGCAAAGAAATGTTTTGTTCCAGCCATCAAAACTGGAGATGCTAGGTTACAGGTGTACCTTAGCTATTATTCTAAATAATTCTATAGATAAGGGATTCATATATTATAAATCTTGCTGTAAAATAAACATTGCACCTCTTGGGATTTCAGTTGGGGATGCATTTGTAATATTGTTCTCTGGTTAATTAAATAGTCTTGTGCTTGGTCCTGTACTCAACAAGTCAGTTTCAGAGAAATGAAAAAATCAATGTGTAGTTAGTAGAATACTTGCTTAGGATGTGGAAGGTTGAGGACCAAATGCTTAGCCATGAGGTCCATTCGAAAGCCTTGGACATCACAATATTTCTTTTTAATTTTTCTTTAGTAGTTTTACTGTAAAGACTGCTGGCCAGCAACCCTAGGGTAAATTTCTACTTTCACATCAGGACTACCAACAGACCTAGGTCTCGCCTGGCAACAGCTATTGCTCCTTCTCATCTTGCTCATTGGGAAATATAGTATTGTCAAATATAGTTAGACTTTCCGTCTGGCCTGCGAAAGCATCTCCTGAGTGTCTATTTATTTATTTTAAACCAGTTACCATTTTTATGTTTAAAGATTCAATTCTAGTTCAAGGTCAAAGCAACTGAGAAATTTGAGACTGAGAGTCAGCTTCACTGAAATAATCTCTCTAAACCAATTTCAGGGTTTGAACTCAACTACTTGCCCTTTGATTTCACAATTTCACTTTTGAGTAAACATAATTTGGATCACAGTAAATATCAAACGAGGCTATCCTGTTCTCACTGATTGTGGCCCATGGATGAAGAAAACAGTGCAATGTACCATGGGAATTTTTAAAAGTTTGTTCAGCTGTTTATTTTTTAATCTTGCTGATAATTAGCTGTCAGCTACATATTCAATCCATTCAAGAAGCACAAGTTTAGCATATTATTGTATACTTTATAATGGAATAGTCTGTCCCCCACTCTGATATTTATAAATGCTGATTTACCGTCATGGGGTAGAATCTGTGCTCTCTAGAGCCAAGCTAGCTGTGAGAAGGGGGATGTTTCAGCACTTTAAGAAGCACAGGGTGTGTGTGGGGGGGGGAGGTAAGGTCACATAGTTTTCCCGGTGCACCAGGCATAATCAGGATTGGGCCCTTGCAGCTTTTTCAAATGGTCAAATTCCTCCCTAAAATGATGCCACAGGTCAAACCCATGGTCACTCTAATATTTAATTTGCCTCTTAATTTTGTTAGTGAGACTTGTTCGTGAGCTCTGTGTCGCAAAATCAGTTGCTGTATTTCCTGTATTTTCTTGTTAATAAAAGGATATTGTCTTGAACACACCCTTCTCTGCTGTGTGAACTTAGCAGGAACCTGATTGAATATCCTGTTCCTGATTTGCAAGCAAAAGAGAACATCAAAATAGGTCTCAGATAAATCTCACAAAGATGGGAACAAGACAGCGGTGAAGCTTCCAGGGGACAGGGGGTGCGCGACACACCAGGCGCATGAATTTGGGTCATGTGGGGGGCGCAAAATCCCCCCGGACCCTCCCCCTTTCCCCCTCCCCCCCACGGCACTCCCCCACATACTTACTTTAGAAAACCGAGCAGGCTGGAGAACAGGCCTTCCTGTTCTGCCTGTTCTGCAGCCTGTTCGGTTTTCTAAAATAAGTGTGTGTGTGGGGGCGCCATGGGGGGGGGCGTGGGGGCGGCATGATTCTCCCCCACAGCGGCCCCCCTGTGTCACCCCCCCAGACTTACTTTAGGAAACTGAGCAGGCTGCAGAACAGGCCTTCCTGTTCTGGTGGGAACTTCCCTGGGAAATGTAGTTCCCACCCGAACAGGAAGGCCTGTTCTCCAGCCTGCTCGGTTTTCTAAAGTAAGTGGAAGTGGGAGTAGGAGTGGGGGGGCGCCGCCGTGGGGCGGGGGCGAAAAAGCCAGAGTGTGCACCAGGTGCACTCTGGCCCAGCTACGCCTCTGGAACAAGAGCAGAAAAGCAGTGTGGCAGAAACAGTTTTAACCCCTAATGAACAGTATTGTAAACTGCAGTTTCTAGTCCTTTTATGTCATCATCATGTTTGATATCACAGCTGCCAGTCCTTTAACTCATTGTCAGCCTTTCATTACAATTCGTGCCTCACCCAGAGGCTAGAAAGTTGTAAAGTATCACTGCAGTATTCATATGGATCCCAGCAGGGCTGCCTTCTGAATCTGACAGATGTTAATTTTGTTAATTTGAAGATGTTTCAAGTGCTGCCACATTGTTTTCAGAATGGCACCCAAGGTGCCAATTACCACTGGGACGACCTCGGCTGGTTTATGCCATAGTCGCTGAAGCTCAATTTTCAGATTGTGGTATTTAGCAACTTTTTCATGTTCTTTTTCAATGACCCTGCAGCCACCAGGTTGATGATGGTCACTTTCTATGTCAATGATGGTCACTTTCTTGTCCTTTATCTGGTGTATATTTATACTCATTATTATTATTTTGTCATCAAGGCACAGCTGACTTATGGCAATCCGGTAGGGTTTTCAAGACCAGAGACATTTAGAGGTGGTTTGCCATTACCTGTTGCTACAGCAACCCTAATATTCTTTAGTAGTCTCCCATTCAAATACTGAGCAGAGCCAACCCTGCTGAGCTTCTGAGATCTAATAAGATTGGGATAGTCTGAGCTATAGGGTGATAGAAACCATGTCAGGGCTATAGAAACCATTTATTGCATCCAGATGTTTCAGACAGATGTTTCAGACAGGTACCCTGAGGGTGGAACATATATTTTAAAATAAAACAATAAAATCTCATAAAATACACATTATGACATATACAGGATACCTTGTTACATCATTCACCAGCCGTGTTTGTAAAAGTAGATCTCTTCGAGGGAGAAGATTGTCACAGATTAAATTCTGATTAGCACGCACTGCTACTCCATTACAGAGACAAAGGGAGCAAAGCACTTCAAGAATCTGGAAGACATTATTAGTTGCTGCACAACATTCAGAACACACAAATCTGATGCAAAACATTCAGTGCTGGTGAGTGAGCATTTTTTAATAGCTGTGAATTATTCCTCAGTAAGACTAATTGTTCGGAAGCTGCCCTGTTCTAGTATTCATTGTACTTTGATGTAGATAACCTCTTTCACCTCAAGGAACGGTAAGTATGAGCTTGAAAGTCCATAAGAAAAGCAGACAGACATGGCTGTAAGCTAGCTGAAATACCTTGTACAGTCTTTCTGTTTCTGCAGATTCAATGAGAGTTAGTGGATCTGGTTATCTATTAAAGGACTTTTTTTGCCTTTGTGCTCAACTTTTGTATTGGTAAAAACAGTAAATATTATAAATAAGCAATAAAGCTTCCAGTGTTTTCTAAAAGGGAGTCCAGTTCTCTAAAAGGGAGTCACCACATTGTAGTATTTCTTTATCATTCAAAGAAGGCCAAGACTTCGCAGTCAAAGGAAAAGCATACTTTTATAATGGGAACTGCTCTTCTTAGAGCGAAGTAACAGTTGAGATGACTCAGAGGCTTGAACCACAAGAATAACTGGGTCAGAACAATGGCAGACAAATCATGAAGTGTTTGTCATTGGAAAGGGAATCACATAAATCTTACTGTTACTATGTTTTACATGAAAAATCAGCAATCTGTTCTCTGTATATATGGATTCAAAGCAGAAATCAAACAAAATTAGTTGTAAAATGGTTGTAAAAATGGCTACAAAAGAAACCACCAAAACTTGGGGAAAACTGTTGAAATCCCATTTTGAGGTGGTAGCAAACATTAACTAACAAAGGGTACATTCAGAGGAAGTTAATAAAATCCCCAAACCCTTATTCCCCCAAAAAGCATTTGTGGGACTGACAGTACAACAGATGCTAGCTGTTTTCCTAGAAAATTAATGTTCATGCCAAAAAAAATACATAGAAACTTTCAATTCTTATTTCATTATATACTCAAGAAGCAGTATCATCACTCAGTTCTATTCCTAAATGAAGCAGGTTTGTACAAGTGACCCTCACTTCAACATGCAGAACATACATTTTGATTCATAGTGTTCATTTGCACACCCTTTTCCATAAACTGCCAAACTCAGTTTTGCTACAATTATTGAATTTCCAAATACTGAGACAGTGCTGGTGCAATACTGGAAGCTTGCTTTTTAAAAACAAAACATTAATCATCAGGTGCCAGCTTGAGGAACATGTTCCTCCCTCCAGTGCCTGATCTCAGTTTAGATCATTCTGTTGTTAGCCACAGTTAAGGCTAACAAGGGTTCCGTCTAATCCAGAATATTAAATTCACTCCAAACTGAACATTCAGACCCTGACAAAGTTGAACTACAGTTTAATTAAAGTTTATCTAAAATTAACATCATCAATAAAATTCTTAACAGTGGGAGGGCTAATTCGCCCTATGGAGGGGTGAGGGTGCTGTATGGAAGAAGAGGATGTTTCTGCTATCAATGTGTGAATAGGGAGACAGCCAATATGGTGGAGCTAAATGCATGCTCATGGTACACTGTAAAAGAATCCTGAATTTAATAACCAGAGAAATTAGAATAAAAAATTGTTTTATTGTTTGCAAAACAGATTTCCATCAATATTTATTTCTTTTTGCAATGTAGTATACAGGTAAAATGATAAAGACCCATTTGCTCCACATATAAATTATTCCGCAGACCAGTAACACATCCTTCATTTGCCAAGCATACCTTATAGTTGCGTCCATGCTTATCCAGCAGTGAGATTATGGATTTTATATGTCCTTCTTCTATCAAATTTAAAGCCTCTGGGCTTTCAATCAAGATGCAGTGCAAGACTTCCAAAATACCTGTAGGAATGCCACAGGCACAGAGAAAGGTTTGACATTTAAAACAAAACAAGCATACCAAACACAGTTCAAAAACTTGGGGGGAAATAACACCCTAAGGGGAAAGGAAGAGCATATTTCCATATTTTTGACCTACCAAAGCTTTAACTTATGAAAAATAAAAGTGTTTGAAACAGGCATTGGGGATTATGAGACAGTTATTTAACCTAGGCTTGTGTGGAAAGTGGCATCAAGTTGCCGCCAACTTAATGGCAACTCCACAAGGATCTCAAGGCAAGGCACAAACAGAGGCAGGTTGCCATTGTTTGCCTCTGCATAGCAACCCTAGACTTTCTTGGTGGTCACCCATCCAAATACTAACCAGAACTAATGCTACTTAGCTTCTGAGATCTGACAACAGGGCTAGCCTGGGCCATCCAGATCAATGCAACATAAGCTGAGATTTTCAAAATTTATGATTAAAAACACTTAAGACTGTTATTTTACTCTATTTGTATCTCTATTTTACTCTATTTGTATCTGAAGATGACAGAGTCATCACAAGATATACTTGGAAATACATTCTTATAATGATATGAGCCCAGATCGTAAAAATCTCACTCATTAGTATGGGTAATTTTTTGAACTTTAGATAAAATAGCCAAAGACACACAACAAATAAATGTGTATATACAAACATCAAGGAATAAGTACCGGTAATGCAAACATATACTAGATCACCTTTTTCATAGAATTTTAAGTTCAAATGTTCAGTTAAGTTGAGATCAACATCATTTAATGGAAATAAACACTCCTGATTTTATTAGAGATAGACAGAACAATCCATAGATAAACTACAGGTAGGCAGTTTCTTTTTAGAAAGTAATACAGAGCCGGTCATGCCACAAAAACAGGGGATTAGAAAAGCTCATTCAGTAGTCTCAAACTTGTTTGAAATGTGTTAGCTTCCTTAGTAATTACAAAACAGCCCCTTCTGATAGCAGCTTCCCTGTCAATCCAGTTCAACTCACCAGCCCCTCTAGCAAGTACCTACTACATTCCACATTTTTCAAAACGCAACAACCCCAGTTACCTCAGCACAGAATCTTTGCATTTAATTGTTTCAACTTGTATGTTGTTTTAAGCAAGTGTTTGGAAAGGAAGGTCACCAACTCTGGGTTAAGAATTCCTGGAGATGTTGTAATGGAGCCTGGGGAAGGCAGGGCCTGGGGAGGGGTAGGAACTCAGTGCAGCATATGGTCATGGATTTCATCCTCTAAAGTAGCCATTTTCTCCAGGGAACAAATTTCTATAGTCTGAAGACTCATTGTATTTCTGAGAGGTCTTCAGGTCCCACCTAACTGAATAGCAAGTCTATAAAGTTTCTAAATTAGTGAACAATAAATGCCAATCAGGAAACAATCATTAATATCACAGAGCTACAAAATTATGAAAATTTAGCTGGTGAATTAGTTTAAACTGATTTCTGAAATATTGTTTGATATAGGTCAGTTTTCATTGCTAATTCAAGGACTCCCTATAGATCTCTTATACCCAAGCTTTTCAAAAGAATAGTAACTGGAGTCAGATTTTGAGGCATAAAATAGTGCAAGGGTTTGATTTGCTAGGTAATTATGAGGTGTCTCAACTCTGAAATAACAGGAAATAAAATTCTTTGTACATAATATAGCAAGCACCAATATTCATCTTTAGAAATAAAAATATCTCACCTGAAGATGATTCTAATCTGTCCAATTTACTAATTAACCAATCTAGGTTATTAGAAAACTGGGCACAATTATTTCTGTTACCACAAATAAGAGCAGCTGAAAGAAAGATTTACAATCATTAGTCAACTTTGGACAGAAATATTTTAGCAAAATGACAAAATACAAGATTCTGAAATATGTTTTCCAAAGCCACGCTGCTGTTACTTATTCATGATCGATCACTGGAGCATCCAGTGGTGATAATTCATTAATACAGGCCAAGAAGGATCCAAAATGTATTGACACTGGAAAAGATATTAAGCCATCTTTTCTCATTCTGACAACAGTTAACATTGTTCAAAAATATTTAAAGTTGTCCCAACAATCTCCACTGAAACATTTTCATACAAATACCCTGTTTCCCCGAATATAAGACATCCCCTGAAAATAAGACGTAGTAGAGGTTTTGCTGAAGTCTGAAATATAAGACATTCCCCCGAAAGTAAGACGTAGCAAAGTTTTTGTTTGGAAGCATGCCCGACGAACAGAACACAGAAAAATAAGACATCCCCTGAAAATAAGACATAGCACATCTTTGGGAGCAAAAATTAATATAAGACACTGTCTTATTTTCGGGGAAACACAGTATCTGTAACACTGTTAATTCTTTATTCCAGAAATAAAAATCAGACATATAAGGAATTTTTGAAACTCTTTCCCTATTCAAGCAAATTTAGAAAATTCTGGGATGTGTGGCCATGGTCTGGAAAACCCACATCAGTCAGTTGATTTTGGCCTACCCCCGAGCAAGGAGAGCTCTCACCATTGCACAATTCAATTTTATGCCCTCTGCCTTATTAAAGGATAGGTTTAGTAACTTAGAAAAATCTGCAAGGTTATGCAAGTGCAAATCCAATGTGGTTGAAACCCTGGCCCACCAACTTTTGCACTGCACCAGATTTGTTAAAATCAGATCCAAATGTATCAATCTATATCCTTTTTTCCAATCTAGGTTGCCAGATCTGATCAGGCTGTCTTTATTGCTGAATAACTCTGACCCTGGTTTTTGTGAAGAGGTTGCCAATTTTATTATGGAGATAGCTGAGAGTATCTAATAGTATGTATCTGTTATGGTCCTTTTTGGGCTTTTTTGCTTTTATTACTGATGTATTTATTTTGCTTTCTGATTATGCCAATAAAGGCTAATGTATGTATGTAGTTGATTCTGGCCATTAAAACGTTTGAAAATACTTTGAAAGCATTCTTAGAATTAAAGGGTTTCGTACATAATTCAGGTTGCATGAAGTTCTGATCAAATGCCACATCTTGCCCCAGGTTTCCCCCTCCCCCCTACAAATGACGATGTGAGGCCATGGCTTGGATTTAACTAGATCCGAGGTGGCGAACCTTTGGCACTCCAGATGTCATGGACTACAATTGGCCATGCTGGCAGGGGCTGATGGGAATTGTAGTTCATAACATCTGGAGTGCCAAAGGTTTGCCACCACTGAACTAGATTATTAATTAGTTAGGCTGTTCTACATCATCATTTAAATATGCTAACATATTTAAATAGTGGGCTGTTTTAGGCAGCCTTTGTTGAACAAACACGTAGCTACCTTAGGTCAATTCCGCATGGTCCAAATATCCCAGGTTGAGCAAGAGAAATATCCTGGTTTGGCCAAGAAGTTCGCACAATTCCCAATCCTAAAGCAGGTTTGTCCTGCTATATTTTCCTCATCTCAGGTTTTTGTTTAAAAAAAACCCCTAGAATGTTGATCTTTTTCCAAAATCCCTCGTTGAATCGCTTCTGTGTGAAGATCATGGGAACAAAACCATTTTTTTCCACCCTGCCACCTGATCTCCCTGCCTTACATCATGTCAGTGTTGCTCACTGCACTGGCTCCTTTCCCAAGGTAGGGAAAAGGGGTGTGTGTGTCGTGTTTGGTTTTCCTGCAGTTGCTGTGGATCCATCAATCAGAAGCATTGCCTTTGGGGTGGGGAAGAGCCAATCAGAATGCAGCACCTCAAAGATGTTCAAGAATGCATGCTGCATCTGCATTATAAAACCAAAAAAAGCCAGGCTCATGCGAAAGAAACTGGAGTATTTCCTTCCAGTCTTAACTCAATTCTTTCACAGGAACAGGCACCCATGCAAAGAGAGAAACCAGGGAAAAATGGATGCTGATTTTTAAATACCGAATGTAACCCAGTATAATTATGCTAAGCAGAATTGACCTTAATTGGGCAGACCCACCCCAATCAGGTGGCTCTGCCCTGTTCAAGATTTCCCTCTTTAATCTGCTAACAAGAATCTTCTTCACTACCAACTTGCTCTCCTCTCCATTGCTCATCTTACCCCATAGAGACATAATTTTGGGAGGTCTTAAAAAGAAAAATAACCCAATTTTTCAACTTGCAAGAGAACTCTATGGACCTAGGGACTTCATGGACCTATGTCTACTAAATATAAGTTTAAAAGTTAGATTTGGGAGCTTTAGCTCATGGAATCATATATCTTGAAAATCTTGTTGGTCTTTAAGATACTACTGGACTTTGTACTAGCTCGTTTACTGCAGAAACATTTTGTTTATGTGTCTGTTCATTGTTACCCTGCTCTCCCCTGCCATAGCAAGCTCAGAGCAGCATGGCTACCCATCTGAAACTATCTTAATTTAAAAAGTAGTCTTAATTAAGCCCTTTGTGGCCTGGCTCTCCTAAACAAGGACACTGCATGATAGAGTTGCCATTGTCACATGTAACAATAAGTAGGATGTACTAGCTCTGGCTGGAATGAAGAATTTAAAAAGATTATAATAAAGATTCAGAAACAAAAAGATAAATCATACTTTCATTAGTTTGTATATTTTACTTTAATATATTTCTGTTTAATTTTTGACCATTTTCCTATAAGAATAAACTATGCAAGTGATACATGTTGCATTGAATATATTTTTTATCAAACTGGTGGTTACTCAGTATTCAGTATACTGAGTAGTGAATATAGCTGCTTACAGATTTCTGTTCTCTATAATACAAGCATATATAAAATAAGTTGGAAAATGCTGTTTAATTATATTTCAAATCAGTTTGGAGTGCATTTTATTGTTATTTATTAAGAGAAGAAATGATCCTGTTCTGTGGTTTCATTTTACAGCTGACAGCTGTAGAACTCACCTAACAATTTGTAAAGGAGATTCAGAATCTCTTTCCATGCTGTACCACTCTCCTCACTGCCAGCCCCTGTAAAATGAGCAGTACTATAGTAGACGTTTAAGCGATCAATGCAGTTCAAAACCAGTGCCAGCATTCCCTGAAAAGATGTTACAGATAACAATATGTTTACTTGTCAAGAAATATATTCCTTCAAAGTTGTAAATGTTCAGTAAGGGAAATGTTTAAAACTCATCCTATCTTCAAATAGAGTACCAAGCTTAAAAACATGCTCACCACTCCAAATGCACCAGATCATGTGTTAGAATGATGAATCTTTGCCAAATGTCTAGCTACAGATTTACAGGATTACTTGTGCTTAGCACACATGCAGCCTATACATGCAAAACAGATAGCTGAGAATGCCACCTTAAGCAGAGTCATGGCTTCTAAGTCAGTTGGCTACAGAGGTATAAGTCTGCTTCAGTGAGCATATGACTGTTGTGGGTTTTCCAGGCTGTGTGGTTGTGGTCTGGTAATATTAGCGCCTAATATTTTGCCCATATCTGTATCTTCAGAAGCTTGTCCTGGTAACATCTGTTTCTCTCTGTGGCACAGTGTGGAGAGCTAAAACCAGCAGACCATGGCCATACAACCTGGAACAGACTATGCTGGGCCATACTGCGCCTGGGGCGCACTCTGCACTTTCTGCCCCCCTGGGGCACCCTGCCCCCCCACACACACTAACCTTAGTTCAGCCTGACAGGGCAGGCTGGAAAAAGCGGCTTGTTCACTTGAGACTGAAAACAACCTGGTGGGAACTACACTTCACAGGAGACCTTGGGGCTCACAAGGTCTCCTGGAAAGTATAGTTCCTACCAGGCCATCTTCAGCCTAAAGTGAACAGGCTGCTTTTCCAGCCTGCACTTTCAAGCTGAACTAAGGTAAGTGGGGGGGTGGGGGGTGGAGCCATGGGGGAGGGCACCTCAGGGGGGTGATTTTCTACCCCCTCGGCATGCTCCCACTGCAATGCATGCCCCCTGCCCCCTGGTAGCTCAGCCTTTCGCCTGGAAAACCCACAAGAGCCAGTTGATTCCAACCATAAAAGCCTTTGACGATACAATATTCATATGTATTCTTAATAACACATTTTTCCAATGAAAAACATTTAAAATAAGAGAGTTCTACTGTGTCCCAAATTTGCAGCTAACAACCTAGGAGGATATGGGTAAAAATTATTGTTTTTATGAATGTTAATATTTATTCTACTATAAATACCCTCTTTGTTAGCAGGTAACTCAAATTTCAGTATGGTCTATGATAAAAACTGCAGTCTTCAAAGTTGTTCAAACACTAAATTTCGAACACGTAAGAGAAGCTGTTCACCTTAATTATATAATTGAAAAAATAGTTAAATAACAACTGTTGAATAAAATATTTGAAATAATTAACATAATATAATTAAACTTGAATGTTGAGACCTGTTTCCTTTTGCAGGCAAGTAAGTTATGTAACCCCTGACCTACTTCCTGAAGAGGAAAAACCACTTCCTCCAGGGATAAGAAAAGATGATCCAGGTATGAAGAGGTTGATTGTAGTCATAGGTCTCAGAAGAGAAGGCAAGGTTTTAGACAGGATCCATGAGGCCTGGCAAGCTCATGCCAAGAAATAAGTGACTCGCTCACTGAAGATACAGCACAAGGGGAGGCTATAAAACTGGGGTTTAGGGAAGGACTGGAAGAGCTATTTTCTAACAGACTCTCCAACTGAGTTGTCAAAGGGCTTCATCAGGGTCCTGGCCAATCCTTCTTGGTATGTATGGGAAGTATGGGTGTGTGACAGACAGCATAGCATGTCATTTGTAATCAATCAATATTACTTTACAGTTAAGACATTACTGACTTGACAGTCCAGCTTTTATGACAGTACCTTGAAAGGTATAGGCTGGGGCCAGGAGACTTGATCTCCCCTTGGGCCTGGATCATACAGAGCCTGGGCATGTTCACCCCTAACAATGGAACATTAGAAAGATACTGCTTTCAGATGAACAGAGTCTCTTAGTTTGGCTGTACACTGTTCTAAATAATGAGAAGAGCAAGGGAGATGGAGTACATGAACCAATCTCAATCTTTCCATGGTTGGAGAATATGCAGAACCTGACTCTTATCATAATGACCCCTAACAGTCTATGGAGAGAATTAATAACATTTATCCACATTAAAACATATCTATAAGGTAAACATTCTGCTGCCTGTGGTTGCCAAATCCATTTGTAATATACAAATAAAATGTTTTCCCTCCTAACCTCTTCTTTGAATAGATTTTGTCTATTCTTAAGAGAACGAAGTTTGTTCTGTTTATCTTCATGTTCTAGCTCTTCTTCTGGAGGCAGAAAATATGTAATCAGGTCTTGCAGTGTCTGTAGTACCTCTTCAATCGGCAGGGAGATGGGAGTTGAAGTTCTGTTATTTCCACTAAAAATCAATAGAAAGATAAAGAAAACAATTGTCAATTAAGAAAATAAGTAATAGTCATCATCAAAAATAGAATACAAAGTTGCTTCAGTTCTGAAACATAGCTCCTATTATATATGGAATGTTTGACATTAATTATCTTCATGATGGACAGTCTCAAATGAAAGAATTATGAGCTTTTAATGAATCTGACTTGGCAGACCCAGTCATCAGAGGGAATCTCTACACATTCAAGATAAAAAATCACCATGAAAACTACTACTTCAGAATACAAATGAGGTGAGGAAGAATGACCAGTATAAATCCAAAGGAATGATTAAGTGGAGTCTCAAGTGGAGTTTGCCTGAAGAGGGAAAGAACAGTTCACACTCCCTAAAGCATCTCTCACTCAAAAAAAAAAAATCATACTTGAGTATATGAACAGTGATGTTAGTAAAAAATCTCTAATTGAGGACTATCAAAGGACATAGCACCAGAACACTGGCAAGAGTAAATTAACATCGAATGAAGATGAGCTGTTAGATTTATTGTTGATCCATTGCATAAGTGAAGGCTTGGCTTCAGCCATAGCAAAGAAAAGCCATTTAAGCAGAGAAATCAATTTTTTTCATGAGATTGCAAATAATTGCCTAAAATAATGAGATGCTTCCTGCAATAGCAGATTTGTTAAAAAATTAACTAAGGACCAAATCTATGATAACCAGGACAAGCCAGTTTCAGAGGACTTCTAGAAATGGCAAAGCTAATTTGATTAACCTTTTCTTCCAAATATGATTGTTTTAAAGCTATTGCTAAAGAGGAAAAATTACTCAGAATGACAGATGTGCTACACATATAATGTTATAAGGCATTGGTCCTACAGAATTTTCTGTTCAACCTATCTCTGTAGGCACCAAAAGAGCAAAGAGTATCTTCAAAGACCCCCCCCCCCGGGGGGGCAATAAAAGAGGTTTCTGTAAGACTTATCCAGTTCATTGATTGCAGTCTGTGTAAAACTATCTTAACAAATAAACTTTACTTACAGTACAATCCATGGCAGGGGAAGGTTTCACAGTGGCCAGGAATGACACCGCCATGGGCCAGCCACACCACTTCCAAAGGGTTTTCTGGTGGTGCGGGAAGCAAGACAAACAGCAGAAATCCCTGGCTGCCCTGCAAACTCCCATGCAGCCCAATGGGCTACACCACACTTTTAGCTGGTACAAGTCTATGCCAGCCAAAGGTGGTGTTCCCAAGCTGAACAGCCACAAGAAGCTGATTGAAATCAGCTCCACCCTGGAAATTCTAGAGAAGTGCCAGTACAGCAGCAGCTTCCGCAATTGGGTGTCACAGAACCATGGGGCACTCCACCACCACTGTTAGTGCCCATGTTGCCAGCGTATTTGTCCCTTGTGTCAGCAGATGGGGCATCCACGGTGAGGTACCCTCTTGTTATTCCAATGACTCTTTGTTTTTCCCCATGGATTGCACTCTCAATCATATAATCTTAATCACTTTACCTCAGTGCTAACTGATCAAACAAAGCTATACTAGCATACACTGTTTTGAAGATTGGATTAAGTAATTGTTCAGGGAAAATGCAGGTTCTAGGGAAGAATTCTGAAGAGAAATGGCAGTACCTTCTTTCTTGGATACGAGTTCTGAGAGAATGAAATGATCTTTAAGGAAGCAAGAAAACTGGAGATGGCAAAGGATAGAGAATTTGTGGCTACAAAACTGGTTAATAGATAAGGACAGAAGGAAACCTATGGACAATATTAAATGTAACACAAGGAACACGATTATTGGAACATCATGACTTTACTTGATAATGATGTAATCACCATCTCTGTTTTTCATGGGTGCTTCTCTTCCAAGTGGGGAAAATATGAGTACCTGAGTAATATGCTGTACCTTATAAATTGACTAAATAATCTTGTTGTATTACGAATGATTCGAGCAGCCTGGGATTCTTCATGTTGACATCTTTGCAATGTGAGACCATCATCCATATGTCCTTCTTGGTGCAAAATAACCTACAAACAAAACCCACAATAATGCTTTCAAAGTAATGTGTCATTCATGCTTTCAAGTACTAAGCACCACATCAAAGTAATAACATTAGTTAAATTGCTGGAAATCCTAAGTTTCAAATACCTGAATAGTGAAATTTATTTGGGCTTTGCTATTTTATTCATATCAGATAATATCCAAAATAAACCCCTCACAGCAAGTTAGATTGGCTTCTTTAAGAAATGGTAAGGAATGAAGAATTGATAGAGGTAAAATATTAGATCAAATCCATATCCTTTTCATTAAGATATATAGTCAACATTTTCTGAATATAGAGCATGTTCGAAATAAAATCCTTCTCTAGCTCCCTGGCCCTTTTCCTTTTTTTTCCTTTTCTTTCCTCTTTTCTGGCCCAATGAGGGAATCTCTGTTAGGGTAGAAACCTAATATATTTTTTAAAAAAATAATAAAGTAGGGAGAGTAAGCAACTGTTGCTCATGAAATGTTTAAGAACTACCTGTATGATCTACAGTGGCACAAATACAACTGCTTCTGTTAAAATGAAAGGTGCTATTGCCACTGCTATAGCAAAACAGTCAGGGCAAGGTTCCCAAAACTCTGAATAAATACAACTACCAAATAGACCAAGGACCAAGTGGACTGAGTTGTCAAAGTATCAATTCTTGCCCTTTTGAGCAGCAGTGCTTTAAATACCTTGCTGTGTAAAGTGAACATTTGCACAATACACACTTCTTTGCAGTAAGCTGTAGTGGCACAATGCAAAGCCACCTGCATCTCTCAGCTAGGAATATTTCTGCTGTCTACTCATATTTGGAGTTTTTTCAAAACTTGAGCCAGGAGGGCAGAGGAGGTATCCTATCAATGGGCAACAATTTGGAGAAAGCTAGGTTGGGAGAGGTTTTACAGATGGCACTCCAGATGCCACATCCTCATGTCTATAAGAGTACCAGAGAGGACATACTGGTAACTGCAAGCCTTGGGCTGCTATCTATCACCATTTATTCCTTCAACATGAATTTTAGATACATTAAACTATATTGCAATATAAAACAAAGAAAGCGAATGCATTCAATTCATCTTGAAAGGCAATGGTATCTCAAACCCATGTCTTTGTGGCAATGTCCAGTTAATAAAATTGTTTGTATCCTTAATCAGGATGAATTTGCTGTTGAAAACAAGACATATCCTTGTTTTGTTTACCTTTCTTTTCAGTGGTCCCAAGCGCACTGTTTTAGCATCCTGTGCTTTATAAGTAAGCCACAAAGTGCTGGCTACATGCTGCACAAAACAAATGGAATCACCATACTTTATTTCAGGAACTCCCATTCCATCAATATCACGCTTATGAGCAGAATCCAATTTTTCCTTTGTCCCATAGAATTTAAAAGAGAAAATAATATTAACTCAATATCAGCTTTTATCATAAAACTGGAAATCAAAAATAATCTGCAAACAGATATCTCCAAAAAAGAGACAAAAGGTAGTTTCAGTGTTGTTTGAGAACAAGCAGGGATCAGTGGGAATCATAGCAAGAATTCTTCTCCATCTCATTTAATACTAGCTTTACCACAGTAGTAGTAGTAGTACCTTGGCCCACCAAAACCCAGCTTTGCTGCCTCAACAGCAGTGAGGATGGAGGTCGCTCCACCTCCAGTGTACCCAACCCTACCTTTACAACCTCAATGGTAATGGCTCCTCCCATACTGCTCAACACCCCAGCTTCATGGTGGCTTTGGTGGCTTCCCTCTAGCCTACCCAATCTTGACTTTGCTTTGCTGTATCAGTGGCCTCACTGGAGGAATAGAAGTTTTGTCTGCACTTGCATAGGCAACACTCTTGTTCTTTGGGTGATTTAACATCACTCCACTTTTTTTAGTTCTCAGATTTTTTTCTGTAAACCAGTGGAGTCCCTCAAGTTTGCTAAAAAAAATCTGCCATCTGTCAGTGTGGCCCCAATCCACAGATTTAAGTATCTGCAGATGGGACCACATATTGCTAATAAAAGATAGAAATGGGAGGCCCACATGACTAGCAGGGGATGGGAGTGGGATGGAATCCAATCTCTTCTCTTCCTCACAGCTCCGGGCTCTTCTACCCTCCTTGAGCCCAGCAGCAATAGCCTGGGAGCCACTCTGAGCCCAGAGAAGCTACCAGTGTCCTCCACTCTGACGGCCAGGCATGAAGCACCTCCCAGAGTCCTCTGTCATAGCAGCAGGGCCCATACTGTTCCCTGCACTCAACATGCAGAGCAATTATGTCTCTTTCTCCATGTAGACTCAATTAAATGTAAAGCAAAGACATCTCATTTTAAATATTATCTATTGTGATGCTGAAACAAAACTGTCATACATTAGAGAGATACATCTGCTCAGTATTTAATAATAAAATAATTTAATAATAAAATACCCATGTTCTTGAGGGAATCCCAAACTACATACAAAAATATGACTTTTTAAATTAAATAAAAGAAAAACAAGAAAAACAAAACCACAAAAAGTCTGCTGAAATCTGAATGTGCTCTAGGACCATGGAATGTTTACAGCAGCTAAAAGTCATAGGCAAGATGTGGGGAATAGTCTATTCAAACCCATGAAATTGTATAAACTTTTCCTATAGGAGAGAGATTTTGGAAGAAGTGTGATTTCTCAACTATCTCATAGGCCCTTTCCGCACAGCGGAAAGGGCACCTCTCCACCGGCAGAAATTATGCCGGTGGAGGGGAGGGGTCCGTTCGCATGGGAGCGTGCGAGCGGCCCCCGCAGAGGCCAGCACAGAAGAGGCGGCTCCGCACGGAGCTGCCTCTTCTGTGTCCCCCCCACTCACCTCGTCCTCCAGCATCAGTCAGGGACTTGACATCAAGGACCCGCCCATGCTGCCCTCTGACTTCCAGGGGTCGGAGGGCAGCATGGGCGGGTCTCAGCAGCCCTCCAGACCGATGCTGGAGGACGAGGTGAGTGGGGGGGATGGGAAAGCGGCCACACCGCGCCGATGGGAAGGTGGCGCTTTCCAAAAACTCCCTCGGGAAGAGAGGTGGAAAGCGGCACCTTCACGCCGCTCGGCGCCACACAGGACAGGGCTGCTGCAATGTGCAAACAGCTGCCCAGGGATGGCATTTTTGCAATCCCTGGGCCACTGTAAATGGCCCGTGCGGAAAGGGCCATAGACTGCTGCAAACAAATCATTTTTTTCTTAATTGGGCTCTGGAACTGGGAGAGAAGCACTTGGAGAGAGGAACTACAGGGATAATACCACTGTCAGACGCATGCTCATTATACTTGTTAGATTTGCATGTTCATATTACTTTTTATATTTGGCCCGAATGACTATTTTTAAGTATCTGAGACAGATCTGCACCTAAAGAACAGTTATGCCCAGTTAAGTCATGATATAAATAATCTTTCAAAGAAAAAAGTTCCCAGAGAATTTTGATTAAAGTTGTGTATTTCTTCTTTTAAAAATATTTGTATGATTGAATTCATAAAGACCCAGTATCTTTTTTCAAATTTGATATGTAAAAGAAATTACATGCCAAATTACATTTGAGAAGCTCCCCCTCCCTCCCTTTCCATTGCATGCCACCCCTCTCCCTCCCCTTCCTCACTCCCCTTCCTTGCATGCCACCCCTCCCTCTCCCTCCCCTCCCCCCACTAGGCTGGGTGGGCCATGTCCAGATGCTGGGCCCCCTCCCTCCCCTCCCTTACATGCCACCCCTCAGTGCTTATAAAAGCAGCTCTCTGAGGCCAAGGATGGCAGACGACTTAGTTAAATATCATGCATGCAATCATCAAATTCACAGCAGTGAAGGGTAGTCACCATTTTTGGACATTTGGGTCCATTAATACTTATAGCTCTGGACCAACATTTTACCAGCCTTTCTGTTGTTCTTTCTGTCTTTTTAAAAATTGTGTATGTCTAACCATCTGATATTTATTGTGTTACCTTTGATGCTCTGAAACAAAAGGAAGATGATTTTGTGTCAGCCTTTTCTCTGTCTAACAAGACAAGCCCCTGGTCTTCTGTCAGGGCTAAAAATTGCCCTGTGGTAATATGTCGAAGGCGAAATGGCTGTCCCCAGCGAATGTTGCTCCCACTCCAGCTAAGAATAAAGACAGAAAATGTTAAATTTATGCTTTACACAGGGAAAACTGAAAGATTTAATTAAGAAGACCATCAACTATTGGTACATTATTTTTTATTTTATTTTTTATTTATTTATTTGATTTTTATACCGCCCCATCCCCGAAGGGCATCTGGTGAATTCCATTGCCTAGAGGAAAGTACACTGCTCTACACCTTCAGGTCACCTGCTGTCATCAAAAATGGTAGACTGTCATAGGGGCCTGTGGGATGACCTCCCATTTTTGACTTAAGAAGGCACATTGTGGAAGTAGACCATGGCTCTCACATGAGAGAGAGACATTCCTCTAACTGTCCCATATAGTGTTGGCAACAAGCAGGAAAATGGGGGGACAGGGATTTATTTATTTGTTTGTTTGTTTGTTTATTAGGCTTTTATACCGCCCCATCCCCGAAGGGCTCTGGGCGGTGTACAGCATATGAAAATAACAGTGTAAGATAGTTAAAACATTTAAAAGCAGTGATAACCATAACAATTAATTCCAATAGTTATATAATAGGTCTCAATAAAATGAAAATACGAGTGGCGTCCAGCATTCTAGTTTTAAAATTCCCCCCCCAAAAAAGGGAGGAGTGGTGAGTCTCATCAGATGACAAATGGCCCAGATATCAAGGGCCAAAGGAGATGGGGCACCATCAGCGGCTGGTTCCTCCAAAGGCCCGGCGGAACAGCTCCGTCTTACAGGCCCTGCGGAACTCGCCAAGATCCCGCAGGGCCCAAACAGCTGGAGGGAGCATGTTCCACCAGGCTGGGGCCAGAGCCGTAAAGGTCCTGGCCCACGTGGAGGCCAGCTGCATCGCCAAGAGCCAGGGACCACTAGTAGATTGGCCTCAACCGATCGAAGAGGCCATACAGGGACATATGGGGTGATGCGGTCTCGAAGATACGATGGTCCCAGGCCGCATAAGGATTTCTGCTAAGAAAACCTGGAACTGATGTCTCACCTTTCTAGGAACCGCTAGATCATAGAGTCCTAGGGATGACTGACTGCACTTCTGTGGTTTTTCTGGAAACAATATCATGTCATTGGCCCAGCAGCCATTTTTTAAAAAATATATCCTGTGATTGCAAAATGAGAAGTAGCAATGGGGATCCCCCCATCTCTGCCACAGGACCGGCAACCTTAGTCCCAGAGCCTCACCAAGCATAACATGGGAGATTGAGCCATATTTCTGTGCAACATCAAAGCCTCACATAGAACTATGAGTTTGGATATCTTGTGAATTCATTTGATTACTCATTGTCCAGGCCAGGGGTCCCCAAACTACGGCCCGGGGGCCACATGTGGCCCCCTGAAGGCATTTATCCGGCCCACCAGGCATGGCGGCGATGGCTCCATTCATGTGCAGTGGGGGCTCGAGGGAGAGGAGGAACCGGCCCCAACAGCTGTTGATTGCAGTTACATGATGGCACCCCCAAATCTCCACGAATTTTGTGACCCAGAGTTGGAAACCTTACATGTGGCAACGCCTGCTCCGCCCTTCCCTCTCAGCTACTCCATGTGTTGCTCTCAGGCTTTCTGTTCCGCCTCACTCCCATTGGCATCAGCCAGGCTGGCGAATCGCTCGCTGGCTGCTAGGGAGGAAAGAACCCAGGAAGATACCTGATCCTGGGTTAGATGGAATGCTTCATTGGGAAAGTTCTGCTTTTTTTTTACAGGGGAAGGTATTCCACAGCCTCCCCAACAATATTTGGAGCCCACCCTGTACTTGACATACTTTGGTCACTGTTCTAAAAATAGACCATAACAGAAAGGCTGAAAGGTGAAATCAAACATTTTACAATCATTTGTGCACAGGAATTTGTTCATAGTTTTTTTTTAGTCCGGCCCTCCAACAGTCTGAGGGACAGTGAACTGGCCCCCTGTTTAAAAAGTTTGGGGACCCCTGGTCCAGGCAATCAGAATTATATTAAACTCTCACAACAAGAAGGTTTAGTTTTTATACCTTGATCTACCTTTAAGGAGTCTCAAAAAGGTTTATAATATTTTTCCCTTCCCCTTCTCACAACCAATACATTGAAAGATAGATGGGGCTGAAAGTGTTCTAACAGAATTGTGACTAGCCCAAGGTCATCCAGCAAGTTTCATGTGGACAAGCAGGGAAACACATTCATTTACATTGGAGCCCACTCATGGAAAAGTGGGAAATCAAGCCTAATTCTCCAGATTAGAGGCTGCTGCTTTTAACAATTACGCCACCTTGGAATCTTGTGAGAATCTGAGAAATTCCTATAAGGCATGCTTGGTTTGCTACAATGTTTTTTTAACAGCCTGGGAGAAGAGTGCACAAGGAAGAAAGTCTCTAGCTCCTGGACAGCAGTGGCAGAGTCAACAGGAATCCAGACAAGTGGGCAGAAAGGAATATTATGGCACCCTCAAAAACACCTTATTTTGCCTCATGGTAGAGTTTGGTCCTGATAAGTATGAACATGTCACACAAATACCCTGTTTAAATCTACTATTTACAGAATCAAGATGAGAAGTTATATATAAAATAATTTAAATATCATCTAACAGACATAAGAAGAAGAAGAAGAAGAAGAAGAAGAAGAAGAAGAAGAAGAAGAAGAAGAAGAAGAAGAAGAAGAAGAAGAAGAGGAGGAGGAGGAGGAGGAGGAGGAGGAGGAGGAGGAGGAGGAGGAGGAGGAGGAGTTTGGATTTATATCCCCCCTTTCTCTCCTGCAGGAGACTCAAAGGAGCTTACAATCTCCTTGCCCTTCCCCCAAAATACCAAAATACCTTATGCGAAGAGGTTCTACTCTCCACAATGACCTTGCACGTGCAGCAGCTCCTCCTGCTTCATAAAATGCCCGTCTGCAGAAAGATTTATATTTAGAAAATCAGATTTCATAAGCTGTGTGATTTTGCTGTGTGAATATAAATACCAGTAAATTTATACTTTTTGTACATATCATTGAGCAGTCACAAAATGCTTTCATTCACAAAACATACTTCAATTATAGCCTTCATCTACAAAACAAAACGCTGACTGGATACATCCAAATGCACACTTCTTCCATTCTCTTCAACTTGAAATCAGTAAAAAAAAAAAACAGAAGTCTTGTGGCATGCTAAAGATTAATAAACTTTTATTCCAGCATAAACTTTCATCAACAAGAGCCTATGTCTCTAGATGTTATAGACTGAACCTGATTTTGCAGTCATTATATGTAGGAGGTTTGACAATCACAGTCGAACATCATGAAATACAGAAAATATGGAGTGAAATATAACTATGGAAAATTCAATCAGCAAAAAATAATAAGGCTATTCACTAGTTATGTTAAGCTAGTTAACATTCTGCAATGGGTTGAGGAGTCACTTCTGTTACAGTTTTGTTAAGATGGTTTCAGAGAGTAGCCATGTTGGTCGACAGTAGAACAGCCAGTTTTGAGTCCAGTAGCATCTTAGAGATGAACAAGATTATCAGTATATAAGCTTTCAAGAGTCAGAGCTCTCTTTCTCAGATACCAGTACCTCAAAAGCTTGTTGCCTGAAAATTTTGTTGGCTTCTAGGAGCTACTGGACTCAAATCTAGCTTATTTTGCTAAGTTAGTGGCCTCTTCAGCACTGATCTCTGAATGTTTCAGGCCTATGCTTGATTTTGCCCTGAACAATTTTATGGATTCTTTTACTTGTATCCCAGCATTCCACTGACCCAAGTATTTATTTATTTAAATATTTGTCATGCTTTGGTCACAGTTGGCTCTTCCATTGGATGAAAAACCACTGAAGTTGGAGGAAGTTTCCTTAGGCGGAGGAAAGCTACTGGAGGATGGTTGGATCCACTGCTCTAACCTCATACCTGACCTAATCCATGTTTTGATGCAGTCTCTGGCTTAACTTCCATAGATATGTTGCCTGACCCTACTATTTGGTTTTTGTGATTGGTTCCAACCCCCGTGGTAGCCAGTTTATGATTGGTCCAACTTCCATGGAAGTCATTTTGTTATGGCGCTTATTCTCAAAATTCAACAAGGTTTGTGCCCACATTCTTTTAGTTTTGTATTAGCATTTATTTTAAATGATCTGATTAACTCTTTAAACATTTGTAACTTTTTGTTGCAATATAATAGAAAAAAGATGTGTTTGAAAAAAACCTGGCACAATGTATACTTTTTCATTTCTTTTGTATTCTGCTGAGCACTGTGGATATCATCATCAATGTTCCCCTTGATAATTATAATGATTATACTTCCTAGCCAATGTTTAAGCTTCTGCTCATTGTTTCTGTAATGATATGTGTCATACAACTTTCTTGTTCTGGTTGGAAATGCTGAAATTATTCTACCAAATATAACAATTAAAAAAACTAAAGCAATTAACTTCTTTTCTGAGTTGTCAAAAATATTCCAGGAAAGCACCATTAGAATACAGCTCAAATAGATTGTTCTTCTAAAAACATCAAAACAGCCAATCTAGCAAACATTGTACCCCCGACCTCCAATAAAAAAACAAGTATTAAACCACTGCTATATACTGACATGCAACAGATAAATCTTGAAGTCATAATTATTTATGGTATCTTAAACAAGGTATCAATTCTTGGGTTGTTTCCGCACAGCCAGAGCAGGGCTGTTTGCACAAATGGCCCTGCTGGCTGCGCAGCTGGTGGAGCAGGCTCTGCACGGCCGCACAGCATCCCAAATGCTTCCTTACCTCCTCCTGGCTTTTGTCACTCTGTGGAGGCAAGGGGACATGCCCCCATGGTCAGAGCGACGGCTGCAGGGGCAGAGGCCAGGAGGCATGTCTCCTGGCCTCCACAGAGAAATGGAAGCCAGGAGGAGGTAAGGAGGCATTTGGGGCCGGCGCGGGGAAAACGCCGCCTTCCACCCACTGCTGTTCTCATGGCAGCGGGTGAAAGACACCGCTTTTTCCCTGAGCGAGGTTCAAAAGCGGCATTTTGAACCTCACAGCACGAGCACGACACTGCTGCCTGCTGTTTTGAACCTTTGGCAGCACGAGCATGACACTGCTGCCTGCTGCGTGAACAGTGCCCCAAGGACTGTGTTTTTACCATCCTTAGGGCACTGTTATTGGGCTGTGCAGAAACAGCCTTATATTTAAATTCTTCCCTTTTAAGGTTTAGGAAGGTATCTGTGCTTTTAAATATATAACATTTTGTTCCATAGTCATAAGTTGAATTCTATTCAAAGTTACATCTGTGTTAATGTTTTTATAGTACTATTACTTATATTCTGTGTTGAAGATATGAATAATATTCTGGTTATTAATCTGTCCCCAGACCTGGTCTCTGTCCAATTTGACAATTTTGAAGTACTCTGTGCATGGCTGTTCCAGAATGGTTATGATGGAGAAAAGTATCTTCCTTAAGTAGAACTATCTCACCATATGATCTCAGAAGATCAGAGATAGGATAAAAGCAATAAACAGATTATTTGAGGTGACATACAGCATAACTAATGACAAAAATATAGTAATGTTGAAGAATAGTTGACTTGTTTGTATAATGACCCAAATGGCCTTGCAAACACCTGTGCAGATAATGAAGACTGAATTAAAAATTAGGAATGTTCCTTTGATGACAACATGATGGACATCAAAGGAAGATTTCTGGTAAAATATCAGTCATGTTGATTCTACAAAAGAAAATAATCTAAAATACTGATAATTGGATAAGCAGAAAAGTTTGTCACATTTTCTAAGAGTCAGGTGGGGTGCCTTTGATAGATGAAATAAGTATAAAACTATAGAGTAGAACACAATTTTTTCCTTCAATAAACATTATGATGCCTTAGCCACAAGAATTCCTTTTTCTGTCTTTCGATCTCTTTTCTTCAGATGCAGTCTCTCATTTCTTCTTGGCAGCAGCTAATTTGGCTTTTAACTTTGGCTCTTTTCAGCCTTTTGGCTAAGATCAAATATAAAAGTATACTTTTGGCCTTTTTTTTTCATAGTTTCTGTCTCTCTCCTCATTTTTTCTTCCAAAGCTACTGGATCTCTCTACAGGTACAATGAATTTCTTGGAACATCGAATTGCACATAATATTTTATCTGGTGGTGTCCCTGGGTCAGGTGGAAAGGGGTCTTCAGCAACTCCATTCTTTTTAGGTGCACACTGACCCAATTTGGATTATAACCACAGCCCATGCAGCGAGGGGATTTAGACTTTGCCTCTTGGCCAATTTTCTGGGCTGAAATTGTCTGGAGAAACATTGTTTGCGCTATTGGGGGCAGCACATGTACTGATCAACTTCACATTGTTTCCACAAGAGTGCTATAGCATCCCCAATAGCATCCCCAATGTGCTATAGCATCCCCAATAGCATCCCCAATTCCATTTTTGAAGGAAAAGGTCTAAGCCCCTTATTTCTGCAAGCTGATCCAACTTGGATCAGTGAATGCCTGGATAGCACAGAACTGCACAGAATGTTTTGGTACCTAACTAAGAGTTGCTGGGTGGGACTTGGAGTCTCTTGGAATTATAACTGATCTCCAGCCACAGAGATCAGTCCAGTGGTGGGATTCAGCAGGTTCGCACCACTTCGGCAGAACCGGTTGTTAAAATGGTGCTTGTGTAACCCCCATGCCCAGAATGGGTTGAACCAGTAACGGGGTGGAGACTCAGAGCAGCAGAAAGGCTGCAGAGCTCTTTGGAGAAGACAAGGCTACCAGACTCGGACCTTGGTTGTATAAGCCCTTGACACCTTGTTAAGGTAAACTGCAATATTGTTGGGAACTACTGGGAAGGTAGTTTATTTTTGCTATGTTGTAAATGTTGGAGTTTATTGTTTCAGGGTTTCTTTTTGTGGTTGTAATGGGTGAGAGTTCTCCTGGAAACCTTCATCATGTTGCATCCTGTTCATCAAGCCCTTGGAGTCTTCAGGAGCCAACCCACTTGCAAAGAAGAATTGGACTTGGCAGTATCAGTAAATTGTAACTAGAAGGACTTGAAATGCAACCTGAACAGGACCTTGAATTGTAATGTTAAATGTTGATGTTTAATGTTATTTGTAACGAGAAGTAAACTGTTTTGTTTAAATTTGGTTCTTTGCAACTCCTTCCAAGTACTGCCCCACAGAACCCACAAGCTGAGGTTACACTTGCAAACAACCTGTTGTTATAATTATTTGAATCCCACCACTGGAACCGGTTGTTAAATTATTTGAATCTCACCATTGGATCAGTCCCCTGGTATCAGGGATGGTGCCTGGGGATTGAGGGCCGTTCCTGGCAGCTGTATGATGCAAAGAAGTGTTGAGACTAGTTAAATAAATGAAGCCACAGCCCTTAGTCATTCAAAGGGTTGCCAGAAATTGGAAGCAACTTGACAGTATGCAACACAAACACACATAGAATGAATACTGATACCCTTGATTACCTGTATTAATTGTGGAGTCAGTGTATTGCAGTGATTAAACTAGAACATGAGAGATTGGAGTTCAAATTCTTGTTGACCTACCATAGCAGCAATCAAGTAACATTGTAAAATAAAATATAGAGAAGTATAACATATATAGTATAACTCACTTGTAGGGTGAATCATTCTGTTCTGTAGATGAGATGGTCAAACACTCATCATGGCCATGAAATAAACGTAATACATGCCCTCCAAGAAGATATCCTAGAGTAGAAGAACAGTCACTACTTTTGTGAAACAAGTAACAATATCATCTGGCAAACTTGATGTAGTAGTTGCATAAATCTTATGGTAGGGGTTCCCACTGTGGCACCTGTGGGCACCATAGCAGTCACTGAACCCCTTTCATGGAGAGCATCAAGTATTTTTTACAGAGTGCATAAAGCCCAGTGGACCTTTTGCCTAAAAACTTTTGATTTGTCATTAGAAATCTGATTGTCTGTGCAGATTAAAAAACTATGGCCGTTTCCGCACGGCCTCCTTGCGCCCCCACGCCGCCAGGAGTGCGGGCGGCGCATGAAGCCCGCTCGGCGATGAACGTGGTTTAAGCCGAGGCCGGCAGGCGGGTAGATGTAGACGTAGGCTTTACTACCGCCCACTCATGGAATTGTCACTCTTCATTCATTAGTCGCCTGCGCTGGGCGTGCCGCAGCCCGCCACGCTGCCCTCCGACCCCTGGAGGTCAGAGGACAGTGTGGGCGGGGCTGCGACGCTCCAGCAGGCTTACCGAATTTATAACACCGTGGAGGGGCGGAGACGGGAGACAGCGTCTTCCCAGAGGCGCGGTTCGCACCGCGCCACCGGGAAGACGCTTCCTCCCCAACAACAACCCTTTAAAGGGTTGTTGTTTAGGGCGGCCTGAGGCCACCCTGGGGGGAGGGAAGCACATCCAAGTCGCCGCTGCTGCATTGCAGCAGCGGCGCCTGTGCGAACGGCGGCCTGGGGGCGGCGTTTTTACCGCCCCCAGGCCGTCGTTAATTGGCCGTGCGGAAACGGCCTATGTTTTGGAGGTGGAAGTTACAACAGCATAAGAATCTTCACTGCATGACTGAAGATAAGTTGTGTGAAAGAAAGAATTTACTTTTAATCAATACATTAATTTAAAAAGGCATTCTCTTAGGTTGAGCTTCTTGCCTGAAGGAGTAACTGAGGAATGACTGTTAGAGATATGTACAGGCTCACTTGCTGACCTTTTGTGGTTGCACCCACCACTTTGTGTCAGAATTCCAAAAGTGCCTACAGGCTCAAAATGGTTGGAGAATCACCAGGTTTCAAATATGCCTCAGCTGTGAATTCACAAAAAAAGCTTTAGAAAGTCATTCTGTCTCATTCTCAACTTCATCTGTACGATTACCTACTGCAAGAATATAATATAATTTATGTGGGCATACACTCTGTAATACAATACTGTTATTATTAATTGAACACGATGAAAACAACATGTTTTCAGTGACAGACAACTGATCTAGAAACCTCGTTTTTATTTAAAAATATGAGGAAGCGATAATTAGTGAGAGTTTTAAAATTGGGGAAATTTGAAAACAGCTCTGGCTGGGTCATGGGATTCATTCATATCTACTTGTGCTTCTCTCAATTTGGGCCAGAGAGTTCAATGAGGATCCAAACTTCATATATTTTTTCTGAGGCAAAATTTGGACATACTGAAAACTTAAAGGACTGTTTCTGCAGGATAAAAAATCTTTGGTGAAAGAGAAGTTCAGAACACGGTAGTATAGTTGACAGAGCGGATTGTTGAGATCATTCAAACATGTCCCCAGGGTTTTAACATGCTCTTCCACAAATTTTTCCCAAGCCATCCCTGTTTCACAAAATTAATCATTTGTATAATAATCAGTACTGCACAGTGGGAGAAAGTGATATGGGAAGGGTAAACAATTTGGCTGTTCTCTAGATTTACATGTTAATGGAAAGCAACTTTCCAATCAATTTAACATAGAGTTTACAACAAAAGAAAGCACTTTATTTCTCAGGAAAAAGAGGGAAAAATAATTCATGTGCACCTCAGTGTAAACTATTTTAAACTCCCCAGTTGAATAACTATCAAGCTAATATGTATATTTAAAGAGAAGCACTGCAAATGAAATAGCATTCTAGATATTATGCACCTACTTAGAATAATGCCATCAGAAAACTGTTCAAATAATTCTGGATTCAAGCCCAATACAACTGAAATCTGGATTCAAGCCCAATACAATTTGAAAATGTCCTGGCTCATCACAGTTCCTCACATCAGTTTCCCTGGCCCCTCCCTACAGAGATTTGAAGAATTCCTAGAACTTCATTTTATGTTGGTATTCAGATTGCAGAGCGAAGAAAAGGTATTTTAGGGACCTTCCGCACTTACTGTGTTGTACCGGTTTCTACTCAGGTTCAACTCAGTGTATCCGCACTACAACCGAGCTCGACGTTGTCTTGTCGCTGTTCCCCCCGCTCGGAACCGCGACATCCCTGTCGCAGTTATGAACTGCGACTCGCTGGTGGAACAAGGTCGATATCGCTTCGAAGCTTCGAAATGCGGACGCATCGAAACGACACCGCATCCATTCAACCAATCAGGAGCCGCTTCGTTCGCATGCGCAGAACGGGAGAGTCGTGATGGGTAGAGAGTGCGGCTTTTTTAATACAGTTTCCCTCACGTTTCGAAGCTACGATATCGAGATCGTTTCAAAGTGACGAGGAGAAATCACTGACTGGAAAAATTTTGGCGCCAAAGCTTCGTAGCTCCGACTACGCCAGAAGTAGTTCAGCGTGTCAATGCTACGTAGCTGCGACGTACGGAAACTGTAAAAAAAAAACAAAGAACGTTCCCGTTTCCCTCCGTAACACAAGCGCCAATCACGATTGAGGAGCGAAACAGGTACCCGCCCACTTAGCTCGGTTCCAGGGGGCCAAGGAAGTTGCTGTGCGGACAGCCAGGAATCGCCCCCCATTGAAGGGAACCGAGTCGACCTTCACTCCCTTTTGTAGTGCGGAAACACCCTATGTGAATAAACACAGTATCAAGAACCTTACACTTCTTTTGTAAATATGTTCTATCAGGAAGCTTTTCATTTGACCTGGATGATTCAGAGGGAGAGGTGAGATAGCAAGGTCTTGTTTATTATCCTCTCTGGAACCAACTACAATTGTCCAAAGAGCTGTTTCAGGGCTTTTCCACATTACCAGTTCAAGCACACACATAGTGCTATATTTTCAACCACAAAACAGCACATCTGTGGCTGTTTATTTTCAAGTATAAAAGTGTGCATCATGTCATGCCATAGTAGCTTACATTTATTTCCTATAATAAAAAAGGTAATGGTGGACTGCATGATCTGGAATGACTGGTGATTTATGTTAATCTCCATACAGTCCACAATTACAAAATTATTATGGTCTTGTTGTTAAGTCATGCTGCCTTCTGTAGAACTTTGCAGTGTTCCTCCCACCTTTTATTCTTCTCATCTGCTTTCATTCATTTATTTAAAAACTGTTATTTAACTTTTAGATATTGAACACTGGTTTATCCAGACTGCTGTACACAACTCAAACACCTCCAATTAGCATAGATACCCCTGTGCATAATTTGCATGTCATAGAGTCAGTGCATATCTTAGCATCTACAATTCCGTATTGTCGAAGGCTTTCACAGCCGGAATCACTTGGGTGCTGTGTGGTTTCCGGGCTGTATGGCCGTGTTCTGGCAGCATTCTCTCCTGACGTTTCGCCTGCATCTATGCCAGCCACAGATGCAGGCGAAACACCAGGAGAGAATGCTGCCAGAACACGGCCATACAGCCCAGAAACCACACAGCACCCAAATCTACAATTCTTTTTGTAACTTTCATTTTCCTAACTGCCGAGTTGTATCATTTTAAGGCTGCTTGTTTGTTGTCTGAATTATCAGCATTCCATTAAAATAACTACAACTATGAGTACAACTATGAGACCCATTAGGAAGGGTAACTTTGTAGGCTAGGGTATACCAACCAGCATGTCTTATGGTTAGAGTGTTGAAGTTATCAGGGAAATCCAGGGCCATTCCGCATGGGCGAAATACAGCAGCCCAGGGATGGCAAAAACGGCGTCCCTGGGCTGCTGTTCGCACAGGAGGCACTGCGCCATCCTGGCCGCCTGGGAGAGTCCACCCGGGAGCGGTGTCCTGGCCGCCTGGGAGTGATGCTTGTTGAGTGAGGTTGTTGCAAAGTGGCGTCTTCCCGTTGGCGCGGTGCAAACCTCACAGCTGGGAAGACGCCGTTTTTCCCATCGCCTCCACTGACCTTCATGTCCAGCATCGCTCTGGAGGGCTGTAGAGACCCACCCATGGTGCCTTCCAACCCCTGGAGGTCAGAGGGCAGCGTGGGCGGGTCCCTGCAGCCCTCCAGAGCGACACTGGACATGAAGGTCAGTGGAGGGGGTTGACCGAGAGGTGGCTTTGTGTGGAGCCGCCTCTCCAACTGGGGGGGAAGTGGGGGCCGCTCGCATGTTAGCGTGCGAATGGTCCCCAAGCCTCCACCGGCATAAATTATGCTGGTGGAGGCTCGTTTCCATGTGTGTGCGGAAAGGGCCCTAGATTCAAAACCCTATTCTCCTATGAAGCTCAGTGGGTGACTTGCCCAGTCACTATTTGTCAGCCTTCCACAGGGGAAAGTATGTATGTGAGTGCAGAGTTACCTGAAACAAGACACATCTGTTATAAAACTCAAATGATACAGCAACCTGATGAATTTGGACTGGAATTTGGACTGAATTTGGTGACACAGCACCTTGATTTGTGACACAGCAAACCTTACACAGTTACCAAATGAAGGGAACAGACAAAATATCAGGCAGAGAATGATGTTGAAATCCTTTGAAAACTAATATTCCATTTAGGATTTGAAGAATAAAGATATGATTTGCTTTTTAAAATTATTACATAAAGGTAAAACTGCAGTTTTAGATAGTATCAAGGCATAAATCAACAAACCTTCCTCAATGCTGCTTCCTGAACGTGTGGGGTGCACATTCCATAGTGTTTGCATAAAAGAAGCATCCACTTGTATGTTTCCATATGATACAGAGAGATGCTGAAAAAGAAATGCAACAGTAAAACATGTAAATGAAGTAATAAAATGATAATGGCTGTATAAAAGGATAGATTAGGGTGGCCAGCCTCCAGGAGGTGTCTGGAACTCTCACAGACATATGATCTCCAGACTATACAGGTCAGTTACCCTGCAGAAAATGGCTGCTTTAAAGGTAAGACTTTATTACTTTATATCCACTGAGGTCCCTCCCCTCCCCAAACACTGTCCTCTCCAGGCCCCACCCCCAAAGCTCCAGGAATTTCCCATTCTGGAGTCAGTAACCCCACTTCACAAATGAATGTATGCCACAATAAATAGATGGGTGTAATTTATCTATTCATTTTTATCTTGTTTTTCTGTAAGGAGCTCATGGTTTGTAAACAGAACCAGTGAAACAATGCTAAGAAGAAACAATTGTCCTGTTCAGACTAATCCAGGGGAGATTTGCATCTCTTTGACTTCAGCATGAAATAAATGGGCCTTTTCCTTTCTAAAATTATTTTGCGACATCCTTTACCTATTTCTTCTATCAATCAAAATCATATTTCAGGTTACACCCAATGAACACTCCATTTTTCCAGAACACTGGTTCAACTTAATGAAGGTACAGAATAGACATTTTGCTGATTTTTTTTTATTTTAGGGAAAGACACTAAGACAGGATTGCCAAGCTTCCGGCTGCGGCAGGAGACATTGCACCAGTACACCTCTCTTTCTACCATCACTCAGAGTAGCTGCAGGAGAAAGAAGAAATGTAAATCACAATTGAACTAACAGTATGATGTCAGTTCCGGGGAAAACATGGAAGCGATGTCTGTCCTCTCTAGGAATAAATGGAAACTCTATGGTTTCATCATACAGTTAATTTGATTCCTAGAGAGGCTTGATGTCACTTCCATGTTTTCCTGGGAAGTGATGTCACACTGCCACCAGTGGTGCCCTGCATGTCTCCACTATTTTGAGATTCCTGCTGGTTGCTAGGCAATCATAATCTAGTTCTATCACAGTTCTATCAAAAGGAAAAGCGTCTATATAAGAAACATGCAGTTTACAATTTGGAAATTGTGAAAGTGGGGATAAAAACTGAAAACAAGAAGACTGTAGGTGAGGACCCATACCAAAGAGTCATGAAGATTCATAAGCCCTTACCAGGTATCTTTCAGAAGACACATTAACCAAGATAAGATCATCCCCAATACGGACCTTTTCTCCTTCCGACCTTTGTTTAGAGGCGGGATGTATGGTCCACCAGCAAGCTTCACCTACAGTGCACAGAGGTGCTAATATTATCTACTGATTATATTATCCACTGATAATACTTCTGCTTTTCAGCTAACATTGAGTCTATGCAGTAGGCACAAATTACATTAAATACACATATTATGTGAGAAGGAGATTCTCAGCTAACATAGATGGATCCAGGTACAAGAAAAGCTGTTTTCTGATGATCTTCTGATGATGTCACTTGCTCTCCAGTGGGGTTTACACTGGTGTACATGGTTCTCTTCCCCTACATTTTATTCTCCCAACAACCCTGTGAAGTTGTGTGCCAAGCTCAAGGTCACCCAGAAGGCTCCATGACAGAATGGGGATCCGTGGGTCTTCCAGATCCTAATGACTCACCCTAACCACTATATTACACTAGCTCTAGCTGATGCTGTACTAATACTAATTTTTCTGATTATTTCATATGGAAACTCAGAAGATATCTGCAAAGCATATAACATAGAATTTCATTTTACATGTAGACAGCATTCAGTTTCCTTCATGGGCACTTTTTATCATCACAATGTGTGTCTAAAAATTTCACTAGTCTTATTGAAGCTGCTATACTTTCCTTTAAAATCCTCCTCATGTTTTATCTTACCAAGGTTTGCCAAATTTGCTCCAAATATTGCATTAAGCAAAACTAAACAGATATGAACTTCTGTGCTTCCCATTTTAAATCGCATGACTTGCCACTGAATATTAGGACCAGTGAAAATTTACCTTAGTTTTCAGTCACTATTGCTATTTCATGCTTTTATATGACCACCGTTATCCATTTGGGTAACTATACTTGTTGCTGAAATTCCAGTCATTTCCACCCACTGAAATTCTAACAAATCCCAGAAAAGTATCTTTCTACATAAATATATATATATAACAAAACTGGAAATGTTGCATCTCTACAACCCTGCCTAAGGGACCTAGAAAACCTATCTGACCCTAGCAGCAGTCAAAGCACTCTTTTCCTCCTCTGCTTCTTCCTCTCCCATCTCCCTTTGAAGGTTCTGGGGGCCCTGATTGGCTGTTGCTTGTGTTCTCTGCCAGACCATGATACAACATGGATCTAAAGATATGAAAAAGGACAGACTTGGCTCTGTCACAGCACTGCATAGCTGAGTTAAGGTGGGAAGGGTCATGCTTTTCTGAGCATACATACCTGCTGCATTTTCTTGTAGCCCCACATCAAATGCAAGTTTATCTGTCTGAGACCTTGATGTAGTCAAACATGTCAAATACTGAAAAACATCAATTGAAATCAACTAATTATGTTCTATACAATCTTGTGCCCCAAGTCTACTGGAACCTAAGCTCTTTCTATATTACTTGGTACATATGGAATAGATACCTACAATGAAATAAAAAGGAAAGCCCCTGCAGATATCAAATTCAAGAACAGGACTTTATTAAAGTTCCATTAAAGCAATCATCAGATTAGGATGACTGGCCTCAAAGATAGTCTATATTTTACATGCCATTATTCAGGAATCATAGAGCATTATGGCTGAAGGTTTTTTTACATCAACAGATGGATTTAGTATCAAAGGTAGACTTTTATAGAACAGTTTTCTCTATAAATGTTTCATGTCCATGTTTTAAAAATAAACCTCAATTACAGGTTTTCACAAGTGAATGACGCCTGTGCATACTGTTGAGAAATGGTTGCTGTGCAACAGAGGACTCATATGGTGACTGTCTAGTGGGTCACTCCTGTTCTGTTTCCAAAGGATACGCAAAAGGACACTGCTTTTCAAAACACTGCAATTTTTCATAGAAGAGATCGACAAATTTATTGATGCTTTTGTTATTCTTCCCCTTTCTGTTTATTACTACTACTTATTAATAGGAGGTTTTATCTTTGGAACATTTCTTATTTATAAATAAATACTCCAGACAATTACAATACTATTTGCTATCTCATACACAAATTTACACACAGTAAGGACTTGTGGGAGGCATCTCATTTCTCTTTCACCCACTATTTCCTTTTTCACTTTCCTGAAAGATATTCCATGGTATTACACCCTTCTGCAGTCCCTCCTCTCCTCAAATGCCATAGACCTCAAAGCTCCACTCCTCAAATCTCTAGGAATTTCCCAATCTGGAGATGGCAACCCTACAGAGGTGTCTCTATGGGTGTCAAAGGGGATCATTTGACCCAAGCACCATGCATTTAGGTCACGTGGGGAGGGTGCATTTTGTGGTGGTGCACCACTACAACCCTGTTTCCTTCCCAACCAACAGACAACCTTCCTTTATCTGCCCCTTCACCGTAAGCTTACTCCCTAGCAGGTTATATCTAGAAAAACTGTGTCCTAGTTATGTGGTGCTGGCCACTAGGCCAGGTTCACTTACATGGTAGAGAACCTTCATGGAATTATGGGGAGCACCTCACTTTCCCCTGCATCCTATTCCCCTGCTATTTCCTCTTTTTTTCCCCTGGAAACCCCCCCATCCCACATACTCTGACCTTTCCCTGCCCCATTCTCTCCTTCTGAGCCATTCACCCAACTTTTATCTATGGTACATCTTCAGCTATATTTATTCTTTCTTTCATTTATACTCCAACTTTCCCCATAGCAGGGACCAAAGCAGCTTACAACATTCTCCTCGTTTTTAAAAAACCTGCGAGCTGAAATTATGTGACTGGTCTGAAACCACCCAATTAACTTCTGCAGTCAGACAAGGATTTGAAGCTGAGCCTCTCAGACCCTACTCTGAAAAGCTGTAACAGCTATACCACACTGGCTATTATAGAATGGTTGCTGCTGAACAGTAGCAAGCAGGCCAGGGTAGCTTAGTCATGCAAGTTGGGTGGAATCACCCAGAGGTTGTTGACAGGACTAGTATTACCAGCCTCCAGGTAGGACCTGAAGATCTCCCAGAATCACAACTGAACTCCAGAAAAGAGAAATCTATACCTTGGAGGAAACAGATGCTCTGGAGGGTGGATGTATGGCTTTATATCCAGCTGAGACCTCTCCCCTCCCCAAACTCTGCCCTCCTCAGATGGCACCACAAAATGTCCAGGAATCTCCCAACCTGGAGCTGGTAACCCTAGCCAAGTCAGCCCCCCAAAACCAAAACAGACCTGGAAAGGGTTCTGCCCCTCCCCCTCCTTTTTACTGACAAAACCAAACCTGAAATCTGAAATTTGTGGTTGCCTAGGAACAGCCACCAAGAGACTCCAATGCTTAAAGCTAAATACACTTCATGTATAATTTTGGGAGATTTTACACACATGCTCAATGTTTTGGGTTTTTTTTAAGATTTCAGATTTTTCTGCAACCCTAGGGTGTAGTTCAGGTTTGTAGAAAGATGTGTCTTGCCTGTTTACTGTTCCAGGCTCCAGATTTAAGTATCCTCATATTTGGCTGACTTTGCTATTAGAATGTAAGATAAAATCTAGTTTCAATTGACCATGACCACAAGACAGTTTAAAGCAGTGTAAAGTGAAAGGATGTGGGAGACCCTGGTTATGCAACACGACTGAGATGTGGAAGGTTAATGCAAAACAGCAGAGTGGAGATGGGCCCACTTAATCTTGGATGATCCCTGTCGTTCATTTGCTACTCCAGGAGGTGGCATGAATGCACTCTGCAGAAGAAAGGTTAGAATATGGAAAACAAGATGTGGAGCTTCTTGTTGGAATCTCCCAATTCCAACATCAAGCTTCCTTTCTTAGAGGGAGATGTCTTTGACAGAGATGGTTGGTGGAGAATTAGGGAGGGGGGCTTCAAACAAGGACACTGAAGTGGAGAAAGTAATTTCCTATTTCGGGAGTGGGGAGGAGAGGGAGAGAGAGACTTGGGAGCACAGCAATCTAGAGTCTGCACTTGTTATCCCATTCCTCTTCCTCTGCTCACCTACTAATACAACATACAAGTACCTGTCTCCATCCTTCCATCCCCAGAATGACAGGCAGGCACTTGATTAGGGAACAACTTACCATTCCACTGAAGGAATGACGCAGTAGAATAGCATGGCCATACAGCAGTGTTCTATGACCACCTCCTCGGGCTGCCTGAAGAATATTAGAAGGAAAACTGAGTAAACAAGTGGAATAAAAACTATGAGACTTAATTACCTTAATAGTAAGAAATAACATACATTTTTCAGTGAAGCTACTGGATTAGCCTGGGATTTTTAGTGGAATATAAATTTATTATTATTTATTTATTTAATTTAATAGACCGCCCTACCCCCCGAAGGGCTCATTTAGAATGATGCCAGAATTTATACCAATATTTACATATTTTTGTGAGAAATAACAAACGCTTACAGATGAACATCAATGCTCTGACCTTGCCCCACCCAATTAAGCCAAAATAATTCAAATGGAAATTGATTAGAAAGTTGGTGCACATGCTCAGACAAAGCATGCTGTACTCAGAGAATACACTATCCTGAGAGAATATACCTTCAAAATTCTAGTAAAGGATTGTACAACTGCATATTATTCTCCCCCTTTTAAAACCCTGCCTATGGAAAGTTAGCAATCCTAGAAGATTTGAATGTTCAGGCACATTTCAAACATGGTGCCAGTTTTCTCAAAAAGTATACAACATATTCTTACTGTGTACAGTAAATGTAATCCACTATTGACTGATACATCAGTAATAGTCAGCACTAATGGCAAAAATCAAGCAAGGAGAGTCACAATATGGAATACTCTATGCAGAATCAGTAGCTTTACAGAACCTGATAGGGCTACTTGTATCACTTATAGCATAATCCTGTGCAGTTGCTATCCTGCACTTCTGACATTCCACAAGCAATGTAACACGGAATTGATCAGGAAGGCATTTTTATAAAGGTACTGATCAGGAGGGCATTTTTATAAAAGTAACCAGGCTACAGAATAATGGTGTGGTTCATAAAGGCACTTCTATGAAGGGAAAAGTACTGTATCTATACCACTGTAGTATGTATGTGTTATCTTTTTATTACATTAATCGTTGTGCTCTTACTGCATGTTTTCTACTTCTGCAATTCCATTTTCTGCATTGTTCAACACATCATGCGTTGTTTCTTATTATTTTTGTAGTCCTAGGCCTATTGCATTGCTTGTTAGATGTCTCATGTTATCTGATTGGATTGTTTTCCACTTGGGACTGAGTAAGAAAGGTATGCTATGAATAAATATATAAATTAGTAAATCTTGGCCCACTGATTTCAGAGCGTTTAGCCTGGGAAAACTCTGCATAGGATTGCACTGTAAATCTTTTCTATGGTGGGAGATGGGGTACTATGATCTCCAGTGGTGGCATTGCAGCAGAGTAGATGTCAAGGCAACCATTCCTTCTATCTGCAATCTGCCACAATGGTGCAGACAGTAAAGTTTCATGTCTCTTTCCCAGAAGCTGCAGTCTGAGACACTCAGTGATCTATAAAGAACAGAGCAGATTTTGGGAACCCCACTCCTCCCCTCCTCTCTCCTCTCAACTGTTGCCTCTGAACCAGTTTCAGATTATATTTGGGAGGGCTGAGGGTTAAAATAGTTGCTGCAGTGATATCTGCCAAACTTAACAGTATGAAACTACTTCTTACCTTTCTTATAAACTTTCCAGAAGCATTAAAAAAATTAAAGAAATTATGAGCATGATTCTAAATTATCATTATAGAAGGCTGATGTAATAATGAAGAACACTGGCATTTCATAATGCTTTCATATCTCTATTTATGTTATATTGTATGTTTTATTTTCAATTTTCCATCATTGATTAGTGTTAGTTTTATGAAAAAAGAGTTTGAAAAAATAAACAAACTGTACAGTGCAATGCAGCAGCTGTTACATTTTCACAGAAGAATTTATCATCATGAAAACCAGATAAAAGTACACAGCCAGTAAGAACATTGCATGCAGATAAGTCTCAAGAACTCAGAGCTTTTGGGGAAAGCTTTTAGAAAGTTGATGGGCAACAATTTCTATGTCTGAAGTACTAATTTACACCCTGTTTTTCGCCTGATACTCAAGGCATAGTCAAGAAGCTATTTCACTCTTTAAACTGGAAACATAAATATCCATGAAAATTCCTTTCTTTCGTGTTTTGGGATCAGAGCTGATGTAAAAATTAGAATGTTTGACGAATTCTATTACTGAATGCCTACTGAAATGATTGCACAAAAACAGATCGCACAGAAATGACTGACACAAAAATAGCTTCATGGAGTACACCAAGGTTTTCATATTCACAAAATATTTCATTGCTACATGCTCAATTCACAACTGAAACAATTGCTGAGAGGCATTGCAAGTAGACAGTGGAATACACTGTCTCAAAGTGTGGTGGCATCTCCTTCTTTGTAGGTTTTTAAACAGAGGCTGGATGGCCATCTATCAAGGGTGCTTTAACTGTACATTCCTGCATGGCAGGGGGTTAGATTCTATTCTAGAATCATAGAATTGGAAGAGACCAGCAGGGCCATCAAGTCCAACCTCCTTCCATGCAGGAATACACAATCAATACACAATCTAAGTCAATCGGCATCTGTTTACAGAACAGTATTTCAAACTGCTGTATTTAGAACATTTTAATGCCGCCTCTTCAGGATCCTACTCAAGGCAGCTTACAAAGCAAGAAATAATTTAAAAAATATTAAAGGATATTAATTAAAATCCAGCATTTTAAAAAAATCCCCAGCCCACTATAAAAATATAGATCATAAAAACAAAACCACAGACAGATTACAACAATAGTGTACAGGCTTAAATAGTGTTTAAAAATCAAGCCTGGATGAACAGAAACATTTGGGCTTGGAGCCTAAACGAAATCAATGTAGGTGCCAGGCAAGCCTCAAGAGAAACTGTATTCCACAAGTGAGGTGCCGCTACTGAGAAAGTCCTATCTCTGCCACCTGTTTCATCTATTAAGGCAAGGGCACAAAGAGCAGGGCTTCTGAGGTAATCTTAACTGGTGAGCTGATACCCTGACTCTAACCCATTCAGTGTTTTAAGGGTAAGAACCAGCATTTCAAATTGTGCCTGGAAACAAATGGGCAGCCAGTGCAGAACTTTCTGCATGGGGGTTTAATGAACCTTATATCTTCCTCCTGACAATTGCCTGGTTGCAGCCTTTTTGACAAACAGAAGTTTCTGGACCATTTTCAAAGACAGTGCATTATTGCAATCTAACCTGGATGAATCAGAACATGGATTACTGTGGCCAGATCAAAGTTTTTGAGGAATGGATGAAGCTGGTGTATTTGCTGAAGCTGATAAAAAGCCCTTTATGTCACAGAGACACAGCTGTAGACTAGGATCCAGAAGTACTCCCAAGCTATGAACCTGTTCTTTCAGGGGAAGTGAAATCCCCTCCAGGACAGACTGATTCCTCAGTCCTTGAGAATCTTTGTCATTGACCAGCAGCATTTCAGTCTTGTCTGCACTGATCATAAGTGTATTGGCCCTCATATATCCCATTACTGTCTCCCAGCTCCTGTCCAGCATTTTCCCAGACCCACCTGAAAAAGGAAGAGCAAAGCTGGCTGTTATCCACATATTGTCAGCACCTTATTCCCAGTCCCCTGATGATCCCTCCCACAGGTTTCATGTAGATATTAAACACAATGGAAGACAAGATAGAACTCTGATGAACCCCACAGAACAAATGTCATGAGGTCAACCAGCAGTTCCTCAGCACCATCTTCTGAAATCAGCCAGTCAAGTAAGAGAAGTACCACCAAAGCACAGTAGTTCCTACTCCCAACTCAATCAGCCTTTCCAAAAGAATAACATAAACACTGCAGAGAGGTCCAGCAAATCATCATGGACACACTCCTCTGTGTCTTTCCAAACAAAAATCATATATCATGGTGACCAAGGTTGTTTCCATTCCAATCCATGCCTAAATCCAAATTGAAATTTGTCTAGATAATTTATCTCCTCCAAGAATGCCTGAAGCTGCATGCAGAGGCATAGCAAGGTGGGAAAGCGCCCGGTACCCTGGTGTGTCCTCCACCCCCATCCTGCCCTGGAATGCCCCTGTCCCACTCTGGAACACCACGCCCTCGGAACGCTGCCAATGCCCTTGCTACACCCCCACAGGTGCGCATGCCCAATACATTGCGCACCCCCCTCTGCTGCTCCCTTGGAGCTACGCCTCTGGCTGCATGGCCACCACCACCGCCCAGTAATGGAATGTTGATGAGTCAGAGGGATCCAGGAATACATTCTTCAAGAGAAGTAGTACAACTATCTCTTTTAAGTAAGTTGGAACTACTAGAGGCGGAGCTGCAATGGAGACATTTGGGGCAGCTCGCCCCAGGTGCCGCCATTGCAGTCATGTTGAGGGCATGGGTGTGAGCATGTTGGGGACAGAGTCAGGTGGAGCGGGGGGGGGAGCAGGAGAGGGTGCACAGGTATTTATTATTTATTTATTTATTTTTATTTATTTATTTATTTTATTAGATTTTTATACCGCCCCATCCCCGGAGGGCTCTGGGCGGTGTTTATTATTTGGGTTTATAAACCGCCCTCCCCCAAAGGGCTCAGGGCGGTGTACAACATGGATAGAGCACAATAACATTTTAAATACGATAAATATAAGTTAATTTCATGTAGTTCATGTCCTGGGCGCAGTTTGGGTTGTGAGGAGGTTGGTGGGGAATGGGGAATTGGGTGTCAAGGCTGACAGGAGAGTGGCAGGACTGGCTTGGGGTGGGGATTGAGAGAGGAGAGGAGAGCAAAACGGCTGTTGCATGGCTGGTGGAGAGGGTGATGAGGTGGGTGCCAGGACTGGGAGGAGAGTGCGGGCTGTGTTGGTGTGCTGCCTGGGAGATGGTGGGGTGAAGCAGGAGGGCTTTTGTGGAGGTGGTTTGGGAAAGGATGGCTTTTGTCTGGAAGAGGGTGAGGTGGGGAGAGGGAAGTGGGAAGCAGGAGGGCTTTTGCCAGGCAGGCATGGAGGGCAATCTGCCAACATGGAGGGCTGCATGCCTGGGGGAAGGCAGGAGAAGTGGGAGGGCTTTTGGTGGTCCAGAACAGAAAGCAATCTACTGCCACTGCATTGGCGACCATGTCTGGCTTACTTGTGGGTTGGGGTGAAGGTGGGCCAGCTCACTCCTGGGTGGGTAGGGAAGGCAGGAGAAGGAGGGCTTTTGGCGACCCAGCATGGAGTGCAGCCTGCTGCAATTGTGCTGGGAGTGACTGGGTGACTTGGGGCTGGGGAAATCAGACCAGCTTGAGTCTGGGTGGAAGGGAAGGTGGGAGAAGCGGCAGGGCTTTTGGCGGCCCAGCCGGGGGCAGCCTGTCACCATTGCAACACTGGTGGCTGGGGCCAGCTGACTTGTGGGTCAGGGGGAAAGGCGGGCCAGCTTGTGTCTAAATGGAAGGAAGGCAGGAGAAGTGGGAGAGCTTTTGCCAGCCTGGCATGGAGGGCAGCCTGCTACCATTATGCCAGTGACTGCTGCAGCTGGCTTTCTTGTAGATTGAGGCAGAAGGCAGGAGAGGGTTTGGCAAAATGAACTGTCATTCAATGGGCGAGCAGTCAGTCCTGCTTGTCCACTGGCTGAGGGTCCTTTATCGTGACAATTTACATGTTGCTGAGTTATATAGGTTAAGATTTCCCATTATATGACAGTATCTGATGTAAACAAAACTAAGTTATTCCAGAGATTTTGGGGTCAGATAAGGATTGCATCTGTTTTCTTTTGGTGAATGTGCACCCAGTGATTATAGATAGGGTTGCCTCTTTTAGGAGCAGCAGTTGTGTAATGATTACTTTTAGGAGCAGCAGTGGTGTAGTGGTTAAGAGCAGGTACATTCTAATCCGGAGGAACCAGGTTTGATTACCCGCTCTGCTGCCTGAGCTGTGGAGGCTTATCAGGGGACTGCACTCCCACACACACCAGCTGGGTGACCTTGGCCTAGTCACAGCTTTTCGGAGCTCTCTCTGCCCCACCCACCTCACAGGGTGTTTGTTGTAAGGGTGGAAGGGCAAGGAGATTGTAAGCCCCTTTGAGTCTCCTACAGGAGAGAAAGGTGGGATATAAATCCAAACTCTTCTTCTTCTTCTATTTATTTATTTGTCAATAATATGAATGAAAAGGCTTGTGCATGCCAACTCTCAAAAATAGGCCTGTCAGTTGTGTTTTGTCTATGGAACTGATTATTGTGTTTTATCTGTGAATATTTTATCTTACTGTATCTCTGTTATTAATATGGTTGTATGTTATATTGTTAAGGCCTGCGTCTATAACAATAAATATTTTCATGCATACAAGTAGACCACTCATACTATTGTCATAAGCAGAGTTGTACCATTCTAGGCTCATTGACTTTGATTGTTGTGTGCAATTCTAAATAGGACTGTATTTCAGACACACAGCTTAAACTTCACACAACAGGTGAGCAAAAACAGCTTTCTGTAAATGCATGAATACATGCCCTCTACAAGCAACATATTGTTCTGCCTACAGTAACTATTCCATGGCATTCTGTCTTTGAATCAGGCAGAGATACTAAAAACGTGTGAGAGGTATACCCTGCTATTGCTAGGCAACCACAAGCATTTCTACTCTCTTGGCTCCAGAATTTACAAATCTGACAAGTACTAAAATGCAGTAGGGTTGAAGGTCTCTGACAGTCAGCCGTACAGCAATCAAAAAGGAAAAAATGATCGTAAGAATATCTTTATGGAAAATGTTAAGAACCATGTGCAAAAGATGTTTTTCCATCTACTTTTTACATTCATGATATCACATGTAAAAAGATGATAAAAGGAGTGTAAAAAGTGAATGCAAAAGTGAGCACTTACAGGAAGGGGCAATTCTTTTAATAACCTCAGCTGAAACCATACATTGCAGGCCTGCAGCTGAAAACACAGCCCCTTTGCCTCTCCACATAATATCTAGGAATATTATACACATAATTCCAGTTTTCTTTGCCCCATAACAGATAGCCAGTGCAGTGGAGCAAAGACAGGAAAACTGGCAGTGCAGTATGGTGACACAGGACTACAATTTGTGTGCCAGTCTTGCATTGTACCATCTTCCTGCTTGAGTGATTGTTTCGGCGATGCACAACTTCATCCTTCATAGTGACATCAGCCACGCTAGCTGACGATACTTTTTTCATTTTGCACGCTGCTCAGTATCCATAATTTCACTCAGCAAAAGTGGCTGTTTATTTGCTTTCAGTTGATAAAACAATTACATATTAAGAAGTATGATGCACATATCAGGGAACAATCTGTCTTGCTTTTAAATGTTTATTTAACATGAGTTGTTTCCCCCCCACCTCACGCCACCCAGATATTGGCATTCAGTAGCTAGAACAGCCCACCATTGGTCATAATTTCTGCTTGAGAATATTCTAGTTTTGTTAGTTACACATTAAACTGCTAAAAAAAAATTTCTAGCTTTGTTCATTATGATGGAATACCCTCCCACTGATATTCATGCATCCAATTAGTAAGATCTCATGTAGGATTCTCAACAATTTTTCATCTTAATTGCCTATTTATAATTCATAATATAGTTGTTAGAATCTAGACAATCATAACTCACCTGAGCTGAAAGCAGGAATTAACAAGACATCTTTGCACAAATTCTGCGTGCAAACCACTGGAAATCATTTAGTACTGAATGGCTGACAGTCTGCTGTGAGCCATATCCTCAGCTCAAATCACTCCTCTGCAACAAACTCAAACATATGACTTTAGGCAAGTCGCTATTCTTTTAATCTCAGCCTGCACCTTTTCCAATTTGAGTATAACACTATTGGTCAGTTTTACTTGGTGAGTAGGAGGTTAATTGAAACAATGCACACAAAACCTGAAAATATTTGGGCAATGCAATCCAGATTGGGGGTATGGCAAGCCACTGCAGCCAGGGACAGGGTGGTGAAGGAAGTGCTATGCTGCCTCCAAGGGGCCTTCAAGCAGTGCAGGGAGGAGAGAAAATGAAAAATTCTCCTGCAACTCAAATTGCCCCATTGGGGAAACAGGCTTACATCACACTTTGAAGTGGTGTAAGTCTGCAACCATGAAGGGAGGTGTTCCTGAGCTAAAGACGACTGCACCCCCCAGAACTTCCCACCCCGCCCCTCTGTGAGCAGGAATATGCTCTCTGATTGCACCCACTTCTTGCTCCCTGCACTGCCATAGGTGCCCCTTACACCAGGGAGGAACATGTTGAGGCAGGCCTTTGCTGCACCCAGAAGCTGATTCCCCCCCCCCCCCCATATCTGGATTGGGCTGCAAATGTACTATGTGCTAAGTATTATCCTAAAATTATCCAGAGATGATAATATGATAATGAAAAAAAATATGCATAGAGCTGCAGCATCCAGCTAAACTAATCTGTAACCTATATAACATTCCATGAGAATTACAAAGGAATTAGTAGCCAACACATTTATCTAAGATAAATGGCCACACAGTCCGGAAAACCCACCACAACCAGTTTATCCAAGATATTTTCCCCCTTGGGCTTCTAGTCTGTCTCAAGTTGTGGATCTCTCATATCTCAAAGGCAACAAAAACTGAACTCTACCCTGAAATACTGCTCTGAAATTCAACAGTTGAAATCCTAATCATGCTTACTGGGCAAAAAGTCTTATTGAACTTATTTTTGAGCAACAGCTCACCAAAGCATATGTGAACAACAACTCACCAAAGTGGAACTACTGAACCTGTTTGCATTGCTGAAATTGTCCCAAGAAAAGTCTTTGAGCATGTGCAAAGGGACAGTCCCTTAGTGGACATATCATAGCCCCTTTCAGTGCATCTAAGGCTACAGATAAAATTTTCCAAAAAAAAGATTGTAACATTCTAGCTTTAGAATTTAAGTGCTTTTCATTGAAATCTATTTTATTTTCTTCCTTGCTGTACTAGCTGAAATAGATGCATCCTTTTGCCATATAACAGTAGTCAGCACTGCTAGAAGCTACCCTGAATTCAAAACAACAGCAGCTTAAACAGAAAATTAAAATTTTAAATTAAAATAGCCTGCTGCAATCTGCACTGACAGCAATTTGTGGGACTCTTTGGAGGCGAATGGTGGAATTCTGTTCTGTTTTATGATAATCTACCTCCTTGGAGAGTTAGATTTTTAAGTAACCACTAATTTCCCAGTGGATGGGGAAGATAATTTTAACACAGTATGAAAACTTCACATTATACAGAAACTGGAGGCTGCTTGCTCTGCTGACCCACTGATATTTTTAAAATACATACAAGGTGTACTGAAAGAAATATCAGCAAATGTAAACTGCTATTTTTCATGCAGGGGAATAATAATAAAATTACAATGTAATCAGAGAACCTGTCCTGTGTTGTGGCAAAATTCTTCGTATGAATCACCCCAGTAGAGTAAATTATAACAATCAGATTATACTGTGTCTGAACTACCAGGAGTCACAAACTAGAGCTGCTTCTTTAATGAAGCTGACTTAATTCATTTCTTTCCTCTAAAGTAGTAGAATCAGGCCTACTAAAGCATATCCACATTCCCAAAAAGGATAGTGGTGGTAGTAGCCTAGAATATACATTCAATACCATCAGCTTCTTATTGCTGAGTGGGGCAGTTTGCCCGGGAACAGATAGAGTTATTTATTGTTTCTAATTATTGGACCTGTCAATTGACCAGAAATTTGTACTCTAGGTAAAAGGCACATTATACCTGCTAAGAAGCACTCAAGGGGCCAGAGTTCTTGATGGGGTTGGCACTTTCCCCATCTCAAAAGGCAACCTGCCACTGATACTCCCCGTCCTCTGCATTGCTCAGTGGAGTTGCAGGAGAAAATTTGTGGGTATGTATGTGTGTGTCTGCATGTGAAATGGCACCAAAACATCATTTCCAGTTTTGAAATATGCCATGACATTACAATGCATTAAGAATTTTCAAATCTCTATGGTAGAAACATGAGTTTCTGTCCAAAACCAGAAGTGAAATCCTAGTAACCACCCCCACTCCCTAACATGTTCCTAGCCCAGTGAAGGGCTTGAAACTCTGGATTTTGAATGTATAAATGTTTGAAGCAGTTCCAATGGGGTTGCCACATTCTTAGTTCTGTGTTATGGCACCAAATAAAGAAAAAGTCAGACATGACCTAACTAAAAACTTCTTCCTTACTACTGTAACTTTTTCATCCTCTGTTTCTATTCTGTTAGGCAGGCAAGACCTAACTAAAAACTTCATTTGTTTTTTCATCCTTTGTTCCTAGTCCGTAGTCACACAGTTGTGTTGAGGAACTCAAATAGCACTAAGAGAAAAGTATTACGTGGAATATGGATATTTGGCAAAATCACACATATTGGTTTATTTTGTATAAAATGGCACATTTTCTACTAAGGATGGAAAGGAGCTAACTAGGCCAGACAATTAAATCCTGCTCCTCTACCTCTAGAAAATTACATAACTCCTCACCTTTGGCTTCTACAATTGACTGGTCCTTTTCAAGACTACCCTCATAGCATGAAAGGCGAAGCGTTATTTACAAGCCAAAACAAATAAGAAATGTGGCATCAACAGAATATACAAAACCATCATACTTTAATGTGTATGTATATGTCTTTGTAATATTATTTGATATTACAGTAAATTGAATCAGTCCAGCAAAATCAGTCACAAAGGGTTATATTTTCTCCATAGACAAAGCCAAATCTTCAATTTACTCTTAAAGTTTCAGTCAGCAAGCTATAAAAGCTCCACGGTGTTTGCCAAAAAAGTCAACAATCTTTTTTAAAAAAAATGCAAACACCAATTACAGTAAAGGATGAGACAAAGTTAATCACAGACCAATATTTAATGGCTGATCATTGCTTCTGAGGTTTATGGTCTCAACAAAAACCATACGAAACAAATGGAATACAGAATGAAACTGCTGAAAACATGGACAAATTAAAGATCTGCTGTATCATCATGAAAAATTAAATGAGTTTCATGTAATGGCTGTGGATTTTGTTAGGTCTCAAAACCTTAATCCAATAAACAGATTCTGAAATGATAATCAACAGCATTTATTGATGAGGTATTCAAGCACCATACTTGGTAAAGCCAAGTGTGACAAAGCTGGCATCTTAGGTCCCATATATTTCCCATGGATCCCACCTCCCAACTTCCCAAAGGCAGCATCTGGAACCAAGACTGCCCCAAGATCAGCAACAGATACCAGAGGAGCCACCTGGTCTCCTGCCCACAACAAGACAACAGTTGTAACTGTTCTCACGAGACAGGCGAGGCAGGGGAGGCCTACTTCACCACAATGTATGCAAAGCTATAAAGTGCAGGTCAAGGAAACAATGCATAGATGGCACTGGTTATACATACAACAGAACTGGTTACATATATCAAAAGATGCATTGAATTGTTACATATAAAGGCATTGAATTGTTACATATAGCTGGTTACATGATTCTTAGACTGCACCCCTTCCATTCAGATTTCAGATAAGCATCCTTCCAACAGATTTGATGAGTGAATGAAGAGCATGCCCATTCAGAAAGATCTGTAGGCTAACAAAGTGAAAACAAAACAGCAAATGGAAATTTAGAGCTTTTCCGCATTCTGTTTTTCCTCATCTCTGAGTTACTGCTTTTCTTGGGCCGTTTCCGCACGGGCGGAAAATGACGGCCTGGAGACGGTAAAAACGCCGTCTCCAGGCTGCCATTCTCACGGGCGGCGCAGCTGCAGCGCAGCCGCGCCGCCCCAGCGCCGCCCGGCTGGCCCGCAGCCGGCGTATTCCGAGAACGCTAAGAAGCGTTCTTTTTGGAATACGCCGCCGTGAAGCCGCTGCCGAGCGAACGGCAGCGGCTTCACGGCGCCTCCCCGACCCGGCACTCACCTTGTCCCTGGGCCTCCGGCGCATCGCTGAGGCCTGGGGACACGCCCCCTGCCCTGCGCCGCTCGAGCAGGCGCGCAGGGCCAGGGGGGCGTGTCCCCAGGCCTCGGCGACACGCCGGAGGCCCAGGGACAAGCCGGGTCGTGCGGGCGCCAGCGCTCCGCGGCGCCGGCTGCCTGCCTCTTCCCGGGACCGTCCGTGCGGACGGTCCCAGCGTCTTCGGGTCGGCGCGAGAAGCGCCGACCCAGCCGTTTCCGCCGCCGTGCGGAAACGGCCTTGGTGTTTTTTAAAAAAGTCCTGCATGTATTTTACTCCCTCTAGTGGTCAATTATATATCATACTTGATTTTATCAAGAGTAAAAAAGCTGCTGCCTCAGTCAGCAGGGAAATAAACTAGATTTAATCTTCTGCTACATAGAATCAACCACTAGAGAGAGAAATATATTCATGGAACTTTAAAAAAAATCCCACAAAGAAATGGGAACTTTGAGATGAGGAAAAAGAGAATGCCAAAATCTAACATGAGATGAATACAAGTTGAAAGAGCAAACAGTGACACAAAACAAACGGAAACAATATTTAGACAAATATGTTAACCCTGGATAGTTTCATCTGTTATCAAAATAAGCACAAACAACTAGGACACAACAAGTATGTTTCCCTGCACAAAACCTACTTACATAAAAGAGAGATGTGCAAGAATTATGTATCATTGCAATGGGGCTTTTACAGGCAGATTGATCCCATTGTAGTTAACATTCATTGTCTTCCAATAATGATTTCCCCAAGAAACTGACTAGTAAGCACTAGCAGCATACTTAATATAAGATTGAGCTTCAGGGAACAGTAAATTGCTGCAATAGTATTGCAGTAGCTTTACATAATCACATTTATGAGACCAAAGAAAGTGGTCAGCATGTAAGATTGCTGTTCTTGCTTTTACTGTGAAAACCCATCAGGATACTTTAGCTGGTACATTCAGTGTTCTTTTCATAGCTTTTCTTTAAAAAGATATTCCTCAAGTAGTCTGAGCAATTGCATTTTGCTTACCAACAGTATAAAGTATGCTGAATTTAAACAGGAAACCTATTTACACTAATAAAAAAAGTTCATACATAAATCACACATATACACCTCTCCGGCACTGGATCCATTCTAAGAGTCTTCACAGAAAACATATAATGGATGCTCACAGTTGCACACAAAGGTTTGTCCATTTATTTTTGCCAAATAAGTGATAAGTTGGCATTGACTTGAGGGTGGGGACTGGCTTCAGCCAACTCAACCCAGTGAGTAATTATCGGTTCTGAAGAATATTCAGTATTTTAATTCACAGGGAGAAATGCAAGATCTCCCTAACTTCTGTGGTCTCTTTTGGACATTATGGAAAACAGGAAGTATGATACTCTTGTGCTTAAAAACAAGAGAGCTAGCTAATATAGCTGTATACGTTTTCAGCACATTATTTAGAAAAGTAAATGACAGCAGAGCTTGAAGCAGTCTTCAGATGCCTCGGGAGAATTCATCAGCACAGAAGTGAGAAACTGGGTCAGGTCATCCAAACAGTACTGAAAACAGGGTCACAACCTGAATGTAGGTAGGTCCAGGATCATACTAGCAGCAACAAGTACAAGCCTTCAGTCTTGTTGAACCTTCAAGACTCACTGCTTAGCTTGTGGCTTAATTATCCTGAAGAAAAAGAAGCACCTCCTGTCCATGATTTTCCTCCAATCAAAGCTTGATTCAGACTCAAATACATGAAGCAGTATTAGGGTTGCAAGGTCCCCCCCGGCCACCAGCAGGAGATGAAGGTATAAGGTGGTCAAATCCAGGTTGGGAAGCTCCTGGAGATTTGGGGATGGAGCCATGGTGGGAGGACAGGGACATCTGTGGATTATAAAGCCATAGGTTCCACCCTACAAAGCATCCATGTTCTCCAGAGGAACTGATCTCTGTAGTCTGGAGATAAGCTATAATTCTGGGGGATTCCCAGGTGCCACCTGCAGGCTGTCATTCATAAACTCTATATATACTCAGGCAGTGATCTCTCAGTAGATGGTAGCTGCGAGCCTGGCACTTGTTGAGCTGTCTGCTTGTGTGTTCACCATCTCTGCCACTCGAACTAGATTTGGAGGGAATCTTGAAAACTGGTGGTCCAGGATTTGGCCTTACAAGGCAAGGGCTGGCATCCTTGGGGACTGGCACATTATCAGTGTCTTAAGCTGAGGGCTCTGGGTCTGGAGTGGGCCCAATGATTTTGGGTATTACTCAAACCTGATATTCCTTCAGAGTGTTACCTATTACAATCCAGTCATTCTGGGATGAGTAATCTTCTCCTGGTTCTGGATCTGGTCGAGGAGAGATCCTAACAGTAAATGCTATATTTTATTCCACATTTATTTAAATATCATTTGTTTCATAATATAATTAAGTTCTCAGTGGTTTTGAAGAACATGTGGAGTTTGGGGTTAGATTTAGTATTGGTTAGAATAAGGAAAAGTGCAATAGGGAGACAGGGAAGGGAAACCAAAAGATTATTTTAAAGGTTACATTTTTTGTTAGGCCGATCCAGACAGTGGTTCTCCACACTATAGCAGCTTCTATAGGATGCTGTTTAATACAATCCATATTTATCAACTGTTCTTGCACAATGATTTGTGCAGCCTGATCCTTATCATGACTACTAGGAATTATGTCCCTCTTCTCAATTAGAATACAAAGAATTGCAACCTGGTAAGTTCTGAAGAAGAAGAAGAAGAAGAAGAAGAAGAAGAAGAAGAAGAAGAAGAAGAAGAAGAAGAAGAAGAAGAAGAAGAAGAAGAAGAAGAAGAAGAAGAAGAAGAAGAAGAAGAAGAAGAAGAAGAAGAAGAAGAAGAGTTGAATTTATATTCCCCCTTTCTCTCCTGTAGGAGACTCAAAGGGGCTTACAAACTCCTTTCCCTTCCCCCCTCACAACAAACACCCTGTGTGGTAGGTGGTGTTGGGAGAGCTCAGAAGAACTGTGACTAGCCCAAGGTCACCCAGCTGGTGTATGTTGGAGTGCACAGGCTAATCTGAATTCCCCACCTATTCCCCAAACTCAAGCAGCAGAATGGGGAATCAAACCCAGTTCCTCCAGATTAGAGTACACCTGCTCTTAACCACTACGCCACTGCTGCAACAGTTGACTGCCTTGTATGCTGCTCTGAATTCCTTGGAGGAAGGCTAGTGCAGAAATGAAACAGGTACAAATATTCTAGTTGACCCAGGTTATCTTTTAGAAAATTCCACATTTGTTCAAACCTGCATCATTCCACTCCATACACTATTCAGACAAGCCATACATTGTCCAGGAACAACTATTCGCTACATAATATCTTTCCTGTTTTTTTTAACCCCATCAGGTAATTTTTTTCCCTAAGGAGCCCTTACAGTACACCTGTTCTTTACATATAATTCCTGCCCGTCAATGCACTTGCTGGAAGAAATAAAAAAAATGCTAAGGTATAATTAAATAATAAAAAACCCACAGAAACATGAAGATCAGTAGTCAAAAGGTTTTCTTTTAAATCATGGAACAAGATTAGAATAATTTACCACTACTGTCAGTATTTATATTTATGTAGGCTGTTTTTCTGCTGCTGAGAGCCCTTGTCTTCAGGGCAGGTTTTCTCCATCACCACTTCACTTTTCCCTAATATTGATTTTGACAGATGCCTTCTAGAAGCCCCATAAGAGAAAAACTGTAGGGACATTTTGCTGTAGGAAAACTCATTTGCATAATTATAGCTTCCTCCAATGTAACTGCAATAGTTAAGAATTTCATTATGCTCTGTTTACAGAAATAGATCGACAAATGTAGGAAAATATCAAATACTTCTGCAGACTAAAAACAGATGCATAGACTGGTTCATTAGTCAGGTTGGTTCATTAGGCAGTGCAAATAAAGGTCAGGGCATGCACTGTGTCCACTAACATATTCTGGCCTTCATTTCATAGGTCTTGAAATCCATTACTTGCAGAGTGTGCATAAAGGTCCAATTTTATCAGTTGCCACATGCACATAGCAGTTCACAAAAGGGGCCAGTGAGCATTAGATACTCTGAGTCCTGACCAATCCATCAGGAGGATAGGTAGTAAAAGCTCTTCTGTGTTGCAGCCCTGGCAGGAAGCACCCGGTGCTGTGACATCCTTCAGTGTTCAGCAGTTAGCTTTTGCAAACTGGATTTAAATTGGTTAAAAAAAACCAAATAATGTCACTCTAGATCTTCTCATTTGCATACAATGCACTGAGCAAAAGAATTTTTCTCACCTATTCTACTCCAGTGATTCCTAATAAAAAAAGTAATGGTACCCTGCACATGACCTAATTTCAAAGCAACTTAACTCTCAAACACCTTGCATTGGCAGAAACTAGATGCATCTCAAAGGATCTGCTTCTTTATCTCTCAGAAGACAATTTTGTTCTGGAAGTGTAATAATTGGTCTCTAAAGAAATAAGGATGCTCTTTGTTTGTTTGTTTAACTTCATTGGTGCCAGATAAACGAAATACACTATGCACTTCTTAAGATATGGCTGAGATTGAAAAAAAAAAATTGAGTAAAAGTTTTCCATTAAAAAAAACCCTGAAGATATTGTTGACCTAATTCTGAACATCCTTGGTTTTGAAAGTTTCTGGATGAGTGGCAGTTTGTTCTTCGACAACTGGCATCTCATGGTTGCAGAAAGCACATAATTTACTTACCCCTTCACTTGAATTGTCTCCTGTATTGGCAAGCATTTCCTGGAGAGCTCTGACAGATAAAGACTGTTCCAATACAAAGTTACAGATGCAAAGGTCAGGAGGGACATACTGTAAAATAAAACAAGGAGGAAAGATGAGTGCTGTTTTGAAGTGAAATCTGGCCCACAAAAGCTTATGCCACAATACCAGTAGTGTTTAAGATGCCACAACATTCTGTTGTTTTGCCACAACAAACTGCAAATTGGAGAGCATGGCACAGGTATACTGCAGCAGTATTTCCCAAATCTTAGCTACATACACCAAGCTAAATAAATACACAATGTAATATGTCTGTAAATCACTATGAACTTTTAACACACTTGCTAAAAGTGCTGTATGTAAAGGGGGCACAAATCATATTAGGGATGGGAACAGTTTCCAGTTTTATTTATTTATTAACTTCAGCCTTTTTTAAGCTTTGCAGCTTTCAGTATTATTGGGTGACAGAAACAAACATAACTGACAGTACAGCATAGAATCAAGTTTCTATCAAACCTATACCAGGTCTCAAGAATGGAAAATTTAAAAAATGCATACAATGGGATCAGGGAGAGATGGAAAACATGATAGGTTTTCTGGAAAAGCCCCCAAACGTCACAGGCACACATACTGCAACCTTAAAAAAACCCTGAAATCATAGTACATTTGTCGAAGGCTTTTACGGCCGGATTCAACTGGCTGTGGTGGGTTTTCTGGGCTGTGTAGCCGTGGTCTGGTAGAACATGTGTTAAACAAAACTGGACATAACATTTTATTTGAAAACACTGAAATTCTGGACAATTTGGAAGATTACTCTGTCAGGCTGCACAGGGAGGCCATTGAAATTCATAAACACCAAGACAACTTCAACAAGAAAGAAGAAATTCTGAAAATTAGCAAAGCTTGGCTACCAGTACTTAAAAAATGGATTGATAACCCCACCCACAACACAATGCACTCAACCACACCTTTGCATAGCAAGTTCCACCCAAACACTTACTGATTGGTTCCCATCCTGGGACGTGGACAATATACCCCACTAAACTTTCCCTTCTCACTAGACACAATGTGAAACACTTTTCTCTGTGATACACCTCTGAAGCTGCCAGCCACAGATGCAGGCAAAACGTTAGGAACAAGATCTACCAGATCACGGCCACACAGAACCGGAAAACGCACCACAACCATTGTATATTTGTTTACTAAAATATGTAAATATCTGGCTCTTTCTAGGTGATGTACAAGTCACAATTAAAACATTACAATTTAAATCAAACTGAGTAAAACTCCAGATGTTCCGCTCTCCCACAGGAACTACATGTTTGATTCATATCTGTGTATTGGCCAGGAGAAAAGAGGAAGAAGTGGCCTTGGAAGCCTTGCTGTGAAGAAAGATGTCGATGAGGATGAGCCGGAGAAAAGATGGAGAGTGCTGTGGTGGGAAAATGTTGAAGGGGGGGCCAGCAGTAACAAAGGGAAGGCTAGATCATGGAGAAAGAGCCAATGGGAGGTGAGGGATGCCAAGCAACTGGAGACAACTATTAACGGAGCCCTTCATTTAGCATCATATGTTCTATATTATGCTATACATTGCATAAGTTACAACATATTATATAATGCATGCTATTATGCTAACTCCTCACATTTTTCATTACAATGCATGATTGTATGTTCTCAAATACCTATATAAATCCTAAGATGTGAAGTTTCCCTTGACTCTTTTGATTATACAATCAGTGTATTAATTTTGCTTTGTAGAGACTTCCCTGGTAACCACCTCACAAATTTACACAAAACAAAATAATCATCTGGAAGGATTATCTTTTTATTTCAATATGTTTTCAATGGTGAATGAGGACATATTTCATTTTGACTTTTTAATGTTTTTAAATATTGCAACTTGTCCATGACCTGAAGAATCAGATAGGCCTAATGTTGCAATGCCAACATTTATTTATTTATTTGGCTCAACCTATATGCCCCTCTCCCAGAAAGGAATTACTTCCTTGAATTTAAGCCTTACATATTTACTGAGAAGTACTTCTCAGCCAGTTCAGTGGGATTTATTTCCAAGCACACGGATTTAGAATTGGGTTGCAAATAACACTTCTGAATTATCTGTCTGTCACATTCTATCCCATCCTTCTTCTTAGGCATTTGAGGTAGTCTACACACACCCTTCCATTTTATTCACAGAACAATTCTGTGAGGTAGATTAGCCTAAGAGTTCATTTTAGAGAGAATCACTTCTTCTCAGTGAATCTAAAAGTTTACTGAAAACATGAGGACCACTTAATTTATTTTATTTATTTATTTTGAGTTTTTTATACTGCCCTACCCCCGAAGGGCTCTGGGCAGTGAACAACAGTTTAAAACATACAATCAAGTCGATTTAAAATAGATACAGCGTTTGAGCATATAAAACATATAAAACAGCGTCAGCAACAAAATCCAATTTTAAAAACCTCCGCAAAGGAGGGGGGAGGGGTCCCATAGATGGTGGAGGGACCCTAGAACAAGAACTAGAGTAGAAGGGGGAGGGGGGGCACACATCAGCGGCCGGACACTCCAAAAGCCCGGCGGAACAACTCCGTCTTACAGGCCCTGCGGAACTCACCAAGATCCCGCAGGGCCCGGACAGCTGGAGGGAGAGTGTTCCACCAGGCAGGGGCCAGGGCCATAAAAGCCCTGGCCCGGGTGGAGGCCAGCCGCATCATAGAGGGGCTGGGGACTAGCAGCAAATTGGCCTCTGCCGAACGCAGAGGCCTGGAAGGGACATATGGGGTAATGCGGTCCCGAAGGTACGAGGGTCCCAGACCGCGTAAGGCATTAAAGGTCAGCACCCATACCTTGAAGATGATCCGGAACTCAACTGGGAGCCAATGCAGGCGGCGCAGCACAGGTTGGATATGATCACGAAAGGCGCCCCCTGTGAGTAGGCGGGCCGCCGCATGTTGGACCAGCTGTAACTTCCAGATCAAACGCAAGGGTAGGCCCGCGTAGAGCGAGTTACAATAGTCCAACCTGGAGGTGACCGTTGCATGGATCACCGTGGCCAGGTCAGTGCGGGAGAGGAAGGGAGCCAGCCGTCGGGCCTGACGAAGATGGAAGAATGCAGCCTGAGTTGTATGGGCCACCTGGGTCTCCATTGAAAGAGACGAATCCAGGTGGACCCCCAGGCTGCGAAAGGAGGAGGTCGGCGCCAATGAGACCCCCTCCCACACCGGCTGCTGGAAATTCCCAACCTCGCCCCCACGGCCAAGCCAAAGGATCTCCGTCTTCGATGGATTAAGTTTTAACCTGCTCTGCTGCAACCAACCAGCGACCGCCTCCAAACAATGCTGTAGAGCTGCAGGGGCAGCGACCGTTCCCCCCTCCATCAACAGAATGAGCTGAGTGTCATCAGCATATTGATGGCAGATCAGCCCAAAGCTCCATACCAGCTGAGCAAGGGGTCGCATGTAGATGTTAAACAATAGCGGGGACAGTAGCACCCCCTGAGGCACACCGCAACAAAGCGGGTACCTCTGAGAGGCCTGGTCCCCGCACCACACTTGCTGACTCCGGTCCCAGAGAAACGAGGCAATCCATTGAAGGACAGTGCCCCGCACCCCGGAAGCAGCCAGGCGGTGGGTCAAAAGGTCATGGTCGACCACATCAAACGCTGCGGTCAGATCTAACAATACCAACAGCGCCGATCCACCTCGGTCAAGCTGCATACGGAGCGTGTCTGTGACGTCGACAAGAACTGTCTCTGTCCCATGCCCAGCACGGAAGCCGGACTGGAAGGGATCGAAGGCCGATGTGTCATCCAGGAAACCCTGAAGCTGCTCCAACACCACTCTCTCAATTACCTTCCCCAGGAACGAAAGATTCGACATGGGGCGGTAATTGGCCAGATCTCCAGGATCTAATGATGGTCTTTTCAAGAGTGGGTGGACCACTGCCTCCTTCAACCCACCCGGAAAGACTCCTTGCTCAAGGGAGCCATTGATGATATTCAACAGGTGGGGTCGTAACTCCTCCCAGCAGGTTTTTATAAGCCAGGAGGGGCACGGATCCAGAGGACAAGTAGTAGGTCTAACAGCAGCCAAGGCCCTGTCAACAGCGGCTTCGGAGAGCAGGGAAAAATGGGCCAAACAAGGGCCTGAAGACGGCAAGGGAGCCTCCAGTTCACTAATTATAGACAAAGTGGAGGGAAGGTCCCGGCAGAGCGACGTGACTTTGTCTGCAAAAAAGCTCATAAATGCCTCAGGACTAATCGCCAATTGGGAATTTACTGAACCCTCCGATAAGGAGGTTAAAGATCGAATCACTCAGAACAATTGTGCTGGGCGAGAGCTAGCAGATGCAAGAGAGGAGGAGAAGAATGTCCTCTTCACCTCCTTCGTCGCCATCTCATAGGCTTTCATAAACGTCCTATAAGATGTTCGCGCAGCTTCGTCGCGAGATTTCCTCCACACTCGCTCTAGACGTCTGAGTTCCCGCTTCATAAGGCGGAGCTCCACAGTATACCACGGAGCCCGCCGAGAGCGGGGACGCAGAGGACATTGGGGGGCAACAACTTCGATGGCATCGGAGAGCCGGGAATTCCAATCCTCCACCTGCTCATCGAGTGTGCCGGCAGGTTCGGGATCCCGCAGAGCGTTCAGGAAACCAGTCAGATCCATAAGTCTCTGCGGGCGGGCATAAATCAGCCCGTCACCTAGACAGGGTTGGTGCGGCAAATCCATCCGGACCTTCAGGGCATAATGGTCGGACCATGGCACTCTATCAACAGAGGATACGACCAGATCAACTCCCGACCCAAAGACCAAATCCAGCGTGTGGCCAGCCTCATGAGTGGGGCCAGAATTTACTAAGGAGAGGCCTAGCGTCGCCATGGATGACACTAGGTCCACAGCCACTGTACAAGAGGCAGTATCAACATGGACGTTGAAGTCACCCAAGACTATAAGCCTGGGGAACCTCAACGCCCAGTCAGCCACCACCTCTAGCAGCCGTGGCAGGCTGTCCCCAGGTGCGCTAGGCGACCGGTACACCAACAGGACTGCCAACCTCTCCAAGGCCAACCACTCTAGGCCGACACACTCTAAGCCAGTGATCTTCGGGACAGGGATAGCCCTAAAGGGAATAGAATCACGGATGAACATTGCCACCCCGCCCCCCAGCCCTGGGTTCGAGGCTGGTGGAGGCACGCGAACCTGGTGGCACGACCTCGCCCAAGGCGACGGTCTCGCCTTCACGCACCCAGGTTTCGGTGACACAAGCCATTCTATAATGCATTATAGAATGTGACAGATGCAATGAGACTGGCTAGTATTTGGGGATTGTTTCCATACAGAAATAATGCATTGTACATGTAATATACAGCTCATCACTGCTCATTATTGCTACACAACTAGGCAACACAAATCTTTGTATAACATTCTGTGCATGCACACAGTCACAAGCTTTTGTTGAATTAATAGCACAACTGTTGATACCAGCAACCCCTCCCAAAAGAATCTGCAAAATTCTTCCCCCTTCCTCCTTCCAGTTTCATTTCACAGAAGGTGGGCTGTGCTTCATGAAGCTCTTTTATGATGCAAAAATTATGCTCTTAAAACTGATTTGATTTAACTTAATATCTAAACATTATAGTATTATACAGACCATATCAGTGAGTGTTTCCTAACTGTCAATGTGAAACAGAGGACAAAACCTCTGGACAAAATGTCCCTATTTTTTCATATCCACATCCAAGGGATTTACTAGACTAATTAGGGGACATAATTGGAAACCAAAAATTCCCTGTGGCTAATTTGATTATAGTGTCTATGGCTCTCATTTTTTTAATTCTTTAATTATGGCTCAAAAGATCAAGTGGTCACACACTTGTACCTTTCTGCAGAATGTGTAAAACAGTTTTTCAGGAGGGCTCTTCTTGTGAAAGGGAATAGGGTTGTAATTTAACGTCTGTGAAAAAAATTAGGCAGTGATTAAATATTGCTCTGTACAATGGATTATACTGTTTTCATTACATTGTTCTCTAATTTTGTAATCATATTTTATTGTTTTCTGAATGTATTATGCTGATATTTATTGCATTGTTTTCTAAGTCTTTAATCTCACCTAAATTGAACATAGCTCTTATTGCTGGAGATATTCTGTAATTTTTACCCATTCTGTTTAGGAAACAAAAATCTTACTTGAATGCATTCTTCTATTCCTAATCTATATTAGATACAAATACATATTGTAAGCCTGGGACTCCAGACATACCTGGGGCCCCATTTGCGGGCCTGTGATGGCAGGGGAGGGGAGGTAACTTTTTTTGGCATGGACAACTGCCCAAACACCATTTCTGCCAGTCAGGGAAGGCTGCTAGCTCTGGTTGCATGACCCTTCTTCTGGGCTGGATGACCTTCCCAACATGGCCACCAACTTCCTTCTTAGTGGGTCAGCCAATCCAGTGCTTGGTCACCTGTGTAGCCTTTGGAACATTTAGTGTGTTCTTGAGTGGGCTACAAAGGATAGGGCCAGTGGTGGGATCCAAAATTTTAATAACAGGTTCCGATGGTGGTGGGATTCAAACAGTGGAGCCGCCACACACACACACCTCCAGTCCCTATTGGGCAGGGAGGTTGCTTTAGTAACCTCTTCTCAGCACTCAGAAAAAATTAGTAACCACTTCTAGAGAAGTGGTGAGAACTGGTTGGATCCCACCGCTGGATAGGACCCATTGCCCAAACAACATGCACTACCTCGACTATTTCTTGTTTGTGGGCCATGGTGGGAGCATTGCATACACGGAATGCTTGGCCATGTTCCAGTTCCTGGCTTTTGAGTTGGGAGTGCCTTTAGCACATGAAAAAAAAAAAACAAGTGTCCTGCCACCCAGTTGGTTTATCTAGGAATTCAGCTGGACTTGATATCCAGTATGTCACGGCTGCCTGAGGACAAGCTCTCAGTGTTTTGATCAGTAAAGTCCTGGGACAGAAAAAAGTGCATGCCTTGGGAGCTCCAGTCCCTGGTGGGGTATCTGAATTTTGCATGCCATGTGGTTTCCCCAGAGTTTCCCATGTGGTTTCCCCAGGGTGGACTTTTTGCACATGAGTGGTATGGGCAACCACTGTACCTCCAGCCCTGCAACCACCAGGTGGTGGTGCACGTCATCAACCACCTGAAATTCCACTGCACTGGTACCCTGTGCCTTTTGCGCAAATTTGTGTTGGAGTGCCTTTCAGCAAACATTGTGTTCACAGCACAACATGTCCCGCAGGTGGATTACAGTATAGCAGATGCTCTGTCTCATCTTCAAATAGAGAGGTTTTGCAGCCTAGTACCAGAGGTGAACTGCTGCTAGGACCCATTTCCAGATGAATTTTGGGTGCTCGGAAACGTTCAGTGGTACAGGGAGTATTCAGTTCCATCATTCCCTATCCATTTTTGTTCCTATTTCATGACAATGTCAACCTTCTTGGAATTTACAGTGTAATTGGACTGGGGGTGCTAGGGTGCTGCCCACAACCCAGCAAATGGTCCTGCAGTACCTGTCATCCATGAGTACCCAGGGTGTTGCTCCTTGCACCTGGCCATGATTGCCTTTTTAGGCATGCCCTATCGCTTCCCCGAACCTTGTGCATTATTCACTGCCTGAATGGCAGTTGAGGGCTGGGAGAGGCCTTTCAAGGAGGATGATTCTGGCTGGGTTTGGGATGCTCAGGACATGGACCTTTAGAGTTCAGTTGTCCAGTTAGTGGTGCACCAGTTTAAGCCTGACCAGAAAGGAAAGGGGTTACACCACATCTCTGGGCCTCACAAAGTCTGGGCCTTTATCCAGTGCAAACAGTCCATGACTTTATGACACCTTGCCTGCCACACCTGGACATTTTCCTCATGCATGCAGATGACTCCCCAATCAGCTGGTCAGTGTGCTCAGGACCAATTTAGCCTCAAACAGTCTGTCCCCAGGGTAATTTGGGTTCTACTCCTTCAAGACTGGAGTGGCCACCACTTTGGCTGTTCACAACCTACTGCTGGTATGTACCCCAGGCCACTGGCAGATGGAAGTCTGGGACATACAAGGCCAGGGTATGATCCAATGTTTTACTTGTCAGTTTCTGAATTGCAGTGTCTTGCTGATTATGGGTCTGGATTTGTGGTCACGGCATTTTTACTGGGCTGGACTGTATGCCACATCGTCTGGCTGGTTAAGAGAACTGGGTTTACAGAGATGGCTTGCCTCTTTTACAAGTCTCTGAAAGAAATGTTTCTGGAAGGGCACTTATAGTCACTTAATATTGCCAGCAGAAGAAGTAGTTATGTAAAGACGTTCTGTGCTCAGATGATAGAAAGCTATTTCAGCCGTTTCCAAAATGAAGCACTTTACAAAGTATGTTAAATCTTTGTAAGCTGAGCATGCTGTGAAAACACTGAAATATTTTGTATTTATAACTAAAAAAAATCTCCTTTTAAAAAGTTACAAAATGCACATCTATAAATGATAGTAAGATGCTACTTGAATTCCATGCTTCAAAATGGTCAGTTTTAAGATTCTCTGCAAATATTTTGGGCTTTTTCCTGTTTAACTGATAGAAAGGATGTGCAAGAGAGATAACCAAACAAAACAGTAATAACCTGCCAACCCAGCTATAATTTTGCTTCGTGCACAGATCATTTGAAATTCTGTCTTTTCCATTTTTAGATTTAAAGCATATAAAATATACTTAATCTAGACTTCTGTACAAGAACAGAGACGACATCGTGAAGTGTAGAGTCCAGATTATCAACACAGCATCAGAAGAAAGGTTTGTTGTTTTCCTCCTGATATCAGCATTTGTTTCCACTGTTCACATTGTTTTCTTTCTCCACAAACATACATTACAGAACTTGCCCAGATTCATCGAGGGAGAGGGGGGAGGATACACATAGAAACACAGTACAGACAGACAGGCTACTTGGAAGGCCTAAGAGGGACATAGGAGCCACCAGGTCCCAGACTACAGCCAAGGATATCAGCCAGAAGAGTGCTGAGCAAACCTTTGAAAGCTGGATGATGAGTTAGGACTTATGGAGAATATTTGGCCTTGATTACAGCAGCCTCTCTTAAGAGAGGGTGGCACCTTGCAGCCATGAAGCATCTTGTTGTGTGAGAAATTCTGTTATGCTAATTGAATTTGTTTGGACTGGGAGGGAGTGGTGAGAAATAAACCTCATCCCTCTGAAGTTAAAGTGACAGGACGTAATATTTTCTTTGAACCCCTGAAAGCAGCATAACACATTTGAACTGTGCATATGAACAGCTCAATGGAGACCATCTATCACATTCTGCTTTATGAATCACACTGCTGGAAAACCTACTGGTGGAATTACAGATATCCATCAGAAGAAATTTCTCCCATACAAATATGGCCCCGTCACATTACACTGCACTCTTACTAGATTGAGCAAGCTCAGTTGTTAACAAGGTTCCACATTACTGTAAAGTAGGTTAAACAACCCTGGTATAATGTTGATGATTATTTGGGGGAGGGAGAAAGAACCTAGCCAAATAGTCACATAACTAGCACAGCAGTTTGGAGCTCAACAGCATGTGACACGCCTGCTTAGGCTGCCTGGGTCTCCCACCAAAAGAGTTCAGTTTTGGATTGGGGGCCACCAGCATTGCACCCAAGCTAGGGTTGCCTGCAGAGCAGAGAAGGTTCATCAGGAGCTAGCACTCTTGGCCTACAAAGGGATATATTTGCTAATGTTGTTGGTTCTTTTCATCTTTTTCAGGTTCTTGCAAGGTGGTCTGGATTGTGGGCCACAGAGTCATCCACCAGGCGAGTGTTTATGCATCATCCTCAGGTTAGGGCAGCAACCTCAGGCAAGGCAGTAACATAACAGTGCTGTGGATCAGATAGCAAGGGAGGCAGTGTGATGCCAGAGAGGGCGATCACCAGCAGAGGACCACCTCATGCCTTAATCATTCAGCTGGTTGAGAGTGAACTGTTGTGCTGGCCCATCACATAGCAGCAGATATGGAGGGCCTGGTATGGTGGTTACTGGGGACGACCATCTCATGGTTACAGCTCTTGGAATGGCGTGGGAAAACTGCCCCAAGCAAATTCGACCTGGCCAGGCTTATAAGTCAATGGCCTATTATGTGGAATCATGGACCAGCAGGATCATGGCCCACTCTAACATCTCATGTCACTTGGTGGCTCTGCATGGGAAGGATGGAGTTCACCTCTCGAAGTAGGTTAAGGACATCTGACTCCACATTGTGCAATTGGTTGTTGGCTTCAGAAGCTTTGGCAAGAGCAAGGATGTGTCCTTGTTCTTTGGCAGGTTGCACATGGGGACTGATCCATTTTAAGGAGGCCTCCCCATTTGGGAGAGCCCCATAAGGAATCTTGGAGGTAAGGCGAGCTTCAGTGCCACTTGCCCAAGCAGGTACTGTGGGTGTCTTGCAACCCCAGACAGCAAAGGGAGTTTCATTTAGAGGTAGCACCCAAATGGCTCTCACTGTCTTGCTGTTCCTGGTTCCCCCAGTACTGAGGTCTGGGGGAAGGGTATCACTGGACAGCAAGGGTATTGTCCAGTGATTGGATCTGTTCCCTATGCTATGCCTCTACTTCCTTAGCCAGCAAAATCAATACATAGGCTGTGATCAGTTTTTCTTCTGCAAAACAGTTTCTGGTGTCTCAATATGGGCCCATGGCCTCTCTCTCCCCTCTTCAGGTGGCTGGGGGTGGGGGGTGGGGCAGAGGTACAGCAGCCTTGTCATTTAAGGCTAGGTGAAATAGGTTCTGGCCTCATATTCAAATGTATAGACCAAAATTGCAAGAAGCAAATTATAGCCTTAACATGTGTATCTTCACACCTTGGCTGTAATTTCAACACTCTGCTGGTTTATGCAAATGTTGCCAGTGTAAAGATAGAAAATACTAGCTGTGCTTAATATGAACATTGTTTCTGGCAAAGGTTTAGCACACCTTAATATGCAATAAGAATAGAGCTGTTTATCTAATGATCTCAGAATGATTAAAAAAAAAATTAATCAAGTTTTACAAAAAGTGTTAGGCACAATATGCTAGCATAAATCAGATGAGACAATAAGCAAGTATAATGAGACAGAAAAAGGATAATGTTAATTAGACACCCAGGGTCATCAATGAAATATCTCTACATATTACTGCAAAAAAAACCCTACCAAGTAATTATACCACTTCTAACTTATATTGCTGTTTTGGGGAGTGATCACTGGTAATCCTGCCTATATTATACTATGGACTGTGTGTAAGGATCTCAGTCATTCTTGTTTCCCTTACAGCCTACCCTGGCCTTGACGGAGATTCTTTTGGCCGGGCGTCCGGCCAGGACCTGCACCAACCTTGTGAGAATGCTTATCTCGCTTTTGCATAGTAGAATTCCGTTCTCATGAGAACGGAGCCGGGGGGATGGGTTAGTCAGCATTATAACCTGTTGTTTGAGCGGGGTTGCTCATTCCTGCCATGTGTCGTGTGTGTGTGCTTTCCAGGATGTCTGAATAAACGGACTTATAATCAAAAAAAAAAGCCTATTTTATTTCTGCTCTTTTGGAATTCCGCTTACATTGATAGTGGCAGGAATCTAACTAGCATTCATTTTCTCTTGAATGTGTTTGAATCTATGGTGTTCGAACATGCAGCGATTGAGTCCTCTTGACCATGTGGGAGGCACGATAGCACCCATAGAGGGTTTCCAGCCTTCCCTTCCCGTCTCCGAGGATCCGGGGGGCGATCCGGTTTCGCTTCGGTGACTCTCTCCGACCCTCGGTCCAGTCTCCCGAAGTCTGCCTCTCTTCCCCTTAGGACTGATCGACATTAGCGGTTCAGATGGGTAGGTAAGGAGATGCATGAAGACTTTTGGGGCGCTATCTATGGATCGAGCGCGCTGTTGACGAGTTCATTTCCACCCAGCAATGTGTGTGGATTACAAACCCCAGTTGCAGCTAGTCCCTGAGGCGTTTGGATTATCAACCATACATGCTGACACCCAAGAAACCATTGAAAGGTTCCTGGACCAAATACTTCGAGGATATTCCCAAAAGAAAGTCAGCAGTGGCATAGTTGACCTTTGAGCTCGTCCCAAAGTTACAGCGGAAGCAGGGACGATGGCGAGGGTTGGATCGGGATGATCGGAAGAGGGTTCCACACCACCTGCGGCAGTACCAAACCCGGGAGGGCGAACGAAATGCGAATCGGGTGAAAATCAACTGGAGCAGTTGGAGGCGATGGAGGAAAAACCATCAGAGGAGGAACTGGATCGATCCCGAATCGGTACCCATGCCCTCGAAAGAAAAAAATTGGGACAATCATCGCGTGAAGCCCATGCTGCGGACGCCTTAAACTTGCTCTGGGAGCGCGAGCGCGAACTGTGGGAGGAGTGGAGCGCTGAAGTCTGCAACGGGACGTGAAAGTCTGCTGTAACGGGACCGGGTGAAAAGCAACGCACGCGAAATCCAAAATGGAGTTGGACCCGTGAAAAGAAGAGAAGCGTTTAGCGTCAACAGTATCAACAGAATCTAACGATTCGCTGGACAAAGTGCTGGATCAGTCCAAAACTGGATTTACAAGCGCCAGCGCGACAACATCAAAACCATCCAAACCCTAGAATAGAACTGACTTTAGCCGTTCAGCGAGGAGGCGAGAAAAGAGCCAAATTGGATCGAGAGTGCGGCAGGCTTTACGCATCGCCAGCACCAAGATGCCCTTTAACACGCGAAGGAAAGGGAATTGGCTGAGCGGGAGCAGAAGCTCTACTGACGGCAACGTGGAGGCGTTGGTTAGAGCCCCAGTTGGTGCCTACACCTTCACTCCCCGCGACCGGCAGCCCTCCCCACTCCTGCCGGAGGCGCGAGCGCCTCGCTGACCCGGTTCCAGCTTTTTTTCAACTTGCGGGGCACCTCCTCAACCCCTGCTCCTCCAGCGCCCTACCCTATCCAGTACAACAACCAGAGTTACATAGCAGCAGCTAACCCCAACACGCACTCTAGAAGCTGATTGAAAGAGAGGTCTCTACAGACCCCCATCCCCAGCTACGCTTTTGATGGGTACCGCGATCCCAAACTTCCCTTTACTTCTTTATTCTGCAACTTTCGATGCTCATATGCAAGAATTTCATGATCTATATCGTTTCTGAACAGCGAAAAAATACGATGACATTTAGATTGGGGTGTCCGATTGTTGTTGGATGGGAGTAGCCGCTGGAAGTGGTTTGTTACTCTTTTATGAATTGCAGGGGGACGCATACCCGCGACGGTGGCGGGCTTCCTCCAAAGCGTTGCGCATTCGGTTCCAAAGATCCCAATGCTGGAAAGCGATGCCATCCGGTACAGGTAAAAACCAATGCTGAAAGCGCATGCCATCCGTTACAGGTAAAAACCATCCAACAGGGCAACCGCTCCTTTGCTGATTTTGCCCGTGAATTCCGCGCAGCGGCCAGTAAACTTCCACCGGACTGGCCCGAGCGCCGTAGCGGCCGAGACCACGTCGGAACGCCGTCGTCGTTTGGGATTGTGCCTCTATTGCGGAGGTCCTGGCCACCTGGCTGCCAACTGCCCGGAGAAGCAGAAGCCTTCCCTCCCGGGGGCCCGCACTCCATCTGCCAAGCCTCCACGCAAATCCAGCCTGCCAACCCAAGGATCGTCCAAAGCTACTTTTGATGAGGATGTCGAAGAGGAAGAAACTGCGCTTAGTCTTTCAGCGGCACCCGTGGATCTTAATCCTTCTCCTGATCCGGTGAGTGAAGGCAGCGTGCCCATTACTATTTTTATTTATTTTATTTATTTATTTTTTCGATTTATTATACCGCCCCATCCCCGTAGGGCTCTGGGCGGTGTACAATACAATGCACATATACAGATAAAAATGCACGTATACAAGTAAAATAACTAAAACCATTGAAAGCAGCAGTAAAATAAAAACTAGTAGAAAGAGTAAAACTAACACGCAATGGCGTCCGACAGATCCATTTCCAAACCCTCTTTCAGGGGAAGATCAGCAAACCCCTTGTGATGGCAAAGGAACTGCTACTGGATGTAAAAGCGCAATACATGGGGGGGGGGGGGCACCATCAACGACTGGATCCTCCAAAGGCCTGGCCGGGAACAACTCCGTCTTTATACAGGCCCTGCGGAATTCAGTAAAGGTCCCGCGGGGCCCGGACAGCTGGTGGGAGAGTGTTCCCACCAGGCTGGGGCCAGAACTGTAAAGCCCCTGGCCCGTGTGGGAACCAGCCGGTATCATCGAGGGCCAGGGACCACCAGTAGATTGGCCTCCGCGGAAGCGAAGAGGCCGATATATAGGGTTTACAATGTGGGGCGATCTCACGGTCCCAGGCCGGCGTAAGGCCTTAAAGGTCAACACCAACACCTTTGAAGATTGATCTCGGAACTCTACTGGGGGGGGAGCCAATGCAGCTGGCGCAGCTTGCAGGCTGGATATGATCCCAGGGTATGCGGCACTGCTCTGTAAGCAGGCCAGCGCAGCTGCATTTTGGGATAGCCAGTTTTAACCTCCGAGATCAGGCACGCCAAGGGGCAAGGCCCAGCGTAGAAGCGAAGTTACAAATAGTCTAGTCTGGAGATGATGACCGTTGCATGGATCAACTGTGGCCAGATCGGTCTGGGAGAGAAAGGGGGCCAGCCGCCGGGCCTGGCAAAGGTGGAAGAAAGCAACCCGGGTTATATGGGCCACCTGGATCTCCATTGATAGAGACGAATCCAGGTGGACCCCCAGGTTGCGTACGGAGGGTCGGTGCCAATGTGACCCCCCTCCCACACCGGCAGCTGAAACATCCCCTCTCCCCTCCGCGGCCCAGCCATGAAGGATCTCTCGTCTTCGATGGATTCAGTTTTAACCTTACTCTGTCGCAAATCCAACCCAGCGACCAGCATACTCCAAAACTAATGCCTGTAGAGCTGCAGGGGCGGTGGCTGTTCCCCCCTCCATCAGCAGAATGAGCTGAGTGTCATCTGCATACTGATGACAAGACAGCCCAAAACTCCGTACCAGTTCCTTAGCCAACCCCAGTAAACATACGCGCATTTTGGCCTCTGCACTTGTGGACTCACGTTGCTCCCACTGTCTTATGAAACCGCAAGTGGCCGAGGAACTCGGTTTAGACCGAGTTCCCTTGGTGAAGACCATTCCTTTCACCCAAATGGACGGTAGCCCACTGGGTGGTGAGGGTCCGGCCCAGTTCAAAACCCAACCGGTACTTCTCCGTTGCAACGATCATTGGGAAAAGATTAGTTTCATTCTTGCTCCAGTTGCAAAGCACTCCATTGTATTAGGTATGCCATGGCTACTTTTACACGAGCCAACCTTCGATTTGGAAGCGAGCGAATCCTTCAATTCTCAGATCCCCCCTGCGAGGAGATCACATGGATGGGGGGGGGAAGATCCATCGGTAGGGGAGGGGGGAAGCAACCATCGCTACAGCTTTCAATGTACTGTCGGCTCCCCTTGCTGTAGAAATCCCAAAGGCGTATCAAGACCTATCCAGAGTTTTCCAGGAACAGGAGTGCTTGATCAGCTTCCCCCATAGAGATACCGATTGCAAGATCCTGCTACAACCCGGAGCCCAATTACTTAGGAATTTAGGATCTATCGCATGGAGTCCCACCCGAGGAAAAGGAGCTCCAGCGCCTTCTTAGATAAAAAAATTCTAGCCCGCTGGATTCATGCAATGGTGAGCCACAAAATACCACCCCATGCCGCCCCTGTTTTTTATTTGTTAAGAAAAAAGACCCGGTTTACGTTAAAGACTTCTGTACTGATTATACGTGGACTAAAATGCTGTTTCCATTCTCAACAAATATCCTTTGCCCTTAATAAAGGACCTCTTGGATGCCCTAGGCAAAGGCCGGATTTACTACCAAATTAGTTCTTGCGGGGAAGCTTATTATCGTATGTCCGCATCGCGGAAGAGTACGTAACATTTAACAGCATTTAATGATACAAAATTCGGGCAACGTATGAATATTTAATAATGCCCTTCCGGATTAGCTGGGGCCCCAGGGGCTTTCATGGCCCTCATAAGCGAAGTCATTACATGATTTATTGTACAAGGGAGTAGTTAGGTGATATTTTGCTTGGATGATGTTTTGATTTACTCACAGACCCTGGAAGAGCATGAGGCTTTAGTCTGGGAAGTTTTACAACGTTTACTTGATAACTCCCTCTTTGCCAAGTTGTCAAAGTGCTGTTTTCACCAAACCTCCATAGACTACCTGGGCTATCGAATATCCTCTGGCCGGTCTAGAAATGGACCCGGCTAAAGTAGCCGCAGTGGTTGACTGGCCTGCCCCCACCAATAGAAGGGAATTGCAATCTTTCTTAGGCTTTGCTAACTTCTAATCGTGACTTCATTCCCCATTTTGACAAACTTGCCTTACCGCTCACTGATCTTTTACGCACTAAAGGAAAGGACGCCCAAGCGGCCAAGCCCGGAGCCCCTCCCCTGGTCGCAGGAATGCCAATTAGCATTCCAGCAGCTGAAAACAACTTTCACAACCGAGCCAATTCTGACACATCCGACCCTGAGCTTCCTTTCATGGTTCATGTGGATGCTTAGCACAAGGCGCCGGGCGCTGCCCTCTTGCAGAAAAATAAAGACAATAAATTGGTACCGTGTGATTATTTATCCCAAAAATTTTCTGGTTCGAACTAAACTGGACTGTCGGAGATAAGGAAACGCTGCCATCAAACTTCGCGTTGAGCACTTGGCCATTGGTTAGAAGGAGCCAAGCACCCCTTTCAAGTCTGGTCGGATCATAAAATTTGGCTGCGCTTTCCACACCCCTCAAAATGTCCGCTAAACAATTACGTTGGGCTGATTTTTTCTCTCGCTTCTCCTTTACGGTCCATTTTTCCCTGGTAAAAGCAATAAGCTGGCTGATGCATTGTCCCGCCTCCCCGGGGAGGGGGAAAGACGCATCCCTACGGGATATTCCACGCACCGTTCTCTCTCCCTCCCAGCTAGGATTGGCTGTCACCCGCTCACAATCCTCTACGTCACCCCCCCCCACATCCCAGCCATCGTCTCCCTTCCTCCAAGAACTCAAGGAGGCGGGATTAAGCGAGCTGCCAACAGAGGAAAAAAAGATGCACAGCTACGGCGGAGGATGGTGTCTGGAAAAGGGGGGGGTGGTGGTACGTTCCTTCTCTCCTCCGAGAGCAGGTTCTTCAAGCATTCCGTGATCTTCGTCAGGCTGGGCACTTCGGGTTTGTGAAAACCCTTCATCTATCGCCGCCGCCAGTTTTGGTGGCGCTCTGGCAGCAAGGACGTTGAGTCTTACATTAAAGGGTGTTCCATATGTGCGGAGGCCAAGTCAATACCGGGAAAGCCTCATGGATTACTGAAACCTATCTCCGTCGCCTCCCGACCCTGGCAGGTTATTTCAATGGATTTTATCACTGACTTGCCGGACAGTCACGGGAACACTGTTTTGTGGGTGGTGGTGGATCTCTTTTCCAAACAGGCGCATTTCATTCCTTGCACCACCATACCTTCAGCTCCCAAACTAGCCCGGTTGTTCATTCAACACATCTACCGCCTACATTCCTCTCCTGAGAAGGTGGTATCGGATCGTGGCCCTCAATTCATTTCTCGATTTTGGAAGGCTTTCCTGGAGTTGTTGGGAACCACACCAGCAGTCGCCGCCCCCTACCACGTTCAAAGTGGCCGGGCAAAGTGAGCGGACGAACAAGAACACTAGAGCAATATTTTACTTTGTTATACAAACTACCATCAGGACAACTGGTGTGAATTGCTTCCCTTACGCCAGAGTATGCTTACAATAATGCAATTCATAGCAGATGCGCAGAAAACCCCATTCGAAGTAGTCTCTGGCCGATCCTTCCCGCCGTTGCCCCAGCTGCCGGGCGGAGGTATTGTGCAGCCACCAGAATTCAAATCAATGGATTTAGTCACTGGCTGAAGGCTGGAAATCAGTTCAGTCTACCTTTTACAAAACAGGCTCAAGAAGCCCAAAAATTTCAGGCAAAGATAAACACCGCCTTCAGAATTCCCTTTACGTGTTGGGGCTTGGGTCTATTTGTCCACTAAAAACCTTCCAGGCGTGCACAAATACTCAAAACTTGGCAAGAAATTTGTGGAGTCCTTTCAGATTACAAAGTGATCAATGATGTTACCTGCTTTCAGCTTAGATCTGCCTAATTCACTAAGTAACATTCATCTTGTCTTTCATTCCAGCTTGCTCAAAGAAGGAGGGGCTCCCGCTTCAGATACAGCCTGGCACGGCTCCTCCGAGACACCCCCCGCCAGTTATAATTGATGGACATAAGCATTATGAAATAGATGCTATCCTGGACTCTCGCTTCTTTCGCAAACGTCTACAATATCTGGTGTCATGGGTTGGCTATTCTTCTGGCCATAATCAATGGGTGTATAAGGAGAATATCGATGCCCCCTCTTTAATTGCTGCATTTCACCAAGCTTTTCCGGACAAACCGGGGGAGGGGGAAAAAGAGGAGATTTCTTTTAGGAGAAGCAGAGTGTAAGGATCTCAGTCGTTCTTGTTTCCCTTACAGCCTACCCTGGCCTTGACAGAGATTCTTTTGGCCGGGCGTCCGGCCAGGACCTGCACCAACCTTGTGAGAATGCTTATCTCGCTTTTGCATAGTAGAATTCCGTTCTCATGAGAACGGAGCCGGGGGGATGGGTTAGTCAGCATTATAACCTGTTGTTTGAGCGGGGTTGCTCATTCCTGCCATGTCGTGTGTGTGTGCTTTCCAGGATGTCTGAATAAACGGACTTATAATCAAAAAGCCTTTTTATTTCTGCTCTTTGGAATTCCTTACACTGTGCTTTTTATGGCTTACCTTTGCATCATCTTTCATGACTTGTTTATCAGCTGAAGTCTGTACCATTTTTCCAGCAAGGCATAGAAAAGACTAATCAAGACTACAAAATCACTTACCCGTATGTGGCTTTGTAATGTAATTATAAAAACAAAAAGGGAATTAGATTACCAACTCAGTCCAGAGCTGTCAGGTGGATGGAGACAGCAAAGCTTTGGTGCCGCTTAACCTACTCCACAGGGTTTTCCCAAAGCGCGGGAAGCCCGAAAAAGTAAAAAATAAAACTTACCTTCAAATCTCCCCTAGGCCAGAATAGAGATTCACCACGAAAATAATGGCATATCTCTGTCAGGCCCCACCTCCTGGAACACCCCGAGAACACCCCCACAATGCCAGAGCAGCATGGGAGTGTTGGTGCAAAGCTGGAAGCCATGGCTGGGCATCTCAGGGTTCCTCAGTGACTTAGCATTGGTAGATTTGCCCCTTCACTGGCATAAGTGCCCCCAGAGAGAGCAAATCCACCAGTGTATACCTGCACTGCCTCCAAAGGGTGACTCAGCCCACCCCTCTGGATTGGGTTGCCCATCTGTTAGGGTTGCATTCCTATGCACACATAGCTTACATTGATGAGGTCATGACAAAGTGTGACATTTAAACCGAGATTTGTGCAACAAACTCTGGTTATCTTATGGCATGGTGGGCACAGCAACAAAATAGATGCCTTCGAAGTCACAGCCAACTGCCAAACCATTGCCATAGCTTAACTTCAGTAAGTTAGAGCAGATTCTTGTGTTGTGATGGTAGCTGCTGCTAAAGCAATGTTTCATAAAACCTGCACAGATGATCAAATATCCAATAATCAATCAGAAGCCTGGCTGGACAAAAAACCATATCTAGCCCTACCCACTTCCTAAAAACACTTGACAGGTACCACAAAATGTGCTGACAGGCACCACGACAACAGCACACACCTGTCTAAAATCTCTATATGGTACAACTACTAAAATACTATTTAACTTGGTCACCCCCTTAAAGAACTGAAACAACTTTTTCTTGCTGATTCTCTCCCACAAAATAATAGGCAGATAGTTCATACTGGAGATAGTTCATACCAAATATGAACCAGTTTATTGTTTAAACCAGAGCAATCTAAGAAAGTTTAAGAAGGTGTTGGATTAAAAGGAACCACCAAAAATAGTGATTGCAGTTTGGAAAAATTGCATTACCCTGTTAGTCATTAGCTTGATATTGATGCATGTCTTCATTAATAATTCTAAAGGCAAGTAATTAAAGGTCAACATGCCTGCAACAGCAAGTATTTTGCCTTATGCCCATTGCTGGAAATAATGTTCTAGATCTGAATGAAATGAAAGATATATTAAGAAGCATTTTCTATTTTGAGAATGTTAAGTATTATGTATAGACTTTATTTAGAGATCAAAATGGTGGGAAACACTGTGAACAACATTCATAGCAATGAAAGACTACATCTTTCAGCTCGCATGGACATGGAGTGCCTTTTGAGTACATCACTATGGACTAAAGAGTGTTTGCCAGTTGCCACTGCACTGATGCAAAATCTGTACAATGGGGCCAGGAACAAAAGAGATAGAGGACTCCATACATGCAGGAGAATTCATAGCCACTATGCAGAAAAATGCAGTTTGCCCTCTTAACCAAATTTGGTAGAAAGGGATTCCTGAGGTCTGTACTTGTATTTGGAGCAGATCACTAAGATTGAAAAGGTAATTGAAATAATACCCAAAACCTTAATACATGAAGTGGCTTTTGTAGTTGCCTGAGCAACACAGTCAGAAGTCATGATCTCAGTTTCCTTTGCGCTATAGGGTACTGCCACACAATACAGCAACCTCATCCAAGAATCAGGCAGGACCCCTAATGCTTGGCCAAAGAAACATGGAAGCATTTGTCAGGTTGCTACAACAAAAATGGAATCAGAAGTCTTGCACAGTACTACTTTGGATTGCAACTCAACTGGCTGTTAAAGACAACAATGGGGGGATAAAATAAGGAGGGAGGGAGAAGGATGGGAATAAGAAAGTGAGGGAAAACCCCTGCGAATCCTCAGAGTTCACCCACTAGCAACCAAAAAGTTGTCTCTTAAGTTCAGTGACCCCAGAAAGTCCAACAGCAATCCTAGCACAAGCATTCCTGAGTCAGAACCCAGCCTCTTGGATATAGGAAGGGGCAGCCCTAAAGGAATGTCATAGGTAGGGTGGAGGAGTGGGACAGCAACTGTTTTAATTTTAGCAAATGGTTCCATGTAGGAGCATGGACGCTAATTATAATTTATATCACCATCAGTATACAGACATTTTGAAATGTAATATAAACAGAAGCTGGGCTCCTGATGAGAGGAATTTACAATCTAAACCATGATGTGAAGAGAAATATGCTTCCTATTAAGGCTGTAAAATCTCATGTATAGAACATTTCAGAGGAAAAGGTCTATTTTAAAGATTAAAATGAGATTTTAAATAATCTATCAAACATTTTCCACATTATGATTCAATTTCCCAGTTTTCAATAGATCTGAAAAGTGGAATATCTAGGAACTGTCAAAGGTCACATCATTGCAATAGCAGTTTAAAAGTTCAGTTATTAGTATGGTAAAGGTTGCCATCATGTTATGTTTTTAAAAGTATTGTGCAGCAGTAACTTTGTTAACACAAGATTCTATCCTCTATAAAGCAATAAAAAACAGTTCACATTCATAACTGGTGAAATGTAGAGCACTTTCTAATTGGATTGATATAGGCCTCCCATTAATAGCATCAGATAGCTAAAGAGACAAAGTTAACACAGATGAAATGTTAACAGTGTTTGAGCTGTTGCCCAGAAAGTCAAGTATCCAGCAGCTTCTATTCCATTAAAATATTTGGAAACAATAAAAATGTATCTGTCTTTGGGTTTATTCATCCAATGAATGCTAAGAATAAAATTGCCACTGTATCGTGCAGAAAATGGAACAAATGAACATTGCAGCCAACAATGACTGCAAAGCAATTATTCCTATAACAACCAGGGAAATTTCTTCAGGTTGTAAACAGACTAGAAAACATGGTATAGATAGTAAATTTAGCAGATAATTAATTACATGCTATATAATGGCAAAATCAAGCTGAAACGCTTTTAGTTCCCATTGATTTTAGTGGAAATTAATTGAAATTAATGGGCGCAGTTTACTTCTTTTATTTGCCAAAGTTAAGACATAAAACCAAGCTGCCCTCCTGTTAGGCCTCCCACCCACCTCTTCACTCCCCTAGCCATCCCTCCCCTGCCCCAAAACCCAACTCCAGACCGGTGGTGAAGGGGCCCCAAGCCACCCTCCTGATAGGCCTCCCACCCAAAGTCTCATTTCCCCAGTCACCCCCCCCCCACACACACACACTCCAAAAAACAACCTGGTCCTCCTGTCCAGTCCAGTCACAGCAGCCCACCTGCAACGCCTGATGCAGCTGCACAGAGCAACAGAAAAGAGGTAGCAGAACTCCAGAGCAACCCCGGAAGGAGTGTGGGGTAAGAGAAGTGCTGGGGGGGGGGCAGAGAACATCAGCAGCTAGGAAAACCTGCTACCAGCCTGCCCAGTCCCCCACCTGGACTCTCCCACCCCTCTGACCAGAGCTCTTTTCACTGAAGTTTGAAATGGGTTTTACTACTAATATCTAAATAACACACTACTCTCTCTCTCTCAATTCTCACATTTCTTTTTCATTAGAATATTGATCAATTCTTTTTGTTATTGTAGTTCAAGATGCCAACTAATTTCAGAGGATATTATTTGCACATATTTTAATATTTTGCATTAACTTGGCACTTCCATTGTTCACAACAGTTACACGTATATGATTATCAGTTTGTGAGGCACACATCACCCTTGAATGCCCTCCATGCATTTCCCCTGCTTTTGTCCCAGGGTTCCAGATCAGGCTGGGAGGGGTTGGCCTCAGAATGGATCACAGAGAAGGCAGGTTCCTTGTTCTCTCTGGCCGTGGCAGGGAGATTCACCAGTGTGATGTGGATTCTCCTCTTCCCTACTCCTCTCCAGTCACCCCACCCTGCTTCCTTTATGGGGGTTGCTCCACCCCCCAGCCCCATTGTCAGATTCCCCGTTCAGACAATACATCACTTGATTGGTTCAAGGCTTTTATTGAAGACATGTCAGGAATATAGAAAAAGAGTTCTGGCGAAAACCGCACCAAACTCTTGATAATATGAGTGTAACATCCCCACCCCCAAATGAGCAGCAGACAGTTCGCATTGTCCGGCCTGGAGTCTCTTTCCAGCCACAGAACTCCAAGGCCACAGCTGGGCCACAGCTAGAAGTGATAACACTGCACCTGCAAAAGTGAAAGCGATCCCCCCCCGCCCACGGCACCATCATGACACCCATCCCAGCCACTCAGCAGCCTGGTACTGGCTCTAAACCCTTTCACCAGAGCTCTGACCTCCTCTCCTGAGTTACCATCCAGCCATGTTTTCTCACTGGCTGAACCCCCCTACTGCAGCCCATTGCTTCCAAGCCACCATTACTTCCTCAAGCTTCAGGGTCAGGGCTGCCTGACCTCCCCATTTGCAGGCAAGCCCCATCTCCAGTCATTGGCTCCAGGCCTGCCTGATCCCACTGCATGGTTCACCTTGCATTGCTTGAGGCTCCCTGGGCAGGCTAGTGGCAGTGGGGCAGGCTGGTGGAGGCTGACAGACCCACAACTGGCTTGGGGTGGTACATGTTAATAATTTGTACCTTTGCTAATGGTCAAAATATTTCCAATTGCTCCAGGTAAAATACCAAGGAAAACATGGAAAATCCTTGGCCTTTAGGGTTGGCAACAGGCCTTGAAGAAATTTATTTATTTATTTATTTATTTATTTATTTATTTATTTATTTATTTATTGAGCTTATATACCGCCCCATCCCCGAGGGGCTCTGAAGAAGAAATGTCCTCTCCCTTTAATATACAGAAATGGACAGCTTCAGCAGGTTACGTTTATACATATTTTTGCATCAAACAATTTGCTTTGTAAGTTAAACTATATTTTTAAAAAGAGATCCAAAGTGAAAATTCTTAAGACATGAGAACATGAGAAAACATTCTGCAGTAACAAAGGCTTTTTCAAAGGGCTATTTTCTTTGAAAAATATTACTGCCTGCTCCTACCACCCTAACCTGCCATGATGGGAGTTTTATATTCTGAAATGCAAAATCATTAGCAGCCAAAGATTTAACTTGAGTACACACAACAAATGGAAATGTAAAGAAAAGAAATAATTCAAAATTTTATATACCATATATTGCAGGCAGCACAATTAAACAAATAACCACTTTTAGATTAATTACCATTAACCACATTAACTGAAATCCTTGCAAAAATTATTCTTACTTTAGCTTCTGAAGTTGGCTCCAGAAAACACAGGCGATTCCCAAGCCCCTCAGCTGCCAGGCAGAATTTCCGTTGTTCTTTGTGAATATTGGCAATGCACTGAAGTACTACTTCATCATCCTATTGGAAACCATGAAAAAAAAAAGTGAGAAGAGACCTACAAAGTTTAGGTCTGTAATAGACTGGCTGAATTTCTATAAATCTCAAATAATACACTTGCCAAAAAATGACAAAATGCATACATTTTTTGCTTAAAGAATTAGAAAATAAAATATTTCAGTCATATACTTATATTTATTTGCACCAATAAAGGATGAAGTTGAATTAGGACATGTAATGCTACTAGGGTTACCAGGCCATTGTCTGGCACCCTGGGAACTTCACAGGTAGGGCAGGGGCAGAAATGATGTTACATGACACAGTGACTTCACTTTCAGGTGAAAACCCATACAATCTCTCCCCCCGCCCCCAAATTTATGGTAATATCAGGATGTGCCATTGAGAAGTCATGCAACATTTGTATCCCCCTCCCCACACACATTTCTCCCATCAGTCCTAATTCAAGGGGGGGGGGTGAGGGGTCCTATCTGCCAGGAGGTTGCTCACCCAAAGCAGGCAAGTGATAACCACAGTGGTGTATTTGCCTAGGGACAGGGGGTACCCTCTGTCCCCAGGCATCACTGATCTGGTTGTGGGAGGCGCAAAATCAGCCCCCACGTGACAAGTTAGTCCTGCTGCCCTGTCGTCTTCTGGCGCCCTTGGCCCTGCCCATGTCATCATTGACATGGGTGGGGCCAAGGAAGCCAGAGGACCCTCCAAGCCTTGCCCCCCAAAGCCAGATCCAAATAATAAAATGTTTCTTGATGCACACCCCTGAACATGAACACTGAATGAAAAATACCCATTAATTATTGTCAGTGTTACACCAAACACAAATAAGAAATTTAGTGACATGTTAGCATTCACTAATATTTCTCTTTATCATTCTGATGTCTAGTTTACAGTGAAAACAGATCAGGTAGAGAGAGTCAGGAGATTGAGAAACTGATGTGGTGCCTTCCTAATCATCATAGACCTATGGTATCTCAGGACAGAATTTTTTTTTGTAATATTAGGTTGCTATTAGGATCCACTTTGGATTGGATCAGCAGAAGGACCACAGATGTTTTCTGTGTTCTCTTCCTCCAAATCAATCCCAACTGAGGGGAAGTTGAGTCCCTGGATTGTGGCACCCATAGCCACATGAGTTGAAGGGGATGGCAGTGTGGAGTGGGAAGGGAGTTACATAGGACATCTTGGAAACCATCTTAAGTTCTTTACAGTGCAATCCTAAGAACACATGCCTAACAGTAAACCCCACTGAGTAAGACTTCATTCAAATTCGAAATAAACTGGCACTTTAAGAAAGTCATTGAAGTAAAATGGAAAGCATTCACATTTTAAATCTGATACTATGGGTGAGGCTCATTTGTGAAAATGTCTGAACGCCTAATGAAATCTTACTCCTACATTATGGATACAATTAAAAATCTTAGAGATTATACATGTATGTCTCCTGTGTTTAATCTGGTAAGTACTGTTTAAATTACTATTGAGATTTATATTTTATTATTAGCGGGGCCCAGCCACGCGTTGCTGTGGCTTATTGTGGTGAAATGGGAAAGGAACAGTAGGAGCAAATCAATTGCAGAGGCCAGCAGTACATGCTCATGGAAACACGCAGGCTGATACTGTGCGATGTCATTGATGTATGTGACCGCATCCTCCCTCACTTCTGTTCCCTTGCATGGCACCCCTCCCCCTCCCTCCCTCCCTCCCTCCCCTTTCCCTTTGCTAGAGTGGGTGGGTCTTATCCAGATGCTGGGCCCCCTCCCTCCCCTCCCTTGCATGCCACCCCTCACTCTCTCCCCTCCCTAACTTCTGTACCCTTGCATGCCTCCCCCTCCGTTCCTTCCCTCTCCCACCCTCTCTTCCCTTGCATGCCACCCCTTCCCCTCCCTCCCTTCTGTTTCTCTCTGCTAGGGTGGGTGGGGCATATCCAGATGCTGGGCCCGCTCCCTCCCCTCCCTTGCATGCCACCCCTCACTCTCTGTCCCCTCCCTCACTTCTCTTCCCTTGCATGCCTCCCCCTCCATCCTTTCCCTCTCCCTCTTCTGAATGTGTATGAGAGTAGGTGTGTTGTGTGGTAGTAGTGGGTGAGGCACAGAGAGTGAAAGGTACCTGCATGTGAGGGGGGGAACCCCATGGCAACATGTGTATGTGTTCCACGTCCACTCGAGTTATTGCGTAACTCTTTGTTGCATCTATCCTGTTGCAGCCAAAAATAAACCTCAAAATACTGTTCCTGAGGGATGGAGGGCAGCAAAAATTGCCTCCCTTTTGTTAATAAAAATTTCTGTGCAATCTATGCCCAATAATGTATGGCCAACTTATGCTGTCCTTTTGTAGAATGAAGTATGATATTACTCCATCTAGATATAGATGGATCAAAAATGTGCTGAGTATCATTTTCTCTGCTTTAGAATAACAATAGGATAAAGTATGCAAATAAATCCAGATGTCTTCAGAGAGCTTTATCTTTATCAAATGCATATTGTTAAAAAGAATCCTGAATTACTCCCACACATGGAAGCAGTTAAGAGATAATTCAGTCTCATGTATATATGATTCCTCCACTGAACTAACTGGGGAAACTCTGATATGTATGTTTATGTTATCTGGCATGTGATGTTAAGGCACCACTTGAAGAGGGCTCTCTGCAGATTTGTACTTCAATGCCAGCTAGGAGTAGTCTAGCATCACAGTGCAGAGTGGTAAACTGCAGTATTGCAGTCAAAGTTCTTCTCACAACCTGAGTTCGATCCTAACGGAAGTCAGTTTCAGATAGCTGCTGAATGTTGACTCAGCTTTCCATCCTTCCAAAGTCAGTAAAAATCAGTATCCAGTTTGCTGAGGGTATAGTGAAGATGACTGGGGAAGGCAGTGGCAAACCACCCTGTAAATGAAGTCTGCCTAGTAAATGTCATGAGGTGTCAGTATCCCATGGCCCAATTTCTGCACCTTTAGGAGCAGTCTAAGTGTGGAATTATCAGAATGTCAAAAGATTCTCTAATGACGGACATGTGGGTAACACCGCCCAGAGCCCCTTGGGGATAGGGCGGTATAGAAATCTAAATAATAAACAAACAAACAAACAATCTCTTAGTCTGCATCTAGCTGCAGTAGTTTGTAAAATATATGTAAAAGGGAAGACAGTGAATTGGGTCATCTGAAGTCTTTTCTTCACCAGTGACAAGTCAGATGTTTGGAGTAGAACTATGGGTAAGTATAGAAGTCAGAGATAGAAGTATAGAAGTCAGAGATGGCCTCGGGAAAATGAGCATGTCTACTGCTCATTAGTGCAACATTAAAGATACAGGACTCTACTGGAATGAAGCATTCAACACAAGCAGTCTCTACTTCTGAGATAGACTAGGAAGACTTTGAAAGGACAGGAACAGTATGAATATTTATTTTAAGTCTGTTCTAGTTCACATTTGAAGGGGGAGAGATGTTAGCCTTAGTCTTTCTCACTAAATATTTGGAATGTCAGCTTTTCTCTCATATTGCTGTAAGCCCTAATTATATTTTAAAAATTCCCTCTAGTCAAAAAAGTGTTTCTTGTAGCCTTTCATTACATTCTCCTCTTATTTTAACCAAACATTTTAGCAGTAGAAAAAAGGAAACTCTGCTTTTCACCTCTCTCCATCTTGAAATATAACCAACAGCTCCAAATTAAGTGACACACACTCTTTCTATATGAAGAACAGTATTGATTCAGAAAGTCCCATTTTCTTTTGCAGCTGCAAGTAATTGCTATTTCAATCTATTCAATAACTGAGAAGTAATGTTGCAATTTAAGTGACAATATATACCAGGAGATGGCCAAAGTAGCAAATCAAAGCAGATAGCTTCAACAATGATGCACCTGAGAAGACTTTTTCTTCAGTCAACATTGGTTTCTCATCTTTAAATTCATTTATGTTATTTTTTGAAACTATATCATGTTTATGTCATTTTCCTTTGTACAGATACAGTGTTCACCTTAAAAAATAAGAAAGCTGCCAGACCTGAAAAAAAGAACAGTTATTTGTATTTGGAATGAAGTTCCTTAATGTCATTGGAACTTTCATTTGATTGTTCTGTCTTTCTGATCTGGAGTCAATTCCCATTATTAATTCAGTCCACTGGAAGAATATTTTGTTTATCTTGACTAACCCATTATCTTTGCTATGAGCAGGCAAATTAAGTTCTGCATTTCAGCAACTAAAATTATCAAATAATATTTTTGTTTTAAAATATATTTGCCACTTTTCCTTTATCTACCCAACATACTAGTAGTTTACAACAGCAATAGTAAAAAAACCCCCAAAAAACAGACTGCTAGACTTCTGCTGGGAGCAAAAAAATTCCCAGCCCTAGCTCCCTCCCCCTGCTGTTGATTAGCTGGCTGGTGGGGGTACTTACTGGCAGCCAGAGAGGTATGGGCCAGCACTGCAGCAATGTCAGTGACAGTACCGCAATATCCCTTTCAGCACACACTGGAAGTTACATAATTGTACTGTTGGCAACACAGGATGCTTTGGTAGTTGGGGAAAAAATTATATTAAAAACTATTTCCACCATAGAGTCTTTGCCCAAATACCAGAGCATCCCCATCTCACTGGTAATGCAACAGTATCATTTCTGGTGTGTACTGGAGCTGACACTGCAAAGCTGGTCTAGACCTGGCAACCCCAATTAAAACAGATAAAAAATAGAGCCTAGTGAAGTTAGTCCACTTCCGTATAAAATGCTGAATAATTTCTGAATTCCCAGAAGTATATTACACAATCTGCAGGATTTTGCCGTCCTTCAGTATCACCTACAAATTGCTCCAATTAATACTTTAATTTTACATATTTTATTTTTTTCTTTAGCCATCTTTCAACCCCATTTCATTATCTTTATTTATTAAAATATTTTTATGCCTTTCCCCATGGCTCAAGGCAGTTTATGATGTGTAATTTAAACATCATACAACAATTTTCATGTTTCATGCCAACTAAACAGAACTTAGTAAAATCTTATGTCCTACATCACTTCATTGGCACAGCAAATGCACACGCACAAACTTCTAACGTATTTCACAGGATTTGAGGGATGGGGGAATAAACCTATCACAGTTTTCAGAGGTCGTTTCCCCACTCACCTTTTGACGCGCGCCACTCGTGGCAAGCAACGCGGGGTCCAGAGGCACTCCCCCTACAGCAGCAGCGACAACAAAGCAGCTCCGAATCCGCTGCTCTCCCACCCCCTCAGCGCACGTCATTTCTGTTCCTGGATGGAATGGCGCCTTTTGGAAAACCCCACGCATAGCGTGGGGCAGTGGGGAAGCCCAGGGGAGACTCCGCGTTTGAGTTTCCCACCCCTGGCAGTGACGTGTAGTCCTTTGCCCGATAAGGAAGCAAGCACACAGCCTTTTTTTATTTCAGGGAACAGAGATCAATGAGTATTTGACCCTATGTTGCAATGTAGGTTCATTTACATAGCAATGCATGGGAGCACTCACTGAAAGCCTAGTATTTAGCTATATCTGCCATGAGCTTCTGTAGCTTAACTCACTAATGCAGCATTCTGTCTGCTTGTTGATGCACTGTGAAAGGTTGCTAGTTCTACTCCTGCCAGGGATAACTAATTTTTTTTTTAAAAAAAGAAAAAACCATCTATGAAGGAAATTGGGGCTGATTTTTGACCAGGACAATTTTTTCCTGTTTGGGCTGAAAGCAGCGGGATTCTGAAACACAGGTCACAGCACAATGAATCCCCACAGTTTCTGTCCCAAGCGTCATCTTGAATCCACAAGCGAACAACCAGGAAGTTCAGCAAATTTTTGCACCGCAACATGCTGGCCAATCAAAAGCCAGCACCAAAAGCAGGGAACTCGGATTGGGCAACTTTGTGATGACATGTGCATGTGGGGATGGTTCAACGTTGATTCCAGGAAGGAGAAATAAAAAAAAAGAAAGAAAGGCTCAGCCTCCAAAAAGGGACTCCAGCCAATCATAGCAGAGACCCGCCCTGCCGATCGCTGCAGACTGCGGGGCCGTGGGGAGTGCTACATCTAAAAAACCACAGCAGAAAGGTGAGTTCCCCTAATGGAAAAACTGCAGTGGGGAACATTAACACGCACTCAAAAACACCTGGTTCTAACGAGCCCGGTCTGCCTCCACTTTAATTCTGAAGTGGGGAAACACCCAGAAAGAAAGTCTCTGCCCTCTTATGCTTGACACCCAATTTCTTTCTTGTCTTGTCTTGTTTTCCCAGGATGAAGGCAAATATCAAATAGGTAGCCAATGTGGCATAGAGTGTCAGAGAAGGTCCTGGGAGATACAGGTTTGAATCCCCACTGTGACCTTGGGTTGGTCATAAAAGCATAGCATCTAACATTGCTGTCTTATTCAATGAATATCCACGGCAGGTACATAAAGCTACTTGTGACTGAAATATAACAATATGTATTACATGTGGATGACTATGGAAAGAGATTTAAAGGTATGTTATATGGATTTGATTTACTAAAACCAGAATATTTTAAATCTATAATCGACATCTTTTTGCTGTTAAGTCACAGCTAACTTATGGTGACCCTGTAGGATTGTCAAGGCAAGAGACATTCAGAGGTGGTTTGCCATTGCCTGCCTACATCTCAACACATTTGGGATAAGTTATGGGAATGTTTATATACAGTTATATTTATTTTTATGTATTTATTTACAAAATTTGTATGTTGCCTTTCTGCCCTTACAAGGGTCACCCAGATGGCTAGCAATTTAAAACAACATAATAAAACCTCACTTAGAAACCATTTAGATCACCCCACACACAAACACTATAATAATAGTGTAGTACTAACAGAGCCATTATTGGCTCAGTTAATAAAACAAATGTATATCTTAAGTATCCACATGTATTATGGTTAGTGGACTATATATGATAATATTTGTATGCAATAGTTGGCATACAGCAGTCCTACTTTTACTAATTATGGACGAGACAAATGTTATATTGAAACTGAAATATCTGTACTTAAGTCAGAGAGCAGTATTTTTTCCCCTTCACGCCACATGACATCCCAGTTTTCTCCCTGTGGGAGATAAATGTCTCAACTCCAGACCAATTTCACACCCTTTGGCATTAGGCTAACATCATATAAAATTCTGTGACCCACATATCCTTGGGTTTTGCCACGCTAAAAAAGAAAATTGCACACTGGTGAATGTTATTGTCATTCTGAAAATAAAGCCTTGTTAAAAAACAGGTAGAGACAACAAGGAATTAAATATCTGCTATACTTACACAGCACCCAGATTTTCATATGACTCTTCATCATCACTTAATTTTTTGAATATGAAATATATTAGTAAATGGAATAACCTTTAATTCTCTGAAAGATAACAGAATATTATGCCTGCCCACTTTTATCACTCTTTTGTGGTTCCTTAGAGTGGATACCATGATAGTATCAATCTAATAGGTCTCATTTTATAATATTGATATATTCCAATTTTAAACACATACATATTTTACATGTATTACAGGAATATCCCACTATGTTGCATTACATAAGTGTGTCCAGATGTGAAAACAGATATGAAAAATATCCAATAATGAACTCTTGGAAGAAGAAAATATAAACCCAAAGTTGGACTACTTGTAATAAGCTAAAAATTCTCACAATTAATAGGCATATAACTTCTTATTATAGGTCACCCACAGTGCAATCCACATGGGGAAGGCGAAAGGTCTGTGGAGCCATTGTGACCCCGCCACCAATGTCATTGCCAGTACAGTGGCACTTACAAGGCAAAAGGGGCACTAATACCACCACCAAGGTGCCATGCGGCTCTGTTGCACCCAGGCATAAACACTGCCACTGCGATGGTGCTCCTCAATCCTGGTGGAACAGCCTTGCAGAGGAGATCAGGGCCCTGCAGGACTTCATGGAGTTCTGCAGAGCCTGCAAGATGCAACTGTTCCACCAGGCATTTTGTTGAGGCTGATCTTTGACCACCAGTTTCCCCTGGGGCTATATGACATCTTAGTTCATACATGGGTCTTACTTCTCCTGCTTGGTTTTTATAGATTCTAGTGTAGTTGGTTTTATTAAATGCTGTTTTATGGATTAGGTGGTTTTATCTTATTATTTTGGGTACTGTTTTCGTCTTTTAAATTATGGATCTTATATATTGAAACATTTTGTTATGTAATGTAATTCTGTTTGTACATTGCCACAAGCCAGAAATGGGAGGGCTGATTAACAAATCTAAAAAGTAATAAAAATAAAATAAATCACAGGAACTTGCACTGGCTCCAATGGGGGTGGTCCATTTATAATTTTGAAAATACATTAAAACTAACCTGAGAACATTAAAAACCTAGCACAAAAGTTAAGAAACCATTTTAAAAAGTACTAGGATTCCAAAAACTAAACAGCAACAACAGAATCTTTAAACACTAAAACCAGTAAACAAATTATATCTCTCTGTGCGTATAGCAATAGAAAGAGCTAACTCAAACCACAGCATGTAGACATATAATGTCTGCTAAACTGGTAAGAAACAAATGCACAAAAAAATAAACCAGCAAGGTTGTGTTTTTGATATCTGTCATGGCTCAAATCATTCTGTTTTTACAAGAAAGAACATTCTGCAAATGTCATCAGTTGGTTCAATTTGTAGGCAGTTGAAAAACCATTCAACACAAATATATGCATACATGCGTGTCATATAACTCTAGAATTTTTTTTGTTACTATTTCAATTTCAATTATTTCAATTAAAATTTTAGCTAAGGAGCTTTCAGTTTCATCACAGCTTTAAAATCTAGCCTTTTTTTCTGCTGTCAGTTTTTTAGAAAATACAATCCAGTCATTTTCTCCCCTTGCACAGCTATTTCAGAGGTATTCTTCTGAAACTTGAAACCTCTAAAAATATTTCCATCAAAATATATTATGGTCAAAGTACAGCTGTTGCGTCTATTAGGTTTCAGTACATACTTACAGTTATATTAGCTGAGTTACTTTTCTAATCTAAAACTACACACACACACACACACACACACACACACACACACACGCACACACACTAGCGGGCCCGGCCACGCGTTGCTGTGGCAATTGTCCTTCTCATCACAGTCCACAACCCACACAGATGTCCATGCAGGTCCAATGATCCCCAGCATAGCCTTTTGGGGTGGTCAAATGGAATCCCTCTTTCCCTTTTCAATGCACATCGTTATTGTTTTTTTAGTATAAGGTAACCCTTTCCATTCCACAACAGAACTGTCCAGAGTGCGAATCCCGCTGTCCATGAGGCTGGTTGACATGCACAGTCCTGGCTTGGGTAAGGCAGAACTGGGGCAAGGAGGCTATCCCAGTCAGGCAGCAGAGTGGTGAGATACTCAGATTGAGGCCAGATCCCTGGGTTGTTAAAGGGCCATGTGCAAAAGAAGCAGAGCCGGTAGTGTTGGTTCACCCCCACCCCGCGGATTTTGTTAGAGGAAAATGGCAAACTCCAGCTCGCTTTTAGTAAAAGAGAGCTGTGGCGAATATGGGTGAGGAAGTGGGTAAGTGGTGGTTGGATGTGAGGGAGGGCCGAGTGAGGTGTGTGAGGATGAGCTGGATGTGTATTGTGTGGTAGCAGTGGGTGAGGCACAGAGAGTGAAAGTTACCTCCGTGTGAGGGGGGGAACCCCACCTGACGTCTCACATGGCAAAGTGTATATGTGTTTCACTTCCACTCGTATTACCTAACAGTATTATCTATTTACTGTTTTCACTGCTCATCTCTGCCCATCTGCGTGAACATTCTAAGCCCTCATACCAAGCCCTCAGGCCACAGACAGACAGGCTGCACGAACATTCTAAGGGTGACAGTTAAACACAGCCAGTTTCATGGCCTGGTGTGCCAGGAAAAAGATGTTTTACCTGGCTCAACTATGGACTTTCAATGATTTGAAGGTCCGATTACCTGCCCGCAACAGGGAGGGATGTCCTGTGAAAATTTGGGGGTGATCCATCCAGCAGCTTCTGAGGGAGACCATCAGGGACAAACACACTGTTAGATTTTTATATATATAGATAATTGGTCACCAAATGTTTGATATTCTACTTTGCACCATTGAGTTTTATTCCATTTTGTTATTTCACTTCATTATTTTACATGGTTCATTCCAGATTAGCTTTTTAATATACCATTTAATTCAGCAGTTATGGGTCATATATACTGTTGAACTGAAGGTGCCTGAACTCACTTCTGAGTTTAAAGGTAATTTAACAGTGAAATCCACGGGTATCAAACATATCCAACCCCCTGAGGGCTCTTATCTGGTCCACAAGCTTATCCAGTGCTGGCCAGGCCAAGCCCAGTGTTCAACATGGCACGGGCTGGATTCAGCTTTGAACTGCGGACTCCACCTCTGAAGCCCACAGTTTAAAGCTGAACCTGGCTGAGCTCAGCACTGAACTGCAGGCTCAGCCTGGCTGGGTTCAGATTTATATTACCAGCTCCACCTCAGAAGCTCTGCCCCCAAAGTCAGATGGATGAGTCCCACCAACTGGCCAGGTGTGCAAGCGGTAAGCTGGGGTAGCCCATTAGGTGCATATGATAATAATCCTGGCAGCAGCTGGCAGGGCGCTGGCTGATCCTGGCAAGGACAGGAACATGTGGATAATCTCCCAGTGCTTGGTATGTGAGGAGGTCTGGATGCAGATGACCAGCAGCTCAAGTCTTCTTTGTGGTGCAACCTTGTTCCCTGGTAGATATGGTAGACTACCACACTGGAGTGGGCCATTGCTGTTCTCCCTGGGACTTCCCTCCTCACATTCCCCATTTCTGCATTTAATATATTTTACTCTGCATTTACTATCTTGGTCCCATAGTCATTACCACCCCACAGGGAAGCAGCTGGTCAGTGCTGTGAACCTCAATGGGGAGAATTACTCCAGTGGAAAGGTGAGCTTCTAGTGTTCTGTCCTAAACCTCTCCAACCCCCCCCCCCTCACAAAGATGCCACCCCCTCTAGTTCTCTCACAGATTCTGACATGTTCTGGTAAAATACAATACAACTTCGGAGGCGTATGGGACCCAGATTGCTCCCAGAGGCAAAACCTCCTCCAGGTGCCCCGCAGCACAGCACCCTGCCCCCCATGGCATGGCACCCCTCCCTGTGTGGCATGGCACCCCTCCCCCACCCATTCCCTCCAAGCCCCACTTTCCTGAGTCAGCGGGGGATTCTCTCGCACCGGGGCTGCTGCCTGGGCAGGGAAGAGAAGCTGGCTGCACAGCAACCAGCCCGTCTTCCTTGCCCAGCAGCACCCGCAAGCACCCATCTCTGCACGGTGCACACATGGCTTCCCTGGCCCTGTGGGTGGAGGGATGGGAAGAGAAGCCCGTCCCTGCACCTGTAGCGACAGAGAAGCTGCGGGTGAGGGAAATAGAAACCGGCAGGCTTCTCTCCTTATCTCTCAGGGTGCAGCATAGGTGCAGAAGCATGAACTGGCATAGGCTTCTGTCTCAGGGCCTATGTTAGTTCATGCTGCACTAGCCTATGCTAGCTCATGCTGCAAGCCACACAAGAAAAGCCTACAAGCTGTCTGCAGGCTTCTCTCCCTGCCAGCTTCTATTTCCCTCACCCTCAGCTTCTCTGGTGCTGCTGGTGCAGGGACAGGCTTCTCTTCCTGTCCCTCCACCTGGGAAGCCACAGGTGCACCATGCAGAGACAGGGAGAGAAGCTTGCAGGCTGCTCCTCCACCACTCAGAAGGAAGGGAAGGGGCTGTGGCTGGAGCTCCAGCAGTGCCCATGCCATTTCCTTTCCCTCCAAGCAGCCCGTCTGCTTGGAAAGAAGGGAAGGGGCCACGTTTGGAGTGCCAGCAGCATCGATGCCATTTCCTTTGCCCACATCATCCTCTTCAACGATGTGGGTGGGCTGAGGGAGAGTGACGAGTTGGAGGGAAGGCATCTGGCCATGTGGGGGCCAATTTTGTGCCTCCCGCAGACCAGATTAGTTGCCCCATGGACATGGGTCACCCCATGTCCCCAGGAAGATACTCCACTGGTCAACTTTATTTGGTGGGGAGACCAGCTTGGGAAAGTCTACCTTTTGTGTCCAACTCTGGGGTTCCTGGGGGTTCAAGCTACTTGCCTGGGACTGCTCCTGCAAAGATTATGGGTAATGCCTAGCCTATAGCCTTCCTGAGCAGCATTTCTCCTTTAAGGTCAATCTCAACCTTCATCTGCAATCGAGGCTTACATCTGGAGACCCAGAGCTACTGGCATCTTCCTTGGTCCTGCTAATTATCCCTGAGACAGAAGCCTATGCAAGTTCAGGATCTATTGATTCAGCTGGTGTCTCTCTGCAAGACTCTATTAACTCTTCCTTGGATGAGCTATCAGCTGCAGCAGGAGGGGCCATGGCACCACAGCTGTTGCACTCTCATCTCAGGCAATGGTGCATGGATGCTGAGGAAGGCCTATAGGCATTAATCCATCCCATTCCCCCCTCCCAGTCATGCCCCATTTCTGTCTGTCCCCAGTGATGATGGGGAGATTTAGCTACTTGTTGATGCCAGATCTATCAGTGCCATTTGTTTATGATGACCCCAGGATAGGGAGCTGAGGCCGAAAAGGTGGTGTCAGTGCTGCACTTCCCAGCTTTCCTGTTATGGTGCAGTCATGTCTTCAGGTTCTGGCTGTGAAGCTGCTGTACCTGAAATGAAGCCTTGGTGAAAGGGCTCAGCTACTGAGTCTCCTGGGTAGATGCCTTAACAGTCCAGGTGCTCGGGAGCAACAGCCGCAGAAGGCCATTGCTTTCACATCCTACATGTGAACTCCCAAAGGCACCTGGTGGGCCACTGCGAGTAGCAGAGAGCTGGACTAGATGGACTCTGGTCTGATCCAGCTGGCTTGTTCTTATGTTCTTATGTTCTTATTGTTTTGCCTAGAGTAACCCCTGTTGTTCAGGGTTCTCTCTCTGTGCCCATGCAACTACCTTGGGTGCCTTCCCATGGCAGAAAGCTGACTGACAGCATCCCACGTTGCGAGCCCTACTCTATGGTCTTTGCAAGATTCAGGCTGAGGCTTGGTCAGCATCCTGAGCACTTTCAGCACCTTTGGAGCAGAGTTGTGTTGATGGAGGCAGCTTGAAAATTGTTATGATGGGGTTCTGTGGGCTGCACCAATTTGGGATGTTTGCACCTGTGTGTTTGCATTGTAAAAAAACTGGGTTCATGCAAAGAGGCAGAAAGAACATGGATTATTTTCTTCATAGAAAATAGACACCCATGGGAAGGACAAAAACGGAATAAAATACATCCAGATTCAAAAATAACTGATGTGATCTGTTATTATTATTATGCTGTGCAGAACTGACTAAAGTAATGTTAGATCAAAGACAGCAGGGAAAAAAGCATCTGACAACATTCCCAAATGGAGGTTGCTCAGAAACAAAGAAATGGTGGGCAGGCAAAATGATGGACTGGGAACATGTTGCAGGTAGGGTTGGAGATTCGGATGAAGCAAATACCAGATTTGGCCTGAATCTGGGCAAATCTGGGCATATTTGAACAAAAATTGTCCAAAAATTGTCAAAAAAATTGTCAAAAAATTGTCTGAATATGTCCTGCCCAAATATGAACGAATCCAAATGAAATATATTCTGGCTTTGGGGGCGGGGGTGTTGGTGTTTTTTCACGTTTTGGCCTGCAGGGGATGCATTTTCAAAGCTAGCAGCACCAAAATTTCAGGGTATCACCTGGAGACTGTCCTAAAGATACCACCCATGTTTAGTGAAGTTTGGTTCAGCGGGGCAAAGTTATGGATCCCCAAAAGGGGTGGCGCCATCCCCCTGACAGGCACCCCAGGAAATTTGCCCAAGATTCTTTGTTCTGCAGTGCCTTGGCTCCATTGTAGCCAATGGGGAATTCTTGAGTGTGTAAGCAGGCTGCACATTTTTGAAGACTTTCAAGGTGGCTCCAGGAGGCCCTCCTGGTAATAGCATCCAGGCTTGGTGAATTTACCTTTTGGGGGTTCAATTTTATGGGCCCCCAAAAGGCTTATTTTGTTTGCCCGCTCCTGCACATGAAGTCTGCTGGCTGAATTCTCTCAGAACTCTCTCAACTCATTTACCAAGCCTAGTTGCAGGAAGAGAAACCTTGTGTCAACAAAAAAAAAAACTCACCAGAAAACCCCACTGCAGTGCTAATAGTCACATGGGTATGCAGCGCATGCATCAATAGCCACAGACACAAGAAGAAAATAAGAAAATAAGAAATAAATTCTTCCATCAATGGTAGATTTTGTGAAGCAGACTCAAGCATTTCAATTCAAGATATTAAGATACACAAATTGTTTTGTTTTATTTTGTTTTTACTGCAGTCCTATGCACAGCAAAAATTATATTGGGTGAGATCTTAACAATTGTGAATTTAACTCATACATCAATGTTTGCCTACTCTTTCTTCCAACTGTAGTGCTTGGCACCCCCTGAAAAGCTATATCAGACACAAGGAACCATCTTGAAAGCATGGGATATGGTTTTGGCAAAATGCAGCAGGTGTTGGCAGAAACCTGTGCTAGCATGAGCAAAAGTGCCTTCCAGTCCTGCAAAAAGCTCTTTGAATTCTTGCTGGTGTCTTTAAAAATGTTTGTGTGTATAGCGCTCTCTCTCTCTCTCTCTCTCTCTTTCTCTCTCTCTGAGAGAATTTGCTGCTGTACCCAAGTCGAAGGCATTATTCTATACAAACTGTACCTCAGCCATAGACTTCCAAATCAATATTTATAGCATGTACATTTTACATATTTTCAGCAATCTAGCATTCTATTTTAAATAACACTTCTAAAAATATTTATAAATCAAAATTCAGTCTTATTTATTGCAGAGGAGTGAACCCTAGCTTGTGCCATAATGGCTAAAGCAGATTCTAAACTGAACAAGAGCACAGCAGTGTATCAGAATAAATCATCTTAATGTAGTTGATAAAATGTTCTTAACTCACATATTCAATTTTTTAAAGGGAGGAAAAACCCAATTATAGTCAACCTAACTTCAGACATTTGTTCAGTTCCCACATACTATCAAAACAGCCATATAAGAACATTTAAAGTGACTCTGCAACTGCCATAATCCCACGCTCTTTCAGTGCCACCCTAATCAGAATTATATGATTCTGGTTGTTGTGGGTTTTCCTGTCTGTGTAGCCATGGTCTGGTAGATCTTGTTCCTAAAGTTTCACCTGCATCTGTGGCTGTCCTCTTCAGAGGTGTATCACAGAGAGAAGTCTGTTACACACTGTGTGCAGTGAGAAGGGAATGTTTAGTGGGGTATCTATTGTCCATGTCCCAGGGTGGGGAACCGATCAGTAAGTGTTTGGGTGGAACTTGCTACACAAAGGTGTGGTTAACTGCATTGTGTTGCAGGTGGGGTTTTCAGTCCATTTATATTGGTATTCACATTGGCATTCCCTGCAGCAGCAACAGTATTAGTGAATGCAAATTCTGTGTCTGGGTGTAGTCCACTGTCCATAAAACTAGCATGCTGGGTTCTAGCACTTTAGGTCTTCAATGGACTACACCCAGACAAAATACATTATATGATTCTGTTCATTTTCTTCAATAGAAAGGTACAACTCTTCTTAGGATGACACTGTTCTTTTCTCATAACCGTAATAAAAATACTTCTATTATCTTTCCAAAGGTATTTTACTCCTAATTATATCTCTATTTTTGCCTAACTGGATACTAATGGTCTGTTACAAAGATTTCTAAAATAAAAGGGGACATTCAGTCAGTTCAAAAAGCATAGACTTTTTTTCTTTTTTTCTTCAGAGTGGGGCAGAAATAAAAGGCATTCCTCTGCAAAAATGTAAACCACCACATGGAATAAATGTGACCTAGGATCTACCAATTTGAGGACATTTCAGAATGGAAAATGCAGAACAGTGAGCCTTGCACATATGTGGGAACAGCTCCAGGTTACCCATAGATGTTATTCAGACTGTGTTGTATACCACCAGAGTAGATCTGGAGACTTAGGCCTATTTGGTGCTATATGGACCTTTGATACTGGGGTTTTAACTGATACTTACTAGAAATTTTCAAGCATTTGTGGATAGGGTTTATTTAAAAACTTCCCTGATTTACAATTAAATTTTGAGATTATGTAGGAATCTAGAAATGCTAGACAGCTTGATGAGATTCATGGCACAATCATGTTCAGTCAAATCCCTGACTCCTTCAAAAGTCTTATCTATGGAACAAGTTGGTATTTGCAGCTTGTAGTAAGAAGAAAGAAACGGGGGAAGAGTCATTTTGAAACTCCTAGCATAGCCCACTGGCAGCTGCTTCCACATCAGCCCCTATTCATGTCCTCCCTCAGCTTCCATCTAATCATGAAGCTCAGCTTCCTTTCTCTACTCCTTGCTTCACCTTGTCTCTCCCTGACACCCCACTCATCTCCCATTCAACCCCCTAATCTGCCCCACTGTATTCCCTGCAAAAAGAAAGGTCAAAGAAGAAGCTGTGGACTAACAAATAGAGAAATGCAAGAAGGATTTGGTGGACAAAGCAAATCAAGGTAATGAGACAGACAGAAATAGTGAATAGGGTTACCAACTTTGTCTTGAGAAATTCCTGGAGAGATGGTGGGAGACGCCTGGGGAGGGTGAGTTTGGGAAGGATATAATATCACAGAGCATATATCCTCAGGAGAGTATAATACCATCCTCCAAAACAGTCATTTCTCTGGGGAAACTGAACCCTGTAATCTGGAGAACAGTTGTAATTCTGAGATATCTCCAGATCCACCTTAAATGCTGATGTTTGCAAGTGTCTGTCACAGTTCAGACATGAAAGGGTTAACTGTGTGCATGCTAATTAGCTACTGAGGTCAGAGTTTTATTGCCAGTCCATTGATTAAGCTATTGGTCAGCTAGCCCCAGGATTGCCTTTGTGAGACTAGTCACAGAAAGTTATAAAGTATGTTTCTTTGTTTGACCACATATCATTATAGCACATTGCCTTTGTTAGATAGGCACCATGTGGGACCACATGGTACAGAACTATATAACCAAAATAGTGCTAGAGTAGAAAGTTGTTCTTTATTTTTCTTCCATGCAACCTTCCCTAATAGTAAATCCATTTATATAAAACCAGCAACTGTGTGTTGGTATCTTTTTTGCTGCTCTGCTAAATATATTAAGTTAAACAGTCAACAAAGGTTATGGGCCCAGACTGGCTTATTCACTGCAGAAAGACCTCCTTTAGCAATCAGCTGCTGAGTTTTAAAAGGGAGACAGGAAAAGATTTTTCACTGAGTTACAGGATAGATTTTCATAAATTCATAGAATTACTATTTCCCAGAAAATGAAGTCCTTCTATGACATTCAATTAAAAAAAAGGTATTTTGATCTCTTTGGACTGGCAACTTCAACTTCAAATTATTTTAATGTGGAGTGGAATGGATCTTTCCTCCATTCCATCTTTTGAAATTCTCTGCTTCATCCAAATAACCTCTCTCTGTCTCTCTCTCATACATACACACACTTCTGGGATCAGAAGTACTTTTATGCCAAGGCACCTTCAAATCTAGTATTTCAACTAAACAAAAATGCAGCATATCTCGTCGGTAGATCATGCATTCTTATGTGCAACAGACCATTTATAAAATAAAGGATGTATTGTACCCAGTCCTAGACACTGATGATGCTAACAGGTCTTGGCTGTCATACTAGTAATTCTCCACTGATATAATACTGTTAAACTTTTTTTTTAAAGCATCTTGTATCTGAATCCAAGATGTCGCATTTGAATAAAATATTCCACAAGAATTTCAAAGTACCTTTATTAAAAAGTTTTATTTCTTACAGCAAACTTCACACGCGCTTTAAAATATATTTGACTGTCAGGTTCTGTACAAGTTGTAACAGTAGCAGTATTCATTTATTTAATAAAGGGATACTATTTCTGCGGCATGACATTTAGGCAGGTTATAGATTAAGTCTTTAAAGGTCATCATAATACCTCATGATCCAAACAACAGATCACCATGAATTGTGAGATTTTTTTTATCCCTGGCTGTAGATTTGTCCAATACTTCAACTCTCTCTACACAGAACTTACATATTATGAAAACTGGGTAAAAACCCTTCAGTGGTGTAGTGGTTAGAGCATCAGACTAGGATCAAGAAGACCCAGGTCAGAATCCTACTCTGCCATGGGAACTTGTTGAGTGACCTGGGGCCAGTCACTCTTTCTCTCAGCCCAACCTACCTCACAAGATTGTTATGAGGATAAAATGAGAGGAGAATGATGTGTTGGCTGCTTTGGGACCCCACTATATTATCCAATACAAGTTTTATTGAATTGGAATGCCACATAATTTCACATTTTGATTGCAAGCAGAAGGTGCTAAGTAGTAGTTTGTCCCTCAGTACTCAATAGGGGCCCACTTTATTCTTTTGTTAAAATAGAACAACAAATGAAGAAACAGCCAGGTCTCCATGAGCATAATTTATCAATTGTTTAATTAAATGCCTAGAGCAAATATGTTTTTTTCATTAACTGAAAATGAGGCACAGTGGCTTTCCCTACAGAAACTGTTTTCTATAGGTTTATAGACAGACAGATTTCAAACCAGGGGTGATTTGATTTCTCCATTTAGAATTCAACCTAATTGTTTTCCATCAAAATTCATGAACTTCAAGGAGTAGACTCAAAAGAGAAGAGAGGGAATACTCCATCAGATTTCAAACATTTTTTCTAACCTAAACCCAATAACCAATAACCCAATGGACCCTGAAAAACATCTGGGAAATCAGTTTAAATGAACAGTCATCATTTTCATGATCTTATGATGTAGGGAATTGCAGGACAAAAACTCCCATTCTAAGATTACCCTATGTTCCCAAGCGCAGACCCTAGGGAGGTTGATGTGAGCCTCCAAAATCGGGTAACATAGGAATGATTTAAAAGGTGCTTCTCTATGGTCTCCAGGTATCCTCGTTTTGCATTAGTAGAGCATTAGAGCATCCCATAGGCAAAACTCTCTAATGCAATTATAACATGAGAATAACCACAAAAAACTTCTATCAAGTCACATCTGACTCATGGCAACCCCATAGCTGTTTCAAGACAAGACATTAATAGTTGGTTTGCCATTGGTTGCTTCTGTGTCACAGCCCTGTACTTTGGTGTCTCCCACCCAAATATTAACAAGGGCCAACCTTATTTAGCTTCCAAGAACATCCCCCCAAAAGCATTGTTGGTTGGACTGTCATAAGAAGTGTCAGAGATCAGAATTTGTTCCAATATGTAATCCAGATTGGGGTGAGGATACTGATGAAGAAAGCTTTGACTTCATCTGAAAAATCTTATTGTTCTCTAAGGCCCCTTCCGCTCATGCAGAATAATTCCCATTCAATCCACTTTCACAATTGTTTGAAAATGGATTTTGCTATTCTGCATAGTAAAATCCTGCTTCAAAGTGCATTGAAAGTGGATTGAGAGTGCATTATTCTGCATGTGCGGAAAGAGCCTAAGATGCTGCTCTACACATTAGCAGTCAAATGATTTGGAAGTGTGTCCACCAACCCATGTCCAAATCCAACCATCAAGCAAATACGTTATGGTGGCAGGAGAGAATGTTCACAATAAACACATTCTGAAGCCACTATGTTGGCCTACCAACACAAACTGCAAAAGAAACTACCTGAATCAGTTTTATTTTGCAAAAAACAAATGGGACATGCACATGTTGGGAAGAAAAATCACTATATTTATAAGGATGCTTTATGGTCCAGGTACTTCTCTATTTACAGACAGTAAAGTGCTTAAGTAATTAAGTGATGTTTTTTGGGGACATTGCTTACTTAAGCATAGTGGGCACTGTGCTAAAGACAAAATGGTATAGCCACTTCTGAATACATTCTGTCCCTCCCATAAGAGCAACTGTTTCATCAGGTTATTTTCAAATAGTTGTAATGGGAAAGGAAGGAACTCTGGGAAAAGTAATGAACTGGCTTCTTTATGCTCGAAGCTGTTCTCTGATTATATGCAAAATCAGTTATCTGATTAAACAAAAAACTATACTGCTTTCCCCTTTAAAAGTCTACCTTCCTCCACCACTGGGACAGCTGTCAAAAAGATTCTAGGCACAATGTATAATGCCTGGAAACCCCCAAATGATTTTCCTCTCTTATTTCCATCATTAGCTGTTGTGAAGAGATTGCATCTAAAGAAAATTATTCTTGCAAACTTACAGCTTGCTGCCAACTGCCATTAGTTTTGGCAAGTAGCTTATTGTTCAGTGTTTACTTACTGGGCATTCATTCTATGATGAATACAAGCTATTACACATTGGCACTGCATCTCAACAGCTTTCAAGAAAAGTATGTAAAACTGATCAACATTACCACCTCCATTTTGCAGCTAGATCTCCAAGATTTTATGAAACTGCTGCTTAAATTTTAAATTTTAAATGCTAAATTTAAATTCTGATTTTAAACTGGTAATAGGTTAAGGGATATGTTATATGATTGCTGAATAACAGCCATGTTGTGAGCCGCCTCGAGCCCTTCGGAGGTGAGGCGGCCTATATGTCAAATAATAAATAAATTAATTAATTAAAGGAATGGTCTATCATGGAAGTATCATTCACACATCAAGAATAGCTGAATTATCTATGAATTCTACATGAGAAGCATTGATGAGCTTTTTGGACTAGGGAAACTCAGTTTGATATAAACACATTTTTGCAATGACTCAGAAAAACTGGTAAAATAGCTTCATTATAGATATAGAATATCATTAAACACAGACACACTGAGCAGTGGCATAGCGCCAACGGGGGGTGTGACACCCCGGGAGCGCGCCTGTGCGAAGGCATTGCTGGGATATGGCGGGGGCGTTCCGGGGGCAGGCAGGGGCATGGCAGGGACAAGTGGCGCATGCATGCCCAGGCACAGTTCCCCCTTGCTCCACCCCTGACACTGAGGACTATTACATTCAATTTTAGTCCCATTAACATTGCCAAAAAGATAGAAGACATCAGCAGATCATTGATCAGCCAACAAGAACAGCTCAAAATGCATGTTATGAATTTAACCAGGAGTAGAATGTGACCTGACCTTCAAAGAAAAAGCAACACAAATATTTAAGACTGAATCAGCTAATTGTGCTTATGAGGTGAATTAACAGATGTCAGTATTGGATGCTAGTAACAAGAAACACACTTATGTGGAAGCAAAGAAGTTCAATGAGACAACTTGCTAGAATAGGACTGCAGCTTTGGTTATGATGCAGTCTTTATAAATAATCCATACTCATGGATATTTTTATTTCTTGTTGAATATCTAATAACCCCCCTCCCAATAACCCTCCTGGCCAAAATTTTGATTTTCAGTGGACTATTTGTCTGTGTCTACTGTTATGGTCCAGATTCAGACTTTTCTCAAGGATCTGTATATCTATTTCACAGGATTGTTGTAATGTTAAATGAAGGATGGAATAATCATGTATTGTGTCCTGAAATCTCTGAAGTAATGGTTGGAAAAAATTTAGCAAAGACCTTCATAAGAATTAGGATTCAAAGCATTGCACAGGACAAGACATGCATAGAGGCTTTTTGGCAGCAGCCACCCTATATGCTCCCTGTTAGGTAAGGGAGCAAACTGGACCAGTACCTCAAGAGGCTCTACCAGTCCGTTTCCAAGAGTAAAAGTCAGTCCCGGTGTTTACACAGAAGCGCTTTGCATGTGAGCCTCTTGATATAGATGGTGAAGCATCTGGCAAATAAAAAGCACTGTGACTGTACAAAATGATAAACCACAGTTACAGTATCCTTTGAGAGGTAAGAGAGTTCTAAGCATTTTTTTACCAGGGCTTTTCTGATATCAGTGTGGTTTCCCTTACATAAGCACATCTAAAAGCAAGTTCACGGAGCTTCCATATCACTTCAAATACAATAGTTTTCATGGACAAGAGTTTATTCAATCAGTTGTGAGTTGACTGCTGAGCTGCTAACTGCCGCACATCCATGTGCAATTTGCCCATATGATGTAGGTTTTTAAACACCTTTTAAGATACCTTTAAACATTTAAAATGCAAGGGATAAATTATTTAAATTGCTTCACAAAAATCAGCTACCTAAGCAGGAAGTTCTATAATTTGCCATACTGCATTTATTGAAAGCCGTTGAGCAAGAATGCAAAAGGGACACCAACCTATTCAAGAGGTCTACTCCAAAGCAACAGTTGCCCTCTATACTTTCAGAAAGGGGATCCAAAATTGGCAAAAAAGAATGACTGTGAATAGAGAGCCTAGGATGGGCCAGAAAATAGCAAAGGCCAACTTACCTTTCCGAACACCCCCTTCAGAATGCAAGAAAGACAGATTATAGATTGCTGGAATTTACTGGTTTCAGTTGACACGGGCAATGGATCTGGGCATCAAACAACCAACCTACCAACCAATGTGCAAATCACCTATCCCATTCACCAGCTGGGATATAAACCATAGATTCGTAGTGTGAGGGATTCTACATGTGGTTTCTTTTGTCACTTAGAGTGAGGGTGCCCTGACAGGCCCTGAGCTGAGCCTGCACATTCTCACCCCAAAACCTCTTAAGGGAATTCCTAACCTGGGAAAAGAGGTTTTCCCCAAAAAGGATCTGGCCCCATCCTGACACCACCAATAACCTGTGACAAAGATAATGAACAATGCAATGGGAGCAGGAAGAAGGCATGACACCAGATGGCCCCAGCTGTGCAGCAGTCTGTATTTAAGCCAGGCCAGAGGATTAGAGAAAGAACCTCCCTGCCACTGTCCTCTGGCCTGCCCCCTGCCACATCCCCACAGCTAAGGAGAGCACACATTCCCACAGCTAAGGAGCCTGCACAGCCGCAGAGGTCTCCCACAGCTGTTGCAAATCCACACCACTGATGCCTTGCTGTGGAACAGCATCAATGTAGGTCTGCAAACAGGTCCCAGGGTAAGTACTGGGGCTCTTGCTACATGTTATCTGAAGAGCAAAATCTTGGACTCACTGAATAGGGAAGCCAAGGCCTTATTTTTTTTCTCAAGGAGACTAAACATACTATTGTACAATCCTGCTTCATAAAACATGATAAACTGGATGCTGTTTCTTTTGCTAATGTTATTTAGTGGGTACTGGGTCCATTCCAGTTCCTTAAATGGGAAGATATAAAAAAAATTTCTACTATCAAGTGAGAAATTTCGCTTCACAGTGTTAGTCTTAAATAATCAATACAACTTTCAAACTTATACACAGAATAAACAGAAAGATAACTATTATATATTCTTAATGCCTGACTTATACTGAATACTTACATTATGTATCCTTGCTCAAGGGCATTTTAAATATTTACTGTACAAAACCCTCATGCGCTCATTTGAACACATTGTTTTCAGGAGATTAACTGTCTGAGAAAAATATCTATACAGAATCAAATAATTGTGTAAAACCAAACTAACATCTTCCGCTCTTAATTATCCACTTTTATATATTTACATTATCACTTTATAGTTGTATTTCCCTGCTCTCAAATATTATTTTCACTCCTGTTTGTTAAATGCAATTATTCCTTCTGTATAACAATATACCCATTAAAGAACAATGAATTTAGTCTGTTTGTCTTTCACTAAATATTCCTGTACTAGATTTTATTAAAAATACAAACATTCTGTTTGAAATAGGTATTTTAAAAAACCTGCCAAAATCATCTGCATAAAATAAGGTAGATATTAGTCAAAATCTTTGTTTCAAGCAGGGGGGGGGGGCATATGTTTAAAAGCAGATAAGTGGGTAGGTTCTTTTGCAGAGATGAAATTTCTTAAAGTCAAGCTGGATTACGTTTCCATGGAGGCAAGACTCCCACAGGAAAAATTATAGCATTTTAAAGCACTTGTTGGAAGCTCCTGGGCAGCCAAATAAATGACATTGAACCAGTTGCGGACTTTATTGGGTCACTTAAAATTTTACCTGCAAAACAGTAGCTCAAGGGAAAGTGCTTTCTTTTGCTTTTTTCTTTCCTTTTCCCCCCAAACCAAAGACAAAAGGCATGTTTTATCATGGACTGGAAAGATAAGCTTACTGATCTGTAATGAAATTTCTTGTAGAATTCAAGGCTTATCTGTATTAGGATCATCACCTGTTCTTGACAACAGGTACAGCGTAAACAATCCTAAAATCGGTTTGTTATCTCAGCATAAAAAAATCACACTGCACTAAAGCACATATCCTTCAGCAATTACTTTTATATGGAATAACCTTGAAGAGTACTTCCGATAAGAATTTTCCCTTCAGATTTCTAGTTGCAGCAGTTATAATCAAGTGTGTAGAATGGAGGTGGTGCTGAGAGAGCAGTGAGATGGCTGAACTGACACTTTCCTCAGATATATTTTCTATTTAACAGTCTAGCTCACAAAGCATTCTCTCCAAATCTACAGGCATACTCAGTCATAAGGAAAGAAGCACACACACTTATGTGGATATAGACTCTGCTCAACATACATAGATCAGGGACAAAGAGCGTCAGTGTGATCTCACTCTGCCACACACCCACACACTAATTCGTTGTAGGATTTTTTTTTGGAAATTGTACATCTCAATTTTAGAAAGATATTGTAGGTGCCCTTAAATGGCACAAAAAAGTCACCATGGAAGTTTCAACTGCTACCAGCCTTTGCTACCACTTTAGATTGGGTTAATTTGCCTAATAAAACCATTTAAAAGTACTGTGGTATAATAGTCACAGTTTAATTATGCTGTTATTGCTGTACCAAAGTATAACATTTATACTTAGAGATGAATGGACAAACAGATGGAAGAACAGCATAGTTATTCTTGAGATGAAGTTTTAATACCAACTGGGAGCAGCTGACTCCCTCCAGCCACAGTTAGATTTCATCTCATTGAACACTGATGGAGTCTACTGTGAAGTGTCAAGTCCAAACCTAGAAAGAAAATTTGTTGAAATGTACATCAAGTGAAATGGGCTCCGGTGCACAAAAACTTCTGCTAGAATAAATGTGTGTTAGTCATTAAGGTATCAAAATACTCTTACCTGGAGGACATGAGTAAGGAACTTTCCCAGAAAAAAGAAGACACAAATTTGCCAAGAAAAAATGCATGTTAAAGAAACTGTTGCACTATGGGTACTGATGTTTCTCACATGTTCTCGCATGCCAGCAGCTAACTATGCAATCGGCTTTAATGCAGCTCCTGGATGCAGAGCAACATGATATGGGTTAGTAGCTGTAATAACACAGTTCTGTGACTGGCTGTCAATCACTAAATGTATGGATTACCAGTCTCTGAAGAGCTCATGCAAATTTGGCTCTCGCCAAGAAAAGTGTATTTTTATTACACATGCCTCAAACTGAAGTTAAGGGGGGGTTTTTTACTCTAATAATGGTAATTTTTTAATTATGCAAGGGTTAAAATACAAAAGTTAAAAGTAAAGTTAGAAAATCCAGTTATCTTGGCAGAGAAGAATAATCTACCACAGAAATATTTTCCAGATTTTTAATCATCTCCACATTGTAAGATCTGGAAATTTCAAACCCAAGTACTTTATTGAGCTTAGTACATAACTTAGAAGCATCCACATTTATTTATTTTTCAATGTTGTTTATATCTTTTTTTGTCACTGGAAACCCACAGTGACCTATTCCACTCCTCCATTTTATTCTTTCATTGGAGTAGTCAGGAGCATAGGTAGATTTCTTTTTTCAAAAAATAAAGTTATTCTTACAGATCAAGTCCACTGTTGGCACTAATATACAATTATAATTTAAAATTGCATGTTAGATTTTTGCATGTCTGATCCTCTGAAGATGCCAGCCACAGATGCAGGCGAAACGTCAGGAGAGAATGCTGCTAGAACACGGCCATACAGCCCGGAAACCACACAGCACTCAAGTGATTCCGGCCGTGAAATCCTTCGACAATACATTAAAATTGCATGCCTTTTGCTACTTAAAAAAAATCAGAATCACTTTTCTAGTATCAGAGGTGTTGTCTATTTTTTATCAACATTCACGTTCACTGAAATGTAACATACTTTAATCAACTATGGGCTTTTAAGGCCATAAACACCCAGAAGACTGCTATCAAATTAATTCTTTTTAAAACAATTTTCTTCAAGCAAACTGTTGGCTAAACATAAAACCTGGCCTATTTTAAATATTAAAGCTCAAACAATGGGCTAAATCCTATGAAGGATTCCCACCAACTCCCCTCTCCTGTGGTAGACCATTGGCTTTTTCCTCATTTTCAAGCTGGGACCCCCCCCATCTCAGGAATATCTTGGAGAAGGGGTTATTCTGGGGTAATGGGATCCATTAATTTCCATTTTATATCTGCAAATTTAAATTAATATTAATTGCTCCTTTGAAACCTTGTTGCCATGAGCACACAATCATCTTTGCCTTGTTTCTCTGTATGTAGTTTGGAGTTGAGCCATTTCTGTTTCTAAAAGAATATTTGCTTTGAGCAGACAAAAATAGAAAAAATGAGGTCGTGAAACCTGTGAAAATGGTTTATCATCTCTTCTCATATGTAATTTGCAGCAAGCGTTTGCACAATTTTATCCTTCTGAATTGCTCTTCTGATACTTATTTCCAGAGTTCCAGAATTATCTACTGCACTGATAGCTGGAAATCACTGTTTGCCTGAAAAATAAGACCTTTGAAATATTAAAAGCTTTGCTAACTATACATATATTCCTAGTAAGGCAATTTATCTCCTTTTTGTGATCCTTTCTAATGTAAAAATAATAAGAATTCTATAAAACCCTGGAATAATGCAGGTGAAGTATTTGTGCTTAATTCCCTGATCTATGTGCTCTTGACTGACACATGATTTTGCTACAAGTACTGCCACATTTAACATATATTAGAAATGGAGGTAGGGGGCAAGGGTGAATGATGTGGCATTGGAGTCAAGAGTTACCAGAATATCACTGATGTAAGAACAGTGGGGTGGCTAGGGAAAATGGAGCCCGGGGCAGACTACAAATTTTCCACCCTCCCTATGGGCACCCTGCACCTGCACCCCATGCCCCATCCCCATGCCCCACTTACCTTAGCCAGCAGCACCCAGGCCTGGCAGGGCAAGTGGAAAAGGAGGAGGAGCATGGCTGGGCCTGGGCACAACGCTGGCTAGTCTGCTGGGCATGCTCTCCAGAGAGACAAAGAGCATGCCAATGGCTCACCAGGCCAGCTGACGGGTGCAGGTCTTGTCCTGAGCAGCACGCACATGTCGTGCCTAGACCCAGCCATGTCCCTCCTCCCTCCCGGGGTGTGGCTGGGCCTGAGCGTGACGTGCGCAAGGCACCTGGGCAGGCCTTGTCTCAGGCGGCGCACACATGTCAAGTCCCGGTCCAGCCACACCCCTCCTCCTTCCTGGAAGTGTGGGGGTGATTTTTCACCCCCACATGATGCAACAGGGGCCACCCATGGCAAATGTCCCCACATGTCCCTGTTGCAGCTACACCTATGTGCAGGAAAGAGGAGGAGGAAAGCAAAAAAAAAAGATTGGAGCATTAAATGGGAGCTTATCAAAACCCTTCTCAGTTTTGGCTGTGAGAAGAGTAGTAATTCTAACATAGCAGAAAAGAGAGTCAACTGGAGAAGGGAGGTCATGCATAACATGTGGTGAATACAGATAACCAACAGTAACACTGGAAGTACTTTATCATATTATCATTCTTCCATCACTGTCCATATTTCCATTTCTTCCCTTACATTTGTGATGATTGTCTGTAGCCCTGCCTCAATGCTAAGTCACCCTCATAACCATGCAGGCTTGACAGGCAAAAAACAAAATGCATTTCAGTGTAGCCCTGTGACCTGGACTTAATAAGATCCATCAGAGAAATATTACATTTTGCTTATATAAGTCATATATCAAAAATGTTGGACTTTTAAAACACTAATCAATTTATAGTTGTATCTGAAATGCTACACAATTGCAGTGAGTGGGTAGATCCAACCATCCTTCATGTAGAGTTCTTCCATTTCAAGCATGCTTTCTCCAACTTCAGTGACTCTTCTCTAACAGGGAACCCTGTTAGAGAAAGCTGCTTAGATTAGAAGAAGGCTTCAAGCTTGTGTCAAAAGGAAAGGGGTGGTATAAATATTTAAAGAAATAAATAAACTATGCTTTGTAGAGTTGTTCAATAAGGGTAAGCTCCATCCCAGAATACAAAGTGAGATCCAAAGATGGGATATGATATACTAGCATGTTGTTGTCAGCAGTTTGTACTTTTTGGCACAAAGGCCATTGAAAAGACATAGTTTCTTTCTACTGTCCGCTTTCTGCTGTCAAACGTTTTGAAACCACTAATGTGGTAGGTGATTTTAGGATATGGCTGAGTCAGAAATTTAGAAAATATACAGATTTCTGCAGAGGTAGGAGAATTAAATCTTGGAATGAAATACGTCTTTTGTGGGTTCAAAAGCCATGATATGCTTTCACTATCTGTGAATTAACAACTTTCTTCAGGAAATTAGAAGAACAATAGTCACCTCCAGGCCTGACTATTGTAACTCGCTATACGCTGCCTCTGAATGTGATCCAGAAACTTAAACTTGTTCAGCATGCGGCAGCCAGACGTCGAGCCAGGACTGGATTACACTGGTCCTGTACCGCATTCATTGGCTGCCCATCGAGTTCCAGGTCATGTTCAAAGTGTTGGTATTGACCTTTAAGGCTATTAGCAGCCTTGGACCTACATACTTGAGGGACCATGTCTCCCCATATTACCCTGGTAGGTCCCTCCGATCTTCGAGGGAGAACCAATTGGAGGTCCTTGGTTCAAAACACATCCGGTTGGCATCTACTAGGGCCAGGGCTTTTACAGCCCTGGTCCCTCTCTAGTGGAACAGGCTCCCTAAGGAGACAGGCCTGTTCCATTAGGCATTTGGCGAGCTGGGTTGATTGAGACCCCAGATGATCTAGGCCTCTGGTGGGCTCAGTTGGGGGGTGGGGGTTTATCACCATCTGCTGCACATAAAGTTCCTTTTAGTATTATTGTTGTAGCTTTAAATGGTTTTATAGTTGTATAGATTTTATGGGACATTATTATATTTTTATGCTGTACGCTGCCCGGAGCCCTTCGGGGGAGGACGGTCTAAAAATCTAAAATCTAAATAAATAAAAAGATATCTCTAATTTATATCATTAACCAATTTGAAGAAATTGCTGCATAAATCATCTGATCACCAAAGCTTGTTGCATAATTTATATACCTTGGTATAGGAAAGCAAGCAGTGAAAGAAAGAAACTTTAAAATGTGGAGGAAAAATCTCAGGAGAGGTTTAATACAATGGACGAGGACCAGAATTTTTGTAGGGATTTTTTTAGCCTAAATGCTAAAATCAGCCAAAACAGTTTGAAAATAATTTACAGATGCTGCTAAATACCGTCAATTGGCAAAAATGTTTAGAGATGCAAGAATTAAGGGGAATCTTTTTGGCATCTATAGTGTAGTTAAAATATAATGGAGATAATCCATGGTAATATGCATTGTCTCCATTAATATAGGTTATTCTCTGGAAATATGTCCAAAGGGCCATTTTTCTTTCAGGAAAACTAATTTTTGGAGGTAGAATGTTCCTTGTTCTGTGCTGAAAAACCATAACCTTTGCAAATATGGAATCTAAGGGACAAAAGACTTTAACAAACTGGACAATCAACATTTCTTATATAGTGTCTTTTACCCTTCATTTGATATTGAAATGGAGTATCAAAAATAAATGTTCTTATAGTTAGATAATGATCATAAAGAAGGGAGAATTGTGGTTGAGTCTGGCTGCATGGCTCATTTAGGTAAATAAACAATAAAATATTTTGCAAACAAAAAGAAAGAAGAAATGATTGATGTAACAATAGTTGCTTTGTTTTAACTTTCTGATTCCTTACAAATGAATGAGAATAGTCCATTACTTCATAGGTTTTTAAGAATCCTTGGACATATTGGCTTGTAACTATGTTGAGCAGGCACTTTTAGTAATTCACACTATAGCAAGCTTCACTTTATTTGCTTCATTTGGAAAGGCATTTGGAAAGTGATAAGAGTTGGAACCATTAATTCATGCAGGGTCAATTTATTCTTCCAGAGTTAGACTGAAAATTAAATCAATTTAATTACCAATCTTCCTGGGTAATTACCATGAAAATCTTCGGTAATATTTCTAGCAATGATTGCTTGAACTAGTCCTGCCTTCTCAGCAGATCTTCCAAGATCTCTTCTCAGCAGATCTTCCAATACATATACTACACACATCATTGCATCATAAAAGTGTGAACAGTCTCAAAGAGACAAAATAAATTATGGTATTGAGTAATAAAGCAAAAATGACATTAGAATGATGCTTGGCTTTTCAATTATAAAAATGAACAGTATCAATCCAGACACTCCATGTGAACTAGCAGCAACCTGAACATGTGGTTTTAAGTAAACTAGGAGCCTATCAGTCCCATCCAAAGGGCTGAGGCGACTGGAGATGATACTGCTGCCACACCAGCAGACTATCTCCGGGGGCTTGGAGGTAAAGTGGGGTGGCAGTGAATACCAAAAACTCCCCACCCAGCTGTGAGCCCTCTATAGCCCAGAACAGACTTCCCAGGGCTATGTTGGGACATTCCTGGCTCCAATGGCCGATAGATGCTGACTAAAGTCCCCAGCCATGCTGTCATCCCCCCACCTCCCAGTTTGCCCTCTCTGCCAGAGTAAATGCTATTTATGCCTGCAGGGAGGGCAAATGCCAGGCCATGCACCGGTTTCAACAGTCCATACACACACACACACACACACACACACACACACACACACACACACACACACACGTAGGATTGGGGTGTAACTAGGAGTAATGTCTACAAAACCTTTTAATGTTTGACAAAAGACTCTGGCCCGTTCCGCACGGGCCATATATGGTGCCCTGGGGACGGCAAAAACACCGTCCCCAGGGAGCCATTCACACAGGTGGCGCTGCTAAAATGCAGCAGCGCTGACCTGGCTCCCCTCCACCATCCCCAGGGCGGCGTCAGGCCACCTCCAAAAACCTCCCTCCTGGAGGGAGGTTTTTGGAAAACCTGAAGCTGCCGTTCGCCGCCCGGGCGCGGTGTGCGTAAACTGACACCCAGCGGTGCTAACACAGTTGTTTTCCCCGTCCCTCTTTCCCACTCACCTCATCATCCCTCGCGTCAGCTCTACTGGACTGCTGAGACCCTCCCTCGCTGTCCTCCGACCCCTGGAGGTCGGAGGGCAGCGTGGGCGGGTGTTAGGAGTCCAGCAGGGCGACGAAGGCGACGAGGTGAGTGGGGGGGGACGGGGAAGAGGCGGTTCCATGCGGAGCCGGCTCCCCCGCGCCAGCCTCTGTGGGGGCTGCTCGCACGCTCCCGTGTGAACACCCCCACCCCTCCACTGGCAGAATTCCTGCCAGTGCAGGGGCGCCCTTTCCGCAGTGCGGAAAGGGCCTATGATTCACATGTTTGTTCTTGTATTAGATCTTGCAGAAATTGAGCAATGAAATTCTAAATCTATATGACCACCAAATCTCATGTTTTAGCTCTTTGTATTTCTTATAAGGAATTCATAAATATTGAATATTGAATTCATAAATATTGAATGATATATAAGAAAAAAGATATATCAGAAACTAGAAAATGTAAATACAAGTTACACATATTCTGAATTATAATAATTCTAAATGAATTATGTTTGAATTATAATGATCCTAAATGAAGTCTGAAAAAATGTATATATTTTTTCTTACTTTAGAAATACATCAGTGAATGCTCACACACACATTTAGCTGACTACCAACATTCATTAGTATGTGTCTACATTATAGGATTTTCACTGCACTAGTCTGGACTTAACACTCATATGAAATTGAATGTGACATTTACCACTTTTCCTCTTTAAAGAGTTTCAGGTATTGTATTCACACTAAATATAAAGGTCAGTAATCATCAGCACATGTCAGAGAGAGATAGGTAATTTTAAGTAGGAAACTCAGCACCAGAAAAAGAAGCAACACTAGATTTCATGGTAAGATAATACCCTTTACAAGAGTCCCCAGTGTAATGTCTGTGGGCACCATGGCATCCACTGACATCTTTTCTGGAACCTGCCAAGTGCTTTTAGGAAGTGGCTGAGGCTACGTAATGCTTTTGTCTGCAAGGATTCTGATTGACTACTGGAGTTTCGAACGGCTTCACATTTTTTTAATATTGGCAGCAGCTGCCACCACAACACAAGGATGCACACTGTATTACTGAAGATAAGTTATGGCAATCATTTCACGCCCGGCCTCACCTCATTGTGCGGTAGGCATTTTGTTGCTGCGTACACCATGCCACATTAGAATTCCACAGGCTCAAAAAGATTAGGGACCCCTGATCTATGATTTGAAAAAGTTTGATTTCTCGTATCAGATGCATATGAACTACACAATGTGATCAGACGTAGTACCTAGCCATGTGCCCCCTTAAGTCTGATAAGATGTGGCAAAATAAAAGACATGCCAGACAACAGGTATTTGAACTGCATTTCTCATTACTTATTTACTGCTAGAGCTATATCAAGACAAATTCTCCACCTATTCTGGGGAAGTGAGAACCAGTGCTAAAATCCTGATCTTTATTACATACTTGTAATAAAGCTACATGGAATTATACTTCTTTCTTTATCTACTGACACCTTCACAAAACCCCTTTCTATTTTAATATATGGTTGTGCTAAATAAATAAGAATAGTTTATACCCCCAAAATCTTGTTTGTCTCTAAGGTTCTACTGGACTCAAATCAAGCTGTTCTACTGTAGACCAACACGACTATGCTCTGAAACTGTAAAGTTGCACAAAAGGGGCATTTAAAGACAATTTTGCCTTTCACACAGTATGATTCACAAGTCTATTATATTTAACTAGGATAATGTTGCAAAATAAAATGTCACAGTCTATTTTTATAAAGTATGATAAAAAAGAATCAGTAAAATGATTTCATAGCATCATTGAACAGAAACTTCTCTTTATTTAGCATCAAAGACATTCTACTGCCTCTGGTAAGGATGATCTATGATGAAATGTATTCCAATAAGATAAAAAGTTATTTATCGCTAGTGAATGGCAGAAATTGCTAAGAATTATGACATGCTCACCAAATGCTGAAGTGGTTGAGCAAGCTTGTGAAGTTCAACATTAAAGAATTGTGATTTTTATTTAAATTCACATAAGATCCATCTTCCAAAAGGAAATTAATGATGATTTGACATCTTTACCTAAGAGAGTTTCAGTTCTTAAATTGCTTCAGGAGTGATTAATTCCTCTGCAAAGAACATTTTATATTATCAGAGCAAAAACCACTCAAAATAAATGCCTGGACTTAAAAAGTAAAGTGTCCAAAAGTCATTTTCACTTTTAAAATTGAGATGGTTCCATGGTCTTTTAAGAACCACAGTTAGGCCAAATTGTTATCAAGAAGGATAAGCAATCTGTGATTGTTTGCTGAGTCAAAAAGTAGACAAGTAGTGGCAAATAGCACAATGAGAAAGTAGTCAACTTCAGCCAAGTGCATTCTTTTGATAGAAGAGAGAAGATGAGAAAATATAAGGAATTAGAGAAGCTAAAGCAGAACATGACAAAGTGTGAAACCCAAAGGGCTTCCAAGGCTTTACAGAAGTGATATTCAGTGGCTTAGGAGCTATATGAGGTCCTTTGACATGCAGTCTATGGCTATTCTGAGCATCAATCTCCAATGTGGCCCCCATTCCAAGTTTCAGGACATGATCGTGCCAAGTGAGGCTTCTGGTTCCCACCTTGAAACCAGAGCCATTGAAGGGACTGAAGAACAAATAAACTGCAAACTCCCTGTGATACAGGCCTCTGTGATACTAGGCAATGTAAGTAAATAGCCTGTTATTTCCGACACCTTCCATCCTTCTCTGTGGTCTTGACATTTTCATTCAGGAACCAAGACAGCTGCCAGGAGGAAAGCAAGATGACCACAGTGAAGTGAGAGTAAAACCACAACCATGGCAGTTACCCCGAAAAAACCACAACCAGCTCTTCTTATAACATCCTAAAGATGTTATATTTATGCTGCGCAGAATCCACCAGTGTTGTATATGCAAGAACAGCCCAGTTTCTTACGAAACTTTAAATTAAAGATACTAGAAACTGGAAATTACAGAAGGGAATGTACTTGTCCAATAATAGCCACAACTAGTGAACTAGTTGCTACATAATAGATATTTCTATGATAATTGGAGGATTTCATTGTTTCCTGTTCAATACATCACAAACAAACATCATATACACACTTTCAGGCAAGTCTATATTTTTCAGGGCTTATGACAGATGCACAAGAGAAGCCAAACAGTCATATTCTACCTCTTAATCTTCATCTGAAAATGGTATGACTGATTTTGCAGACAGGACACCAAAATTAATAAGCATGATGTTCAGGCTCCTCTGTATGCACTTCATCACGATCAGTTGTCTTGTCCCCACTAGGGTCAATCCAGTTGGCCTCAGAAATGGGAGAGATCTTTCCCATCTTGATGGGGGTGGGAGGTAGACTTCCCTCTTAACAGAAAGAAGTCCTACTCCTTCCTCCTTGACCTATCTTCATTTTAAAGACCAGTAGTCCCTTCCTCTAGGCCTACACCCAGTGGTGGGATTCAGCAGGTTTGTACCACTTCGGCAGAACCAGTTGTTAAAATGGTGCTTGTATACAACCAGTTGTTAAATTATTTTAATCCCACCACTGCCTACACCAATCCCACTTTTCCCCCCAACCCCTTCAGCTAGGCCTTCCAGTCAATCCCAGGATTCTGCTGTACTCGGGCTTCCCATTGTTCCCTGCTCCTTCATTACTGGCCGCCCTTCTTGCCTGTCCTTGGTAGACCCTGGCATCACCCCTGTCCTACCCCAACACTTGCTGCCTTGCCTGAGTCTCTTGAGTGGGATTATCCAGTAGCTCCCTCTGAGGCACCTCTGCAGGGTAACTATTTCTTCCAGTCAGGAGGACTCCTTCATTGGCTGGCCATCACTGATGACATTGCTGAGGGAAAGTCATTGTAGCCATTTCCTGTAATCTGTGGGAAGTGTTGGGCAGCTCCACTGCAGCCAACCTGTCCTTATCTGGGGGTAATGATACTTCAGAAAATCTGGACTAATGGTTCCAATTCACAAAAGCTTTTGGCTAGAATAAATATTGTTAGCTTTTAAGGTGCCACTGGGCTCCTGATCTTTTTGGGACCAATCAAGGTCTCTTTTGCTGATCTCAGCTAGAGATGCTCAAATACCTGCTGGTTTGATTCATGCCTTGTTGCCAGTTGAGAACAGAGACATGATTTTTCAGTGATTACTTTGATAGTTTGTAGATCTGTTTGTGGGTGTTTAGTAGGTTGCTAACACTGTCCATGCTGTTCAGCAGAATAGGCTTTTTTGTGCATGCAGGTTCTCACACAGCCCAACCAAGGTCTACTACTTCCCTGTCCTTGCTGCATAACTGTTCTGCTCATAAGTTAATAAGCCACCAATAAATATTATGCCTCAATAAAATCCTACCTTTAGATGAAGTAGTCCTCAGTGATGCTAATGGCTGCTTATCAGTTTGAATCAGCAGTGTCCTTGTGCATCCACAGTTTTAAGAATACCTGATGCGAACTGGTTAAGCAGGCATTTGCAGTGCTTGACACAAACCGAACAGACCAAGCGATTGGGCTCACAACTGAGGACTAACTGCAAACACAGTAAGTTTGATCATCAAATGGGTCTATGCAGTAATTCACAGCATCACAAAACACAGCTACTAGACCATAGACAGCCCTAAATCCCTTGGCAATCTTTAAGAAAAAATACCCTCTTCTAATTTTTGGCAATACTTGTAATTCAGACATTGGCTTCAGGCCAAATTTGGACTAGATTCTTTAGCAGCATCAGGATCTCCAAATTAATATTTTATCTCCATGGAATCATTTAGAAAGGCATCAGTATTGATGTCCTTATCTTGCTTTGTCTGAGTCCTGAATTTGCACTTGACGTGCTAAACATTAAATGCAGTTAATTACTTCTCATTGGAACTAAATCCTGAAACTACTATGTAATCCTCCTTGTACCTTAGACTGCAACTCAAGAATATGCAATTTATTACAGGGACTTGTAACTGTCGAAAGGAGAAAGAAAAAGATTTAGGTAAAATCTAGTTCTGTATAAGTTAGTAAATACTCATGGAGTTAACTTTCATAAGGAGGGAGGAGGGAGAATTAAGAATAGTTGGTTTAAATGCAAAAGTTTGGGTGCTGTGTGGTTTCCGGGCTGTATGGCCGTGTTCTAGCAGCATTCTCTCCTGACGTTTCACCTGCATCTGTGGCTGGCATCTCCAGAGGATCTCTCTGAAGATCCTCTGAAGATGCCAGCCACAGATGCAGGCGAAATGTCAGGAGAGAATGCTGCTAGAACACGGCCATACAGCCCGGAAACCACACAGCACCCAAGTGATTCCGGCCGTGAAAGCCTTCGACAATACATTAAATGCAAAAGCTTTTTTAGTAATATTATACACAAGATAGTAGTGAGATGGAAAGTCAACTAGTTTTTCTTTGCTATTTATTCTTTATTCTTTTATTCTGATGTTTACTTATTCTTTTATTTATTTATTTATTATTTGGATTTATTAACCGCTCCACCCCTGTAGGGGGTGCCACTATATGGGTTAATGGTAATTCTATGGGGGATAAAGATTGACACTATGTATCTTCCCATTTTCTTTCCATGTAGGGTGGCTGGTCTACCATGTTTGTAGTTATATGAAGTTATGTTAGATTAGAAAATAATATATACCATATATGGCCAGCCGGGGTAACATTGAATTTCACTATAACATCTTGCCTCCCATGGACGCAAGGAAGAGAAGGAGAGGGGGAGAAATAATTTCTTTCTGACGCCATCAACAAATTATGGTTCTTTTAACTTTGTGAGGGTGGAATGTTTTAGCTGTTCATGTTTTTAATGTATTTAATTGTTGTGAACCGCCCTGAGCCCCTAGGGGGAGGGCGGTTTATAAATTGAACAAACAAACAAACAAACAAATAAAATGAAGATTCTTGGACTCCACATAGATTCTTCAGACCAGGAATGACAAAGCAAAATACTTATCAGAGTTGCAGGTCAACAGGATGAATGGCCCTTTCCGCACATGCAGAATAATGCGCTTTCAGCCCACTTTCACAGTTGTTTGCGAGTGGATTTTGCTATTCTGCACAGTAAAATCCAGCTGCAAAGTGCACTGAAGGTGGTTTGAAAGTGCATTATTCTGCATGTGTGGAAGGGGCCAATATTAACATATGCTCCAATGATATTCCTATCTTAATACCTTTTCAGCAGGATATTTTAAAAATGTTCAACTATATTTTAGAATCATCACTCCAATTCATATTGTAGCACTAGATCTTGACATCTTACACCAAATCAAAAGTTGTGCTGATTGAAGGTTTATGCCCTGATAACACAGCCTATAGCAACTGTAAACTCAGCACTGTGGAGCTAAAAAAAGTTTTTGCTTTGCCATTCTGCTTGTATTTACAACAGCTGCTGCACTGAATTGGAAGCTCATTCCCTCTTCATACAACATACACCAACTTTAAACTCCATATTGAAAAGATTAAAAAGATTTTGATTTCAATACTGTGAAGCTTCAAAAGATTTTGCTTTTGAAATTTATTGTGGACTTTAACTTGAGATTTACCTTTATAAGGACTTTCAAAACTCTGTCTTGAAGCAGTTTATTTTTTGATTTACCTCTGGCTTATAATTTTTCCTTGTATCTGGCTTGTAACAATAAATAGCAGCCATCGAGTCACCGGTGGCAGCCATTGCAGCAGAGGTGAGCAGCATGAGGCAAAAGGGATGGGACAGCCAGCTCTGAGGGCGCAGTTGCAGGGAGCTGCAACGATTGGCCCGAGCTGCAAAGGCGGGAACAGCAGAGTGTTTATAAGCGCCACGCCCCGAGCCTCGGCCTTCTTGGCTAGCCGAGGCTCAAGAGCGACGTGACCCACCCACCCTCCCTAGTTACAATTGTTAATGGTTGACATGTTATATATGGTTTTATTGTTATACCTGTCGTAGCCCGGCAGGTTGGCAACGGAATTGCAACATCTGTGGGGAGAAGCCGAGCCGGGCGGCCGGTCTTCTCCATGGTTGGTGCCCTTAAGGAAGGGCCTGGAGGTGGGGTGGGCCGGTAAGCAAGCCGGTGGGCTTAGCTGGTGCCTGCCACCCCAGCAGGAAGGATTGACACCAAGGGTATCCACCCTGGTGGCTCCTGGCTTCCTGCCAATGCCCCAATAGGGATTGGGGACAGCATGGTCGGGTCAGCAACGGTGCTGACATGCTGATGTTGTGATCCATTTGTCTCCCAGCTTCTTGAGTGTTGTTTGTTAATTAATAAATTGGGCTGCAGCCCAATCTATTTCCAAGTCCTTGTTGTCTTTTTATTTGCCGGGGAAGGGTCTACACCATCTGCACGCAATAACAGTATAATTATGCTATAAGAAATCTTTTCTTTATTGTTGACACAGTTTTTGTTTATTTGGTCATATTGGGTTTGCTGTATGCCATGTCAGGCAGGCAGGGGGTTGAGCCATGGACCTGAGGGACCATAAAGGGCAGCCAGTGGGTTCCGCTGGTGGTTGCTTCCCCACCCACCTGCCCTGTGTTTACTTGAAGATAATTTGGTTAACTTTCTGTTGCACACAGTGTCTTATGTTTTCTTTGTAACAGCTTATGGGTTAGGCATCAAGACAGATCTTTTCTGAGAGCTCACTAATGAGAGCCCATTGATGAGGGTTGTGGCCATATTAAGCAGCATACTCTGTACAGACAGACAGCTAACCTACACCCTCCCCATGTGGCAAGTGGAATATCATTTAGAGACCAGTGCCCACTTGGTTCCCAGTAACTTGCCACTCCACAGTTCCCCCACCCCGAGCAGTGAGGTGTTTTATCGGGTGGGCAAGCAGGTAGTTGAATGCTAGGATGAATTCCCATGCTGCTCTGCTTCTTCACCTCAGTAAATAAGTTGTGGTCAGCAAATTTTGCCAACAAGTGGGTGTTTGTATGCTTATTTGACCTCCATGCCTTTCCTCCTTATCCTCTTCAGATTGGCAACCAATGTAGCTAAATGTCTAGTACTTCAAAATGAAAGGTGAAGTTATCTCTACAAACAGAAATATGGAAAGAAGATATGCTTGATTTAACAGTCAAAGAACAGATAGCATTTAACAGGCAAGATACGGGTGAAAGTATGATGTGGTTAGCCTCCCAGCAAAAGTAAATAGTAATGGTATAGTATTTGAAGAAGAAGAAGAGTTTGGATTTATATCCCCCCTTTCTCTCCTGCAGGAGACTCAAAGGGGCTTACAATCTCCTTGCCCTTCCCCCCTCACAACAAACACCCTGTGAGGTGGGTGGGGCTGAGAGAGCTCCGAGAAGCTGTGACTAGCCCAAGGTCACCCAGCTGGCGTGTGTGGGAGTGTACAGACTAATCTGAATTCCCCAGATAAGCCTCCACAGCTCAGGCGGCAGAGCTGGGAATCAAACCGGGTTCCTCCAGATTAGATACACAAGCTCTTAACCTCCTACGCCACTGCTGCTCCTTTTGCCTTACTTTTCTTCATTGGTCCTTCTCTCCCTCCCCATCCTCTCTTCATATTTCTTCCTTTAAACCTTAATGTTGTAGTATTAAGGTTGAAGAGTGAGTTGAGTTTAGCAACTTTTTGTTTTTGTGAATTTTAACACTGAAAAATTATGAGTATATGATCTCTTGTGAAGATGGTGTACTTCCAGAGCAAGCTTGAATGTTTACCTTGCATTGAATTTATTTATTTATTTGAGATATTTCCATGCTACCTCTTCAAAGCTCTGCTCAAGACAGCTTACGATTAAAACCCACAATATTAGAGCACAAGCCATATTAACAGAGGAAACTGGAGAAAACTGGAACAAAGTTTTGTTGAAGACTTTCACAGCTGGAATCAACTGGCTGTTGTGGATTTTACAGGCTATATGGCTGTATTTGCTCCTAACGTTTACCAACTATAGATGCGAGTGAAATGTTATGAGAAAAAACTACCAGACCGTGGCCACATTGCCCAGAAAACCCACAACAGCCAAAACAAGAGCTAAATTTCCTAAGCTGTCTTCAACATCCTGAATATTTCTAAATGTCCCTAAACACTCAGATTGTATTATACATACACATTTTTAAAAAACAAGATTTTATGTTTCACACGCATTTAAAGCTATTATTTGCACATGCAGTCGTTTCATGAGCACAACTGTCTGTTGCAATTATGCATTGCACAGTACCAAGTCATGTCACCATTTTTTCCTAAAATGATTACTGGAATTCCACAAGCACATTCTTTCTCCAACAACGGCCAGTGAGATGCCTCAGGGAAGATCACCAGTAGGACAAACTGACAATATTTGTTCTTTGTTCCTACAAAATCAAAGATACAGTATCTCTGTCTGGATTTAGAAGTCAGGTTTCTAACTATCTTCACATATCAGCTTTACATCTAATTCTTTCTAAAACATTCACAGCACAGTGCATCATGGTTCCCTACCATACAGTGAAAATTAATTTCATAGTTTTTATGTATTGTCTGAAATTGCATTTCCTACTGTTTCAGCTTAAAACTACTTCCCACTTATTTCAGAAAATAATCCTGCATTTTTCTATGCTGAAAAGGACTACATAATTTCTTTTCCACTAATCATTAGTTCTACACAATATATAGTCTTATAGACCTTGATCATATTCTTCTATTATGGCTACCAACACTGAAGAATGAAGTAAACCTTCTGAACTTTTAACAATTGGATAATGATCGCAATCACTACTTTTGTGTGCCAAGAAAAGCATATGAAACTTTACTTGGCATACAAATGTAGTGATGGGAAATAATTCACCTGCTGAATTTCTGCTTGCAATTATAGGCACAGAAGAACAAACTGTTTCAACCTACACACACATACCTTTTCTTACATACAAAATGTGTTTGTTGTCTGTTTGGAATTTACTAGCAACAGAATAGCATTTTGATTACTGTGTAACCCTGCAAAGTTTAAATATTGTCCTCCCCATATATTACCCACAAATCTACACACTAATTACTAGTGTAGCCATTATCTCACATCTCACATTGGGCAATTTTTTGTCAGATTTCACTTTCACTGTATATGTTTGTGTCTCTGTGTGTGCATTAACTTCACTTCTTGAATCAAAGGTTCTTTTACAATATAATTATGCTGAATTTTTTTTATGGTGCTACATGCATACTCTCGGATTCAAGTAATGACTTCATGTTTAGAAGAGATGGCTGGAAAAATGGTCTGAACAGGAAAAAAGGTAAACGTACAATGTGTTTGACAGATAATACAATCCTAAACTCAACCACCTGGAAGCAAAACTATGGTCTCCAATCACTGTATCGTGGCAACCTTCAAGAAACACAGGCTTATTCCTGCTGCCTCTAATGCTGGTGATGAAGATTCTACATTGTTACCTTAAGTCACTGTGGCCAAAAGAAGCAGCATACAGAAGCCCAACTACCACCTTCACCCTAAAGTTACTGGCCACTATCTAATGGTGCAGTCATGCAAATTAGTTTTGGCAGAGGTGTACAGAGGCCGATTTTGTGCCCCTACATGACCAAAAAGATTGCGTTTTGGCTTCTACCGTTATTAACAAAGACAGGCCACTCTATGCTTACCAGGTCCCATCCTTAGCAGTGGGAGTCCTGTCCAGCCCTTATACACAAACAAATTTCAATAAAATCAATTTAACTTCCACAGGATAAAATCAAGATCCAGAAATGAGTTTATTCCTGGCTAGTATCAGATTGGCCCAAATTTAGCTTCTGATTATTATAATTTGTAAATATTTCAACACAGTTATGAAACAGATGCTCACAGCTGAGAGAATAACAAAATACACAGTGTGTGTATATACGTGTGTCTATGTATATATATGTGTGTATATGTGTGTGAGTGTGTCTGTGCCTTCTCATTTCTAACGTTTAATATATAAGGAGGAGATATGAGCAAATTTTAAAATATGAAATATTAATGCAAATGCAATGATTAAGTCCCACACTAGAAGCCCATTGAAAGACTGGACCATGATCCATTTATTCTTGGTTTTGGATCATTTATCTCTTCAAAGAGGGCAAAAGAGTGACATAAACCTCACAACAATGAAGTAAGTGAGGTCACTAGAGACTAACATGCCTTGGCTACCAAAAGTGAAAATGTCCCACCAATTTAATGGATCTTTGTTCTAAGCTAAAGGGGTTACGGGATCCCAGCCTTGCCCTGAAACCTCAGATGTTTATTCCAAAATGCTCAAATAATTGGTAGGTGAGGAAACAGATCATTAGTGATTATATAACAATTACATTAAAATATCAATGCCCAAACAGCCATCTGATGTTGTTGGGGCAGGGGAGCATTTTCAAAAATAATGCTGTTGATTTGGGCAGGACCTGCAACCATGCATGCCTTATCCGGCACACAGCATGCAAATGAGCTTTGATTGCAATCCTTCCAAAAAGATCAAAACAAACCAGCTTTAAGAAAGATTGCAGTAAAGGGGGAAAACATGGAAGCAGGACACATAGAGGACAAAGTCATGTGAATGCTCCTGCACTGCAGTATGGAAGCCAAGGAGAGTAGGATACCTGTAGAAGCAACTTTACCTGTACTGTCTGTTTTGAAAACCTAAAGTAGTTTAATGTTTGGACAGCAAGTCTCTGATATAGATCCCACCTCTGCCATGAACTCACCTGGTGGGCAGAGCAAGTCCCTATCTCTCAATCTCAGAGTTTTACCTGTAATAAGAGATCAATAATGTCCTTTATGATAAGGTTCTATATAAGCAAGGATTGTTTATATAACATATAGGACATGTTCTGAACATTCTAAATTGCAGTACAGGTTATTATTGTTGTTTACAATGAAGAAGAAGAAGGGTTGGATTTATATCCCCCGCTTCTCTCCTATAGGGGACTCAAAGGGACTTACAAACTCCTTACCTTTCCCCCCTCACAACAAACACTCTGTGAGGTAGGTGGGGCTGAGAGAGCTCAGAAGAACTGTGACTAGCCCAAGGTCACCCAGCTGGTGTGTGTTGGAATGTACAGGCTAATCTGAATTCCCCAGATAAGACTCCACAGCTCAGGCAGCAGAGCAGGGAATCTCCAGATTACAGTACACCTGCTCTTAACCACTATGCCACTGCTGCTCCCGATGATGCCAGATGAAGAGACTAGCATTGCCTCATCACAAAAAGCTTAAGTCATTCCTCATATATTTGAAATTAGAAATAGAGGTTTCCAAGACAGTGGAACAGTTGGCTCAACTCTATGGACATTTTTGCATGGCGGTAGAAGTAGCTGTCCACCAGCATAATTAATGCCAGTGGAGGCATGAGACCATTCGCACAGTTTAGTGCAGGCAGCGTTGAAGCTGCTGAGGCATCAAGCAGAGGCCGCCTCCGGTCTGTGACAGAGCATTTGTTTACCTTGTCTTTTCCGAGGTGGTTCTTAGTGAGTGAGGTGATATAAAGCTCATGCTGCCCTCTGACCCACAGGGGCAGAGAGCAGCATGGATGTGTCCCTTCTCCCTCTAGAGCCTCAGAGGGAAGACAAGGTTACAGTGGAAAGACAAGGCAAACAGGCAGTCCCTGAAAGCGGCGCTCTCACGCCAGTGCCCTTCACAACACACTGGCAGGAAGACGCTGCTTTTCAAAAAAACACACTCATGGGCCACTTCTGCATGGCCCAAAAACAGTGCCCTAGGGATGGTAAAAACACCATCCCTGGGGCACTGTTCACACAGCTGCCGCTTCAGAGCCATATTCACCCCCTTCAAACAGCGCAAAAATGCTGGGTTTTTTAAGCGGTGTCTTCCCATCAGTGTGGTGCGAAGGGCACCAGTGTGAGAGCGTCACTTTCAGGCGCTGCCTGTTTGCATGTGCTGCTTACCTTGTCTTCCCTCCGAGGCTCCAAAGGGTCAGAGGACAATGTGGGCATGTTGCTTCCTCCCTCTGGAGCCTTGGAGGGAAGACAAGGTAAACAATACATGGAGATCGGAGGCAGCTCCATGCAGAGCCGTCTCTGTGATGCGCAGCAGCTTCGTCGCCGCCTGCATGAGGCCATGCGAATGGTCTCGTGCCTCCACTGGCATTAATTATGCTGGTGGACATCAGCTTTTGCCTCCGAGCAGAAACGGTGTGCAACGTATTTTGAAAACAGCATTTTTGAGCCATTGGGGGGGGGGGGTGTTGCAGCAGTGGCAGCTGTGTGAACAGCACCCCAGGGACAGTGTTTTTACCGTCCCTAGGGCGCTGAAATAAAATGCAATTCAAATTCAGAATTTCTTGCATAAAGGATGGCATTGTGTTCAATTCAATAGAGGAACCTCTTCACCCATATTGCAAGGAATCCTGAAGGGCAGTTGTAGGATCATTGGGGAACAACAAAATGTTATGGGCCAGTCTTAAGAAGAGGATGTGAGACCAGCCAAGTTTGAATCCTATCACCTTTCATTTAAGAAATTAACCATTGCAAAAATGGTCTAAAGTAGTCAGCAAGGTATATAGGAATTTTGGATTTCTTTTCTATATACATCAGATTTGGTACTGCAACTCAGACTGAACAATCTGAATGGTGTGAATAAATTCCAAAACAGATCCTAAAACCCTGAAATTATAATCATAATGTGGGTAATAAATTAGAAATGTGTAGACACAAGCACAAGTACAACTAGCATTTAGAAAATACAATTAAAATAAATTGCAGTAGCTTTAAAAAGAATTTTAAAATAGGTGTGAAAATGGGGCAAAAATCAGATTTTCTTCCTCACATGGATTTTACTAATACAGGAGGATATCTAATTGCTCATAAAAAGTATGGGGCCAAACGGAACATCTCTCACACACATGAAGTAGCACACTCAATGGGAAATCCTATTATATAGATGATTTTTTACAACTACATCTCATTTGTTCTAAGCCTAGTACTATGAAATCTAGCCCTCAGCATGTTTGTAAAAGAAGCAATAATGTATGCCAGTCTCAGACTAGAGTTGTGTCTCTCATAAGAAACTATAAATGCTTTAAGAAAAGAGGCTTCTATAGATTGGGACAGGATTTGGGCTAGTAGTTAGTCCAACAGAAAGTGTAGTTAATCTTAAGAATTTATGACCCCTACCACTGAACTTTGTAAAAGGCTAATAATACAAGTCCTTTTCATCTATAGAATTCAGGGAAGGGTTTTAGTAATGGATACCTTTCTTGGACTGAATGGTGAGAGGAGATGAGAGGACAATTTTGTTTTGTTTTGTGTACTTTGGGATGAGAACTGGTGATGCAAAAAACAGTTAGTATTGGGTCAACACAAGGAGCAGTAAGTCTATTGTTAGGCACTATTTCATCAGCAAGAAAAAAAGAACCCCTTTATAAAAACAAGTTCACCTTTATGCCATATGATAAACACCAGTTCAGTAAAAGATTAAGAGAACTTCGACTCCAAGCAATTAATCAGGTTGCAGTCTCATCACATATCATCTTTTTTGCTGCTTGGGAAAAGAGTAAAACCTCTGAAATGAAGCATTTTGGACGGCTATAAGGAAGAGTTCCATGCCAAAGACAAGTTTTGGAAGAAGCAGGACCTTTGGCTGAAAGAAAAAACCAGGGCTGCCCATGACTTAGGTGTTTCAGTAGCAAAATTCTGTGCAGAGTTACTCCAGTTCTAGTCCACTGAAATCAATAACTGCATAGAACTGTGTGATATCTGAGTAAAAGAGGCCCCACATAATATAAATCCATGAGAAATATAATGGAACAAAATGGTGCTTCATTAAAATTACATTTCTTGACAGAAGATTCTCAGTGGCAACTAATTGCCAGCAACACTTATCACACTTCACAGTTCTCAGAAACTGCACCAGGCACCCTTTCTCTCACATCCATCTCTCCTCCTTCGCCCCCCCTAGCCACCTGCAATGGTGGGTGCCAAATACTTAAATTGGACAGTGAGCATCTCTGCTTTAGAAACTCACCTTGTAGAAAGTAGTATTATAAACTGTAAAGACTCTTTTTTTAACGTTTCACACAAAGAATGAGAGAAATGGCAAGGGGTTAGTGGAAGCAAAAAGCATATTTGAAAGTCTGTAGTTCCTGCCATTCATACTTCAATGCATAGGATTTTCAAAGAATACAGAAAGAAAGGATGTCGTCCACCTGACACCAGAAAAGTTAGTGTGTGGATCAGACTCTCTAAAATCAAAATCAATTATGCCAGTTTGCATAAAACCTCATACTTGAATGGTTTGAAACCTCTTTATAGAACATCATGGGAACTGTGGGTTATTACACCGATTAACATAATTGGTCAGAGAAAACTCTGCATCCATTTAAAATAAGCCTACTTTTTGGACAGAGAAGTATGTTTACTTTTGAAATACACTTAGAATAGAATAGAATAGAATCTTTATTGGCCAAGTGTGATTGGACACACAAGGAATTTGTCTCCGGTGCATATGCTCTCAGTGTACATAAAGAAAATACATTTGTCAAGAATCATCACTTGTTCACAACAACACATTCATTATGCCTGTACACTGGCTATAAAGGTTTGTCAGAACCTATTGATCATTTTTAACATCCTTGCACCTGCAAAGCTACTCTTAATTGTTGGTGAAATGTAACCTACCCAAGTTTCAGAGGTCAGGTATCTAGGCATGCAGTATTTAGTAGCCCAAGTTCGAAGTTGACAAGGATGCTTCAAAACAGAAGGAGCACACAATAAACATCTCTCTTCCTGTAACAAACTGGTACTGAGCTAGCTAGTAAACACGTTTAAAGGGAAATGGAACTGAGAACGCTCAAAGCCTGTCTCTTTCAGAACGAATCTTTTGCGTTATTTTCCTCTTCCCAAATAATTCTCCCTGGGTAACCAAGCAAAGGATAGAGGCTGAGGAAAATGTTATTTTGTAATGCAACACGGGAGGATCAGTTAAGAAAACACAGGGGGAAAGAAACTGGTTCCTGACCTAGAAAAAAACAACAATCAGATACTTACAGTTCGTAGGAACTGTATTTCATCTTCTCCTCCTTCACCCCCTTCAGCCATGGCTTTGGAGGAGGTAGCTCTGTTCAGTCTCTGATTGCCTCAACGGGCAGCAGCTTGCCGAGTTCAGCACAGCTCTTTTTTCCCCCTATCGGTATTAGCATATAGCTAATCCATAGCCATATAGGGAGCCCAGCTAACTCTACTGCACTGCAGACTGTCATTCAACCCCCTCACTGCCAGAACCAACGGAGCTGCCTTCCCTAATCCACAGAAAGCTAACCCCTCTTGTCCCTCCACTCCCTCCCCCTCCCTCCCCCTCAGGAGAAACCTATCATTGGAGGCATTGCAGAAAGCATCATTAAGGTTTTATCTCCCCATTAAATGTCTGTTGAAAGCACAATAGTGGGAAAATGTTAATGAAAGCAAAGCTTTCTTTCCCATTTTGCTCGATTACTGCTTCCCGTTGGTTGATTTTTTTTGTATGTAAAAAGTGTCACCATCAGCATCTCTTCTCTATTGATGATTATTCAAAGGAAGATACGATCACTAGCCTTCCTAGGATGACAATTTTAACAGCCCACGTAAGCTAATTGATGCCTTTCTATAGAAACAGAAATAATTCTCTGGCAAGACTATTTAATCATATGAAGGAAGAATGTGCAGTTGTTAGTCATGTTATCATTTTTCAGCCATGAGTTTGGGAGAAAGTTTTTAATATGATGCATGATGAAATATAAACAGAATATATACGATCATTCCATTCCAGATTCACTGGCTCCCACAATAGTGAAGCAAATACACCCATTTGACACAAATACCAGCATGGATCTGACAATCCTTCAAGCATTTTTGTTTGTGAGACTCTTCCATTTAAATCAGTAGGATTTTCTTTAAAAAGTAAGTATGATTCAGTCAGACTTCCATGGACCCTTATTGCAGTCCCATCAAAATCCATCAAATTAAAATAAATCTTTGTTTGCAGTTTTTAAAGTCTGAAAAGCAAGGATGCATCTAGAGCCATTGTTGGTGGCTGCCATAGAGCCTTCCTATACAACAGTCACCAAAATGCATAATTAAAAAGTGCCCTGAAGAAGAACCTGTGGAACTAATAAGAAGCTGCACAAAAAAGCCTATGCCACTTTCATACTGGCCCTTTCTCCACTTACCGTTTGCTGCGCGCTACTCTCCCCAAATAGCACGGGGTCCAGCAGTGCTACTCACGAGTCTGGGCGGTGACAACGCAGCAGCCCCGACTCTGCTGCTCTCGCATCCCCTCCGCGCGCGTCATTTCTGGCGCTGAAAAAACGGCACCTTTTGATGACCCCGCGCAGAGCATGGGGCAGTGGGGAACATGACCCCACGCCAGAAATGACTCGTGCTGAGAGTAGCGCACCGCAAACAGTAAGTGGGGAAAGGGCCACTGTAAGACATTGAAATTTGGGCTCTTTTTTTTTGGATTTATGGGGTACTTTTAGAGTCAGATTTTTTTGCGGTCTGATTTCACTTTTTTGTAGTTTTTACATGTACTTAAACTGTTACTTGTCTAAGTCCCCAAGGTTGGTACACATTGAAAAACTAAACAAATACCCTCAAACTAAATTCTCAGCAAGCTGTTTTAGAGACTGCAGTGCAGACTGGAAAACTGAGCCATGCAGAATTCAAGTAATCTCCCCCATAAAAAGTATCAAAAGTGGCAGAAACTGATAATGAAATCCAATGAGAACTATGCTGAGATAATGAGATGAAACTAGTAGTTCAACATTATTCTAGAAGGTCTTCAACCTTTTCTAGGATTACAGGTACATGGTATTGAAAAAGATGGAGAAAAAATACATTATGTTAAACAATGCATGGTAGATAGGATTTCAGCCTATAATTTTTAAAAACTTTTCTAGTGGTATAACATGACACATTATTAATTTAGTTAATGGATTTAATGAAAACTTGCTGTTAATGGATTTAATGAAACTTGCTAATTCTGCAAGTTTTTTCATTAAACCCAGGATGTAAACGCTTCCCGCTTGCCTGTGTGAACTATGGCAAGTAGGAGCGTTCAATCCCCATCCCTCCTTTTCTCCACCATTATGGGGGATTCCCCAGCCAGCCCACCATTTGAGGGGATACTCTAATAGGCAGCTGCCAAGCCATGCAGTTAGGTGTGGAGGGATTCTTGGATAGGGGTGGATTGCCGGGTGGAATCTCAGCAGTATGGTTAGCATAGAAACACAGAGTTTCTGTGCAAGCCATGCTTCCTTCAGCCTCCGGGATCCCAGTGATTCCGACTGGCTCCTGCAGCTGCTGTGTAAATAGTGGCAGCGCAGCAGAAACGGAATCCATGAACCCATTGCTGCTTGCTTGGAAGGGGCCTGAGATTGACCACTACGTCTCTGAAGTTGGCCACTACAATTCCATTTATTGAAATTGTTTATTCATCTGGACTGCGGGATGCAGTGTACCCATGTGATTTTGTTTTGCGTTCCTAGCAGTGTGTGAGCGGCATTGCATTATTATTGTGCTATATAGAACAGATACTTTGTGAATAGCAATATTTTGACTTGCTCTAGTAAACATTGTTGCATTTCCAATAGGGTTCAGGTTCATTATGTAAGGTATCACGAACTCTGCGTATTTGTGTTCATTTTTGTGTTTTTATAATATTCCTTGGTTGCTATCATTCCATCCCTAGTTACCAACTTGATCTGTTGCTATGAAATGAAACCATTCCTTCAACCTATTTCTCAAATTATTGTAACAACTTTTAATTACTACTACTGGATCCTTTATTTACAGCTAGAAACAGATAGGAAGATCAAACATGCCCTTGCTGTGCATATATTATCCACCTATATTCTCTGCAGGTATTCTTACTGAAGTGGATTTCATTTAATTTTTCCCTAATGTTTGCTCTATTGTGCACACTTATGCAACAGTCCTAAATAAAAGAACCTACATCTAAGACCAAAGACCCCCAAAGTTTTAATTAATATATTTACACATATACCATGCTAACTCGCCCCAAACATAAATGTATCACAATGTACAGTTTCTCAGTAAAGAAAAAAGTAAACATCACAAGTGAAAATTTTGGGGGGAGGTCCAGATAAAAATGACAGCATTTTTAATCTTTCACAGTACAGAACATTCTGAAAACCAGGAAGAAAAAACATGTAAGAGTGTTTTTAAAGAGAAGGTTCTAGCATGAATTGGGGAGCTGCTTTCCCTATTTATTAACAGCCACAGATTGGGCAGCTATGATCAGCACTTGGATGAGAAACCACCAATGAAAACCAGGTCTGCTTTATAGAGCGAGGCAATGACTAACCATCTCTTTTCATGTCTTGCCCTGAAAACCCCGTGAGGGGTCACGAAAAGTTGGTTTCAACTTGATGCTGTTATGGTGTTATTTTTATTACTTGCCTTTTTTCCTATTTGTTTTGGAGAAAGGTGGGCCTATAAATATTTTAATTAGATAGATAATCACACTACATTTGCAGTTAACAAGACAACCAACCACATACAACCATATAATAGATAATCCTACCACACAGTAAACTTGTAACCTGTGTTCACACTTGCCTTGTTTGCTGTTAGGGTCAGATAGAAACAAGTGCATCTTGTTACCAATATGCTCAATCGTTCTACCTTCTACCTTCCTGCTTTGTTTCTTAGAAAATATCTAAGTCACAAATATGTCTAAGTTTCCAAGTTTATTGTGGGTTTTCTGACTGTGGTTTGGTAGCTTTTGCTCCTAATGTTTCACCTGCATCTATGGCTGACATCTTCAGAGGTCTGACATGGTAAGATGTATTTTTAAACTTTCCAGCCTTCAACAATATACTGAACCCCTCTTTGGGGATGAAATATTCCAACAGATCCATAAACTGGAAAAATACATCTTATTGTGACACACCTCTGAAGATGGCAGTCATAGATGCAGGTAAAACATTAGGAGCAAAAACTACCAGACCATGGCCACACAGTCCTGAAAATCCACAAAAGCCCATTGGTTCTGGCCATGAAAGTGTTCAACAATATTGTCCAAGTTTGTAGCCAACCCTATGCATTCTCTCTCCACTACGGTCAGCAGCAAATATGTTGCCCTATACCTATAGCAACCAAAATCTTATTTTTTCATCCATTTTCCCTCTTTCATTCTTTTCCAATCATAATTGAAAATTCTATCATTAAAGGAAAAACAAATCTCATATAGAACAGGTCTCATACCATAAGTTTAAGTAGGTTAAAGAGAGGTGAGCAAAAACCTGAAGGAAAAAGAAAGAACTGTACCTGAAGGAACTATTTTAATGCAAACAAATACATTTTCTTCAAAAGAAAAAAGAAAAGAAAGCAGCAGGTAGAGAGGGTGGTATGTTGCATGCTCCCGTCTGTAGTTTTACACTAATTATGAAACCTGACACACTCCAGTTTCTATCAACAAGCTAGAGGTTTTCTTCTTTGCTGAGAGTCATTTTATCCATCATGATCTAACTAACAAGAGAAAATAAAAGAATGTGAAACAGACTTTTAAATTCATTGTATTGTTGAAGGCTTTCACGGCTCGACTCAACTGGTTCTGGTGGGTTTTCCGGGCTGTGTGGCCGTGGTCTGGTGGATTTTGTTTCTAACGTTTCGCCTGCATCTGTGGCTGGCATCCTCAGAGGTGTATCACAGAGAAAAGTCTGTTTCACACTTTGTCTAAGTGAGAAGGGAAAGTTTAGTGGGGTATATTGTCCATGTCCCAGGGTGGGGAACCAATCATTAAGTGTTAGGGTGGAACTTGCTATGCAAAGGTGTGGTTGAGTGCATTGTATTGCAGGTGGGGTTATCAGTCCATTTTTTAAAGTACTGGGAGCCAGGCTTTGCTGATTTTTAATGTCTCTTCTTTCTTATTGAAGTTGTCCTGGTGTTTGTGAATTTCAATGGCCTCCCTGTGCAGTCTGACAGAGTAACCTTCTGAATTGTCCAGAATTTCAGTGTTCTGAAATAAAATATTATGTCCAGTTTTGTTTAACACATGTTCTGCAACATCAGATTTTTCAGGAATGGGCTCCCTGAGGAAGTGAGGATACGAAGTTATGCGTTGAAAGACCATTTCATTCACAATGTGGTTTACACTGCAGTCATTTCTTGGGCGTGGTTTGTATATTTAATGCTTTTAATTTGGGAGATTGTAAACCCCTTTAACCAACAAGGGAGAGATTGGGTATAAATATCTTAATTAATAAATTACATTTCACATACTAAATGAGAGAATTTGAGTTATTAAAAAAGAATTAAGTGCTATAAGTGTATGTTAAAATTTTCACATTTGGGTGCACTGTATTAAAGGATTTCTGTAGCATGAGCTGGTGTAACTGAACTATAAGAACTTATTTTCAGGCTGCAACTCAGCCCTCTGCATGTACAAAAGTAAACTCCAACGCATTTCCCCCCAAAGTGTCAGAGATGCAACGAAGTCTGAAAATGAAGATCACAGTTGTCCACATGCAGCAACTGGTAGATACGAAGCACTCTGATAAATGAAAACTTACAATTGAATTTCACACAGCATGTTGGAAAAAATCTTGTTCTCTTTAAATATATTCCTGTTCAATTTACTTGACCTCTAGAATTCCAATCCCAAAAAATAGTGCTTGGAATTTCAATGGAAGGCAATGGAATTTTTTTTGTAGCAAGCAGAGCCAGCTTTAGGACTTGAGACTATGCATCACAGGCTATTTAACTATTCACCCTAAAAATCAAATAACACGAACAGTTCATCTTCACCTATGAAGGCAGAAACACTGACCTGCATAGCCATCTTTTTGTTCATGCTGGGTCGGCAGAGGGTTACAGGAAAAGCTATAGTATCAGCAATCCTCAATATCAGTTCACAGTTCAGTTTTGAGATGTTCGTACATTTTAGTTATTCTTCAAATTAAAAAGCTTCTATTGGTAGGGACCATCAGAACACCCACAGCATTGATTCATTTTTCAGGAGACATGAGAAGGAAGCTGTGTTTTTCACAGGCTGATTGGGAGCCATTCAAGCATGCTCATCAAGACCTTTTCCGCACATATATCTCTTGGCCAGCTTTCCTCGTGGCAAGCTCAAAAGTAACGGCTTCAAGGTGGCTGCTGTCCTTCCCCACCCAAGTGTCTGGCTGTAAAATTTACAGACATGACTCTGCTGCATGTCATCTGCCACCTCTCCAAATTGTCCAAATAAAAAAAATCTTATATTGATAGGGACCATCAGAACACCCTCTACTTTCCCCGAGAGGCTTTTTCACCACTCTGGGAATTTACATTTTAAATTAGTCACGATAATCTGAATCTGTTTACAAATGTCCTCCTTGCAGAATACAAAACCTCTCAGATGTGCTCCAATCCATTGTTCATGGAACCAAATGTGGGAAGAAAAATAAAGGGATGTGGGTATGCTCCAAGATAGGGAATAAACATCTGAGCAGAGGACTGCTAGAACTGTCAACATTGTTGCCTGTCTTTCCCTATGCCCGCTGGCAATACCTCCTTTCAGGGCAACCTCAAACTCTGGGGCAATTTATCAAACATTTGTCCAACTTTTCAACTTTTCAAAGCAGACCAAAACACCACCAGCCAAAGATTTTTCAGCACCTACAGGGCAAAATTAAGGCTGTAGTGCCCTGTAAGTAATTATGTAGGCAAAATCTACAGAATAACACGATGAGGATAGATCATAAAAAAACAACAAAACAAAACAAAATAACTTGGGAGAGAGGGAGGATATAGGTAGGCGGAGTTTGAGTGGCATATTGGTGATGCTCAGGAAAGGAGCAGGACTATATTGGCAGATTTAAGGATTCCCCACCAAAATTCCAGCGAGTGGAAATCGAAAGGAAAAACAATTCAGGGGAAAGGCACATCCAGTGAGGAATTCTTCAACAACCTCCATACTTGCAGCAAAAACAGCCAGGACAACTGAGGACAACAAAGCAAACCCCGAAGATTTAAAGGGCCAGAGTTAAAGGAAATATCTAGTGTAGAAAAGGTACAGGTTACTTTTCATGTATTCAAACAGTACAGTGCAAGCTGGATTTGACACATGCACATTCTCACAATAGTCATCTTCGTTTTCTGCATCTCCACAGAACTGTCCTCACAGAATGCCCCTCAGCTGACAATCACAAACTAAGCAAAAATAAGTCAGATTATGATTATAAACACACCAGGGACGTAGGTATAGATTTTTTATGGTGAGGTTGGGGGGGGCACACCCCCACCCAGCCCTAGGGCATGGCCACGCCTCCCCAAGCCCTGCCCCTGGCCTACGGCTTATAAAAGCAGCTCTCAGAGGCCGGGGATGGCAGACTCCCCTGCCCTGCCCTCCCCCGCCCCCCACCAGCTGGGCTCCCAGCCGGCAGCCGGCAGTTCCTTCTGCCCTCCCCTCTGGGCAGAGGCATAGAGGGAAAATAGAGCCGAGTGCAAAATCTGAGTCCCCCCCCCCCGGCAGCCACTGTAATGCTGGAATCCACCCCCAAACAGCATCACTTTCAATGGTGTTTAAACTAGAAAGCCCAAATTTTCCTTTTAAATCCACCTTAAAGGGAGAATCTGGGGTCCCTAGTTAAACAACATTGGGGTCCCTAGTTAAACATCCACCCTGAAACAGCATCACTTTCAACGTGGCGTAGTGGTTAAGAGCAGGTGCATTCTAATCTGGAGGAACCAGGTTTGATTCCCTGCTCTGCCACTTGAGCTGTGGAGGCTTATCTGGGGAATTCAGATTAGCCTGTGCACTCCCACACATGCCACCTGGGTGACCTTGGGCTAGTCACAGCTTTTCGGAGCTCTCTCAGCCCCACCCACCCTCACAGGGTGTTTGTTGTGAGGGAGGAAGGGCAAGGAGATTGTAAGATCCTTTGAGTCTCCTACAGGATAGAAAGGGGGGATATAAATCCAAACTCTTCTTCTAAACTGAGGACCTCAGATTCTCCCTTTAAATCCATGCCGAAGGGATGGATTTAAAAGGAGAATCTGGGGAAATTTGGGGGGTGCCTGTTGTCAGGGGTGCAATTGTTAAGCTAGAAGCACCAAACTTTTAATGTATCTTTAGGGGACTCTCCTAATGATACCACCCAGGTTTGGTGAAGTTTGGTTCAGGGGGTCCAAAGTTATGGACCCTCAAAGGTGTAGCCGCCATCTTCGATTAGCTCCCATTGGAAACAATGGAGGATGTGGGCACCCCTTTTGGGAGTCCATAGCTTAGGACCCCCTGGACCAAACTTCACAAAATCTGGGTGGTATCAGTAAGACACTCTCCTGATGATACCTTCCAGGTTTGGTGAAGCTTGGATCAGGGTGTCCAAAGTTATGGACCCTCAAAGGTGTAGCTGCCATCTTTTATTAGATCCCATTGGAAACAATGGAGGATGGGGGCACCCCTTTTAAGAGTTCATAACTTTGGACCCCCTGAACCAAACCTCACCAAATTTGGGTGATATCATCAGGAGAGTCCCTCAAACAATCCCTGAAAGTTTGGTGCTGCTAGCCCAAACAATGCGCCCCCTGCAGGCAAAAAACCGAAAAAACCACTAAAATTTTTAAAACCCACAAACGGAGGGGCAGAACTTCGGACATGAATGGGGGGGTTTGAACTCGAGAGCCCCCCCCTTTACCTATGTCCTTGAAACACACAATGTCTTTTTTAAAGAAGTCTTGCCATCTAGTCTTCATAAGTCCATGTATTTGCAGAGGTAAGGCCCAAAGTAGGCGTTAATGTCTGTCATGAGTTGGACAGAAATTCCCCCTACCCAACTGTGTTCTTTTTACAGTCAGAGATGTCATCAGGAAAAATGTTCCCAAGTGCACAGGGCCACAATTCACTTCTGGAGTGCCACGCAAGGCACAGACCAACTACAGTCTTCATTCCTGTACTGTTTGACCTAACCCTCTGTAGGAATTTAGTATACAGCTTGGACCAAAGCGTGCATTTTTACACACTTTCTTGAGAGTGTAGCACCATGAGTCATTTTATTACATGACTCAATCATAGGTTACCCTGTGGAAGGCAATGAAACTAACTCAGCCTCCATAGCTATTGTACAGTCACAAAGCACTTGGGCGGCTGTTTGAGACAGAGAGCAAACATACGAACAGATCTAAAACTCATATCATGACTAGTCACGGCCATTATCACTGTAGGTCAAATCCAGACTAATGTTGCTGAGGGTGCAAGAATTTCAGGTCACAGAACATGATTTCCCCATCCACCATGGTGCCCTGAAACTCTTCCTGAAATCTTGTTCCGGGGGAATCACCTCTCCTGCAACAGAATCTGGATCCTACTTGGTAGGTTCACCTGCTGAACTTGTCTGTTACAAACTTTCTAGGACCTCATCAATAAGCTTAGGGGAGGCATAGTTTTACAGATCCTAGCAGAAAAATCAATCATCTTATGGCAAGCTAAATCATGCATGCAAATGATGCATCAGTTGTGCAATGTGCATAAAAAAGGTCTTCAGGTTTACAAATGGAGGGAAACAGGCTGAAGACGATCCTTGCCTGAGATGCCATTTGATCTAAAAGCATATCTTACCTCTGTGTGTTTAGAACAGACATATAACCTGAAAGCCAGTACAGTGGTTTCAGTGGTTAGTGTCTAACTAGGGGCCTTTCCCCACTCACCAAGTACTGTGCGGTAGTTGCAGCAATTAATCCGGGGGCCTGCTGCATTCCCCTCTTCCTCAGCCTCGACAACGCAGCAACCCCGATTCTGCCGCTCTCCTTCCTCCTCAGCGCACATCTTTTCTACTGCTGGATGGTCCAGCAACAAAGTTGAAAACTCCGCGCCGAGCGCTGGGGAATGCAGGGGAGTGAGGAAGCCCGTGGGTGACCGCGGGTTCAAATTTCCCGCCGCACATAGTGACGCGGACCCTCCCACCCAATAGGCCATGCCGGGGCGTGCACAATGCGCGCACAGCTTTTTCGCCATTTCTTTCATTTTTTAAGGGAAGCCCACGTCTGCATGTCGCTTCAAGCACACGCGGACAGAGATTGCATTGTTTATTTAACCCGATGAAACAATGTGTTTTCGACGGATTCAGCTGGTGCACAAGCATAGCTGCCTGCAGAAGCAACACCAGATTCTAATCAAAAGTTTGCATTTTGCCTTTGCCTGCTAGGACTCTCAATGCAGTGGAGGAAAAAGGAAAGCGGGAACTTCCAAGTTCCGCAACGTGATAGCCAATCAGAAACCAGTTGGGGAAAAAAGGAAAATGGCATTGGGCAAGTTTGCGAGGACGTGTGTGCTCCTCTACGTTTCATTGATGATTTCTTGGTTTTTTTCAATGAAAGTTCCGCCCCCACAACGGCGTCCCAGCCAATCGGAACAGGGGCCCGCCCTGCCAATCACCACTGAATGTGCAGTTCATAGAGGGGCAAGCTGAGGTGGGTAGTGAGACTGTGCACTCAAAAGCAGCGATTTAAACAAGCGCGGTTTGCCTAAGCGTTTTTTTTAAGTGGGGAAAGGGCCTAAAATCTGGGAGACCCAAGTTCAAATCCGCACTCTGTCATGGCAGCTCAATGGGTAACCTTGATCCAGTCACATGCTGGAAAGCTTGACCTACCTCAGAGGATTGATGTGAGGATAAAATGGAGAAGACAACAATATAAAGCACTTTGGATCCCACTGGAAAGAAAGATGCAGAATAAATGTTGCAAATAATATAAAACAGTAAGCCTATACCCAGCATTTCAGTTAACCCAATATACACATGAATTTAAAAAAGTAAAAATACTAATAGAAGTTTAATCCTGGGTAACCTTCAGCCAATCACGGAGTTTCTCAGCCTAATGTACTTTACCAGGTTGCAGAAGAACAAAGTGAGAAAGATGGAAGCCACTTGGATTTCCACTGAAGAGAAAAGCAGGATATTTATTTCAAAAATAAATAAATAAGCTTATGGTCAGCTAACATAGCTTTATCTGCTGCTTAAGGCTTTTGTTATATCAATGTACATAACTCTCGGATCTACACAGTAATTCACTGGTTAATTTGGGAAGCAATTCCCTTCCCCAATCAGCAAGATATTTTCATTTGATTTAATATTTCTAACATTGACAACTAAATTGCTGTCTCATTTTACTGTACTTGTATCCCTTGGAGCTTTGTTCTGTGACATATCATGTCTATAAACTTAATGTGATAGTGATATTCGGTTCCTGTAGGATGTCTTTTCAAATTGCTGTGGAGCTGTCAGGGATCTCCTGCCTCTCATCCAGGCATCCCTCTGGGTTTTCCAAGCCTGAATGCACTTTAACCATATAGAAGCTGCTGATCCCATAATACTGGGAGAACATTTAAAGGGCAACTAAGTCCATACACTTTACAGATAACCCAAACAAAATCAGACAAATCAACCACTTTCAGAATAAGTCCATGTACTGCCTACATGAGAGTTTCTTTTCTGGATTCTTAGAAATTCAAAGTACCATTGAAGAAGCAAAGACATCAACAGCACAAAGAGTAGACATTTTGGTCTGCAGTACAACATTTAGCTTTGTGTCCAACCCAGACCCCACTGGTGGCGGGACACTGCACCACTATGGTACCACCCCACCGCACCCAAAGGGCTCCTCTACAGTGTGGGAAGCCTGAAAACAAAATCCAAACCCCAGCAAGACCAAATCTCCCATAGGAGATAATGGACCTATACCACCAAAAAAGAGTCAAACTTTCAAGGCTGGCTGTGTCAGTGTGTAGGGATTGGGGTAGCAGTGGAAGCCAATTAAGATCAGTTCTACTCCTTGGCCTGCCCCAGAATGCCCCCAGCCACACTGACGCAGCTTTTTGGACTGGCAATGCTAGGGAAAGGTGGCGGCTTCCAGGTCAGGTACCACAGAGCCAAGTGGCACCCACCCACTCACTTGCATATCTCTCTCCTGGCAGGGGCGTTTGTCCTGTACGCTGGCTCCAGAGGTAGGTTCTCCCCCTTCTTCTGGATTAGGCTGTAAGGGAACTTTGACTCTCAAAAATTTATACTCTGAAAACCTTTGTTAATCTCTAAGATTCTACGGGATGAAAATGTATTAATTAGTCCTTTTGTTAGTCCTAATTCTTCCCTCTTACATTGAAAATGCTGTGGGGGGTGGAGAGAATTAGGACTAATAAAAAGAAACATTTCTTCATGCAACGCAGGATTGGTGTTTGGAATATGCTTCCACAGGAGGTGGTGATGGCCACTAACCTGGATAGCTTTAAAAGGGGATTGGACAGATTTATGGAGGAGAAGTCGATCTATGGCTACCAATCTTGATCCTTCTTGATCTGAGGTTGCAAGTGCCTTAGCAGGCCAGGTGCTCAGGAGCAACAGCAGCAGAAGACCATAGCTTTCACATCCTGAATGTGAGCTCCCAAAGGCACCTGGTGGGCCACTGCGAGTAGCAGAGTGCTGGACTAGTTGGACTCTGGTCTGATCCAGCAGGCTCATTCTTATGTTCTTAATAAGCTGTCATTTATTAGAAAATGAGGACTGGGGCAGTTTCTTTCTCACAAAGATCATATGTGATTATGCCTCAGTAACAGCTATACTCTGATTACCATTCAATAGTCACACTCTTAAAATAAACTTTGCCATTTTATATTAAATATATTCATTCACCACTGATTAAAAGTCACATGATTTTAGTAGCAAATACTAAATTTTAATGTAGAATCTATATTTCTATTAAAAATAGATTTGTCATCATATCTATGTAAATTAATTAGCAATTTTGCTCAGTTTCACTGTGCAATACTGATGATTGTTAATTTTAAAATATGCTACTTGACAAAAGCACTAAAACTTTGTCATTTTGTATCAGGGGCAAACATACAGAGTCAAATGTAGAGATGATCTCTGGACAATCATACTAAGAAATTTAGGATGGTTGATCACATTAGAGTTTGATTCTAGCTCATCTTTTGGCAGATTTTGCAACAGCTACTGCCAACCAATAAGTTGAATTTTTACAGTGGCAACAGCATGGCAAGAAGAAGCAACAGCATGATGAGTTTAGTCAACAGGAAATAAAGATCTATGCTGCCACTGCTAGGAAATATCTATGATCCATGCTTGCGTCAGCACTGAAAAGGTTTAATTTCTATACTTGGAAAAAAGTATCAAAAGACACTTAACAGATGCTGTTTTTCAAGAGCCACTGTCATATGCTTGGTACAATACAGTTTGTCGACAGACTGCAATGCCAAAAATTGTAAATCAACCCCGCTTTAATATCAGAAGTTCTTACAGACACAAGGTTTTACACAGGTAAGTTTATTTATATAGACACCAATCCAGCATGGTACTGTGCATGCTTGTGTTTATTTCATGATTTCCCCTTCAGCAGCTCTCAGAAGCACTAGCATAACACCAAACTGGACTTGGTACAGGAGAAAATTCATTATCAGAGTCTTCTACAGTTTTTTACTTTAACTCAGTCAGGCTCAGAATATGGGTACTGGAGGGAAAGAGGGCATTAACCCTTTCCATTTCACTTACACTACTGCCCCTGTCTAAAACCTGCCCCCTCCCAAGTTACTGTTTGCCCCACACACAAAAATTAGGCACAATACAGGTATTTGTTTGTTTTTTCTTGCATGGCAAATAAAAGTATTGGCTTTCTGAAATCAAGACAACAAGATGGTATTAAAGGCTTGAATCTGCTCAGTCATGCTGCTATGACCCCACAGAGGCACGTCCATTATTACTGTACCTGCCTTTGCCAGCTGCATAGCAACACAGCCAGCCATGGACGACTTCCACAGCTATATAGACATCTCTGGACATCCATACAGGAGAGAGGTGGGAAGGACAAACCAAATAAGGCATGGCTGAGTAATGCACCTCCCACGCAGGGCTATTCGCTCAGCACCAGGTCCAACCTGGCCTTTCTAAAAGGAATTGCACATAATGAGATTCTTGAAAAAACCTGGGGGGGGGGACACGGAGTGGATCTGCATGAGGATCAGGATCAATGCGAAGTCCCCCCCCCCAACCTGGGTTTTTTACTGGGATTATCCTGGTTTAATTGGCCCTTGTGGAAAGGGCCTTAGATCTAAAAAGGATCACACTAACATTTTACTCCTAAGCAGCTATACCCTTGTACTCAATTATCTCAGAAGGATATAACCTAGTTGGGATTACAGTGTAAAATGCCTTCATGCTAAGAACAAAGCCATTTCCCTTGGGCTTCCTTGCATGTCCCTATCTGCAGCCTGCGGCCTCAATGTCTTCTTGGCTTTCACGGGGCTGCTGTTGAGTGAGAAATGGCACATTGTGTGATACAAAACATATGAGCAGAGGCATAGCTCCAAGGGGAAAAGGGGTGCACGATGCACCCTGTGGGGGTATGGTGGGGCCTTCCAGGTGGAGGATGCACCAGTGCACCAGGCGCTTTCCCCCCTTGCTATGCCTCTGCATATGAGGGGCAACTTCTGACAAGTAATCTGTGCAAATATTCCTGTTATTTCATACAAGGTGCTCACTGAGTCAAAAGAAACATCTTCTGCATTGCTTCTCACCCTGCATGCCTCAATGGGTTGCCCTACCAAAACCGGTTGGGTTTCTCCTTGTTGCACACTTGCAGTGAATCCCAAGGAGAGGATCAATAATGAAGGGATAATCATGGGGAGGGGAGTGTCCAAGGACAGCATTTTCTACACAAAAGGCAACATATTCCCCTGCATCACTTCTGCTAGCCCAGCAACCATTCTAGATGAGTTGAGGGGGAAATACAGAAAACTCAGACAATGGCCAAATACTGCCAGTTAGTCTTCACTGATTTTTCTTAAAAGGCAATTTCATCCCTTTAAATATTCACCCAGAATTATAGTTAGTTCTTCAAAAGTGGGTTTTTTCCTCAACCACACAGTAGAGGGATAGCCATAATTACTGTACCAGCAGCATACTGGGGATGGGGCGGTATAAAAATCGAATAAAATAAATAAATAATAAATAAATACTTACTGCTTACAAAACAAAAACAAAAAAAATCCAGTCATTTACTTTAATATGTTAATAAACTCACTAGCTTTTCATACAGTCTGCATAACTCATTTGTAAATCTATCAATTTTTCTCAAGATATTCATTTATTTAATGGAGATGTTCATTGAACAAAAAAAAAGTCCCTCTCCAGACTTTCTCCCCAAATTTTGGGATTCCCATACTACTGGGAAAATGTACCAGAATAGAATTCATGAGGTCATGATTCTGCAGCTAAATTTTCAGTATATGTGAATGGAAATAATTTTAAAACTAAATTCTACTGATGCAATGATTGTTAACATATTTTTTATATTTCTGAAGAATACAATTGCGCTATAAGAACACACCCCTTCAAAATTAGTCCTTCATGTATAAAAATAAACCTACTTTAAACTGCTTTTGTTTTTATGTTGCAGAAAAGTACAAATATGAACGTAAGAAAAATCCTGTCGGACCAGTCCATCTAGTCCAGCATTCTGTCTTACACAGTGGCCAGCCAGTTCCTCTGGACATCCAACAACAGGGTATACAGGCTGATGCCTTCCCCTGATGTTGCCTTCTTGGCCCTGGGATTCAGAAGTTTACTCCCTCTGAACGTGGAGGTTAGTCAATCTGTTTAATCCTCTTTTAAAGCCTTCTATGCCTGTGACCATTATTACATCCTCCAGCTATGAATTCCATATTTCAATCATGCATCACATAATGTATTTCCTTTTGTCCATCCTGAATCTATTGGATGCTCTCCAATTCTAGTATTTTGGGAGAGGCAGAAAAAATTATTTTTGGCCATTTCTGCATGGCCCATTCATACTGAGTTTAAACCAGGGTCTTTTTTATCCCTGCTTCTTCCCTGCTTCTTCCCAGGTTCAGAGTTAGGACCGGGAGGAAATACTCCAGTTTTCTCCACACAAGCCTGACTGCTGTATTTATTTCAGAAATATGTCTGAGCATGTCCTGTGTCCAACGTTCTGATTGGCTGTTGTTTTTGAGTGGCAGCTTGAATGGACATCAGGCCAGGAGATCTGGCGGCTGGGTGGGAAAAATAAACTTGGTCTACTCCCGATTGGTGTTTTTGTGTATGACCTGTGGAAATGGAAGAAATTGATCTTTGTTTTTATGGTTTAAAATAGGATTTTGCTGCCAGAGAGATAAAACTGGTGAATAGACCTGCTAACTGATTTAAAATAAAGCTTGTACTGAGAAAAATAGACCAAGTGATTGTTCTGATTGGCTGTTGCTTTTGAGTGGCAGCTAGAATGAGCGTCAGGCAAGGAGGTCAGGTGGCTGGGTGGGAAAAACAAACCGTTCCTGTTCTCGATTGGTTTTTGCATAGTAGCAGGGTCACACCCAGATTTTTTAAAAAGAATCTCCAAACTGGCAATTTTTGAAAATCCCGGGCTAAGGTAAATATCGCAGGGCAACATGGAGGCAGGCCCGTGTTAGTACCGGGAACTATGCAGAATTCCTGGATTCACAGGGATATTTTTCTTGCTCACCCCAAAATATTGTGGCCATGTGGAAACAGCCTATCAACACTCTCCACCCCTTGCATAATCTCATAAACATCTATTATGCCCCCTCTTAGTCATCTCTTTTCTATACTGAAAAATCCCAGACATTCCATCTTTCCTAACAAGGAAAGTGATTCAACCACCTAGTAATTTTAGTTGCCATCTTTTGTACTTTTTCCAGCTCTGTGATGTTGTTTTTGGGATATGGTGACCAGCATACAATATTCCAAATGAGACCACACCATAGATCAACACAAATGCATTATAATACCAGCCATTTTATTGTCAATCCTTTTCCTAATATTCCTAATATAGAGTTTGCCTTTTTTTTTACTGCTGACATCACTGGGTTGATACTTTCATTGACCTACCTACTATGACCACATGATCTTTCCTCCTCTCAGTCTCATCAAGTTCAGATCCTATTTGCAAATCCTTGAAGGAGGGATTTTTTTTTCATTCCAGGGTGCATCACCTGGCACTTATCAACATTGAACTTCATTTGCCACATTGCTACCCATTCACCCAATTTGCAAAGATTCTCCTGGAACTCTTCACAGTCATCCTTGGTTTTGACCATTCTGGATAATCTTGTGTCATCCGCAAACCTGGCCACTACCCTACTTACTCCTAATTCCAGATCATTTGTGAACAAAATTAACAGTGCCTGGCCCCAGTAGCAATTCTTGTGGGATCCCACTCTATTTTCTCCATTTTGAGAACTGTCCATTTATTCCTACTCTTTGCTTTCTGTCATTTAAACAGGTTTTTAATGCATAGAAAAACATCCTCTAATCCCATGACTGCTATCTTTACTCTCCTGAGGTCTTTGGTGAGGTAGTTTGTTAAAGGTCTTTCAAAAGTCCAAGTATATAAATGTCTATTGTGTTACCTAAATGCTTGTTCACTTTCTTAAAGAACTCCAAAAGGCTGGTGAGGAAGAATATCCAGATGCTCCTGTAGACAGGGACATGGGGAAACCCTGGGCCTTTGGGGCCTTAATTACCCTCACCTCCTTACCCCACCAGCAAATAGTGATAGGAAAGCTATACACTTTCAACAGTTAGTAAAAGCAAATGGTTTTTTAAAGTAAAAGTTGGTTTGTTAAACTAAAATCCAACCCTTCACCATCTTCTCCTCTCCAGGTAGGTCACCTCTGCAGGGCTGGTGCGTCCCACAAAGGCAAGCTCTGAACAGTCACCAGATACAGGGAGGACAACTTCAAGGATGTCTTGAACTGTCTTTCTATCTCTCTGGCACAGAATGAGTGGGGAAGAACCAGTATCACTTCAATTAATACTTTTGGGCAGCCAGGCAACCCAGATGGAGTCTTAAAATCATTCAAGTCTTAGGTAGTTGCTCTGCATGTCCTCCTGCCTCTGTGCAGCTCAAAAGGAAAGCAATCAATAACCAAGGTGTGTCCAATTTATCAACCTGGTAACACATTAACAAGACAATACTGGTGTGGCCAGCCAGCAGCCAGCTTACATAATGGGGCCCAGGAGGACAACTTATCATTGGCCACATCAATCTGGATTGGAGAACTAGGAAAATGTAAACGTTAATATAATGGCAGCCCCATGAAGCCTGACAAACAAACATGACATTGCTTGAACAAATTAACAAACCTTTAATTTAAACAAAACAACTTTATATCATTTAGGAATAAATGATAACATGCACAAAACAACAGTTCAAACAAACAATAGAAGAGGAAGAGTTATCTCTTCCCAGATTTCTTTCCTGTGAAGAGACTCAGTCAGAAGGACTTAAGCTTCCTTCCCTCCATCTCCCCACAGCAGACACCTTTGCTAGTTCAGCCTGACCCCCAGAGAGCCCTCCCCAACACTGTCAGCAATGTAAAGTAAGTATTGGTAGGATTCTCCTCGGGGGGGGGGGTTCTTAAGCATGACACTAGGGTCCCTTTAAAATTCAAATACCCCCCGAACACATGGTCACACCGAGTTTAAAGTGTAAAGGGAAAAAAACCTTTTAAAACTTTTCAAAAACCCATAGACATGAGGCTTTCTTTCCCTCCCACCCCTCAAATCCACGATTTTACCCTTAAAGAGAAAAAAACTTGAGTTGCAATGAAGTATCCCCCCCCCCCAATCCACGCCAAACTCCAGGGAGCGTTGTTTAAGGACAGGAGCCCTTAAAATCTCCTGAATCCATTTGAATGCCCGAATTGCAATTCAGTTACGGGCATTCAAATGGTTTCGGATCTGGCTTGATTTGACTCACTTGAATGCAGACTGAATCCAAGCCGAATTACCCAAATTGGGCTCAATTCGGGTGTTTTTGCGATTTGGGCTTCCTGAATCGCCAAGCCTACGGTTAATGGGCAGAGTTTACAGAACAGGGAGAAGGAGAGATCAACAGACAAACTGCAATGCAGGCTGTGGGCTACCTCCTCATGTGTCAACAGAAAAACATGAGGAGAGCCCTCTGCAAGCCCAATTTGTAGAGAACATCCCCGAGATAAGTGCTTCATGGGTAATGGGTCCTTATACAGCAAATTATACTGGGAAAATTATGAATTTACATCCATTTAGATACTTTACCTACCTGATCTTGGTAACCCCAAGTCACTTTAGGATGTAGTGTCCTTTCAAAGCTTATAAAAATAAAGTTGAAAAAGATCATTTTTACAGTACAAAAATTCTGATTTGTATTCCAAGGCACATACTACAAATCCCTGATATTTTTTTGATAACTTTCTGAGGAAAATTACTAATTAATCAGCCACAAATGACCAAATATGGTGTCTATTTTAGGAGATTAAGACCTAAGGTGACTGCTTTTTTTAGGAGAGTAGAGAAGTTAGCATGGATTTAAAAAAGGGATAAGTATGACCCCTTTTAAGACATAAAAGCACAAATACTTCATAGCTACCTTTGTTGAGTTACTACAGTTTGGAACTGCTTTTTTATGGTAGTAAGGACTACCTGCAATTTCTTTCCTCATTTGGTAAGGAGTGCACACAGGGCTTCCTTTGTTCTTTGCAGTTTTCTGCACAGGGTTTTTTAGGGAATTTAGTAAGGAACAGGGAAAATGATGTTGCTTTTAGTAAAGCCTCATAACACTTTAAAACAAAGCATATGTGTTTTAAATTGAAAGTGTCAAAATTATTAGAGTTCAATTTTTCTTCTCTGTGTCTGCATGTCTAGCATCTTTAATCTTTAAGACTCTAGTTTAAGACCAAACCAAAATCTCCAGACTGCCTGCCAGTAAAGAATGTCAGATATTCCGCTCTCAGATATTCATAATACTTTGCAATAAGTACGATTAGACTTATTGTAAAGGTAAACAGTAAGCTATTATGAGCACTTCTCTACAAGAAAGGCAGGTATGGTCAGTTTAACATCACACCTGCTTCAGAACCCAATAAAGGGTAAGTTGCTGCAGGATAAATTAAAATGGGTGACAGAAAAGTCCACAGGGGAAGAGGGACTGAACGGTGTACTTATGCCAGAGCTGGTGAACCGTGAACTGTGCAGCTACGCAACACCTAAGCACAAATGCTGCTGCTGTATCAGCGCCCTTTTGGCACAGTGCCAGCACCAATGGGGATGTTCCCATGGGCAGGGATTTCTTTAGTCAGGCGTTTCAGCCTGGGATTGCCTCCTTTTGTTGGCATGCACTTACGCCACCAAAAAGGTAGGAGCAGCCCATTGGGCTGCATAGGCCACTTGCAGCAGAAACAGTGAGTTTTCTGTTTTTTTCACTTGCTGCTCCTGCATAAATATTGGCTGCTGCCCATTTACCCCTCTCCCCTTTGGATTGAGCTGCCTGTTGTGTTACTATGTGGGTCTACATTATTTGTCAGGTGGGATTCAGGCATTATCCTATGGTTAAAAGTAAACAAGACTGTTTTCATGTGTGAAATACTGGAGTATACAAAATAATGGATGATAGAATTCTACTTAGAATTTGATAATAGAATATCAAATGTTATTTCTTCTAAAGTCTCCTTTCCGTCTTCAAATACAATATACTTTAGAAGAGAGAAAAATAGATCACTAGCTATTATAAAGCAAACAAAACCTATAGACACCATTTTTAAAATCTGAAATTGTTAAGTATATGGATGCCTATAAGATCCTATTCTGAGTTGCGCCAAACAAAACCTTAATCACATGTTAAGCCCGTGCCAGTTTGCTCCTGGAGACAGGATGAAGAATGTGAAATTCAGATTTCTTATTTCTGCATATTTGGTGTGTGCTCCAGAAAATGAATAGTTCCACAGTAACTATGGACAGTAATGCAGAGAATAACCATTAGAAATACAATGATACTACAAAGACTGCACAGTGAAAAACATGTTTGTGTTTTTGTTGTATTCTCTGTTTTGTCTCTTTTCCTTTTTAAACAATGATTAGTCAAAGTTTGTGTGAGGTTGCCATCTGGTGGCACTTAAAAATAAACATAGGTATCATAAGAAGAGCTCTCTTGGATCTGACCAAAGCGGCATCTAGCCCAAGATAGCCAACCAGATGCTTCCGGAAAATCCCTCAAGCAGGAGAAGAAACCAAATTGCATTTTCCCTGCCTTTGACCCCCAGCAGTTGCTATCGCCTCTGAACACAAAAGTTCTATTGGACTAGCTGCTGACATACCTTTGCTATTTGAGATTCTTTTTTGATGTGATGGTGCCAGGGGCGGAATCGGGGGACTTTCTGAGGCAAAGAATGTGCTCTGCCACTGTTACACAATGAAGTACTTCCTGTCTATTCTTTATCTTTTTCGTTACATTTTTTTGTACTCTCTTCCTTCATTTTTTCTAAAAAAACCAATGACCACTCAAAGGTGACTCCTCAAAACTACTGAGTACTGCTGGTCACAGAGATGTCTTACTGATTCTGGGACCTTGGGGGAAAGTCCAGGAGGGAGAAAAACTCCAGCATCACCACCACCTCACTGCTCTCTCGCTTCCCCCCACCAAAAAAAGGGGGTGAGGAGCTTCCTTTGCCACCAAAATCAGCTTCTTGAACCCCAGATAGGACAGATAAAAATGGCAGCAGGAGCCTGCTCTTCTTTCCCCTTCTCCATGTACTAGTAAGAAAAGCACTACTTTGCAGGGGGTGAGAAGGTGGATATGTTGATTTTCCTTTCCAATTGCATTGTTTCAAATGCCATTCAGGCATAACCACTGATCTTCAGGAGCAGATGGGAGAGCAAAAAAGGGAGAAAAAAAATCTATAGAATACATAGAACTCTGCTTTCAGTGCTTGCAATAAAAGTGGTTGCATAGTTTTTTTAAGTAATCATTTCAAAAATGCCTTGGTACACAAAACAGTCTTCACTTGACTAGTCATTCAAATACTTTGCCAAAACAGTAATGTTTGGAGTAAGGTCAATAACAAACTGGAGAACTGAAACGAGAATTGATTTTTTTTTAAGCGGGAGCCAAATATAAACCTTTCTGTTTAACTCCATCAGCAAAAAGGAATGGAACAGGTATTACTGTTGCCACACTCAAAACTGACCTAAACGTTTAGAAACAGGTTATTTATAAGTGAAAAAAGGTGACAATAAGTGAGAGTTTTAATAGGGATGTTGCTAACAACAAAACATTGATTTATCCAGTCAACCTTAGAATATCGAAGTGAGACTGTACAATAGCCCTTTTAGTCTCCCCCACCACTCTAGAAGGGGCCTGGACTTTCTCTCTGGATCCAAGTGGAAAATGTTCTAACAGAGTCACTGCTGATGTGGTATGCCCACATGTATCCCTTCTTTAGGAATTACGGAAAATATTCTCAATAACTAAGGAGGAGCAGTAAATGCATCCATACCAGAATGCAGTACTTCAGGTTAGCTCCTCAACTACCAAAACATTACTTACAGTCTTCCTTAATGGCAACCAGCCTGGCTTCTTGGTCTCCTGTTGCTAAGCAACACTTCACTGAGGATTTCTAGAAATCTCTTTGTTCTCTGCCTAGATATCTGTCTTCCTAAACTTGACATTTCTGAATACTACTAACAGCAACAGATTTTTAGGCATTCAGCCTTCCTTTAATATCCTGAGGACCAAGGCTCTCCCATCTGGCTTTAACCAGTCAGGATCCTCAAAGGTCTTACAGAGGGAAACTTGCAGAACCCCAAATATACCTTCTTTGGTCATAGGCAACATGAGTTGACATTCATCCAAAATAAAATATCTGCTTTTAATACCTTACTCTCCAAGTCTGTGCACCTAGTCTTCCCTGACATGTGAACATTCTTGTCTTAAAATGAGATGGGAAGCTTACCATAATGAATAAGGGATATGTTGGTATATACCAGTTTGCACAGGAAGTCTGGGATTGGGACCCTGGTTATCTGCCAAAAACTGTAGCCATGGAATACTGGAGAACAGGGGAATAGGAGAGGGGAGGGGTGCTTAATTCTTTCCACATCTGCTGCTCCTACCAAGGTGGGGTTCTGGATGCAGTATTGTCCACTTTGTAATGGTATTAACTATTACAAACAAAAAGCTTCATGGCCTTGGACCCTCACATTTGCGAGACTGCCTCTTCCCCTATGCGCCACCATGACAGCTTTGATCATCTGAGCAAAGTCTTCTGCAGCTACCAACCTGCAAATGAACAAAATCACATGTAACTCAGCAGACCCCTGACTACATATATCCCTTTTAGAAAGTTGAGGGGGATCCAAAATCAATAAAATAACAGCACCCTTGTGGCATGGTAAACAAACGTGGAATTGCTTCAAACAGAAAAACAACATATTTCACTTAAACAAAACAACTGTATAAGTTAAAGTGAAGCTAAAACATAGTGGCTATGAATCAGAGGCAAAGCTACTGGGGGATGCGCATTGCAATGCCCCCTTGTGGGAGACACAAAAATTGCAGGTCCGTTGGTGTGTGTTTTGAATTTTTTAGTGTTTTTCAGTGTTTTGCCTGCTGGGGGCACTATTTTTTTGACTAGCAGCACCACAATTTCAGAGATTTTTTTTAGAGACACTCTTGATGATACCACCCCAGTTAGGTGAGGTTTGGTTCAGGGAGTCCAAAGTTATGGACTCCCAAAAGGGGTGCTCCCACCCCCCATTGTTTCCAATGGGAGCTAACAGGAGATGGGGGCTACACTTTTGAGGGTCCATAATTTTCGACTCCCTGAACCAAACTTTACCAAACCTGGGTGGTATCATCAGGAGAGTCTCCTAAAGATACCCTGAAATTTTGGTACTGCTAGCTTAACAATTGCATGCCTGACAGCAGGCACCATCCAAATTTCCCCAGATTCTACTTTTAAATCCACCCCCTTCAGCTTGGATTTAAAGGGAGAATCTGAGGCCCCCAGTTTAAACATTGAAAGTGATGCTGTTTCAGGGTGGGGGAGAATCCACTCCAAAACAGCATCACTTTCAATGTTGTTTTAACTGGGGACCCCAGATTCTCCCTTTAAGGAGGATTTAAAAGTAAAATCTGGGCTCCCTAGCTTAAACACCATTGAAAGTGATGCTGTTTGGGAATGGATTCCAGCATCACAGCAGCTGTCCATGGGGAGGGGCGGCTCAGATTTTCCACTGGGCTCCATTTTCCCTAGCTATGCCTCTGCTATGAACATAGCACAACTGAAGAAGAAAGGATCTTCAGTGCATTGTTGAAGGCTTTCATGGCTGGATTCAACTGGTTGTTGTGGGTTTTCCGGGCTGTGTGGCCATGGTCTGGTAGATCTTGTTCCCAATGTTTCGCCTTCATCTATGGCTGGCATCTTCAGAAGTGTATCACAGAGAGAAGTCTGTTGTACACTGTGTCCATTATACAGTGTACACTGGACACAGTGTATAACAGACTTCTCTCTGTGATATACCTTTGAAGATGCCAGCCACAGATGCAGGCAAAACATTAGAAGCAAGATCTACCAGACCATGGCCACACAGCCCGGAAAACCCACAACAACCAGATCTTCAGTGCCATTCAGGGAGGCCACCCAGAATAATGTTAAATAATGAAGAAAAAGATCAAGAAGAACAACAACAGCAAGAACAAGAACAAGAAGAAAAAGTCCAAAATGTTAACCAGAAGTTCACATCTGCTTCTTCCCCACCTGCTCTTCTGTGGCTGCTGCTGTGGTTGCAGGTATTTCTCTTGGTCCTGAATCTTTCTCAGCTTGGTCCTGGAAGGAAATTATCTGTTCCTTAGGTCCTAAAATCCAAACCTGCCAATGGAAATTAAATGCAAACATAAAAACTGCATGAGTTACATGTGTACATGTGTACAAGCCTCTCCATTGTAGCCTCCACCTTATAGAACGGCTTGCTTGAGGATATCAAGAAGGCTCCCACTCTCCTAGCTTTCTGTAAACTGCGCAGTTAATTATTCAAGAGAGCTTTTCTACATGGGCAATAGAGTTGCACTGTACTAAATGATTCACAATGTTAATTAGGTACGTTTTAATGAATTGTTGCATATGCTACTGTGTTTAGTTTACTGAAACTAAGGTTGTTTCTGCACAGTCCAAATATCCTGGGTTGAGCAAGGGAAATATCCCAATTTGGCCAATAAGTTCGCACGGTTCCTGGTCCTAAAGTGGGTTTATCCCACAATATTTCCCTCATCCTGGGATTTTCAAAAATTGCCAATTTGGTGATTCTTTTCAAAAAATCCCGCGGTGAACCCGCTACCATGCAAACACTGCGGGAGCAGAACCATTTTATTTTTCCCGCTCAGCCACCTGATCTCCCCGCTCTACCGCCCACCCCCTGATCTCTCCACTTGACATCATGTCAGTTTTCAACTCTGCTGAGCCGTCAGCCATTGCAGCCTGCCCTTCCCAAAATGTTCCCCCAAGCATGTTTTCTGCTCATGGTATCGACCGGGTGCCATTTCACCTGGGTTAATCAGGAGTGAAGCCCCAAAATGTCCTCATCTCCTTTTCTGTACATGTACTGGTTGCCTGGAGCACATAGCTAGAGAGATGTACACTTTAGGCCAAATGTTAGTGAGCATATCACAGGGAGTCTCTCATTTCCACAAAAATATGAGAACATGAGTGGGAATATGATGTGATTTTGTGCCCCATTGTTCTTTGGTGCTGCTTGCCACATTAAGGCCTGAGCTGGGCCCTATCCAGAACTGGGGAAAGGGGGGCTTTGTTTTCCCCCACTGCTGCTCAACAACAACAGTCAATTAGAATGCAGGACAACTGGGATGTTTGCACATGCATGGACACACTTGCAGTGTAAATACAAAAGACCCAGGCTTGTGTGAAACAAACTTGAGTCTTTCCTCCTGATCTTCACTCGATTCCTTCACAGAAATGGGCAGCCATGTGAAGGGAGAAACTGGGATAAAATAGACCCGGATTGTAAGATATCAGTTGTAACCTGGTATAATTGTGCTGTGCAGAAACAGTCTAAGATCCTGCTATGTAATTTTTGTATCATTTAATGTGTCAAGTTAAGAACTTGTGGATGACAGTATGCGGATGACACACAGCTCATTCTGTTGATGGAGGGGGGAGCGGTCACTGCCCCTACGGCTCTACAGCATTGTTTGGAGGCAGTCGCTGGTTGGTTGCAGCAGAGCAGGTTAAAACTGAATCCATCGAAGACGGAGGTTCTCTGGCTTGGTCGTGAGGGAGGGGGCGGGATTTTCCGGCCGCCGGTGTTGGAGGGGGTCACATTGGCGCCGAACCCCTCCGTTCGCAGCCTGGGGATCCACCTGGATTTGTCTCTTTCAATGGAGACCCAGGTGGCCCATACAACCCGGGTTGCTTTCTTCCATCTTTGTCAGGCCCGGCGGCTGGCTCCCTTCCTCTCCCAAGCAGACCTAGCCACTGTGATCCATGCAATGGTCACTTCCAGATTAGACTATTGTAACTCGCTCTACGTGGGCCTTCCCTTGCGTTTGATCCGGAGACTGAAACTGGTCCAACATGCGGCGGCACGTCTGCTCACAGGCAGCGCTATCCGGAACCACATCCAGCCTGCGTTGTGCCAGCTGCATTGGCTTCCAGTAGAGTTCCGAATCGTCTTCAAGGTGTTGGTGCTGACCTTTAAGGCCTTATGCGGCCTGGGACCCTCGTATCTTCGAGACCGCATCACCCCATATGTCCCTACACAGCCTCTCTATTCAGCTGAGGCCAATCTACTGGTGGTCCCTGGCCCCTCAATGATGCGGCTGGCCTCCACACGGGTCAGGGCCTTTATGGCTCTGGCCCCGGCCTGGTGGAACACTCTTCCTCCAGCTGTCCGGGCCCTGCGGGATCTTAGCGAGTTCCACAGGGCCTGTAAGATGGAGTTGTTCCTCCGGGCCTTTGGAGGGACCAGCCACTGAAGGTGCCCCCTCCCCTCGCTTTGGCCCTTACATCTGGGCCCTTTTCATCCCATGGGACTCGCTGTCTCTCCCTTTTAGGGAGGATTTTGAAAATGGGGTTTTAGCGGATGCCTCTGTCTACTATTATTTTTATTGCTGTTTTTAAAAGTTTTAGAAATGATATTTATAATTGTATCGAGATTTTATGTTGTACACTGCCCAGAGCCCCTTGGGGATGGGGTGGTATAAACATCTAATGAATGAATGAATGAATGAATGAATGAATGAATGAATGAATGAATGAATGAATGAATGAATGAACTTCAGCTTGGATTTGAAGGGAGAATCTGAGACTAATTTAAACATTGAAAGAGGTGATGCTGTTGTTTCAGGGTGGGGAGAATCCCACTCCAAAACAGCATCACTTTTCAATATTGTTCTTTAACAGGGACTAGGTCTCCCTTTAGGAGGTTGAAAGTAAAATCTGGGCTCCTAGCTTAAAAACACCATTGAAAGTTGATGCTGTTTGGGGATGGATTCCAGCATCGCAGCTTGGCTAATCTCCATGGGGAGGCTCCAGATTTTCCACTGGGCTCCATTTTCCCTAGCTATGCCTCTGCTATGAACATGGCACAACTGAAGAAGAAGGATCTTCCAGTGCATTGTTGAGAGAGCTTTCATGGCTGGATTCAACTGGTTGTTGTCAAGGTTTTCAGGGCTGTGTGGCCATGGTCTGGTAGATCTTGTTCCCAATGTTTGTAACTTCATCTATGGCTGGCATCTTCAGAAGTTAATATCCTGAGAGAGAAGTCTGTTGTACACTGTGTCCATTATACAGTGTACACTGGACACAATTCATCTATAGAACTTCTCCTCTATTCTCTACCTTTGAAGATACCAGCCACAAATCTGAACAAACATGATAGAAATACTGAATCCTTCTGACTCTAATATCAGATCTTCGAATATACCATTCAGGGGAGGCCACCAGAATAATGTTAAATAATGAAGAAAAAAAAGATCAAGAAAGAACAACAACAGCAAGGAACAAGAACAAAGAAGAAAAAAGTCAAAATGTTAACCAGAGTTCACATCTGCTTCTTCCCCCACCTGCTCTTCTGTGGCTGAACACTGCTGTGGTTGCAGGTATTTCTCTTGGTCCTATGAATCTTTCTACTCAACTTGGTCACTGAAGGAAATTATCTGTTCCTTAGGTCCTAAAATCCAAACCTGCCAATGGAAATTAGAAATGCAAACATAAAAGCTGCATAGGTTACATGTGTACATGTGTGTACAAGCCTCTCCATTGTAGCCTCCACCTTATAGGCAGCTTTGCTTGAGGGATATCAGAGAGGCTCCCACTCTCCTAGCTTTCTGTAAACTCTGCCAGTTAATTATTCAAGAGAGCTTTTTCTACATGGGCAATAGAGTTTGCACTTGTACTAAATGATTCACAATGTTGAGTAGGAGTACGCTTTATTGAATGGTGTGCATATGCTACTGTGTTTGGTTTACTGGAAACTAAAGGTTGTTTCTGCACAGTCCAAATATCCCTGGGGTTGAGCAAGGAAATATCCCAATTTGTGGCCAATAAGTTACATACGGTTCCTGGGGTCCTAAAGTGGGTTTATCCCACAATATTTCCCTCATCCTGGGATTTTCAAGGGTACCAATTTGGTGATTCTTTTCAAAAAAAATCCCAGCGGTGAACCAGCTTACCATGCAAAACACTTTCTGCGGGAGCAAGAACCATTTTATTTTTCCCCCAGCTCAGCCACCTGATCTCTCCCCTTCGGGCCTCTGCAGCTTCACCCCTGATCTCTCCACTTGACATCATGTCAGTTTTCAACTCTGCTGGAGCCGTCAGCCATTGCAGCCCTGCCCCTTCCCAAAAATGTTCCCCAAGCATGTTTCTTTTCTGCTCATGGTATCGACTGGGTTGCCATTTCACCTGGGTTAATCAGGAGTGAAGCCCAAAATGTTCCCCTCATCTCCCTTTCTGTACATGTACTGGTTTGCCTGGGCAAAAGCACTGCTAGCTAGAGATGTACACTTTAGGCCAAAATGTGTTGATGAGCATATCACAGGGGAGTCTCTCATTTTACCACAAAATATAAGGAGAACATGAGTGGGGCCATAGGATGTGATTTTGTGCCCCCATTGTTCTTTGGTGCTGCTTGCCACATTAAGAGCCTGAGCTTGGGCCCTATCCAGAACTGGGGAGAGGGGGGCTTACTGTTTTCCCCCACTGCTGCTCAACAACAACAGTCAAATTCAGAATGCAGGACCCAACTGGGATGTTTGCACATGCATGGACACACTTGCAGTGTAAATACAAAGAAGACCTAGGCTTGTGTGAAACAAACTTCTTGGAGTCTTTCCTCCCTGATGCTTCACTTTCGATTCCTTCTACAGAAATGGGCAGCCATGTGAAGGGAGAGAACAGGGATAAATAGACCCGGATTGTAAGATATCCAGTTGTAACCTGGGTATAATTGTGCTGTGCAGAAACAGTCTAAGATCCTGCTATGTAATTTTGTATCATTTAATGTGTCAAGTTAAGAACTTGTGGATTGACGGTATACGGATGACACACAGCTCATTCTGTTGATGGAGGGGGGAGCGTGTCACTGCCCTTCTGACTCCTACAGCATTTGTTTGGAAGGCTGATGCTGGTTGGTTGCAACAGAGCAGGTTAAAACTGAATCCATCGAGAAGGCGGAGGTTCTCTCTGGCTTGAGTCGTGAGGGAGGCCGAAGGATTTTCCGGCACCCGCCCGGTGTTGGAAGGGAATCACATTGGCGCTTGAACCCCTCCTCGATTTCAAGCAGCCTGGGGATCCACCTGGGATTTGTCTCTTTCAATGGAGACCCAGGTGGCCCATACAACCGAGGTTGCTTTTCTTCCATCTCTTTGTCCAGGCCCGGCTGGCTCCCTTCCTCCTCCCAAACAGACCTAGCCACTGTGATCCAATGCAATGGTCACTCTCCAGATGAGACTATTGTAACTTCAAGCTCTACGTGGGCCTCTCCTTATGCGTTTGATCAGGAGACTGAAACTGGTCCAACATGCGGCATACGTCTGCTCACTGAGCAGCTTATCGAACCACATCCAGCCTGCGTTGTGCCAGCTGCATTGGCTTCCAGTAGAGTTCGAATCGTCTTCAGGTGTTGGTGCTGACCTTTAAGACCTTATGTGACCTGGGACCCTGCGTGATCTTGAGACCGCATCACCCCATATGTCCCTACACAGCCTCTCTATTCAGCTGAGGGCCAATCTACTGGTGGTCCCTGGCCCCTCAATGATCGCGGCTGGCCTCACACGGGTCAGGGCATGGCTCTGGCCCGGCCCTGAGTGGAACACTCTTCCTCCAGCTGTCCGGGCCCTGCGGGATCTTAGCGAGTTCCACAGGGCCTGTAAGATGGAGTTGTTCCTCCGGGCCTTTGGAGGGACCAGCCACTGAAGGTGCCCCCTCCCCTCGCTTTGGCCCTTACATCTGGGCCCTTTTCATCCCATGGGACTCGCTGTCTCTCCCTTTTAGGGAGGATTTTGAAAATGGGGTTTTAGCGGATGCCTCTGTCTACTATTATTTTTATTGCTGTTTTTAAAAGTTTTAGAAATGATATTTATAATTGTATCGAGATTTTATGTTGTACACTGCCCAGAGCCCCTTGGGGATGGGGTGGTATAAACATCTAATGAATGAATGAATGAATGAATGAATGAATGAATGAATGAATGAATGAATGAATGAATGAATGAATGAACGAACATTGCTTATGCTTGGCTGCAAGTCTGTTCTTAGATTTCTGATTGGTTCTACAATAATGGAATACCCCATCCTGTCAACTGTATTGACTTACTCTGTGCAATCCTCCTTGAGTCTAAGTCAAAAAAGTAGACTATAAAAGATATAAATAAAACAAAACAAAACAAATTTATTTGGGGAGAAGTGCTAGGGGTTAGGGTGTCTAAGTGAATCTCTAAGTGAAGATAGCCCTACTGGCTTCCTGATATTGGGAGGGGGGGGGACTCCAGAGGATACCTTCATGACAGGATGTAAATGCTGATTTCTTTCAAATGGCATTCTTAAGGAAATGTCTTCTATTTAAAGTTTTTGTTAATAAGCAAAACTGCACTCGAAAGTAAGATAGTAAGCAATGAAACAGGGGAGGCAGTCCAATGATGGGAGGGAGGGGAGGGGTAGACTGAAGCAATTGATATGACAGTTGTCCAAAGAGAGAGAGAAGGGGAAAGAAGTTATCACTTTCAGGAATATGAACAAACACCAGTAAATAGAGGGACTTTTGTTACTCAGAAATTTGGGGTTTGTAGGAGATAGTAATTACTCAATTGCTATCTCAGACAGGTAACACCTATGATAACCCTTGTGGGTCACCTGTAATGTATGCAAATTGTAATCTGGCCAACCAGTCAACAGGGAATTGCACTAATTCATTTTTGTGGCAATAAAAGCATGTCTAATCATTTTAGCTAATGGCTGAGTCCAAAATAAACCTTAGTAGCAATACTGAATAAGCTGTTGTCTTTTCCGCATTAAGCAGAGGAATAAATTAAGTTCACAACAATCAGTAAAGACCATAAATTTATTATAAGAATGAACATGTAATTACGATTGTTGTCACAGGAATCCATGTCTATGTAGCTTAAAATATTACCACATTAAATGCACAGCAGTAGATTAACCACAGAACTGGAGCTGAAAGGATAAATTCACAATGAATAATTTATCTGAAGAATTTTGCCTATTCCTGCTTGCTAAATGTCTACAAGCATGCTCCAGCCTCATCAGATTTGTTATTTAAAGATGTTGCTTTTTCAAGAAAAAATTTTTTACAAATGGAATACGGTGTTTATCCAATATTATATATGGAAATGGTATTCACTGAATACACATGTGGGGTCATGGCTGAGGCATTTGAGTTTTAAAAGATTTCTTAGAGGACAAATCTTATTAACACGTAGAATTTTTTTAAAAAAAATTGGGTGAGTTGCATGAATAGTAAAAATGCAAAAATAAATAAGAACTTACAGAAACATTTTGTTTTATCCAAGATACGTTGGCAGACTTGTGCCATATGTCCTTTGCAAGTTGTCTCTCCCTAAAGGGAAACCACTGTAGAGCACCAAAATGCCCATTTTGCCTTAGAGCCAAAATACTGATTTTGTTTGACACATGTCATGGCACAGGTGCCCCAACTGATTCATTTATGAAACAGAGCAAGGACTAAACCTTACATACATTGTGGTCACCCTGTGCGGCTCCAAACGCAAAGGGAAAAGTGGTCTCCAATCTTCCCTCTCACACTGTTTTCATCAGCAGAAATAGTCATGTAGGGGCATGACCAGCCAGAAGAAGAGACAAACAGGCCTCCCTGCATCCATTTCCATTAGCAGTAATGGCATAGGAGGGAAACATGAAGCTCATCTTTCCCTCTTGCAGCATTTACAGCCACATAGCATGAAAAAAATTTTAACGTTTTAAAAAAAGTTTTAAAGGTTAGTCTTCACTCTAATATTTGACTATGGTCTAGGAATGTCAGCATCTGGGTGGGACCTGGGGATTTCCTGAAATTACAGCTCATCTTCAGACTATAGAAATCAATACCCCTGCAGAAACTGGATGTTTTGGAAGGAAGACTCTATGACATTCTACTCTACTGAGGTCCCCATCCTTCCCAGACTCCATCCCTAAATTTCCAGAAGTTTTCCAACATGGATATGACAACCCTACCCCTATTCCCTAAAGGTGGCCAAGGGGGACCTTGCAATCTTAGTCAACTTAGGCACCTGTGTCCCAACATGTGTCAAACATAACATGTATTTTTGCCCTTACTAATTGAATAATCTTCTTGTCTATCATAGCAGTTGGCTACTGATATCGCAGATAGTTACAGAACAGTGTCAAACAATGCAATCACAAGAACACGCTCCTCAGAATAAGCCCCAGTGAACAGGCCTGAATCAGATCAAGTGTATCTGTTTGCACTTGCTCTCAAAAGGCACTACTGGATAGTACCCATGATGACTAACAAGACATGCAATCCTGTATTTCCACCTGAGCCTATTCCAGTATGGTTTTTAGAAATTTCAATTTTTATGGCCCCATCCACAGGAGGGTTGCTGAATCCACTGGTGAAAGTGGTGCATGATAGTGGATTTGCCCTCCTAGGGGCACGTGCCCCGGCAGAGGGGTGAAACCTCCAGCACACAGCTGCCGCCTTCATACAGTCCCTGGGCCCCCACCACCCAGGGGGCCAACTGAGGCCATGGGTGGGGGATGAGCTGACTTTATAATGGACCCCCTCCTGGCCGTTCACTGCCTTACACTGGCTGCAGTTAATTTAATTTAAGCCACTGAAAAGGTGATATAAGTCTATAGAGCCTCATAGAGGCTTCCCAGTGGTGGAGAGGCTTTTTCTCTTTGCAAGCCTCCGCACACCACCAGGAAGCCTCTCTGGCGGCAGTGGGGCAGGATGGCCCCAGCATCATGGCTGGCCGCCTGGCTGCTTAGATGGGGCTGCCCATGTTTTTGTTTTCTTTGAACGGAATTATTTTCCCACTCAAAGATTTTAAGAGGTGGGCCTGGGTGGGCTTTAGCACTTCACATGTTTTTACATTATAATTATGAGTTACTGTAAGTAGCAATTGTTCACTGAACAGATTGAAAAAAAACTGTAATAGTTTGGGGTTTTTTAAAAAATAAAATCTCAGAAAACATATGTAAAAATTATGCAATATTGTAACAAAAGAGCATGAGGTTTTTAAAACAGTGAAAAAATCTTGGATGTTACTCGAGAAAGGGCGAAATACTGTCAATTATAAGTGCGTGGACTGCTGTGCTTGGATGAACTTCCCCGTTCAGAGTAATAGAATTCTGAATGAGTGTTGACAAGCATGACTCGAAACCATGACTGCTGACAGATAAAGTTTAGATGGATAATCACAAAAGAATATAAATAATAGCCTTTGTCAGTAGTAAAAATGTTTATTAATTATCATCACAAGGCTGTCTGTAACTTTTCATCTGGTTTAATAGCTCATTTAACCATGATAAGCTTTGTGACCAGAGAGTAAATGGGATGCTGAGAATGATGTATTGAACACCATTTCTACAAATTATTTTGAAATGAGTCATAATGACGGAGCCTTGAAAAAAACATGATGCAATCTGCAATTAAATGAATCTGCATTCCTTTTTAGCAGTCTTGAACCAATTTAAAGCAACAGATGTTTTAAAACAGCAGCCTTGGAGGGGCAGAGATTTCCTCTAAGTATCTATGCTGCTGAGTTGTCACTGACTTGGTTGTTACACCTGTATCCTTGGTTCTAGGATTGTCATCTCCAAATTGGGAAATTCCTGGAGATTTGGCTACAGTGCCTAGGGAAGGTAGAGTTTGAGGAGGAGAAGGAGTTCTGAGGGAATGTGATGTTATGGTTGTGTGTCTGTCTGCTGATACCTCCTCGGATGAAGAGGAGATGGAAGAAGCTAGACCCAGCTCTCAGATGCTGCTGGAAGATCTCCGCCACCCAGACAAGGAAAAGATTTTTGTCAGATGCAGAGAGAGAGTTTCAGGCTGAGGCTAGCCTCTGGGATCCTCAATCCTGCAGCCTGGAACAGCTGCCACCCTCACTCCTGGGGTTGCCAGAGCCCTTGGAATGCAGAGGGTGGGCCCAGAAAGAGTTGGCAAAACCAACACAGTGTTGGCACTCCCCCAATTCACTTGTCGTGCCCGGGGGATGAAGGGGAGAACTTGCAGGTGGCACCACATGGGCCAGGAGGGGGCTGGAAAACCTTGGGAGCACCAAGGGTGGAGGGGTCCAACCCCAGTATGGAAGGTTGTGGGGAAACAGGTAAAGTTGCTGCCTAGGGAGGGAGCGCGCCCTCCTGCCTGCGAGGGGCCCTCCCAATGGTAGACTTCTCTTCTACAATATGTGTGGTGATGGTGGAGGGGGGATGACAGACATCCTCCTCCTCTTTTCTGGGGGCATAGGGGGGTCTGGCTATGGCAGGTCTCCAGAGCACATACACAGTTGAGAAGTGCCCCCCTTCCAAGCACGTGTGAAGGGCAGGGCAGGCAAGAGTGGACAGGGCTGGCTCATAACCTGCCAACCATCAGGGAGGGAGGGGGAAAGGAGGAGGGGTGTGGGGCAATTTTCTGCCAGTGGTTTTGAGACCTGAGCTAGATAATACCTGTGCTTTGGCCCCCAGTAGGGGAGGGCCAGCTTGGCTCAGCAAACAGGTGCTAGATGCTGGGGTCTGCCATCGCCAATCCTGGCTATAGGAGAAAGAAAGCCTGTTGTGCAGGCCCAACCCATTGCCTGGGTATATCAGCTCCAGTGGAGTGGGGGGAGAGGCAGGCTCAGGGAACAGACCAGTTAGATCAGTCAACACATGAGGGATGCTGGCCGCCTCTCTTCCAGGTGTCTGCGATTTGCCCTCTAACTATTTGGACGTGATAGTAGTAGCAGTACTACTAGAAATCTGTGAGAGTAGAATTAATGTATAGGTTTGTAGGGCCCCAGAGAAGACATTAATGAAATAGGCTACTTGCTGCATCTCTGCATGATTAACAGCTTCTGCAGTTTTTCCTTTCAGTTGGCCTCTGCCTCCACCCACAGAGAAAGCTGCCCATGGTAGCTCTGTGTGAACTATGATGTTAGGCTTACCTTCTTTTAATACAGAGAGAAGCCTTGGACAGTGTCACCTGGAGAAAGACAGACATGGATGGACTCTCACTCTTCAGAGGATGGTCAGTTTACATATGTAAACCTCAAAATACATTTTGGAAAAAAAGAACTTTCAAAAGAATGATAATTAACTGTACCTATATGGAAGTTTAGGAAATGGCTTTGCACACCTATCTAGTGCATTTTAATCCTGATTCTCCCTTCCCCACTTTCTCCTAACATGTACCTGATTCTCCCTTCCCCACTTTCTCCTAACAACAACCCTATAAGGTAGGTAAGGCTAAGAAAGAATGGTCCAAGATTGCCTAGTGAACTTCAGGTTAGAGTCTGCATTTGAAACAGGAGTCTCCATTCCACCACACTGAGTACAAGTGTTTGGTGCTTTTAGTGATTATCCTAAAAGTACCAAATGGAGAAATCTCACAATTTTGTGCATGAGGATCCTCTGCATAAATCACCATAGTCTCTCATCCAGGGGCATGTATCAAACAGATCATGCATCTGACTCTGGTGTGCCAAGTACAATTGCCACATATATGGTATATACATATGAAACTATATACATATATGAAACTATTCAAACTTAGCCTGGCACATGCTTTGAATCAAACCAGTGTACTATTACATCTGCACAGTGTCACTAACATTTTCACACCTGGCTAAAGCTGGAAAAATATGTATAAATACAACAACAAAAGTGGGTAAAATAAAAGGTTAAAACAAAACAAAAGCTCCTTTCCTAAATATTACCTTTGCCTTCCTGTTTCCATCCTTGAGTAATATATAAAAAGGGACTATCGTTAATCTTATCAGTAAAGTACTTCTGAAGGTATTTCCTTCTTTCCTATTTTAAAATACTGGGCTAACTACTAATCTCTTTTCATAAACTCACTGAAGACTGGGATGCATGATAACCACAATTCACCCAAACTAGTCAAAAACCCACAATAAAGCATAACTTATTGGCTGGCCATTTACTATTACTCTTCTTCCCTCTCAAATCTAAACCTATGCAGTGGTACATATACCTGCATTGCTGATGTGATGCAGCTGCAGTGCTGGAAAAATATTGGCACAGGTTTCTGTGCTACATCCTAAGTAACCATTTGCTGCCCCAGCAGTTTTAAAATTCAGAGTATAGTCTTGCCAATTTATTACATCAAAAAAACTAAACAAACAGGGATCTCGTGATATTTTAAAGACTAACACATTTTTTATTTGAACATGCACTTTTATGAACTAGGGCCCACATCTCAGACCTCCATTATTGATAAATATAAAGGAGATATATCTCACAAGTTTTTTTTAACATACAGTTCTGTAGCAACTAGAGTTTTTAAGTCCAGGGAAAGTCTAAGGCAACTCTTACAGAATAATTACAATTAGCTCTTCAAAATACTCCAAAGATGCAGGTATGAATATCTTAAAGACCAATGCTCACAAATGAGTAAAAGGAAAGATTTCTTCCAGTTAACTTAGTGAGACCCTACTGTGCTATTGCCACTAAGATCAATCAGCATATCTGCAAAAATGGTAATGAGCAATTTCAATTCACATACTACAGAGATTTATTTTGGCATAAACTTTAATTAATGGACTTGATATAAAGGGATGAGATTGTTTTCAGGTTTTTAGATAGCAAGGCCAAGGTACAGCTCCTGGAAAACACCAAATTAAATCCAATGTAGCCGCTTAAATATATAGAGGTGTCCCTATGTATTTACATTGGTTAATGGGATCCCTGTGTCACTGCTTTAATTAATCCTTTTTGTTTGTTTTTGCTTCATCCAAAAATTATATCTCTATGGCTTTTATTATATAAAAAAAAGAATTCTAAGACCTTTCCAAGTATACCCCAAAGTTGAACGCATCTTGGAAAATAACTATAAAATCTACCCTCTTAAAAAGTATCTATTGTTTTTTCTTGTAATCAGGGTTTTTTTCCCTATGATAATGGGGCAATTCCCCACAGTCCAAAAAGTGTGTGATACTCATGCTAAAAGTCCCAGTTTGGGCAAGGAGTCTCCATAGCTTCAGTGTCCAACACAGCTCCATCCCGGCTTTGGCACATGCTCTCCCCCTCACCCCGCATTTTTCAAAAACCAGCAAAGAGGTACACCTTTTTGAAAAACCCGGCCCAAGGCTGCATTGGTGGAAAGGCAGCATAAAAACAATACAGTTTATTTTTCCCGCCCTAGGAGGCATGCACCAATCAGAGCGCAGTGGGCTGGGCACAGAGCGTGTGAAGGGGTTTTTTTGTGCTGGTCGCGGCTTTGTAGGCATGAACCTGCAAAGAGAAGGAGAGCTAGCGCTGAGTGTGCATGCCAATGAAGCTGCACAGCCAAAAAGTAAAAAAAAAGAACTTCCTATGTTCCTATGAAGCTGCGCAGCCAGACTTAAAAAAAACTTCCTCAAGCTGAGAGGAGGGGTTGCAGGGTCACATTCCCACTCCACCCCATCAGAAAGAGCCACAGAGCAGATTGCAGGCTCGTGGAAATAGTTACAGGTTTTGATCTTGGGATTAATTTTGATCCCTCAACGGACACACGCTGCAGTGGGGAGGCAGAGACCAGAATGAAAAGGTGCTGCATTTTATGGAACCGGGGGCGGGGGGGGGGGAGACACAAGTTTTATTTTCCCAGTGGGGATTCACCCAAGGTCAACTTTTATTTTAAACTAGCTCTGCATTTCACTTTGTCCTAAAGGATCCTAAAGAAATTTAGCAGAAGAAACTTTATTCATCACTTATTGACAAGCCAGAGAGTTCCAGTTGTTTAATTTTTGTATGTCAAGCTTCTGATAAACACAGGTCAATATCTTTTTTCTTGTCATGAAGCTCAAATTGGCATAGTCACTGTATCTCAACCTACATAACAATCACACATTGTTGAGAAGATAAGGAGGGAAGAATAATGTGCAGATTCCCAAGAGCTTTGGAGGAAGAGTGTGAGAAAAATGTGGCAGTAAAAACAAATTGTAGTCCTTCATGAATCATCAAAGGAGAAAACGCACAAAATGGAGGAGAAAGCTACAGTCACTGAGACATAATTTAAGGAGTGTCGGGCTATAAAAGTCCCTGCTTAGCCATGAGGGCCTTGGGTAAAGTTGAATCAATCACTTTCTCTCAGCCTCTTAGGGTTCTGTGAGCATAAAATCAAGAGAACTGTTTATCCTGCCCTTAAAGAAACAGTGGAATAAAAAAAAATATCAATTAGTATTCAAGATATCCTATAATTAATATTTAAGATACCTTATAACTTGCAAGCCAGAATTGAGGAGATATTTCTTCATAACCAATATGTATGGTAATCAGTCTTGATTGTAATAGTCCATCATTGTGTCTCAACCATTACAGTGATAGACATGTTAAATTATAAACACTGCATGTAATCTGGAAGGAATCCTTTCAGTGGACCATAATATTTAGCATTACACCATAGCACCTGCATTTCACAAATATGCAAGATTGCCCTGAGAGGAACTGCTGATGTACAACTAGCCAGCACATTTTAGGAGCTGTTGCTAAATTATTAATAAAGAATTAAATTTTGTTGTTGCCTTACCGTCTGCTAAATGTCTTTAAGTCTTTCCAAGAGCTGAATAAAAATGATGTTGAGAGATCTAGTCATACATCTTTTTTTCATGCATAATAGCATAATATGAGACATGAAGCAGTCTGGATGTGAGATATGGTGTAGGAGGGGAAGAGATACACATCTCCCAGTGATTTTCTGATCCAAGTTACCATTTCTAAGCTTCCTGATATGTGCTCCATGAGATGGAATTGTACAGAAATTGTACAGTTTGCTTACCTGCTGATGTCATATTGTCATACATTTAGGAATCTAAGGCAAGAAATGAGTGAGGGGACCACATGATTTCTGTTTACTTCACCATGCATGTGCCATAACAAATGACATGTACGTCCCTGCACGGCCCTCCACTCAACGGAGGCTAATTTATTAGTGGTCCCTGGCCCCTCAATGATGCGGCTGGCCTCCACACGGGCCAGGGCCTTTACGGCTCTGGCCCTGGCCTGGCCGCTGAAATGGTGCCCCCGGATGCCCCAGTCGGCCTGTTATTTAGGCTATCATCTATGTGGCTCGCCTCCCTCCCCTCCCCTCTTTTCTTCTGGGAAAATTTTAATGAAATATGGGGCTGGTCGGACGCCTCTTCTTCTTATTATTATTATTACTATTAATGTTTGTTACCGCTGTTTTAAAGATTTTAGTGACTTGTTTTACCATGTTTTATGCTGTACACCGCCCAGAGCCCCTAGAGGATGGGGCGGTATAAAAGTTTAATAAATAAATAAATAAAAAAATAAATGTGAGAGGAACAGAAGGAACACAGGTACACCCACCCACCCACAAACCATCATGCTTCCTTATTCATTCTGGGGTTGTCCAAAGGTCCACCTGAGTTTCTGGAGACACTTGCCATTGCTTTGAAGTGTCTAAAGACAGTTGATCTGAAGAAAGTTCTGTAATTTCTAGAAAGTCAGATTGAAAATATCCATGCACATCAGAAAAAGAGAGATTATATAATTATTTTAATTGGAAGAAAGTCAATTTGAAAAAAAAACTTGTGATGCACAATATTGATCCATGTAAGGCAGGGGAAAAGTCCAAGAGAAACAAATGTGAATTTGGTAAAACAAGATCATTTGTAACGATTGCAACTCATTATAAATACACTGTGTGGAATCCACTAAAGTGAAACATCCAGCTGGAGCAGAAGACATAGGAGGTCACAGGTGAACCAACAATATCAGATGATACTCCAACTTGTTTCATATTCCATGAGCCTTCTATAGGGTTTCAAAGTCTTTGTCTAAGGCTCATTCCGCACATGCAGAATAATGCACTTTCAAGCTGCTTTCAGGACTCTTTGAAGCTGTGCGGAATGGCAAAAACAGTTGTGAAAGCAGCTTGAAAGTGCATTATTTTGCTTGTGCGGAATGAGCCTAAGAGAATTCCGCCTTTTCAACCAGATTCAAATAGTTTAATTTGACTCACCATCTCAGGTTGGCCTCCATCCCTCTACTTCTGCTTTTAATCTTCTGGTCTGCTTGGTCTTCCATCATAACTTTGACAAACATTTCTGCTTTTATCCACCCAGCTTCCATTTTATTAACTGGCACATTTGATCTATTATCGCATCTTTTCACAGCAGTTTATTCTCACCCCACACATGATGTTGCAAGGATTGTATTCAATTCATTGTCACAATACTTATAACCTCTCAGAAATTTCAACCTGTCTATGTTATCTCACTTTCAGATTTCACCCATACCTTGTATTCCAGCATGTGTGATATATCTATTAATTCCTCTGAATTCTCAGCTTTGTTTAAAGTAACACTAACTTAATTTTGTTGGGGCAATATGTCTTCTCTCTAGGGCTAGATAAATAAAATGAATAAAAAGTAAAAAATGGGAATTCAGAGGACCAAGTAGATGTTTATATTATTATAGTGCTGTCAATTGCCATTCTTTTTTCTTAGTCCCAGCGGCAAAGGGGAAATGGTAGATATAGAGGCTGTGGCAAAGACAGTACAGGATAAAGTGCCAGGTCAGTGCTCCATTGCTACTGTGAACGCTTCTGCAATGAATCCTACATGCAGAATCACAGCCTTGTAGAAGCAACTGAAGTCACACCATTTAATTAAAAAAAAACAAAGGTAGTTAGTTTTCCCCTTTCTTAATCTATAGTTCATCATCATCCTTAAATCTGTTTTTCCTATGGGAGCCTTGTAGGTAGACTCAGAACAATTTTAAGATCAGTGATGGTTCCATTCGGATACAAATTGAGCATAATTTCTAACAGTGTTCTCGTCCTCTTGGCTTACCTCCAACTAGTAAAAACTGAAAAAGCTTCCCCCCAAAATATCTGTCACAATACCATTTGAGGATCACATAAACCAAGCTAAGTTGACTATGAAAGCAGTAATGGTAGTACTTTAATTAAAATAGAATTTGGCAGATGGAAAGGTGGATTGGAATTTTGTGTAAAAGATAGGGTTGATGGATTTCTCATGCTGCCTGCATGCTGCAAGATATTGGTTTACTGTAGGTTAACTGGCAGAGGACAGCTTTAGAATCATTTTTCAGTTACAACTTTTCCCCATTCACAGCATTTTATCTCCTCTGTTCTCCTGTTTCTGTTTTTCTTCTTCCTATCCATCCTTGGCATTGATGTAGAATGCTGATGAAGTAATTTCTTGGGCCAACTCTTTTCTTTTAGCAAACTTCTGTATAATTTAGGATGAGTAAATGATACACCAGATTTCAGAATGCATGCTTGCAGAGTTGAGACAGTGGTGATTTATGCATAATATATGAGAACATTGCCATTATGATTGCTTTACTTTGTGTTGTTGGATCTTTTTTCTTTTACAAGGTGGGGCACAGTAAAGTTGTTTGAACCCCATTCAGGATTTTTACCCCCATTTAACTTTAACCCCATTCAGGATTTTTTGTCCTAATGTTGTCTTGCTCTGTGTTTTTCATTTAAAAAATGACTCCAGGTGAGAGCAATGGCTTGGTCTTGTTATACCTTTTGGATCTTTTTTTTTCTGCACATCCTAAATAACTGGGTGGTTATTCATTGGTACATTTAAGACAGTCAGAGAAGAAGGAATAAAACTTTGCCTTGAGATTTGATCTGGCTGCATTCATAGAAGGTAGCACTATTGGTGGGGCACTGCAAGGGAAAAGATCTGAGTAGGCACAATAAGCTTATTGTGCACCTGTCTGAGCAACCAGTGTCCATTCTGTGTAATAATGAATTGGGTCAGTCTTTAAATCAATGCTCTAGTGCACTGTGAAGAGAAAGAGGCTTATGTAGCAAAGTAGACCATGGGATACTTTCCAATAGTTACAGGAAGGGAGAAAGTTAGTGAGATATTAGCTTAACCTACATCACAGGATTGCTAAAATGAGAGTTATAATGCAGATATGATAAAGACACTTGAAATGGCCTCCATGTGGTAGCTGCTCAGTGTGGTGCTACATGTTGAATGCATTGGCTCACCAGTATGGTGAGCCCTGCCAGAAGTATTGCTCTTTGAAAGCCAGCATGGTATAGTAGTTTACAGCAGGTGATCTCTAATCTGGAGAACTGGGTTTGATTTTTTGCTCCTCTACATGAAAGGCGGACTCTTATCTGGTGAATCAGGTTTGTTTCCCCACTCCTGCATTCCTGCTGGATGACAATGGGCTAATCACAGTTCATTCAGAACTCTCTCAGCCCCATCTACTTCCCAAGGTGTTTGTTGTGAGGAGAGGAAGGTAAAGGAGTTTGTAAGCTACCTTGAGTCTCCTTACAGGAGAGAAAGGTGGGGCATAAATTCAAACTACTACTACTCCTCTTTACATTATAAATACAAAACCACATTGTGATGGATGATCTACTTAGCAAGCTTCCCATATAGAGCAACTGCTATGGGGTAATAGTTACAGAAAGTTGTGAAGTGACAGCCATAACAAGGGCTGTACCTAGGGGGGCAAGCTGGGTATGTGTCCTGGGTGGCAGGCAGAGAGGAGCAGTAGCAGGAGTGGCGGGTTCAATTGCCTGGAAGAGATGGCTCTTTCTGCAGCACATGCACCCTGTCCCCCCAATTAGGCTGCTTTTAGGAGGTGGGGAAGGCTCATTTGTATGGAACAGATGGCTTGTTGTGCACAGCATGCACCCTATTCCCATGATTAGGCTGCTGTTAGGAAATGGGAGAAAGGGAAAGGGAGAACCCGGGCATCAGAGGAAAGTCAGAACCCATGGGAAGGCAGAAGCTGCAGCTGTTAGTTAAGCAGTACTATTCCTCATGCATAGCTTTCCACAAATTTCCCAGTGGTCAACCCTTCTGCACATTTCCAATCCCCTTGTCATTTCCCCCCTTGTCTCTTCAGTTGCATTTATTTCACACGATATTGCTGACAAGGTAATATTCCTAATGGTGACAGGATGTCATCAATAAGCAGAACAGTTCTACCCCCCTTCCCCCCTTTTGAACAGACACTCTAGTGTTACTGTGCAGTTACATTTATTTTTAACTAGCAGGGCACCCGTGCTTCTCTACCCATACTTCATCACAGGCTCTCTATGAATTTCAGGGTGACATTCTTCTTTACAGCATACTTCTTTACAGCCTGTTTGTAAACTTTGGGGTGACATGCAGCATATTTCCTCACAACCTTTCTGTGGACTGATGCAGCAGCTTCCTGTAGTTGTCTTTTTATAATGCAATGTGTTATTGCTCTCTTTCATCTGGTGGGCTCCAAAAGACATCATGTGGAAGCAGCCATTGTATTTTCAGGATGCAGAAAGGAAGTGTCCTGCAATTGGATGCTGATGAGTGAGAAGGCTGTGAAGAGGCTCCGGGTAGGGTTGAAGGGCAGGGAGCTGGACTGTACCGCCACTGCAGCACATTCCTGGGGACTCATCCTGCCACTTCAGAGCACAACACCAAGCACAAGGTGATCAGAGGCTGAGAGCAATAAACTTGTCTCCACAGTAATAAATCTGATGTCCATATGCAAAGTCTAACAAATGTTTAGTAGTCCAAGGTGATAGTGTGGTTTGTAATCTGTTTTGATAGTATTTGGCTGTAGCGGTGTTGTTAACTGAGGGTGGGTGGAGGAGTACTTTTTCACAGCCTATCTGTTAACTTCGGGGTGACATTTAGCATACTTTTTTGCAGCCTGTTTGTGAACTTTGGGGTGACATGCAGCATATTTCCTCACAGCCTGTCTGTGGATTGATGGGTTTGTTTTCAAATAGGTTCACGTTCATTGTGGAGGGTGGTGGTAAAGTGCAGTTAGTGAAGGACATGAAGCTGGTGGTGTTGAACTGTCACCCTTAGAATGTTCATGCAGCATGTCTGAGGACTGAGTGGTTGGTTTGCCCTTAGAATCTTCGTGCAGATAGCCAGAGATGAACAGTTAAAACAGTAAATAGGTAAAAAATCGAGTGAAAGTGAATATTTTGGGAAATCCTTTCTTAGTGAGCACCTGGAGCATGTAAGAAACAGGTGTGCCAAATTTCATGTGTGTGGCTTCAGTGGTTTTTTAGTTTCGTTGATGAGTCAGTCAGTGAGTGGTATTTTGAGTTTATATATATAGATTTTTATTTTATTACATTTTTTACTGCCACTCTCCTTTCAGACAATTCATAAAATATGATCCTCTGAAGATGCCAGCCAGTGATGTAGGCAAAATGTTGGGACAAAATGCTACTGGAACACAGCCATACAGCCCAGAAACCCCGCAACACTCCAGTGATTCTGGCCATGAAAACCTTCGACAATAAATTCATAAAATATCTCAGCCTCCATTTTTACCATTGAGAACTACCCACACAAAACAGAAGTTTAAAAAAATCCACTACTGAAACAAGGGATCATTACCATTTTGCCAAATTGGAGCTGCAGTAACGAACCATTGTCACTGTGGCAGTTCCTTGTCAATTTCCACCTGCAAAGGCAACTTCCCTTGTCAACTAAACTCCCTTCTAACTGCAGGCACACTGCATCTTCTCCTTTATGTTACATTGCTAATGCAATATGCAATTGACAAAGCTGATCCCATTGCCCCTGCTTCTTTGTATCTGTGCCTGAATGTTCACATCACAAGCTCTATGTGAAACTGACAAAACTGATCTAATTACCCCTGCTTCTTATCTCTGCCTCAACGTTACATCACTAGTTCAATATGAAAAAGAAATAAAAACATTAAAATTTCTTTTGAAAATAGAGAATATGGAAAGATAAAATGGCTGAAGGGAAGTTGGGTGACTACATAAGGGTGTAGATAGGGTGTTTGGTGAAGCAGAGATACAAGACCATTTCAACATGATCACATGCTTAAGGGAAGCTGATTTGGAAATGGATAGGTAAAAATTGTGGTAAAAATGCTCTGGAAAATAATGGTGGTCATGCAAATTGAGGGCTGTAGCTTCAGTTTAGTCATTTTAGCTTATAGCAGCATAGCTGCCAGAAAAAACTTTTCTTGGGCTGCACTTTATTGGGCTGCAAAGGAGCCTGAGGTCCCATGTCAAAATTATGTGTGCTATATTTTAAAAAATGTCTAGGAGAAGGCTAGGCTAAAAAACTTTCTCTTTGGGTTGAGGAAATATGTAAACATTACAGGTAGATAAAATAACGTAAAAGCATAATTATTCATTAATAGTGCATAGAAATCAACATAATTTAGTATATCACTTAAAAGAGTTGTTTATAAATATATAACTACACACACACACATAGGAATTAATATATATTCCTTTTGCACACCTTTTGAAAATGTAGGTCCAGCCCTGGCCATCTCATGTAATTTAGTGCCCCTCTATACCAAAGAATTGCTTACAAACATTCCAAGGACTATACCAGTATACCTAAATCATACATTATTCAAAACCTAGATAACGTAGATGCATTCTGCATGGGATTGCTTTTATACTCTCTTCTGAGTCACACTTTTTCAGAGTGTGATAGCATGCCTGCTGACAGGGTGGATAATGCATTAGGAATACATGCCAGACAGCAACTTCAAGCAACAAGACAAATCGAAACCTATAGGAGACAACTGTTCTGCCACTTAGAAGCTCTCTCTTCCTAGGATGCAACTTAAGAATTTTCATCAGAAAATACCATGTGTGGCTTAAGAATTTTTTGTATGTCTGATTAATTATTTTGCATTGAGCATGCAAGTCCTCTGTCAAATGCATACTTCCAGCCCCACCAAAAGATAATATGATGTGTACATGTACCTGCATTTTTGAAAAACCTTATTGGCTATAATGAAATATTACTGTGATTATTTTTTCATCTCTTTCATATAGGAAACCAGAAATTGCTATTTTATTTTCGGTTTTAATTGGTTTACTTGCATGTTGGTGCAGCTTGTATTTTAAGGAAGGGTCCACCACTAATTTTCACTCATATGAAAATGCTTTACTCTCATTTGAGGTTTCCCTTTTAGTCCATTTATTTATTTATTTATTTATTTGTTTGTTTGTTTGTTTGTTTGTTTATTCGATTTGGTAGACCGCCCTACCCCCGAAGGGCTCAGATGTTTATGGACCTTTTTTGTCCATAAACAATTATTAGATATCTAACATTGTTAGATCTCTAACCTGCCCTTTCCTAACCAAGTTGGGTTCAGGACAGTTTACAACATAAGGATGTTGTGAGTTTTCCAGGTTGTATGGCCATGTTCCAGTAGTATTTTCTCCTGATTTTTAGCCTGCATCTGTGGCTGGCATCTTCAAAGGATCTCCTCTGAAGATTCCAGCCACAGATGCAGGCAAACCATCTGGTGAAAATACTACAGGAAGACAGCCATAAAACCCGGAAATCCCACAGCATCCTAGTGATTCTGGCCATGAACGCTTTCGACAACACAGTTTACAACATAATTAAAATTCATAATTACAGTTAAAATTATCAGATTTACCAACATTAAACACTCCCAGTGGTGCCAAAAATATTCACATTCATGTCAAGTAATGGGAATGTAAGAGGATGAACAAAAGGAAAAACTGCTAAAACTCAGTATAAAAGGGAATAACAATAGATTTTTAAAAAATGCCTATGGGAGGCAAAGTCAGCCACAAAATGATCCTGCAGGCACCTTTGGAACCTTGACACATCAAGGTGGGCACAGCCACAAAATGGCTGCAGGAGGCAAAGCCAGTCACAAAATGGTTACTGTGGCTTACTTTCCGCCACACAGTGAAGATCCTTTTGCTTTGCTAGGAACTGCTGTTGCCAGATTGACCTATGGTGGACCAAGACAGTGACACCTCTACCACCTCAGCCAACCTTGGGGTGCCCAGCAGCAATGCCAAAATGGAGACGCTTGTTGTGGGCAGCTTGCAAGGAAAAAGAACTTGGTTTGGACTTGTCTCCCTCCAAAACAACTTGTATAATGCCCTCTCACACCCTTCCTGACAGGATTCAGTCTACACAAAAGATCTTGTGTGGAGAGAGTTCCCATCTCCAGCCCTGGATCATACGCATTACGCAGCAGAGAAGACAAAGGATATATTGCTGTGCTTACCTGTGCTGTATTATTGTACTATCTAATGTTTCTTCCTCTGAGTAACACTTTTAATGACCACCTTACTTGACATTATCATTGTTTCACAGCTGTAATCTCTTCACCTAATTTCCCTGGGCACATCAGGCTGATGTCTAAATCCATTCAACTGGTGATCTACCATTAAGGTTGATGTCTGTCTCCTGTACTTCCCAGGAAGGGAAGGAAATCCCTTTTGGGTCTAGGGAGATTAAGGATCACTCTGCATAACCCTGAGGGTCCATTTTTCCTTACAAAGAAGCCCACTTTCCCAATAGACAGTGTTATCTCTGGATAACTCTCTGTAATACTGTTCCACCGAGCTAAGCATGGCAGTGTTCAGTATCTCTGGACAACTCTGTGATACGGTTCCGCAGTGCTGTTTCTTCCAGAGCTAAGTGTGGGTTGCTCAGCTCTGTTCATCAGACCATTCCACTTCAGGATCAGGTGACTAACTTCTATTGCTCCTTCCTATATTCCTTATCTATTCTAGATCTATATCCTAGGACTGCGTGTGTGTTCTGCTGTTTTATTGTGTGCCTGTGCACCCCCATTTTTATCTTTTAATAAAAATTGTTAAACTTTGATCCACTCTCCTGTGTGTTTCTACATAAAAGCTGACTCTCGTATAAATAGACATTCAAGACCCGATGTTTCCCGGACTTTTGCAAGCCAAGAGTCTGCTCCAGCTAATTTCCGCACACTAAAAGTGAAAGACTTCTTACCACTTCGTGTAACGCTGCTACCAAAGTAAAGTTTTTTTAAAAAATTTGCACAGCCAATCAAATCTTCAATGAACAATCAAAAGACTTGCTAGGCCAAATGCCCACATAGTCCTGTCCACTTAAAAAACACTTGGTGGGCACCAAGAAAGGTGTTTGCGAGTACCATGTTGGAAACCCTATCTTATCACATCATATTTCAGCTATGAATATGAAACTATATTGCCACCTGTTGGCAATTTGAAAACATTACAAGTGTTACAAAGTACATTTTAAAAACATAGTAATGAAGAGGCAGGAAAGAAAATGGCCACTTGAATGTTGCATGTTTCACTGGACGTCTGTAATCACCAAAGTAACTGTCTGCAAAAATAAATCCTTCATATATATTGATAGTGTAAGCCCATCATAAGAAACTGTCAGTATCAGATTTAAAGTTTACTTCTACAAGTGTCTAAGAAGACTCTAGAATCTACATTTCTAACAACTTAAATAGCTAATAAAAATAATTAACTTACATGAGTGTTGGTTGAATCCTTTCTTCTAAACAGGTTTCTGTGTAGTTTATGTCTGTACTGGAGAGGATGGTGCCAATATTCACAATATTATACATGCTGTTTTGTTATCTTCTACCCTGTGTGATTATTAAGTTCTAAATTGATAACAATAGAACCTGCCTTTCTTTTGAAGACTTAGAGCCCCATCCATAGCAGAGGGGTTATTTTGAAGGTGTGCTGTCCTCCCCCCACCTCACTGCCAAGGCGCAGCACTGGGTGTGGCAGCAGTGTCCCAGGACCCCTGCCACTGCCACTGGTGTAGCAGGGTCAGGCCAGGGGTATGGTTAAGGTACAGTCAGTGGAGCAGCCGACATTAGTCTGATTCACATGGCCATTACTTTGAGGGTCCTGCAATCCCAGGCATAATCTTCTCCAGATTCATAAGCAGCTGTTAAGGAGTGAAGAAAACAGGAAACACTTGCAGTTGCCAGTGTAACCCCTGTGTCAGAATGGGATGACCCAGAAAGGGGTGGAGTCTGAAAAGAAGCTGAATGCTGCAGAACTCATGAGGTTGGAGGGAGCAAGGCTACCAGGCTGGGACCTTGATTGATTTTATTAAGCCCTTAACACCTTGTTTAAGGTAACTGCAATGTTGTGGGGAACTAGTGGGAAGGGAGTTTATTTTTTTTGCTATATTTTAAATGTTAGAAGTTATTGTTTCAGGGTTTTTGTGTATGTAAATGGTGAGAGTTTTCTGGGAACCTTCATCATCTTGAATCCCGTTCACCAAGCCTCTGAAGTCTTCAAAACCAACCACCAGCAAAGAAGAATTGGACTTGGCAATATCAGTAGACTGTAAATATAAGGACTTGAAATGCAAACCTGAACAGGACCTTGAATTGTAAATGTTAAATGTTGATGTTTAATGTTATTTGTAAAGAGAAGTAAACTGTTTTGTTTAAATTTGGTTCTTTGCAACTCCTTCCAAGTACTGCCCCACAGAACCCACAAGCTGAGGGTACAAATTGGCGCCCAACCAGCATGGGGCTTGGAAGTGAGATTACTGAAATATAGAATACTTACAATGGAAGTGTGTTACATAAGTTGGGGTTTGATCCCCATAAAACTGTCTTGTTATGTGACATAAGTTCAAGGGATGTTAATGAGGATATTCAACATACTGTAGAAACTTATGGTGCAATTATAAAATGCACAGGATAAAGGGGCAGAGGAAAGAGATGTTGCTGTGTGAATTTGAAACACATAATTCTGTTTGCAAGATAGTCAACCAATGTATAAACTGTAAGTTGCAGAAATGGGATGTAATCCCTATTGATTACAGAGTTTGCAACAGTTAGTTGGGAAGAAGCAAAACCTATTACAGGGAGAAAAAGGCTTACTGTTTGGCAGCAGTTCCATGAAGGAAGGATTCCAGTTGCAACCTCTACCTTTTGCAAACTTATCCTCTAGTTGCAACAGCTGCTAGAAGAGAGTTTGCAAACTGCCAATTATAGCTAAGTTTCCAGCAGTAGATCTGGGTTGCAATTAAAAACATTTTTCTGGTATTTTACCTAAACCAGCAGGGAAATAGAATACTCAGTTTGGCCGAGTTCATGCAAGAGAGGGTAGTACAGATGACAGTGTTCCTAAGAAATATTAAAGAAGGAAAATTATAGAAAGCTTGCCTCACCATTGCCATAGCTTTACAGGAGCAGGGAAGGTCTCCCTGCAAAACAATGTTTTACTTTATTTTGGAAATTTGCATATGGCAAGGGTCATTGTCTCTGAAGTTTCTGAACTGAAGAAGCTAAGTGCCTTTTATGGAGAGACAAATCAGCACGATTAATGAACCTCCCATCCAGCAGTTATTTAAATGCAGGTTTGCATGCTCTGGCTATGGAAAATGATTAGAAGAAGGAGGGATTGCTGATGAAGAGCGTGGAAGTTCTATGTTCAGGGAACAATTCTTTTAGGGGATGCTGGCATGAAGCATTGTTAACAGCCCTCAAAATAAAGAACATAGAGGGGTGCAGTAGTGAACCTTAAAAGAGGTCACATATGTTGCTTTCTCCTTTATGCCAGTGAGATCCTTAGAGGAAAGAAATCTCTAGTAAACAGGGAAGAGGCAAACTGGAAGCAAGAAATGAGGGAAAAGGAAGAAGCCTTCAAATGGAATTATTGAGGACTATTTGTTGATAAAAATACAGAAAGGCTGAAAAAGAGAGTGGGTACTGACAAGAGATAGAGCTGGAAATCTAAGTACTTTGAGATCTGAGAGGAGGTTGGCTAGAATTGAAGACTACCAACCCCTACATCCAAACAAGGGAGTTGTAGCGTAATTCAAAGCCTCAGTTCCTCCCCAGGGTCTGTGAGAGAATGGAGAATATAGCCTCTAAAGAGACCCCAAGTAGGAATAGTGCTTTTAAGCCTGTGAATCAGATTAAAGGGGTCAAGTGTTAAAAGTCTCGTGAATGTGTCCAATCAGTCAAATCCAGGGTGGTTCATCAAATATTACTTCAAATACGGTTGGTAACCAAAGAGAAAAAAATTGTTTAGATGGACCATCTAAAAACAATTTTAACAAGTCAATTGGGCATCTGGAAGCAGACTATGGGGTATGGGTGGGAGAAACAGTTGCAAGGTTTGATAGGACAGCCTGTATGCTATGCACTGTGTATATTTGGATGGAGTGAAATGCTGCTGTTTAATAGATACAGGTTCTAAGTGACAGCCATGGTACTTGTGAGACTTGTTTTATAAAGCCCATTTATCTCGTGCGTGAACTGTACAGCCTAATGGGGATCTATTGGAAAATAGAAGGAGCAGGAGGTCAGACAGTTACCCTATTTGGGATTTATATTTCTAAATTGCACATTTCAATTAATACTGGAAGGTATGAAGAGAAGCTATGAAATTTTGCAGAGCTCTGGTGTTGTACTTGAATAGCATGAATCAACAAAGTTTCAACCATTATTGTGGTACTAATGTGTTGGATGTGTGACTTATGCCAATATTGATTCAGATGGGATCAGGGTTTTGCAGCTAGCCGAGGACTTGCCATATCGTTGGAAAGAAGCTTTACAGCTATTATTTAGAGAGTCAAAGGAAGAGGGGTGAAGTGGAAGAGAGTGAAGTATGGCTGCAGGGTGGAAGTGCCTGTACATGTCCCAACAGGAAGAGCATGCACAGTGACAGGTGTGCTGCAAAGCTACCACAGAAAATAGGAATAACAGTCCTTTTAGAGACCCAGAAGTGGCAGCTGCCAACCAGGGATAGGGTTATCCATCTTTCCACAAATAGTAAAACCCTATGGTAATCAAATATGAGAATAGGGGTCTGTAATCAAAGAATTTGACACAAAAGGGATAATGTGTGAAGCCTCATACAGTAGCGCTTACTAAAAGCTTCTGAAATTACAGAATGGACAAGAGCTCCTAGCCCTGTCAGTGGTTTGGAATCCTCACAAATATAAATGGAAGTGAATTCCCAGTTTTAAATTTTGAAACTTCAGCATTAAGTCCAGTCAGAACAGAGGCGAATTTCTAGCGAGGGATAGCAACAGAAACACCAAGGGTCTTTGCAATGCATGATTTAGACCTTGGGGAGAGTTCCCAGGTGTATGCAAGGCACAAAATTCTACCAAGAAGTGATGTGCCCAGCTAGAGAGAGAACTAGAAGTGAAGTTTCACCTACAGATTTCATGAAGACCTACGGCAACATTTTGAGGGAGCTGGCTACATCTAGGTGTAATTGAAGAAACCAACAGTCCATATACATCACCAAGTAGTATCTGGTAAAGGAAGAAAAATGGGAGCTCTGTAGGATGGTAGTGGACTATAGGAATTAAATAATTTAACAGAAAAGGATGCCCCACCCCTCTGCACCAAGAATAGAAGAAATTTTTTGCATTTCACTTGGGATCACAGTGGTTCTCTGTCTCTTAGATTTAAAAAAGCTGGAGGATGTATCAGGTTACTTAATGGACCCAACAGATTGCTGAAAAGACAGCATTTACCACCCTATTTGGTAGTGGCAGTTCAAGATGATGCCCCTAAGGGTTAACAAATGCCCCCTCAACCTTCTCAACGAATGATGGAAAATGTGATGCAAGACTTAAACCTTACTGAAGCGATTGCCTTTTAGATGATTTGATCATATTCTCTGCAACTAAAAGAAAGAGCATGAAGAAGCGTCTCCTCAAGCGTTTTGCAAGGAACTTCAGACATATAGTTAAAGTTGGCCCCTTCTAAATGTAAATTATTTCAACTCATCAAGTGAAATATTTAGGTCATGGCATCATATCAGCCCTCTGGAATGAGAGCAGACAAAGAAAAAAAGACAGATGCACCATTACCACCCTTTTCGGTCAGTTGCCTACAAAACCCTCAGTGAACTTGGAGATTTCTCTTGGGTTTTGCTGGATATAGAGGTTTGTGTCCAGCTGATATTCAATCATTGCTAAGCCATTAAATTCATTGCTAGCAGGTAGTTCTGGGAGGGCGCAAAAATAAAGGAAACCAGTCTCTCAAAGACAACATGGGATGTAGGCTGTCAAGAGGCCTTTGAGACTTTAAAGTTAAAGTTGACCACAGCACCAGTATTGCAGGATTTTCAGACTGGAAGTTTACCATATATATTGCATGGGATACTAGTCTCCTGGGATTAGGTAACAGCCCTATACCAAGTGCAAAATAACTGTCTCCGATAAGTCAATCGTGTATGCCAGTAGAGCCTAGTTTAAGCCCGTGGTAAGGCATGAATTATCCGAAGTGCACAAATTGGAGTTTTAGCATTAAAATGGAGCAGTTTGTGACAAGTTCCATGATTTTTTGTATGGATCAAGGAGTTTCAAGGTAATGACTGATAACAACTACTGGCTTATATAGTTCTAACCTCTCAGCCAAATTAGGGATGCTGCAGGGCAGAGGGTGGAGTGTCAACTTATTATCTTTATTATAATTTTGAAATAGTCTACGAGATCTGGAAATGCTAATATAGATGCCTGACTCACTTTCTAGGGAGACATGAAGAGCTCACACTGAGGATGAGGAAGGAGATAAACAACTAGAATTCCCAAGAATTTCTAAAATGCTCCTAAAAGTTCCAACATGATCCTAATGTAAACGCAAAGTCATGGGATGCTGAAAGTCTATGAGGCAGTTATCAAGTTCATAGATTATGCGCCCAAACATCCAGTAGTGCCAAACGATGTAATGAAGTGGGCCACAGTTAAATTGAGACCTGCATACCTTCCTTCCTAGAGAACAATTATTCCAAGAAGAATTTGCAAATGAGGATGTCATATTAAATCCCCCTTCTGATCAAACATGATAGGTTCCTGACTGGAAAGTTGCAAAGAAGGGACAAATATATAGTGCTAGAATATGTACACTTTTTTGGAGAGAAGGTATAAAGCCCACCTGGGATGAAGTAAAGAAAGGAGAGGTAAAAGGAAAACTAGACTGTACTTGAGAGAGTGGCTATTTTCTTGTTACAATGGAGTCTCTATATGGAAGGTTCAGCGAAAAGGAGAAGAGCTGTAGAGCAACTTGTCATCCATACACTCATCGGAAGAGAGCTCTGGAGGAGCATTCCTCCATGATGAAATGGGTCATTTTGAGGTGAAAAAGGAACTTTGGAATTGGCTAGGGATAAGATTCTTCTGGCCTAAAATGGCACAAACTATAGAACAGAAGTGCCGCAATTGTGACCGCCAAAAGTGGGGAAAAGCGAGAGTAGAAAGAGCAGCTGAGTGGATTAACATAGAAAAAACATATGCTCCTTTAGAGTTAGTCTGTATGATTTTTTTAACTCTTGAACCTGATGTAAATGGCAACCAAAAATATTTTAGTAAGTTACTAGATCATTTTACACCAAATATGCACAAGCATACCCCACTCGAGATCAGGACTCTTGAGAACAATTAGCGCTACAACTCTCTGGGAAAATTTACATATGCCATTATGGATTTCCTAGAAGATTCCACAGTGATCATGAGGGCAACGCCTTTGAGTCCGAGGAACTGGTTAATGAACTGAGTAAAATTGCAGGGATCTAAGTCCCATACAACCATTATCACCCAAGAGGAAATCCTGTTGGGGAGGGTTCAATGCGGTACCCTTTTGGACATGTTGGGCACATTAGGGTAAATAAGAAATCTAATTGGAGAAAGTTACACATAAAACCATTAGTTCATGCCTTTAATTGTACCAAAAGCGATACTACAAGAGAATCTCCTTATTTTTTAATGTTTGGAGACAACCATTACTACCTTAATTGATTTGTGTTTAGGAAGGGATCGACAAAACTTCAAAGGAGCAAACAGAGTAACTCCATCAAGAGACTATGTGAGACTTAAAAGCATGGGCTTAGTTATGCATATGGTTGGCCACAATTCAGGAAGGTGAAAAGCATCCAACAAGCCAACAAGCGAAGATGGGATATGAGAGTCATCAAAATCAACCATTTCAACAGCGCTGACAGAGTGCTAGGGTTAAGTAGCTTAAGCTTTTCTAAGTGGAGATACAGAAATTAGCTGACCCGATGGGAACCTGGTTGTGCATATAGTTCTGGAGCAACCTAGTGGGAAACCCTTCCTGTATACAGAGTCCAATCAGAAGATGGCAAAGGTGTTGTTCGAACTCTGCAATCGTGGATATGCTGAGACCATGTGGTTTTATTTCCTCCCTCTGAGGACATGAGTGAAATTTGGACAGTCCAGAGAGTCCCTAGTGGCTAGGAATGAGACAAAAGTTAGCTTGATGTGAACTCAGTGGGAGAAGATTTTGCATCCCAACATCTAACTCTCTTTCCAGACCTCAATCCCATGGCAGGGAATTCACACTCAAGCTCCCCTCCTTCAGTAGGGTACTGCAGTGAGAAATCCTTGTAAAGACAAGACAAGGAGGCATAAGACAAGGTTGTGCTATCCAGATTCACCAAATGTGGTTCCTACCAGTGCAGGGGATCTCTTAGGAAATTAGTGGTAATCCTACCCCTAGACCGCATAGAGTTTGGAACCAGCCTACTAAGTTAGCTTCAGTTATAAGTTCTGAATTTTTCAATGGGGTTAATTGGAGTCTACACTCCTACCAGCAATATATCATTGTTCAATCATTTCAAAGAGTTAAATTGTCAAATACTATGCCGGACGACAGAAATTTTAGTGGGGAGAATGTAACCCCTGTGTCAGCCGAAATGGGATGACCCAAGAAGGGGTGGATGTCTGAAAAGCGAAGCTGAATGCTGCAAGAACTCATGTAAGGTTGGAGGGAGCAAGGCTACCAGACTGGGACCCTTGATTGATTTTTATTAAGCCCATAACACTCCTTGTTTAAAGGTAACTGCAATGTTGTGGGAACTAGTAGAGGAAGGAGTTTATTTTTTTTGCTATATTTTAAAATGTTCCAAAGTGCTATTGCTTTCAGGGTTTTGTGTATGTAAATGGTGAGAGTTTTTCTAGGGAACCTTCATCATCTTGAATCCCGTTCACCAAGCCTCTGAAGTCTTCAAAACCAACCACCAGTGCAAAGAAAAGAAATTGGACTTAGCAATATCAGTAGACTGTAAATATAAGGACTTGAAATGCAAACCTGAACAGGACCTTGAATTGTAAATGTTAAATGTTGATGTTTAATGTTATTTGTAAAGAGAAGTAAACTGTTTTGTTTAAATTTGGTTCTTTGCAACTCCTTCCAAGTACTGCCCCACAGAACCCACAAGCTGAGGTTACACCAGCACGTTCTGCTGATCATGGGATCCAACTATGTCACTAGACCACAGGTGTTAAACTCACGACCCTCCAGATGTTATGAACTACAGTTCCCATCATCCCTGCCAGCATCATGAGGTTGAAACTGATGCCACTTGTGCGGGCATGGGAGTCAGATTGATTTGCTCCCAGAAATTGAGGGACCCAAATGATTTCTTGATATATCTTGGAGAATTTCTTGTTGGTAGACACTGAGATGACCCAGGATATAGGTAATGTTGTTTTAAAGTGCCTTTGTTGCTGAACAGAGCCCATCTGGCTCCTTGGGATATGGATACAATGGAATAATTGAGAAGGCAACTAGAACAAAAATGGAAGACAGCACAAGTACAATAATTGAATTTGGGGGGGAAGTGCATTTCAGAACCTGCTGTGTAATAGTTATAATTATTGCTCTATTATTTCTCTTAGTGCCCTCTAACAAAAAATGTTTAGCTTTAGCATACTTTCTGGGTACACTGGGAGATCAAATAGAATTCTTGACAGATTGCTGTGACTTGTTTTCTAAGAACACTTATAAAATCACTTTACATTCAAACTGACTTGGGGACTAATTGCATTTCAGTAGTTTCTGTGGTGTTTCCTGCTATTCAGACCTGATGTGTGACAGTTTCATTTCCCATAAAACACAACTGCACCCCTAGTTTTCAATAAGTAGGCTGTCATAACCAGATGTCATTACTATGGCTTCCTAGAAATACATTTTTCCTCCTTTCCTGTTTTTTTTTTGCTTAATTAATTATTTCTCAATCATTTGCTATATTCATGGTTATCTACCTGATCTTACTCTCTGTTGGGGAAATGGCTTTTTGTTTTGCTATCAAAGCCACTCTTTTTGTTCTGATTCTGATTTCATAACAACACTATAATAAAAATGAGTACTTAATTTCCTCCTTCCCCATGCAAGAACTGATACAATCACCCAGTCCTCTGCAATTTTTCTTTTGTTATTGGATTTTCTAATCACAGTTACAAAGAGGTTTAAAAATTGGTAGCTGTACTGGTCCATAGCAAATCCAAAACTAAAATGTGTGTAATACCTTCTCTTAAGACCAACCACATAGCACAATCCTTTGGGTCCTCCAGAACTCTTCATCAAACTTAGAGTTTCCTCCTCCTCCTTCCCTGTGTAAACACCTATCTATAGGCCTGCATGGCCAGCTGGGTAGTCTCATAAAAGAGGAACCAATCAATTAGGATGTACAAACTAAGGAACAAAAAGAAAATTACAGGACAAAGGCAGAAGCTTTAATGAGTGGAACTTTCTTTCAGGTAAACAAAATGACAGTATGTTGTCCATGAGGATAAGGATTGAAGTCAGAAATAATGTTTGACATAAAATTTACGATGAATAATTAAATAGCTTTTGACCCGCTAAACTGCTTTCATCCATAATACATCTCACTATATTCTATAAATTTCAGAATAGCATTGAATATATTAGTATATCACAATTTCATATAATAAAGATATGTTCCTTTTACTTTCCATGATTTATTAATTCAGTTACAAATTAAGTGTAATTCTTTAGGGGCAATTTCTGTACAATTATAATGTTTGCTATAAGTAGTAAAAATTTTTACTATAATTAGTAAAAATCAACTAATTCTCTCATTTTTCATTTTAAGAAACAAAGCACTCCAACCAATGGAACCTTAAGACTTCTTATTCTGTAGTTTGTAAAATAATGTTTAACTATTTTTCCCCCTAAGCAGTGTATGTATCTTGCTCAACAAGGTCATTTTTCTCCCCAAGCAGCAATTATGCTTCAAAATTCTTTCTTCAAAAGTAATATTTTTTTCCTTTTCTTCTACTGTTTATTAACCTACTGTCTTGTTACGATTCTTCTGCTAAAATATCAAAGAATGTTTATATATGATTGTGTCTATTTTTAATCTTTTTTTCTCAAGGCATGAGCTATTTATTAGGGCTTCAAAGCAAATATCATATGATTTGGAAACAGCTGGGTTTTACATGACACTGCTTCTGTTTTGAATTGCATAAGTGCTCTGCTGGGCAGTGTTTTTAAGCTAAACTCATATGATCGCCTCCACTGGGGGGCAATCATGGATGGATCATATGACAAGATTGCACAGTGCTCTCAATGTGCTCCTTATTCCATTCACTCAGAATGTTTTGCTGTTTCATTCTTCCGAAAAATGTGAGATGCACTAAGGTAAGAGTCATTCCATAAAAGCTAGCAAATGCAAGGACTCATAGTACAGCATGTCGAAGTGAAACTTTACTTCATCATTTTGTGGAGGCAGCTTTTTTCTTACAGTTTAACTTTATTATTATAAACTCTGAAAGAAATTATAACAGATTACTATTATTTCATATTCAGAATGTGAGATTTATACATTGTAATTCCAGGCTCACTTCAAGAGTGAGTGACAGCAATTGATGCAATATCTTATATTCTCCATTTTTTTCATTTGTAATAACAGGAGAGAATTTTAAATGCTCTTGCATATCTCAAGGGACTCTATGTTCATTTCTTTACATCATGGCTTCTGTAGAAAATTTATTGCTCTTACTAGTGAAAAAAAGATTTTTGATTTTACCTTTTGGACCAGCAAAATCAGCCTTTGACACTGTGGTCAAGCTGCATTCTTTCCTACGCAAGGAGTATTTTGATTAGATTATTTGTTTCCATAAATCTATTAATATGAGAACTAAAATTAAAAAGAAAAGTATGAAAGATTACACTAACACAGCAAAAAATGATGATATGTAAAGAAAAATATGTTTTATAATTCCAACAATGGTGGAATCAGGGAGCTGCAAAATACATACACTTCTAATCCTCCACTGTATTACACTTGTGGCCCTGAGGCCTTGCCACAAATAGTGCATAGATAGTCAGGGAGGGAAAGAGAGCAAGAGAGAGAGAGAGAGAGAGAGAGCAGTAAGAGAGAGAGAGCGAGCAGTAAGAGAGCAGTAAGAGAGGCACCAGGCAAGCAAGCAACAGTCATTGTCAGCCTAAGTTCTGTGCTGGTCCAACATTCTGCAATTACTTTGTTTCTGCAAGAAGATACTGCTATTTGTGCTAGGATCTGCTTTTCTCTCCACAGAGCAAAAGATGCAAGGATCTCATTTTTCCCCCCTCAGGCGGTAAGAAAAGGTTGGTGCTGGTGTTCACGACATCATTTTCAACCAACTTAACACCACCAATCTGTTTTCTCACTGATCAGGTTTGCAGTCATGCACAGCTATTTTTCATTTTTAAGTACATTATTGAGGCATGTGTCTCAACACATCTAGAATTTAAATTTTACCCAGATGGCTTTCCAAAGCCCTGAGACAAATTTCCTGGTGGACAAGACAGTGCGGAAAGTGAAGGTTTTTCCAAGCTCCATGGAGATTCTGTTGCAGAAAAAAAGTAGACATTTACTCTTCCATTTCCTTCATGGGCCTCTCCAGCAAGGCGTAGCTGGGCCAAACTGTCCCTGGGGAGGACTCTATGTTTTCTGCCCCCCATAGCCCTGCTGCCCCCCCCCCCACTTACTTTAGTTCAGGCTGAAAAAGTTCAGACCTGTTCAGTTCAGGCTGAAAAAAGCCTTGCTGGAAACTACACTACCCAGGAGACCTTGGGGCTTGCAAGGTCTCCTGGGCAGTGTAGTTCCCACCAGGGCTTTTTTCAGCCTGAACCTTTTCAAGCTAAGATAAGTGGCGGGGGGGGTTGGGGTGATTTTCCACCCCGCAAGTGTGCGCTTGGTGCTATGCATACCCTCCATCCCCTTGTAGTCCCACTACTGCTCTCCTGCGCCACCGCCACACACCCCCTCCCACACACATTTACCTTAGTTCAGGATGAAAAAGTTCAGGCCTGTTTAGTTCAGGCTGAAAAAGCTTTGGTGGAAACTACACTACCCAGGAGACCTTTCTTTCTTTCTTTCTTTCTTTCTTTCTTTCTTTCTTTCTTTCTTTCTTTCTTTCTTTCTGTCTGTCTGTCTGTCTGTCTGTCTGTCTGTCTGTCTGTCTGTCTGTCTTTCTGTCTTTGTTTGTTTGTTTGTTTGTTTGTTTGTTTGTTTGTTCGTTTAAAATTTCTAAACCATCCTCCCCCTAGGGGCTCAGGGCGGTGAACAACAATGATAAAACAACTTAAAAACATACCATAAAAACTGATTCACAATAATAAGAATAAAAACCGGAACCATATCTCGTCAGATGACGTCATCCTCCCCCCTCCCTACCTTTATACCCACGAGAGGCCAGATGAAATGGCAGCAATGTTTTTAGCCAGGCTGGCCAAATGCCTGGAGGAACAGGTCCATCTTACAGCCCCTGCGGAAACTCTGCAGGTCCCACAGGGCCCCGATCTCCCTTGGAAGCCTGTTCCACCAGGTAGGGGCCAGGGCTGTAAAATCCCTGGCCCTTGTAGAGGCTAGCCTGATAGTTTTAGGGCCAGGGATCACCAGAAGGTCCTCCTCCGATGAACGGAGGGGCCTAGCGGGGCAATATGGGGAGAGGCGGTCTCGTAGGTATGCAGGTTCAAGGCCATGAATGGCTTTGAAGGTCAAAACCAACACTTTAAACATGACCCAGAACTCGATCGGCAGCCAGTGCAGCTGGTATAGGGCCAGAGTAATCCGGTCCCTGCTCGACGTTCCCATAAGAAGCCTGGCTGCTGCGTTCTGTACGAGTTTCAATTTCCGGATCAAGGCTAAAGGCAAGCCCACGTTGTAGTGATGCACTGCTGACCCAGCAGCACCGTGGTAGAACATTGGAACACCAACGGACCTACGGCCTTCTGGTCGCACCGCACCCCCACTCCTCAACCCCGTATGAGTCACGGGTCATGAACTATCTGGCTCAGTCACCGGGCGTCCCAGACAAAGGGACAATGATCTGCCCCCAGGTGAGGATTAGGCCCAGACGCTGATGCTCCTCTCCGCACGTAGCAGCCAGGTGAGATCATGCATCACATGATGATCTCCAGGTCTCCCGGTCTCCCGCTCATCTCCCTACCCACCTCCTTTACAAGCCCACAAAGGAAACCCTAATAGAAGGTGCGAGAGACCAGCCCAGGGGAGAGTTGTCAGGATCACGAAATCAGCGCTTCCTGTTGCTGGCGCTCTCCGCCAGATGAAACCTCCTCAGCGTCGCCTATTCCTTAGCGGCGACCCTGCGGGAGTTGACTACATGCGTAGAAGCGTAGTTAGCAGTAGTCTAACCTAGAGGTGACCATTGCATAAATCACAGTGGCTAGATCAGGATCGGGAGAAGTGCGGGGCCAGATAGTCGCAAGCCTGCCGCAGATGGAAAAAAGCCGACTGAGCCGTTCGAGTGACCTGGGCCTCCATTGATAGTACTGGGTCCAGAATCACCCCCAGGCTTTTGGTGGATGAGGCCAGCTGTAAAGCCTCACCATGCAGCGTAGGCAGGCCAAAGGACACCAGACACTCTTCCCGACCCAGCCACAGGACTTCCGTCTTTGGGGCTTGCAAGGTCTCCTGGGTTGTGTAGTTCCCACCAGGGCCCTTTTCAGGCCATTTTTCATCCTGAACCTTTTCAGGCTGAACTAAGGTAAGTGGGGGGGGGGGTCGGTGTTGGGGGGAGATTTTCCACCCTCCAAGCATGCGCCCAGTGCAACATGCACCCCTCTTTCCCCTTGTAGCTCTGCTACTGCTCTCTAGCCAGGGAGACAGCAAAGGGATCTCTGGAACAATTTCCCATTTTCATGGAAATGGAAGGAAGGAAGGAAGGAAGGAAGGAAGGAAGGAAGGAAGGAAGGAAGGAAGGAAGGAAGGAAGGAAGGAAGGAAGGAAGGAAGGAAGGAAGGAAGGAAGGAAGGAGGATTCCGCACAGAATAAATACAATGTCTGTAGGACATTTTAAAAAGATCCATTTTGACATTTTGTGTTCTCTCAGTGGGATAATACAAGCCTTGCCAGCCAAAACAAATCTTTTTTACCACCTGCTGAATGGAGTTCTTGTCAGTTTCACAGTTGTGCCCACCATTTTGTGTGCTGCAGCAGATTCTCCATGAAGATTCCCCATGGAGGTTTCCATTGTAAAAAATAGATGAATAAAGTGTGTTTTGCCCAGCAATTCTGTGTATGTGTTGTTCTTCCTTTGGGGGGGGGGGGGTTGTCTGCAAAACCATGGAGACACAAATATGTGCATATTGCAGCTTTAATCATGTTGTAGCTTTGCAGACATTCCACCTCAAAAAAAAAAGGAAGGAAAAAAGACACGTGTGCAAGATTGGTAGGCAAAACATACTTTGTCTACTTTTTACGGTGCAATTGCAAGCAGATGAGCTGCAAGCAAGCAGACAAAATCTTAGTGGGGAATCTTCACAGAGAATCTGCTGCAGCACACATAATGGGCGTGACCAGCTAAAATGAAAGTAAGCTGTTTAGGCGCAAGAAAAAAGCATTTCCTGCCTGCTTGTGTTCACTCAGCATACAGGAAATGTCTTCAACCCAGGTTGGAGGGAAAAGATCGCTAGTTTAGCTATTTTTTTTAAAAAAAACTGGCTTAGATAAATAAAACGAACTGAAGTCATTTTTGGTAAAAGAGAGAAATGTCACTGAAGTTCTTTTTTCCCAAAATAAAATTTTTGCTACTAAGCACCACATCCACCAAAGAAGCAAGATGTTATATTTATACTGTGCAGAATCTATTAAAGGGAGGGAGGGAGGATTTCACCAATTAAATGGTTATTAATCTTTTTTGATTGCCATATGAATTCATTGCTTGACTCAGAGGCATGAACTGAGATGTAATAACTAACAATAGCGGACCAACAACAATGACTTCAAACAAATACATGGTTTCCAATTTCTCATAAAGAGGCTATACTATCCCTTCCCAATGGTCAAACACTTATACCAATTGAAATCATCAGCATGGGTTTATCTGCTGAGGTCAAAAGCTCATAAAAATGTGTGTAGCTGTCATCTTCAATAATCACATTTCCCACAAAATAAATACACTGTACTACTAGGACTTTAATCCTAAAGGTATGTGGCCAATAATGTTTCTTTAAAGGATAAGACTAATTCGTAGACAGTGGGTATGCCATTGGCTTCTAGCCAAGCTAATAAAAAGTGAGTATCCATATTCATAGAGGCAGCATACCTTAACCAAACACTGGAAATAAACAAGGAAAGGCCATCTTCCCCTTGCCCGTGGTCGGAGCCTCTTTATACAGAAGCAATGCCTATGATATTATTAACGCGTTGAATTCAGCGGGACCAAGTCAGCATCCTTAAAATGGGTCTGCCTACTGCCTACGGAGGATGCCACCAGCTCTGCATCCTGCGTTAAATCACGAAGGGTATGTATTTCAGAGAAAGTCCTCTTGAAATTTATGTCAATTAATGACTTATCTTAGTCTTAATCAACATTAACAAAATGTCAGCCACTTTTGATTTATGTTTCACTTTAAAATATCCCATTTTTTCTATGTGAGTCATTGGCAGATTCCACACAGTCCAAATATGATGGGTGTATGACATTATATAAATGGTTTGGTGTGTGTGTGGGCGGGGGGGGGGGGGATTCGCACAGGTGCCATTCCCAAAACCAGTTTGGCCCATTTTATTCCCCTCAACCTGGGATTTTCTAAAATTGCTAAACGAGCTATCGTTTTGCACAATCCTGGGTTGGAGGCACTCCCATGCAAACACAACAGGTAGGAGAAGCTTTATTTCCCTCCCTTCTATCCATTCACTTTAGGTTCTGTGCCTTCCACTGTCAGGGGGCGAATTCCCACTGCCTCCTTAGCACAGTTTCGGGCCACTTACTAACACGGTTTCATCGACGTCCTCCCCATGACTTCTGTGGCAGCAACCGTTTCTGACACTCGTTCGCCCTGTTAATCCGCATTCTGGCAGAACCTGGATGCAAGTGGTTCAGGCCCCGTTATCACAGTTTACGGCTGTTCCGAGGGGAGGAACAAGGTTTGGAACCTGGAGGTTGTTCCCCGCCCAGGCGTAGCGTGCATTTTTTCGCAACCAATCAGATTAGTTTGACCCTTGCGCCAGTCTACTTCCGGGTTGATGGAGCGATCACGTTCTGAGCATGTGCAATACAAGTAAAGCGGTAAGCCTGGTAACCGATTTAACGAGTAAAACTTTCAGAAAATAGTTAGCTTTACTGTAAATGACAAGAAGTATTCACTTGAAGTGGTTGCACTTCAAAGCGTTCACACAGGTTTTTAATGGGTAAAAATGGGTAAGGTATGTTTCTGGAAAGTGGACTAACAGGTCCCGTAACTGAACTTCACCGACCAATCAGATTAAAAGGCAATGAAGGCCCAGCGATCACCATGGCTGTAGGGATTACAGCGATGCCTGCACCGGAGTGTCTGCTGTGTATTATACTTTCCAGGCTGTGGTGGGGAGGGAGAAACTGCGATGAGGAGAACGCGGATTCACAAGGAACAGGTTTGGATCCACTTGCAATTTCAAGTGGGGATTCGCCCAGGGAGAATCCCACTGTCCACCATTCTGTGCAAATCACCCAGCATGTTGTGGGCAAAGTCCCTCAAGCAGTTTTCTCCCTGTGGCAGTAAGTTTGACTGCCATATAAATCTACAGAAACATGGTCAAATTATTGCCTGGCTGTCAGTAATCCAAGATAAATCTGAATCCTTGAATCTGAATACCTCAAATTACCTAATGCAAAATTGATAATTAAATCTGAATACAATCCTGTGTTTGAAGTATGTATTTAATCCATTGTCAAACCCTCTGGCAACAGCATCTCTGTCCAAGAGAGAACAGGAATCTCACAACAAGAAATTCTTTCCTCCTCCTCCTCTGGCTCTGGAGAGCAGAACAAAGGTTCCCATATTTCATTGGGCTTTGGAACAGCCTGAAACGAACTTGCACTGGGAGTAAAGTGCAGAGCCAGCTCTACAATTAATATTGCCCCAAATGAGCACCACCATCTGTTTATTCAGCTATTTTATTCAGTTTATTCAGTTATTCGGTTTATTCAGCAGTTAAGAGCCCTATTTTTGGTGCATTTTTAACCCATTTCATGCCTTTGTTGGATGATTTACCAAAGTCCTATAAAATGTTTGTATATAAAGATCAATAAATCTGTATTCACGACAGATATAAAATAAATAAAGTACAGTTGTTTGGGTTTACAACATAACACACAATACACATATAAAGTATACATGATACAATGCTTAGTGATTTTTGTAAAATCACATATTGTCTGAGTGAGTGCTAATGCTTAAAGAGAGAATATTACATGCAACAATGTCATGCAAGGAATTGTTACCAGCTTTCCAAGGTAAGATGAGTTGTTTGTATCACGTTTCAACTGTTCAATGAATAATTAAGTAAATAGTCCAAGCTGAAAACCTGAGGTTTGTAGCATGCCCTTAAATCTGCCCCTACTCATATTTCTACTTTTCCTAAATCCAGAGCAATGTGAAAGAAACTTCCCTCAAGTTCTCTGATAAGTGCTGAGGTCCTGGGGAAGGGGTGCAGTATGAAACAACAATCGCAATCTTGGGTAAGGAACCAAACCAAAATTAGTGCACTCTCTATATCAAGAGTAGTCAAACTTGCTTATTGTAACAGCCACATAGAATAAAGTACAGATGTTTGAGAGCTGCAAGAGATGAATGAGTATTAAACACACATGATTGTAACATGTGCATGGCTTGGCTGGCGCTGGAGCCGACAGCCCCGTGCAGAGAGCAGTGAAGGGACTCAGCTAAGCCCGCTGCAGGCCTGGTGCCTGTGCTCCAGATGGCTGCTGTCCGAGGGGGGCAGAGGCAGAGGAGGCGGAAATGCTAGAGAGGTGCAGAGCAGTGCGCACGGGACTTGCTGGAGGCTATAGCAGGCTAGCCCCTGCTCGAGAGGGTGAGGTGGAGGCAGAGGGGTGGGGAGCAGCAAAGGGCAGAACGGCGGGTGCACGCAGGACTAAAACCTCAGTATTCAGGTTAAATTGCCCTGTTGGCACTTTGTGATAAATAAGAAGATTTTGGGTTGCAATTTGGGTACTCGGTCTCAAAAAGGTTCACCATCACTGTTATATGGGCACTTTTTTAGGGACAAGGTGAATATCTTGGCAAGTTTCACAAAGCAGAGGGTGAAGGAGAATGGGACTTCTGTGTAAAAGGTTTTGCTTCTTGGTAATGAGTCAGTCAGGCCTTAGAGTCTCTCTTCTCCAGTCTCATTTGCAAATCTGAATATAGAAAATTCAAATGTTTCATTACAAGAAAAGGTGAAAGGTTTCCCCTTCCAGATTTTGCAAAATCCTGCTGTTTCTTCCATTGTGGATTAAAGTCATCTATACTAGAAAACATTCAGCTCTTTCATTTGGAGAGTTGGGTAGGTAAGAATGGCTATTCCTGCAGCAGAGTCCCTTCATTTCCCAAATACCACATGCTTTGAAAACCTATTTCAAAAACATATCTGACAACTCAAGGATGACCTGAATGCCCTTGTCTCTTCACCTCAGCTATTTGTGATGAGAAGTGCTTAGTACATGTTCAGGGCCCTCTTTCCCTACAAATCCCAAACTGTGCCCAGATCCAAACAAAGACCTGCATCCTCTCTCCATCCCACATAATCTACCTTCCTGCAAAAACAGAAATTTCAGGAAGGTCTCTCAAGATCTTCAGTTTTTCAACTTTTATCCCTGGCCTAGGATAAGTGTCCAAGGACGTGATCACAAGATGGGAACCGTCACCTCCAAAGGGCACTCCAAAGGCATTCTTCATCACCACTATCAGAGAGGAAGTCCCCCTTCCTGGCTGTGAGCCACACATTGTGTGGTAAAAGACTGCATGCAGTTGTTGACCCAGGGTTTGGCCATTCCTGCTCTATATTATTGTAAGTATTCAAACTTTCTTAATATCTTTTCTTTATGCAGTACTCTTGTCCACCTTATTCTTATAACCTCTGTTGGTTCTAAATATTAAAGGATAAAATACTGATGTTATAAATTATTATCATCTAGACCAATAATTAATTCAGTGGCTCGGTTGGCAAATGTTTTGCCCATGTTGAAATTCTGCCTGCAGTGCAATTCCTGAAATTCAATTGAATAATTTCAGTCATGTTTATGCATGCACATAAAATAGGCCTACCAGATCAGACAAATGACCTATCTAGTTCACCATCCTGTTTTCCACAGTGGGTAATCAAATGCGTACAGCCTCCTCTGCTGCTGCTTCCCTCTAGCAAACAGTATTCAGATAGATGCTGCCTCCAAACACGGAGATCCAGTTCATCCTTCACTTTATCAAAAATAGAATAGAATAGAATAGAATCTTTATTGGCCAAGTGTGATTGGACACACAAGGAATTTGTCTCCGGTGCATATTCCGTACAAAAATACATTGTCAAGAATCATAGCACTAACATAGGTCTAGTAAGCAATCAAAACAATCAATAGTAATAAAACATGTCGTAAATCATAAAATAAAATGAAATACAAGCACAGGCTATGCAGCCAGCAGTCATAATTTGGAGGAGATGGTTTTAATGAAAAAGTAGTGCAGCAATTATAATAAATATATAATAAAATAGTTTGGACATTATCGAGGGAATTACTTGTTTAACAGAGTAACGGGAAACCGTTCTCGCCCCTAGTTGTCTTGGTGCAGTGCCTGTTAATGCTAGAGGACAAGCCAGTTTATGTCCAGAAGTGATAATCAGTAAATATTTCAGCCCTTTTGAACCTGTGAAGCGTCCTCAATGGAAGTATTAGTGGCAACGTTTTTTCTGGCTCATTGCCCTCGAAGTCTCAAGCCATCTTATTAGCTTGCAGAACCAAACCAGCGGAGGCAGATAACAGACCTCACGATTCCTCTTCTGTAGAACTGTATCAGCAGCTCCTTGGGCAGTTTGAGCTTCTGAGTTGGCTTAGAAAGAACATTCTTTGTTGGGTGCTTTTTAAATGACATTTCATATTAGGTGTCCATTTTAGGTCATGAGATAAGTGATGGAGCCCTAGAAATTTAAAGGCCCCTACCAAGTTGATAATTGTGTTGTCTAGGGTATTGCAGAGGAGGTAGGAGGAGGCTCTCTCCTGAAATCTACCACCATTTCTAATGGCTTAAAGTGTCTAGTTCTAGATTGTCTCCAGTGTGTGAGGCTGGGGTTGTTCAACCCTCCTGCCTGTGCTCATCACATTCCTAATGAGTACTACCCCACTGCTAAAATACCCAAATTTCTAGTATTTTAACAGATGGATCATTTGAGATGCAGTCATATTGGTATACAGAGAGAAGAGTAAGGGTAGTACACAGCCTTGGGGGGATTTGCAAGGATTCATTAAAAAGGAAAGCTCCAAATTTCCCTTGTAGCTGGCCCTCCTTGCCCTCCCACACACATTTCCTCCACTCGCATTTCCTCCACTCTGGCTTCACACACCTCACATGCTTACACTTTCATTCCCCCTTAACAGGCTTTTCCTCTCACTTGGCCTGCCCTGCCCCCTCCTGAATGCTCATTTCTCTACTCCAGCTGTCATGGCAAAGGTGGGGGGAGAGCCAGCAGGCAGGGTAGCAAACTAGAGTCAGCTCTAGCTTCCTGTTTCAACTGCTCCTGATGACCACTGCTATGATCATTGTGGGCACTCCTTCCAGTCACTCTTCCATCTGTCTGATTGCCTTTCTAAGATGCAGGAAAAGAGATTCCACACCTAAGCATTAGGAAGAACTATCTGACTGTCAGGGCTGTTCGACAGTGGAGTTCACTGCCTCAGAGAGTGGTGGAGTCTCCTTCTTGGGAGATTTTTCAACAGAGGCTGGATGATCATATGTCAGGAATGCTTTGACTGTGTGTTCCTGCATAGCAGGGAATTGGACTTGAATGCAAATTCAAATATCTATGCAGAGATATTACAATACTGGTTATCTGGTTATTTGGTTTCAGTCCATAGCATAAAATACATTTTTCATCACTGCTATACACCAATTCACTTAGCTATCCATCATGACTCCAGAATCTTCTTTTGGTCAGTTGCTGACACCTCAAATGCTGTTGTTGTAGATTTTTTTCCCTAATGTATATTACTTAATGCTTAATTACAGTGAACCTAATTTGCCACTTTGAAGCCAACACATTCAGTTTGGAGGGCTTCTCTTGGAGGTTCTAATAATCTAAATTGGTTTTCACTGTCCTGAATAATTTTTTAGCACCCACAAACTGGGTCACTTTACTGTTCACCCAGATTCTACAGCATTTATCCTAGGACTGTTGAATCAATATGACTGGTAAATAGCCAAGTTTTCATCTGGTGCCTATAACAGTTGAGAGAGCACTCCATAGCCAAAGACTGACCATACAGAGAACCCTACTACTGTTCACCTCACCAGCCACCTCATTTAGAACTCTGGGATCCATATCCTGAATCAGCATTTTGTTGCTTTATTCCTTCAAGTTAATCCTTAACAACAGTTTTCCCATACCACACCTAAGTATTTATCTTCTTACTACTGTGAGTAACCCTAATTATCTGTATCAAGAAAAAAATACAAATTACTTTGGGCAGCCTTTCCAGAATCATAGATGTTGTTTGTCAAGAAACAAATATTTATAGCCCCTGCTCTAAACAGCTCTGTGTTCCTGATATTGGGGATTGTAATAGTTCAAATATGAGGACTAATTAAGCAACTTTAAAGGCCCCAGAACAAAACTGAGGGCATTTATTCTAGTATTCACATTTCTTTTCTCAGTGGATTCCTACATGGAGTTCTATATGAGGGTAGATAAGAAGCCAGTCTGAAACATTTGTTAAGTAATAAATTAATGTGATCATTGCAATAGTGTGTATATGCATGTCTTATGCATTTGAAAAATGACATTTGATTGAAAAATGATTGAAATCCTGATCTGAATTATGAAAACTTAATCCCAATTGAATTTTACAGAATTTTACAGAAATTACGCTAGCATGTCTGACTACAGTGTCTTGCTTATCTGAGTAGAAAATAGATTCTAAAATTAGAAGAATGTTCAGCAAGCATTTATAAATCCCGCAAACTGAGTGATGTGCTCTTTCTCTCACAAACACTTCACTAAAACTTATACACTTTCAGGAGTACTATTACCTGCCAAGGAATTTTAAAGATAGAGGAGGGGGTATGGGCTATGTAAAAGAAGAATCCTGTCTTACACTGCAATCTTATGGATGCTTATTTAGGAGTAGTCCCACTTCGTTCAAAGGGCCTGAGTAAACATGTATAAGACTTCACTAAATCACTTGTTTATGAGTCATGAATGTGAGCTTTGTTAGTCTTTATAGGAGAACTAAATTTTGCTGTAATACACGGAGCTGTGTGCAATCAGTTCATTTTCATAAGAGAGATTATAGTTGTATGGGGATTTACATAGTGAACTGAACTTATTTGACCCAATTCAATAAAACTGTTATTTTATTTTCAGTGTATTTAGTCAAAGATTGTTCATTGAATCCCATTTTATAAATACTACTTCTGTCCTCCTTGAACTATATGCTGTTTGCTATGTAGCTAAGCTGCAAGTGATATTACTGAACAACAATCTTGTCTAGAAAACATTAAGAAAGACTTCATTCAGGCTACAATCCTTTGTACTACTTTTGTGAAGACAGCCCTCACTGAATTCTGTGGAAATTACTTCTATGTCATATATGGAACTGAACTGTTAGGCAATTAAAGTGTTTCACCTTTTTATATATTGTGGAACTTTGCAAACAGGAAGCCTTGTTTCGTAGGGACACATTTTGGTTTACTCAAGCGATGGCAGTTTGATTCATATACCATAGCTATCTATATAGGGTAAAGGAGCAGCAGGCAGGTTGCATTTATCCTATGCTGAGATGAAAAGCTGATTATGTAGCTGAGTGCAGATGAAGGAGAAACCTCTCAGAGATTAGGTTTTGCTCTTGGTATGCCCTACATTGCTGATTGACACAATCATTTCATGGTGGCCACTTTACACATAGCTTTTCCTTCTTTTATGGGCAAAGGCCTATGGGTCAGTACTTTAGAAAATAAGCTTAAAAGGTTCACTTGATGGTGGTGTGTGTGTGTGTGTTACAATACGCCCTAGTAATATTAGAGTCTACAGTTTGATAGTCACTGCAGAGTTAATTTCAAAATATCAACCTATGTAAAATTTTGGTGGTATCTTAAAAAAATAAAGGGGTCATCAGTATATTTATTATTCTACTAAAATGTTTTAACATAATGTGTGGCTAGTATATATTGTCTGATATTCAGAAAGTAATGCTGGGTATTTTTCCTGTGAATATTTCTTTCATTTTAAGTAAATAGAATAGCTTAAAAGGCAGACTAGAATTAACCCTTTGTCCTCTCCCATTTTGTAGTGATTAGGAATCTTACTGGCATGCCATGACTGCTATCCATTTTAATATTTTAAATTATTATTAAAATGTTTTATCTTTTTTCATCTTGAGGCAGGCAGGGCTTGTGAATTTGGTGCTCCTGGAAAACCAATGAAAGGTCCTTCAATTCTTTCCCGGGCTCTAGAGTTCAAAATATATTCCTTATACCTCCACCTATCGGTCCTGATAGCTTCTGCTCACTGGAAGGTTCCTTCATTGTTTTACTGGTGAACTAGCTGCCTCTCCCGCCACTCCCCACCTGCCTTTTATAAAGTACCTGATAGGGGTTGCTGCACCTGCCTGTTGCTGCTGGCACTCATGTACTTTGAGCTTTTGTTGTATGAGTATTGCTTTAACAGATTTTTTTCTCCCTTACCCTACCAGCAAAAGTTTTATTGACCAGTCACTGGGATGGATCGAATTTCCTCATTGCAGATGGTACACATTTACAATTCTGTGTCTGAAAGCTGTCATTGACTGGAAAACTACAATAGAAGAGTGGTGGGGTTGGTATTGAAGTCTGTTGGGTGCTATACCGTAAATGCAGTGGATTCTGCACAGCATATTTATACTGAGTTGCAATCGTTATAAATGAATTCATTTTCCATTTATAAAAAGAGAAAGGAGTTCATTTATAACGATTGCAACTCGTTATAAATATGCTGTGCGGAATCCACTTTTGCATGAGAATTAAGGTTACATGCTAAACCACGCACAGACCAAACCGATATATTCTTTTGTGGGGTGGGGGGGGGGGCAATTCTAAAGACTGACCAGGTTGCGAAGCGGAAACGTCATTCCTACTCTCCATTACTAACCCGATGGTAATATGAAAGGATAAATGTTTATCTTAATATTTTGATCTTAACGCATGACTTGAAAACAGAGCTCTTATATGCAAACATGCCCTCTTGTGCAGAGGAAGATGAGGGAGAAGCAGGACATGGTGCTTAACTAATATGTCCGCATAACGAAATGTCACTTAGAGTTCACGGGTACTAGAATGTGCCTGTCTCCCTTCTAGTCAATCAACCCCCCCCCCCCCGGCCCGCCTTCATTGGTTTGTCTGGGGTCCTCTCCTGCCGTGCTATTGGTCTCCTAATCAAGCCGGGAGTCAGCTGCGAGTTCAGATTGGTCACTGATGCTGTCTGTTTTTCTGAAGCCGGCACTGGCTCTTTCGTTGTGAATGAACCTCTGCGAGGCTGGGGGTTTTAAACGCGAGGCGGCATCATCCTAATCGTCGTCTGCAGTCAGGAGGGGGAAGGGGGCTGTGGATTATCTGCGAGCAGCCGCAGGACTGGGCTTCCTCTCTCCTCTGCACCTGCAGTAGCGACAATAGCAGAGCCCAGAGCGAGCTGCACCTCTCACAAGGTAAATAACCATTGATTTGTCTGGGACACTCTGCCCATCAACTTCTCTGCAGTGTCCTCTCTTGCCAGCACCTTCCAGAGGGAAGCAAACTTGGTTTTTTTCCATTCCCCATCAACCCTTTTGAGTCATACTGGACCCTTCAATTACAGGCAAGAGACGGGAGATCCGTTTGGATACTATCTGCTTCTTTTCAAAATCCGTGATCTCTTTCCCCATCCCTGTGCGCTCTGATAATGCAGCTCTTATTAGCCGCATCTAGCAAAACTAACGTATCTGGGATTCTCTTTCTGGTTCACTTATTGAAGCTATATAGGGTTCTCAATATTTTGTCACAGTGTAGTGAAATGGCAGTGCCCGTGGCGAAAAGATTTAGGCTAAGAGGCAGCCACAGTTAGATCTTGTGGGGACTTTTAAAAGGCTGAAAAATAACCCCTTCATGCTGTAGGTGGGTTGCAGAGTGGAAAACACGTGACTAATGTTTACAGTCTTCAAGCAGCCTGTTAACACCAAGAGTGCTTGAGCAGCCAGCCTGCAAAGCAGGGAACAGGTCAGCCCTCCTGTGAATAAAAACATTTTTGAATGCCCCTAAGTGTAATAATAACACAAGTATATTTTAAACTGCCATAAAGGTGATGAAAGATAATGATTGCTGAATATTCACCATAACCACTAAAAATTGGTGTTGGTTGTTCTTTCTTCTTTCATGCTGACAAACTCCAAAGTCCTTGCTCAGAATGCAGAGGCAGAGGGGAAGATGTTGGCCGACAGTGAAGTCTAGTGGAGAGAGTACAAGATAGTATATGTGCAACTGTAATCTTGAATCTACTGCTGTCCCTTTTCTGCATGCTCAGCTATGACTTTCTTAGCAGTCAATCCTCAAGCATCTGAATTGGTTTGGATATGGCTGTTCCACACACCTACCCTCTCTGTGTGTTATTTCCATCATATAATCAGTTTATTTCTTCCAGCTATGCCGAAATAGTCAGGAGTATGTATCATTGTGTTAATTTATGCAGCATCCACTTCATCCTCTGTGATGGAGATGGTGTTGCATATGTCTATGTCAATAGCAAGAAGAGACTGGAATGGTGCTTCAGAAAGTATCGCCTAATGTAGAAGACATTAAAACCTCTTTGTCAGGGCTTCAGTAGTATGGCACATGTGTTACATGGAGAGGGTTTAGTCCCTAGCATCTCCAGCTAAGGGATCTCCACTACTTAGTGGTGACCAGAAATCCACTGCCAGTAGTTGAGCTACATGGACCAAAGTTTAGTTGTGAAATCCACTGTGGTGAAATGGTTAGAGAATCAGCCCAGGATCTGAGATGTTCAGATCCCCACTCTTGTCATGGAAGTTTGCTGGGTGACCTTGGAACAGTCATATATTCACAGCATAAACTGCCTCATTAGAGTTATTGTGAGAATAAAGTAGAGGAGAGGAGAATGCTGTAAGTAATTTTGGGTTCCAACTAGAGAGAAAGGTAGAATATAGATGAAGTAAAATAAATAGGATATGATGTTTTGTAGGTTAGAATAGGGGTCCCCAGTCTTGTTGAGCATGTGAACTTTCCCTTATTTTGAATTGAACATGATAGATGATGTGAAAGACCCCCACCAAAGATCCTGGAGTCCTGCTGGCAATCAGAGAAGACAATACTTACCTGCATTACTGCAATTTGTGGGACCTCTAAAGTAAACTGTCACCATCCCATTGTAGTTTATAGGTCAAGTGCAGTTATAGTAATTTCTCATGATTATGGTTTATCTGCTTAAGTCTTTTGTTTGTTGCTTTCCTTTTCTAGACAGCTTTCATCTCCCTCCTCTTTTCCATTATTCCTAAGTATAGGAGAAGACATCCCCAGTAGCACCTTTAGGTACCCAGGTACTCTGTCCCATTGCTATTTAGATAGATGATGGCTAGGTTAGAAACAATTGACTGGAAGTGAGTCATGCCTGGTGATTGGCTGGAAGTGAATGTCCCCCTCCTAGACTTGCTCAATTATATATAGAAATTGGTTATGGTGGCCACTGGAGCTCAAAGCCTCACCGAGCCAAAAAGAAAAAAATTGAGCTGCACAGCTGGGGCCCAATAACCTTCTGGTAAGAGATACCATAGCATCATAAGCAGAATGCATGGAGGAAAACACATCAGAGCATCCCCAGACATGTGTGTGTACACTGGCACAAAGAAAAATCAGAGTCATTTTGTAGTTTCTAACTAATAAGAGGAGTCTTTATTAGTGAACTTCATTCTGGATAGGAAAATGAATAGATAGGCTCTCTGTTCTAATCTATCTGGCTAGATGTTGGTGGATGCAGTCTGCATCCCTCTGCACACATGGTGCAAGATGGAAGGTGAGTAAGAAGAGCGCAAGAGAGAGTAGAAGAAGCAGAAAGAACGAAAGCCCCTAAGAGTATTGATCTACATATTAAAGGGATAGTGTCAGTGTGATAGACAGAAGTGTATTGAGGGGAAATGTTGCCTGAGGCAACACCTCAGCCGAGCGTTCCCCCATGTCCCCGCACCTCCCTGCCCCATGTCCCTCTGTGCTCAGGGGCGGGGCTTGGGGGTGGGAGGTAGGGCCCAGACTGAGCCCTACCCCTGCTTCTCTGCAGAGGGGGCACAGGGCCTGAGGAAGACAAAAGCCGGCCTGCACAGAGGCTGGGGGTGGGACTCGATAGCAGTGGGCAGCCCAGGCGGCCCCACCCCTCCCTCCCTGCAGCGGGCAGAGCTTGGTGGCTTGCGGCTGGGGTGTTTGCCATTTCATCATGGGGAGGCATGTCCCTATAGGCTGTATGCCTCAGTAGAGGAAAGGTATCAGTGCCTTGACCCTCTCTAGCTATCTGACTCCCTGGTATCTGACTGTCTCTGAGGCAAGAAACAGCGTACAGCACTTCCGACAGTTGTAAGGTGCCCTGAGCCCACCAGGGGAAGGGTAGCCTATAAATCTAATTATAAACAAACAAAGTATAAATATATAGATGTTTATTGTGCCTGCATATCTTGCTCTGCTATATGATTTTGATTTGGTCACTGGCTAATCACTGCTAGTGTCAAAACTTATTGTTAATTATACTGAATTACTTGGTGATAGTACAGGATAAAAAAATAAATATTTTAAAATTATTAATGGTAAATTTGATAAGAAACAAATATTGATTTATTCTTATAGCTAAAAGAACACATCTAGTTTGATGCTTTTATTGTGTCCAAATAGTCACAATTCTTTAAAGTTCTTTGTTAAATTTGCAAGTTCTTCCCTTCAGGAAGCTACAGTTTGTATCTGATAATGATGCAGTGTTATTGGTTTTAGGTTTCTTAGGATTGGGGTGTTGTGTGGTTTCCAGGCTGTGACATTATATCCTGCTGAGCAATCCTTTCTTAGGATTGCTCTTAAAATGTCTGATCCTCTGTGATCCAGATACCAGTTAGACTGCATATCAAGCAGTAGAAGTCTGTGGCACTGTCTAGTCAGCTTGTTGTGGTTAGAGACAGAGACCCTTTTGATGGGAGCTGACAGAATTATTGGGGTTATGAAAGCAACCTCATGAATTAGATTATTGTCCTTCCTGTCTTGTAAAATATTAGCAGGAAGATGTTTTGCACCAGCTGACTAAAATAATACACAATTTTCAAGCAGATGAAAATTTCCCCTCACTCATAGAAGGAAGATGCTTTTAATCAGTTACATAAATTATTCAAAAATCCAGGCTTATAGACAAAGGCATTGGGGGGGGGGGGCACCTTGAAACATACTATACACTCTCTCTGAATTGTCAGCATTTTTTTAAAAAAGTTTCTAGCCCTTTCCCTCATAGAGATATAAACAGATATGTGTAAACAGGTCTTTATCAGATTTTTCTCTATCAGATTGCCTCACAAGGGATTGAGAAGAGAAGATGTGAAGAGTTCGTGTGTTAAATCAATTAACATGTCAAATTCATACTTCTGCCTGTTCATGAATTTATGTTCATCTGCCTCTTTTCTTTTTTGTATACTTGCTGTCTCCTTTAATATGAGCAGCAACTAAGTAGTAACACTGGACTGAATCAGAATGAAATCTGTACACTGCAGTTTGCAATAGACATATTGTCACCAAGAAAATAATAGGGAGAGGGGATAGGAGAAGGGGGGAAAATGTGTTCCAGACTCACTTATCATGGTATTTGTTTACAACAATTCATTGTAAAACATCTTGCTGCAATTGCCTGAGTAAGAAATATATGCCTATAAGAATATACAATGCCTTTTACTTACAAAAATATATTCCATATAGTCATTTCCCACAGCACCTGTAATTTGGGACCAAAAGACTGAAGAAGGCATGATGCTCAGGCAGACATAAATCCTGGTACCTGTCACTGCAGCAAAAAATAGGAAGTATTTCATAGGATCAAATGAAGTCCAGAATTCTGCTCAGTTTCACCTTCCCCTTGTGCTGTGTGCTATTTTGTGCTGTGTGCTATTTTGACCTTTAGCAGCAACTTTTTGGTGTCAAAGGGGGTTTCTAGGGGAAGTGGAAGGCAGAAGATATGATTTCCCTACCTAACCCTTCTTATGCCTCCCTCCAATTCATGAGGAATTTCCTCTCCGCAAATGGAAATCTTTGCACCTGAGGGAATGCTAGTCTGGATCCAAGCCATGGATTATATTCACAGAGCATAGAAAATGAGCATTCATGTGGTTGTTCTCTGAGTTAATTACTGTGCAATGGAATTTTCAGCTATTATATAATATGTCCATTTTAAAGGACTCTTTTTAAAAAATATTGTGGATTAACTAAAAAAATCAACAGCAAGACAGCTAAAAATCTTGTGTGATGCAATTTGGAATATTTATTGTACTACTTTTTATTTTTAAGTACCTTTGCATGAAATACTCACCCAAGACCAGAACTGCTGGAGAGCACTTGTTGCCCAATGTTCTACTTAGCATGGGAGGATCTAGCTAACTAACCCTCACATGAGACAGTGGCCAAACATAATGTCTCTTGGTATTGACTCTGTCCCAAATAAATATAGAAACATCCCATTGTGGATATTCAGTGTGCGAGCCATAAACAAAAGTCTGAGGAATCTGGTATCTCATTTGTCCCACATTATGTAAGAAATGCCAAGTGTAGAATGAAACAGTTTGAGTGATAAGAAAAAGTAGCCCTTGTCCCATCGTTTTACAAACAAATAGGCTCAGTTCATGGAGGAAGGAAAAGTACTGTGCCCGTTGTGTATGGGCTGGCCTTGCTGTAAGATTGCCAGCCAGTGGGGACAGGCTTGTTGATGTACAGAACTGGAAGTGACATCATGATGAGGTGCATTGGTGCCATCTGACTTTAATGTTAATGTGGTAAAACTCCACACTCCATGGACTGAATTAATCAGAGGAGAAGTTGTTGTCCTTCATAGGTTAAATACTGTGATGTAAGCTAATAGTGCACCATAAAATGACACTGGAAAGAATTGTTAAACATTTTCACACTTTCTGTAACAGATCTCATCATTTGACTGTTGTACTACCACCATTATTTACAATGTACAAAATAAGCACTCATTTCAGTGGGCACTGTGCAGTGTCTGTTATTTGTTCACCCATCATCAAACATACATTAGCCCTTCAGCATATAGAATAACTTACTATTTCAAAACCTTTAGCTTTTGAGGCTGTGTGGGATGGTACCAGGATAAGGTTACCAATATTGTATTGTCAAATGCTTTAATGGCTGGACTCAACTGGTTGTTGTGGGTTTTCTGGGCTTTGTGGCTGCGGTCTGGTAGTTTGAGCTCCTAACATTTCGCCCACATCTATGGCTTGCATGCCTCTGAAGATGATAGTTAAAACTATCAGACCAGATTGGAGCTAAAACTACCAGAGCACAACCAAACATCCCAGAAAACCCACACCAGCCAATTACATATACTTACTTTGAGTTAAGAGAAAATGAGCCAAAGCTATTAAGTTTATCTATCTGCCTGGTTAATTTCTGTAATGGTTTTGTCTCAGAATATTCATGCAGGTCAACCCCACTTGGCATTTCCAAAACATTTTGTTATTTACTTCAAGCACTGCCCTTCTGAGCATCTCAGTTTTCATGGTGTCTTGCAAAGAACCACAGTCCCTTCTCTGTGTTTAAGGACGATGGCATAATCCTTAGCACAGCACAGCACCTGGTTAAGGATCTGGTCCCAGTGGTGTTCCATATGGAAGCGTCCTTTTGCACTGGCAAGCCCTCTGTTTAAGCACTGAGTAACTGTCTCGGTTCAAAGTTGGTGATCCTAAATTCTCTCCATTCCTTGTGCAGCTGTTTTATCAGGGTAGCATCTAGATGATTTTGCATACAGGACAGAATGTCAGAGAATTTCAGAACAAAACTATATTAGAGAATTTTCTAGGAAATGGCTAGTAGTGTCAATTGCTGGAAATGGAAATGAAAGCCATGATCTCTATATGATATTTGGAGACGTTTTGTTAAAAACTAACATTTTGTCATCTTCTGTAAATCCATATTAAATATCTGTAGCTTATTCCAGTGTGTTCAAGTAGTGCAAAACCCAGAAAACCCACCGCAGAAAAAAAAAGCACAGTGTACTTTGAACTGAAGTAGAACTAGCATGGAACATGTCACTTGGAGAAATTAAATTAGAAATAGGCATAAATGTAATTACTCTGTCTCTAGCTTCCACTGCGTTGTTAGCACACACTCATACATCAAACCTTATCAATAAGATGTCTGGCCAAATAGGAAAAAACAGAACAATTATTTTGTTTGACTAAAAGTTTTATTTCCAGATGTAACCTCTTAAAAATAGTAGAAAATCTGTTTTGAAACTGTTTCATTTGTGCCATTAACAATGTATTCGTTTTAATTAAAAAAATTAAAAATCCATTTCATTTTTTGGTAGTACTTCTGCATGGTGCATTGACAAATATTTTTTATACCAGGACTTCTTTTTTAAGTTCAAGACAATAGGGATTCCATGTTGCATGGAAAACTTTACAGAGAAAGCTATGCCAGATTTCTAAGAGCAGCCTTAAATACAAATGGGAATAGTGATTCTGAAGAGGTTTATTTAGGCTGTATCTTCATATAAACCCATTGGGGGAGCAATATCAGCTGCCCTCATGAACATATATTTAGCAATATTTTCCTCCACCACTGTATCTGCACAGTGTAGACCTGCAAAACTCTCCCAGGTGGTTGGGGTTCTAGCCTATGGGGTTCTAGCCAATTGGAGGAGATAGGTTGCTCTGCAGCCTGTTGTAATCATTTTGCTAAGCACTTTGTAGATAAAATCTCTCACATCTGTTCCGACTTGAACTCTACATTAGCAGCAACTGGATCCGATGGTCCCAGGGTGCCAGTATGTCCAATTGTGTGGGAAAGCTCAATTTGTGCAAATGGAGGATTTGGACTTGATTCTTGGAAGTTTGAAACATACCATCTGTTTGCACAACCCTTGCCCCTTCTGGCTGCTTACATCTGCCGAGGGAGGGTGCTGGCATACTGGGCCCGGGAAACAGTAAATGCCTCCTTGAGAAATGGGGTAGCTGCTTCTGTCTTGAAGTAGGCAGCGATGCATTCATTCCTTTAAAAAAGCTTTGGACCCAGGAGAGTTGAATTACTATTGGCCAGTTTGAAGCATACCATTGTTGAGCAAGGAGATTGGACAAGTGGTGGCTGGCCAACTTTTCCCCAAAGTTCCATTTTTCCTCCCATGCTTTTTAATATTTATGTTAAGCCACTGACATAAGTCATCCCAAGATTTGAGCTAAGCTGTAACCAATTTGCAAATCACACATAACTCCATCTTGCACTACCAGCAGATTGCAAGGAGACTGTAGACACCATGAACATGTGCCTGGCTGCACTTTTGGAATCAATGAGGGCAACAAATTGAAACTTAATCCCAACAAAATGGAAGTACCACTGATAGTGGAAATGTCTGACCCAAGAAATGAATTATCCCATGTTCTGGATAGGGTTTCACTCCCCCTAAAGGAGCAAGTTCATAGCTTGGGCCTCCTGTTGGATAAACAGATGGAAGTAGTGTTTAGAGGTGCTTTTCAGCATCTTCAGCTAGTAAGCCAGTGGCGGCCCTTCCTGAGCATAAAAGATCTTGCCACTATGGTGCATCTCCTAGTAACATCTAGATTAGATTATTGTAGTGCTCTGTATGTGGAACTACCCTTGAAGACTGTCCAGAAGCAACAGTTGGTACAAATTGCACTGCCCAGTGTTGTATGGACCATATCACTCCAGTCTTTTCCCATTTATGCTGGGTTTCAGTTTTCTTATGGGTTCTATTCAAGATGCTGGTATTGACCTATAAAGTCCTATACAGCCTGGGACCAATGTATTTAAGGATCACCTTCTCCCATTCGAACCTACCTGCTCACTACAGTCATCCTCAGTCATACTACACTACAGTCATACATTCAGTTGCTCTCATTCTTGACTTAGATGGGTGGCATTCAGAGGAATGGCCTTTTCCATCCTGGCACCAAAACTTTGGAACTCCTTCTCCAAGGAGATTCATCTGTCTCCCTCTATCAGTGTCTTTCATCAGCAGGTGAAGACTTTTTTTGCTTCATTTGGCATACCTCCAAAAATGGTTATTGAGCCTCCTAGTGTTGTTTATGTGTTTTTAACTGAATATTATCATTTTAAACTGTATTTTAATTGTTCTACTGCTTTAATGTTTTTATGTTCACTGCCTTATAGACCCTGATTGGGTGGAAAGGCAGGATAAAATGTTGTAAACTTTAGCTGGCACTGGTTTGAGACAAGTTAACTATAGATCAGCATAGTCTTCATCCTATTCAGTCTTTGTAGCAGACCATGCTACCTGTGGAAAATATGTTTTCTACAGATACCTCCTACATTTTCAATTTGTGTAGAACAGAGATTAATTGGAGGTATGAACAACTGCTGGATTCATGTATCCTTAAATCAACAATGGCAAAAAATTGAAACGTTGGATAAACAGTGCAGTCCTAAGAACATAAGAACATAAGAACAAGCCAGCTGGATCAGACCAAAGTCCATCTAGTCCAGCTCTCTGCTACTCGCAGTGGCCCACCAGGTGCCTTGGGGAGCTCACATGTAGGATGTGAACGCAATGGCCTTCTGCGGCTGTTGCTCCCGATCACCTGGTCTGTTAAGGCATTTGCAATCTCAGATCAAAGAGGATCAAGATTGGTAGCCATAAATCAACTTCTCCTTCATAAATCTGTCCAAGCCCCTTTTAAAGCTATCCAGGTTAGTGGCCATCACCACCTCCTGTGGCAGCATATTCCAAACACCAATCACACGTTGCGTGAAGAAGTGTTTCCTTTTATTAGTCCTAATTCTTCCCCCCAGCATTTTCAATGAATGCCCCCTGGTTCTAGTATTGTGAGAGTCCTAAGGGATAGGGTTAGCTAGTGCTGCCACCCCTTCCCCCAGACACCTCGGCCAGCTGTCCCAGCCCACTTCCTGGAATGATGCATTATATCCAGTCCATCAAAGTTCCACCTGTCACTCTACCCCACTTGGACACAGACTGTGGCTTGGAAGCTTCAGTCCATATCTCTATAGCAACCTGAGTCATCAGATCTTGCCGTGGTTTGCAGTTGAATAAAATCTTTATTGTGCTACTACTGTGTCTGCTTGGTTTTGATTGCATGACAGGAGTTCTATGTCCTTCTCTGCCTCACCCCATCTGTGATTCCCCAAGATCTGCCCAATGACACACCCATGAGGAGGGGTCTTGGATGGCTTGTGTGACTGTGGATGGTGCTACTGGTCCCCCATCATGGTCAACTGCCAAAGACAGCAGGGGCCCAGCAGCATATCTAAGGCTGAACTAATACCTGGTTTCTCACTTCTCAGGCTGCTATTTGAAGGGAGAATGGGCCAGTGGGTAATCTGGATCAATGAGTCACTATAGTCAGTAGTTAGATTAGAATGTCAGACTAGGACCTGGGAGTCTCAGGTTCAAATCGGCACTTGTACCATGGAAGCTAGCAAAGTGGCTTAGGGCCAGGCACACAGACTCATTCTAACGTTCTCACAGGTTTGGTATGGGGATAAAATGGAGGTAAGCCACTTTGGGTCCCATTAGGGAGAAAGGTGGGATATGAATACAATAAATTATTGAAATGAATAAATGTGTTCCAGCACTAGCGAGCTGCGCGGAGGCCACTCAGGGGAAGATATTTAGGGAGGTATCACTGAGGGGGCTGGGGATTGTGGGGTCCCTGGAGTCAATGGCTGTAAGGGAAATGCAGCAGGCAGATGTCTTTTGAGAAGGGTGGGTAGCTCTGGTCCTGAATTCTGTAGTAGGGAACTCTGACAGCTTGCTGAGCCCTGGGGTGGCAATTGAACAGGAGCAGCTGGAGAACTGCCACGGGGGAGAGATGCTTTCTCCTGGGTCATGAAACAGTTATCAGTGTCTTTTGCAGCTGCTGCTTGGCACCTGGAGGGATGCCTGATGTCATAAGGGACAGCCAGGAAAGCCAGGTGCGTATTGAGAGGGGATGTATTAAAATGAATTACAAGATTGTCTGTTGGGAGCAATGGGAGATGCTGGGAGCCAGGAGCACCAATTGATTGCATGGCCTCTGCTGAAATACCTTATTGTGCACCAAAATTACAATGAGTGCAGAATGGATTTGGAATTATGATCTCTAGGCACAGATTGATTGCTTGGGAGCAGAATGTCAGCATGTAGAGTGGAAGGATGGCCTTCTGCTTCATTGAGGAAGCTATTGGGGAATCTATTGGGGGCTGCATGTCCCCAAATCTGAGCTTGATCCAGTGACCCCCCTCTATCGCTCTACTGTAATTAGGGGTGGTAAGAAGGGTGGCCAAGGATGTCCGCAGAAGCTTGACTGGGCTGCTAGTGGAGACCTCTAGCAGTTTCCTGTTCTTGTCATCTCCCTATGACCCTTTCTGCATAATTACAGCCTTCACATCATGTGGACTGTGGAACTGCTTTAGGTTGCCACTGGTGGGAGAATGCTGGGGCTCTTGCCAACTCTGTCATCTGCTAAGTTATTGTTTACCAGGGCTCAATTCCTTTAAGGGCTTGAGGTGGTATGCCTTAGTTGATGATATTGTCCTTTGCTGCCCCTGCCAGCCTGCGATCGGTTATTTCTGCCCTTTCTATCACTGTGCTGCCATTCCTCCTTATGACTTGTATGGGACGCAATGGTGGGGTTGCTGGGGTCTCTACAGTTGTGGCCTGTGACCCTTCTTGGACTTTTGCATGCCTCCTGATCTTTGCTGGAACCCTTTAGGCAGTGGACTAGCAGTGCCACATTTATACCAGCAGGTGGTGGCGGCTGTGTAGGTACCTCTTACTAATGTACTGCCCATCATTCATAGTTATTCATGTGCCAACGCAGAGGAGTGAGCAAGTTTGCACACCTCATTGACTTTCCTGACTGCAGTGGAGATGGAGAGTATGTACATAGACTTTGATCTTTTACAGGCCATGAATGGGGGTGAGTATGAGTCCATGGGTAGGTTCTGCATTCCCCCACCACATAAATACAGTGTATATGTTTTAGTCTTGTCTGAACAAGCTTTATGAATACGGAAAAAGACTTTTGCTGAAGCTTTCCTCTCTAAAATAGCAATTCCAGGTTCATATTTTACATCCCTATACTGTATACAGAGATCCCTGTTTTTCTAAGCATGAATGCAGCGTTTATTATGGAAGTGCAAAGTAGCTTGCAGTACAACTCACATCCCAGCCATGAATTCACTGGGTGCTCTCTAAACATCACCTCAGGAAATACACTATTCATAGGAAAATACCATAAATTATATTGGGAATATAAATGATTTTCTCAGTGGTGGCTAATGAAGGGGCACACTGGTAGGACCTGCTGGTTGCTGCTTCAGGACAGTTGAGAAGGGAAGAGAAGTTCCACCCTTACCATAAATATTACTTTATTTTTATTAAAACATATCTCACATTTCTTCTTGGTTCAAGGTAGTTTACAATAATAATTAAAATCTCAGTTGAGACCAAGATAAAGTAATAAGCCCCAAATTCCTCACCCTCCCCATTCATAAAAGTGCCTGTTGTTTAAACCCATTCAAGTGCCTGGCAAACAAGCTGGCCTTATAGCACCAATTCAACAGAGCTGAAGGGATGATGGAAAAGACCTGAGCGCTGGTTGATGCCAGATGGGCCACCCTAAATGATGGGATAGCCAACAAACTGCTGGCATACAGGGATATATTAAAGGAGATTGTCCTTCAACATTTGAGTTCTAGGTCATGGAGGGCTTTAATGATCATAACCAGCATCTGGAATTGAACTTGGAATCAAACAGCAATCAATTAAACTGTTTCTAAATAGGCAAGGAATGTTCACAACAGCTAGCCCCCGACAGCAGTTGGGCTCCCACATTCTAGACCAGTTACATTTTCCAGGTTGTCTTCAAGGGCAGAGCCACATAGAACACGTTGCAGTAATCCAAACATGAGGTTACAGAAACATGGATCCGCATGGCCAAATCAGTTGAATCTAGGTAATGAGAAAGTTGGCAAATCAGATGCATCTGCCAGAAGGTGTTCCTAGCCACCATGCCAACTTAATTTTCAAACAGCAAGGCAGGGTCAAGGAACATTCCAAGCTCTTAACCTGTTCTGAAAAAGCCAATGTCACCCATCTAGGATAAGTGAATTCAGTCACTCTAGAACAGGGGTAGGGAACCTGCGGCTCTCCAGATGTTCAGGAACTACAATTCCCATCAGCCCCTACCAGCATGGCCAATTGGCCATGCTGACAAAGGCTGATGGGAATTGTAGTTCCTGAACATCTGGAGAGCCGCAGGTTCCCTACCCCTGCTCTAGAATATCAGCCTTCACATCCACCATTGCCTCTTTCCTGCCTGGATTCAGTTTTCGTTCTGCCTTAGCCACCTGACGACAGTCTCAGAGTTCTTGTTCAGGACCAAGATGGATACATCTGGAGCCCATGCATGAGAGAATAGAACCCTATGGCACCTCACAAGGTAAACTTCATTCAGTCAATTCTGCACCTCCAGTGGAGACTCATTGCATCTGGTCAAGCAGAAAACAGTGAAACAACCATAGGGTTACTCTCTTAATACCAACCCCATATTCTTATACATAAGAATGGAATAGTCAACTGTATCAAAGGTCACTGAAAAGTCCAATAGGGAAGATTGTCCCCCTCCAATTCTAAACAGAGATCATCCAGCAGTGCAACGGAAGGTGCATCATTACCAAACCCAGGCCTGAAACCAGTTTGAAATGGGTCAAGGGTAGATGCTTCATCCAGGAAACCCTGGAGCTGTTCTACCACCACATGGTCTATCACTTTCCCTAGAAAAGATAAATTAGAGACTGACCTATTATTGGCAACCTCATCCCTAGCCAATGAAGGCTTTTTGAGCAGCAGTTTAAAGGCCTAGAGAGAGCCCCTTCATTCAGGGGATACTTGAGATTCTCCCTAACTGCTCCAACATCTTTTCCCAACAAGATTTTAAAAGCCATGATGGGCATGGTTACAGAGCACAAGGGGTAGGTCTCACACTTTAAAGAACCCTTTTAGAATCCATAGGCAGAATTACTGAAACTATAATAAAAGGACAAGCAGAGGTTTCTGACACTAAGTGGGCATCTACATCTAAGTCTGTGGTTTCTGTGCATCTAGCAACCCCCTAGCTTGCACTGCAGAAGTTGAATCCTTCCAGTGCAATCACTATAGCATTTTCATAAGTGATCTGTTCTTGTGGTTACTCAGCCTCCACGGCCTCCATCCCACCATTTCTGACAGAAATGGAAATTCCCCTTCTCCTCAGTCACCTCACTGCAATTTCCATTAGCAAGCCAATCTCTCACCAACACTGATTATTGGGTACAAGCCAATGAGACTTGTATGCTTGATTTCTCAAGCATTTTTATATGCTGAACTCCCAGTGCTGAACATCTGACATTATAGTCTCATTACAATCAGTCTAAGCAGACAGCTGGTATATATCTAAATCAAAATTGCTTTCTTTTTATTCTATTTATATGGATTTGCTTGGATTTGCTTTACCCCAGATTCAGATCTATTCTTAGTAGTAATCTATTGTTTAAGAAAGATTAAGTAAAGTTAAATGGTAGAAAACTATACCACAAAAAATGGGTGAGCTTTTTCAGTCTTACTGCATTGATAGGAATGTTAATATTCAGCAAAGTAGCAGAAATGTGTATATAGTCAAACAGCAATGATAATGGTATGGGTTAGGATGTAGCAGAGTTTTCTATAGTTTTCTATAATATCTTTAATGATCTTGACTGTCTCCACTGGAAACTTGTCTGTCCCCTTCTGTTGTTATGTCTTGTGCCAGTGGGTAAAGACTTTCTTGTTTCATATGGTATTCCTTGTGTTTTAATTGTTATTTTTATGTATATGTAGGTATATTTTAAGCTTTGGTTGAAACTGTTTAATGTGTTTTTTGTCCGGTTTTAGTTGTTTTAAGATGTAGTTTTATTATGCATGTTTTTAACCTGTCACCTGCTTTGGTGGCTCTAAAGAAAACATAAAGATGGAGTATACAGTTTGTAAATAAAATAAAATAAATGATACTGACCTGAAATGAAAATAGCATCACAATTCTTATGGCAGAAGCCATTATCCTGGATTAAAGGTAAAGTTGCCAACCTCCAGGTGGGGACTGGAAATCTCCTGGAATTCTAACTGAACTTCAGAAGATATACTTTACCAAGGTCCCACTACTCCCCAAATTCCACTCTCCTATGCTCTGTCCTCAGATCTCTAGACATTACTGAACCTGGAGTTGGCAATCCTAATTAAAGGAACTGAGGTATTTTATTCTTTATTGCGTGTGGTGCTGGAGAGGACAGTTATAGTTGATTTTGACAAGCTTCTCTTTCCCTTTCAACAGGAAACATTACCGTAGAAGATTAGTCAGATGCCTCCTTTATTTTCCTTGCATCACATGGTGTGTCATGCAAGGCTAGAAATACAGGCCACATAACTTAAATGCATGAAAAATTAGTCAAACACAATGGAAGGCACTCATACTGTACTCCAGTTGCACAGACCTGTTATGGAGCTTTGCTACGTCAGTTTCTATCTCCCAAAGGGAAAAGTCAGAGGATTCACATACAAGGGTTGCGTTACTCTAGACAGATCCAACAGACGTTTCCATAACTGCTATCAAGTGAGAGAAGGCTCCCAGGCGGCCGGATCAAGCGGGCATGCCTATGAAAACATTGGAGACATCTTCTTCAAGCAAACTCCTACTAAGGATATTCTCACTGAGCTGTATAAGCTAAATGCTGAAAAGGAGAAGCTATTAGCCACTTTGCTAAGTTCCAGCCACATTTTAGGAGTTAAGATGGGAAATCAGGATGGAAAGCTAGAAGGAGCAACTCAAAGCCTTGCATATAACAATGAGGAAAACTTGGGTTTCGGGGATCAACAAGAAGCTTTTTTGGGATCTGTGGAAATTAAGCCCACCCTGAAAAACAAAAAGACACGGAAATTTAGTAAACGAAGAGAGAGCATTGAGGATTTTATAAAAAAAATTAAAAGAAAGCCCCCTCCAGTTTTGGATCATTCTGCACTGAAAAGCAAAGACATTCTGCTAGGAGATAACAAACTGAGTTCTGCCAGACATCCTGGTGATACTTCTGGTTCTTATCAAGCAAAGACAGAAGGCAAAGATGATTTGTCATCAGATACTGATAAACAACCAGAAAGATCAAGAAGAGACTGGCATTTGCTTGAGGACAGTCGGGCTTTGGGCTCTGATACAGACCTCTCTGTTTCTTTTTCCGAATATGACAATGATGTGTTGGGACACTGTTTTGCGCATTCCAGCCACAGTCTGTTAGATGATGTAGAGGATACCCTTAAAGGGATGCACGAGCAGCCAAGCAATCTTTTAATGCACACTTCCCAAGAAATAGCACCGAACAAATTTGAGGCCTTTGATATGGTTGCTACATCAGAAAGACTGCACAGTGAGAATCATCGTGCGGCGATTGGCAACATCAAACCTGATGTTAGAGAGCTGCCAAAAGTACAAGATTCAGAACACCTACAGAGAACTTTAAAAACCCCTGTAGAATGCGGCCAAAGAGGATACAGTAGCAAAGAATGTATTAATGTTGTACTCGCCTCTGAGATACAAGAAAAGGAGTATGAATCCTCTGTCCGAAAATATGAAAGAGAACAAGAGCATGTTATTGATGAATCATGCAAGCTAGCAGGAGCAGTCAATAAAACCCTACTGAAAGTTATACAAAACGATAGGTTAGATGAAACTGCAGAATGGAAGAGATCACAGCATACTTCAAGAGCAGAAAAGAGCCCACCAGGCTTGGGATGTGAAAAAAGATCTACAGTCCCCCGAGAGAGTAGCAAACATTTGCCTTTACACTTGCCAGTATGTCTGAATACTGATATTTATCAGACAAGGACCAGTGCTAAACAGGAAGATAAAAGGCAGCCATCTCCTCCTTTAGCAGCGGTTAGTAATGTTTTTAATAATTCATATCCAGCATCAAATATACACAAGCAGATTTCTCCTCCTTTGTCCTCCGGACAGCCTAGCCCACAAAACCACCACAGAATACTTCCATTGCCTATGCCAGACACTGCAAAAGAATCTGGTCTTGATGACCCTCAAAGTTCAAATCTCCATTTGGATAGAGATTTGGAAGTGTACCCTCTGAAGTTTTTTGAATCTGAATACTCTGGATTCTTTATGAGACAGCCAAGCCTATATCAAAGTACTGCAGAGGACCTTTTGGGGAAAAGCATCCCTACAGACAAAACTAGTTTCCAGCTACATTCAGGTTAGTAAGATTTGGAATATTTAAAAGTATATGGTAAGATGAAGCACATTTTTAGTAGTAAGCTTTCCTGTGTGAGTTCCATTGATATGAATGGGACCTGCACAAAACAAGCTTTTGTTAAGAAATTAAATATTTGCCTTGGCAGTTTTGCTTAATTGGGGGAAAAATGTTTGGGATGAAAATTATATGTTGAATTATTTTGTGAATGGATTACATCTTAAAAAGTCATTACTGTGCTTAGGAGCTAAGCTGGTTTGCCTTAGTGGACGCTATGGGCCAGAATAATAACAGAAAAAAAGCAAGGTATTTGTGAGACAGTAAAGCACTTGGTTTATAACCCTTTTCGACAAACATGAAAAATCATGCATAAACCGTTAGTGGGGTGTATTCACTGTCTCAAGTACTCTTCCAACAAATTAATATTAATGCCATCAGTGCTGTATAATACTCAAACTTTGAACCCAAATATTAGAAACTAGCAAACTGTAAAGTAAATGTTCTGTCATTACAAATGTTGTTGGTATTTTTGGGCTTCGATTTCTACCCCTATCATAGATCTTTCCATGGTGAGATAAATGAGATGAAGCCCACTGTTTCTGTTAAAATACAAGTTTAATGCTGCCCTTGATGTTTCCAATATGATACACTGACTGGAACAAAGAAGCACCCCAAACTTCTCAGTAGATTTTAAGGGGCTGTTTTGTGCCCCAAGGGCTTTTCTGCTTACTGAAAGAAAACTGAAAGTAGTAAGTGGCTGTACTTTATGGGCATTGTTTGCAAATGTTCAGGTAATAATATCATAAAAGGAAAACGTTCTACATCCTCTTCTCTATGCATTCTGCCTCCCAAGGGCTTCATTCTACAGTGTTTTAAATGATATTTATAAATATGCTTGTATGTTAGCTTTTCAAATTTGATGTTGTATTGATAGCACATTTCATGCTTTGATTACATTTTAAATGTTTTGCCTATTTTTGAATATTTTATATATTCATTTTGTAAAATTTGAGTATTAAATAGTTTCACTTGCCTTGGTTAATATGTTTGCATCTGTAAGAGTGTAATAAAAAAACCAGCAGTTTGAAACACTGCTGAGTTTGAATATAATGCCATGTTGAATTGTGATATATCTACTACATATTGAATATGTATTGGTATATCTCTTATACTGTTTTCTAGCTTTCTGTTAAGGCTTACATCAAGACAGATTTTAGCTGTGGTCTTTTCTTATAAATATGACAGGGGATCATATCTAGTTACTGATGGGCATTGTAAGCATTGTGACTATGTCAACTGTATAAAAAAATACCTTTCCTAATTTTAAGCACGTGTGGAATAAGAAAAATGCATGGGAAATAAGGAAAAGAAAACAGTCAATTTGCAGCTTGATTAGAGTGGTAGGAACAAGCATAACATACAGTCCCCTCCAATGGCCCGGCTGATGGCTGCAGCTGCTCTGGCCCACTTCTCCCATGGAGACTTTCCAGTTGTGCAGGAAGGCTAAAATGCAAAAAAACCCAACCTCCCCACTACCAGAAAGCCCCATGAGGCTAATGGGACTTATGCCACCAAAAAGGGACACCAGTGCAGCCCTACTGCAGCCCAAACATCTAGGTTCTGCAGTGATCGAGCTGTAGGATGATTTTGATTTGATTTATTAGATTTGTATACTGCCCCCCCCCCCCCCACCCGAAGGGCTCAGGGCGTTGAACAACAGCTGCAACCATCTTCTTAACCAGCTTAACCATCCTGAAAATCTGCAGTAGCAGAACATGTCCTAAACAAAACTGGACATAACATTTTATTTGAAAACACTGAAATTCTGGACAATTTAGAAGGTTACTATATCAGACCGCCCAGGGAGGCCACCGAAATTCACAAACACCAAGCCAACTTCAACAGGAAAGAAAAGACTCTGAGAATTAACAAAGCTTGGCTACCAGTACTTAAAAACACCAGAAGCAAAGGCCAAGGGCATGCTAAGTTCATGGACAATGGACTCCACCCAAACACAAGATTTGCATTCACCAATACTGCTGCTGCTGCAGGGAATGCAAATGTGAATCATTCCCTGGACTGAAAAACCCCACCTGCAATACTATACTATCAACCACACCTTTGCATATCAAGTTCCACCCAAACACTTATTGATTGGTTCCCCACTTGGGGACATGACAATTTATACCCCACTAAAACATTCCATTCTCCCTGGACACAGAGTGTAACAGACTTCCCTCTGTGATACACCTCTGAAGATGCCAGCCACAGATGCAGGCAAAACGTTAGGAACAAGATCCACCAGACCACAGCCACACAGCCTGGAAAAACCACCACAACCAACTACTTCTTTCTTTGTTTGGTTGTAAGAGTAGCTGAGTTGTGGAAGTCAATGCCAGAAAATGCACTGTGAGCCACTGGCTAAGATGGACTGAAAAAGAATTTGGATAGATTTATGTAAAATATATTTATTATTGACTATTAGCAGGATAGCCAGATTGGACCTCAGGTTTAGAGACAAAATGCCTTAGATTCATAGATGCCTGGAAGTATTTAGCAGATGATGGCTGTTGTCTACTGGCCTGCTTGTAGCATCTGATTGGCCATTGTTGGAAATAGGACATTAGGCTAGAGCAGTTGTTTCCAATCTTTTTTCACTTGCATACCCCTTGGCCACTCATTTTCCTAAAACTACCCCCCCCCCGCCAATATTAGCAAACCCATTGCATCATTTTAATACCCTCAAATGCTTTGGCATACCCCAGGTTGGGAACCATTGGGCTAGAGGGACCATTGGTCTGACCCAGCATAGTGACTCTTCTTACATTAAATCACAGAAAATATTTTCTTCTTTTTGCTTTTGAAATTCGTGGTGTGGAGAAAGCTAATAATGGAAGACTGGTTTACCTAATGAAATTGATGGGCAGTAAATGTGTGAAAGACAAAAGGACTTCTTTATAGAATGCATAATTTATTTATAAAATTTACTGCTACTAGTAATGGTCATTTAGCTGGCTTTAGATGGTAGTAGACAAATTCATGGAAATTGGTCAGATAATATACGTAATGGCTAAATGGAACCTGCATGTTCAAAGATAATATACCTCTCAACATCAGTTGCTCAGGTGCAAGAGTGAGGAAGGCTATGCATATCCTGCTTGTTACTGTAGTGGAAACATTCAGGTGGCTGCTGTAGGAAATGACACACTGGACTAAATGGTCGGACCTAGTAAGCTCTTCTTATACTAATGTTTCATATAATATTGGAAATTATTTCTACAGGAGCCCTAGTATTTGATTGTTCAATGCTATACTTGAAAACATGAGAGGAAATGTCATCTAAGAGTAGGCCCTTTTATTATTATTACACATGCTAGAACAATAAGTTGGTCTTATATTTGGCCGTTTCCGCAGGGCCCATTAACGACAGCCTGGGGGTGGTAAAAACACTGCCCCAGGCATACATTCGCCTGGCGCCCTGCTGCAGCAGCAGCAGTGATGGCGACCTGACGCTCCCTCCCCAGGCGTCAGGCTGCCCTAAACAACAACCCTTTAAAGGGTTGTTGTTGGGGAGGAAGCGTCTTCAGCGGCTGATGCTTGAACAGCGCCGCCCGAGCGCATCCAGTCCCTCCGCGGTGTCCATAATTAAATTAAGCCTGCTGGGTGTCTCAGCCCCGCCCACACTGCCCTCCGACCTCCGCTTTGCCCGTTCATGCGAACGGGCTTGCGCCCCCACGCCGCCAGAACTCTTGGCGGCGTGGGGGCGCATCCTGGCCGTGCGGAAACTGCCTTTGAAAAGAACTCCTTCCTTAACATCCTACCAGTTTTTCCATGGGTGAAAAAGAGAGGAGGGGGCTCCTTTTGTTAAGAAAGTTATTCTGGGCAACATGGCATTGACTTGGATGACTTCTTGAAAAAAAACAGTTACCGGTACATAAAACAAAAAGATGTTTTTTGCAAGCATGTTGGAAAGCAGATATAGAGGTAGCTGATATGTTCTGCATAAGATGTGGTGATACAATTACTCTATTTTTATTTTCAACAAAACACTCTTAAGGAAAATGTACACTATTCTTGCTGTATAAATGTGTCTTCCAGGTAAAAGCCAATCACTGAAGTTTAGTGAAGTGAGTTAAATTACTCAATGAAAACCTAGAAGCAGCTTAAATGTTTCATGCTGGTCACAAACTGTTTATTCTGTGGGTCAAAAAGCCATTCATACATACCAATTTCCTGTACTGTGAAACATTTTTAAAAAGCTTATTGTGTCAGTTTTCTACAGGGATTTCAAAAGGAGAAATATGAGACCAAAGGGAAGAAAGATATAAAATTTTTACTCATGCAGTGAGATTTATAATGTAAATCAAATTGAAAAATGATTTATTAAACTAAAATTACCATTGTGCAGTCAAAATATTTTGCTGAGGTAACGGGATGAATATACCTAATAAGACCAATTACAGATTCTAATTTTACATTGTAAATAATACAGTTTTTGCTTTTAATTCTATGTTTTCCTTTCATGTGTTGGATACTTGGATATATAACTAATAATGCAAGTGGGAAAATTCAGTACCTGTTTTAATGAATTGTGATTCAGAAATAAACACTATCTTGGAAGCAGTTTTGGGAAGAATCGAGTTTAATTATAGCTATCAAAATAATTAATGCTTTGTTTAATAAAAATAATTAGTTTACTACATTGTAATGTAATAAATGCAGTTAAACAGTGATTGTGTAATATATCAATACTGTAATGTGCTAAGGGATTTTTTGGCAGTATCTGCAAAGATGTCTGGCTCCTACTGACTAAACTGATGGGATATCTTAAGGTGTTCACAAACATTCATTAAAATGTCACAAACAAAGAGTAGGGTTGCTAACTTTGAGTTGGGAAATTTCTGGAGATTTGGGGGGTGGAGCCTGAGAAGAGTGGGATTTGGAATGGGCAAGAAGCTCAATGTGTTGTAATGCCAAAGTCACCCTCCCCAGCAGCCATTTTGTCTAAAGAAACGGATCTCTATCATTTGGAGACCAATTGTAATTTGGGCTTTATCTAGAGCAGCAATTCCCAACCAGGGTTCTGTGGTACCCTGGGGTGCCGTGAGCATGTCCCAGGGGTACCGCGGCAATGCTGCCGGCCCCCCTCACTTCTGTGGTGTCTCCCACCAGTACCAGCAAGGATATGGAGCTGGCCCAGGGGGCAGGGCCTGCCGAAAGGTCTGCAGACACTTCCCCCCACCCCCGGTGCTTCCTTTCACCCTAGGAGGGGAAGGTGGGGGTGGCAAGCAGGGGAACTAGGAGGGGAAGGTGGGGGGAGGATGGTAGGGGTACCGTGAGATATGAAGGGTGAGGTCAAGGGTACCATGACATCGAAAAGGTTAGAGAACACTGATCTAGAGATTGGCAGCCCTAGTCCACAAAAAAGTAAATAGGTAGAGTACACTGTTCACCAGCAATTTCTTGCAAGGGAAGTGAGACATCATTTTGATGGAAATCTTTCATCTGTTACAGTAGCCGATAGGAGACAAAGGTACCATTGCTGACGAAGGGCAGTAGTGAGATGAAGATTCCTAGCCCAGCCTTATCTGCACTTCCTCTTTCAGAGCCGCACATTTACCACAATAGTGGACATCTTGGTACTGTAAAAACAATAATTAGGGTTGTCAACTCCAGGTGAGGCCTGGAGATCTCCCAGAATCACAGCTACTAATCTCCAGACTACAGAGATCAGTTTTCCAGGCGAGAATGTTTGCTTTAAAGAGCAGATTCTATGGCATTATATTCAACTGTGGTTCCTCCCCAGGCTCCATTCCCAAATCTCTAAGAATTTCCCAACCCAAAGTTTTCTCAACCCTAACAATAATAGAGATACAGTAGTATGAAAAGTTGGTAAACAATGTCTTTTAATTATGTTCAGTGCATTCTTGTAACCAGTACAGGATTGCATCCCATCTTAAAACTATCTGAATAATTGTGCTCATAACTCACAGTTTTAATATTTGTATTAAAATATGCGTGATTCACAGTTAATTGCTTGCAGTCTTTCTTTAACTGGGCCTCTTTTGTAAAATAAGGAAGAGTGACACTGTGAAGCAATTTAAATTAGTATTTTAGAGCCACTTAATCTAGTTAACTTTGAACTTAACTTTGAATTTAAGAAGTCAACAGACCATGTGAGGATTTTCTGGAAAATGACTTTAAATGCCCTTGTTCTTGGGGAGCAATTTCCTCTTTATCCTGACAGAAAAAGTGATGAAGTGCAACTAATTAGACACGTCTGACCTAAGGAAAGTCCGTGGTTCAGAAAATTGAGTAATTTTTGACTTCATACATGAGTGAATAAGTGAATATGGGTAAATGTTTAGTAAGCTTGCTGCTGTATAGAGAAGAGGAAATTAACTATTAATAGGAGAGAGGTATCTTTTTCATTCATTCAATATGAAGGATAATGAAGGCACATAAGGGAGGGAAACAAAACTTTGGCATCAGGCCCTACCCCACCGCACCCCACCCCACCCCACATGTGTTTACAGGAGGAATGTCTAAAGTCTATTCATGTATAATGTACATGTATGTGGGATTCTCTCCATGCAGATTTCAATTGTACTGAGAGAGGCATACATGTGTTCACAGGAGGCACGTATAAAGTCTATTCATGTATAAATGTACATGTATATGGGACTCTCTGTATGCAGATTTCAGTTGTACTGAGAGAAGTACATTTATTTTATTTTTTATAAAATATTTAAACTTGGCCTTTCCTCTTTGCTCAGGAGTATATGTACTTGCCAACAAACACACTTAGGTTGGGACTGGGGCTTACAGGCGTAATCCCCTCTCCAATGCTCATTGTTAGAACATCTGAAAAGGGTAAAGGAGTGTTTGTGGTCCATCATTTTTTGTATATAACTGAAGATGAAATATTTTCTTAGATAGTTATATATAACAGATCATCAAATTATTTTGCACTGTTCTCTTATGAGCATTACTTTTAGGGGTGCCAATTCTGGTTTGGGAATTCCTGGAGATTTGTGGATACTGCCTGGGAAAGGCAGAGTTTGTGGAGGGAGGAAGTTCAATAGGAAATTATAGTGAGTTTTTGATACTGTGAAAATTTTGCTTTATTTTCAGTACAAGGCTGGGATGTCAGACTGTGGCTTGCCAATTATGTATTAGTAACTTGTATTTTTCTAACATCTCTTCATGTCAGTAAAAGGTAATCTTATGTGATGAACATTTGATCTTGTAATAAACCTTTATCAGAAATCCTTGAAATTTCATAGGCAGCAATTATGCCTTCATGAGGAATGCCATATAATTGCCCAACACAACTGCAGAAAAGAAAAGAATAATTAATATATATATTAGAAGAGATTGCAGGAAGTTACTTCTTTGGCAATTAGAAGTTTAGCTACACAAAATTGACAAATGACAGTAAAAACAGAATGTTTTCTTTGTCTAACTTTTTGTTACATCTACAAGGAGCTATGGAATTCCTGCAAAAAAAGCAGTGCATTGTAGTGGTTAGAGTATTTGACTAGGATCTGGGCAGGGGCAGAGCAAGGGGAAACTGCACCTGGGGTGCCTGCATGCCTTGCGCCCCTGCCATGATGCCGCCCGTCCCCACCCCACTCTGGAACACCCCTGCCATGCCCCTGCCCGGAGCATCGGCCCCGCCCCTTCTTGCCACATGGGTGCTACAACATTGGATCTGGGATACCTGGGTTTGAATCCCTAGTCTGCCATAGAAGCTTCTGGTGTCCTTGGGCCATTCATACTCTTTCAGCCTAACTTACCTGACAGAATTGTTATTGTAAGGATGAAAGAGAAGAGTGGGAAATGATGCTATAAGCTGAGTTGGGTCTTTGTTGAGTGAACAAGTAAGGTATAAATATTGAAATCTTTATATCTGTTGTTCAAGTGTCGCCCCCATCTGTGGATATCTAAATCTGCAGTCATACTTACCTGAAACAGATAGTTCTACGAACTAAGAGGGGACCCCCCCCCCAGGTTTGCAGAAAAATCTGAAAACTTTTAAAAATACAAAAATACAATGGGGGACTAAATTCTTTCTCGCAGAACATATTCATTGTCTGTGCATGTGGAGACTTGGCGGGCCAGGAAACGGAGGCCAGGAGCTGCACCAGGCTTGCCAGGAATAGAGATGAGGCAAGGGTCAGGGGACGTGACTGGCCCGGTAGTGGGGTCTGGGAGCTGTGTTAGGCTTGCGAAGAGCTGAGTTGCTTGGGGGAACCATAGCTGTGCCTGCATCACCCACACTTTTTTGAGGAAGGGTTAGAAATATACTTTAAATAAAAGCTGGAGTATCAGGACGCTGAACTGTACTGAGTAGTATGCTTTGTAGTTTTCCTGTACTCACCATGAAATGTACTCTCTTCATCCTTATAGTCCCTGACATGCTGTTGAGAATTCAAAGAGCAACCCTGCCAAGTGACAATTGAGCTCCCTGTGTGACCATGTGAACTTTAGGTTGCTGATGTTTCTACTGATGATAATAATCATTTGGTTTCCATTGGAGAAGTTGGCTTTCATAAATTCCACAATGAAATGTACCAGGATGGCAGAAAGCTTTTCCCAAGTGATTCCTGCAGAGGGAGTAGCATCACCAAAAAAATTGTTTTAAATATGCTATTTCATTTGAGTATCCATCCAGGACTCCTGAGGCCAAAGAAACATTTCTGGGCAAGGAGCCCTTGTTACATTGCCAGTTAATCCATTTGGAAATGGTTATTCTTTTGAATTTGTTCAGAAGCTGGAACTCTGTGTTACATTTCATAATTAGCAAAGTCTGTTGCTTCCCCTGCCATAAACTGTTTCTCTTTGTAAAACAAACCAACCTGAAAGGAGTCACAAATAAGTGAATTTGGAAGATTCAGGGATCCTGATTATTTTGTTTGATATATAAAAATATATTTATACTGTATAGATGCACTGTTACTTACTTATTATTCATAAAACTCTGGAATTCTCTGTCTGAATAGACCTGAACTCTGAGGAACCTTGCTCAGTTTTGCAGACCCTGTAAGACAGAGATGTTTTGTCAGGCTTATGGCTGAGGGCAGCAATGGTTACCATTTTATTATAGACCCTGATCACTGATGCTCCTCCCATCACTGTTCTCATTTCATTACCATCTTCACTTTTAGTTCATCTTGGGTCATATATGATATCTGGGATTCTCTATTCATTATTCTATTTTTATTGTCTATTCCACCAAGGGAAGAAAAGCTTGTGTAGCAGCTGCACCAGCATTACATATGATTTATGGAATTTTTAATCAAATTTAGACTGATTATGATGGTATATTACTGATTAGTTGAAATAATGTTATGTTGTTGTTACTGAATTGTGACATGTCCTGAACCCCTCTTTGGTGGTGGTGGGGATGGGATAGAAGTATGATGAAATAAATATGCATATTATATGCCATGTAATATAGAACTGCACATGTGATTAGTTATTTGTTTGACAAACTAAAGTTGTGTTTTGTAAGTACCCAGTGTCTTGAACACACTGGCCATAATTCAGCAAATTAGAAACATGAATGTCCTGTGGCCTGCAATCCTTCAGAGACAACTTAAGCTGTACTGAAGTTAGTGGGTTTTAAGCAGTTTAATAAAACACAAGGTTGCATTCATTGTTTGCTAAAGGTAGACAATGGGCATATTTACCTGAAGGCCAAAGTTACATCATAGAGATTACGCATACCTATACATCAGACCATCCTGGGATCCTTCTACAAACCTCAGGTACAGTCAGCTACAGATCTGTCATAAAAGTGAGGTTGGTAAATGGAAACTAATCAAATTAGATTTTTTTAAAGCTTTTCCCAAGTGATTACAGAAAACTTTTTCATAAATGTTCAGCATGGGCACAAACTACATAAGGCAGTAGAAGATATTTGACTCTACATGTTTTCTGTTAGAAGTAACAATACAGGGGCCAAATAACCTTTTCACACAAATAATTGCAAGTTCTCCCTGGTGCGTGTGTGTGTGTGTGTGTGTGTGTGTGTGTGTAAATTGCAGTTTCAGAGTAGGTGTGAGAAGTGACTTAAACTTGCTATGTTCTAGCTGGGTGGGAGATCTACCCAGTGGGCCATTCTTGCTGCCTCGCAGTTGGGCAGCAAAATAAAAATGTGCGGGATGGGAAACCAGTGACCAGCATGCCGATGAGCTGATGTTATTTCTGGTGTAACCAGAAGTGATGTCATCACTTCAGCAATGAAGCTTTTGCTTTTAATCAAAACTGTACAGTTAATGCATAGAATTTTGGCTGAATGGTAGAGCATCACTAGTGATAACATCACTTCTGGTGATGACACTATTAGTGATGACATCATTTCACCAATCAAAACTGTATAATTAATGCATAGAATTTTGGCTGAATGGTAGAGCATCACTAGTGATGACATCACCAATTATTTCAAAACCAATGACATAATTTGGGGATAGGGCGGTATACGAAATCAAATAATAAAAATAAAATAAAAAAATAATAGCAATGTACTAATGCCACTTCTGACATAGTGCATTGTTATTATGTCACTGATGAGGGCCATTCCACTGGTTGCCAGCCTTCTGCCTGGGAAAATGGAACAGGGGAAGGGTTAATCTTTTTTTCCCTAGCATTGTGTTCCTGGAGCAATTCCCCCCTCCTTGTTATTTTTTTTAAAAAATTACAGGGCAATTCTAAAAAAAGTTACAGTCTTTTAAGCCTGTTGACTTCAGTGGATTGAGGATGTTATAGCTCTGTTTAGGACTGCACTCTCAGAGTTCTAATTCCAAGAGTCTCATCTGGTTTGGCCACAAACATCACAGGTGGGCCACCATAGAAAGTCAATATCATATGATACTAACTGAAATGAAGTTCTTTTCAACACAGACACTTAAAATCCTCTTTGGACATTGTTACACATGCTGATTTCAACTCACATAAAATGATAGTGAGTGTGAGTGCACTATTCCTACCCCAGTTTTTGCCTGATTGCCAGATTGTTTGCATGTTGCCTTCATGTGTAGAGTGTCTGTGTACGTAAGCTCTTTCTCTGATTGGGGACATTTAAAAAAGCAGTGCTTCTAGGTATGTAGAATCTATGCATCTACATTTTATGTGCAAGTAGACACTGTTCTTGTGGCCTAGTGATCACACAAAGGGTGAGAATATAAGAGATACAAGGATGTTGCACATCTTAAAATAATCTTTGAAATACTCACCATAGCCATAACTGGCTTTCTTAAAACTTTACTTAGTCATTGTAGAAGCATAAGGAGCTATTTCTGTGTAACAATCTATTTGAGGGCAAAGTATAGGAAACAGAAACTATAAAGACTGGGTGTTGACTTGGTTTGGAATTTAAGGGTTGTATTCTGTAATGGTGATTCAGTACCATGCTGGAGAAGAGTATGGAGTGGGAAGTGTGTTGGTAAGAATAGTCTGAATAATATTTAATTTAACCAAACTAGTTAAAATAGGACTCTGGAGGAGAGATGAGTTCTTTCCCAAGATGGTCCCTTTCAAAAGAAGGAGAACAGCTGAAAGGTTCACAATGGAGAAAGAGCTGTTCCAATCTGAGAAGATATGGCATATGTTACTGTGGTGTCACAAAGAATCCTGGATTTCACAAAGGTAACCTTGTTTTAGAAGGTAAGCTGCTGTTGCCGAGTATAATTGAAGATGCTAGCTTGCTGACCTGTTAACATAATGACCGGGATTTTTACAGTGTAGTCTTATAAAGAGTTACTCCCCTCGAAGCTGGTTGAAGTCAATGGGTTTAACTTCGTATAGGACTGCACTGTTAGCCCTCTATTGTCTTTTGTTAGTGAAGTCTGTTTGATTTTGTTTGGCATAACCCAAATGACTATTCTTGGCCTTCCTCCTTGGTTTTAGTGTTTTGTGAACTGGAAACTTAAGAAAGTGTGTTTCCATTTTTTTTCTTGCTGTGAGACTGTTAGTCACCCAGAATAATGAGCTGCCAATCTTTCCACTTGAACTACTTGCGAAGAAAAATAGTATATCTTTCCATTTTACAGGACGCTACGTCATTCCAATCAGGATTTGGGTTTGAATCTAGTAATGTACAAACAAAACATGGAACTTTTAGAGCTTCACTATCCTACTTCTTTTTTACTGCAGGCTGTCATACTCTCTCCCAAAAGCCAATCCTTATGATTGGGATGTGTTGTGGAAGGGTTTTATCAGGAGGGATGAATTAGTGAAAACTGCACCACCACTACCCCCTCTTGTTCAAGTGGCAGGTTTGGATCTAAGTCATTTGCTTTTGATGTGTCTTGGTGCAGGTCCTTCAGTGCCCAGGGAAACAATTAAGTGGGAAGATGTTATATTTTTTTCCATTAAATAGCATGCAGAATATAGGATTTCCCAGCTTCTCATGTGAAAAAGAGACGCTTCTCTCCCCTGTTTATCTCTTTATAATATTTAGGTGTAGAGACAGTGGCCTATTATGCATGCAGGGCTTACCCAAAGACTCTTCTCTTCGCAGTGGGGTTTTCCTTCAATTTTCAGTTCAAACAGGATTCTTCCATTGCAAACTTTGCCCAGCTGAGCCAGCCACCATTTCCCTTACCCAACACTTTTCTTGTTGCCTGCTACTTTCTTGGTGTCCTTTGCCCACCCCTCCCCCAACCTATATCACAGGATTGTTATTGCACCATGGGAAAGGGGTTAATTATCATGCCACCGTGAGCTCCTTGAAGGAGAAATAGGATAAAAAATATAATGATGATCTAAATATTTGTATGTGGGATACCACTCCTCATTTAGGGAAAATGAATAATAGCTATTTGTTGGAATATAAGGGAAGGAATATACCCTGGCTCCTTCCACACATGCAGGATAATGCACTTTCAGTCCACTTTCACAATTGTTTGTAAGTGGATTTTGCCATTCCACACAGCTGCAAAGTACATTGAAAATGGACTGAAAGTGCATTATTCTGCATGTGCAGAAGAGGCCTTAGTGACAAGAATAAACATCCTTTTGATTTTTGGATGCCAATATGTTTTGGAGTAGAATATGTGGTTCATTTTCAGACTGGTTTTCTGCTGTTTAAACTGTACCTTAACTTAACCTGCATATTTGCACAGTAATTAAATCCAACACTTTGGTTTTAATGGCTCTCTATTAATAGCTTTGTTCCTAGTAAGGAACATCTGAGGGAATTTGCTGCCTAGTAAAACAGGTTTTGCAAGTTTTATAAGGACAGGTTTCTCAAACGTGCTTTAATCCAAATCCTTCCATGTCCTTTTTAATAGAAAGTGGGATGTATATGCTAATTCTCAAAATTTCTTCTGATAACCATTTTCATATGGACATACCAGCGCATAATTACATTAACACATGATTTTCACACTGCCCCCTTGCTGCACACATAGTGATATCTTTGATGATAATCCACAGTGCTCCCTTGTACAAATAAATAGTCATTCTAGTGAGCAGTACTGGGATGTATTTGCAACAATGGAATTTTGTTAAGAAACAAATAAATAGTTTATTTTGACCTCTGGGTAATCTTGGTGCTCAAATACTTCATTTTATCATTTAGCCTTGTGGTACTGCCCTTTCAGTTCCTCGTCCTATGACCTGGCAGAATGAAAAGTTTCCATTTACAGTTTTCATGTGACTGTCTTTTGGAATAAACATGATAAGCAACATACAAAAGTGACATTATACATTCATCCACTCTGCTCTTCTATTTACTTTGCTAATCAACGGACTTGGTGGATACACAATGGTCCAAGAAAGACTTAGTAGAAAAAATAACCATATGGGGATTTTAAAAAGAAAGGCAGATGATTGGGAATGATGCTCTGAACATAACTTCTGTACTGCAGCTGAAGGCAAGAATGGGAGACAAATAATATTGTTCAAATAAGATCAGTACAAGGGAAAGTCACAGAGGAACTGTAGGGAAAGTCACAGAGGAACCTCTCCTTGATAGACACAGAGCTCACCAACTTCAGTTGGCCAAGCATTTGTTGGAAGTGTCTGCTGTGACAGAGGAGTAAAGATTCCTCAAATTACCCAAGAGACCCCATTCTTGAGAAACAATATTATTTCCCAAGGGAAATGAGTAATAAACTCCTTAAATTGTTAACTTAATGGAGATGAGATGTGTACTTTGGAGGGGCGGAATAGTGCTGCAGCAATGCCTCCCTGCTTACCAGTCCAGTCTGGATTGGGCTGCCTATTTAAGAACAGTTCACATATATATCTAAAATCAAAGCAGCTAATTGAATTTTCAGGAGTTCTTCTACATCAGCTAAGAGTGGGAGAGTGTTGAAACAAGCAAGATAGACCAACACAACACAATCAACCACCAACACAGGTGGACAAGCAATATGGACCGACACAACCCTTGTGATCGCTATAGGAATAAAACCATCATTCCTTTGGGTCTTCCCTCTGGAATAACAACTATTCAATTTAGAAAGAGAAATTGTACAGCCTGTTTCCTAAATGTTGTAGATTCAATTTAGGGGGTTATGTAACATCATAAAACCATTTCAGAATATTATGATTTTCTGTATCTTATTGGAGCTATTTCTTCATGTCATAGTACCTTACTGATTATCTTGGTGGATCTGGAAACCTACGTAACATGTTTTTCTGTGTTCTGTCACTCTGAGAAGATGCATTTCTTCTTCATAAGTTGGCTCCTTTTGCACCATAATGTAGCTTTTATTGCACATGGAAAAACTGCTACAAGATTAGTCTAAATAAAACATGAATTATAGATGACAAGAGAAATGAGCAAGACAGTTTGCCAACCATCACACAAGCTTCATCCTTCCCCAAGTACAGGTTATAATTGTTAAACTATTCTACACTTTTAAGTTATGTTATTGTGGGACCCCAGGCCCCAGCTATCATGCACAATTTTTCTGAAATGCCTTCTCTTGGCCTCAGATAGAGAGAGGCAGGAGTTGGTACCACTCTATACCACTTGCTCCTCTGGTTCTACTATTCTCTGAGCTGGGAACCAGAACTGTTCCATCCTCCGCAGCCTCTTCTAGTGTTCATAAGCCCCTAGTCAGACCTGGGCCATGCCCAATGGACTCCCCCTCTCCAGAAGCCTTAGGAATGTGGCCAAGCCTGTGAGAGGTCAATAGTGCTTGCTAAGCATTTTCTGCCCCATTCCCAGGATGGGGCTTCCCTACAGCTTACCGTTAGTCACCTGGCTGTAAAAGGGTCAACTGTCTGTGGGTGCCTATCTCTTAAAGGGTCACCTACCATTTATCAGCTAGCTAGTGTGCAGACCCTTTATAAGGTGCATCTGTAACCCCACTGGTCCTGGGGGATGCCAGGCTTGATCGGGGGGGGGGGGTGCTAGTGTCACACCTTCCCCCTTTTTGGAATCTTCATTTTATTCATAGCCATTTACAATACCCAAGAGAAGAAGTCGGCATCCTTGTGGGTAGCTCTAAGGTGATGCTCTATCAAAAACCTGAAAGGAATGGGGGACAGACACCACTGAATTATGCTGGGGTAATAATCCTCCATTCCATGTATCCACATGAGAGGGATGTGGTCAGTGATGAGGATAAAGGGAGTGTTAGTTAAGTAGTATTGTGGTGCCCAATGGGTAACATCACTTCAATGCTTCTTTCTCCACCATTGAGTAACAAGTCAGGAGAAACTGTATTATTTTGGCTAAAGAATAACACAGGGTACTCTGCAGTACCTCAGGAGTGCTAAAGCACCTCTCTGAGGCCCATGTTGGAGACATCTGTGGAAAGCCAAAAGGGTTGTCAGTATCTGAATTGCAGAAAACTGGGGCTTGGGTTAAGGTCGAGTTCAGGCACTCGAAAGCCATTGGGCATGCTGAGGTCCACTGGAGAGTATTAGGTTGGTCCTTGCAGAGGCAAACTGTGAGTGGGCTGACCCATGTTGCAATATGGGGGGAAAATTGGCTATAATACCCACAGGTCTAAGGAACTACTTTCATCTTGGTCTGTGGAGCAGGACACTGTGATGCTGCTTTCTCTGAAATCCAGGTACTTGATGTTCCTTGAAACCCATCTGGCTCTTCTTGGAATTGTACTTTGATAGCTTTTTCTAGTAGTAGTTCTAGTAGTAGTAGTAGTAGTAGTTCTAGTTTGATTGCATTTTGCCTTATGCTATCTGAATACGTTTATATAATATAATCCTCAATGTTTCAATAATCAATAATCAATGTTTCAGCAAGAAAAGTAGATGATAAATAAAGCAAATAAATACAAATTAAGAGTAGGAACAGAGCATGCAGGGAGAGCCTTCCACCCCATACTGTTTTTCAACCTGAAATGACCCCAAAAGGCCACTGTTTGCCCCAATTGCATAGTGGGCACTCTCTGTACAGTGAGGTGTATGCCTCAGTTTCACCAACAGAGCAAATGATGCCCCCGGCTGTTTTTTTACATGTTTGGGATTAAATTCTCAATATGGATCTCCCAGTTCATGTGTGATTGTGCAAACCTTAAGAGGATGAAAGAAAAACAATGTGTAGAAAGGTTCTTTAAGATCTAGTAATCTAAGTAATTATGTTAAAATTTCTCTGTTTGTAACATTCTGAAACATGTATGTTTTACCACATTCATTAGGAAAAAATTAAACAGATGGCTAAGCATTTACAGCTTAATACTTATTACAACGCTGTGAATTTCATATGCTGTCCTGAACATGTTCTAACATTGCCATGTGGAATAATCCATATTTGGCACTTTTTAAAATCAGTTCATATATATATGCACAAACACACACACACACACACACACACACACACACACACACAATTTATTTGCCAAGACATGTTGAGCAACCTTTTCATCTAATAAAAGCCCAATAAAGTAGGTTTGGCTATAAATAGTGCCGGATTCATGGTTTACTGGGAATTTAAACCAGTATTTTCTCTATTCAACGCCAACATTTTAGGACACTGTGTGTTTTCACTTGTATGGTAAATGGAAAGAGGTTGAACACTACCTCCCCAGGTTCTGTTCCTGACCTGATTCTTTTCACCAATGCCCCATAGCTGATCTAAAATGGGGAAGGGGCATCCTGATCTTCTGTGTCTTGTATGATTTGGCCTAAAGTTTGCTTACTCCAAGATGTCAGACAATGGCTCTCAGAAAACAAGTGTGCACAATAAGGGGTTGGCTTTGGTGCCAGGACCTTCTTGGAATGTCAAATGATAAAGGAATGTGGATGGATTCATGGAGGATATGCCAATCAGTGGCTACTAGCCATGGTGACTAAAGGGGATGTCTGTGTTCAGAATCAGTAAAACTCTGAATACTAGTGCCAAGGGATAACATCAGAGGAATGCCTCAACCTGTTGTTGGTTGGTCCTCCAGAGGAACTGATTGGCCACTGTGTGAAACAGGATGCTAGACTACATGGACTTGATTCAACAGGGTTCTTCTTATGTTTTTATATGCCTTTGTGGGCTAGAATAAACCAATGGGCTACTACCACTTGCTTATCTATATCTAGCTACTACACCATTGGAAGTTTAAAACAATGCTATTATGCTGCTTTTTATAATACTTTTAATTATTTCCCACTATTTTTCTGATGTATGGGACTCAGTGGCTTACAACATTTAAAAATCACAGAAATACAGTATAAATATAAACCAATCCATTACACGTTACCTATCACACAGAAAAAAGCAATCCATTACACGTAACTTATCCTCCTTGGTGGATCCAGCTAAGCATTTTCATGACTGCAAGGAAAATGCATGGGGAACATGACGCTTCAGGGTACACCCTCACACAGCTCTGCAAATTTTTCCAAAAATCCTGCTCCAGGGGATTTCCTCTCTACCAGAAGCGAGATTTTGGCAAGCATTCTCAGCTAACAAAGCAGGGGAAAACAGCAAAATCCCACTGTCTGTGGGCAGAAGTCCTTGTGTCTACTATGGTTCTGTATTGAATCCACACCACTGAGTGACTACCAATCAAGGATCACTAAAAAGCATGCCAGAAAGCTCTGAGTTAATAGAGCTGCTTGTTTTGTGCAATGTTTGGACCTTTCCCACATCCTCAGGAATACCATTTCATAGGACAGAAATGGCCACTGGAAAGCCTGAGCAGAATCTATTATTATTATTGCCCAGAAGGAAGGAACAGAATAACTGCTGGTCTCATTATCACAGCTGCTGTACAGGTGGGAGGAGACTGTCCTACAGATATGAACATTCCCAATGGTGAAGGGTTTTAACGGTTCACAGTAGTACCTTGAATTGAATGTACAGGCAAAGTGTAGTGGTGTTAAACCTAAAGGCAATGTGCACAGAATGTTTAAGCCTTGTTGACAGTCTAGCTGCCAGACTCTGCACCAGTTGAAGCCCTTGCAGCCCCATGCAGGGTGTGTTACAGTAGTTCAGTCTTAAGATCATTGTATTGTGGATTAGCATGGCTAGGTCAGATGAGTCTAAAAGGGAGGGCAATTTCTGTATTGTTTGATATTACCAGAAGACACTACCTGCCATCCAACTGAAAGATGCCCAAGAGTGCTTTCTTTACCTTATTTCGTGTAGAGAATAAGGAAGAGCAAAATAAATGCTACACTTAGGAGAATTTTGTAGCTCACATAAAATATCCCCCCCCCCCAAGTATGGGTTGTCCAAAGGAACTCCTTTGTCCCTCTCTCCTGCCCTGTTCTTTTATAATGACTAGATTGAACTATACTGCTGAACCAGTTATACATGATCAAGATGCACCTATAAATCCATTGCTGAAGTAGAGCAGAGCTGTGTATGTGAAAGAGCAGTGAACTAGGAACCTGCCTGAGATGATTATGTGAATGATTTAATATTTGTCTGAATTGGTTCCAGAAGAGCCCAGATAAATAATTTCTAAGAGAAATTTCAGTTGAGAGAAGGCAGTTTCTGTTGTGATAATGTACTGCAACCCCCCTAAGTGGTACACTAGAATATTACAGTTTTATAGTTCTCATAGTTGGGAATAATTTTCTTCTTCTTCTTTGTTAAAATCATGTAGGTATTCCAACTGAGGCTGATTTGAAGAATGGCTTCTCAGAACAGGCATCTAATGTACATGTCACAAATAGAGATGAGGATGCCTGGGTTTTAAGTTACAGGTTGGGACTGTCTAATCCACCAGCTTGTTGCAGAGAGTTGGAAAGAGCTGAAAGACATTTACTGCACCTAGACTTAAACGTAAGTAATTCTGTAAATGATGTCATCAACTGCTTATCCAGACTATTATTTAGTATAAGACCCTATTATTTACTAGACTGACTTTTACTGAAAGGGTGGGGGTGTGGGGTGTTTAATATTCTGATCTTCTGAAGCTGGCTGCATAGAATCATGCAATAATTTTCAGCCGAACTGTCTGCAACAGACAAAGTGATGCTTGGAACTCAGTGTCTGTGGAATATACTAACATCTATTGATGCAACTACAAAAATTGGTGTGCAATAAATGTATTTTTAAATAAATTGTTCTTTTTCTTTTTAAAATTCTAATTTGTGCCCATTCTCTTGATAGAATTATTATAATATATTGTGGCTATTCATATATAGAACATAGTAAATAAATGAGTCACTGTGATAAAAACGAATAACAGGATTTCTAAAATTGCTATTGTTGACATAAGAACATAAGAACATAAGAACAAGCCAGCTGGATCAGACCAGAGTCCATCTAGTCCAGCTCTCTGCTACTCGCAGTGGCCCACCAGGTGCCTTTGGGAGTTCACATGTAGGATGTGAAAGCAATGGCCTTCTGCGGCTGTTGCTCCCGAGCACCTGGACTGTTAAGGCATTTGCAATCTCAGATCAAAGAGGATCAAGATTGGTAGCCATAAATTGACTTCTCCTCCATAAATCTGTCCAAGCCCCTTTTAAAGCTATCCAGGTTAGTGGCCATCACCACCTCCTGTGGCAGCATATTCCAAACACCAATCACACGTTGCGTGAAGAAGTGTTTCCTTTTATTAGTTCTAATTCTTCCCCCCAGCATTTTCAATGAATGCCCCCTGGTTCTAGTATTGTGAGAAAGAGAGAAAAATTTCTCTCTGTCAACATTTTCTACCCCATGCATAATTTTATAGACTTCAATCATATCCCCCCCTCAGGCGTCTCCTCTCCACACTAAAAAAGAGTCCCAAAGCGCTGCAGCCTTTCCTCATAAGGAAGGTGCTCCAGTCCCTCAATCATCCTCGTTGCCCTTCTCTGCACTTTTTCTATCTCTTCAATATCCTTTTTTGAGATGTGGTGACCAGAACTGAACACAGTACTCCAAGTGTGGTCGCACCACGGCTTTATATAAGGGCATGACAATCTTTGCAGTTTTATTATCAATTCCTTTCCTGATTATCCCCAGCATAGAGTTTGCCTTTTTCACAGCTGCCATACATTGAGTTGACAATCCCATGGAACTATCAATTAAGACGCCCAAACCCCTTTCCTGGTCTGTGACTGATAGCACTGACCCCTGTAGCGTGTATGTGAAGTTTGGATTTTTTGCCCCTATGTGCATCACTTTACATTTTGCTACATTGAACTGCATTTGCCATTTCTTAGCCCACTCACCTAATTTATCAAGGTCCGCTTGGAGCTCCTCGCAATCCTTTGTGGTTCTCACCACCCTACATAATTTGGTATCATCTGCAAACTTGGCCACCACGCTACCCACCCCTACTTCCAGGTCATTTATGAATAGGTTAAAGAGCACTGGTCCCAATCACGGATCCTTGGGGGACACCACTCCCCACATCTCTCCATTGTGAGAATTTCCCATTTACACCCACTCTTTGCTTCCTGTTTCTCAACCAGTTTTTTTAATCCATAGGAGGACTTCCCCTCTTATTCCTTCAATGCTGAGTTTTTCTCAATAGTCTCTGGTGAGGAACTTTGTCAAAAGCCATTGGGAAATGCAAGCAGACAATGTCAACTGGTTCCCCTTATCCACATGCCTGTTTACATCCTCAAAGAACTCTAGTAAGTTTGTAAGACAGGATTTGCCTCTGCAAAAGCCATGCTGACTCTTTCTCAGCAGGTCTTGCTTTTGTACATGTTTTATAATTTTATCTTTAATGACAGATTCTACTAATTTACCAGGAACAGATGTCAAACTGACTGGCCTGTAATTTCCCGGGTCCCCCCTAGATCCTTTCTGAAAGATTGGTGTGACATTGGCCATCTTCCAGTCTTCAGGGATGGAGCCTGATTTCAAGGATAAGTTGCATATTAAAGTGAGAACATCAGCAATTTCATGCTTGAGCTCTTTAAGAACTCTTGGGTGAATGCCATCTGGGCCAGGGGATTTGGTAGCATTTAGTTTATCAATGGCTGCCAGAACTTCTTCCTTGTCTACCACTATCTTCGTTAGTTCCTCGGATTCGCCTCCTAAGAAGCTTGGTTCAGGTGCAGGAATTTTCCTCACCTCCTCTTGGGTGAAGACAGATGCAAAGAATTCATTCAGCTTTTCTGCAATCTCCCTGTCATCTTTTAGCACACCCTTTGTTCCTTTGTCATCTAACGGGCCTACATCATTGGGTATTCCTTCCCAATCACCACAACAATGATGGGAAAAGAGCTTCCTAAGCAATTCATTCAGTATATGGCTTGCAGTTTGTCCTGTCTAATACAAAAAACCTCTGATTAATACAAAAGAAGCACCCTTTCCTATTTTGGGTCTTGCCAAATAAGTATTTCTCTTAAGCTTATGCTTATGCATACAAAATTGTTTCTCAAGAGATTTTCCATCCTTTGAATTATAGCATATTTCAAAAGTTAATATACACAAAAGTTAATATATGAGGTTCTTAATCCTTGCTCATAAATTGCCTTTTGAATTTAACAATACATGATAAAGAGATGTGCTAGAAGGGGTAGAATAATAACGGAATTCTGTATAGCATGACAACCGAACTTTCTCCAAAAAGGGGACATAGGACATATTGGAGGTCATTAATGCATATGGTTGTCATAAGTCAGGAACGACTTGACAGCTCTTAATATGCACAAAGAGAATATGATCACCAGCTGCTGATTCCCAGGCCACTTAAACCTTTACTACTCCCATTATTTTCAAGATTCTACATCTGTTGAGGCAACCCATAAAACCAATGTAATTTTGCTGCCATATGCTGAAAACTGATGTGTCAGGCTTTCATTATATTATATACTATGTTATGAATTGAGCAATAAGTCTTGTTTCTTCAGCTACTAACAATATCCCAATAGATAGTAATTTAATTTATAGGCTGATTTGTTGTTACTTCTATGAATAATAAATTAACTTTTGTATGTTTTGGTTTGTCATTGATAAAAGAAAAGGCATATAAAATAGAATTATGGCAAGTAAAATCAAATTGAAAATTCCATATAAATTGGTGAAAGTTCATTCTGTCTTTTGATTCCAGTATAAAGAACTGCTGGGTTACTATTTGAATTTTGTATTCGTAAGAACTTTGGTATTATTGATAGCACAGCTTCAAACCAGTAGTGAATATACTTTTTGTTAATTATATTTAAAATTGCATTATTGCAGTTCTTTTTACTGACAAGTGAATACTTTTGGCTGCTTTTAACAAATTATTTATAATGTGTAAACAAACATCAGAGCTGTGATTGTGCAGACAGTTCTAAGAAAGTAATTTTCTCTGCATCTGTTTTCAGTACTATTGATAAGTATTGCTTTGTATTGCATTAGTATTGCATTAGTATTGAATTAGTTTTTCTCTCATCTTTGTAGCCATCTTTGGTGTGTTTCTGTCAATGATCCTTTCTTATTCCTTTCCCCAGTCCAAGATTCCTCAAGATTCTGTTCTAATCATTTTGTATCTTGGACTTTTAGTTCTTTACTTCATTTTTTTTGTAATGTAAGCCTTCTGGGCAGGGGGTATTAATTTTTAATGTAATTAGTAAAGCACCCAATTATTTTTACAAGATTGCTATTAGTAATCCCACTGAAATTAACAGCATTTATACAGTGTCATATTATGCAGGTTCACCAGTTTTTTGAGTGTGGAGAGAATGTATATGAAACAATCCAATACCAAAAAGAGATTTTAAGAGAAAATGGCTAGATATGGGACTAGATCTGAAATGTCATGTTGTTAGGGAACTTCTGCATGTCCAAGAGGGCTTTTGAGCTCATCTTCAGAAGAAGGTCTCTTATATAACTAATTGGGAACACTACTGAAATTACAAATGGGTTGGGTTCAGAATAAATTGGCAATTTGCACTGATTTCCACTTTGCTGGCTGAGGTGGGACCCTATTGGCCCAAGAAATATTTGCAACCCCCTTTTTTGACCCAATAAACATGCAACACATTCTTTTGTGGGCAAAATATTTTGGCCATAGCCAGATGTATTTATTGGCAAAGAGTTAACAGGAAGCAAAATGGTGCAGCACGGGGGAAGGGGGTGATCCGAACAACTAGGCAGCATGAGTGCTGTTTCCCAGAGCCAAGCAAATTCCTCAGCCCGCCTGCTGGAGGAATTGACCGTGATGGGCCAGATTGCAGCAGGGGATGCCAGTTGAGTGATGGACCCCTTCCTGGTGCCTGTTCCAATCTGCTGCTAGGGCACAAACCTGGTAGCCCCTGCCGGGCGTCCCGACCTCTGGCTTGTTCCACCCCTACCTCTTAAGGAGGCATTCCAACAGGAGAGATTTATGGAGGAGAAGTTGATCTATGGCTACCAATCTTGATCCTCTTTGATCTGAGATTGCAAATGCCTTAGCAGACCAGGTGCTCAGGAGCAGCAGCAGCAGATGGCCATTGCTTTCACATCCTGCATGTGAGCTCCCAAAGGTATCTGGTGGGCCACTGCGAGTAGCAGAGTGCTGGACTAGATGGACTCTGATCTGATTCAGCAGGCTCTTTCTTATATTCTTATGAGAGCTCCTGGAGTTCCCCTTTTCCAACTGATCACCCCCCATGCACAACCCGCCAACTGGCTATGACATAATATGCAGCAAACAAAGAGAACATTGTAAAATAGCATGAAAACAGGGATGGGTGGGTGAGTCCTTCTTCGGGCATCCAGGCAAAAATGAACTTGCCCATGTGGACGCCCCTTTATATGCAGGTGCCAGCCAGCGCCTGCATATGACGTGGCCTTGTTTGGCTCTGTGGGAACAGGGAGCCAATCAGAACCCAGCCCCCATGCATATGTGGACAGGGCCCTGAGGCCGCGCAGCCGTCCTTACCTGGGCACAATACAGCTTGTGCCGAGGCCTGCCCATCTGCAATGGCAGGCCCCGGTCGAGCCATGGCTGCTATTTTCACAGCAGACCCTCTTCATGTCATTCCTTTGATTCCCTTATCCCTCAGCCACATTTCAAGGAGATCAGTAGGCTAAATGGGATGGTGGGAAGGAAATGTCCATACATGGTCCCTGGCCCCTCAATGATGCGGCTGGCCTCCACACGGGCCAGGGCCTTTACGGCTCTGGCCCCGGCCTGGTGGAACACCCTTCCTCCGGCTGTCCGGGCCCTGCGGGACCTTAACGAGTTCCGCAGGGCCTGTAAAACGGAGTTGTTCTGCCGGGCCTTTGGAGGGACCAGCCGCTGAAATGGTGCCCCCGGATGCCCCAGTCGGCCTGTTATTTAGGCTATCATCTATGTGGCTCGCCTCCCTCCCCTCCCCTCTTTTCTTCTGGGAAAATTTTAATGAAATATGGGGCCGGTCGGACGCCTCTTCTTCTTATTATTATTATTATTACTATTAATGTTCGTTACCACTGTTTTAAAGATTTTAGTGACTTGTTTTACCATGTTTTATGCTGTACACCGCCCAGAGCCCCTAGAGGATGGGGCGGTATAAAAGTTTAAAAAATAAATAAATAAATAAATAAATAAATAAATAAATAAATAAATAAATAAATAAATACAGCCAATGAAAAAAAATAGTTTGGATTCATTCCCTAAATAATGATCCTTGTTTTCCAAGTTAGGCTGTATAGAGCTGGTTTCGTTGGCAGTTGGCAGGCTAGACAAACAGTTCTTTGTAATATATGTGAAACCTGTATCTACCAATTCCTCCACATTGGGTGAAGATTTATAAAGATATTTTGGTGAATTTCTCTCATTGTATCTAGGACTCAAGAAGTAATAGTACTGTTCTACTCAGGATGGCGAAGAATTCATGTACCATCAGTGCAATAGAGTTAATCCTAAATAGAGTTACACCCTTCTAAGTCCGTTAAAACCAACTTTGTTTAGGATTACACTGTACGTTCAGTCATAAAGATCCTAATTTTGTTAACTATATTAGTTCAAATCAAGCAGTTTTAGTTCGTTGAAAGGCAGCGATTTAGTTACACATTAAGCTACCAGAGTTTTTACAAATAAATGCAGGACACACTTAACTATAATTATTTCCTAGGCCTTGATGTTTGAAGCAGTTTCAAAGGTTGTGTCACCAGTTTGGCTTATAGTTCCCTCAGGAGATGCTCTGGTTCAGTGTAAGACAACTTCATATATGCAAATGTTTTGTAATTATTTGGAAATCTGCAGGCTGGCATAAATGGGCAGTGGTGCTGTTGTGCCAGACTTTGGGGTAGAAATCTAGAGTACCAGCTCACAAGTCCAGACAAGTGGGCTGTAGTTTCACATTTGAAGTATCTATTTCTGTGTAAAGCCCCTTCCCACATAAGACCACTGCCCAGAATCAACTAACTACACTGCCAGGTATGGACAGGTTTGGCTATTTGTGTGTAATGACAAAGAATAACATCATCATCACTATGTTTAATAGTAAACCAGCTGGCCTATATGTGGATGATGCACATGCCAAAAAGCAGTACAGTGAGGCCACCTGCAGACAAAGTACAGCTTTCTATAGACACAGGAAATTTCTCAGATATTCAAAAAAAGATGGCTGTAAATTAACCAAAAGAATATGGATGTTCTCTAAAATAGTTAAAGGGGGACCAGGAATGCTCCAGAGAGGACAGAATGTTTAAAGAAGTTAATTGTCAGTAAAGGAAAAAAGGAGAGGAAGGAGAAATCAGTCTCCTTGGGCCCCTAAGAACTCACAAAAGCCAAGAAGGAGAGATTTTGGAGGGACTTCCCCTTTGTGGTATTCCTCACAGGCCCTCAGTTTGTCCTATCGAATAGTAAAATGTCTGATTTCTGTGTGCATCGTTAAAGTAGCAAAACCAGCTCACCCACAGATCTACTGGAGTTCTATGTATGTGGGGACCCACAGAGATATGTGATAATTATAACATTTTAAATTAATAGGAAAGGGGGGAAGACCTGTACCAGGACACCTAGAGTTGCCAGGTTCCCCATCATCATCAATGGAGGTGGGGGTGGGGGGTAGAGTTGCCTGATCCAGGTTGGGAAGTCCCTAGAGATTTGGTATTGGAGCTTGGTAAGGACAGGGACCTCAGTGGGGCACAAGGCCATATGGTCCACCCTCCAAAGCATCCATTTTCTTCAAGGGAAATGATCTCTGTAATCTGGAGATGAGCTGTAATTCCAGGGGATTCCCAGACCCTGGACATCAGAATGCTGACAATAAGTTAAAAAGGAAAAGGTGCGGGGAGAGAAGACAGTCCTGCTCATACTCCTAAGGATTTATAAATTCTTGTAGTAGGATATTTGGGGGGTGGAGTGATTCCAAAATGATTGACTCTTCTCTGGGATTCTCCTTCCCTGGGATTCTTTACAGGCTCCTGCCTTGTAGAGCTTGGAAGCTCTTGGGCAACTGGTTACACACCAATTGTTTCAATGATTTCTGGTCTAGGCCAGCATGGTGAATATTATGTTCTTAATTTGTCTGCACTTTCATCTATAAGGCTGTGCTTCATGCTGGACTGTCTTGCTGGTCCCAAGACTTTTATATATGGTAATTCCACTTATCAGTTGTTACTGGGAGGGACTATGGCTTAGTGGTAGAACCTCGGTGGTGGTGGTGGTGGTGGTGGTGAAGAAGAAGAAGAAGGAGAAGGAGAAGAGAAGAGAAGAAGAAGAAGAAGAAGAAGAAGAAGAAGAAGAAGAAGAAGAAGAAGAAGAAGAAGAAGAAGAAGAAGAAGAAGAAGAAGAAGAAGAAGAAGAAGAAGAAGAAGAAGAAGAAGAAGAAGAAGAAGAAGAAGAAGAAGAAGAAGAAGAAGAAGAAGAAGAAGAAGAAGAAGAAGAAGAAGAAGAGAGGGAGGTGGGGCTGAGAGAGTTCAGAAGAACTGTGACTAGCCCAAGATCACCCAGCTGGCATGTGTTGGAGTGCACAGGCTAATCTGAATTCCCCAGATAAGCCTCCACAACTCAAGCGGCAGAGCAGGGAATCAAACCCGGTTCCACCAGATTAGAGTACACCTGCTCTTAACCTCTTAACCACTGCTGCTCCTTTGTATGCAAAAGGTTCCAGGCTCACCCCCTGGCATCTCCAGTTTTGGATCAGGTGGCAGGTGAGGTGAAAGACTTCTGCCTGAGACCCTGGACAGCTGCTGCCAGTTTGAGTTGACAATGCTGACTTTGATGGACCAAGAGTCTGATTCAGTATAAAGCAGCTATATGTGTAAATTGTGTCCTTGTTATGTGTGCATTTGACTTTGTTATTTTCTGGAATGAGACAATAAGATAAATGAAAAGTTTCAAATAGCAAATGTTCAAAAAGCTCTTCTAGCTGCCCAGAACTAGGGAACTGAAAGAGAGATTTTGTTTCACTTTGAACTTGAATCTACTTCTTCCCTCTGAGTAAATCACTTTATTTTGGATTATACAAAACCAAGGTGCACATACACACTTCTATTCTTTGTAGAGTTAATTATAGACTACTGGGTTGTGCCTGTTTACCTTGCCTTCCATGACATTTCTAATCCATAGGTGTGGTGAATATGTCTGATAAGTACCTGTTTATAGTCTGCAGAAATAGCTGTGCAGAGTTTAAAAGGTAATACGAAACCTGTCTTGTTGGTTGGTGTTCACTGGCTGGAATCAGCATTCCTGATGCAACCTGCAGGAAAAAGGAAGAGTAATTTGTTTTTATTCAGCTTCAAGGGCACTGCAGTCAGTTAACCAGTGCTTTTCAGCTGTCGGAACTCTCCAGAAGTTAAAAGAAGACGTAAATTTGGTGCTCAAAACCTTCCTATCAGGATTTTCCAGCTTTCTAGCATTTCTTCCTTTGAAGGATTTTCTAAAAACAACTTTGTCCATAGTGGGGACCTCACAAAACTGTCTTTCAGGAGTTTTCTGCTGAGAAATGTTACTGACTCCGGAGCCGACATAAGGAAGTAGCAAACTGCAAGTACCAGCTATTCAGTTTGAACTGTAGCTCATTCACTGTAATCTCTAGTTAGTACAAGCGTATGTGTAGCAGAATAGTAACAATTAGTTTGTCGAATATTTTCCTTAACAAAAAAGATTGTTCTGTAAAGAATAACTTGTAACGCTGCTGAGAAAAATTTATGCTATGCAAAACATGCAAAATCTCTTCTGTGTTCAAGTTGTAAATTTCAGCGGAAGTTTGCATTTCAGACTGTTGCACTAAAAGCTGAGAAGGGGGCAGTCTGTGATCTGTGAGAGCTGGCTCTCTGTGTGGAATTTTAAAGTTAACAAATGAAAATGTTGCTTAGGAGTTACTATGCTGAAATGAACTAGCATCTATTCCAGGAATATAAAAGCAACTGTGATTTGTCCAAAATGGAGGCAAAGCAAACTTCTGATCACAACAAGCTCTTAGACAGTACAATGAAAGCTGAACCAGGCCAAATTCTCTTTACTAAACTTTCTATGAAAGGCCTTTTTGGATTTCCAGATAAACTGGATTCCAGAGCATCAGAAGAGCAAGCAGTTCTTAAAGGATTTCGAAATTTCAATGGTGATATTCATATTGGCAGCCAGGAAAAGGGGAATAATATTGGTAGTGGCGAGGATCCTAAAATAGCTGATCTACTTCCAGAAGTACTACAAACTCAATGTGAAATGCCACAAAGCATAAACAATGCTGAAGCTACTCCGCATGCTGGTACAGGCAGCTTGCTTGCCACTGCCTCCATGCCCTCAGGGGTGCTGAATACTTGTGAACTATCTCACCTTGAGGCTGCTGATGCCTCAGGTGACAATGAAGCTGATGTTGGCACCACAGTTGACTCTGAAGCCAGCACTGATGTCCGTGAGGTTGGAGCTGGCAGCTCAGATGACTTGGAACTGAAGGAGTCTGAGCAGAATGAGCCATTTCTTTGTAGTACTGAGTCAATACATTCACCTTTGTCTGAATTCAGCAGAAAAAATGACAAGGATGTCATTCTTGTTCAGGGTACTTTGGTTCATACAACCAGTGACACAGAGTCAGACAGTGAGGCCACAGATCTACACTGTGCTGAAAAAGCAGTGAACAGATCTGGAGTCAACTGTGCTGTGACTTTGCAGGATAATGACCAGAATAAGGAACAGCAGGAAATAGAAGGATATAGACAAACTGGTGGTCTTTCAAGTACAGACAAAACAGAATCATCTCTACCAACTTCTGAATTGCCTATAAAAGAAATGGATAATACCCTACAGGAAACTGGTTCCAATAGTGAAAACATAATGGTAGGAGATGAGTACAGTATTAGCCTGCCTGCTGCCGGAGAAGATACTCAGGAGTCTGGAGAAGAACAAGGATCTCTGGCAAGCAGTTCTAGTAGTATATCTATCCAAAAATCAACTGCAACTGAAAAGTCCTTTCAGCTTCCTGCCTTCTTTAGTGGATTACGTGTACGGAAAAAAGGACAGCCCAGAGATTTGGGGGAAAGTGTAACTGAAATCAAACAGAAGGATGGTGACTTGGCTATGCTTAAATTAAAGCAACCTGTTAGGAAATCTCATATCGCACCTGATCCACTACCAAAAAGGAAACTATCTGAGGCTAAATCTAGTCCAACCTTGTTGGAACAACTCTCCCAACTTTTAGGGCCTAAAAATGATAATAAAGATTCTAATGCAGTACCAAGTGAATCTGGAGGCAGTGATGACAGTCAACAAACCAAATCTGTACAACCAGAACCTTCATACCCCCCTGAAGAAGTCAAACCAAGTCCTGCTGAATCAGCTCTGGATGCATTTAAAGCTTTATTCACACGCCCTCCCAAAAAAGAAACAACTGCAGACACTTCAGAGCTAGAAGCCATAAAACGCAAAATGAGACATGAAAAGGAATCTTTGAAGGCAATATTTGAAAGGTCAAAAACAAAAGCTGGGGATGGTGGAAGCGATACAAAACTAGTAGGTTGATTAAAGTTCTTAATGTTAAACCTGGACTATAGACACATTTGTCAATATTAATCTGATACATTTAAAGAATGGGCATTAATTCATTAGATGGGTGAGCTGAATATTCAAAATTAAAACTAAAGGTGAATAACCCAAATTTGGGATCTCCAAACACTAGATTTTAAAACAATGTTCTGCATTGCAGTTTTTCATTGTGTTAGTGAATACTTCAGATATCATAATAAAAATGGAACTGAAAATAGAACAGAATATTATATTGGATGAAAATATTTTAGATAAATTGGATTGTTCATCCTCACAATAACACTGTGAGGTATGTTGTTTGTGGTCTCTGTGCAGTTCTACATATGAGGCTGCTCTGGAATATTGTAGTGTTCTAACTATAAACTGGCACTTAAAATACTCTTCCTGACAGTTGGTATGATGCCTCTATGCCTCAGGGGGTTATTCCAAAAATGGCAAAATAAAATTAAGATATGGTTATTTTGGCAACAACTGGGAGAATCTGAAATTTGGCTAATCTGAAATTTAGATCCAGTTTCTAAGGCCTGAACCAACCATCTATCAGTCATACTGACTAGTCAATATATCTATATCAGATTAATTTACAAGAAAGTTAATGGGTTGCCACTGATAATTATATATGATATATGTAAATTACTCTATACTACTGTTAATTGTTGGTGAATGGCTCATGCAGCAGCACACTGGACTTCTACTGAGCACTGAAGGATGGGGGATCTAATGCACCTACTGGAAGGCATCAGGAGGTGGTATCAGATGCATAGCTGATACTGAGATAGCATTGCCTGCAATCCCAATAATGTCATGACCTACACTGAACTGATGCTGTTATCCTCTCAACATGCTGTAATGGTTAAGAGCAGGTGGATTCTAATGAAGAACTGGGTTTGATTCCCCATTCCTCCACCTCAGTGGCAGAGGCTTATCTGGTGAACCAGATGTGTTTCCGCACTCCTATATTCCTGATGGGTAACCTTGGGCTAGTCACAGTTCTTCGGAACTCAGCCCCACTTACCTCACAAGGTGTTGTGGGGGAGAGAAAGGGAAAGGAACTTGTAAGCCACCTTGAGTCTCCAAACTCTTCTTTTTCTCTCACCAACTGTGTGCTTACACAATGATCCCCCCCCCCCCCCCCCCCGCATGTCTCTGATGCACCTCCTGGCATCCTCCTATAAGGCTGCTGGATCTATCCATCATATTCAGAGGCAGAAGCTTGAAGTCTTCCAATAAGCCACGGCATTAAATGCCACTGGTGTATACACCCATGTACATATTTGAGGTGTACCCGACTATGCCAGACTGAAGAATGGAGAAGACTGCATGAAAATGTGATGGTCTCATCAGAGTTTTCCAGAACGGAAAGTAATCATAACTTAGTTATATGATTAGTTATATTGATTGAACAAATAGATGAATGTAAATGAAGTTTTAATAGACCTTAAATTATACTGTGCTTTGTTTTACTAGACTGATGCAAGTTCCTCAGAACAGGATGACAAGACTCCTGGAAGACTCCAGACTATCTGGCCACCACCCAAAGCAAAAGACGAAGAAGAGAAAGTTGGATTAAAATATACTGAAGCAGGTAAAACGGAATGGTGAAGTTTCTTTAAAAGAACTGAAACCTGTTAGGTTTCCCATGCAGGCTTTTTCACAGAGGTTATATTCTATCTGAAAGGGGGGAAAGGCAGGAATTTTGTTTCAGGAAATTATTTTTAGTTAATATGTCTTTGTTATTGTTGCAATGCTTATCCCTTGCTAAATGCCTGCATCAAACAGGTAATAAAAGGGGATAATCTAGTGCAGGGGTAGGGAACCTTTAACACTCAAAGAGCCATTTGGACCCGTTTTCCATGGGAAAAGAAAACACTTGGAGCCGCAAATAATTTTTGACATTTTAAATAAAGATAACACTATATATAGAGGGTTTTTTTTTAACCTTTTACTCCGCTCATTCTGAGAAGCGCATGGATGCGCCCGCCCTGCTGCCTGCAGGGCGGGCAAGGATGAAGCCAGTGGCTCGGCCTCGCCAGCCGCTGGGAAAGCACCCGCGAGTGAGACGGGAAGCCCACGGCGCGGCCCAGCCGACCGTGGGCAGTTGGTGCGCCCGCCCTGCTGCCTGCAGGGCAAGCAAGGATGGGGCTGGCGGCTTGGCTCATGGAGCCATAGTGCAAGGGCAGAAGAGCCGCATGCGGCTCTCGAGCCGCAGGTTCCCTACCCCTGATCTAGTGGGTTTTTTTTACTATGGACTAAACATATACATGATTTTACTGCTCTAGGTAGTGAAGATATGCCAGAATTAACGCATTAATGAATTTATCACCTGTTAGGCAAACCCTTAAGTATTAAACCTATTACTATTACTTTCTGTGTAGGTTCTTTTAGATTTTCTTCTAATAATCGCATTTCAGTAGCACTGTTTTTAATTGTATGGATGGAAAATTATAATAATGGCTGCATTATTAAATTCAACTCATTGTCTTGGGTCATGGGAAATAACTATACATGTTCAGATTATGTTGACTTCACATATGCCTCCAAGTACTTATCTGTCCAATTTTTGGTCTGCATTTATAAAAAAAATGATGGGAGGAAGAAGAGCAGACTTTTGCAGCTCCAGCTTGCCTCTCACAAGATAAGTACTGCTGGATCATGCCAGTCTATCTTATAGAGACTGGGGACTGCAGGCTTGTGACTTCTAACTAGCTTTTTTAAGGCAGGAGTCACTGGATCATTTGGTGGCATTCCTGCCTGTCCTGTGTGAGGCAGAGGCTGCCATCTCATAGCAATGGCTTCTGCTTACCAACCTTTCACACTGTGTTCTTTTTCTGGTTGACTTAATGGCCATTTCACCCTGCACACCATACCCATGGTGTAGGTCATTTCAGAGCAGTAGACCTGTTATAGGGGATGCCTGTGCCTGGACTGCTGCCAAATGGACTGTTCTAGCTGAGGCTACCACCAGAAGAAACTAGTCTAAGAAACCTGTGGCACACAAGAGTAACCTGGGAGATATGGTTTGAGTGGTATGAAGGTCCCAAGCTACAAATGTCTTTAAATGTGATTATTTATTTGAATTGGATATTGAAGAAAATAAGCACATAATGTAGATGACTCTGTGTACTGGCTATGGCACTGGAAAGCAGCTGTTTCTCAATTTAATTACCATAAGGAATAACCTAGTGTTGCTGCTTGAGGTCATGCATATCCCAGTGAATCTAAACTATTACATCCCATCTGAAGTGTTGTAGCATCCCTAAGTATCTATTTATGGCAGAAATGCACACATGAGTACTTCATTTCCTCTACTGTGGTATATAGGTTTTTCCAAAATATGTGGTTCTCTGTTATACTAACAGTTATACTACTTTATACTAACAGTTTATTTCAAAACATGGTATATTTATATTACATTTTGTATATTTGTATTTATATACTATATTATTTATCAACAACATTACTTCAAAAACATATTGAAAGAGAATGTATTTCCTTTGCAAATGAACTGGTACTTCAGTTTCACCATCATATTGATTTCTTAATATTCTTTCGTTTTACTACTGCTGTGTATTTGTGTGTATGTTTAATGTCACAAACAGGTAGCATAGACTTCTGTTTCTATGAAAATTCATTATCACATTAATTAAGCATTCAACCTCCAGCAATATGTTGGTATAGTGGAACCAAATTTAGTAGAAGGCCTGAAACAGTATAGAGGAAGTACCAACCAAACAATACAAGGTGCACAGTTTGCCTTTCATTCCCTTCACCTGCAATACTACATTGTGAGTGGCTCAGTTTCCCCCTTTGTGATATAGCCATAATACAAAAGGCTGTACTGCTGAATACATGACAGAGATATTTTTTTCTTACTTAAACAAATACTGTGTTGCTCACCTGTTTTGCTTTGTTCTTTTTTCCCAGTCTTTTTATTAAGGCTTCATAAAGACACTTTGTTGTCTTTCTTTTCAGAAGGTTTCATGTTACACTAGTACTCTCAAGAGCCACAGCATTATTCAGTGGAATGTTGTTGGAAAGGTGGAAATGTACAAGGTCTTGCGTACAATGCTATTGGCTGTTGCAGCCGTGCTTTGAATGGTAATAATTAGCATTCCTGTGGTATTCTAATTTACATAGATTTTAGATTCTAAAGTAGGAAATTGCTCATCCAGTGACTAGTAGCAATGGCTCAGACAAAAAGACAGAATTACTGTGTTCTGTGGAAGTTCAGGACATGTGTTGAGGATAGGTCTTATTTGCATGAAGTCTGTACACAGTATTTCTTACTTTAGTATCATTTGGTGTAATTTTTCCAGAAGCCTACTGAGTGTATCCTGCAGACACACAATTTGTCCTTGTTAACATGGTGTAGTGATTAAGAGTGGTGGGCTCTAACCTGAAGAACCGGGTTTGACTCCCCACTCTCCATATGAATGGTAGGCTCTAATCTGATGAACTGGATTTGTTTCCCTGCGCCTACACATGAAGCCTGCTGTGTGAGCTTGGGCTAGTCACAGTTCTGTCAGATCTCACTACCTCACAAGGAGTCTGTTGTGGAGAAGGGAAGGGAAAGAGTTGTAGGCCACTTTGAGGCTCCTTGGGTAAAGCAGAGTATAAATCCAACTCTTCTTATTTTTGTTAGGATCAGTGATGCTGTCCTGACCAAGCCAAGACCCATCCAAGACACTTGTACATTGGTTTGTTGTTCAGTTTCAGGATTAGGGTTAGGATTAGAGTAAGATTAGAGTTAGGATTAGAGTAGATGTCCACATGTTGTCAAAAAGTTAATTCCTATGATAAATTGTCATTAGGACACATTTGCTTTCAGTTGTGGCATTTAAAATTGTGAGTTTTCTCTGCAGGTAGAATCTATTATACTTGGCCATAGTAATTACTCCTTTTAATAGCATATTTGCTGATCTTATGTCTACCATTAGGCATAATCAGGAGATTTCTTAAGTGTGTAGGGAAATACTGCTTTGTAAATAAAAATATTCCCCACCCCAACAATTTGATGACTGTCAAGCTAATCATTTGCCCACCAGAACACACAAAATACAGAGAATAGTTAAGCATCAATTAAAGGAGGAAAGAAAAAACAGTGATGGATTCATGAAAACATAATATATCCTGGAAGGCATAAAACTGTCATCTTCTTCTTCCCCTCCCACCCCCCATCTTCCCCTCTATCCTATCCTATGCACAAGCTGGGTAGGTACCAGTGCTCACCATTCTAAGCTGGAGAGTTCAGGGTTTAGGGCATACGAGCAGCTTCTTCTTTACCATATACGAACTCACCAGTCAACACTATTGAGCAGCTATACTGTATAGCAATGCTGCTGAAGGTCAAGTCTAGATTATCCAACTAGTTCCCTATATAAAAGACAGGAATTTCCTAATTCTTTGGTACCCTCTCCCTAGGGTGGATTAGGAGGAAAATGTTCCTGCCTGCCTCTTGATGGAACGGGGAGAGAAAGAGGAAGAGGGCTGGCCCTGTGTCTGACCTAGTGGAGAGCTCAGTGTCGCTCCCACCCTCTGATGGAGAGGGGAAGGAGGGTTCACTGAGGTTCTCAGTTCTACTAGGTCAATCATTTTCTTTTCTTTCATTTTTTTCATTTTTCTTTTTGTATGAGTTATGGCTATAGAAAACAATATAGAAATGTAGAAATAAATATGACCCTTTTATGTATTAGTCTGAACACTTGAAGCTATCTTATACTGTATCAGATCAAGGTTTGTTTTGTATACTCTGCCTGGCACTGGCTCTCCAGGGTCTCAGGTATCCTTCTGCCTGAAGATATCTGGCATTAAACCTAGGACTGCCTGCATGAAAAGCATTAAGCAGTAGGCCATCTCTTAGTTTAAGGTAATCCCAACTTCATACTGTGCTTTGTATTACGCTTTATTAAGCTTTAAGCTACGTTCAGAGCCCTCTTGCAGTTTATAGACTTTTAGTATGGTGTAATGATTAAAAGTGTCAGACTAGTATCTGGGAGATCTGGGTTCGAATCGCCACATGCCACAGAAGCTTGCTTAGTGATCTTGTTCCTGTCATATTTCTTCACCCTAACCTACCTCCCAGGGTGTGTGTGTGTGTGTGTGTGTGTGTGTGTGTGTGTGTGTGTGTGTGTGTGTGTGTGTGTGTGTGTGTGTGTGTGTGTGTGTGTGTGTGTGTGTGTGTGTGTGTGTGTGTGTGTGTCCGTCCCCGTCCCCCACCAGCTACTGGCGGGATTCAGAGGTGTAAAGCCAGGGATCCTTCCTCTTCATTTGTTTTATTTATTTGTTCTTGGGTGATGTGTGTGAAACTAACTAGACTTTGGTGAAATAAAAACTAAGGATAAACTTCTTCAGTTAGGGCAGTGTTTTAGATGACTGGCTGTTCCATATGTCTACAAATGTACCAATAAGGCCAGCCAATGTTCTGTGTGTGTGTGTGTGCTCTGTGTGTGTGTGTGTGTGTGTGTGTGTGTGTGTGAGAGAGAGAGAGAGAGAGAGAGAGAGAGAGAGAGAGAGTTTGGTACTTCTTTTGTTTATGCACTGATAAAAGTACACCAAAAGCAAGTTAATAAAAGTGGAACAGAGTACAAAAAAGGGGACTTCTAAGGCTGCTGAATTTTTATTCTATCAATTTATTGCTTACTTTTATAATTTCTTGCCAAAATTCTTGGGTTTTGAGAATACACTGATGATAGTGTGAGCATATGACTGCTGGAAAATTGGATACTGGTTGAAAAAAACTTGGCTTCTTGCTATAAAAGCAGTTATAATTTTTTTAAAAAAAATTAGTTAAAAGTTGATGGTTACCAGTTGGCTAATTAATGATGTTAGTAATGATCATGCTGAAATGTAAATTCATATAACTTCCAACTTAATTCTTAAAGTTGCCTGTTGACATGGCTCCTTTTAAAGTTGCTTCATCCTGAAGCAAAGTCATGCCGTCTCTATGGCACCTTTATTTCTATGGCAACAGACTTTGACGCTATAGACACTATTTTCATTTCAGTGTGAGAAAACAGATGCGAGGTTGAGAATGAAAAAAACCCTTATTAAAACACAAATGGACCTTAAATGAAGTATTGAGACTAAAAAACTGTAGGTTAGTGAAGAGTGATTTCAACTCAGAATATATTTAAATTAAAGCAAGCTGCTTTTGCATCCAGAGATGTTTAAACTGGTATTCTGAATACTCGGCTGGAAGTCATAATGTCATAGGGCTGCCAAACTCCAGGTGGTGGTTAGAGATCTCCTGCTATTACAACTGATGTCCAGATGACAGAGATCAGTTCACCTGGAGAAAATGGCTGTTCTAGACTCTATGGCATTACACCCCATTGAAGTCCCTCCCCGCCCCAGCCCCATTCTTCTCAGGATCCATCCCCTGAATGTCCAGCTATTTCCCAACCTGGATCTGGCAACCATGACACTAATTGTTGCCCATGCTAGATCAGAGTTGCTTGTAGATTATGCTGTACTGGGGGGGGGGGATGTTTTCCCCCCAAGAACAATCATATAATTATCCTCTAATTTCTGAGAAACTGCCATTTCTACTGGGTAGAAGACACCTATGGATTATTTACTCAGTAGGCACTCTTATTCATTTATTTACTGCTGCCTGACTGCAGAATAACAGCAAGCCCTATAAATGCTTTCCTGATAACATCAAGTCAGGTCAGACTGACAGCCAGTCCTTTTTGAGGAGGCAGTTTTTCAAGACAGAGGAAATGGATGTGGCTCATTTTTTTATTTGAGGCAACCTACCCAAGCGATTACAGCATCTGAAAGATATTATTGTTCAAGCTAGAAAATACAACCACCAACATACAAATTGTAAGAACAAGGTACATTTAACATACAGAGGTGTGGAACAGTGGAATAACAAATCTTTTCAATCTGGGGTTACCAGAAGAGGTAATTTGGGGCATGAAAGAGCTTAATTTGCAGCTTCTCTGTCCCAATTGCCACCTGCTCAAACAGCCTTTCCTATTTTTTTAAAAGGCTACTAAGCTGCTGTTACAGGCTGTAGTACTGTAGTTTGTTCTTGGGTACTGGTTCAAGAAATAAATGGTTTGAATGCAGATTCAGAATAGGAGAGTCAATACCTGTAGATGGGTTAATAAAAGGACTAAGTTTATTTTTTTTAAATCACTCATAGGGTATCAGTAGCATTCACAGACCAAACTCCAATCCAACCTAGGCCCGCTCTACCCAGGCCAATAAACAAAGGTGTAGGATGGTAAAAAAAACCATTGGTGGTGGGGGGAATTTTCCACAGATCCTGCCCCTAAAACAATCTGTCCCGTATTATTTCCCCCAAACTGGTTTTTGAGAATCATGCCATTAGTGAATCTTTTCAAAAATCCTGGGTTGCAGCCACTCTCAAGCGAACAGCCGGGCTGGAGGCACTTTATTCACCTCACGGCTTATATCTGCGTAGCTACGCAGGTGCAGATGGTCACATAGTTAGACAACAGCATGGCATGCATGTAGGTGGGAAGTAAATAAAATCCATGTATAGAAATCTCTTTCTGTTTGTGGTTTTTTTTCATGATACCTTTGCATTTCTAACTCTTCAAACTTTTATGTTGTTCAAACCAAAATTAAAAGGTTTAACAAATTCAGCCTACTGGGGTTTGTAAATTCAATTTTCTTCAGATTATTTTTTTTAGCTAGTGGAAGGAGGGTGGATTAAGCATGCCTTGATAAAATTTATTATGGCATCCTATCTAGAAGGTATTATGAATATAAAGATGTCTCAAGAAATGATACAGTGTTAAATGGATAATCTCATGAAGTGAAGAAAGAGTGCTTATTGAAATACGATACAAGCTATATGGTTGTATCTTTTGTTGGGCAATCTAGTCAAATTCCCTGGGCTATCAGCACTTGAGAACGAGAGAAATCTGAGTGTGTTGATAGATTATAGAATGTGAACTGTAAGTCTTGAATATGATAGAATTAGGGATTTTGTCTACCTTTTGTGCAGTACCTGTATGGTGTAGTGCTTGGAGTATTTAAACAAGATCTGGAAGAGTCAGGTTCAAATCTTCACTCTGCCATGTAAGGTTGCAGGGTGACCTTAGATCAGTCACAGACTCTCAATCTATTTTACCTCATAAATTGTTGTGAGGATAAATTGGAGAAGGGGATAATGTTGTCAGCCACCTTGGGGATAAAAGTGGAATATAAACAAGTGGAATAAAAATAAAAACATTTCTAATCCATTTCTGTAATTCAATTACAGTTGTCATTTACCTGGTTCCAGAGGGGACCTCTGAGCAATGTTCCTGACCCTTGCCCTTGCTCAGTGGAGCAGAGGGAAGGAATGGAGGAGGGAAATGACATCAATTGACTCTGGGATGGCACTTCTAGTTCCAAAACAAGAAATTACATTATGGCATCCTAGAAATTTCCAAATCTTTATGGTAACAAGCATAGATATTTGGAGTTATCAGATAGTTTAAATAAAGAGTTACATTCTGGGTGAGTATGTCAATGAGGATTTGGTAAATAGACACCCTTCATCATTCTTTATTTAGTTTTACCTACTTACAGTGCTATCCAGATCCCAGAGGTAGCTGGGGATGCTGCCCTGCCATCTCCAGAGGGTTATAACATCAGGGATAAAATAGGAAGGCAACAAGTTTATGGTATAAATTGTTGTCTAAAATATATGTGGGTAAGCTCTAAGCAAAAACCTTATGTTCCATGTTTGGGGTGTTGCCACAAAGAAGGCTCTGTCTCCAGTAGCACCTTTTTAACCGATAGACTCGGAGCACTGAACGACAGGTCTCAGAAGATAACTTCAATAAAGAGACAGAAAATGTGCTTCATACCAGAAACACAGGGCATTCCAATTCATTTGTGAAAGGTTCAGTTCATTCCAGAAGCAGGATGTGAGGCCGTTTCCGCACGGCCCTTTTATGGCGCCCTGGGGATGGCAAAAATGCCGTTCCCAGGGAGCCATTCGCACAGGCGGCGCTGCTGCAACACAGCAGCGCCGACCTGGCTTCGCTCCCCCTCCCCCAGGGCGGCGTCAGGCCGCCCTAAAAAACAACCCTTTAAAGGGCTGTTTTTGCCCCAACAGCGTGTTCCCGGCGGCGCGGTGCGACGCTGTTTCCCTTCCCTTTCCCACTCACCTTGTCCCCGTCGTCGGCCTGCTGGCCTTCGAAGCCCCTCCCTCACTGTCCTCCAACCCCTGGAGGTCGGAGGGCAGCGTGGGCGGGGCTTCGGAGGCCAGCAGGCTGACGACGGGGACAAGGTGAGTGGGAAAGGAAAGGGGGCAGAGGCGGCTCCATGCAGAGCCGCCTGTCATCCACCGGCCTCTCCTGAGGCCGCTCACACGCTTGCGTGCGAACGGCCTCCGCCCCCACGCCGGCAGAATTCTTGCCGGTGTGGGGGCGCCTGGGGGGCCGTGCGGAAACGGCCTGAGTTTTTCTTTGCACCATTTTATTTCATAAACTATCTGAATTAAATTCAATTGCAAGAAAGAAGCCCTGTCTTTTTCACTTCCTTTTGAATGAACTGATAATCAAATGGACACCTTGAATCCTATGTATTGGTTTATGCTGCTATAAAACACGCTTTGCAATTAAAACATGATCTTAGAAATGCACCAATGCTTGATAAGAGACATATCTTCTTCTTACAATTGTCAGTCTCTTGTGCTCAATGATTTCTGTGGGCAAAAAGAAAAGAAACCATGAAAGTGGATCTGCCTCAGCCCTAGGGCTTGTGGGATCATTCTGTGTATTATGCAATTGATATTACTATTCCTGTGTTTGAAATGGGTGGTGTCAGTGGGAAATATGTAAACGGCATACCTATTTAACCTGGTAAAATGTTTGCTAGCTGGGTGGTAATTATTTGATGTATTGTAATCTTTGGCACTGTTATAGGATAATTATTCTACCATGTGAACTGACAGCTGAGTAGATTATTTGTAAACAGGGAGAAAACAAAGTATTTACTGTGACATAAGTCTGGATGCTGATGCCTTATCAACTTTTCATTACTGCCTTCCTGAGTGTTCATGACTAGCAGGTGGAGTTGTTAATGTCATTAGTACAGCAAACAAGCCTGTTGCAGATCAGTTAGTTGCTTAGGTGATTTCCTCTGGACAGTGAACACTGCAACAGCCCTTCATTATGTAAAAATAACTTGCTTTTTCCCCTATGCAAAACATTGATGTCAGTAGAAATAATTTTACTATTTTTTCTTCTAATGAAATCTTCTAATGAGACCTTTAAAGTTCTGTTAACACAACTTCATCACCTTTTGTTGCTAAAAAGCAGTTGAAGGAAAGGATGGTGTTCAGTGAATGTTATTTTTTCCCCTCATAATGTTTTTCTGACAAGGGATAGTTCATTGAGTGGAAGTCTGCCCCACTGGATAAAACATACAGATAGCTAATCATTTTCTACAATGAAGCCTACAGAGGCTTCCTGTATTTGTGTTTAGGAAAACAGAGAAATGAAGAATTAATCCTACCTTGCCCCCACAGTCTTAATCCAAGTTGGGTCCTTCTGTGGCTACTGTGTAGTAAATAAAATGTCCTACTGTGTCCTACTGTGTAGTAAATAAAATGCAGTGTCTTGTATGGCATGACTCAGGCAGCCTGATCCAGATAAGGGGTAGGGAAAGGAATGGACTGTGGGAATGGTGTGAGCCTATCCTGAAACATTTGCCCATTCCTCCAGTGGGGAGGCCAAACAGGGCAGCAGGTGGGCACTGCAGAGCTCAACAGTGCCCAAGCCAAAAGAGGCTTCTACCCCCAGAGCTGTAGTGGCTTAAACATGACTGCTAGCACAGCTAGGGGTGGGCTGGGGCATTCCCAGGGGCATAGCTTCCACTGGGCTTTCAATCCAGGAATGCCCCTGGTGCAGACTGATGATTTACGGCCCTGATAACATGTGAAATGAGTCATTATTTACGGCTCTGGTGGAACGCTCTCCCTCCAGTTGTCCGGGCTCTGCAGGACCTTGGTGAGTTCCGCAGGGCTTGTAAGACTGAGCTCTTCCACCGGGCCTTCGGTGAGCTGGCCGCGGATCTACCGCCCCCCACTGAGGCTGCTAGTTTTCCATCTTGACAGGGCCTTGATTCCCGTAGGATATCTGCAGCTCCATAAATGTGCTCCACCAGTGTTTGCCAGGGAAGGGTAGTGGGGTTCAGAGGACCACTTATGGCTTTGGTCTGTGAGTTCAAACCAGTATAGACTAGTCTTTTGAACTCATTCTGGTCCAAGTTTGGATTCCCATTGTTGAATGGGACTTTTCCTGCCATGATCACCAGCAATTTCTTGCGTACGATATAAGGGACAGGGTTCTCGCCCAGTGCTTGGCGCTCTGTGACAAAGAGCACTTCTGCTGTCTGCCCAGGCCATAGCAATGGCACAATCTCCTGCATCCATTCCAACTGATCACGGGTTTCTAAACCTTGAACAGCAATTGCAGTCTCAAAGATGGGGCATCTGTGCCTGAAGCACAAAGCCGAGCAAGTTGGGTTAGGTCAGCCCCAGTGGCTGTGGGATGGGACAACCTAACATTGGTTAGCCATGCCACACCCAGTGTCCCTATTTAAAAGGCCCAGCTGGACAGCAACAGCACGGGCTTCTGTGGCTGTCCATGTTACTTTTTCATTGATATTTGGCTCTCTGTGCGACCAATAGCGGTCCACTTCTCTATGACATTGGTGCACACAGGGGCCACTTCCGCACATGCAAAATAATGCGTTTTCAAACCACTTTCACAACTGTTTGCAAGTGGATTTTGCTATTCCACACAGCTTCAAAGAGCACTGAAAGCAGTTTGAAAGTGCATTATTCTGCATGTGCGGAATGAGCCCAAGTCTACTGGATATGATTCTTCCCATTCGGGGTTAAAGGGTATTTTAGGGATGGCTTCCTCAGGCAGGGGCTCATCTGGAGCATATCCAGGAAAACCAGGGAGGCCATCTGGGTGGATGGAAGCCACTACCTCCGTTTGAATTCCTAGCTGCCTTTTTAAAGACATTATTTCTCTGTGGCATACATTGTGGCTGACTTCCTTTCTCTTCTCCTGACTGCTGGCAACTAGGTATTGAGTAGCTGATCTAGCTGCTTGAAGCTGTTTCTTTAGTTCTAGCACTTCCTGCTTTAATTGTTTATTTTCATCTGCTGCCTCTTCTAATCTTTTAATAGTAGTCACACTATTGCTTTGGTCCACTAAAAGCTTCAGATTTTCTGTTTGGAGAGCATGGATTTCAATTTTATAAGCTTCATTTTTGTTACTGGCTTCTTTCAGCCTTTCTGAGCACTCTTGTAAAGCATGCCAAAGGCCCCATGCAGCAGCAGCATCCTTCTTGGACCCCTGCCAGGTTTCTGACTCACATTGTTCCTGAAAGGCACTCCTAAGAGCCTTCCAAGGGTCTGGGCACTCAAAAGATTCTATATCCCAGGGATTCCTCCCTTTTTTGAGCACTCATTTTTCTAATTTATCAAAGGCTGACGCTTTCTTTGCCAGCAGCTTGAGTCCACACATTTTTCTTGCCTGTGAAAAAGTGACCACACAAATGGGACAGACTGCTCCTGGCCAAGGAGGGCCTATGCCTCGATGTGCTGCTTGGCTTTCCTCAACTAACAGCTACACCTCACATGGGTGGGATCCTCCACAACTGTGAATCTGTGCAGGGATTGCCTGGCTCAAGGACAGGATTTTAGAACTCTGGCTCTCACTATCCAGTAAGAGGTCCTAAAGGGGAAAACAAACTCTCTGGAACTTATAGCCATTGTCTGGGGGCTCAGAACAACAGTGGAAAGAGGGATGGGAACCAAACTGAGTGGCAGTCCTTTTAGAAAGAAGCTGGATTTTTGGCTGGGAGTGGGTCCTCACTCTTCAGTTCGGGATTATCCCCTAATCCCATAGTGGTGAACCTATGGCACTCCAGATGTTCATGGACTACAATTCCCATCAGCCCCTGCCAGCATGGCCAATTGGCCATGCAGGCAGGGGCTGATGGGAATTGTAGTCCATGAACATCTGGAGTGCCATAGGTTCGCCACCACTGCGCTAACCTTTTGACTAGAGTGGCACCTTTATGGCAGCCTGGCACCTATCCTGATGCACAGGCAGCCCTTCTCAGGCAGCACTGAGGAAATTTCTAGCTAAGACTCTGACCAATTACAGAGGCCCTAACCAATTATGGAAGCCCTAGCACATGCAGCCCCCTCAACTAATTACAATCTACCTCCCACAGCTTAAGTTTGCCAGGATACGACCCGTTACTTGCCCCCTTGCAATATAGATTGGCTCACTTAACAGTGTGATAGTCAATTGTGGGTGACTGAACGAGGCAGGTTAGGTGGTGAAGGAAAAACCTCCCATACCCACAATAGATATTTCTAAGCACAAGCACACAGAACTTACACACACACACACACACACACACACACACACACACACACGAATGAAATGCTGTGGTTTCTTTAAGAGCCTCTTCCTACATCTGTACAGCAAGAAAAATAGGTGTGTCCACTCTATTTTCTTGAAGAGCAGGGCAATGCCCACACTCTCCATCAAATCTGTTACCCAAAATGGTGGGACACAACGAACTATAAGAAACCAGAGAAAATCAATTCTTTTTAAAAGGATTTTATTGGGAAAATAACAAATGGAATAAAATAAAATCTCATTCACAATCATTCATTTACTGGGGTAAAAACACACACATACAAGGTTTCCTAGGATATAATTTAGAGGTGAAAGACAGGTTTGGGATATATATAGAGAGAAGGGATAGAACATCCAAGATTATATTTACCAGTCTTGTAGTGGATGTCCAGGAAACAGAAACCTAATGGCTAGGCTCTGGATGATCTGCATGGATGGAACAATATTACAGACCACCATGGTGGCATGATAATATTGAACAACTGACTGGGGGATGAGACATGCTTTTATAGGGCAAAACATCTCTTGAGGCAAATGAAATCCTTGAACAAAGGATTTTTCCAGCTGTTCAAGGTGAGGTAATGGTCTTGAGTATCAGACCATTTCGCCTGATTGCTGACCCATTATCTTAATGAGTTTCGCTGGCTGTTGGACAAAACAGGTAATGACCCTTAATGGGTGTTGCAACATATATGGTCACAAGGAAGATGAGTCAGAGGAAAGGAGGATGAGTCAAACAAAAAAGAACTGGGTTCACCCACATGTGCTGTTGTTCATATTCAGATGTTATTTCCTGAGTATGTGCCAGGCATGGGGAAGGGGTCCTTGAGGCATTCTTGCTCACAAGGTTAGATACAGTCCCAATATGGAGTTTCTGAATCAAAACAGACTCCTACGTTTCAGGGCACTGTTCTGCTAGGTCTGACAAGGCAGAATTCTGGGAGAAAGACTATTCTGTCACCCTCTGCACTGCTACAGGTCAGGTTGGCTACAATTGCCACATGAATCTTGTTGTACCAGTTCTAAAAAATAACTTCACCACTTATCACTTCAGTTCTGGGTTAAATTCAAGGTTCTAGTGTTGACCTTCTTATAGGACAAAGATACTCTCCTCAGCAGCTCTGGTGAATAGATCTAGAAATATTCCATATGTAGAAGGATCATGCCTGTGTCAGTAAGCAAAGTGTAGTAGTCGATGAAGCTCTTTTCTTTTTGCTGTCTGCATTTTAATGAGGCACGTATTAAGTTTACTTGCCCATTATTACAGATGTTCCAGGACCAGTCTCAAAAGGCAAGACCTGATTGGCTCCTTTCTGATGAGAACTCTCGGGTTTCATGTCAAACCGCAAAGTTGTGTGGTTTGGTTTGCAGAGTTTGTAGGCTTCAGTCTTCAAAGGAATACTTAAACTTCAGATGTCCAGTATGAAGGCCTCCTTAGTCTGTTTTTGTATATTTAATGTAAATTTTAATATTGTTTTAATTGAAATGACTGAATGTCTTAAAATGAAACTGTTCTGATGTAACAATTTTACTCTTTATTTGTAATTTTTTTTCAGTTGGTCTATGACCATTTTAAAATTGAATCTGAATACTTGAGGGATCCTCAGGTAGATCACAGAACCCTATGCAACTGGGTCATGATCACCGCTGCCATTTTGTTGCTATCTTTGTGTACACCTCTTGCCTTGCACACGCTCAGTGGTGGAGGCGATTCCTTCGTGGCTCTGTTTCCCCCCTCCAATTCTGGTATGCCTTCTAGTGCTCGGCTTGTTTTCCTGTCCTATCCCTGTCCTCAGTTTGCTGCCTGCAGCCCTGGCCTTGACACTAGTGAAGTCATAAAGCTGTTTGCCCCTGTTCCTATAAAATTATGTAATTTGACTTCTTGTTGTGAGTTTTTCATCTCATCAGTTCCAAGGTCTAGAAATGTTGAAGACTACAGATCTAGGCCAGTTTGTCCTGTGTTAGTGGTCATGTCTCTTGAAGATTACAGTTCATAGATCTTTCCCAACCTTATTAGTGGACATCCTTTAACTAGAGGCGTGAGACTACACTGATATCTCTTTTAAACAAAGAATGTACTGTTTATGGCCCCATGACTAATGAACACAGCTTCTTCAAGATGAGTGATGTGTGCGCTCAAGGTTTACCACAGAAATCCCACAGAATGATCCCACAGAAAATGAAGAGTTAGGAATGAGGCAGACTTTTGAGTCATTCTAGGTTAGAAGCATGATTTGTGGTGAAGGCAGGCATATTTTGAGAGCAATTTGCCCAACAGTTTCCAGTAACTTTCAAGCCTAGCCTGGAATGAACAGAAAAGTTTAAAAAATTGCTTTTCTTTCCTATCTTGGATATCTTAGCCATACAGTGTGTACATCTTTTGTATCTAGAGGGTTACTCTGGATCTCTGTTTTGCTTTCTGATGACCTTCTAAAGTAGCACAGGAGGGGGGGGGTGGGCAGTTGTTGGTCCATCACCTACTTTCCATCCTGGCAGGTAGCTTTGACTTGGAATGCAATGAAATTGGTCAGCTTCTCCAGAATCCTGAAGTGAATTATGCAGACAGGAATAGCATCCATAGTTAGGCTTGGATTGTGTGGAAAGAGGCAAAACGTGGCTCAGCGCATACACAATGGGCTTTTGTGCATTTACTACTTGTGGTACGACTGTTTTCTTCTCCGTGAGGTTTTCTTTGTCTTTCCAGATCTTCCATTAGAGGTCTTGAAGGGTGCTTTCTTTATCTACATCTGAGTTTACTTTGGCAATTTTTTTTTATGTTTGTTCATTTCAAATATAATCATTGAATTTACTCAGTAAAATGAATGTTATATTTAAATGTCAAAATAATTTTATGTCCATTTTTTAAAAAAATTTCTCTTTAAATCCATAGAAGGCATTTGTACTATTGTAATTATTCTCTGTAGTTACAGGTTCAAAACTAATTTGCACAAAGTATTTGCACATGGTAGAAAAACCATTACAAATGATACCAGTCTTCCCTCTTGATTACTTATACTACAGTGGATTGAGGATGTTCTAGTGACATCTAGTGGTTTGATTTGAAAATTGCATTAAAATGGAGGAAGTATTTCAGAGATGAAAACACTGGGGTGGGAGAGGGGAAGCCAAAATAGATATCACAGGAAAAGGGGGACTGTGATGATTCATGGAGCAGTCAAATGTAACTTTTTCTGACAATGAACAATTTATCCTTTTCTGATCTTTCCACATTGCTCTTTATCACATTTCCCACACTATCTGTACTATCCTTCTCCTGTAAATGCAATAATAAATAAATACAAAACCCAGAGGTTATGAGCGATGAACTGGGTGTGATTCTTCACTCCTTCACATGAGCAGTAGACTCTTATCTAGTGAACTGGGTTTGTTTCCCTGCTTCTACACATGAAGCCTGTTGGGTGACTTTGGGTTTGTCATAGTTCTCTAAGTATTCTCTCAGCCTCACCTATTTCAAAAGGTGTCATGGGGAGAGGAAGGGAAGAGGTTTGCCGGCTGCTTTGAGACTCCTTATAGGAATGAAAAGTGGGGTATAAATTCAAACTCCTCTTCTTCTGGGTATAGACATTTTGAAACACTTGCCAAGCTCTACTGCATTTACTTCTCCTGCCAGTTTTGTCTGCCACTTATATAATTCTTATTAGTATATAGATTGTACAGGCTTAGCCACGAATGAGAGTAAGAAGTGACCCTTCATGCTATTTGGAGGAGGAGACCATTGGTTGTTTCATCCATATTCTTCCCGAACTGCAGCTTCCAAAAGGGAAGTTTCACATTTCCAGCTTTTCTTCCATGGCCATTTTGCATTTACAGAACTCTCTTTCTCCAATTCTGTGTGCTTTTCCTTTGTGATTCATTCCCTTTAACATTTGATTTGTGGCAGTAATCAAAATATGGCATGCCAGTCTGCTGACTTCATGATAGCTATTGGGTGAACAGAGTGTAATTTCAGCAAGGACTTAACAGAGTATAGATTTCAGTACCATTTTTAAATTGTAAGGGTCAGTCACCTGTTTTGGAAAGGTTCTGTCAGAGTTTTTCACAGTTCACTTTGGATATTATTGTTCTAAATAATATTTTTGTTATTTGCAAGTGTTTACAAGCTTACAGGATTCATAAGAAGTCAGTTGCTGTTATTTAATATTCAACAGATATCTTGCCTCTCTTGTTTCTTGTAGACAAAGAGATGTCATCACTTGAATGAAAAAGGTACATTTGCTATGTTCAACAACTGAACTGGAAAAAAACTGATGTTGGGTTCTTTGGCTTGTGTACTGTTGCAAAGCCCCATGAAGGGGTATGCTCTTTTAAAAATGATTTCACAAATAAAGTTTGTACATTGGCTCACCAGTGGTATATTGTGACATGCTGGATGTTGGATAATGTTCTGTTTTTGCTGTCCCAGGCTAAACACATCTGGTAATATTTAATGTAAAACATTTGAGGTATTTGCATAGTACTTAGCTTTCCCCCCTAAAATTTGACTTTAGGTAGCTCACAAACATTTGTTTATTTATTGAGAACATGTTTAGACTGCTTTGCCAGAGACTTCTTTACATTGGCATGTACAAGACAATAAAATTGTAAAAACAACAGCATAAAAATTATCCACAATTAGCCATAAAACATATACACAGCGCAGTCATAAAACAGTGAATAACATAACCATCTAGCTACCACTGTAGCTGCTTGCTAAATAAAAAAAATCACTGCATCATTGACAAAGCAAAAATATCTTCAACAAAAAAATTCTAAAACAGCACTCACATCATCTTCTTTGAGAGACTTCTCCAAAGGGTTGGAACCACAACTAAAAAAGTACCGGTACTTTTCTGTCTGAAGGGAAAGTAAGTCTTTGGGCATTTCCCCACTCCCTTCCATCCCCCCTATGCCGTAGCTGCTGCTCTCAGCTGGCAGCGGGTATCCCAGGCGCCACCTGTAAGGCGTCCCCTAATCTCACTCTAAAAGCGGGGTCAAAGCGCTGCTCAGAAGAGCCTGGGATGTCACAAGGCCTAAAGAGCTGACAGTGGCAGCTGCCGGGCTGGCTGCATTATCCCTGCCGTGGGGAGGGAGGAGGAACCCTGCGCTACTCTCCTCAAGTAGCGCGGGGCTTACGGTAAGTGGGGAAAGGCCCATAATGGTGTCCCAGCAGCATTACTCCTATCTAAGCAGATTGAATTAATTTGACTTAGACTGGAGCAATTGTGTACAGGATTGCACTGTAAAGCTGCTGGAGGGAGCACAACTCATAATAGTTTCTAATTTATATGGCCCAATGGGCCACAAGTATACAGGCACACCAAAAAATATCTGTTGCTCATTTTAGTAGCTGTTGTGATTCATGGGAACAAAAATTGCCAACTTCCTGGTAAGGCCTGGAGATCTCTTTAGGCTGAAGTTGTGGGGGGCACATTCTTCTAGTGCTTGCCCTGGGTGCTAATTTCTGTAGATACACCCATACTTAAATACTAATACATTTATTGTGATTTCTTGCCGCAGAGCTCATGGTTAGATGTGTGAAAACGTTCAGCTGGCAGAGATGTATACACAAAATCATCCCACAGGAGAACAGGACTTGTTCCTGTGCAGTGGGCCTACCCGAAACAACTGAACACGTGCTCCTTCATTGTAAAGATTTGGCAGTCTATCGGTTGCTTTTTCTCGAGGCCATCTTGAAGAAATTTTCAGTGAGATCAGACAAGGAAATAGTTTCATACTTGCTTAGTGACCATCATCCCCACACTACTGAATCAGTTGCCAGGTTTTTAACAAAGGCACTTGGATCAAGAGTGAAACCTTTGTGTAAATTTAGTCAATTGGTTTTAACATAATTTGTATTTTACCACTCTTTATATGCCATTAAAGGTTTTGTATTTGTATTTGTATACACAAAATGTTGAACAGCAGAAGCGAATGAAGGGATTATCACAGTGAGAGACAAGACAGCCTCACGATTCAAGTTGTAGATGTGCTTCATAGCCTACCAGTGGCCACTGAGGGAATCTGTTGCTTAAAGCTACAGGTGTCTTTTATCATTTTTGAGTTTTTACAACTCCCCAATGTATTTTTTTAGATTTCAGATTTTTCTGCAAACCTGGGGTCCTATTCAGGTTTGTAGAAACATCTGTGTTGCCTGTTGACAGCTCCAGTCACTGGATTTAAGTATCCTCAGATTTGCCCAACATGGCTATTAGAATATAGAGTGCTATTAAATCAATTTTAGCTACATCAACAGTAATATTTGGCTTGTTTTTAAAAATATCTAGACAGTGAAACAGATTTTCAAGAGTGGAATTCAGTTGGCTTAGACTAGCCACAGTTGGCTTAGACTAGTTTTCTTATCTACACATCAAATAGCTCTTCTTGCGTAAAAGAAAAACTAACATGTCCCTCCCTTGTATGTGATACATAGGTGGAGGCCACTGATAGGAAAAAGGTAGTTGATAAATTATATGATGGTGAATTTACTTCCTTTTATGACACATCTGGGCTTGAAAGAACACAATATTTCAAACAAAATGTTTTAAAGTAAGATGCATCCTATGCTTAATAGTCAAACTGTGTTGTAACAGGAATTATTGTTGTAATGATAGAAATAATAGTATAACTAGACGTTCATGACATGTAAGGATAAGTGTTCAAATTTTAAACTTTTGTTGTTTAAAAAGTCTTTTTAGAGGGATAATTACAGTCTCTCTTATCTCTTCAGAAAAATGCTTCTGTGCAAGCCAATGCTCTTCGATTCGATTTCGAATACCTTTAATGGCATATAGATTGTTTAAGATTAGCTTAGCAAGATAATAACAGCCTTTACAACTTTACAATTTCTGACGAGTTAAAATAACACCATTAAAAAATTTAGCCACCGCTTCCAACAGCTCGTAGTTGTGGCTGTTTAAAAGATATATAACCTTCTGTTTATCTGTAATGCCTTCACTTCCATGCAGGAAGGGGATTATGTGCTTCTTCCTACCTATCTCATAAAAGGGACAATCCAACAGCATATGAGATACTGTTTCCACAGAACCCATGCCACACGGGCATTTCCTTTCTTTATGTGGGATTCCAAGGTGGCGTCCAAGGCTAAAGGAAGAAGGCAGGGCATTACACCTAGCTAAGGTGATTGCTCTACGCCACCCGGCCTCAACCAGGAGACCAACGTACTGGGCTGCAATTAGTCTATCCATAGGTATTCCCAGAGAGATCGGGGAACAGGTTTTATTAGCTTCCTCTAGCATCTGTTGAAACTCTCTGTCAAAAAAGTCTCTTCTTGATAGCCCCATAGACCTCCTGCTCTGTTAGCATTAGCAGGTCCTCCAAGGAAATGCCCAACTCATTAAGTTTGGCTTCGGGATTTTGTAACCCACCACTGGGTTGTGTGGAGGATGGAGCGTCCCTGGGATGTATAGTCCAGTTCATCTCGATTAAAACAAATCCTGGCCCAAAAACTTGAATGTACGGCACCAGGCCAGAGTTTCCAGCCGATGCTGGCCTGTTTCTAAGCACAGGGCCGCATAGGGAACAGAATGGGGCAAGCCAAGGATTTTATACAGAAAGTATGACTGGACCCTTTCAACCTCTCTGCTCCATGCCCCTATCCAGATGGGGATCCCATAAAGGATTTGTTGACTCACTTTGGCATTAAATGCTCTCAACGCTGCAGGGATGTATCCTCGGCCTTTCCCATAGAGGAAGCGTATAATGGCTGAGGCACTTAATTTAGCTGCTGGAGATGGCCCGATTCCTATGTAGTGTCCAGGAGGCCCTATGATGGTAGGTAAGCCCTAGGTATTTATATGACTGCACCTGCTCGAAACTACTGTGGCCTATCCGCCAATTGGTGGCTTTCCATTTATGGGTAAATACCACAATTTTGGATTTATCTAAGTTAAGTTGCAAATCGTTGAGTGTGCAGTATTCTATACAACACTCTAAAGCTCTCCTTAGTCCCACTCCTGAGCTGGAAAGTACAACTGCGTCATCAGCAAACAGAAGCAGGGGTATGGAAGTTGAGTCCAGTGTTGGACTATGTACTTGGGCCTCACTTAGTGTGGAAGCTAGATCGTTAATAAAGAGCTTAAAGAGTGTAGGAGCCAATACGCAACCTTGTTTTACCCCTTTAGTAACTTGAATTTTTGGGGTTAACAATCCCTCCATGTTACATCTCACGTGGCAATAAGTGTTTGTGTGCAGGATCTTAATTAATTCAAGCAACCTTGGCTCTACACCTTGGCTGCTGAGTTTCTTCCAGAGAATCTCTCTATTAACAGAATCAAATGCTTGGAGATCGATAAAGGCTGCATACAAGGGGCTCTTTTTCCTCTTATATTTAGTTATCAAGCAACTTAACACCAGGCAGTGGTCGAGGGTTGACTTACCCCTTTGGAATCCAATTTGTTCCTTCCCTATGACATTTTTTATCAACAATCCAATCAGTTAATTTCCCAAGGAGGTATTTGGCATAAAGTTTTCCCAAGACCGAGAGAAGACTGATTGGTCTATAATTAGATGGACTGTTAGGGTCACCCTTCTTATAGATAGGGATGATAATTGAGTAGCTCCACACAGTGGGAATTATGCCTGTTTGGTTAACCATGTTAAACAATTGTGCCAATATAAGGGACCACCATTCCCTAAATACTATAAACAACTCTGGAAGAAGAGTGTCAGGACCAGCAACTTTACCTCGTTTAAGTTGGCTTATAAGTTTCCCAATCTCAAGAGAGGACACAGGAGGCCAGGGGTTGTCAGAAGGTAGAACATGAACCAGGGTGGAATGAGAATTCTGGCACTCCCCCATTGTTTCCAAAAAAAAACTCATACCATTGTGATCTTGAGATACTAGAAGGAAGGATACTGCTATCTCTAAGCCCACCAGTGAATATTTTCCAGAATCTTCTAGAGTCGTTGTCCTGTACTGATTGAATCAAGGAATTCCAGCAACGATCAATTGCCTCTTGTTGATTAGTCCCAGAGTTGCAATGCTAATTGCGTTTTTAACGTAAAGTAAGATGTGGGCAGGCTATCCCATTTTTGGCTTTTATAGTTTTTGTAAATTTCTCGCAGTGAGTGTTTTATGGCCATACTCCTAGAGCAGAATTCCAACCTGCGTGGAGATTTATTGGGCAAGGATACATTCTTGCGTTGGGACTGTTGGATTAAATCCTTAATTTTTTTGGTGATGTCATCAAATTTTAAAACCATCTCATCCGGGGATGGAGCACTTAGCATATCCAACCTCAGTTGCTTCAGCTCTTGAGAGCTGAGAAGCTGTGTAATTTTGTACTCCAATGCCTCAGACCATCTAACTCTAGGAAGTAAGTGATTTGGCGAACTCACTTCAACTGTCGGCTGGGGATGGGGAGGAGTTTTATATTTTAATATAACTGAAAGAGGCAGATGGTCACTTAAATGGTGGAATAATACCTGGAATTCACCTACATATTCAAAAAGGTTGGGGGATATTAAAATATAATCAACCACACTACTCCCCTTCCTAATGGCAAAGGTGACCTCTCCAGAGCTACTAAATTGAGTAAGTCCATTTAATATGCATAGATTGTTCTGTATGGCAAAAGAAATTAGCTCTTTCCCAGCTATATTTGAGTTATTATCTTTGGAGAACCTAGGAAGTGAGAAGAACCAGGGAAGGGTATCAAGTTCAAGCCCCAAGGGTGTAATCAGGGCAGTCTCGTTACCTCCAATTCGAGCATTAAGGTCACCCGCTACCACTATTTCAGTCATAGGATATAGTTGTTTCAGGCTATCAAGGTAGTCTGTGATACACATCCAATGTGAATGGACGGTTTCACTATCCGCCGTAGGGGGAAGGTAGATGTTAACCACTAGGAGGGGAGAGATCAAGCCCTCACATAGAATAGCCTGAGCTAAATGATAGCATACTGGTAACTCTGTGATCCGGAGGTTCAATTCTTGTGCTACCAAGATTGCCAGACCCGCCTGGTGCCTTCCCATCTTATTAGACTTATGAGCAGGAAGACAATAGGCTTGATATCCTTGGGCTACAATAGGGAGAGGGGTCCAAGTTTCTTGGAACAGAAGTATGTTAAAATCTTTAAGAAATGTTAAAAAATCGAGCCAATGCTCTTCTCATTGATATGTTGACCAGAGTGTGTGTAGAATCCTAAGTGTGTCACACTATTTTTTTTTAAAAAATGATGTCATACATTGTGAGTTATTTTTAATCTGTTTCATAATCATTTCAAACAGTGAATTTGTCTTGCCCCCCCCCCCGCCCCCCTCCACTGGTATAGTGCATTGACTGGTCATTTTCACTAACACTTCCAGTATGATGCCAAACTAATTTTCTGGGCCGACACATCTAATTTGAACCTCAAAACTGTCTGTACAGAGTTAAGATACATTATCTCTGGGAAGGAACGAAGAATCAGCTATGTGTTTTCAACAGGGCTGATTAAGCAAGCTACATGCATGGGCTGGTTCCTTTTGTCCTCAGCCTCTTGCATTGTAGTGGCAGCACAATGGTCTGATCAGATAAAATGTGTCCTCATCCTATATGATCAGGTAAATATAGATTGAAAAGCAAGAGGGTGTTCAGATCACTGTCTGGTCTGGTTTTATTGGATCAATTTCAGTTTTTGAGGTTCGAGGACATGGACAAGTTGCTTGCGGGGATGTGACCTACTGCTAGGCCCCGGACCCTTGTCCATCCTAGCTGATAAAAGTTAGTTGGGATGGTTGTGGTGGTGGGTTCAGGAGCTGGTAAATGCCTTTTTGATGGAAGGAGGTAGTGCTAGTGCTTCTGAAAGAGGGGTGGTTTTGAAGGGGCCCTCTTTGGATCCTATGGTGCTCAGCAATTGTCACCTAGTGGCCAACATCCTATTTTTGGGCAAGGTACTGGAGACAGTGGTAGCGTCTCAACTTCAGGCTTACTTGGAAGAAACTGATTTTCTGGGTCATGTTAACCTGGTTTTCCAGTGTGATTAAGACATGGAAACAGCCTTGGTCACCCTGACAGATGACCTTTATTAAGAGAGAGAGAGAGAGAGAGAGAGACTAGGGAATACTACCCTGTTGATTCTTGTTGATCTCTCAGTGGCTTTTGTTACAACCATGGTATTTTGCTGGACTAGCTCCAGGGAATGGGGTTGGAGGGCACTGTGTTACAGTGGCTGTCTTTCTATCTTCAGGGTCAGTTCCAGAAGATAGCTTTGGGGGATTCATGCTCGCAGTCCTGGGAGCTCACTTACGAGGTTCCCCAGGGCTCAGTCCTGTCCCCTACATTGTTCAACATCTATATGAAGTTGCTGGGTGAGGTCATCAGGGGATTTAAAGTTAAGTGTCATCAATATGTGGATGACACCCATCTCTATCTCTCCATTTCATCAGAGGCAGAGGTGTTCCATATGGTGGACTATTGCTTGGAAACAGTTATGGGCTGGATAGGGAGCAACAAACTGTGGCTGAATCCAGACAAGATAGAGGTTCTTTTTCTTGCAGGCCCTCGAGTCCATGAGATTACGAAACACCTGCTTCTGGATTGTATTATCCTAGAAGGACCGGGTGCAAGATCTGGGGATGCTTTTGGATTCATTGTTGTCCTTTGAGGTTCAGTTGACAGTAGTGGCAACGAGGGCCTTCCAGCAGCTCCATCTGGTTCACCAGCTCTGCCCTTTTTTGGACAAAAGAGACCTAGCCACAATGTTACAAGCTTCGGTAACTTCCCAATTGGATTACTGTAATGCACTCTAGGTGGGGCTGTCCTTAAAGATGGTTCAGAAGTTGAAAGTAGTGCAGCACACAGTAACTAAGCTATTAGCTGGTGCATCTGGCTAGATGCACATCACACCAGTCTGTAAGGAACTGCACTGGCTCCCAATTTGCTCCCAGGCCCAATTCAAGGTTTTGACATTGATATAAGGATCCCTAAATGGCCTGGGCCATGCCTACTTGAAGGAACACCTATACCTATATGTACCTGTCCTGGCACTGAGATCACAGGGGGAGGCATTCCAAGTAGTACCTCCCCCTGCCAAGGTGTGGGGACATGTGGGAGGGCTTTTTCTGTGATTGCTCCCAGGCTCTGAAACAGTCTTCCTTCAGAGATTCACCATGCACATGCCTTTTATGGATTTAGACACATGTTGAAGACTTTTCTCTTCACCCAGGCATTTGATTAGCCTCCCTGGAAACCTCCTCCCCAGCTGCTGGTCTTGGCAGGCAGGGTGAGGTGGGTGAGGATTGCGGTTGTCTTAAAGAGTTTTTTTTATCACTGTTTTAATTGTTATATTTTATTCATGATGTTTTATTGTTTTTAAAGCCTTTGTAAGCCACCTTAAGACACCAATAAGGCAGGGTGTAAATATCATAAACAAAATAAGAATAATTCCCCTTTGATAGCCCAACAGCAGTTCAGTTCACAGAACAGTTACTTGCTTTGTGATCATGATGCCACTTCATTATGTTCCCTTCAGAGACTATTGAGATAGACTGGTTCTGGAGGGTTTTCTGGGCTGTGTGGCCGTGGTCTGGTGGATTTTGTTCCTAACATTTCACCTGCATTTGTGGCTGGCATCTTCAGAGCTATATCACAGAGAAAAGTCTCTGATACAGCTCTGAAGATGCCAGCCACAGATGCAGGCGAAATGTTAGGAACAAAATCCACCAGACCACGGCCACACAGCCCAGAAAAACCTCAAGAACTAGTTGAATCCAGCCGTGAAAGCCTTCGACAATATATTGAGATAGAGTTTGTCCAGCAATTGTTTCCTCAGCTACTGTGATCTCACTTCACTTGCTTTTTTGTCCACACAAATTGTTTCTCTGACTCTCCTCCAGTATGGCACTTTTGTGTGCTTGCTTAATGTAAATGAGAAAGTCTCTGGGCTGTATATGTCACTACTAGCACTTAATGCCAGGTAAATTGTAATTAATCATTTTCCCCTTTTTTAAAGGGGGGGGGAGTAGCTTTATAGACATTGACTTATTTTCTTTTTATTTGCACCTAGTGCAACATTAGACACTTGAAAATATATCTAACAATAACAATCATAATAAATAGCAGTAGTATCAAATGAAATGCTGCAAACCTTTGCAAATTATATTGTTTTGGGCAATAACTGATATGTTCTATTCCCTTTCTTCATATAACTTTCAATAATCCTGTGCATGAATGTGCACTCACACAAATGATTCAACAAACTCCATTAACACCTATGACATTCATAGATACTACTAACTGATTTTCCACATAGGTATTCACCCACCCCCCACTCCCCTGATTTACATTGCTGGTAGTAGTTGGGAATTGTTTGGAGGAGCACAGAACTGTTATATAAAAGTCTATTGTGTTTGTATAGATTTCTGGAAAATATTTGTTACTGCAACTAAATTTAAAATAAAAAGGTTAGAGAGATTAACAGTGAATTAAGAAACGGAAACATGGATTTACCAGATCTAGTGATTCGAGATTCAGTCTACTGATGCTACTACAGCGTTGTAATTTGTCTCCTCAGAGAACCATGCTGCCAACTCCATCTGTGTATTATCTTAATCAACAACCAGAAATGATTTGTTTGGAATAACTATGTTGTGTCAAAGAGGCTGGTATCATGAGGGCTTACACTGCAACTGTATGTATCATAGACCTTACTTGAGGTTTCATTCTTTTCCAGAATACCATGCTGCTATTTTGCACTTAAAGAGGGAGCACAAAGATGAAATTGAAAAACTGAAGGTAAATATTTCTGGTTCTTCAAATCTATTAAAAAGTTTTTTTCCTTATAAAATATTGAAAACAGTGCCATAATTCTGCATATTATTGTATATGTTTTGCATTGGAAATATTCTGTTCTCCAAATGCTGCCAGACATAAAACTCATGAAAGCTCAAACCCTGCCCAAAATGTTGTTGGTTTTTAACTGGACTCTTATTAGACCTACACTGAGTTAATTGTTCCCATCCAAAGCTTTGTTATGTAGATGGAGTACACTAGCTCTCTTGCTTGCAAGTCTATCAATGTGCTGATCCTTCTGTTCATGTGATCTGTTCTGTCTACTAGAAGGAATGAGATCAGGACCAGCACCAGGAACCCAAAGAATATGTATTTATGTTCAATATGTTTATTTATTTAGTTGTTTGTTTGTTTGTTTGTTTGTTGGGCTTATAGACCACCCTCCCCCCAAGGGGCTCAGGGCGGTGAACAACAGTAATATAAAATACAATTTTAAAACACAATATAAAACAACTTAATATCACTCAATAAAACTAGGAATCATACAGCATCAGATGGCATCATAGCCCTCCCCCCTCCCCACCCTTGCACCCACAGGAGGCCTTCTCTGCATTGATTTTGCAAGACTAGAAGTTCAGTTCAGCTTAAGCTTGACACAGAGTAGCCTTTTTCAGAGGGATGAAGGCAGTATGACCTTAGTATCACAGTATGAAGGCAGTATCACAGATGACCTTAGGATGCACGCACTATCACCTTCAGACAGTTTGGTTTTGCAAGTTCTTGTGTCATGTTTTGATTGGAGATGAAAGTGTGCAGGTGAAATGTCTGTGTGCATGTCATAACACCTTTTTTAAAAATAGTCTCTTTCCAGCTTTATGCTGTGGTTCTAACGTATTAAAATCTGGGTTATAGTACTTTTTTTTTTTCATTTTTCCGTTGGCCATTTTCTTGTAGGTAGTTACTTACCATTATACCATGGAGAAAAAAGGCAGTATCTGCAGTCTTAGTGTCTATGTTTAACAATTGATTGTCTGTTCAGCAGTGGACCTTAGGGACAGTGCTTCAGGAAGTAATGGACAGGACACATCCAATTTGGTGCTGGGAAAGGGTAATTCCTTTACTCTCTGAGCCAAACTTGTGAAATTGTTAGAGAGGTACATTTTCTTATGTTCCCCACTAGAGGTCAGCTGGGCATCTCTTACTGAAAGGGAAAATGTAATGTCACTATGTACTTTGTTTTACATGAATACACTTAACCCAGACAATGAAAACAATATTACACATACAATATCTCTTAAAATAGTGGTTGTCTGTTTAGAGAGGACTATTTGTTTCAATTATAGTTGTTTCATGACACTCTAATGTTTCTAATTAGCATGATAAAGATTATAGACGCAATGCTAGATGGATACTAAGCACTAGATTGCTATCATCATAACAACAACAATGCTGCTTACATTAACTATTTGCTACTGGCACACAGTGCCTACCTCTGCCAGCAACCTTTGGGTTCACGGTCACGGTCACCCAAAGTCAAATGTGGGTGATTCATTGAGGGATGTCGTAGTTTTGTTATTGATTGCTAGATGGAGTGAGTGACAACTGAAGGCTGTGGCAACCTATGGGAGTCAAATCAATTGTTTGCCCATTTCCTCGCCCCCTATCCCTTGTTCTGTGTTAGGGTTAGGTGCCACTCTAACAAACTCTGTGTTTTATAGTGGAGTGTTGATACTGTATGCTGTTGTGATGCCTGGGCTCTGTTGGTGGGTTTTTAGTCAGGTCTGTGGAGAGGTGTATAGGAATGGCACTTTTGACGAGTCCATTTGGACTAAACTATTGATGAGACTCTGAATGGCTGCTGTAACTATCTGTCTTTTATGGACAATTGTTTTATTGTTTTATTGTTTTATTGTTTTATTGTTTTATTGTATTTATTGTTTTATTGTATTTATTGTATTTTGGAATGCCAATAAAGGCTATCATATCATTTAATTAGCATAAATACATTAAAAGATTTTGAACTGAGACTGGCTGGTTAATGGATACTGCCATATAGAACATTTTTCCTATCATCCACCTGAAGGTGATGTTTATCTGTCCACTTCTGATGTGGGAACACCCTTGAACTCCTTTATCCACAAGCCCCTACTGAAACATACTGTAAGGGATAAATGAGGCGCCTACCCCTGCTTGTTCCCTGAATGTACTCCCTTGCTGATTTCAAGTTCCATTTCACTTGTGACAAACAGCATCCAATACATTATCAAAACATTCTGAAAAAAATAATTCCATACAGAGTAGGTAACACTTGCTAAGAGGAAGGCAAAATCCAGCCTCTGAAACACTGACATGGGGACAGTCCAAGCTAGCCTGATCTCATCAGATCTTGGAAGCTAAGCAGCGTTGACCCTAGTCACCACCAAGGAATACCAGGGTTGCTACACAAGGTAGGCAATGACAAACCACCTCTGAATATCTGTTGCCTTGAAAACCCTTTATGGTCATCATAAGTCAGCTGTGACTTGACAGCAAGAAATTTAAAAAAATTTGCTCAATCAAAATTACTTGGGAGGTGTCTAATAGAAGTTTGGATCTTTTTACCATCTGCTGGAGAACCAGCATGGTGTACTGGTTAAGAGCAGGTGGACTCTAATCTGGAGACTCAGGTTTGATTCCTCACTCCTCTGTGTGAGTGGTAGAGTCTTATCTGGTGAACCAGATTTGATTTCATACTCCCACATTCCTGCTGGGTGTCTTTGGGCTAGTCACAGTTCTTTGGAACTCTCTCAGCCCCACCTACCTCACAAGCTGTCGTTTGTGGGGAGAGGAAGGGAAAGGGTTTTGTAAGTGCATTTGAGTCTCCTTCAGGAGAGAAATCCAAACTCCTCCTCCTCCTCCTCTTCTTCTTCTTCATTGTTCATTAGTTGCATCATTGCAAACTAAAGCAACCAATGTTCAGAATCCATATCATTCTAAGATCTTCCCAAAATATGGATTCTTTGGTCTAAACTGCACTTTGCACTGTAGGTCTGCTGCTTTTGTTTATAATTGTTTTAGGTTGCAAATGTATCCAGGATAAGAAAAACTGACAAGTATTTTAGCAGCCTAATTCTACACATGTTTGGTTGTGGTGGGTTTTCCAGGCTGTGTGGCTGTGGTCTGGTGAATCTTGTTCCTAACGTTTCGCCTGCATCTGTGGCTGGCATCTTCAGAGCTGTATCACAGAGAAAAGTCTGTTTCACATTGTGTCCAGTGTGTAACAGATTTCTCTCTGTGATACAGTGTGTAACAGACTTCCCTCTGTGATACACCTCTGAAGATGCCAGCCACAGATGCAGGCGAAATGTTAAAAACAAGATTCACCAGACCACGGTCACACAGCCCAGAAAACCCACCACACCAGTTGAATCCGGCAATGAAAGCCTTTCTTGCATGTTTATTCAGAAGTAAGTATATTCTGAAATGATTATTCATTGATATACCTCAATAGCAATTAATCCTTAATATGAAGCATCTTTGGAATATAATGTATTTCAGTTGATGTTGTATGAAAGCCTTTTCTTCATCCAAAAAAAAATTAAGATCCTTTTTATCTATGTGTTTGCATCTTTCTTTTTATAATTTTTATTATTTTCCAAAGTATATTGAACAGATCAGAAACCAAGAAGTACTGGAAAATAGTTGAGATTAAAGCATAAGAAATATCTCTCCACTGTTGCATTAAATACACATTACATATTGGATCTCAATATAACATTTTCAGATTACCGGAGATACCATTATAAAGTTTTAAAATCTTTGCCATGTATCCATCAGCTCCAAAGCATTTTTACTGAGAGTGATGAATAGAAGACAAGTTTTAATTCACAATTTGGACAGTTTGAATATCTCATTATTTGAGTTGAGCAGTGCCCCAGGAATGTTTATGAATCTGATCAACAAGGTGTTGTATAAAGGAGTTGTGGTTTACTTAGATGATGTGTTGATTTGCACAGAGTTCCTGGGCTACCAAATATCAGCAGTTGGTATTGAAATGGACTCAGGCAAGTTACAAGACATGCTGGACTGGGAAGCTCTGCACACACAGAAACCGTTCCAAACCTTCCTAGGTTTTTTGCAATTTTTATCATTATTTCATTTTTCAGTTTGCACAGACTGCTCTTCCCCTGACTGGTTTGCTCAAAACCAAGGGGAAAGTGCCCAAGGCCAAGGCACTGGGGCACGGCTGGATTGGACACCTGAGTGCCAGCGGGTTTTTGATGACTTAAAAAAACTGTTCACCTCAGAGCCTATTTTGCATCATGCAGATCCTTCCAAGCCGTTCATTGTGCAGGTCGATGCTAGTGATGTGGCCATGGGTTGAGTCCTCCTCCTGCAAGGGGAGGGTGCTCGGTTATACTTGTGTACTTAGTTGTCTCCCAAGTTCACTGAAGCTGAATGGAATCAGGCAGTGTGGGAGAAGGAAGCTGGAGTCATTAAGCTGGTGCTGACAGTGTGGCACCATTGACTGGACGGGGTTTCCTGCCTATCTGGGGTGTAGACCATAAAATTTTGGAGCCATTGTGATACCCTCAGAGACTGAATGCAAAGCAACTCTGGTGGGCAGAGTTCTTCTCCAAGTTTAATTTCTGTCCAAACTATCTCCCAGGAAAGAGCAGCTTTCTGGCCGGTGCCTCATCCTGCCTTCCTCAGCATGACAATAAATGGGAGGAGGTGGTTGATACTGTATTCACACTAAAACAATTGGGGTTGGGGGTGATGACCTGTGGACAAGCTAAAAAAGTTGCCATCCAAAAGGGGGGAAAGCCAAACCACCCGATATTGAAAGCCAGGCAGGGACCCCCTGACACAACTGATTTGAGATGCATTCCAGGGTGATTGGGAGGAGACATTGGAGAGCTGGTGCCCAGATCTATGTTCCTGAAGCTCTGAGCAAACAGGTGCTTTTGGTCTTCCAAGTCTGTTGGACATTTTGGATTTCTCAAGACTTTGCATTTGACCCGCAGTCAATTTTGATGGAAAATTCTGCAGAAAGATATGGAGGCCTATGTGGAGGGGTGTCCTGTGTGTGCTATGGCCAAATGGGCCCTGGGGAAAATCCAGGGACTTCTTAAACCTTTGGATTCCTCAGAAACCCAGGTTGAGGATTGCCATGAATTTCATAACCTGCCCCCCTGCCAAAGGAAAACTGTAATCCAGGTAGTGATGGACACCTTGTCAAAACAGGCTCACTTTGTGCCACCCATGGCGCAAAAGCTGACTAAGTTGTTTGTGAGTCATATTTATATCCTACTTACTCCAGACAAATATATGTAGTTTCATGTATTTTTTTTTCAGAGTAATTTTGATGCTTGAAATAGGGTTTTGGTACAAAATCTCATCATTATCAAAGTGGACAACTGAGCTACTTGCGTGACTAGACCTCTGGTCTATTCACTTGCCATTGAAGGCATACGGAAAACATCTTGTTGCTATTAGGAAGCAGTCATTTTTGTAAAAAAATATTGGCTCTTTCTGCAAGTTCATGTTAGAATGAATAACTCGAAGTAATGTGGCATGCTCCAAGATGTAGAACAGGGGTAGGGAACCTGCTGCTCTCCAGATGTTCAGGAACTACAATTCCCATCAGCCCCTACCAGCATGGCCAATTGGCCATGCTGACAGGGGCTGATGGGAATTGTAGTTCCTGAACATCTGGAGAGCCGCAGGTTCCCTACCCCTGATGTAGAAGATGCACTTTAGAAAGTTTACATGATTCTCTAACGGTTTTAATTAACAGGGGAAATTGTTACTTAAAACTCAAATTGAAGTCTTAGGTTCTTTTGGATGTCCACTTTCACCCCTTCACTGCAGGGGAGAAGGTACTATCTGATTCAGGCTGTTTAGAGTTTATTTAAATGCATGTCCTCCCTGTCTTTTCCTAATGCTGAGCCAGCATTTTTAATTGTGATGCCAGAGAGATACTACATTCAAATAAGTGTAGTACATCCTGAATTAGACTTTACTTTCTTCCTGCTGTAAAATGGAAGTGAAGGGGATTGTTTGCATTCGTAAGTCTAACCAAGATTATATTTTCCCATTAAGAGTTTGTACAAAAGACATATGCAAAACAAAAAATAACTGACAAAATTAACAGCTGTTTAGCTATTCTGACTTTTCACATTGTACCTCTTCCTGCCTTCCCCCTCTGTACCACATCTCATGCTGTTCCTGTAGTAACATTGATAGTAAAGGGTTAACTGGAACCTGATTATGAGTTAGGGCAAAACTCTACCTTCTGAACTTATTTTTTCCTTGCTTCCAGTTTTTAGTCTGAATTTAGTTGCAATAAAGAAGTTGTTATATTTTACAGCTCATGTAAATACAGAGATTTATTTCATTTTCATAATGAAATCACAAAAGTTAGGCCTTAGGATCATCTTTACACAGGCAAGGTACTGTAGCCAGAAGGAGAAAGCACAAAAGCCTTTATTCACAAGCAGAACTCTGATCCACAGTTAGATGCATACCATCAACTTATAAGATTGTCAAAATATTCAGTAAATGAATGTTGTTCCATCAAAACAGAGTCCCTTTCTTTTTCATGAAGCATTGCAAGTGTGGCTGGAGCAACATTCTGAGTTTCAGTCTCAAAAGAATAATCTTACCCCAGGGTCTTGTCTAGTAATTAAATCCATATTACTGCAATATTGTCCACTTTTGTATTTATTTATTTCAACAAAAAGAACAACAACAATGAAAAGATTAAAAGAAAAAAGAGCGGGGTGGAGTCACAAGTTTTTCTGACAACTATTCAAATTACTCTGTATGTCTGCCGTTACTGTTGATACCACGGCACTGTTCCTAGGCCAATTCTCTTTGTGTGAAAAGTGTTATCAAGTTGCAGTTGACCTGTTCCTGTAGGGTATTCATGGCAAGTGACTAATAGAAGTGGTTTGCCATTGACTTCCTCCGCTGGACTGGACTATCCAGGTTCAGGACCAATTAATTGTAAATATATAAAATTACTTTTTTGAAATATTCATATACCATCTCCTCCTCACTCCTCTATTGTTATTCAGGTGCAAATACAATGTGATAGAAGTTGGGTTGGATCCAGCTGTCTGTGAGTGCAACATTTACCTTGCTCTCTTTCTGGGAAAGCTGATTCCTGCAATTGTGGGATTTTTATGAACTAACAGTAGGGTTGCCAGGTGCCTCCTAGCAACCAGTAGGAGACCAGGGGGTAGGATATGGGAAATGATATCATAAGAATTTCTGTGGTTGTGCCATAGAGTTTTCAGAGATTCACAGAAAGGTGTGACCAGAAGATATGTCACATCATTATCTCAGTAGCCATTTATAAAAATTTCTCACACTGCCACTTCATGTGGGTGGAATGACTGTGCTGAGTGGATGAAAACTCCAATGGAGTGCAAGCAAACCTGGGGGACCGCACATTTGTGCCTACTCTGTTCCAGTGATGTGAGCTCACTTTTCTGCCACAGTTGCATGAATACAATGCTTTCCAGACAGCTTCATTTTTATTTGATTTATTTTAAACATTTTAATCCTATCTTTCTATCTAATTATGGCCCTCAAGATTTATTTTATTTTATTTATTATATTGGATTTCATAGACCACCTCATCCCCAAAGGGCTCTAGGCGGTTCACAGTACAGTAAGGACCAATAAATTACTTAAAAACCATCTAAAAACATTTAAAATTCAATATGCAGCAATAATAACAAACTAAACCCATACTTGTGGCGCCCTCTTACGGCCAGGGAGAGGCTGGCAGCACCCAAAGATGTAACCGGTATGGGCATTGCCAGATGACAAACCATGGCGGAGGCTCACAAGGGGGCAGCCAATCCGCGGCCAGCCTCACTAAAAGATGTTGTATAGATTTCTGAAGATGCAGACATGGAAAGCATACAGAACCAGTCACCTTTTTCTAAGCATTTTACATATAGGTATTGTGGTTCTACACACTCTCTGGTTACCGTTGGGCAGATTCCGCATGAGCCAAAAACAGTGGTGTGAAAATGGTGTGAAATAGTTTAAAACAATGTAAAATGGTTTAAAACGGCCCATGCGGAATCCGCGGTGTGAAAATGGTGCAAAATGGTGTAAAACGGTGTAAAAGAGTTTACACCATATTCACACCATTTTCTCACCACTGTTTTGGCCCATGCAGAATTTTGGCCCATGCAGAAACCTCTTCTATCTTCTAGAACTGTCTGGAAAATTCAATGTATTGCTGAAGGTTTTCACAGCCAGAATTAACTAGCTGTTGTCATTTTCCAGGCTATGTGGCCGTGGTCTGGTAGTTTTTGCTCCTAATGTTTTGCCTGGTATCTTCAGAGATATGTCACGGCAAGATGTGTTTCTCCTCCTGGCACAATTATGTTTCTTGCTGTGACATACCTCTGAAGATGCCAGTCATAGATGTGGAGGAAAGTTAGGAGCAAAAACTACCAGGCCACGACCATATAGTCCGGAAAACAACAGCCATGGTAAAATTCAGTTTATCCAATATGCAACAATTAAATTACTGTCAGAGGCTTGAATCAGATATTATATCACTCCTGTGCTAAAAGATCTGCAGTAGTTGCTTGTCTGCTTTCAGGCCCAGTTCAGAGTGTCTTATCTTTTAATGTCCCAAATGACTTGAGGATGAGGTACTTTGAAGGGCTTCTTCCTTCTCTACTATCCAGTCCACCTGTTAGATTCTCTTCCCAAGCATCTGAGTGATGACCAGAGCCAAAAAATTTTCAGGGGACAACCTCAGTTATTACTCATGAGTCACCTGCTTGTGAATATATAAAATCAGGTTGTGAGAAGATCTACATGGACTTAGAGTTTTCCCAAACTTCTGTAGTTACTATCTTCAAGGCTGCAAAGTAGAGGGCAAGTGAAAATCTTAAGTAGCAAATTGTGAAGATGAAAAGACTAATGGGGGGTAGGGTGAGAACAGCATTTCTTTGCAGGAGGACCTCAGACAAGTTGTGGTTAAAACTTTTTCATTCTAACTTTTGTCCTAAGGCATAGTGTATACATATTTATTAAACAGGGAGTACTGTTACAATCAGGCTAACTGGGAGACAGTTTTGGCCTGTGCTGGGGACAACAGCTTCCCATTGCCTAGGCAAGAGCCAAGATGGAGAGGATCCAACAACATTCATAGAGGGTGTGGCACAGTGGTGATCAAGAAAATGATGTGTCTTTTTTAATTTCAGCTTTGTTGCTAAACATTTTTTAGCCTGAATGTGAACTAAACTGGAACACCTTCAGTCTGACTGAACCAGACCCAAGCCAAAATAGTTTTGTTTCCATGGATGCTTTGGGTTGTTTACTGTAGATGAATTCTGTCTAAAAAAACATTGGCGTGTATTATGTTGGATAAAAACACACTCTTTGTGATGCCAACTTTTAAAATGATGGCTTAAATCTTGAGTTTTCTTTCTTTCTTATGCACCAAGATCATGACAGAAAAAACTATGAGGTAGATTACAGGTTGCCTTATAGGTATGGCAATGCTACAAGTCTGGCATCAGCCACACTAATAAAATCAAAACCAATGCTGTTTTATGGCCTTGAATTTATGTGACTGCAGGGGATCAAAGGATTTCTGTCCCACTGGACTATAAGGTCTATAGTTCATGGCAAAAAAACCCTCATCAAAAAGAACATTTTTGTTGTGAGGCTTTTCATTTTAATCAGCTACAGCAATAAAAGAGCTGCTAGGTGTCCAAAAACATTCTCCAAGATCAGAGACAATTCACTCTCAAGTTTGCCCTGTTTTCTTATTAGAGCCACACAACACCTCTGGTTTCACCATTTCATTGAACCTTCTCCTGCAACTTGTTTTGGCCATACTTTTTTTTTTAGTTTTTCACCCTTTTTGAACACAAAACTTGTCACACTGCAATAAGATTAATGATGCATGAAGTCTGCTCATTAATACTGAGTTGCAGCCATTTTCTCAAGATAGAATTTCATTGTAATTGCATCCCACTGAATATTTGAAATAAAGTTGAGAATTCTGAGTTGCTTTTTTCCTCAGTGAAATGTATTTATATTAGAGATCTAAATGCTGCTCATTGCTGTGAATAGTAGTATGGGGAAGTGATCGACACTGACTCAGAAGGGTGTTAAAAGATGGAGGGGTTTCTTTATGCTTCTGGATATCTGCAAACTTGGTGGCATTACTACTGTTCTTCCTTTTTGATTAGAAACCATGGAAGTGTGACGAACCGACACTTAGAGCAACCCAGATTTCCTTCAGTAAATGTTGGCATTTCCACAGACCTGGGACTATATGGGTTTGCCAACTCAGCCCCATTTGAGGCTGCTTAATAAATCACCAAAACCATTTCTTTCCAGCCAAACAAAAGCATGCCTGTCAAGGAAGACAATACCAAATAATGAGACTTTGGGCAGGGTTGCTGTTTCTATCACTTCATCTTCCTGCATCTGTATAATGTATAAAAATGTTTTGCCTAGGAGTAACCTAGCAGCAAAAGTTGCCTAAAATAGGCAACTAGAAAAAGTAGGGTTGAAATTAATGTGCGGTACATGATGTTTTCCTTTTATGAATGTCCAGAAGGTACAATTAGTACAGAATGCTGCAGTCAGAAAACTGACAGAAGTAGGTGGCCATATTACAACTGATCTCCCTGGAGAAAATGGCCCCTTTGGAGGGTGAACTCTTTGGCATCATATCCCTGCTGAGCTGCCTCTCTTTTCCAAACTATACCATTCCCAGACTCTGCCCTCAAATCTTTAGGAATATTCCAACCCAGACTTAGCAACCCTAGCTTTCTTCCCTTTCCCCACCGACTGTCATTTTTGTGCCGACCTCTTAGTGGTTTCCTGACTTGCAGCCTTCATTATTTCTTTCCCCCTGTCAGTTTCCCCTCTTTCTTATTCACCACATGATTGGGCACAGTTTTGTGATTCCAGAGCACTCCAAAATGCCACCCAAAGTTTTTTTAATAGCATCTGTGAATGTACAACATCACTTTTATCATTTTGGGAATTATTTAGCCCTCCATTGTTTATTTTAAAAAAACATATTTTTCTGCAAGCCTGGTGGTATTTTACATTTGCTGAAGCCTAGATTATTGCCCTGGCTGGCCCCATTTTTAAACAAATGAAGAAAGGGACAAGAGGCAATTTAGATACAAAGATATCAGTGTCACAGTTTTGGATTCCCTTTTTTAGGGCTGCTTTGCCCTGAATGTTTGGTCTGTTCTCTGAACGCTCAAGTACAAAATACAGGTGCTGCCTATCAAACGTGCCGGTTCTGCTGCTAACAAATACAGTTGTTTCCTATCTGAATTTTTAAAAGAGGAACTGAATTTCTAGCTCAATAATGATGATCAATGCTTTGAACAAATACAAATTTGGTTCTCATAACCAGTGTAATATAATGACTTGTGAAACTCTGCTATCAAAGATAACTTTGTGGCTCCTTTGTATGTATTCTAGGGACCCGTATTTTTAGATTTAGGTGATATTGGGCAGGCATGCTTGCAAAAATTATTCTGTAAATGTAATATTTAAATCAGTTAATTCCATATGTGATGTGTATTCATGATTCTAATACCTTCTGTTGATCTGTTGCTCCAATTACTATGTGAAATTATGTCTCCATTTATATGTACATTTGGATTCCATAGACACCTCTTAAAGAAAACAAATATTTTAGTGCCCTGGGAATTTTTACATGTGTCATGTCTTCAGTTTTCTTACTCTCAGTTTAGTGCATTGGGAATAAATACAAAATGCATGCCCTTGAAAACAATATTGATGCAGCATATGTAACACATTATGATGACTGAGGTGTCTAAAGAAAGAAATTTTGAATTTGAAGGGAGTTGGCATAAGGTATTATTTCATCCAGCTATCCTTTGATTGTTAAGCCTCTTGTTGTAGTTGCTGAAATTTAAAACAAATGTATTCTTTGTACTAGGATAATCTTGTCTTTAAAGAAAAAACAACAACAATTTGTTGTATAAGTAAACTTTTCTTTTTTGCTATGGAAATAACATTTCCAACATTTCTTCAGGATTTGTGGACCAGTGTACAGAGGCCCACCTTTTCCAGATATGAAGAAATTTTACCAGAAACAGATAATTTATACTTAGAGAAAGAGAATGTTTATCCCTGAAATCCCTGACTGGGATATCAATTCCATGTTTTGAAGCTGTTAGAAAAAGTGGAATAAAGCTGAAAGAAATGTAGGTGGCACATGTTGTGAAAAATGTTGTCCCTTATGAAATACATACCTGACCCCAATTGCAGCAGTGGGGGAGGGGGGTGAAAAAAAATTGCTTGCCTCTGTATAGTGAGGTTGCAAAACTCTGTCGTCATTCGAATTTGGCTTTGTGGCAGCATCACACAGGCAAATCATGATGGCTGTATGGTTATATAGCTACATGGTAACATGGCGTTTCAAGACGTTAGGATACTTCACGCCAAGAGTTCTGGCGGGCGTATTAAGCCCGCTCTCATGAGCAGGCGGCCGGAGGAACGGTAGATCGGCAGGCGTGTCCGACGAGCCGCCTCTTGCCCCTCGGGCTTCATAGCCTGTTGCCGCCTGCTGGTAGCCAGAAAGCCCGCTTCGACGCTGCCCTCCGACCCCTGGAGATCGGAGGACAGTGTGGGCGGGGCGCGACTTCCAGCAGGCTTAATTTTACCGACAATCAGGAGTGGAGCGGGACCGGAGACAGCGTTTTCAACAACCCTTTAAAGGTTGTTGTTTGTATGCCTGACCTGGCCTTGCCTCTGGGGAGGGAAGAGCAGTCAGTCGCCAAGCTGCCAGCGCTGCAGCAGCGGGCGCCAGGACGTATGCCTGGGGCGGTGTTTTACCGCCCCCCAGGTCAGCCGTTAATGGTCAAAGCGGAAACGGCCATGGTAAGTGGCAAAGCTACTTGTTAGCTGAGGAACTACATATAAAGCATAGTTAGCGTGTCATTCCACCATCCAGCTGATTGTTAGAGCTCAGCTAGTTATTTAATAAGTTTGTATAAATATTTGTACCTTCATGGGTCTAATTGTGCTTGTTGGTTGTTCAGCAGGAGGGGCAGGGGTGAGGAAGTTGGATGAAAGGTTAGGTATTGATTTGGATCAAAGAGTAATTTGTGTTATTCTCAATGTAAGCACACACTGTTAATTAATTTTGTTATTCTGATTTATGCAATAGGACATGAGAAGAATCATTGTAAGAAAAGGTGGATTTTTGTATATTAATTAAAACATATTCTGTGTAGTAATCTATAAATATAAAACTTTATTTTACATAAATATGCACTTTTAAAATAAATGTTTAAAATAAATGTATATTGCCACTCTTTCCGTATAAGTAAATTACACTTACAAGTATAAATAAGGTAAAATACCACACTCAGAGACCAGAATTCCCATATTCATCTGGTGCTGAGTTTACTCTATTTCAGTGCAAGTAAAAGAATTTCCTGTAATTTGGTCTACAAAGTTTGATCTCTGAGGCCTATTGTATATATGCAAGTCATTACTTAGTGCTGATGACATTGTGCAATGTCATGCTTGTATAAATACAAATCAAAGTCTAAAATCAAAAGCCAAAGACACTGAGAATTTGGTTACTGAATAGTTTATTTACCATTGAGAAGTCTAATTTCAATAGTATTTTGTAACTTGTATTTGATTAATAAATCTAGCAACCACACATGGAATGCCTGAGTGAGGGTGGAGAGAGGCTAAGGGTTAACATACAGCATACTGTTCACTCCCCACAACAAACTATTTTGATTACTGTGCCTGAATTTTCTATGGAGGACAAAACTGGGAATTGTTGTCCCTGATGCTGTGAGGTTGTTTCACCCTATTATCTCCTAAGTCAGAAAAAACTTTGGGGCAATGTTTCATTCCTTTTGCACGCAAACTTAGTGACACTGTTGAGTGGAAGGAGCCACTGTTGTCAATAAAAATGTAGCATGATCATGAAAAAAACAGAGCTGATAGCTGGCTTCTTTTGTTTCCCTTTTTCGAACCATTGTGAATTACTTTGGGGATCGGTTCGCCACACACACACACACACACACACACACACACACACACACACCCCGCACATTTTTTTTGAACCTGGAAGAAAGTGGACCTTTTAAAAAACGTGTGATCAATCTGGAGTGGAGGGGAAGTTGGGGGGGGGATGTGAATCTAGATTCGAACTACCCGCCCTTGCGAGTGATGTGGAGCCTTCCATCCAATCAGGATGCAATGGGCTGTGCGTGATGAGCGTGCAGCCTTTTAAAAATTTTTGCAGAGCAGAGATCCACATGGATATGAAGCTACATAGGGCCAGTTTTGACTGATTGACTGAACAGAAGGCAATACAAAGCTGTGCTACATGTCATATCCATGTGGATCCATATACATAGAGGTGCGCAGAAGCAGGTCTTTGCTTTAATCACCCGTTTCTTCATCTCCACGTAGAGTCGTTCTGTGCATGCTCACACAAACGTGGATCCATCAGTTAGAAAATAAAAAAAATCCCGCCCCAGCACAATGCAGCAACCAATCAGGATAGCCCCTGAGCAGATCGCACGTTTGATCCACTGACAGTAAGGACTCCTGAGTAGCTGTAGCATTTCTGGGAACAAGGGGTCAGAAGCTGCAATGGGGACCATGAAACCGTGCTCAAAAGGTCCCAAATCTAACCAAACCGGTTTGAATCTACTTTCATTTTTGAAGTGGGGAATTGACCATAGACAAATGAGCAGCAGTTCAAAAAAGGGTTTAATAGAATTGAAAATTTAGGCCTCAACTCCTCCCATGAAGTCTAACTAATAAAGAATACTTGTGATGCTGGAAACAACTGGACATTGAAACTACCTGAAGAGCTTGCAGGGACTGATTCTTGCTTGCTTGCTTCTAAGAAAGTCTGCTGTGCTTGTGCCTCTTCTAAGTTCTCCACGGTGTCCTCTATCTGGACTCTGTTTTCCTTCAGTCTGTTGGAACTTGATTACTCAAAAATGCTATGGGTCTCTGACAACTTATACGTCTGTGATATTGCTGTCTTCAGCCTTCCACAGACAACTAAAACAAACTGAAAACAAAGGTGCTGCTAGCTAATAAAAGGTTAGGTATTCCCTCCCAAGGAATACCATACAAAAATAATTAAGCCCATTCTACCTAAGGGTATAACAGACCTAAACAAGAAAATAGTGAGGGCGTCTTTAGGGTCACAGTACCTAGTATACAAATGGTTCTTAAGGAAAACGAAATATACATTTCTATAACTACCATAGCTTAGTATTCGTTTTTTCCACTTTTCTTGTATTATACTATTATTTCATTATAACCTCTGCTCAAATTAAACACTAAGAGAATATGATAGTTAAAATTCACAACAATTGTAACTATAATTCTCACAGAGTAACTTTTCATTATCCATTTACAGTCCGAGTTTGAACTCAAAGCCTTTCACATTCGAGGAGAACATGCTTTGTCCACTGCAAAGCTTGAGGAAGACATCGCAAATTTTAAAAATGAACTGGAGAAAATATTATACAGGAGAAGTGAGGAAGCAAAGGATGCCTGCGTATCCACTGAAGATGACTACACACCAAAGACATACAGAAATGTATGCATACAAACGGACAGGGAAACTTTTATAAAGCCAAGTGAAGATGAAAATCGGACAGTAAAGGGTAACCAAACAATACCTAAGAAGCTTAATATATCTTGCTTGAATAATAGTATTTCTGCCTCAATTGATCATAAGGAAACGTGCAGTTCAGGCCATGCCTCAGGAAAGTTTCCACCACCACCACCTCCACCACCTCCACCACCTCCTCCTCCTCCACATGGTCCAATTCCTTCAGCATCAGGCTTCGAAATCAGTTCTCCACCACCACCACCTCCACTTCCTATACCTTCAATGACTCATCACCTTCTACCACCTCCACCACCAGGGCCACCTCCACTAGGAGGGGAACTACTACCTCCTCCGCCGCCGCCGCCACCTTTTGGTAGCTTGTTATCAAACCAAGGTCCTCGAAAACCTGCTGTTGAACCCACCCGTCCCATGAAGTCACTGTACTGGACTAGAATACAAATCAAAGACTCCAGGTAAGACTAATATGTTGTCATTTTAATACATTATAGACACCTATATGCAGCTTTCCAAACTTGAACAGATATAAAGAGCTAAAAGGATAAAGAGCTAAAGATATAAAGAGCTAAAAGAGCTGTTGCCTTCATTTTCTATGTTCTGTTTGTAAGCTTTTTACAAGCATTTGGCTGGGCCCCCTCAAACGCCAAATACTGGACCAGGTAGGTGAAGTTATCTTTCCTAACAACACAAGTTATTCCAAGGCAGAGATTAAGTATGAGTCTTTAAAATCATTGTCACCAGGAGCTGCTGGAATCACATTTGTATCAAACTTGAGCATTTTTGTGCACCCATCAATAATTGTGCCAGGGAGACTCAAGTTTCATTCCACATATAAAACATGGAACAGAAAGCATTTTAGAATGTTTTCCTCATTAACATTTTTATTAGTTTTACATTAGAAGCTATTTACACTTTAGAAAACAAGTCCAAGCCTGATATTATTTTATGAATACTATTTGTTTTCTTTCTCATTAGCATTTCAGCAGTCGTCCAAGTTTTACCCTCTCAGGTCTACAAAAATGATATGAAATGATAGGCAGGAATAAAATGTCATGTGAGTAACACCTACTGAAGCCAAGAGAGAACTTTGTTCCTTAGCTTACAGTCTCCAAAGAACCATACTCTATACAGGCGAAACGTCAGGAGAACATTCTACTAGAACACGACCATACAGCCCAGAAACCACACAACACCCCAGTGATTCTGGCTGTGAAAGCCTACAATACAACTATACTCTAATTGTGAAATTTTCCTTTGATGTAGTACACATTTATTTCTGAAACTTGGAGGGGGGGGAGAGGACAAGATCATTTCAAAGCCCACCTTTCAGCATTCATTGGTAGTTCATGGAGTTTATAGTATTGCTGTATTTCAAAGAGCATGGAAAATACTTCTAGTCACTTGGGATGGTGGGTAGTGCAAATAATGGGATATGCTGTTCTGGCTTCCTGCCTATACATTTTTTCCTGATTTCCCATTTTTGTGCATTCAGGGTACCACAGTCAAAAGCAGCACAATTCACACAGTGGGATAAAAGGAAAAAGAAAATGCCATAATTGTATCAACATGATCCAGACTTGACACAAATTACACAAATGTTTCTGTATGGTCTGGAGATACATAATCTATATAACAAAATAAGTAAGAAACAAATTATACAATAACTGTAGAGAAGTACTCAGTTTTAGGCATAGTGCTTTATTTAGTCTAAGTGTACCTATGGTAAATATTGATGTAAATACAAAGTAAATAAAATCTGTAGTTGTGTACCAGTTTTGATTTTTCTTTTCTCATTTTAGCCGAAATGTAGGACCAACTCTTTGGGAATCGTTAGAAGAACCCAACATACATGATACTAGGGAATTTGAATTCTTATTCTCCAAAGAAACAGCTCAGGAAAAGAAAAAACCTTTATCAGATTCTTATGAAAAGAAAACGAAAGCTAAAAAGGTATTCTTTATTGCAATTTTATCCTCCGTGGGGGATGCAGGAGTAATCTGTCAATAAGTATTTAGCTTAAGATAATTGGGGGCAAACTTGACATGAATTGTACTAAACATGACTTAGGTGGCTAATTTACAGCCCCATGCAAAGGGCTATGTGGAAAATCCATCATTGGGAAAGGCCCAGGGCTGCACCAGCGAATTTGCTGTCCCTGGGGCACTTGCCCTGGCAGAGGGGTGGAATTGTCAGCAGGCAGCTACTGCAGCCCTCTATGGCAGTGAAATGCAGCACTAAATACTGCACCAGCATCCTTGTACCCCCTGACAACTGAGGTGGCATAGCAAGGGCAGGGGTATGGCCAGGGAAGGAGCTGATGCTATTCTATATCTCCTTTTCGGTGGCATAAGTCCATTAAACCCAGTGGGGGCTTTCCAGCAGCAGGGAGACTTTTTTTGCCTTCTTTTCCTCCCTATGCCACCAGAAATCCCTCTTGGGAACAGAGGGGTGGTACGGCTGTGGCACTGTATCCAGGCACCCGAACCTTTGGGTGGGGCTGTTAGTCTTTTGAGGATAGGACTAAGTGCTTGAATACCAATGTGTCTTAAATATATTTTTGAATTGAAATGCAGAGATTTATTTTTGTATCATGGCCTGGAATTTTTTTTTTATAAAATGGAACATGCCCAACTAACTTCACACATTTTTACTGGTGAAAATAAATTCTTGATCTCCAAGTTTAATTGGTTTTTCAAATAAGACTTTTCTGTTACTGTTTCTGTTTCTTGTCTGGGTTCCTTGCTCTGTGCATATTAAACATCTGAACCTGGTAAGACCTGTGTGTGGACTATCCTTGCTTCCTGATGGCCTGTCTAAGGCAGTGCTTGGGAGCTAGAGTGGCCAGATACTTCCTGGCAACTGGAGGTGGGGAGTGGGGGGCAGCAAGCAGGTATGTAAATTCCAATGTGTACTGGAAGAGACATTGACCATACCAGTGACCATGGAAACGCTCTCATATTGTTGCAAAACCCTATGGTAGAAGCCATTTTACCATAGAGTTTTGCCCAAGTACCAGAGATCTCTGCAATCATTGGCAATGCAATGACATCACTTCCAGTGCACACAGGAAATAACATCATCGCGTTTCAACTGCTGAAGACCTTAGACTACTTTTGCTGCCCTAAATTCCTCCACTGGCTGGCTGAACAACCCCGGGGGCACAGCATTAAAACAGGGGATCCCTTGCTTCCAGAGGGGGGCTGGCAAACTTGTTAGGAGCTTAAGTACACAGTAACACAGTGATGTATCTTATTTCGACATTTCGTTTGACATATTATGTTGTTTAATTTTTTTACAAGAAATAAAATAAAAGTATCATGTTATTTTATTCTTAGGTTAACAGTGTCATGTGCATTTCTTCTCATAACCTGAAAGATATCTCCATTTTTCGGTAGGGGATAAAAATAACTCTACAAAAAACTGCTACATAGTTATGCGTTTAAAAATTCATTTTAGAATAGAGAAGGAGCCTTTCAAATACACTAGATTATTGGTGTATATATATGCATGTATTCAAAAGTGTATTGTTTAGCCACTTTTTACGTATATTGACACATATTATGTTAAACTAGCAGTAAAGCCTGCTGTAGGGTAAGAAATACAGCAGGCCTAGATAGGGCTGGGGGTGAGGGCAGGTAGGGAAGGGCTTGCTGGGGGTTGGGAGAGGGCGACAGAGCGGGGATGGAATGTCTGGCAACGAACACTTCTCCAATAAGGGAGCAGGGCTCTGTGAGGCCCCCTCCCTTATTGGTGGAGGGTTAATTGTCAGAAATTCCATTCCTTAGCACTTTATTACTGGTAAGATATATAACAATTTTTGAAGTGTGTATCTGTTGGAAGAAGTATAATGATTAACAGAAGATTCCTTGAACTTTTCACCTCATCTACATAGAAGCAGACTTAATTGAAATCCAGAGTTACTTCCATAAACCTGCATGGGTTAAGGCAGTGTACCAGGCCCCGTCTTCGGGTCCTAGTTTGGCCCAGTTCTCCCTGCTCTCCGATGCCGCTGCTGACAGGGCCTTGGCTGCTGTTAGACCTACTACCTGTCCTCTGGATCTGTGCCCCTCCTGGCTTATAAAAGCCTGCCGGGCGGAGCTACGACCCCATCTGTTGAATATCATCAATGGCTCTCTTGAGCAAGGAGTCTTTCCGGATGGGTTGAAGGAGGCAGTAGTCTGCCCACTCTTAAAAAGACCATCGTTAGATCCGAGTGATCTGGCCAATTACCGCCCCGTCTCGAATCTTTCGTTTCTGGGGAAGGTAATTGAGAGAGTGGTGCTGGAGCAGCTTCAGGGTTTCCTGGATGACACATCGGCTTTCGATCCCTTCCAGTCCGGCTTCCGTGCTGGGCATGGGACGAAGACTGCTCTTGTCGCCATCACAGATGCGCTCCGTATACAGCTTGACCGAGGCGGATCGGCGCTGCTGGTTTTGTTAGATCTTACCGCAGCGTTTGATATGGTCGACCACGACCTTTTGACCCACCGCCTGGCCGTCTCCGGGGTGCGGGGCACTGTCCTTCAGTGGATTGCCTCGTTTCTCCGGGGCCGGAGCCAGCAAGTGTGGTGCGGGGATGAAGCCTCCCGGAGGTGCCCGCTTCATTGCGGAGTACCTCAGGGGGCATTGTTATCCCCGCTATTATTTAACATCTATATGCGACCACTTGCTCAGCTGGTACGGAGCTTTGGGCTGATCTGTCATCAGTATGCTGATGACACTCAGCTCATTCTGTTGATGGAGGGGGGAGCGGTTGCCGCCCCTGCGGCTCTCCAGCATTGTTTGGAGGCGGTAGCTGGTTGGTTGAAGCAGAGCAGGCTGCAACTGAATCCATCGAAGACAGAGATCCTCTGGCTAGGCCGCGAAGGAGGGGCTGGGGATTTCCAGCCGCCGGTGTGGGAGGGGGTTTCATTGGCGCCGACCTCCTCCGTCCGCAGTCTGGGGGTCCACCTGGATTCGTCTCTTTCAATGGAGACCCAGGTGGCCCTTACAACCCGGACTGCGTTTTTCCATCTCCGACAGGCCCGGCGGCTGGCCCCCTTCCTCTCCCAAGCGGACCTCGCCACTGTGATCCATGCAACGGTCACCTCCAGGTTAGACTATTGTAACTCGCTTTACGCGGGCCTTCCCTTGCGTTTGATTCGGAAGTTAAAGCTGGTCCAACATGCGGCGGCTCGGTTGCTCACAGGAGGCGCCTTCAGAGAACACATTCAGCCTGTGTTGCGCCAGCTGCACTGGCTTCCGGTCGAATTCCGAATCATCTTCAAGGTGTGGGTTCTGACCTTTAAGGCCTTGCGCGGCCTGGGACCCTCGTACCTTCGGGACCGCATCACCCCATATGTCCCCACTCGGCCTCTGCGATCAGCAGAGGCCAACTTGCTGGTGATCCCTGGCCCCTCGATGATGCGGCTGGCCTCCACGCGGGCCAGGACTTTTACAGCACTGGCCCCGGCCTGGTGGAACACCCTTCCTCCAGCTGTCCGGGCCCTGCGGGACCTGGGTGAGTTCCGCAGGGCCTGCAAGACTGTGTTGTTCCACCGGGCCTTTGGAGTGCCCGGCCGCTGATGTGGTGCCCCCTACTGCTCTTTATTGCCCCTCGTCTTCGGGGCTGTTACATCAGGGTTCCCTCATATTGAGGGGCCTACCGTCCCCCCCTCTTTTGGGGGTAGGTTTTAAATTTGAGGTTGGACACCTGTTTTTATGTATTAATTTGCTTTCGCTGGTTTTAAATTATTTTATTGTTGACATGAGATGGAGCCTATGTATTTATATTGTATGTGTGATTTGCTCCTGCTTGTCTCTGAACTTTTGTTGTTCACCGCCCGGAGCCCTTCGGGGATTGGGCGGTATATAAGACGAAACAATAAATAAAATAAATACATAAATAAAATGGCACCCAGGGCATGACCATGAATATGCAAGACCCACCCTTCCAGGAGAGGCTACTGGCTCCTAAATGTGCCATTCCAGGTCACAGCCCCAAGCACTCTGATGGGGTGGTGGTTCAGGTGCTACCTACAACTCAGATGCTACAGTGACCTCTGGAGTGGAGGGTTCTGGGTCCAAGACTGAGTTGGAAGGAAAGGGCTGTATCTGTGGGTAAGAAAGCTGATCCAGGTTCCTTTGGTACATCAAAGGAGGTTCCTGGAGGTGTGTCAATTGCCTCCTTTTCTGGTAGTGTCAGGTGCTCACCACACTTCATCTGAATTCTCAGTCTGTTTCTCTTATAAGAACAGTCTGTACTCTAGATGCAGACTTTGAAAAATGACACTTTAAAATACAATATGTAATACTTAGAATGGCTCCAGCTGCCAAGTGTGTCATGGTACACTGGTGGGATATTGTTATCTTTAGCAATAAACACCTATACATATATATCTGATAATCTCGGCCAATAGGCCTTCCAGACAGGGTGGTTGAGGATTCTTGTCTGCCATTTATATTGAACATGTTTGCTATGAGAAATACTGGTGTTACACCAGATCATAAGCTCTGCTAACTTCATGATAGAGAACAACTATATTCAGACATGTAGCATACATCAGAACAAGTTTATTAAATTACCATATGCCCTCAAGTTGGTGCCATTATGTTTCCCTCCTACAAGGAAAAGGGCTAAATGTCAGGTAATTTGTGTCATCTGCATGATCTAAATAAGACTCCATCAATCATTTTGGGCTCTTTAGTGCAATGATTATCATATCAAAGACTGTGAATAACATTAAAGATAATGACTTTTCTGTTGTCCATTATCTCTAACTGGCTTCATGTAATTATTAGCACATGTTCTCATTTGCAATGAGTGTCAATATTTTGAATGAGGAGCATTTTTAAAAGAAGATATATCTGTCATCAGGTGTTTTGCTTACTTTGTAATTGTGAGATACTGAAAATTGCATCATTTCTCTTCTTTCAAAATCTGGTTTCATAATTTTGGGTTAGGTTTTTGTAATCATGTCCTAATCCTTTATTTATTTGCACATGAGTAAAACCTAGTGACGTTAATAAGGTCTGTTTATTAGTCTCAATAGCATTTACAACTCAGGATCTCTATGAAATTTCACTGACCTTTACAATACAGTATTGCCAATCTCTCCCAAGTATGTATGTATGCATGTATGCATGTATGCATGTATGTATGTATGTATGTATTATTTACTTTGAATGGAAGACTCACTGAGTTCAATGAAACTTGTCTCGGAACTATTTCATTAAGCTTGTATTAATATATATAGGGCTGGGGGTGAGGGCAAGTAGGGAAGGGCTTGCTGGGGGTTGGGTGATTATATATATATATATAATCTGAGAGGTGAATCTATATCTATCTATATCTATCTATATCTATCTATATATCTATCTATCTATATCTATCTATATCTATCTATCTATCTATCTATCTATCTATCTATCTATACACACACACACACACACACACACACACATATACACATACACATATATATACATATATACAATATATATATTGCTGTGGCAATTGTCCTTCTCATCACAGTCCGCAACCCACACAGATGTCCATGCAGGTCCAATGATCCGCTGCATAGCCTTTTGGGGTGGTCAAATGGAATCCCTCTTTCCCTTTTCAATTCACATTGTTATTTGGCGGTGTCTTGTTTTTTTTAGTATAAGATAACCCTTCCCATTCCACAATGGAACTGTCCAGAGTGTGAATCCCACTGTCCATGAGGCTGGTTGACATGCACAGTCCTGGCTTGGGTAAGGCAGAACTGGGGCAAGGAGGCTATCCCAGTCAGGCAGCAGAGGCAGGGTGGCGAGGTGCTCAGATTGAGGCCAACTCCCTGGGTTCTTAAAGGGCCATGTGCAAAAGAAGTGGAGCCAGTAGTGTTTGTTCGCCCCCATCCCACGGATTTTCTTAGAAGAAAAAGGCAAACTCCAGCTCGCTTTTAGTAAAAGAAAGTTGTGGCGAATATGGGTGAGGAAGTGGGTAAGTGGTGGTTGGATGTGAGGGAGGGCAGAGTGAGGTGTGTGAGGATGAGCTGGATGTGTGTTATGTGGTAGCAGTGGGTGAGGCACAGAGAGTGAAAGTTACCTGCGTGTGAGGGGGGGAATCCCACCTGATGTCTCACATGGCAAAGTGTGTATGTGTTTCAATTCCACTCGTATTACCTGACAGTATTACCTATTTATTGTTTTCAGTGCTCATCTCTGCCCATCTGCGCAAACATTGTAAGGGCATACCAACCCCTCAGGGCACAGACATGCTGCACGAACATTCTAAGGGTGACAGCTTCATTGCCTGGTGCACCAGGAAAAAGACGTTTCAGTGATTTGAAGTTCTGATTACCTGCCCACAACAGGGAGGGACGTCATGTGAAAATTTGGGGCGATCTGTCCAGCCGTTTCCGTGTTAGGGCATGAGTAACAAACTCATGATTCGCTTTTTATATATATATATAGATTACTGTGTGTGTATGTGTATGAATATATTAATATATATATACACACACACACTGCTTATAGGTCCTTCCTCAAAAGATGCTTGTTATAAACCCATTGTATGAACAGTTTCTCACAGTAGCACCCATGGGGTTTTCTGCATGCTGTTAGCCAACCCATTTTAAAGTTATGAAATCATGGCTCCTGGTGATTTCCTTAAGGCAACTCTTGTTTTGCAATAAATATTTAATTTAATTGAGGTGTATAGTTTCTAACCCCCAAGAGCCATGATTGTCCCTTATTTCCTAATAGGGGTCCCTCTATTTTGATACTTATTGTTAGACATGCTGATTCAGTTTATCTAGAGCCCACAAGCCACACTGAGATTGAGTTTGGAAATGGGCCTATCATGACGTGTGGTAAACTTTATGTAGAAAACTCCAGAGAAGGAACCATTTTGTTATTTCCAACTTCCACTTCCATGATTCAAGCTTTTTTTTTTTAAAAAAAGAGCTCTAGTTTACAGCATACGAATGGACAAAGGAATGTTATTTTTAATTCTCTCTTCATATGCTTAAACATCTAAGGCTGGCACAGTGTGTGACAATCCCCATGTTTTCACCAAGGAAAAAGAAAGTCTGGGAAAACAGTATTTACATTCTTGTCACAAGGTCAGGAGATGCTCCATCCTTTTCTGTTATATATTTAGTAACCAGAGAAGAGACAGACAGTTGGCTGCCATGTTCATTGCTTAGATGTTCTCTGCCAGCTGGCAGATCATTAGCATTAGCTAGCAAGAGCTAGCAAGTTAACTGCTTACATACTTCTGTCATCGGTATGCAAAATGCATCTTTCTTTCTGGTACAGACAGATCCACTAATGCAGTCCATCTGCAAGGTGCTTCACAGTCCTCTGTTTTTTTGTGATTCCAAGGTAGCAAAAAAATATGCTTTATTAAACTGTACATGTCATAGAGTCTTGATTTAATGGCTTAGAGAGCAAGCTTAAGCAGAACTATCCTAACGTAGGTCCCATTTTATTCAGTGGATCTTCTCCCAGGAAAATGTTCTTGAGATTGCATCTATTTTGTATCCTTGGAAGTAAAGCATCTTACGTGTTTTTCAAATTAAAAAACAAACTTTGAAAATGTTGGCACCGTTGAGCCAAACTTAACTACTTTTCTCCCATTGATTTTAGTGAGAGAATAAAGCAAAAGCCTATAGCTCCCCTTAAAGTCACCAAAATTAAAAGCTATGTAATTTTTGAAGGCTTTCATGGCTGAATTCAACTGGTTGTGGTGGGTTTTCCGGACTGTGTGACCGTGGTCTGCTAGATCTTGTTCTTAACATTTTGCCTGCATCTGTGGCTGGCATCTTCAGAGGTGTATCACAGACGAAATTCAGACACAGTGTGTAACAGACCTCTCTCTGTGATACACCTCTGAAGATGTCAGCCACAGATGCAGGCGAAACATTAGGAACAAGATCTACCAGACCATGGCCACACAGCCCGGAAAACCCACCACAACCAACTATGTAATTTTAATTGCATCCATATTTTTCTTCTTTCTATTATTTGCAAAATTAACTATAATCTGAGAATATCAGAACCGCTGGAAAAATGACTTCCCTCTTTCTAAGCATGTTGTACTAGCAGTTACAAGCATTGACTTTTCAAATCTGAGGCAAAAAATTGAATGAGGTGTACAGCTGATCATAAGATGTAGACTGTTGGTGTATTTTCAGGAGAGATCCATGAGAATTTGTGATGATAAATCATATATCCCTGATAAGTGCACCTATTTACCAGTGTGTCTCAGGTGGCTTTTCTTTTCTTTTCTTTTCTTTTCTTTTCTTTGATAACCATCTTTGTATCCAATGAGATATATATTAGATTTCAGTTATGCGGCAACACCATTTCTTTTTAGTTCAGCCTTTGCAGGTAGCAAGGGCCGAGTCTGGTCGTTTATAATGGTGACCATATGTACTTCTTTGCATTAAAGGCTATAATCATAAAGCTCATTTTGCTCTGAAGTCAACCTTTCATTTTGTTCTGAAGTCAACCTTTGCTGTTTTAAAATTATGTAATATTCAAGGTATTTGCAGTTTGAAATGAAGTATGTGGGAGTTATGTAAGCTAACCTGATCATATCTTCAGATCATACCTACAATTTTCAGAGGAATCACAGTGTGATGGTTTCAAATGTCATATTGCCTGTATGAGGTATAATCTGGAAAGGTTTTACCTCAAACTAGGCATGCCTAATAGGGTTTATGACAGCCTATGAATTTAACCCTGAAAAGGGTCATCATGGAGGTCAGTGAATTCTATACAAATTGCACCCTACTTAAGCCTATAATTATCCCTATTAGAAGTTAATCTGCTGCCAAGTTCATCAAATAACATGTATTACTTCAAAAATGTCCATGATAAATTCTGTTTAACTAGTCTTTATTTCATAGTAATTTTTTTAAAAACCCTGTTTATAACAGAATTAAGAAATTTATAGATTTTATTTTATTTTGAAAGTTTATGTTGTTTGAAATCTAAGAGGACTGACTGTACACTTAGTATGCTAGTTAAAATGAAAATTGGGCAAGATACAGGCAAAGTTAAGTAGTTTAAAGTCTCATTGACCATATGCTTAAATCTTCCCCATGGAAACTGGTGGCTGCATAATGCCTATAAGTTTCATTTCCTTGTGTTATAAACTAATATCAGTGTCATAAAAATAAATCAGTTTAAGTTATACGTACTATATACTTACTATATAAGTTTACGTTATACTTACTGTATGCTTTTCCCATAGCAATATGACTATTCTTGTTATGTCCCTTTCCCAAAACAGATTAAACTAGTGCTGGGGCAGAGTGAGAGGAAACTGCGCCTGGGGTGCATGTGCACCCTGCCGGGGCGCTGCCTGCTCCGCCCTTCCACACCCTGGAACGCCATGCCCCCACCATGCCCCTGCACCAGGGTGCACCTCGGGTGTCACACACCCCGTCCCGTGGGTGCTACACCACAAGTGTTACCATTTTGTCTTGACAGAGAAAGAGAAAAAACAGCCACTGTTGTGTCAGTGACATTTAATTTAGAAATGTGAATGTTATAATTAATACACTGTTAACATTTATTTGAACAAATTCAAATACCCTATTTAATTTCAGATTATCAAACTGCTGGATGGAAAGAGATCTCAAACTGTAGGAATTTTGATATCCAGTTTGCATTTGGAGATGAAAGACATACAACACGGTAAGTGTATCCTACAAATTAATAACTTTTCTATAGTAATTATATGTTCAAAAAGTAGTTCTATATCCCACACAATTTATTGAATCAAGGTTTGCAGATATTTTATGTGTTGTTCCTCTATCTCCAGCTGGTCTATCCAACCATGGGGACATTAATTCCTGGATTTTGAACTTGCCTTATTTGGCTCCAATAGAGAAGGGAGAGTGCATGAGATTGCTTTTTCCCTTTCTTCCATCAATGAAGCTGTGCTTATATGAGAGATGAGGCAATTTTGTCTCCTGCCCAATTGCAGCCTTCTGATCTGCATGGCTGTTAGATCACAAAGCCATCAATTGGGTTGCCAGCCTCCAGGTAGGGCCTGGAGATGTCCTAGAATTACAACTGATCTCCAGACAACACAGATCAGTTTCCCTGGAGAAAATGGCTGCTTTGAAGAATGGACTGTATGACATCATACTTTGCTGAGATGCCTCCCCTTCCCTGGGCCTCCCCCCACCCCAAATCTTCAGGAATTTCCCAACCCAGAATTGGCAACCCTACAAGGTCAGAAAGAAATGCTAATGGGATGGAAAAATTTGGGAAAATGCACATCTGTCAGTCCCTTCTGCTGATAGATTGTGAGGTCTAACCCACGAGTTTAGATCATATGAATTGATGTGCACTCCATAGTCTTTGCTGGCAAGAGTACTTCCTCTTCTACTAAAACTTCCATTTGTTGAAGGACCCATCCAAATCTATTGCTCTAGAACCGGAGTCATTGTCTTTAGAAGACTTTTGATGTTTACACTTTTGACAGTAGATACTAAGAATAGCCCTGTCAAACTGTAGGATTCTCAACATTTATTGATCATAGTTGTTGATTCTCTAGGACTGGGTTTTAAAGATAGGGATTGACATCTTTTTAGTTTGCAACAAATAACAGTTGTCATGATTTCCAGAACACAAACTATGATTTGTTCTCCTGCCTACAAGTTGGGTTTCAAACATTATTTAATCCTCATGTCTGGTTTGGATGTCAGAATAAACTTTGATTTGTGGTGACCCAGAAAATCTTCTATCTCTGATGGGGGGAAATGGAGCTGGAAAATCCAAGAACTGCCAAGTCTGACTCTGTATGTAGTGCAGGCCCTCCTGGCTTCCCATACTGGAATTCAGTCTCTTAGCAAGAGCAGTTTTACTTTCCAGTTCAATTTAATGCTTCCCTGTATCTCTGTGATTAAAGTAAAGTTCTTACAGGTTATGCAGCTTCTGAGCGGCCTCCTCTTCATGATACATAACACTTGCATAATGATAAACTAAGTATATGTGCCTGCGTGCCTGCGTGCCTGCGTGCGTGTGCGTCCGCGAACATCTGAAGACAGCTATAGGGTGTCATAAGATCAGGCTGTGAAATGAGCTGTATGCCAGATTTTGGCTTTAATAAAAGTTATAGTATTTTATTGAGAACATAACGTTCCTTAAAACTAAAAATGCTAACCTCAAGGCATTGACATAGAATTAGTGGCTATTATTCAGCATGTAAAACTGCTACTAACAGGAATAAAGGGACTGCTTTGAAAAACTGTGAATCTCTAGAGCTAACCAGAAATCAATATTAATCATGTTTGCTACTGGTTTAAAAGAAACTGATTAGGCTTAATATATAGAAACAGTCAACTGAAACTCTTCATAGCATAGGTCAATAATATTTAGTAAATAACATTCCATTACACCTCCATTAAAAGGAAAGGATTTTTTTTCTCTGGGCATTTGGCACCCTTTCAGCCACTGTTTTAAAAAATGGAAAAGGTAAAGGAGACTGTTCTAAAATATATTTGAATAAGGGTTGATTAATGATAGAAATATCATAGACTGATCCCTAGATAAATATTTTTGCAAGTAATTTCTATTGCTATAGACTGGATTTGCTTCATGAACGCTATGGATTTGTAACTGAATTCCTTTATTTTATACAACCACAAGATTTCTCCCAATATTCATAATTTTTTAAAGCAAATTGTTAAAATTGATTTTTAATGTGTAATCTGGCTATTGTTTTTCCTCTGCCTAGAAAAATATATTTGCTGTTTCAGTGCTGAGCTGCTTCTGGCAATGGTTATTATTTGTACACCTTTGTGGTCTTATCTGCAGTTCCACATGGGACTACACAAGTGTAGGCCTCCTGCAGAGAAGAATAGGCATCAGGCATTTCTGTATCAAGAGAGTTTTTCCTTCCCCTTCGAGCTGTGGGCAGGAAGATTTCCCGAAGAGGTCATGAGAGTGACGGGGGAGGGAGCAATCCCCTCAGTTCTCTTTTTGTCCAAGCATTAAGAGGGCATTCTTAGCAATTGCTCCTGTTTGTCTGCCTAGTTCTTCATGTTCTTTCTCATCTTCAAGATGGAAAAGAAGGGTGAGCTCTATATAAAAATGTTCCAAGTGCGGTGCAAAGATGGCCAAGAATATTGACAATTCTGATTGCCTCTTATGAAGAGCATATCCCAACCTCTTGTAAGATCTGCTCCCTTCTCACCGTAAAGGCTCGCCTTGTCAGGGCGTCGAGACTGAAGGCTATTTTGTCAAGTGCTCCTTGGTGCTGGATGTTCTCATCCAATCTGGGGGTAAATCATCTAAGACCTCCTCAATTGTTTTATCTCTGACCACCTAGCATCCACTTCTGGGCAAGCTGGCAGAACTTTGACCCTGTTGTTTTTATCAAAGATCAAACCTGCAGAGAGGGAACATTCCACTCACTGCAAATCCAGAAGTTAGTGTCCAGATCTTCATTCAGGAAATTGTCAGTTCACTAAGGGGCTTCAGTCCTGGTTGTCACCTTCTCTTCCTTCAAACAAGGACACTTCTCACAGATTGACCAGTTGACTCAGTAACTCATCATCCCATTCTGATGTTGTGGATGAGCTGGAAGTCCCTACCATTGAGGAGAGGACCTCTGGTTATGAAGAAGAGACCTTGTTTGAGGGATGATTCCCCATGATGGTGGGATTGGTTGGCTGGCACTGTCAGTGATGAAGCCAAGACTGTATGGCGCTGAGATATCAAAGTCATCAGCCACTTTCATGTTCCAGTGCTGAATCTACTCAACACTAATTCAACTTCATTGGGTGGTCAATGAGATTCTGACTCTTTGTAGCTTGTTAGATCAGTCATTGCCATTGATTATCCCAGAGTTGATCCTCACTTAGATCGGTAGCGCGCCCTACCCCTCAAGTGGATGAAGGAGAAGAAAGGTCTCATAACTCCCCATCAGTACATGTTGTGGGGATGAAGATGACAGCTCTACTCATGGGAGGTTATTGAGACTCACCCTGTCAGGTATCCAGAGAATCTTCCCATCATAGATCGGATTCCAGAGGCTCTCAGTACCATGTCGGGCACTGTAATACTTCCTCCTGGAAATATTGTGGACGTTGGCTATACATCCCATCATTTTACCCCTTCATAGTTGTAGCAGGAGCAGATCTCTTCAATCCATTTCCAGACGATCATTGTTGACCCCTGGTCACAGCCAGGAGCACTGTGTGACTGAAAGCCCTCGGGGCTGAATGTTGCCTCAATTCTGGGAACCGATCAGCCTCCATCAATGTCACCATGAAAACCTCTTTGTCAGACCTCGATGCCAGAGTTTGACTAGCTCTTATTGTTGTCATTGAAGTCCAATGTCCTCCAGTCCTCGACACCAAGGCCGCTGTGCAGAAAGGGCACCTCTCCACCAGCAGAAATTATGCCGGTGGAGGGGGGGGCATTTGCACAGAAGCTTCTGAGTGGCCCCGCAGAAGCCGGCGCAGAAGAGGTGGCTTCGCACGGAGCCGCCTCTTCTGTGTCCCCCCCACTCACCTCATCCTCCAGCATCACTCTGGAGGCCGTCAGGGACCCGCCCACGCTGCCCTCCGACTCCGGGAGGGCGGATCCCTGACGGCCTCCAGAGCATGCTGGAGGACGAGGTAAGTGGAGGTAAGAGGTAAGTTCGCACCGCACCGATGGGAAAACGGCTTTTTAAAATAAGCTCGCTCAACAAGCGAGGTTATTAGGAGCGGCTTCACGCCACTCCTGGGTGGCCAGGACGGCGCTGCTGCAATTCAGCAGTGCCTCCTGTGCGAACAGCTGCCCAGGGACGGCGTTTTTGCCGTCCCTGGGTTGCTGTAAATGGCCCATGCGGAAAGGGCCCAAGAGTCGCCAGCCGTTGTCAACACTACTCTTCATCACAACGTCGAGATCCTTCCAGATGCCGTGATGACAGGTATTTGCCTGATTCTGATTGCATCTCACCAGATTGCATTTCAATGGACCTTAGGAGTTCCTCAGTTGAGGACACTGATAGGGCTTTGAACGTATCTCCAGAGGATGACTTTGGCTAAGCACTGGTAATTTCTCCCTCCGTGTACTCAGAGCAGATAATTCATATGCCCAAAGCATTGAATTTTACTCTGGTCATCCCATCGCATAGGTTGGCTGACTCTGCAGTGGACAGCCTGTACTCTTCTAGCAAGAACCTGGTGGCTCTTCCAATGTTAAAGGCTTTTCTGGACATAGCAAATAATAACCAGACTAAGCCTCTGTGGCGGGGGGGGGGGGGTCTACCCAAAAAACAGAGCATTTATAAATCCAGGAACCAGGTTGTGGGTTCCTATTTAAGCACCTGCTGCCCAATTTGATGGTGTCCAGGCCCTCCCTTCATGCTATAAACCAGGCTCCCATAACTCCTCCCAAGATAAAAAGGGCTGAAAGCTTGACCTGCTGTGGAGAAAAATCTATTTGCAGGGAGCCTTGAGCATGAGGATTGCCAGCTTCCAAAATGTAATAGGGAAGTGCCAAGTTTACTTGTGGGACAAGACAGTAAAGCTATTTGAACACCTTCCCGTTGAGTGCAGAGTGATGGCCAAGGTCATGTATGCTGAAGTGTCAAGGATTGGTCACCATCAGGTGAATCTGGTGAGGTATGTAACCAATACAGCCTCAAAAACAATGGCTTCACTCATTTGCTTTCACAGACATGCATGGTTAAGATTGTCTGCATTGGCACAGGATACAAAGTTAAGGTTGAAGAATCTTCCCTTTGTTGGGGCAAATCTATACAATCCAAAACAGATTGTATCATCCACACACTTTAAAAAGAGGCCGCTGCAGTTACATCTCTTGGTATTACTGGTCAGTCAACATCCCAGTATAGATCTACATATACTCTGTACTTTCCTCAATAACAGCATCAGTCCTGTTTCACCCGTTCAAGTGAGTTTAGGGCACAACGCCCATCTTTTAGTCAACAGAAGTCTAAAAAATTATCAGGCCCCCATAGAGGAAGAAAGGATGGTTGTCTACCCCCTCCATCCAATATCAAGCAAAAGAAGACATGACTAGATAGGTCAGGTGTTCGGTGGGGCAGAGAAATAAAGATAATTTTAATGTGATCACAATCATAAAAAAATTTGGCTTGGAAACAGATAGAAAAAACATTGCAGTAAAAGTGTCTGGAAAAAACAACTGAGGAAAAATGAAGGGTAAAAGTTTCTGGAACCAGAGGAGGAGCGTAAGTGTGGAATTTAAAGACAAAAATGTAGCATTTGGTGGCAAGATTAGTTGTATATGACTCAAGTGAAAAAAACCTAAGTTTCAGAAAAACTATTAAATAAAATCATGATGCAAAGTGTAGACTTCATCACCCCCAAGTCAGTGTGATGTGTCAGAGTGTTAGAAGGGGATCTGGAAGACCTAGGTTTGAATCCTGACTTTGTCATATGTGACCTTGGACCAGTCACATACACTCAACCTAACCTACTTCAGGAAATTATTGAAAAGGTAAAATGGAAATAACAAGGACATAGGTAAGGGGGGTTCTTGGGTTCAACCCCCCAATTCATGTCCGAAGCTCCGCCCCTCTGTTTGTGGGTTTTAAAAACATTTTAGTGGTTTTTTGACTAGCAAAACCAAACTTTTAGGGATTGTTTGGGGGACTCTCTTGATGATACTACCCGTGTTTGGTGAGGTTTGGTTCAGGGGGTCCAAAGTTATGGACTCCCAAAGGGGGTGCCCCCATCCTCCATTGTTTCCAATGGGAGCTAATAGAAGATGGGGGCTACATCTTTGAGGGTCCATAACTTTGGACACCCTGAACCAAACTTCACCAAACCTGGCAGGTATCATCAGGAGAGTCTCTTAAAGATACCCTGAAAGTTTGGTGCTTCTAGTTTAACAATTGCACCCCTGACAGCAGGCACCCACCAAATTTCCCCAGATTCTCCTTTTAAATCCACCCCCTTTGGCATGGATTTAAAGGGAGAATCTGAGGTCCTCAGTTTAGAAGAAGAAGAAGAGTTTGGATTTATATCCCCCCTTTCTCTCCTGTAGGAGACTCAAAGGATCTTACAATCTCCTTGTCCTTCCTCCCTCACAACAAACACCCTGTGAGGTGGGTGGGGCTGAGAGAGCTCCGAAAAGCTGTGACTAGCCCAAGGTCACTAAATGTTCCCATTATAAGTAATATAGACTGTAGCTCAGTTACACATACCTTTCTCCTCAATCTATTGTAATATTTGCCCAGCTCCAAGTTTCTTAATACCTTTTAATGTGTCATGTTGGAGCCCAGGATTAAGGCAAGTGTAGGGCAACTGAGTATAGGAATTGCTCTGTGTTACATTTTATTGTAAATTTAGGGAATATATTTCCCTATTCCTTTGCAGTAAACTGAGAAATAAATTGTTGCCAAAATGACATTATGGCACAATTTTAAAAATGCAGTTCCAAAAAAATGGAATTGTATTAATGTTGAGGTTTCTACTCTGGAAATCTGACACAGTTGCTTAGGTAAAATTAAGGACAATTCAAAAGAAGTGATGGGGAAATGTAGTGTTTCTTAAGGACATAGTGTTTTCAAGTATGGGAGATTTCTGCCTTCAGCCCTGTAATTGGTGTGCTTTTTCAGGCAGTGATAGTATATGTAGCTTAAAGTGTCTGGTGCACAGATGTTTCAGTTTGCATTTGATTAGTAGCCAACAAATTGAAGACTGCCACATTTGTGGAAGAAATCGGGCACAGATGTTTCTTAGGAGAGGGTTACATTTGCTATTACAGAATAAGGTGAATCAATGCTACAGAATATTTGCTGGCCAACAGGCAACAAGAGAAGTCAGCTTTCTTGTTTATTTTGACCTGTTAATTGAAAAAAAATGTTTCCATATAAAACAAAAGTAGGACTTCACCTCAGAAAAGAAAACATGCTAGTATGCCATATTGCTTCTTTGTAGTCCCATACTTCTATGTCATGAATACCACAATTGTTTGGAATCAAATTGGTGTTCACTACTTGTAAAATTTTGCCCATCTATGGGAATGTCCATGTAGGTATTCTATACTAAAAAGTAATAGTTGTGTGCAGTAGCTAAAAAATCTAACCGTAAATGATAACAAAAAGTTTGGAAAATGATAACTAAAAGTTTGGAAATGATAACTAAAAGTTTGGAAAAATTTAAGAATTATGATAAACTATGTGACTTCCAGTAGACTGTGGTTGTATTGGTTGGTCAAAAGGTCTGGAAAAAGAGGTTTCTTTTATTGGATCAAATTAGTTTGATGTAAGAGATAAAGGCAATTGGTGGCATGGGAATTCACTGTAGCCCATGTTCTTCTGATCTTACCTCCAGCATATGATGCCCATCTCAAGGAACACACGAGGGATTTCTGACAAGCCTTTTCTTACTGTGTACTTTGTTATTCATCCATATCGAAGTCTTGCTGAGTTTTAAGCATTTTTCAACCTTCTTGCCTCACTAGTGTGAATGTGAAAAAGGAACTATTTCTCTATTTTTTTAGTTGAGACATAGTGTAGTACACTAAGTTTATACCACAACAAAAATGTCAGAAAAATAAGAGAGAGAACCTTCTGTTTTTTCCCACATGGCAGTTTCTAATGGAGAATGACATTTGGAAGCTTTGTTCCAAGTGGAAGCTTAGGTTCCTCAAGACATTCCTTCTAAACTAAAAGCACATTCAATATCCAGAAATTAATATACATGTATTAACTACCACTTCTAGATTAAACCTTACATCCTCGATACATAAAAAAGTTCAACTCTCCTTGACTGGCCAATAGCACTGTCAATCTTGGTTTCATGGTTGTCAGTTTAAAAAAGCTCACAGAAGTGATGTTTGCTTATTTTCCCATCTTTCTGCAGCCCCTGTATCTGAGAAGGTGATCTTGTGAGTGATTCCCATTAATAGTATCAAATTGCGTGAGGGGGGGGGGGGGCAGGGAGAAGTTGTCAAAATTAGTCCCCCATAATTATTTATAAACTCTTAGATGAATAGGGCATAACAACAGCCATAAGAAGTGTCTGAGGAGCATGCATCGAGGGACATATGGAAGATTGAATACGTCCCATTTTTGATTCTGAACTCAAATCATCACTGGAATAGCCTGAGCATTATCAATGTGATGAAGGATTGGAACTCAAATCATAATTGAAATAGCCTATCAATTATCAATGAGATGAAGGGTATACACCGGCTGCCCATCTGCTTCTGGACCCAATTCAAAATCCTTAATTTTACCTAGAAGACCCCAAATAACTAAGGACCAAGTTACTTCTTCCTCTCTTTTTGTCCAGTAACCAGTTAAGATTATCTTCTCAAGCTATGTTCTCCGTATCCTTGCATGAAGAGGTGACATGGGTGGCATCCAGAGGCAGGGTTTTTTCAGAGGTGGTACTTCGCCTTTGGATTAGCCTCCTCTTGAGGCTCTCCTAGTGCCTTCTTCATTCTTCTTTATGGTCCACTCCAAGTCTGTACGCAGACTTTTGATTAATGGTTTGCATCTTTTTGCTGTTTTATTGTCTGCTTCTATCCTGAGTTCTGTTTTACTATAATTATGCTAGACAACTTTGTTTTATTGGCTGTTTTATTATTTGTTGTGATTTATTTTTATTGTTTTACTGCTGTTGCTTAATTCTTTTTTACTGTTTAAGTCCTGAACTGCCTCAAACGGGTATGGAAAGGCAGCATACCAATATTCTATTGGTGCATACATACAAAAAATACCAAAAAAAACCCCTTCCCTTTGATGCCACTTATTTGTAAATTATATGAGCTGCTGATTTATGTTCTGGATCTGGTTTAAAGATACCCAGAAATTGAGGCAGTGACCCATGCAACAATCGCAAGAGAACACTCATTGAGGCATGTTTACATGCTTAGAAAGAACACTGCCAAAACTGACTTCATCTAGATAGAAAGAGAACAGAAATAAATTTTATTGAGGGGAATAAAACAAATGTATGGCTGAGAATTACTAACATCAATCAATTAAAATAATACCAATAATTCAGCAATGACACACAACTCTAGGGCTGTTTTTGCACAGGCGGAAACAGCACCTAGGGACAGTAAAAACACTGTCCCTGGGGTGCTATCCACACAGCTGGCCCTCCCCTCACTCCCCCTCCCCCCAAGAAAGGGGTTTTTCAAAAGTGGTGAGTGAGGTTTTTCAAAAGTGGTGTCTTCCCGCCGGAGCAGTGTGAAGCACACTGGCATGTGGGTGCCACTTTTAGTCCCTCTGGTTTCCCGTTCACCAGCTCTCCTCCCTGCACAGCTCTGGATGGCTGGATGGACCCCCAGAGGTCAGAGGGCAGTGTGGCCATGTCCCTCCAGCCATCCAGAGCTGCTCAGGGAGGAGAGGTAGGTAAACGGGACAACCCACAGGTGGCTACATGCAGAGCTGCCTCTGCGAGTCCAGCAGCCCCAGGGCTGGCTGCATGAGACCATGCATCCATTCTCATGCATCCACTGGCATGAATTATGCCAGTGGAGAGCTGTTTTCTGCCACTGAGCAGAAACGGCCTAGGCGACCACTTTAAAAAAACCAGTCACTTCAGGCATCCAAGCAATGTTTAAAGAAGCAATCCCAACCGATCTGTTTGGAATTGAGTCCCATTTTATTTAGTAGGATCTTTACACAGGAAGGTGTTCTTGGATAAAAAGGGAAGAGTCAAGGTATCCAAGGTGTAGAGTTAGAGAGAAAGCACAAGATTAATGCTGTCTATCCCTTAGAAGTCCCAGACTTGGGTGTGAGCATCAAGGCAGGAGTCCAGTTTCTGTGCAGTCAATAATACAAAGGCAACAAACAAAATCCGTAAGATTTTTTAGTAAGTAAGGACATAGAAAAGTACAAAGGAAAGGGGCATAGGAGGGAAGTCAAGTGTGTAATCTGACTGGACAAAGGAGAGGAAGGAAACTATGGCCCAGACTTACCAAAAGCCAGAACATGATCTCTGTGTGGTTCTTCCTCTTCAGCATCACCACCTACTTGCATTCCTGAGTCCACAAATGATTTAGAGAATGTCTTGGCAACAGTACAACAAAGGCCTTTATCCAGTGGTGGGATTCAGCAGGTTCACACCACTTCATCAGAACCGGTTGTTAAAATGGTGCTTGTAAACAACCAGTTGTTAAATTATTTGAATGCCACCACTGCCTTTATCCATCCCCGCTTCCTGAAATTTCACAACTGCAAAGGCTGCACTTTTGTGCCTAGCCTAGCCAGTTTTATAAGATTTATAAATCAACATGCCTCTCATGTTAGAGATTGTATCCTTAACAGCTTTTGGAATAAAATTATAAGGATATCTTAAGTTTAACTCTTCAACACAAGCAAGGTTTTTTTTGCGTAGTGTGGTCCAATGACTGGATCAAGGAAATCAACAGCCTGAAGATCTTGGTCTGTCCATGCATGGAAACAGTATATTTCACTGGAAATCCCTTTCTGCTTGTCTCCTGACATAGCTGAGAACTTTAAAGATCTTATGGTGCTATTTTTCAGACAGCATCTAATAGCTCTTAAATATCCAGTTCATTTTTAAATTGGTAATTAATGGTTGAATGTAGGTTAAAAACTAACCAACTTTTAATATAATGTTTTTGAAACTCTTTTTTCATGCTTGTGGATATTGTGTCCATGTAATACAGGGCAAGCCCTACCACCCAATCCAAAAGTTGGGAAACAATTTCCTTTAAAAGTTATGTCTTTTGTTATGGATAATTTGCAACATATGGTTTTTGTGAATCTGCCTACGGGCACCAAGTCTGATGTGGTTAGGCTAACATGAGTTACCCAATTTTTTGCTCATGACTTCAAACAGCAGTTCAGTTCTTCGGACCTCTCATATTTACATCCAGACTGTTTTCCTTCCTCATAAATCTTAACATTTTTACATAGTAGATAGTCATATAGGAGAAGTTCTTCCACCCACACACACACAATTAGAATTTGCTCAAAATAGAAAATAGAAGCAGGATCTGTTAAAGGTTTTGACAGTGCAGAATTTATCCTATCATTGGAACATAATCAATGCCACTTTGGACTTTACATTTAGTTTCTTTTTAAAATTGATAATATTTCCCTTTGGTAATGGTACTAATATGAAAATGTACAAATTAAGATATTTTAATTATTCATTTGAAAATACTATTATATTTATTTATCATATCAACTGTTTATGAGAAGTTATATTTTACCATAGGAAATTTATAAAAAGAATGCAGCATGCAGTAGTTCACCTCATCTTTAAAGATGAGGATCATTTTAACAGTATATTCAATATACTGAACTTTTCAGTAGCACCTTAATTCAGGGTAATTTTTATAGCTAAATCTTTAAAAGATACAAGAAAAGTTTGTTTTTAATATTCTAATGTATACCCTCAGGTTACACCTTAAGTTTTTTCAGTACTTTTTTATCTGCATAATTTGAGCGAAAGAAAATTGGGCAAGTAGGCACTTTCAGTGAAAGTTTAAGACAGGCAAAAAAAGCAACTCTTTTATTTTTAGACTTTTTTTACTAACACTGAGTAAAGTTTATAATTCACACACTGCTACCTTCGTGTGTAATGTAGTTGGCAAGTATTTTTATGTGTGCCTGTTAGTTTGAATGCACGATGCGGATCTGCTTTTTGTCCTTGCTGACGGTTATTATATCTTAATGGGCGCAACACTGCGCTAATTATCCTTGTGTATATAAATTCTTCTTGTTGTGAGCAGACACCATAGGGTCACATAAAAATGTTTGCCTCAATTTCCCTACTAAAAAGGAGTTCAGAAACCAGACTTGGCCCAGTAACAGATTTTTAAAGGTAGAGGAACCCAATAAAATTACCAGCTTCTCACAGCATGTGTCTATTTCCTTTTGACATATTGTGAGGTGTAGCTGAGATATTCTGACCAAATTGACAGTGTAAGGAGGACAAGTCAGTAGAAAGCAAGATTAAACGTAAAAATAAAACTTCACAAGTTGTTTAGGGATGTTAGATTGGGGGTAGGAAGGCCTCACTGCTATAGTTGGATCATAGTGAATATAGACATTAAGTATTCAATTTAACCTTATTTTATAAGAAAGATTATCTTGTCAGACTGGTGTGCTTTATCTGACAATATTTCCAATTCAATATCAGTTAAATAAATAACTTTGGATGTAATCTGTTCTTCCGTGCACATGCAGGTTGCTCCTGCTTGAAATTTAAAAAAATATTCTCTATAGGTAGCTTTGGGAACAGCAATATTAATAGATTACTTCTAAAATGGTACCTGCAGCACACCCTGGCCTATGGCAAATGTATCCTGTAGAAGATAATTGCCAGATAACATAACTGTACATTCAACCCAAGGATGGGCAGTTAAAGGGGAATAAGAATACAGCCTCTATTTAGTTAACTGATATTAAAATGAGCAGTTTGGGCAGAATGAATAGTTTATATTATCATTCACTTAATACTTTTTAAAAACTTGGGCACAATCTAGCTCACATTAGGAACTGTAAAAGTCCCATTAATTTCAGTAAGAAAGTAAAGACTCTCTTCCAGTAATATTTGTAGGGCTTAATTTTGGCAGCATGACTGTCCTTTTAAAATGGATGATTTAAAAACAAAACAAAATAATGTACTGTATCCCTGATCACTAGTTACTCTGTTGCTCATCATTTTACAGTGTTTAAATTCCACTGCTACCAAGTTAGAGGTAGGTGTGGAGCCTGAGGAGGGCAAGTTTTGGAGCGGGGAGTGCCCTCCAAAGCAGCCAATGTCTCCAGTAGTCTGGAGATCATTTATAATTACAGGGAATCTCCAGGCCCCACCTGAAAGTTGGCAATCCTAGTTGGATGGAGGTCTATAAGAAGAATGTACGATGTTGTCAATAGAGAACTGCTTCAAGAAGGTAAAATGAAATGAAACTTACTCATGGTCTGCTTGGACAAGAAAGAATGGATGAGTTAATCCAATTCATCATTCATATGGCAAGTTCACCATGAATGTGGCATTTTGTTCTCAATGAACCCCCTCTTTTAGCCATATCATCATAGATACAAGGGGCTGGTTGGAAGAGGGAAAGACTTCAAAGATGGCCACGAATTCCCTCTACTGATAGACATTTGAGATCCAATATGTTGTATATGCTTTAGTGCAGAGCAACTTCTGTTATCAAAGAAAAACTGTACTCTTGAAGCACCTTTATCACAGTATGCTGACATGTTCCACATGTCTAGTTATCAACTGACAACCTGTACACATTCAAGCGTCAGCATGTACTGGTTCCCCAGGAAGCTTTGGATGTTATTATATCCAATAAATATATTTAACTGTCTTCCAGTGTGGGAGATAATGCGGTAGTGGACTATAGAGACAATTTGAAAATCAATGCTAACTGACCAAGTTACTTACCTACAGTGCCACATAATGCATGTAAATGAAGTAGAAATTGTAGATGGAAAAATACTGCTGATATCAACAGGTGAACAACGTAAAAAACTATAAACAACAGCAACTGCACAGAATTAAGTGACAACCATGACCATGTTATTTCTTTACTTATTGAAATCTTGTTTTTGCTATTCATATTGTTTACTTCTTCCCAGGTGCCTTTGCGTCCAAACCAGGGAGAGAATCATAATTGACAAGCCAAATTGTAAAGCATTTTAAATGTCACTGGTCCTTTTAAAAGAATTAATTAGCCTGCCACAGAGAAAATTTACTAGCCTGCTGGTTAATTTCACAATGTAAAATCATGGGGTTAGAGGTAGAAGGGGAGAAACCTTATTACTTTTAAATAATTATTTAAAGATGTGAGCCTAGCTGCTTTCACATATCATGGAAGAAAATCTGAACAGAGCTTTTAAAATCTCTTTCAATTGTGAATGGTCATGTCTCCTCTTATAGGTAAGGAAATCTATGCTGCCAAAATTAAAAGATATCATGTAACAACTAGAGAACATTCAATGAACACACAAGAATTGTTGGGACCCTAACCTAGAGTTAATGTTATTAACATTTCTATTACCATTTTAATTTAAGCAAACAATTTATATTTAAGATGCAAGGGTGAACTGAAATTGTATGCCTAGCAAAATTACCTTTGTGGATCTTAATAAAATAGTAATTGTTTTCAGAAGAAATAAAAGCCTTTCAGGAATTTCTGTGCAGTTGCATATAAAATCTCAGTATTTGTTGATAGTAGTAATCTGTTTCAGAGTATGCCTAGGACTTTCAGTTTAAACTAATTTTTCAAAATAATCTGAATGCATCATCTAAATTCAATTGTGACTTATTAAGTAATTCCAATTGTAAAATCAGAATACTGCTAGGAATCAATTAGTCCTATGACAGTTTTCAAGGAAGACTAGAAATGAATGAAAAAAAGCTATTCTGATATATAGAATGTTGGCTTATCTCTGCAAGTGTATGCTTACTCTTACAGTTTCTTTTTATTCCCTATATCTGAATTTCTTTCTCAAAGAGAACTGCTACATGATCACATAAATCTCAAGTAGTTGTTCCTTATCAGTCTGTGAGCTATAAAACCATGCTTAATTCAGATTACCATACCTTTTTCGCAAACCAACTATATGATTATTGTTTATTTTATTATATGTTTATTTGCAATATATTTACTATTTAATTCCATTAGATATTAAGTAACTTGGTTTATCCTCTCCTCTGCCTTCATGTATGTCAAGGAGATTCTCAACATCTTGCCTGCAAAAGTTTAATATCATAAACTGGTGAGGTAGTATAGTAGCACTTTTAAATAAACTATTTCAGTGCCAGGATTCCTTCTGAGAATCCAAACTATATAACAATAAACAGTTCACCCTACAGAGAATTGTTGCCATTTTTCCACATTGTCTTAGAGCCATACCGTTACCACTATGTCATGATCTTGGGATCTTTGAAAGCCATCACATGAGTGTTAGATGTTTGTCCATAGGGATTCCTAAATCATGTCAAAATCATGTCAGTAGGTCAGTAATATCCATTATAAATCAATTAGTAAACTTGTGCCTTTTCTTGTGCCTAAAGCAGACGGTCATCTGTGCATTACTTTGAAAAGCAAATATTAGAGGAAAATAATGTAACCTAGTCTCCTGCAGAGCACATTCAGGCCTTCCTGAATCAATCCTCTTTCCTGGACTCCTTTCACTTGGTTTTAGCATGGGTTATGGAATAGAGATGGTACTGGTGTCCCTACTAGTGGCTATGCCTTTCCATGATCACGTAAATCTCAAGTAGTTGTTTTTACCAGACTTATTGGCAGCCTTTAACACAGCAGACCATACTATCCTATTGAGACATTTGGAGGTAGAAGTAGTGATTAAGAGATATGCTATGGTTTGATTTAAATAATTTTGTATGAACAGAACTCAGAAGTTTTCTATTGTGTGGGACCCGCCTTGAGGGATTCCAGAAGGTCCAGTCTTTTCTCCCATGCTATTCAATCCCTTCATGAAGTCCTTAGGAGAAATCATTCATGGGTTTGGAATGTTCAGTGTTACATCAGCTCTACGTTTCTTTATCCAAAACACCTGGTGATACCATGGACTCTCTGAACCAATGTCTGACTGTGGTAGTTGAACAGTTAAAGGTAAATCAGCTGAAACTGAGTCTTGACAAATGGAAATAATGTTGATTGGAAAGGCTGAAGCCATGAAATATATGGGGCTGCCTACTTTTCGTGGGATCCAGTTGTCTCTTGCTGTCATGGAGTAATTCTGCTGTCATGAAGTAATTCTGGGTCCAGATTTATTGCCGAAGAAGCAAGCTGATGCAGCTGCCCCTCCAAAAATATTGTATCATTTCCACTTAGCTCTAAATATGGCTTCCTACCTTGACTCATCTAATCTGGCCACATAATCTACGGCTGATTCCGCACAGCAAATGTATAATGGGTTGTGATAAAGGAACCCATTTTCCTGTTAACCTGTTCACACACATTCCAGGAAGGCGTTGGAGCTCACAGAAACAATTCGAGTTACTTTTGTGCTTTGCACAAAAATGCTTCTTTTTAAACATTTCCTGCTAATATGCATAGCTATGCAGGCATGCAGAGATGAACCCCCACAACCATGTCGATCATCCCACAATATGCCCAGCTGCACCTGCATAGCTATGCAGATGGAACCCACATTTTTTTAAAAAAGGGAAAGGGGCCTCCCTGGAACAGTGGGCAATGGCAGGTGGCTTCTCCCTCATTGTGGAGGGTATGCTGGAAGGGAGGCAAATAAATCAGTTCCTGCCTGGCTCCAACCCGGGATTTTTCAAAAGAATCACTAGTTTAGCTATTTTCAAAAAAACTGGGTTTTATGGAAGTTGAACGGGGCAGACTTAGTTTGGGGTGGGACGTGTGCGAAGTCTCCCCACAAAAGACGGGTTTTATAGCATCCTACACCCGTGTTTGTTTGCCCACATGGAATCAGCCTACTATAATGCTTGAAGCTAGCAGTCCTAATGCAGTCCTTATTGGTCTGCTCAAACTGCAATCTATAAACTACAGTTAGTTAAGAATGCCACAACTCATCTACTATTAGATGCTAAGAGGACTTTGAATATCAGTTTGTGACAATCATCCTCAAAAGTTCTGCCTCTTCTCTAGGGCTCTGAATCAGTCCTTATGATTTGAGCCTCATACAGATCCAAGTAATTGTCACTCAGAGCCCATGAAACTCCACTGGATCTTCCACTGGAGGAGAGCCAGCCTCTTCTAAAGGACAAATAATTTTTTTCTTCAGATAGGAAATTGGAGGCTCTAGATAAGAGTGTCAGTTTAGCCAGGTATTTGTTTGATGTTAAGTCAGGTTTGGGGGTCAGTTGTGAATGCACAGGAGCTCTGTGTGGTAAAAAAGAAACTTTGAATCTTTGAAACTTTGAATATAAGATCCGTCTTTGTAAAATATGTTATTTTCTGTTAAATGAAACTCTTCATCTGTGTCTTCTCTGTCCAGTCAAATATGTATGAAATAGTGATTTCTACTTACCTCATAAGTAATGCTGTCTGGGGTGGGGGGAGAAGTGGTGGGCAGCTGGGAGAAGAGGGGGGGACAGCTGTCTCCACCACTACTGAGTGGGGAAGAAGTGAGGGAGAGCAGGTGTGTAGGTGGCCAGAAGAGTTATGGGGGTCAAAAGGAGAGAGTGATGGTGTTTGTGTGTGTGAGGGGGGAGAGAGATGGGATAGAGGGCAGAAAGAGAGAGTTGCAGAGTTGTGGTGAGAATGAAAAGGAGGAAAGAAGAATTATGTAAGCTGCTTTGAACCCCACTGAAAGGGAAGGCATAAATGAAGTAAATGAATAATAAGTATAACTAAAGACGGGAGACAGATAAAAATAGGTGGGAAATGGCTGATGTGGACAGAATGAGGCAGAGATTTTCAGCCCATGTCTATAATGTGATCTAATTACAGCATTTCATAATTGTCTCTGTATTCAGAATCAGTAAAACTATAAAACCCAGCACTAAGTAGGAGGCTTCATCAGGCCACTGTGCTTGTTTGTTGGCTTTCCAGGGCAGGTAGTTGGACTACATATCCTACTGGTCTGATCCATTGTGGTGTGATGGTTAACAGCAGGTGGACTCTAACCTGGAGAACAGGGTTTGATTCCCCATGTCCTCCACATGAGCGGCATACTCTAATCTGGTGAACTGGATTTGTTTCCCTGCTCCTCCCTAAGAAGCCTGCTGGGTGACCTTGGGCTAGTCACAGTTCTCTGGGAACACTCTTTGCCCCACCTACCTCACAAGGAGACTGTCTCCTCCTCTTCTTCGATAATTTTTTTTCATGATTTCTGAGGTTACGGTATACTGTATATATAGATTGGATGTTTCAAGCTTGTACCAGCTGCAGAAAAATTATGCTTCAGCCCTGAGCTCATTTAGCATACATTGCTGATTGTCTGATATATATTTTTGGTCTTTTCTATAGCTATACTAAATGTGGATGATTCAATAGTAGACCTGGAAACACTGGAAGCACTGTATGAAAATGTGAGTATTGAAACACTAAGTGCACTTTGCTAGTTTACATATGCACCAAGAGGTATTCTAGTTTCACATTCTGTATTTTCCTTACAAATATTGTCTTCCTTCAGTAAAATATGCTATCTTGTTACAGTCCATTCTCTGTACCTGCCATCTTCCATCAGATATAGCTGTCTTTTTCAAACTCCTTTGCTGTTACTATCATATTTGTCAAATGTCCATCTAATTAGGAAATGCTGTGAGACCAAGTCATTTGAGAACAATTAGATGAAAATGTCCAAGTTACTTCGAATAAAAGAATATACCTATAATGTAGATAAATGGTGTTGGTATTTTGCTTACTCAAGGTTTAAGACTAACCATTGATAAGCATCCTTCAGTTTGGACTCCAGCATAGGATAGCAACCTGGATCTGCCAACTCCAGTAGATCAGTTGTTAGCCATCTCAGTCATAGGAGAGGCTAACTATTAATATTTTAACAATAGAAAATATTGTGCAGGTTTGCAGCCTCTATTGCACAAGTTGTGGTCCTCTGTGACTGCACTACATATTTCTTCTGCAATATCTGCCTGATCAGTGCGTGGCATGTTTCTGCTGCTTAGACTGTCTCTTGGCCATCCTCCTCCTCCTCCTCCTCTGTAGCTGATTTGGCCATTGGATTGCATACTTAGGAAACAGTACAGTAATTTCCCCATACATACATATACTAACACTTCTACAGTCTCCAAGAATGGTATATGGACTAGATTGATCATACTACATTGGGCCCCATCATGTGTTTCCCAAAAAGAAAATGTCCCCCTAATGTTGCTAACAGCCCACATCTAATTGCCAACATTGTGCATTGTTGATCTTACTTTGCCAAATTGTTTAAAGTGAAATAAAAATTAATTCTAAATTGAAAAAAGAAAAAGAAAATTATGCCAATTAGCATAATTGCCAATTGCCAAATGCCAATTAGCATAATTGCCAAATGTGGAACCAAGCTCCTTTATGGAGCACCTATCTGGATTGAAGCAGCGAGCAAAATCTTAAATAGATCTCAGTCCCTTTTTTTTTTTACAAAATTATGGGCCTACCCAACTGTGCCCCATATGCAGCCCTATGCTTAGAACTTGGGCAGATATCCCATGTCACAATGGCTTGGCTGAGAACTATCAAATATTGGCTGCGCATCCATTTTTCACGAGATCATTCTAGTTTAATCCACTCGATGCTCTCTGATTCGGTAATTCCCAGATGGATGATGTTGGTGGAAGAAAAAATTAGTGCTATCGGCCTCCCATTAGAGTCACTTTACTCTTTCACTCTATCGGAGGCCTATAATTGCCTGAAAATCAGGCTGCTGGAACATGAGTACTGCAACATGATAGCTGAAGCGAGGAAAACATGCTCTCCTCTAAATCTGCTTATCCCTCTTGAACAGGGACATACAGCCAACTATCTTTTCTGGTTTACCAATCCAAGGCACAGAAGAGCAATAACCTTGGCCCGTTTCAATTTAATACCCTTTATGCTCCTTAAAGGCAGATACCAATGTATAGATAAACAAAAGAGGCTATGCCCATGCAACTCAGGCCAAGTTGAGACACTGGAGCACACTTTGTTTCATTGTGCAAGATTTACCAAGATCAGAATGACCCAACCCATCATTACTTCACTCCTATACAATCATTTAACTGATGCTTTTAGGATTCCTTTCTAGATTATAGATGCAACTCTAGATGGGCACTAAGCATTAGATTTCTAGCATCATAACAACAATAATGTTGGTTATATTAACTATTTGCTACTGGTATACAGTGCCTACCTCTGCCAGTAACCTATAGGTTCACAGTCATCCAAAGTCAAATAACCTGTGGGTGACTCATAGAAAAATGTCATAGTTTTATTATCGATTGCCAGATGGTATAACAATTGAAGGCTGTGGCAACCTGAGTCAGATCAATTATTCACCCATTTCCTTGTCCCCTATCCCTTATTCTGTATTTGATGCCACCCCAACAAACTCTGTGTTTTATAGTAAAATTTTAATACTGTATGTTATTACGATACTTAGGTTCTGTTGATAAGTCTTCAATCTGGTCTGTGAAGAAGTATATAGGAATGGCACTTTTGATGAGTTCATTTGGACTACACTATTGATAAGACTTTGAATATTTGATGTATTTATCTGTCTTTTATGGACAATTGTTTTATTGTAACTTGGAATGTCAATAAAGGCTTGTCTACTTCAATTAGCACTTTTGACAAAAAATAACTTTTTTGCAAATAAAATATGAAGAATATTATGTTCCCTAAATATTATCACTGTTATGAGTCAATCCCGTTGCCTTGTTACCTTGCTCATCAGCCTTATAGTGAGTTCAACCATTGGTCCACCTAACTTGCAAGGGAGAACTGGGAAATTAAAATGTCTCAGGAATGAGTCAGGCTGAGCGGCCCATTCAGCCCTACATCTGTGTTGCAGGAGCCATTCTGCTAAAATCCAGCTGGCAACACTACTGCCAGGTGATGGCAGTGCAGAAGGAGGCAATGGACTGGCCAGCACCCATTGCTGGGACCTCTGATTGATTCTGAGCTGAATGGTCCCTACAGCTAGCAGAGTTACTGGGATTTGGCTCTACTCATTCCAGTGCAGAGGGCTACCAAGAACAGTGGCGTAGGAGGTTAAGAGCTCGTGTATCTAATCTGGAGGAACCAGGTTTGATTCCCAGCTCTGCTGCCTGAGCTATGGAGGCTTATCTGAGGAATTCAGGTTAGCCTGTACACTCCCACACATGCCAGCTGGGTGACCTTGGGCTAGTCACAGCTTCTCGGAGCTCTTTCAGCCCCACCTACCTCACAGGTTGTTGTTGTGAGTGGGGAAGGGCAAGGAGATTGTAAGCCCCTTTGAGTCTCCTGCAGGAGAGAAAGGGGGGATAAAAATCCAAACTCTTCTTCTTCTTTCTCTGTAAGTTAAGTGGCCAGTCCATCCTTGTAATCTTACCATTGTCAACTCCAGCAGATAGCAGCTGCCTGAGGTTCTCACTGCCTGTACATGGAAAGACCAAGTATATGGACTTGCAAGGAACTTAACCTCTGTATTGTCGAAGGCTTTCACGGCCAGAATCACTGGGGTGCTGTGTGGTTTCCAGGCTGTATGGCCGTGTTCTAGCAGCATTCTCTCCTGACGTTTCGCCTGCATCTGTGGCTGGCATCTTCAGAGGATCTGATAGTAGGAATTCACAAGCACATGGACAATTTCAACAGGAAGGAAGAAACCATGAAAAACTCTAGAATCAAGACAGTGACTAATCAGCTCCACACAAACACAGGACAACTATAGACAATAACAATCAAAGGGAACAAAGACCAGGATACTTCTATTCAGATGCATTCACCTGTTGACCTTGCTATCTTCATTGTTACTCACATGCTACAGACTTCTTTATGACTCACATGCCAGGCTACTCTATTCAGATGGCCTCACCTTTTGACCTCACAGTATATATACTCCACTTGCTTTCCATTCCTACTATCAGATCCTCTGAAGATGCCAGCCACAGATGCAGGCAAAACGTCAGGAGAGAATACTGCTAGAACACGTCCATACAGCCCGGAAACCACACAGCACCCCAACTTAACCTCTGATCTCCTGCATGGAATGCGTGTATTCTGCAACTGAGCTTCAACTTCTCTAGTTAGTCACTTCATATTGTTTTGTAGCAACTCGTCAATGCACTCTGAAATGTAAAATGGCTCATATAATTAAATGTAAAATGGCTCAAGATAATTAAAATGGAAAAGCATGTGCACTCTGTCATTCTGACCTCTACGGATAAAGGACTGTGTGTATCCTACTAATGCCATGTAACAAAGTTGCCTCAATCCACAAAGGCAAATCGTTGCTGAGAAGGAGATTGTTACTTTGGGACCACTGATGACATTTAAAGTGGGTGCTGCATTTCCATTCCCATTGGCTTCTAGTAGGAGGTACATATGCATTGCCAAATGAATGGTTGATGCTGTCAGTTTTGGTGATGCTGATCCCCTGTAGCTACCGTTGAACCACTGAATCCCTTTCCCTTCCTCAGAACAAATGATTAGCACTCTCAAAGCTGATTGTGTCAAAACATGATTCATTTTTATAAGGTGAAGAAATGAAATTTACTGCTGATATTTCATTCAAATCACAGAGAGCACAAAGGGACGAACTGGAGAAAATAAAGCAGTATTATGACACTTCAAAAGAAGAAGAAGTAAAACTCCTGGACAAACCAGAACAGTAAGACCGGGTGGTGGTGGTTTTGTCATTGTACTTTCTCATTGAAAAAAGCTTGAAGGAAGAATTAGGGCATATCATTGTGACTAGAATAAAACAACATCAAGGAAGTAAAAATACCTGTTGTAACACTTGGAGATCCTATACTTTAGCTATCCCTTAAAGATGTCTGCCTAGAGTTTCCATGGACAGGGATTAGTAAAATTAGGCAGCTCATTATGTTAGCCATTTCATTTTCTTAATGGACAAGCCTATCTTCATGTAATTTAAACTCACTAATTTAAACTCACTAATTCTTTTCCTAACCGCAGTGCTTTCAGTCTCTGAGCATCATTCTTTGAATGTGGGTAATATCAGTTTGACAAAACAAAGGCTATAATTCTGTGTTTTATTGAAGTAGCCAAAAGCACTGAGTTTCAGCCTATAGCTGAATATAGGATTGTATGCAGAATGTCAGTGTTCCTTCTATGTTAATTATCCAGCAGACTGATTGCTTGAAGTGCAAAATCAAAATATTATACAATATTGTCCACATTACTCCATCATAAAGGTGTAGGCCATGTAAACTACTTTGCTCTGATTATACCAACACAATGAACGATTCTATCTTTTTTTATAAACAATATACAATTCTTGGGGTAGTAGATGAAGTCTGTAAGATAATGTATGTGAAGTGCTGTAACATTTGAAAATGCTGTAACAACAATACAACAAGAAGGAAGCATCACAGGGAGTCCTGCAGCAGTCAGAAGGACAGATTGGCAGTTCAAAGTAGTCCCTGATCAAATCAGGCAGTTGTGGTTTAGAAAGAATCATCCAGTTCATATCTACCCATAAGGACAGTTATAGTTTTTTTTTAATTTAACACCAACCTAATCCCAGCCTTGGTTGGGAAGGGCAGGATATAAATTTAATAAACAGATAAAATAAATACAAACATTAACTGAGAAGTCATTTATAGCACCAGACAGCACAGGCACATTCTATCTTGGAATATTTTGTGTAGGTTATTTGAAGAATTTCTTCGCTGAATTTGTGAATATTAATTATGTTTTGTGTTCTTGAAGGTTCATTTTGCAAACCATGATGTGTTTGGTAGTAACAGCTGTATGTTATGACCACTGGTTTAGGGATTATTTTCTCGCATAACCAAATTTGATTTTCTGACATTTTAGACTTAAGCAAGTGCTCCAAGTTCTAGAGTAATTATCTAATGCTAGTAGCATAAGACATTTTCATCCACTATGTTTTTAGTGCTCTTGCTGTGTACATTGGGAGAGCATGTCTCACACAACCATCTCAATACATGTTTGCCATTTTTGTATGAATAGGGCAATATTATATATACAGGAGAAAATGACATGCATCTGGCTATTTCCCTTTCCTCAGCAGTTCATGTATCAACAAAATTTGACAAAATGGCTGCCACTTCACTCTTTCTCTTTTTGCACAAGAGTGAAGGGAGTGTTGTAATATAAATGCTGCTTCTTATGGTACCCCAATATGCTACCCAGGATATTGTTATTGAGCTTATTCAGCAGTTGCTTAAGGGGGTGCAAGGGGCTGCTTGTGGAAGGCCAGCAAGTTCTTCTTTTTGCAAATTCCCTGTATTCAAGAGAACTATGTTCCAGGCCTAAGTCTTCAGGAGGAGATGACAAAGAAACAGAGAGCAAGCCAACCATTTATATCAGCTGAGTTTGTGTACACCTGATAAACAGCCTCCATTTCGGCAGATTTTTTAAAAAATTCATAACATTAAATTTGTCGGTATCTTGCTACAGTCAATAACATCAGTAAGATCATCTCTGCATTGCAATCATTAAACTAACTGTGAAGAACCTAAGAGCCTTAAACTAAGATACAAATCAGCACTGAACACTCTGTTTGGGAAAGGGAGCCCAAAAACAGGTTTAGATGACCTAAATGATACATTGAACTTTTCAAAATTTACCAGTGTGAAGTGCCTTCCAGTCCCTGTGTCATTCAGCTTTTCAGTACTTCCATATAGATAGAACAGAGTTAACTGCCTGATCTTAAGAATGTTAATTAGAAGCAAGTCCTTCCAGCATCAGTGGGCTTTATGCCCAGCAAATGTATTTGGAACTGAGGCTTCAAAATGACTGATTGATCACAGACACTTTTGGATCAGTGTTCAAGCCTTGCCTAAAGAAACAACCCAATCATCTATATCAAACAACTGCACTGGAAAAATAAATGACAATTTATAGATCCATTTCTGTCCAGCAGACTTCAGCACCCCCCCCCCCCTCTCGGGTTTTATTCACACACACACACACACACTGAATATATGTCATTGTGGAGTATGGAATGGAAACCATGCGTGTATTTGTCTCTTTCTTGAGACTTTGTGATAATAAGTTATAATACTATGTATGTACCAAATGAATGTAAAATAAGATCAAAATAAAATTTTAATAGTAAATATTTGTTTCTCTTTTCACAGGTTTTTGTATGAGTTATCCCAGATCTCCAATTTTGCAGAACGGGCCCAGTGCATAATCTTCCTATCAGTTTTCAGTGAGGGGATAACTGCAGTGCACCGCAAAGTGGACGTAATTAATCGTGTCTCTAAGGTAGTTGAATCAAAACAAAGGAGAACTAAGACTTCAATCCCTTGCACACTAGTAAACCTCATTGAACTGAACTCCAAGTGAAAATCTCCATATCTCTTTAAAATGTTGCTTATTGATATTATTTCTAGTGATTTAATCCTTCACTTTAAACTAACTCAATATCATTAGAAATTTTAGGCATGTTAATAGAAATGAGACTCTGGTATTTTGGTTGCATAACATATTCAAAACGAAATGCCTTAAATATTTTAATAGAATCACAGAAGTTATTAACATGTTTGAAAAAATGTTTAAATCAAAGCTGAGTCATCAATGACAAGATTATGTTTGAACTCATTTGTTCAAAATAGCTGTATTAAAATGCCACAAAGCAAACTTTTCAAAAACAACCCTAAAAAACTGTTGGTATACATGAGCGCAGTAGTTGCTCTGGATTTGGACTGGGGGAATGTCAGAAGTTTCCACCAACAAGGAGAGACTGAAATACCACTGTGACTATGTGGCTTTTGAATTTGAGTGTAAATTTAGGGATGGAGAAGCTGGTTTAAGTTTGTGTATTCTGCATTTTCAATATTTAGATTTAAGTTTTGCACAAATTTGCTTTGTTGCATTTACATGATCTGACCTTTTCCCATGGGGACTTCACTCTCTGCTTGCCTTGGCACGTGGACAGATTTTGATTTATCTTGCTGCCACAGACACAGATTAAGCGGCATGAAGCTAATACTGTAGTAGATCTTGACTGGTAGTGAAGCAGTCATAGAAATGCTTTAAGAGTCTTAAAATTGCAGTAGTGCAAACAACATTTCATCATAACAAACTAATGGCACATGTTCTTCTGTGAAAAACACTGGAAATAATTTTCACAACTTTCTGAATTCAGATTTCAGTAACACAAGATAAATGTCTCTTTAGGTGGATTTTCAATCAGACTGCAATTTAACGTTTCTTGTTTTTATGCTAATTAGGTTTTTATATAATGTTGTTTTATGTACACAGCAAAGGGGAATATAAATTATCTTAATAAAATACAGTCTACACTAGAACAGTGAAATGCGGGACCAAGTGCGATTCAAAGATGTATTCTTTCACTCCCTGAATTTCTGCTCCCTGATATTAAACTTGCCTTAATCTTTTAGGAGTTGCTGGACATGATAACTGTGAAAGAAGTTTTGGGTTTAATTCTGGCTTTTGGGAATTACATGAATGGAGGAAACAGGACACGTGGTCAAGCAGATGGTTTTGGTTTGGAAATACTTCCCAAACTGAAGGATGTTAAAAGTAGAGTAAGTATTTCACTTTTGTTAAATGTGCTACACTGAAAGGCAGCGCTTTCTCTTTCAGTATCTTTCAGTATCACATGAAGCTTGCAGTATACAGACATTGGTCCTATCCATAACTCTTGATTTGTGTTTCCCATTTTTTTACTTTAAGTCACAGTATTATTATCATTATTATCATTATTATTATTATTATTATTATTATTATCATTATCATTGTTATTATTATTGTTATCATTATCATTATCATAAAACAGTTATACACAGCAAACAAGATCAATATGCTGGTATAACTGTTTTATGATAATGATAATGATAACAATAACAATGATGATGATGATGATGATGATGATGATGATGATGATGATGATGATGATGATGATGATGATGATGATGATGATTAACACTCACCCCCGAAGGACTCTGGGCGGTGTACAGTAAAACCAAGAAAGAAACCAAGCAGCCAATAAGTGTCTTGAACATACATGGGGCTCTGCCTTTAAAAAAACAAAACAAAAAGGTGATAGCTATAGAACAGTTTATGTCATATATCCTTGTCTTCAGTGTCTGACAAGCAAAAATAGATTCTCAACTATAGGGGGGTCATATCTATAATGGGATCCATGCACACACATATATTACAACATGAGCGAGATTTGTGCAACAATTTCTGATTGTACATAAAAAATTATTTTCTACTATTCCACTTCTGTGTAACATGCCATCAGATTTCATGTGTGAAGAATTGTATTCTGCACAATATGTTTTGAAAGCTAGGTTGCTGTAAATAACCGCAGCAGCAAATGAAGATGGTAGGTGGCTATTGCTTTCTTATGATCCTGTCAAATTAGGAGGTTCTAAGTCAAGACACAACAAAAAAGGGATTGTTATCATTCATCAGGTCATACCAACCAAAATCAATATAAATTAGAAAGGTTTTACTGTAAAAAATATGATAAATTATAAATTACAATCTAATTCCCTTGTCTTTATGCCTCATCTAGGCAGGCAGCTCCAGTTGCCAATAAAATTTTTTTTGTATTATTTTGCATTTATAAAAAATAGTGACATATTTTATTGCTGCACAGTAATTTGATATGTTTTGCATAGCTAAACTCTACTCTAGTAGTTGTTTGTATGTCCTACAAAAGCAAATATATACTTCAAAGACATTGCACACATAATATACTTTCTTTTCATGTTATAATGTCTTTCTTTTCATGCTATTTAATTATTTATCCTTCTTTCCAGTTTAGCTTGACTAAATTGATTCAGGAAAGGAGTAAATGGATATGAGCAATATTATTTTATTCAATATAAAATAGTTTCTTTTGTTGGTATTTATATTAACAAAATAATTGATTGTATAAAATGCAAGGAATACTGTCCTTGCCAATATGAGGTTAACATCTGCGTATCTTGTAGAGTTTTCTGTGCTTTGCTTTTTTCATAATATAACATGGCTCATGATTTCAATCATTTAGATCTTTTGTAGGCAACACAGGGTATATAAACCTTCTGTATAGAACAAAATCCCACCCTTTACAAAGGCCACAGTACACAGGCAGAAGCAAAGAATTAAATGGGCCAAATGGAAGTATTAGGAATAACATGCAACCCATGGATCTTTGTTACCTACTCCCCCCTCCTCCAATGTTTGCTATATCTTAACATTGCCAGCCCAGTGCTTGATAATTATGGCAGCTTAAGAAAAAGTTATCACAGCATTCTTTGTGTGGTAAGGAGGACAGAAATTACTCAACCTACTGCTTTGTCATTTAAGATACTTCTTTAAGATACAATGCAATGAGATGGTCATGTACCCACCTCTAGTCTGTCACATTCTTATCCTATGCCTAAAAAGTCCAAGAATCCTTACAAGACAACCAATAATACCAGTATTTGCTGCCACATCACACTGTATTACTTGGGTTGTCTGGATAAAACAGGCTTGCAGTTCCAGAAGAAAGCCAATAGTCCCTGTAGGGATGCAATGCCAGTATGGAAAGTATCTGTACAATCCAGCCAATCTATGAATAAACACTTTAACTATAGCAGGTCCCTTTACCCTCCCAACTATTTGTAGTAGGCTCGGGCAGCCTCCTAACTATGCTGGGCAGGTTTTCCCACCTTTCCTTTAACTGAGCTGCACTGGTGGTAATTATGAGGTGTTTTAAGCTTATCTTCTCACCCTTAAGAACTCCAGAAAGGTGATGGGGGTCTTTTTTCCCCCTTTAAAGCAAATTCCCCTTCTGAATGCATCAGAGAACTGAGGCAAGTTCAACAAACAGAAATAAAATTAATGGAGCAAACTTGGTGGGTTCAGAGATGTTTCAAATGGATAGAAATCAGACAAGAAATAGCTATATACAAACATCAGTGTTGGCATGGGCACAATTTTTAATCAAGCTTTACAATTTTCTTCAGTTGTTGAGATGCTATGGAAGGTTTCTTTATTTTCAGGTGGTACAGTTAGATGTTACTGGCTAATGGATTTAAATTGACTTTGGATCCTACCAAGCTGGTACCCTTTCACACTGTACACATACAGCCTTGGCACAGTTAGCTACCCACTTGCCATAGCAGAACACTAATCCACCTGTGTGTATAATTCCTGTTCTAACTGGTTTAGAAATTCTTCTTCACCCAGAAGTTATATTCCCTTTACTTTTATTTATGGTCAACTATGGGAAGTCTCCCTACTACTCAACTTTCAGCCTTGATCACTAAATAAAACTCCCAGTTCTTCTGTGAATTGTCTGCTCTCTGCATACACTTAACTTAGTATATTTCAAATCAGATCAAGTATATTTCAAGTCAGATCCCTGACTGAAATTCCCTCAAAGTAGATATTTAACATACACAGTTATGGGATTTGATGTTAGCTTGCGGGAATGTAAATCCAAAAGTTTACAAACTCTTTCTCTCAGAGAGATGCCTTCTCTTTCTCTGAGTCAGCTGATTGCTCCACCAATCAAAGCATGGGTCAGCTTGCCCAATCAGGGTACTTTCCTGTTTCTAGGAACACCCCCCCCCCCTGTTATGATAGCACCTTGTTCCACTGACTGACTTGCACCTTTAAACCTCTATGTTTAGTACAGTCTGTCACAGCAACTAGTGATAATTAATGTGTTCCTTTTGTGGAAAGGTGGCATAGAAATGTTTTATGTAATAAATCTAAATTTATCGTATTTCATTCATTGTTTTTATGAAGTAATATTCTTATTTTTATTATACATACTGACTTTACAAAGGTAGGCCAGGTTAATTATAATTTATTATATTATGAATGCTATATTTTCTACATCATGCACCTTTTAAAAATGTTAGATAATTTTGGAATTCAACAGCTTAATATAATTTATGAAATAAAAGGGATGTTTTTATATCTCAAACTACAGTGGGTTTTTAATTTTTTTAAAAAAATCTCATATCTCTAGTGATATCTTTCAATCCTTGTTGAATCTTTTCTGTTTTTTAGGATACTAGAATTAATCTTGTGGATTATGTTGTGATATATTTCCTACGCCATTATGACAAGGTAAATTATTTTTAATCAGTTTTTTAATCTAGTGTTTTACATATAGATTTTGTATTGTAAGCTTATTTATTTTATTTTAAATTATTTATAGTCCACCTTCCTCACTGAGACTCATAGTGGAATACACAATGTAAATTATGGTCTCTTGTGTTCTGAGAACTGTTTATTTAAAAAATAGATGGTTCATTGTTTTATGTTGTTCCATACTATGTATTTTTTAATGAATTTGATTATTTTAATAGTTTTGGTTTATTTTTAATGTTCTTGTTTAATTGTTTTTAGTAGTAAGCTTCCCTGAGCAGATCTCTGAAGAGGTGCCATTTGCGGCTAACAGCCTAATCCTGATTGGGCCAGCAGGCATGGATGGTGCCACTCCAGCACTGCCCTGTCCCCTCTAAAGGGGCTTCCCATAGTGTGGAAAGCCCCAAAAGAAAAAAAACAGCCCCCCCCCATCCAGAATCCTCTATAGAGGAAAATGGAGATACACCATGGGAAACGTGGTGTATCTTGGGGGCTGGCTCAGCCGGCACAAGGGGGCCAGACAGGCAGCAGATGCTGACTAAGGTCAGCTTCATGCCCTGGTCCACTCTCATAATGCCCCCAACGACTGCATCAGTGGGTCTGAAAGTGAGTGGCAGCTTCCACATTGGATGCAGTGAAGTCATTCGGCACCCATTTGCCATTTAAGTGACCCCCCAACACTGGCATATTTGCCCCTGCACTGGGGGGATGAGCACCCCTGCTGGTGTAGGGGTGCACTGGCTCCAGAGGAGGATTTGCTCCCCTCTCTAGATTGGACTGTCCATTCTTGTAAGAAAAAATATTACAGTTTTAAGGGTTAGGGTTAGGACAAAGACTGTTTTGCATAGTGTTAACCATCAGTGAGTTTAAGTATGCTTAATTATGTGGTTGATAGTCTCCTGGAGCATTTTTCATTGTTCAGGATTTCAGATCATGTGATCATATTTAAAATAATATATGATAAACAAGTTGTGGGGAGAGAAGATGATTTGACATGAGCCAATATTGTCAGATCTCCAAAGCAAAGCAAGGTTGGTACTTTGAAGGGAGACCACCAAAGAAGCTTCTGCAGAGGAAGGCAATGGCAAACCACCTCTGCTTCTCAATTGCTTTGAAAACCCCTTACTAGGATTACCAAAAGTTTGTTGTGACTTGATATTTTACACATACATATACAAGGTAATGCAACTTCTTCGCGAGATAAAATAAATTACAATTCTGACCTTTTCTTTGCCCCAGGGATGTAACTTAACTTCTGATGGAAAAGATAGGAAGGACAATTTTACCCCCTTCATTCTCCTCAGGAAGCCTTCTACCCATGTGGCTATTAATTTATGTGAGTCCCATGATCATAGGACTTTCCCAGAGACAGATAGGACTGCTGAGGAAAGGGAAACAAGGAAAAAAATCTGCAGCCATCAGTACCTTCTGCTGATGGATCACTAATTCCAACCTATCACTTGTAACTTATGTGTATTTTTCTAACCAATCAGAACTACCCAACCCTTTGGGCACTTGTGACACAGGGTGGTGCCACAGGATGATGCACAAAATGGCTGCTCTCTCAATTCGACCTGGCAACTGTCTCCTGAAAAGAGCCAGCCAAATTTGCTAAAATGTGTGTGAGAGAGGAAAATGCTCTGAGCACCCAGTTGAAGGTGAACCTGATGGCCACAGTATTTGCCCCTCCCAAGCAAACTTTAGTAATTTTTCCCACCATAGAACTTGCTGAAGAGCCTGGCAGATTCTGGGGAATTTCTGGGTGTGTAAGCACTGGCTGCACATTTTTGAAGATAGAGGTGCCAGACTCTCAAGGTTTGGTGAAGTTAGGTTCGGGTGTGGGGGGGGAGCAGAGTTATGAATTCTCAAATTGGTAGCCCCCATCTGTTGGCTCCCATTGGAAACAATGGGGGATGAGGCACCCCTTTTAGGGGTCCATAACTTTGCCCCCCCCAAACCAAACCTCACCAAACTTGGGTGGTATCATCAGGACAGTCTCCGGATGACATCTTGTAATTTTGGTACTGCTAGCTTTAAAAATGCGCTCCCTGCAGGCCAAAAAACATCAAAAGTACCCCCAAAAATGTCCAAATACCTTGCATTTGGATTCATTCATATTTGGGCAGGACATATTTGGACAATTTTTGTCCAAATCTGGTATTTGTTTCATCCGAATCTCCAACCCTAGAAAGTGATGCTTTTTCGGCGGGAGGGGTCCACCCCCAAACAGCATCACTCAATTTTTTTTAACTGAGGACCCCAGATTCTCCCTTTAAGGTGGATTTAGAAGAAGAATCTGAGCTCCCTGGTTTAAACACCATTAAAAGTGATGCTATTTGGGAGTGGATTCCACTGGAGGTGTTATTGTGAAAGATGATGCTGACATTTGTTTGGTAAATGTTTTGCTGGGGTTGATTTGTGAGAGATTTACGTGCTCAATACCCACTTGCACTGGCTTGGCGCTGTTTCTCAAGCTAACAACCTACCTCACGAGGTTGGTGTGAGGACAAAATTAGGAAAGAGAGTTGGTGGGGGAGAACCATGTATGTTTTGCAGGGGGTGGGGGTGATTTGTGAGAGATGATGCTGACATTTATTTGGTAAATGTTTTGCTGGGGATTTGTGAGAGATTTACATGCTTAATGTCCACTTGCACTGGCTTGGAGTTGTTTCTCAGGCTAACAACCTACCTCATAGGGTTGGTGTGAGAACAAAATTAGGAAAGAGTTGGTGGGGAGACAGCCATGTATGTTTTGCTGGGGGTGGGAGGTTTTTGTGAGCTGGTGCAAAAAATCATTGTTTGGTCATGGTGGGGGAGGGTGGCTGCCCATACGGGGGGGGGGGGCGCCAGCTCAGGTTTTGTCCCTGGGCTCCAGTTTGCCTAGATTCACCTCTGGATGAGAGTCAGGATCTATGGCTCAAAATGGATTACATTTTTGTGATTTTTGAATAAATCTTCCATGTACTATTTTGTCTGCTTCCCTTTTGCTAAACTACAAGATTTCCAAGCAATGTTTTTAAAATTGGTAGTTAAACTGAATTGAACCTGTGACAAGTATCTTTATAAATCTTGTTAGAAAGCCTGCATTAATGTCTTTACTTTTTTTAAAAAATGTGACTATCCTTATTCTTAGGGATAGCATGATGTACAAATCTAAATAAATAAATAATATGTTAACACATTAAAATTTTAGATGAATCATGTTCCTGTTGGATTCTTGATTTAAATAACTAGTGTCCTAGGTCTTTCCAGCATATAACCCTCTGAATTAAATGTAACTGTGATTATGTAACATTTATCTACATTAATAGTCAAGGGGGCACTGATTTCTTTATTCAAAAATTTAATTTAATTTTATTTTAACTCTTCTGTTTAGGAAGCAGGAACAGACAAGAGTGTGTTTCCTTTACCAGAACCACAGGATTTCTTCCAGGCATCCCAATTAAAATTTGAAGATCTAATAAAAGACTTAAGAAAACTAAAGAGAGATCTTGAAGGTAAAGTAGAACTTTGTACCACTTTAAAATCTCCTGTTCAGTTTTCTTTCAAACCAATCCCGTGTGTGTATGTGTGTGAAGTGGCTCAAGTTGCAGCTAGCTTTGGTGACCTCTTGTGGGGTTTCCAGGACAAGAAACTAACAGAGGTGATTTGCCATTGCCTTCCTCTGCATTGCCAGCCTGGTCCCTTAATAGTCTCCCATTCAAATACTCACTAGGCTGACCCTGCTTAGCTTCCAAAATTCAATGAGATTGGGCTAGCCTGGGTCATTCAAGTTAGAGCCAAACCAGTCCTGGGTAAAAAGGTACAGGTAGTCCCTATGCAAGCTGACCTATGAGGTGACATCACATCTCAGACTATGCAGACTGTGCTTATGGGGTGGCTTGCCATTGCCTTCCCCAGTCATGTACACTTTACCTCCAGCACTCTGGGTAATCAAACCAATCCTACCCATGTTCAATTGGAAGCTTGATGATAAGTTGGCAACAGACACAAAAAGAATTATCAAGATTGAAAACAAAACCAGTGGCAAATACTTTTCTTAATATTAAATGCCCAATGGTATCTTTAGGAAATGGGTTATGAGAAAATTGCTTCTAATTTCACTGGGTCTCTGAACTTAAATATTAATGTGAGAGTCCAGCAAAATAAATATTTGCCTCCATAGATTTGTAGCACCAGTGTAATAAATATGAGGGCTTTTTATTAATAATGGTAAATAATAGTTTGGACCACAATCCAAATATTTATATTTAGGTAAAGACATGCATGAAAGAGTTCCAACTCTTCAAGGAGTTAATATTCATTAGTCATCCTCTGATGTTCAGACAGTAATGAACATAGCAGCCAGTGCCCTAGATTGAAAAAAAAATACAGCTGCAAGATGAGCCATTGTACGCAAGATGAACCATTGCAGGAGCCTGAAGCTGTGTTCCTATCTTGCGATTCTTTGGTTCACACACCCAATAAGGTCTAATTTATTAATCTTATTCTGTTTTAGAATCAAGGTCTTCCTTGGGGGCCTTATTAATCTTACCTATTTATATGTATGTGTGCGTGTGTGCGTGCGTGCGTGCGTGCGTGCTTGCATGCTTATGTATGTGTGTGTGTATATATATACACATACATACACACACATATACATATATATATATATAGATAGATAGATACACACACACACACTACTTCTCCAGAGACTTGCTCAGCTCACATAGTTAAATACATATATGATACAATGATTAAAAACTCATAAAATTATCAGCATTAAAACCAACCATAAGTGCAAGTCATGTCCATGGCAGGACATTCAGTTTCTCACATATTTTGTTCTAAAACCTTCCATTAATGAAAAAGGAGAGAAATAGAAATGGGGATGAAAGACCTAGAAGTTTTGTAGGAAAGTAATGGTAAGAATAACATAGAGAGACTAATGAGCATAGTTGGAGGGTCAATAGGAAAAGCAAAAGGGGGCAGGGAGGTGAGTAAAAAATAAGTTTTGTGTGGGTTGCCAGGGATTCTGAAAGATTAGGTTAAAGTTGGCACCTGTGTCAGTTGTCTGTTCCTCCCTGCCATGAAGCTGGTCCCTCCAATTCCGGCAGAGCCCACAGTGTCAGCTGTAATGGGCCTGGGTTTTCTGCGCGTATTTTGACTGGAAGGGGAATATTCATTGGATTTGCAAAAGTGCAGCCATAGTGAGGTCTGGTACATGCCACTTAAAATATTGTCAGGCTGTGTACAAGCTGTCAGGACATGTCCCACTCTATGTGAATGTTGTGTTCTTTGTATACAGATGATTCACTCACACTGAAATTGGCCAAGGTTTCGATCACTGGATCAGGGCTAATGTAAAAACTTTCTTGATATTTAAAATACATGCCAGCAAAATAAGTTAAACTGTCAACATATTATAGGGAAAGTTGCCTTCTGATTGTTTTGCTATGTCAAAAGCTAACATCAGAACTGAACGTCCCAAAAAGCTGTTTAAAACTACTTGTTAAAGAATGAGGGATACGTTGCTTTTCTTTTACATTCAGACTAGAATAAGATTCTGCTCAAGGTAGGACAATAAAAGTCATCACAAAAATAATTTATCCTTCTACTCAGGTATGGCCAAATTAGGTCATAGTCACCTTAAAGAAAGTTTCAAAGGTCAGCCGTGGTAAGGAAGTATCAGTTGTTGTTTATTCAGCCTCAGAATACATGAATGCTCTATCTCCCCTCATCTCTTGGCTCTGTAAAACCCTTGGCCTGCCCTCTCTCGTGCTCATTTGTGCTGAAATGTGATCTGTGTTTGATCTTCTGTTATTCCAATGTGTAGTCCTGGTGCCATACATTTCACTCTTGCCAGCAGCACTTCAAGACTTTGACATTCATATGATTTCAGTGATAACTACAGAATGAAGGCATAAGAATGAGGAAGAACACTTATGTTATTTGTAGATCATATTTTCAAATGTGCTTATGCAGAGTTCTATTTTTACTGCAATCTTTGTTTTTCTACTTTGATTAATAATCTCATAGAATATTGCAAAGAAATGCAGACATGCCATTCTGAACACCAGTTACTTTGCTTTGCACATAATGTCCCATGTACCTTTTTGCCTTTCTTTCTCAACAATACCTCACTTTTTAATATGTTAAAACAATTATGAAATATTTGGAAACATAATTTTAAAAATAAAAATAATGTAATATATGTAGGGTTGGATCAAGACTAATTCCCTGCCCTCCCTAAAGCATCTTTGAGCTCCAGATTCTGACTTTCTTTCTTTTTTTCAATCTCTTCTCCTTACTTTCTTGTCTGTAAAGGGACCTGTGGCTCTAGGTCAAAGAGATAAGGAAGGTTGGGGGGAAATAACCCCCATGGCTCAATAGGCAGCTTATGTCATCAGCACAAGAGTGATTTCTCCCTTTCGCCTGTGCATTATCCTGCATTTCAGTCTGCTGCTAAGAAATGAAGAAAGGAAAGCAAAGAACCTAGTCTCTTATGGGCTTCAAGTTAGCCTGACAGGCCTATCAGGGGATAGGAGTGTTCTACAAACCTTGGGCCATTCTTTATCAGGATATCATAATAATAATTTGGACAAAAAGGAGAATTTACCACAGATGCCTGAGTTTGTTTATTTATCATTTGTAAATATTTATACCCTGCCTCATACTATCATCTCTAGGTGGCTTACACAGGTTAAAAGCAATAACAGAGAGCAGCAGTGGCATAGTGGTTAAGAGCAGGGGCACTCTAATCTGGAAGAATTAGAGCACACAGTCTGCAAAACAAGTGCCTCACTGGTGCTCTGCATCTGCCTCTCCCCTGGATTCAGAATCTTCCAGCAGGCATGCAAATCAGGTCAACCCATAACTGCTTCCAGACAATGGTCCAGCAAATGGAGGGCCTCTCCTGACTCTAATGAAATGATGAGATAGAGCTGGGTCATCTGCATATTGATGACACTTGACTTTAAATCTTCTGATGACCCAGCACTTCATGTAGATGTTGAATAGCATAGTAGACAGGACTGAGCCCTGGGCAACTCCCAGTGAGCTCCCAGGACTGCAAGCATGACCTGAATGCTATCTTCTGAAACTGATCCCCAAAAACAGGAGGATAACCACATTCCCTGGAGGCGGTACAGCAAGCCAGCATGATGTACTAGCTAAGAGCAGGTAGACTTTAATCTGGAGACCTTGGTTTGATTTGCCATTCCCCCACCTAAACAGTGGAGTCTTATCTGGTTGACCAGATTTGTTTCCCCACTCTTGCTTCCAACTAGATGACCTTGAGCTAGTCACAGTTCTTCAGACCTCTCTCAGCCCCACTTACCTCACAAGGTGTCTGTTAGGAAAGGAAGGGAAAAGGAGTTTGAAAGCCCCTTTAAATCTCCTTACAGGAAAGAAAGGAGGCTCAAATCCAAACTACTACTACTACTACTACTACTACTACTACTACTACTACTACTACTACTACTACTACTACTACTACTACTACTACTTATTATTATTATTATACACATAACAACACAGCACAAGTGTCTGGAATTCATCTCTGAATATCGAGTCCTTCCCAAGGACCTAGGATATTAAATTATTTCAAATAGAATATTGTGCTGTTCCTAGAAGTGCTGCTTTCTGCAGCATGTGGACTGATGTTCTGTCCAAGTTTAGGCTTTCCAGATGTTTTTCAAGATTTCTTGGGATTCCTCACAGAGCACCAGAGCTACTAGTGGGATTACTGTTGTTCTTTTCTGCCACAATCGTTCAACTTCAATTTGTAGGTCCTTGTATTTTGTGATCTTTTCCAGCTCTTTGTCCTCTACCCTGCTGTCAACTGGCACAGCAACATCTATGATCCAAACATGTTTTTTCTCTATCACTGTTATGTCACATTGGGTGTTGTGTGCCCAGGTGTCTCATCTGTTTGTATTCTAAAGTCCCAGAGTATTTTGTACAACTGCATTTTTTCATGTGGTCTTCTCTGGCTTGTGCACCATTACCAGGTCTTGCTACAGGGCAGGCCGTACTTTTTTTTACCAAAGAGTTCCAGTGCACCATTGCTGCCCCTAGCCTATTGTGGCCCGTTCAAGATAGTCAGTTTGGGCTATTTTCTTACAACAGCAGATGATGTGCTCCACGGTTTCATCACCCTCTTTGCAGAGACGGCACTTTGGGTCATTGTAGGACTTTTCGATTCGTGTCTTTATTGCATTTGTCCGTAATGCTTGCTCCTGGACAGCAAAAATCAGGCCTTCAGTTTCCTACTTTAGAGTTCCCCTTCTGAGCCACTCCCATGTTTTCTTGCTGTCAACCTTCCCTTCAATGTTCTTGAAATTACTGCCCATGGAGTGGCTTGTTTTAGCCACTGCTCTTTTCGTGTTTTAAACTGTTGGACTCTATACTCTTTTGATTCTTTGGCTTTCAGCATCTCAGCCTTGTGGACTTCTTTCAATGCTGGCTCTTGACTTTCTTGGATGTATTTTTTCAGGTATCTTTTCTCTTCACTCTACTGATTGCTTGATGTGGAGCAGTCCTCTTTCTCCTTCTGACCTTGCTAGGTAGAGTCTGTCTACATCACTTCTTGGATACAGTGCTTTCGATTGATGGTCATAATTTTCCTTGTTTTTCTGTCCAGGATGTCCAGATTAGGCTTGTGTCCAGTTAATTGTAATGCCAACCCAGTGTAGCGTACTACAGGCACCCGCCCAGAGTATTAATTGCCTTTATTGTATTTCCTCCATTTTAACTTTGATTTCAAAATTTTTCTTACCCTTCTAAGATATTCCTTCCTAATTGTAGCCTTTGACTTCTGCATGCTTGATGTTCTCTGCTTGCGAGTATCCCAAAGTATTTGTAGCTTTGTTCACTGGTAAGCTCTTTATTTCTATGTCATTTGGCATATTCACACCTTCACATGTTGCAAGTTTACCTTTACTGAGTTCCAAAGTTGCACACTTGTCAGAGTCCAAAATCCATTTATAAATGTCCACAGTGCTAAAGACTCTCACTGTGTTCAGTAGTGACTCAATCTCTGCTTTTGATTTTCCATAGAGCTGGAGGTCATCCATGTATAGAAGGTGTGAAATTTTTGGTGAGTTTCTTGCTATCTGATATCCTTGACTATGTTTTCTTCAGAATTATAGAGAGCGGAATCCTGCCAATGATGAAGAGTAGTGGGGACAGGGAGTCTCCTTGGAATATTCCCCTTCGGATGTTGATTTCCCCTATTCCTGCTCCAGTGACTATTAATTCTATTATTTTCCAAGTGTGCATTGCAATCTTGACCAATTTCTTGATGTTCTCACTGACTCCAATTATCTCCAGGCAATGAAGTATCCAACTGTGTGGCAGTGAATCGAATGCTTTCCTGTAATCAATCCAAGCTACATGCAAGTTGGTTTTCCTTCTTTTGCAATTCTCAAGGATCATTTTATCTATGAGCAGTTGATCTTTTGTTCCCCTACTGTTTCGTTTGTTTCCTTTTTTTTGTTCTGGGGGCAGCAAGTTTTTTCCTTCCAGGTGATCTTGTATTGCATCAGCTAATATGCCAGTAAAAAGCTTAAAAGTTGTTGGTAGGCAAGTGATTGGCCTGTAATAGCTAGGGATTGCTCCCTTTTCTTGGTCTTTCATTATCAGAAACGTTTTCCCTGTTGTCATCCATTCTTCAATTTGGCCTGTTTGCAGCACCTGATTCAACTGTTGGGCAATTCTTTTCATACTGGGATTGGTCAGTTTCTTCAGCCAGAATCCATGTAGTTCATCACTGCCTGGGGCAGTCCAGTTCTTCACCTTTTTTTGCTCGTTTTCCAACCATTTTAGTTGTTATTACCAGGTTGTCCATGTTGTTGCTGCTCAGTTCAGCCTCCACATCTTTGGCCCAACTTGCATTTTGGTTGTAGTTCTTTATTACCATATGAGAGATCAAGGAGAATCAACAGGGTAGTATTCTCACCATCTCTCAATAAAGGTCATCAATCAGGGCATTCAAGGTCATTTCCATATCATAACCACACCAGAAATCCAATAGACATGGGTCCAGAAAATTAGCGTCTTCCAAGTAATTGGATAATTTTAGAGAAATTCCAAACTCATATGAACTGTGAAATCCCTAGCAGAGCCCAGGGATAGATTAATAAATTTCACAAATCAAAGAATCCACAGGATCACTAGCAAAAGTACACTATGAGGAGGTCACCCTTATCACACATCGGTTGAAAAGAACCTTTATCAAATATTACAAAATTGGCCTTCTGTGATCTGTAGAGGTGCGTTTGGTTGAATTGTGATGCAGAATTGACACCCTGATTTGCAGCCATAAATGTTAAAAAATCCATTTTGGCTGATGAAATTGCTTTTACACACCCTGGAGCTGAAGGCTGTTCCTCCAAGCAGAAAAGAAAATTTTGCCGCTACAAATTACCTTGAAGGTAGCCAGAGAGCAGTTTACCCATTGGCTAAGCATTTTGAAACTGACCCTTCCTCTGCCAATGAGAAGATTCTAAAACACAGTGAAGATTATCCTCTGGTCAGCTTCCAGAATGGAAATGTTAAGTTCAATTGGATTTTAATTTAAATTTCCCTTTTTTCATCTTTTTTTGTTTATATGATTTTACTTGAAATGTTTTAATTGAAAGGGATATTGTTTTAGTACATACAAGAAAGATCTGATGAGCCTCTGTAGTTTATTGTAGCCATTAAAAACCTGTGGCTGCTGGCAAAACACAAGTGAAATACTAAAGCTGAAACAGATGTGATTTGCAGAAATGATGTTAAGAAAGTGCAGCAATCCAGGCAAGCACAATTTTCCTATATAAATCATGTGGACAATATTAACTGGAGTTGCCTTCATTATAGACAGACAGATGGAGAGATAGCTAGATAAGAAAGAATGCTTAACTGTAATTTTAGTAACGTCCTGAGCCTACAGATTTTCATATTTGTTTCTGAGTTTATTGGGGTTATTCCAAAATACTGGAACTGACTTTAACCATTAGAGTATACATTCAAATAAATTCTACTACGTTGCACTTTTAAATAGCCGAACTAGTTCGTGTGGTCAAGGAAAGCAACCTGCCATGCTAAAAATTGGTGATGGGATCATTTTCCAATAAGGAAATATAGCTATTTTTTCCATCAGATAAGCAAATACAGAAATTACTACATAAGACAGTCAATGCAGGTTTGATCTAAGACATACTTCAAATGATGTTGTTAAGACTCTTTTTTCTTAAAGTAAAATAAAAAGGTAGAAGTTAATCCAAATCAACACTTCATACCAGAGTAAATGACTCTTTGCTCTAAGTCTCCAGTTTTAAATTCCTAGACTCTATGGAACCAGGAGTTCAAACACAGACGGAGCCACTGATATTTTTATCCTTTTGATATAGATATATCATGTTCCATACACTTTACTTGGGTTCTTTCACTTAGGGCTTTAAAGAAATAGTATCAACTAAAAACAAGTCAAAATATAAAGATTTTCAGGGGAACTTTCCCCCACTAATATCTCAGATAAAGTTATGTTTAAGGTATTTAACCTAGGTTGTAAAATCTGAAGAACTTATATAGTCAAGAGGTAAAACTGCTAATCTGATGAACATTAGTGGCAAAGTGATCAGAATAGACTACACTTCAATCAAACTAATTGGCAGTACCATCACTTTTCTGAAAATAAACAATTTTAGGTGCAAAGTATAAGTAAAATCACTGTAATACCAATAACAGCATTAGTAAATAGACATAGTCACATTATATTTTTAAAAGTTGGTTATTAACCTGATACTATGCATAATAATTTAAGATACAGTGCACAAATAGTAGCAATTATATCCCATAGAAATGAACTGAATTACATTATGCAGGTAAATATTTGAGTCCTGCTGATTAAGTTCCCCACTCAGGCACATTTCACTTTTGATCACATTAATGGGTTCAAGTGATCATATTCATGGTGACTGTGAACCAAAATGTTAGTAGATTATAGAAATCTGACTACCTGAAGGTATCACTGAGATATAGCCTGTGTTGTAACATTCTAAAAAAATGTGTTGCATTATCTCATAAAATATTATGGCTTTTTCATTTTGGTGACCTTGGCAAAAAATAATCTAGTTAATAAAAAGATGAAAGATATTCTGAAATGCACAAGATAATGTCCCAAAGTTCATAATGTTCAATGTATAGCTCCACTTGATCATTAGATATAATACTTGGCTAGTCACTCTCTGTGTTAAATGGAGCACTAGCCATTTCTGGAGAATTGTATTTAAAAAAACATTTAAGAGGTCAGTGAAGCAGTGGGCTGGCCAAGAGGACCAACAGTTGACACTTGCTTAAATATTTCTTTCTTTCCGTCACCCACAGAGTAGGTGCAATTTGGAACATGGAGGTGGGCTAAACTGGAAATCTGTCTGTTAACAATAATAATGTTGCAAGAGGTACATTATAGTTGGGATGGAGACAAGGGCACCAAAGAGAAATTGGACAGTGTTGAAGAGCATTTCCTGTAACGTACAACATACAAAGGCCAGTAGAATTTTTCCAGTTAACACTGTTGTGCTGTTGAGTTATGAAATGCCTACTTGAAGGGATTTTATGGGTATTTCTGTTTCATAATTCTTCATTTCCTTCTTTTCATGTATTTGTGAGCTATGGCACATTCTAACTCTAAACAAGGAAATACACTGTCCAGAGTCTTAAGTGTGATGCCATGGTGTGAAAATATTTAACTTTGTTAACATTGTTAGTCTATTTTAAAGATGTTAGTATTACTTATTTCCAGGAAGCATCTCAGTATAATGGAGTTAAGCTAGTTTTGAAACCTAACAATGATGACATGCTGGTCTGTTTTTTTTTTTTAACAAAGCACCTTCTTTTGTTTGGTTAACTTTATGACTTGAAAGTAGAAAATACTTATGGCACATCAAATATGATGGGAAAGGAATATACCATATCATATAGCCAACTGGCTGCCCTCGATATTGTTGCCAGACTCCCTTTCTTGAGTAGGCAACTGCACACAAATATCAGTTGCGGGATCAAGTGCTCCCATGAAGGTCTTTTGACAGACAATATTTCAATTTCCAAAGGGGTCAAACCAGAGACATATCTTGGGGAAATGGAGCCCGGGGCAAAATCTGAGTTTGTGCTGCCCCACCCCATCAGGGTGGATCCCCCCACCCTCCCCCACCACAAACAACTTTTTTTGCACCAGGTCATCTCAAAGTCACCATCACATTATAGAACATACCACAACACACAAATCTGAACACACCCAGGGCTCCCTAGTTTAAACAACATTGAAAGTGATGCTGTTTTTGAAGTGGGGGATCTACCCTGATCATCACTCTTAATGTTTAAACTAGAGAGCCCAGATTCTCCTTTTAAATCCACCTTAAAGGGAGACTCTGGGCTCCCTAGTTTAAACAACATTGAAAGAGATGCTGTTCTAGGGGGGGGGGGGAGTTCCACCCTGGAACAGCTTAATTTTCAATGTTGTTTAAACTAGGGAGCCCAGATTCTCCTTTTAAATCCCCCTTAAAGGGAGAATCTACCCCAAACCAGCATCACTTTCAATATTGTTTAAACTAGGGAGCCCAGATTCACTTTAAAGGGAGACTCTGGGCTCCCTAATTTAAACAACATTGAAAGTGATGCTGTTTCAGGGTAGAATCCCCAACCACCCCCCAAACAGCATCACTTTCAATGTTGGTCGTTGTGGGTTTTCCAGGCTGTATGGCCCTGGTCTGGTAGATCTTGTTCCTAATGTTTCACCTGCATCTGTGGCTGGCATCTTCAGAGGTGTATCACAGAGAGAAGTCTGTTATACACTGTGCCCAGACTTCTCTCTGTGATACACCTTTGAAGATGCCAGCCACAAATGCAGGTGAAACGTTAGGAACAAGATCTACCAGACCATGACCACACAGCCTGTAAAACCCACAACAAGCAGTTGAATTTGGTTGTGAAAGCCTTCAACAATACTGTCAATGTTTTTTAAATCTAGTTTTGCGTGAGAAGTGCCCAGTATCAGAGAAGCTCGCTCTACACTGGTGAGGACCACAATGAATGCAAGCAGAATGCAAAGGAATGCAAGCAGAAAGAAAGTATATGATCCAAACCTTAGTTAATGTATAATATCGTTATTTACAAATTAGTGTTCTTTATTCAAAGATTCCCCCTTCTTACAAGGCATACGATTTCAAATGGACTATCAGGTTACTGCATCTTTAACAATTCCATGATGGCATTACTCTGAGCAGACATTTGGAGAAACACAGAGAGAAGCAGTTGTTAGAAACTTTCACTGGAGTGTATAATTCATGGAAGGCAGTATCAGTGACAGCTTTACAGGGGTCCATGCTGTTAAACTCTTGGATTCACAGTCAGGATGATTCCCATAAGTGCTACTGGAGGGCTCCAGTATTTGTTCAGCAATCCATTCTTATCAACACTGAACTATTTCTAGTTTTTCATTTACTTTAAAAATTAGGTTTAAAAATACCACCTCCTACCTGACTGACATTGTAATCGTCCTTATGTGAAGGTTTGTTTATATGTAATGATTCTTCAGACAGATTTACAAGTGCCTGTGGAGTTTTAAGGCTATTGCCTAACAGGAATTGGAGGAGAAACAGCTTTGTAAATAGCTTAGTTTGTTTGGATGACTTTTTTAAAAAGTGAAGTCAAATAATCAGTAGCTCTAGTTATATTTTAATGTTGTAGTGATTATTTCTAGGTTTTGACATGGAAACCACAATATGCAACAGCTCTTCAGCTAAAAAAATCTAAAATAATTCTGCTTGTTGGGTTCCATGCAAATAATGTTCTTGCAATATCTTCAATTTTGTTTTTTCACAGTACACAGGATAAATTCAGATAATGCATTAAAGAAGTACTAGAGAAAAAATTATATGTATTGATTTGCATATGATACTAAAGCAAGTTACCCCATTTAATACTCACTTCAGTACTGTTAAATATTTGTTAATGCCAATAGATTTCATGATGCTTTTCAGAACCAAAAAATGGCCAAATCCAAAATGCCTTACATTCTTTCACTTAATTAAGGGAATTAAGGGAATACCACCTGTAAGGTATGTGGTCTGAGGACTCAACCTCATAAAAATGGCTGCAAATCCATTTTTATTTTTTGCTGATGCATCTGAAGCCATTGGTGGGGATGCACAAGGAAACCCTGTTCATTGGCAAACTGTCCTGATTGAGAAAGGGTGGGAATGATTGACATGTTGCCTTATCTGGGAGTGGGGGTGGGGGAGGTTTCAAGCATTTAAATATCACAGGGTTTAAGTAATGCAGAGTTTAAGCATCACAGCCCACTAAATAGGGCATTTAATTTCAGTTTTGTTTTGGCATTAGGGTTCTCAACAATTTGTTGTGCTCAGCTGGAGCTTTTTATTAGTTCATGCACTACTGGCCTAAACAGGCACAATAATTGACAACCCGTCAATGATTACTACTATATTGCACACACAAAGCAATGTTCAGGATATTAACATTGTTATTGTAAGTGAACCAGAGATCCACACTTGTGTAGCAACCAGCCTCTTAAAACAGATTTTCAGTCTGCCATTTATATATCTGACTTTGGCTTCAGATCTCTAGCATTCTTTAGCTGCAGTCTATGTATGCTGTTGGCTCCAGCAATGTCCAATTGAAGTCATTCATACCTCTCCAGAGTAAATGGGCTGCTGCATCTCCAAGATGGATTAAGAATATAAAAGGAAACTTTTTTGGTCCAGTGGAGTCATCTCGTCCAGCATCCTGTTTTCCATACTGGTTGACAAGATGGAATGTAAACAGCAAAAAATACAAATAATCCCTTGCTACTGACTCTCAGCAAATAGCATCCAGTGGTATATTGCCTTCTGGCTGTTCTAATTAGCCATCATAGCTAATATCCATTGATGGACCAATGCTCTATTAGTTTATCTTATCTCTCTTTTGAAATCAGCTAAACTAACAATCATCACCACATTCTAAATAAAGTGCATATCGTGTGAAGTACTTTTGCTCAGCTGTCCTTAATGTAATGTCCATAAATTTAATTCAATTCCTCCAGGTCTAGTGTTTTGGGAGAAGAAGCAATTCTCTTGATCCTCTTTTGACGCACCATATGTAGTTTTATAACTATCATGTGCATCTGTTTTTTCTTTTTCTAAACTGATAAGCTCCAAACTTTTTAGCCCTTCCTTGTGAGGAAAATATTCAAATCCATTGATATTTTGTGTTGTCCTTTTTCTGCAGTTTTTTTCCTGGGACAGTCAGAATGGTATGCAATATTACAGTTGTGGCCACTCCATATAGATATCTAAAAATATGACAGTTCCTTTACTTTTGCTTATCAACAGGTAAATATAGGAAAGCAACTTTTAATATGAGTCATCTAAGCTTAAAAATAATTTGCTATGGCAGAAAAACTGTTCAAAGTATAAATATGAAGCACATTTTATTTAGACTTTCTGGAAAAATCCTTTGAAAACTATAGAAAAGGAATCCTAACTGAAGTCAGAGGCACTTTAAACTAATATGTATATGACTGTGCCTTTAAAACTCATATCAACAAATTTAACCATTCATTAAAACTGTAATTTTATTTCTTTAATTTGTTTATGTGTGATTTATGACTTATAACATTTGTTTATTCTGTTTTGAAGTTCTGTGGTAAGATAAAGGTGAGAGTCTTGTTCTTTTCAAGTATTTGTCTGTAATCTTCCATACATTAGCTGTGCCCTATCTCTGAGTTTCACAGTTGTAAGCATAGATGGCTGACAGGTCCACAATTAAGAAGGTAGCTCCATAAAATTTCTAGAGACAAGCACAGGCTTTTGCTGTTTGCACTGTCATTCGAAGTTTCTTTTTAAATTAATGATACACCATTTGCAAGGGAACAAAATTCATACTTAGAATGTTTTTCTGCAATACCAAATAATAAGAAGGTTCACTTTATAAACTTTGCATTTTGGGTTTTTTTAATAAGAACTGTTAAAGCTTACATGGTTGAGTTATTTTTCTCAAATTTCTTGGTGGTCCACATGCATTGCATGTTTTGCATGCTCTGACTAGAGCTCTTCTCAACCATCCCATAAACTTTTAAAGTTGAAATGAATGAAACTCACTGATGAACTGAAATCACCTAGACTGGGCAAGCAAATGGCTACTACACAACAGAAATTTTAAAAACTATAAAACCGAGAGAGACATGCACAGCTGACGAAAAACAGCTCCTCATGGGGAAGGTATTTCTACCATACATCAAGGGAATCATAGTCCAAATGGAAAAACTGATAAGAAAAATACAATTTTCAGATAGTCTTCAGACCCACCAGAAAAAAATACAACAAATGCTACAGTCAGCAAAGATGTAGTGTCTTCCTCCCCCTTACTCCTGCAGGAGTCTATCACATACCATGCAAGTGTGGACAAGTATACACAGAGACTCCAAAACGAAGAATTCTGACAAAAATAAAAGATCATGAAGGGTACTACTGACTAAACTAACCTGATAAATGAGCAGTAGCTGAACATGCCCTAGCCCAAGCCAGACATAGGAGCTTATTTGATGACACAGAAATTCTTGACAACTCCAACAGTTCTTATGTTAAACTGTGCAGAAAAGCCACTAAAATCCATAAACACTGAGACAGTTTCAACAAAAAGGGAGAGAGCCTAAAAATCAACAAAACCTGACTACTAGTACTAAAAAACATCAAAACCAAAAATGAGGAGCTTTTCAAACACCATTCAACAATTCATCAGATGCTACAAACTCTTTCCCTCCCCCCTCCTCCTCCCCTTCCTCACTGATTCACCTCATTCCAATTTCTGAGATGAGTCACACAAATTCAAACCACCAGGACATAAATATACAAATGCAACTGCAAATGACACATGCAAATACACTTCAACCCCCTCCCACCTCAGAAGTGGACCCAAAAATAAAGGTGTGGTTGATAGTATAGTATTGCAGTGGGGTTTTTCAGTCCAGGGAGTGATTCACACTTGCATTCCCTGCAGCAGCAGCAGTATTGGTGAATGTAAATCCTGTGTTTGGGTGGAGTTCATTGTCCATGAACTTAGAATGCCCTCGACAATACATCTCAATATCCTTCGACAATACATCTCAATATCCCTTTGTAAATGCTACTTTGCTACTGTCAACATTAATCTTCATGTTGTATGACACATGATAATCCTTTTTAAAAGTATGTCAGCAAAATCAAGTCAAATGATCCCAGTACTTCTCATCCAGAACCACTATATGACCCAGATTGCCCTTCTGCTTTTGTGCTAGGTAAAGGTACACGAGTAAACGTAAATAGATGTCTTACAGATATACTCACTAAAGATTTGTGATATGAATTTTTTGTGTGTGAAATATGGTTCTCATTAAATGTAAGGTGTGTCCTATATTGGTACATATATATGTGTGTGTACAAATATAAGATTATAAAATTAGACACATGGTTTGGATCCTGGTCATAAGAGGGAGAGTGCTTGCAAGCTGCCATGGTGGCTCAGGGTATTAGCTATTAATAGTCCTTGATTCAAGATTTCTCATACTTCATTTATTTTATTTTATTTATTGTTTCGATTTATAAACCGCCCCATCTCCACCCAGACACAGTACAGAAAACACTTGAGAAAAAATGTTTAACGCACTCTAATTTAATGCTAGCACGTATTTCTTTTATATTTACAACACATGCCTGGAATACTGTGTATAATCTGGAACTTGTAGCTGGCATGCTACAAATTTTGATGATATTCATAAGACTTCAACTTAAATAATAGCTTTATTTCAGATTCTTACATAATAAATATATCAGTTCTTCCATTTATACAGTTACTATAAATTGCATTCTACGGTAGTTTTTTTAAAAAAATCTATCAGGAAGATCTGAACTGGGCATCCCATGAGTATGCGTTATTATATCTCCTGATTCACAAAACTGTATGTAAGCCCCCCATTTTCAAAAATAGCTGTTGTATTGCCTGATGCAATTATGTGTAGTAATGACTATGGGGAGTTGTTCATGGAAAATCATACCCACAACTGTGAAATATATTAAGTTACACAAACATAGAACACTTATCCAAGCACTTATCATCACTCTCCTTAGGGTCTTTCTCACATTACTACATACACTTCTATGTAAACTGTGATAAGTATCTATCAGCCATTTATCTAGGTACTTTTCAGATGCATTAGAGCTAATTAAAATAAATATTAACTGGATTATCACTGACACACTAGAAACTACTTGGTTCTTGGACTTTAGTTTATTTTCAGCACATAGCACCACATAAAGATTTATACTATGATTATTCACTGTGTCTCATCACTGTGAGATTCTTTATTCTATTTTATCACAACTTATAATATTGTTAAACATTATTACTGTTTACTAAATATTGTACATGATATCTAATAATTAATGCTAAGATTTATTAAGATTACCATTTAATGCTTCTTATATCACTATTCAATGCTCATAATGGTCACGATCATCTTGCATTGTTTATTGTTCATTATATCACTCACTGTCAATAATCTATATATATAAAAAGCTAACCATTCATTTGTTGGTCTTGCCCTAACGCCGAAACGACTGGATGGATCGCCCCAAAAGTTTGCCTTTTTCTTCTAAGAAAATCCGCGGGGTGGGGGCGAACCAACACTACTGGCTCCGCTTCTTTTGCACGTGGCCCTTTAAAAACCCAGGGAGCTGGCCTCAATCTGAGCGCCTCACCACCCTGCCTCTGCTACCTGACTGGGTTAGCCTCCTTGCCCCAGTTCTGCCTTACCCAAGCCAGGACTGTGCGTGTCAACCAGCCTCATGGACAGTGGGATTCGCACTCTGGACAGTTCCATTGTGGAATGGAAAGGGTTACCTTATACTAAAAACCAAGACAGCACCATATAATAATGTGAATTGAAAAGGGAAAGAGGGGTTGTTTGGCCACAAAAGAAGAAGAAGAAGAAGAAGAAGAAGAAGAAGAAGAAGAAGAAGAAGAAGAAGAAGAAGAAGAAGAAGAAGAAGAAGAAGTCGTAGTTTGGATTTATATCCCCCTTTCTCTCCTGTAGGAGACTCAAAGGGGCTTACAACCTCCTTGCCCTTCAACCCTCACAACAAACACCCTGTGAGGTGGGTGGGGCTGAGAGAGCTCCGAAAAGCTGTAACTAGCCCAAGGTCACACAGCTGGTGTGTGTGGGAGTGCACAGGCTAATCTGAATTCCGCAGATAAGCCTCCACAACTCAAGCTGGGAATCAAACCCGGTTCCTCCAGATCAGAGTGCACCTGCTCTTAACCACTATGCCACTGCTGCTCCCAAAAGGCTATGCTGGGGATCATTGGACCTGCATGGACATCTGTGTGGGTCGCGGACTGTGATGAGAAGGACAATTGCCACAGCAACGTGTGGCCGGGCCCAGCTAGTATTACATATATATTTATTCTTCTCTTTTTCTTTTAATGCAACTGTGAATGTTACAATATGGTTCCTATTTCTCTTAATTTTCTGTTCTGTTTATGCTTACAAAATAAAATAAAAATAAATTAGAAAAACATTTATACTATGATCTGCAGAAATTTTCACTAGATTTAAATAAACTTTACTGCATCATGAAAGCGCACCTTGTATTACCATAGTTTTTGAAGCTTCTTATTAAATTATTCTTCACACTCCAAGCCTCACTTCTTCCTTTTGTTGAAATTATATGCAACATAGATCTAACATACTAATATACAGATTGCTTCTAAATGGGTTCAGCATTAAGTCCCACTGGTCAATTCCCTAAGGCCCCTTTCGCACATGCAAAATAATGCGTTTTCAAACCACTTTCACAACTGTTTGCAAGTGGATTTTGCCATTCCGCACAGCTTCAAAGAGCACTGAAAGCAGTTTGAAAGTGCATTATTCTGCATGTGCGGAATGAGCCTAAGTAATGTACGTTTAGGATTATAGTCAGGTCTCAGTAATCACAGAAGCAATATGTTCATAGCTTCCAAATACCTTGTTGGGATTACCTGAGCCATTTGGATAGTTTCATTAAACCATTCCTTGAACTATGTAGACATCTCTAGATTGAGGTGCATGACTGAATCTTATGGTGTTATAGTGTATAGTTGTGTACCTAATGTGGATGAAAGGGCAGTTTAGCCAAAGTGAAACTGACATGATGTGAAGCAGAAGAATGGGCAGCAAAGTGGAGGAAATAAAGCTTTTTGGTGCCCTTGCCATTCCCACAGAAGTGAGTTCAATCAAGGATTTTCCAAAAGATCGTGATTTTGGTGTTTAAAAAAAAACAGGTTGAGGAAAATATTGCAGGTCAATCCCACTTTGGGGAAGAGACACATGCAAAGTTCTTGCCGGGATATTTGCCTTCATCAACCCATTATATTTGTACCATGCGAAATATAAATATGACATATATACACACACACACATGCATGTAAGTATATAAAATTGAACTTATCCTATGTTGAACTTGTCCTTACAGTTTGTGAAAAGCAGATGAAAGTGGTTTTCAAAGACTCACCAGAAGAACACCTCCAGCCCTTTAAGGATAAACTGGAAGATTTTTTTCTGAAAGGTATGTCATTTACAAAGATCTCCATTTTTTTTTAAAAAAAGTTTTCTTTTCTTTTTACTTTTAATACTAGTATTGGAAAGTAATGTCTTAGCCTCTCTGTTGTTGACTCTCATAGTTGGCCACTGTGTGAAACAGGAGGCTAGACCAGATGGATTACTGATCTGATCCAGCATGGATTTTCTTCTGTCTTATGTCCTCCCTGACTTAATCTCAATCGCCATTCTTCAGAACTTGGTGTTAGACCAGGGATGTGGGACACTTCAGTATGTGTGTGTGTGTGTATATATAAACATACCTGAGAGTAAATCCCATGAACTTATCAAGTAAATATGCATAGAATCAAGTTATAAGTTCCATTATAAAAACCAACAGAGTAAGTTGGATGTAATAAAGTTTAATTATACTGGGGCAAACCAATATTCTAATATATCAACTGAATTAAATCACTTTACCTTGCTTATCCCCAACAAGTTTGCTTAAACAGTGTTTGAATCTTTAGCAAATACTTAAGAATAATGTAAATTTGGTTAAATCCCACCAAATATAAAAGTAGGACTTTTTATATAGCTTTTTTTTCTGGATTACACTTTTAGACATTGTAAAGTACAATTAGGAACACAGTTCTAGTATTGTTGTGGCAGTTATATGAGACGCTCCAAAGAAAAAGCAGAGCCAATTGTAACTATTGTGGTGCCTATACAAGGAAACTGATATTCCCAAATGGGCAATAACTCTCACAAAGTCTTAAGCAATTTAGTAACAAGTGTCTGAGAATTCTCATGCACAGTGACTCAGGTTTATTTCTTGAATGGGTATATTTACAATTTATTTTTTCTTCAAAAGTATAACTGTTTGCTATGTCTGTGTTAATAAGCTCTTCAGACACAGCTTGAGAGTTTTTCCCTAGTTCATATAAACTTTTTCTGTTGAGAAAGTTTAATATGTTTCAACACTAAAATTATAAAACTATTTGTCATTGATTATATTTATCATCTCCTAATAAATGTTTCATTCTTCAAATATGGAGTAGACCACAATCCTCTCATCATGAATTCCAACAATTCACTAATATAAGTTTTCAGAAAATGTAATATATATATTAAGCTTCTCAATAAACTTAGCAGGGTTCCTGCAAGAAAAGGCCTCCACAGTAGGACTGTTGGAGTCCAGGGTATGTCTGTTCTGGTGGTCTTTTCATCTCATTTAATTAACAGTTTATATTTATGGCTCCAGCAGTAAGTGCATTTCAGAAAGTGCTGTGTATATGTGCACATTAACACCAGCAGTCTCACACACTTTGATATATATTGCCTTTCACTAAACTCTCTATGCCAGCCTTCTGCCCAAATTAAGCAATCCTAAATAACAAACCAAAAACATATGGAGAATGTTTTTTTCCTGCAGGTTAACAATTTCTCTCTCTCTCTCTCTCCCTCTCTCTCTCTCTGCAGAGAATTATATTATAAGTGTGTTTTGATAGTAAGAATAATGACTGCCCTGCTGAAGTAGTTCAGGAGTCTCATTGTCCTATTGATTCTTGCCTCTAACAATTAGTAACCTATGCTTATAAATATATAATTGTATATAATATATACTGCATTCCAACTCATTAGTCTAGTAACAGTGGCATAGCTGAAAAACAAAACAGGTTTTCATGACTAGTCCTTCTGGTTTGTTCCATGCTGTCTTCTCCCACTCAGAACATTTAAGGACTCTTTGGACAGCTCCTGTTGTGTTCCTTAATCAGCTTATGCATAGTATTGTTGAAGGCTTTCACAGCCGGATTCAACTGGTTCTAGTGGGTTTTCCAGACTGTGTGGCCATGGTCTGGTGGATCTTGTTCCTAACATTTTACCTGCATCTGTGGCTGGCATCTTCAACAGTGTATCACAGAGGGAAGTTTGCTACATCACAGTGTGTAACAAACTTCCCTCTGTGATGCACCTCTGAAGATGCCAGCCACAGATGCAGGCGAAACGTTAGGAACAAGATCCACCAGACCATGCCACACAGCCCGGAAAACCCACCAGAACCAGCTTATGCATAGCTTCCAAAGTCATAAACTGTACCTGGTTTTTTGGTTAGGATTTTGTCTTTAAATAAATGCTATTGCTAAGAGTGTGGTTGACTCAGACACCAATATTCCATGTTTTCCCACATGTTACAGTGCTGTTCTACATCACTATATATTGCATAGAAGCCCATATTTATAATAAGGTTACCAGCCCCAAGGTGAGGCATGGCATTGTCCCATAAGTAAAAATGATCTCCAGGCTATAAAGATCAGCTCCCCTTTAAAGTATGGTAGCAGAAACAGAGTGCTACTGAGTGGCTACTGATGGTGGATGCCTATAACTCTGCTTCTCAAATTGTCTGCTATTGGCTGGCATCCTCCTATGGATCTCCAGCAGGTTTTTTCTTCAACACTAAGAGGATACCTGAAGGTTTTGCATGATTCAGTACTGAGTAAAAAAAATGGATAATGACCAGTTAACAGCATAAACATTTAGGATCAAGGAGTTAGTATGACATGAGAACACAAAGCCTACAGGTGATATAGCATATGAGGAAAAAAGCAAAGTTAAGTGATATGAGGTAGTAAATTTTAAATTTGGATTTGGGTGGGAGGAAGTGACCTCACAAAGGGGAGGAGTTGGAGGAGCTCACTTTTGACTTTCACATGATGCCACACGATGTGATATCACAAGATTTAACATTACATCCCACTGAGTTCTATTTCCAAACTCCATCCTGAGCAAACACCACCCCAGATCTCCAGGAATTTCCCAAGCCACTTCTGGCAACCCTAATTTATACTAGTACACAGATTTACACATAGGTGCAGAGAACTTATTTACATAGATTGTAAATGATTTTATCAGGACTGATTTTGACTTTTTAATTTTTAATATTAGATTATTAATAATAATTATTAATAATAATTAATAATGTTTATTTATAATTACTTATTAATATTAATTAATTATTAATTAATTATTAATTAATTATTAATTAATATTAAATAATTAATAATGTAATATTAGATTATTGGCATAGTATCACAATAGTCAACTACCCCTCCCACTCACACACTTATACTATTTATGCAAAAGTTGTCTCTTATGTACTCCATCAATTGATCTATCTCACTATTGCCTATTATGTCTTGTTTTAGAGATGTGTATTACAAACTCCCAAGCCAAAAATATACATGAAAATCACTTGTTGAGGTTGTTGCTGTCATTTTTTGAAACAGTAACACAAATCCAGTATTCATAGGAGTTACAAAACACATACACATCCAAAAAAATTATTTGAGTTTGGATGCTTACTGTTGGCAGTAACAGCTGTCTTGTTTTCCTTTGACTCTCCTGATTTCCCATGCAATGGCAATTCTGCCATCCAATTAAATCCCTGCAAGAGATCAGGAGATGAGTGGTCCCAGCTGATCATATTTTAGACAAGCTCCAGAGAAGGAATCTCTGTCTGTGTCAAGTTGTGAGTTCTCAGAGTATTCCATGTCCAGTTCCTAAGTGATGCAAATAACTGCCACTGGGGTTTCTGTGGGATCAGGAAAAAGGTTGGAGGGAAGCAACACCCCCACTTCCTCTTCCATTGTTGTGCCTTGTCAGCAAAATCAGTTTCTGTGGACTTTAAAACAGTGTTCTTGGAGTTGACGTGTTACTTGGATCAATCCAGTGAACTTGAAGACAGCTCATAAACAAATGAGTAAACGTGTTGTGTAGCTTAGCCCTGGGTCACCCATGCCCCAGCCACCTGGTGCTGCCTCCTCCCCGCACCCTGAAACTCCTTAAATAGTTGTAAGCACTAATTAAGGTACTCCTACAATTAATGGACACTCAGCATGTACACATGTATCTCACAGCGATTGGATGTCTGATTAATCACACACACACAAATGCTTTATTTGGGTAGGGTGGGAATTTGAATTATTTTCAAAGATTGCCAGCATGGGGCACTAAAAAGACTTTTCTGCAAAGGAAGATCTGTTTAATTGCAATGACAAAGAAAGGATGGCAAATGCACAGTTTTCAACTGAAAGGCTAAAAAAATTGTCAGTAAGTCACTACAAGATTATAACTAATGCAGCCAGGAATCTTTTTTTCAAAATGCTGCAAGCAGCATTCTTCTGTTGGGCCACTGCTATCCCCCCCCCCCCCACACACACACACACACGCACACACAAGAATCAGTAGAGATTTATCTGCACTGAAAGGCACCTAATTTGGGTGTATGCAAAATTGAACCCTGCTGTCCACTCTGCTTGAAAGTTGGGGGTTCTTTAGATAACAGGAAAGACTATGCTCTGTGAAATTTTGGTGCTATTATCCTTAAAAACAGTTTCCCAATAGTTCCTCAGGTAAAATAACGGTCCCAGAATTTGGAACCAAAAAAATAGACACAGATTTGAATTCCAAACTGGTAACATTCTATTCAAAAATCAGTGATCGCAGTAAAGTTTTCTCTCCAAATCCTCGAGCCAAAATTATGACAATTCTTTTCTAAGCAGTATGATTAGTCATTAAATGACAGAAATTATTTCTTTTTTAAAAAAAACTTTTGCAGTTTTGAGATTTTCACCTTTTGGGTTTACTCTCATTAAATATGTTACAATAGTTCACTGATTATAATTTAGTAATTGTACTGACTATTAATAGTAATTACAGTAAATAGTGGTAATAGTAAAAGTAAATTGAAATGTTTTGGAGATTTACTTATTAAAAGAAATTATTTGAATTCTTCAGAATATATTCATTTGGCATACTAGACATATGTCTGTTATTTGAAAGAATGACAGAACACTGGCTTCTATGCCCAGTTTAGTCACCAGATTTCTACACATGTGTAAGAAACATAACTCCATGTAAGAAGATTAATGCAATGTCACTGGCTTCTATGATAGTTTTTATGATGTTCTAATGATTAAAATCAGGGCTTCTATGATAAGGGTGGTGGGATATGTAGGATGACCACTGAGAAATGATGTGAACACAAAATGAGCATGGAAGAGAATTAACTAATTCTAAAGGGAAAAAATGAGTAGTGAAATATAACAAAATGTGGAATGAGACACTACTTACCCAGATAAAGAGACATACGAGAGGAAGACTTTGTCCTTGGCATTATATTCTTGCAAATTCTGATCTATCAACAGCAACTCAGAGAGGGGCCATGGCTCAGTGGTAGAGCATCTGTTTGGCATGCAGAAGATCCCAGATTCAGTCACCATCATCTCCAGCTAAAAGTATAGTTAGTGATCTGAAAGAGCTTCCTGTTTGATATGCGGGGGCAGGAGTCTGCAACCTGCAGCTGCAGAGCTGCATGCAGCTCTTTTGCCCCTCTACAGTGGCTCACTGTGGTCTACTCCACTGCCTCTCAGCAAACAGGCCCAACAGCCCTCACAGCTTTGGGGCCTGGGACAGAGCTAGCCCTGTCGTAACTGACAACACCGGGCTGAGTAGGCAGATTACAGACTGCTGAGGAGACAGTTTAGAGCAGAAAGCATGGCCTGGCCCAGTGGACAGGCAACTGACCAGGCCCAATAGTAGAGAAAGGACACAGGAAGAATGGGCCAGTAACAGCTAGGAGAGAGCCAGAGTGAAGGAGAGGGAACAACTCAGAGGGAGGGGCAGGAGTAATTCAGTTGAGAGGCATCAAGGGGTGGGGTTTGTACTGACCAGGAGGGAACAGGGGAGCATAAATGAGATGGGGAAAGGCACCAAGAAGGGATAAGAGAGAGGAAGCAAGAAAAAGAGAGTGAGGGCAGGGCAGAGCAGACACGAGTGGAAGAAAAAGAGTAAGAGAGAGAGAAAGCAAAGATAAGCAGAGGCGGAGACTTCTAGTATGGGAGAGGGGCCAGAAGCCAAAGACCAGCATTCCCCCCTCCATAGCTAAGTCTGTCAGACAGCAGAGTGCTGTGTGCCTGAAAACACCTGTGGTCTGGCGAATCACTTTGTCAGTAGATAGCAATAAATAGAACTGCACTGGTGACTGTGTGTCTGTCAGTTCTTGTCTACATTGCGTCCTGCAAGGTGGTCTACTCCGAGTAAATCCGCTGCTTCAACAAAGTCTTGGCAGAGAGCGGGAGCAAAGGAATGCTAAAGTTCAAATATGTTTTGCTGCTCCCAGCAGTTTTTTCTGTTTTCGGACGGGTGGGGAGATAAATAGCTCTTTTGATAGTAAAAATTTCTGACACCTGCCCTGGGAAGACTGTGTCAGTATGATTAGACAATTGTGACTTTGATAGACCAGTGCTCAGACTCACCATAAGACAGCTTCATGTGTTCTTGTGAACCAGCCTACACATATTGGAGATGAAAAGTTTTGTTGAAGAGTTGAAAACATATTTGCTGGGGAAGGCTTACCAAAAATTACTGGAAATGGATGTTCTAATCCTGACAGAAAGGAAATTTCCCATCTTCTCAAAAGCATGTACATACAGAGTAGGACATGACTATTTTGTAAAAACATTTTGTTATATTCTTTGATTCACCTTCTTAAGTAAATCCCAATTTTACCAGTAAAATACAGAATCAGTCACAGTGCCCCTTAAAAATTGCATTTTTCATCATATGAAAAATTCTTAAGGTGATCAGTGCTGCTTTCTAATCAACATCTGCAACATGTGGGTTTTTTTTCTTTTTTGGCCTTAAATAAAGTATCACCTACTTGTAAGTGGTTCCCAGTCTTCAAACTTTCCCATTCAGTGATGGCTAGTTCTTCAAGTTGCTGTGTTTCGTCCATCTATAACTTGCAGAAAGGAAAACAAAACTTACTTTGTATAATTTGTTACAAAACATGTGAGCATATCTAAGGCCAGCTGCTCCTATTCATAAGGAACAAACTAGAAAGACATTTCTGAGTGGATATTAGGAACAGTTCCAAAGCACAATATGCCACTCTACTATTTTTAATGAGTAGGTATTGATTAAACATAGTGGAATAAAAATGTGGGGTTATTAAAAGTGAGCTTCCCAATTAATCAGTGTTTCCATTTTTGACATATGTTCTTTGTGATGAATAGCCATAATTTCCATATTTCTCAAGTTGCAATTATTACTACATCTTTACTGCAATCCTAATTTTCATTGCCCCAGGTTCAAGCATTTACCCATTTCTTTCCATGGCCATGACCTGCAACAGCTGCAGGCAACTGGAAAAATGTTCAAAGTGCCAGGGATAGGATAAACTACAAATATTAGGATGTGGCAATAGTGATCTTCTCTTAACGAGGCTTGTTTCTTTGGCCACGAAATTGTTGTCTGCCACTTGGAAAACAAGTTCCTGATATATAAATATAGATAATGTGAAATGTGGGACTTAATTTTCAAGTATCAGGCTTTACTCACAAAACAGTCATGATACCATACTGGTCATTTTTCGCCTCTGGAGTGTGTTTAAAATATCTGTTTTAAAGCATGCAGTTGTTCTTAACCAGGAAATAATTGTAGTGCTACTTTCCAGAACAGAAGTAATAAAACAACACATGAGAATTACTCATATCCTCAGTAACACATGTATACAATTCTAGCCATGATTATCATTATTGTGATTCCTTGTATTGTCCTGGTCTTTGTTTTTGAAATACAATGTTCGTATGTGGACATCACCATTGTTTCTATGTTTACATTTGTCAAGCATAAATTTATCGGGCTTTTTTTAAAACTAGGGAATGAGACATTGACTACTTACATTGTTTTAATAAAACTTGCGAGGCTTGACGCCCTTAGAGGGCTAAGATATATCCTCCTCTGTTTAAGGTGAGCCTGTTCATTTTAATCTTAAGCACAGCTCAAATGACTACTTCATCTTTATATGTTTATAAGTTCAGATGGAACACAACATGACTTGACATGAGCAAAGGGATCAGTTGAATGTGAACTGCCTGTGTGCATTGGTCCTAATTTATCTGTAAAGCTACAGATTGGGTACCTTACATTCTAGGACCCTATGTGGCAATTAGTGTTATTGCTAGGTCACTTTCATAACAAAGGAAGAGGTGGAGAGCCAGGGCTTCTACCCCAGCCCTTCAAAATATCTTGTAAGTAAGCCACAGAACATCCATTGCATTCCATATTTGTTTATAGATTGTTACCTACTGGATGGCAGTTTTTAGAAGACCTGATTTTACCCACCAGCCTCCAGCTGCTGATTCCTAACCTAGGGCCAAAAGAGAGGGACTAAAATTTATTACTAGCAATATCCACAGCCCAAAACAACTTTTTACTGAAGAATAAAAGTGGGAATGGCAATACAATATCTAGTGCTCTTCTGTTACTTTTAGACTTACTCATGGTAGTAGCATGTCAGTTTTGCTGACTGGCCGAGGATCAGGCAATGGAGTGAGAGGAAAATAAGAATGTTTTTTGAACGCATATTTTGCTTACATATAACTATTTGATATGTGCCTCAGCAACTTTAGCAGTCTATTTTTCATTAAACCAAGTGTCAAGTTAGTTAACATTAACTAATATTACTATAATTTAAAGTTGAGCAAGTCTCATAATACTGCTGGTAAGTATAACAAAAGAAGAAACACAGAAAGATCCTGCATGAAGAAAACATTATAAGGATACATACATTGTTTGAATTAACCAATAACATTCTGCTTTCCACTGTGGCCAACCAAATGTTCCCACAAGGCTTAAATACAGGCAGAGGGCCTCTTGTTTTATTAGCTATTATAACTAATAGACATTGACAAACAGGGGACCTGCAAGTATTTGTGTGAAGAATCTCATTTCCCCATCTTTCCCCGCTTCCTTCTCTTCTCCCCACTCACCAGCCAACTTATTTTTTACATGTGCCCCTATTTTCATCTATGGGCCTTTCCCCACTTACCTTAAGCCCCGCACTCCTTGAGGAGAGTAGCGCGGGGTCCCCCAGCTCTCCCCACGAGAGGGGCAGCGACAGTGCAGCAGCCCCGATGCTGCTGCTGTCGTGTCCCCTCAGCGCGAGGCATCCCTGGCACTCTTTCAAAGGGAGCCTTTTGATGACCCCTCGCAGAGCGCAGGGTCATGGGGACGCCAGGGATGCCGCGCGCTGGGAATTGCAGGCAGCAACCCTCGGAAAAAGGTAAGTGGGGAAAGGGCCTTTGTTTGTTATTTATTTATGCCTCACTTTTGTCCATAATGGTGACCCAAAACATCTTTCATCATTCTCCTGACTACAACCCTTTGAGGTAGGTTTCATTCACAATGTGAAACTGCCGTAGGCCACTCAGTAAGCATATGCAGCAGGGTAGAGATTTTAACCTCGACCTCCCATATTCTACTAGAACACTGATAACTACACTATTACTTCTGTGAAACAGCAAGCCACCAGACCTGGGTGAATCATGCTTGTCATATGATATCAGGTAGCCCAATATTTGCTGCCATGGTTAACTCCAGTTAGTCGTCCCTCAAAGGCCAAAACAGCCCTTAGCAATCTTTCAATGGCCACTGAGAAGGTATTCATTTCTTAAAGCTACCTGTTCTGCTTCTGTTATTTTGAAAGTATTGTCTATTCATGGCTTTAATCTCCAGATTTAATTATCCACATATTTGGCCATGTTGAGAATCAGTATATTGATAGTCTTGTACCATGATCTGGCTAATTCATTGTGAGGTTATCCTAGCTAATCACTATCAGTACAGTACTTGTGGTAGTGAGTTCTAGGGTTAGACATAGCTGTACTCCAAACTAAATGAGGGGAAGTCCGCTAACATAGCCTTGATGTTTAATGCAGCTAAATCCTTTCCCCGGTTCACTCCAAATGATTGTGGGTTTTGTAAGTATAACTGAACAAATTTTTTCTCTGCCAGGGTCATTGCTTTATTCCATCTTTCTGCCTTGCTTAAGATATTTTTAAAAAGATCTGGTATTTTAGGTCATCCCTGGTGTTTCCAAACTATATGGGCAGACCAGGCAAATGGAGCTTTTCTACCTTAATATATTGGAGGGAGGGGGGGGCGGGTCGGCAGCTCTTTATGAGAGGGAAATTCCTATTTTTGTAGCAATTGCAATAGCCCTTTGTTTCTAAGTGGATCATTAAATGGATAATATTATATAGAATGAATAAGATACTTTTTGATGGCCTAGTTTAACATATTAATCAGCAGTTTGCAGTGCAACCCTACACAATGTTGAACCTTTCAAAATTAATTGAAGACAGTGGGCTTAGAAGGGTAACTTCTCTTTGGATGGCACTGTTAAGGTCTGAGTTGCAGATATAATGGAATGCAACCTGCAACAAATGGTGGACTTTTCTCAGACTTTTCTTTCTCTTTCCCCTATCATGACTGTTAAAACAAAAGGCTGCCAAAAAGCAATCATTCTTTCAAGCAACACTTTTTCAAAAATAAAAAGAACCTTTTTTTTGTATTTTTTCATTCGCTCTTTTAATCTTTATGCATTGTTTTAGCTTTTTATAAAAAAGGTGAAAAACAGATGTACTGCATTTAAAATATGCTATAAATCTTGCCTCGTGACTTCTTTGCTCCAAACTCCCCGTCAGAAACTGTCAAATGTCCAGTTTTTGTTCTTTCTAATATGACATGGAGCCAACCACCATATGCCAGAATAAAGCCAGCAACCAGCAACTAAAAAGTTAACACCTTTGCAATGGTACTAAGCAATTAACGGTGTGGGAAACTGTTGTATTAATCAGAGCTTTGCCACTATCCCGCTGAGCCAATGCTGCTGACCACCAAAAGTGACTTAGGCCGTTTCTGCACGGCCCTTTAATGGCGCCCTGGGGATGGGAAATACGCCGCCCCCAGGGAGCCATTCGCACAGGCGGCACTGCTGCAACGCAGCAGCGCCGATCTGACTCCGCTCCCTCTCCCCCAGGGCGGCGTCAGACCGCCCTGAAAAACAACCCTTTAAAGGGTTGTTTTTCCCTCAACAGCGTGTTTCCGGCGGCGCGGTGCGAACAGCACCGCTGGGAACACGCTGTTTCCCTTCCCTGTCCGACTCACCTTGTCCCCGTCGTCGGCCTGTTGGTTGCCGAGAAGCCCCGCCCACGCCGTCCCTCCCACCCGGTGGAGGGCAGCATGGGCGGGGCTTCGACGGCCAGCAGGCCGACGACGGGGACACGGTGAGTCGGACGGGGAAGGAGGAAGAGGCGGCTCCATGCAGAGGCGCCTGCCGTCTGCCGGCCTCTCCAGAGGCCATCCACATGCTTGCATGCGAACGGCCTCCACCTCCACGCCGGCAGAATTCTTGCCGGCGTGGAGGCGCCTCAAAGGCCGTGCAGAAACGGCCTTACTTTGTAAAAGGAAAATACTCTGAGGGAAGGGGATATATAGAAATGAAAGCATTTGTTTGTAATCCTTCCCTTTCCCCTTTCCCCAAAAATATAGTTTGAATATATTCTGAACTATAGGGCTGTGACACATCTTGCATCCTTCTATTTTCACCTGATCATGTGAAACCAATCTTTACCAAGTTTGTTGTGCAGAAATAACTTCAGCTTCATAAATCACTGTTAGTATCGCGCAGGAGGAGGTAATGCTGTGGTTTTTATCTTCTAAAATATTTTGAGCTGTCTCTTTCATATGCTTTGCTAAAATTAGTTTCATTCTGTTCCTCTTCCACCCCCACTACAATTGCCCATTCTTTACAAATCAGGCTGAGTGTATTATCCATTTACTTCTTAGTTGGGTATTTATAACAATCTTGTGTTTTAAAGAAGACCTGTTTCCTAGTGCTGTTGACCATCATTCATCATACTTTCAAAGACATTTCCCTTTGCAAAGAATGTGCTAATCTTTATATTTTTGCTGCACTACAGTTCTTATATTAGAAAGCTGTAGTTATGCTATCTTGTGCCTAGCTTGTTTCTCCAAACACAGAGCAAATTTGTTTCAAGTTATCCTGTTGAAGGAAATTATAATCATTTTCTAAACTAACAGAATACTTTTCATGATCTCCAAAATATTAATCAACCACAAGCAAATGAAGAACATATTCAGCTAAGTGATAATGTGTTTTAGTAGTTCTTTTCTGTCTATAACTAGGAGTAATTTATTGATGCCATTATAATTTAGCAACTTTTAAAACTCAGAGTATGGGATGAAAATATTTTAAATAAACACATGGTTACTTTACCATTTTAGCCCAGTTCCATGATAATCACTTTTGCAAAACTTGATTCTTGCAGTTGCTACTTACAGAATTTCTAATCCTAGCAGAATCTGAGGTCTCCTGCTAGTCACAGTATATTTTACTAGAGCATTAGAGAAGAAATTAATTGAAAACATTTTAAAAGATAAGCTTTCATCTTCTGAGCAATAATAAAACAATTGCTCTTTCAAAAGGTTGCTGCTTATATTCAAAGAAAGAAAAATGAATATATAATATCTGGCTTAGCTGGCTTCACTGCCTTAATGATCTAGTAAACTAACCTTCAACACGTTTTTGACAAATTTATAGGCAGCATTACCCATTTTTAAACAAAGTATAATTTCTTAGTTTCCTTGTATTACCTCTGATAATAAACAGTTGCATTTGTTCTGTGGTTGGAATGTATAAATATAACCAGTATTTTTGTGTTAATGTTAAGAGTCCTTGAGGTTTGTAGAATGTATTTCATGCATCACATACTTGAAAAAATGTTAGGACTCTTCAAAAAAAACCCCTCCATGATAGGAGACAATTAGTATCTCACTCTATACAAACTCATACACACAAATATGTATACACTATACTACTATTCCTTGAAAATAGCTTGTACTGTGTATGCAGTATACATAAAGCATTACAATTTAAAGAATTGGTTCAAACCAGTCTTCTTGTAGAAGAGAAAAAGAAGAGTTTGGGTTTATACTCTGCCTTTCTGTCCTGTAAGGAGACTCAAGGCAACATACAAACTCCTTTCTTTTCCTCTCTTCACAACAGATACCTTGTGAAGTAGATGGGGCTTACAGCGTTCTGAAGAACTGTGAGTAGCCCAAGGTCACCCAGCAGGCTTCCTGTGTAAGAGCAGGGAAACAAATCCATTTCACCAAATAAGAGTCCACTGCTCATTGAAGAGCTATTTCCACACAGCCCAACAACAGCACCCTAGGGACAGTAAAAACACCATCCCTGGGGTGCTTTTCGCACAGCTGGTGCTGCTGCATTGCAGCAGCGTCGTGCTCATGCCTCTCAAGCCACGTGAAGACATTGCTTTTGAACCTCGCTCAAGGAGCAAGGTTTTTCAAAAGTGGTGTTTTCCCGCTGGTGCAGTGTGAACCGCACCACGTGAGGGCACCGCTTTTGGCCTCTCCTTGCATCCCATTTACTCACCTCTCTTCCCTGCACAGCTCTGGATGGCTGGAGGAACACGCCCACGCTGCCCTCTGACCCTTGCAGTTCGTTGCAGCTTTGGGGCTGCACACACAATACCATGCAAGCGGTCCCCGAGCCTCCACCAGTATAATTAATGCCAGTGGAGAGCCGTTTCTGCCAACGTGCAGAAACAGTCGAGGAATGGTGAGTCAAAGCGAGTTCTCCAGATCAGAGTCCACCACTCTTTAATCACTGCACCATACTGGCTCTTATTGATCTTAACTTTTAGTGCTATTTTGGACACTGAATCTTTAGTTTCAGTACACTTTTGATGCTCCATAATTTATATTGGCCCCGCTGTTATTTAATATCTATATGCGACCCCTTGCTCAGTTGGTACGAAGCTTTGGGCTGATCTGTCATCAGTATGCTGATGACACTCAGCTCATTCTGTTGATGGAGGGGGGAGCAGTCGCTGGTTGGTTGCAACAGAGCAGGTTAAAACTGAATGCATCGAAGACGGAGGTCCTTTGGCTGGGGCATGAGAGGGGGGTTGGGGATTTTCAGCTGATGGTGTGGGAGGGGGCCTCATTGGCACCAGCCTCATCCACTCGCAGCCTGGGGGGTCCACCTGGATTCGTCTCTTTCGATGGAGACCCAGGTGGCCCATATAACCTGGGTTGCGTTTTTCCACCTCCACCAGGCCCGGCGGCTGGCCCCCTTCCTCTCTCAAGCAGACTTAGCCACTGTGATCCATGCAATGGTCACCTCCAGGTTAGACTATTGTAACTCGCTGTATGCGGGCCTTGCGTCTGATCTGAAGATTAAAACTGGTCCAACATGCAGCGGCTCGTCTGCTCACAGGGGGTGCCTATCGTGACCACATTCAACCTGTGTTGCACCATCTGCATTGGCTTCCAGTGGAATTCCAGATCATTCACAAGGTATGGGTGTTAACCTTTAAGGCCTTATGTGGCCTGGGACCTTCGTATCTTCGGGACCACCTTACCCCATATGTCCCTACACGGCCTCTGCGTTCAGCAGAGGCCAATTTGCTGGTGGTCCCCGGCCCCTCGATGATGTGGCTGGCCTCCACCGGGGCCAGGGCCTTTACAGCCCTGGCCCCTGCCTGGTGAAACACTCTTCCTCCATCTGTCCAGGCCCTGCGGGATCTTGGTGAGTTCCGCAGGGCCTGTAAGACCGAGTTGTTCTGCCAGGCTTTGGGGGGAGCCGGCCGCTGATTGGTGCGCCCCCCTCTTGGTTGTCCTCCCTACATCTTGGGACTTTTATCATCTATGCAACCCACCATTCTTCCCCCCTCTCTGGGGAGGGTTTTTATTGAAATTTTAATGTCGGATGCTGGAAAGTTGTATCTAATGTTGTATTTATTGGGGTTTTAGTGATCTTAGAACTCATGGAGCCTATTATTTATTTATAATTTTATTCTATTTGTCCTCTATTGGTCTGTTTGTTGTTCACTGCCCAGAGCCCCTTGGGGAAGGGCGGTATATAAATTTGACAATAAAAAATAAAAATAACAAATGCAGCTTAGCATTTCTGGCTTATGCTCTGTTTTTCTGCTGTCTCTTGTTACTATCACTATTAATATCATTAATATTTAGGAAAATGTGATTCCTCTAACTGTGTAGTAACACATAGTATTTGTAGCAATTCTATAGCAAGAACCATTATGGTATTGTACTTACAGTGCATAATATCTGAATGACCAGGTTTGAATCCTCAATCTTACTTTAGAAGCTTGCTCCACAATCTTGGGCTGTCACATTTTAGACCTACTTTGCAGCGTTGTTGTTGTATCAGATGAAGGAGAATAATGTAATATGATGGATAGCCATAGGGAAGAAAGATGGGGTATGAATGAAGTAAATAAATGAATACAAGTAAGCAAAAGTAGGCTTTGGTATATTTGGGATGTTTCCTGTTTGTATTACTGGCAATATATTTTAAATATACAAAAGTAAAAATTGGAGCTAATATCACTGTTCTTCCCCTTGTGAAATGATCCCTCAAGATGTTTTTATGCCCTAAAACCTAGCTGATGTTAATAATATATTCCATATATACGGTTGCAAATATAAACTTATTTTCAGACTGTTTTGCATTTTAATTTTTTCAGTGGTTCATTTTTACATTTAAAAGCGATAAAGCAGTATCCTCATAAACAAGAGTTCCAGTGTGAACATGAGGCAAGTGTACAGATCACTATGTGTTTCCCAGTGCGTATGATTTTTGAAATGTGAATAGAACTACTTCCTTCCTTTGGAATTAAATGAATAAGGTGCCCCAAAAACACATAGGCCATAACTTTTTCTTATGTGAATATGTTTGTGGGTCAGGCTGACTGAAAAGCACCATGGTTGAAAGAATCCACAGAATGTTTTCTCAGTTGCCTTCTCTGATTTTAACAGTTGCCTTTAAATGAACATAACAACATGATTTCAAAGGCCATAAGATGATCCAGATGGATCAAGCCAGCTCCTGTTTCTCACAGAAGTCAACCAGGCATGTAGACCAAGTTGTCTCCAAGCACTGGTATTAAGTAGTTAGCTGCCTTTGAATGTGATGATGCCCTTTAGTCAGCATGTCTAGTAGTCAATGATTGACCTGTATCTGAGGCTGTTGTAATTGATGGATGCTTAGGTATTTATTTCAGTGAGGTGTGAAAGTGCACATATTTTGGTAGCCTTTTAGGTGTCAATGGTTTCTGGTTTATTTTTGCACTGACTCATTGTCAAGCTAGATTTCTAGATGCGGTCCACTGTTTTAAATATGAATACAATTCTCCCACTCAGAGTCAAGTTTGAAATGTGCCTTTTAAATTTAGAGTGAATTTAGAATTTGTCAATTTTGTTCTGATAGCTGTATGATTCTGTCTCACATGAAATGTTCTTTCTCTATATTTTTATGTCCTAGTATTTCTCTAATTGAGTAAAGCAAAGAGTATGTTCAGTGCAAAAGAAATGCTGTGTGTAATTCAAATTAAAACATTGCCACCCCACCCCAAAGTTTTGTTATGTGACAATTCCAGAAGAGATTTCCCAGAGAGTGTTTGTTGCTAAGAGAGCAACATTTTCTGTCTAGGTCTGATGCCAGACTGTCTGGAGAGATGGGTTATGTTCCTTGTCAGGAACTGTTGAATCTTTCATTGATACTTCTGGTTCTGGGAAAGATCTCTGTTGGCATCTTCAAATTTATCCTTCCTACCATTAGAAGAGAAGCACTTGTAAGGAAATACAGGGTTGTTGGCTTTTCCTTTTCAAAAAAGAATGATGATGAGAGCATCCAGAATGTTATTTGTCTCCCCATCACGGCCTGTGTGTTGTTCATATTCCTCAACACCAAAACCGCCCTTTGCCCCTGGGCCACAATCAAGAGAGCATCCAGAATTTTATTTAGTATGGAGGAGGTGTGCTTATGTCCAGCTCTCACAGTTCCTGGATGTTCTTGTCTCATAGATCAACAAATATGGGTCAAACATTTTCGTTTACATGAAGCAAAGATTCCTAATATCATTTTTTGTCTCCTTGGTGAACTATTTTTGATCAGATAAGAGCCAAATGGACAGTTTTGCATACTTATACTGTAAATTAACTGCTTTCACACTGCAAAAATGAATGGTATTTTCCTTTTAAAAGTTTCCATAGAAAGCCCTCTTCTCAAATTTGTACCATCCCGCATTTCCTTAGCATTACCAATCTTAAGGTGTTCTGCCAGAATTACAGCCGATCTCCAGCCTACACAGATAATTTTCTCTGGAGAAAATGGTTGAAACAGAAGTCCTAGAGTCACACCCCTGCTGGTCAACCTTCTTCCCCAAACTCTTTTTTTTTCCAGGAACCACTCCAGAAATCTCCAGGAATTTCCCAAACTGGAGTTTACATTTGAAACGTGCACTTAATTGAGCCTCAGTGCATATATTCATTTACATCCACTGTCTTCTAGTCCATGCTGGCATATTTTCAGAAACTGGATCTTAAGGGACAGCATCAATTTTTTCCCCTGCAGAGACTGCAGTTGCTGCATCATTGCACAGTGTACATTCAGTCTATAAAACTCCATTCCCTTTCACATGGGCTCTTTAATCCATTGTGAATTCTGAAGGCAGAACAGATTTTTTTAAACAGGCTCCCACATCTTAAAAATAAAATGCTATCCTCCTACAGTTAATAAAGTCTTAGTTGGAGTTTCCAAAACCTGCTTTGATCTAGGTTTTTTAAAAAAATTGTTGCACTTAATCCTGTAGGTGTGCAAAAATCTTTAAAAACTTCTAATAAAATATATATTTTTAAAAGACAATTTAAACATTATTTTAGAAATCTGATTTGCATTTAAATTTTAACTTTTTTAATACCACACATTTTTATAGTGAAATAGGCTATTCTGAAGGGCCTAATTACACAAAACATTATACCCAGTTTATCCCTGGGTAAGTCATGGGCCCTTGGATTACTAAATTTTCCTGAGTGAAACCTCAGATACATGGAGGCTAATTTGAATCAGGACAATGATGAAAAGACAAAAGAGGCTCAATCTCCCTCTCTGAGCTGTTTTCTCAACCAGTGCTGTTTGCCCCAGTGGAAAAATGACATGCTGCCTATCGTATTTGGGAGGGGGGGTTGGCCATCAAGTCACATCTGACTTATGGCAGCCTCTGGTGGGATTTTAAAGGTAAGAGTCATTCAGAGAAGGTTTGCCATTGTCTGCCTCCATATCAAGGGACATATCTACTGAAAATAGTGCCCATGGCATCAGTACACCCCTCAGCATTGGCACACCCATCGGGTACCTGTCCCAGGGGTTAGTCCTCCTGCTGGCTGGTTGTGCACCATGCTTCTAATTCAGGGTGGCAGGAGCCTCTCTCTGAAGCTCAGCATGGGATGCACATGGTGCTGCTAGTGGCTGGCAAGCACCAGGGGTCCAGATAGCATGCAGAGGCTAGGTGCACGGACAGTAGAACCACAGCAGGTGAGCAGGCAGGCAGGGATGGTGCCCACCTTCAAGAGGCACTCAGGGCACATGCCATACTTGCCATACCTTGCCCTACTTGCCACTGTCCACAACTCAACCCTGGTATTCTTTAGAGGGTTTCCATCCAAATACTTGCCAGGGTTGACTCTAAACTGCTTAGTTTTCAAGATCTGATGATATCAGGCTAGCTTGGGCTATCCAGGTCAAGGCTGCCCATCAGGGTAGCCATTACTATTTTATTCTAAATGTAAATTTGTAATTAGATTTCTAAAATGATAAAATAGCCTTTTAAAAAACACAGAAGTTTTCCAGATCAGTTAAACAAACATAACAAAAGCTGAAGAATTAAGATGGTTTCTCACAAACATGGAAAGCAATAATACTGCTAAAAACAAGTAACCATAATCTAACTTTCAAGCAAGATAAAAAGTGTTATCTCTACCACAAGACGAGAGAATGGTGGGGAATAAGTGCTTAATGGGTGGAAATCGGCAGGCACAGTTTTTCAAGGCATTAAAGTAAACAACAACACCTGGTAAATAACATCCATATAAGCCTCTATTAAAGAGACATGACACTTTTTCTCTGGGCAGTTGGCAACCTAGAACAAGCCTTTGTGCTTAATCCTGGTAGAAGACAAGAGCAGGAGAAATTAAGCTTTCATTTACAAGCATGGTGTAGTAGTTAAGAGTGGTAAACACTAATCTAGAGAACCAGGTTCCTCACTCTTCCACATGAGCGGTGGACTCTTATCCAGTGAACTGGATTTACTTCCCCACTCCTACTTATTGAAAACTGCTGGGTGACCTTGGGTTAGTCACAGTTCTCTCAAAACTGTCTCTGCTCCACCTCATAAAATGTCTGCTGGAGAAAGGAAGGAGTTTATAAGCTGCTTTGAGATTTCATGAGATAGAGAAAAGCTGGGTATGAATCCAAGTCTTCTTCTTCTACAAAGTGTAAAATGGTACACTCTGGTAAATCCATTTAGCCAGTGGTCTTGTTCTGTATTGATGAAAGTCCTTACCTGTTACTTTGGAGCAGATCTACCACTGGCTGACAAGAAACATCAGTTGCTTTAAAATGTTTTTAACTGTTCTTTTTATAGCTGTAGAAGATCATAAGTTTGAGGAGAGTCATTTGGAGAATGCACAACAATGGTAAGCATTCTGCTTCCTTTAACATTAAGTATTATATTTGCTTCAATGTCTTTTTTTTCTGTACTAGAATGTTTACAATCATCTAATAGAATTTCAAAAATATATTCATGCTTTTGAGATTTTGACCACAACTGTATTTGACTTTGAGGGACAAGCTGTATGAAATGGAGGCTCAAACAGCTACTGATTAGTTAAATCTATTTTAGTTCTTCAGGCAAAATGCCAGGGGTTGCTCAACTGAGGCGGATTCTGCACGGGCCCCGGGAGCAGCGGGGCATGACACTTGCGCAGGCCTGGGGCCAATCGCACACTTGCGTGCTGGCAGCCCAGGCGCTGCCATGCCTCACAGTAGCCTCTGCATGAGGTGCGCCACTTTTGTTTTTAAAACTTACCCCCTCCTCCTGCGTCGCTCTGTCAGGATTAGGGGACATGCCCCCATGGCCCTGGCAATGCCCGGGGGGTTGGAGGACAGGAGGCGTGTCCCCTCATCCCCATGGAGCAATGCAGGAAGAGGAGGCAAATTTTAAAAACAAAATCAGAGGACCGAAAAATGGCGCCTTCCACCCGGTACCGTTCGCTTGGCACCATGGGGAAGCCACTGTTTTCTAAAATACTTGCTTGTTGAGCGAGTCACAAAACACCATTGGGGGGGCGAGCAGCACTGCCTCGATTTGGAGGCAGCAGCCATGGGAAGTCCCCCCCCCCAAGGGTGTTTTTACTGGGCCGACACCAGTGATTTTGGCCCGTGCAGAATCCGCCTGAATACTTCATATAAGGGAAAACACATGAAATGCATTTCTAGAAAGCCAGTATGTTAGCAGGAAAGCTAGGTGAGAATCATTGTCCCAGACATATTGTTTTTAGTGTTCAAAGACTTTTTTCTTCACAAGAGGACATTCTGCTAAGAAATTGCCCACTATCAGTTGGAGCTATTTCATCCAGGAGCAGTTTTATATACAATGAAAAACTTTTAAAACTGGTGAACATCAACAGTGTTTTTTTGTAGTTTTGTTTCAGTTTACATGCTTGTTGAAGTTGCATGTTTGGGGCTATGTCATAATGTCAGATTGATGTGTCTGGGGAGTAGAAATTGTCAGAATAATTATTCAAGTCAAATAATATCAGTTGCTAGCAGCTGTACATACAATCAGAATAGGATCCACTTAATACTTTCTATTAGGACTATCTTAATGACACAAAAACAGTATGTGAGCTTTCGAGTTCACAAATTGTCAGGCTGGATGCTGCATTTTTTTTAAAAAAAAGTTTGAAAACAGAAAGAAAAATTTCTTAGATGAATCCTGATCAAGTCTGCATCCTCAATGGCTTTTATGCGCAATATCTATGTAAGGCAGCTGCCAATTTGCCTTTTCCAGCCACAATCACACAAACACAACATGCTGAATACCACTTGGGAGAGTCCCTTAATTTTCAAGACTAGCCTTCTAAGAAGTATTTGATACTAAGGGAGCTGGAGAAGCCTCAATGTTTACATGGAACATAATGTGAAGCTCTTTGGCTCCCAGGTAGTAGATCCTTCTTATGCTGTATTACCACCAGATATTTCAAAGAAGCATATTTCATCAATGCTGAAGTGGAGATTCTTGCTCTAGAAGACTAGTATGGGTATGGGGACTCCTCCTCTTGCTATGGAGAGGCAGTCATACCTGCTTCTCCTTGTGCAGAGTTATTTCCTGCTACACGCAATTAGGTAAATGGTGCAGCACTTCTAAATAATAACTGTCTGTTTTACTGGACTCAAGATACCGGAAACAGTACACTTAGCAGCAACTTTTAAGTATACCAAAGTAGAGAAGTCCCAATGGACTCAATAGATGTCTCACTCATTGAAAAAGAAGTCATGAAGAGATATTGCCTCCACAGTATTGGTGTTCCTGATGTTCACAGCACAAGGACAGGATATCTTATCCCAGACGTTAGATCAGTGCAAGCACTCTTATGGAGGCCAGGAAAAAAACAACTGATGTGAGTCATTGTCTGCCTTTCCTTTGTCTGATATAATAGCCAGAAAAATATACAAATTGGGATTAGGATCTATGACCATGGTGGCGAACCTTTGGCACTCCAGATATTATGCTGGCAGGGGCTGATGGGAATTGTAGTCCATAACATCTGGAGTGCCAAAGGTTCGCCACCACTGATCTATGACTACAACTTGCCCAATGGGATGTTTTACGGTTTCTTTGGGGCAAATAATCATCATGTCATATTGAAAAACATTTCATGTCATACTGGAAAACATTTCTTAAAACCTGTTTTGAAAGCCTAAAACATTTTTGGGATATGAATGTTCTGTGGATCCCAGCAAACAGCATTTAAGTGCTGTTTTCTGTAAAATGTTGGCTTTTTATTCTGTCATTCCTTCTGCCACACTGGCTTGTGTGCTTAGATTTTAAAAAGCATAGTATTGTTATATAATTGCATGTTGTTTAATCACAAAAGACTGTTTTTCAGATCTTAGGAGATATTCCATAAGAATGTGTTAGCCTAGAAGAGGTATTCTTACCAATAACACCTTCAGGTTATTGTAGTAGTTAGCTAAGACTTTGAGATGAAATTATTTATTTCTGACTATTATATATGCCAACATGAATTTTGATATTGACATGGAGATTGTATTATTGTTTTGCATTTAATAATACAGTTGTTTAGATCTAAAGGCCTGCAAATGAAATAGAGTTGTTGATTTTTCCTATTCTTACTTCCCTCTGAAGTGCCTCACTGAAAAACTGCTTATGGTTTATCAGGAATTGTGGCATACCTGCAGAAAGTGGTGCCCAGGGTGCTACTGAAATTGTGCCTGCCCCACAAATTGCAGCAGGCAGGCAAAAGAAGCAGTGAGTGGATTACTTCTGAGTAAAGGCAGGTGGGCACGAGAATAGGTCTACGAGTTTCTTCTCCAGACCAACCAGATCACCAAACTGGGTACAGGTTTGGATTGGGCTGCCCATTGTTGGATCAACTGCTGAAGAGCCACCGGGAAAGTTGGTCAGTGCCGGCAATGGGAGAGTGCCTCCCATCCAGTCCAGCCCTGTGTGGGCAGTCCCCACCAAAAAGTTCACTGGTCTGGGGGTGCATGACTGAGAAGCACTGAGCAGCACCCTGGCATGCCTGGAGGCCAGTGGGCAGGCAGGACAATGCCTGTGGCTCCATGCATTTTCCCTATCAAGAGGCCCAACCCTGCCACCTGCCAAGTGGTGAACAAGGCTGCCATGCCACTCAGGCCAGCCAAGGCGCTTGATTGGACTGCATGTCTGAGCTTGGCTGCTCCACAATCCAGCCCAGCCCAACTGCCTATCATGGTTGGAGCAGACATGCACTTAGCATTGCATGTCTGGAGCTGTTGGCCCCCTCCCCAGTACGAATCTCTGTGGCCCATCAAGCTAGGTTTCAGCAAGAGGCAGCAGAGCCCAGTGGGATCCTCAACCATCATCTCTGCAGCAGATGGTTATTTTCCTGTTTCACAGCCTGTGGTGCCATCCTCTATGCCAAGGCACTGTAGCTGGGGAAGCCCAACTCCAGGGCGCAGTGTGGGACAGGAGGCAGTTTGAAATGCACCCCCAGGGGGGCACTGATTAGGAACAGCATAGATACAGCAGGAGGAAGGGAAGCATCTTAATTTGCATATAAAGGTGGTGTATTACAAACAATACATGAGGTTCCATCCTCAGAAACAACTTGTCAAGAGAAGGAAAGCAGTGGGAAGGGGTAAATATCTGAACACTATATTGAAAATTATTATCTGGATCTAAGATAATGAAAAATGGTAAGAGTAACTTAAGTAAAATTCTGCTAAAAACAGTTTTCTTAAAACCAATCATTCCAAAAAATGCCTTCCCCCACCCTTCTATGTTCATATTTTGTCTTACGGTTCCCAACCACTAAAAGAGAACCATTATTTTCCTGCAGAAAACTGTTGGGAGTTTTGTTACATTTGTTATATATTGTTCATTTAGTTTCCAAGGTTAAAGCAGATTTATGGTGATTACCAACCTAGGCTACCAGGTCAGAAATCTGCCCTGAGGGAAACTGAACTTCCCTAGTGGGTTTATGTGTTGACAGTCTTTTGTCTCCCACACACTGTAGCTTTGAAGAAATGGTGAAATATTTTGGGATAAAGCCAAAGTCTGGTGAGAAGGAAATCACGCCAAACTACGTTTTCACGGTATGGTACGAGTTCTGCAGTGACTTTAAGACCGTTTGGAAACGAGAAAGCAAAAACATTTCCAAGGAAAGGTAAGGTTCTAATAAAGTCATTAATACCATTTTAGTTGTCTGGGAAACTGTTCCTTTTCAAACTCAACAAATTATACTCCCATATTTCACAGGCGTCATTGTTTTCTTTCAGATCAAATAGACATCAAGGAAAGATCATTCCCTCAGGGTACCTACGAAAATTCACCAAAGAGATGCTGTCCCCACAAAAAGATAAACACATATAATCTGATAAATTACACTTTCTTAACCTCTTCCAATTACTAGCTAGTAAAATGAAAGGGGAGCTGTGCTAATTTGTAACAGATTGTTTCTCTTTGCATTTTCATGTTGGGCTACACTAAATGAGGCGATATTGCTCTTGTAGACAGCACAGACAAATAAAAGTGAATGCTTTTTCCAGTTAATATAGTACACTTGCATCAAAGGGAAGCCCATGAGATTTGGGCCACACTTAGCACAGTGTTGAAGTCCCACACTGAATTTACAGCACTACTTCTTGGTAACCTGCTGTGAACATCAAACTCCATGCCGCTACATCTTCCACTGTCTCCTAATTTTATTAGGTTAAGCTAGAGCCTTTCTTTTTAAAAAAAAAAAGAAAAGAAAGAAAAGGCTTCCACTCTAAGCGTCATACTTTTTTTTTAAAAAAAAAAGGAAGATTGGGCTCTATTTAATAAACAGACAAATTTTACAGTGTACACATGCCATAGTTTGGTGGCTACCTTCTCCTATAAAAGCACTAAGTGAATTATACTATAGGTGTTTCCAGGCTGACTCCCTTGTTGTATTTCATTTCACTTTTGTCTCCTGCTGTCCAGTACTAAGTGCACATTTTCTTTGCATGTGTGAGTCTTTCATTTGGAATTTACAGGCTCAAGGTTTTTAGTTTGTTTGTTTTGTGCCTTAATAAATATTAATGTGAGCCACTGCTTCCATGCTCTGAGATGTAGTTGATTTTGTTTATTATGGGATTATGAACCTATTTACATTAAAATTAGTTGACACTAAAAAAAATTGAGCAGGTGTAATGAGCAAAGTTTTAAAGTAAATATAGACACAGTGGGAAAGCTTAAATTCCACTATTTAAATGCACTTTAATAAAATACCAAGAAAGCTGTGGTAATGAGGTCTAGATTAATTGAGCAAGAGTTTGTACTTTTTCTTGAGGAGATACAAGAGTTTGCATTTAAAATTGTGTATTGATAGGGAAGAATTACAAGGTGGGTGCAAGCCTGAGCTACACAACATGTCTCCCATCAAGTAGCAAGACAGCCTGGTCTTTTTCACTTTTAAGCTTGCAGCAAAATTAACAGGGTTATTGAACTACTGGCAGGCAGTGTGATATATTTGGCTTGATAGGTCACAGCACTGCACACCTGAACCACACACCTTTCTGGTTAAATAGCATAACCAGGTCACTGAATGTGAAAGTACTTCATAAATGTACAGTTTACATCCTGTAAACTCTGTAGTATGGATATGAAAACATGGTTGCAACTTGCTAGGTTATTTGTTGGTCTTCAGTGACCAACACCAAAAGCTTATCTTTAAATTTTTTCAGATCTGCCAGGGGAGAGGGCTACAGATTATGGGCTTTTCTACGTGTGTAATGTTGGGGAAGGTTTTTGTTGTTGTTGTTCAGTTTGTCCACCAAATTCTGCACACAATTTTGTGCAATTAGTTTCACTTTGTTTCTCCCTCCCTATTTTTTCCAGTTCTTTTGAGACCACTTTGTACTCTATATTAAGTTGCCTATCTACTTGTGAATAATATTTCTGTTGAATTTCTTATTCCCACCCACTACCATTCACCTCCAGTCCAATCTTCAATGATTGGATTGTCATGGTCAAACCACTTTGTTACCCAAAGTGGTGGGAAGTCTGTCCCTTTTAAAGTGGAGAATTAGCAGGAGCAGACTCTAGGCTAGCAAAAAGTCAGACAAGCTTGGAATCTTGATTGCATATGTATACAAGAGTCAGCTTTCTCAAGAAACTCACAGGAGAGAGAATATAGTTTAACAGTTTTTATCAAGGGATAATGGGGATACACAAACACACAATAAAACAGTAGAACACACACACAGTCCTATGATATAAACAGTTTTGAAAGGTCAGGTCTTGAATAGATGAGCAGTAGATGAGAAGGGGTAATAAAAGTTATAGTCACCTGATCTTGGAGCAGAATGGTCCGATGACAAGAACTGAGTGACCCGCTCTTAGCTCTGGAGCAGGGGTCCCCAAACTACGGCCCGGGGGCCAAATGTGGCCCCCTGAAGGCATTTATCCGGCCCGCCAGGCATGGCGGTGATGGCTCCATTCATGTGCAGTGGGGGCTTGAGGGAGAGGAGGAACCGGCCCCAACGGCTGTTGATTGCAATTACATGATGGCACCCCCCAAATCTCCATGAATTTTCTGACCCAGAGTTGGAAACCTTACACGTGGCAACTCCTGCTCCGCCCTTCCCTCTCGGCTACTCCATGTGTTGCTCTCAGGCTTTCTGTTCCGCCTCACTCCCATTGGCATCAGCCAGGCTGGTGAATCGCTCGCTGGCTGCTAGGGAGGAAGAACCCAGGAAGATACCTGATCCTGGGTTAGATGGAATGCTTCATTGGGAAAGTTCTGCTTTTTTTACAGGGGAAGGTATTCCACAGCCTCCCCAACAATATTTGGAGCCCACCCTGCACTTGACATACTTTGGTCACTGTTCTAAAAATAGACCATGACAGAAAGGTTGAAAGGTGAAATCAAACATTTTACAATCATTTGTGCATAGGAATTTGTTCATAGTTTTTTTTAGTCCGGCCCTCCAACAGTCTGAGGGACAGTGAACTGGCCCCCTGTTTAAAAAGTTTGGGGACCCCTGCTCTGGAGGAACAGCACTGTGGAACAGTATCACAGAGAGATGTCCAGAGACAGTGTGCACTGGCTATTGGGAGAGTGGGATTCTTATAGGGAAAAGTGGACAATCAGGATTATGCATAGTGATCCTTAATCTCCCTAGACCAGGGGTAGGGAACCTGCGGCTCTCCAGATGTTCAGGAACTACAATTCCCATCAGCCTCTGTCAGCATGGCCAATTGGCCATGCTGGTAGGGGCTGATGGGAATTGTAGTTCCTGAACATCTGGAGAGCCGCAGGTTCCCTACCCCTGCCCTAGACAAAAGAGATTTCCTTCCTTTCCAGGAAAAGACAAGAGGCAGACATCAACCTCAATGGTTGGGTCATTGATCTAATTGGTTAAGACAGCAGCCTGATGTTCCAGGCTCAGAAATGTCTCCAAGAAGGAAGTTAGCTGATGAAACTACAGCTGTAAAACAATGACAGTGTAAATGGAGTGGTCATGAAAGGTATTATTCAGAGGAAGAAACATTAGTTAGTACAACATTGGGGAGGTAAGCACATTAGCACATCCGTTGTCTTCATTGGGGTGTATGGTCCAGGGCTGAAGATGGGAACTCTCTCCAGGACAAGGTCCTGGTGTTCACTTAATCCTGTCAGGAAGGGCATGAGAGAAGCATTATGCAAGCTGATTTTGAGGGAGACAAATCCAGACATAGTTCTTTCTCCTTTGGATGCTCTGAGCCAGTGCACAGAATGGGCTCCCCATTTTAGCACTGTACTACTAGGCACCCTAAGGGTTGGCTGAGGTCAGTAGAGAAGCCACTCAGGGTCCCTTTGGTCCACCATAGGTTGGTCTGGCAACAACTCCTTCTCTCTCCTGAAGACAAGTGATTTCATTTTCTTTTTTCTTTACTGGCCCAAAATATTAATTTATTTTTAGAGCATTGGAACAATATGCTTAGCTAGTTCTCTGAATTCCCAGCTTTCGTTTTAAAGAAAGTCTCTGTCTCCTTCCTTCTCTGAGAAGAGCCTTTCTCCTTACTTTTTTAAAATGAAAGCTTGGAATTCATACCTGCTCCTAAACCTATTGTTACAACTTTATAGCAACATATTGATGTTTTAGGGCCATTTTAAAAGAGGGAAGCTATGATGCCCTCAATGATGACAGCCCTTCCCTTGAAAATCCTCATTACAGAAAACATGTCCAGAAGAAAATTAACTAATTCTACAACTGTGAAAATGCACAAGGAGTGCAGGCACGTGGAAGAATCATGCCCAAACCAATTCCAATGCTTATGGGTTTGTTGCCAAAAACATCAGGACTTAGTCACATGCATGGAAAAGCCCTGTGAAAATGTTCTTTCCTTCAAAGAATCAGTATTTTGGAATAGTCTATTTAAAAGGGGGGATGCTGAATTTGGTTTCCTTATAAATGGATGCTAACAAAAACTATTTATGATTTGCTTGTTGAAATAGCTGGCTGACAATGCAATCCTAAACAGAGTTATACCCTACCTCCAGAAAAAGTAATGTGTTAAAGTGCTATAAATGTTGCTTTCTTATACAAAACACTGTAATGAAACTCGATTGATTGCTTATTCTTTTATTAGATTACTATTAACCTTCAAAAGTTTTGATTTAGTCGCAGTCTAAAATGTGGATGAAGACAATGTTCGTTAATACAAAGTGAGATGAAATATGTAAATATGAATGAAAGAAAAATTGCTGTATCATTACCAGATGTCTTCAAAAGCCATCATTTTTTTAGAAGTTGTCATTTTACAAAGTAACAGTTCACCAACCCCATTTCCAGGAAGCAATGCATAGTGTCACCTTGAAAACTAGTGTTTTTGTCAGATTTATTTTAATGAAATTGTTCCTTTTCACAGTCTTAGAATAGGAGGTGGCCTGTCCATACATCCAATTCTTAGAATGTACCATTTCAGCCTGCTAGTGGAGGAGTTGCATACCACTCACAAAAAAATCAGTATCCTGAATATATGAACATTTTCTATATGCATGGAGGTTTTTTTAGTATTCAAGCATGTGATCCTCTTAAGCATGTCATCGTCACATTCAGCGCAACAACTGGTCAAGTACAAAAAGCCTTTTCCTTTCAATTAGGATTTAAAAATGCTGAAGAAATACTTCATTAAATTTAGCAGATCTACTTAGCCATTAAGGATTATATTCAAATGCACTGTACACTCATTACAATGTGTATACCTGGTTTTTCTAATGCATGTCATACTCAATGTATGCACGAATTAGATCCCACATTTATCCAGGTACTGGTTACCAGTATTATTTACACCACCTTTTTGGACCCATTAAGCCCTAGTGAGTGTTTTCTGACAGTATGTTTTTTTGGGGGGAGGGTGTATTTTCTGCTTCCTCCCACTGGTGAGAAGTCTTCTGGAGGCAGTGGGGCAGCGCCATAACAGCACCATCCCCAGCTGCTGGGAGCTCTGGATTGGGCTGCCCATATTTAAATATCACACCAATGGCATTTGCTAATGAGGAAGGGCATATATTTACTTGTTGAATTTTTATGCTACTCTTCCTCCAAAATGCTCAGAGGAACATGGTTCTGATATTTTTCATTTTGCTAAAATGTAGATTGAGCTTCGAGTGATTAGGCAAGAGTCAGTTGGTGAACTTGATGTTAAATAAGGGTTAAATGAGGGACTGTCTCCCAAGTCCTGGTCCAGCACTCTAGCCATTATACCATTCTGGACCAATAATATTTCTCAAGTCACTTGATGAACTTGGATGTACGTTGGTACCTAAATTTTGAAGGCTCTTAGTTACAATAGCAGCTGTATTTTATTTTGTCATCAAATAAATGTGCCCTAGCAGTATCTAATAACATCTAATAACAGGTTTACAATTTTTATTTTTTTAAAAAAGTGAAAGTAACTGCTATTTTAAAAGCAGATGGCCAATAAATAGTTCAATGTGAAATCTCTGTCAGTTGTGGGGTGATTTCTGACTAACCATTTATTTCCATTTTACACTATTGACTATTCTGTGGTTGTTCAAAGAACAGTGAGAAACTTCACAATGCTTAGGGGAAAGTGTTAATAATGCCATCTAAACAACAGGCTAGGCAGCAAGAATTTGTTTTGTCTGAAAACTGCTTGACTTTTAATGTAAGAAAAATGTAACATTCCAGTTAGATTTTTATCAGACATTTTAGAAGAGGAAACACTTTAATCATGCTGCCCTACACTTATCTGCCATGAAAATAAATTAGCTGCTTGTATAATATAGCTGATTCACCCCCTCCCTAGAACAAAATCTGCATTTCATATAAGACAGGTATACAAATATGTACATATTACACGTGAATAAAAATATGTTTACAATTGTTTATTTAAAAATATTTCTATTCTGACTTTTCACCCACTTCAGAGTTCCCAAGGTGGCAAATTCAAACCATACTTTAGTTAAGATTAAGTTCCTGGATTACTCATGTAACACAAACATACATTAAAAGAGCGCAGCAGAAATGTATTTTAAATGTCCAATATTCTCAAGATTTGGATTGGTGTTTTTTTTTTAAAAAAATGGCTGTTTCACTTAGCTGAGTTTCCAGTGAAATATCCCATGTTGCTTTCTCTTAATAATTCTAGGTAGTCTTTACACTGCAGAGATGTGTTACTGTCTTAAAGTTGGTTCATATTTCACACAACAATTCAGGAGCTTCTTTTTAAAATGTAAGTCTTTTCAATCTTTGTTGAGTTCAGATGGTGAAATAGCCAATGCCCAAATAAGGTGTTTCTTTACTATCTCTTTTCTTTTATGAGAAATGTTCATCTGCTACTAAACTTCTAGGAATAAGACCACTGAGGGTAGGGGGCCTGGGAGGACAACATTCCAGTAGCGCAAGTCAATTGGAGGACCCCTGATCACACCATATTTATGGATGTGTTTTTAAAAAAATCTAATGCAGTTCTGACAGCAGCCACTAGGATTGCAGGGAAGGCAGAGACAGTACAGGTTACTATTTCTGACTGCTGGTTCTGTCTTTCTGAAGGAAACCCTTGCTTCTCATATCCTGCTACACCCATCAGCCAAGCCAGCACTAGAGCAAGAAAACACCAGCCTGGACAAGCTACAGTCATTACTAGACTGCAGCTTCTTAACAAGATCATTATCTCTAGCAGTCTATGGTTTCACTTTTCCTTTAATTCCACCCAGCTCCTGCCCAGCCAAATCTTGCAAAGAGGCAGCTCTGTTACTATGTGGTAGCTAAAATTTAAAAAACCTCTAATCTTTTCCTACATTTCTCTGGCTCTTCTTCATGAAATTCCCCTTTGTTTTACTCTCTTTTATTTTTCTATCCCTACTTCTACTCCCTCCTTATTTTTCAGTCTCAACTTCTTCTCATCCATCCTGGTTGTCAACTTTAGAATAGTAGTATAGCAGCAAACCTGTATGTAATAGTAGTATAGCAGCAAACCTATGTTAATATTATGAACAGAATGGGGAGTTAATATTTCCCCATAATCTGGCAAAGGAGTAAAAGGATGCTTCCCAACTCCCGCTGTACCCTTTACATACATGATAATAAATGTTAATCTCCTTAGTGGTAACAAATGAGGAACAGACATTAGAACTGTATTTATATCATACCTTTCTCCCCAAGGGAGGCCCAAAAAGGTCCCCAAGGGAGGCCCATTCTCCTCTGATCTGTTTTATCCTTTGACATAGCTTGGCCTGAGAAAATGTGACAAGTCCAGGGTCACCCAGAAAGCTTCCTTGGCAGAGTGGGGATACAAACCTGGATTTCCCACATCCTGTTCCAACAGTTCAATCACTACACAAACTTAGCATCATTGCAAATAAATGGGGGGGAGAGATAACCTGGGTCAGGGTATTCTGATTCCTTTCATTTTATCTGGGCACTTTCTCTAGATCTGGACCCCATTTTTCCAAATATTTCAAAAGGGTTAATGTTCATCCAGCTTCCCAAAGGAAGGATATTCTCCCACTCTTGAGCAAGACTACATAACCTTTCTACTTGACTTTTGGGGGGCTTATGAGGCACAAAAGCAAGAATGATTATGTATCACAATTTTTAAAGATAACATGCAGTTGCTACAAAATATAGTTGGTATCCTCTGCATGTGCTACTAATTTTGACAATTATGATGGAATTTCATACATTAATAAAAGCATATAGATAGGTTCCCTTTAGTCATCATAGACTTGTAGCTACTGATAGACCTGTTCTCCATAAATGAAAATGGTCTGGCATCTAAGAGACTGTAGGGTATTTGCTAGGCAAAAGTAATTCCAACAGCAGCATCCCACTACTGAAAAATCTTGGCTCTACTTGCTACCTGCCTCATCTCTGTAGGCAGTGGCACAAAGAGCCCAATCTTTGACCTGGATCTTAACTGGCTGAGTAAAAACTGGGGAGAGTAAAAAAGGAAGTGATCCTATTATTATTATTATTATTATTATTATTATTATTATTATTATTATTATTATTATTATTATTATTATTATTATTATTATTATTATATTTGTATACTGCCCTACCCCCGAAGGGCTCAGGGCAGTGAACACAAGATACATATTCTAGTCCAAAGCCATTTAGCTTGTTAAAGTTAAGAACCACCACTTTAAGCTTCCAGCAGTAGCCTGACGGTCGTATTTTGGAACACTTGAAGTTTCTGACAAGTTTTCAGAAGTTTAATGAACTGACATATTATCTGATTGTGGTAATTTTGAGTAGTTTGGCATTTAGATTAGAGAGAGAGAGAGAGAGAGAGAGAGAGAGAGAGAGAGAGAGAGAGAGAACCAAGTTGCAATCTAAAAATCAAAAACCATTTAAAGCATACATGTTTGTAACATAGTTATTCCATTTTCCTTCTTTGTATGTCAGTAGGTCTTTTTTGAATGCCCCATAAGGTCACCAATACTTTTTACACAAAATGTAGTTGGTACCCTGGGTTGCCAGTCCATCTTGTTGGAACTTAATAAGGTGCTGAGAGTATATTGTGCCAACAAGCATTTAATTGTGCTTGTTGATTTAAGGCCAAATCAACTAGTTGCTGTTCCAGCCTGGAAGCAAGTCTGTGGCTAATAATCAGTCTCTAGATATCAGATCACTTCATGCCTTAATTCCTGTTCTTTCCTCCCTCAGCATGGTGAATGGAAAGAGGGCATGGGGTTAAATAAGCAGTGTTTTTTTCCTAACCCTGTGGCACAGTTATACATGTTTCTATAGAGGTGAAAATTATTCTTCTACTTGGTACAATACTGTTTTAAACATCTGCATTTACTTTGTATCATTAAGAGGGAAAAGAAATAAGCTATTATCATGAACTTTAAGGACCACATTTTGTTTCCAAGTCTGACTGTGATCCACAGTCTTGTATTCAGTTTTAATCTTTCAGTTTGGATCACTGACTGAGCAATCCCAAGCAGGTCTACTCAAAATTGTACTCTGGTCTCTTCAGTAGTGCTTACTCCCTGTAAAGGATTCTTATAGTGCAATCTAGGAGGGGCCCAAAGCTGCTGAGAAAGTGGCATTCCCCCCTTTGTTCTGGTGTAAATTTCACTTGTGCTGGCATTTATGCTGTCACGGGACACTTACACCAGTGATAGTGAGCCAAGCCAAAGCATGATGCCCATGCACCAATACAGCCACAGTGTCAGCCCAAGAGCCCATGGCAGCATTGAAGGGGATGGCTGCAGTCAGCTTCCTGAGCCCTTTTGGTCCAGGAATGCTCCCATTTGCTGGTGCAGACTTATGCTGGCAAAAAGGGAGGTGCAGCCATTGTGCTGCATATAGGGGTTTCACAGAGGTTGGGGGAACGTCATTTTTGGTTTGCTGGCCATGGAACAGCAAGCCTCGTAAAAGGCTGCATGGCTGCACCGTCCCCAGCCATATCACAACTACCCCCCCCCCCTTGGGATTGCACTTTCAGACACCAAACTAAATCAGGTAGAGCATATTAATGCACTTTTCTCTTAGCAGGGAAAGTTATTTGTTTTACTTTGCTAGATAATCAAGTAATGGAAACATGGTTAATTGTTTTTAAAACTGTAGGTTTCATTGTTGCTTGTGAGTTTTCTCCGCATTCTCTACCCTTTCATAGTTTAATGGTATTGCTGACACCAGCAACCTTTCTTCTCTATTCTTTAGTGAATTTTGACCTTTTTTGCACAGTGATGAGTGAGCCTGATTCTTCTTTTGAACATATTCCCCTTACATATGGTCAGATTTCATGGTTTAAACAAACTGCATTCCTTAAGGTTCTCCCCACCCCTTCTCTACCTGAAGCTTCAAAAATTATTAATGGATAGTGTCTTGAACAGACTGTAGGCACTAGCAGTGTCACTTGCAGATTAATACAACTCAAGAGGATTATGCTGCCCCTTCTAAAAGCTAACATAAATATAAATGGCATATGACTTCTGTGGAGTGGTCTTCTGCTGACTGCAAAGGCCAGCAAAATGTCAAATCTCACAGAATAGCACAAGACAGCCAAACGTTTTATTTACAATTATATCCCACTTTTTCTGTTTAGCCCAAGATGCCATGTACAAAGTCAAGTAACACAGATAAAACATTATGAAGATGTTCACAGTATCAGATGTTCATAGAACTCCCAAAGAATAGAAATCAGATTGATTAACTTCCAGGAAGAATTAATTCCCTTCAAATTCAGCTTAAATTTACCTCTCAAAAGCACTGTTGAAAAAAATGTTCTTATGGGCCCTACAAAGGATAATTAAGATCTGGTGCTTTCCAAACTACCGCCAGTAATCTGTTCCATAGTACAGATGGAGTGTCTAAAAATCCTGGAATGGATAGAGGCAGAAGGACCATAGAAAGACAGGGACCAAGAGGAGAAACTGATGCAAGGGATTGATGCATCCTTGCCAACTACTACAAATTTCATGAAGACAGCAGTACTTGTTAAATGGTCCGATGAATCTCAGTCTCACCATAATGTAGATGAGCTAGAGCAGGGGTCTGCAACCTCTGACTCAACTTGTTCATGAACTACAATTCCCATCAGCCCCTGCCACCATGGCCAATTTTCACTAATAGAATTTTAGAAGACCTGTTTCATTTTTTATCTACTCATTTTATGTAACATAGGCTCATTCCGCACATGCAGAATAATGCACTTTCAAACTGCTTTCAGTGCTCTTTAAAGCTGTGCGGAATAGCAAAATCCACTTGCAAACAGTTGTGAAAGTGGTTTGAAAACACATTATTTTGCGTGTGTGGAAGGGGCCATAGAGTATCTTTTCTCTTCATCTGTAGCCAAGAATCAGTGTTGAACCTGTAACTATTTAATGCACTGTAAATATTTTCCCAATAAATATCCCTAATTTTATTTTTTTTTATTTGAAAAGTACATAGAGAATGTTCAGTGATTTTTTAAAACGTAAGATACCAGACAAGTGACATTTTTCATAAGAACTATAGCTATTAAAGTCCATATAAATTACATTGTTTATTATTTTAGTGGAATGCAATCATGATTGCTCTTATGAGGGATAGGTTGTATCATGCAACTGAACATTCAGCAACTGAACTCATCAGTATGTTTTAAGAATTCAGAATTTTATGATAAAAGAAAAAACTTCAAATGTTTTAAATTATTTGTAATCTGAGCACATTTAGAGCTTGTTATTGAGACTGAAGAGAGAAATCTAACATTAGTCATATACACTAAGTTAAGCATTTGAAATTTCATCTCAAAATACTTTATTTATGATAGTGTGTTTCTATATTCCTTATCACGATACTGCATAAGAATGGATTGAAATGAGACCTTGAGAAAGTAATATGACTCTTTCCTTAAACAAGAATGATGAAGTCAAAGACACTAAACAGCTGTCCAAGATGAACATCAAACATCCAAACTCTGAACAAAAAAACTGGTTTCTTTAAAATCTTGGATATGTCTGCTTCAATAAACTGTAGCTACCATCTTACTGAATTGCTGGAATGCAAGAAGTTGTTAGTCATAGCTATTATCTCTGATTATGAACCTCCCATATAAGAAAACAGACCAGTATATCAGATTCATCTGCCTTTTTCCAATGTCCTGTCACTCCATGGTTAGGCCCAAGGACCCATGGAAACAGGCTTAAATCCCAGGGTTTTGATTTTCAGTTGCTCCAGTGGGCAAAATTTAGCCCTACCCCCAGGGTCAGATTAAGTCTGACTGCTGTCCTAAACACAGTCCAACCTTGGTGCCCTGGCCCTGCCATTTGCAAGATTCATAATTTAGTTTACTTGCAAGCCTGTCTGACTAGATTTCACAATTTATATTCATAAATTATATTCACAAATTATACTTATATTTTAGCCTGTTTTTATTTCATTTATTTAACACTTTATAGCAAAAGGAATTTATTTGTTTATAATTAGGGCTGGGCAGTAGAAAATGGATTTTTTCAATAATTAATATTTTAAATTGCCATAAGGGAACAGTACAAATAAAAATGTTAAAACTTATCATTTCAAATGTTTCCAAGTTAGAACATTTTTCCACACCTTGTGAAAGAAAAACTGTTTACTGTTTTTGCTGACAGGGCATAGATAGGCAGGCAAACAAATATACAAATATCGACCTTGATTACATACATAAACAAAACTTCCTTTATCTCACTGTTTTCTAAAATCTTAAAAATACATAGCATTTTAATATTCATGGATTAAAAGATAATTGTTATCTACATATTCATACTTCAAAGGGGTTTTTTCTACTTTTTAAATTACAAGGTCTCTTATCAAGTCCTCAAAATTAATCTGGCATAACAAATCTGTTTCTATACTAAGCAGAAACAAGGCATCAAGTCTCTCTCTCTCTCTCTCTCTCTCTCTCTCTCTCTCTCTCTCTATCTATCTATCTATCTATCTATCTATCTATATCTATCTATATCTATCTATCTATCTATCTATCTATCTATCTATCTATCTATATATATCTATCTCTCTATATATATATCTATATATCTATCTCTCTATCTATATATATATATATATATATATATATATATATATATATATATATATATATATATACAGAGAGAGAGAGAGAGAGAGAGAGAGAGAGAGGCCTACAGCCTATTGATAGTCTTCTAGATCTAGCTGTCTTTGGCACATGCATACTTTTATGCCCGTATTGACACTGTGATAATATGTATATACAAGTAAACTAGCTGTTCCTGGTGGTTGCTATGATATCAGTGTGAGTGGCTATAGTCAGTACCTTTAGCTTCCAGAGCCCTCCGGGGGTGGGCAGTATAAAAGTCGAATGAATGAATGAATGAATGAATGAATGAATGAATGAATGAATGAATGAATGAATGAATGAATGAATGAATGAATGAATGAATGAATTCTTATTCCCTAGATGGCTACACTGAGATGGAATAGAGACATGTCGATCTTTATGCATTTTAGTTAAGGGTGGTGCCTTTGTGGTGATGGTGCCTTTGTTCACTTTCTGTGGTGTCCCCTTTCTCCTTCTGGTAGTCTGTGATGCAGAGAGAAATTGAACTTTGTTGTGGGGAGGGAGTAGATGATCCCAGCTCTGAGAATTTTGTAGTGTAATAGGCTATATCATAAGTGTTCCCTTGTAATTCTCAGTACTGAATTATCTCCTATCTAAATAAGGTCTCAAATCAGGGCTAATGCAAACATAGTAGGCCTGATCTAATAGCTGAGATTAAAAGATCAAGAGCAAGCTAGAGGTTTATATTCCCCTCCTGTAAGGCTTCCTTATCCAGTAGGGAATTTTTCCACTTGCTTTTATACACCAATCATAAATACATTTTGCATTGGTATTAACCATAGTTAAAGCAACCAGGTGTCTGACTTAGCTAGGATTCTTGGCCAATTTTATCCCCAGACCACAAGATGCCAAAACACAATTTATCCACATGAGTGACAGACTTTTATCTGGTGATCCAGGTTGTCTCCCCACTCCTACATTCTTTACTGGGTGACCTTGGGCCAGTCACTGTTCATTCAGAACTCTTTCAGCCCCACCTACCTCACAAGGTGTCTGTTGTGGGGAAAGAAAGGGAAAGGAGTTTGTAAGCTGGCTTGCCTTGAGTCTTTTAACAGGAGAGAAAAACAAGGTATAAATCCAAACTCCTCTTCTTGTTTATCATCCTCATTATCCATAATCCTGTTTTTTTAATGGTATGGTATTGATCTTGAGCCCTTTGTGGCTTTTCCCAAAATCAGTCGGAATAAGCAGCTTAGGCAAGCTTGCGCTCACATTGGGCAGTAGCTGGGACCGGGCCCGCGATGGACGCGTCCTGGGACACAGCCAGCCGGGAGCCGCGCCATCGGAGCCGTGGGCACTGCCTATTTCGGCCAGACTCGGGATGTCCCCGGCTCTCCGCACATCGCTGAGGCTCTGGGACAGCCCCTGGCCTTCTGCGCGCTGCCTGCTCCAGCTGGGCCGTCAAGAGGGTAGGGGGTGTCCCCAGGTTCTCAGCGACGCCAGCCAGGAGGCCCGGGACAAGGTGTGAGTGCCAGGTGGGGAGGGCGGTGGTGTGGAAGCCGCCGCTCACTCACTGGGCAGCAAGCATTCCCGGCCAAGGCTTCCCCAAAAAAAGAGTCAGCTGGGAAGCTTGGGGAAACGCCGCTTCAGGGCTTCGAGGGAGGGTGCTAGGGATGCACGCTTAACCTGCCAGCGCTAGCAGCTGGGCGCTTCGGTGGAGAAATGGCTGGCCTGGAGACAGCTGCATACCATCTCCAGGTCGCCATTCATTGCCCGTGCGGAAACGGCCTTAGTTTTTGGTGGTTGTTCTAGTCTAGCTCATCCTAGGCTTGCTGATGGATGATGCAGTGAAATTGTATGGAAAGTGTACCATTTAATTTTAAAATATTTTGATTGATTCTTGCAATTATGCCAGTTTTACTCCCCACGGTATTTCATGTTCCATTAGTTGTGATGCTTTTCAATTTACCCTAACTTAAACCAAGATTTTCTACTGATTTACATACCTTCAAGAACATGTTTTCTGCTTCCATTTAATGCCAAAGGGGGTAAATCAAAACTTTTCGCCTTGATAATCTGCAACATATTCAACTCTTCTCATAATTCTTTAACATGCCTGGTGATTGCAGATGAAAATAAACTGACACAACTAACCTAAGATATTTTATCAGGGCACATTTCTTCCATTAGCTTAACCATGCTCTTCCTGTCACATTCACCATCAGTGAATGGTCTACCACTCTCAGCAAATACATTTAGCAACATGGTAGCTGGCCCTCACAATAGACAAGTTCTCCCAGAGCTGTAGCAAAAAGGAACTGCACTCCTGCCACACCCCCGCCATGCCCTGGATTGCCTCCACCCCACACCAGCACACACCCAGTGCATCACGCACCCCCCCCCCGTCCCCTTGGCACTACGCCATTGGGTTCTCCTCAACATGCTTTCTAAAACTACTTTGCTAAAAAATATTGATTTTTTAAAAGAGACTGTATCTTGTTCACTCACATCTCTTTTTGATATATTAAAAGTAGCTCCTGTGACAGAATTCAAAGTGCCTTCTATCACTGTACTCCTTTAATACTGCAAGTTTCAAGACAGCAGGAAAACTCTTTGGCCTTTAAAACACAGCAGTCCATTTGTCATGGTGCTCATATACAATTTTCCATTTCTTTGAAACTGCATTTTCTTTTGCAGACATCTTTTTACAGAATTTTTTGCAGCAGCAGTTGTAGAGTTTCAATATTATCCTTGAGGCCGTTTCAAGACGACGTTACTCTCATTACGCTCATCCACGCCAAGAGTTCTACGGGCGTAGCGCGAAGCCCGCTCAGCACGGCAAAGTGCGAAAGCCAGGCCAAGCAGAAGCTATCACAGGAGAGGCGGCCCGCATGGAGTCGCTTCTTCCCGCCTCCTCCTCGTCCGGACTCACGATGTCCGTCGCTGCCGCCTCGCTTCGTTGGTCGCCTATTCAGCTCATCGACAGCTGCCCCCCCTCCCACTGGAGGTCGGAGGACAGTGGCGGGCTGCTGCATGTCCAGCAGGCAATGACGCAGGGCATCGTGGAGTCGGACGGAGGAGACAGCGTTTTCCCCGGGCGGCGTGGTTCGCGACCGTGTCGTTGGAAGACGCTTTCCCAACAACAACCCTTTAAAGGGTTGTTGTTTAGGGCGGCCTGACGCCGCCCTGGGGGAAGGGAAGCGGAGTCAGGTCGCCGCTGCTGCGTTGCAGCAGCGGCGCCTGTGCGAACGGCGGCCTGGGGGCGGCGTTTTTACCGCCCCCAGGCCGTCGTTTATGGGCCGTGCGGAAACGGCCACAATAAATAAAAAAATGAGAAGTATTGTTTTAAGGACCTAACTCTTCTCTTTCCCATCAAATCCATCTCATCCTGGCTGTTATTAACTGGGAATATTCATTTTGACAATAGCAAAGAATAGAAGAGACCCCTGCCACCATATCCACTAGCTCTCAGGAGCATTGTACCATATGCACAGGCTAGGAAGATTATTTAAAAAATGGATTATGAATCTGACCTACCAGATGGCTGAGTTGCAATCCTAAGTACCCTGGATACTGTGAGATTTATTTCTTAATACACACACTGCCTTGAAGTTTAAATCTACACATGCTAATATTTAAAAATTGGAGGCCCTCCAAAAAGGGGCAGATACAGAGAAAGGATGAATGAAAGGGCAGCCTCTTACCTGCAGCGGGATACACATACACATAACTGCCTGCCAGTCAATCCTCAATCATGAGAAGCAAATGGCAGCTGGCAGGAGGAGAACTTGGCTGAAAAAAGATGTGGGAAGGAGACTCCCATAAGCTTCCCTCCTTCCCTCTCAACCCAAAGGGCCACTCACTGGCTCCTGCAATCAAAGATGCATGAGAGGACTCCCAGTTGGTTGGGTGTGGGGAGGAAAGACAGAAGCAAGGCTGAAGCAAGCAAAGGAAGACATCAGAGCAACCAGGTCTCCTTGAGGAAAAAACAATGCTTTTACCTGCAGCAGCAACTTCACCAGTAACACTGGAAGCCACCTGGAGAAGCCTTGATGGGTGGAACCTGTAGAAATTTTCAGTATGCAAAACACTTTATTTTTCTTTTTTGCAAAAATACCAGCTCTTTTACTGTTCTTTTCCTACCTTTTTTGCAAAGGCAGGTCAGACATCTTCTATGCCCATTTACAAATCTTCCTTACATACATATAACCTTCTACACAGCAATGCATGGAGTTGGGGCGGGGTGTGAAAGTGAGGCTTGGAGTGGGGGCAGGGTGTGAAAAAGCTGGGCAGTTTGGATACCTGAGCTTTGCTGGCTATCAAAGCTCTCAGAATGGCTAAAATGCTAGTATGGAGGGTAAAACCAAGTTGGAGGCTGACTGAAGGAACCATTGAGTTCAAAAGAAACAGTGTTGCTATTGTGTTTTTTGCAAGCAAGGGCCAGGAAGAACAGCAGTAAGTGGTGCGTCTTGAAACAGGAAGAACAGTATGGGTCTAAAAGAATATGCCTTGAGGGTGATAGCGTTGATTCCCGGCCACTCTTATAGCAGCAAACAAGGAGGGCCACACAGAAAGAGCTCAGAGGCTGCATGCAGCTCACAAGCTGTCAGTTGGTGATCCCTGACCTAGACCACTATACTTCCACATGCAGAGATCCTGGCCAGTGCCAAAACTGGTTGGTGATTGTGTGAAATCTGATTAATGTGACCTCATAAAATCAGTGTACTGTGTTTCAAAAGTCTGGTTTCAACTGGAAACTTCCACTGGATAAACATTTACAAACTCTACGCTTTTCAAAAGCCGCTTTGATATGCCAAGCAGATGCCATTTCTTTGGTTCTCACTAGACATGTTGTGTGTGTGTTTTGTTTCAGACTCAAAGTAGCCCAGCAATCAGTGAGCAAGTTAACTGCAGAAAAGAAGGTGGAAACAAAGAAAATCAATCCCACTGCCAGTCTGGTAAGACATGTTCTGAGGATTGACTCTGATTCCCGCTTACTGTTATGTATTTCTAGTACCATGCATCTTAGTTCCATTCAAAGGAAGTTTGATATATCCCTTCCAATCTCAAAGCATGAATATCCAGATCCTTTTTTTAAAATAAAAAGTGAAATTATGGTTGAGCAAGATTCCAAACCCATGAGGGAGCTTTGTTCAATCTATCTCTGGCTGTTTCCGCACGGCCACACTGGGGGGGTGCGTCAGCATATACAACGCCGACACACACCCCTCGGGACCGTTCGCACGAACGGTCCCAGTAAGGGCAGGGAAGATGGCGCAGCGCTGTGCCATCGCCCGATCGACGTACCTTCCCTGCGACCTTCCGGCCATCACCACCTCCTGTGGCAGCATATTCCAAACACCAATCACACGTTGTGTGAAGAAGTGTTTCCTTTTATTAGTTCTAATTCTTCCCCCCAGCATTTTCAATGAATGCCCCCTGGTTCTAGTATTGTGAGAAAGAGAGAAAAATTTCTCTCTGTCAACATTTTCTACCCCATGCATAATTTTATAGACTTCAATCATATCCCCCCTCAGACGTCTCCTCTCCAAACTAAAGAGTCCCAAACGCTGCAGCCTTTCCTCATAAGGAAGGTGCTCCAGTCCCTCAATCATCCTCGTTGCCCTTCTCTGCACTTTTTCTATCTCTTCAATATCCTTTTTGAGATGTGGTGACCAGAACTGAACACAGTACTCCAAGTGTGGTCGCACCACGGCTTTATATAAGGGCATGACAATCTTTGCAGTTTTATTATCAATTCCTTTCCTGATTATTCCCAGCATAGAGTTTGCCTTTTTCACAGCTGCCATACATTGAGTTGACATTCCCATGGAACTATCAATTAAGACGCCCAAATCCCTTTCCTGGTCTGTGACTGATAGCACTGACCCCTGTAGCGTGTATGTGAAGTTTGGATTTTTTGCCCCTATGTGCATCACTTTGCATTTTGCTACATTGAACTGCATTTGCCATTTCTTAGCCCACTCACCTAATTTATCAAGGTCCGCTTGGACCTCCTCGCAATCCTTTGTGGTTCTCACCACCCTACATAATTTGGTATCATCTGCAAACTTGGCCACCACGCTACCCACCCCTACTTCCAGGTCATTTATGACCCCCCCCCGCCGCTGGGGGGGAGCGAGGGCGGTGCGGTTGCGATGCAGCTGCACCCCCCATGCAAACAGCTCCCTAGGGATGGCATTTTTGCCATCCCTAGGGCACTGTAAATGGCCCATGTGGAAAGGGCCTTAGTGTAGGCCAGTGGTTCTCAACCTTCCTCATGCCACAACTCTTTAATACAGTTCCTCATGTTGTGGTGACCCCCAACCCTAACATTTGTCCATTTTACTGATGGAGAACATTGATGCAAAGAGACTTAGGTGACCCCTATGAAAGGGTCGTTCGACCCCCAAATGGGTCCTGACCCCCAGGTTGAGAACCACTGGTGAAGGCCTTTGAAGGGAAAAAGAGCGTGCCTGAAAATAATTCCCAATTGCTGCCTCAGTTTTGTCACTTCTCTCTGAAATATTAGTGCCTTTATGCCTTCTACTTCCAAACCATCTTTGCAATCCCTTTCATTTCATATTTCTGAAGTAGAAAGAAGTAGATTAGAAACCCAACTAAAAGGGTTTACCTTGCCAATCTATTTATCTGTGAATTAGTCTTGCTGGTTGTATTTTCTGTAGTCTAGGCTGATGTCTTTTTCGTACTTGTGAAGACAGATGGAAAATTCTTTTGCTGTATTTGGATGCAACCGATACTGGTTACTCAAACTAAGGTGGATTCAATTTAGCAACAATACGCATAAAAGCAATTCTTGCTTAGAAGTACCACCAGATACAGTATGGTATTAGTACAAAGAGCCAAAATTAAGGCAGTTTGTCATTTGTCAGTTTGGTAAGAAAGGACACTGTAGGTAATTAATTTTACCACTGTTGGCAGCAGTCCAAGAATTCCAGTGTACATAAAATTCTCTACACAAGTATAGGCTTCTCTTCTGTAACCAAGGGTGCTCTCAGCAAATATAATTAATAATATTCTCTGTACTGTTCCATTTCACAGGGAAGAGAATGAGAAGCCCCTGCACACTGTAAATGTCAGATCACATCTATAATTTTTCTGCTTTTGTTACTGCATGTATTCCCTCACACAAACAAAACTTCCTTGGTGTTACCATTCAGATTACTGATTTCTTTTTTAAAAAATCACAGTGTCGCTTAATATTAATATGAAAATTCTTCTAGACTACAGTAGAGGCATTTTCAGCATTCTCTCTGCCGGTGGGAATGGAGGGTCAAAGTCCAAGAATTAAATAAAATATTTTCTGAAATTCTAAATATGCTTATATTGAAATTTGGAATCTGTTTCATAGTATGGTATTCCAGGAGTTAAATTTCTGAAGGGAAAAATACTCTCTATTCTGGTTTCCGGCTGCTTCATTCTTCATCTTCTAGACCACATACTCTTTACAATTTGAAAACAGATGGAAAATTGAAGAAAAGAATGATAATAAAGTTCCTTTTTTCTTAAACAACAGAAAGAAAGACTACGTCAGAAAGAAGCCAGTGTGACCACCAACTGAAAGAAGACACATGAAAATAATGACATGATGAAAATAATGACCTAGCATGATGCTTCACTCTGCCCATATCTCTAGGGAGCACCTTATTGTGATGTTATGGAGTTTTGCTTTGCTCTTCTTTTACTCAGACAATCCACAAAAGACTTCTCATTTCCTTGGTTTACACAGAAAAGGAGACACTGAAGAAGTTTGTTTACATGTGAATTATGAAGAATTTTGTATAACACTTCCCTTATGTGGCTTTAAATACATCTCTTTTATTGGAGGTTCTTTGAGTACTCTAAGCCAAATGTGCAAGTTGTAGAAGGGGGACAAAACCAGGAATTTCGGCAGTGAATTTAAGCAGCTTTATATTAGGAGCAACACAGGTGTGGAATAGCTCCAGGAACTCCCAGTTTGTAGATTGCAACATTTATTGAGTGCAATGTCTGTTAGAAAAGATGTTGATAGTATCCAAAGGATAAATTTTACCTTCTCTAAAAATGATGGGAAGTTAAGTGCATCAGATATATTATGTGTTGTATTACAACTATTTTATAGGAACTTCCTTCTATGCGATAGAAGTAGAAATACTGATTTGCACATGCGGAGAGATGAATAATCTCACAACCCCTGATCCTGCTAAGTTATAGAAATGATGCTTGATAATATATTTAATTGCATAGTTTTAGGATTCATCCCAAACTTAATTTTTAAAATCTTTTGCATTTCATCATGGATCTCCATCCACTATCTAATATATCAGTCCTATTTTCAGAGGTTATAAGGTCAGTTGTCCTTCTTATGTTTCTTTCACAGTGAGCATCAACTGGAAATATCAATGGCAATATTGAAGGATTTATTTTACTTCCGCACTGATACTATATCCTAATTAAACCATCTCTCAGAACATGTTTCCTGGTTTGGATCTGAATTGTCCTTAATGATTTCTTAATCCATAGATAATTATATGTACCTTATTTTAAGGCTATTGTTTCCAATTTTACTGTCCTTCAGTTGGGAACAGTAATCCAGTTTATCAACCAAACTAGTACAGCTGCTTGTATTTGGTACTGCTAAACTACCTCTTTTCTCATCTTCTAACATTTTGAATCTTACTTTTAGCTTTTTTCCCACTTCGGATGAAATTTTTGATCATTCTCTGCCATTCTTTTAAGATTTTTTCTTCTATATAGGTAACTTTTGAAATAAAGTTAGATTTGCTAATATATTCATTTTAACTGAGGAAATCCTTCCTAACCATAAAATTCTTAATTTTTCCCATCTTTGCAAATTTTCTTTGATACTGGTCCAGACTTTTTGATGGTTGTCTTTTAAAAAGTTGTCTTTTAAAAACTGTATTGCTCTGTCCTGTCTGATAAATTCCTAAATAATTTGTTTTTTATTCTTCTGTTTCTGTCCTGTCTGATAAATTCCTAAATAATTTGTTTCTTATTCTTCTGTTTCTGATGTTTATATCACCATCACTTGGGTCTTCTATGTGTTTATATCCAGAGAAGGTTCAAAATATACATATATGTATATGTTCCATTATTTTTATTCAAAGAAGTTTTTGGTTACATTACCAATATTACAATGTCATCTGCATAACTTTTCATTTTAGATTCTCCTTTTCTGAAATAGTTATGCAGAAAAGTCATAAGATTCTCTGTAATGTAAAATAGGCCAAAACAGGTATTCATTGATTAAGTAGACTCTGTGATAGGTTATAACTTGCTTGCTTGTTGGCTGTTTACCCTGTGTAATGTCTGAGCAACTGCCTGTTTAAGTGAGATGAACCCAAATAGGGACTGATGATTCTGAAAATACAAAAACTTGTATTTTTGGCTATGTTCTTGCTTTTTTTCAGTGTCTTAAAGATATGATTAAGGAAAAGCAATATTGATATTTATGCTTAAAAAGACCAGTATCAAAAAACATTCAGTTAAAACTAGCCATGTTTAGTTGGAAATGATAATGAAAAATGTAATACTTCAGAAATACATGTGTTTTATATTTTGGTATTGAGAGGAGAAATATTATATTGTTATTATTTTGTAATGTTTTCAGAATGGAATAGGTTATTTTGCATATTTAGAAGATATTTTAATAATTAAGTTATATGCTTTTGGATCCAAAGAACCCACAGCACAAGAAGAAAGTACTTGGGAGGTCATGAGTTTTTCTTGCTTGTCATCAACCTCTGTCAACAAAGACTGCTTGAAACAATTACCCCAGAGGGTTGGAAACTCAGCAAAGTAGCTTTTTTATGATGATGGAAATAGGAGAAATCTATTATATCCATACCCAAAAGCTCAGTTCAGACTTAACAATGAATAATGCATTAATTGAACTTATTGGTTTGTGCAATTGTCCAAGAACAGGCAACTCCAATAACTATGACTAGTTAGGATAGTTAGGATGACTAAGGATAAACACTAGACTCAAAAATTATGGTTTGAAATTTGTTTCTTAACCACACTTATGGCCCAATCCAAAGCAGAGGCGAATTGCCTCTCAGCCATGATGCAGGGCCACACCGGTATGTTTGCTCCGTCTGCCAGTGTAAGGGGCACCCCCACCAGCAGAGAGGACAAAGGCACCAGGAACCTGGCACCCCACTCCACAGCAGCAAAACTTGGAAGTGGGCACCACTGCAGAGCAATGCTGGATTGAACACTGGCACATAGGGACATGGCCCAGTGTGGAGCCATCTTTAGTTGACTTCCATCTGGGTTTAGCCCTATGGAGGGCTTTCAGGCAGCCAGAAGGTTTTTTAGTTTTTGCTGTTTTCCCAGGTCGCCTGAAAGCCCTCTGAAGGTGGCATGGCAGTGCAGCATGGCGTCATCCTTGGCTGCTTGTGGATTGGACTGTTAATCTTAACTATGAATTTGAATTATGTAGAAACATGAACATCCTAGCATAATCCAGTTAAAATAAACTATGTTTTGTTACATCTGAACTGAGACACAGCCTTAAGCTTTCTGCTCACATAACAAGATCTCTGCATCCCAGCTGTAGTTTTGATACTTGATCATGAATATATAAAATATTATAATTTCTTCACCATGGCTAAACTGTCTTTTTATATTGTACTTTGGAGAGTCTAAAGTTATATTTTAATGATATTAGAATATAATTTATAAAATGTTGGAAATAGTATGTTAGATGTAATTCAATAAAAATGAATCTGAGAAGCAGTAAATTTAGAAACTTATATATTGGTGGAATATAAACACAACATAAAACAAAAATAATCAAAAATGTACTATAGATGCATTTCTTGTAAATGATGCTCAGTAAAATATGTAATTAAAATACTTATTACTTACAGTTGAAACGTATCACATTTGTTATAATTATGGACTGTGGGGGTGATTTTGAAGGTCAAAGTTATCTTCCTGTGCTGGCGTCTCCTGGGCTATATCGAAAGATGTCTAGGAAAGAGGTATTCTACAACTTCTGTAGACAACAATTTGCCCTAACCTAACAAGGACCCACAATTCTTACCTTTGGGGGAGGTGGTGAACAGTTGTTGTCCTTCTTTTCAGCAAACTTTTAGATGTTTGAAAATTGCTAGAATCACATTATTACTTAAAACACCTTTTTTGCTATGCAAAACCTGTAGCTTAGCTTAGTTTAATGTGAGCAGTAGCAGCACAAACAGTGAAGTGAAGCAAAACCATTTCCCTTTAAAAAGTCAGTCCTTCTCCTCTGGAAACAGGAGAGATTGCCTCTTTATGGCTCCTAGAAGAGCTGTATAAGCTCATCTGTATGGCACAGCTGTATGGTGCAAAGGCTAAGAAAGTGACATTATTATGGTGCAGAATCTAGGCATCAGGAGTGATCCTCTTGCATTTGCAGTAAGAGCAATATACAGCCCATGTTAAGCTAGCTTTTCTTGCATGTAATATGTTCCGAATCTTTTATGGACAATATTGTGCTCTTATACATAATCTTTGTGAGTTCCTTTTATCTTTAATACATGGATTTAGCTGAATTATTTTTTAAAAAATGGCCATGTTACTGTTTGTGTTTGAGATCTCTATTACTGCTCAGGCATGCCATACTGTGACCTTTAGTAAATGTCACTCAGCCACACCCCCTTTCATTTGAGAAATATTGCTGTAATAGATGGATCTGGATGGAAACAAGAACTTTAATGTGACTCCTAACTTCACTGAACTAAACACTGAGGATTTTGGTGTCCAATTCCACTAAATGTGGGGAACATCAATAGACAATTGCATATCTCTGGGCCAATCATGAAATGAATAGATTTCCAATACTGCTGTTACAATATTGCACTAATAGTCAGCTTTCTAGTTTGGTGAATTCTGATGTTTTGTTTACTCTGAGTAGAAATCTTTAGCAAACATTTTTCAGTTTATCCATTTTTGGGAAATTTGGTTTGTTTACAGTTTAGTAACAGTAGCACTGGAAATAGATCCCAACAGAGAATAAACAACTGACAATTTCTTTTCCTGCTGTGACGGATTAGTGTTTTAAATGGCTAATTTAAAAAGGTGCAGCTCAGTCAGAGCTGGAGCACCAAGAGTTAACCAGACCTCCACCTCACTGGCCAGCTGAGATGCAGTAGCGAGGAGCCACACAGAGAGAGATTGTGCCTCACCAGAGACTATTGAGAAAACTCAGCAATGAAGGAATAAGAGGGGAAGTCCTCCTATGGATTAAAAACTGGTTGAGAAACAGGAAGCAAAGAGTGGGTGTAAATGGGAAATTCTCACAATGGAGAGATGTAGGGAGTGGTGTCCCCCAAGGATCCGTTTTGGGACCAGTGCTCTTTAACCTATTCATAAATGACCTGGAAGTAGGGGTGGGTAGTGTGGTGGCCAAGTTTGCAGATGATACCAAATTATGTAGGGTGGTGAGAACCACAAAGGATTGCAAAGAGCTCCAAACGGACCTTGATAAATTAGGTGAGTGGGCTAGGAAATGGCAAATGCAGTTCAATGTAGCAAAATGTAAAGTGATGCACATAGGGGCAAAAAATCCAAACTTCACATACACGCTACAGGGGTCAGTGCTATCAGTCACAGACCAGGAAAGGGATTTGGGCATCTTAGTTGATAGTTCCATGGGAATGTCAACTCAATGCATGGCAGCTGTGAAAAAGGCAAACTCTATGCTGGGGATAATTAGGAAAGGAATTGAGAATAAAACTGCAAAGATTGTCATGCCCTTATATAAAGCTGTGGTGCGACCACACTTGGAGTACTGTGTTCAGTTCTGGTCGCCACATCTCAAAAAGGATATCGAAGAGATAGAAAAAGTGCAGAGAAGGGCAACGAGGATGATTGAGGGACTGGAGCAACTTCCTTATGAGGAGGGGCTGCAGGTTTGGAGAGGAGACGTCTGAGGGGGGATATGATTGAAGTCTATAAAATTATGCATGGGGTAGAAAATGTTGACAGGGAGAAATTTTTCTCTCTTTCTCACAATACTAGAACCAGGGGGCATTCATTGAAAATGCTGGGGGGAAGAATTAGGACTAATAAAAGGAAACACTTCTTCACGCAATGTGTGATTGGCGTTTGGAATATGCTGCCACAGGAGGTGGTGATGGCCACTAACTTGGATAACTTTAAAAGGGGCTTGGACAGATTTATGGAGGAGAAGTCGATTTATGGCTACCAATCTTGATCCTCTTTGATCTGAGATTGCAAATGCCTTAACAGTCCAGGTGCTCGGGAGCAACAGCCGCAGAAGGCCATTGCTTTCACATCCTGCAGGTGAGCTCCCAAAGGCACCTGGTAGGCCACTGCGAGTAGCAGAAAGCTGGACTAGATGGACTCTGGTCTGATCCAGCTGGCTTGTTCTTATGTTCTTATGTTCTTATGTGCTTGCCTTATATAGATGCAGATAGAGTCTGTCAGAGGACAGATTGGGAAACTGGGAGATTGTGTGACACAGAGATCGAGCCTGTCACAATGAGAGTGAGCCACAGATTGTGTCAGTCTTCACATCTGGTCAAGAGATAGTGTCTAGAGGCAGAGAGACACAGAGAGAAAGGTGGAGAATGGCTAGGTGGACAGTATTCTCTAAGAAATCTCAGAGACTGAGAGGAAAGATCCTTGTTTTCATCAGAGGCTAGGTGGCCAGATGTTGGTGAAAGAGAAGAGGGAAGCTTATTTCACTGGGACACTCCTAAGACCACACAGAGGGCTCGGCTATTGTCTCATTAGGAGGCCACACCTAGATATTGGGACTGGAGAATTCATGAGGGTGTATTAGCTTAACTGACAGAGTTAAGTGAGGGTTTAGAGAAACCCCAGAGTTTACTCTGTCCCAAGCCAGCATGAAACCCTTTGGAGTTAAGGGCGGGTGTTTTAGGAGAATGTGTCAGGACTGTGTTGGAAAGGTTTACCCTTAACAAAGATACCTCTGTGTGTATGAAGGATAACTTGAAACTGAAAAAGCCATTTAACTGAAACTGCATTGTATTAGTAACATCTAAGTAAAATCTGCCTAAAGAACAAGAAATATTTAAAAACCCTCTCTGTAACATCAAACTGAGAATAGAAGCCTATAAATAAATTATAGTTTTGTTTTATCTGTTAAAAGCCTCTCAGAGCTCTATTTTATCCTCACAAAAAGGTGGCAGCTTATGTTTCCAGACAGGATTTTACCTAAAAGGCTTTGTGTGTGCATGTGGGGTGAGTCTGTGCTTCTGCTGTGCTTCTGTCTCTGTCAGGGAGTGGAGTATGTTGCATTAGTTTTTATTGTGGAAATATCAGACAGGGTTTCAGGCTAATACAGAACTCCGTATCAGGTACAACAGAAATGTGGCTAATTCAAAATCATTATAAAGGATATTTTTGGTATAAAACCTCTGCAGTGGCTCCACTATTGAGGAATATGTCAGGATTAGGCCACTAGAATTAGCAGTGGTAGAGTTATGTAACTGTTACATATAAGTGACAGGATATTTTAAATGCTCAAGCTGACTATGGCTGAAAAAAGGCTGTCATTCTCATTTGTAAAAACATATTGTTGTTATTATTTGTCAAAGCACTGAACAGAACTATTTTCTCTGTCTGCTTGCAAGGTTTTATTCCCTTCCACACACAAGCCCTTTTTATTCATTCTGCAAGACCATCCATTCCTTACCCCCAAACAGCTGTCAATGCAGAAGAATCTAATCTTATGTAGCTTTTACCATCATTAGTTTACCCCCATCTTGTTTGCATGTTGGAATTCCTTGAAATAGTGGTTTGTCCTAGTTTCCCCACTCATCATCTCTCTGGAATATTCACTTCTGAAATAACTAACCATATTTTCCTTTGTTCTAAAAAGCCACTGACTCAGCCAACTTAATCATGTGGTTTTTTTAAGTGTTACCCTGAGCACTGAAGCTTGACAAAAGACTTGCATTATAACATTTTCTTCCAGACTTTTTTCATTCTGTGGGTCACTCTCATTTTAAATTAGCTCAAGCCATTTAAGGAATCAAAATAATTGTTCTTGTCTCTGGAATTACCTGCTCTGATTTTCCCAGTCAGAACCCCTTTCATAGGGTACTGAATAGAATCTCTAGCATAAATTTTGAATGTTGCCCACAAACCTTTTGAATTTAGGACCTAGGCATGAGATCATTTCCTGTGCTGACCTAAAATCTGAGACACAGTTATATACCCTGTTTTCCAAGTGTTTTCTAATACACCATAATGGCTTTATCTTGTTCTTTACCACTCTTGATTTGAAATAAATCAAAATAAGTTTCTGTATACATGATATTTTAAAATTCACAATTCTAGTCATTAGACTACCTATGCCATGATATTTCTGTAAGTAAAATATCTGATATCTCCTTTGTTTTTTATGTTTAGAAAAAAGAATATAGCAATAATTCCATACCACAGTGCTAAGGAATCCAATCAAAGAGTGCCAAGTATGCAAAGCTCTTCCATGATGTAGAACAACATTGCTTTTTCTCTCTTGTTACTGCCAGGTATGGGATCATAAGCAATTAAAGACAATTCTCACCCACTTGGATAAATAAGCTTCTTGGCCCAGACCCTTAAAAACGTTTTCCCATGATCCACTGCTGCAAATATGTCAATAATGTTCCCTCATGGCTGAAAATGGAAATCATGTTTGGAATAATAATTTTGTTTTACCTGGATCATGAAGTTAATTGTACTGATTTCATAAATCAAATGAAAACCCTATTCGTAGGCATGCTTGAATGTGAGAATTGAGCATGTATTTAAATATCTGCCATTGAAATCAAGAATTCTTCCCAACATTTTGTATAAACACAATAGATCTGAGAATAGTCTCAAAGGCTTCAGTGGCTGAGGTATTGTGTACATTGCCTGTAGCCTTGGAGGTGGTAATGTCTCCCAAATTTTTGGTATACCATATATACCCGAGTATAAACCGACCCGAATATAAGCCAGGGCACCTAATTTTACCACAAAAAACTGGGAAAACTTATTGACTCACTTGAGTATAAGCCTAGGGTGGGAAATGTAGCAGCTACTGATAAATTTCAAAATAAAAAATAAAACCGTAAATGGAGGTTGCTTGAAAAGAACAAGCAAGTGGCTGGTGGGCAAAATGGTGGATCAGCTCAGTTAGGGGCACTGTAGAAGAAGAATCCCAGTGTAAATAAAAAACCATAAGAAAGCCCCCCTGCAAAGCAAACAGCGGAGGGGGGAAGTACTCCCTGCATAAATGCTCTATATATTCATAAACCAATCAAAAATACTAGACATTATGAAATGCCAGTACTTTCTCCTTCCCCTGGGACTTATGCGGAGAGATGGGATGTGCAGGAGAATATCTACCATATATACTCAAGTATAAGCCCACCTGAATATAAGCCGAGGGGGGGCTTTTTCAGCATTAAAAATGTGCTGAAAAGGTCAGCTTATACTTGAGTATATATGGTAGCTGATCTTCAGATTGCTGTTGCAGGATAAAGGTGAATATTTTGTTTTCACATAGGTTCTTCAACCAGTTAGAAAAATGCTTGCAAGAATTTGTGTGTACTCTTTTCTAGTAAGTAGGTATGAGTAAGTAATCTCTCTTGTCTTTATGGACATGGGAGTGGCTTCATAATAGCATGATTGCATGAAATCATGGTTGCATGATTGCATGAAATGTCAGAAATGGTTTAGAATTGACATTTTCCACATGAAATCTGTATCATGTGTATTTTTTACCCCATCATAAAAAATGTAAATAAAAATTCTCCCATAAAATTCTGTGTTTAAAAATTACGAATATTCACATCACAAAAATCTTGTTAAATGCAAATGTGTGAACTCAAATGTTCTCTTACAATCCTAATAGAAAATATGGAAGTATGGTAGTTAAAAAAAAGTTGTACAAAGTATTTTTATATACAACTCACTAACAAGTTGTTGAAGACTTTGAAGGTCATCACCAGCAAAATATGCTAGAAATGTATTATAACAAAACTTTATAAAACATGTTTGATATTTGATGGTGGTTTATTAGTAAATGCAAATGGATTTTTACTTTAATGAAATCTGTATGATAGATCAGCTGTATTGAATCATCTTCCCCTTTATTATGCAATAAGCACATTCCTCAGCCTTTAAATAAATACACATCATGAGCAACTTATTGTATGCTAGAAAAAGCACATAAACTGATTGATAGTACCTCTTGTGGGAAACACCAACAAACTATAAATAGTTCTGTAGTTTAATATACATTGTATCACTTAGGACATGGAATGACTGCATGGATTAGAATGAGAAATGCATCATAAGGAGGACCTGCAGCCAATTTATCTGTTGTATGACCTAATTCTGTGAGCCATTGTGTTGATTTAAGAATTTATGGGATTGGGTGTATGAAGTGGAAATGTTTTCCCTGTCTAGTTCAATCAGGAGCCAAGGGGCCTGTTCAGGTACTACATTTGTTATAAAAAGGAGCAGGATAGAGCCAGACACTGGATCTCTTTATTAACTATGAAAACACCAGTTGTAGGACTAATTTAGGACTTTTCTTAATTTGCAACCAGATACAAAATATGGAGGGGTTTTTTTGGGGGGGGGGGGGATGTGGAGTTCCAAAAGAACATCTGTGCCAGCAAAAACTTCCAATCATGCAAAAGTTGGGGTATCTTTCTCCCCACTTGGAACTGAAAGCAGTTTACTTCATTCACTGCTTCATTTTAGCCTCACAACATCCATATAAGGACACCAGGCCCAAGACCAGACCATGTCAAAGTGGGGATTTAAACCTAGATCTCCCAGGTCCTAGTCTGGCACTTTAACTCTCACACCCTGCTGGCTCTTTGGTATGTTAACTGGAGTTTGCCTTCTGATGGTGGGAACCACCTGGGTGAATCCTCTCCAATAACCACACTGGACTCTTTGCTGGGATAAACATTTTGGCCATAGCCATTTTATTAGCCAACCAAAACAGAAGTGTGAGGCGTAGCATGGGTCTTGATCTGGCCTGTCCACTTCATAGCGAAGCTCCAATGGGCGGATGCCCTGTATTGGACTTCGCTCCGCTGAAGGGCTCTGCCAGGCGGACACTCCTGGCAAGAGGTGATCCCCATTTGCCGGTTTGGCAGGGCGGTTGCCTCTTGCCGCCATCAACACTTCCAGCTCATTACCCATGCGCCACCGCCAAACGGCTATGACAGAAACATGCAACAACCGAATAGACCCAGGGAGAGGTGGGTGGGCAAATCGCCGGCTGGCCAAAGCACATGGCCAGAACAAATGAGGGCTTTCCCCTTTAAAGGGTCAATCCGCCCTCCCCTCCTGGTGACATCAGCCCTTGCTCAACATGGCCCGGGCTTCGCTTCCACCCTCAGTTAAGCGGAAGCGGTCACCTTGGCTCCACCCATCCCACCCCCAGAGGCAACCGCAGCCGGTGGGTGATTCACAGCTGTCTTTAAAGTGACTGATAATAACAGTGGCTGAGCAGTAAATATGTACTGGAGCAGTATGCCTACAAAGTCCAGTCTCTTAGGACTGCAGTTGCAAATGTCCCTTTAAAAATCCTGGCACAAATGAACTACCACAACCCAATAAGAGAAATACACAAGAGCAGCTAGGAGAGAGCACTGGTGGGGTTGGAAAATCGCCCCTTCCCCACTTGCCCTGCCTCGCCAGGTCTAGTCCTGCCCACCAGCCTGGGCTGTTTTCAGCTGGCAGAAAAAGGTAAGAGAGGACATTTTCTCCCCCTATGCCCCTATGCCACCCTTGCATGCCACCCCTCCTTCTCCCCCTTCTCTCCACCCCTTTCTTTCTGACCTCCATCCTATACCAAAGAATTATATATATATTATATATATATATATATCCCAAAGAATTATATATATAGGGGAGGGGTGGCATGCAAGGGAGGGGAGTGGCCCCGGCATCTGGACCTGGCCCACCCACCCTAGCAGGGGGAGGGGGAGTGGAAGGAGCGGTGGTTTGCAAGGGAGGGGTGGCATGCACCTCCCCCTCTGATAGGGTGAGTGGGCCATGTCCAAATGCCGGGCCCGCTCCCTCCCCTTCCTTGCATGCCACGCCTCCCTCCCCTCCCTCTCCCTCTGCCTTGATGCCCAATCAACCGACAGTCTAATTTGCTGTGAATCTTGCTTCCCTGTGTGTGATGAAGGCTTTGTCAGGAGCAGGGGGAAATGAAAACAAACCTGTTTCATTGGTCCTGCCTCTCGACTTCCATATGGTAATCAGATTTTCTAAGCATGCCTTTACCTGTTGATTCCACACACATGTGAGTTATCTGAACAGCATGCCAGTAAGTACTCTGAATGTGTTCATGCAATGCAAGACCATATAGACATAACTCAAACTAATATGAATTATGGTTTGTAAGTTTTCTAGGACCTTGAGAATTACAGATTGTGTGAGAATGGAATTTTTACTTTGTTTTAGAAAGAAAAGATGGGACCAATCTGAATCTCCTGAAATAGTTATGCTGTTATTTTATTGTAACTAATAATTAGACTGATTATACTTAACTATTAGACTGATTAGTACGTTTTGTGGTGAGAGTTGTGATAGGAAATGTTCAGAATGTCTCTTGGGACATAAAACATTATTTTATTATTATATAACCACTCTTTCACCTATGTCCCCCAAAATAGAATATTTCATTTTCTTTTATATCAGTAACAGCAATATCATTCAAATGATGGTTGGATGATAGTGTTAATGTTCTGCATCTTGCTTTGAAAATACATTCAAAGTCTTAACCATGATTCCAGTGTGTAATCTGTATGGAGAAATAACTTTTATTTTTTAAAACTGTCAAATCATTTTTAACTGATTTTTTAAAACTATCAAATTATTTTATTTTTAAAATAACTTTTAAAAGAAGTAAATTGGGCCAAAATCTAGCTGGAAAGCAAGGGTTTATTCCTTCTGTGGATTTTGATTCTATCATGCCTTGTTTCTCATACAGCCTAATCCTATTGTTTACTCAAAAGCAAAACATAGTATCCATTGAATTGCTCAGTTCTGGGGCCACACAGTAGAAGACTTTCGCCCATGCTTTTGCAAGGTTCTCCTCTCTCTCTCACACACACACACACACACTCACAAATAGCAAAGTTTGGCAGGAAGGAATGCAAGAAGCATTTCGGTACTTGGAGAAAGTTACAGTTATGGGGAGGAGTGTTGGACTTTGCCCAAGAGACTTGTGATAGCAATCTCGTAACAGAGCAGGAAAGAGTGTATTGTTCCTGCTTTTAAGGAAGTAATCACTATTAACTCTCTAAAATTAATTAACAAAGTATCCAGAGACTTCTACTGATGCTGAATATTTCCAACCTTTGTTGAATTTTTAGATAAAGTCAGAGATTTGCTCTGCAGTTTGCATTCTCCAATCCACAGATGCAATCTGGCTGAAGTTCAGTTATGGGTAATAAGGCTGCATTTAGTTGAAAACATATCTGCCAAAAAAAAAAATATCCTGGATTCTACTATAGGTCTTATGGTATGAGTTAGCAATGAATTTCCAACTCCCATGTGCATTGTTGTTCTAGTGTTTGTTTGGGGAGGAAAAGTGAATGTATGGTTCACGCCTTAACCTTGTCAAGTTCTGACCTCACCAGCTCAGGTTGACACCATACAAATGCTGAAAGGAAAGGGCACAGCCAAAATTAATCATAAACATTAACCATAAAATATTACTGTTGACCTTGCCAAGTGGCAGCCCTCTAGAAATAACATCCTGCTTCTTAAAAAAAATAACATCCCTCTCCAACTGAGAAGGGCAGACGGTCTCTCCTATGCGTGACTGACATCCTGACCTTTTGCCTCAGGGATCAATGCCCAGTTCGAACCTAAAAGGTAAGAAGCATTCTGAATTTCAAGTGACTGATGTGCTTCAGTGCTCTTTCTTCCAGGGCTGGATCTGCCCTTGGACACAGTGGACATCAGCTTGATGGAAACTCGGTTCTCAGCATAAATCTTCCATTCAAATTGAACATAGACACTGATTCCAGCTTGGAGAACCTGGTGACTGTTCCCACTTCTGTTCAGTATTTAGAATGTGAGTATGGTTACCCTCTTTGTTGTGACAAAGCTTTCTGAGCTTTTATTAGATGTACAACAAGCAGCATTGCCTTTTGGTCTCTTTCAATATGGTGGGCCTTTTAGGAACTGGTAATGTCAGTAGAAAATTATCATTTGAATCCTACGGAGCAGGGCATATTCCCCCACCAAAGTATATATATATATATATTGCCTACTCTATCCTTTAAAAACTTAAAGACGTAACCCAGAAACTAGTCTCAAGCTTATACACCTGTTCATCTGGTTAGTGCCTAGACCGGAGGCCTTCTGGCAACTTTATGTGTACTGGTGGAGTTTCTGTGATGGAAGAAAGGTGGGATGTAGGCGTAAATAATATCATTTCCAAGCATGAGAAGCATTCACAAGCAATTTCTATTCATTTATGCAAGTTTAAATATTTCATATGAAAATTTAGTTTCTTCCCAATGCACTGCATCTAAGTCACCAGAGAATTTTGATTGAGATCCTAGTAGAAAACCATACTATTTCCATATATATTCTCACCATGGGAGTCATCCACTGCAGGTCAGTGATACTTGTATATACAGAGTGGTTATAACTGTAACACCCCAGGAACAGTTAAACAATTTGTTAACCATGAAAATAAAAGTCTACTGCAGCATGCTACTACCAAATGAAGGGAACCAATTAATGCATCTTTCAACTCCTGTCCTTTAATATTATCTTAACATATTGTTACAGCTTCCAATAATGTTAATGTAAGATGAAAGGTTTATAAGAAGCTGGGCTACAGATGCTTCAAACAGCTTCATCCTGAACACAATCAGTCTTTTATTATATGAAGAAAATTGATGATTGCATCCACAAGAGCTCATTTACTTACACTGCAAAAGTTCTAATCAGAACTTTTTCAAAGAGGCTTAATGATTTGACAGTTTTGATGCCACCACAGTTGCCAATATTTAGAAATCTGTCTTTTGTAAAGACTTTAAAAAGCATTAGAATGGAGAAATCAAAGAGACAATAAATTTTAAACCAATCTTATTGTCTGCAGCCTAAAGTGTTATTAAGATCAAAGTGGAGAAAACATCTGGCATTTGCTTTGCTGCAAAAATTGAGACCCAATCACTTACCGCTTCCATCTTGCAATCCAGTTGCCAAGTTCTCTCCATCATATAGGCAGCTTGAAATGTCCTTTTCCTAGTGACAACTCTGTGCAAAACCTAACCGCTTTGTACAGGTGGATTGAAAATGACAAAATAAAAAAATGAGAAACGATACTTTACTATTAATGTAACCATAATTGTTTCAATCCCAAATAGAGACAAAGTTATCTAATTAATTTTTGGGAATAGATTTGTCTAGCCTGTGGTTCAAAAGAGATGGGACTTAAACACTGTTTTAAATAAATTGATAGAATAAAATGTCCAGGAACTGAACTGATATTTAATCACTCCTGGACCTCTCTTTCTCCTTTCCCTCATTTTCTTTCTCACTAATTCTCATACCATGTTTTTGAGTTGATTTTGCACATGGTAAGCCTCACCTCATCTTGGAAAGTGTCTTTCAGTTCTAACATCACCTCTATGAAGCTGCTAAGGTGTAACCAAAACAGGAAGCACTGAGGTTTTACCATGGCACATGCAGATAACCAAAGAATATTAAGTGCAGGTTATATTGGATGTGCTCTCAGTTTCAGTAGTGCATCCCAGTCCCAGGCAGGACCATGTTTACGTGTCAATACAATAAAATATGGATATCCAATAAGCAATATAATGGGATAAGGATTACAGAAAGTTAAGACAATGCGTTAAATATTAGCATGACGTTAAATGATAAAGAAATTACACAATGTGGTGTAGTGGTTACAAGCAGGTGGATTCTAATCTGTAGAACTGGGTTTAATTTCCCACTCCTCTACATGAATGGTAGACTCTTATCTGGTGAACCAGATTTGTTTCTCCACTCCTACATTCCTGCTAGGTGATCTTGGGCTAGTCACAATTATTCAGACCTCTCCCAGCCCCACCTTCCTCACAAGGTGTCTGTTGTAAGGAGAGGAAGGGAGATAAGTTTGTAAGCCGCTTGGAGTCTCCTTAAATGAGAGAAATGGGGGTATGAATCCAAACCTTCTTCTTCTATGGTAGGGTAACAACAATACTACATACTATACACAATTGTATAGTTCACGGCCCCTTTGCTTTCTGGGCAGTCCAATCTAGATAGGGGGCAGTGTGCTGTGGGAGAAAACATCTGGCATTTGGTTTGCTGCAAAAATTGAGACCCAATCACTTACTGCTTCCATCTTGCAATCCGGAGGTCTGTGCCAGTGACGAAGGGAGGAGAAACTGCACCTGGGACGTGAACTGCCTGTGTGCTCCCTCCCCACCCCTTCCAACTGTAACTCCCCCAACATGCCCCACCCTGACCCCAAGCCCGCCCTGACCCACGAATGCAATGGCAGTGCCCGGGGCAAGCTGCCCCAGATGTCCTCATTGCATCTCTGCCTCTGATCTGTACCAATGCATTTACCCCTCTGCTGATGTAAGGGGCACCGACACTCGCAGTGGGAGCAAAAACGCTGGTGTCCTGCCACTCTACAGCTCCTCAGTGGGCAAACATGGAAAATCAGGGCAGCACAGAGCTATGCTGGCATCTGAAGAGATGCCAACACAGGGCAGAGTGAGCTGGAGCATTGCCGGGGCTGAAGGGAGTCAACTTTAGTTGGCTTCCACAAAAGTGCAGTGTAAGCCTGTTGTCCTATGCGGTGATTTGGGCAACCAGAGGGATTTAAACTTTCCCTGCTTTTTACACCTCCTGAAACCCGTATAAAGGGAGCATGGTGCTGCCTTCACGGCATTGTCTCTGGTCATCTCTATGCACCCCCCCCCTTCTGAACTGCAAAGTTAAAGTATCTTTTGAACCATTCTGTTATACCAGTGGTGGTGAACCTATGGCACGAGTGCCAGAGGTGGCACTCAGAGCCCTCTCTGTGGGCATGCACAAACAGAGTCATCCCCCTCCCCCCACATCTAGGCTGGCCTGGGCTGCTGGGCTCGATTATTAGCATTAAACCTAAGACCTAGTTTTGGGGGAGCAGTGTAGGTAACCCTGTTGTGCTGTTAAACCCCACTGATTTTCATGTGAAGAACTAAAGCATGATCCTTTACCTGGGAGTAAGCTCGGTTGCTGCAATGGGGCTTGCTTCTGAGTAATCCCACCTAGGGTCATGATTCACCCGTTGGAAGAGTTGCAAAGCCACTGACTACCACCAAGCTTACTCCTGAGTAACACATGTCTCGGAGCCAACACTTTTTTCTGAACTAAAACCTCAGATTCAGGTTAAATTGCCGTGTTGGCACTTTGCGATAAATAAGTGGGTTTTGGGTTGCAATTTGGGCACTCGGTCTCGAAAAGGTTCGCCATCACTGTGTTATACTATAGTCCTACTACCTATGTTAGAATGCCCTCCTGAATAATTTAGTTTTGAATCATTTACAGATGCCAGAACAGTGGGGGCCTTCCTAGTTGCCTTCACCAGGAGGTAATTCCGTAAGGTAGGGGTCACAACATAGAATGCATGTGTATGGGCAGTTATTGAGTCACTCATCGTGTTTAATGGGCCCTGAGGAAGTAAATGTACATCTGCATCTGCTGTATTTGTAGAGGTTCATTTTCTTGATGGGGGAAATATTTAGCAAAGGGGACAGGAGCTTCTGTGAGAAAATAATATCATAAATATGACTATTTCCCTTACTTCCATCTTCTCTGTGCTTTCAGTCACTGCTTAAAAAATAGTACAGTGATAGAAACATCCTTTGTCCATCATTATTGCTACCACATAAGAGTGGATTGCACAAGATTTCTAGTGTGACTTGCCCTACCTACATCTATTTAGAGATAGTTATTGCCTCACATTTCCCCCTGGCTGCTTCTTTGTTCTTTTACACTTATCAGCATTTGTCTGCTTTTGAGCATGTAATATAAGTAAGAAACACAAGTTTGCTTTTTAAGAACCACTGCAAATATTCTGCTTTATGATTCATTCTTGAATTATGTGACTTACATCTGTATCACAGAAAAGATGAAAGTGGCACAGCCTGTTGCATCTTTGAAATGTTTCTGTTTTAGTGTTAACCCAATCATTTTTCTTTTATGGTGTTCTATTTGCCTTTCACATCTTCTTACAGTTACTTGAAAGGTATATAGTATAAATATAATTTACAGTAAGACGGGAAAATAACAAAAGCACAGTCAAGCAGCAATTAAAAAAGAACTGTCCCCTCCTTCCAACCACTGTCAAAACTAGGCCAAGAATTCAGTCACAAGCTACGGCCATTTATGCATGGGCCAAAAACAGCACCCTAGGGATGGCAAAAACACCATCCCTGGGGTGCTGTTCACACAGCTGCCATGCTCTCCCCCCCCCCCCAAAAAAAAACAGCGGGAAAACACTCCTTTCCTAACTTAGCAGAACTACACAGTTTCACATTGTGTGAGGGTGAGTGTAACATGTTTGAAATCTTCTCCATAGAAAGCTACCTGCATATGGAAAGCTAGCACAATAGGCCTCTGATGGAATGGACCTGGTAACTAGCCTTTGGCAGTGGTCCTCAGTGCTCTGACTTTCAAAACTTCCACTTCATGATAAGAATTTGATCCACTAAGAACTGTGGATCTGGGTATCCTTTGGAGTCAGGAAAGTTGTGAGATTTGTTTTCATATAAAATTTGGTTGGCTTTTGATGGTGTGTGGGGCAGACAGCCTTCCTCAGTTTTCATGACTGAATAGGTTGCTTACCTGCAAATGAACATTTCTTAATAGTGCTGTCATATTAATGGGAACTAAAACCTGAGAACAGTAGCAGTTTAAAAGTTCTAGAGCTAAACTGGAGTGGATTATGGGCTGGCTCCACCCATCCTGGGGAGATGGAACATGGGTGCATGAAATGGCTGGGTTATGATCCCTGTAAGGATCTAAGTTCTGTGTGAGGGTTTTTCTCCCATTTTCTATTTGGACTTTTCATGACTTCGCCATGCATTATTCCCTCAAGCTCTTTTGCTGTCTGCCTAGTTGATCCCACATCCTTTCCCACCCTTGCTGTCAGTGAACATTGTCTGCCAGCCAGCAGTATCATTGCTCTTTCCACCCTGTTATGTTCAGCAAGACAAAACTTTCTTTCTCTCTAGACCATGTGATTTCCCCCTTATGCATATGCATTGCATGCCTTTCTTGGCTGCAAATGATTTGATATTATGTTTTTTCATGAAAAAAATGGTGAGCAACTCCTTTTGATACACAAAAACCCTTCTTTTGCAATAATATTTTCTTGAAGGGAAAACAAATTGGGTCTACCTTTCCTTGCTTAATAAAATTTCCTTCATGAACCAATTTATATATTTTTTTTTATTTCACTACATAATCTAATCACAATCTGAGACCAGGAATCATTCATTTGCCATCACTATCACCGCTTCCCCACCCCCAAAAAACTTGCCTAGGAGATTTGGAGCAAAATTTAGACTAAAGGTTAGTTAATTATCTGTTGGACTCAGATACTCCTATGCCCTTTAAATAAAAAGCAGCAACAGGGTACTTATGAAATCAATATGTTGTTAACTTACAGTGGTGCAGAACTACTGCAAAGTTGCCATAAGCACACTGCTGAAAAATAGAGTGTGAGGCAATCTTGGATTTTAGGAGTTTGAAATAAAAGAATACATTCTTGATGACTTTCCTGTTCTCATATATATACTGCTGTCACATTTATAGTGACTTATGGTGGCCCTGTAAGGTTTTCAAGGCAAGAAACATTCAAAGGTGGTTTGTCATTGCCTACCTCCATGTCATGACTGTGGTATTCCTTGAAGGTCTCCCATCCAGGTACTACTGGTAGTCAGGGTTGAAGCTGAGAGTATGCAACTGACCAAGGTCGCCCAGAAAATTTCCATGGTATTAATGGGGATTTGAACCCGGGTTCCCTAGGTCCTAGTCCAACACTTTAATTACTACACAAGCTCAAGCCACCTAGTAGAGTTTCATGGGATCAGACAGGCTGACAGTCACTTGAATTTGCACGATGCCAAAATCACAAGGATTAGTTCAGATATATGGAGTAGAGGTAAGGCTTTGTTTTTAGTCCAATTCCAGCATTTTTGCCCTCTCGTTTCTCACATCTTTGGCTGCAGTTGAAGGCTCAAGGAATATTGAGAGGAAGATAAACTGAAAGATGTTGGGTTACTTAGCTGTATGTGAGAAACTGGCTATATGTAGCCAGCCAGTTGAGAAAAATGGGAAGACAATTCTATTTAGTTACAAAAGAAACATTTATTTTTTTAAACCAATTTTTGCATTGTGGATCTCTACAAGAACTCATAATGGCTTTAAACTTGTTTCTTCAAGAAAAAAAGACAGGCATTTAAATACATAGGTTTAAAATCAAATTCTTTTTTGCTCTTAAACTCATTCAAGAAAGCCTTTATTTTAAAAAATCTATACTTTTTGTCTGAAGGCATTATTTGATTATTTTTGCATAGATAATCAATGTCCTCCTGTTGTGTAGAAGTCTTGCTTCAAAAGTATTATCCTGCATAAAATATTACATTTTTAAAAGCCTGACATCTATATTGCTTTGTGTGCTGTATACCAAATAGAAGAAGTGAAGCAAGAACTAGTATAAACCTCTCAATATTTCAAAGAGAGGAGAGTTTTCAATCTGTCCTGGGAAAAAAGTTAGAGGAAACCCCTCTGACAATATGCAAATGGAAATACCATTAAATATTCTGCTTAACTATTCACATTCCACACAGTGGAAATTATCTCCTGTGACTCAGAAATCGTGTTTTTAAAAATAATCTGCAAAGAAATGAGGCCTGAAAACATTTAGTTAAAGTGAATCAGTGGGGGATATTAACAAGAAAGGGAAACCTTGCAATCTCCTGCTGGCATCGACAAAGGGGAGAATCTTGCAGTAAAGCCCTTCACTCCAATCAAGCAAAAAAGATCTGCACAAAGAAGACAGTTTTCACACAAGATGACCAGAGGAAGATTTCCTGTATACAGAAATGTGCATACTCATCCAAGACCCCTGAATGTTGGGCATGGCTAGAACAAGACTGGAGCCATAGCACAGAAAAGAGAACAACTGGAAAGGCAGTTATTTCACTTTGACATGTGTGGCTACTAAACAGGAGTGGCCTCAATGCTTAATATGCCAGACATATTTTTGGCACTTTCTGTGTTCTAACAAAATTAATTTTCAAGAACAAAAAATAAGTAGCATGCCTGTACTCTCCTTCCCTTTCCTTGCATGGGTCCCAGGGTAAAGCTGGTCTACCACTGATTCAGGGATTGCCTCTCAGAAGTACTGCATGTGACTGCATGAATTGTTAGTAGGCTCCACCCACATAGAAAGCAGAAAGGCACCGTGGGCCTTCTATATTTCCATGCAGTTGGAAGTTATCTAACTGTTGACTTGCTAAGCAAGTGGGACATAGTTGTGGTTTCCAGTTTTAGAAAACATAATAGAGATCACTGTTTTGGTCAATGAGAAACGGGAGAGTCAGTCAAGGCATCCTAACACGGGATATGACAGGATTTAATCAGAGAGGGTGTTGTACATGAAATAAAATTAACCAATTGTAAATCACATCATATTGGATGCAAGGCTCAAGTAAAATGCATTGCTGAGGAGATAAAAATTAGTGCCCATCCTTCCTGACAGAGTCCTTTCCATACTTAAAGCATATTACATTATCTGAATGAAATAAGGGAAGGCAGAGGAGTAAGCAGATCTCTTTAAATAGTATGAAAAAGAGAAGCATTATTTCTCAGGCAGATGTCACCCTCTTATCGCCATTTTTTTTTTCTGGGTCACTACCGGGCTCGCCTAATAATTTCCATGGGCTTGAATTTAACAAGGGGTATTTATCAAAATTCCAGCATGCAATACTTTCATTCAAGTTTGGGTAGTAATGGACCCTGTACACACTATCACTGTACCTTATTCCAAATTCTAGTCTATGTTATTTATTTACATTATTTATAATCCATCTTGCTATGGTTTTATCTTGGTAAAATAGTGTCTTTCTCTCTTCTCCCCCTCCAAACTGCATGTCTGTGGCAATGCTAAGATCGCCCTGTTGGTAATGTTCACACAGTTGTAGCATTTAAAGTCCTATAATTCTTGTTTTAATATTTTTTTGTTTCATCATCTTTTACTGAATTACTTTGAGTTGATGTACATTGATACATACAGGGCTTTCCTGCATTCTGTTTTATTGGTGTTTTTTAAAGTTCTGCATGTGTTTTGCTCCCTCTAGTGGTCCATTTGATATCATGCCTGATATAATCAAGAGAAAAAAACTGCTGCTTAAATCAGCAGGGAAATTAACTAGATTAAATCTTTTGCTTTATCAAATCAACCACTAGAGAGCATAAAACACATGCAAAACTTTTTTTAAAAAGCACAGCAGAAACAGGAATTTTCAGACCAGCAAAAAGACTAGGCAGAAAAAACCACAAAGCTGTTGACAAGCATTACAAACCACAATAAAAAAACAAAATGCCAAATGAAATATTACAGCTAGTCTTGCAGAATATAGCAAGATTGTAGTTAAAATTATATTAAATACATTCACAAGCATCAATAAAGTGATGAAGCATGATGCTTCTTCTTTACTGTATTAAGTTTTCTTTGCATTTTCTTCTGTCTTTACCTCCTCTCTTGGATATCAGCTTTTCATATTCTTCTTTCTTATAACTCCAGAGCATGGCTGTGTTTTCCAGTCACCCTTCCTACTTACCTATTCTAATGGCACCATTTATCATTATAATGCAATTGAGTATAATCAACAGCTTTTGAAAATTGTATATGACTACATCCTTTAACATTTTCTTCAGAAGATATTTTCAATATCCATAACATATTAATGCCCTCACTGTCAACACAGACTTCAAATAATCAATGGCATCGATTCTGGTAGAAAACAAACCACCAACCAAAGTGCAAGACTCCTGTCATATGGTGAATTAGTGAGTTATTCAACCTAGGAATAGGGTTACAGGCATAAGTGGTTGTGTCATTCCAGAGCATGCTTTCGTAGGATGTATAAATTCATAATTGCACACAGATAACAGACATTGGTTTGCTGTGGTTCTCTTTTGTTTGCGTCCCCACTTGGCAGTCTAACAGGCACTTGTTCTTCAGGAGGTATAATGGCATCTTTTAGTCTAAGTCTATGGATATGCAGCGACATTCTTTCACTCGTGTGATCCTCTTCTTCCTACTGGGGGGTTGAAGTTCTGGGCAGTTCAGTGTCACTAACATGGTAGTATATTTCTTCGGCTTGCAAAAGGAACAGGACTGGAAAGAGCCTTCCTCTCTGTGGATATGCCTTGGGATGTAGAATGAATTGCACTGGCCATAACAGAATCTGTTGATGATGGTCTGGCTGTTGCAGCCTTCTTCACGGATGGTTTGCTTGAGCGGTTGGGTTTTGCACCAGTCCCGTTTCAAGTACCTGCGCTCTGTGACATGCAGTGCCTCCTGGCTTGATTCCAGGACTTCCTCAGCAGATGGCTTTTTTACTCGATCCCTGACCCGGGATCTGGAGCCCAGCTTCTTCTGCATTTGTTCTGAATCATTAGGCTGGTCTTTGTCAGGAGGAGGGATGGCTCCTTGTGACCCACGGTTCCTCTTGCCTCCTTCTGTTGTAAAAACCAGGAGACCAAGTAAAAGCAACAGAACTCCCAAAGTAGAAACTGTGTGAGCCATCCTAAAAAATATGGAATGGGATGTTATCAGTTGGAAGCAACCCAGTTTAAAACACATACACACACCCTGTGCCATGTTTTCCCACTTAATTAGATCACAGTTCATATTCTGGCTGAGGAACAGGATATCAAGGTTTTAATAAATATTCAGAATCAAACCTGAACAGCCAAGCTTGGGGTCCTCCAGCAATAAAGTAATTTAATTCTCATTCCAGTTTATGGTGGTAGAGTTCTGATCTCTATCAAGTAGGGTTGCCAAATACCAGAAGATTTTAGGGTGCAGCCTGGGGAAGGTGGAGGTGTGGGGAAGAGAGGGGCCTTAGCAGGGTATAATGCCATAGAGTCTACCCAAAGCAGCCAGATTCTTCAGGACACTGATCTTGGACATCTGGAGAGCAACTGTAATAACAGGAGACCTCAAGGAGCCACCTTGAGGTTGGCAAATGTACAAGCAAGAAATTATCTTATTTCAGAAAGAACTCTTCATATTTTCTAGGATTGCTATCTAGAATAGGTTACTCAATACTTCACAACCTCATTATAGATGGACTCAAATCTGAAACAAATGAACCAAAACAGTTCATCATATTTACTTCTCACTGAAATTTATTTTCACAGTCTTGTTGCACCTTTTGTGGTCAACACCCATGAAAACCCACGATATGCCCCAGTAAATTACTTTTCTTTAAAGAGCCACAAAACTTGATTGTGTTATGTGCAAATTGTGTTATGTTATGACTACCCCTCCTTAGGTAGCTGTATATTGCTCTAGTCTATACCACTATGATACCCAAACTTCCTTATAATGATTTGTAAGTGTTTATCGTGGTCTTAACTCCTAGATAAAGATGTATTGGAAAAATATATATTTTTCTAGTAAGCTTATTGGCTTTCACAGGTGCTCACAGGCATGCCAAGCCTAGATGAATCTTGTGGACAAATGCCTAAATTGGACATGAAAGACATGCAAAAGTCCAAAACACAAATTTAAAATAATAATTTAAAACTGGAGATTCCACATGATGCATAAGATAAATTTTGGAATACCTAATAGCAGAGCAATACTAGAAGGCACAAGCATTACCTAAAGGTCAGCATTTCTGCCTGTGCATTTCCAAGATCATCCAGTTTAGGATGCAACCATCATTAGATAAACAAGTTTCTTCTTAAATTTGATTTCCTTGTTCAGACTTTTTAAAAATATATATCTTTTTAAAGCTCCACTTATTTTCCTCAAAAGATCAAAATGGATCAAAGTTGCCCAGAAATGGTCTCTTGGGTAGATGGAATGGAATGGAATGCATACCCAGTGTAGTTGGAAAACAATGTTGGAAGTGTTATTTGTGATCCTGGAAGTTTCTAAACAGGAATTCACTGAACAGAGGTAGACTAAAATGCTTGTAAAGAACCACGAAAAGTAATAGGTACATCCTAAGTATTCCTAGAATAAACAGTGAAGCATTTTATAATTTGATTATTCTTTCTTCAAGATCTAAATCCTTGTATGCGTATTCCAGATGCACTGTAAGGTGATTTGGTCTAACAACTGATGTTTAGTCTGGCTCTTTATGGTTCTAACTTAATAAAAAATTGGAGCTCCAACAGATAGCACCAGGAAACTCAATACTTTTCACTTCAGAGTTAAGCATTGATATGAGGCTCAAAGACAACATAGGTTTGACTACCACAGGAAGCTAAAGCAGACTATGTAGTTTCGTAATAGTGTATAACAAACTGATCAAAAAATTATCAATTGAATCTATCACAAGTTCACAAGATAGCCTTAGGTAAACAACACAAGGACAATAAAATTGATGGAATACCTGGGGTATTGTAAGAGCAGTGGGAAGGTAATGCGTGTATTTTCTTATAAAGCCATTGAAAGTATCAATGCTAAAAAATAGTAAATTACTATTCTAATAAAGAATATTTATGTACATGTGCACAATGCTTTCAAAAGTGTGTAAGGTGCTTCTTATTTCTCAGCCACCATTCTACCCCCACAAAAAAATTCCACCTCCAACATTTACAATTCCAATAGCAAGAAAAAAGAAAAGAAAAGATTATTTTATCAATGACATCATATCCTGATGGAGTCCCTCCCCAAACTCCTGCTACTCCAAGGTTCCACTTCCCAAATCTCTAGAAATTTCCCAACCCTGGGTTGGGAAACCCTACCCATGGAGTGGTCAGGCAAGAGTCTTTTGGGGTCAGCAGCGTCGAAGGGGAGCACAGACTAAATGAAACTATGCCGTATGATGCTCTAGAAAGTCCTTATACCTCTATGGCTTTTACTATAGATATTGGAAGATTTCATGAAACCTCACACAACGAGTACCTATAAGTGACATGATCTCTATGAGTTTTAATTATGGCAGGCAACTTGATAAGTAGAGTTTACCCACCCTCAGGAGTCTATCTCTTACACTTCTGGATAAGTCTTTTGGACTTGCATTCCCCCCTCCCTCAGTCTAGTGAATGACTTGTACAGAATACAGAGTGGGTCTTTCCCTAAGAGTGAGACCTTCTCCTTCATACTGTAAATCATCCTGAGATTAAGAGGAAGTACGTTGCCAATTTCAATTCAGGGAGAAATGTTTCATGTGCCAGAAGTCTGAAAAAAACAGAGGTATCCCAGCGCAGGACTTTTTCCTGATACACCATACCAATTTTAGGAAACTCTTATTAGGTTTTTAGCTTTGGATTTGTTATTACTTAAGTCAAATACCAAAAGCAAGAAACTATGAACTTTGAGTGCAAGATGCTCATGGAAGATATTTCCCATGCCATATGAACAAGGTCATTTCACTGTTCCCTCCTTACTGAAGCTGTTTATTCTATCCTTCCTTCAAGGACCTCAGAGTGGTGTGATTGGTTCTTCCTTTCCTTTATACAACAATCCTGTGAAGTAGCCTAGGCTGATACTGGCCCAAGGCCACCAGCTAACTTCAAGGAAAAACAGGGATTGGAGTCTAGGACTCCCAAAACCTAGTCCAACCATTCCACTATAAAAATGCAAACACATCCCATACCATGTTGGCAGAGATGGAGTTACATACCAGCTAAGTAAACTACAGCTTGTCATGACTAAGAAATGACTAAAATTAGTAAAACCTAACCAGCTAAAAACAATATAGTGGGGGAGTTACACATTTTTATGAACTTCCCAGTATACACCCATGTAAAAAATCAAAACAGTCTGATGAGGACTGAGCATTTGTTCAGAGGCATGAAACTGCAAGAGTTGTTGAAAGTCTGCTGAACTACCAAGAATGGACAGAATCTTGGACAGGATGGAGAAGGATTCTTCAGTTCTGTATTTACACTTCATGTTACCTCGTGCCCCCTCCCTACTTGTTCCCTCTAATATTAAACTGAATAGCCAACTATTTAGTACAGAGGCAATGCAAGGACCACTTTACAAATGAGTGGGATTTCTGCAAACTTCACAGACACTTTAGATATACAAACTAATATTTTTATGCACATTAAACCATCCCACACCAAAAAGTTTGAGATAAGGATTATGCACAGTCATTACCCTTGGAATGTCGAGTTGAAAACAAAATAGGGGCATGGAGGGGGGATTTACCTGCCCATAAATATCCGTAATATCCTAGAGAAGACAATCTCAGTCAGGAATTTTCCTTGGCATCCTCTCTCCACACAATTCCTTCCTGCCCCCAACTGTACCTCAATATTGCTATTACAACAGAAAGTAAATGTTCACGTTTCTGGTAGGAATCGCAGAGAGATGTCCTAGAAAGACTAGCATTCTATTTCCAGTATTTAAAAAGTGTTGTTGTTTGCTTGAATCCAGAAATCCTGTGTGCAGTGTTGTTGCATTTGAGTCGCTTCTCTGCATTCAGCTAACAGAAAAAAAACAAACAGCGGAACCACAAGGACTTGCAGGGGCATTTTATTTTCCCTGCTCACAATATTTCCTCTTTCCCATCCTGAAAACCCCTACGGCTTATTCCTTTTCCCTGATAACTTGTCACCCACCTACCTTTATTTAATTCCCTGTTCAGCTTTCCCTCCTTCCCTTACTCAACAGCCTCTCCCTGGGAGAGGTCTTCACAGCTCTCATCACTGGGCTGAGCAGGCCCACTTGTGCAGTGGGGAACCTGCAAAGACTAGTAGAGGGTAGCCCTATTTCCTGAACACCTCTCCTCATGTTGTTTGCTCTTTTTCTTTTTTCATGGCAGTCATCATACCTTTACTTGCTTCCTTTCCTCTTTTCCACCAACCGACCCACCATCCAACCTACCTTGGTTCCCCATCTTCAGCTACATTTGTTATTTATTTCATTTATATCCAACCCATATATCCAATAGGAACCCAAAATAGCTTATACTGCTCTTCTCTCCTAGTTCAGGCTGGGATCCTGGGTTTCCAGATCTTAATCTGAAACTCTGACCTCTACACCACATTAGCTTTTGTGCAGTGACTGCTGTTGAATAATAGTGAGAAGCTGATTCTTCCAGTGATTGCTGCTGTACCTGGTCATGATGAGTCTTCCCTCAGAGCTCAAACAAAGTCTAGAAAGATGCTGACCTTTCCCCCTGCCTTTTACTGACCCAAACCAAGGCTTGGAAGCTGGCAATGTGGTAGTTACCTAGCAATTGAGGGCATTCTTTCTTAAATCTACGGATAGTGCTTTGCTATTTTGAAAGGATTCAATCTCCCACCAATGTTTGGGTCTTTTAAAAAAAATTCAGGTTTTTTAAAATTTTAGGTTGAACACCTGGGGATTTTCTCAAGTTTGTATCTATCTTGTCTGTTCATGGTTCCAATTGTCAAATTTCAGAATCCACAGATAAGGCCATGTTAAAAATTAAGGGGGAAGACACAGATTGTTCAGCCACAGGTTTGAAATTATCTTGCCTATGCTTTGTCTAGTCTAGGCATAGGGTTTCTAAAAAGCTGAAAGTAAGCAACCTTGCTCTGCGCAATTCATACATTTAAGTGCACCCAAGTGTGTACAGAAGTAGGCTAATGATTTACTCGCCAACAGTATTGTATAGATAGAGTGTTGTGGAGTTTCCGGGCTGAATGGCTGTGTTCCAGTAGCATTTTCTTCTGACGAAACATCAGGAGAAAATCCTACTGGAACACGGCAATAAAGCCTGGAAACCCCACAACATTCCAGTGATTCCAGCCATGAGAGCCTTCGACAATATATTGTACAGATAATGGAGCATCCCAAGTCTTGCATGCATTTCACTTTGCAAACTGACTAGTTCTGCAGCAGTTCAGATGTAAATGTGGTAAGCTGAAAAAATAATTTCAGTGGTCATACTTGCAATTCACTGGAAAGTCAATAAGACCAATTTAGTGCAAAAGTAACAATCCTGCATATTAGAACTGCCTTTGTAGTGCATTTTCCCATTTATCTCAGAGAGATTTATCTAGAAGGAGCTGAGCAGCATCAGTGGCCTCCTCCAGCTCTTCTGGCTCTAGATCCTTTTCCCATATGCCAAAAGTAAACAGCTTGCAGTGCAAAAAGGGAGGATGGAGCAGAATTTATGCAAGCCAACCTGAAACTGTTTTAAGGCTTATCCTTTCTGAATGACAGGACCAAATAGTCCTGCATATCACAAATCTGCAAGTACAATTAATCTCTTCTGGATACCACAAAACAAGAGTGACTTCTTCTGTTGTGAACTTGGTCATCTTGAATGAAATGTAGCAGGTCAACCCACAACTGGACCAGGATCAGTGTTTGCTCTGGCATTTGCAAAGCTTTAATCCCTCTACTATAGTTCTGCCATCTATAGTCTGAGCTATGAACTGACAAAGCACAGAGTCGCAAGGTACTGCATAGATAATTTTTCCAAGCCCACTGGACTTTGAATCAGCACACACAAATCATTTCCCATTCTTGGCTGAATATGCACATAACAAAGCAGCTGCACCGTCATGGATTTTGTTTACCACTACAACTTTGCCCTGCCTTTACAAACTGGATTCCAGATTCCTTCCACACAAATAGTTCTGGCTAAACAAAAATCCATCTGCATCGATCTAATAACTATGTCATAAGAATCAGCTTTATTTCCAAGTACAAGTTTTCAGAACTCAGGTTGCTTTTGTTGAAATTAAATGGCTTAGAAGCGTGCATCTCTGTGCTTAGGGTGGCACTGTAAGTCTCGTTGTAGAGAAAGCCACGTTCAGTGTTTGTCTGAACAGGTCTGTTTTGTGGCAGCTTTGTGTATAACCAGCAATGGCCAAATATGTGGAAATACAACAAAACACCAATCCATTGCTCTAAGAGTCTAAAAATCTAACATTTGTGCATTGCAGATGGAAACAGTCTTCAAGATGAGGGCATTCTTTCAGGCAAGGCTCTGTGGCTTCAGTGTCCCTTTCCACCTGATAATTTAGAGGTGATATGCATGATGCTATTCATGGTCCCAAGAAAACCTTTTTATTATGACATCCCAGAACTGACCACTAATATTTGCCAGAACCAAATTTGCATTTCTGGTTGCAAACTACATTAATGCAGTGGCAGACTAGTTAGTTTGCTTTGCCATTTCCTTCCTCATGTAATATGGGCCTTTTTGTAAAAATAAAAATATCACACTTTCATTTGGGCAACAGAATCTTATTAGCAGCAGTTCTCTCATATATACCTTCCCTAAGGAAATCCCTCCCCTAAATGCCACTCATTTCAGTATAATTGCTACACTGGAAAAGTATGCTAAAGGTATCAATCAATGCAAAAGCAAGTGACCCTCCAATCATTGGCTAATTCACTTCCAAGCATATGTTTAAAATAAAGATGAACAAGGTCCACAGGAACAGCCTCCATGGTTACACAACCTCTGCTACGCAAGTATTTTCACTCCCCAGGATTCTGTATAGAAGTGATGTACACCAGCAGGTAAATGTAGAAACTCAACATTTCCTTTTTTTAAGTCTGTTACAGAAAGCCACTGGGACTCTTCTGGAGTAAGTGGCAAGCAGGATCACTGGATTCATAACACGCTAACTGCTTCATGTATGAATGCAGATAAAACTTCCAACAAAAGCCAGTGTATAGTCTATTGATAGAAGGCTTTATATGTCAGGAGAAGAATCCTTGTGCTAACAGATTGCACCACACTTAGTTCAAGGGGGAGATTTTAAAAAGCCCATTTAAGCATCATATCTAAGAAAAACTTCTGTACACACACACACACCCCTTTTCATTTAGTTTGCTGAGATGATTCCTTGGCAATACCTCAGAATGAAACAGAACTTTATTTCAAGTTAGAAAACATTAAGATAGCCAGGGAGCAATATACTCTGGTCCTCTATCACCACATGAACTCTTCCCCCACCTCCTACCCCCCACCCCCACTCAGATGTACATCATTCAGAAAAATCCATGTTCACCCAAAGGGTTCACTTTCCTGGTGTATCATATTACGCTGGGCTATAAACGTGATTGTCATTTTAGTCTTCATAATAGACTTTTCAGGGACTTAAAGATTACAGATATTAGGATACAGGGCGGGGGGAGGCAAAAAAGGTAGTCTAAAAGAAGCAGATTTGGGTCTACAGAAGTGTACAGTCCAGCACAGTAGTTGTTAACTACCTACAGGTAGAGGATCCTCACAGTTTTGAAGAGGAGTTGGTTTTTATACCCTGCTTTTCTCTCCCCTTTACAACACCTTCCCTTCCCCTACCTTGTGAGTAGGTGGGGCTGAGAGAGTTCTGAGAGAACTGTGACTGACCCAACGTCACCCCGCAGACTTCATGGGGAGTAGCAGGGAAACAAGCTGGGTCCTCCAGATTACAGTCCACTGTTGATGTGGAGGAGGAAGGCCCGTCAACTTTAGTGACATTCACACAAGAGTGTACCTTCCCTGGCACCGCTATCAACAGCAGTTTTATCTGCCCTTCCTCACAGAAGCACAGAACAGTCTATATACATTGGCTGCTTCCAGGAGACCAGGAAACTAAGCTAGCCATGTGGAAGCTGGATTGCCACTGTGCTATATCAGAAGCCATGAATAAATGACACAAGCCTTTCCCCATGATGAGAAAGTACTCAGGATGCCCCGTTCTTCCATTTATCACCAGGCATAAGTAGAAAAGTGAAACAATTCCATCCAGGCTCTGTCTGGTTTTTGGTCAATCCAGCTGCAGTAATTATTCCACATTCCTTCAAGCGGAGGCCCAAAGGCTGAGCTGACTAATATACCCTGGGAAGGGAAATTAGGGTGCCTTCTTTCATAAGGGGTCTTTTCAGCCTGCTTTGACTCTTTAAAGGCTACAGGCACCTTCGAGATAAACGGCAACAACAAAACGCTGGATCAAAAAAGGGTTTTGGAAAAATGTGAATTACGACTTCATTAGCTGTGCGAGGCCAGCATTTCACACCTAAGTTGTCTGGAAACCTCTAAAGAACCATAGGAAAGAATAGGAGGAGTGCCCTACAAACTGCGGGGGTCTCTCATTTCCAGCGTACAACCGGTTCTCTTCAATCCGCCTCATCAATAAACTAATTTTGGAGAAATTAACGTCTCCCTTTCTGGCAATCGAGGCCTCCATTAGCAGCGTTCACAAAGCGACACGACAAGGCAGGGGGACCCCCACCGCAAGGCTTGCTCCGCGGGAGAAGCTGCCCGAGCAGCGCGTCTTGCTGCTCCGCGGCCCGCTGCCTCTCCTGCCGCCCCCCGAACTGCACAAACGGAGGGCTCCTCTTCGGACCCCCCACCTCGGAGAGGCTTGTCTGTATCTGGGGCGCCCGGCAGATGCCTGCGGAGGGTGCCCGTGAGAAAGCCCGGAGGTGCCGCGGAGGAAGCTCGCGGGTCGCCCTGCCGTGGCGGCCCCGCAAGAGAGCGGGAATCCCCGGTCGGGGTGCGGCAGGCCTTGGATCAGAGCTCCCCTCCAGCTCAGCCGCCTTGAGCCTGGGAGGTGCTGCCGGGTGGGCTGAGTGGGGAGGCCGGGGCGCTGGGCTGCAACTCACGAGGTTTAAATTCAGTGCGGGCGGGGAGGGGGGGAGGTTGCCACGGTCGTGGTCGGTCCTCTGTCAAAAAAGCTTCCTAATTGGCCCTTCCAAGAAACAAGTCCACGCTGGACCTACTACTACACCGAAGTAGCCCCCTTTCCCCCACTCACGAGCAGCAAAAAACACCTCTGGCTCTGCCGCTGCTTGTGAGGCTATAATGCGGAGCAGGATCAGGAGCGCAGTTTTCAGTGGAAGCCCCATTCTGGCCACCGCAGGGCTACAGAGCGGCAGAGGACTCGTGCAGCTCCCCCACTCTCGGCATGCCTGCTCGGAAGCAAGCCCCGCACAATCTCCTCCACTGCGCCAGGAGCCGAGAGCGAGCCCCGCTCCTTGTAAACCTGCCTCGGATCGTTTTCACGCACGACTCGCAAGCGGAGGATGTTTTCTCAAGGCGGGCCAGCTCCTTCAGGCTGGAGCGCGTCAAGTGAGAACATTACTAATGAAGGGCAGAAAGCAGAAAGGAATCCGTTTCAAAGGTTTGTTCCAGCCAATGGAACATCCACGGTAGGATTTCAGATGCAGACTTTAAAAAAAGAAACCCTATTAAATAGCCCTTGTGAAAACACACTTGCCCAAGTTTAGTCGCAGGCGCTAGAACCATTCCGGGGAAAAGTAAGGAAGTCGAGCAGAGATGTGAGCTTCCTCAGACTGAGGCTGTACTCTGAGTAACGGGAGGAGCGCAATCCAAATCAGGTCTACTCAGAATGCCATTTCAGTCTATTCAATGGGGCTTACTCCAAGGAAAGGGTTAACAGGGTGGCAGTGAAGCAGCGATAGATCTCAAAAGGGATTTTCGTCTGCGCGAGTGTGAGTAAAGTGCCATCAAGCCACAGCAGACTTATGGCAACCCAGTACGGTTTTCAAGGCAAGAGACACTAACTGAGGTGGGTTTTGCCATTGCTTTCCTCTGGTATTCCTCGGTTGTCTCCCGCAAGATACTAACCAGGGCCGATCCTGCGTAACTTCAGAGATCTGGCTAGCCTGGACCATCAAGGGCAGGGCAGGATTTCCATAGACGCCCAGAGTTTACTCCAGGGTCTTTCCTGCGGGATGTCTTACGCCTCCTGGGTCTCAGTTTATTCCAGAGTAAACCTTGCCCAGAGGACAGAGGCATGGATTTAGGCTTAAATAAAGCCACCTCCTTCGCAAGCAGGAGGAAACCTCATTAACTTATTGGCCCTACTCCCAAGTAAAGCCGAGGGATTGACACTGAAGGTCCAAACCGCCGGCGCGCGGTCCCGATCCCGCCCTCTCTCACCTGCTGCTGGGGCGGCGATCGCTGCTCCGCGGCTTCCCCGCCCGACCGGGGCGCTTCAGTGCGCGCAGCGGCTGCGCCAGGAGCCCATCGGGAGAGAAGCGGAGGACTCCCGCCTCGGCACTGAGAGCGTCGCCCACTGGCTCCCATTTAAATGCCTGCCAGCTGACGGCGGCCCTGCAGATCATTGGCCGGAGGCGGCCCCGCAATCCGCCCCCCCAGCCGCTTCCAGCAGCCGCCGCCAGGGAGGACTCGCCGCTCCCCAGACACCCGCCCCCCTCGGAGCCTCCCCCGACCTCCCTCCTGTCCGCTCGCCCCGGGCGAGGAAGCCCACTTGGGGCAGCGATGCCCTTCCAAGAGGGCAAAGGGGGCATCACTGGCATGCCCCCTCCCGCCTCTCTCTTTCTCTCCCCTGTCCTGCCGGCGCTGAGTCTCCGAGAGAACCCTGACCAAACTTGTTTGGAAACTGAGCAGTGCTGATTTTCCAAAAGTCTATTGAAAAACCACCTGGTTGTGAGGGCACGAAGGTTTGAGGGCAGAGTTAGGTTCAAGCCTTCCTTTCTGGACCAGGACCTGGTTGAAGGGCTTCATCAAGAATAGATCTCACTCTGACAGCTTACAAATCTAGTCCATTTGCAAGCGCCTGTGATGAAGGTGACCAGGAGAGCTCACCTAGCTGCCCAGAGGACAAAACTGACAAGGTGCCTAAAAGGAGGGAAGGAGGCACTGGAGAAAGGGGCTTTATTGGTTCATGCGCTCTTATGTATTTCTTGCCTAACTGAACTTGAATTACATTAACAAATTCTGTGCATGAGATTGTCTATCCAACCAAAGGAGATATATCTTTTTTTAATTCCTCTGCACAGCATCATTCTTTTGATGGTAGCCTTGCAGGAGAATTCTGTGAACTGCAAAACTTAAATTAGAACATTCTTGGAAATTTGGAATTACTGTAAATAAACGGACAGTTAACATCCAATAATATTTCCAGATGTGGGGAAGGTACAGCAAAAGATCTCTGCCTTCAAAGGTTTGTACTTTGAGCAAGTATAGTCATGCTGGAATTATAGGGAGCAAGTTTCAAAGGGTAGCCATATTGGTGGTCCACAGTAGATTTGAATTCAGTAGCGCCCTACTGTTTCAGGGCATAAGCTTTTAAGAGTTAAAGTTCCTTTCATCAGATACAAGAAGAAACTGATATCTCTGAGTCTTTAGGTCTCAGTCAGAAGGGATTTGCAATGTCCATTATACCTCTGCATCCTGAGTTCCTTCTTTTCAACACCTCTCCCGTTTTCTGATTGAGAACTAAGGGCTCAGAAATCTCCATTCCAGCTTGTATCTGACAAAGAGAGCTTTGATTCTCAAAGCTTACACCCCCAAGATCATGTTGAACTCTTAAGGTGCCACTGAACTCGAATCTTAAGGGAACAAGAGGCATGCAGTCTGTAGGGGTTCTGGACTTTTTCTAGGTGTAACTGGGGTTTTATTTATTTAGAATATTTAGATACTTACCTTTGGGGGGTGTTGTGTGATTTCTGGGTTACTTGCCTTTTTGCTGAACATCTTAGATATTTAATTAAAATTTTAATGTAAAAAACCAACTTGCTGAACAAACAATAGATATTAAAAATGAAAAACCAATATTGTGACCACACAAGTAGGGCCTTCCGCCTTTGCCTAGGCTGAGACTGTCATAGTTATTTTGATTCAGTCTATACGGAATTATATTAGTTTGGTCACTTATCAGGTAGTGTTTGTTTTCTGTCTTCCTGTTTGAATATATGGAATATTGGTGCAAATAAAATGGAAGAGTACAGAATAATGTAGCTACTTAAAATCTTCATTGGGGACCAAGGCAGGGCATAAGTAAAGTAAAATAATAATAATAATAATAATAATAATAATAATAATAATAATAATAATAATAATAATAATAATAATAATAATAATAATCAACTGGTGGGAACATTGTCCAAAGAAAGTAATGGAAAATGAGAAGGTCAAGATCCTGTGGGACTTTCGCATCCAAATGGACAAAGTGTTGAAACACAATACACCAGACATCACCATGATCGAGGACAAGAAAGTGACCATCATCGATATAGCAGTCCCCGGTGACAGCAGGGTCATTGAAAAAGAACACAAGAAGGTCACTAGATACCACGATTTGAAAATCGAGCTTCAGCATCTACGGCACAAACCAGCTGAGGTCGTCCCAGTGGTAATCGGCATGCTGGGCGCCATCCCGAAAACACTAGGGCAGCACTTGAAACATCTTCGAATTGACACAATTAACATTGGTGATGGCCAACTCATCAAGTGCAACCAAGAGGCAGCTTATAAATACCTGGGCATTTTGCAGCTGGATAACATCAAGCATGGGCAAGTGAAGACTGTTGTCAGCAGAGAGTACACCCAGAGGGTCAGGAAAATTTTGAAATCTAAATTAAATGGTGGGAATACCATCAAGGCCATCAACACCTAGGCCATACCCATCATCAGGTACACTGCGGGAAACATCAACTTGACACAGGCTGAGTTGGAAGCATTGGATAGAAAAACTCAGAAGCTTATGACAATGCACCATGTCTTACACCCACGCAGTGATACTGATAGATTATACCTTCCCCGGATATCTGGAGGCAGGGGCTTACTGCAAGTACAGCAAACAGTGGAAGAGGAGAAGCATGCACTGGCCGATTATGTGAAGGAAAGTCAAGAACAGGCATTGATTGAAGTGAAGAACAGACATTTGCTGCAAACCCAGAAAACCAAACAAGAATACAGAAAAATGTGATTAAAATGAGGACTGAAAACTGGCACAACAAAGCACTGCACGGCCAATTTCTGGAGAAAATCAAAGAAAAGGTGGATAACGAAAAGACCTGGCTGTGTTTAACAACTGGAACTCTGAAAAAGGAAACTGAATCCCTGATTTTAGCCGCCCAAGAGCAAGCCATCAGAACAAATTCGATCAAGGCCAAAATCGAAAAATCCTCAGATGATGCAAAATGCAGATTGTGCAAAAAAGCTGATGAAACTGTAGATCATGTCCTCAGCTGCTGCAAAAAGATTGCCCAGACTGAGTACAAACAGAGACACAACTCAGTGGCCAAGATGATCCACTGGAATTTATGCAAGAATTACAACATAAGAACAGCTAAGAACTGGTGGGAACATTGTCCAGAGAAAGTAATGAAAAATGAGAAGGTCAAGATCCTGTGGGACTTTCGAATCCGAACGGACAAAGTGTTGAAACACAATACACCAGACATCACCGTGATCGAGGACAAGAAAGTGACCATCATCGACATAGCAGTCCCCGGTAGGGTCATTGAAAAAGAACACGAGAAGGTCACTAGATACCGCGATTTAAAAATTGAGCTTCAGCATCTATGGCACAAACCAGCTGAGGTCGTCCCAGTGGTAATCGGCACACTGGGCGCCATCCCAAAGCAGTAGGGCAGCACTTGAAACATCTTTGAATTGACAAAATTAACTTCTGTCAAATTCAGAAGGCAGCCCTGTTGGGATCCGCACGAAAACTACACCGACACATTACAACTTCCTAGGCCTCTGGGTGAGACTCGAATTGTAATGAAGGCCCACAACCAGATAAAAATCTGGCAGTTGTGAAATCTATAATAATAATAATAATAATAATAATAATAATAATAATAATAATAATAAAAAAACTGGTGGGAACATTGTCCAGAGAAAGTAATGGAAAATGAGAAGGTCAAGATCCTGTGGCACTTTCGAATCCAAACGGATAAAGTGTTGAAACACAATACACCAGACATCACCGTGATCGAGGACAAGAAAGTGAGCATCATCGACATAGCAGTCCCCTGTGACAGCAGGGTCATTGAAAAAGAACACAAGAAGGTCACTAGATATCACGATTTGAAAATCAAGCTTCAGCATCTATGGCACAAACCAGCTGATGTCATCCCAGTGGTAATCGGCACGCTGGGCGCCATCCCGAAAACACTAGGGCAGCACTTGAAACATCTTTGAATTGACACAATTAACATTGGTCAAATTCAGAAGGCAACCCTGTGGGATCCGCACGAATACTACGCCGATACCTTACAACTTCCTAGGCCTCTGGGTGAGGCTCGAATTGTAATGAAGACCAACAACCAGCTAAAGTTCTGGCAGCTGTGAAATCTACCATAATAATAATTTATTTGCAGTCCAAAGACCCAACATTCACAAAAGAACCAAACAGTTAAACACTGAAAATTACACAAAAGCATCCACATTTCACTGATTGCAATATCACTACAAATTAGGACATATTTTTCAATGTTTCAGATAAAATGTTTGCAACCGACAGAATTATTTTGAATTTTTATCATCTAGTAAAATATGATATAAAAACAAGATTTCTAGTTTGGAATTTGGCTTCAATAGGGGATAAACAGTCTATGTCTACAGGCACCACAATTTAAAAGAATATGGCCCAGCAAGTCCACCTCCTTTTTATACAATACACAAATTCTGAGTGCATATGGAGTTCCAGTAAATCAGGCCCAGAGCAGTTGCAAACAATATCTATGAACTATCAGATTTACAAGGTAATTTTCTATTTGAAAGGAGCCTGAATTTTTGATACCATCTGCAAGAGGGGAACACGAAGCATGTGCACAGTACCAGAGTTCTGCATATGCTATATCTTTGATTTAAAGAACTTAGTGCAGTATTATCCCCCAATTGCAACAGAAAAGTGGAGGAGAGACCAGTTGAGGTTGCTTTACATTCAATTACTATAAACCAGTAACTTAAGAAACTGTCCTGACCTATTTTCATTATTAGCCCCAAACCAACTTTTAAAATGATGTTGAGCCAATATTTTAAAGTCATTTCCCAGGCTTGAGTTTTTAGAGGAAGAATTCCAATTTCAAGAAACAGTACTGCATTTAATGCGCATTTTGGAAACTGAAGAAATTATCTGAGAAATTTTGACAGGAAGACGTCTAGGTCAGTAATCCAACAAGGTACCGAGTGGAACATTTGTACCACTGTTCTCCTGTTATAAACCTTTATGTTAGCAGGGATGTATTTGCTGTCTGTGGTGAAAAAAAATGTAAAATGGCAGCTTAAGTACATTCTGCTTTCTGAATTATTCAGGATTTGTCATTTGACCAGGATAATGTATGATGAAAGAAAAGGCCCAATATTGAAAGCTTTTCACCTGTTCTATATTTTTTCCCTTCTATTAACCAATTTCATTGGCAAAATCACTTCCCAAAAACCAAGATTTTGGATTTTGAATAATTTATTTTTAGATGGTTTATAGAACAGAAAGAAGAAAACTTTGATTGAAGGAGTTTTAAACCTGATCTTGAATGCAATAAAATAACCGTGTTGTCTGCATAAAGAAGGACAGGGATTTTCCTCTCTTCAATTTTTAGTAGATATCCATTAAGGTCTAACAAAAAGGCTTCTAGATCATTTGTAAATAAATTGAATAAGGTAGGGGCTAGTATGCATCCCTGTCTTACCCATTTGTCATATCAATATTTTTGGAGAGGTGATCTTGGGGTTCAGTTAAAATTTGTAGTGAGCTACCATTGTACAAGATTCTTATAACAAAGTCTTTTATCCAGCAGTGCATTCTCAGGTTTTTGCCATAACTTAGCTCTTTTAATGGAATCAAAAGCTGTCTTTAGATCCATACAGGCTGCATAAAGCCAGCCACATAAGGGTCTAGTGTATTTTTCAGCCAAGTGATTAAGAATCAAACAGTGATCTACTACAGAATAAATTTTCTGAGAGCAGCTTATAAATCTGAGCTAATGTTATTTTCATCCAAAAAGGAGGTTAGTCTGAAAGAAAATGGGCATAAAGTGTTCCGATGATCAAAAGTAAGCTTATTCCAGGGTCCTTGGAAGAACCCTTTTTAAATATTGGAACCACTATTGCCTTTTTCCAGTCCAATGGGATTTTTCTGGAGTTGTTTGTGCCAATAAATAGCACAGCTAATAATGGGGCTCACCAATGTGCATTAGTTTTTATCAATTTATCAATACCAGAAGCTTTTCCATTTGGGAGAAGTAATATCAACTTTGTGATATCATCAACTGTCACTGGGTTCCAGTAAGGGCTTTTCAGAAAATATCTCCAAGCTAAATTCCATATCATTAAACATCCTATTATCATTATTTGAAAAAAAAAAATCTTCCCACACTTCAACTGGGATAGCACAAGGTGGGGCTTGAGATCAAGAGAAAAGGGAGCCTGATACTAAATACTTTTGTGTCATTATTTAGAGAGGCAACAATTGCCTCTGATGCTGTTCCCATTGCCTTATTTTGGTGCCAAGAGGAGTTTATACTCCTTTTTGCAGAGAAAATAATCTATAGGGGGTGAATTGCTGATGAGATTCTATAATTTAAATTTATATATCTAAGAGACATTTTTTCCCCCAGCACTCCTCATCAAACTGCTTTGGTCCCGTTTTTGTTCTTTTTACATTTTTGTTCTTTTACTTCGTTTGTTAAGTCTTCTTGTAGTAAATTTATCAAAATTCTCTGCAGGATCTGGAAAAGAATGGTTGGCTAATATTTCAGATCTTATGGTAATACATTGGTCAGAGTTTAGCTTTTGCTTTATTGAGGTTTCTAGCACATCTGACCATGTTGTTCAACTTTTGAAAAATTTAACACAGAGTTTGGTTCATGCCTTGATTTGGATGGATCTTACCATGGGTACCTGTATTTTAACAATCATGACTTGGTGGTCTGATTCAGTTCTGGAGTCTATGATGAGATTTGGGTTTGCAGAAAAAGCTTTTCTAGATACTACACAGAAGTCAACTGTGCTGGTTGTACTGAAATTCAAAAATTAATTATTTTTATTGTCTCCTGATACCACTCCATTTCATAATAAAAAGATCCAACTTGACTAACATTCAGGCAAAACAGAGATCTGCAATATTTATCATGTTGTCCTTAGAGTTTCTTGGACTTGCTAAGACAGGAAGCATGTCGGGGCAAGACTTCTTGTCCCAGTGCGCTTCCTCTTGCCCTGCCTGTGCTTCTTGCTTCCCCAGTGGAAAGTGAATGCACTTCCAGCGTGACTTTTGTGGCAGAGGGGGACAAGGGCGGGGCAGAGCTGTCCATGGGTAATCAGCCTGTGTGTCTATGTGGCTGAAATAACTAGTTGCTGCTGTTTTGAGAGAAAGAAATGTTGAATGGACTTTTGAAATAACTGTATGTAACCTGAAGCAAGTGTTTTCAGGCATCTGTTGCCATTATTTTGCCACAGGTCTGTGTGTTTTCCCCTAAATGCCTATGCATTCAAGAACAGCAATGTCTACATGAACCAGGTGAGTTTCAGCTTTGTGTAGAAGTAGAAGGGAATACTTAATGCTTCTCTTTGAACACTTGATTCTTGTTTAAACGAGCTCTTTCATTTATGTGCTGTCCATATGAAAGAACAAACTAAAACAATCAGCAGCCTCCAATGGTTTTATCCCCAAGTTTTCACACTAACATTAGAGATTTTCTTTCTGATAGAGCAATTGGCAAACATTCTACCTTCCTAGATACGTACACTGAATATGCGATGGCATCACCTCAGGCTGAATGTCTGAGCAGCACCATCCTAAACACAGAGGTGCCCTTCTAAGTCCATCAAAGTCAATGACTTGGAAGGGTGTAACTCTGCTTAGGAGTGCAGTTTAAGTAGCTTTTAGCAAGCCACTCTATCCAGCTTCAGTCCTCCAATCATAAAATCAATTTATGTGGGCATGGTTTGTGATGTTGAAACTGGCACCAAACCAAATTCAAATCCTAGGACAAGTTATCCCCAGTTTTGTGTGACTATTACTTCACAGTATTGTCAGAATCAACCCCCAAAGCTCAGTCCCTGGATCTGACTCCAGGATTTGATTTTGGTGAGCCAATCTATGTCCTTATTAATGTATTGTCGAAGGCTTTCACGGCCGGAATCACTTGGGTGCTGTGTGGTTTCCGGGCTGTATGGCCGTGTTCTAGCAACATTCTCTCCTGACGTTTCGCCTGCATCTGTGGCTGGCATCTTCAGAGGATCATCTGAAGATGCCAGCCACAGATGCAGGCGAAACGTCAGGAGAGAATGTTGCTAGAACACGGCCATACAGCCCAGAAACCACACAGCACCCATATGTCCTTATTTCACAACGTGTGCCATACCCCTGAAACAATAGTGTTAGGGGTATGCTACCCAGTCTAGAACTGAATAAGTAAATTGAAACATTTGGGAAATATGGGAAATCTAAATATGAAAAATGTTAAAAGATTTTATCAATCAGTTTCATATGTGGAACTCTTTACTAAGGCCAGATGAGAAGGTGGCCAATGGGTCATTTAAACACAAATTCCAGTACAGCAGAGTTTAACACACATTGTCTTTGGGGCTGAGCAACAAAATATAATTATAATCCAAATTCTGCAATTGCTATTAACTTCACTGAGGCTTTAGTGTGTGGTTTGGCACTTTTATGAAACAGACACAGCTGTACATGCTTTTACAAACTGAAATATATGGCTGAAATCCTTTAAAATGTTACAAATGGGACAACTGTTAACCATACTCAAGAAAAGTATCACACATCATTATATGCTGCAACATTCAGAAAAAGTCCTTACTAACTTTGCAGATGTTCAGTGTGACAAGCCTTTTTTCCTATGGAGGGGATGCACATAGCCTGCAAAGATTTTTGGGATCTAGGTTCAGCTTGAACTATAAACATTTCCCCCATTTTCCAGATATTCTACAGGTAGCAAGTACAGGCTTTGGGTGTGCTGCTGTGAAATAGGGTTTGTAGTACACTGGGAGATTATTGGATCACTGAGACTGGATTACTATAAAAACAACTAAGAAGATTTATTTATTTACAGGTTGGTTTTAAAGGAACAGGTAGACAAAATACAAACAATGTTGAGGCACAAAAATTTTAAGTAGTTATCAGGGGTGTATCTACCTAAAATGGCCCCACAGCTGCCCCCTGCCGGACTGCAGTTGAAGGCCGATGAGCATGGCTGGGGCCAGGCTTGGATTCAGCCTGCAGCTTAGACCTCGATCCAAATAGGTCTCTGTTGCTCCATGTGGAGGTTGGGCATGGGGCCAGCCAAACACTCAAACACCATGTGAAGAGGGGGCAGGCAAACCAGTTATGGAGAGGAGGTGGAGTGAGTGAGGCCTGCGGCTTAGAGCTGGATCCAAGCCTGGCCCTAGCCAGGCTCAAACGAGCCTCTGTTGTTTCCTCTCTATATGGAAGTTGGATGTGGGGCTGGCCCCATGTTCAACCTCCACGTGGAGGGGGAGCAGCAGAGGTCTGTTCAAGCCTGCAAGCTAGTGCTAGATCCAAGCCTGGCCCCAGTCATACTTGGGCTCAAGCTGGCTGCTCTGGAGCCTCTAGCTTTATACTGGTGGCTTCACCTCAAGTTCCACCCCTGGTCAGGGGTGGCATAACCAACCATATAAAGCTAGAGAGATCAAGAGCAGCTGACTTTAAACTGAGCTTGGGTAATGCCAGGCTTGGATCTAGCTCTAAGCTGCAGGGTACAGCTTAGAGCTGGTTCAAGCCTGGTCTCAGCTGGGCTCAAATGGGCCTCTGCTGTTGTCATCTCCATTTGGAAATTGGGTGTGGCATACCTGACTTCCATGTGGAGATGGCAGCAGGGTGAGCCAAGCTGGCACCATTCACAATTTCCACATGGAGATTGTGAACTGGTCAAGTGCCACTCACCAGCCTTCAACTGTGTTCCTGAATGGAGAGTTCCTAACCGGGGTGCAGTAGGGGGTGTGTGGTATGGTCACAAAATGTGCCCCCCAGAAGTGGCACCTGGGGCTGGAGCTTCCCCCGGCCCCCCTAGATATGCTGCTAGTTATTTCTTCGATAATAGTTAGACTTTTCTACAATGGTTTTTAAAGAGTTTTAAGATTATTTTATGGTGTTTTATTATTGTACCCTACCCAGGCACTTCGGTGACGGGCAAGAAACAAGTACACAAATAAATAAAAATCAATAAAATGCTTTCGGGCACAAACTGACTTTTATTGACTCGCCACCAGGTTGGATCCTCTCTCACACACAAAAGTCTACTGCATAAGCCTGCCCTTTCCCCAGAGTCACATTAAATTGCACAAAGTCTGCTCTTCACTATAGACAGGTCTGATGTTTGGTTCCAGTCTTTTCTCTCAGAGACAGTGCTAAACCACTTTGCAACACTGCCAGGCAGAGATTCCCTTCACTCTGCCTGCTCTTTTTCCTGAGCCAAACTTGAGCTATCACTTCTGTTTCCCTGAGGCAGAACTCAACTCCCTCTTCTCATATGTTCCCTCCAACATCCCATTCCCCTTCTCAAAGGTGATTGGATGCTGGACTAGCACTCCTATCCCTGGCTCATCAAGAGGGCTGAGAACCTCCTGTCCATCACATTAAGTTGTAAATGTCATCTTTTATATTATGGGCTTGAATCACAAGTCTGTACCTATAGAGTTAATAAATAAATACGAATTATAAAAATAGTCTTTACCTTTCAATTGTATTATTACCACAAATCTGTTCTTTAAGAAACTGCCAAGAGTTTTGTTCTTATTTCTGGGAAATAGTACCACAAGTCCGTGGCCAAATCTTTTGTCTTTCTATTTCCAAATGTTCTGTTTTTCTTCATATGTTTCAAAAACCTATCCTGTTCTGTTCTACTTTAGCTAAGGGCAATAGGAAGTTTACTTCTTGATTTCTGCCTTTATTATCTTGAAGTGCAATTAGCGTTCCTCAGTTCTTGCATTTTATTCTCCAACCACATCCACATCAACAATGGTCCCTGGAAGGATCCACAAAAGGTTGTCCTTGGAAGGATCCTCAAAAGGTTGGATGCTGTGCTATTTGGGATCGTTTACTTCCTGGATAGAATAATCTCTATAGGAAAAACTTGATTGGTGATCTTAAAAGGAAAATCTAAAAAATATAGTACAATATGTAAACAATGTGTGGATCTAGTTCAATTTTTGTAAAGCATATATTCTTTAATTTTTTTCAAGAGTTGAGTTGCCTCTTTGCTTCTTTTTAATCAGATGATGTAATTGATTAAAACAACCAGCAGTGTAACATGAAAGGTTATGTGTGTGAATAAAGATGATGGTAAATGGGTTTTTGTTATTTAGCAAACAACACATAGGTAATTGCAATCAATTATGTGTTTTAGATAAAGGTTTGATTTAACATAAGAACCTAAAAGTAGCCATGCTGGATCAGACTAATGGTCCATCTAGTCCCACATCCTGTTTCCAACAGAAGGCAAACAGATGCTACAAGAAAATTAACGAACAGTTGCAAACAACAGTTTTCACTTGCTAACTGCTTCCCCCAACATCTGGCAATCAGAGACTTTCTGCCTATTGGTCATTCATGGCTAACAGCCAATGAGAGACCTACCTTTCATAGATCTATTCCCTTTTACATTCATTCAACCCATCTCATAGCAGTGAGTTCCACAAGTCAGCTGTTCACTGTTCAAAGTGTAGTACTTGTCTTGATATGCCATTCCCAGGTGCTGCCTAAGCGTGGGTAGGCATTACTTCAAAATGTATGTTGTGGGTGAGGTACATTACAAGACCTTAGGCTCTTACTGCATAAAAAGGAAGGTATTCAAAGTGCACAAGGATTCTCCAAAAGCTGGAACAAGTTGTCAATGGTCACTACCTTCCTTAGGATTTCCCCTTATAGAGGGCTAACCTGTTTGGTTTCCAGTACAGCTGCAGTTGATCTCCATCCCAGTGCTGCTGTTGTCTGCTGACTCACTTTCTTCCTTGCTTGCGCCTACTCTGGGTGATATAAAGTTGATAAACAATGAATTCCAAGAGCCTTCATCTTTCAGACTGTGGCACAATGTTTTACTTACAACTGTTTCATAATAAACATACTGACAAAAATACATCTGCTAAAAATAGTGGGGAGATTTAGAGGTATGTATGTTCTAAGGCAAACTCTGCAAAAAGAAGGGGCTATCCTTACTGTAGTCACACAAACTGAATAAAACAATCACATTTCTAATAAAGTGGGATTAGGGGTGTAGGAAGGATAGGGTTATTTTTGTGTGTAATCATATAAGCACACATGACACTGTTATCATCTCTCCCTAAACATAGTAAAAATATCTCCCCTTGACTAGGCCGAAATTTTAATCTCTCTCCAGAGTCTTCATCTGGCATCTAATTTGGTAAAATGAAAATGAATAAAATTAAACACATCCGTACAATTTATGAGTTCAGTTCAGCACAAAATTTCCATGTGGTAGAACTCTTGTCTTCTTCTAGGGCTGTATTCCCCTTGAGCGGATGGCACATGGCAGAACTCTTGTGCACATGGAAATTCAAGAGAAAGACTGCAGTTGTATTTACTGTGTGCCCATTTGAGTTTCTACTTGTATGCGATCTTGTGCAACCAATTCCTGGGCACTGTAACATATAAAGAGGAATGGACTAGGTTGTGCAAAAGATCTTGTCCAGGCAGAATCACATTTAGCCCACTTGGGCATCTCTGAATCCAAGTCAGTAAGTGAAATCCTGAATGAAGATGCAATACTGACTTCTTCAAGAACATGCAGCACTTGGCACAAAACCAGCAAAATAAATGTGGTAGGCGTGGTTAGGAAAGATCTACCACTACATAGGATGGAGATGAGCAACTGCAGTGGTTCAGGCTGGTTTTGCTTTTATTAATCAATTATGCAAAAGAAGTAGTAATAATAAAACTATGATAATATAACCCATATTTGCTATATCAAATATTACCTATTTTATAAACAGTGCAACCTTTTATTTCCTTCATTCTCATTTGGTTTGTTCTTGTTCCAGTACAGAACAAAGGTTGCCAATTTCTAATATATCTTTCTTTGAGTAATTGTTTCCTTTCTCCATGTGTCTATATACAATTATTTTATCCATGAGCAGATAAACCACACCTTATCTCTCTGTATGTATCTTGGTTTCAATATTGAATTAACATTGCTCTAATTATAGTGTTTTATTGGTATAAGCTCATTCTTATTGAGATATTTAAAAATTATATTTAGACCTTTTGGGAAATAATCCAACAGAACGTTCACATGGCATATTACCATTTACTCTTTTCTCTGCAGTCTTAAATTAAGCAACAATGTTGTAGCAATTGGACATCACACCAGATGTGAGGAAAAGATCCTGCCTGCCTGTTATATCTCTATAATTTTTTAGGAGAAGAATAAAAATTTGGATTCATACCCTGCTTTTCTCTCCTGTAAGGAGTCACAAGGTGGCTTACAAACTCCTTTTCTCTTTCCACAACAGACACCTTGTGAGGTAGGTGGGGCTGAGAGAGTTCTGAATGAGCTGTGACTATCCCAAGGTCGCCCAGCAGACTTCATGAGTAGGAGTGGGGAAATAAATCCAGTCCACCAGATAAGAGTCTGTTGTTCATGTAAAGGAGTGGGAATCAAACCTGGTTCTCCAGATTAGAGTCCTCCAGCTCTTAACCACTGGCTGAGACCAGTGGCATAGTGCCCACGGGGAGAGGGGGCACGACACCCTGGGCAGAGCAGCGGTAGAGGCGTGGCCAGGCCATTGAGGGGGGCGTGGCATGGCTTTGCAGGGGCATTGCAGGGCGGGGCAGGTGACGCTGTGGCAGGGGCGCAGGGCACGTGCGCACCCCAGGCGTAGTTTCCCCTCGCTCCACCTCTGGCTGAGACTGGTGAGGTAATTTTTGTCATTCTGTTTAATTAAGCTGTGTTTTGGTAATGGAAGAAAACTAAGGGCTAGGGTCTAACAATTTGTAGAAGATGTTCATGAAAAACATGAAAAGACAGAGGTGGCCCCATGAAAATCAGGTATTAAGGACCAGAGGGGACAATAGACAGAATGGATTAAGACAGTAGAAGACCTTCAGGTTGCAGAGGGTAGTAGAGTTAGAAAATTACGAAATAATGAGGAAAGGGATTGCACGTCAGATTGTATTGGATAGCTGAGAAAATATGTTGTTTGTTTCCTGTATGAATTAAGACAAGTCTCCTTCCTAGAGTTGCCAGTTTCTGATGGAGAAACTCCTGGACTTTTAGAATGAAGCTTGGGGAGGACAGGAAACTCAATGGGGTGCAATGCCATAGAGTTCACTTTCCAAAGCATCCATTTTCTCCAGAGCAATTGATCTCCATAATCTGGAGATGATCTGTAATTCTGGGGGATCTCCAGGTTTCACTTGGGGGCTGGCATCCCTACTCTCTGCCTCAGTTCTGTAACAGCCAAGCAATAGACCTTCCCTTTGTTCTGCATCACTGAAAGCACTGAAGATTTAACAGCAGGAGACTACAGCCTCCACAATAGCAACTGCTACCAATTTATTCGTTTGTTTCACCTAGAGACAAAAGTTCTCCGTGAAGACTGAGGAGAGGATAAATGGAGCAGTAACAAAACCTTTGAGGTAAGTATCAGAATAGCCTGTTGCATGCCTTTGACTTCAATAAATCCTAATTTCACTCTTCTGGGAATGCTGTGCCACCAACTCTCACTGCTGTTTTTGTGGGAAGAGAGGATGAGGACATACACGTTTCCCTAGAAAGCAATTATTGTCTTTGTATTGGAAAAATGATTTTGATGACTCCAGTCTTTCAAGAGTGAAGTGACCTTTAGCCCTCCCTTTCTTCCTCATGCCCTCAAAGCTACAAACTAGATAGCGCTTGCTGAGCAAGATCTTCAAAGTTCTGTTGGCTATAATTGCTGATCTTTCTGCTATGGCATTTACTATCATTTCAGATCTGTAAGGCTCCCATGTGTTCAGCACATGGCCACCAGATAGTTCTAATGTGAGGAACTCCATAGTCTATGGAAAGCAGTTGCTGTCATAAATAAAAGGAGCATGGGCAGTTACTACAGATTTCCTTCTCATGGTGAATTAGAAGAAAGCACAGGAATTCAAGCTGATTCTTCAACTAATGTCAGCAATCCAGCAGGAAAATGCTTGCACTGTAGTTATGTCAGAGGAGAATTATGTGCTTTTGTTCTTGCGTGGAGAAACAAATTTATCCAGTTATACTCCAAAGTGCTTAAGAACTACACAAATTGAAATACTGCCTGCCTAACCCATCAGTGTCATCTTTATTTATTCCACTGATAAGTATACCTAGTGGACAAAACACATTGATAGTTCATCATAGTGTGTGTGAGAATGAACACAGAATTGTCTCATATATGAAGCTCTCTTAGCCAACGAGTCTGGTGAATGTTTATTGGTTCATCTAGTCCAACATTATGTACTTTGACTGCCAGAGATTCTCCAGTGTTAAAGACAGAGAAAAGGACTTTCCCACCACATGCTTCTTGAGATGCTTTAACTGGATTTGTTGGGGTTGAATCTGTGACTTCTGCATATCCCAGTGTACAAATTATTGCAATGTATGTAATGAACTGGAGATGCCAGTGCATCTGCCATTAACTTATGACCCTTCCACACAAAGATGGGTTCACAACCTTGGTATTCTCTTGGTCACATTGTTTCAAGATCCTGTCCCAGCACCCCTGGGGTCTTGCCATGTGTGGGAGTTCGGGAGACTGTGACACCAAACAATTCCTGCTTATGCTTGTGCTTGCTTTGTTTAGAAATTGGAGGTGATCCTTAGCCAGACAGCACCTGGCCCTTATCAGGGTTCTGACCTTGGAAAAATTGCATAGTGTTGCTGCTTAGTGTGAGAATGTCAGATCCAGCAATACCCCTATGGAGTGTACCTGTTCGCTTACTGATGCAGTAAATCAATTTCCGTGAATCTGCGTCTGATTATTAGGAGGAGGTCGATGGGCACAATACATTGTTATACTTGCTGCAGTAATGATTGAAGAAAGCCTTTTATCAGTTTTCCTGGTTGAGATGGTGTGGCATGTGTGATTTTTGAACAAGTGCTATTATCTCATTCCTTTGTAAAATCTTAGGTCACGTTTCTGGGCATAAGGTTCAGATTGGCACAAACTGAATGACATTCACCTGTCCTACATTTCAGTATTCAGTGACTGCTCATGATCCAGTCACCATAACTGCTGCTGCAAAAGGCTCTGTTTTTACAAGAGAATGAGTTCAAGGGTTGTATGGCAGCCTGCTCCACTGAGAATGGATGGGCTCCAGCATATCTCCCCACCAGTGTGCCTGTCCAGGGGAATCAAGGAACTGAATGAGCTTAGAGGCTAGTATAGAGCCGAAAACTTGGGCTCCCTCCCCTGCCAGCTCTCCTGGACACTTCCCACACATCAATCCCCCTTGTGTGTGAAGAGCCAGGATGCCTGGAGGTCACACCTCCTGCCACTTCCACTCAATTGCAATGCTTTTGGGCTCTAGTGTGGGAGATGGTGCTGTTGGGGTGACTGATTGAAACGTTTCCAAGACATCTTCCCTCACTGTGCAATCATACTTATAATGTTTCAGTTTTCCTGCTGCTGTTTTCCATGCCTGTGTGCCATCGCCCAGATTCCCCCTCAGTGCCATTTTTTGCATTCCTGACCTTCCCCCCTCACCTCTTTATTTTCAGCATTTGTAGGAAGGGGGTTGCTGTTTTAGTTGAATCTATAAAGCATCAATTAAATGGAACTACAGAGAATCGAGGCAAAGAATCAATGAAGCTTGGGTTTCTATGCATAACAAACACACACACACATTTTTCTTTTTAAAAACCCTCTTGGTGGCCAAGGAGGAGGTGAGTGTGGACAAATAATGTGGTAAAGGGGTGGGGAAATGAAAATGTTCTGGAAACATTCTAGGTGATTTATGTGGAAAGGACTTATCTCAGAAATATGACAGCATTGTACTCCCCTCCCCCCACCCCAAGAACACAATTGCATTGTACTATGCCACTGTTTCCCCCAAATAGAGTCTCCAAGGCAATGAACATCAAAACATTTCAGCACTGAAAACCATTTAAATAGGTATATATACAATAATGCAATAGAAACATATAAACAAACATAACCCAGGAAGGAGGCCAATAACAATTGTTGAGAGTATGCCAGCCAAACCAAACCAAATATATTTCACTATCCAGCAGAAGAGAACAAAAGGGAGACAGGCAAATCTCCTTTGGGAGGGAGTTCTAAAGTTCTGGTGTCATAACCAAGAAGATGAAGAGTTTGTTTTTTTATACTCTGCTTTTCTCTACCTGTAAGGACTCAAAGCAGCTTATAATCACCTTTACTTCCCCTCCCCACAACACACTCCTTGTGAGGTAGGTAGGGATGAGAGTTCTGAGAGAATTGTGACTGGCCCAAGGTCACCCATCAGGCTTCATCTGAAGGATAGGTAAACAAACCCAGTTCACCATTAAACGCCTAAAAACGCCCTTTCTTGTAGACTACACACTCAGATGACACCGGCACCCAGATCTGGGCCTCCAAATAAGACCAGAGTGAACAGGCAGGTTCATATGGGAGAATGCGGTTCTTAAGGTATGCTAGCCTCAAGGAGCAATTCTCCCAGTATGAACTCGTGTGCCAACTTAGGTCTTTCTGTGGCTTTCTTGTAGTGTCTGTCACTGAAGTCATAGTCTGAATACCGTTTCTCAGATGTGGCTCAAATTATTTAGAACAATTACTCAGAAGGTGTCAAGCAAATGAACATAAGAACTAACCTGCTGGATCAGACCAGAGTCCATCTAGTCCAGCACTCTGCTACTCGCAGTGGCCCACCAGGTGCCTTTGGGAGCTCACATGCAAGAGGTGAAAGCAATGGCCTTCTGCTGCTGCTGCTGCTGAGCACCTGGTCTGCTAAGGCAAATGCCTGTGTTGGCACAAATGCCTGTGTTGGCACAATTCTGGAGGCATTGTAAAGCCTTTTTATTTAAAGAACATGTTGAAAATAAGTTGTGAACAGGAAATAGTGCTGCACAGTTATGTACGTGTTGTATAGCTAGATCTAAGGATCTTCTTACTGTCATTTATTGTGGTTTTAATATGCTTTGTGCAGAAAGGTATATTACTGCCTCTGTACACTGCCCTGAGCTATGTTTGATGATGAAAAATGTGAGGTATAAATATTTTTTAAAACTGGAAGATTTTTTATGCATTTAGCTTTTTAAATTAAGCATTGTATCACTGTGCTACTTCTGCTGTGAATATTGCTTATGCTTTTAAAAAATCCTTCCCGTCTTGGCCAGAGTTTCCAAATATTTATGGAAAATTGTATTGCTTAACTAATACCAGTTGGGTTCTCCTTTATGTATATAGTGATGCCTACAAAGTTTGCAGATTGGTTTTTTCCCCCTAGCAACAAACAAAAGAGGTGGTGATTTGATCATAACTCTGTAGATCCCCTGGCAATTTGAAACCAAATATTGCTGGCTAACCCATAGAAAGAGGCCTTGCTGATTTTGAACGCTTGTATAATGTCTGGCCTATTTAAATACTTTGAGAAATATTAAAGTATATATGTCTATCTACATCTATGCAAAATCAAGCCAATTCCCTGCATTCTGGTTCTATAACGGGGTGTTAGTAGGACAAGTCTGAAAAGGGCACTCTATGTTGAAATTTAGGTTCACTAGGTAGGGATTCCAGTGTCCTGCCATAACATGATCTTTTAAGTAAGCAATGTGCACCAAAATGGAGCTGAGGTTTTTTTAATTCGAAGGGTCAGGATCAGTAGGTTAGTTAGTTAAAATACCATAAAATGTAAATATCATACAAAAATATAAAGTGAATTTTTTTCACATAACTTTTTTAGAGTTTTAATGCTTTTTATTCCCAACCACTATTTTGAATAAGGGTGTCAATTCTGAGAGCAGATAAAAACAGTAACCAATGCTTTACTCTGTAGACTCCATTCACAGCTTTCAAGTTTTAAAGTCTGACATAGTAACTATTACAAGCTGTTTTCTCAAAAATCTTCTAAAACACATTTACATCTCCATGCAAATACTGAAGATTGCTTTCAGTGTTTATTAAAATAAACAACAAGAATCTAGACATCTATGGTGGGTTGGGCTATTACCTGTGAACAGAATTTGATAAGAAACTATTGTTCTCAAACATCAAACATTACATCATGTAAATAAGCACAATGACTAAAAATGTTAAAATCATGTTCTCTTTACATGCTTCTTCTTAAAGCCATTAAACTCGCATTGGATATTAAAATGATTAATTTTAAAGCTTGTCCTGGGACTAAAGCAAAAACAACAACAGGGAATTATTGCCATAACATAACAGAAAGCAGAACTGGGTTTTCATTTATTCAGAAAACAGAAGTATTAAATGCAGTTGCTTTTTAGTGGTAATTATGTAAGTAATAAACATGCAGCAGCTAAATAAGAATTTGAAGCAGTAATTATATAGAAGAACAATTTGCAGTCTCAGTGTTTACTCGGTCTCTTTGTCTTCATCTGAAAAATGTGGAACAGATTTTTTTGCTACAACATTGTCCAGTCTCTGTCCTTGAAGGTATGGATTCACACTCTGAAAAAAAATTTTGGGAAAATATTAGGAATAAACAAGGATAGTCCAGGGAAACGAAACTAAAATAAATAGCCACTATCCTTAAATTTAGCAAGTCCAGCATTGTTAGTATTTGTACATTTCATAACAAAAAAAATCCCACTTTCACATAGTTCAAGAAATAAACTTAGCCACCACTTGAAGTGGAAAAAACACAATACAATTAAGGCCAACCATGGCCCATATTTCACACATCAGAACTCAACAAGATTTTATAGAAGGATCAGAAGGCTCTATGGAACAACCTTCTCTTACGTGTCAGATTAAATAGCAGTATTGCAAACTGTTATATGTCATTAAACCAGAAACAAATTAAGATTCAGTACTCTAATAGCACATTAATAAATGAAGTATACATTTGCCACTTTACAAACATAGTTCCCAATATATAACCTCATCAAGTGTGTCTGTACAAAATAACCTTTTGAATTCTTTTAAATGTCAGGCTGGATCAAAATTGCTGCCAGCTGAGTAAAGATGGGTGAACAGGATGTTCCTGCCTTCTATGGTCCACCAACAGTGCAATCTTAAGGTGAGGGGTGAATGTGCTCAGGAAGCTATCTAACCTTTATGCTGGTATATCTTCGAGATACTGGTGGAAAGACCAGTTATGTCCTGATGGATGGCCACCCTGCTCAGGGGGAAGGGACCCAGGCAGTTGCCATCTAACAGCTACACTGTCCTGATGTGCTGCCTGTATTGCCAAACATGCTGCCTTCTCTGCCATTGCAGTGCCATCAAAACATACAGGGCTAGTGATTGGTGCACCTTAGCAGAGGTGGGAGAGGCAGAAGGGAGCACCGTGTGCAAGTGGTGGGAAGCCTTCTTAAGGGGTCACTAGTGCATGGAAGGGATTGCAGGGTCTGTGATGGCAGCTGCTGAGCACCTGGAGGGGCTGCTTGCTGTCACTAGAGACATCAGGAATGGGCAGGTGCACCTTGACAGGATGCTGGGGGATTGTTGGCACTACGGGCCCCTAAATGGGCTGGGGTTGGCCCAGAGCTCCTTCAGCAGTGAGTCTGGTTTGATGGTAGATGTGGTCACTGGTGAGCAGAGGACACCTACAACTGCATACACTCTTCTCAACATTGCCCCATGCCATTTTCAAGGCACCCTTTGCACCATGTGGACCACAGGCCTGCTTGGGATCTTTGTGGGAGGGAGATTGCTGATGGCATTGCCAACTTCACCAGCTGCCCAGGAACGTGTGACAAAGCTCAGTCCTTTCAAAGGGGTGAAGATGTGTTCCACAGATATTGAGTCAAAATCTCCAGCCATGTTCCTTCCTGCTCTTTCCTGCCCTTTGGGCTAAGATGAGCACAGGCTATGATAAGCACTCTCAGCTTTGAAGATGCAATTGGTTCTGCCTACTCTGTCCATCATGGCCCAGCCACCACAACACAACAGCTGGTTGAAAAGTAGAAGGCTATCAGTATTGCTACGGTAATCAAATAATATCTTTTTAAAAATCAGGTTCTGTATTGAAATCTTTCCCACATCAGAGCCTATCATAGCTCATTATTCATACAGTGCAGTCCTAAGCACAGTTACATCCTTTAAGCCAGTGGTGGGATTCAGCAGGTTTGCACTACTTCGGCAGAACCTGTTGTTAAAATTGTGCTTGTAAACAAGCAGTTGTTAAATTATTTGAATCCCACCACCAGAGCCGGTTGTTAAATTATTTGAATCCCACCACTGCTTTAAGACCATTAACTTCAATGGAGTGAGAAGGATATAACTAGAGATGCCACACCCCAAGTGGGGCCTGGAGATTTTTCAGAATTATGACTGGAAAATATGGTTGCTTTGGAGGGTGGACTCTGTAGCATGAATATACCTCTGAAGACCATTTCTTTCCCAAATTCCACATTCACCAGGCTTCTCCCTTGAATTTCCAGAAATTTCCCAGTCTGAAGCTAGCCATCCTAGTTATAACTCTGTTTAGGGCTACACTGAACATATCTGTAAACATGAACAATGTGCATACAACGGGGGTAGAAAGTGCTTGCCTAGTCTGCAACAAATAGTGTGCACAGTAATATCCCATGGTAATCTATTTCATGATCAGAAACAATACTTTTCAAACATTCCCATTATGGGAATAGATCAGTGATGGCGAACCTTTTCGAGACCAAAGGCCCAAATTGCAACCCCAAAACCCACTTATTTATCGCAAAGTGCCAACACGGCAATTTAACCTGAATACTGAGGTTTTAGTTTAGAAAAACAGTTGGCTCCGAGACGTGCGTTACTCAGGAGTAAGCTTGCTGGTAGTCGGTGGCTTTGCTTTGAAGCAACCATGCAACTCTTCCAACGGGTGAATCACGACCCTAGGAGGGTTTACTCAGAAGCAAGCCCCATTGCCAGCAACTGAGCTTACTCCCAGGTAAAGGACTGCGCTTTAGTTCTTCGCATGAAAATCAGTGAGGTTTAACAGCTTAACAGGGTTACTTATACTGCTTCCCCAAAACTAGGTCTTAGGTTTAATGCTAATAATCGAGCCCAGCAGCCCAGGCCAGCCTAGATGACAAACTCTGTTTGCACTTGCCCACAGAGAGGGCTCTGAGTGCCACCTCTGGCACCCGTGCCATAGGTTTGCCACCACTGGAATAGATCCTATGCTCACATGCAGCAATGGCCTTGCAGTAGTTAAAATATAGTAACTAAATGCCTATTTGCTGCCAGTTCATGATATCTCCAATCCTCCTGCTTAATAAGGCTGACTCATCTTGGCCTGGCACGGGAAAAAAGATTTATTAACATCTGGTTTGTAGACATTAGTTCTTATTCCCCTTCTATCTTCCATAATTGCAATAATTATTCAACCACGATCTGTTCAATGGATGGGCCAGACTTAATTAGTTCCCTTCTCTGAGATGACAATATTAATAAAATATACCGGTAGTTAAGGAAGCATAATGAGTGACAGACAGCTATTGGTGGAATATCTGTAAAGACAATGTTTGTGTTGGTACATATGTGAATATGAAAGAATATGAATGTGCTTTTGCTAACACTGTAATTCAGAAGTCTCAGTCTCTATGCCTTTTAGTTGGCTGCTGTGTGAAACAGGATACAGGGCTAGATGGTCTGATCCATCAGGCCTCTTATTGGATGTGTCAGCAAGTAGACTAGCACCACAGCCAGTTGTGGGATACAGCCTATTCACACCTATTTGGTAGTAGTCTAGTTCAGAGAATGGTTGTTATCCCACCACAGAGTCCTTTCGGAACCGGTTGTTAAATTATTTGAATCCTACCACTGACCACAGCCACACTCAAAATGGCCACTACTCTTCATGTGCCAACTGCATACTGGTGATTCATCAGCCTACTGGCATTCGGTAGAAAATGTTGATAGACAGATGTTACCCAAACCACTTAAATGGTATATGAATATGAAATTTCTGTAGCATTCAAAGCTAAGGCTAGCGCAATGTTGGTTAAAGCAATCTTCAGATGGCACACATTTCACATTGGATTAAAATGTAACTAGTTACAGTACAGATTAATAGAATTTAGAATTGTAATTTCCACATTCGTGTACTGTGAGTAAAATGTTAAGCATCTGGAGAGCCGCAGGTTGCAGACCCCTGCTCTAGACTCTGAAAATAAGTATTTTTGGGTATAACAGTGAAGTGAGCCTTTAATTTTCATTTAATTTTAAAAATGTGCCTCAGGTATCTGAACACTGGGAAATAGAACAAAGAAACTTTTGCAAAAAGTGCATTGCTTATCATAAACATTCTCTTGAAGCAAAGTGTAAGTCTAGGTTTTAATACAGATGTACTAGTTAGAGTAATTTTAACAATGTGATTTTACTTTGCATTCTTGACTGATCCTGCACTAAGACATTGAAATGAAAACAAGTTGTGTTATGAAAATTACCCTTTTCTTTCTTTTCGGTCCACCCTTCATTTTCTCAAATAGTAAATTCTTATTCTGAAAAAAAGAAAGAAAGAAATACAAGTATGGATCAAATTTTCTAACTCTTCCGTTCAAGCAAGACTGTGCCATCTAAATATTAGCATATGAAGATTCTGGAAAGAAGTTTAGAAGAGAATGTCATGTTGTCGGAAAGATAAACCACAAGAAAACATTTGAATTACTGCAGCTCTTAATAAAATATTTTGCTATTCTTCTGGGATTCTCCGTGTCATCAACCATTATAAGAACAGGAATATTTAATGATTTTTAAGTTGCACGATGGTTTTAATCTTAACAGTCTTAGCAAGAGAAAAGTCAAGAGTGGAAAAAGAGCTCAATGGTAGAGCATATGTTTTTCTTGCATAATATCCCAGGTTCCATGTCTGGCTAACAAGATCATGGAGAGTGTCACCAGAGACGACATTATGGGGACAGATAGATCAAGGTCTGACTCTATATAAAGCAGCCTCACGTATCACATTAAAACATCAAGCAAGACTAGAATTTCCTGTGTGAAGAAACCTTTCTTATGATGGATTTTGATTCTTTGTGTACTTATTTCCAGTGTTTTGAAACAATTCTTCCTACCTCATTTGTTCCCCTATTGATTTCTGTATTTCATTCAAGCTGGTAAATATAGTCAATGTAAAGAAATTCTGTTCCCAGTTTTTTCAATGCCTCCCTCTTCCGTCATTTAAATAGCTCCCTCATAAAACTTCATTTTTGAAATAAAACTGTTTGGTCCATAATGTTTTAAATAGAGTGAACCTTTCAAAAACTGCCAAAAATTGCTTTGGCAGACAGAAGAGTTGTACAAAACCGAAACAGAGAGAGAGACACAGAGACAGAGATAACTATGACCACAGCCTTTTAAATGTTTCCACATACTGCTATATTTCATAGACACTGTGAGCTCAAATAAGGTCTGGAACATCAGACACATGCTTAACAGATTTTATTTCAATTGAGATTACACTGCGGGACAAAAAAAGAGTTACGAAAATAGACAAGAGGAACTATATTTTAAGAGAAATTATATGATATGAAGTTAAACACTATACAGTGAAAATTTTATGAACTGGGTATCCGTTCTATCAAGAAGTAGTGTAAAAAAAATGAACAAAGCATTTGTTTCCAAATTGAAACCTTGATTTCTGGGGAATGAATGTTTTAGAAGGCTAAAATGATCTATGCCAAGTGCTATCTGCTTAGTACTTCTTATGTTAAAATTTAAATCTCAAGTTCACATGACATATCTGTTGACTGGACTCAGCTATTTCAGCTGAGCCGAGAGACAGTAGAAGGAAGGTGAAATTTAGCTAAGGATAGACATTCCTGACTACAGCTATCTGTGCACATTTATACGTGGGAAAGCTTCTGTTTAACACTAAAAATACAGAAGTATAGATGTTTTCCTCCCAGAAGCAGACCATTACTTACAATTTCTCTGAACATACTGTTTTACCCAAGCACCGTCTTTAAAAGAAAAGATTGTAGACTTCATTTTTAAAAGCTGCCCTACTATAGAAGCTTAAAGGGTTGCAACAATCAACAACGATTACATTTTGTTTTGTCTGAAGGTATTTTGAGACCATAACTAATGTTAATATACTAAGCAGTGGTGTGCAGATAAAGTTATGAAATCTGATATAGGAATTTATTCATGCAACAATGGTAAATCTCAAACTACAGCAAATTCCACAAGTCCTGCAAGTAGAAAGTACACTTTTGTTGAAATAATTAACATCCTTTGTTCCCATATGCAACCTGGCACAAGGTATTTTGTTGCCAAAGCAAGGTACACCACACATAAATTCATAAAAAGCACAACAAGAGTTCATAAAAACAAGCAACAGTTTCCCGGTATATATGTACGAAATATATGATATTTATTCAGTCACTGAAAAAGATCATAACTCCATGGATGAATTAAGCTAAGTCGGATCACTTGCAATCAAGGAACCACTATCTTATGACGGCAGCAAGAAAAAAGAACTGCCGAGTAAATATATCTATCAGTATTCTAGAATGGATAGCTATTAGGCAGTCATGAAATTATCCAAAAATATTTTTTTATAAGCTGTCAGTGCTGCTTTTCTGAAATAATAATTTTGCACATACAGATGGTAGAATGAATCAGCAGCTTTGACGGCTCTCTGTTATCTATATCCAAATCCACATTATGCTTGACAAAGTGGTTTCAGTAAATCAGCCCATCAGAAGTTTGCAAGTTTCTTTCGGAATCAAAGTCTTCTACGAGAAAGAGCCTGTTAAAGTTTATTGACCTAGAAAACTTTCCTTGGTAGCACGGTAATATCACATTCAATTGACAATGATTATTGAAAAATCTACAGAGCAAAGAGAGTTACACACCCATTTGCCCATGCTGGGATAGTCATGTTCTGGATCAAACAGGTGTTGGTGAAGTTGGTATTCTTTGCTGAATTGAGCTGTGTCTGGTGTGTTTTCAAGGCATCCGTCACCAACTGCAAAAACATTGACAGAAATGTGAGTTCCACTACAACTTGTAATAAATAACCAAGAACTTCTCATCAAGAACCCATGCAATGAATTTTATCACCAAGGATGGGACATTAGCATAACATTTTTTTTCTGGAAAACTCTCTTGGTATACTTTTTCACAATGTCAATATCTTAAAATAAGTTAAATTAATCTCTTCCAGTAAGGTGATAGATTAATTTGCAGCTGGAATAAACTGTCATTCATAAATTTACCCAGAAATTGTATTTGTAGCCACACACACAGCACCTTTAAAACTACTATTTTGTAGTTGCTTGTCATTTAAAACGTCGGTTCATAATCCTTGTTTGGTTGCAAAAGCATAAGATAAGACAATTTTTTTCCATGGCTTTGCTTGAAAATAACCAAGTAAAAAAAATCAAAGGAAAGTTTCAAAATGAATTGTAATGGGAGAGTTTTGTTTATACTCATGAAGTTTATCTCCTTGGTAACAATGGGACAATAACTCTAATTGGTCAGTGAATAATATCTTTATAATAATTATTGGATGGAAGTGGAATCTCACTAGTATTTTTTTTATATTCCCTTGATTGTTATTCAACACAGGTATGACTTGATCTATTCTTCTTCCCGCAAGCTTGTTAATCAATAAGACGGATCATTTCATTGATACTGCAACACCATAGTATTTCTAAGTGAGTTTCATGATTTGTGAGCTGCTGGCTTATAGCTTTCAAATATTTGAATCCATCAACTCCTACAAGGTGTTACAAAATGGAAAAGTCTTGTGGCCCATCCCTGAAAAGAAGCACAGACCCAAGACTCATCCTGGTTTTCCCCTGTGGAATCACAGTGGGTGGGAACAGAGGTGATACAGCTTTTCAATGGCTCACTATCAATGGTGTAGGCAACAGCAAGTGCAGCTATGCAGACTCCCTGCTGCCTCTTCCCCTGGTCAATCAGGTGTGGGCTGGAATGGACAGAGGGTGGGTCCTGACTTGTGGACCTTACAGAAGAACTTTCCCTCAGGTCCACTTGGCCTGAGACAAAAGGGGCCCTGCTGGGCCATCTGACCACTCAGCCTCATCGCTTCAGGCAAACCTTTATAAACCACCCCTTCTAATAATATTTTAGGAAAGGGGAGAGTCTTCAGCATAGCAGTAAGGGCCCACTGGTAAGTGCCAAAATGACTGAATCCAGCCAGAACATATTTTGGAAGTAACTGCGGTACTAATGACATGCTTTGGAAGTAACAGCAAAGAAAGGCTTGTGTTTCAGTAAGCCAGTCCACAAACCTCAGTGAGGAAATTCTCTAATAAGTTTAACATGTAATATATTTTATAGTATCTGCTTAGGCACAGACTGTAGTTAATATTTAAATCTCTGAAACCACTACATTTAGATACTAGTAAGATATGATCTCCATTGAGAATATATCCATGAAAGAGAGTAGCTTTACACAGACAGCAGCAGTTTCTAAGGAATGCTCTCAATTTTCATATCTGGATACATCATCTTAGTTGAACCACCACTACCATTTTTTGCTGTATTTTTAAATCAAGGACAAAGAAAAGAGGCCGGAAACCTTCTTTCTTAAATAGAATAAATTCCACTGGAGTCATGATTTCAATCTTGATGTCTTAACCACTAACAGAGTCTATTGGAGTAAACAAACAGGAGAATAAGCATTAGAACAGAATGAGAGAGGTCCAAGTTTATAGTCAGAATTTTAAAAAACCAAGTTATTGAAAAGAAAATTTAGATGCTATTTCTAAGGGAAGAGACTGCACAACATTAATCTACTGTCATGCATACCACAAGGAACTTCTGCTTGTATCTTAGATGACATGGACTGGAACCAGGAAAGGATATCTCATGGAATCTAAGAAATGGCTCCAAAAACACCACAAACAGACCTATTCTCATAGCCTCTACCTGTCTACTGCAGCTCCTGTACCAACTGAAAAACTACTCCTGAGAGTTGCGAGACTCTAGGAAACACTATGGGATGTAGCACAGACAGATCAGCCCGAGAAAGGAAACCCACTGAGATCACAGACACCCCTCTCCTGCATGAGCAGCATTACTATTTGCTCAGGCAGTGGTCTTCAAATCCAACTCAGTGGCTCTAATTTTGTCAGACCAACATGATGATCAGCATCTGAATTCAGTATTTGTCAGGAATGCAAACAAAAACCATGTATGAAAAGAGAAAAGATATACTTAGGTAATGTTTTGGGAAATATCAATACCCAGGTAGTACTCACGAATTTCCAGTGACTATGGCTATATTGTCTCACACAACTCTTATCATTCCTCATCCCCACATGATCTCCAATTAGGATTTGTCAACAGCCATGTGGGGCCAGATCTCTCTGAATTAAAAAGGTGGACTTTGTGGCCTTATACCCAGTTTCTCCCTTCCTCAAACCTAGAGCCGTAGCGAGAGGGGACTGCACCTGGGCATGCATGCGTCCCTGCCATGCCCCAGCCCGCCCTGGCCACGCCTCCACACCAGCACACACACGGTGATTCACCCACAAACCATCCCCTTGGCGCTACGCCACTGCTCAAATCCCTTCCTTCCCACACTCCACCCAAATATCCAGGAATTTCCCAACCCAGAGTTGTCAACCCTATCTATAATATGTATAACCTTTTCTACTTCTGTATCTCTCTTTGCAAAAAGTAAAAGATAACATTTTTTTAAACCTTGATCTTGGAAGGAGAATGAATTGTGAAAAATACGGGAGAGCATATATTTGTTTATTTTGATTGGAATACTTAGGTTATCCTTGTGTAGAATTTAAATTTATTTTGAATGCAAAGGTACATAAAATCCTCCAACTTCAAATCAATAGAATTTTAAAAGTACTCTTTTAGAACGGTCGGATCCCAAAGACAGGAATGAGGTGAATACTCCGGATGCCAAACAACAGCAAGGATGCCCCCGAAACACCTGGAGAACATTCAATCAAGATCTGAAGGAACTGAATATTGCATGGAAAGAGGCTGAAACTCTCGCCCAAGACTGGAAATGCTGGAGAGCACTTTTTGCCCAACACGCTACTTAGCATAATGGATTTGATGATGATGATGATGATGATGATGATGAAGAAGAAGAAGAATTCTGAAAAATATGAGCTTGTACTGCAAATCTTGCTATTTACCTGTTTTTCCAACTGGACAAGGATTTGGAGGATCAGGATATCCCTGATCTTCACTGAAATCCTTAGGTATATTGTCACCAGTTAATTCAGCAACAATGTTTGGTATATTTCCATATGGGCCCAGGTGCTGCAAACCTTCATGTGCACCACCTAACAAAGACAAAAGCATACATATGATTTTGCAAGTCAAGATCTCAGTTTATTTTTGCACCAACAGTACTAGGAAATACCATTAAAGCTGCAATTTCAAGAATAATTTCCTGGGAATAAGCCTAAATGCACAAAATAGGTCTGACATCTGAGCAGACCTGCTTAGGATTGCTCCCAACATTTCCCTCTTTTTCCCTTCAAAACCATTCTGCAATCACTTCTCAAACACTTCCTACCTTACTGTTCTACTTGAACTGCTATACTTGAACTTCAATAAGGTTTCAAAAACAACACAGTCAGTGGTGGGATTAAAATAATTTAACAACCGGTTCTGGTGGTGGGAATTCAAATAATTTAATAACTGATTGTTTACAAGCACCATTTTAACAACCGGTTCTGCCGAAGTGGTGTGAACCTGCTGAATCCCACCACTGAACACAGTCCCAGAAAAAGAGGGTCTACAAAGTCAAAACAAATGAGTAATGTGTCTGTGCAAAGAAGATACTTGCCATTTTTTCTTAACCTTGATGGGTTCCAACAACTGCAATGATACATGGTTACAACAACGAGAACTTCAATAAAGTAAGTAATAAGAAAACTTCATCTTAAAAGGGATAGGAAATAGTAACTCTGCTCCAAACATCAATGTTTAACTAGGCCTTTTGTGCTACTAATTAAGTAGTAAGAGCTGAATGGTTACAAGTCCTTCTTCCTTGGGGTTTGCTGACTGTCAATATTAAACTATTTTTACTTTGAGCTTCAATCTGACAGCAAGCCTCCAAATCCTCTTCTCCAGCTTCGACAATCTTCCCTGGTACCCTTCCAGCCCTCGTAAGCCTAGGTTGCCTGTGAGCAGGAGTCTTCCCACCCTCTGTCCTCTTGGAGCAAAACTGAATAGGAAAGAGCTGTGCCACAGCATGTCACAGTGAAAAAAGCAGACATTACATCAGTGCATTGATTTGATGCTTTAGGATTTCCCCAAGATTCTGTAGCAAAACATAGTGTTTGGGGTGGGGGTGGGGATCCATCGTAATGACATCATGACATCACTTCCAGTCATTTGCTTGAAGTAAAAATTTGGTTCTGCACAACTCCAACTTTCCCACCCCACCCATTTTCACCCCTGCCAAGTGTCAGTGGCTAGCCCTATGCCTTTTCCTAGCAGTAGTTTTCCCTCAGACCTCTCCTTCCTTCCTTCCTTCCTTCCTTCCTTCCTTCCTTCCTTCCTTCCTTCCTTCCTTCCTTCCTTCCTTCCTTCCTTCCTTCCTTCCTTCCTTCCTTCCTTCCTTCCTTCCTTCCTTCCTTCCTTCCTTCCTTCCTTCCTCCCTCCCTCCCTCCCTCCCTCCCTCCCTCCCTCCCTCCGGAAAAGGGCAACTGTTTCTTAGGCCATAGTCAGTTTCACGGCTATTGGAGGTCCTCTTTGAAGGATGCAGTGGGCCCTAAATAGCTGGAATTCTATTAACAGATATTCTTTCTCACCAAGAATACCTGAAAACTCCAGTTCTGCAAGGGAAACTAGGGTCATCTGGCATAAAACTCTCAGCACCTTCATCAAATCATGAAGCAAAAGATTCATTAATGAAAGTTGCAACCGTTGAACTAGTTTGCTATTTTATGATTTAGTAAAGCCCTGGGATGCAGCATAGTAAGCTGCAGTGCTACTGTCAAAGCTCTGCTTGCGATCGAGTTTGATCTGACAGAAGTCATTTTCAGGTAGCAGGCGCCAGGTTGATTCAGACTTCCATCCTCCCGAGGTCAGTAAAATGAGTATCCAGCTTGATTGGGGTAAAGTGTAGATGACTGGGGAAGACAATGGCAATCCACCCCATAAAATGCAGTCTGCCTTGTAAACGTTATGATATGGTTAAAATTTCTGGGGTCAGTAAAGATTTAATTGTTCTGTAATATATTCCCATTTGGTATTTGGCTATGGCTATCCATATTTTCCACTTAGTTTTTTAAAAACTCATCAGCCATTATCAGATCAGCTCCTTTACATTGTACACATCTCTTTGCATCAAAACTCTGCCTACTAAGAAAAAAAGGGACCTCACAGTCTCCATATATAGTTATTTACTGTATGTATATGGTTAAAATTTCAAGTGCCTGCCAAAATTTCCTTGGACTAAATACAAAGCAATATTTTATAGTAATACACATTATTGTTTCCTCCAGTTCAGCTCCCCCCTTCTGCTGCTTCATTTCTCCCAAAAGACATAGTCAATAAACCCCTGATTTTAATGCCTTATTTTTGTACTTTTGAGTGATTTTATAGTGTTTGCAAATTGTATTCTTTATAAACCTTCATGAACTGTTTACCTTGTAAAGGACTGAAGTGGCAGAAACAAAGTACTGACTGGTATATTGAAGACAGTAATTCAAACATGCCATTAATTCTGATATTGTACTTTCGACATTAAGTCTTACTTGGCAGGGCAGTTCCAGAATCAAAATGACACATTATAAACATGGTGCACCGTAAAACCAGGAAAGTTAACAGGAGACTGTTCTCCTGATTACACTGATAACAACAGATAGGAAAGAATACAAAGAAAGGGAAAGTGTAGCAACTATGCAGGCAACTATCATCATGCTGGACTCAGCTTACCCAGCCTCTTGGAGTTTACATAGGCTGCCAAGCAGTGTTCAGGAATTGTAACTAGAACTTTCAACTCTACTAGCACCTTGGCAGGTTCTCTGGAAGGGTGTATTTTAACTTGGCCATTGGGGCTCATGGTGCTTTTCTAGAAGAGTGCTTTCATATTCTTTCCTCCGTTCCCAATCTGGAAGCTTAACCTCTGGACAGTTAACCTCTGTCACATTCCATACTTTCTCAAGAGATATAAAGGCCACTTGAAATGTATGGTATTTGTGTGTAATGTTCATACTGATGTCTATGGCTGAACAGTGAACTATGACATAATTACTGTGATAACATAAGCTCAGATATTATGTGTCTTGATGGCTGGTGATTGGTCTCTTCAAACAAGTTATTCCAGAACCATGTCACTACCAAACCATCCTTCAACCCATTCACTGGAACCCTCGGGCAGGTTTAGAAACCCCTTCTATAGGCTTGTGAGTCTATACAGAACCATCTTTTTTACTGTATTTTGGAAGAACCTGCTGCATAAAGAACAAGGGCACCATGCCTCGTGCCTTTTCTTGCAAGCAAACTGATAAGAGAAGCAGGACAGCATGCAAAGGTCACTGCCTAGTGAAGAGGATTCTCCACAGCTCAGGTTTTTGGCTTGTTTCTCTGTATGGTATACCTCCTGTTACTTGGGCCCCTTCCGCACATGCAGAATAATGCATTTTCAAACCACTTTCACAACTGTTTGCAAGTGGATTTTGCTATTCCGCACAGCTTCAAAGAGCACTGAAAGCAGTTTGAAAGTGCATTATTCTGCATGTGCGGAATGAGCCTTGGATTACATTTCCTGTCCTCAGATCAGAGTCTATTGCCCATGGTCCTGGCCTCAACAGTGATGCAATTAAGACTCTGGTTCTCCTGCTTCCTGCCACATGACTTGTGGTTTATACTCAGTGGGTACCAAGGTCTGGAAGATTCCTGCTCTACAGAATAGACAAGATAGTGTTACTTCCAGCAACTTTGTTGGACTAATTAACTCATTCACTAAAGGAAGTTGAACAACCATCATTTGAAGTTTGGCTGGAAAAAGTAATGGAAAAAATATAACTGAGAATAAAGTTACTCTAGTGGGATGAAAAGTTGAGTAAGCCTGTTGGTATTCTCAGAAACTAATTTCTCAGAATGTGTGAGACAGGATGTATCTGATTTTTTAAAGTTATTTCAGTTTCAAAATGGGCCCTCTATAGCTTAATTGTTAAGCTCTTTCTCAAACAGAAGCTGTTATACTTGAAAACAGATCTTTTAAAATTTCAGAGACAATCCATATAAAATTAATTGCTGAATATGACTTGTATTCCTGAAATTGAAATTTTAGTTACACCTTTTAAGGTATCCATTATTATTCTTAAGTAGTCACTTTGCCCCAATATATCAATTAGAAGTACAAAAAGTACAAAAGTACTAAAACAGTAAAATCAGCTAGTGTCCCCCCAGGCTCTTTCCCACAAAAGACTCCAAAACTACTCATCTGATTGCACCAGTAAGGTATCCAATCCTGAACTGACATGCATTCTGATATTAATGAACTGACTCATACAAAGAATAGAACACAGGATTTCAGGTATAACCCTCCAAATTATGGTCCTGCATTAAGAAGCTCAATCAAAATGCTCAAGAGTTTTTTTAACAGAAGTGCTAGATGAATGCTTGCTATTCTGCACTCAAACACTGTTTTATGGTTCCATATCTCAACAGTTACTCACAGAACATTTATATTTGATTTAAAGTTTTTGATTCACACCATACTGGTGTGGATGATCAAGTGACATCAAGACTGTATTCTGATATCATGCCAGGCTGTAATAAAACTCCAAACCATGTGAAAAGGACAAATGTGGATCGTTTGCCATGCATGTTCCCTTTATTTCTTTCCCTCTGCAACAAAACTCTGATTGAAAGCAAGTTCCCAGTTGCCCATGATATCTGACCACAAGAGCCTGGGCAAACAAAAGTGAGTTTGCCCTCTCAGCTCCAAGCCAGAACTCTAAATGAAGGATGAATCCCAGTCTGCATAGGAGAAAAGTAGTTGCACTTAGTAGTTTGCCCAAGTAGTTGCACTTAGGCATCACAGACAATTGGAGTTCATTTTACTGCAGTTTGCACTGCGAGCAAGGAGGGAGAGGTAAGAGGAACAGTCAGAGCTATTGTGGTGAACGGGAATTCAATTACAGGTTAGTGTGATGTCTCAATGCAGCCGAAGTAAAGCAATGTGAAGAAACAATTCAGGAAGACCTCAGATAATGCAATAATACTTTTTGTTCTTTTAAGGAGTTATAGCAAATATTCAAAGGAAACTTGGCCAGAAGCAAATAAATTGTTGTTAACACAGAACTTTGATTTGTAACACTAATATCTTGGATGATGTTCCATTACACTCTTAAGAATGCATTTGGCTTCTAATTTGCACAGCACCATCTGCTGACTGAACTGTATAAATACTCTTAAACCGATTCCTGGAATGTCAATCCAGCACTCAGCAGCCACCTAATGTCTAAGCAAGGAATGGCAAAGCATTCATTGAGGTCACCTTTTGAAACTTATTTTAATAACAAGGTTTCTGCCCATATAATTCATAATGCCTAAAGCCATACCAGCAGAATCAGGAATGTTGTAGAGCCTCCATGCTAACTATGAGTTTGCCTCAGTTCTGGAACAAGGATTTCCGCTTCTGATGCAAAGAAGGCTTGTTTATTTTACTAAAAGTTTCTCCAGTTGCAAAATTTTCACACTGATTTATTGCAATACCTCTAATGTAGCTTGATTAAGCATCACACAAAGAATTTATCTTACATTTATGTAATACTTGTTACTTTTATTTCCTGCCTTCTTCCCAAGAGGATCAGACCCTTGACAGTCACTGGGGATTACAGCAGGATGGGCCAGTGGTCAGACTGTGTAATGGAGCTGACCTCCATCTGCTTCTGCACTTTGCAGAGGATGCACAGGGGAACATCAAAGGTATTTTTTAAACAACAACATGCTCCTGAATAACATGCCAGCAAAGAACCATGGCTTGCTTGCTTTCTGCATGTATATATATTTACGAAAGCTCCTCCATTCACAGAAAAAAAGGTCCAAATTAACATTTAAACTTATTTTTAACAATTTTGGAAATCATTTGAGGACTTTTTTTATCCTGTATCCATTTTGAATGCTCCATAGGAGAAGATCAAATCTTGAAATTTTGATTGTAAACATTTATAATAGTACATGTGACTGATTTACATACCAGCAGTGCTGGGATAATGTAATGATCGACTCAGCAGATAGAGAACTGGCCATAAAGTTCACCTTGATGACATCTATTACTCTTGGTACTGTCTGAAAATGGTAATCTGTCCTATACATTATATAAGCAAAAATAAGACAGGCTTTGTTAAGCATCCTCTTTGAAAATGGTTACAGTCATACACTAGAATGATTTCTAATTTTGCTCAGCAGGGTTTCCCAAATTCTCGCAAGATGTTCTCATGTGGAATATCACAAGGGTTAGGAAGTTCTGTTTGGCAAGAGCATCTTTGGCACACTATATGAAAAGAAACTGCACTTACCTTCTAAGAAGAATCCTTAGTGATATAACCTTAAAAAACAGAAACACTTGCAAATCAAATTAACAAATGTTATAAGATAAACCACCTAACACTAATTTGCAGAAAATCTTAATTTGTTTTTATTTTTTTCATATAATCTGAATAACTTCGCCATTGCCGATCCCAAGCCCAGATGCAAAAGGAAGAGAGTTGAGCTACACTCACCCAAGACCAGAAATGCTGGAAAGCACTTGTTGCCCAATATGCTACTTAGCATGATGGATTTAATGAAGATGATTTGAATAATCAGCTGAAGAACTATAAAAATAAATTAAAATCTAATTATAATTGTGATAGCAATTCAGAGTGATAAACATTCACCTTCAATGTTCTGTGGACCAACCAGATTCATTGCTTGGTGTGCAGGGTACTCAACACGGGGTCTGGCAATGCCCAGTTGCTCCATAACCCCATGCAGAAGTCTTTGAATATCAGCTTCAGAAACTCTGTCTGGTGTCCTAGGATTGTGACTAGAAGTCAAAGCTAGCCTGATGGCCAGCAGAAGGAACATACTACAAAGCAAGGTGGTGGCCATGATGCTGTCAGGCTATGTCTTGCAACCTGTGCCAACACAACAAAGAAATTGATTAACAAAGGCATGACTTGTCACACCCCTTTTCAGTGGAATTGTCTATGGAAGAGTAAATAGACTGGTACTGCACATGCTCATATCACTATGTGTCTAAATGCACAGAGAAAATGTGACCATCCTGACTTCTCAATGCATCTTTTTCTTACTGTCTTATGTGTTTCTTAGTTTTGTGGTTCTGCAGGTAGCATCTCAGATCAAAAGATGGGCTAAATGCCCTTGTTTTCATATATCCATGACCCCCTTTACAACTTCAGTAAACCTTTCAAGACACTGTTATTTCTATCACATAATTATTTAATATTTCATAATTATTTCTCAGAAAATTAGAGTATAACATTCTCTGCAAAGATTCCAAATAACTTAGAAAAACTGAGCCCCCTTTCACTCATTAATAAAAGTTGGAAAATGTGCTTGTCTGTTGGTGGTAGGGATTCATGGCCACTTCAGGGCTACCTATAGGCACCTATATACCTGTTTGCTGTATGCACAGCTTACAATTAATAAGTACAGGTAAAAAATTGTGTGTTCATCTTTAAACCAGTTATGAGGAATCTTGAGGGAAGAAAGCCTGGTACACACTCTGGGGCCTTTCCCTCCTCAAATTTGTGAGAGGTTAAGAGAGATACACTTTCTCTCCTCCATCAGGTACTCTATAAGAGAATCCAATAGGCTCAATGGGATTGCATGTCACCAAGTTCCACAAACCTCAAAACTCCCATAGGATTCTCAAGATAAATAGGAGTTAATAATTCTGTGATGGGAAAGAAATGGCTGAGTGAAATGACCTGGAATTTGGTTCCAAAACTTTCATGCTGAAATCTGTTCTCTGACCACTGAATTGGACAGACTTTTTATCCATTTACATGATTTCAAGTTCAGGTTTCTTTCTGGGTTTGAAATGCAGAAGGTTTATTGCTTTCCTAATGACATTCTGTGATGCTGGACAGTGCTTCCTATCCATGGATTTGATGTGGGAAGGGCAAAATGATCATGGGTGTCAATCGTGTTTTGGAACCAAAATGATTTCATTTTAAACATGGCTGCAAAGCCAGCTTATTTCATTCAGAGAGGGGGGGGGGGTCTCTGACACAATTCTGCACACATTCTGCTTCATAATGGAGGAAGCAGTTCTGTTTTATGCATGTCAGATGGAATCCTCCAACTGGCTGAAGAGATTAAACAGACAATCTAACAACAGCTGATTGTCACTGCATTTAAACATACACTAACATCCTGTTTACTTCTGAAAATTCTTCCAGCTCATGCACGTTTACTTGGAAGTAAATCCCACTGAATTCCATAAAGCTTACTGTTCTCAGGTAGGGTGTGCAGATTTTCTGAATTTAACTGATAGTGAATACAGCATGCCATGCACATTATTACTATGCACAAAATGACGTTGTGTATGTTTTTGAAGATATCCTACTGATCGGAAGGGAAGTTCGTCTTATTACAATCCCCCCTCCCCTCCCCGCCACCACAACCCAGCAACCTCCCCACCCACCCCGCTCGCTATAACAAAGGCTACAAATAAAGGTCGGCTAGGCCTCCCGTTTGCTTTTCCATCGGGATACTCCTCTGCTTTGAGAGGGGCTGAGAATCCCCGTCCGCCTCTCCTTTAAGGTGTTCACCTGCGAGGCCGACCCTTCCGAAACTGGTCTTTCGACCATCATAAAAGAAAGCGGAGGCGCATAATGGTGCTTTGGCCTTCTCTCTACCTCCGCTCCCCGCAGCCTCAGTCCGTCCCCAAACGAGTCTTCCTGACCCCCCCAGCGCACTCCTGGCTGCTTTCATTCCCCTTCTGCAGCCAAGCTGGACAGTATTTCGAGCTCTCGCCCAAGACTGCGCCCCACTCACCGCCCAGGCCTGCAGAAGCTGCTGCTGCGTGTGCGCCTTCGTTGTGCTTTAGCGCGCACAGGGACTTCCAGCGTCACTTGCTTGGCCAAGCGCTCCGGCTGCCGGTGTGCCGTGCTCATGAATCATGCATTCGTTGCTAGCCGGCGGCGAAGCCCCCCCGCTAAATCCTGCCCTCCCTCCTCTGTCATTTGCAGGTGCATGAACGGTTGCTAGGAGTCCCAAAGGCAGACGCAAGCAAGCCCTCGCAGATGGACATTTCGCTCCCCGTTGCTCGCGCTGGAGACAACCTTCAGCTAATTCCCCCTCGGTATTTTTCATGCAGGGAGGGAATCCTACCTAGCATTAGTTGACTGAAAACTCCTTCATTTGCATCTTCTTGTCTCTCCTGTACAAAGCACTGCATTAAGGTTTGCGGCGAGGTGTTCGGAACTAGGGGATCCAAACTAGGAGAAACCCTGGTTCAAATGGTCACGCAGGTATGAAACGCATAGAAAACCTGTCACTCTTGTCTGCTGTCAAAGACCACTTTAAAATAGAAGAGCCACGTATGTGCTAAACCAGTGGTGCTCAACCTGGGGGTCCAACAACTCTTTCGCAGGGGTCACCAAGACCATCGAAAAATGGTCTTTTAAATATTTTATATATACCAATTTTATGGTTGGGGGTCACCACAACATGAGGAACTGTATTGAAGGGTCGCGGCATTAGGAAGGTTGAGAACCACTGTGCTAAACCATGTTGATTACTACTGTGACCTCCCTGGAGGGAAATCAAGATTAAAATGTCTCTACATCAGGCCAAGAAAAGAGGAAGATCCAAAGATATGATGGATTGTCTCAATGAAGGCAGTCCTAGCCTTTGGTTTGAAACCTGAGCAAGACTGTTCATGATAGGGGATTTGGGAAGTTGTTCACTCAAAGTCACTGTAGGTCCAAAGCAACTTCACAGCACATAACACATACACACATCTACACATTTATAGCCCACTCACCCTCCCCCAAAAGTTAAAATACTCTTTTCTCAAGACAACCCTGGAGGTTGAATTCCTGCTCCAGCATTTCTTTAGCTTTACTGAACTGCAAGTTTTGATACACTATAGTGGAAGTGCCCTTCCTTGTAGATATGACCACCCACTTTGACTGATTTTCCAGTATTATTAATGTGACCATATTTTCATGTGCCCTCAGCCATTTAAAGGTATCAATGTGACCTATGTATTCCTTTTGGCATTCTAGACACCTAATCAACCACTTTTAACATATTTGCTGCTGGAAAGTTCCAATAACCTGCCCTTTCCAGAAGGTCAAACTGCAACTAGATAACAGCTCCACCAACATCTATTGAAATCCACCTGACATTCTATGCAGGATAGACAGAAGGTCTTAGAAATAATAACCCAAAACATCTTTTTTACTTCTTCCTCTTCAAAAAAAGATCAAGGTAAATGAATAGTTCTGGAAATCGCAAGACTACTTTTGTTTGTTTAGGACTTTCCTTTAGACCAACACTGCTAACTTAAACTATTTTCCTGTTTAACCTCATAAGCACTGCAGTTGGTGCAGTCTCTTCCACAAGGCACAGCACTGTCTTGAAATGAGACACTGGTATGAGTTTAGTCTACCACAGTGGTTCTCAACCTTCCTAATGCCGCGACCCTTTAAAACAGTTCCTCATGTTGTGGTGACTCCCAACCCGAACATTTATCCATTTTACAGATGGAGAACACTGATACAGAGAGCCTTAGGCGACCCCTGTGAAAGGGTCGTTCGACCCCCAGGTTGAGAACCACTGGTCTACCAGGCATAATTTGTATTCAGAATGACCCAGTTGAGTTTAAGAAAGGTGAGGCTTGGTTTTGGAAACTTTCCTTCTCATCTATCATTCTGTTACCTTTGTTACTCCTCCAGCTCTTGGCAAATCCAGAAGTGATCTTGTTTATTTTCACAAAGCTCCTAACAGCATAATCTGCTTTGGTCATCTGCAATCTTAACTATAACAAATAAGATTGTAGGATACAATACAAGCCTCAACAAGGGATCTCTTTGGGGTGAATCTCCCTAAGCTCATCATCAGAGTTCAGAATTTCATTCTATTTATTTTCCCCTGGACTAAAACTGATGTCAATCTCATTTATGTTTAATATTTTTTTTATGTATTCCTACAGTATTTCCTAAAACAAAAGTCATTTTCAAAATCAAATTCCTGGCAGGATACATCCCTTCTAATTGGCACACTCTTCTTTCAAAGGGATTGCAAAAGTATTCAAGACCTACAGTAGGTCTTGTAGGGTTTCTCTTAAGTTCTCATTTATCCAGGAATATCTGACTACTGGATCTAGCAGATTTTGTTAGCAACAACCCTCCTAGTACAAAAGTTAATTCTCAATTTTAGCACAAAGTTGTTTTGTTTGTTCTCCAGAATGTTCTGATATTTAAGGGAAACAGCCCAGGTCTGGCATCCCTTCATTGCTTAGCATTCTTCCTGTTTGCATTCAGGAAGTTACACTTCTGTGCTGGCTCCCGGGGTTCCAGCACAAGTCAGCTCTTAAAAGGCCATTTGCTGCTTCAGGTCCTGGCAAAACCTTAGATAGATACAAAGCCATCATTCCCATTTGTTCCCAAATTTAAAAGTCATCATGTACCAATTAGCATCTGAAATAAATACCCTAACCATAAGCTGGTCCTGGTTGGTCTCAGAGAGCAAGGCCTCTCCTTCACTGGAGGGTGCTTGGGAGGCAGTCAGCAGTCCCAGGATGTTCTGGGGGCCCTCCTCTTAGAAAGTGGTTTGCCATTAACCCAAGTCCTCTTTTTCTCCAAACCATTTGTTGTACCATTCACACATACAGAAGCAGAAAATCTCAGTTCAACACTTAAGATCTTACCTCAGTGAAGGTTTTTCAGGGCTTAATAGATTGAACATCACTTCTTTCTGCAGTTGCCTGACATATTTTAATACAAGGAGCCTAGATTGCCAGAATATATCTTCTGAACTGAATGGATCATACTACTTCATACTGTAGGTACCAACCCCATTCTTGTTTAAAATAAGGAAATTTTGTATGACTACTAGCATAGGAAGGAGATAATTGGATTGAGACATCTTAATGTGCTTTGAATTTTTATATTACAGTGGTACCTCATAACTGCAGTCTGAAATTCTGTTCCACCACCTCAGAACCTACAACTTCATTTTGCTGCCTGTGTTGATCAGACCTTCAGCTGCTTTCTCCTCCAATTCTTACTTCACCTGCTACTACCTCATTTGGGAACACCATTTAGGACTGTCAGCAGGCTACAGTTCCAGGCAGACTGATTTAAGCCTCTCATTAGTTACGCATGTTTCTAAACTCTATGGAGGAAAAATGAATTTGAATTAGGCCAGCGCATTTTGAAACACATAAAATCCACTCTATCCCTGCAAAGGCTAGTACTGTTGTGGGGCTAATTCTAGGAGTTGGTTGCCAAGATTCTAAACCTGGCACACAGGGTAAGCAGTACTGGCCAATTATTGGCAGACCCTTTCTCTTAGAACTTTTGTTGAATTCATTTACAAATTTGGATGAACCATAGAAAAAGCTGGTTTTGAAGTTAGTACCCACTTCTTGCAATTGCTTCATGCGTCCCTCCTCAGTGTCCTTATTTTTAATATTTGATCTGCTGGCATCTGGGGCAGAGTTTTTCTACTAACAGACCCCTCTCAAAAATTATTGTTCAGCTTCTTGAATGCAAGTCATAGAATCATAGAGTTGCAAGAGACCACAAGGGCCATCAAGTCCAACCCCTTGCAATGCAGGAACACTAATTAAAGCACTCCTGATGGATGGCCATCTAGCCTCTCTTTAAAAACCTCCAAAGGAGACCCCACCATACTCCAAGGTAGTGCATTCTACTGTCGAACAGCTCTTACTGTCAGGAAGTTTTTCCTGATGTTTAGGTGGAATCTCGTTTTCTTCACCTGGAACCCATTACTCCTGGTCCTAGTCTCTGGAGTCTCAGAAAACAAGCTTGCTCCCTCACCAACAAGACATCCTTTCAAATATCTAAACATGGCTATCATGTCACCTCTTAACCTTCTCTTCACCAAACTAAACATACCCAACTCCCTAAGTCTCTCCTTGTAGGGCATGGATTCCAGACCTTTTACCATTTTGGTTGCTCCTCCTCTGGACCTGTTCCGGTTTGTCAATATCCTTCTTGAATTGCAGTGCCCAGAACTGTACACAATATTCCAGGTGAAATCTAACCAATGCAGAATAGAGGTACATCCCCCAATCTAGACCATAGGTGTCAAACTCGTGGCCCTCCAGAAGGTATGGACTACAGTTCCCATCTTCCCCTGCCAGCATCATGCTGGCAGGGGATGTTGGGAACTGTAGCCCATAACATCTGGAGGGCCGTGAGTTTGACACCTGTGATCTAGATACTATACTCCTATTGCTACAGTCCAGAATCACATTGGCTTACTTGGCACATAACTTAGAGAAAGGACGGAAATTGTGATTTATACATATACAGAAACTGTGATTTACATATACATAACCATTTATAAAGGTACATAAAAAGTTAAAAACTTTTTTATTTGAAGGACAGTGTTTAGCACTCCTATTGCAGATCAAAGTATACAGTTTCAAGTTTAAATAATTTTTACACTGGACCACATATAACAGATGAGCATTTTCAATAAAATAACAGACCACTGTAAGTATCCCTTTGTGCAAATGAACAGTATGGCTTATTACAGTTTTGTTTTATTTCAGTGACATAATCAGCATATTTTAGAATTATACAATAGGCTGTATTTCTCTATAAAAATTAAGACTTGCAGGTTATTCTAGCCCATCTCCCCAATTACGCAGTACAGAAAACCATGCACTTCCAGCTGCAGACTATTTTATCGTGCTAGAAGTCCCAGTGTACATAAAATTAGATAGCTGTGTACCTAAAAAAAAAGTCTTAACTGCTTCTAACACATTACTGAGTGGGTGATTACTTTAGTCAACAAAAATGAACTTCAAGAAGTTCACAAGCTCCTCGTTCCCCACATCATTGCTGTGGCCCAGAGGAACTGGAGCATGACTGCTGCTTCAGAGATGCTCAAATGTTGCAGAAGCTGGCTATGCTGCAAAATTCTCAGCTGTGAAAACAGGCTTCCCAAATATAAGGTCTATACTTTGCTAAGAAGGGCTGCAGAATTTTAACTAACACTTCTGTAGGAGACAGACTCATTCCTTAATAACTGAAATTTCAGAAACTACCGTAGTCAGCAGCACTAGCCAATATTCCCCATAAATTTCAGTCAAAATACAAAATCAGAACTGAACCTATCACAAGCCACAGCAGTAAAGCTACCCTTTATCTTAACAGAATTTACTAGTTTCAGCTGCAGTCACAACTGATATTTGCTGAACATTCAAGACACAGATACATTTAAGGAGAACTAAACCATTAATTTTTTCTAAAAAGAAACTGAAATAACAATTTAACAGACTTTGGCTGCAGTTCTTAACATGTGTACCTTGATCCAAGAGCTCACCAAAATGAAAGGACATCTGAATAAGCAGGTTTAGGATTGACTGTAAAACCTACAAGTCAAGAGGCTTAATAACTGGAAGAAGCTGAGTTGTAGACATTGGGTTCTTTGGAGACCCTCTATAGCGAAGCTTTTTTTCTGCCACAGTCTTTCTAAAAACACATTTATCAGGTGTAGCAACTGAAACATTCACATTTGTGTTTGCTTTCACAACTGGTTTTGGTGCTTCATGATTTGTGAGGTCCTCAAGGACAGATTTGAATTGGTTATTAGCAATCGATTTCTCTTTGCAGGTTTTATCAAGTTTTTTAGCTTGCTCTGTTGGATCTGTTACTTGCAGGTAAGATTTGGAAGATGAAGCCAAGTGATCACATGAACATAGTTGCTTGTTCATTGTTTCAGACGGCAGTGAAGTTGTAGATGTACTGGAAATAATTTCTGTGCAGGAAGATAGTGCAGTTTCAAAACTCACCGACTTAACAAGAGGATAGCCATCACCAGATTTCATTAATTTGCAAGTCGCTGCCTGCTTGTTAGCCTCCAACAGGGAGTTCATCCTCCTTACAGACTGCCGGACGGGAGTACGTTGAAACTTCAGAGGTGGTTTGATTTTGGTTGCAGAGCAGGGTTCATTCAATGACAGTTTGTTGAACCAATGTATATGATCAGCAACTTTTCCTGAAGGTGAAGATTTAGATTTTTCAGAAGTCTCCATATGCAGGTGCTGTTTGCTGTTCTCATCTTCTGGCAACTGTGACAGAAGCAGCTCTCCTTTTTTTTCAAGGAGTTCCTCAGTCTTTTTCTCCGAATTGTAGAATTTTAATGTGCTATCTTCATCAACACCTTCTGGGGTGAATTGCCAATTTGATTCTAGAATTTCTTTTTGCAGAGTGGGTATTTTATTCAAATGGCCACCTGGAGAGACCAGCTCAGTTAGTTGGTCTTGTACTGACACATCACTTTTGCTTAACTTGTGGACTGAATGATCAGGCAATGTAGTATTTTTGCAGGAGGGCTTCTCTGCAGCATTTATTTCATCCATACTTGACAGAGGTTTAGTTGAACTAAATTCATTAGTAGAGCTAGCAAACTGACTCCCCTTTTCCAGCCTTACAATTTCTTGAACTTTTAAGCACTGCCTCTCACCACTTTCTGAAACAGATCCAGTTTCTTGTGTCAAATTTAATTTTGAAGGTTCTGTTTCACATAATTTATGAAGGTTACTTCCAGATTCGGAAAATGCTTTTTTTATTTTTAATAAAGTGTCTGTAGTCATATTGGTTTCTTCCTCACAGAAGGAAGTCTGTTGTTTATTGCTGTCCTGTTGTATACTTGCTTTGGTGGGCCTCAGTACAGCAGTAAGGGCTGAACATTTTCTAGCAGTAAGAGCAGGCTCTGAAGAACAGGTTTCTTCTTTGAGGAGCAAAGTAGCACCACTTCTACTGGTTTCCTGAGGTCCATTGGTACTGAGGCCAGTCCAGGACATTCTGTAGCTTGCTTCATCATGACGATTTGGAACCAGCAAGTTCTCCTCTGACTTGCTGATGCTTTTAGAACCTAAAGAAATGCAATCCTATTTTTAAAATTTCAGCCAGTTATAATCTTACATACATTAGAACAAATGGTGATGCCACAATCCCACAAGGGGGCACCATAATTAGGTGCTCACTAGGTTACATGCAGGAAGTGAAACTGCCTTCAGGAGAGCACTCAACTGAAGAAGAACGCCGAAATACAGCAGCGGCTCTACTCTGGCCCCATTAGAATGCAAAAGTCCCCCAACACATTCAGAGCATTTGTGACCACTGAGGAATAGACACGTATAATTTGAAATACAGGGAGTACTGGCAGTCTGTCTCATTCAACTTGTTAAATAGAAATTCTTGTGTCTATTGTCTGCACATGCTGTTGATGGGCCCAAAGGAAAACAGAGTAGGATAAGGCTGCATACTCTGTACTAGGGGGTCACTTCAACACCTTCCCTGTCTTTTAATTTGAAGGTGGGAGAGCAGAAAAGGAGCCATGAACTGAAACCTAAACAGTGAGCCACAATAACTGCCCATCTTAAGACAAGAAGGTAAAGAGCCCCATAAAATCAGAAAAACAGTGCAGAGGGTGGTTGACAGGCAGCAGCAAGAGAAGCAGGGAGCAAAAACTCATGCAAGTGGAACAGAGATGTGAGAGTTCTGCCTAAATTATTTGCAGGCAAAACATTAATCTTTTAGGTTGAACACTTTCCCTAGGTATCCAGATCAAATGCAGTGCATTAGTACTAGAAACATACAAAACATTTTAAACTACTAAACTATGGAGCTTGCTCTCAAACTTTTATGAAACACCTGATACAATTAAGTCAGAAATCTTAAGCGAAATCTGTATAACTATTTCTCTAGTGGCTCTACCAACTTGCAAGTTTTCTTCCTCCAAGGGACTCAGTATCTTTTTGTCTTCTGTAAGGCATTTTATTTTCCTTGAGATTCTAGCTCCTTGTCTACCATGAATGAAACATGATATTTTAGCAGCATGACATTTTAGCAGTAAGACATGCTTACCTTTCTTTGTTACACAATCACCAGCATATGGGCTCAATAACACAACTGTCTTTAGAAAGTCTGCTCCACTTTCTGTGTCTTGTTGATTTGCAAGTCGACGACCAATATTTTCGGATCTGCTAACTGTGTGCTGTGCTGCAGTTGTCTTTTTAGATTAAAAAAAGAAGTTAATTGCATGTTAAATTTTCAAATGTTTTTTACAATTTAAAGAAGCAGAGCAGAATAAAGAGATGCTGCCCCAGTTCAGTTTATTTACAATCATTTGACCAGCACATTTTCAAAAAGAGAAAAATAAAAAGTAACCAATGCACAGTCAGCATGATTACACTTTTGTTTTATCAATACATGTATGCTAGAAGTGCCAGAGAAGGCTTGTGTTTACCATTTTCCAGCTTCTTTCCAATTAGATACTTGGGAGCATACAGAAACTGTGTTACCAGAAATCTAGCTTGTAGGCCCTTGAGACCAAGATCTGTTGTATTAATGGGCTATGGCAGGGATACCCAACATGGTGATGATGGGCACCAAGGTACTCAACATCTTTTCTGTTGCCCACCAAGTGTTTTCAAGAAAATGGGCAGGGTCTCATGGTAGTCCTTATCCTTAGTAGAGGAGGAAGAAGATGACATAGCTTTTTTCTTCTCTTGAGTCTCACTAAGACGTTCTCTAGGGTCACATCACCAAAGAGCAGCTTGCCTGAAAACTTCTCAGCCAAGAAGTCAGCCTTTGTCATGTTATCAGCCATTCAGGACTTCAGCCACAGATTTCTGTGCACCACGACCATCTGGGATCTGGCACAAAACTGCATCACATCCTAGGATGTGTTGACAATAAATTGAGAGGTGTGCTGCATCTTAAACAGGAAGCTCCTTAATGCTACTGGATCGACCTCAGGTTCTTTTGTGAGGTTGTCAGTCCAGATGATGGAAACCCTGGCAAAGCAAGAAAGGACCCCCGTAGCTCTAAGAATGCTGTTTCAAAGACTTCCTTGGGAGCTAATTTATTCTTTCAGTCAAAGGAGTCTTTGAGGGAATTTTCTTCATCTTTGGGTAATATTACCCCTGTGTGCAAGATAGTCGCAAAACCATCAATGAGGGGCACTTTTAGTTCGTCCATGGCCTCCTCTGTCAAAGAATAGTGTCTTTGGGCAACTGCATTCAGAGTGTTGCCCTAACCAGACACAGTGCACTCTTTATTAATGGCTTTTAGGAAGCCCTTGGGAAAGGGGCAGCCTAAAATTAGGTTTGCAGATGTTTAAAGACTCTGGTGTCATATTGTTCTGAATCATCAGGTGGCACTGTTGAGCCAAAAGTCTTTCCTTGATAATTTAGAGTGATGATTACTTTTTTCAGTAAACGCTGGTAATGTTCACTGTAAAAAGCCTAGATGATCTATCCTGAGTATCATTCTCATCTCTCCTATGTTTGATTCCATAGCATCAGATTGGCCAGAGAAAGAATACTCTCAGTCTGCTTCTCTTGCAGTATTGGAAATGATGATTTTTAGTGAGGGTTTTTTTGGCTCTGCGGGGGAAGGGGGGGGGAGAGAGCAGAGCGGACAGAGTCATCTTCCTCCCCTCTGCTAAGGTACTTGGGAGAAAGCAATTGTTTTGCACTGTTGGCATGTAGTCTGGGATGGATGACTTGGCCTGAAGATCCATCCGATGACTGGAACTCCCAGTGAAGGGGGGGGGGGGTGGCAAATGAGATCTCACTCATGTCTGCAGTCAGCTTCCCCCATGGCTGTGATTAAGGGTCCCGATATTGTGGATCCAACTGGATCCACACTCTCTTCCCCCCTGGAGCTGTTGTGTCAGCAGCAGCTGTATCACAGTCAATGGCAGGGATCCTGCCTAGTTGGGGTTTTGTGTAGGAATTTGGGAGAAAATGGCAGTGGCACTATGTTAAGGTTTCCTGATAAAATCACATCTCAGGGGCTTGTTAACAACACAGATCCCCTCAAAGCAGGGGTCCCTTGTAACAAGATTTCCTGTGTTGAGGAGCTCAAATTCCAACCTCCTGTCATGAAATTTGCCCTGGAGGTGGAGGGAGCTCACCAGACGGCAGAGTGTTCCATGGTGACTCCATTGGAAGCTCAATTTCTGGCTTCAGATTCACTAGGCCTGGGAGGTCACAGTGCTCCCAGTGAAGAGGGGGCAGTAGGTTGGGGCTGCTCCAATGCAGTGGATCGCCCAGCCCCTATCACCTCAAGTAAGCTCAGCCCTTTGCTTTCTCTAGACAAGGTGACTTTTCTTTGCTGCCTTGTGATTACCAAAATTGAAGAGAATCACTCCTAAACAAACCGCTAAATGTTGATACAGAGAAACCATATTTTCATGTGCGTGGGGTTGTGTGAATATGGGTACACACACAGTGTGTATAATTTTAATAGCAACTTTTTGTTAAAATTAACAAATGTGCTTCAAAAGACATGAAAATAGCCACCACAGAAAAGGCTTCTATTATGAAATGAAATACATTAATTAAACGTATGTAGTACCTCTCTGCTGTTCTTTCCCAAACTGAACTTTAATCGCAATGACCGGCGCACAATTTCTTTCCGGCTAATCTTAGGAGAAAAGCAACCCGTTTTCCCAGACTCAACCCTGAAAGAAAGAAAAGAAAGTAGTAACTTGACTGTGTGTGGCTGTGTATAAATATATATATATATGTTAATTTTAATTAATTTAAATATGCTGAATATTACTAATACTGAAGTCAATCAGTTTAAATACAACCAAGCATTCCTTCTGGATAACAGGTTTTTTTGAACAATAATTAAATTAGAAAAAGAGACCTAATATGTAAGACTGTGTCAAATTCTTGGAGCCAGCATAGCCTAGTGGTTAAGAGCTGTGGATTATAATCTAGCGAACCAAATTCCATTCCCCACTCCTCCACATGAAGGCTGCTGGGTGACTTTGGGCTAGTCAGTTCTCTCAGAACTCTCTCAGCCCATGCAGAGGCAGGAAATGGCAAACCACCTCTGAATTACTTTTGCCTTGAAAGTGCTATGGGGTCACCACAAGTCAACTGTGACTTGATGGCACATGAGCACACACACACACATCAAGTTCTTAAACCAAAAGTGATTCTTAAAAATAAATCTGACAATCCACAGAAAGTAATCTGAGAACCTAAAAGATCTCAGCTCCAGCTTTCAAAGAACTAAAGCTGCAGATCTTGGAGGCAGTGTTTTGAAAAAAATTACCTGTGAACTTTTTTGCCGGCAATCCTTTTGCTTCTTCGACTTCCTATACTAGGCAAGTGTTTGTCACTAGTGACTGAGGTAGGCAGTGAACTCTGAGATGCCTCAAGAGGACTCGCTTCAAACTGAGCTGAAGAACATAAAATTGCAAAGTACAAATTGGCAAAGATACTGCAAAGTAATTTACTTTTTAAAAACTAGCACCTGAGCTTCCATTGGTTAGAAGTAAAAGCCTCCAATACTTTTTTCAATATTTTATTATTTCAGAATATATATTTCTAGCAGACCAAAAAAATGCTGTTTGACTCAATTCGTGCCCCTATCCTTATATATTCTGTTTAAGCTTAAAAATATAAATAAGTGTTTTCAGCAGAGCAACTCACCTGTGCACGCTACTTGAGGCTCACCTGGAAAACATCTTACAGACTTTTAGGTGTTAGAAAAAACATTTCTTTTTAACCAGGCTTTTAATTAAGAGTTTGAGGTTTTAAAATTGTTTTTTTACAGTCTGCTTCTAGTCTGAGAACTGATTTATGAGAATTGTTTTCAGCTACTCAATATTTTTTGAGCTACAATTGTTTTCAGCTACTCAATATTTTTTAAAAATATTGCATTGTTAACTTCTTTTACTGATTTATGTTTTGTTTGATAAGCTGCCTGAATAAGATACTTCAGAGAGAGGCAGCATAGATTTTTTTTTAAATGAACAAAACAAAATTTTAGTTGAATAGGTTTAGGTTAGCACTAGCCAAACCCAACTAGAATATTTAACACATCTCAGGCTTGACTAGAGTGCAATTGTTTGCTCAAATCAACTCCTGGGGATGATACGTTGTTGATAGCTAGAGCTTACTGTGCTGCTTTTCTGCAGGAGTCAGGATAAACTCACCCTGAAGAACTTTCTATGATGCCCATGAAGACCACAAGTACTAGCATGTATGTGGAAGCAATGATTCCACAGTGTAATGGCTAAAAAGACCAGAATGTTGGCTCAAACATGAAATCATCAGGTGGCCCTACAAAAGCTAAATTCCTACTGCGGTCTACTTCCCACTGCAATATGGGAAAATTAATTGGTAGGTGGATAGCTTGATGAAAACATCAACCCAGTGTTCAGCTGCTAGGACTGCCAACCTCCAGAATGCTCTTGCCCATAAAAAAAAAAAATTAAAAATATTCCACTGTACTACAGGGATAAGGCTTGGCGGAACACTGATTCAGAATGGCATTTAAGAGTAGACTTACAGAGGCATCAGTAGAATCAAGACATAAAGCTTTCCCTGAGCCATATTCTCTCAGATTGAAGATAGCAGTTGTGATGCTGAAATTTACATATTGGAGAATGCTCCTACCCATTAAAAATATTCTGTTGTACTTCAGGGATAAGGCTAGGTGGCACTCTTCTCTCCGACATGCTATTTTTCTATATGCAAAAGAATTTTTAAAAGCCGGGGGCAGTCAGTTAGTCCTAGTCCAGCTACCCCAAATAGCCTAGTACAGTATAATTCAGGGAAAAAATTCTCATAATTGTCTAGATAAGGGGTCTGCAACCTGGTGCTCTCCAGATGTTCATGGACTACAATTCCCATCAGTCCCTGCCACCGTGGCCAATTGGCCTGGTCTAGATTGTCCCAACTCATCCTGAAAATGTTACAGAAATGCAAAGCTGTATCATTATTATTAAGGAGCCAAAGTTGGTTAATTTTACAGAGTGTTTGACTGATATAACTCCACACTTTTGTCAGACCAACAAAATGAAATGTTAATGAGCAGAAATCTGAATGGATTCAACCAGAAAAATTATTTGTGTAAGTATCACTCTACCTGATGCAGGTGTTGAGCTAATGCTAAAAAGGCTACTTGGTAGCAATTCAAGAGCCAGGTTATGCCTGAGAGATCGCCTTTTCTTGCTAGAGAAACCTTGACAGGAATCAGCGGGGCATTTACGCTTTATACTTGGAGTAACAATCACTGGGGTCACTGATGAAAATACTGTAAAGAAAGTAACAGCTGTCAAAGCCTTAAAACAAAGACAAAGACAAAGCCATGACAGTTACACAATTGAAACCATATTATATATGCAGCAGTAGCTAAAGCAGATGTGAAAACCCGACACGTGACAGAGCAAAGATTTTAAGTAATAGTTGCCTTCTCCTTGCAGTTAGTGATGTGAATATCCATGAGAAAGATTAAGAAAATTATAAGGGAAAACAAAACAACTCTGCCCTCGTTAAAAATGGAAAAACTGGAAACTTTTGATCAACTGAGAAACTTCCCCAAAGGAAGAAAAATAATTACCTAGTCATTAAGGTAATTTTGACTAGCTATCAAAATTAGCTAACTAAGAGCTCATCCCATATGACAGTGAACATGGGGAAATAGAAAACAAACAAACAAATCAAATGCTTGATTGTAAAACCCCCGCATCCAGTAGTATTATATCTGAATCCTGGGCTGATTCTGCATGGGCCAAAAACAGCAGTGTGAAAACGGTGTGAAAATGGTGTACAAGGGTTTAAAATGGTATAAAAGGGTTTATACTGTTTTCACACCATTTTCACACAGCTGTTTTTGGCCCATGCGGAAACAGCCCTAGACTTTCAAGTTAACTTTGGCTGATCTGGTTTTGTTACAGGGCCTCAAAACCTTTTGCTAAAGAAAGACAACCCTTTTTGCATGCCAGTAGATAGACCAGTCTGAGTTAAGTGCCTTGGCTATAGTAAATACTTTCAATGACATGGGTATGTATCCTAAGATCCATTTTGCAGAGCATTAGCAGCATGGTATCTAAATCATTATGTCTACTATATTTTGATATTCATAACTGCATTATTTGGGTACACACACATTGGTTTCTCTGCTGTTTCACTATCAAAACAGGTCTTCTGCTGGATGGAATTAAAAAATATATATTGTTGATCCCAAAAGTTATAACTAGTTTCAGCATTAGCAGCCAATATCTGAAATCTTTTTTGTGTCCTCCAAATTTCCTTCCTAAACGCCATTTTTTGAAAAGAAAAAAACCTTTAATCTCTGCCTGTAAATGATTAAACCTGCACTTCCGGTAACCAAAGGAAGGAGTTCAGTAAACTTATGGGGAAAGAGCGATATTTCCAAAGCAGCACATATTCAAGCATATGAATCTATAGTAGTTGCACCCATGCTTTAGTATGCAGCAAACGAATGTAGTCCAAGTTCCACTTAAACAGTTCTTCAGTCAACTATTGTCAACGCGACAGAAAGCATAAGGATAAATTCAAGCAAATCAATATTACAGACTTGCTTGTAGGGAAATATATCACTCACTCACAGTCTTGTTAGACTAATGCAATAAGGGCATCATGCAAATACACCATACCTACCACTGCCGTCTCCTTGAGGTGTGACACAGGGTGTTCTATTAGATTTAAGTTTATTCAGAGCCCCACTAACAATATCTGAAATTGAAGACACACCACACAGTGAAGCTTCTGAACAGGAAACTGATCCCATGATTTCTCTCTTAGAATATAAGTTTTAAGGAGTTGGACCCAAAAGTTGGTTTAGACTTCTGTCACAGGAACAGAACTTTCCTGCCTCTTCCTGCCTCCTGCAGTCCACTGAGCTCCTTGCCAGAAGACCCTTGGGAGCATCACAAGGGACAAAGTTATCCCTGTCTTCTGATGATGGAAACTGACCAAGGATCCAATTCTGTATTTCCAATTAACAGGAAAATCAATTAAAGTATTGCTGATTAGAACCATCACTTACAAAATTTCGGTAAGAAGTTCAAAGTTTTGATCGATTCCCATAAGACATGCAAGACAAGCACATCTGTGTCAACTCAAGGTTCCACTTTCTGCTTTAGCATATAGTAAGTAACAAGATGGAATGTAGTATTTCACTAAAACTTCGTCATTCAACTATACAGTTGAGCCATTTGGTCTTTGGCACAGGCTGTGTGGTTAGAAATTGCTGCTATTCAAGAAGCTCCTTTGTTGATTCCTCTAGAAGTGGAAAATTCAGTCATTTTATCCCTTCTACTATCCTTACTCTGTCTGGCAGGCTGGAGAGTAACTCCTTGGACTTACCATGAGAGTTTCTTCTCTTCAGTGGGGCGAAGTCATCCAGACTGGTTGGGTCATGCTCCCTTTGCCACAGGAAAGCTCTCCTGGACATTAGAAGGCTAGTCCTTCCGTTTAAGAGCTCTGCTGTTTTGTGCACTCCATTCCTATATCCATCTACATGGATATACTTTTACTTTTTGGAAGGGGTGGTAGTGGGAAAGTGGATGACTTTACCCCACTGAAGAGAATATACCCTCAGGTAAGTCCAAGGTGATGTTCGACTGCAGTGGGGCTCAATCTGGAGCCCCACTGCAGTAGAACAGATGATTTGGATTCTGCCAAAAATTTTCATGCAACCTTTGCCAATTCTCCCCTCCCATGGTAGTCCAAAATGCCCAGAGTGTTGTTCTTTGGGAATTCCCAGGAATACCTTTAATATACATAATGTGAAACTAACAACAGATAAAAGATATTCTTTACGCTGCATACTGAATCCCTACAAACATAGTACACTTAATAAGAGAGAATTCCTGTTGTCTTTCTCATGACATATACCTGACTTCCGATACTGCATTAGAAGCCTGATCAAAGAGCTAAAAACTGAGCAGATCAACTCTTACCAAGGTATGTTCAATCACCAAGTTCAGGATTAGTTTGAAAATGCTTTTGCCTTCAAAAGACAGATTGGCTATTGGTCAAGGGCTGCTTGGAAACAACACAGAAACATTTGAAAATGTTTTGATGGTTTATCATGCCCAACTATCTGTAATTCAAGCTAATAAAAAGTCACTGGGAGAGCATCCTGGGGTGAGACCAAGCTATTATCTTCTATTGTCCACAGCCCCACAATCACAGTGGGGCTTACTTTCATGTTAACATACATAGGACTGTGTATGCCTGTAAGCTCATGTCAAACAGCCAAAACATACACAAGGTACTTATTAGAACCAAACAACCTTATTACTAAAGAGCCACTGTGGAGTTCTGTCATTCAGTATCAAACGGATCAAAGAGAAAAAGGAATTTGAGCAAGCAGTTTCAGAAGGGCAGTGTGCCTACCTCCGATGCTCTGCCTTCTCCTTCTCTTGGGTTCCCCAGGAGTTTCACCTTCACTTTCTTCATAATTTTTCAGTGAAGGAGTAGAGACAGAATCATCAATGTCAAATATAGCAGGTGTCTTTTCTAGGATAAACTTTGGTATGAGTCCTGAATCAGGGAACAGTTAATGTGTGTGTTATATACAAAATAATACAGCTACATAAAAGTGTTAAATCGCATTGACAAATACTGTCACTTTACCTATTTCTTCTGCACGATCAATAAGCGTCTGCACGACTGCTGCTTGCAATCGAAGTTTTCTGTCTGTGTGAGCCGACATTTTGTCAGCATCACAGGATTGCAGGAGATTTGGAGCAAAAATTACTGCCAAGTTACTGCTGTCCATTTTGTTCTCGGTGGATCTGAAATCATGAATAGGTAACTTCAGAAGTTTCATACTTTTAATCTTCAATCTCAATACTCAGTGCTATATAAATAATATTGCATTTTCTATTCACCTCTATCCTGATCAGCAACTTTCTCCTTTCTCCTCTGGCTTTACAAGTTAATTAAGAACAGAATCTAGCCTTCAAAGTAGCACTGTTTTCTCAAGGTCACCAATAACTTTAACAAGCTGTAAAATGTAAAACTAAAGAAAAATCAGATCCCTGCAAAAGAAGAGAAATCCAGACCAAAGTTCCTGATGACAGCAAGGGCCTAGACTTGGTGCAGCTGGAACACCATCATGCCCACCTTCCTAAAAGCTAAAGAGTTCAGTGTCATGTGTGAATCAAGTACAGAGAACATAATGGATATCTCCCAACTGTTTTTCATTTGTGGACATGCGATCAGGAAGGTAGAGGCTTTACTATTTGCTACTGGGGCTCAAGAGAAAAAGGGGAAGGGACAGAAAGAGTGAAATGGGGAAAATTATGCCCCCCCCCCCCCCCCCAACACAAAGGAGGCAGGAATGAGAGTGAATATTTTGCTATTCTGGAGGATTCTTGACTAATGAAGAAACCTGCTATTTGATTTCCTCTTAAGGACAAAATAAGGAATCTGGAAGGCAATGACAAACCTTTCTGTAAACATCTGCCTAGTAAGTGTCATATGTGATATCACCCCATGTGTCAGTAATAACCCTGTGCTTGCATAGGGGACAACCTTTACCTTTTAAGGACCTCCACAAAAGATCATATCTAATTTTACTCAAAAGGTTCTCTCTGGCCTCTTAAGAGAACCTTTTGAGTAAAATTAGATATGATCGTTTGTGGAGGTCCTTAAAAGGTAAAGGTTGTCCCCTATGCAAGCACAGGGTCATTACTGACACATAGGGCGATATCACATACGACACTTACTAGACAGAAGATGTTTACAGAAAGGTTTGTCATTGCCTTCCAGAATCATCTACACTTTACCCCCAGCAAGCTGGATACTCATTTTACCAGCCCTGGAAGGCTGGACAGCTGAGTCACCCTTGAGCCAGCTCCCTGAAACTGACTTCTGGTGAGATCAAACTCAGGCCATGAGCAAAACATACCACTCTGTACCACAGGGCAGGGAGGTCCCTAAAGGCAAGCAAATAAAAACCCAATCCTTCCTTCTCTTGTGCGAGGACAGAACTTTATGTGCAAAACTCATGAAATGACCATGATGTTTTTGTTTGCAAAAAGGGAGATAACATAAATATTTTACAACAAAACGTTATAAGATGGTATTTAAGAGAAAACAGTATTTCCGCTGAACACTCATGCGTTGAAATTTCTTCTTAGAATTTCAGAAAGCTTTATTACTATTGTTTATGAATGAGTTGAAGTTTTTTTTGTTACATTAAGAAATTAATGCCTTTTAATATTTTCCTTGCCTTCAGGTTACGAGCTGAAAAAGCTGGGAAAATATTTAATTAACTTTTAATTATAGTTCATGAAATATTTTCAAATATATTTCTTTACAGTATTCCTGTGCTTATAAAGGATGTTTGTGTCAATTTTTTTAAATGAAAAAATTGTAACAGCTTAGCTGACATATTCTCTTTTTTTCCAGTGATCTCTAATAAAGGGGTAAATAATTACAAGCTAAATTTTAAAAGGCATAACAAATTTTTCCAGAATTTCACCTCAGTGTGTCAGTTAGAATGCTGTGACCACTTTGTACAAGGGAAGAATCAATTGAGAATAAATGGAATGTATGATAGTGTTTTGACTTCACCACTTTATATCCTTCCACCTAACTTTTAATTGTTTTGTTGTGTACAAGTGGAAGAGGGAAGTGATTTTACCTAACTCTTATTCCTCACTTGTAGCCTCTTGACACCCATAGCTTTCTGTGCTCCAACTTCCGGCATCATCTTTCCAGAAGTTACCGTGTTTCCCCGAAAATAAGACAGTGTCTTATATTAATTTTTGCTCCCAAAGATGCGCGATGTCTTATTTTCAGGGGATGTCTTATTTTTCTGCTCCACAGCTGCATGCTCTGGTGTTCTGTTCGGTGGGCATGCTTCCAAACAAAAACTTTGCTACGTCTTACTTTCGGGGGATGCTTTATATTTAGCACTTCAGCAAAACCTCTACTACGTCTTATTTTCAGGGGATGTTTTATTTTTGGGGAAACAGGGTATAAAGGATTGTAGCAGGAGGACGAATGCAGATGAAATCAATATACCTTGTTTGCAGGCAGCTGGATGCCTCTGCTTACCTCCGAGAAACTTTTTTGAGAAAACTGAAAAAATATCTCAGAATATTAACTGTTCTGTCATTCACAAGGCAAGACAGCAGCAGAGTGGCAGAATTCTTCTCCTCGTTGCCTAGTTGTTGAGCCTTGATGAGAGCTTCCTGGAGATCACCTGGGAGGATGGGCTCAGGCAATTCTCTAAAGAACTGCTTGAGTAGTCCGGCAACATCACAGGGCTGGGCAGTAGACACGCAGTTTTCACCTTGATCAAGTTTATTCTTTAAAAAAAAAAAAGGGGGGGGGGATACAGCCACTGTAAACCAAAGTTATATAAAGGAGCCATAAAATTTTAGAAATTACATGTGTTGAAAGAAAGCTGTGTAGAAGCTCAGATCTGTTAAGGAACATTTCAATAAGCTATATTGCAGTGGTTCTCAACCTTCCTAATGCCAGGAACCTTTAATACAGTTCCTCATGTCGTGGTGACCCTCAACCATAAAATTATTTTCATTGCTACTTCATAAGTGTAATTTGTCATATAAAATACAATACCAACAATTTTCATATTAGTAATAAGGCATTTGAGCATAAATTCTACTGAGATCCAGAGAAACTGGCCTCCACTGTACTGTAATATTACAATCATTTCCCAGGGACCAATACAAGCTTGCAGTTCAGCCTGACTCCATTCCATTCATCCAATGAACCACGAACAAAAGTCCTGTGTTGTTTTGGAAATTTTAAAATGATATGCTTGCTGCCCAGGCCAGATACCCCACCTCCCAGTAAAATGCACTTGTCTTCTCTCATGGTCCCATGCTTGTGTCCTGACCATAGCTGAATAGAAATATATATGTAAAGTGAATGTTTAACTTTACACAATAAAATATCATAATTTCCTTAACCACTGTTTATTTCTGCTCTTCAGGCACTCCCAGACAGACACATTTTCCCAAAATAGGGTGATACTCTGCCCAGGAAATTGTGCTGCAGATGGCTAGGAGTGGCAGAGGGTGTCAAAGGGTGAGAGGGTAGGCCTCTGCCGGGTCCCCGCGGGCCCAGCTGGCCTTTGGGGTGGGTGGGGGGGGGGACAGAAGACTTCTGCTGGGCCCTCAATGACCCAGCTGGCCTTTTGGGATGGGTGGGGGGAGAGAGAAGGCCTCTGGTGGGCCCCCAAGGCAAAGAGGAAGACCCAACACAAGACAGATTGACTTCATCAAGGAAGCCTTGCACACACACACCCCATTTGCAAGACGCAAGTGGAGCTGTTAATGACAGGATGTTTTGGAGGTGGTTAATTCATAGGGTTGACATAAACTGGAAGATACTTGGCTGCATATAATGCACACAAAGATCAAATCAAATCTGAATCCTTTCTAGCAGCTAAGAACGACCAAGCTGAAGTGATTGACTTTGGCCATATCATGAAAAGACAAGACTCAGTGGAAAAGATGAGAAAGACAATACTAGGAAAAGCAGAAGGCATCAGGAAAAGAAGACCCAGCATGAAATGAATTAATTCTAAAAAGGGAACCTGGATCTCCTCTTCTCTTCCCTCCACCTCCTCTCAAAAACAGGGCCAGTGACATGCCTGGTGCACTGGGACCTGGCTAGGCAGGGGCCCCAAGCAGCAGACCCCTTAGACTCGACCTCTTACTTGTGCTTGGAACAGCTGCCCCCCTCCCTTCAGCCTTGTTGCAAAGATATGAATAGGAAAGTAACTCATGGAACATGGACTATATTTCAGGAAGGGATTCTGTTTTGAGCACCACCACAGATCTAATTAAGTCAAGGCGGTGAGACTGGCCCAAAATCCAAACAAAAACAAAATCCAAACAAAAACTCCTTTATACACCAAAGGTGCTTCTGTAATGATGAACAAAATATTGATATTATACAAGCCTGCAAGGTCCAAGGTTAGGGGTCTATGTGGCATTTGGGCAAAAGGAGCCTTCCATCCCCACCCACCCCTCTTCATCACCTTGCCCCAGCTATTTCTATGTATCTCAACAGGATGGAGGCTCTTCCCTCACCCACTGGATGTTCCCTTTCTGTTTCCCACTCTGACTTGTGGGAAACCCAGCAGCTTTTTCACTATGGAATCAGACATAAACAAGTGTGTCTGTAGGGGGAGGGGGTAGATCTAACAAATCCAGAGGGGCCATGGAAATGAAAGAGGGAGGGAGGGAGGGAGGTAGAGGGAGGGAGGTAGATAAAGATAGATAGAGACAGAGAGGTAGATAAAGATAGATAGAGACAGAGAGAGGGAGGGAGGTAGATAAAGATAGATAGAGACAGAGAGGGAGGGAGGGAGGGAGGGAGGGAGGGAGGGAGGGAGAGAAAGAGAGATAGATAGGTAAGTAAGTAGAGAAAGAGAGAGAGATAAGATAGAGAGAGAGAGGGGAAGAGAAGGGGGGAGATGATATAAAAATCACAAGCCCCCTGTTTGGGGCCAGGTGAGACAGACCCAACCTCACCATGGGAGGGGAATGAGAACCAGGCCAACTAGGAGTGGCTAGGAGGGTGGCAAGGGGTGTGGGAAATAGCAAGGGGTGGGAGGGTAGGCCTCTTGGGAGAGCCAAGAGGTGAGAAGGTGCCCAGATGACAGGGAAAGCTCAGGAGTGGCCGGGATAGCCAGCAGAAATGGTGGTGCTACGAGCCCACCGACAGCGAGGTGGGTGGAGCCAGGATGCCTTGCTGACCCCACACCTGCAGCGCAGCAGCGACACAACTTCAAGCGGGGGGCGGGGCACAGTTTAAATGTCCCGGCATTCACCCCCTGAAGCCTGAGGCTGACTGCAAAAAGGCAGGGTCAGAGGCAAGCAGTGGGGATTGGTGGGAGGGCATGAAACAGATGGGAAAGTTTAAAAGTAGGAATGGCAGAAGGCAGGGGACGGGCTGTGTGGAAGACGAGTTTGCAGGTGGAGAGGCGGTGAGATGGATGGGGAGGTGAGGAAAAAGTGACTAGTGACTAGTCTTAGCCAGCCTGTCCTTGGAAGCCCCCCCAAACCAAACTTCACCAAACTGGGGGGGGGGGGGGGAGGTATGTCTCCTGATGATACCCTGAAATTTTGGTGTCACTAGTTTTAAAAATACTGGTTTGTGTGTTTCACCGCTCCTCCACATGAAGCCTGCTGGGTTCCACCGTTGTAACAATTGTAGGCATGAAGCCTTCGTTCCCAATAGACACAATGTATAACAGACTTCTCTCTGTGATGTACCTCTGAAGATGCCAGCTATGATGTGGTGGTGATTTTGGGGTGACCAAGTGAAAAAATCATTAGGATCCACAGGTGTAGGCCAAACTACAGTAGCAGGACCTACCAGACCACGGCCACACAGCCTAGAAAACATACACAACACTTGCAGCAGTTGGTTGCTCCTACTGTTTGGCCTGTACCTGTGGCTGGCATCTCTGGAGGTGCTTGAAGGTTAGGTGACCTAAGCCGGCAACAGTAAGAGACTTGTGTGACCAATCAACCTACCCATAGCATTGAACCCCCAGAAGCAAAGTCCCCCAAACCTGGATGGTGTCATCAAGAGTCTCTCCTGAAGACACCCTGAAAGTTTTGTGACTGTGCCTTCAGAAATGTGCACGCCACAGACACCCCCAGAATTTCCCCATTGACAGCACTGCAACAAACTCAATGCAGAACAAAGAATCTTGGGCTAATTTGGGGGTGCCTGTCAGGGGTGCAAGCATTAATCTAGTGACACCAAAATTTCAGGGTATCATCAGGAGGCTGTCCTGGTGATACTTCCCAAGTTTGGTGATGTTTGGTTCAGGGGGGCCAAAGTTATGGACCCTCAAAGTAGTAGCCCCCATCTCCTTAGCTCCCATTGGAAAGAATGGGGGATAGGGACCCTTTGAGGGTCCATACCTTTGGCCCCCCCAAACTAAACTGCACCAAACTTGGAGGATGTCATCAAGACAGTTTCCTGATGATACCCTGAAATTTTGGTGCCGATATGTCTAAAATTGCGCCCCCTGCAGGCCAAAACGTGAAAAAACAACTAAAAATTTAAAACGCATCTGAGAAATTTATCCTAGCCTGGCGACCCCTGTGAAACGGTCATTTGTCACCCCCCTGGGGTCGCGACCCCCAGGTTGAGAACCACTGCTATATTGATAAAAACACGATAAAAACAAAATAGGCTATATTGATAAAAACATGATAAAAACAAAAACTGGAAACATGGAAAAAAGCAGTACCTTCAATGCTTTTAAACGAACGAACGATCCAGATTTTCTGAAGAGTCCTTCCGTGTGAATGTGTTCTTCTAAGTATTTGCAAGCTTCAACTAAAAAGCTGAACAAAAAGTGTTTAATATTTACAATTCAGTTACTGCATAAAATTGTTATATCCAAACTGATAAATCACCCTTTTATATTTCTACAGAGCAGTCATGCATTTTGAATAACCAAATGTCCGCAACATCTTTCCCCCTCAATACTTCCCTCGTATTACACAATTTTCAGCACTTTTCTTTGTATTACACTACCAGGCATGAGTATCATATCCCAGCTTCTAATAAGTAGGCTAGTAAGGCACTGAAGATGAACATGGACCTCAAGAACATTAACTTGACCACTATTTTATGTACAGAGATGAGACTGGCGTTCTTCTCCAGGTAATCAGCATGTTCCTGCTAACTATAAAGTTGTGTCTTTCTGTAGGAACAAAGTATATCATTTAAAGTAAAGATAACATATCTGTAAAGATTCTGCTCACAACTTTAGAGCAATGGATTACGGGCATTACATACCAAGGTATACTTCCATATTCAGGGACCACTTGTTGAGGTAATTCAAGAAGAGCTATTCCAAAGACTTTACCCTGAGAAATAACGCAACATTTGAATAGCACATTGCAAAAACAATATGTTCTCAATAAATGGCATAGAAGGCTAGAATTATTGACCAATGATGAATCCTTTTAAGCTATGTCAAACATTCTTAAAAATGTGGACCACTATTATCCATTCATAAATTCCGAACAGCAATTTACAAATCGCTTCCTCATTGCTGGATACTATCACTCCATCAGCAGGAGGATGCTCATTTGTTTAAAGGACTGGTAGGATCCAGAGATGTAAAAATGTCCATGGAAATTTTGAGCCCATGAGGTGGGGACTTCCCCCCAGAAAAAAACCCAAAAATTTGGGCAGGGAGGGGATTGAAATATAAGCAACACTTACTTTCCTGTCAAAACTAAACTTTGTTAAGTCAGATGTGTAGCAATCTGAAAAAGGGCCTTCTCTATCATCGCACCAAATCTTTGGGACTCCTTCTTCAAGGACATTTGTCTGTCTCCATCAATCGGTTTCTTCCACCATCAGGTAAAAACGTTTTTGTTTCATCTGGAATAATGATTACTGGCTCTCCTTCTAGTGTTGTTTATGTGTTTTTACTGAACTTCATAATTTTAACCATTTTTAACTGTTTAAAGTTTTAATGTTTCTTCTGTTTGCCTCCTTGTGTGCCCTGACTGAGTGGAAAAAACTGTGCATCAAATTGTACTGCTACTGGGCATGAAGTGCAACCAAAACATAATATGAATTTCAGAGAGTGCTGGGGCAGCAATAAGACCCCCCTAGATCACTGAACCTATTATGTGAAACTAGTTACATTTATATACTACCCTATCCCTAAGGTTCTCAATTATTTGCATATAATACCTCTTTACATTTTTAAGGAGAAAAGGAAAATTGCTAAATATGTAATGGAAACCTCCCAAGCTACTAACTGGTTTATTGTGAATCAAATTTCACAAGAGGTAGCTTGCCCCATTACAAGTTGTGTGTATCTAAGAACATTATCTGCAGGCCTCTCTTATCTAAGTAACCTAACATGACCCTTGGTCAGTCTATCAAGAACAGATAACCGAATGCTCAATTGTCTTTTAGAACATAAATTCTATTTTTGTCCTAAAATAGTTAAACAATGGCACTAGTACTGTGGCTCTAGTTTGTCTTAAACTGATGTTCTTGTACTTTTTAGGAGATTGTTAGGCAAAACATTTCCAAAGTTCCAGGGAGGCTGGAATTTTATATTTTAAAATTGATGTGGCTTGTATGGTCTGTAGACCTCACTGTCCTACCACTTACTCTCAAGTTATGCCTTTGTGGAGAGTGAAGTCTTAGGGGGTCTTTTCCTTTATTATAAAACAGAATCACTCAGGGATAAACTGATAATACGCTAGAGTAGAAACTTAACATTTCTGAAGTAACATGTAACTTGCAGATAAACCAGGATCAAAGAAACTGATACACTTTAAACATCTGTTGTTGTTGTTGTTTTTTTGCAGCAGATTGGAGCAGGAATAGAATAGGTAGTGCACTTCAGCTGGGTACTAAAAGACCTTTTGTACAAGCAGAAGCAACTGACTTTTCCCATGACCTCTTAACACAGCAGGGAAAGTCAATTACTTCTGTTTGTACAGAAAATGTTTTGGAGCTCAGATGACGTACAGTTTCATTTTCTCCAGCATGAATACAAGGCTTTCCTTTTTCAAAAGTCATGCAAGGTGAACATATCTTCAGCTGTGTCTTACACACTCAGACCATGCCTGGTGTTCCACGATATCTCTATCACCACCATGGGAAAAGCCACTGAAACGTCTGCAGTGACCCTTCTCTTTGTCTGCAACCCTGGGCAAAAGCCCTCACTGATTTTTCAGTACAGAGGATCGGATGCGCACTCCCACCCCCCACCCCCAAAAGCATTGATACCTTTTTACTCAGTTTCTTTGGACCAGCCCTCCTTTCTATTATCTACTTATCTAATACACAGATATCCCTAACTCCAAGGCGCTCAAATTAGTAACGCTCCTCTTATCTTCACAGAGAGACTACTAGCCAGACATCGTCAAGCGAGCATTATGGCAAAGTGGGGATTTCAACCAGGTCTCCCAGGTCCTGGCCAAACATTATAACCACTACAGGATCTGGCTCTTGGACCCCTCCTACCCCCACCTGGTAGATGGGGAACGCAAATTTCTCGATATGCGGCCGCCCAGCTCTCACCCGCCACCTCCTCTGGCCGCGGCAAAACTCTTCTTGGAGCGCCCTCCCGCATCGCAGTTTGGCCCAGACTCACCCCTTCGGCCCCAGCAGCCGCCGCTGTCGTCAGCTTCCCCCTCGCTGCGCGACTCTTGACCTTGATCCCGTAGGCGGCTCGGAGTTGCTGCTGTACCGCCAGTTGGGCCAGGCCTCTCCTGCGGTCCCCCGCAGTCGCCATTCCCGCAGTCGCCTTCACCGCTCAGCCGCCATCCTCCGACCCGGCAACGTCTCCATCGACAGCTTCCGCCACACAACAACTCGAACTCCCCGCCTGTAGTTCCTCCTCTCTGATTGGCTCACGCCCTAGTTCGAAATCTCAGGACCCCGCCGGCTCCCAACGGCTGGCCACCACTTAAAACGAATTATTTTGGCTTTTGAGCCTGCGCTCCGTGACCTAGGAAAATAAAGATAGGGGGAGCAGGAGCTTAATTGCTATTCGAACATTGGACGTCTTTGTCCTAATGGGAACGGAACAGTTGGTCGCAAATTCAGGCAATCACTAAGACACCTAAAAGGCCATTCCCTTTATTTGTGTTAGAACAAATACGGTGGCAGACAACAAAAAGAAATGGAGGGCTCGTCTTGGTCACGTGAGGCAGGGCGCTGCAAATCCAAGAAGCAGTTCTTCCTGTGGAGCGCGTGACTGGTGTTTTCTCTGTAGTTGTGCGGAAATCTAGTCGATTTAGACCGGTGGGATTGTGCAGACCTCATTAGATCAGCTGGATCATAAATCTCATTATAATTTTAAATGACGCTATTAATAATTTCCTTGTTAGCCTTCATGAAGGCTGAACATTCCTTCAACGAAGGAACCGTTCCACGCCTGAAACATTTTTGTTAACTGGAAACCCCCTGTGACAGTTCACTATGTAAATTTTGTGCATATGTTTATGTGTGTATATTTTGTTTCTTTGATTTTTAAAATTTATTTTGTTTTTGTAATTTAATATGGGTTAAAATATAGCCCTCTGTAGAAAGAAGAGGGGCTGGATGGGTGTTTGAAGTTTGTTATGACTGGATGTGCTCTAAGGAGTGGAATGGAATCTTTAAGAAAGAGAGTTTGTTGTGTTAAATGGATGAAGAATGCAGAGTGGGAGAGAAATCTGTATTCTTTGTGGAAATTTTTAGCCTAAGTGGCGAGTCAGGCAATTCATTGAGAAAGTAAGCCTTCGTGGCTCTGTCGGTTTGAAGAATTTTATAGAAGAACCATACCTATCTGAAACTGTTATGCTTATGAACTTTGCTGAAAGCATTATGCTAGACTCTAAATAAATGTTTATGAGAAAACAAGTTTTATTTATAGTAACAGATCCCTGCTTATCTCATAGCTGCCTGTATGTGCTAACTGCTGTCATTCTGCCAGATGTAACAAAGCCATCCTGTTCCTTGGATCCAGATAAGAAGTCTAAGGCAAGCGCCTTTGATGATGACAAAAATAAGTAAGAAATGCTAAGGAAGGCAACGAGATGGCATGACATGTCACCTTACAACACTACAGAGAGGTACTTTTACAGGTGTTTCATATAAGGGTCTCAGAAACGAGCAAAAGGTTCACCCTTTTGGTGTAATTAGGTTCTGTATATTAAGAGCTAAACAAGCAGAGGGTGAACTCCCTTTTTCCCCAGTGAACATCTTGGTCATTTGTTTTAGTAAATCCCTTTTGAGTGGGATTAGAATCAGAGGTGTAAGAGACCACAAGGGCCATCAAGTCTCTGCCATGCACGAGCAGACAATCAAAGCACTCCTGACATATGTTCATCCAGCCTCTTTAAAAACCTCCAAAGGAGACTCTACCACTCTCCAAGGCGGTGAATTCCACTGTTGAACAGCCCTGACAGTCAGAAAGTTCTTCCTAATATTTAGGTGGAATCTCTTTTCCTGCACCTTGAATCCATTACTCCGTGTCCTAGTCTCTGAGGCAGCAGAAAACAAGCTTTCTCCGTCTTTGACATGACATCCCTTCAAATATTTAAACATAGCTATCTTGTCCCCCCTTAACCTTTGGTTCTCCAGACTAAACATCCCCAGCTCCTTAAGTCTCTCTTCGTAGGGCATGGATTCCAGACCTTTTACCATTTTGGTTAACATTTGTCCTCGTTATAACACAGGCAAAGAAGGAATGCTTTCATTGTAAATTGTTTTCATTATTAATTTCATTGTGTTTTCAATTTCATAAAGCACTTTGGTAGTCTTCAGAGGAAAGGGGGTAGAAATTCTGAACTGAGTTTTAAGCACCCGAGCAACAGAGAGTTACCCTTTGGAATAGATAATATTGAGAAGTTTCTCCCGAATATTGCAAAAAGGCACAGAGACACAAGGGGGAGCCCTGGTCTGAAATATAGAAATGTAGCTCTGGCTGTACTAATCTTAGCTACAGTTTGTTGTTCACCATTTTATATATTACCCAATAAGCCATAATTCTAATGCCTTTGGATATGTTCAACATATTGCCACTTTTAACTTCAAAGACAGCCGTTTTATGTTACTTCTTTTGAAGGTAAGCAGGGAGCATTTCAACTTCTTACTGGTATTTCTGCTCTGTAAATATAAATAAAAGAGATGGAATCCTTTGATTGGACTAATTGAAACTGCTGAAACTATCCCAGAGTTACCAGTGGTTAAAATTTGTTTTAAAAGTGGCCTGTTTTGGTTTTTGTGTGTGTGTGTGTGTGTTATTTTCATTAGCTAGGGATTTTTAAAAAAGAAAAATAACATTAATGGTAGTTTTGAATACTTCTATTTAATGTAAGCCCACTAGACTTCTCTGCCTTCTCTTTTTTTGTTATCTCTAAATGCAATGCCCACTTTAAGGAAGTCTGAGGATTCAACCAAACACATTTCATTATCATTTAGAATATATCAATTCACTTTTATGGATGAATGCCTTTGATCAGCAACTAGAATAGTTGGAGGACCACTTGGAGAAATATAGAGTAGCACACCGAGGCCCTAGCTCCAGCCCCCAGACATCACACTGTCAGACCTCACTGACACATACGCTGTACATCCACTCTTTTTTGTCTCAACTGTAAGGACGCTGCTATTGTCACCCAAAAAGAGATCAACATTGAGTGTTGTATCAATGTGGTGTAGTGGCTAGAGTGTTGTACTTGAGTTAAAATCCTCATTTGTTATCAAGTCCACTGGGTGATCTTGGGCCACTCTCTCTCACTTAGCCTCACTTACCTTACAGGGTTGTTGTGAGGATAAAATGGAGGGGAGAACCATTGGAGGAATTGTGGAATAAAGTAAACTAGGTATAGTCAAACATAATTTGATCACCTTGATGACTGACTCACAAGTAATATTTTGAGTAGTTTGGCAGTAGCCTTTTTGTATCATTCACAATTTATGAACAAATTGTGATCCAAAAAGTGAGTAATTGGCATCCCAGTTCTTAAATTGGCATATGGGATCCATATGGCATGCCTGATAGATTTCATCAGGAATTGGTAACTGCTGGTCCAAACTGGCTGGACTGCAAGGCCTAAGAACATTCTGACTTTCAAGGTGAAGACACATGGATTAAACACTGATTTGCAGCATTCTGAAGGTTTCACAAAATACCAGGAGATACATTTTGGCACTCGACAGCATCTTTTAGAGCTGCATTTTGGCCACACAATTCAGATAGGGTCATGTGGGAGTAGAGAGGGATTTTGGTTCTGGTGGGTTTTCCGGGCTGTGTGGCCGTGGTCTGGTGGATTTTAAAGAGAGGGATTTTATTTATTCTTCTCTTACATGGTTTCAACTAGTAAACTTCTTGCCACAGTGACTATTCACCTTGGAAGGGAAAAAATGGGTGACCATTTCCCCCCCCCCCCCCCCGGCCCATCTCCAAGGCTAACAGTAGCATGGGGTGTGTGAGCATGACATTTTTGATAGATAAAACTATGTAAGTGGCTTAAATTCCTTCTCTCTTTCCTATGTGGCTCCCATCTGGATTGGGACTTTAAGCAGCTGAATGTGGATTTAAACTTCATTTGGAAAATTCAGTCACAAATAGCCCAATGTATTGTCTGTTATGAGGTATTTGTTTTGGTATCATCAGTAGGGTCTCACGAAGATACTCTGAAATTTTGGTGCCGCTAGCCTTAAAACTGCGTCCCCTGCAGGCCAAAAACGGAAAACCATTAAAAATACCCAAAAACGAACCCTGCATTTTGATGCCCACCACAGAAAGAAAGAAGAGTTTGTCACATAAACTGTGCAATCTTTTCATCACTACCTCTTTTTCCAGTCAGCTGGGTTTTTTATCACAAACTTGTCTATGGTGGTTCCCTGATGGGTTAGATTTATTTTCTTTCTTTTGTGTGATACATTGTGGTTATGTGATGTATTGATGCAACTAAAACACTATCCTTGTCAGATAACTCTGAACCTATAGAACAGTAGGATGGTGATCTTGAAGGTACATGGTTTCCAAAATCCTTTAGATTGTTCAGAGATTTCCCTAAACAAAAAAGTCAGTGCTGTTATTCAAGCAAGCCTTTATTGGCATAGACAACAGTACAACAATAGAAAAAAACTGATTAAAAACATATTCAGTACAGGAAATAAATGTTAAGTGGAGGGAAATCTACTGGCATTTAGTAATTTCCAGGAGAAAGTCTGCCACTATCATACAGAGAGAAGGATCAGGATTGTCCAGCAAGTAGTGTAATCTAAATAAATCGGGGAGTTTGGGTAAATGTAAAGGAGTAAGATTCACATACTTGGATCTGGTCAACGTTCGAATTATACGAAATAATTGTGCTGGGCGAGAGCTAGCAGATGCGAGAGAGGAGGAGAAGAAAGCCCTCTTCGCCTCCTTCGTCGCCATCTCATAGGCTTTCATAAACGTCCTATAGGATGTTCGCGCAGCTTCGTCACGAGATTTCCTCCACACTCGCTCTAGCTGTCTGAGTGCCCGTTTCATATGGCGCAGCTCCTCGGTATACCACGGAACCTGCCGTGAACGGGGACGCAGAGGACGCCGGGGGGCAACAACCTCGATGGCCTTGAAGAGTCGGGAGTTCCAATCCTCCACCTGCTCATCGAGTGTGCCGGCAGGTTCAGGGTCCCACAGAGCATTCAGGAAACCAAGTGGATCCATGAGTCTCCGCGGGCGGGCATAAATCGGCCCGTCGCCTAGACTGGGGTAGCGCGGCATGTCCATCCGAACCGTCAGAGCATAATGGTCGGACCATGGCACTCTGTCAACAGAGAATACGACCAAATTAACCCCCGACCCGAAGACCAGATCCAGCGTGTGACCAGCTTCATGGGTGGGGCCAGATTTCAGTAAAGAGAGGCCCAGAGTCACTAGGTCCACGGCCGCTGTACATGAGGCGGTGTCGACATGGACGTTGAAGTCACCCAGAACAATAAGCCTGGGAAACCTCAACGCCCCGTTCGCCACCACCTCCAGCAGCCGCAGCAGGCTGTCCCTCGGTTATGCCAGGGCGTCGGGTACACCAGTAGGGACAGCCAACCTCTCCAAGGCCAACCACTCCAGGCCGACACACTCCATGCCGGTGATCTCCGGGACGGGGACTGCCCTGAAGGGAATAGAATTCCGGACGAACATTGCCACACCACCACCCCGGCCCCGTGTTCGCGACTGGTGGAGACACGCGAAACCTGGTGGCGTGGCCTCGCCCAAGGCGACGGTCTCCCCCTCACGCACCCAGGTCTCGGTGACACAAGCCAGGTCCACTTGCAGTTCCCCAAGAAAATCCCGGAGAACTGCGGTCTTATTATTTATGGACATGGCATTGATCAACACCAGGGACGAAGCAGGGTATCCCTGAACCAAGCCATCCTTGTTCCTAGGGATAGGCCAGAGGTCAGAAAGCGAACGAGCATATCCATATCTCGTCCGCTGTCTATTGTACGGCCACCGCCTACCGCTATAATTACCCCGTCCCATCAGCACTGGGATCCCCAGCCCCAAACTAGGTGCCCCCATTTCTCCCTAACCCCCCTCAATCCTCTGACTTAACCCCCTCTAACTCCTAACTTAGCCCAACTAAAATCTCCACAGTGGGTAGGCTCTGACCTGCTACTAACTAACTAACTAACCCTGTGACAGGGCGGGAAACGGCAGCACCCCAGAAGGCCAGTGTTCTGAGGTCAAAGATGCACGGCCAATACGGGGTCGAGTGCACTGCCTTTCATGCTGCTGCCGCTTCCACCCTGTGACAGGGCGGGAAACAGCAGCGCCCCAGAAGGCCGTGCTCCTGCCACTGCGTGCGCATGCGCATGCAACAGCAGGAGCACGGCCTTCTGGGGCGCCGTTCATGTTTGTACTCAAGATGACTGATAAGGAGAAACTGCAGATCAATTGATCTGAGGTCTCTACCCTTTCATACATTGTGGACATAAAATATCCACCCTGAATGTTTTTAGGCAACTGATTGGAAGTAAATGGAATTTCAACTGCTATGGCAACTGAAATATTGAGTGATTGGATACTACACTTACCAGACATTAAATGGAATCAGAAGTATGTACTATTTTGCTGAAAAGCAACACCAATGGTGCCAATTATTATTATTAGTTGATTTCACAGCTGCCAGTTCTTTAGCTGGTTGTTGGCCTTTCATTACAATTTGAACCTCACCCAGACGCCTAGGAAGTTGTAATGTAGCGATGTAGTATTCATGCGGATCCCAGTAGGGATCTGACAGATGTCAATTTTGTTGATTTGAAGATGTTTCAAGTGCTGCCCTAGTGTTTTCGGGATGGCTTCCAGTGTGCCAATTATCACTGGGACGACCTCAGCTGATTTGTGCCACAGACACTGAAGCTCGATTTTCAAATTGTGGTATTTGGTGAACTTCTCATGTTCTTTTACAATGACCCTGCTGTCACCGGGTTCTGCTATGTCGATGATGGTCACTTTCTTTTCCTCTATCATTGTAATGTCTTGTGTATAATGTGCCAACATGTTGTCCGTTTAGATTCTCATTTGATTGGTATTTCAGTATTGCTATTCACAATATCTGTTCTTACAGAACTTTCAGTTTTGTCAGAGACAGGTACTTTCAAAGCTTGATTCTATCCTTTCAGTAGGCGTGGATCAGAAGATAGGAAAGTGAGCTGTGCACTGAAAGTTCTAGTGAGAATAAAAGCATGTCCAAATTATGCACTTAAGAATAATTATGCTATAAAATTACTCTTCAACTAGACCTGACAATGAAAATTATTAGAATTTTGAGATATTTTCCTGCTGAAGACTTTTTTTAAAAAGGAAAATAGGTGAGGCTGTTCCATGTGGTTCAGACTTACATCATAGTCCCAGAGAATTGGATTCTGACCACCAACTGTGGGCTATGATCAATTTGCTACTTTCTTTGCATTGCCTTGATCAACACTGAATTAGATACTTACAAGGATGCATGTTCAGACGATGTACGTATGTTGTCTGCATGCCTGATTTATATGGATACCTTTCAGATTGTTACACTTGAGGATGTGAGGATGTGGATTCACCTTGGAGAGGTGAATCCATACTACCTATGCTCTTGACCCTTGCCCTTCCAGGCTGATAAAAGCTTCCTTGCTCAAGAGGGCAGTGGTTATACCTGTTCTGGGGGGGGGGGGGACATCCCAGAGCCCTATTATGTTGAAAAATCTTTGGCCAGTCTCAATCTTCCATTCTTGGGCAAGGTGTTTGAGCAGGTGGTTGCCTCTCAGCTCCAGGGGCTTTTGGAAGAGATGATTTGGTAGGTCCATTTCAATCTGACTTCAGATCAGTATATAGAACAAGACTGATTTGATTGCCTTTATTGATGTCCTCTATCAAAAACTAGAGTGTGGCCCTGCTAGTCCTGCTGGATCTCTCAGCTGTCTTTGATACCTTCAGCCATGGTAACCTACTAAGCTGCATGTTGGCACTGGAACTAATTATAGTGGTTTGAGGCTTATCTGAGGGGTCAGTCCCAGAAGATGGTCTGAGGGATTCCTGCTCTGCCCCAAGGCTGTTGACCTGTGGTGTTCAGCAGTTTGATCTTACCTTTCCTTTCCCTTCCTTTCCTGGTTGGCTCATTTAACCACAGGTCTCAAGTCAGGCTATACTAAATTATTCCAATATTATTTCATTATTACTATTTTTATGTTATATTCTAATAGCAAAATTGGCCAAATCTTTGGATTCTTAATTCTAGTGATTGTACATGAGCAATAGATATCTTTCTACAAACCTGAAAAGGGCCCCAAGTTTGCAGGGAAAAAATCCCAAGTTACATGCAGCAATTACTCCTAATATTCTTGTCAGTTGCCACCAACTTCAAAATTGCTTTCTAACCTAACAATATAATTGCACGTTCTATATGTAATTGACAAAGCTGGTCTAAACAACCATACTAGTTTCTATTTTTGCTTCAGTGTTACATCACTAGTTTGATATGAAAAAAGAAATTCCTTTTGAAAATGGAGGAGGAGGGAAAGGAAAACTGGCTGAAGGGGAGGTTGGGAATTACACAGGTTATGGATAAGGGCCAAAAGATTGCACAAAATAGAAGCCAAAAAAGTCCACCCCCTACTGGAGCAGGTGCTGTAACCTTAAGGAACAGAAACATGTAGCCCAACCATTGACACAAAAAAACAATTTTCAGCCAAATCAGAAGGGCAGCAATTGGCACTGTGGCAGCTCCTTGTCATTTTTTGTCTGCAAAAACAACTTCTCTTGTCAATTTCACTTGGTCCTACTACAGACACAGTAGTGCTCAGGAAAATAATGGAGAAAAAATTAAGGGAAAGTGTTTCTGGAACCAAATGGAGGAAAAATCATGCAAAATTCAATGCAAAAGCACAGAATTTGGCAGCAAACTATATTGTAAATAACTTGTGTGGAAAAGGCCTAACTCTACTAGTCTCTGCTATAGAAACCTTTCATTTAAAAGAAGTTTTGCTTTTTGGACAAAACCTGTTGTTTTTTTAAATGTAAAGTTCCATCCTAGCTTAAAAGTTATTATGGCTTCAAAATATACGTGCATAAATTCAAGCTTTTTAATATCTACATGATGCCACTGGGAGACGTAATCATGAGGTTTGGGCTGTGTTGTCACCAATAAGTATGATTCCCAGCTCTATTTTCCTTTAACATCTAATTCTAAGGAAGCTTCCAAGGAAGCTGTTGATGTTCTAAACTGGCATTTGATGTCATTAGTAAGCTGGATGAAGATGAAAATCCTACAAGACAGATGAGCTCTGGCTTGGTAGAAAGGAGGACCAGGGACATGAGGCAACCCTTGTCTTGAATGGGGTTACACTCTCCTTGAAAAATCAGGTCTGCAGCTTGGGAGCACTGTGGGACACTTTAGCTGCTGTGGTTCAGAGTGCTTTTGCCCATTTTTTGCTGGTGAGCCAGTTGTGCTTATTCCTGGTTCAGTCTGATCTAGCTGCAGCGATCCATGCCTTTATGACATCTAAACTAGATTATTGCAGGGCACTCTATTTGGGACTACCCTTGAAGAATGTTTGAAGCTGCAGGTACTGCAGAATGCTGCTGATAGACTTCTGGTCAGTGCCAGTTACTGGGATCACGTGGCCACAATATTACAGCAACCACACTGACTTCCAATCTGGTCCCAGTCCAGTTCAAGGTGTTGGTTATAACCTTTAAAGCCTAACATATCTTGGGATGGACTTCTAGGGAACGTGATGATTCGACTGGTTTGAGCTTGCAGAAGCTCCCTGCTGCACATTACTGAAAGGAGTGGTCACCAGCATCAGAGCAGATTGAGTCTGACTCTAGCCTCTCCAGAAATTGTGGAGACCTTCAAGTTTGACAGGTGAACTAGCTAGGGTTTATTTTAGATCTTCTAGTTCTGAAAACATCCAGGATCAGTCAGTGTGAGAAGCTTTCGACTTTAGAATCTGTCTCTCCATTCACTTTCAAATTTTCTTTTTTAAAATATGTACAGATATTTATAATTACTTTCAAATGTAGTAATTATGTGATTGCAGAAAAGATTGGGTAAATTTATGTATCAAGACTTCAGATTGTACATTAGATTGTATTTGTGTTTTTCTAATGTAACTGACAATCAAGGCAGATCCATCTATTGTGTTTGTATACTTATTATCTTTTCCTCTCAATCCTTTTTCCTTTGATTACAATGACTTCTGAAAAAAGAATTACCGGTAAGAGTTGATAGTCCTACTGAGGGGACACAATTCAGCTCCCCTCACTTGTGTTGGCGGTTTTTGTTTAAAAAGAAATTGGTGGACACATGTATAAGCCATCATCTGTCTTCATTTTTAATTTGGCCTTCAGCAGACAACACTAGGATCTAATAAAATTAAACTCACTTATTAATCCTTCACTGAAGCAGTAAAGCCAAATATGTAAGTAAGTAAGGTAAATTTGCCTTTTGGGCTTGCTATTCTCCTGGAAATATAGGACTATATATTAAATATGAATTAAAACAGGATCAGATGTACACCTTTTCTCAGCATTTCTTTCATGAAGATAGCAGTCTGAAGTACACTTACTTTGAACCAAGTCCACTGAAATCAATGAACATTGATTACTTCCTACCAAACATGCTGAGGCTCAAGCTGCAAGTTTGAATTCAGCACTGAATGCATGGAGAAGGTGAATATTTATACTTTCTTCAATTAGTGAATTCAATCATTTTATTTAATTATGAATTGATAGCATACTTAACACCCTGCGAAAAGTTAAAGTAAACCTGTCTCCCATTTCAATTCATAAAGAGAGTGCCATGCCTTAACTAACTGAAGCAGGGAAATCACTGAATTAGTAAGATGGGGAACAAGAACATTTGTAGCAGAAAGTTTCTTACTCTCAACCAGTGTAAATAACTTACTTTTAGTTTCTTTCCCAGTAACAGGTTTTAACCACAGGGCTGTCCTTCCTCTCTGTGGCTGGATGTGTCATTGAATATCACCATACTTAGCAGGTAAAATCATTGTTAAACCTTCATAGGTTTTACAGAAGATTAAACATTAGGCATATAGATATGTTAATCAAAACCAAAATTTTCTACATGTTTCTATTTTATTACAACGTTTTTCAACAGCCAATTTGGCAGACTAAGTGCAGTGAGGAAAGACATGCTTTCTGCAAGATGTCATTGAAATGCCATCTCATTTCTGTCAGTTTCCGAAGCCGTTCTGCATTGAGCTGTCTAGAGCACAGCAAAACCATTCTTTGATTGTGCAGCAAGAACAGTTCAGCAGCTGCAACAGCGCAACCTCTTCAGGCATGGTGGTTTTTTGCTGTTTGACACAGCGAATCAAGGGCCTGTAGTAGCTATGTCAAGCTAAAGAAAACCACTATGCTGAAATGTACTTCCTGTTTTAAAAAATAATGAGCTAGCTGCAAAACAAACACTAGTGAGATTCTGCTCTTGAAGCAACTGAGTTCAGACCCACATCTGATAGACAACCGCTGTGCACATTTTGAGAGCCATTTCATACCGAGGTTCTTCTAACATCAGTAGGTATTGCAGCTGTTATAACATAGATACATGCATAGCCCCTAGTTCTAAACTGACAGGCATCCACATTCTGCACTATTGGAAACAATCTTGAATGACAACCCTGTGTAGAGCACATTACAATAGACCAGGCTTGATGTTATAGAAGCATAGATTAGTATGGCAAAAGGTGATGAAAAAAAAGACACTCCTAGGAACTAGCAACCTGCTTCCCATTAGCCAAATTAGATGTGACAGCATTCTTGTGGCCACCATGAGGACACTGTTGCCATTTAACAGTCATTTAAAGATGCTGAGAGGGCTTGCTGCACCACAGCATTTTTATTCCCCCTTCCCCCAGAGCCTTTTCAGGTGCTGACACTGCTGGGGTGTGGGGCTGTTTGGTACTTGATACAATACAGGGGTGGGGAATAAGAGCACCTCAGCCCACTACACAGTAGTTGCTTTCTATTGACTTGAGATTGCCCTGATCTTGGCAAGAGTCAACTCTCTGCTCCGGAGCATGGCTATGAGATGGCATGCCTGGTTTTGCTAGATGTGAACTCTGTCTTATGGTTTAGACTGTTGCTCAACTTATCACTTCTTGGGGCCACAGAGGTAATGATAGGTATTGCAGAGGATATTCACTCAGGGGACCCCTGGATCCCCACCTGGATACAGTTTCTTTCAGCATTGTATGTTAGGGGTTTCCCTCTGAAGGTCCTAGTTTCCTTGGTCTTGTATCTATGGCACAGATACAGAAATATCCTCAAAGAAAGAGGAGTTTCTGCCCACTTTAGTAATTGATCAAGGCATGTCCCAAGACAGACTAATGGTTCTGCCTGTTCTTGACATAATTTATTCACATGGTATTTAGAAAACATTATTGTCAAACCAATGCATTCCAGTATTTTTTGGGATGTCCTCATGTCTTTTTAAAGATTTGAAGTGTAGTGATTTTTGTTAACTTTGAACATAATGATATGGAATGGCAAAGTGCTACAGATGCACCCAGTAAGAGGAAATGTCGATCTACCATTTTCAGGTTGCATTGCCATTTTAAAATGTTCTGCAATATGGTCCATTTACCGTTTATATTTTAAACAGCTGAGATTATAAAGAGAGTAAGAAGCAGGCCATCAGGACATGTTCTGTTAAAAGGTCAATTAAAGTAATGAGAGAGGAAAACATAAGTTCATAATTAATTTTTATTTTTGTTTTCAGCTCTGCTAAATGGAAAGGCAACAACTCAGTGGAACAGCACAGGTTTTGCATGCAGAGGATCCCAGATCAGGATAAGATAGTTTAGTCCCATTGCAGTAAGTCAACATTTATTCCTGAGTAAACATATTTAGGTTCTTGTTGTGTTGGATATGAATGGGGATATAGAACTATATTAATTGCAGTGAAGAATCATTGCTGTAAATCTTCCCGCTTGTTCTTCAACTACACAAAAGAAACTCCTCTTGAGGATAGTCCTTCAGATTTACTTCTGAACTAGATTCTACAAAAGTGCAATACAAGATAACTGGGTCCTCAGTAACAGGAATGGTATATAATGACTCTGGTTCTGGTTTTAAAAAGTTTCCAGTAAAAAAGTTCAGTTATGGCATTTAAACAGTCTGAATATTCCCTAGACTTCAATATGAGTGCCTCTTCTTCTATTTAAGGAATTAGGAGATCATTTTAATAGCTCTTTTCATGCTTCCAACTCCTTTTTTGTCCATTGACCTGACAACGCTTCATCAAGATGTTGCATGACTCCATTAAAATAGAAAAGTTTAGCCAATCTGCTTATACACATCCATAAACACTAGCTTTTGAACACTCTTTACTCCTACTTGATGGATCTGCCATCCAGAGGCCTGTTATTCTCTCATCAGGGCCTATTTGCCCATTCCAATACATGAAGTCATCATTATATTAAAATAATTGTAAATACAAATGCATCTGCTCCCCATCTGTTTTAGATGGGAGTTATGGGCACACATATATCTGTAAGGTATTATGCAGATGGAGGGTGGGTGGGTAATGTTTTGCCCCAGAAACATTACCTCAGTAGAGGCTGATTAATATTGCACAGGATCTGATGGGAAGCTTTGGTGGTGGCAGAGGTGGGGGCGGGGATGCAGTGTAAAATATCCAGCCGGCCAAAACAATGCTATCTATACATAAAAATGAAAAAACCACCAAGAAAAATAAATCCAATAAGAGCATAGGTTCAGTACCTGTGCCTGAAGATTTCCTGGTTTTTCATCTTCCCCTCTGCCCATCTAGTCCTTGCTCACATTATAAATTCCACATGATATGGAGCATCTCTAAATTGCACTGGGCAGGAAGAGGGGATTAGATATGAGAGGCCCAGATAGACCAACCATTGGTACTTACCTGTGAAGAATCTGAGTAGGAGAAAGAAAAAAAGTTCGGAGTACTAGCTGCTTCTCCCGTTGCAGGCAGGAAAGGACTGCAGAAGGGGCAGTTCCACAGCAACAGGAAGAGGAAGTTTGATCTCATTTCCTGCCTCCCTAGTTGCAGTGTGGGAAACACCTACAAGAATCCTAAGGCTCAGGGGAGGACATTTTCACATATGACTCAATACACTGCTTCCCTCTAGTCCAAAGGCATGTATAGGAAGGGGGAAAGGAAAACTTAGAGTTCAGTTCAGAATGGAATTTTTTAAATGTGTGATTTGTGGAGCTATTTCAGATATCTTGAACTTTCATGACCTCAAATTAGGGAATAAATGTATGAAAATTATAGCTCTGAACAAACTGGCAGATAATAATAATTAGAGCTTAGCCTGTGCTTTTCAGTGTATCATGAAAAAGTAGGACTGTTGGTAGGGATCAAAAACCACTTTGGGACATGTTTTTGCTATCCGCCTAATGTTATATGTGCATTGCTCCTCAGAATCTGCCTATGAGCGATTGCTGAATGTGTGAGACAGAGTTGGTTCCAAATGGAAAATAGTAGGATTGATGTAGAAAATTTATTTGGTAGAAAATTTATTTGGGTAAGATTACGGGGGCGGGGGGGTACAGTTTTTCACAATATTTGTTTTTATTTTCTTCTGTGTATTTATGCAAATATGGGAGGGAAGGCAGCATAGTATAAGCCCTATCCTGTCAGATCTTAGAAGCTAAGCAAGGTTGGTACCTGGAAAGGAGACCACTAAGGAAGTCTCTGAAGAGGAGGGCAACATCATACCACTTCTGCTTCTGACTTGTCTTGAAAACCCCTTGCTGAAGTCAACATAAGTTGGATGCAATGTGATGGCACTTACGTATGTATTTTAGCAAATATCTTGTGTGGAAATGGCAAAGTTTTCTGTTGCCAGAGGGAAGGGGAGGGGTTATTTGCTGCTGAAAGCAACTCAAAATGTGGTGTTCCTGTTATATTATCTGCATGGATTAGATGTGAAAGCTACTTCTTGATCATTTTTGTAACCTCCTGATCTGATTGAAAGGACAGACAGTTCCATCCTGATTAATATTCACAATGTCCAGAGTTTGTTTTCAAATTATTCTAAAATAGCTGCAGTGCAAAAAGATTGTGTCTTTCTGTTAATTAAATTAGCTCTGACTTTATTTCAGATATCTGAAATGTTCTATACTCAGTATTGGTGGCTACTTATACATATGGGGTCTTTGAGTGTACATTTCCTTTGGGTTTAGTTCTTGCTTACACACACATTTACCCCTCTTTAGCACTCTGCTCTCAGATCAGAGAATTCCTGCAGTTTCCAAAAGCTCTTTAAGTGTGATATTTTTTCCCTTCACAGGAAAAGTGAATGAGATCCCAATGTGATACCATTTCCTTCAGTTTTCTTGCTTCTCTCCATCTTCCTCTCCCACCTCACAGTAGTTCCTCCACTCTTCTGGCCAACAATTGAAGCACGATCAAAAGGTTTGGGGAAATATCCCCACTGGCTTCTTTTTATTTTTGCATTTAAAGTCTATCCATGGAGCAGGAGACTGAATCAGTGAACCCAGTGAAATTGACAAGGCTGCTTCATCAATCTATTGCTAAGTAAAAGAGGTGGCAGGCAACTTCCAAATGAAGTTTGCATGATAAAGGTGGGAGTGGTCAAAATGGCAAATCAACTGGAGAAGGGAAACAAAACCCTGTGTGTGGGAGGGGGAAGAATGGTATAAGCAGGAAAAACCCACTGTGAACCAAAGGCCCTTTCTGCACAGGCGTGGTACAACGGCCCAGGGACGGCAAAAACACTGTCCCTGGGCTGCTGTTTGCACAGGAGGCACTGCTGCATCGCAGCAGCGCCATCCTGGCCACCCAGGAGCAGCGTGAAGCCGTCCCTGTTAACTTCCAAAGCACCGTCTTCCTGTGGGCGCGGTGTGAACAGCACCGGCGAGAAGACACTGCTTTCCCCCTCCCCTCCACTCACCGTCCCATCCAGTGTTGCTCTGGAGGGCTGCAGAGCCCCGCCCATACTGCCCTCTGACCCCTGGAGGTCGGAGGGCAGCGAGGGTGGGTCCCTGCATCCCTTCAGATTGATGCTGGATGGGACGGTGACTGGAGGGGGGCGACCGAAGGCGGCTCCATACAGAGCCACCTCTCTGGCTGAGGGGAAGTTGGTGCCGCTTGCGTGCTAGCATGAGAACGGTCCCTGAGCCTCCACCGGCATGATTCATGCTGGTAGAGGTGCGTTTCCGCCCGTGTGTGAAAAGGATCAAAGTTAGAGAATCAGCTACTGCTCAGCTGTGGGGTAAGAAGTGCATGCATACCATCATACATCTAAGAACAATGAGTGGTCCACTATGCAGATTATCAAAGACTTGGGTACCATTTTCTGAAAACCTGGAAAACCCCTGTGCTTTTTTCTATATATTTCTGCAACAGAAAATGGTTAGAGATGTACTGTTTAAAAATGAAATCTCAGAATTCAGAGAAGCTGACCAACAGATTATTACAATGTTGCAACACTATAATGATATATTATTTGCCAGTTGTGAAAAATGGAAATGCCCTGTGGCAGAAGAGAAATGCAGGCTGCAGGGGACTGAGCCAGCGGAAGTGTGGGAAAACCTGCCCTGTAGAAGTTGGTTCCCATTGACTGTTCCCTGCTGCTACAGCAGAAACTAGGGAATCACATAAACCTGTTCCTGTGAGGAAAACAACTTTTGTACATTTTAGCTGCAGGTTGCAGGCTAGTGCTTATTAAATACCAAATAAACTACTGTTAAATGGTTAAGCTGTACTGTTTCAATTGGAGAGATAATGATGTGTTTAGCTCTGTCCTAGAGAACTCAGTGTATCTGAGAAATAATTGAATTATGTCATTTTGTGTTTGAAAAGCAAAGGAAATAACCTTTGGTTGGATTGTTCTCCAGTTATCTATTATACTAGGTCATCTTTTTGTAAGCAAGAGACAAGTGTTACTTTTTTCTGCTTATAGCGAAATTTAAAAAAATTTAAACTCCCAAATGAAATTTTGCAAGGAATTGTCCAAATCAAAAACAACAAGATCTGGAAAACCATCCAGAAAATTTTAAAGCATACATCAGGTACTGTGAACTCTAAAGACCTATTTTACTTGAAGACTTTAAATGTCAAGCTGCTTTGCATAATTAAACACTAAGAGGTATTTATGAAGGTAATAAATGTGGAGCTTTGTTCCTTGCATTCCAAAACCTAAAATCCTTTTTAACAGGAAATTTAGATGTCACACAGATTACACGTACCCTAGCAACCAGAATGTTGTTGAAACATTAAGTGTGTGACTCATTGTAAAAAAAAAAAAAGTGGGACGTTTTGAATTTTTAATTCATGGCACAGTGATCCTAAAAGAGTTTCTGCTCTTAAGAAATCAGTGAGTTATGCCATTTTTATTTTAAAAGAAAAACTGAATAATTAGCCAGTTTCCCTGATCTGATATAGTTTGGTGCTTTTGGACATAGGTAATAGATCTCTGGACTTTAATTTTTCTTTCTTTCTGGAAACATGATTGTCCAAAAGATATAGAGACCCTGTATGTGGAAAGAAGTTTTGTCTTATATACTCACTCATGAATCTTGGCATATACCTTCTCCAGAATTTTTCCATGCACTGAGAAAAGCTGTGGAAGCCTTGCCTGGGTGCCAGCCACCTAAATGTTAAGTGAGAATAACTAGTGCTTGAAGAAGAAATATTTAAAGACTGCCAACCTAGTGGAGTAAAAACCATTGCTGAGTGTAGTCATCCCCGCAGGGTCGTCGCTGCCAGCGAACAGGCCCAGAGACCAGCCGGAGTGAGGTTCTCATCTGGTGGAGGAGCGTCAGCAACAGTGAAGCGCTGGAGTTTCGGTGGATCCTGACAACTCTGCCCTGTGCTGGTCTCTGGCACCTTTATTAGGAGTTTCATTGTGGGCGTGTAGCAAAGGAGGTGGGTAGGGAGATGAGGCCGGGATGACCGGGAGACCTGGGAGATCATCATGTGATGCATGATCTCACCTGGCTACGTGCGGAGAGGAGCGTAAGCGTCTGAGCCTAATCCTCACCTGGGGGCAAGACCATTGTCCCTGCGCCCGGTGACTGAGCCAGACAGTTCATGACCCGTGGACTCATAGGGGGGATGAGGGAGTGGGGGTGCGGTGCGACCAGAAGGTCAGCTAGGGTCCCCGCTTAAGCTATTCCCAACGTTTCTACCACGGGCGCTTGCTGGGTCAGGCAGTGCATTACTACATCTCCTCCTTTTTTTTACATTTTGTGAAGAGAGGGACCGAAATGCTAAGGGGTGATTTAAAGGGACGCTTTGTCTCCTCCGGGCCCGTCTGGTCAAGCTTTCGACCAGAAAGCTGCTTGTGTAACGATTAGAACTTGGTTGCGGGTAAGGGAAAGGAATTCGAGGGAGCTTCTTACACACGCTACAGGCAATAATATTAGACACACACTGAAACCCGAAGCAAGATCCGATAATCGAGGCAATAACGAATTAAAACCAATGCAGGAGCTGCACAATAGCACTTTAACCATCCTCCCGGCAGCCCAGCTCCAGAGGGCTGACCACCCAATGGGAGCAAAGAACATCATATTTCAGATTAGGATACAACTTCTTTGCAGCTCACGCATTTCTCCCTTATGGATCAATTGGGAATTATCAGGAGAGATTAAAACAACACATATTATGTACATTCTCACAACCTTGGTGCATGCAATAACAACAAATAATCAATGATGCGCACGATTATCTAAAGTCGCTGCTTGACAGCCAGAGTTCCTGCTGCCTCGGAGGCCAGGGCATCCAGAAGCAATGGAGGTGGGAGTTGATGGACTTCGCAAGGGCACAGCCGCCAGCCGGCCAATAGTCTTGGTGTTACAGGAAACAAGTCCGGGGACTCCCACAAGGGAAGTTGGGCGAGGGAAACACACTCCGCCTATAGCTAGAGCCTTGAACCGTCATGGCCGTCCGGCAAGGGGGGGGGTCGAGGGGAAGGGCGGAGCGGTGAAGCTGTGCTTAAGCTTCCGGGGTGAAGCCTGAGGCAGAACGCATGGTGAGGCGGTAGGGCAGAGAGTTCCCGCAGACACAGGCGGAAATGCAGCCAAACAACAAATAACATAACTTCTAAAATTAAGCGCATGCAATAACTTCAGCAATAGATTTAAGTTCCACAGTAAGCCCAATAAAACACTTGGCCTAAAGCGATACATAGGCTGGATGATGTATGCGGAAGGAAGGCAACCCGTGGTTGCATTAGTTGTCCAATGCATGGCTTCTTGCTGTTTGACTACACCAAGAAGCTACAGCAGAGCCGCATGGCGTTTAGGAGTCCATGGATTTCTCTCAAGGAGCGTAGGGAGAGCTACTGATAGTCTTTAGCATTGCAGGTTCAGTGGATTCTCACAGCAGCAAGGTTGGGTGAGAGAAGGCGTGTTCCAACAATATTCAATGCCGCTGGAGAAACAGCCGGAGGAGTTCCAAGGGTTAATCTATCCAGGAATGTCCCTGGCTGCAACTCCAAGCTTCAGCCAGGGGGCGGCAGAGAGGGAAGGGAGGAGAATAGCGATTGTAGATGAGGAGCAGCAACTTACAGCAGCATCAACCTCTGAGCCACAGCTGGCCCAGGGCTGCCCGTTCCGCCCCCAGGGGGGTAGCCCCAGCGGGGGCTGTGATCCTTGTGGAAAAGAATGGGTGTGCACTGGCTCCAGAGAGATCCCTCCCATCTCGGCCCAGGCACAGGAAGCAATCGGGCCCCTCTCGACACAGGGCGGCGGGGTCGGATCCTTCCAGGGAGGCCCCCCCCCCCCCCCCCCCCCCCCCCCCCCCCCCCCCCCGGGCTCCATCTCCGTGGATGGGGCTGGCCTGGCATGGCGCAAGCGCTGGACTCCTGTATGGAAGGGAGAAAAAGACAAGCAAACGCTTTTCCCCCAGGGGTTTATGGCGTGCCTGGCTGAGTTAGTCCTTATAGATGACGATGGAAAGCCCAGAGCCCTGAGTGGGGGGGCGGGCAATTTTTTTGATAAGATAGAGGGAATAGAGAAGAGTACTTTGGATATGGTCTGCTGGATGAGACCTTGATTACCGATTCGATAGGGTCGATGGGGAACTACTCCCCTTTCTTTCGTTTTGGCCAAGCAAGCTTTACGTTAGCTTAGTTGGCCCATTCCGACAATGATCCACTTCTGCAACATTCAAGGCGTTAAGAGATACAAGGCAGGGAATTGCCCAAAGGCGTTTAGGAGAAGGGAGGAGGTCATATCCAGGTCGGATGTGTTTGTTTGTATGAAAAAAACAATCCCAATCACCCCGTCCTAAGGTGTGGGTTTTTTTTGCAAAGCAGCAATCTTTGAACAATTCACAATTATAGTCAAGTTATCGTAATATAGCACATCTATAGGAAAGATATATAGAGAAGATGCAAAGAAAAAACAGTTCCTGGGCTTGAGGGTTTGATCCACAGGAGCAAATTGGAGAGGGGTTTGCAAAACCCTTTATCAGATCCCTAGATCTAGAGGTGGGGCATGCTGTCAGCCCATTAGAAAGAGGGAGGGTGTGCAGAAAGGAAGGCAGGGGAAGGGGAGTTTGGAAGTCAGCTCTACCTTCCCCTCCTCACGTGAAGGGGACTTTGGCCGGTTTGAGCTCGCTTCCTACCTTCACAGCGGAGGCTGTGTAAGATAGGTGTGGCTAGGAGAGACCCCCCTTGGCACTATGACTAGCCAGGGAAGCTCAGCAGAGAATGTGGGAGCATAGAAAGTAATGATTTTGGCTTCATATGCTAAATCCTTGCCTCACGCATCAATGTGCAGTGTAGGCCTCAGATGGACCAGAAGGAAAAAGGTTCTCAAGGGAGAGGTTTGAAGAAAAGTTTTGAAGTTGTTTAAAACTAAGATGGAGGCGGCTTGGAAGCAGGTCCCATCGGGTATCCTGGGGAACACCCATCTCCAAGCTGTGTCCCGCTTTAAAGGCGGATGCTGTAATGGGCGAAGCCTTTCAAGGCGTTGGCACACATAATCAGAAGGAGAAAAACTTTAATGAAGCACAAGAGCATAGCTTAGAGAAGCTAATAGGAAAAATCCCCCCTATGAGGGGAAAACTTTAGGGGTCTCTTGAAAGGGGGCAAGACATACAGAGACATGACATAGGCATACAGAGCAATACATATAGAAGTGTAAATTCTTGAGGGAGGATTGGGTAACTCTGATTTGAGATTTTGCTCTCTCCTGAGGTGCTGACTTGATTTTGTTGCCACTGGGAGCTTTGAGCTTTTAGGGCTTTGCACACAGTGGCTCAGGAGGCTATAGCAGATCTGGCTCTTGAACCTTTACAGCTGGAGAGGGGCCAAGGGGGGCTTCTTCTTCACGAAGGACTTTTGGCTTAAGGCCATTGTGCGAGCATCTTCCCCTTTCCATGCCTCATTGTCCCGTAGATTGGCTATGGGGCATTCTGAGGAGGTTTCAAAACGGCAGTCCCTCTTGGATAATGAGACGGACTGGGCATAGTGCCAGAATGTTACGTTCTCTTCCGTCAGCATTTCCTTCTGTTGCAATTCAGTGACTGTGGACTCTGCAGAGATCTTGAAATGCGTGCCACTCTGGGGCACTGGCGGAGGCATGGTGACTTTGGAAGTAGAAGGGGTTAGCAGAGCAGGAAGTATAGACGCAGGGAGGGAGCAAGCTGGCAAGACCAGCCCAATGGTCTCCGTGGGGATGGGATCACTATACTGAGCTGGGGCAGCGAAGATCTCATGGGGAGCTCCGGGGGAAGGGTTTGAGGTGCGGATCTTGGTTCCGGGCTGGGAGATGCCCGAGTGCGGGCCTCCCCAGCGGGCATTGGGAGCTCGGTCTTAGACTTTCCTGGGGCCTTCGCCCTCTGGGGAGAGACCCTCCTCCGTCAGGGTTGTAGGCCCCAGCCGGGCAGCCTACAATTCCTCCGGAAATGTCCTGGTTTGCCGCAATTGAGACACTCGTCTCGGGGCTGTCTCATGGCAGCGGAGAGGGCGGCGGCTAGAAGGCTGGCTTGATGGGCGAAAGACCCGATATCCTGGCAAGCTTTGAGCATGTCGGCCAGCTCGGGGTTCCTTCCTAGGCCTGTGATCGCTTTGCGGCACTCAGCGGAGGCGTTCTCCTTGGCAAGGCGCTTGAGGAGTTCGCCCTGGGCCTCCTCGTTGTCAACCTGCCTCTTGAGGGCCTCCTGGAGCCTGTTCACAAACTCAGCATAGGGCTCTTGAGGCTTCTGCCGGGGGCTAGAAAGACTTTGGGGTGGCTGTCGGGCATTGGGGAGTGTCAAAAGCGCCTTGTAGGCGCATTCAGAGGCGACCGTAAGGGTGGGCACCGGCAGGACGATCTGATTGGTGGGGTTACTGAAGGCATGAAGCCGTAAAGCTGTAAGCGGCGGTGTAGGCGCCGCCGGAGGCGGCTGCCCTGCTAAAGCATTGCTGGCGGAACTCGCTCTCCCAGATCACAAATTGTGCAGGGCTCAGGAGCATCGGAAGGTGGTCTTCCAGTCGTCCGGAACCATTAAGTGATTCCTCGCGACCGCCTCTAGCATGCCTCTCACATAGGGGCTGGTGACTCCCCACGTCCCGCATCGCTTTAAGCGGAGCTCAGTGAGGGTGTTATAGTTTAAAGGGCGGTGCTCGACAACCCGCGGAATGATGCGACCCTCCCCCGCGGTATCTGTGAAATGGACGGGGGGCACTGCAAGAATAGCGGCAGCGTCTTCCGTCAGGGTTTCTGTCTTCTGCAGATCGTGGCTAATACGCTCTGCGAGAGTATTGAAACCCGCCATTACGCGGGCGCTGACGGAGGTGCGGTGGCTTTGGAAAATGAAGGCGGAGCAAGGGGAGCAGAAGGAGGACAGGCGTCCAATTTAGCGGATAGAGAAAATTCCGGGGTTGAAATTGAAGGTGAAAGATCGAAAGGAGGGCGTGCCTACAGCAAGGGAGCCATAGGTCTGCAGGCTGATGGCGACATAACATTGTCTCCACGTCAGTAGCAGTGACATCGGCGCGCGAGGCTCTGTCGCGAAGAGTCGCCCGATGTTTTCCCAGTCCTTAAGATTCAATGTCCCCTCTGGGTACCATGGACACTGAGCTTCAATCTCCTCAACCAATTTGCGCAGCTCCCTTCTCTTTACGGGGACCCTGCCGCATTTCGCTAACGCTTTCAGCTCGTCAACGTGCTTGTCATAAGCCCTGCTTTTGCAAGCTCCCATACTCACCGGTGTTCCGTCGGACGAGAGAGTGTCCTAGGACGCGTGTCTCTGGATGCGCCGATCCAGAGGACAGGCGATACCGAAACGGTGGTCCCCTGGATGCGCCCGATCCAGCCGACCTCGGTATCGCGGCCCTTCCCCAGGCGACGGTGAGCAGGGTGGAGGTTCGAGGATTCCCGGGTTTCGGCACCAGCTTGTAGTCATCCCCGCAGGGTCGTCGCTAAGGAATAGGCGAGACGCGGAGGAGGTTTCATCTGGTGGAGAGCGTCAGCAACAGGAAGCGCGGGATTTCGTGGTCCTGACAACTCTGCCCTGTGCTGGTCCCTGGCACCTTTTCTGCGGGTTTCATTGTGGGCGCCTAAAGGCGGTGGGCAGGGACCTGAGCGGGAGACCGAGACATCTGGAGACCATCATGTGATGCATGATCTCACCTGGCTACGGCGGAGAGGAGCGTAAGCGTCTGAGCCTAATCCTCACCTGGGGGCAAGACCATTGTCCCTGCGCCCGGTGACTGAGCCAGACAGTTCATGACCCGTGACTCATAGGGGGATGAGGAGTGGGGGTGCGGTGCGACCAGAAGGCCGTAGGTCCGTTGGCGTCCCAACGTTCTACCACGGCGCTGCTGGGTCAGCAGTGCATTACTACAGCTGAGATCAAGAGAACTGCACAAATTCTACACATTCAAAGTGGATTTGGACTTGCATTTACTGAACAGCAGGCCCTCATGCCAGAGGTCAAACAATGAACATTTTCAGAAACAGTTTTGATTATTTAACGGGGATGTGAATAATTTCAGTAAATGAATGAATTAGTGAAGGATGGGGTAGGTGGTGGCTTTGCCATTCAAAGAAAAAAGCAAGACTCACTAGAGGGTTCTTTGGCCTACACAGAGCTACATCTCAAATTTGCTTTACTTGTTATACCTTTCTGTGATGTTGTTTTCATAATGGGGATAATTAGGAAAGGAGTTGATAATAAAACTGCCAGGATTGTCATGCCCTTATATAAAGCAGTGGTGCAACCGCACTTGGAGTACTGTGTTCAGTTCTGGTTGCCACATCTCAAAAAGGATATCGAAGAGATAGAAAAAGTGCAGAGAAGGGCAACGAGGATGATTGAAGGATTGGAGCACCTTCCTTATGAGGAGAGGCTTCGCAGGGGAGTTTAGGACTCTTTAGTTTGGAGAGGAGACGTCTGAGGGGGGATATGATTGAAGTCTACAAAATTATGCATGGGATAGAAAAATGTTGACAGAGAGACATTTTTCTCTCTTTCTCACAATACTAGAACCAGGGGGCATTCATTGAAAATGCTGGGGAAAGGAATTAGGACTAATAAAAGGAAACACTTCTTCACACAACGTGTGATTGGTGTTTGGAATATGCTGCCACAGGAGGTGGTGATGGCCACTAACCTGGATAGCTTTAAAAAGGGCTTGGACAGATTTATGGAGGAGAAGTCGATCTATGGCTAGCAATCTTGATCCTCCTTGATCTCAGATTGCAAATGCCTTAGCAGACCAGGTGCTCAGGAGCAGGAGCAGGAGCAGCAGAAGGCCATTGCTTTCACATCCTGCACGTGAGCTCCCAAAGGCATCTGGTGGGCCACTGCGAGTAGCAGAGTGCTGGACTAGATGGACTCTCATGGCTAGTTCTTATGAGGAGGAGGAGGAGAAGAGTTGGATTTATATCCCCCCTTTCTCTCCTATAGGAGACTCAAAGGAGCTTACAAACTCCTTACCCTTCCCCCCTCACAACAACCACCCTGTGAGGTAGGTAGGGCTGAGAGAGCTCCGAAGAACTGGAACAAGCCGAAGGTCACCCAGCTGGTGTGTGTTGGGAGTGTACAGGCTAATCTGAATTCCCCAGAAAAGCCTCCACAGCTCAGGCGGCAGAGTGGTGAATCAAACCCGGTTCCTGCAGATTAGAGTACACCTGCTCTTAACCACGACGCCAGTGCTGCTCCTTGTCTGCACATTTCCTTAGCAGAATATCAGATCCTCCATCATTTCACATTTTAAAACAAAAATGCTTGTATCTGTAAGTGTTCCCACACTGTTACCGAAACCCTTCCTATTACAGCTTCATCCTTTTGCTCTGTAACAACCTTTGTTTCACATTGTATGTTGCATTTTGGGACAGCTTGCTCTGTGCTGACTTTTGAAACTGGGTATGCAAGCAAACTGATCATAATAGGTCTGGCTTTTAAAAACTAAAACTATGTAACAGTTAAGGAGGAATGGCTCAGTGGTAGAACATTTTCTTAATATGCATAAGGTCCCAGGTACCTCTAGTTAAAAGGATCAGGTAGTAGGTGATATGAAGGACCTCTTCCTGAGGCCCTGGGGAGCCCATGCCAGTCTCACCTTGATGGCCAGTGGTCTAATTCACTATAACACAACTTTTTGTATCTATGATATTATAATATAATCTTAAAGTTGATATGATTGCTCTTATTATAGAATACTTTAAATAAAAACAAATTCAGTTATTGAAATCAAAGCTTCCTTCATTACCTTTGAGCTGGAATGGAGATCTCTGAATCCTTACATCCCAGTCAGAAGGTGAGAGGGATGCTGCAAAGAAGGAATTTAGGATACAATGATACAATGCACATTGTAATCAGCTTGATTAAAACAAATGGCAAATGCTTGGGGGCAGAAAATTAGCCTCTGTAGTGAGTGGGGAGGGGGGATTTCCTTTGTTCTGAATGAACTAAAGTTTAGCAGTCTCACATTATAACCTCTCCTTTAAGCTTCTTTGAGGACTGCCTTAGGTCAGCAATGTAATACCTTAGGGAATTAAAGTGTTATCCCACCCATTTTTAGTGTTGTGGTTTTTAATGAATAGGCAATGAACAGGCAACATCTTCACAACATAGGAATTCACAATCTACTGCTGAATAGTTGCCACCTCTCCCATCTACCATTAGACAACACATAGACCACCAATCATCGCCCTTTGAGTGCCACATATTCCACCCTTAAAGTCACACTATATCTCTACATAGAATGTTTTCATCACCAAACCCAAACTGATGTGATCAAGAGACATCATCTCTTTCAGCACAACCTTACCCAAGCCAAAGGAAATGCAATAAACAGACTAAGAAACAATTTAGACATCATTACTGAAGAAGCTGATAAAGGAGAAACATTTACCATCACAGAGAATCAGACTGTATGCAGGAGTATAGGGTGGATGAAAAATACATATAAATAAATAATTTGGACTCATGGGTAAGAAGTACTGGAGAAATTTCACCAGGCCTTCAGCAATTTTCACCTCACCATCAGCCTGACCATGAATCAATCCACACAATAAATTAATTTCCTAGTCACCACTGTACAAAACCATAATGGAAGCATTAATACCGCCTAGAGCCCTTTGGGGATGAGGCAATCTACAAAATCTAATAAATAAATAAATCTTATACCAAAACCTCCTGATCACCAAACATACCTACACACCTGCAGTCACCATCCTAAACATCCCAAACAATCCAACATCTGCAACCAAGCTCTGTGCTACAGCTGCATCTGTTCCGATCACTCAGACAGAGATTCTCACCTACAGGATCTACAACAGAATTTTTTTGAATTACAATGCCCACCCCATATAGTAAGGAGACATAAACAAAGCCAGAATGATACCAAGGGACAATCTACTACAAGACAGGCTCAAATGAAACAAAAATACCCACTGGTAGTCACATACAGCTCTCAACTCAAATCAGTTCAACAAACCATTAACAACTCACAACTTCTGCTGAGCAATGATACTCCTCTTTATCAAGCATTGGAAGACAAACTTTTTCTTATCCACAGACAGCCTCTTTGCCTTAAACAATTTTTCATCTACAACAATGCCTTTCCTAACATGGACATGGACTCTGGGACCAGGGCCTGCAACAAACCACAACACATAAACCCAGTTCTTATATAACTGCAGATACTAATTTCTTGCTCTCAAGTATTTCCCCTCCGCTCTAATCAAGCTGGTTATAATACATGTTGTACTTCTGCATCCTGAGTTCCTTCTCTACAACTCCCCTTCCACTTTCTGACTGGAATTTAATGACTCAGATCTCCGTTCCAACTCATATCTGATGAAAGAAGATTTGACCCTCAAAAGCCTATGCCCCCCCCCCCCCAATATTTTTTTTTTTGGTCTCTAAGGTATGGGTGGACTTGAATCTAGCTGTTCTACTGAACACCAAAAATGGTCACTCTTTGAAACTAAATTCAACTTTACTACCTGGTTATAAAGAATTGGAAAGTAAGCAGCACACTGGCATTTGTGCTTCTGTATGCATATTTATATGTGTCTGCATTAAAATCAAGATGTATCCATCACCTCACTGACAGATGTAATGTTTAGAGATCCATAAGAGGGGTTGAAAATGTATACACATCAATAGAATTTTTAAAATCTCCCAGTATTGATTCACGTTAAAATAGGGGTATAGACAGAGATACCAGAAATAGGACTGGACTCGTAGATAGCCAGGGTACAGAGAACATGTTAGTAAAATCAGTTTAAAGAGTATTCCTAAAGCAGGATAGTATTCCTACCCTATTCAGGTCTATGCAATGGGTCTTACTCCAATGACAGTGTTCTTAAGATGTAACTGTTAGTGTGTCTTTGAGGACATGTAAAAAGACTAATTTAGGCATGTTCATTGGTGGTCTTCTACTACCATTGCTATTTTCTAAACATACAAACCGTCCTTCTCTCCCTCCCTAGATTCTGAACCATTTAACTTTTTTCCTAATACAACTAGATTCAGGTTCTTTTTCTAACAAGGAAAGTAAAGAGGATACACTGAAAACTTTTTAACCTATTAATCACTTCATCTAAATAGGCAGAAACCCACTCATTTAAAATTTCCAGAGAATTAAAAACAGGGAAAGTTTCAGAAAAGAAAAAAATTACAAGTGCAAATTCACAATGACAGAGCATTAGGTTATTCTTGGTAAGAAACACATCTGGGTTCTTAACACTTAGTGTCAACAGTTTCAAAGATTTTTATACATCTGTTTTTTTTTTAGAAAGAAAAAGTCTCACTCCAATATTCCCATCTTAAAGAGGGAAAGGATGCACAAAATTATGTAACAGAATATTTTAAAATGTATTCTACAGTGCTATGTGGTGCATTCTTGGCATAACTTAATAGGGATTTGCTAGGCCATTTTCAAAGGGATTAAAATATTTTGGACAGTTTAAGCAAGTATTGTCGAAGGCTTTCACGGCCGGAATCACTTGGGTGCTGTGTGGTTTCCGGGCTGTATGGCCGTGTTCTTGCAACATTCTCTCCTGACGTTTCGCCTGCATCTGTGGCTGGCATCTTCAGATGCCAGCCACAGATGCAGGCGAAACGTCAGGAGAGAATGTTGCTAGAACACGGCCATACAGCCCGGAAACCACACAGCACCCAAGTTTAAGCAAGTCCCAGTTAGAGATTGTGTACTGGCTGAACTACAAATGTGTAACAGTAAGAAATTAAGTGAATTTGGGTATCATTTTCCTGTGCAGCTAAGTAGCATCTGAAGAAATACAAAGACTCAGGTACACATATTGAGTTTTTTTTAAATCAGAAATCCTGTGATCATGATGCATTTCAATCTAGTCTTTTCTGCCACTGGGACATGATATAAGATTGGGTTGGCATGAATATTTGTGGTATGACAAGGGGAAAATTCACAAGGATTTTTCCAATCACTGTGTTACAAAAAGCCTTCTATGTATTTGTTCGAAATATAAAAGATTTGTAGCTGGTGTAATTTCTCTATGGTTGTATCCAATTGAAGCATTTGCTAGAAAAGAAGTGATTATGCACGAACAATTGCTACATACAAAGAGCTGCTGAATTTCCAAGATGATAAATGTGAATTTATGAATTACTTAAAAGATATACCATATATACTCGTGTATAAGTCGACTTTTTCAGCACATTTTTATGCTGAAAAAGCCCCACTTGGCTTATATTTGGGTCTTATACTCAAGTATATATGGTATTTATATACAACTGTATGTGCTATAGCTGAAGCTCTGTTTGTGTAACCCAGGGTCCATTAAGGGGAGCTAAAGAGCTCAGATTTTCCATATAAGGAAGAAAAGGCTCCATTTCCTCAGAATTGTTAAGAGGCCTGTAGCCAGTCAACTTCACAGAGTTCAGTTAAGAGGCCTGTAGCCAGTCAACTTCACAGAATTCAGTTGTTACGAACTGTATTTGCATATTTCAGGGCCACCCTTGAAGGCGTGACAATAAGGAGAGAGGGCTCAGCAAAGAACAGCAAAGCTGCAAGTCCATCAACAGTGCCACAGGACACAGCTAGAGAGAACTGTAAAGGACTGAGACCCTGCTAGTCTGTTTTGCATAGCAGGCCAGAACTATTATATGTTGATTATTGTTTCTGTATTGGTTTGCCATATTTCATCGTTTATGAATTGCACACTATTGTTTATGAAACAGAAAACAGATTTAAAATTTCTTTTGTTGTAAGTTTGGTGAATGTTAAGGGTCACAAGGTGGGATCACACTGTCAAAGACTTGAACTCCTTTTCCATTTCTGATAATATCCCTCTTAAAATCTAAGTTGGGTTACATTTGCACATACAGATGATGAGGAGATAACACAGAACTAGATTTTATTTTACAAGCTTTCTTCTCAGTTTGTTTTTATAGAGAGGTACTTAAGCATTTCTGGTTTCTTTGGCAGATATTTGCTTAGCGGTTACAGATCAAATGCAGTTTCACTTAAATATGGTTGTTTCAGTTTCCAGATAACTTCACACATGCACTAATATCTCTGTTTAGGGCAAACCTTTTTCAACATGGTTCTGTACACTCTCCTAAAACTCCCACCCTTAACTTCCAAAGGGAACTCACACTGGTTTGGTACAGATTAAGCTCTGGGGTTTCACTAAACCCACACTTAACTCTGCCAGTTAAGCTAAACATACCTTCATGGGCTCTCCTGCTGAGTATCTAGGTATGGTCTCTTCATGAGACAATAGCCAAGCCCTCTGTGTGGTCTTAGGAGTGTCACCAAGAAATAAGTTTTCCTGCTTGTTTTCCACCACTGCCAGGCCTCCTAGCCTCAGGAGAAAACAAGGATCTTTCCTCTCAGTCTTTGAGATCTCTTTGAGAACACTGGCCCCCTAGCCATTCTCCCTCTGTCTCTGAGCCTCTAGACAAGATCTTCAGCTGACTCAGTCTGAAGACTGACATGATCTCTGTGCCCCACAAACTGACAAGCTGTTTTCCAATCTCTCTGATCTGTTCAAAATCTCCCAATCTCATCTGACAGGCTTTTCCTGCTTTTATATTCCCTCCCTGTGGCTCCTGGCTACTGCATCTCAGCCAGCCAATCAGGTCGTGCTCTGGTTAACATTTGGTGCTCCTGCTCTGGCTGAACTTCTCCTTTTCAAATTAATCATATAAAAGTCTAACCTTATATCTTTATATCTTTAACTGTATGATATGGCAGATGCTAGACTTTTACTGGGAAAGTTTTAAGATCAAATCATCATTGAAACCATCTCAACCTAATTCTCCCTGCAGCAATCCTTCCCCCATGGACGTAGGTATAGATTTTTTTATGGGGGGTTCGGGGGAACACACACTCCGCTCCTAGGACATGGCCACGCCTCCCCAAGCCCCTCCCCCAGCCTAGCGCTTATAAAAGCAGCTCTCCAAGGCCAGGGACGGCAGACTTCCCCGCCCCGCCCTGCCCTCCCCTGCCCCCCACCAGCTGGGCTCCCAGCTGGCAGCTGGCAGTTCCTTCTGCCCTCCCCTCTGGGCAGAGGCATAGGGGGAAAATGGAGCCCAGTGAAAAATCTGAGTTTTGCGACCCCCACCCCACCCCAGGCAGCCACTGTGATGCTGGAATCCACCCCCAAACAGCATCACTTTCAATGGTGTTTAAACTAGAATTTTCTTTTAAATCCACCTTTAAGGGAGAATCTGGGGTCCCTAGTTAAACAACATTGAAAGTGATGCTGTTTTGGGGTGGATTATCCCCCATCGTGAAACATCATCACTTTCAATGTGGCGTAGTGGTTAAGAACAGGTGCATTCTAATCTGAAGGAACAGGGTTTGATTCTTTGCTCTGACGCTTGAGCTGTGGAGGCTTATCTGGGGAATTCAGATTAGCCTGTGCACTCCCACACACGCCAACTGGGTGACCTTGAGCTAGTCACAGCTTTTCGGAGCTCTTTCAGCCCCACCCACCTCACAGGATGTTTGTTGTGAGGGGGAAAGGGCAAGGAGATTGTAAGCTCCTTTGAGTCTCCTTCAGGAGAGAAAGGGACTATATAAATCCCAACTCTTCTTCTTCTTCTAAACTGAGGACCTCATATTCTACCTTTAAATCCATGCCGAAGGGGGTGGATTTAAACGGAGAATCTGGAGAAATTTGGGGGGTGCCTGCTGTCAGGGCTGCAATTGTTAAGCTAGCAGCACCAAACTTTTAGGGTATCTTTAGGAGACTCTCCTAATTATACCACCCAGGTTTGGTGAAGTTTGGTTCAGGGGATCCAAAGTTATGGACCCTCAAAGGTAATCTCCTATTACCTCCCACCCCATCTCCTATTACCTCCCATTGGAAACAATGGGGGATGGGGGCACCCCCTTTGGAAGTCCATAGCTTTGGACCCCCTGGACCAAACTTCTCAAAACCTGGGTGTTATCAGTAAGAGACTCTCCTGATGATACCTGCCAGGTTTGGTGAAGTTTGGTTCAGGGTGTCCAAAGTTATGGACCCTCAAAGGTGTAGCCCCCATCTTCTATTAGCTCCCATTGGAAACAATGGAGGACGGGGTCACCCCCTTTGAGAGTCCATAACTTTGGACCCCCTGAACCAAACCTGGGTAATATCATCAGGAGATTCCCCCAAACAATCCCTGAAAGTTTGGTGCTGCTAGCCTAAACAATGCGCCCCCTGCAGGCCAAAAACCGAAAAACACTAAAATGTTTTTAAAACCCACAAACGGGTGGGTGGAACTTCGGACTTGAATGGGGGGGTTGAACCCGAGAACCTCCCCTTACCTACGTCCTTGCCTCCCCCCCTCATTTAATGTACTCAAACTTTCTGTATTACCATGATACACAAATGTAACAATGGCAGCAATAACTAATAACAGTTGATTCACTGAAAAAATGAATTTCTGAAGAAACATACACTTTATGAAAAAGGTCTGACCATTTTGAGTGATGTATATAAATTTAGGAGTCTGCCATTGCCTAGACTTCTTTCCAGACAGTTTCTTCTCAATGGTCTTGACTTCAGGCATCCACTTCTTTACTTTTCTTGTTAATGTGATTCTCCTCTGCTAACAGGAAGTCAATAGTAACATTTCTCTTAGACCACCTGGGGGCAAAAAACAGCTTTTAAAAAGTGATCCTCTGGCTGATTTCCTTTTCTGCCTTTTTAAATTTTAATGTAATTTAATTTTAATGGAAAAGGGAAAATCAAGTCAAGAAAATTAGGACTTTTTTTTAGAATAGGTATACAATTATTTCTTATTTGTTTTTCCTAAAGGCAGTACTCCTGTTTTACTTTGTTTTCTGAGCGTTAGAACTGAATACTTGTACAGTACCAAAAAAAATCCACTCTTCTTCCATATAAGACAGTCTCTGGTAAGTAATTGCTGTACTGACCGTCACTGATTGGAAATTGTTTGTGACATGAATTGTTATGACTGACTCAACTTCCCTTTTCCACGCCTGTACAATTTTGCAATTCCTTTTATTACTGTTATTATTTTTCTAAGGCTGTATGACCTGAGTGCTTCCTTTTTGTACTGTCCCAGAGAACGAGCCACCAGGGTCAGTAAACCTGGACCACTTTGACTCCTCAAGCACAGTTTAAAAGCACTTTTGCACTCCTTCCTGTCAAATATACATTAGATTGTAGCCCTAGACTTGTGTTATACGATACTAAGAAATCATTTACAGGGCAATCCTAAGCAATGTAACACTTTTCTAAGATCACCGAAGTTGCCTTTTTCCCCACTGGGGACACAAAGTAGCTTACAGTAGCTTACGTTGCTTCATTTTATGCTTGCAACAATCCTGTGAGGTAGATCAGTATGAGAGGCTCCAGGTCACCCAGCATAAGCCATAAAAATAATTAAATACATAATTAAAATAATAGTGTTTTGATCATGACAAAATGAAACTTTTATTTCCATTTTGCAACACAGCAGATTATTTCCATAATTCTAGACATGGTTTTCTTTTAAATTATGTACTGTGTTCAGTCGAATTCTCAAATTTCTGACCTCCAATCTAAAAATGAAGCAAACTCTTGTAAAGTTTGTGGTGTGGCAACATGTTGCTGATGTTGTGGCTTGCACACAAAAGCAGTCTTGTAAATTCTGAATGAAACTAAATTTAGCATGGTGGGGAGGGGGGAGATGTTAAGGGATTTTCTTTTGATGTAGCTATTTTTATCCTCAATGACTTCCTAATCAGAATCTCACAACTGTTAGCTTAGAAGGCACTATAAAAAGGTTAAAACAACACACTGTCATTCAAGAGAGCTAAAAGATAGCCTGATAGTAAGGCAGTTGTGTCTCTGTTTCCTGAATTGGAATGGTGCTATCTTCCTCCACTCTAATCAGTTATTTTTCTTGAAACACATGGCGGTCTTCAAAGCCATCATCTCAATATAGAAAATCAACCACAAAGAGTTTTTAAAATGTATTGAACTCATCAAATAACATAACAGTACAACCTTGCTGACTATAGCCAGTAAGCTTTTGAACTGTTTCTAGCCCTTCATAATTTTTTTATTCATAGATAAACCCTCCATGTTTTTTACACCCCTGCACCTGTACAGTCAAAATGTATTTTATACTGTCGCATATAAAAGATGCAGGTATATATCTGTATTCCCAAATTCTTCTTTGCAACTGTTTTTTTTAAGGAACTGTCAGCAAATAACTGTGGTACATAGTGCACTGTACAGACACTGACACTCTACAGCATCTGACAATCAGAGCATAACAACACAGTAACAACAAAACAATTGAAACTGACTGTTCAACATTCAAGTACTGCAAAAGGACTTTTTTCTTTTAATATAAAAAATTGGAAGTGTGAACAAATGTACAATACCTGATCTAGCTTTGTTACTTTCATGTTAAGTATGAATCAAGATGAGAGCTTTGAGCATAGGGAAGAAGTGCTGAGTAAGACAGGAAGTAGGGAAATTTAGGTTGGTGGGATGAAATATGTTTCTGTAGTTTTAAAATTAAAATGCAGATGGTCGTCAGAATGTAACAGGGTGAAAATGAATTTTACAACCTGCTTATGGAATTTCTTGAAAGGAAAAAAAGTTACAATGAAATCCAGGGACACCAGCTGACGTTCAACATCTAATTATACTGCTGTGGTCTCAACTCCAGATCTGAGTTATGATCCCTTAACATCAACAGGCCCAAACTTTTCTCAACTCCCTCCCCTCCTTACACTGATTTTTATGGCAGATGTAGTTTTATGCAGGGCAACAATCATATTTACTTAGACTATGGCAGTTGGTCCCCTGCTGCATTTTGTAATGTTCAGCATCTGCCAGGATACCATATTTTGTTATCTTAAAGCACAGATTTGAGCCACTTTGTTCTCTAAAAGACAGTTCTGTAGATCCCTGTCATTCAGATTGTCAGTCAAAATATTTAATAGAACATAATTTCCTAAAAACCCTGACAGAAAGCTTTTGACAGAGAATTTCCCACCTCTGAAGCTGACTCAACATAGAGCATAGTTTTATGTGTATGGACAAAAGTTGGCTACAGCTATATTATTGCTGTTGTTCCCCTTTCCTGTGATTAAAAATAGTGTTTGAAGTTATTTGGAGCAAAAGAAGTCTCTTCATATAAGAAAAAAAAGCAGCTAGCACAGCATGGTAAAGTCAGCTTCCTTCAGACCAACAACACTGAGGTGGAGGAGGGGAAAATAGCAACATCATGTGCAACTCTGCTGTCTTTGCACCATGAAGGTGTTGATAATTGGTGTGAGGTTTGAAATCTTTTCTCCTCAGCTTCTCCTGTTGCTAGTACATAAAAGGCTTATGGGGCATTCATCCCAAGTGTTTTCTTACTTGGGGGATATCTTTCACTAGGACTGTTGACATTTAACCATTGTGGGAAAGGGGGACAACATTTGATATTTTAAAAGCTCGCTTTTAAAAACGCTGCTCAGCCATTGACACATAATTCCTGCAGGTCCACAGTCAGGCAAACCTTACTATTGCTTATATTACTAAAACCCATGAAAATGACATTTTTGCTTCATTTCCCATACAGAAACCCCACTCTCTAATCTTGACCACAATTAAACGAGTGCCATCCAATGCACTGGGATTTTATTTCTGAAGAAGGATGCTTAAAATTGTGGTGGATGTTTTGTCGAAGGATACATTTGACCCTGGCAGGCGAGAGACACTCAGGGTTTTAAACATGGAAGTCTGTCACTCTTTTTTCCCAACAGAGGCTCTGTGGCCAGTGCCAGGCAGGCAGGCTGTCAACAGATCCAGTTTCCCCTTTCCCGCAGCGGGGAGGGCAGCATCACCTGATGAATTTCAGCTGCCGCTATTAAAGGGACAAAAGTGGGGGCAGCTCCCTAGCAGCGGAAAAAGCAGCTGCCCCTCAGCGATGCCATAGAAACGCGGCGCGGACACGCGTGTAGAGGTGGAGAGCTCCGGGGCGCCTCTTTCTTCTCGTGCCGTTCAAGATCGCGCTGGGCCCGCCTTCGCCCCTCCGGGCTTCGCTCGGGGACGAGCTCAAAATTCGAGGCTCCCAGCAAGGAGCCCGCGACGCCACTGGAGGGCGCCCTCGGGGGCTGGCAGAAATGCCCGGGTTCAGCGGCTCCGGGCTTTCTGCGAGCGGCGCTCCGCGGGGTGCTAACGCAGTTGCCGCGGGGCCGAGGTTGGCGCCGGCATGGACCCCCTAGAGAGCGAGAGCCCGACCCAGTAAGTGTCTTGCCGAAGCCGTTTTCTCGTTCTTTGTTCCTTCGGCGGTCCGCACAGATCTTGTCTTCTGTGCATTTCTTAAGTAAGGCTGAGACGATGCGGAGCAACTTGGAACTTTGCGTCTGCAAGAGAAATAGGTGTGGAAGGCATGTGTCCTCCGTCCTTTTTGTCGGAGGAATGCATGGCTATATAGAGTGGAAGTCAATGGACTTCTCTTTTGCTTCGTAGCCGCATTAGCTCCTCGCGGGGTGGGCCGGTCTCCGTAGGTGGGGGTGGTTGTTTTTTTTTTTTAATTTTAGTTTAACAACTTTGTAACGGAAGAGCTACCTAATCCTGTGTCGGGTTTCCACTTTTTAAAATGTGGTGATGTTCAGTGGCTTAATTTTTAATAGCCGTGAATTTTGGTGCCCTTTTATGAGTGGCCTTGAACAGGCTCTGTGGAAGACAGCATATGTGTGTGTGCAAAGTGCTGTCAAGTCGCAACCGACTTGTGGCAACCCAGTAAGGGTTTTAAAGCAAGAGTCTGTGTCATGCTGGGGTATCTCTTACCTCCCCTCCATCCATAGGCAGGAATGTTGCCTAATACTTCTGTAATTCACTTCTTCTGATAATCTCTCTGGACAGATTTACAGTATATAGCCTTGGAAGGTGTATTCAGTTGTTCTTCTGGTAGTAGCAGAACCTGGTCTATGTAGCTCAATTGCAACTTTTATGTAAGCTGATTGATGTAAGCTCTGATTGATATGTAAAGGGACTTTCTCTCTTCCTTTCCTTTCCATTCCCATGTTTATTGCTTTGACATAGATTGTAGATAACTAGGCTGAATGACCCTGAGAAGTCTCCCTGGCTCAGGGAAAAAGGCCTGTTGGCCTGAGGGGAGAGGCAAGGCAGGTGACTGTATCTATCCCTATCGCAGCCTTGGAGGCGCCTAAGCCTCAAACAACTACTTTCCCCACTTTCTCTGGGAAATTGGGAGGGGTGAATTGGGCAAGGATAAAGGAGCCCAGGAATGCCAGGTCAAACAGAACTGGCTTTCTCAAGCTACTGATTGAAGAATCCAGAGTCTGTTCAGTTCTGAGACCTAACACCCTCCTTGTACCTCAATAAAGTAAATGTATAACTGAACCAGTTTAAGGAACTGAAGTTGATCTCCCCCTCCCTTTTTTTCTGTTCTGTGTTTGATCTCAGAGATTATCACCAGAGGCTTTTCCAAGTTCAACACTAGCATTTTATTACATTTCTAAGGTGAATGGAAAGAGCAGGGAGAAATTTGGTGAGAAGAAAAGAAGCAGTCTTATATATAAATATTAAGATTCCCCTCCTGGCTAGAGATTCGCCCCTCTGTGACCCTCATCTCTCTCACTCAGCCATCTCCTGCACACACAGTTCAGGAGACAAACTAGCTTTGTTTTTAGAGCCTGAGCTAGGAATTCTTCTTTCCCTCTTTGGTTAGAATACGGTCCTTTTCCCTAAAAATTCATTCCCTGCCAATATCACAGGTCTATACATAGAAACTGAACATGTCTGAACCCACCCCGTTTCAAAAATTCACCCAATAAAATCTGTCAGCAGCTCTGGCTGAATTCTAGACTCCACCCACTCCCAGCATATTTAAATGGGATATGTGAGGAATTAACTCTTCACAATCAATTTTTTCCCTGTCTGTGCATGTTCCTAGTTTTGAAGTGGCGTTATACCGAATGGAGTTTTTAGACCTTATTTTCCTCAGGTCAATCACAAGGTGGTTTGCCAATGGCTTCCTCTGCATAATAACCCCGGTATTCCTTGGTGGTTTCCTATCTCAGTACTAATTAGAACTGATGCTACCCCGTTTTCCCGAAAATAAGACAATCCCTGAAAATAAGACGTAGTAGAGGTTTTGCTGAAGTGCTAAATATAAAGCATCCCCCGAAAGTAAGCAAAGTTTTTGTTTGGAAGCATGCCCGTCGAACAGAACACCAGAAAAATAAGACATCCCCTGAAAATAAGACATAGTGCATCTTTGGGAGCAAAAATTAATATAAGACACTGTCTTATTTTTGGGGAAACAAGATATTCAGCTTTTGAGATCTGATGAGATCTGGCTGGACTGGGCCATCCAAGTCAGGACCAGGCAGCACGTAAGACTTCTCAGTAAATAAAGTATACTTCATAGTTTCTCTGGGCCAATATTGGTAGACTAATCGGTTATGATCCTGGACATCTGCAGGACAAACATACTTACTTTCTGAGGCATAAGCCCCACTGACTGCACTTGAGTAGGATTCAGGATAGACCCTCATAGGATTGCCCTGCTGATCACTTTTTGTTTTCATTGTCAAATGCGGATGACAAATAAGGCACAACTATCTAATAATATTATATTCTGCATATTTATTTTTCAGTTTCAAAGTAGTCATAGAATCTAGGTTTGTCTCGTCCCCCCGTTGTATCAGATTCTTCAATATTGGAATTAAAGCTAAGAAAATCATTTTAGCTCTGGGGTGCTGTGTGGTTTCCGGGCTGTATGGCCATGTTCTAGCAGCATTCTCTCCTGACGTTTCGCCTGCATCTGTGGCTGGCATCTGCAGAGGATCTGATAATTTGAAAGGAAAGCAAGTGGAGTATATATACCTGTGAGTAAAGGTCAATATGTGAGGGCATCTGAATAGGAGTGGCCTGGCAAGTGAGTAACAATGAAGAGAAGCATGTGAGTAACAAAAGAGATAGCAAGGTCAATAGGTGAGGCATATGAGAAGCCATTGAAATCCACAAGCACATGGACAATTTCAATAGAAAGGAAGAAACCATGAAAACGAACAGAATTTGGCTGCCAGTTTTGAAAAACACTAGAGTCAAGACAGTGACTAATCAGCTCCACTCAGGCACAGGATGACTACAGACAATCAAAGGGAACAAAGGCCAGACTACTTCTATTCAGATGCCTCACCTATTGACCTTGTTATCTCTTTTGTTACTCACATGCTTCACTTCATTGTTACTCACTGGCCTCCCCACCGCTAGGGTCATGCTGGGCCCATTCTTGGGGCACCTGGGGTGGGGAGAGGCCTCCCAGTTGCACAGCCAGGAAGCTTCTTTCCCCTCTCCCTGGGCACCCGAGGATGGACCCAGCCATGTGACTGGGAGGCTTCTCCCCACCCCAGGGGGTTGTGCTGGCGCCCGAGGATAGACCCGCCTGGAATTCCTGGCGATGCTGTTCCACTTCTTACGGCAGACTCCCCGAAGCCACAGAGCATGTGTCCTGGTAGGATCTTCAGTGATGCAACCTCAAGGCGAGCCGAGCTGGCAGTGTAGGTTTTCTCTCCCTGCTGCAGCTGCTCAGTCTGGAAGGGGGAGCCAGAAAATGCAGGAGGACCAGGCTCTGGGACCCTTGGGCTCTGCCCCTGTGACCTGCTTCTAGTCTTGGTCCAAAGTGCCCAGCTGGCGGTTCAGGAAGGCATGATTCTCCCCCCTCCAAACTGGAAACAAAGCCTACCCCTTTCCAATCGTGGTTGACTCAGATGCTTTTCAAAAAAGCTAACTTTGGTCCAACTGCAGCCTTCTCTTTTTCAAGCCCATGCTGGGATCTTTTTCAGGAACAGTCCTGGTGGCTTTGTGAGATTTGTGAGTTGGAGCATGTTCTATAATGTGATGGTGACTTTGAAATGACCTGATGCAAAAAATAATTGTTTGGTCATGGTGGGGGAGGTGGGCAGCCGCCCATGGGGGGGGGGGGGGCACAAAAAAATCAGATTTTGTCCCAGGGCGCCATTTTCCCTAGATACACCTCTGCTGTACTTTGGACTGTCCCAGAAGAGTGTCTGGAAACTGCGTTTGGAACAGAATGGTATGGCATCAATGTTGACTGGAGTGGATAACAGAGACCATATCACTCCAGTCTTGTTCCATTGTAAACAGTGTTACACTTTACTTCTGGAGTCAATTCAAGGTGCTGGTATTGACCTTTAAAGATTTATATGGCTTGGGACTTGTGTATCTTAAGAACCATTTCCTCCTGAACGAACCTGTCCAACTCTACTGGTGAGCTTTAGGAGGTTCTGTCAGTTGAGGTGAGACTGGTGGCAACCCAAACAAGGGTATGGCACCAAAACTGTGGAATTCCCTCCCCTGGGAGATTTATCTGTCCCCCTCTATAGAGTAGAAAGACAGGATAAAAATATTTTAAATAAATAAACAAGCATTGCAGGCATAAACTCAGACAATGAAGTAGCTCACACAAACAGCATACGTGATTATGTAAAATCCTTCGGGGAAGAGGCAGCCTAGAAATCTAAAATATAAATAAATAAATAAATAAAAGCCCTTCCAAAGGCACTAGTGTGGTTATCAAAATATGGATATGTGGAGTACAGATACACTAACTTGGGCAACCCTGTTTGGTGGGAATATATGTTAACTGTTCTGGTTCAACATTGTCTATGCCAGATACATTCTGGAATTACTTGTTCCTGATCTCATTGCTGCTCTTCCTGTTGCCCAGAAAACTAATTAGTCTCAGGTATCAGGGTAACTGTTGAATTGTAAGGTTTCTGAGAGCTCCCAAATGTTTGGAATTAAGAGCATTTTCAATATTTATTAATGTTTTTGTGTCATATGTTGACTGCATATTCCTGGTTCTATCTGCTCATTTTTCTTTCTCACCTTCTTTGACAGCATGCATGGAGAGTTGGAAGACTTGCACTTATTGTGTGAATAATCAGTATGAACTTAATAGCTGCTTTAACAAAACACATTTTACTGGAATTATTGGGTTGGTGATATAAATGCAGAGGGCTGAGGATGCTGAGAGAAGCCAAGACTGATAAGGCCACAATTGTTAAGGCCATCACTTCTGCACTGACAAGACTTTTACAGCATAACAAAGGGCTTGGGGGTCCTTCCAAGATGGGAGGCTTAGAGACAAGAGATTCCCCTTGGATGATATTGCCTTAGTTAAACCCTTGGCAAATGCCCTTTTCTCCAGTTTAATTTCAATCTGACAGTAATTCAAGCGAGCTAATGGTCTACATCAATCCCTTTTGGAAGACAGTTTCTGTCTACTTCCTTGCCCTGTACTGACCTTTGTCCTTTTATAGTGAAGGAAACTTCTGACTAGCTTGATGGCTCTACTGAATGTTTATTAACAGCTTGTTAATAAGCTTCAGTTTGTGGTTAGATACAATTTAATAAATAGTGTCCAGCTACCTGGCCAGCTATGTGCTGCCTTGAGGGCATGATTGTTGGCTGGCTGAAGCAGCGGGTCACAGACAACTGACCTCTGCAGCCCAGCAGGGAAAAAGAGGCTGGGGCCTTGGTGCAGATCCCTTATATGGGGCATCTCCCAGCACACTGCTGGATATCACTTTTGCACAGCCTGCTGTTTGACTGGCCAACAGTTCTGCCCTAAGGTCAGCTCATAGCCAGCCAGCCAGAATCCCTGCTCTACGTCTCCCTCCTGGGCAACAGTCTTCTTCCTCAAAGAAATTAATCCATTTTCTCAGCAGTTTCCCAGTTTGGCTTATTCTATTTGGGCAACACTTTTAAGTCTTACTTGACACTACTATTTGACCATAGCTGCTTTTATTCTTGTTTGTGTCATTTTAAGTTTGTGTGAAGCATATTACATAATTGTTGCAAATAATCTCCAAGCTTCAAGAAGTAATTTGCTATTCCTAATAGGACTTTCCAGTCTCTCTCTCTCTGTGTCTCTCTGTGTCTCTCTCTCTCTTTGGTCAATTTAAAAAATATTTCTCTTGGCCACAATTTAGGAGAAATCTGTATCTAAATTTGAAGAATGCAGGTAAAAGAAAAAATGCTTCAGAAAGAGTTTACAAATTAATAATTAACACTACTAGGGATGGATAGCAACCATCAACCTGACAAGATCAAAAGAAAATACATTGTTCTATAGCTATTTATTTTGTTTTTGGAAAAATCATATCCCGTTCTTCTGAAACTCTTAGTGGATCTCAATAATGTAGCCAATACTAGTTAAAACCCAGAACAATTTAATTCTTACCTCTCCTTCCTGTTATCATTCTGCTAAAACATAATTACCTAAAGCCAGTTTTAAAGAACAAGTTTTTTTATGCTTCTTTAAAAACAAGAAAGTTGGAAGTTGCCTAATTTCTTCTAGTAATCCATTCTGCAATGGAGCTGCTACAGGAAATGCTGGTCCTCTCACCAATTTGAAACATACTTCTTGATGAGAGGGAACCAACAGTAAAAATCTTGGATCCATACCAGGAGAGGTAGTCCTTCTGATATATGAGTCATATGTCATCAAAGGTTTTAAAGTTCATAATTCAGATTGCATTTTATTTTATATTTAATTTGTTTTAGTATCTTGGAAGCCATCTTAGACATCATTTGATGAAAAGACAGCATATGGAACTTCTAAATAAATAAACCTTTGCTACTTTACTGATCAAGCACACTATCCAGATTGCATTTTAATTATACAACAAGTTCCAACCCGCCCGCCCCCCCCCCCCCCCCCCCCCCAAGACTGTTCGAAATACGGGATGATCTTATAGGTATGTAAGTTCTGAGGAAAACAACAATGTTTACTTTTGAATGCTGATAATTTATTCTTTCAGAAGAAGTGTTGGCCACTAAGATCAGATAAGACCCAAGAATTAAAGGATTGAGAGTAGATGGAAAAGAATTTAAAATGAAATTCTATGCTAATGACACAGTAATGATGATTACAAACCCATGTTTGTAAATGAAATATTCAACAGAAAAAATGACTTATTTGGACCCTTATCAGAACATAAAATCAGTAGAAATTAGACAAAAAATATTTTGAAATTTTTAATGAAGCAAGAAGCCGAATAAATCAGTAAGAACACTGGTTGTGATGTGACATCAAACTGAGTGAAATACTTACAAATAAAGTTTACTGGACAAAATGGGACATAATTTAAAGATAACTGCAAAAAAAGACATGGATACAAGAGGATATTCAAAGATGGACTAAATGTTCATGGCCTTAGAAGAAAACCAAACTTTACCAATATTGAACTTTTTATTTCAAATGCTACTAATTCATATACAGGGAAAGAACAAGAAAGAATGGCAGAAACAAATTAATTAATCTGGAATGACAAAAAGTCAAGAATTAGGTTTAATGCCTTGCAAGATTATTATTATTTTATTATTATTTATTATATTTGATATCCCAACCCTTACCTTTCAGGTTCACGGTGGCGTACCACAGTTTCAAAACAATGTAAAAACTTTTGACATCTCTTCCTAAACAGTATAACAAGAGGCAACATTTCTGAAACATCTCATTAAAAGATGAGAAAAAAGGAGGAGGACTGGCAGTACCTAATATTAAATTATATTATCAAGCTGTGGGCCTGATTTGGATTGTAGACTGGATTAAGACCAGAGGATAATAACATTAGAAACAGCAGATTTGGAAGTACAATTACATAATTAGTTCTCGACAGAAAAGTTATTGAAGAAAAAAATATAGTTCAAAATGGGAATCATATAATTCAATATGGATGGTTAAAAATTTGGGACACAGCACAAAAAAGAATAAATCCTCCAATATCTTCCTTAATGCTGTTACCCAAGGTGGAGACACAGTCTCTCAATATAGAGGGGAATATTAGCTTAGAGCGGGCTGCTTATTAATGTTGTGAGAGGCTGGGTAAGGAATCTTTAATACCAGTGTATACAAAGATCAGCTTTCAGAAGAAAATCCACAGAGAGGAATATAATGAAAATTTTACAGACTTTATTGTAGGGATAAGAGGTTCACAAGCACTTGATTCAATGCAATAAACACACACACACAGAGTTCCTAATATATAGATAGGTTGGAAAATAGATTTGGAATAGAAAGGGGTGCTGAATATATGGGTAATACGACCTGAAGAAGAGCCAGGGTTCAGAGCCAAACGACCAGCGTTTGGTTCCAGGGGGCAACGCGTTGGACACAGCATCAAAGATGGAAATGTGTCAATGGCACCGGGTGATTGGCTCTTTGGAGGGTAGGATATTTATTGGGTGAAGGATTACCTGTGGGGGTGTCAGGACAACCTTTGGGGGGTGTTAGGACAACCTCTGGGAACAGAGGCGTATCTACCTAGGGAAATGAGGTACCCCATGTCCCTGGGCGCAACCATTCCAGTCATGTGTGAGCACCAAAACGTACCCCCACAGACTGAACCATTCAAGCTCCTAATTCAAGCAAGCCTCAACTTAAATCAGCGGCAGTCGGTTGCCTCATGTTGCCTGTGCCTGGTCGTCTCAACCCTGCCCACTCTATATGGTGGCCCAGAGTGTCCGGGGGTGAAGTTGGAGTCCCCTCAGCTCTCCTCCGAGCTCCACAGCTGTGCAGCACCTCCTGGACCGCAAGTCACCAGGACAATGGGGGACTCTGCCTCTGACTCAGCAAGCCTTCCTGCCGCTGCCAGCCTTCTCCCCTCCTGTAGGGCATCCACGGGCTGGCACAGGAGAAGGGAAGGCTGAGTCCAGCAGCAAGGAAACAGCGCTGCCAGGTGGGGTGGTGGGTGAGCCAAGGAGAAGCTTGCCATCGGCCCATCGCTGACCACCCAACAGTGGCCAGACCAGGGGTGGGACCACTGGGTGACAACCTCCTCATGCCAGGCCAGCACAGGAGAAGGCCGCACCTGGAAAGGAGGGAAGCTGCGGGTGCTTCTCTTCCCCTCACCTACAGGTTCCCTGGCGCTGCATGTGCAGGGATGGGCTTCTCCTCCCATCCCTGCACCTGAAGAGCTGGGGAAGCCACGGGTACACCGGTGTGCAGAGACGAGGAGAGAAACCTTCATGCTTCTCTTCTCATCCCTTGTGCATGCTGTGGGTGTTGCTGGGCAAGGAAGAGGGACTGGTCACTGTACAGATGGCTTCTCTTCCCTGCCTAGGCAGCAGCCCTGGCATGAGAGAATCTCCCACCCCTGCTGCTGCTAGCTCAAGTAAGTAGGGGTGTGAGTATGAATGGGTGGGGGTGGGGCGCCATGCCACATGTGGGGGAGGTGGGCCCCGTACGCCTTTATCTGGAAGGTGTCCAGATGGATCATTTGAGAAACAATAGAGTGAGATGGTCTGAAGAAGTTAAGTTACAGAAGGGAGTATCTGAGTTGTTGTTGTTGTTGTTGTTGTTGTTGTTGTTGTTATTATTATTATTATTATTATTATTTATTATATTTATAAGCCACCCTCCCCCGAAGGGCTCAGTTAAGATAGTCAAGGGAGGCAATGACATCAGGAGTATTCTTGTGGCTGGAAATGAGTATCCATTTGGCAGGGCTACTGTATTGTGCTGAGAACACATTCTTCCTTGGCTATGGAGCAGAAAATGTGCTGATATAGCTAGCAAGCTGAGAGCATGAGAATTGGAAAACAATTCTTGTAGGTAGACCTGGCTATTGCCAGAGAATGGGCTCTCCATCTCTGCAACGCCAGCATCACCTTTTAGGCTGACATGCAGGCAGGGATACCTGTGAGTAAGCACCCCCCCCCCCCCAATATGCCAGGGCAGTATGGTAACAATGCCACCTATAGAAGCATATTCTGAGAATCGTGATGAAGAATGCTGATTTTATAATTTATGGAGCTATATTAGATGCTCAAGGAGAAATGTGTAGCCCACTGCCCCACTCCCACCACCAAAGAGGTTTGTGGAGGCATGGAGAGCAAAAATGAAGAAAACTTACTGATTGTGCTGTAAGCCCCCTATATAGCCAATGGACTGCAATTGCCTTTTTGGTGGCACAAGTCTGTGCCAGCAAAAGGGGGTGTTCCTGACCTGAAAGTCCTCAGCAAGTTGGCTCTGCCTTGGGAACACCTCCATTGGCACTGGCGCGGGCTCCTGCAAGCCAGAGCACCAGCGCAGCAGCGGCATTTGCTCTTGACTGCAGCTCCCTGTTGCCGGCACAAGTGTCCCTGTCACTGGCATACGTGCCACTTGCACCACATGGAATGGCATTCTTGCTGGCAATGGGATCACACCGGTTCCACAGCCATTTCGCTGTCCCCTTCTGACATTGAAAACAAGAATAAAAATTGCAAAGTAAAATGCTGGAAGTGTAAGGAATGGATGGATCCTTTTTCCTATGTGGTAACCATGTGAAAAAGTGAAAAAGTTTGCAGAAATACAAGTCTTAAACATTAAGTTTGTTATGGACAATACTGTTAGGTATATACCAAAGGCCATTTTAAAAGCTTTGGAAGAACTGTTCAGATATTTGATGATAGTAGCTAGGATTGGCAACAAAGTAGAAGGAAAGGGAATGTCCTAGCTTCGAGGTCTGGGAAACCAAATCAAAAGAATACAACAAACTTTGGTGTTTCAAGAATTCCAAGAAAAATGGAAAATTTACTGTTCATATTACTTTTAAAAATAAGATCAAGGAAGAAAGGTTGAAGAAATTTAAAATATATAAGTATGCTTTAGCATTAGAACATTATAGGTTAAAATTGATATTAAGATATACAGTTTATTATACAGAAACTAACGATACTAATTATATATCAATGTTTATTTTGTATTAATATCTTTGATTAATATTTTGCTGGTGATTTTATAGCGCATCATTTATGTAAATATGTTTACTTTCTAATGCTTAGAATTGTATGTTAGAAAAGATCTGTTTTCTTTTTTACCATTTTTTCCTATTATTGTCTTTATTTTCTGTTGCTACTGAAAAATAAAAAAAATAAAAAGAAAGGCCTGTATGGCAGCCAGTCACGTGGAAGGCTGAGTTTTGGTAGAAACTGGTATTTCCCTTAGTGTTCTCAGTATTTTAGAGATGGAGAATTATAATTCCCCTAAAAGTTTTCTATTTTAACATAGTATTTTATGTTAGTATTTTAACATAATCCCATGGAACATAATCCCACAAAATTGAGAATTTTGAGCTTTACTTTCTGCATAGCCCCACCTTGAATTCCTGGCTATGCAGAATATGTCAAAAGGATGGAAATGGAATAGCTTTTTTATATACCACCATTTTAAAAAATTACATTTTTGGAGATTTTGATAAATGAAACACACTTTTGCTTCTGCTGTTTTTTCTGTTCTAAATGTATTCCCCCCTAAACTTTTCAAACCACTATCAGGGCTATAGAACAGATAATATGCATCTTTGGCCATTTTGAAGGTCGTTCTGGACTGCGGAATGTGTTTCTCTTAAATGGCAGAGAGAGCTTTGCCTTTGACCCGTACATGTTTAGTGGAAGTTCTGTGATGGCTCTTCTTGCACACATGCAGCTCAGTGGTAACCCTGCTCTTTTAGAGTTCCTAGTCTTGAAGAAAGAGCTCTACGTGTTTACACCAGTATGAATCTATACAGACATCCAAATGACCATGTGTAGAGTTTGACCATGGCCTGCCCCCTGCTGCCTCCTTCCCTCCCTCCCCCGGAGTGATCAAACTACTTCCATTGTTGATGTGGAAAAGAGGTTTGTGTGATTGGTCTGCTTGTGAAATCTCCTGTATCATATTCTATTTAGAATGTCAGTAATGGATAATGATAATGATAATGAAGAACTCTTTCAGCTATAGAGGCACATATAAATGCAGGGAAGAATCTTTTACAAAAGTGGGGGGACTTTATTTGATTGGTTTTCCAAGTGGGAGGGGGATGTATAAGTAACACAATTCATGGGAGTCTCTCCTTTTCCAACTTGCTGTAGAGGCTCTTGTGAAATTTCTCACTTAAGTGTTGGTGTTCTCATACGTTTCTGGGGATTTTTTTCCTCTTTAGGAAAGCTTCACAGGGATGCAGTTCTGATCAGAAGGCAGCTGTTGAGCTGAAGCAGCTCTGTCAACATTGCTTCCATTCAGATCTTGCCCAGGCTGCTGAGTTCAAAATAACCATGTCTCTGGGGCACTTAGCCAAGGGAGCCAGCCTAGATGACCTTATTGATACTTGCATTCATTCATTTGGTGAGTTGGGTGCTTTGACTTTTCTCAGGTTGTTTTGTTGTGGCATTTTAGGTAATTTATTGCGTAGTGTGTTCGATAATAGTCAGGAGAGACTGACATTTTATTATTGCTCTTATTAATGTTTGGTTTGATGCATATATGATTTTGTGAATATATTTCTGTTTGTCTTTTGAGAGCTTAGAGTGGTAACTGTACCGATACTGCCCTTGCAGACATTCGTAAGTGCACCAGAGTTATCAATGTTTCTGGAATTATTTTATTTTCCTTCCCTTGAGATATAGAATCTGAATATACATTAGGCACATAGATATTTTTTAATAAATGCATGCTTTTTCTGAACAGAGTTGAAATGTTCAGATCTAGATTTGGTGTTGTATGCTGTTTTTTTTTTTTTGAAAACTTGTTTGATAGTACAGCTAAATAAATTGTCTCGGTGGGGGGCTGCTGCTTGTTGTTTTAACACGAAAGAGAATAATTTAGCCTTTTTGTCAAGGAGAGGGAAATGAAGTAAAAAATGTCGATGGAACAGCTTTTAGCCAGCATATGAATTATTCATGTTTTTTTAACTTCAACAACAGGATACCTTTGAATAGATTTAGTACATTAGACACTTTAGAAGTATATTCTGAGTTATTATCTATTAGCTGTATTGCAGTTTACAATTCATTATATACACAAGGGCAAAGTACCGTTTAAAATTGGGATTCCGATAAAGACTTTTGAGTTTTCTCCACACTGTTGCTTATATTGGTACTGCCAGTCTTTTTCATGCTGTGGACTGGACATTTCAGAATAAACAATTTATTTGTTCATGTCCCATTTATGTCTAGTTAATAACTATAAACACACAGTTGAATGGCTACATTGTTCCAGTTGCAGTTAAGTAAAATTCATTTTATCTCTCTGTGTAGGAGGAGAAGAATAAATGATGTGAAGCACAAAAAAAATTGGCCAAACTGTTCTCATTTTTGTCCATTTGCATGTGACGTAATATACTTTGATAGCTTTCATTCCCGTGAAGGATTTGGAGGAGCTGAATAAGCGCACACTTACACAGCACTCTACCTTCCTGAATCAGGCACCAAACAATGACTCATCCCCCAACACTTCCATGGGAAAGGCATGTGCTGTTGTTCATTTATGACAAAGCACTTACAAAACCAAACACATATCTCGTGAAGAATTAAGTGGATGGGAATTCACGTTGTCATAGTGCCTGGTTCTTTGTTTCTGTACCAGAGGTATTGGATGAAATGAATTTGTTTCTTCCACAATGCCACTGAAAGACCACAGCCTCACACTTCCAAGGCTATCTAAGCAATACATTTTTGTTTTTATTCTATATAAAGTATATTCAGCTAAATACAATCTTGAGCTCAAGGCGCTTGTTCTATTAGCATTCCTTTTACAGCAGTATTTAAACAAAGCACCAAAAGCAAACCATTATTTATAGCTTGCATAAATGATGTTTGTATGGACACAAGCAGTATTGGTTTTGATATGAATTTCTTTCTAGCTAAACAGTATGATCCCTTGCAAAATTACGCTGTAAGTTTAGTTCCAGTTGAGGTTATTTGCAAGTATCATGTAGAACCCAACTGCAGGCATACGTGGTTTCTAAATTGTTCTGTTGAAGAAAACAGGGATTACATATCAATTTTACAGATGCTATTAAAAACTGTATTTTCTTTTCTTTGTTGATGTCAGATTGTATTGGTATCTTCCCAAGATAAATTGAATTTATATCTGACCATAATCTTATGAGTCTCAAACTCTGTGCTGTGGTGGCTAGGCTGCAGGAAACATATTTTTTAAAATTAAAAGTGAATTGTTTAGTCACACAATTGAAACAAGCAGTGATGTTCCTCCAAAGCAGGTTAAGTTTTATTTTAAGAACATCCACTGTGTTAAAAAGAAACTATCTTGGAACTTCTTAACTTTTAAAACAGCCATGAATTGAAGGTGGTACCACCAGATAAAGGTCTTAAGGAAACATCTCAGTTATTTTTGGCAACAATAAGCATTGGAAATCAGTGGAGAGTAAGGAATTAGCAGTTTTCTGCTCTGTTACTTTACATTGAATAAGTAGTTCCTGTTGGGTTAATAACATCAAATAGCTGGTTATCAGGTAGATCTTCTGTAGATTTGGTGTCATACAAAAAAATTCTTGGGATTCTCACATTTTATTTTTTCACTCTAAAATTTGTACAGTCTTTGTTTTGATGTATTTCAGATAAAACAGTTAATTTTGTTTGCTTTTGTGTAGTTAAATGTTAGGCGAAATAATGAATGTGTAGAGATTCTGGTTGAAATACATTTATTATCATGTACCAAACATGTCAGAAAGTAGATTATTTCTGCAGTATTTAGGAGCTGGTTCATTTGAAAATCTTGTCTGAGTTTTAAATGAATCTTAAATCTAATATACATATAGTTCTGTTCCTCTGAGTATCTTAGAGCCCCATCCAAAGGGGGGGGGGGATATCCTCTTCAGGGAGTGCCATGCAACTGTGCTGGCGGATTCCCACTCCCCAGGGAACTTACCCTGGCTGAGGTGTGATACCAGCTGTGTGGCTGCACCACCCCATACCCTTGGCACTGGAATGTGACACTCCATGTCACGTCAGCATCCTGCTGCCACCAGCATAGCAGTGAGCAGTACACTCGCAGTTCATACCCCACACTTAAGTCAGCATTTTAGCTGGTGAAGGTGCAGTGTGGCCCATTGGAGCTTCTCAGTGGTGGGGAGGCTTTCTGACCTCTCCACACTGCCAGGAAGCCTCCTTGAGGGCAACAAATGGGCGCCCGGCTTGTGGATGGGGCTGCCCCACAATTCTGTTGCTAGGTTTTTTTATGTGTGTATGTGAAAGAAAGATTCATCGAATCATTTCCAAAACTGTATTTGGTTTGGCAGTCTGGAAATGGCTTGTAAGTGTATTTCTTAACCTTGTTTTGTTTTAAAATTTTGTTCTGTTTTATATGCCAATAAAGGCTTGTGTTGTTGTTGTTGTTGGCTTGTAAGTGATGTATAAGTCTTGAATGGTTCACAACGATTCAGAGTTGCCATAATTGCAGTTTGGTACATATTGTCATTTTGAACTGAGCTTCCAACTAGCATTGTATAGTATATGATACACTGTAAGGAATATCCGGTTTCCCTGTAGACAACATAGAAGCATAGAAAAAGCCTAAATCAAGATAAAATCTATAGATCAATGCTACATTGTGTAGGTGACCTAATACTCCCCGTAACTGGATATTTTGCCCCTTAGATCTCCATGGTAATTCTTACTTGGTACTGCTAATCTAGGGTTTTGTTAAAAATGCTGTAGTCAGTGGGTCTCTCAACCATGTCATCCACGTAGATCAGGGACTTGGCAGAAAGCTATCAGCTGCTTGAGTAAACACAACTTCTCAAGATTAAGCTTGCTTTCTTGTGCTGAGAAGAAGGCAGTTTGTATGAGGCAGCCTCTGATCAGTATATTCTGTTCAGGTGAGGCATTAATATTTATGGGTATCCTAAATATTTTGAATAGGTGGGGAATTAAAGATCTTTAGTTTCAAAACCTATATTTCCTGCTGCATTTGAATTTCCAGGCTGTGCTCATAATCAGCAGATTTCTTTTTAAGAACACTTTATGCCTCATTATTTTCTCTGGAATTCTTCTGCCAAAAAGAGTTGTTTTGCAGCCATGACGTAGGTATTATTTTGCACAGAGCTGCGTAGGCACTTGGTGTGTCCTTATTTGGTTCCTGTGATCTCAGAAATTTGGAGATACAATAGCAGTTAAGGAGAGCTTGTTTGGATTTCAGTCTTTTTTGCCTGTTTGTTTTTTTTGGGAGGACACATATGTCAAATGTATAATAAACCACTAATTTTTATTTGTTTTTGAATAATATTTTAAATATTTATTTTGCCTTTTTGTAATTTGCTTTCAGTTTTTAAGAATGAAGAAGTCCCTTTGTAAAGTACTTCATGTAAAGTACTTCATGCCACATGTTGAGATATTCATCATGGAAAATTAAGAAACAAATTAAGTATGTTTGCAAGGGAAATCCACCAATTTCCTATGCAGTTATTGGAATTTAATTTTACTCATCTATATGTTTAGCAAACGGCTACAATAAGTTGTGCAGCAGCAGTTACCATGTTTTGTATGGCAGAGATGTGTGCTCAACACCGGAACAAACATTTTTTCCCTTTTTTTCTCTTTTAATCAGTACAGTGTGTGCCTTTTGTCTTCAAATGTATAAGACTTTGTTCTGTACACATGACTCTGTTTCCAGTAAAGTGTTTTAAGTGTTAAGATTTGTTTTGTATTAAAATGAGATTAATCATTGAACATTTAACTCATCCTAGTGTAATTTTGACAAAAATGGCATAAAAACTTCAATGTTGCTTGGCAACAGAATTGAAGCTAATGGGGAAATAATCACATTGCAGGAATAGAAGTCTTCTCAGAGTCCTTTACAATGCCAAACACTAATTTAGTTAACAAGGGATAATTTTGTTTAACGAATGTAGAACAGCTTTCTGATAAATCAACATTTTCCATAGGAGCATTTCTTCCATGACTATGAAAGTTTACCTTAAGTTTTAAAAAACAGTTAAAATTGAAAAACACAAACAACTTTCCTGACTTTTAGTGAACGTACAAGTATTGATGTTTACTGAAGAATTCCCATCTAATGTGATTCGATAAAACTATTGAGTTAAAAATAGTCTTTTTTAGTGTTTGAAGTCAAGTGGGTGAAAAGTTATTTTGTGCAGCTTAAAAGCTTTTATGGTTTTTCTGTGGACTAGGAAGAGTGCATTTCTTATACTCTGTGTACAACATGATGCAGCAGTATCAAAAGAGAACCACAAAAATGTCTGTCGAGTAAATCTTTTTGTTGATTTGGCTTTATCTGCTTTCATCTCCAAGCCCATGACATCATGATATAATTGTGTCATATAGTCGAGTGGAGTTCAGACTAATTTCAGTCTCGTTATTGTCTGTGGAAAATGAGTCTCAGTGTTATTATTTGGAACACATCTATAGCTGTATTAAAAACTATTTACATAATGAATACAAACTATGTTGAATTTTTTTAGAAGTGCTTATGTTCTCATGCTTGTAGACACCCATGGTATTTTACTTCTTTGGCTGTCACTTGGCCAGAATCAATTACAATTAGGGTTAACAACATCAATGTGGGGTTCTCTCAGAATTACAACTAATCTTCACATTACAAAGAACAGTTCCCCTGGAGGAAAATTTCAGCTTCAAAAAGTGGTCTTGTCATCACATCCCCACTGAACTCTCTATCCTCCCCAAGCTCCACCCATCCTATAATCCATTTAGCATAATGAACAGAGTGCAGCCTGCATTGCCTGGTGGAAGTGAAAGGATCCTGTTTTTGCCAGGGAAAATAGTGCAGATTCTCTTTTAGCCCCAGAGAATCGAATTTAAGCACTACTTTTGTCAAAACCATTATTGCCTGCAGAATCAAACACAACACAGGAAACAAAATGGCAGATGTAACTTTACAAACAGGCAAGTCTTGCTTAAAGTCATCTGGGGCAATATAAATGATATTTTTTCAACGTTCTATGTTTGATACTGTAGGCAATAATGTTTTTTTTATGAAAATGGTACTTAAATACAGTTATCTAAGGCTAAAAGAGACTCAAAAGGTGAGACTCAAAAGGAACAGAGCATAATAACTACCACCAAATCTCCAGGAATTTCCTCAAATGGGGCTGTTTCTGCACTGCCAGAGCAGCAGGACTGCATTGGCATGGTTCATGCCAATGCAAGCCCCGGGGCCATTCGCATGGATGGACCTGCTGGCTGCGCAGGTGGTGAAGCAGGCTCCGCATGGCCGCGCAGCCCCCCAAATTCCTCCTTACCTCCTCCTGGCTTCTGTTGCTCTGTGGAGGCCAGGGGACATGCCCCCATGGCCAGAGTGATGACTGCAGGGATGGAGGCCAGGAGGTGTCCCTTGGCCTCCACAGAGTGACGGAAACCAGGAGGAGGTAAGGAGGCATTTGGGACCAGTGCATGGAATACGCTGGCTTCCACCCAGTGCAGTCGCCCAGCACCAGATGGAAGTCGGCATATTCCAAAAATACGCTGTTTGGGGTGGTGGAGGAAAGAGCAGCACTGCATCGTTTTGGCAGCTCCGCCTGTGCAAAGTGTCCCCCCCCCCACACACAATGTTTTACTGGGCTGGATCGGTTATTCTGGCCCGGGAAGAAAGGGCCTGGAACTTGCATTCCTGTTAGTGATGCTTAAAAGTGCTTTTGTGATTTTTTTGGGTCCATTTTTGCATAATGTCATGCAGTATATTTCTTTGTATATGTTAGACTCTTGTCATTAAGAGAGTATCATTGAGAAGTATCAGTAGAGTATCACTGAGGCCAACCAGAAATTAACCAGAGAAAGGGTTATTATTATATTACCAGTGGCATAGCTGCCACAGGGCGAGGCAGGGGGCTGTGCAGTCACATGAGGGCAGAAAATCCCACACATATTCCTCCCCCCTCCCCTGGCCCAGCAGAAGCCCAGAGCAGCCTGGAGTTCAGCCGACTGCTAAGAGCAGCCAGCTGAACTAAGGTAAGTAGGGGTAAGGGGCCGTGGGGGGCATGGGGGCAGCCCAAAGCAGCTTGGAGTTCAACTTGCTGCTCTTTGAAGCCTGTAGTTCAGCCAGCTGCAAAGAGTAGCCAGTTGAACTAAGGTAAGTGGGGATGCAGGGGTGGGGGGTGCACTATTTTGCCACAGGCACCATTCCCTTTCCACACCACTGTATATTACACACTTTATACAGTGTTAGGGCCTTAGAGCATAGACTGTAAGTGGTATCTTACTCAAACTGCAAATCAAATACCTGATTAATGTGGAAATAAGTTCTTCTGCAATAAACACAATTTATTTTTAAGCAAATCTACTTAGGAATGGAGGAGTGTCACTTGATTATGCCTGTTCTGAAAACATGCACCAAGCTTGTTAGATTTAGAAAATGAGGTGGAGGGGGAGCTGTAGGCTATACGTTGGCAACCGTATAAGAAACTAATCTCTGTTATAGTATAAAACAATGCACCCTTACAAGATGTTTCTAGGACAATCATCTTATTTTAATATATCAAGGGATTTCTAAATGAGAGACCACTGAATTTTTATAATAATAGGACAATAATTGTCCAGGAACTCTTATCACTAGACTCCCACCCACCAGCCTCATTGCCCCACCACCCAGCACAGCGCCCAACCTGACAAGGCCCCGGGCCTTACCTGCAAGGTCTGAGCAACACTGCAGTCCAGAAGACGGTGCCCAGAGAAACCTGGGACAGAAACATCCTGGCTCAGGCTCCTGGGGTGGGGGCAGGGTCAGCAGGATGCCAGAGTGACCAGCAAACAACAGCCCTGACATGGCCAGTGAGTTGCACCTGCTGGAGTGAAGACACAGTCTTCGAAGGGGGGGGGGGCAGGCAGGACAAGAGCCTAGCACCTTCCAGGTCCTAAAGCTGCCTGATGCTGCATGGGCCAGGAACTGGGGCTTAAAAGCCCTCTAGGTCAATAGGCTTGAGAAGGGGCTGGGGCTGGGAATAGAGACTATGGGCAGGTTGGCAAAAGGGAGGTGATATAAAGTCAAGGGTTCTGATGGCCAGGGAGGAAAGGCTGGTGTGCTAATGCCCCTGTGAGGGCCCTCTGAGCAGCCAGTTTAGGTTGGACCTCACCATTAGAGGTGGTGATGAACCCTTTCTGAGGACACAAGATGGAGTCCAGTGGGCTGGATGAGCAAGCTGGGGTGGAAGCAGAGACCCTTGGACCAGGCAATGATATATTTTTATTTTACATTGGTGTTTATTTTTAATCCAGTATAACTGTATATCACATTTAAATTCAGCCTCCTACGCAACATTCTGTAGTATTAATACCTACAGATTTTATTCCATTTTGCATTTACTTAGTGGTTTCTTTTTTTTTACATAGCAGGGTGTGTGGTTTCTCTGACAGGTATGCAAACGGAAATGAGAGTGAGTTTTCTACAGCCTTCTGCTTCTTCAGACTGAAAGAAATTGAATAGACTTTTAGTATGTATTGGAAAATGCAAGAGCTGCTCCAGATAGTCATCTTTAAAAAAATACAAATTGTTGGTTGCATTCTGATGTTTGGATGAAAACAATGAGAGTGAATGAATTTGTGGAGGTTAGATTTAACTGCAAAGCAAGCCTAACAATATCTTTAATGTCTTTAATTATATTATTCTTCATTGCAAGTTGTAGTTTGTAATTCACATGCAGGAGGGATACATAGTGGGTTGCATCTAAACTGCTTTAAACATAAATAAGGACACAAAAAGAGATTTTCCCTGCCATCCCCTTCCTCAAACAGCAACTTGTGCTTCCCAGAGATATACTGTGGGAGGCACCTCCTGAATAAAAGGCAGGACAACATGAGAGAACTGTAGGAATAGGAAAACCAGGGAAATTGGTTTCCCTTTTCTGTGCTGGAGCAGAGAAAACTTTACAAGTTTGTGATGTGCTTGGCCAAAAGGGGACATTTAACTTAATTCCACTTTTGTACTACAGTCCCCACCTCTACTCTTGAACTTTAGGGAAGTCATTTTTTTATGATATCACCATGCCCCATTCTGCATGGGCCAATAAACACAGGTTAAGGACGGAAAAAACCCCGGTTTGGGGAGTGGGTGTGAATTTTGCACAGATCCCACCCCTAAAGAGTGTTTACCCATGTTATTTCCCCCCAACCTGGGTTTTTCAAGAATCGCACTATCCGCTAGTCTTTTGAAACATGCTGGGTTGCAGCCACTTGCCAGCGAACAGCCGGGCAGGAGGCGCTTTATTCGGCTGCACTTTCCTTTTAATAAAAAATTTCCTGGCTCTCATCTGCAAGTGCCTATGATCGTTTTGTAGTATTGTGAGACATCATCATGGCTGTGGGGGTTCATTTGAGCATGCCTGCATAGCTACGCATCGGTGGGAGGTAAATAAAAAAAGACATGCGTCCGTGCAAAGGCACAACAGCAACCCGCATTGTTTCCATGGGCTCCAATCGCTGCCTGCATGGATGCATATGAACGTGAAAACAGGAAAGCGGGTTCCTTTATCCTGACTGCAACCCACTATACATTTGCTGTGCAGAAAGGGCCTAAGCTTCACACTTTTATAAATATCCTCCTATATTAATTGGAAATTATTTTGTAAATTCTAATCGAGTTTATTATAGTGAATGTTGTGGCTGGAAGAGCTCAGTTAGCATTTTAAATTATTTTTTGAGTGTGCTTACACCACTCACAACCTTGGCAAGTATGCTCCTGTGGTTTTACTGAGGGTCAGGAAACCTTGGAGAAGCCGTACATTTGCAAGGGACCTTAAATGGCAAGAGAGCACACTTGTGTATTCTTGAACATAGATTTTTTTTCTTTAGTGTTTATGCAGAAAGGGGTGGGTGGGTTATAAAAAGAACCCTATACTAGGTTGGCTGTTCATTGGAAATCATATTGGAAGGGATTTGATCAAATGAACACTGCAAAAGAGTACCACCCCAATCATATCAGATGAGATTTTGCGATTAGATATTGGAATTATTCTTCTTCGTCTCCCTATCTATCAGAATGCTTTTATCACTGGACCCTCAATAGATAGCACCTCTCAAATAGTCCATTTAAAATGTATCAGACAATGCAAATGTTATTCTTGCATTTTATGCAGTTTATATTTAAATGAAAGCAAAAATACCTCCCTTCCTCTGTTATTTCTGGTCTGGAAGTCTCTTTAAATATTTTAATGAAACTTAGTCATCTATTGGGATAACCATTTATTTTCTAATTGAAAATATTTTTATCCCAATTTTTCACCAAATTTATTTTTGTCGCATAACTTTCAAGGTGACTTACAAAATCCATTAAAAACTAGTTAAGGTATCAACAGCACTAGCAACAAAAAGAAAACCCCAAGAATGATCACATCCTCCATGTAATAATTCACAGATTATCCTGCCCTTGTAAAACAATTAAAGCGATCAAAATGTCGTTCAGTTTGTACATACTTTCTTCCACCATGTGGGGTTTAAGTGGAATGTGACCACAGGAGCATCTACAGTGACTTGTGGTTAAATATGTAGAGAAAGATTGATGTAACTTACACTGGCTGCTGGAGATGTTTAGCTTACTGATTCTTAGAATGATATATTTTAGAGAGTACATCTCTCTATGTGAATGCATTCACCTTTCAAGGTCACCTTTAAAAGCTGTTGATTCCATTATCAGTTATATGAAGCAGGATTTTATCAGTTGTTACCCTCTATGGAATAGCCTCCCCACACCTGGGACTGCAGCAACATCTCTGCTTTTTCTTTTTCTTTTAGATGTTTCTATACGATATTCTGCTTGATGAAAGAATAGAATCTAATCATTAGTTTTGCTACTTTTCATTTTTTTAAATGTTCATGTTTGGTTCAGTTGTCTTATGCTATGGAGTAATTGTGTTAATTGATGTTGTGAGCCACACTGGATGATTAGGAAAGGAGGAATATAAATGTTATATGTGGATAGTAATGCAGCTTGAAAATCTGTTTTCTCTCAAATGTATGCACAGTTTCCAAAGCTACAATTTCTTCATTAAGTAATACTTATAATATGCTGTTTTGCTTGCTTAGCTCACATTTAGCAGCATTTACTTGTTATAAGAATATATTTAACCCATTTGAGAAGGATTTATGTTATGTTTGAAACTAGCAAGGAACTTGCATTTCTATTTACTTTTGGTTTGTGTGAAATTACAGTCTTTGGCCAAAAACCATAAAGCTGTAATTAGCTATCTGTACTTACAAATGTTTTGGTTTTAGCATGTGTATTAGGGGATTGCATATTGCAGCATGACAAACAATGTATTTGATGAAGTGAGCTTGATTAACAAAAGCTCATACCTTGGAAGCAATTTTTGGCTTTAAGGGTGCTACTGGACTTTCAGATTTACTTCAGCCTAGGGTGGGGTATAACAGAAGTTTCTTTAAAGGTTCATTATTTTATGAGGTTTATTTATAGACTACCTTTCAACTGAAAAGTTTCCAAGATGGTTTGCACCTTACTTAATGAAATGCAATCAAATCACTTTGAGTAGAATAACTGTTTTAATCTCAGCAGCTGAATAACAGATGTATGGTATAACGAGTCAGCTAATCTCTGCTTACTGCCCCCTTCTTTCAGTACCATTGTCATGGTTTTGACATTCAGCCTCTGCTTAAGTGCTTTGCAGGAGACAAACTGTCAAGTTTGCCTACTCTTCTGATAGCTCTAAAGAGAAATGTAATATTTATTGGATGACTTCTAGACCCCTGATGAAAGAAAATGTGTTAACTCTGAAGAGAAATAACCTGTACCTGTTTGGTGAAACCACTGTTACTGCTGTAACACGTTTCTTTTATAGAGGTGTTAGAAGGAGGGCCTGTGGAGAAGGCCACCAACTAGGTACAACAGGAAAGGTCATCCTTCCTTCTCATATTTAAAAGTGCCATATCTGATCAACTGAACAGAGGCAAGATGAGCTGAAAACTAGCTTGGAAGCTTCTATTGGAGTCAGAGACTTGACCTTCTGACCACACTAGTTCCTCTTCTTCAAATTCTGTACAATCACACCCATGCGTCTCACACCATCTGGTCAATTTTTCCTCTAGCTGAGGAATTATAAAAATCTGAAGGAATGTTGGCTACCCCAACAACTGTACTTAGTTGGCACCATGGAGCTTTCAGTCATGCGCAAGTGCTTCTGCGCAGCTACAGCATAATTTCAGTTCTCCTACCTTTAAGTAAGCCATCCTACCACAAAGGGTATGACAGTGGGCTAAATAGGAATTGAGAAAGTTGACCAGGAAGTGGTTTGTTTGTTTGTTTTTGCTTATTTGTAATATTTTGGTAACAATTACCTGATTAACATTTTCAGATTCAGAAGGAAATCTATGTAAAAATTACCAGCTGGTGAAGGTAACATTGACCATGCACAGATTTATCATCCCCTCCACTGAGATGCTGCAAAAATTGACTGATCTATATCCTTTTAAATGCTTACAGTTACTGGATCAAATATAATGGCCAGAGAATTTAGAAGTGGTGTGCTAACAGAATATTTGGATGTATTGGACACAACTAAAAAAATTATGTGACTATTTCTGATGGACAGAAATAATTTTGGTGGTATTTTCCAATGTACGATTTTACTTAAGATTCAGTACCTATGTAATTACTTCATTTTGATTAACAAAATATTTTAGACTTGTTATTATTATTCACAAATTGAAGGATTTTAGCAGATAGCATTTACCTTTCCCAGATACCTTTAGCAGATAGCATTTACCTTTTTCTTGCAGTTTGCTAGAAATGCCAGTTGCTTTCACTTTCAGTCATGCTTGAATCAAATAATTCCACAATATTTTGTGATTTTTCTTTGTTCCTTCTTCTCCAGAAGCTGTTTAGTTTCTCAACACTGTTATTAATTGTACTGTTTTAATTTGTCAACAATTCAATCAAACAAATTTTGGAGAGTAACTTGTTTTGCACAAACTATGGCAGATATTTGGATGTTATTATTCTTTTATGTTCTGTAAGTTTAGGAGTGGTCCTCTGGTTGTCATACTTTCTTCTCCCCCTCTTTATAGTTTGTAGAAGAAAGATATCATGGTGAATTGAATTGAACAGAGAGAACTCACAATTAATTGAAAGCAGGATGTTTGGGTTTGTACATCTGGCACTTTATCTTCTCTTCAATGCAGGAGTGGGTTGAGAGCATATAGACTTGAGGCCTACTTATGTGCCAAACCGTGGGAATAATATTAGAACAGGCCTTATGCTCTCAACCAAAACAGTTTTGGAGTTCATACCATACTAATATAAAACACCAGATCCAGATGCTAGTCCATCCTGATTTTCAGTTACCATTTTACCATCTTCCTTAATATCCTGAAATATTCCTATACAGTTCTCTCTTGCTGACTCAAAGTCACTGATTTGATATTGGATGGATAAAGCAAAATGAAGCGATATTAAATAATCATTTAAAAGGTATTGTGGGAAGGTTGGAAGATAATTGCTCTTAGTTCTTCAGTATTTGCAGCGTACCCATTTATGTTCTGTTCTAAACTATAATGGTTGGTATTTACTCTAATTTTTATCACTTCCCCATCCTTTTATTCAAAATTATAATGTTACCACAGAGTAACGTGTTTACTAATAGTTAGCTAATAAGCTTGAGCCGACAAGGGCTAATTAAATAAATAATTTTTATTCCAAACCCTCAGAGGGTCTGTTATAGAATCAGAGGAGTCGCCCTGAGTATACAAAAGTCACAGTTCTTATAGGATAAAGACAGCTGATGCATCATAAATGTTGCAAAGCCAAACCCTGTCGATTCATGACGTTTCAATATTCCCATCATGGCGATACATTGTTAAATAGCATTCTTAAGAATATAGTTTCTCACATGGCTTGACTCTCTTTCTTTGCTTTAATTCTGCTTTGTCAGTTATTTTTCTACACACACACTTTCTCAGCTCATTGCTAAGTAAAAGTATCTTTTCTTTGGAATGTGGGAAGAGACAATAGGGGCTGTTTTGGAAAGCAAAGTACCTTTTGCTATTTCTGAGCCATAATTCTTAACACTAAAATGTCTTCAAGAAAACTTGCTTAAGTTACATATAAGTATACTTCAGTTGAAATAATCATTTAAATGCTTTATTTCTATTTTCTATTTTCTGGGTCTGTGCTTTAGTTGAAGATATTATTTTCATGAGCCTTTTACTTGCACACAAGCATTAAAAGTATCTTTTTCTGGAATGCAGGAACATTGAATGCTTTTTCTTAACAAAGACACTTTTTCATGATTCTGTGAAATGACTTTAAGCTGTATTTCTGCCAGAATCTTTTTCTCTCCATTATTTTCCTAAATAATGGGGAGAAGGAAGAAATAACCTTCTGGTAAATCTAAAATCATTTCCTTTTTCTCTTTCTCTCTCTTTCTCTCACTTTCTACCACTTTCTACCACTTTCTATTTCCTTCTTACTTTCACTCTTTTCCTTCTGTGCCTACAATAATATTTCAATTTGTCATAAATATCAGCTCATCCTGCCTATATATAACACTTTATGAAGTTATATTGTGTGCATGAATGCTGTTTCATTTTGCATGTTATAATGTACAGCCAAGACTCCTTAATTGTTCTTTTATAGCTTTAAATTCCTTTCCAGCTATGGTTCAGCATATTTCTCTGATTTTTTTCCCTGCAAGATGTTTTAAGAAATCCTTATGCAAGGTCAGACTCAATTGAATATTTTTGAGGGCCGATGTGTGTGGGAAGAAATACAAATTTGACCAGTAATAAGATTTGTTGGCTTTATTTACTATACTCCAGAGAACATTTATTTCTCCCTGGTGGTAGCAGGCCATCTGGTTGGGTTGTTCGCTGCTCTGCGGCGAGTAGGCAGGAAAAGGCTCTTTGGTGACTTCCTGTCAGGTGTCCGTGGTGGTGCCGCCCCAGTATCTTCCTTCCTCGGTCAGAGTAGGCAGCACTATCCACAGGCTCCTAGGCTGGATTTCACAAAGCTACCTTTTCTTCCTTGTGTTTTTTTTTTTTTTTGTGATTCCCTTGTGTGCAGTGTACGTTTGATCGTTTTTCCACTCCTTCAGTCTGCGTGCTGACTGAGCTCTCTCCTTCCCTTGTGTTCCCGCTTTTTTTTTTCTTGGCTTGAGGAAAGAAGCTATGACGTCGGTGCCATTTTCTCCACCAAGGGAGTCCTTCTACCGATCGCGGTAGAAACCACTAGGTCCAGGTCATCTTGGACCCGACAGTCTCCCACACACAGCCGCTGGGCTGATAGTGAGGAGACTCTTCTCGGACCCAACAGTCTCCCACACACAGCCGCTGGGCTGATAGTGAGGAGACTCTTCAGGAGCTGCGCAACAGCCGTGGGGCTGGGCGGTGGGCTCGCTCGCGCTTCCCAGGCCCGCGCGCGGGAAGACGCGCGCACTCCGAGGGCCCTTCACAAGGACGGGGAAGTGCGGGCCGGATCGACCGCGACCGCGGACAGAAGACGGATCGTCGCGGTGACTGTTCAGGCAGCGCCCAGGGCATCGCCCTGCCTCTGCCGCCTTTGATGTCTGCTGCTTCATGAGCCTTTTCCCCAACCCCGTTCTTGTTAGAGCGTCTGAGGGGACTTCGCTGCAGGTCAGTCATGCGGGTGCCATGACGGGGGAGGCGGCCTTGGGAGTATCTCTGCCTTCAGACTGGAGCGCCTTCTCCCCGCAGCAACTGGTCTCCTTACTACAGGGCTCCATAGACCAGTCGGCTAGTAGACATTTAAATGCTTGTGCCTCCCTTCAGACAAGCAGACGCAGATCCCCTTCCAGGTCCCGCAGGAGAATCAGATTGCTTGATTATGATGCAAGTACTTGAGTGAAGGGGAGGTAGACCTGGACTCAGACGCCTTTCTGAGGGAGAGTCTTCACCACCAGTTCAGGCAGATCAGAGCCACAGATTATTTAAGGTGGAACAATTATCCACTCTTTTAGCCAAAACAATGTCGGCTTTGGAACTGAGGGTCTCTGAGGAGGCGGGCGATCCCAATGCTCCTGCCACGTCCAAGCCCACTAAGGGCTGCCCTAAAGGGATCTCCTACATCTTTTCCTTAAGAGGATCAGGCTACTCATTTTTTTCCCGCTTCCAGAGTCTTTTGCCCACAGTTCAGAAAATAATGGGTCACCCCCACTTCAAACAGAGGGTTTCCTCCAGTCTACAAGAAGCTTTACCTAGCTCCCGACTAATTTTTGAGAAGGATTAGAACCCCTCTAGTTGACGGTCCCATCTCCTCACTGCATTCAGGGGGCTTGGTTTCCTGGGACAGAGAGGGTGATGTTAAAGACCCCATTGATCGTAAGGTGGAACATGGTCTCCGCAGAGTTCATGATGGTGCGACCATGGCAGCAATAAATCCTGGTTCCGGCAGCCACCGTCCCCACAGCTCCCATTCTTTGGCTCCAACGCCTTCTGAGCATCATTCCACCCGAGTGCCAAGGCATTAGAGAGGGGGTGGAGAGGGTAGTCATGGCCACCTCCTTCCCAGCTGATGCCACCCTAGATGCACTCCTAGTCTCCTCTAGACCCATGTCTTCGGCACCAGTCTCACGTAGATTGCTCTGGCTTAAGCCCTGGCAGGCTGATACCTGCCCTGGCAGGCTGATACCTAAAGCTGGCTGTCAAACATCTAATTACCATCAGAGCCTTAGAACCGGCACCAAAATATCAACAAGGGATGGGAGTGTGCTCCCACCTTTTCACTGTCCCCAAAAAGAATGGGGACGTCAGGGCGATCCTCAGCTAAGACATGTCAATCATCATCTGCACAAATTCAGGTTTCGCATGGAAACCATCAGATCCACGGTTGCGGCCATCAGGAGAGGGGACATGATCACCTCCTTGGTTCTGACGGAGGCATACCTCCATGTACCCATACACCTGGCTCATCATCGCTTCCTCAGTCTGCGATAGCAGACCTCCATTTTCAGTACATAGCTCTGCCGGTCGATTGGCGACATCTCCCTGAGTTTTCACAAAAGCCTTGATTGCACCCATTTCCCTGCTCCGCAGTCAAGGGATGCATATCTATTCGTATCTCGACGACCTGCCCATCAGATCTTGATCGAAAATACAGGCTGTCAGAGACTTGGAAAGGGTCCAACTGGTCTTATCAGATTTGTCATCACGTGAGCAAGAGTTCCTTGGCCCCTTCCCAACAGATGGAACACTTAGGGGCATTGATAGACACGTCCATTTGTACTCCCTTTGTACCTCGGGTAAAAGTCCTGAAAATCCAAGAGACCAGTCTTCGCACCTTGCGGGCAAAATCTTCCAACTTACTACAACTTGCCAGCTTGCTGGAGCCCCTTACTGTCCACAATGGACCTCCCCATATACACAGTGGGGAGTCGAGCCCACGCCAGGCCTCTTTCAAGCCCCTTCCTACGGACCTTATGCAAAGCAGATCATTCTGAAGACAGATCGATCATTGAGGCCTCCCCCCCCCCCAGCCAGTCCGTCTCGGTCTAAAAATGGTTTGGACCATCCACCACAACCTCCCCACTACAAGGTAAGATTTTTCCCCCCTTCGCAACAGATCCATATCCTTGTGGATGCCAGTCTGTCGGCTGGGGTGCCAAACTGAGCCACCACCTGGCTTCAGGGGGGCTCCTGATCCGAAGTGCAGAGCGCAGCTTTCGATCAACATCTCCTAGTAGGTCAGAGGCGGTATGGATGGGCCCTGTAATCATTCAAGCAACTTCTTATTCTTGCAGCGAAGAGCACGTAGGGCTTCACGCCCGACAACTTATCTCGGCCGAAGTGCACCATGTCAATCATCAGGGAGGCTCCAGGTCGCCTGCCCTACACAGAGAAGCATTGGCGTTGGTGATCTCATGGGCAGAACAGAGATCTTGCCATCCCTCGCCGAGCCGAACACATTCGAGGGAACTCACTAAACACTGAGGAAGCCGACTTGGCTCAGCGGTTCTCGCGTTCTCCGAAGCTCCAAGTGGAGAAAGCTAGAACCCAGCAGTTTTTCCAGACCATCCAGGAACGCTGACTCGGGATGCATGCTGACGATCACGACACCTCTTTGCATCACTCCTCAATGCTCAGATCAGCAGTGATTCTTCACCCAGATACCACCATTCACAGGCGATAGCGAACGATGCGCTCTCAGCTCCCCTGGCCGCAGGGGTTCCTCTATGTTTTCCCCCCCGATCCAAGTTTTTCACAGACTACTCCCTCCAGCGTGCAGTGCGGAACGTGAGGGAAATCATACTGGGGGAGCTCCGAACTGGCCCAGGAGGTCCCTGGTACTCAGTACTAAAACAGCTATCTGTCAACACCACGCGTTGGTTCTACTCCACAGCTACCAGACCTGCTCTCCCAGGGCTCCCTACTACATCCCCTGGCTCCAGGCTGGCTCAGACCTTAGCCAGCCTGGCGCTTGAGCTTGGATACTGTTAACAAAGCGGGGTTATCCTAAAAAAGGATCATAAAGGCTATTTTGGCTGCCAGGAAGAAAGTCCATGATCAGAATTTATCCACTCCTCCTGGAAGGCACTTATGTTAACGGATTGGTGCTGTAGAAAAAAGAAGGGTCCCTGAGTTAGGGCTTCCCTGCCAGTTACATATTGGAATTCCTGCAGAGGCGGGTTTGAGTCAGGGGTTGAGAAGTTCCACCCTAAGGCGTCAGGTAGCTGCCATTGCAATGGTTCTACCTGGGACGAAGGGGATGCCTATCACCAGGCACCCAGAAACCCTAAAAATTCTCAAAGGGGTTTCTCAGTCCCAACCGCCAGTACAACGCATAAAAGCTTCCCTACCTGGGGCGTCTCCATATTGGGGTGCTAGGGGACAGCTATAACCTACCAAACCCCCCTTTGAACCTGTTCGACACATACATTTAAAATGGCTTAGGATGAAGCTTTTGTTCCTGGTAGTCATAACCTCCGCTAGAAGGGTATTAGAGATTAGAGCCATGCCAACTAAATCCCAGAATTATGCTTTTTTCCCCAGACAAACTAGTGTTAAAGGTTTGATCCCTGCTTTAGACCCTAAAGTGGCATCTAAAATTCCATTTGCAGCAGGGAGGTGGTTCTGACAAAAAAATTTTGTCAGAATCCCACACACCCCCAGAGGCGCCCGTTGGCATCCGCACCTGGATGTGGCGTTCTCTCAAAGACAACTTTACACAATCACGTACTAAACAAACTCCCGCCAATCAGGAGGCTCTGCTTGCTAACATCAGCCCGCTTAGATTGGGGCTAGAACCTATGGCGACTGCGTCTATCCAGCTCTACTATTAAGGCCACCTGCATTCTTGAGGCCCATAAAGCCAAAGGAAGTTCCCCATTGCCGACGGGCCAGTTACAGCCCACTGCACCAGAAGCACGGACGCCGTAATCGCGGCTCTCCTTAACGCATTCCCCTTGAACAGATTTGTAGGGCAGCCACTTGGGCTCTACCCTCTTCCTTTGTTAAACATTATAGACTGGCATCCATTGATGCCGTGCAGGCTTCCTTTTGGGAGGCCCATTCTAGAAGCTTACATTATCGAGGAGTAACCCGAACCCTCCCCTTTTTTTCTCAGGGCACTGCTTGGGAAGTTCCCAACCAGATGGCCTGCTACCACCAGGGAGAGCGACCCATTGGATACTCACCGTTGAAGGGGTCTTCTCTCCTTGGTGAAATTGCGCGAGAGCCATCTGGACCCAGCCCTGATTTTTTGCTTTGACCCGATAGCTTGTTTCTCCTAAATATCCAGCTTTACAGTAGTTTTTTTATGGATTTACAGTTCAGGCCTGTTCTTTGTTGGGCTCTTTGGTCCCCTTTTAAATAGGATTATATGTTTCCTTCATGGTATGTTGGGCCGTGGTGTTGTATATTGTACTTTTGTTACGTTTGCCGTGTACTGTTACTCTCGGCTAGTCAGATACTGGGGCGGCACCACCACGGACACCTGACAGGAAGTCACCAAAGAGCCTTTTCCTGCCTACTCGCCGCAGAGCAACGAACAACCCAACCAGATGGCCTGCGACCACCAAGGAGAAGACCCCTTCACGGTGAGTATCCAATGGGTTGTTTTGTTTTGTTTAGTATTAAATTCTAAGCCTTCAAGCTAATTCTGAATGGAAGATTAAATAGCCACGCTTCTCATCATTAGACCTTGGTCTTAATCCACAAAGTATCTTTTTGACCAGAAATCAGTTCTTTTTTTACAAACAGCTCTCTCTGCTATGATCATGATCCTATCAAAGCTGAATACTTTGAGATCCTGTTATCTTTTGAATGCATGCAGGGTCTAAAAATGTATTATTGAAACATTCTGTATTCTAATTCAGTAGACTAATTCTTTTCACAGAGAGCTTATTGTACTATATTTAGGAGCTATTCACATATTTATTGGTCCATTCCGCACAGCACAAAGAAGATGTCTGTGGGACATCTTAAAAAGAGGCAACTGCCTCTTTTCATTCTGCACACCCAAAATAAGAGGACCTGGGGAGTCTTAAAATAAGCCACCTCTCACTTGTTTTCCAGACAGCACAAGTGTCAGAGTTTTTCCCGCCTGACCAGTAAGCTCTCTGGTCAGTTTCACCCTCTGCTTGCACCCAACATTTTATGTGCTGATGAAGGGATTCTGCTTGCCTCCATCTGCTGAATGTTGCCTCGGAATGTTTGTTCCGCAGACTCTGATCCTAGCAGCCTTTTCAGCTGTACTCAGTTGTACTTAGCTCTTCCTGCCAATTCCGGCTATATATCATTTTTCTTTTTTTTTCTTTTGGAGGATCTGTCTTTGAAGATACACAGACATGCATAAGAGAATCTTAGTCACTCAGAGGATTCCCATTGAAAAACATTGGGACTGTGGAGGACAGGTCTATCATCAATGGAGAAGCATTGTCCTGAATATGTCTTGGGAAGAAAGCTGTGCAAAGTGCTTTCCCGGGATGTCTTTTTTAGTGTTCCCCCGGATGTCTTATTTAGGTTGTGTGGAATGGACCTTCATTGGAATGAAGTGATTCTCAGAATTGTCCGATTTTCAGTTTCTGTTACATGGCATGGATGGGTGCAGATTACTTGGCTTTTTATTCTGACGATAACTAGTCCTCTTTATTTTCAACCCAAATTAACATCTTGCTAGAAAAATAAAATGCATTAATTGTAAATATCAGACAATTTAGACACATTTATATATTATTTATATACATTTACTAGCGGGCCCGGCCACGCGTTGCTGTGACAATTGTCCTTCTTATCACTGTCCGCAACCCACACAGATGTTCATGCAGGTCCAATGATCCCTAGCGTAGCCTTTTGGGGTGGTCAAATGGAATCCCTCTTTCCCTTTTCAATTCACATCGTTATATGGTGCTGTCTTGTTTTTTTAGTATAAGGTAACCCTTTCCATTCCACAACGGAACTGTCCAGAGTGCTGTCCATGAGGCTGGTTGACACACACAGTCCTGGCTTGGGTAAGGCAGAACTGTGGCAAGCAGGCTATCCCAGTCAGGCAGCAGAGGCAGGGTGGTGAGGTGCTCAGATCGAGACCAGCTCCCTGGGTTCTTAAAGGGCCACGTGCAAAAGAAGTGGAGCCGGTAGTGTTGGTTCGCCCCCACCCCGCGGATTATCTTAGAAGAAAAAGGCAAATTCCAGCTCACTTTTAGTAAAAGAGAGCTGTGGCGAATATGGGTGAGGAAGTGGGTAAGTGGTGGTTGGATGTGAGGGAGGGCAGAGTGAGGTGTGTGTGGATAAGCTGGATGTGTATGAGAGTATGTGTGTTGTGTGGTAGTAGTATGTGAGGCACAGAAAGTGAAAGTTACCAGCGTATGAGGGGGGGAACCCCACCTGATGTCTCACATGGCAGTATTACCTATTTACTGTTTTCACTGCTCATCTGTGGCCATCTGAATGAACATTCTAAGCCCTCATACCAAGCCCTCAGGCCACAGACAGACAGGCTGCACGAACATTCTAAGGGCGACAGTTAAACACAGCCAGCTTCATGGCCTGGTGCGCCAGGAAAAAGATGTTTTACCTGGCTCAGGTATGGACTTTCAGCGATTTGAAGGTCCGATTACCTGCCCGCAACAGGGAGGAACGTCCAGCAGCTTCTGGGGGAGACCATCAGGGACAAACACACGTTTAGATTTTTATATATATAGATATACTATTCTCCTTTATACTTCTAAGATACTAGTCACTTAACTTTTATTTTTAATTTTACAAAAATTAGCAAAATGTTGTTTTTTCAACTTTTGTGGTTTGTCCCTAACATTTCAGTTTTCAAATGGGATTTTTTGAACTTTTAAGGTTCTCTAGCCTGTTTACACACTTTCCTTAGCTGCTGCCTACATACCTGGATGCTTTGGGAAACAATTCTTCTTTGATTTGTCATAAGATATGCTACCTTGTCAGGTAAACTGGTTTATTTTCTACATATGACTTAGTAAATAAAACATGAGGTGATACATGTTGTTGCCATTTATCAGTATAATGAAACAAGGAATAACAGGAATACAACTCCCTTCTGCTACTATACTCCAATTCTGATTTTGATTGGCATGTGAACTGTGGTCTTGAATGCTTTAGGGATTTATTAAATATTGCCTACAATAATATTGGTCCACACTATTTTGTAAGCTTTTGAATAAGTTTGTGTGTGTATTAGTTAGAAGCTGAGTTGGGTGTCATTGGTACTGCTGGATTATTCATTTGGTCCAGGGGCAGAAACCATTTTTGACCTGGGTACTGAAAACAAATATGTGAGTTCTGTTTATGAAGGTATACCAGCAAGTTAAAAAGGATGGGAAGATGAATACTTTATTCAGCCAGATGCAGTGCATATGGTGATACAGATCCAGTTTTTGTTTACCCTGGAATTAGGGACTTATGTAAGACTGCTTTGGAAATGTCATTATTAAAAATTTGTGGCTTTGCCTTCAATATAGTCAGTTGGGAAGGAATTGTAAATGATATTAGATATCGGGACATGAAGGCACAAGATCAAATTCAGACTTTCAATCTCAGAACTACCAAATTCAGTTTTTTTAAAAAAAACTTCTGCTTTATTGGTGTGGACCCTCTCCTCAGGATCCTTCTGGCCGTTGCCTTCTCTAGCTGCCATTGCAATTGTGGGTCACTCTGCCCTCACTTGCTGCAAAATTCACTTGGCTGGCAAAGAGGGTAGAGCGGTCATATTGCTCTTCCTTTACTGTTCTTCCATGGTGTTGGAGGAAATGGGTGCACCCTTATATATTTTTCTCTTTGCAGAAAAAGCATATTTGTAATTTAGTACACAGAAGTTTACCCCTTACTTATACCAGTAGTACCTAATAAATATGTAAAATTACACAACTGAATAGAAATTCTCAAATACTGGGTTAAAGGCAAATTCACTTCGTAGTTGCTTATGATGAACAATTGTAAAAATGCAAGTGAAAACCCATCTCATGTTCTCAGCAGGTACTGGATAACAGAGTTCTGGATCATGTTCAAAACAGATTCTAATCTTACTAATGCTGTGGAGGAATTTCAAGAATTGGTGAGAGGTAATGGTGAGGAGTTACACTGTCGCCTAATTGATACATCTCAAATGTGAGTGTTAAGGTCTTAGAAGAAGAAAAATAATTTTGGAAAATGTAAAAATGGTCTGTAGTGTCAAAGAAAAAATATTTCTTTGTTCCATTTAAGACAATTCATGACAAAACTGTTCAAATTCTTTGAACCACTTACACCTGTCTTATGCTTGGATCACAAATGCATGGGCATACCATCATGGGGGAAGCATTTAGTTAGTTTGTTGTTATGGAATAGCAAGTCCAGTGGTTGCACAACAGTAATTTTTTCCCTGTTCCTTTTCTTCTGGGGGATCGCAAGTGATGCAATAGAAATTGTCTAAATGGATAACCATTTTATATAAATTATTTGCTATGTTGTTCACATGCTGTTTTAGGAACCATAGTGCAGAGAGCACTCATGAACTGGGCATGAGGAGAATCTTAATGTGAAGACCTCTGTCATTGATATGGGGAATCAATCAAAGTAAAACTATTGCTACTGTCCATTTTCATCAAGTCAGGATTCTACATCCTGAATTTACTGAAAGCAAAACAGATTTTTAGTTTATGACTTCAACTGCACAAAAGAAAAATTAAAATGTCATTGTGATTCTTTTTGGAAAACCATGGCTTTTAAAAGCTGAAAGTTCACAGCAGTGCCTGATAAGTGATGTAGTAGCATTGTTTTCCCTGTGAGAACATACAGGAACTGCAGATTGGGAATGAGATTGCAGTGTTCTATACAAGTGGCAGTGGGAATAGAACAGGTATTTTGTGGGTGTTCATCAGTGTGACATTAAGCCATGCATAGTTTGTCCCTAGCGTTTTCTTGTTTTATAAAACACAGCCACAGATGCTATAATGTGCACTGGAAGACTGGCAGAACAATTTTTGTTATTATTTTCTCCCAAACAAAAATCATCCCTTTACAGCTGTAATTTTTCCTTAGCTATAGATTTTTGGTGGGAATTGAAACAATTCCAGAGAATAAATGGATATGCTGCTTTCAGCCACTGTATCAGCCCATTATGTACCAGGTATCTGCTGTGTGGCAGGGGCGAATATCAGTCACAGCAAGATATCTTGTATGGATGTTTTTCCCTGAGCCCCACTCAGAGGCTTACCTAGGCAAACTGGAGCCCTGGGCAAAACCTGAGTTTGATGCCCCCCCCCAATGGACGGCCACCCTCCCCCACCATGACCAAATAATGATTTTTTCCACCAGGTCATTTCAAAGTCACCATCACATTATAGAACATCCCCCAACTCACAAATCTGAACACAGCAATGGGCCATGCCACACAGCAGAAATAATTTTTGGAAAACATTTTCAAAATGCTTTCAAAATGTTTTATTACTGCTATGAAAACATTTTATGGTGTTGTAGCCAGTCCCCCCAATTGTGGGAAACAGCATCACTTTCAATGTTATTTAAACTGGGGACCCCAGATTCTCCCTTTAAGGTGGATTTAGAAGGAGAATCTGGGCTCCTTAGTTTAAACAAGTGATGCTGGAATCCACCCCCAAACATCATCATTTTCAGTGGTGTTTAAACTAGGGAGCCCAGATTCTCCTTTTAAATCCACCTTAAAGGGAGAATCTGGGGTCCCCAGTTTAAACAACATTGAAAGTGATGCTATTTTGGGGTGAATTCTCCCCCACCCTGAAACAGCATCCCCTTCAATGTTAAAACTGGGGACCTCAGATTCTCCCTTTAAATCCATGCCGAAGGGGGTGGATTTAATAATAATAACAACAACAACAACAACAACAACAACAACAACCTTTATTAGGCATTGAGAGAATAAAAGAAAGAAAGAAAGAAAGAAAACAAGCATTGGCAGGAAGGGAGTGGATTTAAAAAGAGAATCTGGGGAAATTTAGGGGGTGCCTGTTGTCAGGGGTGCAATTATTAAGATAGCAGCACCAACATTTCAGAGTAACTTCGTGAGTCCCTACTGATGATACCACCCAGGTTTGGAGTAGTTTGGTTCAGGGGGTCCGAAGTTATGGACCCTCAAAGGTGTAGCCCCCATCTCCTATTAGCTCCCATTGGAAACAATGGGGGATGGGAGCACTCCCTTTGGGAGTCCATAACTTTGGACTCCCTAAACCAAACCTCCCCAAACCCAGGTCATATCATCAGGAGACTCTCCCAAAAAAATCTTTGAAATTTTGGTGCTGCTAGCCTAAAATCTGCGCCCCCTGCAGGCCAAAAACGGAAAAATCCCCCACAAACCAACCAGCAATTTTGTCGCCCACCACAAGGTGGCACCCTGGGCAGCTGCCCACTTTGCCCAATGGGAGGAACGCCTCTGGCCCCACTTGCCATTTCCATTGTCCCCACACCAAGCAACACCACTTTAAGTGCAACTTTAATTTTCTTCGCTGCCAGAGCAGGGAAGATTTGCCCGTGAGCACAGCTTTGCCCTGGACATCTTCCCTCCACCCACCACCAGCTCCTCCCACTCCCCCTCATTCCTGTGCACACCTCTTCCCTCCCTCCTTTTCTGATTTGTTATTACTTTAGTTTGTGTTATTTATTATATTGATATAAACAGCAAAACCACTGTCTTTTATTGCATTTGAGAACCAAGAAGTGTAAGAGTGTGTGTGTTTGTCTTTGGAGGGTGGGGAGATATATCAGTTCTGGAACTTGTTCTCCTTCAGCAGAGTGTGATTCAGGGAATTGCTTTGCCTCTTTCTTTGGTGGGGGGCTATTTTTGGAAAAGGGCCACACTATCGATATAACTGCAATCACAGGTATATTGATATAATAGCAATTTAAAGGGCTTTATTGCAACTACTGGGTGTGATGACATCTGTGCCTTTAAGAAGGACTTGATGGGTGGAGTTAAGAGAACCAGAAAAAGCAGAGGCCCATTGAGGCTCCAGCAAGCAGTTGTGGGGCAGGCAGTGAATGCCTCCTCAATGTGAGGAGATCACACTACAGCCCCATTGTGCAGCTAAGAGCCCCGAGGTAAGCATAATGGGCCCTGGTCTCTTTGAGACTGGTCTCCTGTGGCAGCTGGCAGCATCTACAGTTATACTGTGCAAAAATTGCTATTAAGGGTCACATGTAGTTTGTACCTTCATATAAAAGCAACTTTAAGCAAATTTTTGTATTGTATGCACCCACGCATGCACCCATGCAGTGCTTCTAATATCTGCTTTTGTTAGATGTATTTTTCTTGATTTTCAAGTCTTTATCTGCTTAAGAAAAAATTCTAGAGCAGAATGCTCTTTAGATTGATTTCCAGCACTTCTCTCCTTGAAAGAGAGAGAGAGAGAGCAAAATTTGGCCTACCACATAGTATTACATTTTGCTAATTAAAATGGAAGTAATTCCTTATTAATCAGTAGCATAATAAAATTTCTAACACATTTTACACTTCTAAATTAGCACACAAGATTTACATGTGCTGTTGCAGAACAACAGATAATTCTCATAGTCCTTTCTACAAGAATTAGAATTCTGATTGATAATTTAGGTACTGAGTTCTTCTTTTATGTATAACTAGCACTAGAGCCCATTTTAAATAAAAATAAAATGGGCTCAAGAAGGGGAGAGGGAAGGTGGGAAGACCTCCTTCCTTCCTTCCTTCCTTTTCCTCCCTCCCTCCCTCCCGGAGAGCAGCTCATATTGTTTGGGGCGGGGGAGGCTCCTGGGTTGGGGTAAGGTGGGCATGGGCGGGATGGAATGTCGTGAGTCCTGCACACCCATTGGCTGGGAGTACGTTGCTGGACATTCCCTAGGCAATTATGTATAAGGATTAGTTTCTCGATCTAAATCATGTAAATAAATCTTGAAACAGCAGATAAAATAGCAACTTTTTTCTTTTTAAAGAAATGCTCGTGATTGGTCTAGAAAGATCACCCAGCGTATAAAATCCAACACCAGCAAGAAACGAAAAGTCTCACTTCTCTTTGATCACTTGGAACCAGAGGAGTTATCAGACCATCTCACATACCTTGAATTCAAGTCCTTTCGGCGAATATCAGTGAGTGAATGTCTTTTTTCAAGTTGATTAGATAAATTGTTTATCTAAACAGACTGTATGTTTTAGGGTGTACATAGTATTCTGAAAGAAGCTAATAGTGCAGCATAAGAGTGTATTTGAACAAAGTGAATGGTGTACACACCATGTGTATGGTGTGCATTGTGCACACATGGTGTGCATGGTGTACACACATATTTTAAAATAAGCTAATAATAATGCAACGTAAGCCTGTGGAAACTGTTGGATCTGTGTTTTTGTCTGTTGGATTTGTGGTTTTTTTGTGATAGATTGATGGTTACTACATGCTGCAATACTATATGCTGAGTTTTGTAAGTTGTTCTTTGTAAACTTGGTAGTTCTTCACTGGAAGTATTTCACAGGTGTGTCAGTATGGAGAGAAAAAAAAGAAAACTTAAAAATTCTTGAATCTCCCTAGTGTTTTCTTTCTGGTCCCTTCATTTCTAGTAAGTACTAAACTGATTGACAGATCACAAATGGAGTGAAGGAAAATAATAAAATACATGAAATATGTGAAAGAGAAAATGGAATGTAAATTAAGCAACTACTCTGAGAAGCCATGTCTGGCTTTACACACCATCTTGGAAGAAAGTTGTTACAAAAAAGGAAAAGTTGATTTTACCTAATTCTTCCCTTCTCTCATATATTATGTAAAATATTTTGTTCCAAACAGTGTGGCAAGGATCTTTTGTTTTGAAACAAGCTACTGCTTTGGGTAAATTGATATCCTCTAGATAAAGAGAATAAAAGGATATAGGTTGGTGATATTATAAATCTGGTAGTCCTCACTGAGGCACAAATTGTACAGTATCAGTTTTACACCAGAACCAGTATAGTCAAGGGAGACTGAGATGTTCTACCAAGTCTATGGTTCAGGACAGCTACAGTTGTCATATAGTTGGCCTTCCTCTTCTTCTCTTCCCTTCTTTCCCCACCTTTCCTTTGGAGGTTTGTTTATTCCCTTGTAGTTAGATTTTCAGTTATCCCTTGTCCCATCTTTTCCCCTCCGACAGGCCCAAATTGCTATATTATGGCAGTAGTGTATATTCTGTGTGGTTTGTTTTAATTGTGGTTGTAATGTTGTAAGCAGCTTTGAACCTGACTTGTCAGGCTTGTCAGGTTATAAACATTGGATGTCCGAAGCTCTGCCCCCCCCCCCCCCGTTTGTGGGTTTTTGTATTTTAAAGTGTTTTTGGGTTTTTGGCCTGCAGGGGACGCAGTTTTTAGGCTAGCGGCTATCGTTAGGTGACACTCCTGATGATACTAGCCAAGTTTGGTGAAGTTTGGTTCAGGGGGTCCAAAGTTATGGACCCCCAAAAGGGGTGCCCCATCCCCCATTGTTTCCAATGGGATCTAATAGTAAATGGGTCTACCCATTTGAGGGTCCATATCTTTGGACCCCCTGAATCAAACTTCACTAAACCTGGGTGGTATCATCAGGATAGTCTGCTGCTGATACCACCCTGGTTTGGTGAAGGTTGGTCCAGGGGGTACAAAGTTATGGACTACCAAAGCGGTTCCTCCATCCCCCATTGTTTCCAATGGAAGCTAATAGTAGATGGGTCTACCCATTTGAGGGTCCATATCTTTGGACCCTCTGAATCAAACTTCACTAAACCTGGGTGGTATCATCAGCAGAGTCTGCTGCTGATAGCAACCCAGTTTGGTGAAGATTAGTCCTGGGGATACAAAGTTATGGACTCCCAAAGCAGGTGCCTCTATCCCCCATTGTTTTCAATGGAAGCTAATAGGATATGGGAGCTACACCTTTGAGAGTCCATAATTTTGGACCCCCTGAACCAAACTTCACCAAACCTGGGTGGTATCATCAGGAGAGACTCCTAAAGATAGCCTGAAAGTTTGGTGTTGCTAGCTTAACAATTGTACCCCTGACAAAAGGCACCCCCCAAATTTTCCCAGATTCTCTTTTTAAATCCACTCCCTTCGGCATGGATTTAAACGGAGAATCTCAGGTTCCCAGTTTAAACATTGAAAGTGATTTTGTTTCAGGGTGGGGGATAATCCACCCCAAAACAGCATCACTTTCAATATTGTTTTATCTAGGGACCTCAGATTCTCCCTTTAAGGTGGATTTAAAAGGAGAATCTGGGCTCCCTAATTTAAACACCATTGAAAGTGATGCTGTTTGGGGGTGGATTCCAGCATCACAGCAGTCGCCCGGGGGGGGGGGGGTGCGCAAACCTCACATTTTGCACTGAACTCCATTTCCCCTAGCTACCCCTCTGCCTGGAGGGGAGAGAAGGGACTGCCGGCTGCCAGCTGGGAGCCCAGCTGGGAGTGCCATCCCTTGCCTCGGAGAGCTGCTTTTATAAGCACTTAGGCTGGAGGTGGGGCTTGGGGAGGCATGGCCACGCCCCCAGAGACAGGTGGGGGCATGGCCTTGCCCCCGAACCCCTCCTTAAAAAATCTATACTTACGTCACTGGTTATAAATAGAATAAAGAAACAAATAAATAAAATATCTAATGGTATTGTTGCAAATCTGTAAACCAGTCTGTCTGACATTAAACTTTCCCAATGTATTTTGTCTTTTAAATAAGCGTGCTAGAGCCTCAAATATAGCAGTTAGAAAAACAAGCTCTCACTTAGTCAGGCGTTAGTACTCTTTATTTTAAGTTCTAGGTTCATGACTCTTCTCATGTCCTAAGTTAAAATCTAACAGCCTTGGAAGCTGACGTCATGTCTCTGTGTTCAGGCTGCTACCTGGAAGCAGTTAAAAAAACAGGCTTATATAATGTTAAAAATTGCTCTTAGCTAATTATTATTTGGCTCAGGAAGGATAATGTCTTATGATTGCTTGCACTGGTAAGGCATTCAGCTAGATGGACAGTAAGGAAATGTTCTACATAAAGATAATTTAATTTGATCTTATTTATGTGTAAAATGTTCAAGAATTGATATAACATATTAATTAGAAACAATGCAGTATTTCTGCAGGTGCAGGGATTTTTGCTTGCAGAATGTGACTTGCAAAATTCTTTCCCTCCTACAGCAGCTCAAAATGTCCCGTCCCCCACCCAGTTTCTGTTCTCGGAGCTGGGCTGCCATGAGAAGAATGGCATGAGAGTCTTGCTGTATGTATAGACTTGTTTGTGGTCATGGGAACTCTGTGCTGGATTAACTCAAACTGTGTTCCTAAGTTAGCAAGATTTCATATGTGAACACATTTTCAGCTTTACTCTGTTTCCCAGAGTTACTGTACATAAGAGAAAATTTAAAGGGCACAAAAGCTCATTCAGTGAGTTGTTTTCAGGTAATATAGGCCTGATATTAAACTGGTATCTGGAATAAACACAATTTGTTTCTGTGCTTGCACCTTCCTCTTTTTCTTTCCACCTCATTTCTCCTTACATCCAAAGCTTGATTTGTAAACATGGCTTGATCAAGCTCCAGTACCTCAGCAAATCCCCAGTCCGCCCCAGAGTTGGAATTTTCATTTCTGAAATATTCCAATTTAGACCCCAATTTGTGGGCTTGGTCTAAAAGTTGTCAGAGCTGCTATGTAAAGTAAAATACCTGTGTGCGGGGCTGATTAAAACTAAGGGGGTATACGTTTTTAAAATGTTTATTTTTAAAGTTTGCATTCTATTTATTGTTACAAGTTTGTTATTCAGTTCATTATTCGATTTGTCTGTTTTTCCACTGGGAATGCCGTTCCTTTTCTCTTTCTAAAATAGTTGTTGTGCTGTGCCAGTGATTATGGTGGCTACTGCTATGAGGCCAGCCAGTAAGCAGGCAGATGGAGCATTCCATTCTGTCTCTTCCTAGCTTCACTATACTCCAGTGTCTCAGCTGGTATTTCTGCAGAGATCAAAACACTGCATCTCAATTCACCCTGGGAAATATAATGTAATGTAAGACACACACTGAGGGCTACATTTCACAAGACACAGTGAGATGTGGCACTTGAGATACTGCAGAAATAGAATCTAAAGAACCAGAGGAAGATGAACAGCATAGAAATTTTCCTCTCATTCGGCTGGCCTGCTTCTACTAGCTTGTTGCTGACTGGAACCACAGTCACTGTGAAGCAGCAGCTATGGCTGCCTGGATGTGAACAATATGTGCTATTTGGCAGGAGAAGGAGGAAAGACTGTAAATGAATGACATCTTCCATTATTTCCATTTGTTGTCCAGACTATTGAAACAAATTGGGCTGGGGAGGAGGGTTAAAATTGGCTTGGGAACTGTTACAAATCCATATTGAAATAATATCTTCCTAGAATGTGCTCCATACAGTGATTTATAAATAACTGTCTGTACCCCTTCTCAGGGAAAGATGAGAGATGTGGATTAAACATAGCAGTTTGATAAAAGAGCTTGTATAGTGTTCCTGACAGCTATATAGCAACACTTTTGCTTTCTACAGTTGTGCCCACCTTTTTGTGGGTTCCATGCTGCTGCGGGAAACAAAATGGCAGCGCAGCTGTAGAAAACGAAAGTGTAGCTATATAGCCATCCGGAGCACTCTACAAGCTTTTTTTAATCAAACCACTATGTTTATCATTGCGAAGGATAATAGTTTTGATGAAGCCGGCATATACATAAGCTTCTTTAAACTTTACAGAAAATCTGCCCTACTTTTCAATGCGGTGATGCACTGCTGTAGCTTCCACTGCAGCACACACAACTGCATTCTCATCTTTCCCTGGGAAAGGGTATAGCCAAGTGGATCACTCTCAACACAAGAAGAGTTTCCACAGCTCTGCCACGAATGTCCAGCTGTGACATGGAAAACCTCAATATTTTGTAGGATAACTATATGTTATGGTACTCTACTTATTTTACATAATCTCTGTTTGGCCAAAGACTGTTGTGAGAGACTACACAGGAAAAGTGAGTTAAAAAGATCCAAGTCTGTCAGAACAATTGTTGTTTACATTCAGAGTTTGGAATAAATACTTAGAAACAGGGAAGCCGGCTGATTGGTTATACTCTGATTGATGTAGAATCTAAAGGACATAGACAGGGAGGAGGTTATCTCTCTGATAAGAAAGTTTGAAGGAACTGTTGGACTTGGATTCCTTTGAGTGAACAGCTAATTGCCTTACCTGAGCTAAACACATAATCTCTGAGGAGTATTTTTGTCAGTATGGTCCATTATGCATAAAACACTTTATGTTGAGCCTGTTCTCTGCACGGTGGGCTCGTAGTGGGCTCTCTTCACATGTCTCTGTTTACACATGAGGAGGCAGCCCACAGCATGCAGCGTAGTTTTTCTGCTGAACTCTGCTTCTCCTGGTTTTCTTAACTCCACCCACCCACTTAAAGGCACAGAGCTAATATTCTCTCCCCCACTCCCTTCCCTTCCCTTCCACCCCCCCCCCCCACACACACACTCTGCAGCCAGAGGAGATGAGGTAGAGCTAAAAAAATGCCTGCTTGTACTTTCCTTGCAAAAGCCCACTTTGTTGTTACTATTTATTGAAAGATCAATCTCTCTATCTCTCAATATGTGCACTTTAGAGAAGCAGGAAGAAACTGGCAGCATGGAGAGGGGGATGAGGTGGAAGCCTTCAGGGCACCTGGCAACTGAGGCTGTTTTGTTCTGAGGCTGTGCTGGTGGAGGAGAGACTGAACACAGACATTAGACCAGTGGTTCTCAACCTTCCTAATGCCGTGACCCTTTAATACAGTTCCTCATGTTGTGGTGACCCCCAACCATACAATGGTATATATAAAATATAAAAAGACCATTTTCCAATGGTCTTAGGCGACCCCTGTGAAAGGGTTGTTCGACCCCCAAAGGGGTTTCGACCCCAGGTTGAGAACCACTGCGTTAGACAGAGATGAGGGGGGTTCTCCCCCCTGCCACTATACATATGAGAAACTGATCTATCGATCTCTTGATCCGTGCATTTAGGGAAGCACAAAGGAGCCGACAATGGGAGGGGGTAAGAGGGAAGGCAGGCAAAGCACTGCAAGGGAATGGGAAGGCTTACCATGGGCGGAGGGAAGAGGTCTGGGGCAAAGCTGTGCTTACTGGAAAATCTCTCCCATTCTGTCAGCAAAGCAAGATTTTAATTGTTCTAAAAGTGTTTTTGCTTGCTGCAAATGGAAAGTAAAAGTGGGGCTCCAGAAAATACGTCCATACAAGAAAACTTTGCACTGACCTCCACTATTGAGCAAAGATTTTGTGCGTAATCAACCTGTGAATGGAAAACCTGATAGGTTATACTGTTATAGCCTGTGCTGTGAGAAAACAAAATATACACAGCTGAGAGAACTGGTGGTTTACTGTATGGCCAAAGCTGAAGTGGAAGAGCAGACTTTTACCACGGGATGTGGGGAGTATGTAAATAAACCATATAGGAATAGATTTTCTGGAGAGGGAAGAAAAATTTATCTAGCGTATTGGTATTTTGCTTTTTTTCCCCCTCAAAAGAGTGATTTATGTTTAAGTTTTGAGTTTCTGAGGGAAGGCTGTTGTGACGGTTCTTTGAATAAGAACCAGCCTGTTAGGATCCAGTGTAACAATCCACTAGCCTGAAACATCTAAAGTAAATGTACCATCTAAACAACATCTAAGCTTCTGAAATTGCAACCGAACAAACTTAATAATCCTGTTCCAGTGCCTGTGCCTGAAGTTAAAAACTGACTTTTAAACCATAGCTCTTGTATATATTTTTTCCAGCCTTGCTTTACCCTACATCCAAGATTTCTCCCATTCCCATCTCCACTGTTAATAAATTTTATTTGAACCTGCCTCAATATTATTTTGTGCCTTGAGAAGAGGTTTGCCAAAAAGTTAAATAATGGGCTCTTCTTATCTTCTGGAGGAAGAGACCGGGCCAAGCAAAAGTGCTTTAAAATCACCACATGCTACCATTTGATGCAGCTCAGCTCCTGAAAAAAAGACAAGAAATCTGACAAGCCTGGTCAGAGAGTGGGTTAGCCTACCTCAGTGCGGTAAGAAACTGAGGGGGTCTATTGCAACTTTAATAGTGGAGGTTCCTTTCTTCCTCATTTTGTGTCTGCAAGAAGCCTTGTTTAAAGAGATTCTGGTCAGGATAGCAATCCAAAATTAGTTTCCAAGAGGGAGGCTGGATAAAGGTTTACACATGCTGAGCGAGTCATGTATGCAGTCAGCATTGGGAACAGTGGGGTGGTGGTTCACTGTGTATTCTCTGGTTCTCCCGCCAGCATGTTTTCACAGCTTCAATTCCATTGAAATACACTGCTTTCTCTGCCATCAGTTTGTTGAAGGCAAGCTATGAAACCTTGCTCAGTAGAGATCCAACTGTGTAGGAGGTGGGAGAGTGGGTGATGTCATCTACCTGACTGATGGTGACTGGAGGTTAGCCAACAGGGCAGTCTCTTTTAGCAATACTTTTCAAAGCTGCAGTAGAAGCTCTTTTGGGGTCACTATCTGGGAACTTCTATTTCCATCAAGAGCTAGTTGCAGAGCAAACCATTTTAGGTGCAGGGATATAGAGATGAATGTACCTTTAAACGTTCTCATTTTCATAGCTGACCATCTTGTTTTATTGTATTCCAACCTTCTCATTTTTTCTGTTAATATCTCTGAATAAATTCTGCTTGCATGTGTCCTATGCAAAACACATATACTCCTCTATTCCCTTTTCTAGTCATATTCTTCTCATGTCCTTTATCAAATACCTCAGCTTCGTTCTACATAACAAACATAGATTGAAGGGGGGGGGGGCAGTGGAAAAATTTTTCTAAATATCTTTTGCCCTTAAATTTCCCATGATCTAAAATTGGTAGGCAATTGTGGGGGAGGAGGGGCTTGAAGACCTTCCTATTGGCAGCACACTTCACAGGGGTGTGAGACTGATAGATTAAATGTCCTCACAGCCCGATAGATTTGATTGATTTTCAGGAGGTGTTAGAGGATTTTCCTGTTGATATGATCAGCATTTTTGTTATGTGCTGGTTGATTTCTGGAATGAGGAAATGAATTGGGCAGTTGGCCCAGTCACTCCTAAACAATCTCTCTTGGGTCTAAGAGCCTGGGTGGCCCCTTTGTTACTCAGAAGCTGTGGGCAATGAAAAGACATAGTGGATGAAAGTGGAGAAAGACTTGTAGTGAATTTGACAAAGCACAGGCTAGAGCTCAATTGAAGCCCTACTCTGTGGCTGTGATGGCAGCAAAGAAACTGTACTTTGTTTCCACCATTGTGTTTGCATAGTGTAAACTTGAAGAATACTTTTAGGTGATCAGGGGCCTACTGACTTAGGCTTGAAAGGGACTACTTAAGCCATGGAAAAGCCATGCTGGCAAAGGGTTAAACACGTTCTCCCACCGATTCTCCCCAAATCCTTAAAACAACATTTTAAGTACTGCCAATAAGCTTGCAAACGAGCACCGGCATGCCTAATCACAAATCTCGGATGTCGGATCAGGTCAACCACTTCACGGATTGCAAGATTACGCCCCTCTGGGGCTTCCTGCTCCTCCACACTCTCTGGCTCCACGGGCCGGGGATAAGGAGGAGGGGTGTAGGGGGCGATTTTCCATCCCCCACGTGATTAAATGGCCTCCGCCTGGGGACATTTGACACCATATGTCCCCCTGGGCGGAATGCCCCTGCTCAACACTTTGTGGATAAAATCTTTCTCATCAATTCTTATTCAAATTCTGTATTAGCAATGACAGGATCAGATGACCTCAGGGTGCCAAACTATGCAAACTGATTTCTACACATATCAAATAGATGTACCAGAAGCACAACACACACGAAAAAAAAATCAAACCAAATGAGATAAGAGTAGAAGAGATTTAGTATAGAATACAGTGGTTTAACAACTAGCACATTTAAAGAGTGTGGTGATAGAAAGTGTGTCAAGTCACAGCTGACGTATGGCAACCCCATTGGGTTTTCAGTGCAATAGATGTTCAGAGGTGGTTTGCCATTGCCTGCCTCTGCGTCATGACCCTGGTATTCCTTGGAGACTTCACATCCAAATGGTAGCCAGGGTAAACCATGCTTAAGAGTAGACACAGACAAAATACAATAAAGGGGCAAAAATGTGACAGTGTAATCAGTTAATGTCACATTAAAAATATACCTCAGTGGCATGTCACACATTAAATATAACATTCAGCTGATGTTATATTTCATCAGCTGATGTTATGTTTTATTACTGTAATAAAAATATACAAAATATACAAAGCACAGGTATATTTTAATAATATAAATATAATAAAAATAAATAAATAAAAATATACAAAGCACAGTAATAAAATATACAAAGTAATAAAAATATACAAAGCACAGGTAGCTGGAATCTGTTTTGAAACTAGTCTTCAGAATATTTCCAAGTTGTTTGTAGGCTCTGCTCTCTTTATACAGAGATCTTGGGTGAATTACTTTTTTTTTTTTTGCTGACTCAGACCTGGTGCAATGAGAGTCTGAAAATGGCTGCCTTTTCTTGGTAAGAATCCATTAATTTGCTTACTAAGCCATGGTTTCTGAGTGAGCAGGCATGTCTACAAACTTGAAGCCACCTTCTATATAGAAGATGAAAGGTATTTTAATATAAATAAAGTATTATGAAGAAGAATGTTTTCAACACTCCCACCCCCCCATTCCCTCTTGATCCAAGAGTTCAACCTGGAATTCTATCTGACAGTTTTACCTGTCTCTTACTACGACATGTACCGATTTCTCTCCTGGTAGTAACTGTTGCCACCAAGAAATCAGAAAGAACACCCCCCCCCCCCCCCCGCTGAAAGAATTTGTACTTCCAGTACTCTTTACTTCCTTGGTGGTTTTTTGACAGCACACTAATAACAAATGTAACATGTTATTAATGAACCCAGTTTCCCCTGTTTGATTTCGCACTGAAGATTTCACTCCTCCAGGAAGCGATTGCGAACAGTCTGGGTTGCTGTGGCTCCTTTAGTTTCTCCAAAAAGATCACTAGTTTAGCGATTTTTGTAAAACACGGGTTGAGGGAAATATAATGGGCAGAACCCCTTTTGAGGAAGAGCCGTGTTTGGTTCTTCCCCAAAATGGAATAAATTGCTTCCTCAGCTCATTATATTTGGGCTGTGTGGAAACCACCATTGTTGTTGAAGGGCTCTACCTAGTTATGTTTCCCACCTCACCTCTTCTAGCTAGCAAAGGGATGATCTTTGTGCTTTAGAGACTGTGATCTCCACCACTGTTCCTCCTCTTTACCACTCTTTGGAAAGCAGTGTGGACATAAGAATGTTTAATAAACAATTGAGGGCATGTACACTGTCTGTACAAGCATCAAACTTAACAAACTTCTAAAGAATAGGCAACAAATTAGTCTTTTAATTGTAGACATATGTGGATGATTATGTTGCTAGGAGAGGCTATTCAATCTTGAGGTTTACAGCAGTTTGACAGTCTTTCATTATGTCTATTCTCTGGTATAGCTGTTTCTCTACTTCGTCCCTCAACATGTGGCCAAGTTGCAACCCCAGTGAGAAAATCCTTCATATATTGTGTCTCTACAAAAAAGATGGACAAGGAGAAGAGATCTCCTTTGCCATAGGTTGTGGAATTTGTTGTCATCAATATGCTGATGATGCCCAGCTCTGTATATCCTTATTCAAATCTCCTGGTGATGTGGTAGAGGTCCTAAATTGCTGCCTGGCTGCTGTAGTCAACTGACTAAAAATTGAAACCAAACCTTGAAAGCATGGTAATGCTGGTTGGGAAAGTGGAGGTCTTGAAGGACATCATTTTCTCCACTTTTGATGGAATTCAACTGACTCAGTTAAAAGCCTTAGGGTTATACTGAATCCAGTTTTATCATAGGAGAAGCAAGGTATTGCAGCTGCCAAAATGTTTTCTACAACTCAGCTTAGCTCCTAGATGGCTTCTTACCTTGTAATCATTGGTCTGGCTGCCTGGATCTATGCCAGAATAATATTGAGACTAGACTACTGTGATGCACTGTACATTGGTCTCCCCTCAAAATCAGCTCGAAAACTCCAACTGGTGCAGTGGTTGCCAAGTTTAGATATTATTGGGAACTAGACAAAATATGGATTAGTCCCATGATGCAAACACTCTTATTGGCTGCCCATTTGTTTCTCAGCTCAATTTGAGGTATTGGCTATCACATACAAAGTCCTTCATGGCTTTGGTCCTTCTTATATGTGGGACTGCCTCTGTCTGTGTGCTCCCGCATGACTGCTTCACTCATCTGATCATTACCTTGTTTTAGTGCCAGCCTGCAAATGAGTGAACTCAAGAATGCCTATACACATTCTTTCTCTTTGTGGCGCCTGTCTTGTGGAATGTCCTGCCCAAGGAGATCATGGAAGTTCTCACTGTCCTGACTTTCCTGCAAACTATGCAAAAATTCAGGAGAGCTTTTTTGCACAAGTAATATGGTTACATTTGTAAAAAATGTACACATTTACTGGATAAATGATTGGGGACTGTGTTATATACTGCTGTGTATAGCGTATTATAAGTAGAATCCTATTATGTGATTCTGTACCACTTAATGTTTCATGTAAATACTTGTCTATGCTTCAGTTCTTTCTGGTGGTTCTAGACTTTCAAAAGTCTAATGCATTGGTTATTGAATTGTACTGACTCACTATGTGTAATCCACTATGACTCCCTGTACGAAAAGTAGACTATAAATAATGCAAATAAATAAGCAAACTATAAAATATCCAAGAATGTATAATCTTCCCTTGGCAATTCATCCCCTTCTGGGTCAGTCCTGATCTTGATCTGTGAGAAGAGATACAATCTCAGCCTTTTGGCTTTCCCAGTCTCTGTTCATTAGGTGTGACCTTGTAGCTGAAGTGTAAATGGTTAACTTTTTGTTCTGCTAAGGACCTGCTGCATAATTCAACACTGAAGTGTTGGGGATGGGGGGTGGGGGTGGGGGTAAATGACTCGCCTCCTGTTTTCCTTTTGCCAGTCTTTTACCAGCACTAAAAACTTCTTGAGCATGTGTAAAGTGCAGCCCAATTATTGAAATATTGGGAGAATTCTAGGGTAGAGAGCATTTCTCCACAAAGAGTAGTATATAACTTTTAAAATATCTTTTGTTCCTTACCTCCTCCGTGCTTTATGTCAAAGTTACCAGATTACCAGAACTATATTATGAATGGCTGTGTGAAGGAAAATCCAACAATGGAACGTTCAGTTGCTCTTTGTAATGGTGTATCTCAGTGGGTCCAACTAATGGTACTGAATAGACCAACACCACAGCTTCGATCTGAAGTATTCATCAAATTTATTCGTGTGGCCCAGGTCAGTCTAGTTGTAAACTTTTCGGAATTTGGTTCTTTCTTTATCTGCTTAATTACATCAGGCATTTTGTTAATATTTTTCCTCTAAAGCAAGACAGCAAAAGTGAAAGCTTCTAAGTTTTGTTGGTTTAATGTACTGATTTGGAACTGTTTGGATGAGAAATGGGTAATTATGGGTAAAATACATGTATGGACATTGAGTAAAAGTATATGCATATATATATTTTTAAACTGAACTGAAAGGAGTTATTGAATGGGGATATTTCTTATTTCTTTGAGGTCATTTTGCTGCCCTGTTAGATTAAGAAATCAGATACATATATTTGACAAAATGACAACTGAATAATGACTGCTGTTCATTTCTCAATACAGAAACTTCATCAGCTGCAAAATTTTAATACTTTAATGGCTGTAATAGGTGGTCTCTGCCATAGTGCCATATCTAGACTTAAAGAAACTGGTTCTCATGTTCCACATGACATCCATAAGGTTAGTTGTACTCTCTTCTGATGTTTGTTTGACTGCTTGATTGGTTTAAACCCCCCCCCCCCATCTGATCAGTATTGCAACTGTAGCTTGTTTCTTAGGTGCTGTACCTCATTGGAGGATTCTGTTCCATAGAACTGGGCTGTAAATATATTTCATTTAATTTTAACTGCAAATTTTAATTATTAACATGGCAGATTAATTTATCTTCTCATTGTTTTGCTTTAGGTATTCAATGAAATGACAGAACTACTGGCATCTTATAGGAATTATGATAATTATCGGCGTGCCTATAATGAGTGCAGTAACTTTAAAATCCCTATCCTTGGAGTACATCTGAAAGACTTGATCTCTCTTTATGAAGCTATGCCAGATTACTTGGAAGACAAAAAAATTAATATTCATAAATTATATTCTTTATACAATCATGTCAATGAACTGTTACAACTACAGGAAATGGCACCTCCCTTGGAGGCCAACAAAGATCTCGTTCATCTCCTCACAGTAAGTCAGTGCATTTTGATTACAGATCGTACTTTCTCCCATTGTAATTAGAGTTAAGTGGAATTACCTAAATGTCAGAGAGATAGGCCAGGCAGGACAATTTGAAGTAGCTAAGCGATTGTTCCTTGTTGGTTTGTGCTTTCAAGTAAATATCAAACAGCAGGGAGGGAAGAGTGTGTATTCATGTTCTTTCTTAAATGAGGATTGGGGCTATTTGGTTAACTTTTCGGATCATGAGCCGTCATAGTCCTTCCATGTTTAAATATTGGCTATTGCACCTTGTTGATCAGACTGAGTTAAACTGTGTAATCTGCATTGAGCGTGATAAAGGGGAATTATTATTAGTATTGAATGTGGGTTTCATTAGCACCCCATTCAAATGCTATCAAAGTGGTATAGCTTCAGCCAAAAATTGTTTCTGTATACATCTGGGGCTTTGTTTAAGAGTGTTAAATGTGTAAATGCTATCAAATCACTTCCAACTCATGGCAATCCTTTGAATCGGTGTCCTCCAAAAAGACCTATCGTTAACAGCATTGTTCAGGTTTTATAAACTGAGAACTGCAACTTCCTTTATAGAGACAATCTGTTGTATGTTGGGTCTTCCTCTTTTCCTGTCATTATTGTCTTTTCCAGGGACTCATCTCTTTTCATAATGTGACCCAAGTTTAACAGCCTAAGTTTAGTTATTTTAGCTTCTAGGGAGCTTTCAGGCTTGTTTGGATATTGATCCCCATTCATTCATTCATTCATTCATTCATTCATTCATTCATTCATTCATTCATTCATTCATTCATTCATTCATTCATTCGCTTGTTTGTTTATTTTGGCAGTCCACGGTATCCACAACACTCTTTTCCAACACATTTCAAAGGAATCTACTTTCTTTCTGTCAGCTTTCTTCATGGTCTAGCTTTCACACCCATATATAGCAATAGGGAATACTACAGCATGAATTAACTTGATCCTTACACTTAAGAAAATATTCTATCTGCTTTATGACTGCCCTTCCCAGTCTCAATCTCCTCTGATTTCTTGGTTGCCCTTTCCCTTTTGGTTGATGGTGGAGCCAAGAAGTAAGAAGTCTTTGTTTCTCAACAAGTTACCCCGCGTTAACATCTTCAACAATTTCAGTTTCATTATTTCCACCTTAAAGCTAAATAATTCTCCTGTAGTCATTACATTTGCTTTCTTGATGTTCAGGTGTAGTCCTGCTTTGGCACTTTCTGCTTTAACTTTCAACCAGTAGTCGTTTCAAGTCTTTTCTATTTTCTGCCACTGATGTAGTATCATCAGCATATCTCAAATTGTTAATTTTCCCCCACCTTTCCAATTTGCTTTAATAATACATAAATAGCTTTCCACCAAAGACAACCAAGTTGTATGGTAAGTGTTCCTGTTAGTGATTACAACTGCTGAGTTCCACAGCAACTGTGGCATGTACCATGAAAGGCATCTAATCCCTGTGGAAGACTAGTTCTATGCTTTAGCACCATTTCATAGCACCCGAGAGATAATTTTTGGCAGCAAGGATGTTGCAGCAGTAAAGTCTGAATTCTCTTTGAGACTAGTAGCTGCCCTCCTTCCCCTTCTATCATAGCTTTTTTCTCTTTAACTTTGATTCTCAAAACATCTGCCTCCCCCTGAATTTCAGCAAAATGATTTGACACATCAGAAATGAACAAATCTGTGATCATTCACAATTTAAGTGTAAAGACACTTTAAGTGAAAGCTGCCATCATTTTGTGAATGTCAATGTGAAGTATAAATTATTTTTGCTTTAGATAGAATTTAAAACAAGATTTTAAATTCCTTTGACATTTTAAACATTTTTTCCTATTTTAAAAAAGCCTCAAGAACCATTAAAGTGATATGATGAAAAGCTTATTGTACCTTAACACTAAAATGAGCTGCTTATCTTAAAATAAGGGGGTAGGCTATGTGTGTCCCTTAATTTGTCTTGCCTGTTTTGCATATCGTATGCTAAACAGATGTGTCTTTCTTGCACTCATGACATACAACTACGAGATCTCAGCTTCCTATTCATCTATAGGTGAACAGTTTGCATGGTAGGCTTATGGGTCATGTAACCTGTTGCAGTTCTGTAGCAGTCTGCTATCTGAGCACTTCAGACTTCGGTGATTATATTGCTAGAATACAAACTATTCAACTCATTGTAATATTTTTACACAAAATATACTGACTGTAATTCACGTTCTTATTTGGATACTGGTACTTCACTTTTCTCCCTAGTGGAGACCCCAAGTGGCATTCTCCCTTCTTGTATTTGAGCCTCACAACAATATCTGTGTGAGATGGATTAGACTGATAGTGGGTGACTGGTCTAAGATCATCTAACAAGCTTCCCTGGTACAGTCGCTCTTTGAACCAGGGTTTCCCAGGCCCTTGTTTAAGCTCAATGGCTACTACACCATGCTTGTTTATGCATTTTCTGGATATTAGTTGGAAGTATAATACTGATAATGTTTAGTGTTTATATAGGCCCTTTCCACACAGCAAATTTAGACCGGGTTGCAGCTGGGATAAATGAACCCGACATAGCCCTGGGCCGTTCGCATGGCTGGCTGTCCTTTGAACAGCCAGCGCATTGGCCAGGGAGCGCACCTTTGCACGTAGGCATGTCTTGTTTCTTAAAACTTACCTCCCACCTATGCACAGCTCCACAGGCAAGCACCCATGCTCCCCCAGAGTCTTGCTGAAGCAAGAAGTCACTGAGTGGCTCCGCAGATGGGAGCCAGGAGGTAAGCAAAAAACAAAACAAAACCCAAATCAAGATAACCCATCTCAGAGTCAGTTTAACTTCTCTCTCTCGACCGCGGCTTTGTAGGCTGCTTAAAAACAAAAGTGTCACACATATCGCAGTTCTTGTAAAACCTGAGTTGGGAGGGAAAACGTGGAGTGAACTTGCGTTAGGAGCAGGATATAAGTGCCGACCCTGCTTAGCTTCCAAGATCTGATAAAATTCAATAGTTGCATAATGCTCAGTAAAAATTAGTTGATTCAAAGAGAGTGGCCCATTCATAAAAACTAGCTTCTGAGTATAGATATTGGGGATATAACATTAAGAAATCCTTGTATTTTTCATCATGATTACCGCTCAAGTTGAGTATACAATTTTGGGATTGAAACTTGGAGGTACCAACTGATAGATATTGTGTGTGCGTTTGTGTGCTGTCAAGTAACATCTGACTTATGGCAACGCCATGGGGTTTTCAAGTCAAGAGACATTCAGAGGTGGTTTGCCATTGCCTGCACTGGGAACTAGGCAAAAGTGACTAGTTCTGTACATTTTTGGATTCCTGCTGAAATTCTGCTAGTTTTCTGGATGTTTGTGTCACCCTGACCTTTAATTATTTTTAATAGTAGTAAAGATAGCAGTATTGATTATTGATTTTTTGTGATATAGTGAAAACTATTTTCTGCGACCCTCTAGACAAGCTACAGTGTCTTGGGGAGTAAACTGCTCCTTTGTTTTGGTTTCAGCTATCTCTTGACCTTTATTATACTGAAGATGAAATTTATGAACTTTCCTATGCTCGAGAGCCAAGAAGTCACCGGGCTGCAGTAAGGAGAACAAATTATTTTTTAATTACTGTATAATCTTCATTCTCCTATGTTTCCCTTGTACCTCTTTCCCCCTAGATATTTAGATATTTGTGATGGGTTTTTAAAAAAGGAACTGCAGTGTGTTAGAATGTAGGAAGAGCTCTTATGTCAAATAGTTTCTGAATAAGGCTATTGTAGTATAAAAAATTGTAGTGTGCATACCAATTGTAGTATAGCATTTCCTTGCTCATTAAAATCATATGCCAATTATGCTAAGACTACACAACTAAGATACATTAATTTAAACATTCTAAAATAAATATTGATAGCATCTGTTATAAATGTAGGTTTGGTAACATATCATTATTCTATTTCCTTCAATAATACAAATTTATAATTCTTATTTCAGCCTTTGACACCTTCCAAACCACCAGTAGTAGCAGACTGGGCTTCTGGTATAGCTCCAAAACCCGATCCAAAAATAATTAGCAAACATGTTCAGAGAATGGTTGATGTGAGTATGTTTCATTATTTACTACATATTTTTATGCCATCCTCCTGAATTTTTATGTTCTCCAAGCTACACATCATAGGGACTCATTCTAAGTTCTGCTAGCAGAGGCACTGTCCTGTTATAGAAGAAGCATTCCCCTTTGGGATCCAATCCAACCCTATAATCACCATGCAGGATGGTGGGCCTTTTGCATTTGCTCATCTATGTCATTCTTATCATATTGTTGCAGTTTCAGTGTGAATTAGAAAATCAAGTAATAAGTTTGTGTGTGTGGCAAGAAAACACTTTGTGTGCTACTTAGCTGTGTGGTGGAAGGTGAAAATTGTGCAAAAAGGCATACAAATCTCTGTGGTGACCATACTATACAACCCAGTCATATGAGAACCATGATACCATTTTGAAGGCATCAAGGTTGTGTTTATGAAATGTCCCCAGTGCTGTATATAACATGAATTCCACTGTGCACAAGGATCGTAGGAGGCTGTGGAGGTGGGAATGTGGTATCTTGAGCATAAGGTCATTTGTGAAGAAGTAGGAGGAGAGAACATCAGATAGCTGTATGGTGTGGTGTTCTGTTATCATAGCCAAGTTGTGCAAGCAAGAAGAATACTTCCAATTTTCGAGTGAGCTGTGTATTAGACAATGCTGTGGAAGCATGCAGTATATATACTGCTGTTGTTGGCTAAATGCAGATATTATAATCAGTACATCCCACAAAAATCTGCTTGCTTATTCAGAAGCATTCCTACAAGGTTTTTAAAAAGTAATCAATGTATTTAATTGTATCCCACCTTCTAACAAGCTCTGGACAGTGTATATCCCCTACTCCCTTGAACTGCAGCATAATCTTATAAATTGGTAACACTATACTAGATACTAGTTCAAAAATATTATAAAACTCTCCTGGAATTAATAATTTTATTAATAATTTTATACTCATCTGTTAAAAGAGCAAATACTTTTAAAAAACTGATGTGATTTTTAGTTTGTTTCCATTTTAAATTTTCCTTTTACCTTATCCAGTCTGTCTTCAAAAATTATGACCATGACCAGGATGGTTACATTTGTCAGGAAGAATTTGAGAAGATTGCAGCAAGCTTTCCTTTCTCTTTTTGTATAATGGATAAGGACAGGTGTGTACATTGGTTTTACATTTACTTTTGCATTGCTGAAATTGCAAAGATGCCATTGTAATCCAAGTTATGGATAGATGAGTAGGTTCCTTTCCATCTTGTGCATTTATTGAAATTTGACCTGTGTAACAAGTGCAGTGGCGTACGGCCCTAGGGATATGGGGTACCCCATGTCCTCTGGTGCATGCCTTTTGGTCACGTGGGGGCACCGGATGGCCTCTCCACGTGACCAAACAGAGCCACCAATGCAGCTCCCAGTCTTGCCTTCCCCGGCTGCGGAGGGAAGGACTAGTAGCCCGGCAGCCAGCTCAGCTTCTTGCCTCTGGCTGGAGGTGCAAAGCTGAGCAGGCAGCCAACTCTCCCAGTTCTGCCTTCCATGGCTGGGCAGGGCAGGACTGTGAGCCCCTGCCATGGCTCCTTGTCCCTGCCTAGAAGCTGGGCGTGAAGGAAACTTGCTCCGTAGCTTCTAGGCAGCAAAGAGGGGAGGCAGTGAAGAGGGGCTTCTCAGCTCCTCAGAAGCCAGTCGCAAGGGAAACTCGCTCTCCGGCTTCTAGGCAGTGAAGAGGGGCTGCTCAACTCCTCCTCCCTGCCTAGAAGCCGAGCGCGAGGGAAACTTGCTCCCCGGCTTCTAGGCAACAAAGAGGGGCTGCTCAGCTCCTCCTCCCTGCCTAGAAGCCGGGCGTGAGGGAAACTTACAGTACTCTGCAGCTATCCGTATGCTGGGGCAGCACCCTTGAATGGTTTTTGCCTCATGCGTGCTACTTCCTATCCTGGTACCCTCTCCTTCCTGAACAAGTGATACAGATTTTTGTGACACAAAACTGTAAAAAAGCAGTAAAATGCAGTAGAATGAATAATCAGTAAAATGAATGACATCCTGGAGGTTTTAACCCTACTGCAAAGATCATTGCCTGACAATCTAGCCACATATTAGCCACACCCACTCTAAGAAGGGATAGTTTGATTCCAAAGTAGTGTTTGATCTGGCCATTCGACTGCCAGTTTATTCAAAGCGTTTGGTGACAGAACTTATGTCTGAATGTTGAGTGCTGAGCCAGGCACTGTGCTTTACCAGAGTTCTTGGCCACCAATCTCAAATGTGGGCATGACAAGAAGGACAAAACTGTTTTCTTCAAAGTCCAACTACAGTTAGTTCGTGGTTAAATAAAAGAAATCCTGAGCTGGGAGAATGAATTCCAGTTCTGGTACTAAACTGGTATTATACAGTTATCTGGCACAATAACTATTGGTTAGGACAATGCTATCTTTAAAAAAACCTGATTTTTCTTGGCTAGCAACTATAATGGACATTTGGAGTACCTTCACTTCTTTTTGTCGGAAATGGAGGAACCAGTGCATAGGCATAGATACCAGGAGGCTGAGAGGTGCGTGTTGCACCGGGCACATGCCTGGGGGGGGGGAGGAAAATCCCTCCCCCCCACAGCAACCCCCCTTACCTCCCCTCCCACCGCAGCACCCCACACTTACCTTATTGAAATAGTGCAGGCTGGAGAAGTGGCATGTTCCCTTCAGGCTGAAAACAGCCTGGCGGGAACTACATTTCCAAGGAGACCTTGCAAGCCCCAAGGTCTCATGGGAAGTGTAGTTCCCACCAGGCCATTTTCAGCCTGAAGGGAACAGGCCGCTTTTCCAGGCTAAAGTAAGGTAAGTGGGGCGGGGCAGGGTGCTGCGGAGGGATGTGTGTGGAAAACACAGAGTGTGCACCGGGCACACTCTGGCCCAGCTATGCCTCTGAACTGATAAACCATATGAACCTTACTGAAAGATGGTTAGCATACCAGAGAAGGTCTTCTATTGGAGGTAGAGACTGTTGCTAAATCACCAGGGAATGAAGATCCAAAATGATGGTCTATGGAGTTGCAGATTTAGCAATTTAATACTTAACTTATGCTATTACTGATCATGAAATGTGTCTCCATATCTGTTCTGATATGAACCATCAGGCAGAGGCAGCTGTGTTACTTGTACAGTCTTCACTGGAATCGCCAAGCCATGTTGTTGGTCAGATAACCAGTTCAGAGGGATCCTTCTCTTGCTCTTTACAGCTTTTTACCACACTGAATAATTTGGTATCTTATGTAAAGTTGACCACTTTACTACTTGCTGCCAATTCCAAATTATTTATGAAGAAATTAAACATCACCAGTCCTAATGCCAATTCATGTTGAAGCCCATTGCTCACTTCCCTCTGTCATTCCTATTCTCAGGCTTCTTGCTGTTTAAGTTAGCTATGACTAGGAGTGTCTTTTACCATTTTTAACTATTGAAAAGCAATTGGGGCCTTTCTTGGGTAGACTGGGATAATTGGCAGGCTTCCATTATTGTGTCAGCAATCAAACATAAAACAAATGTGTCGTACTTTTGTGGGAAACTGGACAGAATTACATTTCTATTTTCCTCCATATTCTGAGCCCACATACAATAGGTTATTGGTGGCCTGGTCTGGCAATGAATTCTAAGGCCGTTTCCGCATGGGCGGAAGAAGAGGCTGGCCACCAGCATAATTTATGCTGGTGGAGTCTTGGGACTGATCGTACAGTCTCATGCGAAACTGCCACGGGCTACAGGGGCAGCTCCGCACAGAGCCACCTCTGGTTTGTTTTGTTTACTTACCTTTTCTCCCTGTGAAGATCTGGATGGAGGAAGAGACACACCCACACTGCCCTCCAACCCCTGGGGCTCAGAGGGCAGCATAGGCATGTCTCTTCCTCCAAACAGAGCTTCGTAGGGAGAAAAGGTAGATAAATGAAACAAACCAGAAGCCCCTGAAAGTGGTGCCCTCATCACAAGTGCCAGATATACATGGAGCCGGCAGGAAGACGCTTGCTTCTCTCCTCAAAGACCTGGGCCTCTACTGAGCATGTCAAGAAAGCAGCGTTTCCCCGCTGTTTGGGGGGGTGAAAGCACAGAACTGCTATGCTGCTGCAGCGGCAGCTGTGCGAACAGCGCTGCAGGGACGGTGTTTTTGCAATCCCTGAGGCACTGTTGTGGAAATGGCCTAACACAGGGAGAGAAGGGTCCTCTCTTAGGTTGCTTTTAAGGTGCAGGTGTGAACCTCTTGAGGTGAAGTTTGTTTTTTCAATCCATTGCCTCAAAGGGTTAACATTAAAACAAGAGAATATGAATTCTTGTAGGTTTAGAGAATTCCTGTTGTGCCTTTCCCCTCCTCCTTCAATTCTGCTCCTTGTCTAACTCAGCATTAGAAATTGTAAAGAGCAATTTGAAAGTAACAGTGGTTTGAATTATTCCCCATGCTCTTTCTTTGTTTCGTTAATTGTACTGCATGTTCAGAATCAGTTGTGAAGGTTGCTCCTTTAGCTGTTATGCTGAATTTTAGATGAGCAGCTGCAGCCCTTGCTACCTGCCTGACAGGATCATGTCATGTATGTGTGTAGCACACACACGTGCCCACGTTTATTTATACGGTTGCATATATTTGTTGCTTTAAAAATGAATTGTTGCATTTACCTTGTTGGGTTGTTAGGTATTTGGGTAGGAAAGAATGGGGTGGGGGTGGAGAAAGAAAATTAACTGTTCCTTGTTCTAGAAAGATTATGCTTCAGTTGTGACTCTCTTTCTTGTTTGTTTGCAGGGAAGGCCTGATTAGCAGGGATGAAATAACAGCTTACTTTATGAGAGCCAGCTCAATTTACTCTAAATTAGGCCTCGGCTTTTCCCACAACTTCCAGGAGACCACTTACCTAAAGCCCACATTCTGTGACAACTGTGCTGGATTTGTAAGCTTGGATGTTTGTATGTGTGTGTTTGTGATTGATGGGGGGGGGATCATGTTTTTAAAAGTAAATTGTGCAGTACTGTCTATGACATTTCTTCTTTTTTTATAAATGCTTTATTTATTCATATACTTAATACACAAGTGTTTAAAAATTGCTTATTACAACTGTAACATTCTGTTGCTAACATAGTTCATCAAACATAGAATCTTCTATATATTTCAGTCCTTGCTTTGAGGAAATTTATACATATAAGAAAACTTCCAACTATGATTTATATTTCTTAAAAGTTCTGTCTCCTATATTAGTTTCATAAAGTACATATATTTACACCAATTTAATACTATTTACTACATAAAAAGAGAAATCTAACATATATCTTACTCACTGACCTGTGGAGCTTATCTTTAACATTATAGTCTGTTTCATATTTTTTTCTAATATTTTCCCTCTTTGTAAGTAATTGATCTTGTCTTTATCCTTCAATTACACACGAGTAGATTAAAAAAAGAAAAGAAGAATTTCCATTGGAGAGGTAGAGTCTATACAGGAAGGAAAAGCGAAAAAATCAACTATTTAATACTTTGGAAATAGAAACCATTTTTTTCATATACCAGATAATTGACCAATGGTTCCCATGTTTGTAAGAAAATCGTCAAGTTATGATGTTCTAATAAACTGGAAATTTTATCGATCTTAACATATTCTATTAACTTCTGAATAAAGTCTTCTGTTGAGGGCACATTCCTTAATTTCCACATTTTAGCATAGTTTATTCTAGCTGCTATGACATTTATTCTTATAAGTCATTTTTATTATTATATACATTACAGGCAGGGGACTTGCAAGGACTTGAGGGGGACTTGTCATTTTCTTCTCCCTTACTATTTCTTCTTTTTCTTCCCTGAAAGCCCCTATAGCCTCTCCCCTTTTACTGCTTCCTTCTCTCCTTCTTACCCACCAGCCAACCTATCTTTATCTGCCCCCCTTTCTTCAGCTTTTCATTCTCCTAGCTGAGTTGAGTGGTGTTGGCCAGGCTCGGCGCAGTTGCACAGTGGGGAACCAGTAAGGACTTGCAGGGGGCATCTCACACCTTTATTTCTCTCCTCACACTATTTCTTCTTTTTTTTCTGCAGACCCGTGGCTTTACTCAGAACTGTAGAAAGATCTGTCTTATCAGTCCATGGCCACGGACTCCAGTTTTAAGTATCCACAAATGGGGCCACACTGAGAATTGCATATATTCATAGTTGGCTTCTTATTATGGGTGAATTAACTTTTCCTCATTCTTTGCTTCATTTTATCGATCTTAACATATTCCCCTGTCTTCAGCTTTCCCTTTCCCTTCCCACCTGCTCTCAGTCAGCTGACAATACTGCTGTCTCTAGGCAATGCCTCTAATGCTACCAAAATAGGGGATGATATATTTTACATCCATAAGGCCCCAAGTTTAGCTCCCAAGATTGTCAGCTAGTCTAGAAAAGAGAACTTCACTGAGATTCAGAAGAGCTAGAGTTTTGTAAAAGGAGATACAAGGTCTTGAGATACTCAAAAGAAAGATAATCATAAAAATATTTAAACAAAGATTCATTTGTTCATACCCATTCTTTGCAAATGTATCTTCTTAGCTGAGGAAGTAACATCTAAATATGGCTCTACCCACCCCCATTACGATTCAAGAGTCTGGGTTTCATCCACTTTGTATTATTGTGTAGATACGCATTGTGCAGGCTCTTTCTACTGTAGGAATCTATTCTGTGCAGTTTAATAACTGCCAGAAAAGTCTCCCCAGGTTGGTGGTGAGGGCTGCATGGATGAGAGTATTTGCATTACTGCAATGCTTGTTTTCTTAAGAAGGCTTGAAATGATCAGTTGGAGAACCATCGGAGCAGTGACTACTGTATGTATTACATTAATATGAAAGTAGCATAAGTACAGGTAGTCAGAACTGATGCCCTGCACATTTCAGTGAGGCTACTCAGATCCTATGGTATAACCATTTAATATACAGCAGCTATGCCATTTTTAAGTTGGGAGAAGCAAGGTGCTTGAGGACACCTGGGTATAACATGGAGTGTCATCATCTCTTCCTAGGAAGCCTACTGACCAGTATTAGTGCTGCTTTTAAATCAAAACAAGTTCCCTGAATTTCATAGCTTGGTTGTGTTTAAAATAGTCTTAGTCTTTGGAATCTACCAACATTTGCTGGTAATTTACCAAGACAAACAAGTATCAAGTGGAGACTACATTACAATCAGACCTAGATCTTGTTAGTTTTGAAGATAGTATTGTGGGTGGCTATAACTTCTCATCTTCCTTGTTGATCTTCTTGTTTCGAAGATCCTTCTGCTGCTAATAAGAAAAAAGTTGCTTTTGACAAAAGTAGAAGGTCTTTGAACATATGGGTGGGTGGTCATCCACTTCAGATGGTTTTGTTGAATGGAGTATGGACTGCAGCTGACAAAAGATATGACGGCCTTAAGTTGTATATAGAATGATAATATTTCTTTTTCTTCTGCTTCAATTTCAGCTTTGGGGAGTTATTAAACAAGGATATAGGTGTAAAGGCAAGTGACATTCTTATTTGTTTATGTATACATATAAAAAGCTAACAATGTTTTTGTTAGTGGTAGTATAACTCAGTAACTGCTGGGCCAATTCCTCTGAAAATTCCCAGCCACTGTAGTCAGCCAGGTGAGAGTGTTTTTAGTTGTTCACATACCTGAAATTTCACACCTGGCCCAGGTAAAATGCGCTCTTTTCCCATACCCATGGTGAAGGACCATGCAGCTGCCTGTGTGTAACTGGCTACCCCGAATGTCTGTGTAGCTTAGAATGTCGGCTCAGATGGGCTAGATATGAGCAGTGAAAAAGCACATAGGCAATAACCTGAAAGTGGGAAGTGAAACACATAATAATACACATACACAATGGTGGGAGAGGGAAGGGAGGGAGGGGGAGGGGTGTATCCATGGGAAGAGAGGGAGGGAGAGGGAAGGGACGGAGGGGGAGGCATGCAAGGGAAGAGAAGTGACAGAGGGGAGAGAGTGAAGGGTGGCATGCAAGGGAGGGGAGGCAGGGGGCCCAGCATCTTGATATGACCCACCCACCCTAGCGGAGGGAAAGGGAAGGGAGGGAGGTGGAGGGGTGGCATGCAAAGGAAGAAAAGTGAGGGAGGGAAGAGAGTGAGGGGCGACATGCAAGGGACAGGACGGAGGGCCCAGGCACCCTAGATTCCCTGAATACTGCGGTTACAGTTAAGAAAACCAGGCACGCATAGCTCGGTAAAGCAACCGTGACATACTTTGCATGACTGTATCACACCCCTCAGAGGGTTTCCTCAGAAGTGACACCCATTGCCACCCACCAAACTTACTCCCAGGTAAAGGATCATGACCAGCCAGCCTACATGTGTGGGAGGGGTGCCTTTCCATTCCCCCCCCCCCCAAGGAATGCAGGCACATACATCAATGACATCGCACAGTATCAGGCTGCATGTTTGCATGAGCTCGTACTGCTGGCCTCTGCAATTGATTTGCTGCTACTGTTCCTTTCCCATTTCACCACAATAAGCCACAGCAATGTGTGTCCAGGCCCCGCTAGTTTAAAATATTACTGTGTAACCTTTCCCCCCAAATAAAGCAGTAAACATAAACAAATTAAAACATTTAACCAGTAAAACACCATTTAAAGTAAAATATATATAAAATAATTCAGTCAAACATATAAACACACCTAACATGTAAACACACAAATATTAAAAAATAAATACAACAAAATCAAGGATGAATGTCAATAACAGTTATTGGGAATAATCCAAATAAAACAAAAAGTCTTCACCTGTTTGCAGAAGACAACAATAGAAGATGCTGAAAATAGGGGAGGGCAGTTCCGGAGTTTTGGCATTATGACAATGAAGGCAGTTTCTTGGATTTCCATCTGACTAGCATGAAATTGAAGAGGAAATCACAGAAGAGCCTCTACCCTGCCCCCTGCCCCCCAAGGGTGGGTGGGCCATGACCAGATTACGAACCCTTCTCCTCTCTCCCTCTGTCCCCTACCACCCAGGGTGGGTGGGCCACGACTAGATAAGCAGTCACATATGTCCATATAGAAGAAGGTGATTCCTAAGGTATGCTGACTGCAAGCCATGTATGGCTTTAAAGGTCAGTATCAGTACCTTGAATTGAACCCAGAGTAGATGGAAAAAGACTAGAGTGATTTGGTCTCTATTCTCCACTTCAGGCAGCCTTCTGTGCCAGCTGTAGCTTCTGGAAAGTCTTCAGGGGCAACCCCATGTAATGCTCATTGCAATAATCTAACCTAGATTTTATCAGGGCATTCAGCACAGTGGTAAGATCTCTCCTGCACACCAGGAAGAACAACCACTGCCACTTCTTTATCCAACAGGAGACCCATGTCATGGAGCACTTGCAAACTATGATTCTGGTCTTTTAGGGGAAGTGAAGCCCCATCCAGAAGATATCTTATTATAGGGTCAACATCTCCCACCAGTACTTCCATGTTGTTGGGATTAAATTTCAGTTTGTTAGCTGCCATCTATTCCAAAACAAGTCAGTATGACGGATGGTTGCTACTGTTTTGCCAGTCTTCAGCCTGCAAACAAGTTTGTTGTATCCAGTAATCTGTCCTTAACATCTTCCTTTCCTTGCACACAGCTAAGCCAGATCTTGCAAAGTGATAGTGTGTTGCAGCAAGATACAACAATATTCCCTTTGCTTCTCCTTAATTTTCTCCCTCTTTTCCTCAATTTTCTCGTTTATTTCTCTCTCACTCCATCTAATTTTTCCATACCTCCTATTTATTTTCAAGATGGGAGACTTCTGGTACAGAATGTGGCACTGTGTGGTTATGCGTGGCTTTGCTGTAGCTTTGCCAGGCATCAAAGCTCAAGCATACAGTTCTGAAAAGAGCTGCATAAATCTCTCTGGATGAAGGAGAGAAACAGAGAAGCCACATGTATTCCTGAAGCAATCTCCTCTAGGTAGCATTGCGTGGTAATACTCACCGTAGTAGTCCACTGGAGTTGAGTGGTAATCTGGAGTTAGTGATAATCACCACCTTTTCCAATTTGAGCTATTGATCTGCATCAGGAGGAAACATCCAAACCGTGTATCCCTTATGGATGGAATGAGGAAATAAAGAGACTGAAAGAGGAGTTCATATCCTGCTGCTGATAAGCCCGACAATAATCAGGAGATCTCCCCAAGAGGTATGAAATGATGTGCAGAATGTAGAAAAAGAATTTAAATTTGATTTAAAGTTGATTTATGGCTACCAATCTTGATCCTCCTTGATCTGAGATTGCAAATGCCTCAACAGACCAGGTAATTGGGAGCAACAGCCGCAGAAGGCCATTGCGTTCACATCCTACATGTGAGCTCCCCAAGGCACCTGGTGGGCCACTGCGAGTAGCAGAGAGCTGGACTAGATGGACTTTGGTCTGATCCAGCTGGCTTGTTTTTATGTTCTTATGTTCTAAATAAGGTTGTACTAAAATATATTTCCAGAAGACAAGGCATCAGAGTGAGATAGGTGTTTTAAGGTTTTAAAAAATCCAGATCTTAGTCCCCTCTCAGTTGGTGGGCTGCCAAAACAAAATCAGAAAAGAAACCATCCTAGAAATACATTAGCCGTTTTCCCACTTACCTTTTGTTGCACGCTACTCTTGCCATGTAACGCAGGGTCCAGCGGCACTCCCCACTACAGGGGTGGTGACAGTGCAGCAGCCCTGATGCTGCCGCTCTCGCGCCCCCTCAGCGCACGTCATTTTTGGCTCTGTTTGGAACAGAGCCTTTTGGAAAAACCCGCGGGGAGCGCGGGGCGGTGGGGAAGGGGGGGTGACTGCGAGTTTGAGTTTCCCGCCCCTGGCAGTGACGTGGAGCCTTTTGCCCAATAAGGAAGCAGCAGGCTGTGCGCAAGCACGCACCCTTTTTTAATTTCGGGGAACAGAGATCAACGTGTATTTGACCCCACGTTGCAACGTAGGGTCATTTATATAGCAATGCAAGGGAGCACTAACTGAAAGCCTAGTATTTTTCTCTATCTGCTATTAGAGTTTCTTTGGTTTAGTTAGGTAATGCAGTGTTCTGTCTGCTTGAGCTGCAATGTGAAAGCTCTAGTCCCACCAGGGATGAGTCTTTTTTTTATGTGTATGAAGGAATTGGGGTGGATTTTGGAACAGGACAAGTTTCTTCTGTTTGGGCTGAAAGCAGCATGAAAGCAACTGGTCCCACTGTCATTCGGGTTTACTCAAAACACACCACCATGAATCCCCACAGTTTCTGTCCCCAGCACAGTTTAAACACCTTCCATTCACTGTTTTTTAAAAAACGTGAAGCTGAGATCCACAATTCGAAGCAACGTCTGGCTGGTGAATGAATTTGTGAATGAAGAGGCAGCAGTGAATGAATTACTGAGCCAGCATAAAACATGACAGGACGTGGAAACGGAGCTTCATTTCCCCGTTTCACTGTGTTAGTCAGTTATGCCTTGACATGCCTTTTTCCCCACCTTCATTCATAAGGGGAGCTGTGGCTCAGTTTGTTAGGTGTTTGTGATGGTCTGCAAGAGCTTACCGGTTTGAGCCCGCCCAGGGATGATTTTTGTGTGTGTGTGTTTCATAGAACTAAGCAGCTCGTGGCATGGAGAAGAACGTCTAACAGAAGGACCAGTTCCAGTGCTATGTATTTTCACCCCATCAGGAAGTGCTAGTAATGGGAGAGTATTTCATGTGAATGCTTCAGGTGGGATAGATATGAAAACACGAAGGCATGCAGGTTGCCCTTAATCGCCTGTTTCCCCGTTTCCGGGTATGGTTGTGCGCATGCTCGCACAGATGTGGATAAAAGTTTTTAAAAAGTTCTGCCCAGCAGCAGCAGCCAATCAGGATAGCCCCTGAGCTCAATGTGCTTTCCACAGCTTCAAAGTGGGGAATCCTGGTGGCTGCTGCCTGAGGATTGTTTGAGGGGCAGAAGCTTCAGTGGGGAGTACAACCTCGCGCTCAAAAACACCGATTCAAACAAGACCGGTTTGCCTCAGTGCTTTTTTTTTTGAAGTGGGAAAATGCCCATTAATAACCAGTGAGAGAGAGGAATTTGATCCCTGCATTAAACTACTGAAAACATTGGGAAACTGTGGAAACAGCGGCATCTAGTGGACAATGGCATCTACTAGAAAGGGTTCTGTGTCCCAAGATGACCACAAATCTTAATAGCATGTTACCCAAGGTGGAGACACAGTATGTCAATACAGTGGGGATTATTAGCTTGGAGCAGACTGCTTATTAATGTTGCAAGAGGCTAGGTAAAGAATCTTTTATACCAGTGTATACAAAGATCAGCTCTCAGAAGAAAATCCACAGAGAGGAATATAATGCAAATTTGACAATCTTTATTGTCGGGATAAGAGGTTCATAAGCACTTGATTCAATGCAATAAACACACACAGAGAGTATGTAAGATATAAATAGGTTGGAAAATAGGTCTGGAATAGAAAGGGGTATTGGATATATGAGTACCGTGTTTCCCCGAATTTAAGACAGTGTCTTATATTAATATTTGCTCCCAAAGATGTGCTATGTCTTATTTTCAGGGGATGTCTTATATTTCTGTATTCTGTTCGTCAGGCATGCTTCCAAACAAAAACTTTGCTATGTCTTACTTTGGGGGGATGCTTTATATTTCGCACTTCAGCAAAACCTCTACTACGTCTTATTTTCCGGGGATGTCTTATATTCGGGGAAACAGGGTAATATGACCTGATCGCAGTGTGAAGAAGATCCAGGGTTAAGAGCCAAACACCCTGTGTTTTGCTCCAGGGGACATTGTGACAAAGCCGGAAAGCTGTCAGTTGCACTGAGCGATTGGCCCTTTGGGGGGTAGGGTATTTATATGGTGAAGAACTACCTCTGCGGAATGTTATGACAGTCTCTGGGAGGTGTTTGGATGGATTGTTTGAGAAACAATAGAGTGCTTTGTAAGGTGGTCAGAAGATACAGTAGAGGCATTGACATCAGGAGTCTTCTTGTGGCTGGAAATGAGTATGCATTCAGCAGGGCTACTGTATCGTGTTGAGGACACATTCTTCCTTGGCTGTGGACTGAAAATGTTCTGATATGGCAAGCAAGCTGAGAGCATGAGAACAGGAAAATGATTCTTGGAAGTTTCTGGTAGGTAGACCTGGCTGTTGACAGAAAATGGGCTCCTCATCTCTGCAACGCCAGCATTACCCTTCAGGCTGGCACATAGCAGGGGTACCTGTGAATAAGCACTGCCCTCCCCTCCCGCTATGCCAGGGCAGTATGGTAACAGCATATCTGCCAGGATGCTAAGTCTCAAGGCAGAAGTAGACTCTCTGAAAGACTCTGTTAATAGCAGTACTCCCAAGATGATGTCTGAGCTTATAAAGGTCATTAAGGAAATGAAAGTTCGATTCAGAAACAGCACAAATAGAAGAGAAGGTGAAAAAGACCAAAGAGGAAGTGAAAACTTTAAAACAAGATGTGGACTCGGACGTTAAAGTACATGATTTAACCATTCTTCGACTGGAATATCAAATCAAAGAGAATTCCTTGAAACTTTGAAAGGTAACAGAGAATTCAAATCAAACAAAGAGAAGTTGTATAAGAAAATTACCTCCCTCCTGACCAACCATTTGATCAAAGAAGAGTAAATGGTATCAAAGATTGAAAAAGTCTATGAGTCAATCAAAAAATCCAAAAGTGAAAGAGGACTGTGCAGAGGCATTGTTATCTATTTCTACTCTAAAAAAATAGCAGATCAAATTTTGGAAACACACAGGATATCAGCAATCAAGATAGGTCATCATCGTGATTCCTTTAAGAGTTTTACAGAAAAGGAACTATTATTTATTTTTGGTAGACACTTTAAGAAGAAACAATATTTTCATGGCTTGGATGGAAAGGAGTTGGGACAACAGCAGAGAATTAGTTCAATAATTAGTGCCAAAGAGATCTTCAAGAAAATTTTAAAAGATTTTAGAAGAAGAAGAAGAAGAGTTTGGATTTATATCCCCCCTTTCTCTCGTATAGGAGACTCAAAGGGGCTTACAATCTCCTTGCCCTTCCCCCCTCACAACAAACACCCTGTGAGGTGGGTGGGGCTGAGAGAGCTCCAAAAAGCTGTGACTAGCCCATGGTCACCCAGCTGGCGTGTGTGGGAGTGCACAGGCTAATCTGAATTCCCCAGATAAGCCTCCACAGCTCAAGCGGCAGCCCCATAAAAATGATGTTTTAAAAATACCTGGTCTCAGCTCCTTCTCATCTGTATCCTTCTTGGCAACAGAATGTACTTTATAGCAGTATAGTAGCAAAACTTTAACATTTATGAACAGAAGAGGGGAGTTAATATTTCCCCATGATCTAATAAAGTAGTAAAAGGGTGCTTTACTTTTCCTCCATCCTTTACATGCCTGGTAATTGAACATTAATCTATTGTAGTAGTTGCACATGTGGAACAGAAGTCAGATACTGGTTTATAATTATTATTTTATTAGTGGAGATCTAATATCCCTTTGTAAAAGCTACTTTGCTATATGATGACTGACAATCTTTTTAATGTTATTAAAATTAGATTTATTAAAAAAAATGCCCTGTCCAGTCTTTCTCCCCAATGGGACATCAAAGCACAAGCCATTTATTCTCATGACAACCCTGTGAGGTAGGTCTGGCTGAAAATGTGTCATCCAGCAACCTCCCATTACTGATCAGGGATCTGAGTATTTAGAGACACATGAAAGGTTGCTTAAAAGCTTTCTTATTATTCTGCCTGTTGTGAAGATGACCAGGTTGAAGGTTTTCCTGTTCCCATCATTTTTGGCACTGCAACATCCATAGTCATTCTGGGGTTGGTGGCCAGTTTTCAGACATGTTGCCTTATTTTCTGTTGAGTTATGCCTTATACCAGTGGTGGCAAACCTTTGGCACTCCAGATGTTCTGGACTACAATTCCCATCAGCCCCTGCCAGCATGGCGAATTGGCCATGCTGGCAGGGGCTGATGGAAATTGTAGTCCAGAACATCTGGAGTGCCAAAGGTTCGCCACCACGGCCTTATACAAACAGAGACCCCCCTGCAGATAGCAAGTGAGGTGGCTGTCTCATCTGGGCCAGAATGTTCTCATGCCTATCTGTTTTGATAGACAATTTTGAGTCTTCTAGCTTTATTCTCTGATGAGTTATGCCTGCTATAAATGGATAGGCAGATTGATTCTTTTATTAATATAGATTCATGGTAACAGCAAAGTGATTTGTTATGAAATTTTGTTTGAATCGGGGGGGGGCAGGTAGAATCTTTGTGTGTGGGGGGGGGGCATAGTGGTTCTTGACAGCCCTGCTTCTTGGGGGAAACATTTTGAGCTGCATCAGAAGGGGAGTGAAAAACCTGTGCTCCATGGATTCACATTATTTACCTGGATAGAAGAGTGTACATGGCTGCAATCCTAAGCATACCTGTTGAATTTATTTCTGAGTATACATGTTCAACACTGCGAATTTGATATGTTTTGATGTAATTTCAATACGAAATTGGATTTTGAGTGTCTTACTGGATAATTCGATTCTTGTTTTGGAAATGCCTTGAAAACATGACATTTGATTATTCCATTTTCTTTTGTTTTTTATATTTTTGTAGAAATAAAAAATATTTATTTGAAATAGCCCTAAGGAGCAGCAGTAGTGTAGTGGTTAAGAGCAGGTGAATTCTAATCTGGAGGAACTGGGTTTGATTCCCCGCTCTTCTGCTTGAGCTGTGGAGGCTTATCTGGGAAATTCAGATTAGCCTGTGCACTCCCACACACGCCAGCTGGGTGACCTTGGGCTAGTCACAGCTTTTCGGAGCTCTCAGCCCCACCCACCTCACAGGGTGTTTGTTGTGCGGGGGAAAGGGCAAGGAGATTGTAAGCCCCTTTGAGTCTCCTACAGGAGAGAAAGGGGGGGGATATAAATCCAAACTCTTCTTCTCTTCTATAAGTAATACCATGTAAAGCATATTAGAGAGGGCTTGTTACAATGTACTTGCACACAGGGATTCTGTAATATGCTTCGGATGATAGGAGATGAGAGAATAGATCTATTGATTTCTGACATCTTTAATTAACTTTGTGTTTTTATTTGCAGATTGTGGGATGAACTGTCACAAGCAGTGCAAAGATTTGGTTGTATTTGAATGTAAGCGAAGATCCAAAGCCACACCAGTGGATAATAGCCCTGCATCAGCCCTTGCATCTAGCCTCTGTCCCATGGGGCTGAAGGAGCACATCCACGGTTAGAAAGTTTCAGTAATGAAATGTTTTGGCATAATAGTTGCTTACAATCCAACATCTCCATCCCTTTGCCAATGTTTGTTGGTTAATTTCCTAATTAATTGAATGTGTTTATCATAATAATAGCTGAAAACCTGAAAGGTGATAATCTTTCCTCTTTTGTAACTCTCTCATTTTCTCCATAGTCAATATACACTAACTCCCAATCAGTTGTAGCCTAAATAGAATTCCACAACTGGCCAAGCTTGAGCATTTAAATGTAGTTGCTGTAACATTATGTTACTTTTTCTGGTCCATCTTGTTTTCTCTCCTCCCCCCCCTTTCCTTTCCACTTTCTTTTCCTTCCTTCTTCAGTGTAAAAGGGTCTGCAAAACTTCAGCAGGTTGTTTATGTTGGCAAAGGTAATTTAACGCAACTGTTGTACTCGTGGTAAGGAGAGAGTGGTGTAGTCTTCTTGCACACAACAGGAACCTTCTTCACTCATGGAAATAAACACTCTTCAGACATGTTCTTCTTTCCATAGGAAGGCCTTTACTTAATAAGTTGCAAGATATGCAAGACTACAAATAAAAACTACTCTAATTATACAGAACACTTCAAATCTATATACAGCACACAGCTTACTCTTCAGACAGCTCATTACAGAAGAATAATATCCAGAGTAGGAGGTTACATATAAAGGTTCCCAACTCCAGCTTAGGCTCAGTCTCATACATTGGATACATTATCCTGCCTCGGCAACAAGCCCCCGATTGGTCCATAACTTTCCACCAATCCCTTCAAAGATCTGTGCTTGCTTCTTCTTTTTTTTAATGAAGCCTAACTGTCACTTGAACTTTACATAACCTTTAACTTTATGATGCTTTCTGCTGGACTGAGAAGCTGAACATATATTCACCCATTTTGTTTCTGTCAGCCATTTTACTAATCCTGACCCCCTTTCCTTTCCACTTCCTTTCCCTTCCTTCTTAAGCGTAAAAGGATTTGCAAAACTTCAGCAGGTTGTTTATGCTGTGGGACACAATTCTGAACCTTCCTTTACTCACCGTATTCAAGCCCTCCAATGCAATTTTTATGTTTTATTGCTGATTGTATTGTTGACGTGCTATTTAAAGGGGTAAAAAGTGAAGTAGTGTGCGGTTGAATAATGCTTTTAACCCCCCCTTACTATATTTGAATACAGCTGTCAACGTGTCTTGTTCATACATCCCAATCTCAAGAGTCCTACCAAACCCATCTCTCGTATCCTAAGGGTCAACGGTGATGGACTGGAGGAATTAGCTACCATCCCGTTTTGCCCTCAGTTGATATTTTAAGATCCAGTAATAGAAATTATTTTCATCGTTCTATTAGCTCCAGTTTGACCCAAATTAAAAGTAAGATTGCTGCCGCCTAAGAATCCCTGCGTCATCAGACAAGTTGACACCAATTATCTTCTATTTCAAGACAGATATGATTTCTCTAGTTTAGGTCTTTATATTCTATGCTTATTTACTTTTGGTTATTAGTTGCCTTAAGATTTTGTTCTTGTACGCTTAAATGGAATGATATAAATATTCCAAGAAAACAAAATACATTATCTTCACAACAGTGGTGTATAGTATCAAATATTATTATAAATCCCAATTGAAAACATACACAACAAACCCTCCAAATAATTCCCCCACCTCCAGAGTATTCTTGTAGCCTACATCCCATTAAAAGCCCATGTAAAAATTGTCTTGTGCCTCCTGAACTTTAGTAACAACACACCACACCTCCCCAGGAAGCCTGTAGGGTGGGAGGAGGCACAGACTGTAATCAATGCCAGGAGGGCTACCATAAGTGAGGAAACAACTAGTAAGTTGCAACTGGAGGACTGTTACGTAAATCATGCCTCAGCTGCTTACAGAGTGTTGGCTACAACTGCCTATAGTGACAAAGGGGAAAAGAATGGTCAGAAACCAAATTCTGGGAAATGCTTTCTGGGAAATTCCAACAAAACATTTCATTGACTTTGCCCATTGAGCTGCAGCTTCCAGCAGAATGTGTAGATTATTTTAATCACGGGACTGCTTTTCCTTTCCCTACTACCGTTAATTTAATCTCTTGTGCTTTTTCCAACAGGATTGGAGGAGGGAGGGTTTCCCTTTCCTAATGGAGAAATAGTTGAGCACAATGAAGACAGCAAGGACAGAACAATTATGCTTATGGGTGTGTCGGCTCAAAAGATATCAGTAAGACTAAAGCCAGCTATGGTACACAAAGGCACACAGACGGACCTAGTTCTGGCATCTGGTGATGGGCTCAACAGACAACAGAAGGAGCCAGCAGCACCGCCTGAAAATACTTTTCTCCAGCCTTCTCCAGTGTCTCCGTGCCCAAGCCCAGTTCTTAGCCGTAAAAAGGCTTATGTAAAGTGGGAAAACAAGGAAGGCAGTAAAAAAATTAAGGAAGAGCCATTTATTCTTAAACCTTCATACCAGGAGCTAGAACAGGTACTCTGAAACAATGATTTTAAATGGTAGCTCATAACACATCAGACAGCCTCTTTTTTTGTTCGTCTTTAAGAGTTCCCAGGCAGGCTCTAATGCACACTGTGAAAAAATCAGAAAGACGTTCCTGAGGTTGGTAAGGAGTCCAGTTTGGAATAAAGTAGTTCTTTTTGACAAAGTAAAGTAATAATGAAATGAACTATTATTATTATTATTATTATTATTATTATTATTATTATTATTATTATTATTATTATTATTATTATTAATGGAAATTACTTTAAATATATCACAGCAGTATCCAAAATATTTTATTTGCTTATGTGAACTCTCTTTCGCTGACTACCTACCAAAATTTAGCCCATGCTTAACTCACTGATATTTCACCAGCTAATAAAAAGATTTTTTTGCTGTAAAGTTACAGCTGACTTACAGTGACTCCTTAGGGTTTTCAAGGTAAGAGATGTTCAGACAAATGGAGTAAGGATGAATAACGATGTAGCATTTATATAACATTGTTTAAAGCACTTCACTTACATTATCATGTTGTAAGTTTTACAAAAGTTCTGAGGCTGAATGTTATCTGAAGAGGAGGACTGAGGGAGAACAGAACATCATCTAGTTTAGTGAGTTGATGGCACTGGCAAGATTTTATCTGGAGTTATCATGGATGACAGCTTGTCTGAGTGAGGGACAAACAGGGATTGCCCTGATGGGAAGATTAAAACCCAGGTGAGCAAATCCCTCTCCCCTCCACATCTGAAGCTTGAGGGATCTGGAGGCACAAACCCCACTTCCTCCCTTCTATACTCCAGTACCCTACTTGTCTGCACCACCAAATTTCTGCTGCACTTCCTCTGGCAATCCAGCACAGCCCAAGACTCCTTCACAACTTGTTTTGTTTGCCACTGCACTATTCTGACTTTTTAATGAAAGATAACAAGTGTGCGAAGTGGAATTTAAGGAAATCAATCATTGGCTCCCTAACTAATACCAATAGTCTGATTAAAAATGTAAACATATTAAAATTATTTCAGTTGATGGACAGCCTTGTACCACAAGCACACTGCTGACACAAGCAAAGAGCCAATATACCTATAGGTATTTTATGGACATGGAGGTCTGTTGGGCGGAGCCATTTACCTTAATTTGGGTTTCTTAGGGGTGCCACTCATCTTCACTACCTTTCTTGTTTCTATGGAACTGTAGATGTGCCAAGTGAGCTGAAGATCAGAATATAGAGATGTTCCCTTATAGGAAAAAAATTATCTGTCTTTGCCCATGAAAGCATGGGAATAGATATTTTCTTACAGCAGTGATAATGGATCCCATCCCAGGCAGACATTGTTTGTCCCTTTCAATCCATTTACTATGCATGTTGTTATATTTTAGGGACTAGTTGAGTGCATAGACCTGGAGAATAAGATGCCAGTCAAGCAAGTGCTCCTGCTAAGTAGGAATGGAAACACTGAAACTTTTTCAGTATACACTGTTCTAATGACATCCATTTTTGTTTTTTAGGAAAGAAACATTTTAACAGCTGACAATGAGGCTTTGAAGTTGAAGCTTAAACAGGCACACAAGAAAATAGAACTTCTCAGCATTCAAAGAAACCACATACTGGATAGCAGGGAACATGAAGACTGCTTGTAGCTAACAAGCCAAGGGGCTCTCCTGTAGAAGGTTGAAAGAAAGAAAGAAGCCTTTTAATTTTAGAAAGGCTGATGTGCTAGAGCATATGCAAAGCGGCAGAAGGATTTTAAACAGATACTCATGCTATCCTATTCTGTGTATTAATGATAATCATGGATATATGCATGTCCTTTTAGATAGTTTGCCTTTAATTTGGCTCTAACAATATAGTTTAGAATTCCTTTAAAGTAGGCACAGCTGTTCTCTTCATAGCAGATTTCGTTGCCAAAGAAGAATGCCTGAAGTTCCAACTCCCCAGACACCTCCATTTCTAGAACCGGAAGTCTGCTGTCATCTTGCGCATAATTTCTTGGTAAAGGAATAAATATTGACCACTTGTGTTTTAAAAAATACATTGTGGAAACAACTACTAAAAGAGCACAGATCTGAAAATGAAGTAACACTGTACAATGTGGAGTAAAATACTGGTTTACAAAACAATCGGTTCAAAGTCTTCACAATATTCTTTCAAAATGTATATCTTCAACAATGTAACCATAAGACAAAATCCAGTAAAGTCAAATCCCATACATTTTAATTGGGCAGAGTTCAGCATGTGACTAACAGGGTGTCTGAAATGGGGTATCCCATATCCCCAGGCGCATGCTGTTTTGTCACATGGGTGGGTGCCGGGAAACCCCCCCCCCCCACATAACAAAATGGCATGCGCCTCATCCACCAGTTGCCGAGCCCTGCCCCTCTCCTGGCCTCCCTGCAGGTCAGCTCCTGCCCTCCCCAGGCCCTGAGGAGGGCAGAAGCTGGCCTGCAGGGAGGCTGGGAAGGCGGGGCGTCGTGGTGCAGGCCAGCCCAGGAGCCAGCCTGCTGTGGCAGCGACCATCCAAGCCCCACCCTCCCCTGGTCTCCCTGGTGCCAGTAAGTAAAGCGCGGTAGGGGCGCAGGGAGCCGGGTGGTGGTGGTGGGGAACCAGTCATGCTCCCGGGTGCAATTTAGCCTTGGTACGGCACTGATTGTACTACCCTTGTAGAAATATAGCGTGCTATATGTAGCATTGTACATTGACTTTTCCATACCGAAGCTCAGGCATATTTCTCTCCCACTCATTTTTGTGGCACTTGGAAATGTCTAATCCTTGACTGGATTATGTCCATAATCCTAACGGGGGAAAATGCATTTTGTTGCCTTGAGATCTTTCCCATGAGTTAGATTCCTAAGTATGAATAGTAATATTTAGAATGTGTTGAGTGCATTCAGTGTTCAAAGTGTTTTGCCTTTATTATCATACAGCTAGGCCAGTATTATTGTCATATGGTTGACTGGAGACTCAGTTTGAACAAAACTGCTTGCCTAAGGCCATCTAAAGAGTTTGTGGCAGAGTTGACATTTGAACCAGTGACCAGCATTACTGCCAGTGTGCTATGCAAAATCCCATATTCAGATTTGGGACACAGGTCACAACAGTAGTTTCTGGACAAATTGTACCTTTATACATTTTTATTCATTCAGATAGAGATTCTTCTCACTTAGAAACTGGAAGTTGACTCTAGGATCATATTTTTCTTTTGGCTCCCTTAGACTCCTTCTGCACACGCAGAATAATTCACTTTCAATCCACTTTCACAATGGTTTGCAAGTGGATTTTGCTATTCTGCACAGTAAAATCCAGCTGCAAAGTGGCTTGAAAGTGGCTTGAAAGTGCATTACTCTGTAAGTGTGGAAGGGGCCATAGTATGTAAGGGAATATTACATTCTAATTGCAGAATTGCTTCATTGAGGCATTCACCATGGTGACCCATGGGGGAAATGAGCTGGGAAACCGGTGCATTTCTGTTTCTTCCCTGGTCATATTCCAAATTGCCAGTCAAAAATCAACTTAGCTTCTTAGTTTCTGAATAGCATTTCTGCAATGAATTCAAGCAAATGATAGTTATAAATTGTGCTATTCATGTAGACAAATTCTAGTGACATCCATTTCATTGGATGGATGTAGCTAAAACATTGCCATGTGTTCTTGTAAACCACTTGGAACTTCCAGGAAAAGTGGCATAGAAATATTTTAAATAAATAAGGGTGATATAAAAATTAACACTAATTTAATGGACTGCTGTGAATTTAGCAATGCATTAGTTATTTGGACAAGTAGCATTCAAAATGGCAAAAAGGTGATTCTAGATTTGGTTGTGAAAATCACTTGGGTATGCACAATCTATCTGTGGATATTTATATCCAGAGATTGGAGCCATGAACAGGCAAGATAGATGTTTTTACAAACCTGGAAAAAGTACTAGGTTCACACAAAAAAATCTGAAATCTAAAAACAAAATAGAAAGCAGTAGCGGTATCTTTAAGAAATGAATGCCCTCTGTATTGCCAGTCAGGGAAGAAGGAGAGGATATAAGGGCTGCTGGGAGGAGGGAAAGAAGAAATAGGAAGGGGATACAGGTCCCCCACTTGTATTTATAATTGTATTAGGACTGACTGAATACACTATGGCAGTATTTATGATCTTAAGTAGCTTATGTTATTTATTTGCAACCTCTGTTTAAACCTCTGCCTTCGAACAAATTTCATAATTTATTTTTAAAGAGCAAAATATTTGCTCTTTTATAGTGGTATTTGAACTTTGTGTTCCAGCATTTGTATGTATATTCTGTTTGGAGTAATTTGGTGTTAATAAATTACTTTGTACTTTCATTTGTAAAAAGTCCATTCTGAATCTACTTGTAAGATTCTGTTTTCAAGTTTTCTTCTTACGAAACTGGCTGCTATTTCAGTTAACTTTGATAGATTATTAACTTGTAACTATACTTTATTGAGTGTAAATAACTGTATAATATTTAATCATGCATGATTTTCTAAAGCACTTGTGACCAAAGTAAACATTATTAATACACAAAAGGTGGCTAATCTCAGGAGCAGAGTCTGTGTGTATTCCTTTTCCTCATATGCAAACATGCCTTTATGGGACTATGGGACCATGATGGGGAACGCTCCACCTCATGCACAGAACTAGTTAATCGAATCAGCTGTCTGTACTACTTTCTGTTGTTCATGGAGCAGGTTGACTTTTTGGTACAAAGCTTGCCCAAGAGGCATCCAGGACATGTCTATGCTCACAGCAAAAATAAAATGTATAACCCTTATTCCAAGTTTTCAAAAGGTAAAAGGAAAAGAGATGGGATAAAAGGGAAGGAGCTAGGGAAAAGTATGGGTTCAGTTGTGAGAATCAATAGTCTTAAATCTACAAAAGCAAAATAGAGAAAAAGCATAAGTTACAACATTAGCAAAGCTTGCTCTCTTTGGCTGTTTCCGCACGGCCGTCGAGGCGCCTCCACACCGGCAAGAATTCTGCACGCGTGGAGGCGGAGGCCGTTCGCATGCAAGCATGCGGACGGCCTCTGGAGAGGCCAGCAGACGGCAGGCGGCTCCGCATGGAGCCGCCTCTTCCCCCCTCCCCGTCCCACTCTCCTTGTCCCCGTCGTCGGCCTGCTGGCCGTCGAAGCCCTGCCCACGCTGCCCCCGACCTCCAGGCCGACCTCCAGGCCTGCTGGCCGACGACGGGGACAAGGTGAGTGGGACGGGGAGGGGAAACAGCGTTTTCCCGGCGGTGCTGTTCGCACCGCGCCGCCGGGAACACGCTGTCTGGGGAAAAACAACCCTTTAAAGGGTTGTTTTTCAGGGCGGCCTGACGCCGCCCTGGGGGAGGGGGAGCGCCGCCTGTGCGAATGGCTCCCTGGGGATGGCGTTTATCCTGTTCCCAGGGCGCCATTTAAGGGCCGTGCGGAAACGGCCTTTGTTTAAGATACCATGACGTGTATCCAACCATGCAGTTCCTTCAATCAATCAATGTTCCTGCTTGTGAAAGAGTGTCTAATTTCTACAAGTACTCCTAATTGCAGACCTCCCCAGTGATGTGCTTGAAGGTCTGCTGACTCCAAGGAACAAAATGGGTGGGTCTCAGTGCATTGGGCAGGATGATTTGGATTTTGTCCTCCATGTTCCATCTGTGATAGTCAGCAGCAGAACAAAGTTCAAACAGTTTTTGAGGCTTTTCATATTGAAAATTGCTGCTTAGATATCTGGGGCAGGACATCTAAACTGGCTGGTGACCAGACCTGACAGACCTTGACAATCTCTCCTGGCTTTGTGGAGCCCCCAGCTAGAGTGACACCCTGGGATTTGATTACACAGACAAACTTTTTCCCGAATTGAAAAGGGGAATTTATGGATGGATTGGCACTACAACTACTCACAGCATTTTTGCTGTTTTGAAGCCTCTGTAAATGTGAAAAACTGGCCCTCTGGAAAAGGCAGAGGCAAATGAAGAGTAATTAATGTGTGAACCAACCATAAATAATTTTTTAGTTTAGCCCTTTTCAGACATTAGTCACAAGTACCAGGAATTTACCAAATCTGTGCCTGAGCTATTGGCATAATCTGCATATTGTTGTCACCAAAGTATTCCAGTATATCCCCCTTAGGACTGTAATACTTTTAAACATTTTAAAAACATTTTGTTTATTCTGTATTGGCAGGAACATGAAATGCCAGTGTAAAATGTTTTTTTTAAAAAAAGTTTTTGCCATGGCAATTTTTGTTTTATTAAAATTATCTGCTTCGAATTGTTTGACAGCCAGGACACCTAACTTGCAACAAGCACGGGCAGTAAAGAATAGAAAGGGGCAATTTCCTTAATATCTGTTGAAGTGATAAAAGTTTTTTAAAGTGATTGCAATTTCCTCTTTCAATAGAATTTGAAATCTCATTTGGTCTGATTGTCAAAGAGCATCCCAAACATTCAGCTGAGTGGTAGTTGTAGGATCCCTGTAACGAACTAGCAAAGTCCAGGCCAAAGTAACCTTTCTCAGTTCTTTATTGTGCTGGCAGTCATAGTCAGATACAGGCAATGCGAGGTCTGAGAGCCTCAGACCTCTGATGGTAGATTTTACACAGTGGCATTTCATGTTCCTGCCAATACAGAATAAACAAAGCATATACTCAAAGCAATACAGAATAAACAAAGCATAGTTTCACACAGGCAAGTAGAGATAACCTACAAGCAAAAATCCCCCTCCCAGGCAGAAAGCCAGAAGCAGCCGGCAGCCACCTCCCAAGGACAGATCACACACTAACCACATCCTGACATTCATGCAGGTACAATTCCTGTGCTGATGTTTGACAAGGTAAGGACAAAGTTGTTTTGTTTTTTCAATGCCTCATCACTTGTATGTCACAAACATTCCATAAGGTAGGGCTCCCTCACCAGGTGGCAGCTGGTGTTTATCTCTTGACAGCTTGTCAAGGCTTCAAAATTAACTTTATTCATTTGGGAACCTGTTACTTTTGGAGCCTTAATGTGATACCTGAAAGTGAATACCAGCTATTCACACATAGCATATGTTTATAAGGAAGTTAATGTAGGAATGGGGCTTGCCAATTTACTGCAGCAGAAAAGCAGCCTAACCATTTTATCGGTACTATGAGACACGTTTCCTTTGTGGATGTGAAAAATATAAAGAACTGGAACTTCACTCACCATACATAAAGTCCCAGAGGATTTGAAAAATCCAAAAATTAACTAATCTGAGCTCATACCAGGCCTGACCAGTTGCAAAAAAATTCCACTGGACGTTCATAATCAACTAGATGGGATTTGTCTTGTGGAGTGCCACAGGGTGCTATTCTCTTTCTGCTGAATGAACTTGTCTGGAGCTTTGGGGTGGGTATCCACAATATGCAGATGACATCCAGTTCTATATTTCACTTCAGGTATGCTGGCTTGGTTTTGAACCAGTGCTTTGAGGCTGTGGTTAAGCAGCTATGACAGAACACATTGAAGCTATATCCAGAGAAGATATAGGTAACATTGGCTGGAAAGGTTGCATATGGATTCAATCCACTTGTCCTACATGCAGAGTTGTTGGCTTTTTCAGAGCAGGTTAATAAATTGGCATGGTGGCCAGGAACACCTTCATCAGCTGCATCTGGTTTGTGAAGTCTCTTGTTAGTTAGACTCAGCCAATCAAGGCATGTTGATCCACGCTTCTATAACATCACAGTGGGATCACTGCAACATGCTGTATGTAGAGCTGCCCCTGAAGAGAATCTGAATACTACAACTGGTCCAGAATACAGCAGTTTAGCTGTTGTCAGGAGCTAGCCTCTGGAAGTACGTTGCCCATTTTGAACGAGCTATGTTGTCTGCTAGTCTGTTTTCGATTCAAGATGCTGGTTATTAAGGGTGGGGTGGATTTTGTTTTAAAAGACCCAGATTAAAAAAAAACTGGGGAAAAAACCCAAACCCATTGCTGGCTTCTTCAGCATTTTTTTAATTTGGAGGGTTTTCTAAAGCCAAACCTGAAAAATTTCCCATCTGAGAATGCAAGGATCAGCTCAGCTGATCTCTGCATGCATTTGTCCTGGCTGCCCCTGATGCTTGCCAGGGCTCCAGAGGCAGCAAAGGAGAGCTGTTCCACTGCCTCTGAAGCTCTTTTGGCCTTCAGGGGTAACGGGGATAGCCAAAAATACTTTTTGGCTTGTTTGGGCTTTGGTTATTTGACTCTGCCTGGATAACTTTTGGAGCTGTTGATTCAGTGTTATTCAAATGCGTAACCATGTGTAACCTTTAAAGCCTTTCACAATCTGAGACCCACATACTTGAACCGTCACTTTCTGTGCGCCAAGCACAGTCTTCAGGCAGCTATATCTCTGAGGGGGACCTATCTAGCATCAGCGAGAGCCCCGGCATCTTCCATTGTGCATCCTGCTCTTTAGAATGGGCTCCCTGGAGGGGCGGGTTCCTTGGAAATCTTCAGGAGACACTGGAAGATGTGTTTGTTTCCCAGTGCTTTTGAAGAGGTTTGAATGGCACACATCTTTTTAAGGGGGAGGAAGGAGAGACTGAAGGGGTTGTTAGTTCATTCTGTTTTTAACTGAAAATATTTTTATCCTTTTATTGTACGTTACCTTGAACCACAAGGAAAGGTGAGATATAAATATACAGCATTACTTAGAACATATAGCAGTATACTCCTAATAAGAGTTGCAACTTTCTAAGGCTACTGAAGCCATTTTAAGAAAGCATCCAGTGCTCCTAATGTATCAAATGAAGTCCAATTCGATAAATACACTGAAAAAGATGTTAGTTTTACAGTACTTTATTTATCAGTGCTCACAAATATAAACAAACATTTCTTAAAAAACACGCTTGTTGAAACCTTTTTTGTTGGTAGTTAAAAAGCAGAATTTGGATGGATGTTCCATGTATGCAGACATGTTTTAAAAGAAAGAGTTCAAACATAAAAATAAATTTTCCACAACACCAACTATTTACATTAAACTATAAACTGTCAAAAAATGCACTATCCTGGTTCACAAAATTCAGGTTTAAAATATATCTAAAAACTGATTTACAGAAGTGTTCCAAAAATGACTTATTGCATTCTGTAGAAGTTAAAAACACAAGCTCCAAGACTGCCAGCTGTTTTGAATGGCTACAGACACTCATTTTTAATGACACCCCAAGTCTCTTATTTCAGGAAAGACAGGGAATGCTTTTATAAAAAGTAATTTATGTAGACATTTAAGAACAAATACAGGTCTCTTAGCCTTTACTTTCTGTTTGGGTACAGCCAAATTACCTATTTTCATATAACATTAGCTTAAAAAACAAGTCTATCGCAGGCAGAAGTGTTACTTAAGGAACATATAAAATCAGATTTTTTTTCTAAAAGTGAATTTGAGAGCAGGTTACGAACTCCCAAGAAAAACCCTCCATTTATCTTTCCTAAGATCATCTTTGTCGAACAGCCCCCTGCCCTTTAGATGCAAAAGTTGGAATTCCTTGCAGTGGTAAAGGATAAGGTTAGTTGGGAGAAAGAGAAGATTTACAACCAGGGCTGGGCCCATCTACCCACGTACATGCACATAGATTGATCCTGACTTCCTTCTGGACAGACTGTTTCACCTGCCAGAGTGTAACATAAGCAGATTAAATGCTATTTGTATGGACATTTTCTGGCACAGGATCCTGGAGTAAATTTTATGGAATACCAAATAAGCAGATATTTTGCTCTGTCCAGACTGGCTATTATTGCAGCAACTATGAAGATACATACTAATAGTAGGGACTTCTAGTTCCTGAACTTTCATGGAAACCTGTTTTTAATTAGAAATATACATCTAGTTAGTGAAATTATAGTCCTTTCTACTTTTCCACGAGCATCTTTGAGAAGACTGGAGATGGATTCCAGCATAGAAGGCTTCCTACAATATTCTTTATATTCTCACTATCATGAGACCTAAACATGTAAACGAAAATCAATTTTTCCATTCATATTTCTGCAAAGTATTTTTTACGTAAAATCCAAATACTCAAAGGTACACACAGAGTGTCAAAGCAACTAAAAAACAAACAATGGCTTCTTTGACTGGTCAGAGTTTCATGTGACTAAATAATGAAGGCAACTTCACACATGACACATTTTCTATAGAGCTATCACTTATGCATAGAAAACTGCACATGCCTTACATCCTCAGCTGTCACAGGAGATCAAGTTCATATATGCCCCTTTTAATGCACATACATGACAATGGAAGTCTCTACCCTGGGGGTTTCCAAGCACATCTATGCAGTCATGAGAGACAACTGTACAGGTGGACAATTTGAAAACAAAGAATGTCAGAAACAGAAGTCCCATGTAGGTAGAAAATTTTCATAAGCCAAGTTGTTATAGTGAATAGCAATTTATCTGCAAGAGGTTTATGAGGTTCAAATGTCATGCTGTGAACCCGGCTATAATTTATCCTGCTCGAAGTAAATAATATCATTTATATTAATATTGTCTGTTTCCCCTGCCACCGTAGGACTCCCCATATCCACCTCTCCCACTGTATCCTCCTCTTCCACTGTAATCACCCCTCCCTTGAAAACTACCTCCTCCCCTCCAATTGCCACCCCCTCCTCCCCAGCCACCCCCTCCTCCTCTACCCGTTCCCCCTCCTCCCCAGCCACCCCCTCCTCCCCTCCCTCCCCCCCTCCCTCCCCAACCGCCTCTTCCTCCACCCCCTCCTCTCCCACCACCATCTTGTCTCTTCTGCCAGGGAGGCATTTCAGGAGGTGGTGGCTCAATTTCTGTCGGTCTGCCTCCACGGTCTGGTACTCTGCCCATCAAGACCTGTAAACAAAACAGTTTAATCAGGTCATATTGGCCCACTAAACATTAGTATGACATTCTTTCACAAGGGATAAGTAAAATTTTTATTATGTTCACAGCTACCAATGTACTACTCTGAAGTAACAGAAGTCACATTGTCCATAAACAATATTCACTCAGTGTTCTAAATTAACGAAAGAAAGATTTTAAAAAAAGACTGTCATACAATTCTTTGGCAATAGAATCATAATGGGTGCACCAGGCAGACATCAGTTTGTGCAAGAAAAGAAAATATCAACAGCTGTGGAGTACTTAATGTAAAGCAGCAGAAAGAAACTGGTGCCTTGAGATTCCACAGAAAGGTTGTACAAGACAGAGTTCTCTTTCTAATTCAGGCCATTTCACACATTATTTGTGACAAGCTTGTGTATTGCCTCAGTTTCATACTCGCAAACAATTAGGGTTGGTAATAGGCCAATTCAAGAAAACAAATAGAGCTGTTGCAGAAAAAAACATACTCTATTGATGGCACAAACTGTCTTCTCCCGTGTAATCCCACTGCTTGTTCTTGTGATCTTTGATAAGTCTTCTCGAGCAGCCAGAAGATGGGCTAATGAAATAGTTGCTTTAGGAGCCAGTCCATAACGCTTGGGTTGATAAATCCTTGCGATATCATCTGTTTTCGCCTAAAAAGACAATATTTCCACAACTGTAAAGCATAAGTGGGGAACTGTAAGAACTAGTGCGGGTCGCACCTCACTTTCCCTTGTATCCCTCTCCCCACACTATTTTCCCTTTCAACTCTCCTGGCAACTGCAATACCATTTCCTATTTCCTGCCTCAGTCTCTCCTTCTCAGTCAGTCACCAACCTACCTTTTAAATGCTTAAGCTATATTTATTACTTTTACCCCCACTTTTCTCCACAGTGGGGACCAAAGCAGCTTGCATTATTCTCCTCTCCTCCTTTTTATCTGCACAACAACCCTGTGAGGTAGATTAAGCTAAAACTACATGACTGCCCCAAAACATCTAGTGAGCTTCCTCAACAAGATTGGAATTAAGCCTGGGTCTCCGAGACCTTATTCTGAATCTCTGATACACCACACTGAGTTGAAAAGTGGCAAGCAGTCAATGCCTAGTTGAGTCACGGAAGCGAGACGGTATCAAGTCACTGAGCAGCTGCTGTCAGGTCTGTGGTTGCCACCTCCAGGTAGGATTTGGATATATCCCAGAATTACAACTGAAATGTACTCTATGGCATTATATTAAGAGGAAATCTCCCCCAACCAGTGGTGTACCGGGCCTAAATGGTGCCCAGAGGCATTCCCCACACCCCACTTATGGGAGCCAGCAGGAAGGTTGGGGGAGGGGGGCTCAGGGCGGGAGGGCAGAAGCCAGCCTGCAGTCTCGCCGCCTGCCGCAGAGCCTTGCCCCTCCCTTAAGCCCGACTCCTGCTCTCCCAGGGCCAGGGGAGGGCAGAAGCTGGCTTGCAGGGAGCCTGGTAGGGCGGGGTGCAATGGCAGGTGGCCCAAGCAGGCACCACCGCCTGCAGTGGAGCTCTGCCCCTCTTTTCAGCCCAAATCCTGCTCTCCCCAAGGTCTGGGAGGGCAGAAGCTGGCCTGCAGAAAGGCTGGGAGGGGGGCAGGGCGCCACAGCCTGCAGCTTGGGTGCATGTCATGGGATACATGACAAAACTGCATGCGCCCAGGAACATGGGATACCCCATGTCCCCATTAGCGGTACACCACTGCCCCAAACCCTTCCCACCTCAGACTTGATCACAAAATCTCTAAGAATTTCCTAAGCTGAGCTCTGTCACCTGTAGAGCAGTTGTAATTCCAGGTGATTTCTAGACCTCACCTGCAGGTTGGCAACCCTAGTTTCCCTGGAGAAAATGTTTGCTTTGGTAGGTAGGTTCTATGGCATTACAGTCATCTGAAGTTCCTCCCCTCCTCAAACTCCACTCTCCCTAGGCTTTACCCCTCAAATCTTGAGGAATTTCCCAACCTCAAAAGTAGGTCTAGAAACCCGCACCCCCATCAATACTCCTTTTACTGACAGAATGAAACTTGGGATACAGCCAGTGGTAGGATTCAGCAGGTTCGCACCACTTCAGCAGAACTGGTTGCTAAAATGGTGCTTGTATACCACCAGTTGTTAAATTATTTTAATCCCAACACTGGAACCGGTTGTTAAATTATTTGAATTCCACCACTGAATACAGCTGTCAACACATAGAGGTGCTAGTAGAATAGAGTCATAGATACCGCTCAGACTCTTACAGTTACCATTTTCTCATAACAGAGCTGCTGAGGGGAACTTTATTAGTATTTCTGCAAAGTAAAACTGTTTAAAGATTTCAGGAATCTCAACCACAGGCAGTAAACAATACCGCATACATACCTTTGCTCTATCAGACCACCCAAAAGACTGTATAGTTACATCTAATCGCTTCATTAACATACGACGACGACATTCATATTCACTGCAAAGGGCGTCATTGATCTTTTCCAATCTTTCCTACAGTATCAGAGGAAAAATGATTCAATAGCCTTACAAAATGTGAAAGTCAACTGAACATACAATGTGCTTTGCAACTCAAGAACCATGTTGTTTTACCTATACAAGGATATAAGTACCCAAGCTGATTTGAAAGAGTACAAAGAATACATTAAACTGGTTAACAAGAGAGGTTGAGGAAATTATCAGAAAAAAGAAAATGTCTTTTAGAAAATGGAAGTCCAGTTTGGCTGTTGAAGAATATGAGAGGGAACACAAATGGTGGCAAAAGAGAAGCAAGTTAGCTGTAAGGGAGGCAAAAAAGGATTATGAGGAACGCATGGCTGCGAACATCAAGACCAGCAACAAACAGTTCTTCAAGTACATCAAAAGCAGGAAGCCAGCAAGGGAAGCGGTAGGCCCGTTAGATGACAAAGGAACAAAGGGTGTGCTAAAAGATGGCAGGGAGATTGCAGAGAAGCTGAATGAATTCTTTGCATCTGTCTTCACCCAAGAGGAGGTGAGGAACATTCCTGCACCTGAACCAAGCTTCTTAGGAGGCGAATCCGAGGAACTAGCGAAGATAGTGGTAGACAAGGAAGAAGTTCTGGCAGCCATTGATAAACTAAATGTTACCAAATCCCCTGGCCCAGATTGCATTCACCCAAGAGTTCTTAAAGAGCTCAAGCGTGAAATGGCTGATCTTCTCACTTTAATAGGCAACTTATCCCTGAAATCAGCCTCCATCCCTGAAGACTGGAAGATGGCCAATGTCACACCAATCTTTAAGAAAGGATCTAGGGGGGACCCGGGAAATTACAGGCCAGTCAGTTTGACATCTGTTCCTGGTAAATTATCATTAAAGATATCATTAAAGAATCTATCATTAAAGATAAAATTATAAAACATGTAGAAAAGCAAGACCTGCTGAGAAAGAGTCAGCATGGCTTTTGCAGAGGCAAATCCTGTCTTACAAACTTACTAGAGTTCTTTGAGGGTGTAAACAGGCATGTGGACAGGGGTGAACCGGTGGACATTGTCTACTTGGATTTCCAAAAGGCTTTTGACAAAGTTCCTCACCAGAGACTGTTGAGAAAACTCAGCAATGAAGGAATAAGAGGGGAAGTCCTCCTATGGATTAAAAACTGGTTGAGAAACAGGAAACAAAGAGTGGGTGTAAATGGGAAGTTCTCACAATGCAGAGATGTCGGGAGTGGTGTCCCCCAAGGATCCGTTTTGGGACCAGTGCTCTTTAACCTATTCATAAATGACCTGGAAGTAGGGGTGGGTAGCGTGGTGGCCAAGTTTGCAGATGATACCAAATTATGTAGGGTGGTGAGAACCACAAAGGATTGTGAAGAGCTCCAAGCGGACCTTGATAAATTAGGTGAGTGGGCTCAGAAATGGCAAATGCAGTTCAATGTAGCAAAATGTAAAGTGATGCACATAGGGGCAAAAAATCCAAACTTCACATACACGCTACAGGGGTCAGTGCTATCAGTCACAGACCAGGAAAGGGATTTGGGCGTCTTAGTTGATAGTTCCATGGGAATGTCAACTCAATGCATGGCAGCTGTGAAAAAGGCAAACTCTATGCTGGGGATCATTAGAAAAGGAATTGATAATAAAACTGCAAAGATTGTCATGCCCTTATATAAAGCAGTGGTGCGACCGCACTTGGAGTACTGTGTCCAGTTCTGGTCGCCGCATCTCAAAAAAGGATATGGAGGAGATAGAAAAAGTGCAGAGAAGGGCAACAAGGATGATTGAGGGACTGGAGCACCTTCCCTATGAGGAGAGGCTGCAGCGTTTGGGACTCTTTAGTTTGGAGAGGAGGCGGCTGAGGGGGGATATGATTGAAGTCGACAAAATTATGCATGGGGTAGAAAATGTTGACAGAGAGAAATTTTTCTCTCTTTCTCACAATACTAGAACCAGGGGGCATTCATTGAAAATGCTGGGGGGGAAGAATTAGGACTAATAAAAGGAAACACTTCTTCACGCAACGTGTGATTGGTGTTTGGAATATGCTGCCACAGGAGGTGGTGATGGCCACTAACCTGGATAGCTTTAAAAGGGGCTTGGACAGATTTATGGAGAAGTCGATTTATGGCTACCAATCTTGATCCTCTTTGATCTGAGATTGCAAATGCCTTAACAGACCAGGTGATCGGGAGCAACAGCCGCAGAAGGCCATTGCGTTCACATCCTACATGTGAGCTCCCAAAGGCACCTGGTGGGCCACTGCGAGTAGCAGAGAGCTGGACTAGATGGACTTTGGTCTGATCCAGCTGGCTTGTCCTATGTTCTTATGTTCTTATGTAAACTTTAATCCAAACGCAAAGAATAGCAATTAAGCATACATTAAATACCCTAAATACAAATTAGTAATGTTAAAAGAGATGTTACCGTTTGATCTGTATTCAGAGGTGTTTTGAACAGAGGTTTACCCACACATCTATTTGGAATTTTTGATAAAACATCCTTAACCTAAAAAAGAAGAAGACATACATAAAACCACTAATTCGTCCAAATATTTCATGACAATCTTCTCTATTTCTATGAAAGAACTGTTAAAAACACTTTTGCTATATTTCTTGTTCTCACTGTCATACAACATTCCACAGCAAAGAAGCTCATACTAAGTTGTAAAGCTCCGAATCACTTTAAATATGAGAATTTTTGTTTACTGTTACCACGTAATAAGATTTTTTAAATGTAGATGTTATAGAAGAAAATGCACACTGTACCTTTGCTTCTGCATTGCTTAACAAGGCTGGAATGTCAGAAGATTTTGGAAGACCCAACGCATCACAGATCATTTGGAGCTCTTGATGAATTTCATTATTCTTTGCCAAACGAGAACCTTTGCGCTGTTTGAAATGCAAGACTTGCAAAGCCTGAAGTTCTGTACTCATAAATACTAGTAAGGGGGTGGGGAGGGGTTGGGAAATGAGACATAAAAGTACCTAAGAAACCATAGGAGAAAAATGTGTTTGGGTTTAAGTGAAAAACAAGCAAAACTAATGCTGTAGCCAGTCTGGGTGGGGTATAAAAGTGAAAATTTATTTTTAAAAGACCCCAAGAAAATGCAAGGACAACGCATTCTGTTTAAACTATTATCATTGTTTTTAAATTAGAATAAATTTACCATGAAAATGTTTTTGATGTACAGTCCTTTGTTTAAAATCAGCACCAATAATTATAGTGAGCCCGTGCTAAGAAATCCACATTTAAGGTCATCCACCTTTCCCTCCAATACATTAGATAAGCTTACACTAACACATCCTACTGTGTAAAGATGAATGCAGGCACATTATTATGGAAGAAAGGTCAATCCGACTCAGACTGGGCACATGAGTGCTTGCTTGCCAGCAGCCACAGCTGCAGAAATGGCCACCAAATAAGCCAAGTCCAGTTTATATTAACCTTTCTCCACCGAAACACGTAAAGGGGGAATGAAGCAGTGGGAACTAGACCCAGAATTTTCAGTGATGGTAGCTATGCGAGTCAAACCTGCTTAGTATTTGGATGTGAGGCCATTAAGGAAAACCAGAGTTACTACACAAAGAAAGCAAATGGCAAACCACCTCTGAATGTCTCTTGCTTTGAAAACCCTACAGGGTCACCATGTCAGTGGCAAAAAGAAAAAATATCTGTAGTGCAAGGCAAAGTTGTGTGTGTGTAAAGAGCTGTCAAGTCACTGTTAAAACCCTGCAGGGTTTTCAAGGCAAACAGACTTCAGAGATGGTTTGCCATTGCCTATCTCTGAGTGGGCTGAGAGAATTCTGAGAGAACTGTGACTAACCCAAGGTCAAAGAACCTGTCTGGCTCCAGTGCGAACTTTAAAACTCTATTTTTAATGAAAATAATTAAAACATTCATATAACAAAACCACAACTCTTAATCGACAACAAAGTATACATATTATAAATAACAACAACAAAACAATGAATAATACACACTCAGGGGATCCCAAATACAATTCTATCAAGTCTCTGTGATAAAGGTTATATAAATGTTTTAGTTATTTTCATTAAAAATAGAGTTTTAAAGTTTGCACTAGAGCCAGACAGGTTCTTTTCCCTTCTGTAAATCAGATACTGTCTCTGGCTCATTATATATCTTTTGCACTAACCCAAGTTCACCCAGCAAGCTTCATGTGGAAGAGCGGGAAATTGAACCTGCTTTTCCAGATTAGAATCCTCTGCTCTTAACCACTACACTGGCTTTCTAAGCATAGCGAGACCCTTCCAAAGCTACTGACATCAAAGAAATAAATCTGTTTTGGGGTGTACTGTTGGAATCAGAAAGCACTCCACCCAGGTTCCTATATAAAAGGGGGTAGCTACACCCCAACTTGAATACTGCTTCAAAACATAAAATCAGATGCCAAGAAAAGTGAGCTCTTTGTGTCCCCGCCCCCAGGTTGGTGCTGTAAGTAAAACACTCTGCTAACTTACATAGGACTTTAAGACAATCTTCTTTCTTCTTTAATCGGTCTTTAATTTCTCCTGATATAAGTGTGGAATAAGGACAGGCCAGTTCTTTTAAAAAGCCGCTCATCTCCAGCTGTAAACTTTCAACATCTTTGCCATCTTTCAAAACAACAAAGAGAGAGGAAATCAGTTTGGCGATGATTCAGACATTAACTTTAAAAATGAATTTCAAAACGGGTTCAACGACTTTGAACTTAGCTGGAACGTTTGGTTTTGAACCAGCTCAGAAAAAGAGCTTGACTTTGATCTTATGAAATGTATTATTGCAAAACGGTTTCAGTGAATTGATAGGCGATTGTACCACATTTTCTAGATGTTGGTCAGTTGAATTGTCTACTCATAGGATGGAATAAATTTCAGTCCCGAGCTACTCTTTCTGCATTGACTTGGGAAGCAGACCACCAGAATCTCGACAAAGGCGTTGATGCCATTATACCAAATCCTGCGAAAGCCACAACAGAAATACCGCCCATGAACAGACCTTGCCGAGCATCCCTACATCTAAAAGCATTGCGGGAACTTCATGCCCCTCCAGATGTTATGGGACTCACTTAGTTTTCTGGTCCCATCATCCCCTGCCAGCATGATGCTGGCAGTGGGTGATGGGAATTGTAGTCCATAACATCTGGAGAGGCACGAGTTTGACACCTATGATCTAAACTTGATAGCTTGAAATGGTACAGAAAGCACCAAAGAGTGCTTCCAGGCAAGAAGAGAAAGGCACCTGGTACACAAGCACTAATCTGTAGTCTGTATACTGTACAATAATATAAGTACACAATGGATTGACTTGTTCAGGAGGACTGGGAAAACTGGATCCAGCTACCTTTGACTTCTTTACTAGAATGCTCCTCCCAGGGGTAAAATACCCTGTCTCCATTGTTACTTCGTAGGGGAGAAGAGCCAATCTACCCTCAACCAGAGTTCCTGTTGACGAATGCTGATCAGGCAACTTCTCTTGCTTGCTGCTTTCAGACTTCTATTCTCCTGCTATCTGTCATTTACATGAAACCGCTGAGAAAGGTTGTCCAAAGCTGATTTTGCACGGGGAATGCCCTGGTGCGATGGGGAGTTTTACACAGCTCCTGGCGCTGCAGAGTATCTGCTGCGAGGTTGCCCTGGAGCCACCCTGCAGCAGTGGCTTTGCTCTGGGACTTTCCAGAACCTCAAAGGTTGAGGATCTTTTTGAATGCCCCTCTGTTGCTCCGGTGGCTTCTGCTGCCATGAAAACACTTCGGCAGCAGAATAAGGCCATTTTTCCTGCCTCGCTGCTCTGGCCAGCCCCTCCAATGAATGGGAGCTCCCCCCTTGCAGTGGAATAAAAAACCTTTAAGGCTATGAGCGGTCTTGGACCCACCTACCTTAGAAGAAGAAGAAGAGTTTGGATTTATATCCCCCCTTTCTCTCCTGCAGGAGACTCAAAGGGGCTTTCAATCTCCTTGCCCTTTCCCCCCACAACAAACACCCTGTGAGGTAGGTGGGGTTGAGAGAGCTCCGAGAAGCTGTGACTAGCCCAAGGTCACCCAGCTGGCGTGTGTGGGAGTGTACAGGCTAATCTGAATTCCCCAGATAAGCCTCCACAACTCAAGTGGCAGAGCTGGGAATGAAACCTGGTTCCTCCAGATCAGAATGCACCTGCTCTTAGCCAGTGCTCTTAGCCACTACGCCACATAATAATGCACCTGCTCTTAGCCACTATGCCACTGCTGCTCTTAGCCACTACGCCGCATAATAATCCACATTAAAAATAAGATTATACATTCATCTGATTGGCTAAAATTCTTATTTGTATTCCTCCTCTCACATGGCTGGAGGGACACTGGTAGCTACACAAACAGCTCATCTTTTGGCTTCAAACATGCAAAATCTTCACAGGCTGCCAACTTATGCTACAGGTTTTTATCTTGAAAGCCCATCATGGCCTGCGTGGGACCTTCTTTTTAAAGGACCACATTTCCTGTTATGAACCCATGTGCAGCTATACTCATCTGGTCATTCCTGCTAATTGATCCATTCCTCTTTGGCCCATTCAAAGATATTCTGTCACTTCACTTAGTCTGTGCAGAAGTCTAGCAAGGGCTCCTTTGCTTCCTCTTTTCAAAAAGCCGGAAGACTGATCTCATGTTGGAAGGTTTTAGCTGGAGTCTGTTAGTAATCGTCCCTTTAGGAGGGCTGTAGGAAGCATTGTACTGTAGTTGTTCTTTAGGCTGGCTCTTGGTTTTGATGTTATTTGCATTGGCTTGAATCCAATTGAGCATTTACAGGGATGGAAGGATTTCCACATGTGGATCTACGGCATGGTTTTATTGCAATTTGCATCTATTAATCTTGTTAGCCATCTTGAGTACTCGGAGAAAGCTAGGATACAAATATTTTAATAAAGGTTCAGCTCTTGCTGAGCCCTCCACCCCAAACTATTTTTGAGGTATAATTTGACTCCCTACATTCAGATGACAAAACTGCAAAAAGACAGCTTTTTCCGTTAACAGACATATTCAGTTACAAACTTCACAAGTCTCTGGGCTTCTTTGCTGCTCAGTGCAATTTTCTTATTTCCAAAATGGAAACAGTTAAAAAAAAATAGTTCCAGTTAACTATTTTTTTTTTAACTGTTTCCATTTTGGAAACAGAAGCTGAATTTTTCATTATGATTGAGTTAAACACCAAACGCTGCTAGCCTAAAAACTGCCCCTTGCAGGCAGAAAACTGAAAAACACTAAAAAATACAAAAAACAAACTAAGAGCTAAAAACTACGGGGGGGGCCCCTCCAGATTTTGGTGACACGGGCTCCACATTTTCCCTAGCTACACCTCTAAGGTTGCCATAAGTCAGCTGTGACACAACTTCACTGTCCACCACTAGAAAATCAAACATCCTTTGTTCCCTCAAAAGGCCTCTACTGTTCCACTGCAGGCCAGGCTAGGTTTTCTAGCATTATATTATTTTCCTGGGATTAGCGGTGTGTGGTGTTTAATGATAGATGTGTGCATGTTGTGAAGAGGAAATGTGTTGCACTCCATTCACTAAGAGAAAATAGAGATAGGCAGGAAAAGAAGATCTGGATTATTCACTGTCTGTTAAAGAGTGTGTTCATCAAGAGAAAAAGCTTGCTGATACTATTGCAGCTCCTTCTTAGTGCTAGCATCGTTGCATCACTAGAAAATCTTTCTCAGCTCCTGAAACAAGGATTTGGGATAGCATTCAGGCTACTACAAGAATCTAGAACTGTCCTGCTCAAAATTATTATAAACACCAAACACCATCATTGATTCCATTAAACTACATGGAATTACCGGCTGTCGATGAAAGGCCCTCTTCCAGGCCACACAACGACTGTATTTGGGAACTTAACCAAATGCAAAGTTCACAGAAGTCTTCTGAAGCCAGCCCGCTTTCTGCTGCTTTATTAAGAGCATCTTCATCCAAAAGAGGACCTTTGTATCTAAGGGAGCAAACACAGAATACAAGACCTACCATTTAATCAATAATGGCATCAGTTTTCAAAAGCAGGAAAAAATGTTTGGTTGGCAATTATGTTGTAATTCTTAACTATTTTAGCATTCAAAAATAAACTGCATTGATACTTAATATCCAGGCATGAGTTGTGAATGCGACTTCTAAACAATCCTTTTTGTTTACCCATTTTTCAGTGTTTAATATAAACAGAACTTCAATATGGAGATGTTTGGTGACAACAAATATGTGCAATATGTAGACAAGTAGCATCTAATTTAAAAGTGTTTGAACATAATTTTGCTTCTTAAAAAAGGGTTTGTAAAGATCTCATTCAGTACTTCTATTATGCCAATTGTTTACTTAATACACTGATTATTAGCCTCCCAAATAAATTAAATCAGGTTTATTAGCATCTTGACTATAACAGGTACAAAAGTATGGATTCACCTTGTCAGCTTTTTACTATAACATTAAAGCCAGAAATATTTCTAAATACTTCCAATGGGCATCTAGAAGTTTACATTTTTAGATATGCGCTTAACAATGCAATTAGTTAGAAGTGTGTAATTCCGCATACTGCACTACAAGATTTTTAACTGGTATTTACTCATATGCAAACCTAGTTTGTTTCCCCAAGTATGTCATGAAAAGAAACGAGAGAAAGGGTCATCTTACTTTCACGTACAAGTTACGGTTTTGTCCAGTAATCTTGTGAGGAGGAGGTATAACCTTTTAAGTGGGCATCTTACATTTAGGATCGCTTTCCTTTCAAGTAAATACTGTGTGTAGCTCAAAGCATAAAGCACATGCCATACATGCATTTGCAAACATCACACCACTACACTGGGTCAGGGGAAGTGGACTCCCAACTGAGCATTCTTTTAACTCAAACCTTTATTCGCTTTTGGATTGTGTATGAAATGGGCACTATGCAGCTAACCTTCCTGTGAAGTTCAGTGGAGGGAGAGGGTCTGCACATGGACCTACTTCTTCTATTGAAATGAATGGAAGAATTCCATGTGCACATGGCAGTTCTAATACCTGAGAGAGAGAAAAATCACTACTGAATTGCGATAACCAAAAAGCAGAAAATTCAAAAATTCAGAAAGTGAATTCTCACCTATACTGGAATGACAGGTGTTCCTATCTGGACTACAGTACTGAATATTAAAGCTGAAATCTTTTTACCTTGGATTATCTTCTTGTTGGGTTTGCTAAAACTGATTCACATATGGTGTAACAGCAAATATGTTACCTGTGAATATCTGTGAGAACATGGGCAAGTAATGTGTGATCTAAATCAGCGCACACATGATTGATTCCACACAACTGCTGCAATGACAACTGACTTTTTTTGGAATGGCCAGAATAGCAGAAATTATAACAATCACAAAGAACTGGTTGCTCGTACACTATGTGAATGTAGGTAAGCACAACCCTGGGGTCATTCGTGCATAGGAAATTCAGAGGCACTGTCCTGTGCACCAATAGAAAAAAAAATTGAGGTACAATTTCTCAGATTAACGGTATGGGGAGGGGAGATAAGCCTCTGAATTATACAACAAATGTTTATTAGGCCTCATCCAGATGTTGCCTCTGAATGTGACTGTTTCCTTAAGACATCACGGCTAGAAGCCATTGATGGATCGATCCCCTGTAAATCCATGTAATATGCCAGTAAAGCCATCTTTGCTTGTCCTCATTATCCTCACTGACAATGAAGCCCACAATTTGAAGTCCCAAGAAGAGTGTAACCCCACTTGTGATGTTACTGTTAATCACTTGTGGAGTGAATTAAATTCTTGCCCATCCTGAAGTTCTAGTGTCATGGAAAACAAAGAAAAAATCTCTCCACCTCATGAATAATTTCATAAACATCTATGAGGGCACTAAGGTCTGACATGAACAAAATCCTTACCTAACAGTTAGAGCCCACTGGGGAAAACATCTTTACAAAGAAAGCCCAAGGCAGTTCAGGCTTTTTAGTTTAGAAAACAGACAGCTATGGGGGGACATGACAAAGTTTTATAAAATAATGCATAACTTCTAAATTCTAAGATACATTACAAGATGGTACAAGCTCTGTTGGTACAATGGTACAAGCTCTGTTGGTTTTAAAAGAGAATTAGACAAATGTATGGATTCTAAGTCCAGCAATGGCTACCAACCACAATGTGTAAATGGAACCTCCATGTTTAGAGACAGTAATCCTCTGAATAGCAGTACTAGTGGGCAAAAACTGGGAACTTTGGTCTCTCTGTCCTGCATTATCGTAGCATCTGACTGGCCACTGGACTAGATTAACCATTAGTCTGATCCAGTGAGGATTCTCTTACACTCATTCAGTGTTAAGAAAATATGTTATCTGCTTATATTTATAATGAAAATACATCTTTTTTTAAAAAAGAAAAACTAATATTAATTTCTCATAAACTTAATCTCACAGAAGAAAGCATTTGGAGGGCATTCACAGTGACAAGACAGCAATCTCACAAAAATAAACTGCAAGATCAACTACAAAAGGGAGAGAGCGAATAGTTTATTAGTATATATTTGGGATAAAGTCTGCAACAACAGGAGCAAATCAACAGCTAGCTGAGTGAATATAATATTGTGTAATCAAACACTTATACACAGTCAGTATACAAAAATATTCACTGTTTCATAATTGGATTTCATTCTTTGACTTAATTTTAAAAAAAGGGTCACAGCAATTTGGTTGAGATAATTTTACTCCCAATTTCTGATAAAGAAGATCTGGGGTTGCATTGAGCAGGATCTGGGGATGTCACGAGTTCATCTTGCATTACCTTATCAACACATCCCAACCAGACTACATCTAACATTGCAACCATAACCACTCTTCTCCACTGAAAGAGGTGGACTTCTAAACAAAGCTGTGTAAGATTGCGCATTGTATTTGTGTAGGTATTTGTGTAGGCAGGCCAAAGAGGGCAGCGGACCTCTTCAGGATTTCACGGGGGGGGGGGGGGGGAGGGGGGGTTGACGTTTGGTGCTAAGAACGGAAGAGAACAGGGGAAGAGTGCAGAGGCATTGAACGGGCTAGCGAAGAAAAGGAGACTGGTCAAGTCCGCCTTTCTGGGTAGCCCAAGAGACACCTCTTTCTGGGTAGCCCAAGAGAGGAATCGGAGTGAAGGAGCATCATAAGCTCTCCTTCTACCCACCGCCCCCCACGGAGCCTCTCCTCCCCGCGCCTCACGCTGCAGCTTGCTCTCTCCCAGCAGCTCACCCTAAAGCCTCCAGCACGTCCAGAATATCGCACTCCATTTTCAGATCCTGCGCCAGCTCCTTCATTGCTGCTCCCACAGGCCACAAGTCCCGCCCCCCACGCAGCTTTCCGGTGCCCCACTCAAATAGGCCCCCACCCCCTGATACCTTGCCGTTTGGTTCCCCTCTCTCATCCACAGATCCAGCCCTCCCCGTTTGCAAAAACTGCTACTCGTGTTTAAAATTCTTCACAGTTCGTTCTTCATCTTCCTGTTCCCCCTCCACTACAGGCATCCAATGCTGTACATTCATATTGTTACACAATCCCTTGAAGAAAAAAGCTGTGGTGTGCATGACAGTGTGCACGCGATGGCAAGCACACGTCGGAAAGAGAAAACGCATCTATTAGGGTTAGGCAACGAATACCTGTGGGAAACCTTGGTGATTTGCTTCGCTCCATATTCCGACTTATCTCTATACAAGCCTCTCCCTTAGCCCCGAATCTCACAGCGAAATGAAACTGACTAAACCAAAATGACAGTAGTTTCCGGTCTGGTTCATTTAATGCTACATTAAAAGACCCATGACTATGCTAGTGAATTCCTTTGAAATTTTCACAGGCAAACAAATAAATAAATATACTAAGCATAATTACAGTCCCCAAAGGTTACTTCCATGTATATTTTCCAATATGTCTCCATCACCACAATCAGATTAAAAATGTGCTTTTACGTTTCTGTGAACTAGTTTTAGCTTTCCAAGGATATAGTCTGAAACACAGAGATCATGTGGAAGTGTGAAACATTGTGCAAGGCCGTGTACAGAAGCTAATCTGAAGGCAAGAGAGCATTTTAGAAAACGATTTCATTTTTCTTATTTTTAGGATAAATGATTTTGGTAGAATAATATAGTTTGATATCTAACCCTTAAGGATAACTTGATTTAGAAAAAGAAATGGATTTTTTTAACATTGAGGCTATAAGGATGCAAATGCAGTTAGAATGGTAGACTTTGAAATGGTTATTTATAGGAAGCAGTTAATTTAGATAACAATCTTAGTTAGGCTGGTGTAGTGTTATTCTTTCTAAGAAGATCCTTACTCACAAACTCCAAGCACCTGGCCTGGAAGAAAGCGGCCTTCATTGCCTGCTGTAACACATCGAAACTTCTGGTAGAAAGGATTCCTAGTAGCTGTTTTCAGGAACCTTCCTTTTAATTAATTTTTTTAGCTGCCACCATTTAATTCAGATAACTAGAGAACCCCACACTGTTACTAGTCACCAAGGCTTTAAAGATTCCCACCTCTCTCCCACTCTGACTTGAGGGGAAATTACTTCAGAGTCCCTTTAACTGTTTTGGAGGGAACTCCTAATGGCTGGGGTTTCTAGCCAGTCACCCACTCTAAAGACACACACATACAGAGAGACTCTCACAGGCACGAGGGAATTTGAACATGGTAATTGAAATTTATTTTTAAAACAAAAGAAAGGCTTCTTTAAAACTGGCTCAGAGAGGTACTAACGCTTGATGGTTTCAGAGAGGTTAAGATGTTACTTCAGTTTCACACACACACTGACACATGCAGGTGTATCTCTTCTTGAGAGAAAGGTTTTTCTTTAAAATATCAACCTCCTTTACTGACAGACACTAGTCTTTTGCTGTACCTCACCCCACTGAATCAACACACACCCAGTCTATGCCCTGTGAGATTATGGCATACAAGCCTCCCTCTCCCACTGTCCCAAACTGGCCAAACTGCCACTGGACTGGGCCTCCCAAGACTGGTGTTGAACTGGGCAGGACAGACTCCTGGGTCTGGTCTACTGACAAGCCTCTGGCCGGCAGGTCCTTTCCACCAGCCTCAGTGGCCTCCACCCTCCCCAGCAAGCAAGCCTCCTCCGCTCGTAGAGTTATCTGGATCCTGACAGCTAACACAGCTGAGTCAGAATCCTTCTCTCTCTCAACTGTCAGTTTCAGACCCCAAACTCTGACTGATCTTCAGTCCTCGGATTATCTGTCTCTCTGTCAGACTCTGATTAGAACTGTCCTCACTCTAAGTGCTGTAAGCACACTAGCTCCCCCTAGCTCTGGCCAAACGTTATTGGACCTTTTCCAACCAATCAGGTGGGTTCTTTGCTTGTGGAGCCTTTTTCTTTACTCTGGCTGTTGCTAAGGCCTTCTTAACTAGGCCTGCTGTATGCCAGCCCTTCAGGGTGGGGCAAGTTCGTTACACCTGGCAATAAAGGAGACCTGGTTATACGCTCCAAATGGTGGATTGCAGGCTGTAGATTTTACAATATGTCATAATATTCCAAGGATACATCCCAGGGTCTCCAGCCTCTGCTATGGATAGCATCTCCTCACTTCTTCCTATGTTAAGATCATAATAGTGTGAATTGTTTATTGTTTCATGGCATCAGCCTGGCCTTCAGTAGCTGGCTGTTATTCTATTGGGGTGATAGGTCTGCCCTCAGGTTGCCCGGGGTAGCTCATTACTCCAGTAACTGTCCACCCCTGCATATGAAAAGCCCAGCTCTTTTAGTACATACAACCTGTGAACTGGTATGAATTACATGAATGTGCATGTAAAGGGATAGATTGAAGTTTCTTCTCAAAATATGACACCACAAAGTGATGTAATCAATGATGTATTGATAAAGAAACACTTTCTCCAGGCACCCCCCCCCCCGCCTCCCTGTGCTCGGGGGCAGGGCTTTGGGGGGCAGAGTCCCGCCCCCGGCCTCCCTGCAGGTCAGCTCCTGACATCCCCAGGGGCTGGGAGGGCAAGGCTCGAGGTGTGTGTGTGAAGATCAGATGGGAGAGAGGAGAATGGTGTGAGCCGTTATTGGTCCCCAATGGGGAGAAAGTCGGCATACAACTGAATCAAATTGAACAAACCTTTCGTCCATCATCCCCTCCTAGTTGCTAGGGTGGGGTCCAGAGGATTGTTCATGAGCAAGAATCCACACCTCAAGAAGGACATCGGTGGCCGTCCATACAACTAAATCACATGGCAAAACTGGTGTGATGCGGTAGTAAGCAATGTAATCCAAATCACTCTTCACAACAACTAGACAACATATTCAAAGAATAATACGCCTGATGAAACCTCATCCCGGCTAGCGATGGCTTCATATTCTTAACCTCACTTCAATAAAGTACAGAAGCAGTTTCAATAGAAAGTTTCCAGTTCACTTTGCAGATTATCATTAAACATACATGTGTACAATCTTCATTTGCCCCCCCTTTAAATCCTTCCTTCAAGAAACTCTAAGTTGTGTAAATGTTTCTTTTCCTGCCCCAGATAACTAAAACATGTTTGAAAATATCTGTTTACTACCCATGAACTTCACTATTTCAAGCAATTAATTCAAAATCCTTCCAGATAATGAATGCTTAAACTGGAATACTTTTTAATGTCTTTACGGTGCTACTAGCCTCCTGTGTTATTTTGCTGCTACAGAACAACACAGCTCCCCAGCTGGAAATACCTTAACCTAACTTCAAAAAATTAAGAAACCTTTTAAAGGTGCTCTGGAGAGCGGAACACAGTTTAGTATTAGTCACCAGTAATGATGCAGACCATCAGATAATTAATCACAACAGATATTGGCTTCCAGTAGAGTTCCGGATCATTTTCAAGGTGTTGGTGTTGACCTTTAAGGCCATTCGCGGCCTGGGGCCATCGTATCTTCGAGACCGCGTCACCCCATATGTCCCTAGGCGGCCTCTCCGATCGGCGGAGGCCAATTCTACTTGGTGGTCCCCTGGTCCTTCGACAACGCGGTTGGCCTCCACATCGGCTAGGTCAGCTTACAGCCCTGGCGGCCTCGCCTGCGGGCTCTTCCTCCAGTTAAGTCCGGTTCTCAAGGGACCTTGTAGAGTTCAGCGGGGCCTGGGTAAGACGGAGCTGTTCCACTGACGCCTTCGGAGGATCCAGCCGCCAATAGTGCTCCGATATCGCCCCTAACATCTGGGCTGTAAATCCATCACTGTGACTCTACCATTACATGCCTCCCTTTATCGTAGGGAGAGGAGGGATTTTATTTGATCGAGACGCTAGACGCCAACTAACTAATTTATATCTTGAATTTTAATTTAATTTTGACTTAGGTCTGTATTTGATAAATGTACTAGGAGATTTTATTGCTGTTTTTATATGTTATTTTAATTGTTATTCAACTGTATTGTTTACATGTTTGTACACACCGCTTCCAGAGTCTCCGAGGATGGGGCTGCCCAAAATCTAATAAAATAAATAAATAAATAAATAAATAAATATATTTTTAATGTGGTACCCGTGTACCGCAGACCAGTGAAAAACTGGATGCATAAAAAGGGGGTGGGAATGACCTTACTTATAATGACTAATTGGTTACAAAAAGGAAAAGTCCATGGCTGAGCAAAAGTTGTCTAACAACTATTGAACAAAGAGCCAAAAGAATTAATAATTGCTATTATCCATCCTTTCTAAATCTTGTGTGTATGTGTGCCATCAAGTCACAGTTGACTTATGGCAACCTCATAGGATTTTTAAAGCAAGAGACATTTGGAGGTGATTTTCCATTGCCTGCCTCTACTTGGGCTGAGAGAGTTTTATGAGAATTGTGACTGGTCCAAGGCCACCCAGCAAGCTTCATGTGGAGGAGGGGGGAATCAGACCTGCTTCTCCAGGTTAGAGTCAGCTGCTCTTAACCACTACACCACACTGATACTTTAGGGAGGCACAATCATCCTAAAATGGACAGATTTCTGATTTTTCCTGTTACGCTGATTGTGATAGTGCAGTCTTAAGTTGAGTACCCTCTTTAAGTCTAATGAAGTCAGTGCCTTGATAGGGTACAACACTTTCATTTCTCCCTTCTCACAAAGCACAATACCTGCTTTATCTAGAGTACATAAAGTACCAGTTTCTACCTATAGAAAATTATTTGTCGGTTCTCTAAGAGATTCCCATCAGTTCACTGCCAGTGAGTTACTTATATTAACCAAGGAATTGCCCTGCTCTTATCCAAGAAGGCTGTAAACTGACTAGAAAAATGTTATCTACTTGACTAGTTTTGAAGGTGATTTTAAGGTTAACCTTAGAGCCTTGGGAGAAGGTAAATTAAGCATTAACCTTCAATTTTTCAATTTTTTACACAGTTAGCTGTGGTGTGAGTCATTTCATCACAGGAACATGTTCACTCCTTCTCAAGCCAAGAGAATAAAAATCTGAAAGTGTCTGACAATATAATCCTAAACAATGTTACATCCTTGTAATTGGCTGATTGATTACAATTAATTTAGAAAGGTTTAACTCTGTTTAGTATTGCATTTCAATTGACAGTGCTGTATTGGAGTACATTGGCTCTTCAGACTGCACAGTTCAATGTCTTTGTTATTAGACTGTGTGGCAAATTAAACTGTTACAAGAAAATGTCAAGCGATTGATCAGTAGGTAGACGTTATTATGTTTTGTGCTCTAAAATTCTGGTCTGGGTAACATGCTACAAAGTAATCGCTCAAATGGATGAGGTGTTTCTCATTCTCTTTACGGTATTCTACATTTTACAAATGATTGACGATACCTTGTATTAATTGCTGAGAAAATTGCCTGAAAACGACTTTTATTTAACCTGATTATCTATGAAATCAGCTCAATATAAGACAATCACTGAAGGCTGATAGCATGCTTCTATTTTAAAAAATCTGTATTAAAAACATTTAGTTTCAGCCAGCCACTGGAGGGCATTATAGCGTTAGCACCAGAGGAAAGAAAGGGAACTATATCAAACACTTTAAAGTTTTCTATTCAACAGAAAAAATTATGTTATTTTTGTGGACTAGCTTAAAGCAAAGCAATTGTTAGGAGATATTTTGGAAAACACGTTGTACTTTATCAGTAGCTTAAATGTACCCAACGGGACAAAGAGAAAAGATGGCAACTGTGGCGTAACAGTGAGTTGTAAGCTTTCCTCCTCCAGAAACTGTAAAAAGCCTGAGCATTTTTGATTGTTTGTAGTCGGTATGATAGTTTCGGGACCTTTTTAACAATAATTACTGACAGCTGAACTCAGACTGAACTGTCTTCTTTATTTACATTCCCAAGCTTTGATACCAGGCCTGAAGTCTATGTTGCTTAGAATCAAGTAATTGCTAATTGCTGGTGAACTGATAAGTTGAGAAGTCTCTTTCCTGTTTTTGTGAGGCTTTTTGCCTGTTAAAAACTTTTGGATTCTAGCTTTAAAATATAATTTAAAGCTCATAATTCATGGAGACACAATTGTAAACAAAGAGACAACGGCTCTCCTCCAAAGCCACTCAGAGACTGTATCAAAAAGCTTCTAAACAACTGAGAATGGATTACTTTTACACAGAAGAACTGACGAGTGAAAATTCTGTAAAATTTACTAATAGATTTACGGTAACAGCCTTGAAGCAAAAATGGCATAGTAGAAATCAACTCACAGTAACAGATAGAACAAATTATACACAGTAGGACTGTATACAGTCCCTAGCCCTTCACCCGAAGTTTCTTGCTGAACCACATTGTTACAGTGCAGCTCTATATCCTGTGTAAAAGGCCCTCTTGAATAATTCACTTTTTTGTGTTTGTAGAAAGCTAGCAGGGTGGGAGCCTTCCTAACATCATCATGCAGCCCATTCCATAAGGTGGGGACCACAACAAAGAACACACCTGCAGTTGTTGGTTTTGCTTCTTTGCAGTGTGGCACCTGCAGAAGGCCCTGCTCAGATGAGCAAAGATGTCAGGGTGAAGCATAGGGACAGGGGTAGTCCCACATATATGAAGGACCAAAGACACAAAGGAGTTTGTATGTGACAGGTAGTACCTTGCAATGATCCGGGTGGCTGCAAAACGGGAGTAATAAGCATGCTCCATCTGGCACCCGAAGATAGTCAAGCTGCGGAATTTTGTACCAGCTGGAGTCTCCAAACTGACTTTGAAGAGATGTCTATATTGCAGTAGTCTAGTTTCAGTGTTACCATGGCGTGGATCCAATTGGCCACATCACCCATATGGGCCACCTTCCTAACTAGACCAATTTGACATTTTTTCCAGCTACGGTAACTAGCTTCTCAGCAGTAATGTTAGATCCAGTATAATCCCAAGGCCCTTAAAGGAGTCAGCAAGAGCCTGATGAACCCCATCGAAAATGGGGAACACTGCATTTCCTCTGTCTTTTCAGGGCTTAGTTTCCATTTATACACAGTTAGCCATTTAAACATCAACTACTAGGCAGTGATTCAGGCCCTCTGTCTCATCATCAGCAGATTTAGATGAGAATATTTAGAGCAGAGTATTATCTGCATATTGATGACAGACAATCCCAAAACTTCAAAGGATTTTGTTCAGAGAGATTGAAGAGTTTGTGGAATAGGATTGCACCCTATGGAACCCCAAATGATAGTTCCCACACTGATAATAATTGGTTATCATTGATGAAGCTGAGAGATGGGGAAACTAGGGATACAACATTCCAAGGCTTTGCATTGTCTGGGAAACTGGTCAAGGTGGTTCTGATGAACAGTAGCAGCCTATCTGTTTGAAACAAATTCCAGAATATAGAGTGAAGGGCAGAAGGAATCTTTTTCTGGGAGACTTTGCTACTCTCTGCAGTCTGGTGGATCACAGGCCAGTGGTGGATCACAAGCTGGAAAGTCTTCCTATCTACATTACCGCAACAATAAGCCATTGAGCAGACTGTTGTTTAATTAATTGGGCTGTATTTTTTTTATTTATTCACAGAAGTATAATCAATTAATGGGGTCAATTAATAATTTAACATTGCAGCGCTAAGTGTAATTCATCTTGGGGTTTGACCAAAATAATTAAAGGGCTGTTCACTGTTTTCTCAAAGATTCTGCTCACATAATGTTTGCATTCTGCAAGCTTTAAAAGCCTTAATTAAGTATCTTTTTCTGGATCTCCAGCTAGTCAGAGGCTCGGTGAGTAATATCATACTCTTTGGGCAGATGCATTAGAAACGGTGGTGCTAAACGCTGAATAACACATCAGTCACCACAAAGAGTTAGACTTTCAGTAGGTGAGAAGTGTCACAGTCTTCTTCCTCCACCTTTGCTAAGGGATGGTTCATGCAATGTCCTTTCTGAGGCATGTGCTCACACGGACAAATGCAGAGGAACCTCAGATGGTCTCTGTGCTCTACATTTCAGAATTCTTTTTCACATGGTTTTTGTGGTAACAGAAATGGCAAGATTTATGTGGGGATTTTTTACATCTCCAGCTTTATTATTTGTTAGCTCTTGCTTTCATTACTTTATTGTTGTTGTTTTTAAAAAAACATATTATTTTATATATTGTTTTTAATGTAAATAACCTCACAATATTATTATATGGAAAGGTAGCCTAGAAATGTTTTATAAATGCAGAGACCAGGTAATTGTAGGTACATTCAATGGCAATTCTTGTTGCCATGGTGGCCAGAAAAAAGTAATCCTGAAAAAATACTGTTAACTTTGGGTGCTGTGTAGTTTCCAGGCTGTATGGCCGTGTTCTAGCAGCATTCTCTCCTGACATTTCGCCTGCATCAGAGGATCATCTGAAGATGCCAGCCACAGATGCAGGCGAAACGTCAGGAGAGAATGCTGCTAGAACACGGCCATACAGCCCAGAAACCACACAGCACCCAAGTGATTCCAGCCGTGAAAGCCTTCGACAATACTGTTAACTTTATCTATGCTTTGTCAGTTCATTTTTCCATCTGTCCATCTTAGGGCAAATCTGAAGATGGTTTGCATTGCCTCTAAGAAAACCCAAATATCAGATGTAAACCAGTACTAAAATCAATATTTCTCAAAATATTACTTAAAGTTTGCTTAAATATAAGTACAGATGTTTATAAATTTCAGAAAACTGTGTCGATCCTTGGAAGCGTACTATAGGTTCTTGAAAAACAAAACTTATACCTGTGGACAAACTTCCTTGATGAACAACTTCATCCACCAGAGCCAAGTTTATCCTATAAAATATAGCATTGATGGTATACAGTGCATGTTTGAAGCCAGGCTGTTGGTTCATGCGGTATAGTGGAGTTCAAGTGCAGGGCCAGCTGCCCTACCCAATCTCCATGTGGAGTTCAGAGCAGCTCAGCTGGTTACTGCTGGCCTCAGCTGGCCAGAGGTGGAGCTTGGGGGCAAAGCCAACAACATAAAATTAGAGCTGCCTGGTCAGCCCTTGGTGCTCAGTTTGCTGCTGGACTCAGCAACGCTTGGGGCTAGCTGAGGCCAGCAGCAAATGGGCGTGCCACTCTGAATTCTATGTAGAGATTGGGGAAGGGTGACTGGCCCTGCACTCAAACTCCACATGGAGTTTGGGGGTGGGGGTGGGGCCAGCCAGGTTGGCCCTATGGGGGTGCCCAGTGCCCAGGATGAGCCCCAGGTGCTGCTTCAGTAAGCTGCACCCTTGGAGGAGTTAAATCTGGTTCTCCAGATTACAGTCCACCACTCTTTACCACTACATCACACTGGTAATGGTGAAATCAAACAAGTTTGGCCAGTCTTCCATTAACCAAATCTGACCTTTGAGTATGAGTCCTAGAGTCCTCTGAAATGTACACAGAGTCCTCTGAAATGTACACAGAGTTCTGTGGCAGATGTGCAGGTATTTCTTGCCAGTCAAATTGATGTGGAAATGATTCCCTGAAGGTAGAATGCTTTAGTATCACAGATATAAATAAAAGGACATTTTGCTAGGAAAACACTGATGTCTTCTTGACAGTAAGGCAGTGATATGAGGAATATGAGGCATCCTTTCCAGTGAGGCTTGACTCATCAGCATGCATCATAATTCTCTGCAAAGTATGTTCACAGCATAGCGGAATGTTTTTTTTTTAAGTTTCCATATGTTATGCCAGCAAGTTGGCCTGGTGTGATCATACTGAGTGTTTGACTAAACAGCAAGCAAGCACTTCCCAAGCCACAGTTTGAAAACTCTACTTGTGGCTAAATTGGATATAAAATAGAAATATAATACAAATGGAGCCTCAGGGGGATCCACAAGAGTGGAAGGGAACTATGGCCTATTATGCACTTCTGGCCTGCCCCACTATGAATGTACATTCCCTTTGAGGCACAGTTTCTCATACCAACCCGTTTTCCCCTTCCAAACTCAGCACTCTGCAAATCTGATAATTCCCATGGTTTCCAAGAGCAGGCAAAGTGCAATGTTTCCCTGCCTGTACAGGGCAAGCAAAGTAGACCTAGCATCTGGCAAGCTTTGGGTTTTTCACCATTCCCTGCCTACACAGCAGCATTTCTGCCCATTTCTCTGCAACAGCGATGGAACATTAATTTTTTTTAATGTAAAGGGTGCAAAAAAGATGCTAATCAACATAGTGACCTGGAATGACCTAGAAGGAGGGGCCAGCCAAATGGCAGTTGCAAGTGCAGCAACCAGCAGGGCACTTCCTCTCATGTAGTCTGAGAAATGTGGTGAAACCTCACTGCTGAGCAAGCAGCCTCAGGATAAGCAAAGCATGCATAATGGGCCAATGTTGGTTCATAGCAATACATTTTAGTAACACCAGGCAAAACATTATGAAAGCATTCAAGTTCCCAAGAGCTCTTCAGTTTGAATGTTAAAGTGAGCAAAAGGGGGGGGGGATGATAATTCATTAGGCTCTGTATTCTACATCATTTGCAGAACAGCAGGTAAGTGTGAATAGATAAAATAGTGCTGTTTGGAACTGGGTTCACATGCTTATCAGAAGCAGGGTGCGAGAGAGCTAGAGGAATGTACGTACCAGATGTGCTTGGGAAAAACAACAGGCTTAGAAAAACCATTCCAGAGAGGGTTGACTGAACCTCTCCACCTTTTGGTCCAGTGGCACACCACTAGGCTCTCCCTTAATGAAGACTGTAAATTGCCCTGAGCCACCAGGGAAGGGCGATTAAGAAATCAAACAAACAAATAAAATATTGTCACAGTCAGACAAAACCCTCCCTTACACAGATTTTACATATAGAAATGCTGTTGCTGGTAATTTCAGTTAATTTTGTTCTTTATTGTTTTTGATTTATTTCCTTATTATATTACCACGATACGTAACAGTATCCCTTGAGGGGTAATGAATGCCTCACAGAAGGGCTACCTGCATACAAGGCACTATGAGTACAAACTCAAGGCTTATCAACCCATTACAAAGTTCTAGTTTACAGGGGAAGAATACAAGCACTTTGCATCTGACGTGCAATGGGAGTTTTCTGCTTCTCACATACACACTGGCTCTTTTTTGCTTGCAACCAAACAGCAGCCCCGTGCGTTTTTTTGCTTTTCCAAAGTCCTCCTAAGCCATGCATGAATGGACTGATGCTGGTCTGGTCGCTTCTTGCAAAGCTTTAAGGGTCAGCCGCTGTAAATGGAAACACTATCCTCTGAAGGAAAAGTGTGCAATTTGGCACCTATATATGCATTTGTAGCAGGAATAGGTTTGGGTCAAAAACTATGTGGTCTGCTATGCCAAATAAGCATAGACCCATTAGGCATTATTTTTAATACCACTTAGTTGGATAGGTCTGCTGTTGCAGTTTTCAAAACTGTTCCTATTATCAACCTTAGTTTAATCTTGTTACCCCAGAAGACAGTTGAGATTGACACAAAATTCTGTTGTCTTAAATCACTGCAGTGTTCTATACACAACCTTTCTTAATCCAAATATTCCAGGGTGTTTCAACCATTTATCACAGATAGCGTTTTATGAAATTTATACATGGAATGGCAAACTCTTCCCCTGTGGGATATCAACTGTTACTTAAAAAGACCACCCATCCTGAGATGCATCAGACTTCCTGACTTTCAGCTGATTAACATGGCTACCAGTGTTGTCTCAGGCCAGAACTGAAATTGACAAAGCCCATGAAAATTTTGCCCAGAAATGCCAGTAGAATGAAACTCAGGGAGAAATGAATGGAACTTGTGCTGCATTTGTTCACTGGAAGCTAAACCAGCAGTTTTACTTTGAATGACAAAGTGCACATTTGTTCGCATTTCCAATTCAGCCATAACGATATCAATGCCCCCTATTTGTGTAATATCAGACAATGTAAACAGGGGGGTTATTAGACTCATTAAAGAGATGCCAGCCTCCAGGCAGGACCTGGGAATCCTCCAGGATTCCAGCTTATCTCCAGACTACAGAGAAGAGTTGCACTGCAGAAAATGGATGATACGGTGTGTGGACTCATGGCACTGTATCTCCAGGAGTTTCGCAATCTGGATCTGGCAAAACTACTCTCCCACCCCCCGCTGGTAGCTGGGGAGGGGTGGGGGAAGGCCTGGCAATTCTAGCTCCTTCTGGCCCGACCAATTTGGCACATGGACTGAGGTTGGCTTGACTAGTCTCAAACTGTGTAGGCCTGACAGAAGAATTCTGTTGGAAGAGAGAAGATATCCATATAAAATGTTAAACAAACCTCTAGGAAAACTCGATGTCCTATCTACATGTAATCATAGTAGGAAGACTGCTGTTCACCCCATGTAAAAACTAGAGCCAAATATGTGATATTAGCACAGTGATGGCGAACCTTTTCGAGACTGAGTGCCCAAACTGCAACCCAAAACCCACTTATTTATTGCAAAGTGCCAACACGGCAATTTAATCTGGATACTGAGGTTTTAGTTTAGAAAAAACAGTTAGCTCCGAGGCGCATGTTACTCGGGAGTAAGCTTGGTGAAGCAACCGTGCAACGCTTCGAATGGGTGAATCACGACTCTAGGAGGGTTTACTCAGAAGCAAGCCCCATTGCCAGCAACTGAACTTACTCCCAGGTAAAAGATCATTCCCAGGCTAGCCTAGGGGTGTGTGTGTGTGTGTGGGTAATTCCCCCCCCACGATGAACTCTGTGCACGCATGCCCACAGAAAGGGCTCTGAGTACCACCTCTGGCACCTGTGTCATAGGTTTGCCACCGTTGTATTAGCACCATCAGTTTACAAGGTATATTTTTTAAAAAATCCTTTCACTGGGTGTCTTGATAATATGGTCCATATTTAACATCACCCTAACATACTTCTCGCACTCTTCTCAAATACACACTTTTACATGCATAAACTCATGTACATATAATAGAGGAGTGACTCACTTTTACATTATGTGGTGTGTGGGTGAGGAAGAGGATTTAATTTTGTGGCTCTCTCTGCCAGATGATTCATTAATGTTACCTCTTCAATACGCCTGCCACCCATCCATAGAGTGAGCTGCTAGGAAGAGGGAAGAACTAAGCTAGAAGGTGAAATGGTACAGATCAGTTTTAGAAAATGCACTTAGCTCAAATTAACCCAAGTTAAAAAAAAATATTTTGCTTCCCCTCCGATATTCTCTTTCAGCTGTTGATTCTAAAATGTGGGTGGTTCTTTAAACAATGAAGTCATGTGGCATCACCTAGCAACTTAAGGTTCATAAATAGCAACAGTTAACACACACACACACACACACACACACACACACACACACACACACACACACACACACACACCCATTTTGAGCAAAGGGAAGCAATGGGGAGTCTGGGAAGAGAGAGCTCAGCTTTAGCTTCCTGAAAGTTTATTGCGCTGTATCATTTTGATATGTGCAAGGTTAATTCAAACATTTCACATCTTTACATCAAAAAGCAATAAGCTGAAATAAGAAAAAGATTTAAATCTAGCAACCCTGTATGGTTACATTTCAGATATCTTCAAATTTTGAATAGTGTTTTAAATTAAATATTATCCATGGGTTCTTTTTGTGTCTTTTTGCAGTTTGTTAATATACAGATGATGGAAAAGACTGTTTCAGAAGGTATTTTTCAGGATTACAGGTGCCCTGTTAATTCTATCAATCTATTTAGGTAAGAATTCTTATACTTTAGGAACATGCAGGCTGTATCTTGTCAGTTTTTTAAAAAGCTCCTCAAAACTCTCCAGTGGTGGGGAGAAACGTAGCAGGGAGGGGGCTGAAGCAAGAAAAATTGTACTGATGTGAACAAGACATGCAAAAATGTTTCCCTTCTAATACACACCATATACGGTGCTGCAGTCCATTCAGAAACATCACACCAAAACTGCTTCCCATCCACATGGTCTCCAAAGATATTTGACTGCAATCTTTCCAACAATATCATATCAAACCAGGTTTGGGAAATATTGCAGCAAAGTGGAAGAAAAAACAGAATCAAGACAACTAGAGGAGAATGTCTTATGTGGGTGCTTCCAAAAATAGTGTTGCGGTAAGGAAGCCAAGGTAGAGAAAAACATCCTTGTGGAAAGAGCCGAAGGTGACTGCAAAGGTTTGGGAAAACACAGAAAGTGGATCGTCGGGGGATGACATCATGTGGATGCTCAACAAAACAAACAACCCACCTTGTTCCAGTGTGGATACCAAGCAGAAGAAAAATTCCACGTGGAAGCAGTGTTAGTTACCATTTTTCTATCATTTCCCCAGTCCTGCAATGGGGTGATGGAACTGTGCACGATATTTTAACACATGGGTGCCTCATGAGAAATTGTGATTGTCACCATTTTACTTTCAATCCCTATCCTATTCATTCCTATTACAGAATATGCATGTTTTTGCCACGGCTGCACAGTCGGTTGATGCTTTCATCGTGCTTTTTACCACAATCCTCAAATTCTCCTTCCTGGTTACATTGTCAGTGCAGATTCCATCCATGTATTCTGGACTTATCTGCAGAAATATGAACACTTGCTAGTGAAGGATCAAGATGTCCATATAAAGCAGCCAGAAAATAAGCAATAGACCTGTCTCCGTGTCAGTGTAACAAATACAACTCTCTGCCTCCTTACTTTTGTTGATCGATAGTATTGGGGAAATTGTATTATAATCTATATATATAAAAAGCTAACCATTCGTTTGTTGGTCTTGCCCTGATGCCGAAACAGCTGGACTGATCACCCCAAATTTTCACAGGACGTCCCTCCCTGTTGCAGGCAGGTAATCGGACCTTCGAATCGCCAAAAGTCCATACCTGAGCCAGGTAAAACGTCTTTTTCCTGGTGCACCAGGCCATGAAGCTGCCTCTGTTTAACTGTCACCCTTAGAATGTTCATGCAGCCTGTCTGTCTGTGGCCTGAGGGGTTGGTATGAGGGCTTAGAATGTTCGTGCAGAGATGGCCAGAGATTAGCAGTGAAAACAATAAATAGGTAATACTGGTAGGAAATACGAGTGGAAGTGAAACACATACACACTTTGCCGGGTGAGACGTCAGGTGGGGTTCCCCCCTACACACACATGCAGGTAACTTTCACTCTCACCCAATACTACCACACAACACACATACTCTCATCCACATCCAGCTCATCCTCACACACTTCACTCTGCCTTCCCTCACATCCAACCACCACTTACCCACTTCTTCACCCATATTTGCCACAGCTCTCTTTTACTAAAAGCAAGCTGGAGTTTGCCTTTTTCTTCTAAGAAAATCCACGGGGTGGGGCGAACCAACACTACTGGCTCTGCTTCTTTTGCACATGGCCCTTTAAAAACCCAGGGAGCTGGCCTCAGTCTGAGCACCTCACCACCCTGCCTCTGCTGCCTGACTGGGATAGCCTCCTTGCCCCAGTTCTGCCTTACCCAAGCCAGGACTGTGCGTGTCAACCAGCCTCATGGACAGAGGGATTCACACTCTGGACAGTTCCATTGTGAAATGGAAAGGGTTACCTTATACTAAAAACCAAGACAGGACCATATAATAATGTGAATTGAAAAGGGAAAGAGGGATTCCATTTGACCACCCCAAAAGAAGAAGAAGAGGAGGGGGAGTAGTAGTAGTAGTAGTTTGGATTTATATCCCCCCTTTCTCTCCTGTAGGAGACTCAAAGGGGCTTACAACCTCCTTGCCCTTCACCCCTCACAACAAACACCCTGTGAGGTGGGTGGGGCTGAGAGAGCTCCGAAAATGTGTGACTATCCCAAGGTCACACAGCTGGTGTGTGTGGGAGTGCACAGGCTAATCTGAATTCCCCAGATAAGCCTCCACAACTCAAGCTGCAGAGCTGGGAATCAAACCTGGTTCCTGCAGATCAGAGTGCACCTGCTCTTAGCCACTAAGCCACTGCTGCTCCCAAAAAGCTATGCTGGGGATCATTGGACCTGCATGGACATCTGTGTGGGTTGCGGACTGTGATGAGAAGGACAATTGCCACAGCAACGCGTGGCCGGGCCCCGCTAGTCATGTGTAAAATTACAAATGTGTAGAAGCTGGTGTTTCCTTGGCATCCCTCCTTAAAGGACAAAAGCCCATATAGTTGTCTTTCTTTGCTTTCCCCTTGACCTACGTTAATGAGCACTGCTAAATTACATTTGTTCTAAAATAATGTCTTTCTGGGTGATAAAAATAAATGGTGAAATCTATTAGTGCTGAAGCAGCACGATTCTGATCTGGGTTTTCATTGCATTTTGAGTGTACCCACAGCGGATGCAGGTAGCGTCAAGGGGAAATCTCTCCTGGCAGGAACCCTGAAGCTTGAACAACTTCCTGGCAGGGAGAAATTCAACACGAACAGTTTCCTGGCAAGAAAATATGAAGACATATTTGAGCAAGCTTATGGGAATTTTGCACTCCTGATTCCTCTCTTGTGATGTCATTGTTATATTTTTTTATGGCTTAATGGTGTTATATGGCAGTCAGCATGTCACAGCAACTCTCCCTCCCTTCCCCTCTCTCAGCACTCATCTGATAGTGAGGGTCATCAATCATGTAGCAAGTTTTCCCTCCTGCTAGTCAATCAATGCTGGGAAAGGCAGCAAACTCACTTTGTGGTGGTCTTGTTTCACCTTATGATGTCCTTACAACTGGGAGGAGAACTTTCCACAAGGCTGCAAACTCTCTTCATGGCAGTCTGGCAGACAAAATTGCTAGCTTTCTGGCTAGGAACAAAATCCTTCTGAAAAAATCCTGCATACTGAGCATTCAAATAATTGGAGTCAGAAGATCAGTCTGGTCATCTTTCTCTGATATAACCTTCTGCCAACATGTTTATTTAATTAATGAAATAATTAATGTTTATACCACCCCTCCTCTTATGAGCTCATGTATAAACAATTTATCCCCCAAAATAAATTTACAGTTATATTAAAACAATAACTACCCAATAACCCCTGGTAGAGATCTGGGGGAATGAATAGTAGTACATGGTCTTTAATAGCTTAATTACATTGTTAAGAGATCTGACAACTCTCCCCCTAAGAATTGGCAAAAACTGCTGCTCATAGGCAAGAGAGATTTTTTTTAAGGCAGAAGTCTGACAATATTGTGCAACTTGAGAATTTTCCTCTTTGCCAAACTAAATGGAACTCCAGGGGCTGGATTTTTGTCAAATTCCAAGAGCCTTTTGATCATAGTAACTGACATTTCCTTTTGGAACATTAAGAATGAGTTACATTTCCTCGGTTTAGGATGATGCACTATGATGCAGCATGTGCTAAAATAAATTCTCAATGGGTATGAATCAAGTGTCTTTTATTTAGCAAGAAATATGTATCAGCATTTCCTCCTAACCTTTACTGTTTCCTGGAACCCAAAACTGCAACAAATTCTTTTGCTCCAGATAGAACACCCACACGTTGCTTTCCCGAGAAGATGCCTGCATAAAGGGAAGTTTGCATGCTAATGTGGGCGTCCAAGCTAATACTTGGGGTATGTTGGGAAGAATCAAAAGGCCATCAGTCACAAGAGAAGAGCTTCTTTCCGCTGGATTGTTACACGAATGGAAATAAAAGGATGTGTGTGTAGGACTGCCAGATTTCCAAGGCAACAGGAAACTAATATAGACTACCTCAACGGGTCGTATGTAGGACTGTCTTGCCAACTTCAACTGATCTAAAATAATGCGGGGCTCATGACAGAGAGCATATTTCTCCTGTACTCAGTGACCTGAGTACCTGAGCAAAGCTGTTAATGATAGGACATATGGGAGGTCATTAATCCATAGAGTCACTATAGGCCTGAAGCAACTTGATGGCACATAACAGACACACTCAGTGATCTGCACTGACTCCCTCTTTATTTCAAGGCACAAATGCATAGGGCTGGAATTGATCTTTAAAGCCCTAATAGGTTTGACATCCAGATGTCTAAAGGACTGTCCATCAGTTGAGAGTCCTTTCTCCAGGTGCCCTTTTAGACATGAAAATACTGGAAGCAGAGACTTGGATCCTAGGCAGCACAGACCGAGTCAGACTGGATGAAAGCCAGTTTCACTTTTCCCCACTGCACTGTTTTGTGCTCAGTAGACCACCAGAAACACTATGGGGGCAAAGTGGACAGCGACAGTTTAAAAGAAATAATTAAAATTGTTTCCCTGTTATTCACCATGTGTCATTGGCTAACCCAATGCCACTTCAGGCTGTAAGTGTTGTTTACTGGGGGAAAGGATAGAAATCACAATGGGGAGACAATTCTTGACATTGCCTAAGACAGGTGCAACATTTAAAGCTTGAATCATACATATTGCTGCAGATTGCTAATTCTAAGTGATCAGGATTCTACTAATAATGTCGAGAACCATGAACCACATAAATCCATCAGATAATGTAGTTCCATTCATACAGAAATACTAAAAGTGAATTCAGGTTTTGAATGACTGCTGCTCGTGGAAATGGTCTCTGTATTCTCTCTGTCCCTACAGAAAATCCTATCTGCCAAGACAAATGTGGATGGCTGATGTGCAACTGCTTATTGCTGAGGGATGCACACTTTCAAGTAATGAAAACCGGAACCTAGTGGCACCTTAACAACATGTATCTTAACATAAGTGTTCATGAATCAGAGCTCACAATGCTCAGATGCATTGAAATATTTCATATGTATCACAGCTGATGCAAAGGATTTAAATACCTGTTCTGCAGCTGAGAACTTTAGAACCTACCAGTCCAACCACACAGTCCTTTGCATGCCTACTCAGAAGTAAGTTCTGGTATTTTAAGTGAGCCTTGTTTCCAGATAACAGAGCATAGGATTGCAACTGAAATGTCAAAATTCTCATTTTAGCTCTTCAGGAAGAAGAATTTTCACATATTTAATAGTGATGAAAGGTGGCAAGTTGCAGCTCACACTTGTTAACTTGAATGATTTCAGATATATAGTTTTTGGCACTTGCAGACCACAGAAGCTGCTGTAGCAGACACGGATAATCTATAGCTGTAAGAGTGCCCTCAGGTGGCCACTGCACTGTTACATTAACATCAGTCATATTTTTCTCTCATTCATGAAAACACACTTGTATATTTCAATGAAAACACATCTGAATTTTCTTAAGATTTGAACAGTTATCCAGACAGTGAAAATAAACTTTTAAGTCTGCATCTGCATTAAACACTTACAGAACAGAAGGCAGACTTGTGGTTTATCACTATCCCTTAGGGTTGCCAATAACCTGGAGGGGGGGGGGAATTATATCTTAGTGTGCAGAAACGGGCTGTTGAAACCTTTTAACAGCACACAAAAAATATACCACTAATTGCTCTGACCTGGATAGCCCAGGCTAGTCTCATCGTGTCAGATCTAGCAAGCTAAACTGTGCTGGCCCTGGTCAGTATTTGGATAGGAAACAACTAAGGAAATCTAGGGTTGCTATGCAGAGGCAGGCAATGGCAAAACACCTCTGAATGTCTTTGGTTTGGAAATCCTACTGGGTTGCTATAAGTCAGCTGCAACCTGATGGCAATAAAAAGCCTCTGTTAAAGGCAGGACATTTCCCTCCCCCTCCTTTTTGCTGGCCCCTTTCCACCCCTAACAAAGAATGTAGATCATTCTTCTTAAAAGAGAGAAAATAGATTACCTAATGGGCACTTTGCTCTGCTTGATCATCTTTTCTGAAATATATTTATGCAGCACCATCAAAGAGCATGGTGCTTTTCAGGTTTCACACAAAACATCTATTACTTCCTCACACACATTTCTATAGGAGTGTTCAACACAGAGAAAAGGAAGCAGCAGCATGATTGCTGGATACAAAATAATACGCAAAGATCTTCCATGCATGCACTGGAGCTTTAGAGAAGTCACACTTCAAAGGCAGAGGACTGATTAAGGGGTATCCAATATTGTACTAGGTAGGAACTGCAGCCAGAAGATGAAATTGTCATCAGAGGCGTAATGCCCATTGGGCAAAGTGGGCAGTTGCCCAGGGCGCCCCCTTGTGGCGGGCACCAAAAATCCAGGGTTTGTTTGTGTTTTTTGGTATTTTAGTGGGTTTTTGGCCTGCAGGGGGCGCAGTTTTTAGGCTAGCAGCGCCAAAATTTCAATGTTTCGGGAGACTCTCCTGATGCTATCACCCAGGTTTGGTGGGGTTTGGTTCAGGGAGTCCAAAGTTATGGACGCCCAAAGGGGGTGCCCAATTCCCCATTGTTTCCAATGGGAGCTAATAGGAGATGGGGGCTACACCTTTGAGGGTCCATAACTTTGGACCCCCAGAACCAAACTTCACCAAATCTAAGAGGAATCATCTAGAGAGTCTCTTACTGATACCACCCAGGTTTTGTGAAGTTTGGTCCAGGGGGTCCAAATCTATGGACTCCCAAAGAGGATGCCCCATCACCCATTGTTTCCAATGGGAGCTAATAGAAGATGGGGCTGCACCTTTGAGGGTCCATAACTTTGGACCCCCTGAACCAAACTTCACCAAACCTGGGTGGTACCATTAGGAGAGTCTCCTAAAGATACCCTGAAAGTTTGGTGCTGCTAACTTAACAATTGCAGCCCTGACAGCAGGTACCCCAAATTTCTCTTTTAACCCCCCCCCCGGTTCGGCATGGATTTAAAGGGAGAATCTGATGTCCCCAGTCTATACACTGAAAGTGATGCTGTTTCAGGGTGGGGGAGAATTCACCCCAAAATAGCATCACTTTCAATGTTGTTTAAACTGAGAACCACAGATTCTCCCTTTAAGGTGGATTTAAAAGGAGAATCTGGGCTCCCTAATTTAAACACCATTGAAAATGATGCTGTTTGGGGGGGTGGATTCCAGCATCACTTGTTTAAACTAGGGAGCCCAGATTCTCTTTTTTAATCCACCTTAAAGGGATAATCTGGACTTCCCAGTTTAAATAACATTGAAAGTGATGCTGTTTCCCCCAATAGGGGGAACTGGATACAACACCATAAAATGTTTTCATAGCAGTAATAAAACATTTTGAAAGCATTTTGAAAATGTTTTCAAAAAAATATTTCTGCTGTGTGGCATGGCCCATTGCTGTGTTGAGATTTGTGAGTTGGGGCACGTTCTATAATGTGATGGTGACTTTGAAATGACCTGGTGTAAAAAATCATTGTTTGGTCACGGTGGGGGAGGGTGGCTGCCCATGGGGGGGGGGGGTCGCCAAACTCCAGTTTGCCTAGATACACCACTGGGTGTAGCTACAAGGCCATGGCAGAACCCTGTTTGGACATCGGTGCATTTCAGCATTTGGTCTCATTGCTGCTTTCTAGAAAACAGAAGAAACAAGGTGATTTACCCATGATTTCTTTTTCAGTGAAACTTTCCTGACTCAATTGTTGAATTGTATAAATAATATTTTTTTTGGGGGGGGGATGCTTAAGACATAGTCATTAATCATAGGCTGAGCTATCATGTGATGGGGCGGGGGACAAACATCCCAGGCGCAGGCTCGGGGGGGGGGCAGGGTGGAAAATCGCTCCCCCACACCCCTCCCCACCCCTCAGGCCGCCTCTGCCGCCCACAGCAGCCTCCACAGCCTGCAGCAGCCCCCATGAAAGCAGCCTGCTCGCTTTTTTAGCTTTAAAAAGGTAGGCGAAGCCGCCATTTTTCCTTCCTACGGCACTGTCCTCAATTTGCAGTTTCTGGACTGTAAGAACTAGGAGAAACATCAAAGAAGCCAGTATATTATATCACATATAGTAAAGGATGCATACATGGAGGCTATACAAATGGCTAGGAGGGAGGGAAGGGCGCATACCCTTCCCCAGCCCCCGTAGAAGCTCAAAACTGAAAGACAAAAATAATGTCCATAAGGACTGAGAAAAAAACAACAGACTAGGACTGCATAATCATGAATGGGTGCTTAAATTAAAAAAAGGACATCAGATTTGTTCTGGATACTTGGATAGTTGTTTATGGCTGTATTATCACAGCAAATATCACACCAAGATTATTTATTTAATTTCACAGAGGCTGTTTTGGGTGTTTTTCAAAGACGCTGTCTTGGGTGTTCAAATTTTAAAAGGAAATTATTGTCAACTGGAACAAGGCTCAACTATGGTTTTACCTCCACCCATCCCCAAATTACATACCAACCTACTTGCTGTATAAATACAGTGCATATTTTACTGGCACTCTACAAATAGCTACACGTAGGCACTGGCAATGGTAACCCACAGGGTTAGCCATTCTGAGCATGGATAATATCACAGCGTACATTTATATTTCTACACCTCAAATGGGTAGTGCTGTCTCAATTCTTACAAATTTAATGGGAGACTTCCAAAATATTGAGCTCCAGTTTACCTCAACAATGTTTATATAAATGGAGGCTACAATGGGATGATTTCAGATAATCAATTTTGTTTGGATTTATTTTTCTATTTTGGTTAGTTTATGGAATTTATATAGCCTTTACTGGCATTTAGCACTAATTGTCTTAGCCCAAACCATAATGAAAAAAAAAAGCCTTTGGGGATAATTTTTCAGTCTAGAGATTTCAGCATGTAATTAGCATGCCAGTATCCCTGAAAATGGCACCCAGAATAAATTTGTTCATCAACTACTTGCTTTGGAGTTAACAAGACTCACACAGCACCTTGAAGGATATACACACACAACACACACACGCACACACATATTGCAACTGAATAAATAGCATACATATTTTTAAATGGTCATTTCATCAGATGCATGATGTTATTTTTACACAAAGCTACATGCAAAAGATAGGAACACAGAGATATTGCAAGGAGAGGCTAAAATAAAATGAGTTCTTCAGACTGTCCTCTCTTCGTATCATCTTCTCACTCACAGCCTCCCATTGCTTATAATTTTCTGTATAAATAACTCCTATGGATGTACACTTCATATACCTGATGAAGTGAGCTCTGACTCATGGCAGTTTATCTTACCAATAATAAAACGCTAAGGGATGGAATGTCCGACGATGAACTCTCCACGAATAAGGGAGCAGGACTCACAAAAGGACTTTAAAAAACTCCTCGCCCTCCCATCCCACCCCCAGCAAGCACTCCCGCCCTCTCCTGCCTTTGGCACGGGGCAGTGGTGCCTTGCCGCTGCGGTTCGGGGGCTCCAAAAGCCCGCCTGTCCTCCCCCCCCCCAGCCCCAGCAAGCCCTATCGGACCCTAACTGCCCTCACCCCTCGCCCTATCTAAGCCAGCTGTATTTCTCACCCTACAGCGGGCTTTACTGCTAATGATAGAATAAATGTTGTTACTCTACTGCAGGATTTCTGTTTAGCTTTTCTGGAGCAGACTAATATAGTTATCTTTCTGGAATTCTTAGTAAATGCCTCAGAGAATTTTTGTTTTTTAAACTGCATATTTTGCAGAAAAGTACACCGTGTTTCTGTAACCCCCATGCCCAGAATGGGTTGGCCCAGAATGGGTTGACCCAGTAAGGGGTGGAGACTCGGAGCAGCAGAGAGGCTGAAAGAGCTCTTTTGCAGAAGAACAAGGCTACCAGACTTGGACCTTGATTTCTATAAGCCCTTAACACCTTGTTAAGGTAATTTCAATATTGTTGGGAACTACTGGGAAGGTAGTTGTTGTTTTGCTGTGTTGTAAATGTTGGAGTTTATTGTTTCAGGGTTTTGCTTTTGTAGTTTGTAATGGGTTTGAGAGTTCTCCTGGGAGACCTTCATCATGTTGCAACCTGTTCATCAAGCCCTTGGAGTCTTCAGGAGCCAGCCAACTTGCAAATAAGAATTTGGACTTGGCAATATCAGTAGACTGTAAATAGAAGGACTTGAAATGCAACCTGAACAGGACCTTGAATTGTAACGTTAAATGTTGATGTATTAAAAGTGTTAATTGTAAAGAAAAGTAAACCATTTTGTTGTTTAAAAATTGTTGTTGCAACTCATTCCAAGTACTGCCCCACAGAACCCACAAGCTGAGGTTACATTTCCACAAGTCTTCAGATATAGGATTCACCCCTGTCAGAGTGATGCTCTGGCTGGAAAACATAATATTCTAGTAAAACCATCACAATATTGCCTTCAAGCATCTCTACTGGAAATGTGCAGGGAATCATTGTCCAAGGATTCCCCAGGGGTTGAGGTCTGGAGATCGTTTTGAATTCTAGCACTTAGGCTTGTCATATGTGGTGTTAATAAAAAGAGCAGTATCTCTAAACACAAGCTAAATGTTCGCTACTGAGTAAGCTCTGCCAGCATTTCGGAACTGGGGGAGGGGTAGCTTTACAGACATGTTTGTAGGAGAGACATCCCTGCCCCCTCCCCATTCAAGTCACCTTTTTTGGCAAGCTGTTGAACATGAGTGGGTAAAGAATGCAAGCGGCTGATCTGTCTGGTTTCTAATAAAAGACTGTGCAAAATTCAGGCTGTGTTGAATTTCTTCTTTTTTTAAAAAAATCACTTTATAACTGAGGTTACACATACACGAACACGCAATTCAAGGTTTCAATAGAAACAATTTAGTGACATTCCTGTATTGTAGGGTTGCCAGCTTTGTTTTGAAAGATTTCTGGAAGTTGTGGGGAAGTTCCTGGGAATAGACAAGTTTAAGAAGTGGAGGGGGGGGGGACTGAGGGGGGCTGGGATGCCCTAGAGGCCATCTTCTGAGCTGCCATTTCCTCCAAAGATGCTGATCTCTGTAGTCTGGAAGTCAGTCATAATTCTGTCTGTGTCTCCATCAGCCAGTTTAACCAAGCACAAGTGAAACAGGTTCCTGAATATTACAAATACCAAGTACTATGGAAACTCCTCCTCTCATCTTTTCTGGGAGAAATCCAGGCCCTATCGTTAACCGAATGGGTATGATAGATTACATTGATCTGCATTTTATTGCCATGAGGCAGCAAACTACTTCCACAAACTGCCTTTTGTAGTTCTGTTGCTTACTCATATTCTCAGTAATACATCAACTTGGCCTCCAGTTTAGTTATTTCAGTGAATAGTGACTCATGTACACTGTGTAGATCCAGACATCTTACTGAATCTTGTGTTACATTTCAGCTGCCATGGTTAGCATTGCTGGATCTGGGTTGAGAAATTGCTGAAGATTTTAGATGTGAAGGCTAAGGAAGGAGGGTTTGGGGAGGGAAGAGACTTTAATGGATATAATGCCAAACAGTCCCCCTTCCAAAATGCCAATTTTCTCCAGGTGAATTGATATCACCTGGTGATCACTTATAATCCTAGGGGATCTCCAGCCACCACCTGGAGGTGGCAACCTTAGCCATGGTTAAGGAAAGGCCTAAACCTGTATCATTTGTACATGTTAATGTATCTGGGAAGGAAGGAGGAGCAAAAGTTGAGGGGAGGAGTTTCCATAGTACTTGATGTTTGTAATATTTAGGAACCTGTTTCAGTTGTGCTTGGTTAAATTGGCTGCCGGAGAGGCAGACAGAACAAAAGGAGATCAGGAGGAGTAGCCAGAGAGCTAGTGTGATGTTAAGGTGTTGGATTAGGAACTGGGAAAGTCAGGTTCAGATTCTCACTTGAGCCATGGAAACTTGCTGGGTGATATTGGGCCAGTCACACACTCTTAGCTCTGACCTTGGCTAATATTTGCATGGGATACCAGGAGCATGACGTGGAAACAGGCAGTGGCAAACTGCTTCTCAAGATCTCTTACCTTGAAAACCTACAGGGCCTCATAAGTCAGCTGTGACTTGATGTGGAAAAAATGACCCATCTACAATCCTATTTTCAGTAATGGACATAATAGTTTGTAGTTTTAATTGAATTATTTTGTATATTATTTTGTCTTTCAGACAAAATGGATCGTCACATGTACTACATTTACTCTATATGTGCAAGCGTAATGTCTGAAAATCCCAACTGGGATTAATGCTGAGATCACTTCTGTAGAGCTTGTCATTCAATCCCACTGCTGGCATAGATTGCCAGTTTCAAGGCAACAGGTATGTTTCATTTGCAGGCCTGGAGTTTCACTAAAATAGCCAGTCCCTATGAGAAAGGGAGAGAAAAAGAATAAAGCTTGCTGGTTTAAGAACAAAGTCTTGGAATAATTGACAACACATGGCTGTGGAATCATTGTGGAATAGGAAGACTGGACAGCACAGCAGATGAGTCATCTCACCTCATAGCCTTGGGCAGGACATTTCTGCAGCTGGCGCAGGAACTGTAATCTCAACATTTTGCACTCTCATATGTTTCCCAGTACCCGCAGGGCAAAACCTTCTGCTAATGCAGTTAATTGATCTGAAAAGCTAAAAGTACACGGGTAGAGATCAATACCTCCCCTCTTTAAAAACAAACAAAAAGCATGCACAAAATGCTAGTGAAAGAGAAGCATACTCACGGCTCTTTTTCAAAGCTCAGCCGATCAAAGCTTAAAACATATTTTAAAGCATGAACTTACCAAGAGCTCTGCATTTTATTGTTAACATGAGACAAGACACCATTAATTTTGAAGCCTTTTTTCAGTATGCACTTTACAATCTTTGCTGCATTCATTCCCAGAAGACAGTGAAGGACAGGAAAGCTTGTGCAAAAAGTTTTTCGAGGGCCATCCACTGAACCAGGCCATTGTTGAGAAATGAACCTGAGACTTTCACTGGTAAAACAAAACACTGGACAGTCCTGTGACTATCTCTGTCAATGACACTTTTGATACATTTTCCTCCATAAGTTTTAATATTCCACTTTTCATATGAAAACATACTGATATTCTCCCAGAAATGTTAGCTATAGTTCTTGCCTAGAACTACATCCTCTTAATTCAAGGCCAAAACTCATCTTCTTTACATCCAGTACTGTCTACCATCAACAAAGCATTGACATCCCCCATTTATTGCTGAGACATGCCTTTTACTTTGCATCTTTTCAGACCAATCCTGTGCATTTTTAATAGGGCTTACTCCAAAAGATTGTATCCTTACATACTTCCAGCTGGAAGCATTTGAAGGAGCATTAGTTACTATTTGCTTCTATTTAAGTCAGTAATGTGCTTTCTTATTGGTGCTGTTAGCATGCTGTGGCATTTCCATTCAGACCTAGGGCACAAAGTTTGATGATACTTCAGCTGCCTTCACATCCCTTCTCAGCCATTTAGACAGAGAATATGGTTTGCTGTAGTAGACTGAACAGCCCTTTGGGATGCACTTCACTCTGCCAGATGCTGCTTTGGAAGAAGAGATGGCTTGAAAGCTTGTTATATTTAAACCAGAGCATAGTTCAGTGTCCAAGACTGCAATCCCAAATTGAGTCAATAGATTTAGAAGGATATAACCCTACCTAGTTAGCAAAGTTTTAAATCAAGATAGGAAGAGATTGCCAAGGGCAACGTGAAAAAAGAACTGTAGAATGCAATTTAAGTTACACATCAATCAGTTCCTTTTGGGAAAGCTGACCAGCCAATTTTAGCCACAAGTTCTGGCTTCTTTCTTTTTTTACTGTATTTTTGGAAATTAGGAAATCAAGTTTCCAGCACATATATCGTGTTTGTGCAGGTCTATGCCCTGGTGGTTGAGCATTTCTAGTTTCACTTGTGCCCTTAATCCCTTTCCAGTTACATTTCAATCTGTAGCTTTTGATCTTTGTGGGTGGGGAAGGGGATTGTTTAAATTTGCCATTTTCATTCATTCAGTTCAGTTGTGCTTCTGAAATGGCATATGCTAAAATCTGTTTGCTGGTATATGCTTTTATTCGTTTAAGGATTAACAGAAAGCTGAAAACTCGACTGCTGACAAAGTCCGGTTTCAGTGTCTGCGGTAACACCTCTTTAGTTCAAACACATCTTTTCAAATGCTCTTGCCCTGTACTTCTCATATTCCCTTTCCCAGTTCCTATTTTTATACTATGACTCATACACAGAAGAAAAAAACCCCTCTCATTCCCGTTCTTCTTTTAAATCTCCCCCCTCCCACAAAGCTCCGATTTTAACAATGACAATTACTTAATTCCCTGTCATTATTTAGAATCTTATACATTTGCACCTCAGTTCCTCTTGTTGAATGTGTGCATTTTTTTCTGATTGGACAGAATGGGTAAGGACATTAAGGATGCAATTTACAGTGGTAAATGTTTTGGTTTTCTTTGCTGCTGGCCATTGTATTCATATGAGTAATTAGAATGGGGACTGATGAAGAATGTGGCTATAAATTAAATGGAAATATAATGATTTGGTTAAGAAATGTTCAGTGAAGAAATTGAACTTACATGTTCAGGGAGAAATGAACAATGTTATCTCCTTCCTCTAAGAAATGGGCTATGGGAGTAAAGTTTTTCAGAGAGGCCTCCATCAGAAATGCTGGTGATTAATACAATGTGCAGCAACACTTCTCTTCTTTGTAACAATGCACATGGCAGCCAGAGGCTGAAAACAGACCATACAGATGTAGATGACACATTAGCAGAAACATGATTGCACTACTAGATCAGGCCAAGATTAATCTAGTTCAGTGTTCTGTTCCCAACAGCAGCAAATTGTCTCTGAAAGCTTGTAAGGCAGACAGGAAAGCAACAACCATCCACTGTTTATTCCAGTAATGTGGAACTTAAAGTGTTACACTGTCTATGATATGGAGATTCCATTGAGATACGGCAAATTCCATGCTAAATGAACCAAGTCTGCAGCACAGGAAGCTTAGCTTACTTAACCTCTCTTGTCTCTTTGATACTTAAACTGAACAAGGAAAACGTCGGAAGAACTCTGTATAGGAGGACAGTTCTGACTTGCAACCAGCTGTACTAATGTGAGTAAAAACCAACATCTCATGCAGAATCACTTATTTTATATTTCCTACTTTTCGCTTGTTTTCCTCAATAACACAGAGAGAAATATAAATCTGGAGAAAATGCATCACTTTCAATGTTGTTTTAACTGGGGACCCCAGTTTCTCCCTTTAAGGTGGATTTAAAAGGAGAATCTGGGCTACCTAGTTGAAACACCACCGAAAGTGATGCTGTTTGGGAGAGGATTCCAGCATCACAGCAGCCGTCCATGCGGGGTGTGTGTGTGTGTGTGTGTGCGTGCGTGCGTGTGTCGCAAAACTCAGATTTTGCACCGGGCTCCATTTTCCTTAGCTACACATCTGCCCGGAGGAGAGGACAGAAGGGACTGCTGGCTGGAAGCCCAGCCGGTCGGGGGGGCAGGGCAGGGAAGTCTGCCGTCCCTGGCCTCGGAGAGCTGCTCTGCTGGGCCTCCCAGGAGCCTCTCGGCCTGTCTCTGACTGGGCAGCGGGGTGTGGTGGGTAGAGTATTGTGCTGAGATTTGGGAGCCCCGAGTTCGAATCCCCAGTCTGCTGCAGAAGCTAACTGGATGACATCGGCCCAGTCACATGTTCTCAGACTCTGCTACCTTGGAGGACTGTTGTAAGGATAATGGAGAGCTCTGGGAAGAAGATTGGATTTCCCAAATGTGTTAGAACGCTCCCTTCTCTTCTTACTAAGCTCCTCCAAATGTTTACATTTTTGTAATGTTTTATATTATTGTATTTTTATAAGTATGTAAGCCGCCTTGAGTCCCTTGGGAAATTGGCGGGGTAGAAATGTAAAATATAAATAAAAAATAAGTACTGAGGCTGGGACGGGGCTTGGGGAGGCATGGCCATGCCCCCATGGGTGGGTGGAGGCGTGACCCCGCCCTCAACCCCCCCATAAAAAATCTATACCTACATCCCTGGTTTAGGTTAGTCAGAGGCTCATTCTGCACACGCAAAATAATGCACTTTCAAGCTGCTTTCACAACTGTTTTTGCCATTCCACACAGCTTCGAAGAGCCCTGAAAGCAGCTTGAAAGTGCATTATTCTGCGTGTGCGGAATGAGCCAGAGTTTTCTAAGAACTCTCTTAACCACACCTATTTCACAAGTAGGTGGAAAGATAAAGAATTTGGAAGCTGGGTTGAGACTCCTTACAGTTGAGAAAGAGGCATAAATCCAAACTCTTCTTCTTCTTTTGATATTCTCCGATGAGATCACTATGCTTCTGGAGTTATTCCCCTAGTGACAAAAAGGAGAACCAGAGACACATGAATTCTGAATCCACAATTGAAAATCAACTAACTAGTTCCTTGGCAGCTGGATTCCCACTCATGCTAGTTTTGGCTACCACAACTATGACCAATTGCAAGGAAAAGCTGATTTTAAAATGCAATTTTGTTAAAGCAAAATTACTGTTTACTTTGAAAGTGGAGCAAGGAAAGCTTGGGAACAGTGGAACCACCTGTTTGGCTGTGGCCTCCTGCAGTCTGATTGGGCATGTATGATGCAGAGAAAGGGGGATGAGGTTTGCTGCCTTTGTCAGTGGAACTGTTAAGATTTTAGTTAGAGAAAAATCTTGGGGAGTACAAGAACTAGGAGTTCTTTGTGAATGGCTTTTTGGTAGCGTTAAGACCTGTTTATCTTACCTGTGGGAAAAAACCCCTAAACTCTGAGGGAAATGAACAGCCAAGAGAGTGATATATTCTACTGGATATCAGCCTGAGTGCTGAGTTTGAGCAATCATGCACTCACTGTATATTGGCAGGGTTTATTGAAGGGTCAAATGAAGGCTTAATAAACCAGAATAAGGACTTCTAGCGAGAGGAAAGTTCCAATATAACAGTTTGTCTGGGGTGTAGGGATTTGTTTTGTTTTCCTCAGTAAAGAATTAATGTTTTGTTTTGTGTGTGGCACTGAGTGAATGTACCTAGCTTATGTTAGGACTCTGTAAGTGAATAGCCAGAAGTCAGAACATCTAAGCAAAGGAACTGTACAATCTTATGAATAAACTCCGAAACTGTCATCTTAAGTGGTGTGCTAAAGAAAACCAAAATGTGTATGTCTCTGTACCAAGCTCTCTTGTGTCATTAGTGTAAATAACAAGTGCCTCCTGCCTTGTTTGCTTCAACCATCCATCTTCATGTTTAATCCTTTCTTTCACCATCTTCTTTGACTGATAAATAAATCTGAGTTCTTGTTTAAGTTCATTCCTGCCTCAGTATATTTTAGTGTGCCAAGTGAGAGGGGTGACTGGGAGGGAAAAAGGAAAATAAAAGTCAATAGGCATCCTTTCACCTTCTGGTGTGTGGTAACAGGACTGAGGGAAAGTGCTTTCTACTTCATGCTATCATTATTAGAAGCACCTCAGACCCTGAAGTGAAAAGGCAGGAAAAATCTGAGTCAGTGGTTTCTATGCCTTGGTGTTATAGAAGGCTGACAGGATGTCAGTTGCAACAGCCCTGGGCACTGATGGTAGATTTGTGGTGTTATCTTAGTGCAGGGGTAGGGAACCTGCAGCTCTCCAGATGTTCAGGAACTACAATTCCCATCAGCCCCTACCAGCATGGCCAATTGGCCATGCTGACAGAGGCTGATGGGAATTGTAGTTCCTGAACATCTGGAGAGCCGCAGGTTCCCTACCCCTGTCTTAGTGGAATAAGCAACCTAGAACCCCTTGCTAGAAGATGGAGAAGTGGGATCTGAATAGCTCGGCTATGACTGAAGATTTGTATGGATGGCAAAGAGTGGTGGTGAACTAACTCCTCCTTTAGCTTCAGTAGAAGTGGGAAGATGAAGTAGTTGTGACCTACAAGCAAAATTCCCTTCCATCTGCAAAATTACTGGTGGATTCAAGCCAAATTAATATTGCTTCTTTTATCCAAAATCAGGAGCGTATACCCCACAAATATAGGCAAGGCTACCACAATAAATCTGGCTCTACAAAGTTTTCAGTGAGGTTTTTCAGAGGTTATACCCAGTGGTGGGAATCAAATTATTTAACCACCGCTTCACCCCCTTACGCTGCCCATTTACCTGGCTGCTGCGCAGTGGCGTACCTAGGCAAACTGGAGCCCTGGGCAAAAACTGAGTTTGATGCCCCCCCCAAATGGGCGGCCACCCTCCCCCACTGTGACCAAACCATTATTTTTTCCACCAGGTCGTTTCAAAGTCACCATCACATTATAGAACATGCCCCAACTCACAAATCTGAACACAGCAATGGGCCATGCCACACAGCAGAAATATTTTTAAAAAACATTTTCAAAATGCTTTCAAAATGTTTTATTACTGCGATGAAAACATTTTATGGTGTTGTATCCAATCCCCCCCCCCCCAAATTGGGGAAGACAGCATCACTTTCAATGTTATTTAAACTGGGGACTCCAGATTCTCCCTTTAAGGTGGATTTAAAAGAAGAATCTGGGCTCCCTAGTTTAAACAAGTGATGCTGGAATCCAGCCCCAAACAGTATCATTTTCAATAGTGTTTAAGCTAGGGAACCTAGATACTCCTTTTAAATCCACCTTAAAGGGAGAATCTGGGGTCCTCAGTTTAAACAACATTGAAAGTGATGCTATTTTGGGGTGGATTCTCCCCCACCCTGAAACAGCATCACTTTCAATGTTTAAACTGGGGACCTCAGATTCTCCCTTTAAATCCATGCCGAAGGGGGTGGGTTTAATAATAATAATAATAATAATAATAATAATAATAATAATAATAATAATAATGATCATCATCTTTATTAGGCATTGAGAGAATAAAAGAAATAAATAGAACAAGCATTGGCAGGAAGGGGGTGGATTTAAAAGGAGAATCTGGGGAAATTTAAGGGTTGCTTGCTGTCAGGTGTGCAATTATTAAGATAGCAGCACCAAAATTTCAGAGTATTTTCATGAGCCCCTACTGATGATGCCACCCAGATTTGGTGAAGTTTGATTCAGGGGGTCCAAAGTTATACCTGAAAGGTGTAGCCCCCATCTCCTATTAGCTCCCATTGGAAACAATAGGGGATGGGGGCACTCCCTTTGGGAGTCCATAACTTTGCGCTTCTAGGCCAGCAGCGTGGCCTTCAGGGGAGGCCTGCTCGTGCCTGGCTGTTCCAGGACTCTATAAGCCCCCTCGCTTCCCCTCCCCTGGGAGAGGGAAGGACAGGGCTTTTAGTGCCTCAGAGCAGCTAGTTCAGGGGTAGGGAACCTGCGGCTCTCCAGATGTTCAGGAACTACAATTCCCAACAGCCCTTACCAGCATGGCCAATTGGCCTGGGAGAGGGAAGGACAGGGCTTTTAGTGCCTCAGAGCAGCTAGTTCAGGGGTAGGGAACCTGCGGCTCTCCAGATGTTCAGGAACTACAATTCCCAACAGCCCTTACCAGCATGGCCAATTGGCCATGCTGACAGAGGCTGATGGGAATTGTAGTTCCTGAACATCTGGAGAGCCACAGGTTCCCTACCCCTGAGCTAGTTGCTCCGGAACTCTGAAGACCACCTCGCTCCCCCTCCCTGGGAAAGGGAAGGATGGGGCTTTTAGCACCTTGGAACAGCCGGCTGCTCCGGGGCTCTGAAAGCCTCCTCGCTCCCCCTCCCCTGGGGTGCTGGGATTCATTCAGCTGGTTCACTGAATTACACAAAAAATTAGCTACAAACCAGCTCAATCCCACCACTGGTTATACCCCTTCCCCGTTAGCAGCCTAAGTCAAAACAATTTTATTCCAGCTAAGATTTGGGGATCAACAGAATTTTGAAAAGTCTGAACTTCAAAGTGGAATGCTTTCCTCCCCCATTTCTGTTGATGGGTGGCTTTTTGCTTTATGTGTTTATTATTGTTCTCTTGCTATTTAAATATATAAAAATTTTGTAACCATGCTGATGTAACCAGTTTTGGTGGAATATATATCCTTTTAAATAAACAATTCTACAGAGTTCTGAAATTACAGAACATATTTCTCATCTTATACATAACATTTGCAAAAAAAGAGAGAAAAAATATAGAACACCATGACATATGACTATTTTAATTTCATGATAGTTTTAATCAGGTAATTGCAGGAAAACATTGAAACTTAAAACTGTTTTATGATATTATCCAGTATGACAACTTACAAGGGTATAGCAGTTAAACTTGTATGCATATTTACATTATGTACTCAAGGAACCAGCTATATTCTCATACATAAAAGAAATACATCTATGGCATGGAATTAAACTAAAATCTATGTCATTTAGTAGAAAGATATAGCATTTAAGATTTCAATGGAAATAATATACAAGTGAGGCACTTTTTGAGGTCAATAGGGCAGAAAACAAATGGCACAAGGCAAAAGAAAGAAAAAGAGGCAGTGTTCACAAACAAAAGAGAAAAAACCCTATGTACAGGTTATACTGCAGCATCCGATACAAAGTTTTTTCACTATATGTTTTTGAATTCTCAAAGCTAACCACAACTATTGCAATTAAGAAGCTTTCAGGGGAAGAAAAATGCCATTGAATGCTACTTAATCAGTGCACCAAAAACATATGCAAGTTTTAACCACTACGCTGCTGAACTTAATAGTACTAATTGGACTAGTGAACCATCTTTATTTTTCTCCCACAAGAGAATATGTACCACTGGAATAGTCCATATGTAAAGTTTTATATTCTCCTGGGAGACTGAAAGCGTAATGCAAACAACTGTGCATTCTTTACATAGGAGTTTAAGATTTTCCTCTACTGTACATAAGGAGATATTACCCAAGGAAGAGATTGTAGGAAGAAAAATAGGAACGTCAAATTCTAGTGTGCAAAGCATATACCCTTAGCTTGGCTGATGGAATATTGGCTCTAGAACAGGATTTCTCAGACTTTTTGGACTTTTAAATGGGCTGTATTTTCCCTGATCCAACAAGAATGTGTATGTAGTACTGGCATATTTATCCAAACATACGGCAGGATCCAAAAATACAACAGGATCTGTCTGAACCTTTTAAATCCATGCACAAGGAACCACTTTAAGGACAGAACAGCAGATGTGTCTGGACCTCTCCCTCCCAAATCCTTGCTGTGATGTGGCAGTGAGGGTGGCAGTGAGGGTGCAGATAAGTAAAGGACATTCAGTCCTCCCAGGTAATGGAAGATAGAGGAAAAAGGGGAAATCTGCCTCAGAATCCCATCCTTCTTTTTAACTTCTCATACATACTGCAGGTACCTAAGAAATCCCACCACACAGTTTGAGATCAATTGTTCCAGATATTTTTGCATGAAATGACTGCATGCTTATTTTACGTTGGGGGAAAAATGCAGAAGTCTTAGAAAGCTAACTTGCTGGGGCAGATAATTTGTTCCACTTCAAATATTAGACATGGCCACTTTCTGTTCTGTTTTTTAAATGGCAAAGTACATAAGAAGTAGGAAGAAGTATGCACATAAGAAGTACATAAGAAGTAGGAACTATTTTTTTAACTAATTATACTGATTTTAAACCAAAATGTTCACATTTTAGCAGCTAATTCTAAATACTTTTCATGTTATAGTCTTGCACTTCCAACACAACTCAACTACTTTCCAATTGATGGTAAGGTATCTGGACAAAAGAACTGGACAAATATCAATTGATTCCATTGTGAAACTATATTTTTAGCCTCATACCAGAAAGAAACTTTTTGGCTATGCATTAAACCAAAGCACAATTTAGAATGCAATTAATTCTTAAGTTACATGATAAAAGTAATTCTTTCTAAACCATGTTTGTCCAGTAGGTGGTACCCAAGTGTTACAGCTGTTTCACCTCACATCAACTCCTCCCCCCCCACAAATAACAGCAGCTTTCACCAGACTGCAAAGTGAACATCCTCTATCTTCATGCCTCCCATTACTCCATCCCTTGAACGGAATCTGAATTTACATGCCTAGTAATAAATTTTGGTATGCTGAACTTTTCTTCCTTTCTAAAAGAGAAGATGAAAGATTGTAGTGGACAAACACTACAATCCCATTTAGAGATACACACATGAAACTCCAATGGAATCAATGAAATTAAGCCTACAATTCTGCCCAATGTCAGGAATTAGAAGCAGTGGAGAGGGAAATGCAGATCCAGCGGTTGGCTCTGGGGATGAGATAACAGGTCAATGGTAGAGCCCATATTTTGTACATAGAATGTCCTAGGCCCAGCATCTGGGATCTCTATAAACAAAGAATCTCATGAGTAGTGTTTGGAGAACAACTGCTAGTGAAATACTGGCTGAAACAACAGCTTTAATCAACAGAATGTACCTTATCAGATATGTGATTTGACCACACAAGATAAACTAGATGATAGAGCTGTATCCCTGTGGTTGTGCAATTTCAGAGGATGATTTTTAACTGGGAAATGGCATGTGAGGGAAGAGACAGTCCCTCACCCTCCATATCCTAATCCTCAGCTGGACTGGTCTCCTGCTGTGATTTGTAAAAAATTTAAAAAGCCAAGCTCTAAAATGAGACTACATCCCTATGACAGACTGGAGGATGCAATATCATCTACTTGGCCCATTATTTCAGAAATTCCCCTGAAAGCAGAGCTTAAACTAGCAATCTTGGCCTACGTCACAAAACCCATGTGATCAGATAACTGAACCAATGCAATTTCCCCCCTAAAATTATGCATTAATCTGTATTTTCTGTTTTGTTTGAAAAAATCAGGAATAACATTTTTCCAAGAATATAACAATAGTAAATATTTAGCAGCAAAGTGGTTAAAATGCACACTGAAAATATTAATGCACATATTCAGTAAAATATTAAAGCATATAAGATTTAATATGAAATATACTACAGGAACCAGGAGCAGCACTATACTGATTAGTGCTTGTGGGAAATCATTAGACTTGCCTCTTCCCAAAGTACATACGCACACGCACACGCACAGACATACATTGGTACACACACACTTAATACAGTTCTACAGGACTTATCTGTACAGCCAGCAAGTTCTTTTCTGGGGTTGTTGATATCATACTTATTTTAATTAAGAATATAACATTTAATAACTGTCATTGACAAGATACGGTTCTTATGCCACCAACAAATGCAGGTTATTTCCCTCTATTTTTTTTAAAAAAGATAACAGTCTGTCTAGGCAACCAAGTTTAGCTGAGTATATGAAGCATGAAAATCAACTGGGGTAGCAGCTTTCAAATATATAAACTGTAAAAAGAAACTGCTTTTAAGACTGCTGCTACAAGCGTCATAATTACTGACTTAGGTTATTATCCACTCAGGGTTTTTTTTAAAGTACAAAACTAGAAAGAAGCTCTTAACTTCTATAGTTATCAATATATTCGTCTTCTTTTCAATGTGAAATAATACTTCAAGATGATCTATGTACACAATTTTGTCAGTTCAAGCTGTCATATAAATATAAATGCTTTCTTTAAAAAAGTATTTTACAAGATAGTGTTATATACAGCTGTTCAGTGTTTGATCTGGGTTTGTGAAAAGGAAGTACAGGTGAAATTCTAAGAGCAAACATATTCAGAAGGAAAAAACCTATATGCACACAACTTTGCTAAAATGCATAGAAATGAAAAGGTAGTGTGAGATTAACTATATAATAGTTTCAATAATGAATACATATTAAGGACATTTTCTTACTTCCTCCCCCTGTCCATTATCTTCTAGAATGAATCACTGCTTAACTGATTTAGAGTTTTATTAATTAAAGACCTGTATGTTCTGCTATGCTGTTATACCATATGATAGATGACATTTAAGAAATCTCCAAGATGGCAAAACATAGCCAACTGTTAAGTTAAACGATCATTATTAATATGCGACAACAACTTAGTAACAAAGCAAAACTCCTTTCATTCATACGATATCCACTCAATTTTCCCTTCCTGCGCTACAGTTCATCCTGCAGCACTTTTTTTGCTAGGCAAAACATCATAAGACTAACATTAATGGAAACACTTTTGTTCCCTACATAATTTGAAGAAAAAACTGGCAACAACTTTAACAGAATAGTAAATATGCTCTTTATGACAATTACCCTGTGATTTTTTTTTCTTCCCAAAACATTTATCATCAACAACAATTCTGGGAAGAACCCTAGAAGAAAATTTGCTGGTTAAGAGGGGGGAAAATCCTTTTGCCATTACAGCATCATTTTACATATGTGTATACACACACACACGCACGCGCGCGCATGCGCGCGGACACACACGTTATGTTCTCATAACAGCATTAGACAATTGTAACTGTGTTTAACAAAAGATTGTTCACTCAAGACTATATTAGTCAATTTTAAAGGCTTTCTGATTACCAGAATGTACAGAGGGAACTCAATAAAAAAAATAATTGAAGGGGAAGCAGGACTGAAAATACTGATTTGCCCATCTTGAATAGCAAGTAGTTAAATATTGAGGAATACTATTGCGGAATGTGACTGGAAAAACAGCCCATAACTGCTTTGCAACTGAAAAGGGGAAAAAGTTTAATAAATTCGTACCATATATTTAGTTAAATATAAACATTTGTTATTTGTACATAAAGTTGCTTCAAAAACTATTTATAAGCAATTTAGTTGCACTTAAAATCAATTTTAGTTTCTTGCAGTCATCATGTTAACTTTCCTTAGTTTTAAATCAGCTGTCACTAGTGCAGGTTTAGTTGAACTTTCTGTCAAATAGATTCTTTCAAAAAGCCCCACCTCAATCATCTAACCACAAAATGTACACATTGCAGACGCTGATTCCTTCTAGTACTGACTGCAGTTCATACTTATTTCAGCTACCAATCAAAAGAAAAAGGTGTTCCTTTCACAAGATCTCGTTCACGTCTTGTACCATGCACTTAAAATCAAATCATTAGGCATGGCCAGCATTCTTAAGTTGCAACAAGTCCCGCTGCTTCTTCGACAGCAGACCCTCATCCAAGGTAGGTTTTTCCTTCTGCTTGCCACATGTTTCCATGAGATAGACATACCCTGAAAATAAAGACTGGTCAGCCCAATTTGGCTTCAGAACGGTTCATCCTGCAGCTTTATGCTTTCCTCCACAACATCCACAGACCTCGCCACAGTGGTGGCATGCTCTCAAGGGGAGATAGCAGCACATACACGGTGCAATGAATGACAAAGCAACCAGGGCGAGCCATCGTAAGCAGAACTTGTCGTCACTCGTGTCACATGAACAAGGGTCAGAGAAATCCCCTTCAGAGTCCGACATGCAGTGATAAAGCATGCTCTCAGCACAAAGCATGCAACTAACTTGGTATATGCATCTCTTAATAGGATCTGGAGCATCCTGACATTTGCCCCGGCTGTTCTCTTCATGATTAAACCTTTCCTGGCAGTATATGCAGCGGGAACGTTCACCATCCTCTTTCCTCCTTTTCGTTTTTTTTAACTTGAAAGAAGAAGGTTGAGTTTTAAGTACCACAGAACTTTTGGAGTCTTTGTGTGAATTCGACTTAGTTCCATCCCCAGATGGGTACAAATAGTCAGATTTTTTATGGTCTGTTTTAGGGCACTGCAGTGAGGAGTCTGCATCATCCCTATCCAAGTCATTTTTCCACATGTCAGGGTGCCTATAGTCTGCATAGCGGCGTATTAAAATATCACGAGGGTTTATTCGAACGATTTCCTCTTCATCCTGAAAACTGACATTCCTGATTGGCTTCAGGGATCCCTGAAAAGGGAAAAGGGAATAGAGACATTTTGTATTGTGTGAAGGAGCTAGAGAAATCTCTACACCAGTTGATGATGATTACTACTCCATTTCAATCAAGGTATCAAACAACACTTAATGCTTTTATTAGATGGAGTGAAAAAGTTTGTGACAAAGATGCTTTACAAAATGAATTGATATATAATGTTTACAAACAGCTGCACAGACTAGGCACAACTGCACTGAGATATCTGCAATGCTGACAACTTTCTGCCTGAGATTCACAATGTAAACCAGAGAATAGAAAGTAAAAAAATAAATGAGTAAAAGGAAAGTTGAGTGTGAGAAAGAAAATTTATCAGCTGAAGAAAGACAGTTAAAGGTTCTGGGGAGTTTTTAAAAATTATATAAGCAGTGTAAGCACTCCAGCCCATTTTGCTTCTGCTTTCAGGTTTGTTTTATGTATGTTTTAAATGGCTTGCTTTGTTTTTATACTGATAATTTTTAATGATTTTATTTGTAAAGGCCTTCGAGAAGGACTCTCCCGAATAAAATAAATTTTTAAAAAAGTACTGGATGGATGAGAATTCTAATAATGTCTCCATTTTCTACAGATTTTGCCCTTTGAGCTACAGCCTGCTGTGAGGGATACTTTGATAGTTCTGTTCTAACTTGACTGGCTGATTCCAGAAGGCAGTGCTGCTTGGCCCCATGGGATTTATACTATCGTGTCCAGCAAGGTTCCATCTTTTCTCCCATGCTATTTAACATCTACATGAAAGGAGGTTTGGAGTAAGGTGCCACCAATATATAGGTGACATACAATTCTGTTTGTCCTAATAGCTGAGTCAGGTGGATCTGTGGAAGTCCTGAACAGGTGCCTGAAGATGGGTAATAGAATGGATGAGGGCCACTAAACTGAAGCTCAGCCAGACAACACTGAAGTGCTGCTGAGAACTGAAGTATCAGCCTGTCCATGAAGAAACATGTTCATAGCTTGGGGATACTTCTGGAACCTGGCTTACAGGTGGAGACCCACATGCCCTCTGTGGCAAATACTGCCTTTAATTAGCTTTGACAGCTATGTCCACTCCTCAAAAAAATGTGATATGGCCACAGAACTCTCATAACATCCAGATTAGATGCTACTATATGTATAGTATGTTGTACTTTATGTTGTACTGGCTTTGGAAACAATCTGGAGGCTTCAGTTTATCCAAATGTTTATCCCAGGCTACCATCAGGGTTGGGATAAAGGGATCATATCATCCCAGTGCTGAAAGAAAGACCTCCTCTGGCTGCCCATTGGTTTATGGGGTACAATTCAGAATGGTGGTTCTTAACTTTTAAGCCCTAAATGGCTTGAGGACACCGTATTTTTTTCCCCAGGGTATTTGAGGGACTGCTTCCTAGCAGACTGTTCAGCTTGTTAGTAATGATATGCCCCAGAAGTTCTTTGTGCCTCTGCATTCAGAGATGAAGTGAGTGGCAACCTGAAGAGACTTCTTCAGTAGTGGCAACTCGTGTAAGGAACGGCATTCCCCCTTGAGGCTTGCCTGGCACCCACTTTACTTTCTTTTAGGCACTAGACCAAAATATTTCTGTCCACTCAGCCTTCTAATTAAGGTGCTGAACTTTTAACACTATTTTGAGTTTGGAAACCTGTTACTTTAAGCTATCAGTAGTCCGCTTATGTTTTTATGGTGGGCTGGGATTTTCATGTTTTAATTAATTAACACCTTTTAATTTAATGTTTTATTTGTATTATTTTTGTTTTGTAAATTGCAACAGACTGGTTCTGGGAAAGGTGGAGAGGTGGCCTAAAACTTTTTTGAAGAAGTACATAAACAAATGCCTAACTGAACCACGGGTCCACTGATCATCAGGGGGCAATTCTATAGGAGGTGCAAAGGCCTGCAGCGGGAAGGAAGAAGCAGAAAAGGTCTGCTTCTGGTGGGTTTTCCGAGCTGTGATCTTGTTCCGGCCACAAAGCCTTGAAAACCCACCAGAACCAGTTGAATCTGGTCGTGAAAGCCTTCGACTATACACAGAAAAGGTCAGTTTCAGCTGTGTTTCACAGGATCCAACCTAATTTTTAATAATGTTAACAGCAGGAAGTTAGGACTGATTTAGATGTGCATACAAAGTAGGAATATTGAGAGCATAAATTATTCATTGTTCTAATTTCCTAAGTCTGCTTTAACATCTCAGGTGGGGTTCAGGAATCTGAAGAAAGATTGGTAAGCTCTGAAAGCCACTTTGAAACAGGCAGACCTCAGATATGGAGAACCTCTTTAAATGATAAGCAAAGGAGGAGAATACAGAGTTAGTATGGTCTGTAACCAAAATGCCAGTATAAATGTGAACTTAAACTCATACTGCAAACTTTTCTTCCTGCCAGTTACAGTTCTCCTCATAATATCTGCTTTCTGTGTTCCCACCTGCATAGATGACAGGGGACAACACAGAGATGACAAGGGACAAATCCCCCCCCCCCAACCTGAGGAATGCCTTTCCTCCTTTTCCTGGCACCTCTTTTGTGTACCAGGCCGCAACATTTTTTAATCTCTACTTTTAACTAAAAGAATTTAACTTCTGAAATTGTTTCTACAGTCTGCTCCTAGCTTTAGGACTGCTTTATAAGGATTATTTTAGGCTGCTGAATGTTTTATGCTATTTCTATGCACTGCCTGGGGTTTTAAGTAGTTTGCCAATTTTAATTATTTGTATGCAGTTTTATTATTTTTACCATGTTTTGAATTTATGAGCCACCTCAAGACCATTTCAGGAGAAGTGGCACATACATTTTCTACATAAAAAACAAAAGTTCCAAAAGGTGCAGAAACAAAGCTACTTCTATAACCCAGGTCTGAATTATCTCAAAAAGCTTTATGAAGGAGCCATATGATTAATTAAGTATTTAACAAACAAATGCATTCGTACTGAACTTAGTAGGATAGTGCATGTAGGCAGCTACCAAAGAAGGTGTTCAGTTCACTGGCAACTAAATGCAGATCCACAAAACCAGGGCAGAAATAACTTTTCCATAGCCTTCCAAAGCATTAGCTGGTGATGACAGAAACATCTTTCACTATTAATGAAAATAAGTTTGCTATAAAGTTTTAGTTTATGAGCAAAGATTAAAAAGCAAACAATCCTTTCCCATCCCTGCCAAGGGCAAAAACAAGACACTCCATTATGGGACAGAGCAACCTTTTGCTGTAATATGTGATATTCATATGACTTACCAAGCTGGAAGTAATAAAAATTGTAACTGGTCACCCTTGTCAATGATGAAAATTATATAAGGAGTAGCAACATGTTAAATAAGGAAATTGTTTAAATATTTAAGACACTGTGAATTAAAACAGCCATATAAGCCAACAGCTGTTGTAATAAATTGCTTTGAACTTTGACTTATGTAACTTGGTGCAACTCACAGCTTTTCAGCCAAGAAAGAAGAATTATCTTCATAATTAGATATGAGTGCATTATAACTGTCTTCTCTTCCCTCCCCATGACTGCACAAGTTGGTTACACTATCATGTGGTAGCAGACAAGGTAATAGAAAATGCCATCAAGTTGTAACTGACTTGTGGAAGGGGATTTTCAAAGCAAGAGGTGTTCAGAGATGGTTTGCCAGTGCTTGGCTTCCTTGGTGGTCTCCTGTATACCATTATATACTGACTATCTTCCTTATCAATACACTACACATCATAGGTGAGCTACCTCAGGATAACCAGGAGGACAGTGTGTCACTTAAAAGCACATAATCAAGGATGCCTGAGTATAAGCAAGTATATAGCTTGCTCTCTCAGAAATATGTTACAACTTTAAACATCAGGGAAGGGCACTCAATTGACTTGAAGGCCTGCCTGAATTTTAGTTCCTCAAACTTGCAAAACTCAGCGTACCAATTATACATATATTTATAATTTTAGCTGTTTTTCGGATACAAGCACCCTTCAGTGTTGCTTCCTGTAAAATCCTATGACATAAAATCAAGAGCTCACACGTTTTGGCTCAGTTTATTAGCCAAGCATAATTTGTGGTTATCAATGAACCTTCTACTCCCACAAGTCCACAGCTCGTGCCACAGGACTCAGAAAGAAATCTTTCACACTGCTTCTGAATATCTAATGGTGCAAAGTTCAAATAGTATGATATATCCTTTTCCAAGTTTGGTGTGAGAGCAGGCTTTTTTTCATATCGTGTTAAATACCACAAGCTTATTTATGAAGGTCCCATGAAATACTACTAATTGTCAAATACCAACAGAAAAGCTGATGGCAAAGTTGTTGTGAAGTCTGAGCGTAACTCGCTATGAAATGAAGGATTTGGCCAGTAAAAGCTCACATAATGTCTAAGCTAGGAAAGAAACAGGCTGGACAGAGTCAGAGATTCTAGGTTAAAACTAGTGATTATAAAGAGGAAATAAGAGAGTTAGGGGCAAGGAGTCCTAGGAAGAGGGGTATCAGAGCTGAGGAGTGCCTGGAATGTCCTGAGGGAATGATATGTGGGAAAATGTCATGAAAAGAGAGGTGAAAGAGGTAGTGAGTTCAGTTAGATGAGTAAGGAAAATTCATGCAGGAGAAATCTTATAATGTCTGAGTAGAGGGAAAGAAGATCAGAAGCAAGGAAATACAAAGGCAAGAAGATGAATGAGATTTTACATATTAAAATAAGAAGTCAAATTTCTATTACATTTCTTACTCTGGAACACACAGTAAAATATCTGATTTTCAAGTTGAAGATTTATTACCTGGTTTGGCTGGGCGTGGAAATAAGATGGTCTTGAGTTCAAATCTTCAAAGGTTGAGGGTCTTATACATGAACCTTTGTAAGGATCATTGCTCACTATACGTTCATGCTGGAAAATATGATCTTTCAATAGCAAACTAGATGTGTTTTCTGGAATTGCCTGGAAACAGTAAGAAATATTTTTTATTTTTGCAGCACTTCTGATAGATTCCTATTTAAAGACATACATTAAAATCCAAACAATGAACATGGCACAAATATTTTAGTACAGACAAATATCACAGACTATTTATTAAAAGTAACATTTATGTATCAAAATTATAGCTTTTAGTTGATACACACAGGACATCACTCCTTCAAGAAATCAAGTTAACATATAGATGATAAAGATACAATTATATCCTAGTTGAGAATCAACATTGACATCAATCCAGCTTCACAATTTCCATGAGGACGTGGTGTGGCTATGCGACCACACAAAATCTATCTTTTATTTCCTAGTTGGCTGTTTATACATCTAGGAAGCAGGGATGGGCAGAGGATTACATGTGATTCCTTTTTCAAGAGCTGAAAGCAACAACTAGCCCTAAAGCAATCTTGCAATAGGCCAGTCTGTTGACCACCGAGCAACAGCATCAATTGCTCTTAGCAATTGCCTTAGCAGACCAGGTGCTCAGGAGCAGCAGCAGCAGCAGAAGGCCATTGCTTTCACATCCTGCACGTGAGCTCCCAAAGGCACCTGGTGGGCCACTTCAAGTAGCAGAGTGCTGGACTAGATGGACTCTGGTTTGATCCAGCAGGCTAGTTCTTATGTTCAGATTCCTGAAATGGAGGGTTTCACATAGGCAGGGCACGTGTTTCTGCTTCCCATTTGCCTTACAGGCCCACCAGGGTAGGCAGTAGGTAAACACTCAAACCCTTATTTGTAAGATTACAGTTAGGACAAGCATTTCCATGGAAGTCAACTCTTCATGAAGGTCAGAAAAGATATTTTAGGTGACTTCTAATGCTATTACATATGACCATACTTAATGCATAAGAAATCATGAACACATTTCTCTGGAAAGATATTCTATGAACTGCACAAGTAGCTACCGTACAAAATGAGGGTCAGTTGCCTCAAGTAACAACAGTTTTATCCCAGAATGTCCTTCATAAGCACAGAAGACTTTACCTGATTTAACATATAACAGCCTAGAAAGGAGAACTGTGGTCACCAAGAACACAATCATGTACATTCTGTTTTCACTGAGGAAGAGTGGAATAAAAGAGATATCAGACGCTTTGGAATAATCTTCTAGAATGGCCTTCAGAACTTTCTCTCTTGGCTCATTTGTACTGGCTGAATTTTAGCTTTGGGCAGCATCCACTAGTAATTTAATTTATGAACAAAATCACCTTGCTTAGTTGGAAGATACAATCTACAAATGTTTGAGTGGGGGGGTTTTTTCCCCAAGGAAAAGATATTCTAAGGAATATTCCACAGGAAAAAACCCTTCAAGGTTGAAGAACACACAGTAATGTGTTCCAAAGATACCTAATTTTAGAAAAATATATTAAATCATATTGTAGGAAGTAACAATAAAAAAGGGGAAATGGCTGTAAGTTTTGACATGATAGATATCTCGTTAAGCATAGCAGCCAGATCTACTACAGTTAACTGTCTCCTTAAAATTAAGCCTTTCAAATAAAAGAGAAGTAATAACAAAGTAGTGAACAACTTTCCTTTTAGTATGTAGTCTCAAAAGGGAAATTCATATATTTTCTCTAGGGCAGAGCTCCAACAATGCCTGTGAGTTATTTGTTCATCTGCTACCATCACTTCTCTGAATTTCCCTCACTAATTGCATAAAAGTTGCCTAACTAATGTACATACAACTTCTAGTTACATACCAGAGGAAGAGCGTCCAAAACCAGATATGTGGTTGTTTTTGCTATCTCTGTGCCAGCACATAATAGTATAGTCACTGAGTCAAAATTCTACCTCCATGTAATTTAGTGGATAAGGGTGATAAGGTAATCATGGCTTGTGACAGGTCCACACATTTAACTGAGAGCCTACCTTCTGAGCAGCAAAAGCTTTACTTCACATTAAGAAGAGTAACTACCACAAAAAATAACATACAGAGTAATCAGATGCTAAATTGTATCATTCTGACTTCCTTTATAAATTTAATCCCCTCTGCTAAGAAATAGTTAATGAGAAGAACCACAATTTTGATGCACTATATTATGTTGACCAGTTGTAACAGCCCAGACAAGCATTGGTATATTAAGTATTCTGGAGCCCAGAGAATGCATTTTTCAGTTGGCATACAACCATGAACAACACTGTGATTGGCTTACTGGAGTAAGTCAAACCACTAATGCAAAATAGTATGCTAACCAATGCAGTCTCCAGATCCAGTTATGCTCTGGATTTGCCAAGTTGACACATCGGTGAAAAAGTAACACCAGATCACACACAGTAATGTGGATCTGGTTTCATTTTTGTTGAAGTGACTTTGTCATCAGTGGAATTTTGCATTTAAAATTCAACACATTTGATTAAGTATTTCATAATTATTTGGATACAATACATTTATGCCATGTTTTAGTTCAGTGGGCTTTTTGATATGATGGTTATTGAACAGCCAGAAGAACAGCTCTGAGAAACTGGAACACATTAAAAGTTCTCAAAATAAACTACTGAAAAATAAGACAAAAATGAGAAGCAGAGTGTTTGTAGAATAGACATCCTCACTACATTAAATATATTATTATATATGGTCTATATGGCACAAACACACAGAGACAGACATACAAATCCCCCACTTCTTTTGTACTGCCAAAGCAATTATGCACTGCCCACATTCAATATCCTTCGACCACAGTACTGGCATAGGCTAGCTAGTATCATCTGTAAAGTAACCTACGCCAGTTTTTAATGCACAACGGAAATCTGGTTTGCTCCCAGCTGCTGGTATAATAATTACTGTCCTATGGTTGCTAAGAGATATTCTGACTTTTTTCCAAGACTATTAAAACATTTCTGTGTGCACAAGCAAAAGGATGCTGGGTAAAAACAATAAAATGACTCCAGCTGTAGCAGGCCAACAGAACTCAAAGCCAGATGACAGCTGTACAGAAAATGAAAACCAGACTAAGATTCTCTCCTCTTCAAAAGCTCTTCTCACTTTCCTCAGTTTTACCAGTATGAGGCTGGCAAGCGTGCTTAATGCATGATTCTGCAAGCATCGTCTTTCACTGAATTTGTGAACTGACAGAATGGTAAGGAGACTACGCTCTCCCATGTCTCTCAGGACCCTACATATTTTTCTGCCCTTTTTCTCGTTAGCACTTTTCACTAGTTTTAAAGCTATTCCTATTTCCCACTCAAATTATGAGCAGAGATATCAAAATAACCTTTTGTTTTAGTGACTTTTGCAGAGCACAGCAATTACTTTAAAATCTGACAGGTGTTTCTCACAATTAGTTGGACGGTGCCACACAAGCTCTCTCTCAATGCAGGACGAGCCTAGAGAATTCCAGAGAAGTGTTTGTCCACTGGCCTGCTTAAAGACTGCCAGTGTGAGAGAGCTCGCCACCTCCCTAGGCAGATGATTCCACTGTTGTGAAACTCTTACCATAAAATTTCCCCTCCGAATATCCAGTTGGAACCGTTCTCCCCATACCTTTCTGCACTATAACCTGAATGCCATCAGGTTTCTATTTCTTCTATGTTATGTCTTATACTGTTCCTATTGTAATAATTCAACATGAATTATTGGTATCAAACCATGGGAAAGAAAAAAAACGAGGAATTTCAAACACAGAACATAATTTGTAAGCACCGTTATGAAAATGCTGCCAAACTGCCTTGACTTTATTATCGGATAAAGAGATTAAAAGCTCCTAATTAATCCTTCTACTTTTAGTAGAAAAAAGTTAATCAGTTTGGTTAAACTGAATGTTTTAAAGTGCTTGCTGCACAAAGTCCTAAAGGTAGGATTGTGTTTGCTCAGTGCATTGACATAGGCCCATTACCTCGAGCCTGTTCTCTGCGCAGTGGGCTTGTAGTGGGCCCTCTTCGCATTTCTCTGTTTACACACAAGCCCAGTGCCTTGCAGCTGCTTGCAAGTCTCAAACAAGCCTCTGGTTCCCTCCAGGTCCTCTTAACTCTGCCCATCAATAGCCTTAAAGGCTCAGAGCTAATATTCTCTCCCCCCTCCTTTCCCCTCCCCCCCACACACTCTGTGTACCCCTGCCATCGTTGCAAGACAACAGAAGAGAGAGAGGCTTGTTTTAAAACAGAGTCTTGCCAGAAATAAAGTTTTTAAAGTCCTTCCAGCCATCAGGAAAGGCGGAATCATAGTAAGGGAGTTGGGGTGGAGCTAAAAAGATGCCCATTTATACTGTTCTTTGAAAAAGCCCTCTCTTTTGTTATTTTATATTGAAAGATCGATCCCATAATCTCTCCAAATGTACACTTTAGAGAAGCAGGAAAGAGCTGGCAGCATGGGCAGGGTGGGGCGGGGCGAAGGCTCCAGGGTGCCTGGCAACTGAGGCTGTGCTGGTGGAGGAGAGACTGAATACAGATGGTAGACAGAGCTGGGTATAGTGCATTTGTGTATCCCATTCAGCTGTTGGGGCGGGGGGAGAAGAGGGGAGGGAAATAGATTATCACAAAAAATATCCTAGAGCCATTCTGTTTGGTCTGTGTCCTCTCCCCACCCATGAACCATAAAACTGTTGCATCCCAGCCCTTGAATAACTGTTGTAGTTCTCCATCCTGCTCCTGCCACCACTGTACATATGAGAGATTGATCTCTCAGTGCACTTAGGGAAGCAGGAAGGAGTTGACATCATGGGGGTGAGGGGGAAGGCATGCAAAGTGATATGAGGGAGTGGGAAAGCTGGCCATGGGCGGAGAGAAGACATCTGGAGCAAAGCTATGTCTACTGGCAAATCTCCTTGCTCTGGCAGTAAAATCGTGCTAGATGTGGTTTCACTTGTCATGGACAGAATTAAAAGTGAAAAAGGAGCTTGAAGAAATATGTCCACACAAGAAATCTTGCTGCAAAAGACCTTCACCACCATGCACCAAACACACTGTGCATAATTTGCCATACTTTTCACAAATCGCTAAACTTTAGGTTTTTAATGGTAAAATCACGCTAGTGGTAAAACAGGCCTTACAGTTCTTTCCAAAATTAAATCAGCACAACAAGTGGGACCTACATGGCTTCCACTGATCTCCAGATGTTAAATGAAAATCAAGAGACTGATTCTTCAATTGAAGAAGAAGAGTTGGATTTATATCCCCCTTTCTCTCCTATAGCAGACTCAAAGGGGTTTACAAACTCCTTTTCCTTCCCCCATCACAACAAACACCCTGTGAGGTAGGTGGGGCTGAGAGAGCTCAGAAGCACTGTGACTAGCCCAAGGTCACCCAGCTGGCAAATGTTGGAGTGCACAGGCTAATCTGAATTCCCCAGATAAGCCTCCACAGCTCAGGCTGCCATACTAATTGAGGCTGCCATACTAAAAACACACACACAAAACACTTCAGAAGCTTATCCCAACATGGTTCTGAAAACAAGTATTTTTGTTCTTAACCTGTCTTCCAAATTTCCTATATCTAATGCATGAAGACCTTATTCTAATGTTCAATCAAACCTCATCTGTTACCACCAGTTTTAATTTTACTTATTTATTTAGATAATCAAACCCTCCCTTATCTCAGACTCAAGGCAACAAACAATATAGCAAAAGTTGCAAGGACACAAATATGTATCCAGAAACAAGTTAAAACCAACACATAGTTAAACCTCAGCCCAAACAACTTACTTCTCCAAACACCCTGAACAGCCTTACGTGCTTTTCTAAATAAGGCAAACAATCTGCCAAGGTATCTGCCACACTCACAAAGAAAACTTTTTTCCATGTCAGTCTGCTCTAACCAGGAGAAGGTGAGGAGTGCAACTGAGGCATGGGGGTGTCACAGGAGATATGAAGTTTTTATCCTCTCCACTTTACAGAGTCTTATTCAGCTGGTGGCCATACTGATAAATGAAACTGCATCCTTGAAGATGTCCAATGTAACCTATTCTAGATGAAGCTAGTCCAAAATATGTTAGCTCTCATTATGTAGAGTTAGTCAAAATTCACATAACACATCCTGAAAGCCTTTTATCAACAAACTACTAAACTATCTGGAATTCACAGTGTTTCTTTTAATTCCATTTAGAAAAGGTGAAGAAATCTACACATGCTAAAGAAGACTATCACCTCTCAAATCTTTCCTAAGTTTCATGGGTCTCAGGCCCAGCCTTGAAAGCACGTTCTGGAAATAAATCCTAACTAAATTGTATGCTCAAGGGCTATAAAGTACACCATGTATAGTTAAGCTAGCTAGATCTATAGTATGTAGTATTAGTGTCAGAATATGATCTCAGAGACCCAGGTTTGAATGCCCACTGTCACGGAAACTTGCTAGTGACCCTTGGCCAGTCACAGCCTAATCTTCCCCCACAGGGTTGTTGCAAAGATAAAATGGAGGAGAAGAGAACAATGTAAACTCCTTTGGGTCTCCACTGGGGAAAAAGACGGTACAAATTAAGTAAACAAGCAAATAAATCTAGCACTAAAGCATTCTGTTTTCCAGATATTCTGTAGCACATCTGTTGTTTGTATATTCAGTGTGGTGGATTCAAAGGTTCCCTTTAGCAACAGTGGAGCCTTCCAGCAACACAAGATTTTTTAACTGGAGAAAGGCTTTTTGCTTTGGAAGAAGGCACCATCAATAACAGAATTGATCCAGTCCCTTGTCTGTAGAAGTCCCTCCTTAACTTGTTAAATTTATAGAGTGATTGGGGTGCTGTGTGGTTTCCGGGCTGTATGGCCGTGTTCTAGCAGCATCCTCTCCTGACGTTTCGCCTGCATCTGTGGCTGGCATCTTCAGAGGATCTGAATCATCAGATCCTCTGAAGATGCCAGCCACAGATGCAGTCGAAACGTCAGGAGAGGATGCTGCTAGAACACGGCCATACAGCCTGGAAACCACACAGCACCCCAGTGATTCTGGCCATGAAAGCCTTCGACAATATATAGCATGATTACTTGGGAAACTCATGTTACTGCTTATACCTCAGATGTTCTGGGACTGAGCCTTGATGCAGAAAACAGGTTCCATGTTCAATTTATGCTTGGCTGAAATTATGCTTGCCTGCGCTTAGCTCATAATCAGAGAATTCTTTTTTGTGTCACCACTAGAAGTCTACTACAATGAATTCTAGAAATGAACTGGAGTCAACAGTTTACTTCTGTCACACAACACCAATGGCATCCATTCTGAGGTTCATAAGTACAGGTGTGAAAAATAGAAAGAATTTCCCCTTTAAAACAGGCAAGTATACAGCCCTGAGAATCAACAGATTAATCTACTATAGACACTTCACAGATTAGATTCCAAAGGGTTTGCAATTGAAAAATATACATAAGACCATCTTCAGAATTCCTATCAAGTCCTCTAGTGTAATTAATAAAAGTCTAAACCACTTAAGAACTTACTGGAAAGCCATCTGCAGGCACTTCGATTTCATCATGCGATGCCAGACAACCTGAGATGGGAATGAAGCAAAAATAAAACCAAGTAATGGTTAGCAATGATTGTAGTGTCTTAATAAAGATTAACGTGCCACAATGGTGCTTAACAGAATCTTAACTGTACATATTAACATATTACCAACAAGCACTAACCATGTCCTATTAATGTAATGTCACTGTCTTAATTGTGAGTTAATAGTGTCTTTTTAATGCTATTATAATAGTATATATTCATACTGTGCTATAATATGGATTTTTATTTTAGTTGCATATGTTGGCCCAATTAAAAAAAGACCAACACAGATATATCCGGAGTCTTTCTTTTATATTTGGTTGACACTCTCCACCAAAGCTCTGTTTGGTTATTGCACCACTCAACATTTATGAAGTATCTGATACAACATATAGTTATACTACACTCTATGGGCATGACATAATCCATGGCGCATATATCAAACTACATCATTTCCCATTAATTGCTGCTGCCACTGCTACTGCTGTAGAGCAAGTGAGTAAGGTACTTGAGAAACTACAGGCAGCTCTTTCTTTCACTCATGATTTACACCCCACCCCAATAATATGCTACTACACCTGGGAAGGAGAGGGGCAAGAAATCCAGACAACTAGAGCAGATGACCCTGGATCTGCTTTATTAATGTTACCATAGCTGATAACTTGTAAAGAAAACAATCAGCAACCAATATCCATACCTTGAGAGATATCTTCTACAGCCCTACGAATACCTCTATCAAATGCTCTTGCATCAGCAGGACTCTGAAATGTGAGGCCAAATTTTTTGTCATCAATCTTCCAGTGATGAAAAGTTGGTGTAACCTTATTGTAAATAAGATCCTTCTTTAACATACATTCCAAAACCACCTAGGGAGAAAAAAAAGATAACTTCAGAGCAAAGTTTAACAGACAACCTGTAAGTACATAACAACTAGTTTTAGAAAACAAGGTACAACTCCTAAAACTGGTGCTTTGCACTCCTGTGCAAATTAAATATAAAAGTACATGTTATAATTGATTCAGTAGTTTTTAAGCAGGCCCCACGTCCTCAAATAAAAAAATTAATACAGGCTAACTGCACATTACATGTAAAGGCAAGCAACAGAGTACAAGTGCCTTTAAAAAATACAGATGTGGCTTCAGGAAGAAGAAATTTGTAGTAGAGAACCAGCACGGGCTGTCTGCGCTTAACACATCACCTGCCACTTCCTTACTTTAGACTGTTTTCTCTCCAGATAATGTTCCCACTCTGAGCTTCCAGATGTGTCTGCATGGTCCTCCTTGTTTTGTCTAGAAATGAGTGGGAAGCATCCTGAATCCACAATCAGAGGAGTGGAATATAGCTTTCAATTGTAGATTCCCCTCACCCGTTTCCAAACACGCTGTTCTTCCCAGCATCTCTAACATGGCCACGGTTCAAAATGACTTTAAAAATTGCATTTTGGAAGAAGACTGATTCCAAGCAAATAAACGGAAACATTTAGAGTACCAGATTCTTTTTAAATGTAGCATTCATATTCCTTTGGTCTGAAAGCCCCATTAGACACAGGTTTTCCTGTGCCTCCCTTCTGGCCTCACTTGTCTCCTTGTGGTTAAGCTGGAATATTAGACAAGAAGATGCACAAAGTCTCAATAAGATAAGCATCTCATTATTAACCCAGAAAGAAAAATAAATACTTAAAGCATATGGGGATATAAACTACTGAAGGCTTGCATGTATGCATAATGCTGCAAATAAAAGGAACTCTCCTCTTATGTTTACATAGTTTAAAAGAGCAGCAGACCTGTCCAGGTTAGAGTGGAAGGTAATTGTTCCAAGTAGACTTGCTGGAGCCAGATCGAGGAAAGGAAGTATAATAAAGGAGGAAGCATGCAATTATGTCAAGGGTGCTTTGTGAGGAGAAGGGAGGGAGGGGAGAACCCTTTACATTCCAACAGAGATCTAAACAAGCTGGGTAAACAAGTCTAGAAATAGTCTGTCACTCCAAACTGTAATCCATATACTGGATGCTGTCACTTCTCAAGATACCTGACAGGCCCTTTGTCAGGAACACATAAAGCAAACATTCTCATTCATGAAGTAATACTCAGCTTTTTGCCACAAAATATATTCAACTAAAATAAGGTGATTAAAGGCTTGACTATGTATCATAACAATACTTCTCTCCCATGCTGGATAAATAAATCATATATTTGAACTGCAATTTATTTCCTTTGTTGATCTAATACAAAACGGGCCATTGAATACTTATCATGAAAGGTCCTTCTCCTTTGGGTGATTCCCACCCTTTTTCTCAGGGAGGCAGGACTAAATTCTTCACTTCCTGTCTCTTTTGGTGGGGATCGCCCAACTTCCAGTTTCTGCACTTCTATCTGTGGTGTAAACTAATTTAGCATTTCTGAACTTTATAACAATTCTAACTGGGAAAAAACACAATTTAGATGGAATAAATATTGTGCAATAAAGAAAGGAAGTAAGAAAGATTAGAGAATTGTCTAACTTTTCTGATTCACTAAATTAGTACCCTGCTGTAATAAAATCTTCCTAAGGATGATGACATTGAATGGGCCAAGATGTCCTTCTGACTTCAGAGAACGGTCCATTGGTTACTCACCGTGAAGGGACCTTCTGCTGGACGCGGAAGGGCATCTTGATGGGTGTTTCCCAACCCGTTCTCAGGGAGGCAGGGTCTTAACTTTGTCACTTCCTGTGAACTGCTTGGCACGCCCATCTAGGTCCAGTAAACGACTGTCCAGAGTAGTGAGAACTCTAATATACTAACGTGCGTGTCAGGAAGCGACAGAACAACATGAAAAACGACAACATGTCAACATGAAACAACAATAAACGCTCTGCAGTTGAAACTTAGTGCTTTGCTGAAACGGTTTGGAATCCATTATCGGGGACTAATAGCTGATCCAGGGAGGAATCCAGATTACCTTCAGCGTCAACAGAAGGTCCTTCGCGGTGTGTGCCAATGGACGTTCTGGAAGCGGAAGGGCATCTTGATGGGAGCCTCCCAGAGCGATCCCCAAAGCGGGTGGAGTCAGATCATTCCCGATGTGTGTTTCCAGCTGCGTCTGCCGAAGGTGGCTTCGAATGCTGCGAGGGAATGTAGTCTGTAGTGTCTGACAAATGTGGATGTAGTCGACCAGGTAGCAGCTCTGCAGATGTCCAGCAGAGGGACCTGTTTCCTAAAGGCTGCGTTAGCGCCGCGCCTGTAGTGGAATGTGCTGTAATTCCTGGGGAAGTGGATGGTTAGATGCTTTGTAGGTTACCGATGATGCATGTAACGAATTGCTGTACTGATAAGCTGCTGGCATTCTTCCCCGTTAGGGGCGTTAATGAAAGGCTGTAGGGAAGTCGAATGGACTCAGTCCTTATGATGAATGCTTTCAGGGCTCTCCGAACATCTAGGTTATGCCACAATCTCTCTGTTGGGTGAGAGGGTGTGGCACAGAAGGAAGGTATCACCAGCTCCTGAGATCTATGAAATTTGGAGTTAACTTTAGGCGTGAAGGTGGGGTCAAGGTCACAGGTATCCTGCGGTCCTTGTGGAAGATGCACGGTTCTGCTTCTACTGACAGGCGTGGATTTCAGATACCGATCACAGGCTGGAAGTTATAGCTATAGGAACAATGTTTTCATACGTAACCACTTCAGGTGTATGGTCTGTACTCAAAGGGTGATTTATTGAGGAAATGGACGTACTAGGTGTATTGTCGCCGGGTGAGGCGATGTATCACGATTGGTTGTATTTGCTTTACCCCGTATTAAGGAAGCGTCACGACATCGGGTTCCTGGAAAGGGTATTCCCTCAGTTCGGTAGTACCGTGCTTAGGGCTGCTACTTGCCTCCCTCCAGTGTGGAACTCATGATCCTTGGAGAGTCAAATCCACAGAGGAACATCAGAATTTCTTGGAAGAGTAGGGAGATAGAGAGACCAGACTCATCTACACCAACGTCTGGCTCCATGAGGAGTTATAGATTTTTTGATGGTGGAAGGGCGGTAGGCATGGGGGATTGTATCAGCGACCTGGTCAGAGTACCCAGCGCTACGTCTTAGGAGGGGTTCCTTTCAAAGCGCCCGCAGCGGTCAGCATGCACCGGGATTGGGTGTGAGACTGAGTCCTTGGAGTCAGCATGTCTGGAAGCGTTGGAAATTAGGATCCCTCGGGAGACTGCCATCTCCAAAATGGAGGAGAGCCACGGGCGTCGTGGCCAGTGGGGTGCCACCAGGATCACCTCGGCTTGCTCTACTGCTATCCTCCTCAGCACCTTGGGGATGATGGGTAGCGGAGAGGAAAGTGCAGTAGGGTCTTGGGCCGCTAAGGCTACTAGGGCATCCGTCTATAAGCCAGATTTGGTAAAACCTGGACATGAATTGTAGGATCTGGTGGTTTCGCTGAAGTGAATGGAGTCTACCTTAGAAGTCAGGCTCCTCGAGATCATGCGGAAGATGTCGGGATTCAGTTTCCATTCCGCTTCCACTATTGTGGTTCTGCTGAGCCAGTCTGCTGTGATGTTTAGTTGGCCTCTGATGTGCTCCGCGGACAGGGACAACAGATGTATCTCGGCCCACGCTAGGATGCGCATGGCCTCCTTGTGCATTTGTGAGGACCTGGACCCCCCTTGGTTGTTCAGGTAAGCCTTTGCCGTGGTGTTGTCTGTTCTTACTAGGACATGGGTCCCTTGGAGGGATGTCTGGAAGTGGAGGAGGGCATTGAAGATGGATCTTGTTTCCAGAATATTGATCGGAAGGTCTGTTTCCGTTGACGACCAGCGTCCCTGGACGCACTGATTCTTGAAGGTTGCCCCCCAGCCCGCGAAAGGTAGGCGTCGGTGATCACCTGGTTCCTTTCTTGGATGCAGTGAATATCTTCACCTTCGAAACAAGTTGAAATTACGCCCAGTCCACCAATTTGAGTTCCTTACCCGAAGCCGTATGATCAGCTGGACGATGCGATCCTGTTTTTGCATGATCTGCCGTTGGAAGGGGCGCAGGAAGGATTGGAGAGGTCTGGCGTGGAGTCGGCTCCACTGCAGCATGTCGAACACCGAGACCATCAAACCCATCAGGCTTGCCAGGAGAAGCAGGGACGATGTCCTCTTGGAGATAATCAGGGACCGCGGTCTGCCGGATCTCGTATTCTCTAACATCCCGTGCGGATAAACAAAGGGAGTTCTTGGTAGGTATCTATGAGGGGCTCCTGTAGGTGTTCCATTGTCTGGGAAGGAAGAGTTGTGCTTTTTTCCAAGTTCACTAGGAAGCCATTAGTCGCCGTGAAAGGTACTTTTGTACTATCTGGGCGTCTTTTGGTGGTTTCTTGTAGGGCCCGCATCTTGAGCGATAGTAAGGATGTCGTCCAGATAAGGATATGAGTGGATCTTCTGTTCCCGAAGCAGGGTGATGGGGCACAGCAAGATCTTGGAGAAGACTCGGGGCATTGGCCAGCCCGAGAAGGGCCTGAATTGAGAACTGTTGTTGTCCCACTGCAGACAGCAGATGCTTCCTGTATGGGTGTGGTGGATTCGAATGTGGAGGTAGGCCTCGGTCCCCGGGTCTAGGAGACGTCATGAAGTCTCCTGAAGTGGATGTTTTCTATGATGGAGGCGTAGAGTTTCCATCCTGGGCGATGGGGATACAGATGTCGGGTTAGCCGAATCTCAGGTTGAGTATTGCTCTCCAGTCTCCGTTTAGCTTTGGAACAGTGAAGAAGTGAGAGAACACCTCCCGAGGATCTCTCCGATTTTAGCACTGGTTCTATCGCCTCGTATCTTCAGGAGGTGTTGAATAGGCTCCCGTGCTAAGGTTCCTTTCGCCACTTTCGTCTATGTTGGAGTTGATCTGGGAAGCCCGTGGAAGGCGTTCCAGGGGTAGAGTGGGTGAGCCGAACTCTATTGAGTAACTGGCCTGGATGACCTCCCTTGAGATCTCAGCGCGATCCACATATTGCCTTCCCACTGTGGACTGGAAGCGGCAAGTTGAAAGTGACCACCTGCACGGAAGAATTAGGAAGTCGATTGTTTAGAAGGTCGCTTCGGGCGGAAGGCTATTTTACTCTGACTTAAGCGTTGTTACAACGAAAATTATTAAGATTATAGGATGCGTTTTCGCGAAAAGCCCTGTTGGGCTTGCCAGCGTTTGCCCTCTCTGGAGGATCTGGGAAGAGTCTTGTGAGACCGGAAGGTGTGTGTAGATTTGTTCTGGTAGGAGTGATCAGTCTTGATCGATTTTGGCATCGCTTTTTTGTTATCCTTGGTTGGTACCAGGACTTGTTCCAGTTCTGGGCCGAACAGGGTATCTCCCCGGAAGGAGTAACTCTGCCACCAGATGTTTGAATGGCATCTGCGGGAGCCGAGCTCTGGGAGCCAGGCGTGTCTTCTGGCCACTACTGTGTTTGCCATTATTTTGGCTGTTATCAGGAGACCTTCGTGATTAGAATCAGCTAGGTAGGATGTACTGAGGAGGACCCTTTCGATCCCTTCTCTAAGGGCTTTGGATTCAGGAGGGATCATTTCTAGTATCCTTCTTAGCCATACAATGGTTGCTCTGGCCATGGTGGCTGAGGAGAGTAAGAGTTTAGATAAGGAGGCCAGGCCGTCGTATGCTTTTTTAAGGATGGCCTCTGAACGTTTATCCAGCTGGTCTTTAATGGTGCCAACCCCATCTTTGGAGACTAATCCCCCTGACTGTAGGGCGGAGACGGGTGCATCTTACTAGGGGGAACCTGGAGCATTTTGGTGATGTAATCTGGTACTGGGTACAGTTTTTTGAATGATGGGGCCAGGTTTTTGGACGATGTGGGGGAGGCCCATTCTTTAAGTATGCCTCTCTGAAAGTATTCAGGGACGGGCAAGAATTTGGGGTTGCGGTCCTGGTGTGGGAAGATCTCTTTCTTCCCTTTAGGGACGCCCTTGATTGGTTTGTCTGAACTTGTAGTGGCTGACGGGTCAACCGCGTCTGCGGAATCCTTGAGATCTAAGGCTGAGATAGCTTTAGAGATCAATAGGGAAATGTTTTCAACCTCAAAAAATTTTAGGGGTTGCTCAGAATCTGATGATTCCCCTTCTGACTCTGAGAAATGTTCAGAATTACCATTTGATTCATTCTCACTGAATTCTTCCTCCCCTGGGAAGGTTAGTGGTTTCCTATGGCTGCGTCTGCCTGCCCTAGCTGCAGACCTAATGGGGGACGCAGGGGAAGGAGAGCGCCTTCTGCGCTTTGAGCCATGCTCTTTATTGTGGTAGGACTGAATCTCCTCCCTCTCATGAAATACTTCTGAAAAAGTCCCACAAGCTGGGCTTTGGAAGTCGTGCCACTGCCATCTATTATTGAATCCAGGGAAGTGCTACTGTCTGGTGCTTCTATGCCCCTCCCTTTTCTTGCTGCCAGCGGCACCGTGCTTGACTCACAGAGAATGAGTCACTCTCAGGCTGCCCCTCGAACTGCAGCTTCGGAGGAGGCGCCATCTTGAGCCTCGCTTAGCAGCCCTCGCTTATGAGGTCGGGATGGAAGCGTCTGCTCGCGTTGGGAAAGAGGCCTCGGTCCTCGGCAACGATCGCCGGCCTGGGGAAGGCGTCCGGATGGGGCTAATGGAGACCGGGACTGGCTCTCAGCGGGGAGTCGCCCGCCCAGCGGGCTCTAGCTGCAGCGTTTTCTTGCAGCTTTTCGCTGGCGGCTCCTCGTTTTGTAGCGGCTTTTGGCTTTTGGGGCTGGGCCAGGAGGAGAAGGGCGTTGGCTTTGTCTGCCTTGCCCTTCGCGACTAGCGGCTCACAATTGCCCTCGGCGAGGGGACCGGACAAAGGTCTCCCTGGGGGGAGAGAACCGGTCAGCCATGGTAGGGTCTTTGGGCAGGGGATGCCTGCTTAAGAGGACCCTGGTGGCTTAGGGGTAGATAGAAGAAGAGGACACTTAAAAATGACAGACACAAGAGACAGACTAGGACTTACTATACACTAAACTTGCAGAGACTGAGAAGGATGCTGCTCTCCCTATCAAGGCAGGGAAGTAAACTGGACCTAGATGGGCGTGCCAAGCAGTTCACAGGAAGTGACAAAGTTAAGACCCTGCCTCCCTGAGAACGGGTTGGGAAACACCCATCAAGATGCCCTTCCGCCTCCAGTAGAAGAAGGACCTCTCATGGTAAGTATCCAGCGGTCTGAGACAAGGAGAACATTTCCCTCTGAGGCAAGGAGAACACCTTGTTTGGGATCTCCTGCAGAAGTGTCCCCTAATAAGAGTGGGTCATCATCTAGTCCTCTATAGTGTTGTAACACTCTTCTCCCAAAGGTGGCATTGGCTGAACTGAGAGTATTAAGTATATAATGCTGCACAAAGGTAGATAGAGATGACCATGCAGCTGCCTTGCAAATCTCCTCTATGAAGGCTTGCTTGACTAGTGCTGTGTTAGTCGCAGAGCTCCTGATACAGTGAGCAGTTATTCCTTTGGGCACCTCTAATTTTGGAGCCTTGTAGGCCTTAGCTATACAGTCTTTAAGAATGGAGCTAATGGCTGCCCTGGACAAAGAGTTCCCTGAGTTGGGGATGGGGCTAATGTTGACAAACAAAAATTCAGATTTCCTAAATTCTTGTGATCTATGGATCAATGCCTTTAGGGCTCTCCTCATGTCAAGGTTATGCCACAAATTTTCTTTAGTACGAATGGGACTGTGGCAAAAAGATGGTAGATAGATTTCCTGATTCAGATAAAATATATTGACCACATTCAGCTTAAATGTTGGGTCTTTCCATAACACCATGTCGTCTGGATGGAAAATGCACAGGTCTGGCTTTAATGACAATATCCCCAGCTCTGACACCCTTCTAATCAATGTCAATGCCACAAGGAACAATGTCTTCAGGCATAACCATTTCATTGATATGGACTGGGCTGATTCAAATGGAGGTTTCGTTAGCTCTGGCAGTACTATGTGCAAGTTTCAAGTGGGGAACCTGTGAGTCTTTGGTGGATCCAATTGGTGATTCCTATGAGGAATCTCTGCACATGAGGATGTCTGGACAGGGGAAGGTTCTTACACTGTGGAAGCACCATGGCCAAAGAACTACCTGCCATCTGAATGTCAGCCTCCAAGTCTTGATTTGTGACCAACTCCTAGGAATTCTAGAATGGATGAGATGGACAGACTCAGGACCTCAAATACCTTTTTTCTACACCACCCTACAAATGCTTTCCATGTGGCATTGTAAATCCTTATTGTGGAGGAATGTCAGGATGCCATGAATATATTGGTGACCTTGTTGGTGTTTCCAGACCCCACGAATCTGCTCCGCTCACAAGCCTTGAAGTCATTCTGAACCATTCTGGTCGAGGATAACAGACAGACCCCTGGCTCAGCATGCCCAGTTCTATGGGGATGGTCATTGGATGAGCTATTGCCAATTCCTGGAGGATGGAAAACCATGGTCACCTTGGCCAGTAAGGAGTCACTACTATGATTTGAGGCCTCAGTTCCTGTACTTGGCATAAGACCTTCAGTAATACTAGGGTTGGGGAAATACATAAAGCAGACCCTTTGTAAAGTTGAAAGTGAGGGTATCTGTTGCCTCCTCTTGTGGATGATAGTATCTCAACATGGAGCTTTGGGTTTGAAGGTTGTCTCTGCTTGCAATAGGTCCATGACCAGCAACCAAACTGACCCAGTTCTCTGGAATAGTGATCTCTTCAGCATCCATTCTGCTTCCATAATAAATTGCCTGCTCCACCAGTCTGCCTGTAGGTTTAGTTTGTCCTGCATGTGTTCTGCTTGGATTGATAAGAGGTGCTTCTCCACCCACTGCATGATATTGATAGCTGCTATGTGAAGACGAGAAGATTTGGATCCACCCTGGTTGTTCAGGTACATCTTGGCAGTTATATTGTCTGTGAGAATGAATGCATGTCTCCCACTTAGAACTTCGTTGAAGTGGAGTAGGGGTAGGAAAATGACTTGAATCTCTAAGATGTTGATGGGAAGTTTTGATTCTGCTGGAGACCACTGTCATTGTACTGGGAGGTTTTCCATCACTTCTCCCGACCCTGCATGCTGGCATCTGAGAAGATTTGTGGCTGATACTCCTTGAGATATGTCTTGCCCTGGCATAGATTTTTGGGGTTGATCTACTACCCTAAGCTGGACTCTGACAAGATCACTAGGGTTCCTTTTGTATTTTATTTCTGATTGGTAGGTCCACAAAAATCTTTGCACGGTTCTGGAATGCATATGTTCCCATTGGATTGCATCAGTGGTGGATATGACCATACCCATGAGCTTGGCCAGCAAAAAAGTAGATGTTGTGCTTGTTATGACCTCTGTGGCTAGTCGTTGTACCTTGGAGACCTTGACTTCTGGAAGAAACAGGACGTTGCACAAGAAGTCTACCAAACCCCTAAGTGCCCCAGATACTGTGTGGGTTACAACAAACTCTTTTGTCTCTTTATTATGAATCAGTGTGTCTGTAGAAACTCTATGGTCTGTTGTGTGTCTGAACAATACTTATTTTCTGAAGCTGACCAAATCAACAAGTCATCCAGATATGGGTGGATGTGTAGGCCTTGTCTTGCAGCCTCACTATGGGTGACAGCAAGACCTTGGAAAAGATCCTTGGGGCTGTAAACCAGCCGGGCAGTGCCTTGAACTGATAGTGTTGTTTTGCTACTGCAAATTACAGAAATTGCCTGTGGCCCTGGAAAATCGTGAGGTGAAGATGTGCTTTGGTAAGATCCAGTGATGTTAAGAAGTCCCTGAGTCTCATCACCTTGACTATGGATCTCAGGTTTCCAGTCAAAATCTTTGGAGTCTGATGAGCTTAGATATTTTATGTCCAGTATGGATCTCCAGTCCCTAATTCTTTTGGGAACTGAGAAGAAATGAGAGTAAACCCCTTGAAGTCTTTCAGAGGCTGGAAGTTCCTTGATGGCCTTGAGTTCCATCAGGTGTTGAGCCTTTTGTGCTGTGTTGAGCCTTTTCAGGATGTTTGCTCAGTGGAGACATTATTAGTCTCTGTGGAGTGAACCTCGCAAATTCCAGTGAATATCCTTGCAACACCACCTACAAAGCCCAAGCATCTGCTTGATTCTTCAGTCAGATGTATCCAAACCCTAGGAGGCATCCTCCCCACTGGGTGAGAGAAGCAGTCAGGACTTGTTGGCTTGTTCTCCTGATGTGGTTTGTCTGTTCTGGGTGAGAAGGGCTTGAAGGAGGAGTGTCTCCAAAAGGACTGTTGTTGTGATCAGCTGGATCGTTTCCTATCCCTGGACACCTTAGGAAGGTATTGGTGTGATTGAAAGGGGTTGTTTCTAGAGGGATGCTTATCAGATCTAATGAATCTAGGCCAGTGGTTCTCAACATTCCTAAACCCTTTAATACAGTTCCTCATGTTGTGGTAACCCCCAACCCTAACATTTATCCATTTTACAGATGGAGAACACTGATGCAGAGAGTCTTAGGTGACCCCTGTGAAAGGGTCGTTCGACCCCCAAAGGGGTCCCGACCCACAGGTTGAGAACCACTGATCTAGGCAGAGCCTTCATTTTGTCTCTGTTTCAACCAGAACCTTATCTAGTTCTTCACCAAAGAACATGTTGCCTTGAAAAGGATAGTCCACAACAATGGTATTTAGTGTAGGTCTGCTTGCTAAGCACAGGACCAAAGTTTACGCCTGGTTGCAACAGTACAAGGAAAAAAATTAAGGAATCTAGCGTAGTATCAGCCACATAGGATGAAGACTTCAGGATTCTATTGGCATTTTCCATCAACATCTTGTTGGTTTCTGGAATTAGTTGTACCAATGTCTGGGTCTATCCAATGGATGCTCTTGCCACTACAGAAACCGTAGCCTTTATTGACATGGCAGTCCCTTCATGGGCCCTCTTCAGTGAAAAATTGGATTTTTAGTCTGTGTCCCTCCGATTACCTTCCCCAAGTAAGCCGTTTGATTGAATGGTCAAAATGGGGGCATCTACCAAGGGGTCTGCAACACCTTATTGACAAACTCAGGAAGGGCATATATCTTTTTTCTTTTTTTTACAAAGATGGGAAATTGCTTCCTATTCTGTCATCCAAAAAATCCAGGGAGAGGAAAAATGTATAGTTCCAATTCTGAGGAAAAAAAATCTTTATTTTCTGCCCTTGATGGTATTTTTAGCTTGTGCTGCCTCTGAAGCCAAGGAGGAATCTTGTAGGTCAAGGGCAGCAAAAGATTTGGCCAGTAAATATTGGAAGTGTTCTGACCTGAAGTTTTCTGTTCAGGTAGTTCTATGGTTACCTTTTCCTCATCTGAAATGAATTCACCCTCCTCCCTACCCTCTTTCTCACTACGGGAGGACTGGTCTGAATCATTCAAGGGATCCTGTCTGAGACTTTTGACCTTCCCTCCCCCATCTTCCTTGAAGCCTTGGTGGCCGGGGTGGGGTGGGGGTTGGGGATGGCCAGTGAAAGAGGAAGGAGAAACTGCCCTAGATCGCAAACCACAGGTCCGATGGTAAATCTCAATCTCCTTCCCTCATTAGGGCTACCACTTCTTGAGGGGACAAGCATGTTTCCAAGGATGGGTTACTCATGAGGAAGGTACGCAAGGATATGGTCTGCTCCCGTTTCCCTGGGAGGGGCTGGATGGAGTCTGTTGCAAAAGGAGTCTTGTGTCAGAGCTGCCCCTCTCAGGTCCTATGTGCGGTGGCTGGGGGATTGGGTTGCAGCTGAGAGACCAGTTTTTCCTGCCAGCAAATTGGATGCAACGTCCCTCACAGGCTGGGGAGAATTTGCACACTTGCCCAGTGATTTCTTCCCAGCCTCAGGGTCGACCAGAGTACTGATTCCTGGGTGAGCCAAGCTGTTGCTCCATGCTTTTCCTGTGCACTGGGAGTAAGGGGACCCTCCAGTTCTTCTTCAGAGAGAAATCTGTCCCGTTTCTTTTTGTGCCATTTTTGGCAGACTTTTTTCTAATGCTAATGGTGTCTGCAGGGAAATGATCCCCTCCTTTTTTTGAAACCTAACTAACAAACTAGAAGGTGAGGGAGAGAACAGCTTTTTGTTGAAGAAAACAAAGAAGATGATTAGCGGAAAGGTAGAGTTCGATCAAGAAAGGCCCAAGTAGAGCTGATAAGAGTCAGCAGTGCTTAAGGCTAACATGTTCTGAGGCAGGAAAGAAACTGGAAATTGAGTGATCCCCACCAAAGAATACAGGAAGTGAAAAATTTAGTCCCTGATAAAAGGGGTGGGAACCGAAACAAGATGTCCTCCTTGCCTCAGGAGGAGAATTACTGAGTTCAGTCCATAGGTTCTTATTGACACCTGTATATATTTCACTTTCAGATTTATTTTTAACACTTGAGGGGCCATGAGGGTGAAGGAGTTGCTGCAAGATGCAGTGTCAAGTTTAAGTGACTGAAAAAACAAGTAAAATCACTTCCAAACACATAATCTTAAAACTCATTTGAAAATGCATCACTGTTTTAAAATCAACTACTACTATGAGCTGTGGAACACAGCACAAGAGGCAATCCTGCTGGTACGTGGATCCAATGCCATTAAAGACAGGTAACAGTTAGAACCTTGAGTTGAGTCTGGCAAATAATCAGTAACAGATGAAGTGTTTGCAGAGAGAGTGATATGCAGATTCCACTTAGTACCTGATAGTAGCTGGGTTGCTGTGTTCAGTGCCAACTGAAGTTTCCAAGTTGTCTTTAAGGACAGACCGATGTGGAGTACATTACAGTAGTCTAGACTTGAGATAAGTATAGAACGGAATAAAGTGGCAAGGTCAGCCAATTTAAGATAGGGGGGTATCTTCTGAGCTAAGCAAAGTTGGTAGAATGCCTCCTTTTTGCTGCTGCAGCAGCAGCAACAGCTTGCTTTTCCAGTTATACAGCTGATCCAGAACTACCCCGGGCTCTTAACCAAGTCAGAGACAACCGAACAATTGGGCCATATCCTTCAGGGCCTTGACCTTCCAAATCAGCATTGCCTTCATCTTTCAGGACACAGTTTTGGCTTGCTTATCTTTAGCCATTCAAATACAGCTGTCAGACATTAGTTCAGAGAACCTAGGTTACTAGGAGGTTACTACTCTTAAACTAAAAACTAAAGGATTTTAGGAGTGTTGTTTTAAACAATTCCAGTTCTGATCAAAGAAACTCAGCTGACCAGAACATTCATTTGAAGTATATCTTCATAATCTGTACAGTATATTTTGACTGCTGAATTTGAACAACTTCAAGGAAGAGCTTGGAGCTCTTTCAGCCATGGTTGGAAACAGACAGAAGAACAGATATGTTGCAGGAAGATGAACTATCTGTGGTTTTGAAGAAAAAAAATGACATAAAATGAGGGACTGAAGCCAGAGGCCAAATGATTCCAGGGAAATCTTTTCACTGTGCTAAACAGTTCCTATGTTGTCCCACTTTGGAGATCTAATGAAGGCAGATTCACCATGTAGTATAATGAAGGTAAGCTAGGCTGGCTGAAGTTGCCATAGGGCCAAACCAGACATGATGGTGTCCTTGTGGGTGCTGCCATTTAAAAGTCATTAAAAATGCCACTATGGTTCTATCCTGATTGGCCCTGCAGCATGGTGAACTGAGGTGCTCTTGTGTCTCTGTGCTCCATCCTACCTTGTGAAGTGATGAAATAGGCATAACTCTGCTGTGACTGTTTCAGTACCTGAAAAGAAGTTGTGGGGGGGACGGGGACAAAAGAGCACCACACAGAATTGCGCCTTCACAGCCTTTTAAATTCAGTTTAAAATGGTGGAGGAGTCTTTGTGGTAGCCACAAGGATGCGGTCACATCTGGTTTGGACCTTCAGCAGAAAAACCAGTCAAGACAGTGTCAGTTGCTTCTTGTTGTAAAGGATGCCAGACACAAAATAACTCCATATAGAGAACATACAGAGAAAATAATTACCACTTCCCAATTTTTATCAAAACTTCTCTTTCTCATATAAGTAGCCAAACAGCACAGCAAATGCTAAAAAAAACTATATGAAGAGAAAGACAACTTGGGATGTTCTTGCATTCAAAATCATGAAATGTGAACTGACATAGGTCTGGATTCTGACTACCATTTCCACTGGCACAAGGGTTTCTGTTTCTGGAGTGAGATCATTCTGGCTCCTTTTTCTCAGGGTAGCTCAACATCACCCCTGAAATCCTGCTGCTGAGAGGATCGTGTGCCCCAATGACCATTTATTTGGGGGGGGGGATGGGTCATCAAGCTCCCACGGGAGAGGGGAAATTATGCTTCATGCCCAGAATTACTTGCACAAGCAAAAACACTAGTCAGGAGCAAACCCATAAATGATCTCTTTATTCAAAATTTCTCCAATACTTATTTTTATGCAAATCACAAATGTTATATCTATTTATTTAAAGTCCATTTTTAAAAAAGAATGCTTGCTAAATGTACTCTTTTCTTATACAAGTTCACAGCAGCTATTGTGGACCACTTAAATTTTACTATATGAAACTTTTGGATGGCATAGCTAAGGCATGCTTTATCCATTAATTCAACCTTATATTTAAGACATCTGTTTTACTTTATAACAGGAATCTGATAAAAGGTGGATTGGATTTTTTTTTGTTTTGCACAAAACTTTCCACCAGCTCTTCAAACCATGAAAATAAAGAGCCTCTCTTAAGGTACTTTCCTATTTCATCTATCCACCCTTCATTATTGCATCACTTGGTACTCCACAGAAAGAAAAACTGGAGCAGATTCCAGAGTAACCATAGTACTCTGTTATAGCACTACTCATGATGTCAACAATGCATATACAAGACTGACTACCAAGATTCCCCCTGCAGGTCCACCCACTCTGTATAATATGACAAAATCTCAGGGCAGTGTGGGCAGAGGCACAACAGGTGTCTGGATCCAGATGGAAAACTCCCAGTGAGTGGTTTCCGGTAGTTTCAAAAGATGGAAATGAAATAGATTACAAATGTCACACCTATGCAACTGGTTGCCTCTGCACCTTCCTTCCCCTTTGCTGTTGACTCTGTACCTTTCAATATTACTTAAAGATATGGCCTATGTATGCAGCAAAATAATGCGGAAAAATCCTGAGGTCACAGAGTGGGCTGTATTACTTCAGGCTGCACGTAAAGGATACTAATTTTTTAATTTCCTACACACAAAAATTCCCTGCAAATCAGAAATTATCATATCAAAATGCAAGTTTTTAGCATAGTCCTCTTTGTATTTTGCTAGTTTTCTACTTGCATGGAGCTTTCTGATGTAGGAGAATGTTGCAAATGTGTCTCTTCACTCCAGCATGAAGCGACACGGTGGGATACTGTACTAGCACATTGTCCAACTGCCTATGTAAGTCTGGCCTTAGTTACCAATGGCATTGAATCCCAGCTACCATATTTCCTTTTGACATGGTACATGTATGAATACATGTGAAATAACATCAAAAAACAGCATCTGTGTCTATGAATGATTAAATTTTTTCAGGCAGCAGTTAATGGGTGGTGAGCCTCAAGCGGAGGAGGTCTATTAGACAAACTGAGTTATCTATTGGTTAGAATATTTCCAAGGGCAACAGATGGGAAAAACTAGTGGCATGTACTCAAAAGGGCTGGCAAAACTTTAAAAACCACCCAGAATGCAGTATCAGATATCACACGTGCAAGAAAACAGTGGGGAAAAATGATATAATGATCTGACTCATTGATGTTGCTACTGAAAATTAAAATGGTACTGTTATTCATGACAGAACATGTACTTAGCTCCCATTCTGTGTTTTTCCTTTCTTTCAGCTCATTCGGACACAAGTTGCATCCGCTGGAGAGCATGCATAGCACTTATTTTGTTCTGTGCTCTCAGGAAACAGAAAAATCCTACACACCTGAGACAACAGTTAGTCTTGCCTTAGTAGAGGTAACAAGCAAATCATCAAAGGTCTTTTTCACCCTTCTCATTTCTCTGGCAACAGCTTCTTGTCCGTGCTCTTCTCACTCTAAATTGTTCAGGTAAAAGAAACTGCTGCTCCAGGGGGAGGAGAAAGGAAAGCTCCAGAAGAACAATATATTTATTTTTGATACAGAAATCTTCAGGGCGATTAAGAGATGGCTGTTGAATATGCATGGAAGTAGGGGAACTCTGCAAACACCTGCAAAAATCCCCTCTGTTCCTTTTATAGGATACTGTATCTACTGTGAATCCTGGTAGAATCTAACAATATGCACTTACAAAAATATCTCTGAAAAACTACTTTTTTTTGGTAGTTATAAGAAGTTGTGTCACTCCTACATTACAGTTTGTGATACATACAGAAACTGAAAAAGGAACGGGCTGCTTCATGTCACAGGACAAGACTTCTCAGGATTCACTGGGGAAAATTAATCTAACAATTTTTTGCATTAATTAAAAATCGTCATCCCTAAATCCGTATAAAGATAACATCATTTAGGATTTGCCCTATCGGGACAACAAACACAGGAAACAAACTCACAGGACAGCTGTACAAAATAAAAAAAGGCTTATAATACCCTTTAGCTTTCACGGGGAAAATATTATTTAGGCCATAAATTATGCCATTTTCCGTATGGCTGGGGGACCTTATAAATGTTATATTCTCTGTGAGCTGCTTTTCTGTTTCTGTGAAACTCATGCAAGCATGGGCTGATTTTCCATGGGAAATGCCCACGTAATCAGCCTCTGCCCATGTGGTTAGGTCATTTACCCAAGCCATGTGAGAGCCATTCATGGAAAAATGGCTCCATGCAGTAAGGATAATATTTAAAATGCTCTTGGGTTGTCAGTGATTCTGTTGGTAGTTGTATCCAATTGCAAAAGAAGTACAAAGAATAGTAATTGGAATCACATTTATTAACAGTTCTACACCAAAGCAATAATTGGCACAATTGTGGTAAATTCCTGGAATGACCCAGTTCATCTTTCATTCTGGCACAAAATCTATTTCCACAAAGAATTAATTTCATATGCATGTTCTGTTTCCCACCATGCAGCTTTAAACCTGGAGATTATACTTAAATTCCCGCAAATTATTGAAAGCTTAATTTGAAGTAGTCTAGCCTCAAAAGACTAGTCAGGCATAATGATGTTTCAGTTTAATATTAGCTTCAGCAGTATTGTATTCCAATTCTTATGGAATGTTATGGTTATTGGGAGGTTCTGTAAGAGGCTTTGAAGCCTCTTAAATCTATGAACTGGAACATATAGTTTTAAATTAAGAAAAAGTATTCTTTATTGCCCCAGTTATCTACTTCTTTGAAATGGTATCATAAATGGGTCTTTATTGCTCCAGGACAACCAGAATTTGTGTTTGCAAACAATGATGCACTGAACAACAACAACAACAACAACAACAACAACAACAACAACAACAACAACAACAACAACAACAACAACAGGAAACTGAATCCCTGATTTTAGCTGCTCAAAAGCAAGCTGTTAGAACAAATTCGATCAAGGCCAGAATCGAAAAATCCTCGGATGATGCAAAATGCAGATTGTGCAAAGAAGCTGATGAAACTGTAGATCATGTCCTCAGCTGCTGCAAAAAGATTGCCCAGACTGAGTACAAACAGAGACACAACTCAGTGGCCAAGATGATCCACTGGAATTTATGCAATAATTACAACCTAAGAACAGCTAAGAACTGGTGGGAACATTGTCCAGAGAAAGTAATGGAAAATGAGAAGGTCAAGATCCTGTGGGACTTTCGAATCCGAACGAACAAAGTGTTGAAACACAATACACCAGACATCACCCTGATCGAGGACAAGAAAGTGACCATCATCGACACAGCAGTACCCAGTGACAGCAGGATCATTGAAAAAGAACACAAGAAGGTCACTAGATACCACGATTTGAAAATCAAGCTTCAGCATCTATGGCACAAACCAGCTGAGGTCATCCCAGTGGTAATTGGCACGCTGGGCGAAATCCCGAAAATACTAGGGAAGCAGTTGAAACATCTTTGAATTGACAAAATTAACATGAATTTAAGGCTGCCCTGCTGGGATCAGCACGAAAACTACACCGACACATTACAACTTCCTAGGCCTCTGGGTGAGGATCGAATTGTAATGAAAGGCCAACAGCCAGCTAAAGGTCTGGCAGCTGTGAAATCTACAACAACAACAACAACAACAACAACAACAACAACAACTATTTAAACAGTGCAATCCTTGGGGGGAACACTTCAGGAGGTCGCGTGACCCTGGTGCAGCATAAATGCCACTTGTGCCAGAGTACCATTTATGCCAGCACAGAAGTGCTCATGCTGGCAACTGGGCAGCAGCACAATACTAGGGTGCCAGCAGCGCCAGCACAGGAACTTGCATGAGTTTTGAAGGGGATGTTCCCAGTGGTGGGGCTGGCTTTAGTCAGTTTCCTGAGCCCTTTTGGCCCAGGGATGCCCTCATTTGCCAGCGCAGACTTACACCAGCAAAAAGGTAGACACATCCCTTGGAGCTGCACAGGGCAGTTCCACGGGGGTTGGGGGAGTGTCCCTGTCAGCTTGCTGGCTGTGGTGCAGCAATGCTCTTTGGGGGCAGCATGGCTGTGTGTCTCTAGCCGTGCTGCAACTCCCACAGACTGTACTGCCTATCAACTAACATCTAGAACACCCCCATAATAAACTTGTTTAGAAGATCAACGGGGTAATTCTAAACAGAACCATACCTTTCTGAGATGAGTGACATTAATGGGTGTAGAAGGGCAAATTTCTGTTCAGCACTGGCATGTAATTCTCAGGGATATGGATTTTGACTAACACTACAATAAACATACAGCAGTTTTTTACCGTTTTATCCCTGAGGCGCTCCCCATGTACAAGAAAATCAGCACAGCCATTTTCTTCCTGGTGGATGACTTTGAAAACGGTGACACAGCTCAGTCCACCCCCTCCAAGCGGTAACCATCCACCACTTGAATCATCACGGGTCATCACCACAGCTCGCACACGGGCATAACTATTACTGAAACAGAGGAGAAGGGAGAAAAAAAAAGAAATTAATTTTTGCCCAAGCCAAACTGAGTCACAGTGTTATCATTCGCATTATTCAGTCTCTTCAACCCAACTAAGTGTATGATCCTTAACAATGTTTAATTTGCATTCTTCAGTTCTTCCAACAATTACAGTTGGATTCTATCTGGCAGGCCCAAACAAACTGATTATGCAACAGCCCTGACTGGTTTCAAAACGTTCTGACAAATTCTACATGATCACAGTAAGTCAAAACCTAGCCGACAGGCCACAAGAAGTCGTTTTCTAGAGACCCCATCTATGTGGCACTTATTCTAAATGAGTTGCTGAGATAAAGCCAGACAATTTATTGACTGAAAGTCAGAACACTGTGACAAATCTGGTCTGGCTAAATTTGGCTGCAACTGTCTCACATTAGAATGTGTGGCAAGGCAGTATTGCTCAGTTCTGGTAACCATGGCAACAGCAGTGGCTAAAATGGTCTTGTCTGCGTTCAACTGAACACTGTCTAATCTGGTGTGAATGGTCCAGATTGGAGCCCGTTGCCCTGTTGCACAAAAGCATGAACTAAGTAGATGACCATGATGTTTTCTTATTTGTTTCTCAAAAGCAGATACTTAATCTTCCCAGTACTGTTACCTTCACTGCTGTTTTGAGAAATAATTACGGAGTTCCATTTCTAGAACAATAAAACACAGTAAATGTTGAAGTACCACTGATTAAAGAAATCTTAGTCAATTAACTGCATGAGCTGTAACCAATTTTATCTCTACAAATTTTGCACATGAATAAAATAACAGTTCTAAAAGAGTAATGTATCATGTTAAGATAGGTTATGTATGCACAATTGTTTGCTGGCACCACTTTAGAAAAGGCATTCCTTAAGGTGTGAGAAAATGAATGCTCCTCCTCCCAATTAACTTGACATCCACAAACTGATTTTTTAAATCCCCCAACTAATAGTAGACTTTTAAAACATTTTAAAAGATTTTAGAAAACAAATTAAGTATTGAATCATTGAATACAGTAAATATCAGTGTATAGATCTGACATATTTTCAACATTCAGGATAGGCTTCCAGTTTTAAATGGTTCCCAGGCAAGGAATCATTAATGGGCTCTCCCACAGTACTCTTACTCAAAAGAACACTTGCACTTCTGTCTGCATAGCACCAATTCTAATGAATTGAGAGCACTTTACCACCAAGTCAGTGTGGTAATGGTTAGAGTGTAAGACTAAGATTTAGGATATCCAGATTTGAATATCCACTCTGCCATGGAAACTTACTGGGTGACCTGAGCCAGCCACACATTCTCAGTCTAAACTACTTTGGAGGGGAATTGTGAAGATAAAATTGAACAAAGGAGAACAATAGAAGACAATCTGAGATTCCATTGGGAGAATGATGTGGTATAAGTGAAGCCATTCACTAAAAAATATACTACCAGCAAGCTGTTTGCTTGTTAGTTGTAGAAAATTCTCCAACACTGTGCATTACAGCTCATGCAGTTGGGCATGCTACAAACAGATAGTAGGAGAACTGGAAATGCATACAATGCTAACTAACATGAACAGGTCAGCTGAACCGAACACCACAGAAGTATGCATTTTCCTAGCTCTGCAAATGATTTGTGTATTTTTATACATACTATTACAAATGAATCTTCACTACACATACTGAAACTGTGATATCTAATTTCCAAGACAATCTTGCTATTGCTGGAAAGTAAGATCTAGAATCAGGCTCAGAACCTAGACAGAATGTCATGTGCACTGTTATCAGGAAATTTACCAGGCCAAAATAAATATTTGGTATATAAAAAACTTACACTCTCCTTTATCCCTCACACAAGACTAGAAAGTGGCAAACAATCAAGTTGAGCTCATAGTAAAAAACAACGTGGGATAAGGCTGTGATGAAGCAGTTAACTTTTCATTTACAAAGCTTGAAAGCCCATTTACAGTTGGATACATTCACTGAAAATTGGTCCACATTTTTGTTAATGAAAGTTCTGACATCGTTAAACCTGCTTCAAATGTGAAATCTTTTTGGACAGATACCGTGACTAGTTAATTGGAATTGCCAATAGCTTAATTTTGTTCTTGTTTCAATTTTAGATCATGAGTAGATAGTTGGGATTGTATTTTATGGAATTTACTTGGCAATGTTTTAATTTAATATTTTAAAGTATTCAACTGTCGGGCTGTATTTGTTAATGTTGCCTTGTCATCTGGAAGCCTCCTAACAAGAATACTTATTGTTTTTTTTTAAAAAAAATAGCAAGCAGTGCACATAAGGAACTATCAAGCAATATGTTCGTTTTAGGGTGCAGAATGAAAATAAAAAGAAGATGGACTTCCATCTTTTCAAAGCAGGGCAGTTATATGAACCTAAGAAAAACAGGCGAGGCAGGAAACTTGGTAGAAATTCAGGAAAGGCAAAAATGAATGGACTCACAGGAAGACAGAAGGAAGAGTACCGCAAAATAAAAGGGAAAATGAAAAGGGAATGGGGGAGACCTGAAAGGACACACTCAAATCCTACCAAAACATTAAAAAAATTAGAGATGTCACATTCAGGCTTTATACTCCCTCTTTAAATACTGGTTTAAACACTCCCACTGGAAACACTTTACACAATTAGTCTTATGTAGACTGATGAACAAGAATATGGGACAAGGCTCAAATCCTCAGTCTGACATAAATTTAGCTGAGTTGGCGACTGGGCCAGTTATACTCTCAGCCTAACCTACCTTAAAGAGTCATTACAAAGATAAAAGGGAGAGAGAGAGTGAAGTACATGGTAAGTATAAACTTCTAATCAGACTCTTTGTATTCCACCAGAGATTACTATAATGGTATCATTGATGTGAATTACCAGGAAGACTGAAATGTTCTCTTGTAGGTTTTTATTGTATTTCTGGTAATAAATACTTATATTTACTTGAAGCATCTTAAACAACCACCTGATTTAGGATGGGCGAGTCAGATAGTGAGAAAGACAACAGAAATTAGGGGAAAGAGTTTGTTAGAGGTTAGGTTTTGGTTTTTTTTTTGCAGTCAAGTCACAGCTGACTTAGGACAAAACCAAAAAGTTTTCAAGGCAAGAAATGTTTAGAGGCAGTTTGCTGGTGCCTTCCTCTGAGTAGCAGTCCTAGTCTTTCTTAGTAGTTTGCCACTGCAACACCTAACCAGGGTTGGCCCAGCTTAACTTCTGAGATCAGACTAGTATGGGCTAGCTTAAATCCTCATTATTTCTCTAGAAATACCTTTTTAAAAATATTTTCATAATTTATCATCAAATACATAAATATTGGCATACATATGAACAGTCTACTGGTTTTCTTGTAATAGCTGATTCAACTCAATGACAAGTCACCACAGGTTAAACCAATCATCATTCAATAATGCAATCATCAAGTGCATATTTAAGGAGAACTAGTATTTGCTGCTTTTTCTTCTCCCTTTTCAATGGAATACTTTCAACGTTAAATGCCTCCAATTCTTGGAAAAAATCCATACTATCTCCTTGATTTTTAAAAAAGAATTTAAACTACATTCTCCTCTTTCAACTCTTACATACAACCGTTGCATGGTTTAGTTCCCACAATTATCTGAAAATGGTGACAATTCACATATTGAACCGATCTCTCTGAGAACCAGATATATTATACAAACACATTTGCACAGTAGACTAGAAAAGTAAGTCTATTTCCCTATAAAGCACGAGACAGAATTTTTTAACTTTAGAGAAACTAGATTGGTTTTTTCACCCCAATACTGAAAATAAATTATGCACAACTATTACTATTCAAGTATCACCTAACAAAATGCTTCATCCCCGCCTTCTGATATCACAACAAACTCAAGAAAAACCAAACAATCCACAACAGCAGAAACATGCATCTTTGAGCAAAGGAAGTACTAAAGACTTCTTCTCTAATTAGATCTTGTTAGTTAAATTAATCATTGTATAGAATTAGTATACACTTTAGGTTGCACTTCCTTTAAGGAACAGTAAAAGAACTGTAGTCAGTATCTTTAAATATTTGGGCTGTCAAGAGAGTAAGAAGAAAAGAAGGAATAATGTAATTCAATGGCTTGGTAGAGCTTTAGAGAAAATTCAAATTTGTACCAGGAGACTTCAAACACTATGTGTTCTTGGCAAGTTTCCCTTTGTCTTACTTTTCTATGAAGAGAATGGTTCCTCTTCTTCTGGTATTGCTACTCTATTACACTATGCAAAATCACTAAAGTATCCACGTGAACCTGCAATTAAGAACCCCTCAGAAAGTGGGTTCCATATGTGCAAGGTTGGAGATAATACTATGTTCAAAGAATGGGGATTCTACGTTCAGGTGTTGTATTCTATATGCACTAAAAATATGAACTACAAAATCCCCTAAATGTCTTTTCCAGTAAGACACTAACAGGTTGCTGTAGTAAAATCTGAAGCATTCATTAACTATGTAGTCTGAAATGTATGAATAATTTTAAATAAAATTATAGAGGAAAAAAGAATTAAGAAGTGGCCTGCGGGGGGAAAAGCTTGGAGAACAGTTTGCAGTCTTCTACAAGAAGTTTACTTTCATTAACAAATCCCGCTTCAATGAATAATACAGGGATAGTTTTTTCATGGAGAAATGTACAGAGGAAACCAGCTGTGAGTAAGAAGAAGAAGAGTTTGGATTTATATCCCCCCTTTCTCTCCTGCAGGAGACTCAAAGGGGCTGACAATCTCCTTGCCCTTCCCCCCTCACAACAAACACCCTGTGAGGTAGGTGGGGCTGAGAGAGCTCTGAGAAGCTGTGACTAGCCCAAGGTCACCCAGCTGGCGTGTGTGGGAGTGTACAGGCTAATCTGAATTCCCCAGATAAGCCTCCACAGCTCAGGTGGCAGAGCTGGGAATCAAACCCGGTTCCTCCAGAATAGATACACGAGCTCTTAACCTCCTATGCCACTGCTGCTCTGATCTGATCCACTATCATGACTATCCTTAACAGCCCAATCCACTGGGGAGAATACATGAGTGGTGGCCAGAGATGGTGCAGCCACAGCCTCTAAAGGGGTTCGTGGAGACACGGTGAAAAAAAATTAAGAGAAAACTTATCAAGCACACTGCGTCACTCTTTTTCTTGCTGTAAGTCTTTACCAGCAAAAGTGAGAGTTCCTCGGCTGAAAGCCCTCAGGAAGCCAACTAAAGTTGGCTTCCCCCCAGGTACACCCCTATCGGTGCTGGTGTGGGCTTCTGAGCAGCAGCAGCAGCAGCAGCAGCAGCAGCAGCAGCAGCAGCAGCAGCAGCAGCAGCAGCAGCAGCAGCAGCAGCTTTCACACCAGGTGATGTAGAGCCGCATGGCTTCCCATAGACAGTGTAACTGCCTCCACAATGGTGTAGATGCCACTTGCACTGTGTTGACTGGCACTGATGCTGGAACTAGGGTCATACCATTTCAAAAGTCCTTTCGTCCTGCCTGGATATTGCACTGTAAGTACATAAGAATACAAAATCATTCAGATATAAATTAACAAAAACTTCTTCACATAGTTCTGATGTGCCAGTCCAATTGGATTTACTAGGTTGTATTTTCGTATTTGTGTCTTACTGCTGGTCTGGCGACCAGACTGGTTCAGTGCATTCTTAATCAAAGTTACCACTGTTGGACGTAGAAAAGAATAGCTCTGAAACAATATGTTTCCCCATGTACATTAAGGAAAAAATAGTTCTAGTTTAAGGAATTAATATTTTCCTCAATTTTCTTTTCTAGTGGAAGACAATATACACATCATCAATGTGTGACATCTCATCCTGTTTTTTCCCCAGAAAATACAGCAACATTTATGATGTCAAAGAATTATGTTAACTTCAAAGTACTAATAAGAGCCAGTGTAACCCAACAGATAGAGATACGGTTATTGCTCAGATGCTTTTCCAAGTTTGTTTCATGAAACTCAGAGCCTTATCAAAGAGCTGCTCAAGGACAAGATAATTACAAGCAGACAAGACCCTTGAAAGACAGCTTAGCACAGTGGTGGCGAACCTTTGGGACTCCAGATGTTATGGACTACAATTCCCATCAGCCCCTGCCAGCATGGCCAATTGGCCATGCTGGTAGGGGCTGATGGGAATTGTAGTCCATAACATCTGGAGTCCCAAAGTCCCTCCCTGCTTTATACCACTAGTGGGCCATACACCGAAGATTCATCCCTGCAATGTCCAGCCAAAGGAGATTTTGGATGTCTTCCATGATACCCACTAAATTCACACGGGGTAGTAAAGAGGTTGAACAGGCCTATCCAGTGCCCCCAAGGTGAACTGAGTGCACATCCCAGAATATGCCCGAAAATCAACTTCAATTTACATAGATTTCTGAGCATATATGTATTAATTTCTCCAACACAATGCACAATGGGAATATCAGTGGCCTAGTACACATGTCCTGACATGGAGAGTCCCAGGCTAGCCTGATCTCATCAGATCTCAGAAGCTAATCAGGGTTAGACCTGGCTAGTATTTTGATGGGAGATCCCCAAGAAATACTAGGGCCGTGATGCAAAGACAGGCAACGACAACCCAACTCTGAATTTTTCTTGCACTGAAAACTTATGGGCCAGTTGCTACTGGATTGGGGGGGGGGGAATCACATGATTGTCCCAAGTGCAAAATCAATAAAGAATTCATGGCACTTGATACCTTAATTTATGTCACAAGCAGAACACAAATACAGAACACAAATGTTGGTAATTTTTTTCTCATTTTTTACTATTTTTTCCCAAGGGACGTAGACAAGATATTTGTAGTTTTTAAAAAATGAAAATCAACTATTAGATGCTTACCAGCATGAATTAAAAAAAAAGATTTGTAGTTCAGGTCCAAATGGTCTCACATTTTTCTATGCCAGAAAACCAATTTACTGTGATTTGTTTTTCAATAGCATCTGCTTTTTGAGCTTTTGGAATGAATCTCTTTTAAACTGGACTACAAATTCTGTTTTCCAGGCCACACTGCTTAACTAGTATGGCATGCTTTTCAGTCCCACTTTGGCAGAATGCTGAAAACCAACATCAAGCATATGGGACAGGTTTAAGTACAATATGTTCTGCGAGCAGTGACCTAGCAGTACTTGCCAAAAGGAAATTCTAACCTCTGACCAGAAAATGACAATCCCTTCAAAAAGTTAAACAAGGCTACTTCTATTTAAGAAAGCAAGAAATTTATTTAAGGAAGAGGAAGGATGTCTCCACTGGCAGCGTGCAACAAGGGAAAAATGCCCTCTACACGCCTGCATCGTTGGACAGCGTAGGTTTTCATTAGATTTTGCCGGGTTCAAAGTTCATATTAAGTGCTTTTAAAAATAATAAAACCTGGAGAAAACAATTCCAAATAACATTCTAGTGACCATGGCTACATTTAGGCATAACAATAAATCCTGGTTTGCTCAATTTGAGGTTTATGAGGCAACGTGAGGTCAGTCTAACAGATGTAACCAACAATTTCCCATATAAAATTGAGTCTGAGTCCTGCTTAATCAATACTACAATCTGCAATACAGTGCAATCCCGAGGGAGGGGGGCTGAAAATGCATAGGAGGTGGCATGACCCCAGTGTTTCTGGGGAGCCACGGCAGAAGCATTTGTTGGCACAGCAGCCCATGCTGGCGTTGATGGGGGTGCTCCCAGAGGCAGGGCCAGCTTTAGTCAGCTTTCTGAGCCCTTTCAGCCCAGGAACGCCTCCATTTGCTGGCATGGGTTTACACTGGCAAAATCAATGGAGAAGCCCATTGTGCTGCATAGGCCACTTTCATGGGGAAGAGTCTGCGTTGCTGTCAGCTGGCTGGCCGTGGCACAGCAAGCTTCATAGGAGGCAACAAGGCTATGCTTTGTGCTTTGTCACCCCCAGCTGTGGTGCAACTACCCCTCATCAGGAGTACATTACCCGACTCCTTGGTTTATTGAATTCTGCTTCATGTTTTGGCAGGTTTTTATTGATGTCCTTTTATGAGTTTTTTTGGTATAGCTTAACTATGTTGTTGTGAGCTGCCTCAAGCAGGTTTTGGATAAGAGACATATATATTTTCTAGATGAATAGATTGATAAATGGCTATCATCCTTGACTTTAAAAAACTGGACAATATCCGACCAGCTAATGGTGCAGCTTGTTAGAACTTTGCACAAAGTCCACTTGCAATCCAATCCAAATGTTTACTTTGAATTACTGAAGTCAACAAGATTTACACCCAAGTTAGGACTGCAATCTTATTTTCCTATCTGCAATTATTTTATTTATTAAAACAAATTCTACCCCACCTTCCACAGCCCACAAAGAACCACAGGGTTGTTTAAACACATAATTAAAAACAAAATATCACAATATTAAAAACAGCAATTATACTGACAAAGATCAGCAACATAAAAACCAAACATCAAATAAAATAAAATGACACAGGTATCCAATCCCATTAGTACCAGCAATTTGAAGTAACCCACTCCTCCCAGAAACAGAACAACTTTAAACTGACAGTAGAACACAGACATAGAAAATGCAAGGAAATCTCTCTTGGGAGGACATTCCCACACACTTGATTTCAGTCTGAGCACATTTGTGATTAAGGCAACTAAACTTATTGTTTAAAAGACATACCCTTGCTTTCCAGTTTCAATTCCTATTACACCCATATTAAAACCAGCCTCTATTTAAATCTCTAAACTTCTATAATAAAATGGTTCAAATGAAACCTGCCAAGAGGAGTACAAAAATATAATTCCAGCAACTCAACAGGGCAACAATAAACAGAACCTCTCAAACCCTCTTGGGGGCCACTGGACTCAAACTTTTTATACTAGTTAGTTATACTAGTTATACTAGTATTTCTCAGCCTCCTTTCCCCTTGCAGCATACACTTTTTATTGTTGTGTCGCCTAATTAAAATATTCCTTTAAAATGTTGACAGTTCTGACAAGTTATTCTGGAACAGCTGGCCTCCCGACATTGGCCAATCATTTGCCACTATGCAATCAGTATAATTACCCCATTTCTATCTCAGGTTTCTGATTTGCTTGAGTACCAGTAAATAAGAGATCAGATGTAAGAGCAAAACTCCAGCTTGAAGGACTGATTTAAGATTACGTTTCCCCCTAATTCTTGGGTTGTATACAATTAAATGGACACATGCAGATGTGTATGCAAGCTGAAGAACATGAAAAGCTTGTCTTTATCAGGGGTGAGGTTGTAGCACAGTGATGGAACATTCTCCTTTTAACTGGAGATGTCAGGGATTGAAAGTAGTAGGTGATAATGAAAAGACCCCAACCTGAGACTCTGCTACTGTCTGTCAAAGGAGAAAATCCTCTGGCTCAGTATATAGCAGCTTCAGGTGCTCAACTTGTGATGCTCCTGTAGAACATGGTACAGGAAGTTTTTTTTAACTGAAAATTTATCATCTTATTTCCACCAGCTGAAATAACTCTGCTTATCAATTCACGCCTACTGAAAATGCACCTGTATGTGTACCATGTACCTGTACCATGTGCACCTGTGAAGCACCTGTATGTGTACCATTTATATAGAAAAAGCAAAACAAATGAAAATTCACTGAGAACCCATAATGTATCACAAGAATATTTTAAAATATCTTCCCAAGCCAACAGCCCAGCAAAGGTCTAAGAACTCAAGGTAAGCAGCCAAAATAACTTTTCTAGCCAATTCACCTAGCTGAGGACAAGTACAGGAATGCAGCCTTAGGCAGATTTACTTGAAGTTAAAGACAGTTGACATTTTTTAAAAATGTAGTTCAACTACACCCAGCCAGGAAGGAAATTTGGATTTTCTAAAAATACAATATTCCGAAAGTCAACTGCTGAGCTTCTCTCCAACAGTTTTCTCTGCAATGTATTAAATTCTTCTAACTAAATTTTAATTAGCAGTCATATGTGACAACACAAATGTTGATAATTCATTTCTGCTTCATTTTAACTGTATTTATAAATATTATATCCTGATTTTTGATAGGTTCAGTGGGGTTCAGAATAAAGATTAAAAGTTATGTCAAGGTCAAAACATTACAGGAACTAACAATACTACAGCTAAAAACCCAGCCCATTATAAAACAGTTGTAAACTGCTCACTTCAACAGTCCACCAGTCTTACAACTGATAAGCCATTTAGTCTATTATCAATAATCTTTCCATTTATTAACCCAACTTATGTTATCAGAAAGGTATCTGGAATAGCCAAAGTTTTCAGAAAGCTGGGAGGGGAGTGATTCCTAAGGGATACTGGTGTTATACCATATAATACACATACAATGGAACCTCAGTTTTCATTGCCTTCAGTTTTCATCGGTTTCAGTTTTCATCGATTTTTTTCAGTGAAAAATTTGTCTCGGTTTTCATCAATTTGCCTCGGTTTTCATCCATTTGCAGTAAAGTGCAGGGGTTTGTGGAGAAAAATCACCCGGACAAAGCTGTTGCGGGCCGTGTCTGCAACTTGTTTAATGACAACGTCTTGCCCCATTTCAGACAAATCTTAAAGAGGCGTCAGAAACAGACCTCTTTGGACAGCTTTCTGGTGCGACATTGGTCCACTGGCTGTGAAGCTGTTCCTAGTGTTATTGTTTGTTACTGTTTTCAGCATTAAACAATATGTTTATTCACCCAAAAATGTGTTTTTGGTATGTTTTTTGGAGTGCCTTGAACGGATTAATTGGATTTACATTGATTCCTATGGAAAAGTTTGCCTCGGTTTTTATCGGTTTCAGTTTTCATCGATTCTTTTCGGACGGATTACCAACGAAAACCAAGGCTCCACTGTATATGTATAAGATGCCATGAAGGGAAAAAAGGGTGCAAACAGCAGGGTCAAATGAGCCTGCTTTTGGTCAGGAGAGGGCTAGGGAAAATCATATAAACTGAAATAAACTTAAGCGCAGGAAATAAACTAGTGAAACTGTACTATCACTTATTACTGCAGATGAGAATGGTATCGATGCTTTCCATAGCAGCACTTGAACTATGCTGTAATTATGCTATACTTTGTATCCATTTAGATTGGCTTAACTCCTGTAATATGTGAGAAACTCAAAGTCTTCGTTAAATCTGTAGGAAATAGTATCAAACTTCTTACTTTGTACCATAGTATTCCATTAAAAAGTCCAGTTTCTAATCATAGTCAGCTGGATTGCTTACAGCAAGAGAATAGTCAGCATCTCAGTTTCAAAGTTTGAGATTGGTACTTTGAATGCCTCCTTTAGATTAAATCAATTCATTCCTAATATTAATGTGTTAAAATCTTTACAATTAACCTCATTAACTGAGGTTACTTTCACACTTGGATAGTTGTGTACAAGTGAGCCATTTCATTATTGCATTCAGAAGCCAATAGAATGGAAAAGGGGGGTCTCACATTGCACTAAGTACAGCATTATATTCTTCATAGCAATCTACCAATGCCCATGTCAATTAGCAAAATTCTATTATGTTTATTAAAAAGTCCCACCCAGTGAAAGTCCTACTTTCCCCTGCAGTTCTCCTTTTGTCATTGGTTTTGCAGCCTAATTGGTTAATTCCTTTTCTCTGAATTCTTCACTCAGGCGTTAATGACCAGTTCTTATTTATTTTGTTTGTGAGAAGAATTAAGTACTGCTTTTCACTGTGCAGGCAAAAATCACTTTATTATTATTTTGTATATGAAAAGGATTAAGAACAGTTTTGCATTGTGCAAGCAAAAGTCACTTTAAAATTATTGTGGTACTTTATAAAAAAATATGGTCGTAAAAAAATCTGATGGTGGTCTTAACTGAAAGGTTAAAAAAGCAGTATTTTAGCATGTCCGCCCCTCCCCGAACACAATAGAGAATTAAGAATGAATGCCATGCCTGGAACAGGAAGAATAAACAGGAAGGAATTAATTAAATTTGATAGGAGAGAAAAGGTGGGTTAAAGGAACAGCAGCTCCAGAAAATCTGAATAATGCTGTTTGTCAATTCATAGATGGTCTGTCAAGCAAAGCAAATACATTTTATGGTATCAAAAAACAAAAACAAATATCAGGCCTAAAAATAACAAAAAACAATGCAATGTAAATACTGCACTGAACTTAACTGTATGAAACAATGTTGTACTTTCCTGTAACTGCTGTTCCTCGAGTGGTCTTCTGTGCAGCAACACATTGGGACTGCACAAGCACAGGCCAACCACGGAAAAGTTTTCCAAGGCTTTCTAGCAGATTAGGAATGCTTTTCCTCCTCCTGGAACTTTCCTGCCAAAACAATCACATAACCAGGAGGAGGGGTGCTACTCTTTCAGTTCTCCCCATGCCACCCTCAGAGACCCCAGAAAACTGAAGTTCCAAAGAGTTCACAGAGAGACAGGAGGGAGTGATGTGTGCCCGCACAGAAGACCACTTGATGAACAAAAGTTACAAGCAAGTGCAACACTGTTTTTCATCTTTGTGGGTTCTGTGCAGACCCATGTTGGGAGATTAGCAAGCTCACTCAGTTAAGGAGATGGGTGTGAAGGTCTCAAAGGAAGAGTCCATAGAGGACCACCAAATAGTTGTTTAGCACCCCATATGAACATTCACCAACATTATAACAGAACAGGGAACTCTCTGAATGTACTGAAATAATGTGGCAAATAAAACCCCCAGACCTCTGTCAGAGAGAGGTGTGATATGTAAAGTGGCATTGAGCAGCCATGTACTCCGGACACAATGACATGGCTTCTACCAGCCCACAAGGACAGGCAATGGGAAGATGCTGACCAGTCGTTCTTGGAGCCTAAGAGTCCTAACAGACTGAAACCCAAGAAAAGTCACATTCCAGGCATGTAAGGAGTGCACAAATGTTCAGCACCACAAACAAGTGTAAGGATAGCATTGTGAGCCATGAGGACTGAAAGACAATCCCTGGTAGAGAGACATCAGGACATCAGACAGCCTAACCTTATGAAAGTCCATGAACAGAGGAAGAATAGGTTAGAACCTACATGTCCTCATTCCACATTTGGAAGCGTTGCATACTAAAAACAAAACAAAATGCTAGTATGAAGAAAGCACCAGGTTAGTGCAAAAAAAAGAAAAGAAAGAAAGATGGTTACACCTCTGTAATATCCTTAGAAACCCAATAAGGAGGATGAAAGTTTAGAGAGTTTAAATCTCAACCAGTGGCCAAAACATAATCAACAGCACAAGAAGCAGGGTCCAAACCCTATTACACCCCCCCATAGAGACTTTTCCACTTTGAGGTAAAAGCTCTGGTAGAGAAAGAATGGTGCTTGCCACTCAGAAAAACCTGAGGCAGGAAAAGAGCTGATTAAAACTACTGAAGTCATCAACAGGAATGCGAATAAGCAAATAAGCACCATAATCATGAAAGTAGTGAAGCAGGCCTCATCAGGTTAAAGAAAAGATGGACAGCATAACTGAACCTTGTGCAAACTGCAAAGCAATCTGCACAGCAAAAAACGCCAGGGGGAAATTATAAAAATAGATTACCCTGCCAATGGATTAGAAGGGCATTCCCCAACAATGGAGTTCCCTGTCAAGAAAAGAGCAAAAAGAAAAAAGAAAAAAAAGACAGGACACAGAATGTTCCATTGCTGGGCAAGGCCAAATAGCCAGGGCTTCCAGTCACAGTATCTGGAAGCTGGCCCCCTGTTAGTTGAAGAAAGCATAATTATAATATATTCCCTGACTATGTTAAATGTTTGGACTTAAAATAACAGACAAAAGTAAGGTATGTCTAATGCCCTGATGAAAATAGAAGTACAACCAACTAATTTGCAGAAGACCCAGAGCCACTGGGAGACACATGCCCATAGCTGGGTGCCCACATTATAAGGAATAAGGAACCTGAGATGGCATGAACTTCCAGAGGCACAGAGTCAAAAGGAGTACCCTGCGAAAAATGAGGTATTTAGGTCACCCCAAATGATGCTCATTAGCTGACTCAGAAGAAAGAAAAACAAATCTGGACATCCCCGAATGTTGAAAAATACACACAAAAAACCCTTCTGTTATGATGTCATCTGTAAGCATATAAAAATGTTAGAAGCTGCAGCTGCAGAAGTCAGGAAAAAAATAACCAACTTGGATGAATAAAGAATGAGAAAGGCAAAATTCAATCCTTGGATTAAAAGAGTTGACCAGGAAAGGATCAACAACTTGATCAGGAAAGGATCAACAGAGCAGGGAAAAACAATATAGCAGCCTCACATGGGCTACCCTAATCTTCATATGTTTCGTAAAGCCGTTGTGCTGTGGTGGCTAAGAGCAGGTGGACTCTAATCTGGAGAACTGGGTTTCCAGTTTCTCCATCTGAGGAGTGGAGTCTTATCTAGTGAACCAGATTGTTTCCTTACATTCCTGCTGGGGTGACCTTGGGCTATTCACAGTTATCTCAGAACTCCCCAACCGTGGAAGCTGGCATCTGTGAACAGTTGGACTCTGTCCTGGTGGAGGTAGACCTTCCCTCCCGAAAGGTTGTCGCAGTGGGTCCACCAACAGAGACGGTCCTTCAGGGTTTTGGTGAGTGGAAGCGATCTGTCCTATTTTTCCATAATTTGAGACTGGCACAGCCTTAGGAACCACTGAAGAGGTTTCACGTGGAACCTCCCCCATTGCACCATGTCTATTACAGAAATGAAGAGTCCCATCAGGCTTGCCAGTTGGAGGAGAGAGGCCCTTCTGGCTGTCAGAAAGGATGCTGCCAACCATTGGATCCTGAGTATCTTGGACCTTGGCATGAACAGGGCACTTTGGGAGGTGTCAATTATTGTCCCGAGATGTTCCATGCGTCTTGATGGTGCCAGGGAACTCTTTTCCAGATTTATTATTAAGACTCTGGTCATGTCCTGGACGGCCTGTTCTCTGGACCCATGGGGCCGTTGCCAGACCATAGGGTAGGGCGCGGTACTGGTAGTGGTCTCCTCCCACTGCAAAGCGTAGGAATCTGCAGTGAAACAGGTTGATCAGGATGTGAAGATATGCCTCTGTCAGATTCAGTGAGGCTAGTTGGTCCCCTGGATGGAGATTCTCTATAACAGATTGCAGTGTTTCCATCTTGAACATGTTCAGGTGGATATGTTTGTTGATGTACCTCAGGCTCTCCACTCTCCATTTTTCTTTGGCATGGTGAAGTGGGAGTATACCCTGAGGACCTCTCCAATAACGGGGCTGGTTCTACCACTTTGATGGCCTGCAGGTGTCGGATGGCATCATCTGTTCGTTTGGCCTTGTCCAATTTGAAATGCCAAGGGAAGACTTGGAAGTGTGGTCTCAGCATTTTTGCAAACTCTAGGAGGTACCCAGAGTTGATGACCTCTCTGGTCCACTGGTTGACATGGTTGCCTACCCAGAGGTCTTGAAACTGCTGTAGGCGTCCACCGACCAGGATGCCAAGGTAGTCAGGTCCAGTTGGGTCTGTCACCTCAAAAGGACTGACTGGGTTTTCCGGAGGCACGAAAGTTGGAAGGACAGAAGGAATTGTTGTTGAAATTGTTGTGTTTTCCAAATGGCTGCTGCTGGCAGCGTCTGCCATCCCTGGGAGCCCATGGAAGAGTGCGGTGAGACCTGAATGTGTTGTAGGGTCTAAAGGTGGAGGAGCCCTGGTCAGCCCTAATGTATTTTGGCATGGCTTTCTTTTTATCTTTTGACTCAACTAGGACCACGTCGAGCTCCTGACCAAAGAGTCTGGCCCCATGAAAATCATAACCAGCCACAACCTGCTTGGAGTGAAAGTTGGCAGTCCGTGGGTGCAGTCAGGTGTGCCTTCTAGTGACCACTGCTAGGGCCATGCCTCTGACTACCATCATTAGGGCACTGGAGGTGGAATCTGCCAGGTACAAGACTGCTGAGAGGACCCTATCCAGTCCCTCCCAGACTCCCTGATCTTCAAGGGGAATCATGACTAGGAACCTCCTAAGGGGAATCATGACCAGGAGGACAAGGAGCCTCCAAGGGGAATCATGACTAGGAGTCTCCTAAGCCCTTGCTACAGTGGAGAATGGGGCCAAGACCTTGGCAGCCGAGGCTAGCCACTCATGGGCACTTTTCAAAACTACGTCGGATTGCCTGTCTGTGGGATCCTTGCGGGTCCCTTCCCTGTCCTTTGAAAGCACCCCTCTGGACTGGGGAGCTACCACTGGGGCATCTACTAGTGGAACTTGAAACATATGATGCACATAATCAGGTACTGCATAAAGTCTTTTAAAATTGGATGGGGAACCCTTGCTGGCAGAGGGGTTAGCCAATTCCCTTCTGATCCTCCTTTCAAAGTGTTCTGGCAAAGGAAAAAATTTCTGTCACTGAGAAAGGGTTGGGAAATCATACATCCAAGATGCCCTCAGTTGCCTCCAGGAGAAATGACTGTTTCCCAGTAGATAATGTTTTATGTTATTATTGGGTCTTCATTGTGCAGATGTTTATGTATGAGACAACCAAAAAAAAGTCCAAGAAAAAGATGAGGATATACCATATGAAGTTGAAAAACTGGACTCTAGTTAATGAATGCTTATGTTTCTATAAAATACTGTTAGTCTTTACGGTGCCACAAGACTCCTGTTTAATTTTTTGCAACATTTTAGCATTCTACTCCTCTGGAATTATTAGCACTTGCATAAAAGAAAGGGGGGGGGAAAGGAGGTAGAAAAAAGGAACACTGATTATCCACATTAGATGATTGTTCCGGGGGGGGGGGGGTGCCTTAAATCTCAAATACCTTTAACAGAGCTGTAGGAGTGAAGATATCCAGGTATTGTTGGTGCAGTGTTAGGAAGGGGCAGAAAATAAAACAAGTTATACAGGGTAGGGTGGAGTTCAAGTAAGTTGAGCTGGTTGGACATCTATTATGATGTGGTATTCCTGTTTCTCCAAAGACCTGATGATAAATCATAGGCAATTTAGATAATTTTTTTAAAAAATTTATTGTATCATTTGAATTTTACAGTTTATAGTAATTTCCTTCTTCATACATTTTCAAACAATACTTTTCCCCCTTTTCTCCCTCCCCCCATTACTTCTTCTTCATAGTTTTGTCACACAAACAGCAGTAAGTTCATTCTCTGTAGCCTCTTCTCCCATATTTCTTCAATGACTCGAGCTTCTTTCATCCAGTCCATGTATATTATCCATATCTTCAAAATTTCATTTTGTTTATCTTACAATACCTTATTTCATTAGTATATCTAAAAAATATCAAGTGTCACTTGTTCTAGATATATTCTAACCATTTCTGAAGTGTCCATTTTTTCTTTTCTTTCCAGTCTAAGACTAGCTGTTGCATGGGCTGCTTTAATCATTATTTTATACATATAACTATATTGTTTATCCACCCTTCTGTCTTCCATTACATCCATGAACATTAAGTCATTATTTAAATCAATATTTATCTTCACCAGTTTCTTGATATATATTAATACAATTGTCCAAATTTTTTTTACTTCTGTACATTCTATCCACATATGGCTATAATACGCCTCTTGGTCTCCACAGTGTCAGCATTTAGAACTAAGTCCTTTTATCATATATGCTAGTTGTTTTGGTGTTCTATACCATTTTAATATCACTTTTCTTTCTAACTCCATATATTTCTCAATCTTTATATTTTTCCAACTGTCTATTAATTTTTCAGTATTACCAATGTCTAGAAATCCTTCCTTCTCCCATTTTTGTTTCAATGTTAATGTTTCAATGTTCTTATCATGAATTCCTTATCATCTACCATATGTTTGTATATATGCCCTAAAATTTCCCCTTTGTATTTTCCATATAGTTTCAACATTATACATTCTCTTTTTATCCGTGAAACCTTTATCCTTTCCCAAATGCCTCTCAAAACCAACCAGTTCTCGTTTCCCCCTATCTCTATAAAATTTTCAACATTATACATTCTCCTTTTATCCGTGAAACCTTTATCCTTTCCCAAATGCCTCTCAAAACCAACCAGTTCTCGTTTCCCCCTATCTCTATAAAATTTTGTAATGTCATAATTTCTTCTCCTTCCCTAATCAAATTTGCCACAATTTGAATTCCTTTTCTTTTCAATATTTTAATCACTTTTTTCCCTTCTTTGCCAGCCACACTTCCCAAAAGTGCCAGGCATCCATTTACCTCTCCATTTTTCCTATATATCTAGCAAGACCTTTCTTGGTCCTATTGCTTTTTGATTTCCTTTCTTCAACTCTTTATTGAAGATACCATGTACGCCAACTCCTTCATTTATTTCATTTTCAAACTTAACCCATTTTTCGACATTATCCTCATTTATACTCATCAGATTCTTAATCTGGAATGCTTCATAATATTCTTGCATTTTTGGGATCCCCCAACCTAAAGATTTTTTTGTCACAGTATAATCTTATTCATGATTCTTGGTTTTTTATTATTAAACACCCAAGCTTTCAGTTTTCTATCCTATCTCCCTTAAATTGTTTCTTCTTAATTTCCAACGGAAGAGTCTGGAAATAAATAAAATACTTTTTTGGTAATATACACACATTTTTAATGCTTTGATTTTTCCTGTGATCTATAAGATCTTCTTATCCCATTCTTTTATTTGTTTTAATATTTTTTCCACCTTGCTTCATAATTATATTTAAACATCTTCTCTTTTCTATGTGTTATTATAATACCCAAATATTTAATCTTCTTTTTTACTAATCCTCTCTCTAATTGTCTTTTTTCCACATTAACCCCCGGCAATTTAGATAAGTAAGCACATATTTTAAATGTAGAAATAAAGGTGGTTATTTTAAGGGCAATCAGGTCCAAAAAGTTTAAATTTAGTTTTTTATTATTTTGCCTGTTTATTATTCATGCAAGCTATTATTTGCACAAACATCCCACACATTCAGGAAATAATACCAAACTAAACAGTTGGATGCAAACATTCAAATATAAACACAACAGAAAGATATTGTTTATAGAATCAGTTCCAGACATGGCAATAATTATATTACCGTATATACTCACGTATAAGTCGACCCGTGTATAAGTCGAGGCACCCAATTTTACCTCAAAAAACTGGGAAAACACCTGGAGAAAGAGGGTGGGAAAGATCCATCAGGAGGCAGGGTGCTGAGCCGGCAAAGGAGCCACAGCTGGAGGAAAGGAGCACCCCAGAAGCCTTTGGGAGGCTTTTTAAGGAGCGGCGAGGGGATGCGCACGGGTCTGGGAGGAGGGAAAGCGGCTGAAGGCAGGAGAAAGCAAAGCAGAGAATGCCTCGTCCCCCTCTCTAACTCACACTTTCTTTCTTGCAGGCTCTCAGTCTAAGGTGTGGTTTCAGGGAAGCTGCCGGCTTTCTTTCTTGCAGGCTCTAAGTCTAAGGCTTGGTTTCAGGGAAGCTGTCGCTCGGGGCAGCCTGTCTCTATGGTTTTCTTAAAAGGGCAATGCTGGAGCATTGCCCTTTTAAGAAAACCATAGAGACAGGCTGCCTCGAGCGGCAGCTTCCCTGAAGCCAAGCTTTAGACTTAGAGCCTGCAAGAAAGAAAGCGTGAGTTAGTGAGGGGGATGAGGCTTCGCGACTCATGAGTAAGCGCTGCCACTCCGCGGGGGGGACCTGCGCATAAGTCGAGGGGGGCATTTTTCAGCCTAAAAAAAGGCTGAAAAACTCGACTTATAGGCGAGTATATACGGTATGTACTATAGGTTAAATGCATCTGAAATACAGTGATCCTATAATTTTTGGATTAGAACTTTTAAATTGGGTTTTATGGTATTCTGTATATGATCTTCATTCACTTTTCAACCATTTTATAAATTTCTAATCCAAGAATGAACATCTACTATTGGGCACCACAAACCAGTACTGCAAGAGTGCGAGGGACAGAAGTGTATTTCTGATCTTCATGATTCATCTACCAAGGACTGGATCCATGACTGTCACTATTCACTCATGTTTTTTAACACTGAAGAATAATCCTAAACAAGACAGAATCTAAAAGGCACCAATATTGTAATACCAGATGTTAGAACCAGCTAAAATGCCTTTAAAACTCATTATCAGAAAAGACGTTAACCAGTTAAATTGTCAGAAAATCAGAGGACACCAGGGTTCAAATTCCCACTCTGCCACGGAAGCCTGCTGGATGTTCTTGCATCTGTCACATACTCTCATCCTAGCCTACTTCACAGAGCTATTGTGAGGAATAAATGTGGGAAACAATGGTATAAGTAAATATAAATTTAAACACACACAAAAACTAAGCTGTTAGTATAGTGTAGACTAAGATCATGAGCTGTAAACTCACCTTCAAAAGTCACTATTTTTCCTGATAACCATCTTATTTGGTGATTTATATATAAAGTCCAAAGCCGTGTCTCTTTCTAGAAATGTCCAGCGTTTTTTGTCTTTCTGCAGATATTTTTCTAGATGATAGTAAACGTCCAATTGACAGGGAGAATCATTTATCAATATTTCTGATCTTGGTTTAAGTGTGTAGGTATTATTTGTTTTAGCTAGAATATCTTTGTATTGTGGCCAGGTTTGTATATTTTGATTAGATGTGTATCGTGATGACTCCATTCTGGAAACCCATAAAGGAATCTTATTACCGTAGATAAGGTTTCTATATTTGTTCCAAATTTTTATCAGTCCTTTTCTGAGAGGATGGCCAGAAAAGGTTTTAGTCCTAGTGGGGTTAATTTTCCAGAGGAAGTGGTGCCAACCCTCAAGCAGATTGTGACCCTCGATATCCAAAAGATTTCAATTTTGTAACATCACCCAGTCTTTGACCCATAGGAGACAGCAAGCTTCGTAATGGCTGTTAAAGGTTCAAGATTACAGAACTGTGGACAAACTGACAACTGAAATGCACAAAAAATGCCTTGATCCTTTTTTATAAAATATGGGATCCTTTAATACAATGCCTATACAATTCTTACCCTCAAAATAGAACCTATTGCTATCTGCATAGCTTTCAATTATTATTAACCTATGTATGTATGTATATGTGTGTGTGTACCTAAATTTTTGCACTGTATTTATGTACTAGAGCAGTGGTGGCGAACCTTTGGCACTCCAGATGTTATGGACTACAATTCCCATCAGCCCCTGCCAGCATGACCAGTTAGCCATGCTGGCAGGGGCTGATGGGAATCGTAGTCCATAACATCTGGAGTGCCGAAGGTTCACCACCACTGTACTAGAATCTGAAACCACTATTTCTGATGTAACTATTACTCAAAAAATGCTAAGTACATTGTTTATAATTGATGTGGCAGATCATATTCTGTTATTACTGGAACCACTATAAATCAGACTGTCTGCCAATTAATATGTATTCCTAAATGATAAAATAAAAATGATTTTTTAAAAAGTCACTATTTTTTCCATTGCAGCTTCATATCTTTTCTATGCAGTGATATGAAGATAAAAATGGTCCAAAATGGAAACCTAACACCTATATATAACACTGGAATATTCTCTAAGAATTAAGAAATAATACTTAATGTCTAACTATAAGTACCATTATTCACTAGACTCATGTGCATTTCTCCTTTACTCACATGCTAATGCATGTGTAAACATTTTTCTGTTAAAGCAATTAGAGCGTATATGACTAAAGGAGGATATGCATTGCCATTGAACATCACAAAACATGGCATTCCAGCATCAGTCACAAAATATGCCCTTGATACAACAATTCAAAGAAAAAATGCCTGAAGTAGAGAGAAATTAATTCAGTACTTGTGCCTTCCAAATGACGAGACAGGTACTAAAAATCCACATTAGACCTTGATAATTCGTTCTGAATAATCTACATCAAAATATATAAAGCAGCACTATTCAACAGTGATGGTTATTTGTCCCTGGTTCACTGGTAACAAACTCAGCAGTGGTGGGATTCAAATAATTTAACAACTGGTTCTGCTGGTGGGATTCAAATAATTTAACAACTGGTTGTTTACAAGCACCATTTTAATAACTGGTTCTGCCAAAGTGTTGCGAACCTACTGAATCCCACTACTGAAACCCAGGCACAGTAGCTATCAGCATTTAGTTTTTCTACTCCCCAGCTGGTTTTATTTCTGAAAGACGAAATATAGGCTCGCTCATATAAATAAATATGCAGATCATGTGAAGATAAACTCCAGTAAATATCCAGTTAATTTAGTATTTCAGCTGGACCTCTGCAATCAGCTACTTACAACAAGCAAACTGAATGTATAACTTCAATATAGAGATTCTTATTATACAGTCTCTAGAAAGCTTTATACGTACGAAAAGAATGAGTCATCCATAACCTTATGAAGATGTTAAGAATTTTTTAAAATGTTATACTAAGAAGCACAACCAAATTAATGAAAGCTATTTAAAACTGCCACCATAAATGAACTACAATTTTCTTTTTCTCAATATCTTCAGCTTTATGAATAAGTAGGAACTATCAAATGTAGATATTTAAGGTTAATAAATGTATTGATTTATTCATATTGTGCTGCATAAATTGGTTTGAGAATGCATGACAACACATGACAAACAATATTTAAATCTAGAAGTATATATTGTCTGCTGTAAATTAATGAAGAAATGCAAAAAAGTGAATTATCTTTTCCTGCTTATTGTTGTATAGCTCACGACACTTGATCGCAGCACTGAATGAATACGTTCAGATGGATTCCTAAAATAGTTTCACATATATAAAACACACTTTGTGCTGAAAATTAAATCGACTAATTACCTATAATCACAGAGAATTATAACGTGTGCATACCAATAACTGTATTGAATACATATGCTACTGAATAGAAGTTGATGTGGTTCTAACAGAACTCTCACAAGACTCAAGGATTCTGTCCAAAGGCACTTTTTTCTGTCTGATCCTTTCGTAAACTACAGTAGGGGGTTGGGAGCCTGTCTTCATTCCATTGCTTCACAGTAGTATATTAAAACTTCAATAGCCCATTTGGTATGCTCCTTCATTCCACGGGAGGAAAGGCAAGCTCCCCTGCCAGTGCACTTTCAAAGGGAGGAAATGTAGATGTCTGCATTCACATTGCCATTACTAGAATTCATTATACACAGCAGTGAATGGTGAGATAGCACCAGGGAAAGCCTATTACAATTGAAAACTTTCCTTACTGTTGGGATTTTTTTAAAAAAATCAAATATTACTACCATTCAAAATTACTTTCTACTTCAAATGCTTTTGATTGAACCCCTGAGGGAAAAGCTCATGGAAGAAATTGGTGGAGTGAATTGTTCCTATCCTGCATGTTCTGAAAAAAATGTCTATGGAGAAAAAGAACAGCACAAATGCAGGGGTGGCGCTGCAGTGAATATTGGAAGGTGGAAAATGGACAAAACTTATCTCCTTATTCTACTTTTGCTGATGGTGGAATACTGTCACCAGAAGAGGGAAGAGAAAGCATTTCATCCAGTTAGTCATCCTCATTGCAGCACATTTAGTTATGCTAGTCCACCGATCATCACTGGAAAGTATTCTACAACTTTTTTTTGGCTCTAAGCCTATATGAACAGGCTCTAAAGGATCCTAAAGCTATTTTCAGTATCTGTCCCACAGCATGCCACAAAAAAACAGCCTTGTTCAGACAGAAAAAGAAGAGTTTGAATTTATATCCCACCTTTCTCTCCTGTAGGAGACTCAAATAAAGTTATTTGCTCTCTTCTCTTTTCAGCAATCCTGAAGCGAATGATTTGACAAAGGCTGCTCAGTGAGCTTAATGGCAAAATCAGGCTTTAAACCTGGATGACCCAATTGCTAACCCAACTCTCTATCTACTGTATGACACAAGCCTATTGTCCTCCTTTATATGAATGGAAGTTGGCACTTCTGTGCAGTTTGTTGTAGAGAAGCCCTTTCCAGCAAACTGACCTTTGTTCACCTCAATCCATGTCCACAAATGCTTGGAATTGTTGCTAACTTAAATGGGTACTTCTGTCGGTAACCAAAAATATAATGTTCTGGTGAAACTTTCATGTGGGCTTGTTAGTTTTAATACGTTTTTAAACTAGGGAGCTTTATTGTTCTTTCAAAGTTACACTTGTTGCAAAAGCGAGTAGAATTTAATATTTAGACTTTTGGTGCAATTTCAGAGCAAATGGGAAGTGATGAAGTTTTGATATCTTGAATATATGACACCAGTCTAAACTACAGTGATTTAAGATGGAAGAAGCATCAAACCAACTCTGCTTTATCAGCATTTAACAGCAACATTTCCGTAATTAAGAATACTTCCTAGGAATGTTATATAACAACATTGAGCAGCCTCTCTACCCCAGTTCCTACATTGGTAGCAAGCGGGCATATAGGAATCTTGCAGGGAATGATCTTTTGTATCTGCATTCCTATTAGAACCTACTGGAACGGACAATTAGGAAGACAGTTTGTGTACTAACTCTTGTGGGTTTTCTGGTTTGTGTGGCCGTGATCCGGTAGTTTTTGGTCCCAACATTCTGCCTACATCTATGGCTGGCATCTTCAGAGGCATGTCACAGTAAGATGTATTTCTCCCTGGCATAGTCACATTAGTAGTAAAAACTACTAGACCACAGCCACACAGACCAGAAAACCCAGAACAGCCAGTTGATTCCAGCTGTGAAAGCCTTCAACAATACACAGTACACATACACAGATTCTGTGTTTGGCACAGCAATTGTTTGTTGCTGGCCTCTCAGCAACATTTTTAAAAATAGTAGCAAACAATACCTGTAGATTTTTTTACCTGCCTCTAACCATATTATCCAGCCTGCCTTTAAAGATCTGTCTCTCATGCCATGCTTTCTGTTTCTCCTACAGAACTGGAGTGGATGGCAACTAGAGACAGGGCTTCTTGTCTCTGGAAGTCCCTTCCCCTTGAGGCTCTCCTAGCACCTACTTTATTTAAGGCACAAGACCAAAACAGCTCTTTTTGTCCAGGCTTATAATTAGGAGGTTTTATCCTTTTTTCCTTTTCCTTTCTTTTTTGTGATCAAGTTACATGGTCTGCCTGTTTTATGGATGTTTTGTCAAATGACTTGTTTTTAATATTGTGATGTTGTCAAGCAGGAGTCTGAAAAGAAGAGGAGGAGGAGTAGTTTGGATTTATATCCCCCCTTTCTCTCCTGCAGGAGACTCAAAGGAGCTCACAATCTCCTTTCCCTTCCCCCCTCACAACAAACATCCTGTAGGTGGGGCTGAGAGACCTCCGAGAAGCTGTGACTAGCCCAAGGTCACCCAGCTGGCGTGTGTGGGAGTGTACAGGCTAATCTGAATTCCCCAGATAAGCCTCCACAGCTCAGGCGGCAGAGCTGGCAATCAAACCTGGTTCCTCCAGATTAGGTACACGAGCTGTTAACCTCCTATATTATAGAAATATCCTAAATAAATAAACTCTCACTGACCACATTTCTTAGAATAAATCTTGTTTTCCCTCTCTTTTCCCCTTTAGACTTTTATCCCAATACTCAGCACAAGGGATTAAACAGTATTTTTTTAGTGTACTCAGTCTAGAGTGTGATTCAGTTGTTTGTTTTCAGGGTTTAGCGTATCTAACTGAAGGTGAAGAGCTTGTTTCTATCCTGACCAACATGGATCACCCCACCCACCCACACACCAACACATACACCATGGTGTTTCAAACCTAATCAGGCAAACTACATTTCTGCATCCAGGATATAGGAGAAAGCATGACGTAATTACTAGTGAACAGCAATAAAAACTCCTCAGTTAATTTTTTTCAGGTGGTTGTGACAGACTAGTTTGGAGAAAGTGTCAAAGCTAACACCAGCACTAGCAGAATTATTAGAATTATGATGTTGTGATGTTACTCAACAGAAGAATTCCTAAGAAAAATCTCAATGACCTGATCCCCGTTACCAGTGAAAAGAAAAATCCACACCTCCTTCAATGTTGTGTTCATTCACCTCCCTTAAGAGATAAAGGAAGAGCTAATTGTGCACAAGGTGTATGGTGCGCAATGGGGGTGAATGTCTGTTGCAGCAAGATTTCTTGCACGGACTTATTTTCTGGAGCCCTGTTTTCACTTTCTATTCTCTCTGTGGTCTCTCTGAGACCACTTCTAGCCCAACTTTTAATTTGGTTCGCTGCTAGAGTGGACAGATGTGCCAGTCCCAGACATCTTCTCTCCACCCATGGTTAGCCTTCTCACTCCCTTGCACTGCGATCCATGCCTTCCCCCTCACTCTCACACTGATGCCGGCTCCTTCCTACTCCTTCCTCTATGTTGTAGGTCTGAGAGCTACTATGACTGGCTAAAGCTGGAACAGTACAAGGACTCCTTGCTGGAAGAGTCTTTTTTTCTGATCGTTAGTGTGGATTGAGGGCATAAGGGAGTGCAACTTGTCAAAGAGCTAGGTGGTGGGAAGGTGCTATCAGACCACTCCTGCCCCCACGCCTTTCACACAGGGAATTTTTAAAAGAAGCACCTATTATCCATGAAGGTCTGATCTAGTAGTCATACTGACTTCCGTCATTGTTGTTTACAATGCAGGCTGAAACCTCCCATTTACCTTTTTTCTTGCAGAGCCAAGGAGAGGGCACAGAAACCATGGCATGTCCCATTCCTACAAGTGTCCCCTGGCTAGTATTTAGAGGAATTCCTCATACTGTTCCAGTTTTAGCCAGTCACAGTATCTCTCAGACCTGCAACTTTTTTCATGATATGAAACATAGGTCCTTTCCGCACACGCAAAATAATACGTTTTCAAACCACTTTCACAACTGTTTGCAAGTGGATTTTGCTATTTCGCACAGCTTCAAAGAGCACTGAAAGCAGTTTGAAAGTGCATTATTCTGCATGAGCATAGATATGAATCATCCCAGTGATTTAAATTCCAAAGCAAATAAGAATTATAACAGTGTGATAAAAATATACATGTACATGAATAACATTTTAATAACTGAACAGTTTTCCTGTGGTTTATCTCAAAACTCCATGAATAGGCAAAACAGATTTTTTAAAAAATAAAATAACACATTGGAACTGTAAGAAATATCTATTTAAAATTTTGTTTTGGTATTAGAAAGGGTTGTTTGTGAACTGTAGGCTGGTGAGGAAAAGACCCTCACTCCTGCCTTCACTGTTTATTTGGGAAATTAATATAGTACTTCTCCAGACATCTGCTCAAGACAGCTCACAAGATACAAACAGTATGATAAAAATATTTTTTAAAAGCCAAGCATAAAAACAGTGTAAAACACCATTCAGAAACCTAAAATAATATCCATAAAAACAACTTTAAAAGATGGAAACCTTAAGTTTTTTCTCAGCCTGAGGAGCGAAGAAATGGTTTGTCCAATCGTTTAAAGGAAAGGTAGAGCCAGGCAAGACTCAAGCACGTGTCCGAGATTGCGTGCAAGCACTGAGAAACCCTGTACCTCACTGTGTTAAAACTTAAAATGTGTGGCTAGCATCTATAAAAGGCAATTCATGGGCTATTTGATTAATCTATTTCATATCTGTCTTTGTTAAATGTTGAAACTGCACCTGTAAGCCAGAGGTCCCTAACATGGTGCCTAACAGATACATTTGCTGGTGCCCTCCAAGTTCTTTTAGAAAGTGGGTAGGGCTAGATGCGTTTTGCCTAGCATGCCTTCTGATTGGCTAATTATAAGACATCCTGTTGAACAGAGCATCTGCTTGAAATGGGGGAAGGGGTTCTATCAGAGTTATATATAAGCATGCTCCTTGATATTTTGTTTGGCTCCACCTCCTGGAGCAGCCATTTTGTTATTGATTCCACCTCCTGCTCCGGCCAGTTGGTGACTGTGCCCACTTCTCATTGTCAGAATTCCAAAGATGCCTCTCAGATGCTGTAATCTGAGAGTTTAAAAATGATTTGTTTATGTTTCCCTATCCTCAAATGACTAGCTTTAAATTTCTCACAGGGGCCTTCTGTGGCGTAGTGATTAAGAGCAGGTGCATTCTAATCTGGAGGAACCGGGTTTGATTCCCTGCTCTGCCACCTAAACTGTGGAGGCTTATCTGGGGAATTCAGATTAGCCTGTACACTCCCACACACGCCAGCTGGATGACCTTGGGCTAGTCACAGCTTCTCGGAGGTCTCTCAGCTCCACCCACCTCACAGGGTGTTTGTTGTGAGGGGGGAAGGGAAAGGAGATTGTGAGCTCCTTTGAGTCTCCTGCAGGAGAGAAAGGGGGGATATAAATCCAAACTCCTCCTCCTCCTCTTCTTTTCAGACTCCTGCTTGACAACATCATAATATTAAAAACAAGTCATTTGACAAAACATCCATAAAACAGGCAGACCATGTAACTTGATCACAAAAAAGAAAGGAAAAGGAAAAAAGGATAAAACCTCCTAATTATAAGCCTGGACAAAAAGAGCTGTTTTGGTCTTGTGCCTTAAATAAAGTAGGTGCTAGAGGAGCCTCAAGGGGAAGGGACTTCCATCTTAAATCATTGTAGTTTAGACTGGTGTCATATATTCAAGATATCAAAACTGCATCACTTCCCATTTGCTCTGAAATTGCACCAAAAGTCTAAATATTAAATTCTACTCGCTTTTGCAACAAGTGTAACTTTGAAAGAACAATAAAGCTCCCTAGTTTAAAAACGTATTAAAACTAACAAGCCCACATGAAAGTTTCACCAGAACATTATATTTTTGGTTACCGACAGAAGTACCCATTTAAGTTAGCAACAATTCCAAGCATTTGTGGACATGGATTGAGGTGAACAAAGGTCAGTTTGCTGGAAAGGGCTTCTCTACAACAAACTGCACAGAAGTGCCAACTTCCATTCATATAAAGGAGGACAATAGGCTTGTGTCATACAGTAGATAGAGAGTTGGGTTAGCAATTGGGTCATCCAGGTTTAAAGCCTGATTTTGCCATTAAGCTCACTGAGCAGCCTTTGTCAAATCACTCTCTTCAGGACTGCTGAAAAGAGAAGAGAGCAAATAACTTTATTCAACAGTAATAACTGAATACTGTTTTATTACTTGGGCTTTCACATGAGCCAATACCTGGTATACATGCCTACTAAATTACAAACAGTAAAAAAACAACCAGTTCTGTACCAATTTTTCACAAAACTTACACACCAACTGAATCTTAGCTTCTTACAGATAGCACCTTATTAGAAGTCGTTTTTCTTGTGAGTACTACGAGGTTTAGCTTCAACTTGATCTTACTACAATTACATTAGGAGCTTCAAGAAGTAAACAGCCATAACATTTAGGAAACTAGATGGTCAAATTCAGGATACGTACATTTCCACACACTTAGCTTACGGCAGTTTTAACAGGATGCAATAGATATTTTTTTATCCACCAGAAGAAATTACTGACTGCATTCCATATTAGCAACCCACGCAAGCTGACTAATGGAGTTATATTTGTCTCATATGATAGATAGTTGCCCAAGCCATCTAATGGCTGCATGAATAGCAGGAACTGAGAGGGTGAACAGAAAAGATGTTCTGTCCTTCAACCACTGAATCCACATTTAACACGTCTTTGAGAAGGTAATTTTTATCTGTTCTTGCCTGAGATGCAAAGCTATTCAGGACTAAACCTGCTCCCAGAAACTTGTATTTTAAAAAGGAATTACTGAACAGAATGATGACTAATCTTAATTAAAAGACCCCTTAAGAAAAAAAAGCTCTTACAATTTTATTTAAGTACAAGCTGTCTAAATATCAAGAGTTATTAAAATTACATCATTTAAAACTTGATGGTTTTATTTTATCATACGTGTTGGTCTTGTCACTTCTGCTGTGATCCAACTGTAGGCATATTTTCCACATTGACTTTTCCTCTTGCACCAAAGCACAAAGTTAAAAAAAAAACCAGCACTCACAAGCAGAGATGTGAAGTTGGGTGGTGGCGGCGGGGGGTGGGGGGTGGGGGGGGAATCTTGGAAAAAAATGAAGCTTTGCAGAGTAATGAAAATGCTTATGAAATATTTGCTCGCTTGAAATGAATGAAATACTTCAAGATGTTATTTTACTTTATTCAATTTGTATCCCACCTTCCTCAGCAAGGTGGGCTCAGGGAGGCTTCCAATATACTATATATACTCGTGTATAAGTTGACCTGCATATAAGTTGAGGCACCTAATTTTACCACAAAAAAACTGGGAAAACTTATTGACTTGCGTATAAGTCGAGGGTGGGAAATGCAGCAGCTACTGGTAAATTTCAAAAATAAAAATAGATACCAATAAAATTACATTAATTGAGACATCAGTAGGTTAAATGTTTTTGAATATTTATTTCAAAGAAAAACAGTAAACTAGCTCTAAAAGTGGAAAAGAGGGTCAACAAGAACAATATGGTCTCAACAATAACTTTAAAAGTACAAAAACCAATCAGCAACCAAGCTAAAACACAAGAGTTTAAATCCTTCAAAACTGGTTTTTTGGTCAGGGGAGGAATGTTTATGTTAGCAGTACCAACATTTCAGAGTATCTTTAGAGACCCTCCTGATGATACCACCCAGGATTGGTGAAGTTTGGTTCAGGGAGTCCAAAGTTATGGATCCTCAAAATGGTAGCCCCATCTACTATTAACTTCCATTGGAAACAATGGGGGATGGCAGCACCTACTTTGGGGGTCCATAACTTTGGACCCCCTGAATCAAACTTTACCAAACTTGGGTGGTATCATCAGGAGAGTCTCTTGAAAAATCCCTGAAATTTTGGTGCAGCTAGCCTAAAAACTGCACCCCCTGGCGGCTGAAAAATTAAAAACCATAAAATATTTTTTTAAAATACACCTCACTCACGTATAAGTTGAGGGGGGCTTTTTCAGCACAAAAATGTGCTGAAAAATTCGACTTATATGCAAGTATATATTGTATATGAAAAGCCACAGGGAATCCAACATTTCCTCTACAACAGTAAAATTGATTTTGGTAAATTTTACATCATTTCAATTAAAAATCTTGAATTAATTTCATTTCTACCCCCCAGTCTCCCAGAAGGACTCAAGGCAGTTTACATATATACATAATAAAACAATACAAAAACAATATAAAAACAGTATTAAAAATATAAAAATTAAAACCAGTAACCAACAAGATGGAATAAAAGCCTACATAAGAACATAAAAGCAGACATGCATGCCACACCCAGTTGAAGGCCATGGGATGATATTAAAGAGAGGAATGCCTGGCTGGCCTGGCAGAAAGGGTCCTGCAGAACAACTCCATTTTACAGGCCCTGGGGAACTGAGACAGATTCCGTAGGGCCCGGATGTCACTAGGGAGTGTGTTCCACCAGGCTGGGGCCAGGGCCATAAAAGCCCTGGCTCATGTCAATGCCAGCCAGACATCCTTGGGGCCCAGTACCACCAACAGATTACCCTCTGCAGACAGAGGGGTCTTTCAGGCAATTAGGGAAGAGGCACCCCTAACATTGTATTAAATGTGGATTTGGGGGGGATGGGAGGGCAGCTTAGATATAAACCATCACTGTCTTCAGCCATGGGCCTGGTGGAATATCTCCATCTTACAGGCCCTGTGGAACTGTTAAGTCCCACAGGGCCTGGATCTCATTAGACAGAGTCTCATGGAGAGCCTACGGCCAGAGCCAAGAAAGCTCTGGTCCTGTTTAAGGACAGCTGGATAACTCTAGGGCCAGGGACTACCGGAAGGTTTTTTTCCTTGGAGAGTAATACTCTCCCGAGGGGAAGGGAATAAATACCAGCAGAACCAGTCTTGCAGAACAAACGTCCCAGACCATTTAGGGTTTAAAGACCAATACCAAAATCTTGAATCTGATGCAATACTCAATCTGGAGCCAGTGAAGCTTACCAAGCATTGGCTTAATATATGCCGTTGCCATAAAGACCTGCACTGCTGTGTTCTGAATTAGTTGCAGATGGGCTTAAGCACTAATACAAAATATCAGTAAAGTTTAGGGGTTTTTTTAACCCAGAATTTTGCAGTAAAACTAAATAAAGCCGATATTCATTGGCTTTATTTGGATATTACTGAAAATATTCAGCTTAAAAAAACCCAAAACAGTTCTTTCCTCACCAGGGGGTTTCAGAAACAGCTGATTGGGCGGGGAGAGGGGGGGGGAGAAGAACTGCTCCAGAGGGCTTGGAGAACAGGGACAGGGGAGCTATTGGGCTGTCTCCCCCACTGCCCTTATTTCCCAAGCCCCATAGGGCTTGAAAAGCAATAGCAGGGGAATGATTCTGCTGGTGGGACTGAGCTAGCTTAGCCCCATATACAGGATCAGGCTGCCTCTCCCCCCATATACTTCCTAAGCTTGAAAGGCACTGGCAGGGGACAGATACTCCATGTGAGATCTCCCTGTCTCTCAAGCCTACCTGGGCTTGGAAAATGGTGGCAGAGGGCAGGGAGATTTAAAAAGCAAAAAAAAAAACCCTTAATGTTATATGGCTTTTTAAACACAACAGGGTTTTTAATCAGTAAAAGAAAAAAAAACTGGTATGATTCTGTGATTTGGATTTATCCCACTGACCCCTAGTTGCAATTTCCAGAGCAGCATCAAGGGCAGTCCTGCACAAAGCAAGTTACAGGAGTCTAACCCGAAGATGACCGTTGCATAGATTACTGCAGCAATATCAGAGTGGGCCAGGCAGGGACAAACTGCCAGACTTGGCAAAAATGGAAAAAAATGCCACCCTAGCAGTATGTGTGACCTGGGTCTCCAATGTCAAGGTTGCCTCCAGAGATATCCCCAGACTCCTGACTGATGAAAGGGTTCACTCAGAATGAATAATATGGAGTTTTGTGAGACAATCTACAGAATTAAGAGAATTATTTTATTTATTGAATTTTTGACACACCCCCTTCCCCTTGTGGGCTCAGGACAGCTTACAAAATACGAATTTAAAATATCCAAAGGAGGTCTGTAATCTAGGTGCAAATCATAACGAAACTAGGGGAGAGAAAGGGAAGCAACAGGGAACAGACAAGGTAAAAGGAAGGGAGCAGGCAGACCAGCTCTTTTGGATGTTACGACTGCTGTCCTCATCCACATGCCTGGTGAAACAGCTCCATTTTACAGGCCCTGCGGAATTGCAGCAAGTCCTGCAGGAGCCAGAGAACACTCTGGTCTGGATGAGGACAGCTGGACACTTTTCAGGCGAAGGAATTTTTTGGCCAGTAATGTGCACACTCTATCATGTTCAAATTTTACATCAAGAATCATATTTTTCTGTTAACACAGTATTACACTGTATTCCAGTACACAATGATCAATGGACATATTTCTATATTACATATACATTAAGGCTAGTTGTCTGTTTTAGAGATGGGTGGGACAGGGTAAAGTTGACTTGTTGATTGCTGCATTGCATAGAAAAATGTAGAACAAAATTCTTAAGATTACTGAAACTGCTCTGCTGATGCTAACAGGAACTGCACCTGAACCAGAACAGCACCTAATCTCTTGGCTCCCCTAGGGCACTAATAATGCAATCTTAAGAACAATTTCCCCACTTAATTAACCACTTTCTCCACTGAAATGACCTGCGTAGCACTCTTTGTAGACCGCTTCAGGACCACTGTCTAAAATATCTCAAGTCCTCAGAGGAAGAAACCAGACAGCACATCATCCAAGCAACTGCCATTCCAGACCCATCTTTGGAATGACATCTAGAGGTAGAACAGCACTTTTCTCCTTTGTGCTAATCTGGTTTGGCCATTTGGTTAGATACAACTCCAAGCATAATGTTTGGGAGCTGAAAAAATAATGATGTGCATTGTCTTCTATTCGTTGCAAAACACATGGGGGATAGATTGCACAAGATGTCAGGAATGAATGAGCTAAAGCAGACCCATGCCCTATAGTCACTGTGAAGCAACCTTAGGAAAGGTGGAATATCTTCCCCCAACTTTCAGTCAAAACTGGGTTCCTGAAGCAACATCTGCTCCACTAACACAAAATGCTGCCACTTCCCCTCAGCAACAGCAGCTGGAAGCTAGAGAGAGGCCTCAATAGGAGCTGCATCCCGGCACAGTGGAAGAATATGATGTTTTAACTTTTTATTTTGTTGGAAACCGCCCTGAGCCTTCGGGGAGGGCGGTATACAAATACAATAAATAAAAAAATAAAAAAATAAAGAAGCCTGGCTGATAGCTCCATTTCCTGTGGTGGCCTCTACCCTGTTCTGTGCCTGTTCATAATCCAGTCCTTGTATAAAAAACTAAATGTGGTCAGAGAAGAAGTGTTGGCTACAGAATGTCTTGGCAAAAGACTGCCTTTAAGAACAGCCAAACTGGGGGGTGGGCAGGGCTGTACAAATCTGTTAGCCATCTGTGCTATCATTTTGCCTATCATTCTCCATTAATAGGAAGACTGTGAGGCAAACAGAGAAAAATCAGAAGATCATTCCAAACCTCATTCCCTAGATGCAGAATCCATTGTCTTTGCAATCACATTCCTTACCAAATACACCTACAGGTATACGCTATTTGTTTGCAATATTATCTGGAGTGGGCAAATATGTTTAATTCCAAAGATTGGTCCCCCAGTGTTAAATGGTGCATCTATGTTAGAATCAAAAGGAGCAAAAAGCCACTTCTCTCCTTGTATGCGTGACTGGTATTTTTCAAGGCCTGGAAAATTTATAACTCAAGCCTTAAAAAATAATCCTCCCCTCTCCTTCCAACCAAGTAATATAAATCGTAGACTATACCTTCTGGCAACAGTATCCACAAACCTAGCCAGCCTCTAATATATTCTCCTCCTTCAGTAATGCACAGACACAATACACTCTCTCTTTGCACAAGACTATCTCAGTTGATATAGCCTTGAAAATATTTCACCTTTGTCACGTATGTATGTCACGTATGTACTAAAAAAGACAGAACCTGTATTATAAGGAAGAACCCACAGACCAGATTAACTCATTAGTACAAAGTAAAATATATGTTTTCTTAAACGGTATTTTAAGTAGGGACTATCCTCTGTGAAAGGGTATTCAATGCAGATGCCAAGTGCAAAAAGAAATGTTTGTTTAAAAATCAACATTTCTTCCTCACACAAATCTGACCTGCCCCCACCCCCAGAGAATAGAACACTTTTCTTCAAATAAGTTTCAAAGTATTAAAAATGTGTTTGTCTTATTTTAAAAGAAATCTATAACAGTTATCTTTATAAGACCTAATGCCTATTTTAATTGCTAAAACCTGTCCAGTTCTGCCAGACCTTTGGGATGAACGTAAAGACCTGAATTTGTGGTTTTTATTGCTATTTCAGATAACTATGCTGTTTAAGAGTAATTTCATTGCTTTAATGGCTATTTTGTGAACTTTTTAAAGAACTTCATCAAGGCCAGTAGAATAAATACTTCAGCTCTACCGACATATTACAGTATTTCAGCTGTTGTCTGATTATTTCTTAATTTGATAAAAGTTTTAAAAATGAAGCATCTGTGGAGGAGTAGTTAAAAATGTCATTAAGTCGGTGGACATGAGATATATATTTTGTAATTATGTTTATCTTGCCTTTGGACCTGTGTATCCACACACACGTTCTTTAAACATCGTGCGCTTGGCTCTTCCCAACTCACAGTCCCTATTCTGAGGTAACTGCACCCACAGCAACCAGAAGCTTGCAACCTTGTGCTATTCCCATTAAGACTGGGAAGCATGTACTGGGAAGCCTAAGCCTGGTTGACTATTTATAGGCTTACAAACACATTTGCATACATGCTGTCCCTCACAGGGAACTGAATGCTCACCCAGCATGAGAAACACAATTCATTAACTATAAGTGCAATTGCATGCAATGCTTCCGCTCATTTCCCCCCCCCCAACCAGAAGCAGCTGCAGACTTTAGCAGATGATGGGGGGGGGGGGTTTGACAAGGGTTGCTCAATTCTTTACTCTTCAATTGTCCCCCAAACTCATACACAAAACCGATTTTCTAGTTGCTTCTCTGTTTGCAGGGCAAAAGATACAGCAAGCTTTATCTTTCGCTCCACTGGAAATAAAAGTAACTGTAGGGGCAGGGGATTTGAATAAGTAAGTGAACTGTGGGAAAAGATTCCGGCTGTCTCTCAGTTCCATGCAGCCTTCTGAAATTGCTTTTTGAAAAGTCAGTAGAGACATGTATGATATTGAATTAGTGTGTTGTTAAAGTGCTGGGTGGGATAGGGGAAAGACACGAATCTTTGCAGCAAACCATCAGGGTGAAGCCTTGATGTTCATGAATAAGAGAAGCCTTTGCCAAGTCTTCTATCATGAATGCTAAATTGGGACACAAACAGGAAATAAGATTAAACTAAGCACACAAGTCATGGTTTGTTCCATATTTTAATCAGAAGGAATGAGAGTGGGAATACAGAACAAAGTGCTACCGTGTCTTGATTCCAAAATGGTTACAAGACAATCAGTAGATGTATCCTTAAACTGGTTTTCTTGCCATATGGCAAAGCACCATCTCCTCACCATCACTAAACACATTTTTAAAATTCCCAACAGTCTTCAGGACCCCCATCTGCCACTGAGAGATACTAATACGCAACCATATTGTTGCATTTGAAAAAAAAACTGAGAATTAGGATAATGGGTTTACATATATTAGCTATCTATATAATACCAAGAATTAGTACCTCAGTATATTTTCAGAGCTTCATCACATTACTCATTTGTATTTCACTGAGATCACATGAAACAGTATGACATTTTGATCAGCAACCATGTATTAATCAGTCAAGAGCACCAGTATGGAGTAGCTTTTGCTGAGCTGGGCTAGAACCCTCGATTCTCAGCTTTGAATCCTTTCTGTGCCATGGAAGCTTGCTGAGTGATCTAGGGGCAGTCATTCTGTCTCAGCCTAATCCATCTCACTGGATTGCTGGGAGTATAGAATGGAAGGGGTGGTGGAATGGGGTTGTAAGCCTATTGAAAAGACAACCACAGTAAAAATATTTCAATCAATAAAGGTGATATTTTGAGGTAATTTAGAACTGCTGGGGCTTTCAACCACCTTAATGTCTTTCACATGGTATAGCTACCTGGCAAAAATCAGTGGCAATCTAAAAGGAAACATTCATCAACTTGGGCTCAGAGCAACACTGACTAACCAATGTAGTTCTGGGCCCAGATGGCAGACAGTGACACAAAACAGTAGAGCTTGCCAAACTGTGCATTTATTTATTATTTATTTATTAGATTTAATATGTCACCTTCCTTTATCAAGCCAGATAAACTTATTTTGCAGTCTTATTCATCAGCACAGAAACTCACATAAATACACGTTTATTCTTCCTTAGGGCAGACTGGTATATTACCAAAGCAACATGATGCGTCTGCCACCTAATAAGAACCCTTCATCTTATACTACTTTGGTACCCCAGGAAATCAAGAAGCCTCACCAGCGATAAGCCACAAGAAAGGGTGAAAGTTCCAAGGACACTGATGCTCATGTGGTTCTCCCTCCATATGCTACTTTTTCAATTTATCAGAGAGATACTGGCACAGTAATAAGAAAATGGCACCAGTGCCATTTTGTTAATATAATAACCATTGCAGGCACATAACCAAACCGCTGCTACTTTCTCATGGCCTGTCGATCTCTCACAGTGACGCAGAGAATTCAGGTTATTACAATGAATAGGTTTTACAGACATGCAGCAGATTTTGCTTTTCTGTAAGGCAATTATTCCATGAATCACTATGTTATTGCATTTATCCAGCTTACACCACAGCACTCTGCTGCTGCTGCAGAATCTCCTCCCTGGCCCTTCCCGAGTGCTAAAGCAGAACGATCCTTATAGAACGCTAGGAATAATGAAAACTACAGTTATGACATAATTTTAAACTGCTATATCTAATACTGTCTTATATAATAGTAATGAAGTTTTAGAAAGTTAAAAAACTAAACAGTAAAAAAAGTAAATTTGTAATTTACCAAGGAGGGTTTTTTAAAATTGTAGCTGCACTGTATCTGATCTAAACTGGCTATTTAGCAAATGCAAACTATTTTATTTTTATTTAGAAATAAAATGAGATTTGTTTTTTTAAAAAAACAGTTTTAATACGTAACACAGCAGGAATAGAATGAATGTCACAAAAATACAAAAGAAAATAGTCATTTAGGTTGCGTGTACACCAATAATTGATAAGCAAGTTTAAGAACTACTTAATTTTTTTTTTATTCTGCTTCTATCTCACCCTTTCTTTGTAATGCATGCCTTATTGGGAAAGTTTGAAGATTTTCTTCAGTTTCAGTGAAGAGTGGTGCTAGGGGCTTTTGTAGATGCAATATCAATCTTGTTTGCATGCTCCTTATGACTGCCCCCTTTCTACACTAAACATTTGCCTCAAGTTGAAAGTGAAACCAAACTTTGAGAGTGTTTACAAACGAGCCATAACAAAATTTGGTTAGGCATAATGCTGCGAATGGTTAGTGCTGGAAAACTGAAAATAAACAGAAGAAGGAACTTAAGGAAGAAGCACACAAACTTAGAGGTGCTCCCAGTCTTTTAACAGCAGTGGTGTAGCGCCTACGGGACCGGGTAGAGCAGCGGAGGGGGCGGATGGCGCCACGGCAGGGGCGCAGGGCATGCGCGTGCCCCGGGTGCAGTTCCCCCTCACTCTGCCTCTGTTTAACAGTAGTCAACATATGAAAATATATCTCTTCTATGAGAGAAAACAACATTATAAGATGTCAGAAAACACCTTTGGGACACAATTCCCAGGACACTTAATAAACAGGGAGACAGTGAAGGAGTGACATGGAAGGCAAAGCCTATGAATATGTAAAATCAGACCCTGCATTAGCCATGGAAACAAATGCAATATTGCAGTCTGGAGTACTGGCTTCTTACACCAGCTTCTACAAGAGTGGTCCTAATGAGGTCTATTAAGAATCCTACTCAGGTCTATAAAACGGTGCTTACTCCCAAGAAAATGTTCTTATGATAGCCTTTTAAAAGTACACTATTAACCAAGGTATAGGTGATGGTGGCCAGATCATTCATGCCTACAAGTGTCTGCTCATAGACTGGTTTTGTTACCATCTTTTTATCAATCAGTAATAGTGGGTTCAACATAGTCGTACAACCTTACTTGTCAGGGCAACTACATCTCAACATTAAATACTTCAAAAGTTTCAGAACCCTCTACAGTCATCCTCTCTGTCTTGTCTGGCTCCAGTCCAGCTTGCTACCCTTAATGACTTAACCACTGTTTCCAGAAACCCACTGTGAACTAGGAGTGGATTCTGCAATTGCTAGGATTACTAATAAACCAAAGCCAGGAGTCACTAGCAACCCACTTCAATTATTGCCAACTGTTGCACCCAGCAGCTTCACATAATATTAAACCACAATGGTCCTATGAGAGAAAATACAGGACTATAGTTACTGGGATATTTAAGTTTTGCTGGAGTTTAATTCCATGGTTTCACATGTAAGTGGTAATTGTTCATTATATCAAGCTGTACTCTTTAAAATGTCCCCAGCAGGGCCCAAACTTAGAACTGGCATAAACACAAGCATCATGTAGCTATATGTTTTTGCACTTTTTTTATTTATATGAATTTTGGGGGGGAGGTGGTTCTATGTGGTTCACAGTGTTTCTTTTTGCACTAAAATATAATCATTAGCTATTAAAATACTTAAATATTAGATGGTGTATTCATATGGTAGTTTTTGAATCTTTCTGACAGAAGATTTGAAATTAGTTTCTGTTTTTAAAATAGTCTTAACTCTGCTGTTCCCTCAACTCTGTAGCTTCTGTTGTAACCTAAGGAAACGGCTGCCTTTTCTGGTAGCGGTTTGTTGGTGATAGCAATAGAGAGCACCCTCTTTGAGATGCATAAACAGCAAGCCAAATTGATTTATTTACTTCTTTTACCAGTACTGTTCAGTATGTGTAAAAGCAACTAAAATATAAGACATGCTACATAAATAAAATGTCCATGTTCCTACCTACACACTCACAATATGTCCAGAAGAAACAGAAACTGGAATCATGTGTTCCAAGAACCAGCTCGGAATTCCACAAAATTTCTGAGGTCTACACAGGCAAAATAAGCTCCATCATGGTTCAGCAGTAACCATGTAGTTAATTGAAATCAGGTATCTCTTAGTAAAGTAATAAAAAGAACATACACTGAAAGTGGCCTTATGTGGACTGAACATATTTCAAAAGGAATGGAATACTGAGAGCAGCTGAAAGTCAGTTAAAGACAAAGATTGGGGGAAGAGAAGACAGAAAAATCAACATGTTCAAGTCTGATATGGAGGATCAGATCTTTAGGAATACAAGGGATTGTCAAACTGCCCTCCCCATAATTGCATTGTTTAAAGTTACCATTACCTTATGTGATATCTATTGCAAGTTGGATCTACAATGACTCATTAAGGGAAATTCCATTATCTCCTTCCTGTGGCCAGTGATCCTGAACAATTCCCGTTCTACCCCCATCTCCAATTTTTACAATGTTGTCCTTGCATTTCCCCCTATTCTCTATTTGCCCCATCTTTTAGTTTCCCCATCCTCTATCAAGTCTAATTGCTTCCCTCCCTCAAAGGAAAAAAAGTTTCTTTTCCCCCTTCCCCTGGCATTGGCTGCTGCTTTCATTCCCATCCTGATTCTCTTTCCCCTGGAATGACCTAATAATGTCTGGGACCATCTGCTTTAACTCCACCCCATGTTTATCCACATGCAGACATTGCTGCTCTAATTTGGGGAGCATTTAGTTTGGGCGCCATCTGTGCATCTGTCCATATATCTATTTTTGGAATTGCTGCTATAATGTATTTTAATGTTTTATTGGTATATTATTTATGATATTTTGTATTGTATTTATTTTATATTTTATTGTACACCGCCCAGAGTCCTTCGGGGGTTGGGCGGTCTATCAAGACCTAATAATAATAATAATAATAATAATAATAATAATAATAATAATAATAATAATAATAATAATAATAATAATAATGTAATCATCAAACATTTTCTCAAACATCCATTTTCTAAAAACCTGAGGATCCTTGAAAATCCTTGAAAATGATGGAAATGTAAAGACAATAGCATAAATCTATATGAAAATGATTATAAATTTACAGAATTTGTTTCACCTGTGTCATAATATACTGCGTGGGAACAGCTCATTGTAAAGGCATACACACAAGTTAAAATGCACACTATGTTCCATAAATATTTTAAACTAGCAGTAAAGCCCATTGTGGCAAAAAATGCAATGGGCCAGTTACCTGTCTTTCTCACAATCGGCTTTAGTAGCATTTTACCTGCTTCCCTTGGGCTGCTTACCACCTACCTGTTGATGATCCTATGGTCCAAGGGTCTGGTAAGTGTAAAAGGCTGGTGTGTGTGTGTGTGTGGGGGGAGAATAGGATTGTTTGGTTTGGTGGGAGAGCGGGATGGAGGGAGAGAACCAGGAGGCTGGCAGTGGGCCTAGTGGAGCATCAGGTGGCAAGGCACCGCTGCCCTGTTGGCTTGTTTTTTGGGGGTGGGAGGAACCAGGAGGCTGGTAGCAGGCCCATTGGAACAGCACACAGCAAGGTTTTTAAGCACTGCCAAGCTGGTTTTTGAGCATGACGACGAATTTCTAGCCAATGTGTGCGCAGGACAGTCCTGCGCACCCATTGATTGGGTTTTGTCCTCATGAAATGAGAGCATTATATAGGAAAAAGATGGAATAATTATTTCACATGTTCCAGTCCAAATTGGTAACATGTGGTACTTATTGAACTCAAAACCAGACTTTGATTGTAATTGCACTAGCAGACATGTATTCCTAGTATGCACACCTAAATTGTGTCTGTGCAATGAATATGTGAAAAATTATACATGAAGTATCAATTTCTATGTCACTGTTTTTCACATTTCACTGTTAAATTTCATTTCACATTTCACTCCTTAAATGAAGAGGATCGTTGCTAAACATTTGGATGTCTCTGATGTCATGTAGCACAGATTAATACGCTTACTGACTTTTTAAAGAAAAATGTGTGCTCTTGCATCTTGACTGGTGGTTGTATCATATAATCAACAGTACTAGAACAGCACAACCTCATGAAATTGATTCAGGCTCTGCAGAATAAAACAGATTCATAACTGAATAGTGAACATTCTGCATATTGAATGAAAGTGAAGTACCTCCTGCATTTTCCCAAATGATTTCATATCAATGTACTTTATATTTGACAAAAGATAATTTTTGTACTTTAGCAATTGTATGTTTAGATCACAAAAGTTTGACCAATAATGACCCTCAATTAAGTTTAACAATTCAATCTATGGCATTTTAAAAACATATTGTTATTTATTAATACTCTTGAGTCAATACTTCTCTTACAATAACTAGACTAATGAATGCCCAAGCAGATAAACTGATTATGAATTTTATTGTACACTATTCCTCTTGCATTATCCTTTTGTCTCAGAAATCTGGGAATCAAAAATGGGGTGGGTAATTAAGCATTACTGTTGCATTTATATGATAAAGCAAGGAGATCTACTTTTAGTTAAGCAAACGTTCAGTAGAACGGGACATGCTATTGAAGGGTGCCAGTGCCGACCCCTGGAACTTCCTGACCCTCTTATTCCATCTTTTTGCAGCTGTAACTTGATTGCCTGTATTAGTCAAATGATCCAGTAGAAACAGTAGTTAATAGTTTCACCTCTCATTTGGTAGTGGTGGGGATTTTCTATGAGGAAGAAGGAAAATGAGTGGGCAATGGCATAACTCTCCAAAAACCCAGAGCTAACACTGATTTAGCTAGCCTCTAGGAAGCATTTCTTTATTCAATGAGTAATTAAATTGTGGAATTCACTGCCAGTGGATGTAGCGATGGCCACAGATGGATTAATTGGGCTAGTGGAATGGCTACCAATGGCTACCAGCCATCGTAAATAAAGGGAACTTCAAAATGCAAACGGTAGCAAGTCTTGCATACCAATGCTAGGAGCATCAGCAGACAGCAGACAGAGTTAGACTCCACATTGTGTTTGTTAACCCTCCAGAGTAACTGGCTGGCTACTGTGTGAAGTTGGAAAAGCTGGTCCACTAGTCTCTTCAGATGCATGAAAAATAACCACCCTGGTGTGTGTGTATTTTTATTGCAAAATCTACTATTTAAATATATTAAGATTAACTTGGGGAAGGGCAGGGATTTTCCCAATCTGCTGCCTCATACATGGTTTTAATAAAATGAAATATGTAGAGGACAAGATTTAAATTTTTGAATATATCCGAAAAGCTTTCTGGTAATAATTTAATCATCTGAGTATGAAAATATATATCCAAATAAGGAAAAAAACTTTGGAGGGTGGGCTTAGTTACCATCTCTAAGTATTTGCAGATTCAAGGATTTTTGATAGGTGAATACAGATGAAAATGATGACAATAAAACAGTTAAAGATGGATTAAAACTTCAGTTAAAAATCGGGGTGTTTTGATCTGGCACCTGTAGTGATGCCCTTCATAAATACATGATCTAATTTAATGTGTGTATTCTGATTTGTATTTAGTAAGTACATTCCTATAGGTGCAGACCCTTGATCCAACAGGTGATGAAAAAAAGATTTTTACCCCGAAGAAGGAGCAGTAGGAGGAGTCTGGGAAGGGAGAAAAAAAAGATTTCTGATGAGAAGGAGTGGAGAGGACAGAGAGCCATCCAAGTTGGAAGAAAGACTGTATGACAGGCCTCAGAGAGCCATGGCTATCACTACTGTGGTTCCAACTATAAACTGTGCTTACTAAGTGAGTTTTGTGTGTGGATTCCACTTTAGGCCCACCCCCAAATGAATATATTTGTAATTTGAGGAGGAGGTTGTGACAAATAAATGGTGATTATGGGATCTGGGAAGCTACTTTAAAATTGTATCTTTATCTCACTTACTAGTAATTCCCAATGGTGAGGAGCAGTGAAAACTTGTACTGTTAGAGGCACCACTTTTTAGTACTAGTACTGTTAGAGGCACTTTTTTTCAGCCTCCTCCTTATTAACCAACACAAGTCCCATACATTTGTCCCTCAGCTGGGGAGAGACTGGTGTGACTTAAAACAATAATGTTTAAAAGTACCCTATGTTGATTTTGTATATCATTAATAATAAACATTTGCATTTTCATAGGAAAAAAAGTTGTGCATGGTCTAAATGTTATATTCAAACAGATTCAAGGATACGTGTAAGTTATTTTTATTTGAATAATACTTTGTACAAATATAAGACACTATAGCATGTACTTTCCTTATTTAAATTTTAGAACAATCCCAAAAAACTGTACATGAATTGATTTTAGTATACCTAGACAACAGAAACATGGATACTCACCGTGAAGGTTCCTTCTGCTCTGAGATAAGAAGAGCATCTTCAAGCTTGAGTTATTTTCACTGGTTGCTTAGGGAGGCAGGATTAAGCATGAGGCTGCTTAGGGAGGCAGGATTAAGTGAGGAAGAACTGGAGCCGGATATGGAAGTGGCAAACCACTCATCATAAATAAAGTGTGAAAAATATTATGATGATATAAAATTACACCAAACTTGAAGATGCCTTCCCCTTCAGAGCAAGAATTATAGATGACAGTTAATATTAGTAAATAATGAACTACACTATACAATGTTGCAAAGAAAAACAGTCATGTTGCATTATCTCCTACCTTGAATGTTTGCATCTGTGAAGGCTCCAACCAAGCCATATCAATTAACAAACCAGAAGACTTTACAAACAGCGTAAATCCTATTCCACCTAAATACTTCTTCAAGCTAAGTAGCTTTTATGGGCTTTTTGTTTTTCAGTGCCCTAGGCAAATCCTTAACAGAACTTACTTTTGTAAAGCCTCCATTACCTGACACTGGGTTGTTAACCATGTGGAAATTTTCACATTACCATAGCAACGTTCCGTGAGCATATAAAAGCATAAGTACATAGTTTTGAAAAGAATGTTGAAAGCTTAAGATTCTATGGTAAGAAACAGCATATTTCACTTCATAGTTTAACCAATTCAGGGAAAAAACCCTCAACTATTATAGTGAACTTTTAATAATAGTGCTAAAATCATGCATAGAGTTACTCCAGTCAAAATGCAATTCAATATATGGGCTTAGAATGGAGTAACTGCATAATTACTTTTCTCCCTCTAAATGAACTTCAGCTGCAGCAACAACAGATTCCCCACTACTGTTATAGGGTTATGAACTCATCTTATTTTCTGCTGAATGCATAGGGCTGAAAAACTTAAACCAGTATAAAGTGATTTACTCACACCCATTCCTTGTTTAAACATCTAATATTAACAATGTCTTGATAATATTGCAAAAATGGCCCTGATTCAGCTATATGAGCACTTTACCTGGAGTCATTACTTTGAACTGGACTGGTTTGAATATAATTTTTGGGCAGTCAGAGCATTCAACATCTTAATATTTTGCATGTCAGATCTTCTGTAAAAGCAATGGGGAAAATGTATTTTTTTTCTGTAGGTAGCATGTTAAATCCACAATAAGCAGAGATGGATTTATAGACAAGCTAAGTAAACTATGTCTCAGAGACTCAGATTATGAGGGGATTCCAAATACAAAGAAGTTACTAAAAAGTACAAAAGTACCATTTTGGGGATAGAACCTTTTAAACATGATGTAGTCTGGGTCTCAGCATGACCTTGGTAACAATTTTAAGATTTGTATATAATATATAAATCATGAGTCACACAAGTCTAAACACCTGCAATCCAATTGCAAGCAGCAAACACTTTCAAAGGATAAAAGACCAATGTTCTCATGAGGTACATAATTCACACTAATTCAAACCTTAAAGTTCCCCTCCCCCTGTGTGTATGTGTGTGAGAGTCAAAGAACACAGAATGTTTGCAAAGTAGAAAAAAAGTCACTCAACACCTACATATCACCACTCTACATTACAAACCTGAAGAATATTAGCTTCTATTGTACCTATAAACGCATTGGGGGTGGGGGAGAAATCTGTGTGGGAAGTCCAGCATTCTATGGGAACCCTAAAAAAAAGCCATACTGGATCAGACCAAAGGCCCTTCAAGTCCAACATTTTGTTCACAGAGTGGTCAATCAGCTAGGAAACCCATAAATAGGAAGACAGAAACCCTACCATAAGCAGCCTACATTATATTGGGTCTGTTATATAACAAGAAGTGATAAATAGTTCATTATAATAATAGCTCCTATTACCCTAATTCCATATCAGAGGAAGAAATGTAAACCATTTCCCATGAAAATGTTAATACCAAGAAATCTATGTCTCCCTTTTTCATGTCATAGAATCACAGAGTTGGAAGAGACCACAAGGGCCATCAAGTCCAACCCCCTGCAATGCAGGAACACACAATCAAAGCACTGACATGTCATTAGTTTGACCAAGATTGCTCCTTTTGGAAGTAATGCTAACAATACATACCACACAGGTACATATTAGTGCGCATTTTGCAGAAGTTACAGGATGCTCTGCACGATATTTTCTCTATCCTAACAGGAGCTCACTACAAGAAGTCTTAATAACTTGGGGTGTACCATGCAGTATAGAAAGTTTCTAGCTGAAATCCCTCTTTCTATAATTCAAGAAGCCCTATCATGCAGTCATGACCCTATTTATCAGAAATAAAACTGACAGATTCAGTCCCAAAGCTTTTCACAACTACATCAAGTCACAGTTTCCTACCGTTATCTGAGATGGAGACACACTAACTGCTAGAGTTTCCTCCTTTTTGATTCACAAACTGCTGGTTTTAACACTTCCCTATTTATGACAGTTTCTTACCATCTCCTGGTCATCACAATGTTCTTCATTGGTAATTCAATGTAGAGAGAGCAATTTCATTTCCATTTTAAAGTAGTGTTTGCTGCACCCCAGCAAGTGCTTTAAACATGGCTGAATACCATCGAAAAGGCTGTCTCATTATGCCCCTTACAATCTAAAAATATTTAATAATGTTACATTCCCTATTTGAGAAGGGCTCTAGAAATTGTTTGCGCCAAGCTCACCTAGCTGACTGAAACACTAGCAGTAAATCCCATTTTAAAATGAAATAAAATGGACTCCAGAAAGGGAGGAGGGTGGCTTGTACACCCCCCCCCCCAATATGTTTCCCAAGCCCTACATGGCTTGGGAAACAGGGAAGGGGCCCCAATTCTCCATGCAGGGTTCAGAGAACTGAGCCTTCAAGAAGGATCAGGCTGTGTCCCCCCTCTTCCTTGTTTCCCAAACTGTGTGCAGCTTGGGAAACAGGGAACGGGCCCCAATCCTTCATGCAGGGCTCAGCTAGAGAATCGGGTTATTTTTCCCTTCCTCCATGTTTCCCAAGCTCTGTGCAGCTTGGGAAACAGAGAAGGGAGGTGGGGGTGGTTGGAATGTGAGGGACCCACTTTCAACCAATGGCTGCATGGGACAGACTTCATGTGAGTCCTGAATGCCTATTGGCTGGGGTTTCATCATCAGACATTCCAAACTCTTAGCAAATCTATATATATAAAAATCTAACAGTGTGTTTGTCCCTGATGGTCTCCCTCAGAAGCTGCTGGACGGATCGCCCCCAAATTTTCACAGACATCCCTCCCTGTTGCGGGCAGGTAATCAAACCTTCAAATCACCGAAAGTCCACACCTGAGCCAGGTAAAACGTCTTTTTCCTGGCGCACCAGGCCATGAAGCTGCCTCTGTTTAACTGTCACCGTTAGAATATTCGTGCAGCCTGTCAGTCTGTGGCCTGAGGCCTTGGTATGAGGGCTTAGAATGTTTGTGCAGATGGGCAGAGATGAGCAGTGAAAACAGGTAGGTAATACTGGTAGGTAATATGATAGGTAATACTGGTAGGTAATATGAGTGGCAGTGAAACACATACACACTTTGCTGTGTGGGACGTCAGGTGGGGTTCCCCCCCTCACACGCAGGTAACTTTCACTCTCTGTGCCTCACCCACTGCTACAACACAACATACATCCAGCTCATCTCACACACCTCACTCTGCCCTCCCTCACATCCAACCACCGCTTACCCACTTCCTCACCCATATTCACCACAGCTCTCTTTTACTAAAAGCGAGCTGGAGTTTGCCTTTTTCTTCTAAGAAAATCCACAGGGTGGAGGCGAACCAACACTACCGGCTCCACTTCTTTTGCACGTGGCGCCTCACCACCCTGCCTCTAAGCTAGCCCCTCGACTGGGATAGCCTTGCTTGGTCCCCTAGTTCTGCCCTTTTTTTGATGCAAGCCAGAACTGTGCGTGTGAACCAGCCTTATGGACAGCGGGATTCGCACTCTGGACAGTTCCATTGTGGAATGGGAAGGGTTACCGTATACTAAAAAAAACAAGACAGCACCATATAACGATGTGTATTGAAAAGGGAAAGAGGGATTCCATTTGACCATCCCAAAAGGCTATGCTGGGTATCATTGGACCTGCATGGACATCTGTGTGGGTTGCAGACTGTGATGAGAAGGACAATTGCCACAGCAACGTGTGGCTGGGGCCGCTAGTTATGTATAAGGATAGTGCCTAATACAAATGGTATTCCAAGAATATGAGATTTTAGAAAAGTTATTTTCTAGTTGATATTTTCAGGGAAAATATATATGGAATGGGATGGAACTTTAATTTGTATACTGCCCTTCCCCGAAAGGCTCAGGGTGGTACACAGCAAAATATATATATCAATTAACATAACCTATAACAGAAATATCAGACAATATTTCAAGTAACAATGTCAATATACACAATGCTTTTGATAAAATACCTGGATTTAAAATAAACCTAACTTAGGTTTGTTAGAAAGGGAAAATAGGACTTCATTGAAGTGGAACATTCTATGCCCCTTGGCTCAGGTTCTGGTTTCCTTCTATGTACATCCCCATTCATCCATTGTTGCCTATTTTCATGAACTTGAACTACTCTTCATTCATTTAAAAAGTTTAAAATCCCAAAAATATTCAAGAGAGGCACTCACAAGAACAAAGTATTCTACATACTCAACAGTCTAAGGTGCATTTCAATTACAAAATAATTTCTTAAAACCGTTTCAGCAGAACTGCCTTCATAATCTAAAAAAGAAGCAGGAAGTTGAACTGTGACCACTGACTACAGTATAATACTCAGTGGTCAGTTTGACTTCCTGCTACTTCTTAAACATCTGTACTCTTAACCAGTCACTTTACAGTATAATAAAATGACTGGTTAAATAGACAAATGATAATTCCAGGAGAACCAAATAGTGAAGATTCTATTATCTCATTTCTATGATTTTGGAATCTTTTCCATAATACTCATTGCCCCATCACAATTCAGAATTGCAACAAAAATAAAGATGTTCTGAAAAGTGCTATTTGAATACTGTGTGAAAGGTCAGCTAAATAATTGACTGCTTCCTAGATAATAGTTTGTGTGTTAAGTGCCTTCAAATCACTTACGACCTAATATTATTTTTCTGATTTCATACCCTGCTTTCTCCTGCCAAAGTGGGCTTGAAGCAGCTCACAACATTATACAACACAATTACCTAAAATACCATACAAAACAACAATATAAAATAGATAATTTAATAAACAAAATCTAGATGGTACTAAAAACTTAAACAGGGGTGGAACTTACTCAATTTAATAAAAAAGGAAAAGGAGGGAAGAGAAGAAAGAAGGTATGCCAAGATGGACCTATTACTGTGAGCCTATGGATTAATTACCTCATCCCATCATTAACAGTCAAGTTTTGCAAACTGAGGGCCATGGTCCCTTTGACTGAGTCTATCTGTCTCAAGTTAGGCCTTTTCCCATGGCCTTCAACTTTTCCAAGCATTATTTTCTTTTCCAGTGACTTTTGTCATCTTATAACATGACCAAAGTATGATAGCCTCATTTAACCCATTTGAGCTTCTAGGGTGAGTTCAGCCTTGATGTGATCTAGAACTCATTGTTTTTGTATTTTTTGGCTTTCCACAGTATCTGTAAAACTCCCCTCCAACACATTTCAAATGAATCAACTTTCTTCCTGTCAGCTTTCTTCATCGTCCAATTTTCACACCCACACATAGTAATGGAGAATACTTTGGTACAAATTATCTTGATCTTGGTTTCCAGCTACACATCTTTACATGTAAAAATCTTTTCCAGCTCCTTCATGTGCAGAGATTAAATAAATAATGTAATGAGACATAGGCCCCTTCCGCACACACAGAATAATGTGTTTTCAAACCACTTTCACAACTGTTTGCAAGTGGGTTTTGCTATTCCGCACAGCTTCAAAGAGCACTGAAAGCAGTTTGAAAGTGTACTATTCTGCATGTGCGGAAGGAGCCTAAGGCAAAAAATTTAGTTGGCAACATAATGCAGATACTACATTTGATTTGGCAGGAGGGACAGAGTGGAACATCAATTCTATTCAATAACACAAGCTAAGAGCCCCAGTGAAAGACATCTACAGGTATCCCTCCACTAAAGCTTGCTATTTGGAAGGTACACAGTTGATTAACATGATCCTTACAGCAATATTTCACAATGATTTCTCTTAGACGACTAGAACATTTTTAAACTATTCGTTTTGTTTAAATTAACCCCCCCAAATTTGGATCGTTTCTACTTTTAATGTTGTCACATCGTCAACATCTGTCTAATATACAACTTTCATATATTTTGTTTCTTACATTCATATCTTGCCACAGAACAGTGCATTTGAGGTTTCCCCACATTTTATCCCAAACAAACCATGGTGATAAGGATGGCTTAATGAGAAGTTGAACTCAAGACCTAAGTGATTCAAATCTAATATTATATCCATTTTGCATTTTAGGATAGGCTCAAAACTGTATTTCTAAGTGTCCTGTTTAAAAATGCTAAATCCACCAGAATTTCAGAGATTGGAATAAGAAGGTTAAATATATAAAAGCCTTACTGGTTTCTTCACAACAGCCACAATTTACAGTACAATCCTAAGGAGAGTTACTTAATTCTATGTCCATTCATTTCAATGGGCCTAGACTAGAGCAATTTTCCTTAGGATTATACTGTTAGAAAAACAGTTACAGATTCTGGAAGGCCTACATGTGCTGGAATTTTCATATAGTGTATTTTTAATTACCTTAAAACGCTGTACCCCAGTTTACAGCCCTGAAGTTGTTTTTACAGTTGTTTTCAATTGACCATTGAAAACATGATTCTGTGATTCTATTCTATGACCATACAGGGCTTTCACAAAGACTTGGAGCTGCTGAAATGGCTTATGGGATGACTACACCTGCAAGAAAACACATGGACTAAAAAGTTTTTTAAAAAACTCATAGAGATATGCAGGGACTACAATCCATCAGCAAAGACTGATGAATGTTACAAATGTTACAAAGGTGAATGTTACAAATAAATACCATTATTTTTTTTCTATCTGTGTTCCTATTTTGTTGTCTCTGGTGATCCAAAATGACTTTAAAGGTTATTTGCCCCTCCATTATATTCTTTCAACAATAAGGTAGGCTAGGTTGAATGCAAATGACTAGCCCAAGATTACCCAGTTTCTAGGGCATAAGTAGGAGCGCGTGCTTGAGTCACTATGCTAACCTCTACACCATACTGGTTCTAAAAATTTAAAAATTACACTTACTTTTTTATTATACCTGTAAAATGTTGCCAATTGAGCACCTGAAAAAGGGTAAATGTAGCTTCTTCCTCATTCATCCAAGACTGCTTTTCAGATGTTCAAAAAAAATGAAAAGTATTAAAAAGCCCCTACCACTGAAGCATCATAAGTAGCACTCCCAGCACACAATGGGAATCAAGCAGCAGGGGTCAGGAGACTTTGAAAATGTCACCCTGTGCTTGATTCACACTTTTTGGTCACAACAGAGCAAAGAAGATTTCAAGGCACTCCAGGACTACCAATTGCAAAGCTCCAATATACGTGGGAGTCCACTCTAGGCTCCATGCAAGATGGAATACGAAGTAGAACAGCAGCAGCACATGCCTTTTACAGGACTGGATCAGAAGTTGGAATCAAATGTTTATACACAGGGATATCATATGATTGAGGTCTTTTTTTTAAGTCAGGTTTCAGACACTGCTTCCATAGACAATTCATGTCCAAAATCCATTTCTTACACAGCAGCACCATACGGGCAGGTCACTGTGTACTCGAGAGTCTGTCAACACTGAATGCCTTATGCATTTCTTACCACCTTATATAAATTCTATAATGACACACTGTATAATGACACATTATCATTTCTACACAGCACAAGCACAGAACACTGAGTACATTTTATTTAGGGCTTCAATAGGCCAAAATTTGAAAATTCAAACTAATTCTAAGCACCCACAAACAAAAACATCCTGTGAGCACTTAACCCTGCATGTAAATTTCACTAATTTCAGAGAATCTGGGCCAACATTTGTACCGTATTGATATCACATTCTTTTAAAGACAGCAAATGACTTCCTGCATTCTTTTTTGGTCAAATTAAGTTATGATGCCTTGCAGAAATCTTAATGTGCCCTTACCAACCATCTCAAGTCTTATTTCACATTGCACTCTTTACTTTACGTCATTCTTCGATACCATTTCCCTGCTTGTCCTCTCCTGATGAGTTCTCTCTGTTTGCAATTTTATGTTGTAATTTACTAGGCAAAGAGAGCTCCCTCAATACACTGTTGTGCTTGTCCTGCATTAGTTGCAGAAATGTGGTAGCGACCATACATGTTTTACAGGGCAAATCCTATGCAGAGTTACTCCACTCTAAAGCTCATGGAAATCTATAGATTTCAACAGAGAAAATTCTGTAGGAACTTAATCATTTCAATGGGCTCAGACTGGAATAAATGTCCACAGGATTGCACTAAGTTTTTCCTTTAACCACCTGTATTTTTACAAACAAAAATGAGAGCCAACTGATGAAATTAAAGTGGTTTCAGTAAAATATGTATATTTGTAGCTCTTGTAGTTAGCTACATTTTGGATGTTAGGAACACACATTGACAAATGGTTTTATCTATGAACTATGCAAATGAAGCATCAGTGTGCTTCACTCAACTGCACATATTACATGCAATTTACATATGTTACATTAAACGGTGCATACACCTTCAATAATTCTACACACTACATTCTATTCATGAGAATAATCTTAAAGAGGGTAAATGGAGATATTTATTTTGAATATAAGTGAGATTTAATACAGCTATTTTCATCTAAATATATATATTCCAATATAGCATCATCAGCAATGAGCATTTGCAGCATTACAGACTGGATTTTTCAGCAAATGCACACAAAGTAACATTTTCATTGTTGTTACAAGAATCGCAGACACATATACTCAAGAAGAAATACTGGCTAGTCAACAAAATCAGAATTAAATGTTCATTCTGAAATGCTAAATTTATGTCAATCCGAATGTAAGATCATGACCCAGAAAGTAGCCCTGGCAGCAAACCACCAATATATATGAAGGCATCCTCCCAGTGACTAGACTAAGAGTAGGCCCGAGGCTCATACATTCCCTCTTCAATTACTTCACAACAGCTAGACAATACCATTCATTTCTGCCTCTGGGTAACAGACCCTGCCTTCTAGCAGGTTCCATGATGCAGCCCTAGGGAGCAATCCTGCATTCAAAACAAGGGGAAGGTATCTTGGTTCACTAGCTGTCTACTATTCACGGTAATGAGAAGAGCTGAGATCCAACCCATTCTCTCACCAATTAGAATCTGAAGGGCTAAGTAAGATCTGAACTGAGAAAATTTTTACTAAAGGTCTTATTTCTCTCTAGCAATAAAATATTTTTAGGAATAATATCTGGGCTAAAACTATATTCAGCATATAGGGTAATACAACTGCTTTAATTTTATTTATTTAAAGGAACTCTATCTTTAGGTGGAATCTTATTTGTCATGGAAATAGCACAAGTCGTAACAGATGCCCAAGTAAAAACTTGCACACGGACATAAATTGCAGGTGGTTTATTAAGTAGATTTGGATCTGCATATAGTAGAGTTCTTTAGAGCTGTACAAGACAAGACAGTCTGAAGAACTGCCATTACTTCTCTTAGATTAGGACTTAAAATATTTACTTTGCAAGAAAGCAGCCTTACAAAATGGCGTAAATTAAGGTGTTTTTTAAATCCAAAACCAATCTGCATCATCATACAGATATACAATATGACAATTTCAACTTAATAATTGGATCACAGTACTGAGAGCCTGTGTAGTGGTTAAGACTGACAGAATCTAATCTGGAGAACCAGGTTTGATTCTCCATTCCTCCACATCAGTGGTGGAGTCTAATCTGGAGTTTTACTTGCTCCTCCACAAGAAGCCTGCTGGGTGACCTTGGGCTCGTTACAGTTCTCTCAGAACTTTCTCACAAGGTGCTTGCTGGGAGTAGGAAGGGAGGTGATTGTAAAGGGCTTTCAGACTCAAGGTAAAGAAAAGTGAGTTATACAAACCAAATATTCTTCTTTGACCCTCTAACCAAACAATTTAAAAATGTACAATTGTCCAAAGCTCAGGATATTAAAAGGGGAGAGGGCAGGAGAAACCTGGCAGGAGTACATCAGAAAAATTGCAAATATCTGCTAATGCATACATCAATGTGTAGACCATTTGAAAAATAAGCATCTTTTCTGACAGACTGAATGGATAACACAATTAAGTAATTTCCTATTTTGCTAAGAATTTTTAAATGGCAACAACTGAGCTGCATAAATGGATTAAACAAAAAAACAACTATTGGCCTACACCTTTCCAAAGAGAAAAACTAGGAAAAAAATTGCAAGTTGCTTTTTGCATGACACATGCAAAAAACCCAAACCCTCAACATGTCTTCCATTTGGACTGCATCCGCTCATTAACTTCAACTGCCAAGATGTAGATTTTAGTGACAAATAGTACCCTGCATAAGACAATTTGCTAGAATGGGAAGAGATTTGAAGAGTAAAACAATGCACAAACTGTTCATAATTAGAATGACTAATAACTGCATTTCAGTAGAAGGCTACATTTTAATCACAGATGGTACTACTAGCAATTGCGTATTTCTTACTACAGTCACTTCATAAGAAAAATCTAGGTTAACTCCACACAGAATGTAGAATCATTTCTTCATTAGCAAGAAGATGAAAACTTCAAAATGTGATCAGACTAATTACATTTGGCAAGGGAATGGAGACCACTACAAGAAAATGGAAAGGTATTTTAACATGTTCTTTATTAAAATTAGTATAAAGTATGAAAAAAATCAAAAAAATAATAATTTGAATATAAGAAACACCTAATACACCACAAGCAGATATTATTAATGTTTATGCTACTGACATTTTGTGGAATGTCCACTAATTCCTAGTTCATCTTTATCCAAAAGCATAATTAACTGCTTCCCCCACATTTGTAAGCAGAAGGCCCAACAACCTACAGACATTCAAACACTGGCAAAGAACACTATACCAGTAAGGAAATTCAGTATGCTTTTTGTGATTAACAGAATATTTTCCTACTGACAGATCCAACAACACAAAATGAAAGTGTAGGTCTTAAAGATTGGTCTCTTTCTTTCAAAAGTAAGTCTACTTGGTAAGGTTATCAACATTTTCTCACCTGAATGAGTCAAGAAACACTGACAATTTGAAGCAAAAGGCTGTAAAACTGCACAATAGTGCAAATTATTTCTGTTTTTAAATTGCAAGGCAATCCACTCCTATAACCCTTTTTAATTGCTTTCCTAAGATATGTTTTATAAACACTGGCCTCTGATGTGCCTGATTACAAAAATGAAACTAGCAATTGAGACATTTTATACTTAAGTAATGATTCCCAATTTTCATTTAAAAAGCACCACTGTTCCTTCGTTAGCCAGCAAGATGGTGCTTCTGCACGTGCCCTGACACAAGCCTGTATCTTTCTTCATAGAACCAGTCTAATCTGAAAGTTGCTCCATGTAGACACAGTGTATTGCACTGTGAATGGCCAGCCAGGTATTTTATGAATGGAGTAGATCACGTGCTCTCAGCACTTCCCCAGCCGATATTTCCCACATAACAGTGTCAACAAGCAGGGAACAGAGTTTCTTGATACAATAATTCAGAAAAAAATCTTTTGAATTTTCTGTACTCTTCAGTCTGTTGTGCAAAATTTCCGCACCTTGCAAATAAGGTCCAACCGAATGTCAAAGGTAGTGAAGGTTTAATTATTTTTTTATGAATGAAGACTGTGATATGCAAATTAGAGCGATTCACAAAAAAGGAAATATGGCGGCTGTTTCTTTCTCAGTTCCATGGGTACTGCAGCAGTTCACCGACCAACTAGCTCCGTGCAAGGCTTTGTACTTTACATATTGCCTTACAGAATTTGTCCCTGTTGTTATTATTATGTGATCCTGGATTAGGAAAGAGAATTTTTTTAAATGAAGCTTGATTTTTTTAACTGACCCTTCTGAAGGAATTGCAGGTTTATTTGTAGGAACATATACAAGAGACAAGTGACCCCTTCCCCACGCAAACAGGAATTTGCGCTTACCATACAAGTTTATTAATTGGAAGCCATTAAAATGATTGTTGTACACTAATTCCACCTTAAGACTGCTTTCTTAATATGAGTTAGTCACAACTATTGCAAGCTATGCCTGTGAAGTGATTAATTTGCAACTCATTCTGCAGAAAAGAACAACCTCTGACAGGGCAGGATGCAAGAGTCACTCGAAACGACATTCTTCATTCTTTAGACGAAATTGCAGATTTCAGAACAAGACTAACACACTTCAAAAACAGCACACATGCGAGTTCCTGGACTCCATTTTCACAAGTATTTCGAAGCCTATAGATGCAAAAACGTATGCCCTGTATGGATTTCATCCAAGCTAAACACATTAAAAATATTAAAATCTCCTCTTCATTCCCTCCACAATTTAAAAGAAGTCTTAACAGCTCATTAAAAAAAAAAGCTTTGGGAGAAGGTTTAATACTGTATTTACACTGTCTTGACTCATCCAATTAAAATTCAGGAGCAGTTTCCTACAGGATGAAGCTTCCACACACTATCTTTATATAAAAGATACAAACGAAAGGTTGCTTAATTCCGGGGGAATGTAGCATACTAAGGGAACAGAGTACACTACACGATGGGGGAATTCAACTCGCCGTCTCCCCAACATACTGCTGAACAGGACCTGCAGTGCCCATTCACCACCAACCTCAAACCGATTTTCATGAAAGAATGTCTTCTTGCATGTTTACGTACGGAGAATCACAGCACTAAATACACAGACAGGTAAGCGAACGATCCGCGGAACCGACAGCAGGGCAACTAACCGGGGGGGGGGGGGGGGAGAGGGAGGGGACCCAAAGCAAAGGGGACGCAACTCTGTCCAGCCCCAGGAACCCAAGCGGGAAAGCGGACTTACTCGTGGTTAGAATTCGCCGTCTCTTCGCTCATTTTTTCCTCACCGTGATCCGAGCTGGAGATGGAGGAGCACCGACGCAGCCAGGGCGCAGCAGGAGCTCAACAGAAACCTCACCATTGTTAAACCCCAGATCTGCCCCCACTACACACCCTTCCGCCAGAACGGCCTCGGTCCTCGGGGTGCCCCGAAAGCAGCAGTTTTCTTCTCCCTCCCCCCAGAAAAAACGAAGCTATCGTGTCGGTCCGAGAGTTGGCTTGCAGGCTTCTTGGCGGCAATCGCACCTTCGCTCTTCTTCCGTTCGGCTGCTGGCGACTAGGAGAGGCTCTCAGCTGCAGCCCAGCTCCGCGGTGGTGTCCTTGCGCTGCAGCTGCACCGAGAGCCCCACATCTCCTACAACAGCTCACAGTGGCCTTCGCCTTCTTTCCCTTCCCTTCCCCCCCTCCGTCTCCTTCTCCTCCTCCTTCTTTCTTCAGCAAATTCTCTCCCTTTCCACGCTCCGGGGCAGGAAGGAAAAGACCAGCCACAGAAATTCCTCCAGACACAAGCAGCCTCCGCGGAACCCGAAGAAAAGAGGCCCGCGCAAAGAGAAAAAAAACCCCACCTCTCCTGCCCCAGAAGGGAGCCCGAGCCACACGGAGAGGAGTGGGAACTAATTCAGCCGCGGGCGGAGAGGAAGAGGGAGGAGGGAAGGTGAAAAGGAGGAGGAGGGAGGGGAGCTTGCAAGCGGCCCGGAGGTTAGCAGGGGGAGGGTGGCTGCGTCACGGTCCGTGGCGGGGGAAAAACAAGACAAGGAGGAGGAAGGAGACCCCCACCCCGTCTCCAAAGGGGGCCAACTCGTTCAGTAGCAGCGCCCCATTCTCGCCGGGCGCAGCAGTGTCCCACAGTGCAGGAAAATGAGGCGGAAGCGTTGACTTCAAGCTGCTTCCGCCGCTCGCAGTCTTGAGGGAAAGGAAAGGAAAGGAGACCCGAGATTAGCAATTGGGAAGCCTTGTCCCAGACCCTCAAGTTTCTATGCACAACTCCCATGGGCAGGGAGGGGCGAGAGAAATCGCTCTTCCTGTCGCCCAGCCGCGCTCTTAAGCCGCTTCACTCTAAGTAAGTACCTCGGAGGAACACAATAGCCTAGTTCCTGGCCGGTTTCTTTGCTTACTGGGCTGACGGACATGCTTACATATCAACTAGCTCAAAGAGAGTGTCCTCCCCTTCACTGTCTCAGGAATTCTCCTTCGTTTGCACAGTAAACTATATTCAGTTATGGCAACAACAGTTTGCGTATGGGAGAAACTATGGCTTCCCCCCCCTGGGGCATCCGGCAAACTCTCTCCTCTCATGCAGCTGACAGAGAATCTTTGGCCGTACAAGGAGATTCAGCAGTCATAATACTGAAAGCCAAAGTTAAAGGAACTCGGAAAGAGAGTTTATCGCCTTGCAAAAATGCTTTCCAGGGAAGCCTTGAATTTGCCTTCAGGATCCCGGGATTCTCGCGTCCGGTGACACCCAACGGAGGGGAAAGACAACGATCCCCCTTCCCCCAAGGGCTGAACTCCCACATGGAAGCCAGTGGGATGAAAATAGTTCCCGGTCTTCTCAACTCGCTTGCTCATTCCCTGAGAGTTGCGAGAGCCGTACACGCGCACCACAACCGCGGAGGGATATTGCGGGCTGCTGTGCAAGCTCTCACACGCTCGCACACGCAACCCCGGGTCGTCGTGGTGTGCGCATGTGGAAGAGTTACAAGAGAGCGGCTGCTTCCCAGTGGTGTGTACATACATACACACGGAGCAAAAGGGTTGCCGTGTCTGGGCCGAGACGTGAACCCCGCACTTTCTCACTCTTACAAAGTTGACTTTTGCTGCTGCTGTTTTTTCACTCTTCCCCCCCCCCCCCCCAAAGGGGTGTCTGGGAGGTTTTTAATGCCCCGGGGGCCTGAAGTATGCATGTTCTCTGCCTACGCACGCTTCGTGCGTCGTGGGATCCGCAGGCGGGCAAGCTGCGAGGGGGCGGACTTCTTTAATGTACACAGCTCAAGCTTGCTTCTGCTCGTGGGGGAAAGAAAAAGGCTTACAGCCCAGAATTAATGCAGTGGTCGCAGTCTGAGAAAGCTCCAGCCCTGGAAAATCAGTGAGTTTCTGATAGGAGAGGGATCAACTGACTCTCTTTTCTGAACAGGCATTGATTCAGAATTAGCCAGCAATTTGCGATTTAGCAATATTGCTTAGTTTTCTCCCTCCTTCCGTGGATGTTAAGGCAAAGTTTATGGTCCGGTGGTCCAAAATATTCCATAGAAGGAGATTATTAAAAGGAATGACAGGATTACCCTTTGGAAACAATGAGGGAGGCTGGAAGGCCTATTTGAAGTAATAGGAACCAGGAATGCCAATTCATTTGCGTGGACTCCATTGAAATACATTATAGCACAAAAAAGGTAGCAAAGAAAATGTGGAACGGATTTCAGTGAAAGTCTCTGGGCCCACATAGACTACTCTGATACTGGACTGACAGCTCTGAGGAACAGAATCTATGCTCTGGGACTGGAATGACAGCCTTCTCCTCCCCCCCAACACAATCTCTTATCTGGAACTGGAATTATAGGTCTGAAATGAATGCTCTGGGACTGGAATGACAGGCCATGGTAACAGAATCTATGCTCAGGGACTGGAATGATAGGTCCCATACCAGAATGATAGTCCTGGGAATAGAATCCCTTCTCTGGGACTGGAATGACTGGTCGCTTACTGGAATGACAATCCCAGGGGATGGAATCTGTGCTCTGGCACTGGAATGACAGGTCGCAGACCAGAATGACAGCCCCAGGGAACAGAATCTGTGTGTCACACGCTGCCTCTGTTCCTTGCACACTTTTGCCAACTCTGTTGACCACGTACACACAATACAGTCTATTAAAAATCCCATCCCGTAGGCCAGGGATCCCAAATCTTTTTGACCCTGTAGGCGCCTTTGTAATTTTGACACAGTGTGGTGGATGCAGACACAAAATGACTGCTAGAGGTGGAACCAACTAAGAATGGATGGCCACAGCATACCTTTGGTCAGACAGTGGACATCCTTTGAATGTGGTAGCAGCTAGGGCCAAAGGAGTGTTTTTAAAGAAGTCATTAAGAACAATTCAAAATCTAGATGGAAACTATATTTATTTATTTATTATTTATATCCCGCTCTATCCCCGAAGGGCTCTGAGAGGTGATCAGTTAAGAATATGTAATATAGTGATGTTTTTATCTGTGGGTTTCATATACAGCGGAACCTCGGTAATTGTTGCCTTCGTTTTTCGCGGGTTTTGGTTTTTGCCGGTTTTTTACCTCCGTTTTTGCTGGGCTCCTCCATTTTAAGCTATGCCATTTGCGTAAATTTACGCTTTTGCGTAAATTTGCTACGCCGTTTGTGTAGCGCATGCACAAACGGCGTAGCTTCGGTTTTTGCCGGTTTCGGTTTTCGCCGAGCATCGCCAGACAGAGTACCAGCAAAAACCGAGGTTCCATTGTATGGTCTGATAGCTAATTTATCCATTTGAGTTACATACACTGTGGTATCCAAAAAGTTTGCAGATGTTGTGCTGGAAAATTTAATTCAGAGTCTGTTCCCAAGGGCTGTCAGTCTAGTCTGTGACCTGTCATTCCAGTGCCAGAGCAGTGTGTGACCTGTCATTCCAGTGCCAGAGCAGTGTGTGACCTGTCATTCCAGTGCCAGAGCAGAGGTTCTGTTCTTTGGGCAGTAATTCCAGTGTGTTACCTGTCATTCCAGTCCCAGGCCTTAGATTCTGTTCCCAGGGGCTGTCATTGTAGTTGCAGACATGAGATGCTATTTCCTGGGGTGATCGATCCAGTGTGGGACGTGTCATTCCACTGCTAGAGCACAGATTCTGTTTCCCAGGGCTGTCAATCCAGTATCAGTCTATATGGGCCCAGAGACCTTAGCTGAAATCCATTCTGCATTTTCTTTGCTACTGTTTTTGTGCTGTGATGCATTTCAATGGCGCTCATGCAAGTTGACATTCCTAGTTCCCATTATTTCAATTAGGCCTTCCAGCCTCCCCCATTGTTTCCAATGGGCAATTCTGTCATTCCTTTTAGTACATCCCTACAGAAGTGCTCTCCTTCCAAAAAAATTCTCACCATTCCACTGGAACTTTTACATTGCTAACAGCAACAAGATTTCCAGCCTGCAGGTAGGGCCGAGAGATCTCCTAGAACACAGGTGTCAAATTCGCGGCCCTCCAGATGTCATGGACTGCAGTTCCCATCATCCCCTGCCAGCATGATGCATCCATAACATCTGGAGGGCTGCGAGTTTGACACCTATGTCCTAGAACAGGGGTAGGGAACCTGCGGCTCTCCAGATGTTCAGGAACTACAATTCCCATCAGCCCCTACCAGCATGGCCAATTGGCCATGCTGACAGAGGCTGATGGGAATTGTAGTTCCTGAACATCTGGAGAGCCACAGGTTCCCTACCCCTGTCCTAGAATGACAACTGATTCTCAGGCTACAGAGACCAGTTCCTCTGCAGAGAATGGCAGCTTTGAAGGGTGGACTCTGGCATACTTTACTGAGATTCCTCCTCTCCATAAACTCCACTATTATTATTATTATTATTATTATTATTATTATTATTATTATTATTATTATTATTATTATTATTATTATTATTATTATTATTATTATTAATTGTATTTATAAACCGCCCTCCCCGAAGGGCTCACTACACTCAGACATTTCCCAAACTGGAGTTGGCAACCCTAATTTGTATTGTTTGCTGTGAGTTCCAATGCATATTTATTCAGAAACATGCCCCAGCTTTATTAAAGTGGGCTTACTCTTAGTTAAGTGTATAGGATTATAGTCATCCTTGTTCTCCAGGGATCTCAGCAACACCACTTTTAACATGGTGACAGTGAGTATGACTGTTGGACACAATTCTGATTTCTATTTTCACTCACAGATAGGTTCTGAATTCAACAGGGTGTAATCCTTTTAATGATAAGGTTGCATCTCGAATTCTGCTTTCTTTGGGAATACCCCCAAGTTCATTTGGAATGTTTTATGGCTTTATCTTTGTGATGTCACTTGGAACTTATTAATATTTCTATCAAGCATTACATTTCTTTTCTTGAATTTGGGGTCCTGAATTTTTTCAGGAATCTTTAAGAAACTCCTCTGGCTTGTTCCTTTCCTTTTAAGTTTTCACTATCCACAAAGACACAACTGTTTGTTTGTGGGAGCTCTCAGGTGTGAAGAGGTATACCTGCAGCCTCATGTTATGCAGAGAGTACCTGACCTCAGTAATGCCGGAGGATTTAGGCGAAACTAATTGTTCACTTATTAACTGCATGATCTGATTGTGGTTAGAGAATGTGATACAAGAAATTTGAAACTAAGAAGGAGAAATTAAACTAAGATGGAGAAATCTAACTTTCTTTGGGATTTTAGAAGGTAAATTCAAATATGATAGAAAACTTTGGGTTTTTGTGGAACGAGCTGAGTTGAAGAAGAAGAGTTTGGATTTATATCCCGACTTTCTCTCCTGTAAGGAGTCTCAAGGTGGCTTACAAACTTCTTTTCCCTTTCTGTCCTCACAGCAGACACCTTGTGAGGTAAGTGGGACTGAGAGCGTTTTGAAGAACTGTGTCTAGCCCAAGGCCACCAAGCAGGCTTCATGTGTAGGAGCAGGGAAAAATCCAGTTAATCACTCATGTGGAAGAGTGGGGAATCAAACTCAGTTCTCCAGATTAGAGTTCACCTGGTTTAACCACTACACCCCACTGGCTCTCAGAAAATGGAAATAAATTATCTCTGTTTAAAACTGTTACTAAATTAGCATAGTCTTGTTTGCCCACTTTAGCTCAACCAGCTAGCTTTGTACCTACAATAGCATCAACATAATCTTTCTAGTATAGCAGTCCTGGAAGAAACTATAACTAACTATGACTTGGTGTTACACAATTTTGGCCTTTTCTACATAAGTCACTTAGAACATTTCCAGAACTATCAGGCTCGGAAGAGGGTTTTGCCGCCCATAGAAGGCATTGTCAGTGCTAGCCCACTAAGGCAGCTGGAAAGGCTTCCTCAACAGGACCCAATCAGGAGTCCACAGAGCAGTAGTGGGGGGGGGGGGGGCGGCGTGTTGCACCAGGTGTGCTCCTGGGGGCAGAAAATCACCCCCCCTTCCCCCCATGGTGCCCCATACACCCCTTAGTTTAGCCTGAAAAAATTCAAACTCTACAAAAGCTATTGCTGCCCTGACAGAGGAGCCGGGCAGCTTAGAGGGGAACCAAGGTGAAGGGGCTAAACCTAAGAGAATAAGGAATTTTCCCCTAGACCTACTTTATCAGAAAAATTGCCCCCCTTTCCAGAATACTTTGAGAGGCTTACCTAAGCTGTGTGGCAGAAGCCTATGTCCAACAGAGAATTTTCCAATACAGCCAACAAATTCTATAACCTGGAAAGCTAGACTATGGAATAGCTGCAACTGCCCCATAGCAGCCTACAGTCTTACAGTGGAGGGAAGGGAAAGGGGGACAGAGCAGGCTGTAAAAACTCTACCCTGATAGCAGCAGGCTGTGCCCCAGGCACTTCTTTCCTTCAAGGAGGCAGTCTCCCTTTAAACTTCACTAGACTGGAGGGCAGGAGCAGAGCAGAGGGTGAAGGCCTTACCCCCGATGGCAACACTGTCTCCCCAACATTTCATCACTGAGCTGTTTCCACGTAGGTTATTTGCTTAGGGTTTGATGCTGTTGAGAAACGTTTTTTTTCTCTGCATTCCCCCAACATCATGGTGTATTTGTGTACCTTCTAGACTCCCTGCCTTTTATCTGATCTTTCTCAAACCAGCTTTGGAAGTTTCAGTAAGATGCCAGGAAAACCTGACTGGCTCTGGTGTGGTTGGGAAACCTTACACTTTCCCCATTTTGCCCACATCAGCCATTTTCCTTGCCACTGTCCCTGCAATGGCCCTTTCCTCCACCCACTGCTGGGGAGTTGTTGTTGTTTTTAATCAGCAGTTCAGTAACATATTAATGTAACAAAGCATCAGGTTTTCTGAATTCACAGCTGTCATTTTTTTAAAGTAAGTCTCTATCCCCTTTTTTGTGCAGAAAAAAGGCTTTAAGGTTAGTGTGGGAGGACTATAAAAATCGACATTAATTAAAACACCATGGTGGATGTCCCCATAAGAAGCGGTATCATTAAGACCAAATATAATAAGCCACAAATTTGTGAGGTATAGAGATATAGTAACGGATTCTAATAACCATTGCAAGATTAAGGAAAGAGGAGAAGTGATGATAGAAAGACAACAATGTCAGTGGTTTCATTACTTCCAAATGAGGGACAACTTTATACAAGATGCAAAGGTAGGTTTTGCACTAAGTAAGTGTGATTTATGGGACGCTCTGTTTAAAGACGATAAATCTATCTATCTATATAAAAAGCTAACAGTGTTTTTGTTGATGACAGTATACCTCAGTAACTGCTGGGCCAATTCCTCTGAAAATTCCCAGCCACTATAGTCAGCCAGGCGAGAGTGTTTTTAGATGTTCACATACCTGAAATTTCACACCTGGTCCAGGTAAAATGCCTTTTTCCTGGCGCTCCATGGTGAAGGACATGCAGCTGCCTGTGTGTAACTGTCACCCTTAGAATGTTTGTGCTGCTTAGAATGTTCACTCAAATGGCCAGATATGAGCAGTGGAAACAGTACATAGGCAGTAACTGGAGTGGAGGTGAAACACATACACACACATGCACATGAGGGAAGGGAGGGAGAGGGAGGGGTGGAATGCAAGGGAAGAGGGAGGGAGAGGAAAGGGACGGAAGAGGAGGCATGCAAGGAAAGAGAAGTGAGAGAGGGGAGACAGTGAGGGGTGGCATGCAAGGGATGGGAGGGAGGGGCCAGGCACCCTAGATTCCCTGAATACTGCGGTTACAGTTAAGAAAACCAGGCACACGTTACTCAGGAGTAAGCTCGGTACAGCAACCGTGACATACTTTGAATGGCTGCTTCGCGCCCCTCAGAGGGTTTCCTCAGAAGCGACACCCGTTGCCACCAACCGAACTTACTCCCAGGTAAAGGATCATGACCAGCCAGCCTAGATGTGTGGGAGGTGTGCCTTTCCATTCCCCCCTCCCAAGGAATGCGGGCACACACATCAATGACATTGCACAGTATCAGGCTACGTGTTTGCATGAGCACGTACTGCTGGCCTCTGCAATTGATTTGCTGCTACTATTCCTTTCCCATTTCACCACAATAAGCCACAGCAATGCGTGGCTGGGCCCCACTAGTACATGATAAAAAGAGTATACAGAATATTACTAAAAAAGAGTCTGAAACAGAAATAAAAACAATATTATTTGGGCACAGAAGCTAGGATGAAATATTGATCTGGATGAATGGGATAATCTATGGAAAGACTTGAAATTTACACAAAATATAAATTTAAGGGGAAATTGGTCTGAGATGTTCTTCAGATGGCACTTATGCCCAGTAAAGTTGGCGAAAATATATAAGACAAATTCAAATAAATGTTGGAGATGTCATTATGAGGAGGGATCATACAAGCATATTTGGCGGGGTTGTAGGAAGATCAAACAATTTTGGACAGACTTTCATGATGATATGGGGAAAATCTTGAACATCAACTTAGGTCTCAGTAAAGAGGTATTTCTATTAAATATTATGTGTAAAAAGAAAAGAAATACTCTGAAATATAAAAATCTGTTATTGTATATGATCACAGCTGCGAGAGTGCTGATTGCCAAGAACTGGAGGTCTGAAATAGTGCCATCAATTGAAGACTGGTTGAATACCTTACTGGAATACTCAGTGAATGATAATCTATCTTCTTTAATTAAGAACAAAAGTATGGCATCCTATTTTAGAGTTTGTGGATAAGAGGAAGGAATGTAAAGGCTTTATAAATTATAGCAGCATTTAATTTAATTGCTATATGGTTAATAGGATAAGTTATGTGGTTTTTTTCTTCTTACTAAAGTTTATAAATGTAAAGAATGTAAGGAATAAGTTGGGTTTGGATGATGAAAGAGAAGGAGAAAACTTGGTGTATTTCAAGGTTAGCAGGAAGTAATAATTTGAGTCTTTTCCTATGAAAATGTTATCTTTTTATAAGTTTCTTAAGTGAGTTAATTTCAGTTGTAAGCTATTTTATGTGTGTCATTATGTAAGTGCTTAGTTTGTAATGTTTGTTTTTTGTATCTTGTTAAAGTTTACTTTTAATTTTAAAAAAATAGAAACAGTTTTCTTTTAAAAACCCCCCAAATTGGGGATTCAGAGAATAAATTGTTATTTAATTCCTGTTTCGTTTTTTTTATTTTTTTTAAAAAACCTGAAAATTCCTGGTATGCGGTGGGGCTATGGTGACTGCTGTTGGTGGACTGGGAAAGGTAAACTACTGTGAAACCTGCCATGTGGAAGCCCGGTTAGCATTACACTATACTAGGAGTGCCAGCAATGCAGAGAAACTACTTGTGTGGAAAATACCTTGTATATATTAAGTCATTAGAAAAAATGACTGTGATTAGCTATGCCAGTTTTCAGTCACATCACCAGCCCTCCTCAAAACAAAGCAATTTCAAGGATTTCAGAAAGGTTTCAACAAGGTCAGTAGAAACTTCTCTAGTGCCAGGTATTAGGAGCAGAACTGGCACAACAACATCATGAGGTTTCATAAATGAATCACATACCCAACAATAAAACAGTGGGTTTTGTTTACTCATTGTGTTCCCAGCTGTAGCAGAATTTAGTTTTTCCTGTTTCTAGTTATCTGTGCAGCAAAGTTATCTGTGCAGCAAAGTGGGCCAGAAAGGGCTGAGTGAGCTCTGGTTTTCTTTTCAGAGGGCTTTTCTCAAAGCCACATCTTTTAAACAGTGTATTTTTAACAGGGGTTTTCTCTTTTTTTCTCCTTGTCCTGGGGTTGCTGATTGGTGGAGGCTTCTGAGGCTGCTGATTGGTGGGGCTGCTGAGAGGTGGGGCTTTTCAAATTTTTAAATCTAAAATGGCACGCACAGGTGTTTTACTAAATATTTTAAGGGATAGTAGAAGGTATAGAAACCTTAAGAGGGAGGCACTAATTAAAATCAGTATTTGAATATCTAAACAAAATTAGATATGAAGGCAGGAAGCCAGCAGGGGTGTGGGGGCTTTCCAGTGTTTTGCACTGAGTGTCACATGTATGACTATCTGCCACTAGGACAGAAGTCGTGGGTGTGCCCTCGCTGCAATGAGCTCCTGGCACTCAGGAAATGTGTCCGTTCTCTTGAAGCCAAGGTGGCAGACCTGGAGAAGTTGAGAGAGGCAGAAAGGGTGACAGACGAGGCTTTAAGGGACCTACCAGCTGGGTCCCACTCCCAAGGTGACATCTCTTCAGATGTCATGGAGAATGAGAGTCTGGGGGATGGAGGGTGCCAGTCTGAAGTGGTGGAAGATGCTCCCTTAGATAGGACCCTTTCCTTAACTGGTGATCAGATATCCTCTTGCACTGAGGATACCCCTCGGGAAGATGGGGGGCTCCTTGTAGTGGGTGATTCGATCATTAGGAATATAGAGAGTTGGGTTTGTGAGAGGCATGACAGGAAATTACAGGCCAGTCAGCGTGACATCTGTTCCTGGTAAATTAGTAGAATCTATCATTAAAGATAAAATTATAAAACTATATTATAAATTATAAAAAATGATGGAATAAGAGGGGAAGTCCTCCTATGGATTAAAAACTGGTTGAGGAACAGGAAGCAAAGAGTAGGTATAAATGGGAGTTGTAGGGAGTGGTGTCCCCTGAGGATCCGTATTGGGACCAGTGCTCTTTAACCTATTCATAAATGACCTGGAAGTAGGGATGGATATCGTGGTGGCCAAGTTTGCAGATGATACCAAATTATGTAGGGTGGTGAGAACCACAAAGGATTGCGAAGAGCTCCAAGCGGACCTTGATAAATTAGGTGAGTGAGCTAAGAAATGGCAAATGCAGTTCAATGTAGCAAAATGTAAAGTGATGCACATAGGGACAAAAAATCCAAACTTCATGTACACACTACAAGGGTCAGTGCTATCAGTCACAGACCAGGAAAGGGATTTGGGCCTCTTAGTTGATAGTTCCATGGGAATGTCAACTCAGTGCATGGCAGCTGTGAAAAAGGCAAACTCTATGCTGGGGATAATTAGGAAAGGTGTTGATAATAAAACTGGAAGGATTGTCATGCCCTTATATAAAGCCGTGGTGCGACCGCACTTGGAGCACTGTGTCCAGTTCTGGTCGCCACATCTCAAAAAGAATATTGAAGAGATAGAAAAAGTGCAGAGAAGGGCAACGAGGATGATTGAGGGGTTGGAGCACCTTCCTTATGAAGAGAGGCTGCAGCATTTGGGACTCTTTAGTTTGGAGGATATGATTGGAGTCTATAAAATTATGCATGGGGTAGAAAATGTTGACAGAGAGAATTTTTTCTCTCTTTCTCTAGAACCAGGGGGCATTAATTGAAAATGCTGGGCGGAAGAATTAGGACTAATAAAAGGAAACACTTCTTCACGCAACGTGTGATTGGTGTTTGGAATATGCTGCCACAGGAGGTGGTGATGGCCACTAACCTGGATAGCTTTAAAAAGGGCTTGGACAGATTTATGGAGGAGAAGTTGATCTATGGCTACCAATCTTGATCCTCCTTGATCTCAGATTTCAAATGCCTTCGCAGACCAGGTGCTCAGGAGCAGCAGCAACAGAAGGCCATTGCTTTCACATCCTGCACGTGAGCTCCCAAAGGCACCTGGTGGGCCACTGCGAGTAGCAGAATGCTGGACTAGATGGACTTTGGTCTGATCCAGCAGGCTTGTTCTTATGTTGTTATGTTCTTAATATGAAAAGTATGATTGAATCACAGCCAGGAGCCTTTGTACCTACTGTGACAAGGACAATACTGCCATAATTTAATTGTGATCCCGTGCTAATTTCAGTAGCAAAACCAGAAGCTCCATATCTGCAGACACTACAGTGTATAACAGTAGTTCCCAACCTTTTCTCACTTATGCAACCATTGGCAAACTGGTACATACCCATGGGGTTAAATATTGGGAACCTCTGATGTATAACATTGTTATATATCACCTTAAAATAATTATAGCAGTATAGCGACATTGATGACAGTCTCACAGTAATCTTGGCTTCCTGCTTTCACCTATTAAGGATAAAGTCACTAATGTCACCTCTCTATGACTGTTGTGCATACATTGAAGTTCTTGTAATGGGGAATTCAGAAGCCCACTCCACACGGGCCATATACAGTGGTGTGCGGCAGGTAAAAACACCATTATGGGGGAGAACTGCTGGTGTGAAGCCACACCAACCCATTTTCTCCACAACGGTGTTTACATGACTCACTAAACAAGCGAGTCTTTTAGAAAGCAGTGGCGTCCAGCCGGTGCCAAGCGAATGGCACCGGGTGAAAGGTGCTGTTTTTCAGTGTGCTGCTTTAAAAAACCTTACTCCTCTTCCCTACGTAGCTCTGTGGAGATGAGGGAACACACCTCCTGCCCTCTGACCTCCGGGACATTTCCAGGGCCACGGAGGCATGTCCCCTTGTTCCAACGGAGCTATGCAGGGAAGAGGATGTAAGTTTTTTTAAGTGGTGTGCCTCTGTGCAGAGGTGTCACCCCGGGCTGCGGCAGCTCCGGACCCGCCCACACACAAGTGTGCAAAGGGCCTCGGGGCTTCACTGGTATCATGTACACCAGTGCCCCACCATCCCCCGGCCCCATGTGGAAGGGGCCAAAGTTTTGCGGATTCCCTTTCTGAAGTATGTGCTTCCTATTCCTAGTTTACCAAAATCCCACTTCTTTGATGAATTCTGTATGGTCATGAGGACAGATTGACACAGCCTAATACCCTGATATATGAGACCAGAATTTCCTGTCCCTGGTGATGAGCTATTAGAATGTCAGAACTGTGGAGTGAAAGAAGGATATTTGAAGATTCCCACTGACTTTGTTGTGAGTGTGTTGTTAACTACTGTAATGCTATACTATCCACAGGATAAACCCAGCGTGACTGTAGGATTCTTCCTAAGATCTGCTTGCAGTGCTCTCACAACTGGATCATTATTACACATGCATAATATCTTTCCACAAATATTGCATAGTGTTCTGATGTCATAAGGAGGCATAGGGAGGATCCCTTAAAGATAGGATTCTGTTTTTCTACCAAGCTTTGTTGTAAAGATCTTTTCATTTTGCCTAGAATATAATTATTCTTACCCCCAACATTTTCAATGTATGCCCCCTGGTTCTAGTATTGTGAGAAAGAGAGAAAAATTTTTCTCTGTCAACATTTTCTGCCCCATGCATAATTTTATAGACTTCAATCATATACCTGCTCAGACATCTCCTCTCCAAACTAAAGAGTCCTAAACGCTGCAGCCTCTCTTCATAAGGAAGGTGCTCCAATCCCTCAATCATCCTCGTTGCCCTTCTCTGCACTTTTTCTATCTCTTCAATATTCTTTTTGAGATGTGGCGACCAGAACTGAACACAGTACTCCAAGTGCGGTCGCACCACGGCTTTATATAAGGGCATGACAGTCTTTGCAGTTTGTTATCAATTCCTTTCCTAATTACCCCCAGCATAGAGTTTGCCTTTTTCACAGCTGCCATGCATTGAGTTGACATTCCCATGGAACTATCAACTAAGACGCCCAAATCCCTTTCCTGGTCTGTGACTGATAGCACTGACCCCTGTAGTGTGTACATGAAGTTTGGATTTTTTGCCCCTATGTGCATCACTTTACATTTTGCTACACTGAACTGCATTTGCCATTTCTCCATTGAGCGAGGGAACATCTGGGTATTTGCTAATCAGGGAGGCAGGAATTTGCATAAATTTTTCCCAGGATTCCCTCTGTGCCTTGCTTCTCCTCCTCTCCTCAGTTTTGTTTCCTGCCTTAGGGAGTGCAGTCGCAGTGGCTTCACTGCCACTGATATTCTTCGTTAATTGTTGTTTAGCTTGCCATCCATTGCTGGCGTTTAGAGGCGAGGGGCGCGTTTTTAAAAGGCTCGCAAATGGCAACCGCCGGGCTCTCGCAAGCGGCTTTTTGCTCTGCCCGGCAATCCTCTCTTGCAGGCAAGCAGCGAGCGGCGGGAAAAAAGAGCCGCCATGCCACGCAAATGGGACACGGTTCTCTCCTCAGAGGAGGAGAGCGACGGAACCGTCTCCAGCCGCCGACCACCCGAGGAAACAGCCGGGGAAGGCGACAGCAGCCCTGAGAGGGGCCGCTCCCCCGTTTCTTCGGCGGGAGAATCGCGCACCAAGGCGAGCCGAAAAAAGAACGTCGCTTCGCGCCAAAAGGAAGAGGCGCGTAAAATGGCCGCCGTTAGGCGCGACGGAGCAGGAGAAGCTCCAAACAGCCCATTGTGCCTTGGTGTCCCAGGCCAGGGCTCAGATGCTGCCTTAATATTACCAGAGGACCAGTCACAATCGCTGGCAGAGTCGCAGGCAGAGGGTAAGCTTTCCCTGAAGGATTTAAAATCCGAAATTTTTAGTTACGTTAAAGGGGCATTCCAACAAGAGAAAGCCACTATGAGGGAGGAAATGCTAGCCATGTACAGAGAGCAGCTTTGCCGTGAACCCTCGAGTCCTCCGCATAGTTCCAGGGCTTCCCCTCCACGCCACACCATCAGGGAAAATAAGAGAATGAACCCTGTTTGGCAGACAAAGGCAGCTCTCAAGAAGCCCAGGCTGAGTCCAGCCATTGGAGCAGATGATTCCTCCGATTCAGACTCACACAGCAGAGAGGAGGGGGAAGTCTTATCAGATACAGAGGATCTTGAGGAGATCCAGGTCACTGAACAGTCCTCTCGTTTTTTCAAAATCGAGGACTACCAATACCTATTATCCAAAGCGGTTTCTGCCCTACATTTAGGTGAAGCCAAGAGTGGTGAGGATGCATCCAAAAGAAAACTCACCTCATTACACAAAGGGGATGGCCAATATTTTCCTTCCAACGCCCATTCAAAAAAGGTTTTCCCTTTCCCTGAATACTTTGAGACCCAGGTCACTAATGAATGGGATAAGCCAGCCGCAAATAGGCGATGCCCAAATTTCCTACGAAAGCTTTATGCCTTACCATCCTATGCCAATGCCATTTTGCAAGTACCTATTATAGATGGCCCGGTGGCGGCCCTCCAGTCCACAGGGCCAGTTTCCAAAGATGGTAGGGGACAAATTAAGGATCTGCAAGATAGACGTGCAGACCAATTATGCCGAAGGTCTCATGAAGCGATGGCCATGGTAATCAGAGCGTCAGCCACAGCATCCATTGTGTGCAGAGCATCCATTGCATGGGGAAGGAAAGTATTAGAATTACTCCCAGAAAGTGAGACCAGATCCATAGAGGGGGTAAATAGGATGCTAAAGTCAGTGTGCTTTGCTTCAGACGCCACAATAGACTCAGTGACCTTTGCGGCACGAGCCATGGCATCTTCAGTAGCTGCACGCAGGCTCCTTTGGTTAAGAGCATGGCAAACGGATTGGAAATCCAAGGCCTTGGTATCTGAGTGCACTTTTCAAGGACATAAGCTCTTCGGAGATGAACTTAAGGAGTTCCTGATAGACCCCAAAGAAAAACCTAAACTTTTGCCTAAGTCCTTTCGCAGGTTCGACAAGAAAGCAGGTTCTGGCAACACCTTTCGTCCCTACCAGGGACAGACATTTCAGCAGAGCTTCAGCCAGGCCAAAAGAGACTTCAGGCGTCCGTACTGGAACCAAGGCCGCCAGCAATTCAAGAAGGGCTTCATGCCCAGGAAGCAACAAGGAAATGACCGGTCCTTCCAAGACTCACGTAATAGCAAAGCCTGATGCCAACAGCGTAGGAGTAGGGGGAAGACTTCTAAGGTACCAACAGATTTGGAAGACATCCAAGGTAGATGCCTGGTCCCTAGAAATTGTTTCCTCAGGCTATGTGATAGAGTTTGCAGCCCTTCCCCCCAGTCGTTTCCTGCTGACTCCTCTCTCCTTAAATCCGGAAAAAAGACTAAGAAAATTAGAAGCCATCTCTCACCTGCTACTAATCGAAGCAGTGGAACCTGTTCCAAGGGAACAAAGGGAAAAAGGGGTGTACTCCATTCTATTCACAGTCCCCAAGAAAAACGGGGAATGGCGGCCCATTCTAGATTTAAAATACGTCAACCAATTTGTGAAATTAAAACACTTCAGAATGGAGACACTGAGATCCATAGCGGATTCCCTTCACCCCCAGGAGTTGCTCACGTCGGTAGACCTTTCAGAGGCATACCTTCATATCCCAATCTTCGAGGGGCATCGCAGATTCCTAAGATTCGGGATAGGGGAGGATCACTTCCAATTCAGGGCTCTCCCCTTCGGACTTTGTACCGCCCCCCCGAGTGTTCTCAAAAGTCCTCATCAACCTAGTGGTCTTACTAAGGGAAAGGGGCATCAGGTTACACCCTTACTTAGACGACATGGTCAGATTCTCAGAGTCAAGCCCTAATAGACAGTCAATTGACCATTCAGACCCTAGAGGAACACGGTTTCATTGTCAACCGGAAAAAGAGCTCGCTCACACCTTCCCAACAAATAGAACACCTAGGTTTTCTAATAGACACCAAATCCTGCAAAATCATAGTTCCAATAGAAAAGCAAAAACTATTGCAGGACAAGATTCGTCAAGTAATCTCCAAAGACAGATGCCCGGTCCTGACCCTGGCCAGTCTAATGGGCTCATTAGTGGCATACTCAGAGGTGGTACAATGGGGAAGGTTCAGAGCCAGGCCGCTACAGAGATTTCTTCGTCCGTTCCAGGAGTTAATAACCAACAGGTCTCCAAGGCAGGTCACAGTACCCAGAACGGTAAAGACCAGCTTACTATGGTGGACCAAGAAGTGCAATCTCAGGCAGGGCAGAATATTTTGGATCAGTTCCACCAAACAGATTTTCACCGATGCAAGCCTGAGCGGATGGGGTGCAACGTTGGAGAGCATTCCCATTCAAGGAAAGTGGTCCAAGACGGAATCTCAACTTCATATCAATGTATTAGAATTGAGAGCAATCCGGTTAACCCTACAATATTTCCAACACAGACTACAAAGGACTCACGTTCTAATACGGACAGACAATGTCGCGGCAAAGACTTATCTGAACAGGCAGGGCGGCTCGAGATCCAGGATGCTCCAAAGGGAAGCTGTCCTCCTTTTTCGGTGGACGGAGAGACACCTCCTGTCTATCCGTGCAGAACACATAAAGGGGTCAGAAAACATAGAAGCGGACTGGTTGAGCAGGCAGTACATTCACCCCGGGGAGTGGCAATTGAACAAGGAGATATTCTTGCTGATAGCCCAAACATTAGGACAACCAGTGATGGACTTATTTGCCTCCAATCACAACAATCAGTTGCCCAGGTTCATGTCCCGCTTCAGTCATCCGAAAGCGGAGGCAACGGATGCCTTGTCGTCCAATTGGCCACGAGGAATGCTATACGCCTTTCCCCCCTTCCCATTAATACCCAGACTACTGAGAAAAATCAGGGAAGAGAGAGCAGAGATCATCTTAGTAGCTCCCTGGTGGCCAAGGAGACCTTGGTTCGCAAACATTTTACAGATGTCAGTACGCAAACCGATTCGTCTACCCCTCCTACGGGACTTACTCCAACAAGGCCCCATTGTTCATCCAGAACCAGAACGGCTGAGCTTGACCGCCTGGAGGTTGAGCGGCGATTTTTAGAATCTCAGGGATACAGCCAGGCAGTCATGGATACAATCCTTGCTTCCAGAAAAGCTTCTACCAAACGCATATATAGCACCTCTTGGAAGGCTTTTGTACGATGGTGCTGGAGAAAAAGAGTATCTCCTACAACTCCAGCTGTCAAAGATATCCTTGGTTTTCTACAAGAAGGTTTAGATTCAGGGCTTAGAGCCAATACCCTTCGTAGGCAAGTAGCAGCCTTAGCGTCAGTCATCCCCAAGTTAGACTCCTACTCGACAGCGGCTCACCCGCACATAGTTAGGTTTTTGAGGGGGGCTACCTTAAAAGGAAAGCTGGTACAACACCATTTTCCTACATGGAGATTACATACTGTACTACATGCTCTCACGGCTCCCCCCTTCGAACCTATCATGGAGAGTAGTTTAAAACACCTTAGAATGAAGACCATTTTCCTTGTGGCCATTACATCGGCCAGAAGGGTTTCAGAGCTGGCCGCTCTGTCAGTTAAACCTACCTTATGCATTTCCCACAAAGACAAGGTGGTAGTACGTCCTGACCCAACATTTGTACCAAAAATCAATTCTAGCTTTCATAGAAGACAGGAGATATTTCTCCCCACCTTCTGTCCGGCTCCAAAGCATTCAAAAGAAATTTATTGGCATAAGCTAGATGTTAGGAGGTCATTGAAGGCCTTCCTCATTAGAACTCAGACTTTTAGACGATCAGAGTCTTTATTTGTTTCCATTGCCAACCATAACAAGGGGCAAAAGTTGTCTTCACAAGCTATCAGTAAATGTCTCCGAGAGTGCATAGAAGAGGCATACAAAACCCAAAAGTTGCCAATTCCTGTAGGGATCACGGCGCATTCCGTACGTAATGCTTCCACGAATGCAGCCTTTAATAATAATGTCCCAGTAACAGAGATCTGCAGAGCGGCAACGTGGTCTTCTCTTTCCACATTTGTAAGACATTACAAGCTTAATATTTTCAGTGCGGCAGATGCAGACTATGGCCGCAGAGTGCTACAACATGTTATTGGAGAGGATTTTGACCCCACCCTGTAAAAGATTGTGACACTGCTAGGGAAGGTCACCCAGATGTTCCCTCGCTCAATGGAGAACAGACATTGGTCTTACCTGTGAAGGTGATTTCTCCATTGAGCGATTGGGAACATCTGCCCCCCCCCAAAATTGGTCAGACATCCTCTCATCAATTCTTTACAAGACTAGTTATTTTCCCAGTGTTTTTTATAATGTTGGTCACCTCTGGATTGACCCGATGTTTTTCCTCTTCATTGGATTTTTCCTCATGACATATTGTTGACATTGTGTTTGTTCAAGTTATTACAGTTAACTGTTCTGAATTTTTCGGAGTTTTTTTATGCCATTTGTTCAAATGGAGAACATGACCTCTACACTGTCATCATGTCTGTCACTACTGATGGGAGAACCCAAAACTGAGGAGAGGAGGAGAAGCAAGGCACAGAGGGAATCCTGGGAAAAATTTATGCAAATTCCTGCCTCCCTGATTGGTGGATCAGCAAATACCCAGATGTTCCCAATCGCTCAATGGAGAAATCACCTTCACAGGTAAGACCAATGTCTGTTCTTAGCCCACTCACCTAATTTATCAAGGTCAGCTTGGAGCTCTTCGCAATCCTTTGTGGTTCTCACCACCCTACATAATTTGGTATCATCCGCAAACTTGGTCATCACGCTATCCACCCCTACTTCCAGGTCATTTATGAATAGGTTAAAGAGCACTGGTCCCAAAACTGATCCTTGGGGGACACCACTCCCTACATCCCTCCATTGCAAGAACTTCTCATTTACACCCACCCTTTGCTTCCTGTTCCTCAACCAGTTTTTAATCCATAGGAGGACCCAACATAGAAGATTAACCCAACATTAAAGAGAGAGCTGCAAATTGCTTATATAGATATAGATTGCTTATATAGATACAGATATAGATATAGATAGATATTAAAGAAGCAATTTGCAGCTCTCTCTTTAATGTTGTGTGTGTGTGGTGTATAAGCAGTGAAAACCAGTTCAGTTTTCTACCAGATATAACTATGATGATTGCATTAGGACTGTACCTCCTCTGTGCATGTCACTAAACCAGTTATGGCTTGTATGATGACTATGTTATTGGTTCCAATCACCATGTTTTCTGACTACTGCTCTGAAGTTGTGTGGAAGCTAAGTGACTGTACATGACAGCAACTATCTGCTCCTGCCTTTGAAAGTGGGGAAAACCAATTTTGTCCCCTTCTGGAAAACTGAGAGGGTTTCAGAGGGGTGATTATCACTTAAAACATTTGTAGACTTCTGTAGCAACCTCATGTTTCCTCAGTGGTTTCTGGATCCAAGTTTGAGAAATGCTGACATGGGTCGTCTTTTTTAAAAGTTCAAAGCAATATACAGTGCAACAGAAACATTAAACATAATTGCAAACAAGCACTAGAAAGCTCGGAAATGAAAATCAACATATTAAACCCACAAATTAAATAATTACAAAACCAAGCAGCAATTATATTTTTAAAATGTCATAGGGCAAACTAAACAAAAACCCAATGACACACAAATGTTTTCTGTTGACTTAGCAAACTAGTGATGACTTGCTCTTTTTTTAGAAAGAATATATTACAAAATTTAACTTGTCTTGTCTTCCATAGCCATTTGACAGCAGACACTTGGTATGATCATATTCAGGGTTTGTTGGCAACTTAAAATTAAGTGTGTTATAAGTGGTTTTCCATCTGTACAACTGGCAGCATTCTGTACAGCTGCTAGCCAGGTATTTGCCACTAGTTCATGTTTACAGTTTATCTGTATAAAAGATTCATATCTGTACTTTCCAGAATCTGCCCAAGGCTGTAAAAAACATAAAATAAAACAGAAATGCCATTTAAAAATAAAAATGAGTAATTAAAACAACCCTGTAAGTGAACGCAAACCAAAACAGCAGCAATAAAAGCCATCATCAGTAATTTAAAACAGGAACCAGTAAAACCAACCATATATATATAAACAGAAACGTACCTTTGGGTACTCTGTTCTTTTTATTTCATCTAAAACGTGTGCCCATGAGCCAGCTGGAAGACCTGCAGTGCTTGTGTCTTTAAAGAAATCCCACTGTGTAATTCAGGGCCCTTTAAAGAAATCCCACTGGGGGCCTTTTTTGGGTTGTTGCCACCTTGGGTTGTTGCTGCCCAGACCCAGAGGTGGGATCCAGCAGGTTCTCTCAGGTTCCTGAGAGTAGGTTACTAATTATTTGTGTGTGCCGAGAGGGGGTTACTAATTGGTGATTTTGCCACGTGATTTTTGCCTTAATTACGCCCCTCCTCCACTCCTCAGCAGTAGCACGCAGAACTTGAAGCAGTCTAGCAGGAGGTGCACCGGTGTGCGTGGCAGCCTGCGCCTGCGTGCATTCGTTTCCTGCCCAAGGACCGGCGCAGCGGCTGCATCATTGCCACAGCCCCGTCCAGCAATGCCCCGCCCTTGGAATGCCTGGCCACGCCCCCGTCGTGCCCTGCCCAGCCCCATTGGCGCTCCACCACAGTTTGAATCCCACCACCATGGGAACCTGTTACTAAAATTTTTGGATCCCACCACTGCCCAGACCACATCTTTAGTGCCTCCCTCCACACATATGAACGCACACTTCTTTCTTGGTATGAGGTCTACTGCAAATTCCAAACACTATAAACATATGTCTAGCAAAAGTAAACCACTTTATTGAGCTATTTTAGCAATATGAAAGGGTACTAAAAGGAAGGAAAGAAAGAAGGATGGGAAAAAAAGAACTCAATATCTGTGGTAGTTTCTTTGGAGGGGAGAAGACTGTCTGTGACCTGCCACCAGGGAGAGTATCTACAGAGAATGGTGCCTGGGGCAAGCGCTGAAATTACACCCCCCACCCCCCGAACATCTGACACTCTGAGAACTCTAAACCAGAAGACAGCAGAGGTACAGGCAGAGGTGGGATCCAACCAGTTCTCACCACTTCTCTAGAAGTGGTTACTAATTTTTTCTGAGTGCCGAGAAGGGGTTACTAAAGCAACCTCCCTGCCCAATAGGGACTGGAGATGCATGTGTGCGGCAGCACCACTGTTTGAATCCCACCACCATCGGAACCTGTTATTAAAATTTTTGGATCCCACCACTGGGTACAGGGGTCATATCACTTCAGTCTGGTCCCATCTAAAAAAGGTAAAGGTAAAAGAAGATCTATGGGGCGAAGTTGTATCACAACACTTACTAGGCAGACCATGTTTACTGGGTGATTGGCCACTGCCTTCCCCAATCATCTTTAATGTTTGCTGTGTGGAAAACCATGAATTGTGTGGAGAGGAGGTACAAAAATGACTAAAATACAAAAAAGAAAGTAGGTATGCCAAGCCTCCCTCCCCACACTCCTTTCCAGTTTGCCAGTTGCCACAGCACCAGCCTGCCATAGGAGCCAGCTATCTTGCCTCCCCCAGTGGTTGGCTTGAACCCCCACACCTTTCCTTCAGATGCTGTTGAAAGGGCACAAGCTAGGAAACTCCCTGTGAGGGAGAGTCAGGTTGCCCACTTGCCCACCTCAGAGCTTCTTCGCAGGGCTGCAGGTTGGCACCTCCTCTCATTTTCCCACTAGCCAGGAGATGTTTCCCACCCCCCACCCCCAGCCTGGTCCCTCACACATCAGCTAAAAGTGGTGCCTGGTGGCAGCAGTGCAATACAATGCTTCTTAGGACAGGGCTTGCTGCTTTGCAAAAACTGTTACATCTAGATCTGGACCACAGCCCCAAGAACCCTTTACCTACCAGCCGGCCAGGAATCCCTTATCATGCAAAAAAACCTCTCCCCCCCATGATTCGAAAGTGGGTGAACCGACTTTTGGAAATCCCTAATCTGGATTAGATTAATGCAATGTCCTTTATGTGGGGTGACCTTGAAAAATGTCTGGAACCTGTAGTTGGCACAGCAATTACGATGCTAACCGGAATGGGTTATAGAGTCCATATCAATTCAGTCTTTTTGTGTTTGTAGTGATTTACAGGCCCAATTCAAGGTGCTACTAATACCCTGTAAAGTTCTGTACAACCCTGTAAAGTTCTGTACAACTAATACCCTGTAAAGTTCTGTACAACCCTGTACAGTTCTGTACAACTAATACCCTGTAAAGTTCTGTACTCCCATATGAACCTACTTTATCACAACTATCATTTTCAGAAACCCAGCTTCAAGCACCTCATCATCTGAGGCTAGACAGTTGGCAACCCGAGGAAGAGCCTTTTTGATTGTGGTACCAAAATTATGAAATTCCCTTCCCCCTTGATTATTGTCTTTTGCCAGTGGCCGAACACTTTTCTGTTTTATCTACTATACTGACCCTCCTCCTTGTTTCCTTTTAATCCTTTATACATGGGTGGTGTTTTAAAAGATGATTTTTAATTTTTCACTGCCTTGAGGGACCTATGTGTGCAGAAAGGTGCCATGCAAATGTTTTAAATAATAAATAAATAAATAATAGCAGCCAGTGTGAAAGCAGGGAAAATAAAAGGAAATAAAATTAACAGCCTTTGTGAACAAAAGCATTTTGGTCTAAAAGCCAGTAATGTGGCTTGAGGAAGGCATTCAAGAGGGAGTGTATTCTACAATTTTCTTTTTGGCTCATATTACTTATGCCCCTGGTTGTCATGGGAAGGTCACTGTGACTGGCACAGTTGGCTTGTGAGTTGTCTAGAGGACAGGGGAGTGGATGGGATTCCATACTTGACACCACACAAGTAGGGGGGTGAGTCTGTCAAGTTGCCTTAATATAGCTTTATTCAAAAACGTACTACACTTGCTCCATGCTACAGTGAGGAAGTAGTTACTTCTCCCTTCCCTGGAGAAGATACTTGCTCACTGGCACTGCCACGCCCTCTGTCCACCCCATAGCACGGATGGCCACTGCTTTTAAGTTCTGCCCCAACATACAGATCCTGCCCTCACAGGGTGGTCCTCCATATTTCCCTTAACCCCAACAGTAAACCCCCTTTCCCAAAAGCAGAAGACACCACCAAACAGCCTCACACAATGTTATGGGTGTCAGCAATCGCTGCCCTACAGGTGCAGTCACTGAGAAATCTTCCTGTGCCCAGTCCTTCCGCCATCTTTGCCTGGTGTTCCCAGATGGCTGAAAAACATGTGTCAGGGAACCTCAGTCATGATTCATTAAAGCAAGCTACATTTCAAGTGGTCATGTGGTACTTTTGCACATGTATGATTAGAGACATTTGTTATTTAGCCAGGTTCATCATGTTGGCACATGCCCAGGATTTACTGGATTCAGCTATAGTTCCCAGACAGGGGCAGTGCAAAAACATACAAAGCTTTTTTGACCCATTAGAGAACTCAATGAACATTAACACACTTGAAAGGCAGGTAAAATTGGGAGACAGGCAGGATAAAATGTTTTATATCCATAATGCAAAACAGTCATGACAACCAAATATTAATGCTCTGCATAACTTTGCTTAATGAATCCCTTTTGGATGATCCACATTTGTGACACCACATTGTTAAGAAGGGAACCCTTCTAAATAATTTTCACATTTACTTGGTTGGCAATCCTGATGACAGTTAAGCTGCTAAAAATCTACTGATGGCAAAGGTATTTAGAATGCAATTCTATGCAGAGTTTTGCCAGCCTAAGCCCATTGATTTTTATAGACTTAGAGTACATCTGGATAGGATTGCACGGCTCAGAGTCAAACTATGAGCAAGGTTGCGACCTTAGTATTCTGCATTAAAAAAAATCAGAATCTTTTTTGTTGTTGGAATGGCCATTGCCTAGATCCCTCTAATACGGATTTAGCTGAATTGAGCTGCTTATATTAGTATTTCAGCAATACCTGATCTTGTTAGTTTGTAAACAGGATTTCACCTACAAATATGTTTTCTGTTAAGAGCATTGTGTACTTAACAGCCACAGTTTTTACACCAAATATTAGATGTTCTTCAAATAGATAAATGCATTGTATTATTGAAGGCTTTCACGGCCGGAATCACAAGGGTGCTGTGTGGTTTCCGGGCTGTATGGCAGTGTTCTAGCAGCATTCTCTCCTGACGTGGCTGGCATCTTCAGAGGATCTTCAGAGGATCTGAATGCTGCTAGAACACAGCCATACAGCACCCGAGATAAATGTATGTTTATATTATTGACCCAAATAGTTCCATTGTCACCTTCCACACCAATGGAGCTGGCCTCCCCTGAAAATGGCAGCATTAAGTAGGATTTATCTTGGTTGTTCAGTTAATTCAGTTACTCCATCTCGGTCTGGAGGTTCTCTTTATCTTCAGATGCTTTTGACATTTCCTTAAACCTTTCTCTTATTTTCTTTATAGTCTGCTCCTGTGTAAATTGAGTGTGCCAGTTCTCTCCTACAGGGGATTGGGGGGGGGGGGCCTAGTGTTGGGGACTGGAGATTGGAAAGGACAGGATTTTAGTGGAGTCCAATGTTGGTGGTATCCGTGGCCCTCCAAAGCATCCATTGGGCCGGGCTCCTCCACACCTCCTGCCATAAGCCACGCAGGGTCACCTGCTTTGCGCGTAAAGACACGCAGCGGGATCCTGGACGCTCCCTACATCGCGTAGCCGCCGGCGTGCTGCACAGCTGCCAAGAATTTGCCGCTCTCCCACCTCCTTGGTGCGCGTCAAATTAGGTCCTCTACAAACAGCAACATTTTTAAAAACCCCGCGGGTGCCAGGGAACCTCGGCTGATTCGGGCGGCTGATTAGCTGTGACGCCTTTTAACTTTCCGGTAATCGGGAGGCAGGAACCGTCGAACGGTGTGGCGGGAGGTGTCCGCGTCCAGAAAGTGCACGAAGTGATGACGCGAACGAGTCGACATCCTCGTTTCATGGCAACGCGTTCGGGGGGGAATTGTGGCGTGTGCACAGCGAGATGTGCCAATGTTGCTCTTTTAAGCTTCGAGCTCCGACTGGAAGCAAGCGCTTGAAGCAACAAGCTTTCAAAGCGGCGATTTAATACTGGCGTCAGCATGTACCCGGCGATCTCAAAACAATGCCTCCAGCCTACAGAAACCAACTTCTCGTCTGCCATTGTGCCAATAAAAAATGGAGGCCCGCCCGGCTGACCCGCCAATCTCCACATGAGCAGTGTGGCGGACACTTGGCAGTGCCAGCCAAGCCAGAGCGGCTCGATTGCAGTAAAGTCTTGCTGTAGAACCCCGCGCTATTTCCTGAAAGGCTGATGAGTGGGGAACAAATGTCTCCGTGGTCAAAAGCCGCGGAGGCTTCTCTACGCAGGGTCGCTGCGGGGTTGCACACAAAAGAGGTAAGTGGGGAGTGGCCCATTGTCTCCCGGGGAACAGATCTGTGTAGCCTGGAGATAAGCTGTAATTCTGGGGGATCCCCAGGTCCCACTTGGATGCTGACATCCCAACATAGATCTAGGCACATGTAAGCCTGTTGAAAAACCTAACTCAGCATGCAACAGCCAGGACTGTGATTGTAATCTGTAATTTTTATGAAAAGTGTTCTAAGGTGTTCTCATAAATAACACAGTAATAATGATTATTATTAGCCACCATCTACAGATCAAATGTAAAAATCACTTGAGCCTATGCCAGAGGTGTCAAACTCGTGGCCCTCCAGATGTTATGGACTACAGTTCCCATCATCCCCTGCCAGCATCATATAGGTCGCGAGTTTGCACATACTTATTAAAGTCATGGGTGTTGAGCTAATTAAGAGTTTTGTCCTGGCATCTTGCTAAACAAGGACCTTGTCAAGCAGAGGCATTCCTCCTGTTGGGCAAAGTGGGCAGTTGCCCAGGGCACCACCTTGTGGCGGGCGCCAAAAATGCAGGTTCGTTTGTGAGATTTTTTGTATTTTCAGTGTTTTTTGTTTTTGGCCTGCAGGAAGCAGTTTTTAGGCTAGCAGCACCAAAATTTCAGGAATTTTTCGGGAGACTTTCCTGTTGATATCACCAAGGTTTGGTGAGGTTTGGTTTAGGGAGTCCAAAGTTATGGACTCCCAAAGGGAGTACCCCATCCCCCATTGTTTCCAATGGGAGCTAATAGGAGATGGGGCTACACCTTTGAGGGTCCATAACTTTGGACCCCCTGAACCAAACTTCACCAAACCTGGGTGGAATCATCAGGAGAGTCTCCTAAAGATACCCTGACAGTTTGGTGCTGCTAGCTTAACAATTGCACCCATGACAGCAGGCACCCCCCCCCCCAAATTTCCCCAGATTCTCCTTTTAAATCCACCCCCTTTCTGCCAATGCTTGTTTTCTTTCTTTCTTTTATTCTCTCAATGCCTAATAAAGATGATGATGATGATGATGATGATGATGATGATGATGATGATGATGATGATTGATGATGATGATGATTAAATCCAATTATTATTAAATCCATCTTCGGCATGGATTTAAAGGGAGAATCTGAGGTCCCCAGTTTAAACATTGAAAGTGATGCTGTTTCAGGGTGGGGAAGAATCCATCCCAAAATAGCATCACTTTCAATGTTGTTTAAACTGAGAACCCCAGATTCTCCCTTTACGGTGGATTTAAAAGGAGAATCTGGGCTCCCTAGTTTAAACACCATTGAAAATGATGCTGTTTGGGGGTGGATTCCAGCATCACTTGTTTAAACTAGGGAGCCCAGATTCTCCTTTTAAATCCACCTTAAAGGGAGAATCTGAGGTTCCCAGTTTAAATAACATTGAAAGTGATGCTGTTTCCCCCAATTGGGGGGACTGGATACAACACCATAAAATGTTTTCATAGCAGTAATAAAACATTTTGAAAGCATTTTTTTAAAAAAAACATTTCTGCTGTGTGGCATGGCCCATTGCTGTGTTCAGATTTGTGAGTTGGGGCATGTTCTATAATGTGATGGTGACTTTGAAATGACCTGGTGTAAAAAATCATTGTTTGGTCCCAGTGGGGGAGGGTAGCCGCCCATTGGGGGGGGCATCAAACTCAGGTTTTGTCCAGGGGCTCCAGTTTGCCTAGGTACGCCACTGTTGTCAAGGCAGCAATGCTAAAAGTTCCTTAGGCCTAGTTAAGTTAATATTACAGGCGTGCATTGAAACTTGGGCAAGTGGAGGAACATCCAGAGATACCTAATCATTGGCCACACTTAGAATTTTTACATGCACAGATAAACCAAACCTCTCGATTTAATTAACCTGGCAAAACAAAACAGAAACCCTTCTCCAACAATTTCATCTGTGGCTGCAATTTTCAAATGTATTGGTTCTTTGTCCTTCTCTAGCATATAGATTGCAACTGTCACTGAGTCACACAGCTTGATTTAGGCCTACGGCCAATGTGATTACAACAACAACTTGTGAACCATTAAAAAAAAGTAGTCTTTGGGTCCACTGGAGACATGAGCTGTGCGCCAGTCTGACAGTGTTAAATAAACGTTTAACAATGTCAAATAAAACGAAGGCAGCGAAACTGCTGGCTGTTCAGAGCTGTCGCAAACTAATGGGTCCTTGAAGCAGGTTTGGAGCAAGCTGAATACACCAGCACAGAAGGAAGGCACTGGGATGGAAACTATAACCAAGAATGAGCTTCACAACAAATACTATCAGAAGAAATGATCAGCTGTTTTAAATGTATTTTCAGATTTGCTTATTGTAAACAAAATAAATGCCAGCTGTTTGGCAAGCCTGCTGCAGAGCTTGAGCCGTTTTGTTTTATTATTTAAAGAATTTAAGTGGGTTATTCAGAAAATCTCTCTTGAGTATAGACTAAGGTGTTCTTGGTCAGGGAAAAAATTACTCTCTCTCTCTCTTTTTTTTGTAAAACAGGGAATGTAAACAGCATTTGGAAACAGGCAGTTCTGTGCCATAGTTTGTACTAAGCCATAGACAAATCCCAGCTTCATAGGCATTTTACTAGTTATCATTTCCATATGACTTTTCAGTGCAGAGTGACTTGAAACCCTTATTCACAATGCTGTGAAGTGGATTTTGCTCCCATTTCATTGTGGGGGTGGGGAGCACAGCAGGTTGCCAAGGGCACTCTGGTGAGTTTTACCTAAACAGCAGGGCTATAAATGTATTTGCATATCACCAAATGCCCTGTTTAGGTGATGCTGGAAAGACATCAAAAACATATAAGATTTCTTTCAACTGAATAATCAAAAGTTATCACAAAAGTTATTTTCAAAAATCCACCAAAGCAAATTAGCCTCAAAAAATCAAGTGTGCCCTTCACCTGCAGTCAGACTAATTAATTAACTAAAGCTTTTGTTGATTTAACTTAATCATTAAATCTTATAATTCTACTTTTCAGGAATTCGAATTGTAAATGTTCGGATCAAATTCTCGTACTCCCAGTATGTCATGCAAGTCTCTCAAGTCCACTAAGGCTGCAGCGAGATGCTTATTTATTTGACCCCATTTAATGTTTAGAACTGGGCCACATGGCTTGTGTTTGTACAGTTGCTATTTTGTCTACTGACTCAGTGCACAGGATCCCACCTTTCTTGGATTTGAGCCCCCCACCCTCCAAAACCTGTTAGAGCAGCTATGGCCCAGTTCATGTGTAAGCATTCTGCAAGATTAAGAGAATTCTCCTTTTCAGTTAAATGGCTTACTACTGTGGTGATTCATTCAAATAGCCTATTCTTCATTTCAGAAATATGGGCCAGTCAAAAAACATACTGCTGCTGCTGTGATCTGGGATACTGACAGAGTGTTTCCAGTTATTCACTCAAAAAAGGAAATTTAGACATGTATAATACAGAACATGTGGTTGGAAAGGTGCTCTGTTTTTGGTAGAATTATTCCATTGCTCAGTTGTTCATCTCTTAAATGCCTAAAAAAGCCTTTTAAAAATGCTGTACTCTAGTCTCAGACTTTATACCTGGCTGTTAAATCTAGTAAGCAAGTATGCAGCTGTTGGCAGAGTGCTAATTACTCAGAGGCCAATTATTCCCTGGCGCAGAGGTGCACGGTGGGACAGGAAGCGCATTAGGGCAAGAAATCTTGTCTCAATGCACTTCCTGTTTGTGGCACACCAAGAATGGAGGCACTTGGGGGTAAGATGTACTTCCTCTTGCGTTGTGTGTGCATCTTGCTTTCCCCAGGGAAAGTGAGAACACTTCTGGTGTCACTTTTCGTGCCAGAGCAGGGTGAGGCCGAGAATGCTGGCAGTGGGTACTCGGCCAGAGAAGCAACAAACTCACTGATAAAAGATAATGTTAATTGATTATTAGGGAATTAAATTTCAAATAGGAAAGCTGAGAGACAGAGAGCCTATAGCTGTCAACCTGGCTAAGGATTTTGAGGAAAAGGGAACTTCTGAGAAAAACAAGGAATAGACTGAGATTATCAGTCTGAGGGCCAACAAGAGGTGATAGAATAGGATGGAAAAGTCTCTAACCTTACAGCCCCATCTAGCTGACCACTTGGTCACCTCCTACTGGATCTTCTCAGTTTCTTTGCACACTAGACATTGTTAATTCCAACAACAATTATATAGCCAATGCATAAATGCCATGCTGCCATACTAGGGTTGTTATACTGCCAAAGAGTTTAAAGGGCTTTACCACCACTAACTCTTTACTGATTTTAAATCCTTTAAAACTACATTGTTTCACAAATTGACTCAACTTGTATGGGGCCCGTCCTGTTACTGAAAATGAATGACTTTGTATAGGTAAGTCCTGTTTCTAAAAATTAACATCATGGTGTATCTTGAGGGACAGGAAAAGGCAAGGTGGCATGCAAGGGAGGGGAGTGAGTGAGGAGTGGCCTCTGAGATTTGAAGTGGCCTTTTGAAGTGGCCACTGAGATTTGAAAGAAAATATGGGGGCAGCAGAAGAAAACGAGGGGAAAATGAGCAGGAGCACAGCAGAAAAACCACTAACTGCGGCTTATGTTTGCCTTCCTGATCAGTGTTCTGGTGGGAGGAAGACTGCTGTAGCTTCTAACTCTTTCCTTTCCATGATTGGAGGAAGCAAAAGAATCTACACACAGATCGGCAAAGTGTTATCATCATATCATCACCATCCTCTACACTCTAATAATCAACTACATCTGAGGATACTTAAATCTGGTGATTGGAGAAGAAACTGGTCAGAGAGATTTTTTGACAAACCTGAAAAGCCTCAAGTTTTCCAGAATAATGTGAAATCGAAAACAAAATTGAGTGGTTTAAAAAATCCTAAAATGATTAAAGGCGTGTCTGTAACTTTAATCAATGGATTCCTTCAGTTGCTAGGCAACCACAGCATTCCAAGGCTTGGTTCAGTCAGTAAAAGCCTTTTTTGGGGAGGGAGGGACTTCAGAAGAGTATAATGCCATACAGTCCACCATCCAAAGCAGCCATTTTCTCCAGGAGATCTAGAGTTCCCAGGCTGGTACCACACAACTGTGCCATAGTTTTCCTAGGTACAAGCCATTGGAGTGGGTGGTGGGTGGTGGAGAGAGAAAGCTGAAGAGGAGCTGACAAAGGTAGGTTGACTATTGGGTGAGAGGGACAGAAGGAAGCAGAAAAAGGGAATAGGGCATGAGAGCTTTCAGGAAAAGGAAAGAGGAAATAGTGGAAGAGAGGGAAATAATGTGTCTCCTACAAGTCCTTCTGGGTTCACTCTAATTATGGAATAGCGAAAAAGAAAAGGTGAACCATTGACAGAAGCCACCTGTGACCTCTAGTGTCCATTAGTTTCTAGTATTACAGAGCTTGTAGTTGCTTCATACATGTCAATGAAGAGCTGTTCTGCCAAACCGTCATGTTTGCTATTGGGCAACACAAAGCAATCAAAGCAACACAGTGAAATTCTAGGTAAGACAATTTGAGTTTTTAAATTTATTAGAAAATGTTTATTAGAAAATGTTTATTGGTTTCAACTCAATGGATTGGAGTGGACCCAACAATATGTCAACAGAGGGTGCTGATGGCCTCAGGTTTCCCACTAACAATTCCTTCCAACTTTCCTGGGAAAGCTGATTCCTGGGGTCACAGGATCCACATGGAGTAGTAGCCATGCATGTTGGTGGTCTGCAGTGAGGAGAGAGAAAAGGTGAAATCACATCTTTTGCACCGATGAAAGAGGACATATATTGAATATACTGGAATCAAATCAAAGGCAATAATTTGTTTTTTTATTAATCCACTGATGGTCTATAATACATGGCTCAAGCATTGTGTTTAACTGATGTGTTGCAAGTTTAATTATTCAAAGCAGAAATGTTGAGAAGTCATGAACTGATGCCAGTGCAGCTTGACTGTGAAATAGTTGAAAAGATTAGCCTTTATTTGACCATCTTATTTTGAAAGCTTTCAGATGTTCTAAAAGTTTTCTGATACTGCAATGTACTGCAACATCCAAAATACAATAACTTATCCAGACCAATGTCTGGCTGCTGTTTATTGATTTCTGAGGATGAAGAAAGCTTGAAAGACTATGACTTTTTCTGCACAACCAAAATAAGACGTCTTGGGGACATCTAAAAAAACCCTGTCTCATTTTTTATCCAGACAGAACAAAAAATAGTGTTTGAGGAGAGAGCAAGTTCTCACTTTGATTTTCACTGGCACGGGCCATTTTCTGCTGCTTCAATCCTCCGTTGCACCAGCCATTTGCTGAACTTGCCCTGGCACATTTTCTCCCAGGCTTCTTCTCAGTAAATAAACTGCATGAATCAACTCAGTTGTTGCTACTGATTCCAGCAATGTATAGTTTTCCTGTTTTTTTTTAAAACAAAATTCGATGTGCTATCTTTGAAGATTCAAACACATGATATGAGAATCATAGTCGATTCTCATATCGTGTGTTTGTGTCTTTGAAGATAGCTCACCAAAAATTAAAAACAAACATTAGGAAAACTATACATTGCTGGAATTGGCAAAGAAGCTGAGTTTATTCATGTCGTTTATTTACTGAAAAGAAGTCTGGAAGCCATATATGCATAGCAAAAGTCCCAAGGCAAGTTCAGCAAATGGCCGGTACAACAGAGGATTCAAGCAGCAGAAAATGGAAGTGAGCGCTTTATTGGGCAGGAGAAATAAGTTGTCTCCTGAGCTCCACATAGCAAACAGGAGATGACTTTAATCTGACTTCAGATAAAAGATTGTTAGTTTAGTGATTTCAAAAAACCTTGATTTGAGCTGAAATAAAACATCCTGAGGGCGTTTAGGGGAAAAAGTTGTGCAGAGTTCCTCCCCAAAGCACCCCTTTTTAAATCCTCAAGGTGCTTTATTTGTGTTGTGAAGAAAAGGCTAAGATGGCATATGTTTTCTGTTCATATTTATATGTTTCTGCCTTCCCTATCAGATGGCTCTGGTTGCTACATGCTTTGCAGTACAATTACTCAGTTTAGCTGAGAATAATTTATTATACCTACTTATAGCCCTCAATAGTCCCGATAGAGACACTTTCCAAACACCAGATATCTGAGACCTTTCACTGGAGCTGTCCTGACACCTTATGCATGCAACATATGTGCTCTGCTACTGAGCCACATGCCCTACAAGGAATTATCCACAAATGACATGAAGAGGACTAATGAAATGAAATTACGACAGGGAATGAAATGACAGGTACAGGGATATCAAGGATATGTGACAAACGTTGAACATAATTTTGGAATGTAGAACTTTGAATCCTTTTGTACCTGTGGATTAAGAGAATATTTAAGTAGGCAGGTCCAGACAAACTGAAATGGGTAAATGTAGATTCTGAACATATTTTGGTGTCAGTATTTGTGAATTCTTTCGAACATCTGCTGCTGCTTTCCATTAGATTGTGCATGTGGTATACGTTGATCCCCACTTCCTTGCTTCCTGTGCATCTAGTGGAAAGTAAATTCACCGGGCCTCTTTTTCCAGGGCAGGACTTGAAAGCTATTGCATTTGCCTATGTTTTCCCACAGTTCTTCACCCATTTGTGAATGGATAGCATTGTATGAAATATAATGAATTCAACTCCTATTTTCTTTGGGTTTAAACCACGAGGGTTTGAAAGTTTGCCCTGAGAGGTGAGGTATCAAGTTTTAATATGTGTAATAAATGTAACACAGAAAAGCTGAAGGATATTAATAGTGGCCGCATTATAATAAGGAGCTCTTCTAGTTCTTGGTATACTAATGAGTTGACTAAAGAAGATGTCTTGTAGCTTTTGATAATGAGTAATATTTCAGCATTTTGATTAATGTTGCTGTTCTATGAAACACTAGTTGTTTTGACTAGTTCCAAACTACCAAAAACATGCTGAAGAAACCAGCTCACCTAAATCCTTCATGCTTAATGCAGAATTATGGAGTCCATTAAGCATAAATGATCTATTTGGAAAGGCAGGATTCCAGCAAAGCTTCTAATGTTTCCACGATGACTGATGGATTTGGAGCACTCTTCAAGGTTGGCTGCCTAATGCTAAGTGTTTAGTGTGAGCCAGTCTAACCCCACCTTGCATGAACTTAATAATTATCTGTATTCAGATAGCATCTTCTGAAATGTCTTGAGCAGCACATGATTAAATGAAGTAGGGTTTCAGAAACGTCAGACTTGGAGACAACAAAAAACATGGATTTCATCTCCAGAAGGAGAAGGGAGCAGACAAAAAGAGCTTTTGAAATAATTTAAGTTGATTATGTAAGATGATCTTCAGATTTCCGCACTGGCCTATTTTGCTGTGGGCCTTTCAGAACAGGGTAGTTCTAGACCTGGAAAGCTGCAGGAAAGGAACAAAATGGAACTGGAAAAATAGTAGAAAGCAGAAAGATTGTGATTGGGCTTTAGGGTACGCTCAGTCTAAGATCCCTGTTTATATGACTTTCAGTTTGGGTTTTTGCTAATTGTTGATTTCCTATCTATGTGCACTGTTTTCTCCCAGTTTTGTGAACTTGTCTTATAACATATAATCTAATTTACAGAAAAATATGCATCTCATTATGTTGCACAGTCCCTCCCTTTTTATATTTTAGAAGGTGCTCTGGGACAATGGGTGCAATAGGACTTTGGTCAGGCTAAAGTGAAAACTGCTCCAAGTATTTATAACAACGCCCAATAAAAAGAGACAGTATGGATGCACTCATGTGACTTCATCATGTGTGTTTAACAGAGAATGTTCCAGTTTTATTTTTCAATGGATCTTCCTTCCAAGGAAATGTGCGTAGTGTTTTTGTTGACTTAGAATGATGGGTGGGTGCTACATGTCCACCCAGAGTTCCACAAGAATCCTGCTATTTTTCACTTAGGTTGTGGTTTATGTGGAAAATGCAGTCAGTGTCTGCAAATATGGAAGTTTAGTCCATGATTGTTCTTGCCATGGAAATAGACAGTTCCTTTATGTGATCTTTCAGGGCTATGTCATATGAATTAGGGCTGTAAAACATTAAATGTTTACATGTTTAAAGAATAAACATATATTGCTGTAAATGTTAAAAAATTCCAAGACTTGGAAAACAAGCAAAGGGATACCAGAATTGTCTGTGCTTGTGGAATGTGCACTTTCCAATGATGGCCTCAGTGACCCTGATTGGGTAGAAAGGCAGCATAAAAATATTTTAAAATAAATAATATGAACCTTCTTGGTGAGCAAACAGGATTGCCAGGGACCCACTGGCAACTGCTGTGTGGGAGGGGTTAGGATTTATCTTCAGCAAACTGAGGCCAAGCTCCCTCCCCCACTGTCAGTGATGCATCAACATCACTTCTGGAACTCACTGGGATTACCATGTCACCAAGGATGTGTAGACTTTCTGGTATTTGGGGGGAAAATTCTATGGTAGAAACCCCTTGTGGCGATATGGCAACACAAGAGAAAATGTGGCTACTGTTCAGTAGATGCGCTAAGTTGTTCATTGTTGCCAAGCAAGGATATGTCTGTTCAGTTCTCAATTACTGTATACAGAAAACACTGTTTTTAAGGTCCATAAAAATATGGACCTTTTCACCTCTGGCATTCATTTGTTTGTCATGTAACTTAAACTAAGTGCTTCTTACATGCATCTTTAATTAGAAGTTTCTGATCCTTTTACGTTTTAGTCTACTACAACTATTTTGTCTTTTGGAGAGATGTTTTACTGTTGTTCACTGAACTCTTTTTACATTTTATTTTAAACGTTCTTTGACACGCTTTAACAGTTTTATGATGTGTTTTTTTTTGTGAGCCAAAAAGCAAGCTGCAAATCTCCTAAGCAAACAAAAGGACTAAATCCTATGAAGCTTCAATATGCTTGTATCTTACAAATCAGTTAAGGTACTTTCCATATGAAAAAACTTTCTCATGGGCTAGTTGGGAGCCAGTGTGGTGTAATGGTTAAGAGCAGGTGGACTCTATCCTGAAGAACATTAGCAGTGAGCTCTTATCTGGCAAACCGGATTTGTTTCCTCATTCCTACATTCCTGCTGGGACTTTGGGCTAGTCCAGGGGTAGGGAACCTGCGGCTTTCCAGATGTTCAGGAACTACAATTCCCATCAGCCTCTGTCAGCATGGCCAATTGGCCATGCTGGTAGGGGCTGATGGGAATTGTAGTTCCTGAACATCTGGAGAGCCACAGGTTCCCTACCCCTGGGCTAGTCAAAGTTAGTTCAGAACTCTCTCACCTCCACCTGTTGTGGGGAAAGGAGGGAAAGTGTCTGTTGTGGGGAAAGGAGGGAAAGGAGTTTGTTAGTCCCTTTGAGTCTCCTTATAGGACAAAAAGGTGGGTTATGACATAGGTAAGGGGGAATTCTCAGGTTCAACCCCCGCATTACATGTCTGAAACTCCCCCCCCCCCCGTTTGTGTTTTTTGGGTATTTTTAGTATTTTGGGGGGTTTGGCCTGCAGGGGGCACAGTTTTTATGCTAGCAGCACCAAAATTTTAGGGATTTTTTTGGGAGACTCTCCTGATGATACTATCCAGGTTTGGTGAGGTTTGGTTCAGGGGGTCCAAAGTTATGGACTCCCAAAAGGGGTTTTCCCATCCCCATTGTTTCCAATGGGAGCTAATAGAAGATGGGGTCTACACCTTTGAGGGTCCATAACTTTGGACCCCCTGAACCAAACTTCACCAAACCTGGGTGGTATCATCAGGAGAATATCTTACCACCCAGGTTTTGTGAAGTTTGGTTTAGGGGGTCCAAAGCTATGGACTCCAAAGGGGAATGCCCCATCCCCCATTGTTCCCAATGGGAACTAATAGAAGATGGGGGCTATACCTTTGAGCGTCCATAACTTTGGACCCCCAGAACCAAATTTTACCAAACCTGGGTGGCATCATTAGAAGAGTCTCCTAAAGATGCCCTGAAAGTTTGGTGCTGCTAACTTAACAATTGCACCCGTGAAAGCAGGCACCCCCCAAATTTCCCCAGATTCTCCTTTTGAATCTACCCCCTTCGGCATGGATTTAAAGGGAGAATCTGAGGTCCCCAGTTTAAACATTGAAAGTGATGCTGTTTCAGGGTGGGGGATAATCTTTTGGGATAAGGCAGGCCTGTACAAAAGGGACGGGCTTCATCTTAACCAAAGAGGAACCAGGCTGCTGGCGCTCAACATTAAAAAGGTGGCAGAACAGCTTTTAAACTGATCCTTGGGGGAAAGCCGACAGGAGCTGAGGTGACTTCAGTTCGGAATACAGAGTCCATGGGGATGCAGACAGAGAGGGAGGTTTTTCTAAATCAACCACATACAAGCGTGGAGCATAGCAATGTGATAAGTGATAGTGTCTACAAAAGGCTAGAGGGCAAAACACATAAATCCCAGGTTAGGGACAGAGTATACAGGTGTCTCTATGCTAATAGTAGAAGCATTCGACCTAAAATGGGGGAGCTGGAGTACAGAGTTTTGAAGGAGGACATTGATATAGTGGGCATCACAGAGACATGGTGGAATGAGGAGAACCAGTGGGATGCTGTTATCCCAAGGATTAAGCAGGCTCTACAGGAAGGATAGGACAGGGCGTATTGGGGTGGGGTGGCCCTCTACATCAAAGAGAGCATGAGTGTCACATAGGAAAATAGACAATGCAGGGGAGCTGATTCCTCTACAGAAGCACTGTGGATATCAATACCAGGGGTGAAGCATAGTTTAACATTAGGAATATATTATCATTCCTCCTGATAGCCAAAGTGCACAAGGAAGGGATTCTGAGATGGAAAAAAAGAAATTAAGAGAGAGGCCAACAAAAAGCAAAAAAATGTGCAAAGTGGTAATGGGCTGATTTTAACTATCCCCACATAAAGCTGGAAAAAATGCATGTTCAGGTCATAGTAAGGAGAGAACATTCCTGGATATGCTAAATGACTGTATTTTCAGGGAGCAGATGGTTGTAGAACCAACCAGGGGAGATGCTTGGATCCTAGATCTAATTTCTATGTGGACCCAGGACCTGAGTGCTTGGGAAGTCAGTGTTGTTGAGCCGATAGGGAACAGCGACCACAATGCTGTCAAGATTCAGTATCTCTGCATGCGAACGAAAGTGACAACTACTAATGTAGATTACATTTGCCTTCAGAAAGGGAAGAAATTTCTCAAAGATGAGGGGGGATGAGTGCGCATGGGAAGCTGAAAGGAAAAATTAAGAGAGTCAAAATGTCCAAAGGTGCTTGGAGGAGGTTATTTAAAACACAGTCTTTAAAAGCTCAGCTGGAATGTGTTCACGCGAGGTTAGGAAAGGTAGCGCCCAGTCCAAAAGAAAGCCACCATGGTTACACCAAGGGAGGTTGAGAGGGAAATTATTAGGAAAAAAAAGATGTTCTTTTAGAAAAAATGGAAGTCCAACCCAACTGAAGAATATCACCAGAGAGAACACAAATGTGGTGGCAAAAAGAGAAGCCAAAGTTAGCTGTAAAGGAGGCAAAAAAGGATTATGAGGAACGCATGGCTCGCAGTAACATCAAGACTAGCTTCAACAAAACAGTTCTTCAAGTACATCAAAGAAGCAGGAAGCCAGCTAGGAAGCTGAATTCAAGCCCGTTAGGATGAGATGAAGGAACAAAAGGTGTGCTAAAAGATGACAGGGAGATTGCAGAGAAGCTGAATGAATTCTTTGCATCTGTCTTCACTCCAAGAGGAGGTGGAGGAAAATTCCTGCACCTGAAACCAAGCTTCTTAGGAGGTGAATCTGAGGAACTAGAGAAGATAGTGGTGGTAGACAAGGAAGAAGTTCTGGCAGCCATTGATAAAACTAAATGCCACTCAAATCCCTCTGGCCCAGATTGCATTCATCCAAGAGTTCTTAAAGAGCTCAAGCTAATGAAATTGCTGATGTTCTCACATTAATATGCAACTTATCCCTGAAATCAGGCTTCCCATCCCTGAAGACTGGAAGATGGCCCATGACACACCGATCTCTAAGAAAGGGTCTGGGGGGGCCCAAGGAAATTACAGGCCAGTCAGTTTGCGACATCTGTTCCTGGTAAAGCCAGGTAGTAAGAATCTATCATTAAAAGATAAAATTATTAAACATGTGTAGAAAAGCAAGACCTGCTGAGGATATTGAGTCAGCATGTAAGCTTTTTTGTAGAGGCAAGTCCTGTCTTACAAACTTACTAGAGTTCTTTTGAGGGAGGTGTAATAAGCAGACATGTGGATAAGGGGGAACCAGTGGACACTGTCTACTTGGATTTCCAAAAGGCTTCTTTGACAAAGTTCCTCATCAAGAGACTGCTGAGAAAACTCAGCAAATGAAAGGAATAAGAGAGGGAGAGTCCCTCCTGTGGATTAAAACTGGTTGAGGAACAGGAAACAAAGGGTGGAGTATAAATGGGGAAGTTCTCACAATGGAGAGATGTAGGGAGTGGTGTCCCCCAAGGATCCGTAGCATTGGGACCAGTGCTCTTTAACTTATTCATAAAATGACCTGGAAGTAGGGGTGGGTAGTGCTTAATGGTGGCTAAGTTTGCAGATGATACTCAAATTATGTAGGGTTGGCGAGGAACTACAAAGCGGGATTGCGAAAGGAGCTCCTAGCGGACCTTGATAAAATTAGGTGAGTGAAATGCCAAGAAATGGCAAATGCAGTTCAATGTATGGCAAAATGTAAGAGTGATGCACATAGGGGCAAAAAATCCAAACTTCACATTACACGCTACAGGGGTCAGTGCTATCAGTCACAGACCAGGAAAGGGGATTTAGGCTGTCTTTAGTTGATAGTTCCTTGAGAATATCAACTCAATGCATGGCAGCTACGTGAAAAAAGGGCAAAACTCTATGCTGGGGATAATTATTAGGAAAGGAGTTGATAATAAAACTGCAAAAGGATTGTCATGTACCCTTATATAAAGCAGTGGTCGCGACCGCACTTGGAGTACTGTGTTCAGTTCTTGGTCGCCACATCTCAAAAGGATAATCGAAGAGATAGAAAAAAAGTGCAGAGAAGGGCAACTTGAGGGATGATTGAAGGACTTGGAGCCTGCCTTCACATACTATGAGGAGAGGCTGCAGCGTTTGGGACTCTTTTTAGTTTGGAGAGGAGACGTCTGAGGGGGGGGATATGATTGAAGTCTATGGAAAAATTATGCATGGGGTAGAAACGTTGACAGAGAGAAATTTTTCTCTCTTTCTCACAATACTAGAACCAGGGGGCATTCATTGAAAATGCTGGGGGGAAGAATTAGGACTAATAAAAGGAAACACTTCTTCACGCAACGTGTGATTGGTGTTTGGAATGTGCTGCCACAGGAGGTGGTGATGGCCACTAACCTGGATAGCTTTAAAAAGGGCTTGGACAGATTTATGGAGGAGAAGTCAATCTATGGCTACCAAACTTGATCCTCCTTGATCTCAGATTGCAAATGCCTTAGCAGACCAGGTGCTCAGGAGCAGCAGCAGCAGCAGAAGGCCATTGCTTTCACATCCTGCATGTGAGCTCCCAAAGGCACCTGGTGGGCCACTGCGAGTAGCAGAATGCTGGACTAGATGGACTCTGGTCTGTTCCAGCAGGCATGTTCTTATGTTCTTATGTTCTTATGATCTTTTAAAATAATGCTTATAGTCCCCTTCTAGCCTGTGAACTGTTTTATTAGACTCTCTTAAATCTTTGATGGGGTTTTGATGGGGTTTTAATTGTGACTATATTTGGTGGTTTATATTTTCATTATATTTTACTTTGCACGCTGCCTGAGGCAGGTTCTTTGGAGGGGTGGCACAGATATTTTCTAAACAAGTACACTTATATAAACACATGATTTCATCCTAGTCATGCCATTACATGGCATTCCCATATCTTCATTCAGGTACCTCTTCTGTACAATGCTAATATGCCACTTCTGGTAATGGCAGCTCTGCTGCATAAAAGCATAGAACAACACTGCTGGGCTACTGCATCAACCTGCATCAACTTATGGCAATAATACCAGGCCACACAATGTGATGTAGTACCGATGACACATACTAAACATTTAATTTCACATTCACTCATGGGATCTAAGCCACAGATTTTAGGTGTATTGTGTAACTCAAAGATTTCCACTGTATTTTATTTTTTTTAATGCCACAAAGTCATTCCAACATAAGTACTGGTTCATAATTGAACACAACTTCCCCAAAGTTTCTTATTTAGATTTAAACTTTTGACCTGTAGAAAATGAAGCTAATAAGCTGAAATAAAAACTGAATTTAAAACATCCAAACATGTTGTTGTTGTTGTTGTTGCTGCAAGACAACAGTTTGTGTAACCTTTAATTTAAAATGGAGATAAATGGGAGACTTTCCAAAAGGAATAATGCTATAGCATTGCCTTTCCCCCCTAAAATCGTCTAGAACTTTAGGAAACATAGAATAGCGATGTCAAAGGCTTACCTCCACATTATAGAATACACAGGTTGGATCTGACTCCTGCCCACTCCCGCCCCTGCCCCCCACCCCAGTGTAGAATGTAAACCATCAAACCTATGTTCCTCAATTCTCACACATGTGATACACAGCTTGGATTCTAACTGTGGTTCGTCTTCCTCCCAAGCCTTTTCTTGACATGAAATAGTTCTGGAGGCACTGTTTGGCCTGTTGAGGAAACCCACTGAAAACATTTCGGTTTATACAAATACCCTTGTCACCTCCTAGCAGCTTTTAAAATGAATGAGGCAAATAGGCAAATAGGCAAATAGGCATCTGTACCTTTGGAATTTTTAATATATGTACTCTCTCAACTAAAAATACAGATAGTTTGCAACACTAAGAGCATTAATGATAAAATCTCATGTGACTTGTGTTTTACCTGAAGCACACTAAAGATATGAAACTGTCTTGCACTAAGAAAAAACAGTGATCCATTTAGCTCAGTACTGTGGATGTGAAATGACAGGGGGTACTCAAAGGCTCAGGCAGAGAAAAAAGTTGCCCTTACCTGTAAGTACTGTTCAGAGGCATAGGGAAAATGGAGTCCAGGGCAAAATCTGAGTTCTCCCACCTCCATATGGGTGGACGCCCTCCCCCACCATAACCAAAGAACAATTTTTTGCACCAGGTCATCTCAAAGTCACTATCACATTATAGAACATGCCCCAACTCACAAATCTGAAAACAGTAATGGTCCATGCCACGCAGTCGAAATAATTTTTTTAACATTTTCAAAATGTTTTCAAAATATTTCATTACTGCTGTGAAAATGTTTTATATGGTGTTATATCCTGCACCTCCAATTGCCCCCCAGCATTGGAAACACATCATCACAGAGCCAGGAATGAAAGGAGGGAGGGAGGGAGGGAAAGGAAAGGTCAAGAACAAATTTCAAGTCATGTTTTACACAGTAGTTGCAAACATTGAATTTTAATACTGACAATAAAAGGCACTTACTGACATGAACTCACAGGCTCAAAAAGGTTGGGGACCTCTGTTTTGAACACCAATGCCAATACTGAGTGCTAGATGCACAGATTTGCTACAAGCTGATTCATTGGGGGAAAGGGCAAGGTCACCAAGCAGAGAATGCTTAGCAGTGCTGCCAGTGTACTCTGGGCTCCTGGAGCCAGAGGGATCAGGATTTGCAAGGCTCCCCTTCACATCCACATCTCTAAGGATGGGCTGAAGAGCAGGAAGGGGTGGAGTCACTTCTGAATCATGGTGACCCTCCAGAACATCCTCTAGTCAACAGTTTTACTCTTGCAAACAAAGGGCCACAGTTTCCTTTATAGAGTCAATCCATCTCATGTTGGGTCATCCTCTTTTCCTGCTGCTTTTGACTTTTCCTAGTATTATTGTTTTTTCCAGCGACCCTTGTCTTCTCACAATGTGGCCAAACTATGGCTCATTCCGCAAGACAATATGCAGAACAATAATGCACTCTTCAAACTAGCTTTCCAATGCTCTTTCGGCTAGGTTAAAAGGAATAGCAAAACTCCGAATTTGCAAACAGTTGTGAAAGTGGTTTCAAAACGCATTATTTTGTGTGTGCAGAAGGAGCCTATGATAGCCTCAGTTTAGTCATTTTAGCTTCTAGAGACCATCCAGGATTGATTTGATCTAGAACCAACTTATTTGTCTTTTGAGCTATCCATGGTATCTGTAAAACTCTCCCGCAAAACCACATTTCAAAGGAAACTACTTGTCGGCTTTTTTACTTGTCCAACATTCACATATGAACACAGTAATAGGGAATACTAATTTGAATTAATTTGATCTTGGTTCTGGGGATTGCTGGGGGGGACTGCGGGAGGGATCCTTTGCCAAGGGATCTTTGGATCTTTGGTACAGGGAGGGTTGCTGCGGTGGGGGGAGGACTCGTTTGCTCAGGGATCTTTGGATCCCTGGGTGAGGGAAGATTGCTGGGGTGGGAGAGAGGGCGAGAAGGCCTCTGCAAGAACCCCTGTGGGCCCTGCTGGCCTTTTGGAGTTGGGTGGGGTGGCGTGAAGGCCTCTGTCAGGCTCTGCAGGTCTGGCTGGCCTTTTGGGGTGGTGTAAAGGCCTCTGCTGGGCCCCCGTGGGGCCAAACACCCCAACGCTCCACTTATTTTAGGCAGCAGCAGTCTCAGACACTCTGGCAAGGCTGGGCCTGGCAGGGCAGGGCAGGGCAGGGCTGAGGAGTTCCCAGCAGAGGCTCCACCAGGCTGCTCCTTCAGCCAGCGAAGGTTCTGCCAGCTGAAGGAACAGTCTGGCAGGACTGGGCCAGGCCGAGGGGGGAAGGAGGAGGAGTGCAGGGGCAATTTTCCTCCCTCCACGAAACCCAACGGCAGCCCACCTGGGTCATTTGTCCTCATACGTCCCCGTGAAAGCTCTGCCTCTGGTACTGTTCATTGAGTATCTTCTGTGCAGGCACACGTGTGGATTGTGCATGTGCCGCCAATCTTGGAGCAGTTGTAAACTTAAAACCTTCTGCATCTGAATGGTTGTAAGGTGTTCCTGCCTAACCATCATGTGCTCCAAAGCACATACACTCCTCTCCATTAGTTCCCCTGAGTCACCATTTGCTCTCTGGTTTGTACTCATTATTAGATTTCCCTTCCTTCCTTCCTCCTCCTCCTCCTCCTCCTCTCTCTCTCTCTCTCTCTCTTGCTGCAGGGCAGGAGGAAGGGAATATGCAATTGCACAAAAGATACTCAGTGAACAATAGTTGCAGGTAAATGCAACTTCGTTATAATTTTCACTCTTTTGTGCAGCCCCACACTGCGATTCTAGCAAGCTAATCACCAGGAGGTGGGGGTGATGCTCTCAGTAACTGGAGAACTTCTTTTCCCATTTCTGCTCCTTTTCTGGCTTACAGGTCCAATGGATAATGCTGTACAAAGGTCTCAGCTAAAGAAGGCTGAGGAGGAAGCATGTACCCTCATAGAATGGACATGGACTCCTAGGGGACAAGGGAACTTGATTGTCTGTAACACAGTTTGAAGGTTCCCACTATCCATCTGCAAGGATTCTCTATCACCCTGCTTGGAAACAGAAAGACAAAAGTCCCTTCTAAAAGCCTTTGTTCTGTGTAAATAAAATAACATTGTTCTCCGAATATCTAACATGTGGAGTACTCTTTCACTGATGTTATGGTTCTGCACTTTGTGCTTTCCCCTGTGTTTTGCCTTGAGTTTGGGCTTCTTGGAGGGAGGCTCAGAAGACAGTCTCAGAGCTGAGGAAGATTGTGGGTTCTGAGAGGGGAGCTGACAGAATAGATCACCTGGAGGCAGAAGATGATCACTCAGGACCTGTTCCAGCACCATCTTTGCAGGCACATCTGTAGCTTGAAAGGCCTTCTTCCAGAGGTCAGCTCTCAACTGGCTTTAGTTGATAGGCTTTACACAAGATGTTATGGCCCTCCCCCAGACATAGCAAATGTAGTTCATCCATTTGGGACATGTTTGCCTTACAACTCTTGCATTTTAAAAATAGTGCTTTTTGAGCCATTGTTAAATGACCCTGTAACCCATCTTTTGTGGGGGGCGGGGGGAAAGAGTCTGAAAAAACTCCCTTCCGCTTCTCCTAACACAGATGAGAAAGAATGTTGGAGTCCACCCAAGTCAACTCCAGGTCTCAGCAAGCCAATGTGATGGGAGCTAGAGGGTAGCACAACTGACTCCTAAGGGGGCAAAAAAAAAGAACTGGGGGAGAGGAACACATCGCACTGTACATCGCAGTGCAGACTACACAATGTTTTATAGTATCTATACACTATGTTTAGGATTGCTTTCTAACAGTGCCATCCTAAGCATACTTACCACCTAGGGAGCAGCAGTGGCATAGTGGTTAAGAGCAGGTGTACTCTAATCTGGAGGAACCAGGTTTGATTCCCCGCTCTGCCGTTTGAGCTGTGGAGGCTTATCTGAGGAATTCAGATTAGCCTGTGAATTCCAACAAATGCCAGCTGGGTGACCTTGGGCTAATCAAAGTTCTTCTGAGCTCTCTCAGCCCCACCTACCTCACAGGGTGTTTGTTGTGAGGGGGGAAGGGAAAGCAGTTTGTAAGCCCCTTTGAGTCTCCTTACAGGAGAGAAAGGGGGGATATAAATCCAACTCTTCTTCTTCTGACAAATTTTATTTATACACCACTCTCCTCCACTAAACGGAGCTCAGGACAGCTTACACCATACATATAATACATATAAATACAAATTTAAAACCACATTTATGCAATTAAGTGCATCACTAATATATACATTCCTATAGGTAGTGCCTGATTGTTATGATGACATCTCTGAAGGATGTTCTACTCTGCCAGCTGTGTAGTAGTATATGTAGAAGGGCATAACTCTACCTAACTCCAACAGCCACTCCAACCCCGCTGGCAGCTTCCTGCTCTGTATGGGGTTGTACTCCCTCTAAAGCAGCAGATTCATAGCTTGATTGTGATGCTGGACCACTGTATACAACTGCTCCCCTATTACATTTGTGTACATTACTGTTAAGACACATGAGTACTACCTAACTTTAATTTCTCCTTGGTATGCTTTCCAGGTCTCTTGCCATAGTGGGAGATCTTCCTGCAAATCAGTGCTTTGCTTGCCAGCCTGCTAGCACCTCAGTTGCTTGGAAGTGATGTGATGTTTCTGGATGCTCTAGAATTTTCAAAAATGCTAAGGTTTTACCTTAGAATTTTTTAAAGTATCCTGATACATCACTTCTGGGTTTTACTAGAAGACATGCCAATGCACTGGTATGATGCCACTGCCCCAGGCTCCACCCCACCTTTTACTCCCAGGGGTTGCCAGATGCAGTGTGGCATCTCTGCTTCTTGGGCAGTGCCACATGGTAAATTACTTAGATACTCACTGTGACCAACAATCATGATCATAGGCTTGCTATTTGCCAGAGGCTATAGACAAGCAGCTGCTCTTGGGCTCCAGGCCCCACTGGAACTCTCCTTACCAGTGGAAACAAAAAGTAGGACAGAATGTGACATAATGTCATCACTTCTGCTCTAGGAATTTTCCATCTCTATGGTTAAAATGTAGGATCATTCCTAGTACTTTGTGATGTCACTTCTAGGTAAAGTCATAACGTTGTTCCCCATTTCCCAAATATTTCCATTGGTTGCCAGGGCTTAGAGCCCCCACCCCCCACCCCTCCCCCCACACCAATTATCATGCCAGTGACTGCATACTTTTAGTGTGGAATTCTCTCCCCCCCCCCCCGCCCTGCCCCCAAATTCATTCAAATTAGTCCTTTAGATTAATTCCTGGTTGCTTTGGGATTATAAGAACGTATTTTTTCATATAGCCATAAAATGTGTTTGCAGAGGAAGGGGGAGCATCTGGACTGATGTTTCTTAAAATGGGTAGAGAGAAGAGAGTTCTGCTGAATGTTGCTTGATACATAATGTAATAGTCTGGCAATACCAACAGGAATAGGAAACTGAGAAAGACAAATATGTTAACTTAAAGCTGAAGCTTCTACATTAGGTATACAAAAGCAAAGTACATTGCTAATTACACCATATTGCTTTAAACCAAAACATACTTTTCCTTATGGTATCATATGGTTTCAACATTTGAGCTGTTCTGTTTACCCCTACCATGTCTTTGATGTAATCAGTTGCATATGTAGGTTTGCTTGACTGTGTATATTACAGTCTCATGTGTCTTTGCCAAGGCAAGGAAGAGCAGTTTATCACTGAATTTTGTTATCAAAAGTATCAAACAGTGTATTAGTCTTCCTAGATTTTCCGGATGTGATGGTTTTCAATATCAGCATCATAAACACCTGTATGTAGAGTGAAGTAACACCCAGAGTGTTCAATTTGGGTATAGAAAATCCGGTTTCAAATCCCTGCTCAGTTATGAAGCTCACTGAAAAGTATTGTGCAAGTTACTATTACTAAAGCATTGTTCTGAGTTTCTTGGAAGAATGGTTGACTATAAATACTATAAGTACTATAAATACAGGGGAAATTTTCTAAAAAGTATTCATGAGGTAATTTCTTCAAGGAAGCTTGGATGAAAAAATATATTTTGTATCTCAAAATATATTTTGTATATATTTTGTTACTCAGTATACCATTTAGATATATTCACTTCAGTAATTCTGCTATTACATGAGTCTACCTCTAAGTGCCTATACAATTTGTCTAGCACTGTCTAGCAGCACTCAAACTGTTGGTCATACTGCTTGTATGAAGTAATTCTTGACCCAGAGAACACATTTGTTGAGCACAACATTGGAAATGCCTCTTCTTCCTTGGTAATCTATCAGAGGGTATCCCTTTCCTTTCTGCCAAAGTAATCTGATTGTCTTGAAAAAGGTTCCCCAGTTCCTGACAAAGCTGAAACCCTCTGCCTTACACCACCTTCTCAACCACGCATTGAGACCCTGTATTTCCGCTTGCCTAGCTCGCCCTGCGCGTGGAACAGGTAGCATTTCCCTCTTAAGGTTTCTATACCTTCTACTATCCCTTAAAATATGTTCTTATTTAGTAAAACACCTGTGCGCGACGTTAGGCGCGCGCCGCTGGTTCCAGAGACTAACTGAAAAGATTTAAAAATGTGAGAAGCCCCACCCCTTCAGCACTAACTGAAAAGATTTTAAAATGTGAGAAGCCCCACCCCTTCAGCACTAACTGAAAAGATTTACAAATGTGAGAAGCCCCACCCCTTCAGCACTAACTGAAAAGATTTACAAATGTGAGAAGCCCCACCCTTTCAGCAGCCTCCACCAATCAGCAGCCCTAGCACAAGGAGAAAAAAAGAGAAACCCCCTGTTTAAAATACACTGTTTAAAAGATGTGGCTTTAAGAAAAGCCCTCTGTAAAGAAAAATCAGAGCTCCTCAGCCCTTTCTGGCCCACTGCTGTTCTCCACTGCTCCTCTTCTCTGCTGGTTCCAGAGACTAACTGAAAAGATTTAAAAATGTGAGAAGCCCCACCCCTTCAGCACTAACTGAAAAGATTTACAAATGTGAGAAGCCCCACCCTTTCAGCAGCCTCCACCAATCAGCAGCCCTAGCACAAGGAGAAAAAAAGAGAAACCCCTGTTTAAAATACACTGTTTAAAAGATGTGGCTTTAAGAAAAGCCCTCTGTAAAGAAAAATCAGAGCTCCTCAGCCCTTTCTGGCCCACTGCTGTTCTCCACTGCTCCTCTTCTCTGCTGGTTCCAGAGACTAACTTAAAAGATTTAAAAATGTGATCAACCCCTTACTTAAATTTTTTGTTAAAAAGAAATGTTTTGTTAAAGTGGAGTAGGTTCCAGGAATGCTTTGAGGGAAAGGGAATTCCACAGGTGAAGTGCTACCACTGAAACATTTATGTCTCTGGTTGTCACTTGTCTTATCTCTGAAGGCAGGGACACAAAGCTGGTGGACTGGACAGTATAAGAAGAGGCAGTCGTTCAAGTACCTTGGCCCTAATACTTTTAGGGTCTTGAAAGGTAACAAGCCACACTTCCTATGGTGCCCAGAAACAGATGGGCTACCTCTGCAGATCTTGCATCATGGGGTGATCCAATCTTTGTATTCCACCTGACAGCCTGTCCACAGAATTTGGGTCCACATAAAGCACATAATAGAGCATATAACAGTAATCATTCAATCATTTATTGTGGTCGTAGACCACAGAGTAAAACATACATGAACAGTGGCTACAAGAACATATATATATCTGACATATATATGTGTCTGGATGTGATTAGAGCACAAGGTTTTCCCTGTTTTGTCCCTGGTGTTGATCAATGCCAGGTCCATCAATAACAAAACCATGACTCTCTGGGATTATCTTGGAGCCCAGCAGATGGACCTGGCTTGCATCACTGAAACCTGGGTTGGTGATGGCAAGACAGTTACATTGGGTGAGGTCTCGCCACCTGGTTTCGTGTGTATCCACCAGTCATGAACACAGGGCCGGGGTGGCGGGGGAGGGGGCGATGTTTGTCCAGAATTTAATCCCTTTCAGGGCTGTCCCTGTCCCAAGGATCACTCAAGGTAATTGAGTGTGCCGGCTTAGAGTGGGATACCATGGAGAGGCTAGCTGTCTTCTTGGTGTACCGGTCGCCTAGAGCACCAGGAGATGGCCTGCCATGGCTGTTGGGGGCGGTGGCTGATTGGGCATTGTGGTTTGCCAGACTTGTTGTCTTGGGGGGTTTTAACGTCCATGTGGACTCCGCCTCATCCTTAGTGGCTGTGGATCTAGTATCCTCCATGGCGATGCTAGGCCTCTCCTTAATCAACTCAGGTCCCACTTCTGAGGCTGGTCATACTTTGGATTTGGTCTTTGGGTCAGGTGTTGATATGGTCGTAACCTCTGTTGAAAGAGTGCCATGGTCTGACCATTATGCCCTGAAAGTCTGGATGGCTCTGCCATCCCAACCCTGTCTAGGCAATGAGCTGATTTATGCCTGCCCACGGAGACTTATGCATCCCATTGGTTTCCTGGATGCTCTGCGGGATCCTGAGCCCACTGGCACCCTTGATGAGCAAGTGGAAGACTGGAATTCCAGGCTTTCTGACGCCATCGAGGTGATTGCTCCCCGGCATCCTCTGCACCCCTGGCTGCGGCTAGCACCTTGGTTCACTGAGGAGCTATGTCATATGAAGCGGGAGCTCAGACGTTTAGAGTTAGCAGGGAGAAAGTTTCATGACGAGGTTACGCGTACATCTTATAGGATGTTTCTGAAGGCCTATGAGGTGGTGACGAAGAGGGCACAGAGAGAATACTTCTCTCTTGCGTCTGCTAGCTCCTGCCCAGCACAGTTATTCCATATTATTTGGTCATTGTCCTCTTTAAATGAGGGCTCCAAAAATCTCCAATTGGCTCATAGCTGTGAGGCCTTTATGTCTCCGTGATGACCTTCCTTCCACAGTTGATACAATTAGCGGCTCTGTTGTCATCTTTGGGTCCTTTTCTGGACCACTTTTCCTTGCTCGCCAAGGCTGATGTTGACAGGGTCCTAGCTGCTGTTAGACTTACTAGCTGTCCTCTGAATCCACGCCGCTCCTGGTTAATTCTAGCTTGCCAGGAGGAGCTACAACCTCACCTATTGGGTATCATCAATTGCTCCCTTGAGCAAGGAGTTTTCTCAGGTGGATTGAAGAAGACGGTGGTCCACACACTCTTAAAAAGACCATCTTTAGGTCCTAGTGATCTGGCCAATTACCACCCCGTTTCCAATCTTTCTTTTCTGGGGAAGGTAATTGAAAGAGTGGTGTTGGAGCAGCTTCAGGGCTTCCTGGAGGATACATTGGCTCTTGATCCCTTCCAGTCCAGCTTCTGTGCTGGGCATGGGACAGAGACCGTCCTCGCTGCTGTTACAGATACACTCCGCATGCAGCTTGACCGAGATGGATCGGCACTGCTGGTGTTACTCGATCTCACCACAGCGTTTGATGTGGTCGACCATGACCTTTTGACCCACCGCCTGGCCATTTCTGGGTGCGAGGTATTGTCCTTCAATGGATTGCCTTGTTTCTCCAGTAGCGGACCCAGCAAGTGAGGCTTGGGGGTAGGGCCTCCCAGTGGAACCCGCTTTGTTGCGGGGTACTTCAGGGGAGCCTATTGTCCCCATTATTATTTAACATCTATATGCAACTTGCTCAATTGGTGTGGCGTTTTGGGCTGATCTGTCATCAATATGCTGATGACCCTACGCTTGTTCTGTTGATGGGGGAGGGCGACCACTGCCCCGCAGCTCTACAGCACTGTTTGGAGGCAGTTTCTGGTCGGTTGAAGCAGAACAGGTTAAAGTTGAATCCATCAAAGACAGAGATCCTTTGGGCAAGTCATGGGGGGTGAATTGAGGGTTTCTAGTCACCGGTGCTGGAGGGGGTCACTTTACCACTGGCCGCCTTGGCCTGCAGCCTGGAGGTCTACCTGGATTCATCTCTTTATATGGAAAGCCAGGTGGCCTGTGTAAGCCAGGCAGCTTTTTTCTATCTGCGTCAAGCCCGGTGGCTGGCCCCTTATCTCTCCCGGGATGACCTGTCCACTGTGATCCATGTCACTCACCTCCAGGCTAGACTATAGTAACTTGCTCTACATGGGTCTTCCCTTGTGACTGATCCAGAAATTAAAACTGGTCCAGCATGCAGCGCGTGATTACTCACAGGTGGTTCCTATAGGGATCATACCTCCCTGTACCGTACTGGCCAGCTGTTCTGGCTCCCAGTGGAATTCCAGATCACTTTCAAGGTGTTGGTTATGACCTTTAAGGCCCTTCGCAGCCTGGGGCCCTCATTCCTTAGGGACTGTCTCTTCCTATATGTCCCAATCTGTGCTCTGCAGAGGCAAATCTGTTGTTGTTGTTATTGTTGTTGTTACCACTACTACTACTATTATTTATTAGTTTTATATACCACCCTGTCCCCAAAGGGCTCTGGGCAGTGTTAGTGGTCCTCAGCCCTTCTATAGTGTGGCTGGCTTCTACATGGGCCAGGGCCTTTTCTGCCCTGGCCCCTGCCTGTTGGAACACTCTTCTTCCAGCTATTAGGGCCCTGCGTGACCTTGAGCAGTTCTGCAGGGCCTGTAAAACAAAATTGTTTCACTGGGCCTTTGGGAAAGCCAGCTACTGATTGCCAATTTTTTCCATCTACCCCACTCCCCCCCCACCCCAGATACCATCTCTCCCCGTGAATGTGCTGTGCCTGTCCTCTCCCAAAAGTGGATTTTTCCGGGCAGCCATAACTATTGACCTTCTTGTTGCAGAGGTAATGTAACCATAATTACATTGTTTTAAATTATTACTGTTTTGATTTTATTGTGTTTTATTATGTTTTATCATATTTTAACTATTGTATACCACCCAGAGGCCTTTGGGGGTGAGCGGTCTATTTATTTATTTATTGTTTCAGCTTTTATACCGCCCCATCCCCGGGGGGCTCTGGGCAGTGTACAACACAAAATGTAGATAAAATAGATTACTAAAATCTTTAAAACAGCGATACAACAACAACAACAACAACAACAATAATAATAATAGGGCCTCCGACCAACCCCACTTTAAAAATTCTCCCCAGGAGAGAGGGGGAGGAGAGCGGCGAGTCATATTAGATGGTGGCCTAGATGGAAGGCCAGCTGGGGGCACCATTTCAGCGGCCGGCTCCTCCAAAGGCCCGGCGGAACAAATACATAAATACATAAAGAATGAATGAATGAATGAATGAATGAATGAATGAATGAATGAATGAATCACTGTGGCCAGAGCACATTTATCAAGTTAAGGCTATAGCTGCTATATCAGCAAAAGCTGACAAAAAGTGCTACATGCTACAGAACAGATGTAAGCCTTCAACAGTAGGCCAGGATCCATCAGCACATCCAAGCTATGGATCTGCTCCTTCAGGGCAAGTGCAACTGCTTTCTCAATCTGCAAGCAGCTGTAACCAATAGCATCTCAGTCTTGTCTGGACCAAACTTTAGTTCACTTGTCCTTATCCATGCCACTACCTTCTCCAGCAACCTGTTGAGGACTTCCCAAGACAAGTATCAAAATAGGAAGCACCAGTGAGTTTCTTTTCCTGTTTTGTATTTCTTTTGCATATGCTGCCCTTTGGCAGTCCTGGCTTCCACACCCTGTAGTAATGAAAAGCAGGGCAGCCTGAAGGCATTGTTGACGACATTAGAGCCTGATGAATTAGTTTAACCCTGTTTATTTCCTACTTATACTACTAGACTAGACTCACAAAGCAGATTACACTGTGAAAAAGCAACAAACCAAACCCCTGAAACCACTAAAAACTACAAAAAAATGCATAGTTAACAGCAGTTAAATAGATCGCAAAACTGAAATGGCATCACATGTTAAAAGAGCCAACTGTCCTCCTAAAAAATGTTTTTGCAAACTTTCTGAAGTCTGGAGTAGAAATTAGTCAGACAAAACTTTCCAAGGAAAGAAATTCTCATCATCTCAGTTATCTGATATTTGATAAAAACCACATCTACTGCAAAAGAGTACAGATTTGCTAAACACAAAAACATGCACATGAGATGGGTACACTGGTGCAAGCTGATATGCCTATCAACAGAACAGGGGTGCCATGACTTCTTACGGAATTTGCCACCCTATCAGAAGTGAGTAACATTCAGTTTATATAGAACACATTTCTACTGCTTGAAGCACTTCACATATATTAATGTTAAAATAAACTGGTTAAAGTACACAAGTATATATAGATATTTGTCAGCGTCCAGAGGTGTGTCAGGTGCAAAAGATAACAAGCAGTATGGGGCAGAACAGGACCAAATCTCTACCTCTAATAATCCCCCTTTTTCTGCTTCTCCCTAAAAGAGGAGAAGGTTGCACATGTGTAACCTAGCAGATCCCTGGCTACACAAAATCTCTATTAGAGACTTGAGGGGAAAGTTAAAATCATTAAAATGACAGCACCTAATGGCTTGCTAAACAAATGTGAAATTGCTTCCACAGACTAAGGCTGATTTTCATGGTCAAAATGCCCCGTTGTTAGCATGGAGAATACTCCTGTGGAGCCGGGAGTTCTTCACGGCTCCTGGTGCTGCAGTGTGTCTGCCATGTTGTTGCCCCGGCACTGCGACTTTCAAAAACTGCCAAATTTGAGGTTCTTTTGGAATGCTCTTTTGTTACTCCGATGGCTTCTGCTGCCGTGAAAAACTCAGCAGCAGAACCGGGGCTATTTTTCCCACCTCGCCGTTCTGACCTGCCTCACCAATCAACAGGCACTGAGAATTGGCGCCCTCCCCTGCCCCACTCTGTGATAAATCCTTGCATGTTTTTAGATGGAGGTGGGGGTGGAGAATGGCGATTCTCTCACACATGGAAGGATTTCGACGGGGGGGGGGGAGGCAAGGGCACTGATTCTCAGCACCTGTTTTGTGTTCAGAGTCATTTAAAACTAAAATAGTGAAAGTGAGTGGGGGGAATGGGGGAAGATTCTGCTAATCAGAACATGGGAAATGGAGGTTGTCCATGCATGCAGAGAAGACAGTGCGGAAGAGCTTGTGGTGCAAATGGAAACGCATCGGACTTGTAAAGAAACAGCTGGGGCATAACGCGCCAGCCCTGCCTTGAATTCAGGGAAGAACAGGGGAGCCATGGAAAGTCAGAAGCAGGGCAAAAAGTGTCACAGCAGGTAAGCTCCTGGATCTACCACGGGGCATTTTGACCATGAAAAATCAGCCTAACAAATATTTAATGCAAACACAACAACTTTACAATAATTAAAATAAATCATAGTGACTATGAATATAGCACAATATACAGAATCTTCAGTGCCCTTCCGGAAAGGGACTCAGAATAATAACAGATACCAACAGTGCCCAGTAAAAAAAAGAAATGGGGGTGGAGTCCAAAGTATGAATTAGAAGTGCAGGGCTGTTGCTTCCCCATCTGTTCTTCTGTGGTGGCTGCTGCAGGTTTTTCTCCAGCTGATTTTGAGTTGCCTGTTATTTTTTAAGCGTATTTCATTAACTAAACTAGTAAAGCAAGTTTGGGAGGCTGAGGTACAAATGAACAGAGGTAGAATTAGTTTCTATGTTAAAACTAGAGCTTAACTCTGTACACAGAACACATGTGCATACAGGCAATAAATAGATAGTGGGATGGAGGTGGCTACTAGTCCCAGTTAAATACAGTTAGCCCAGAGTTGGGCTAGAGCCTACTTGTGTACCAACTGTACACACATGGACTCTGTCCATGAAATCAGGAATGCTGTTTTTCAGGGGTCTCTAAAACAACCTGGATAGTGTGTGTGCATGTAGGCTGTGAGCTAATATAAGGCTGAATACATGGGATAAACATAGAAAGCACAATTTCCCTTGCTCTACACATACACATATTTATTAGTTTATTTAGAACATTTATTACCGGTAGACACTTTTTTTCCTTACAAAGCTCAAGGCAGCTTAATTCTGTTCTAAAGATCAAAATGAGGGGGCCCTGGTATTCCTCCCTGTTCTGTAAGACAAGTTCATAATTGTGGGGCTCCACTGAGAAGGCCCACTCTAGTGCAGCGACCAAAACAACTTCTTTGGGATAGTCAGAAGGGCCTTCCCTGTGATCTTAATTCTCAGGTAGGAACATACACACACAATGTATGAATAAAGGTATTTAATAAACTTTATGTTTAGTCCCACTTTAGATAATTGAGTAAAATTTGCCAACATGTAACAGACTGCAGGATTGTAGCCCTAGTGGTGTGCAACAAAAGAGGAAACTGCTGTTTTATGGTTCCCTTTATTTTAGACATGTTGGCTGATTAAATAGCAAATGCTGTTCCTTGTGCTTTAAGAAAGAGGAACCTCTCCTTCAGTGCACATGTGACTTAAGTGATGTTGCCAAAAGGGAAAGCTTAGAAGGCAAGTTAGATTATGGCCTCTGGATTGTGCATGTGTCCAAGCATGCCCTTACAGGGGGAACTGTTCATAGACTTCTTCCTTCCCACAGAGAAAAAGCATTAGCTGATTTTGCAATATCATGCCCACTTCCTCTCATTCATGTATCTGAATATAGAAAGTGAAGGTGGGATGTGAGAAGGAACATGATGTATATGGCCCCTTGTGGGGGTTGAATCATCATGTATCTCTCAGAAATACCATAAGGGATCTATAGATATCTCTGCAAAGCTGCACAGTATAGTCAGAGCATGTGAAAATGAATCTATGCTGTGAGCTGTTCTGGGTGGAAGCATAACTCAAAGTAAAAGCACAGATGTATAATATTTCATGAATTTGGGAGCAAAAACCATAATACGGAAAGTAAATTTCTTAAACAGCTTACCTCACAGATTTCACTGTAGATTTCCAAGAAATGACTGTATTAGGGATTTGGGGGTACAACAGAAAATTCTTCTCTTTTTATTTCTCTCTGCTACAAATTTTTTTTAATGAGGGAAGGATGGGGAGAAAAAGTGACTGGACAGCAAAGGTACGATTGGAACAAAACAGAGACCAAAATTAAGATTTTGCTTAAGTGTACTCTCAGTAGGATTGGCTTCAAATTAATATCTGTTCTGTGAACTCATTGGAAAGCAGTGGGTAATTGCAACAAGTTATTCAAAAATCCCCCTGAAAAGCTGGAATCATTCAGCAAGACAGATTGTAAAAATATAACACAAATCCACAGAGGAATAGATTTTGCTTATTCCACATGCAGATGGACATGAATATGTTAAACTTGATTGTAATTATCATAGAGTTTAATGGGTTTGGATCTCACATACATTTCTATGGGAGCATGAAGGGGCAATTTTATATTATTTGCTCTTCCCACAGTAGCCCAAATCACTCCACCAAATGCTGCTTTTGGGAATGTGAACCCCCCAGAAATAGCAGAACGCATATAAAATGTCTTCAGGATGTTACCGCTGCTGCTTGGGTAACATTAAGTGATTTCAGCTCAGGCAACGTAGTGAGGCGCAGGAAGCTGGTGTTCTTCAAAAGCAAAGTATTTCATTCGGAACTGGTTGCTACAGCTCGGGCAGGGCAATCACGCTTTCGTAGCCAAGCACTAGAACTTTTATACACACACATCAAAAGGGGCAAGGGGGCAGGTAAGGGGGCAGGTCCCTTACCGTACAACAATAAAGAAACATCAACACATAAAAGAAAAGGTATAATTACAACTTTGTGAATGGGACCATGAGATCTCTGTCAGGCGTCTTCCCGAGACTTTACGATAGTGCTGAAATGGAGAGTGGAGAGAGTCCATTCATAAAACTGGGTGAGCCTGTTTAATGCACCCAGGAATCTGGTTATCAGATGGGCTGCTTCCTTGAGTTATGACCTGAGGCTCCCGTGCCTCAGTCCCACAACAAAAGAAAGTTCAAATGGTCCAATGGTGATCTTGGCATGTTCTTCAACAACTGGGATATCTGGGGTGCCGTTATCAGATTCAATTTGTAAATCCAAAGGGGTCTTTGTTTCCGCTAAAGAGATCTACCAGGTGTTGGCCCAAACTGAATTCCAAGACTAGCTTCCTTGGCTCTTAATATCAGCTGCTACAAGCTATTGCTTTTACCCATAGATGCAGATATTTAAAATAACATTTCTAAACTTAAACATTAGAGGAAACCTTAAAGAACCTCCAATACAGTACAAGCACATATAAGCAAGAGTATCCTAAATTAACAGTAACAAAACCTTAAATTAACTAAAGTATAATCCTAAACATTGGGCAACTAATAAATTCAACATTGAGGGGGCTTACATTAAACCTTAAAAGGGACAAAGGCAAGAAGGAAACCATGTGAAATATCAGCACATTTGTATATACACATTCTTTCCAAGCCTTGTGGAGGTTTTTGGACAACACTGGTCTTTTTGCTCTGATCCTTAGCCAGTGTAGTTCAGCAGCAGGCTCAGGAAAATATTTTTTCTATTTTTCCTGTCAGTACCAAGGACATAAAAAAAAAGGTTTTGGTTGGGGTAGAATTCTGAGCAGTCCCCATCCCAAACATTTGGAAAACATTTTATTTTTGTTGAAAACATACTTTTTCGAAAACCCACAATTAGCATTTTCCCCCTTGCCATCACTTTGAAAATGTTTCCTGCTTGCTGTGTGGAGAACAGGAAATGTTTTATTTTTTCCACCTGACTTGTTTCAGCTCTCACTTTTGGTTTCTGAGAAGCTCGCATCTGCCATTTGCTGCTGCTTCAGGATTCTCCATGCTGCTTACCATTTGCAGATGTTCTCAGGGAGGTTTCCTCTGCTTGCAGCTTATCTGCCCTCCATTTCAGAGTGGAACGAACATGAATAAAGTTAGTTTTGACTGCCAATTCTGTGCACATATTTTCCCTTTTAAAAAAAAGCATATCTTCAGAGAATTGCAGCCGATTGTCGTATTGAGTCTTTGTAGCCTTGAAGATATCTTATTGAAAACAAAAAAAGGGGGAAATGACAAATGCGTGGAATCGGCAGTCAGAACTAGCTTTATTCATGTATTTTCTATGCTGAAAATGGCAGGCAGATGAGCTGCAAGCAGAGGAAACCACCATGGGAACATTCTGAAAATGGCGGGCAGCATGGAGAATCCTGAAGTGGCAGAAAATGGCAGGGACGAGCTGCTCAGAAACCAAAAGTGAGAGCGGGGGGGGGGGGGGGGTACGGACAAAAGAATAATTTCCCCCAAAATGCTTTCCCCCCTATGCTATGGGAACAAAAAAAAGCCAGAACAGTTCTTTTTTAAAATGTCTGCAAGATATTTTATTTGCAGAATGGGCCTATGTTAACAGTCAGCATCTAAATCTGAGTGAAGTCTTTATATTTAATCAGCAAAGAAGAAGACTTGGTTTTTATACACTACTTTTCTCAACTGTAAGGAGCCTCAAAGCACCTTACAAACTCCTTCCCCTCCCCTCTCCTCCCCACAACAGACACTTTGTGAGGAAGGTGAGGCTGAAGGAGTTCTGAAAGAATTGTGACTGGCCCAAGGTCACTCAGCAGGCTTTATGTGGAGGAGTTGGAAATCAAACCTGGTTCTCCAGATTAGGGTTCACTGCCCTTCACTAATTGGTTGTGATACAATGGAGGCCCAATTTTAAAAGTCAGCAGATGATGTGTTACCATCACAATTGAAATGGTTGTGAACTAGCTGATGCAATAGGAGCAGAGAAGTAATATTGCTTAGCTGCAGTCACCCCCATTTGAAAGGTCTTGTAGTGAGCTTTAGAACATGATCTGTCAGATTTAGTACAAGCTCTCTGCCAGAACCATTCTCTGCCATTCCTTTTCACATCACACAGTTCCATGGTAAATCAGAGGGCTGGGCTTCATCCCAAGGGCAGGAAGCCTTGTTGAGCAACAATCTGTAATGAAAGTCCTGTAATTTGTTGGGTTTTTTTTCCAGAAACCAGTTTTTTGGAGAGCAAATATGTTACTCTAATTCTTCATCATATAAGAGAGGATCAGGGCCTGTCACAGGATCTGAAAAAGGTAACTTCGTTCATGGGGACTTGCAGGGAATAAGAGTTTATATGCACCTGAAAACTCAAGCATACAACAGTGCAAATGTTGGGTAATGTGTTACAGAAGCTTGGGCTAGGAATCAGGGAGAACTGGATAATGGGGGTTGCTTGAAAACCCTTTGAACAATAAAACTGTACAAGCATGTCTAAATAATGCTTGTCTAATGGCATTCACAAATCTTCAATAACCAAAGATTTCTGAAGCATGGAAGGGAGATTGTAGCAGAGAAGCATAAGTCTTCCTTATGGAAAATGTTGGACCTGTACATATGTCTGAGCCAGATGTTTTGGAAGGATGTCTGAAAAGTCAAACATGTGTGACAAGAGATAGAGTACAATGATTAATGCACAAATTTAAAAGTTGTGATACAATGGAGGCCCAGCTGATATATACCTGAGAGGTTTAAAAAAAACTCAACTGTGAAACTGCTGACAACTTAAGAAAAATGGTTGTATCACCAAAATCACAATTTATGATTAAAATTTACTTCCTTACTGGAGAGTGGAAGTGAAACTAATACTATACTAATTTTGTAAAAAAGCAGGGGGGGATCTTGGGTGGGTTGGTGGTGGTGAGACAGGATATTACAGGGCAGTGTGCAAAAATTCAGAGAAAACCAACCTTTTTGATGACAAGATTATTTGATTTTTAACAATTAGGATAGCATTTAATTCAATTTGTGAAAGACAAATCTGTGCAAATTGTAGTAAAATATCCTTAAAAATTGGGAACAGGGGAGAAATAGATTTAAACAGGGTGTGTTGATTAGGCTTGGAGATTATTCAAAGTGCTGGTTTTGTGTTTTCATATGATTCTGCTAATGTTTATGGTTCTTCCTGGAGGCTCTACTCCATGTGACTGCATTGTCAGAAATGCAGTCAGTACTAGTTGGAACAAGGCCTTTTCAACGGGGCACTGAAACTGTGGAAATCTCTCATGAAGAAGATCTATTTTGCTCCTAGTCTAGGACCAAGATAAGGCAGCTCATTTTCAAAGATTTCTTTTAGATAGGATTTGATTGCTGAATTCAAATTTCTGCTCTTCTGTTTTGCTGTGTTCTGATTGGCCTTCATTTACTGTTTGCTTTTGGGTTTGTGTGGTTTTAATTTTTAGATTTAGGAAAATTCTTGTTATTCACCTTGAAGACTTACATTTAAAAAATATTCACAAGGCTAGTTGCAAACCTGCAAATCTGCTGGCAATGCCTTTTGTTAAAGTCATGTTATGAGATGTGGTTGTCAGAATTTAACACCATCATGTTTGGTTTAAAATACAAAAATCTGTGTCTGAATTCAGGGCTGTTTCACACTCCAACTTCAAGGGTGCTATTAGTTGGGCAAGTGCCCCAATGTAGAGCTTCAGAATAGAACAAGAGGAGGGTGTTCCTCTTTACCCCATTTCCCCACTCTCCTCTGCCATTTGTCTATTCCTAACAAGCGCCGCAACCCAACCCAGAAACACCACCCCACACTGACAGCCCAGTGCCAGGACTATCTGCTTGGCTCTCCAGAAATCTGGTGTGCTTTCAGAACCCACCTCAAGCAACCAATCCCTCTAGCTTGTCTTCCCCCTTGGAGCAACACCACCAGAGACTGCACTTGGAGCTAGCTGAGTGCTGAAGGTTGACTAGATCATCTACACGCCATCAGTAAGTAGCCTGCAGGATCAGCTCCATGAGGCAAGACTTGCTAGAGCAATCCCCGCCCCCATGGCAAATAAGAGGGTGAGCGTAGTAGTGAACTCTCTGCAGAAGGCAATACATCACATCAACCTGCTGCTGCTCTGTCTTGAACCTGCGTGCTACTTCTGAAAGCCTGCTTCTCAGCATGACTTTGACTCTTGTGCTCTGGACTTTTACTCTGGACTTTTGCTACTCAGTTGACTGGTGAACTCTCTCGCTTGACTAGGACAGTGCTCTGATCATTGCTTTGCTTGGTGTTTTGGGGACTGTGTTTGCCTATTGAATAGCGATTGTGGACATTTGCTAACTTCAGCCCGCGTCCTTGCTTTCCTGGCAGCCAGGATTTAAACCTTTTGATGGCCCTTTCTGCACAGCACAAATAAAACATCTTGCAGACATTTTAAAAAGTTCTGTTTGGGCACTTTTTTTTTGTCTCCACAGCATCAACAAATAAAATGTTGGGGTGTTGTGTGGTTTCCGGGCTATATGGCTGTGTTCAGATCCTCTGAAGATGCCAGCCACAGATGCAGGTGAAACATCAGGAGAGAATGCTGCTAGAACACAGCCATACAGCCCGGAAACCACACAGCACCCAAGTGATTCCGGCCGGGAAAGCCTTCGACAATAAATAAAATGTTGTCAGGGAAAGAGGTTCTTTTCCCCGCCTCCCGCCCCAGCTCTTGCTTTCAGTTTCCACTGAGCAGCCCATGCCTGGCATTTTCTGCCCTCTTCAGAAGACTCTGTGCTGCCACCATTTGCAGAACATTCCCATGGAGTTTCCTCTGCATGTAGCTCAGTGGCGTGTCCTTTCAGGGTATAAAGTTATATTGTGACATTAGAGTTTTGGAGTTATCTCCTTGAAAACAAAAGAGAGGGGGGGAAATGACACATACGTGGGATTCTCAGGGGAAAAAAAGAACTTTATTAATGAACTTTATACCCTGAGAAAATGTGCTGATGAACTGCAATCAGAGGAAACTCCATGGGAACATTCTGCAAATGGTGGCAGCATGGAGCCTCCTGAAGAGGGCAGAAAATGGCAGGCTCAGGCTGCAGAGAAACCAAAAGTGAGAGCTTTAAACTTGCAGGTGGGAAAAATAAAATGGTTCCTTGTTCTGCACAGTCAAGAGAAAACATCTTGATTCCGTCTTGGGGAAAAAGAATTGCTAATTTAGCCTTTTCTGAAAAATGCAGGTTGAACAGAAATAAAACGTCCTCAAGACATCTTGGGAAAAATATGTGCAGAGTTCTTCCCCAAAATGCCTCTCCCCACATCCTCAAGATGTTTCATGTGTGCTATGCAGACAGGGCCATTGTGTGCCAATGTGTACGCAATATTAATTTTGGTGAAGCATCTACATTTCTCTGGGCTGTAATATGCAGTTTTCCTTTATCTAGATGCCAGGTAAAATATTTTCTGAGATAAAATATTTTCTGAGAATGTAGTCCTGTATAGCTACACTCCTGCTGATCTCACCTTCAAAACTAATATCTGGAGGCTATCTATTGTAACATAATTCCATGATGAGGCTCTGTGTCCTTCCCAGCAGCTAAATGGCACTTAGAGAGGAACACAAATTTGATTTAACATGAAAACCAGTAAATCTTTGGGAAACATCTAAGGAAGAAGAATCTATACAAAATGGTTGATGACTGACTCTGGAAGTGTTTGGTGCAATCTGGTTTTGTTTAAAATAAAAGCAAAGAATCTGCAAAATAATGACTTTTAATTTCTCCACAGTTGCTGTATGTTTTATAAAACTCATTCATGACCTCTGGCAAATTAGGATAAATGCCTCCAAGGGGTTACCACATAGGTGGAATATCTGGCAATGAATATGTCCACTGAATTATTAAGAAGATGGAGGGGAAGTTATTAAGGTTTATTTTGACAAATGCACTGAATTCAACAAATCTAAAAGGTAAACAGAACACACGTTTAGAGAATGCTGGAATGAAGGAGTTAACATTTAAGAGAGCCTGGAGTATTTTGAATGAGGGAAGGCGTGTCATTAGGTTGAAGTGACAAAACTGGGTGAAAACCACTATGGTGTTCGGTGAGAGGAAGTATTGAAAATCAGCACGAGACATGCCTCCACCATGAACTTATATCAATTTTATACTAATACTAGTGCGGCCCGGCCACGCGTTGCTGTGGCAATTGTCCTTCTCATCACAGTCCGCAACCCACACAGATGTCCATGCAGGTCCAATGATCCCCAGCATAGCCTTTTGTGATCAGCAGTGGCATAGTGGCTAAGAGCAGGTGCACTCTGATCTGGAGGAACTGGGTTTGATTTCCAGCTCTGCAGCTTGAGTTGTGGAGGCTTATCTGGGGAATTCGGATTAGCCTGTGCACTCCCACACACACCAGCTGTGTGACCTTGGGATAGTCACACATTTTCGGAGCTCTCTCAGCCCCACCCACCTCACAGGGTGTTTGTTGTGAGGGGTGAAGGGCAAGGAGGTTGTAAGCCCCTTTGAGTCTCCTACAGGAGAGAAAGGGGGGATATAAACCCAAACTCCTCCTCCTTTTCCTCCTCCTCCTTCTCCTGTTCCTGTTCCTCTTCCTCTTCTTCTTCTTTTGGAGTGGTCAAATGGAATCCCTCTTTCCCTTTTCAATTCACATTATTATATGGTGCTGTCTTGGTTTTTAGTATAAGGTAACCCTTTCCATTCCACAACGGAACTGTCCAGAGTGCGAATCCCGCTGTCCATGAGGCTGGTTCACACGCTCAGTCCTGGCTTGGGTAAGGCAGAAATGGGGCAAGGAGGCTATCCCAGTCAGGCAGCAGAGGCAGGGTGGTGAGGCGCTCAGATCGAGGCCAGCTCACTGGGTTTTTAAAGGGCCACGTGCAAAAGAAGCAGAGGCAGTAGTGTTGGTTCGCCACCACCCTGCGGATGGTGGAAGTAGGGGTGGGTAGCGTGGTGGCCAAGTTTGCAGATGATACCAAATTATGTAGGGTGGTGAGAACCACAAAGGATTGCGAAGAGCTCCAAGCGGACCTTGATAAATTAGGTGAGTGGGCTCAGAAATGGCAAATGCAGTTCAATGTAGCAAAATGTAAAAAGATGCAAACAGGGCCAAAAACTCCAAACTTCACATACATCGCTTACAGGGGGTCAGTGCTATCAGTCACAGACCAGGAAAGGGATTTAGGCGTCTTAGTTGATAGTTCCATGGGAATGTCAACTCAATGCATGGCAGCTGTAAAAAAGGCAAACTCTATGCTGGGGATCATTAGGAAAGGAATTGATAATAAAACTGCAAAGATTGTCATGCCCTTATATAAAGCAGTTGGTGCGACCCATACGACTTGGAGTACTTGGGTGTCCAGTTCTGGTCGCCGCATCTCAAAAGGATATTGAGGAGATAGAAAAGTGCAGAGAAGGGCAACATAAAGGATGATTGAGGGACTGGAGCACCTTCCCTATGTGAGGAGAGGCTGCAGCGTTTGGGACTCCTGCTTTAGTTTGGAGAGGAGGCGGCTAAGGGGGGGATAAGGATTGAAGTCTATAAAATTATGCATCAGGTAGAAAAGATTCACAGACAGACATTTTTTTCTCTCTTTCTCACAATACTAGAACCAGGAGGCATTCATTGAAAATGCTGGGGGGAAGAATTAGGACAATAAAAGGAAACACTTCTTCACGCAACGTGTGATTGGTGTTTGGAATATGCTGCCACAGGAGGTGGTGATGGCCACTAACCTGGATAGCTTTAAAAGGGGCTTGGACAGATTTATGGAGGAGAAGTCGATTTATGGCTACCAATCTTGATCCTCTTTGATCTGAGATTGCAAATGCCTTAACAGACCAGGTGATCGGGAGCAACAGCCGCAGAAGGCCATTGCGTTCACATCCTACATGTGAGCTCCCAAAGGCACCTGGTGGGCCACTGCGAGTAGCAGAGAGCTGGACTAGATGGACTTTGGTCTGATCCAGCTGGCTTGTTCTTATGTTCTTAGAAGAAAAAGGCAAACTCCAGCTTGCTTGTAGTAAAAGAGAGCTGTGGCGAATATGGGTGAGGAAATGGGTAAGTGGTGGTTGGATGTGAGGGAGGGCATAGTGAGGTGTGTGAGGATGAGCTGGATGTGGATGAGAGTATGTGTGTTGTCTGGTAGCAGTGGGTGAGGCACAGAGAGTGAAAGTTACCTGCATGTGTGTGTGGGGGGGGGGAAACCCCACCTGACGTCTCACACAGCAAAGTGTGTATGTGTTTCACTTCCACTCGTATTACCTAACAGTATTACCTACGTACTGTTTTCACTGCTCATCTCTGCCCATCTGCACGAACATTCTAAGCCCTCATACCAAGCCCTCAGGCCACAGTCAGGCTGCATGAACATTCTAAGGGTGACAGTTAAACACAGCCAGCTTCATGGCCTGGTGTGCCAGGAAAAAGACGTTTTACCTGGCTCAGGTATTGACTTTTGTTGATTTGAAGGTCTGATTACCTGCCCGCAACAGGGAGGGACGTCCTGTGAAAATTTGGGGGCGATCCATCCAGCCGTTTCGGCGTTAAGGAGTCACCAACAAACGGATGGTTAGCTTTTTAGATATATAGATAACTGCCACAATTTCCCTCAAAGATTCCTGGGAATTATACCTTGGTAAGAAATCTCTAGTCTCTTTCTCCCTGAAAAAAAGAAATTAGTTTATACTGTAGATATGCTACAGGGTATACTTGGAAAACTTCTGGTCAAATAGAAAATGTGCAGGAAAAGATCAAGGAATTAAATAGAAATCTGGAATATGTGGATCAACTAGTGATAAAGCCTTTATTTATTGACTTTCTCTAGTTCTCTAATGCTGTTTTGTGTCAACTTAGCTAACACCTTATCCTGATAATGGGATAATTTGGCTGTATACGTGACAACACAGAGTTGGCTGCGTATGTAATAATGCAGAATCAAGAAAATCAAAATTAGCCTCATTATACATTTATTCTCACTGACCTACAGAGACCTTGCAACGCGATTGGTGTGGCAATTATGTTATTGTTCACCGTGATATGTGGTGGAAACTCAGCAGTAAGAATGGGAAGACTTGGGATTTAAGGCAGAATGATATCTGTTGTCCCTTTTCAATCAGGGAACCAGAATTTCAAAGAGGTAGTTTTCAGAGCTTTAGTGGTAATGAAATAGAAAACAGTGTCATGTTGAAATCCATGCAGATATATTCAACCTGCCTTAGTTGAAATGTCTGTTCAGAGGACATGATAGTATGGTTGAGGGAGTAATGGTGGCCACTGAGAATGGCTAGTTCCACTGAAACAGCAACGATGATCATTCATGGTTATTCCGCATTTTATACGCCTGTCAGTTTTCTGCATCCCACATCATAGCTTGTCCATAAAATGTCCAATTTGGACCAAGGAGGGGCATGTCCTAGTTGGCATTAGGACAGCATATGTGGTTGTGAATGTGAGGACAATTTGTTCTTAATATTAGTTAATTTGGACAAATGGATTTCTCATTCAACTGAGGATTTTGCTTTAGTGCAATCTCCAAAAAAGCAAAAAAAAAAAACCCCAACACCCTTTTGCATGAACAGGAATTTTAAAGTGAGGTTTTCAACTTTATGAACTTTTCTATAGTGCCTTTGAGGAAGAAGCATAAACTGCCTGAAAATGCTGAAATAAGGCTAATTGAAATCTGGGGGATTTACTAGCAAGTAAAAGAGCTCAAAACAGTTTTTTTTTGTTCAGAAAATAACGAACAGCAGCAACCGAAGAAGGAAATGAATTCAAATGTGGCCCTCCCCCTGTAAAAAAAAAATCCCTATAATCCACCAACACCTGGAATGTAGTACATATCTAATTACACACGAGAGACAAAGCTAGTTCATTTGGCTTTCTATATACAGCCTGTAGGTTAGGGAGAGTGAACGGTACTCTGCAATTTCAGTGATTGTTGTCTATGTTTACCATAATTACAGAGATATTTTAGACTTCCGCATTTTGTTGGAATCATGATATTGGGCAGAGAATAGCTGAAGGCCATTTTAAGTAATCTGTTATTGTGGCCATATCCTGGAGAGCAGTTGATACTATTTTTGTCACTGTTCGGTTAACAGGGACCAGATAGTCTTCCCCTCCCTCCCTTCCTGTCTTAAATTTACTCACTTTGAAAACTGGCAGGAGATTGAATAAGTGATAGATTTTACAAATGTACATCGTAATATACTCTGAATTATTTCAAGATACATATCCCATGATGTTCTGATGTTTTAAACCAGAAGACTGTGGACTGGATTCTAAGACAGTTAAGGTGATAGGGAACTGGTTGGAGAACTGCACTCTAAGAGTACTATGCAGTGGCATTTCATTTAAATGGAAGAAGGTATCCAGTGGGGTGCCTCAGGACTCTATTCTGGGCCCAGTACTTTTCAATATTTTTATAAATGGTTAAAGGACATGGGAATGTTTGGTCTATAAAATAGGAAGTTGAGGGGGGGCATAATTATATTTGAAGAGCTGACACTTAGAGGAAGGAGTGCAGGGAGCTGTTCCTGTTGGCAGCAGAGGATAGGACTTGCAATAATGGGTTTGAATTATGGGCAGAAAGGTTCTGACGGGATATCAGGAAAAAATGTTTACAGTAAGAGCTGTGCAATAGAGGAATCAGCTACCTAGGAAGGTGGTGAACTCCCCCTCACTGGCAGTCTTTAAGCAGCAGCTGAAAAACATTGGTCAGACATGCTGTAGGTCAGTGATGGCGAACCTATGGCACGGGTGCCAGAGGTGGCACTCGGAGCCCTCTCTGTGGGCACGCAAACTCAGAGTTCATCATGTGGAGGGCGGAAAATCACCACCCCCCCCGCCCACACACACAAACATATAGGCTGGCCTGGGCCACTGGAAGAGCCACGATGTCTGGCATCATTTTCTGATGAGCAGGGGAGGGACTTCGGCTGGTGGGCCTGGTGCCTGCGCTCCAGGTGCCTGCTGCCTGAGGTGGGGGGCAGAGGGAGGCAGAGATGCTAGAGAGACACACAGAGTGGTTGCGTATGTGGGACTTGTTAGGAGGCTAGAGGCAGGCTGGCACCCTGCTCAAAATGGGTGGGGAGCAGAGGGGAAGAGGGGAGCCAACCATTTTTTCCTACAAACCTAAAAGAACCCTCAAAGCATTCAGGTTAAAATTTAGTCAAGTGGCACTTTGTGATAAATAAGTAGGGTTTGGGTTGCAATTTGGGCACTCGGTCTCAAAAAGGTTCGCCATCACTGCTGTAGGTTGATCTTGCACTGATTGCACGGTTAGACTACATGGCCTCTATATAACCTTCCAACTCTAATTCTATGATGTTATTTTTTCTGATAATAATTTTAACTCCCACCCTCCCACGCAAGTATGTTGCAGACCCCTTTCTCCTTTTTCCCTTATTGTGTTCTTCTAGGGCTGCCAGGCAGGAGAATTGGGGGAAAGAGATGCAGTGTTGTGGGAGAATTTTTTTAAATGCAGCTGCATTTATATACCAGAAATTTTTACTAGAAGTGACAAAGGAATCTCCAGACATTTTGTGCTAAAGCCATAGAATTTCTGGCAGTTCCTAGAGCTTCCCTTTGTCATATCTGATTAGAACAGAAAGTACATGAGGCTACATTTTTTTTAAAAAAATCTTCTGTTGCCTCACCAAGCAGCCGTGAGCAATGGGAACTAGTTTATTGATGGGGAAGTCTGCCTCACTGGGGGTTTGGCAGTCCTATCTTCTTCTTCTCCATTATAGTTCATTGGTTTCTCTTATGCTAAAGGGCGGAAATGAAACTGTGAGGACAGTAAATAAAAAGGTGAAGAGTATTCATTAAAAATTGAAACTGTTAAACTGGGTTTTCTTACTGTTGTTAATATTCAGAACCTATCTAACTTGTGTTTAACGTTTAAAAACTTAGTGTATTTGTTCAAATACAGGTTAATCACAAGTTACATCTTGAGAATGCTAGTTTGGTGATTGTCCTGAGAATTCTTTGCAGAACTGTAGGGAAAGAGAGACAAGCCAGTTACTAGTTCATTGCACTGGTGTGGCCTTGGAGATGTATTTTTTTTTGTAGATTTATACCTGTATTGACATTCAGTGTACACAATTACTGTACACAGTCTTATATAGTCACACCTTACAGATCATTCATGTGTTTAGAGACTTGTGGGTCACAAAACAACAGAATTAAAAAAGGGGTGCAGCCAGCAAAAATTGTGGTGTTAGTTTGCCCATTTTTCCAGGAGCTCAGAATACTTAGTGCTGTTTTCAGGGCATAGTTGTAAGGCAGCTGATGCTGAAACTTTGAAGAACCCCAGTGAGACTGGATGGAAGAGCTTGGAGAATCCTACATATGCCACCTGAAGTTACACAGTGAAAGAAAGCATCGTTTCCTAACCTATGATTTGGGACCCAAAAGCAAGTTGCAAAGCCTATGAATCTGATTTGCGGGCTAGCCCTCCCTGCCCTTTGTATCCTTCTCTTTCTCCTTCCAAACCTCTAACATTCCAATCTTTCTCTCCCTCTTTGTGACAATATTGATGGAAGAAAGTTGTTGGACAGCTAGTAACATCATTAATAGTAGCTGAAAAGAGTGGGATTTGAGAGTAAATGTTAAGTGTGCCATGGAAAAACCAGAGGAGAATAGAAAGAGATGTATGGGAACTGCTTTGATACTATTCCTTCAGTAGTCCAACCTCTTGCCCAGTTCCCTGAAATTCCTCACTGCTTTCTACCTTTAGCGGGAGATGCACTGAATAGAGTCCCTTACCACTACATTCTTCACTGCCATCTGCCATTGTTGCATATCTTCTGAATCCAGCATTCCCCAAGTGCACTTCATCAAATTTCAGTTGTGTCCAGGTGGCAGAGGAGGCAATGAGCTCCTACTTGGTAGGGAGCTGCTGCACCCTTTGTATAATGTTTGTTGGCTTCTCAAAAAACATCTTATTGGGCACTATAGAAAATGGAGTGCTGGAACAGATGGATGCCAAGGTCATAGTTCACCCAGGGCACCCAAAAACCTTGGACCCACCCTGTATTGGTCACCATACAAAATTGATTTGGATCTGTGGGTCATCATGCCAAAAAGGTTGGGAACCACTGAAGTAGAGGATGTAAATGTAAACTAATCAGTGTTCATTGCTCTAACATGGTTCATTTCTCTAACATTTCTCTAACATGCTCTAACAGTGTTCACTGCTCTAACATGGCTCCTAGATGGAAATTGGTAGACAAGATAGTATGTAGAAGCATAACAATTTTAAAAGACCATGGCTGTGTCCTGAGTAAGCTATTCCTATTTTAAAATATGTAGCAAATTGGTTGTGATTTAGGCTGCAATTCTAGGGACACTTTTCTGGAAGTAAGCCCTACTGAATTATATGGGACTTCTAAGCAGACCTGCTTTGGATTGCTCCCCAAGTCATCCCACTAAGTGCAACAGGATTAGGCTTGACTAGCTTTCTGGATAAGAGTTTGTATGGGTACAAAGCGCAGACTGCAATGAAAAGAACTACACAGTTAGTCCCTTGTGTTCAAATAGTCTTTGGGCTTGGATGCCTCAAACAGCAGGTCCTATTTCCTACATGGTAAATAGCTTCTGAAATTAAGGAAGTTTTGAAAGCACCTTGAGACATGGCATGGAATTTGCTGTTCAAACAATCAAAACTGGAAAAAGTCCCCCAATGTGTGCCAAAGCCCAGGGGCCCACCTAAAGTAACTTATTGGATCCCTGCCCTTAATATATAAAACACAATTAATTTGTTGCTCCAGCTCAAGAAATTTGCTGACATACTGGCTTATTTTCAGCATGAGCAAGGCTGTCGTGGCTGCACAAACAACCCAAGTGTTTGCTTGGATGGCAATATTTTTAGGCAGACCAATACAGCATCATGTGACTTGGGAGTCTTTTGCAGTATTACTAGAGGTCAGAGGGCACATCCTTGGATCACACAGTGGAGTTTCCTCCAACAGCAGTTGTAGTTGCTATCTTGTACATAGTGATAATCCAGCAGAGCTGTATTTCTGGCGGGAAAGAATTGTGCTCGGCATCCTTAACAGAACTGAGCTTCAATCCAGCCTTTGGGAAAGGATGTATACTGCTCATCTGTTATGTGAAACATTGTTTTAAAGTATCATACCCCAGGGGATCAAATTATTCAGGAAGGGGGGGGGGAAGAGACACCAGCCAAAGATTCTGAATAAAAGCTACAGCTGCAGGAAATGAGCAGCGGAAATAAAGGGGGGAGGGACTAGTGCTCGAGTTTGAGAGCGGTGAGTGATTTCAATGTAAAATAAACATTCAGATGTCCTGTGGAGGAGATATAACTTGGTTGTGTTCTACTGATTCTGAGAAGAGTTACACAGATTAGTAAAGTCCAGAATGTCCAATGTTCATTTTTTGTGTGTTACAGTAAGTTGTTACTAATGTCCCATACTATTCTTTATGTGTTTAATGATGTGCCTTCTTTATAACTTGAATATATGACTCACGTTACATTTTACAACAACAAGATGTACCTGTGTATTATGCTCCAATACCCCTCCTTGCTTTCCTGGCAAGTTGTAAATCTAATCTGGTAACCTTACATGGATGAATAGGAAAGTAACCTTCACAAATAAACTCAGACATAACATTTTCATAAATATCTAGATGTGGGCTTAATTTACAATAGGAGTCCCTTGAATTACAAAAAAACACAGTTCCATCTTCACCACAGATGCATCTTTGATTTTCTTTTTATTTCTTTTGAACATTCTTTTTGAGTGTTTGGGTTTTTTTGTTAGTTGGAAGGTATATGTCTTTCAGATCATTTCAAGAGACTCTTCTCTAACTACAGTCAGAATGGAAAGGGAAAAATGTCAGGGCCCTTTCAGTTATGCCAGTACTTGGAAGAGTGTGGGATGGATGTTTGGCTCCACCCCTTCCCAATTTTAGAATTTGTTTCAGGGGATTTTGGGGTCCAAATAAGTAATTTTTAGCTGTATTTTGGGCTTGTTGGGTTGTATTTTTCTTGTTAAGCCATTATATAGCTTCTGCTTTTATGATTTTTTCCTGCTAAGACATCTTGAATAGTGTTATGAGCCAAAAACAAACAAGCTCTCGAGTTATTGATAATATTTTGGGATATGTTAAATTCTCCATACCCAGAGTGACACCAAATTTTCTCAGTCCATGAATTACCATAGTCTCAGAGGGCAGCTGTGTCGGCAGCAGAACAGCTAGATTTGAGTCCAGTAGCATCTGAGAGACCAACAAGATTTGATGGGTATGAACTTTTAAGAGTCGAAACCCCTTTTGCCAGATATCTGACCAAGGAAGTTTTGACTTTTGAAATCTTGTTGGTTTCTAAGGTGCTACTAGACTCAAATTTACACAAATGATGATGTAGTTCTAAACAGAGTTACACCCTACTAAGTCCAGTGACCCCAATGGACCTTAAATAATTTATTACTGCTTAGGGTTCTGGTGTATTATTTGTTTGTTTATATGGGACCAGATGCGATACCCAGTATTAATACATTCCATCTATATAAGGAGTAAGAGATACTCAAATGGTTTTAATGAATAGTTTTTATCTAATATGTATCATTTTATACTGTTCACAACCCTGAACCTTTCAGGGGAGGGTGGTCTTGAAATTTAAAATAAAAATAAATACATAAAAATTAAAATGAAGGAAAGTGAGGAGGGAGGGAGGTGAGAGGGTGGCATGTACGGGAGGGGAGGGAGGGGGAGAGGGCCCAGCATCTGGACATGGCCCACCCTCCCTAGCGGGGGGAGGAGAGAGAGGGGGAGGGGTGGCATGCTAGAGAAGGGGAGTGAGGGAGGGGAAGGGAGGGAGTGGTGACATGCAAGGGAGGAGAAGGAGGGGGAGGGTTTCTAGTTTTATTGTAGAACAATGGCTACTTTCTGAAGCAGCTCTTTGAAGGATGTCTTTTGACCCTCAGTTGCTTCCAATGCTTACCACAGCTTATTTGGATGCAGCCAATTGGACAGCATCTTCAAGACTGATGTAATGTGCCTTATTTGGTGCTACTTTTGAAGACACTTTGAGAATATTCATGGTGGAAAATGCAGTAGTTTGTTTGCTAGTTGGACTTATCCACAATTCACATGTTGCATCTGTGTTGAAAACCCTTCACTGGCTGCCTGTTGGTTTCCAAATTCAATTCAAAGTTATTACCTATAAACCCCTTTATAGCCTATGTCCCACATACCTACAAATGTTTCTTTGCTGTAGTTCTGCTGATAATCAAGGTATCTTAAAAGTAATATTTTAAATTTTCAGTTAGTCTCAAGTGTAAGAATGGAAAGCAATTCAGCAAGAGGAGTAGTAAGAGGACCAGAGGCGTAGTGCCAACGCGATGCTCCAGCGTGCGGCATGGTGGGGGTGTTTTGGGGGCATTCTGGGGGCATGGCATTCCGGGGCAGGGGCATTTCTGGGGGCATTCCAGGATGGGGGTGGAAAGCATCGTGGCAGGGGCGCAGGGTGCGCAGGCTCCCCGGGCGGAGTTCCCACTCGTTCCTCCCCTGAAGAGGCCTGGCAGAATATGAAAAGGAGATCTCACAGAACATTTATTAGAATGGCCACACAAACTTTTGATGCAATTTGATGCAGGAACAGAACAAATGAAAATATGTATGGTCAAATGGATGCAAAACATTGAGGTGGAAATGTCTTTTCTACACTGGGAATATTTATGGACGAAAAGTATAAAATTTACAGCTTGCCGAACATTAAGAGAAAACTGCTATAAAATATTTTATCATTCATATATCACTCCAAAGGACACAGACAAGAAGAATAAGTATTATAAAGGAAAATACTGAAAATGTGAAGATGCAGATGTTTTCTTTTATCATATGTGGTGGTCATGTAGAAAAGTAAAAAAATTCTGGAAAGATATACACACAGAATTTTTTTAAGAATCCTAAATTTGTTTGTGGAGACCAAGCCAATGCTATTAGGCATATCTTCAAACAACATCTCAAGAATTTTAGAAGAAATCTTCAGATATCTGAAGTGATATTTGTAACAAAATAGAAGGCAGAGGAATGGCCCAACCTAGAGAACGGGGAAAATAAATTACAGGAATACATACCAATGGCAAAGCTAACAAACTCAGTGAATAAGAGACCTAATTCAGAATTCCAAGATAAATGGAAAATGCATTTTTCATATTATTTTCAAAAATAAGAATAACAATGAAAAGTGAGAATATGGTTGAAGTGATGTATTTAAACGATTAAGAATTGCTTAGGTTTCAGTATTAAAAACTGCATTGAGAAGGGTTAAAAAGGGAAAAATTAATATGATAACTTGATAGCAGGATATATATTTTGTAAGAATACATTTTAGAAATTAATGATAGCACTCACACATCAATGATAGCACTCACACATCAATGATAGCACTCACACATCAATTTATTAATTTAAAATTGTTATAGATTGTTTTATATTTGTGTTATATGATGTTGATGTACACCGCCCTGAGTCCTTCGGGGGAGGGCAGTTTAAAAATGAAATAAATGAAATGAAATGAAATGTTTTTATTAATATACTCCGTTTATTATCTATCTATCTATCTATCTATCTATCTATCTATCTATCTATCTATCTATCTATCTATCTATCTATCTATCTATCTATCTATCTATCTATCTATCTATCTATCTATCTATCTATCTATCTATCTATCTATCTATCTATCTATCTATTTATTGTTTGAACTTTTATACCGCCCCATCCCCAAAGGGCTCTGGGCGGTGTACAGTATAAAATATTAATATAAGTAAATAACTAAAACCTTTAAAACAGCGATAACAGCAGTAATAACAGTAATACAGGCGTCCGGCCAACCCCATTTTAAAAAATTCTCCCCAGAGGAGGAGGACGAGTCCCAAGATGACAGGCCCGGATGTAAAGAGCCAACTAGGGGCACCATTTCAGCGGCTGGTCCCTCCAAAGGCCCGGCGGAACAACTCCGTCTTACAGGCCCTTCGGAACTCACTGAGGTCCTGCAGGGCCCTAACAGCCGGAGGAAGCATGTTCCACCAGGCCGGGGCCAGAGCCGTAAAAGCCCTGGCCCGTGTGGAGGCCAGCCGCATCATTGAGGGGCCAGGGACCACTAATAAATTGGCCTCCACAGAACGGAGAGGCCGTGCAGGGACATATGGGGTGATGCGGTCTCGAAGATACGAGGGTCCCAGGCCGCGTAAGGCCTTAAAGGTCAACACCAGCACCTTGAAAATGATTCAGAACTCTACCGGGAGCCAATGCAGCTGGCGCAGCACAGGCTGAATATGATCATAAATGGCGCTGCCTGTGAGCAAACGCTCCTCTGCATGCTGAACCAGTTTTAGTCTCTGAATCAAACGCAAGGGAAGGCCCGCATAGAGCGAGTTACAATAGTCTAACCTGGAGGTGACGGTTGCATGGATCACAGTGGCTAGGTCCGCCTGGGAGAGGAAAGGAGCCAACTGTCGGGCCTGGCGGAGATGGAAGAAAGCAACCCGGGTTATGTAGAATGCACCTTTTTTTAAAAAAATGAAAAAAACTATTGAGTATTTTATGATAAATATATTATTTATATAATTTTGCTACCTCTCTTTGTGCCCAGAACTGTTTTCAAGACAAGATCCATTTTCTTTTTCAACTTTTCTTATTGCTTTTCTTTTTTCTGTTATTTATTGGGGGAAAAAATACAGTCGAAGGCTTTCAGGGCCGGTTTCAACTGTTTGTGTTGGGTTTTCCAGGCTGTGTTGGGTTTTCTGGGCTGTGTGGCCGTGGTCTGATCGCAGCCACACAGCCCGGAAAACCCACCACAACCAAATAAAAAATACTGTTTTACAGGTAAGTGAAGTTAATTATTGTCCACTCTACAGTATGTTCTGTAGTGCCCTTACATTATGGAATGGCCTTCCTGAATTTGTCAGGAAGGGCCTGACGTAAATCTGTAAAAGATTTTGGAAAAGCAGATTGTTCAGATAAGCTATGTATTAAGTGTGTAAGTACCTGAATGTACTGGTTTGTGAGCTAGGTTTGAGGGTTGCTTTTTTGCTTATTGCTCTAAGGCAAGGTATGTTGTTTTGTTGTTTTTAATTAAGGTGGATTAAACAGGTAATAATACATTGAACAGAATTGTTTTAAATTTAATAGTATCAGTCAGGACTAAACATGGCACATCACAATCTTCCAGTTTGCACACAGGTTATTTGCCCCAGGTTTAGTCATATTGGCTTGATGCTGTGGGGAAGTGGGCTTTCCCCCCTGCTTATCATGGTGCTTCTGTAGACCACACGGATCTTCCTTAACTTTCCTGCCCTCTTTCCCAAACCTAATATTTTAGGAAGAATCTGAGCAAAATCAGATGGGATGCCATGTGGGTGACAAAGTCTGGATTTTCCCAGGCCTGCCCACACATTTTGTCTGCCCCATTTTCCTGGCATGCCATCGGGTTTTAAAAGTTTTTTTAAAATTAGCAATTGACATCTCGATGTAATATTATAGTAATATTATATCACTGTAATATTATAGCAACATGTAATTAACTGCTAAATTATGACTTCAGAACCCCCCCCCCCTCCGGTAGTGTGTTTGTATACCTGCTGTGGAGGCAAGGAGATGCATGGAAGGCTACCAGTCCTGTTCCTGTTGTGGAATATAAGCAGTTGTAACAACACTAGAGCTTTCATAGGGAAGTGTTTGTTTCTGACTAAGCAAGCTGCCTTGCTCTAAGTGAGGATGTGCTCTGGAGACCTCAGCAACAGTGCAGAAGACTCATAACAACCTTTTCCATTGCAGGATAAATGCCATGAGAGATGTACCTGGAGAGTACAGAAGCAGGTGGAGTCTGGGGGGTGGGGAGGACACAGGAGGTGCCATCAATGAGAGCATTGCATCACTTCCAATGAAAACCCATAGATGATGTCACTCCTCCCTAGGAATCACTGGAAACTCTATGGTAAAACGATAGTTTCCAGCAATATCTAGAGAGAAATGGTGTCATGCTGTCACCAAATGCCATTGTTTTTTACATTATTTTTCTCCCACCAGCTGCAGCAGCTGCAGGAGAAGGAAGGAAATGGTAGATTCCCCCACCCTGGTGGGAAAATGGCACCCCTACTGGAGAGTGGCGATGAGAAAGGTATAGAACTGTCCCCTCCAACTCCTGTCTCCTGTTATGGTCTCCAGGAAACAGGGAATAACATTAGCTATTCTTGATTATGTTGAAAATATGTTGAATAACTCATCTCAGGAATATTCTTAGAGAAGTTTTAGGAATTAGTTCTGAATGTTATGTGGTTTTAACTCTTTTCCACAGAAGGAACTACCTCTAGTCCTGATATCTTTTTGGCAAAATAATGAACTCATCCCTGAATCTTAAGCTCATACCAACTGTTAACTTGACCCTAAAGAGAATGATTTATCATGTAACCACCCCCACACCTCATGCACAATTCTCCTATTTAGCAGTAAATTATGGCTTGAATATGGATGTTCTTACTCATGTATAGCTATATTTAACCAGTGCTTTTAAAGACCAGGTTACATTGAAACCTCAATCTGGCATGTTGACTTGGATAAGGGTGAATTTGCAAACTGAATCGAACCTGAATAAAAAGCTAAGGACTTGGTCTTTTTTACAGAAGTATGTAGTAATACTGAAAATTAGTGCCATTTTTGTCATATTTCTGTCTCTCAAAAGGAAAATAAAATGTTTAATTCCTATATACAAGTAGAGAAAACTAGGGTGAAGTGATTTGTTTTGGACCTAGCAAAAGGGAGGCTAGAGACCACATTTTCCACATTCTGTTTTGCTCCCATCTTTCCCTTTTGTCACAAAAGAAAATTGATTTGCCACCACACGACATAAAAATACGTTTTCATTTCATCAGTTTGAAGGTAGCTTGTTGTAACCCCAGTCCAGAAACAGTGGGTTTCCTAAAAGAGGCTGAGGAAGAAAGGACAGATTTGTTCTGTAAGGAAGACAAACCTAAGGGATCAATGTACTATTGGATAAAAACCCCTAGATTGGGGGAATAGGTTCACTAAAGAAACAAAAATTCCAAGGGTTGGGTCCAACTGGGCATTTCTGCAGAGAGAAGGATTTACGTCTATACAGAGCAACTTTCTTGGATCCCCCTCTCCTCTCCCATTACCAAACTCTGAAATGCTGTCCCTGGAGTCCTCTATCCACCAGGAGCAGTATTTAGGGGGCAATTTTTGATGTATCAAGAGGTAGGAGGCAAGGAAATTGTGTGTTGCAGATGGACATCCTTTTGTCTGCAGATAGCTTGAACTAGATCGAAGCCCAAACCCTCCCCACAAATCAAATGAAAGTCAATTCATTCTTAGAATCTTTGGTTGCAGTGGAATTCCTAGGTCATGTAACGTACTCAATTCCAAGGGTGGACAAGCATCCTATGGCAAGCACTCTATGGTGAAGAAGAATAGCAGAACAGAATGTGGTGGCCTTTCAAAGTAACAGATTGCCCAGATTAAAGGACTGCAATGCATCTGGGATTTTTTTTCTTATCAGAAAGTGGCATAGTATTGCTCCCTTGTGTGCCCTGATTATTATTATTTATGACAGGACAATTCAAGGAGGAGAAAGGTATTGTTGAGTGCTCAGGTTGAACTATTTCCAGTGCCTTCCTTGAGAAGCATCTTGGTGGCACAGACAGTGGCATACCAGACCTGAATGGCACCTCATCCCTGTGCCCAGCCTGCTCAGCTCCCCGCACCCTGCTTACGGGAGCCAGCAGGGGAGGCAGGGCTTGTGTGGGTGGCTTGAATAGGCTCCATGGTGGCAGGCTGGCTCCTGGGTTCCTGGGCTGGCCTGTGCTGTCACGTCTACCTGTGCTACTCCCTGCTGCCCTGCCACCAGACTTTTGCCCTCTCCAGGGCATGGGGAGGGCAAGAGTTGGCCTGCAGGGAGGCTAGGAGGGGGGCGGGCCTCAGCAGCATGTGGCCACGGCACACCCCATTTTCTCACAATGGTGGTGCCCAGTGCCTTCCATGTGATAAAACAACAAACACCACGTGATGAAACTGGATACCCCATGTTTACATTAGTGGTACACCACTGGGCACAGACACAAGTGAAGTCAGTTTCACAGTTTAAGCTCAGCTATCAGTGGTGTAACTAGGCAAACTGGAGCCCTGGGCAAAACCTGAGTTTGGTGCCGCCCCATGGGCGGCTGCCCTCCCCCACTGTGACCAACCAATGATTTTTTACACCAGGTCGTTTCAAAGTCACCATCACATTATAGAACATGCCCCAACTCACAAATCTGAACACAGCAATAGGCCATGCCACACAGCAGAAATATTTTTTGAAAACATTTTCAAAATGCTTTCAAAATGTTTTATTACTGCTATGAAAACATTTTATGGTGTTGTATCCAGTCCCCCCAACTGGGGGAAACAGCATCACTTCCAATGTTATTTAACCTGGGGACCCCAGATTCTCCCTTTAAAGTGGATTTAAAAGGAGAATCTGGTCTAATCTAGTTTAAACAAGTGATGCTGGAATCCACCCCCAAACAGCATCATTTTCAATCGTGTTTAAACTAGAGAGCCAAAATTCTCCTTTTAAATCCACCTTAAAGGGAGAATCTGTGGCTCCCAGTTTAAACAACATTGAAAGTGATGCTATTTTGGGGTTGATTCTCCCCCACCCTGAAACAGCATCACTTTCAATGTTTAAACTGGGGACCTCAGATTCTCCCTTTAAATCCATGCCGAAGGGGGTGGATTTAAACGGAGAATCTGGGGAAATTTGGGGGATGCCTGCTGTCAGGGGTACAATTATTAAGCTAGCAGCACCAAACTTTCAGGGTATCTTTAGGAGACTCTCCAGGTTTGGTGAAGTTTGGTTTAGGGTGTCCAAAATTATGGACCCTCAAAGGTGTAGCCCCCATCTTCTGTTAGCTCCCATTGGAAACAATGGGTGATGGGGCACCCCCTTTGGGAGTCCATAGTTTTGGACCCCCTGGACCAAACTTCACAAAGCCTGGGTGGTATCAGTAAGAGACTCTCCTGATGATACCTCCCAGGTTTGGTGAGATTTGGTTCAGGGGGTCCAAAGTTATCGACCCTCAAAAGTGTAGCCCCATCTTCTATTAGCTCCCATTGGAAACAATGGGGGATGGGGCACCCATTTGGCAGTCCATAACTTTAGACTCCCTGAACCAAACCTCACCAATCCTGGAAGAAAGCACCAGGAGAGTCTCCCAAAACATCCCTGAAATGTTGGTGCTGCTAGCCTAAAAACTGCGCCCTCTGCATGCCAAAAACGGAAAAACTCTGAAAATACAAAAAATCCCACCAACGAACATGTAGTTTTTGTGCCCCCCACAAGGGGCTCCCTGGGCAACTGCCCACTTTGCCCTATGGGAGGAATGCCTCTGTCAGCTATATATGTTGTGTTCTTCTGTGAGGAGTAGAGATATCTGTTTATCGCCAACAATGAAATGCTAAGGAATCCAATGTCATGACGATGAACCCTCTACCAATGGAGGAGCAAGACTCATGAATGAGTCCTACACCCTCATTGATGGGCCACATATGATTCCCCCTTCCCATGGAGCCTTCTTGCCTCCCCCCACCTGCAACAACCAACCCAGGCTGTGGAACAGCTGATCCATGGCCTGCCACCCAAGCTTGAGAAGTAGCTGCTCTGCAGGCCAAGGAAAGGCCATCCCCCTACCCCATCCGAAAGATCCATCCCAGCAAAGCCTCCTCACCTCCCCCTCATAAAAACATAAGAACATAAGAAAAAGGCTTGCTGGATCAGACCAGAGTCCATCTAGTCCAGCACTCTGCTACTCGCAGTGGCCCACCAGATGCCTTTGGGAGCTCACATGCAGGATGTGAAAACAATGGCCTTCTCCTGAGCCCTGGTTTGCTAAGGCATTTGCAATCTCAGATCAAGGAGGATCAAGATTGGTAGCCATAAATCAACTTCTCCTCCATAAATCTATCCAAGCCCCTTTTAAAGCTATCCAGGTTAGTGGCCATCACCACCTCCTGTGGCAGCATATTCCAAACACCAATCACACGTTGCGTGAAGAAGTGTTTCCTTTTATTAGTCCTAATTCTTCCCCCCAGCATTTTCAATGTATGCTCCCTGTTTTTAGTATTGTGAGAAAGAGAGAAAAATTTCTCTCTGTCAACATTTTCTACCCCATGCCTAATTTTATAGACTTCAATCATAATCCCCCTCAGATGTCTCCAAACTAAGGAGTCCCAAATGTTGAAGCCTCTCCTCATAAGGAAGGTGCTCCAATCTCTCAATCATCCTCATTGCCCTTCTCTGCACTTTTTCTATCTTTTCGATATCCATTTTGAGATGTGGCAACCAGAACTGAACACAGTACTCCAAGTGCGGTCACACCACTGCTTTATATAAGGGTATGGCAATATTTGCAGCTTTATTATCAATTCCTTTTCTAATTATCCCCAGCATAGAGTTTCTTTTTCACAGCTGCTATGCATTGAGTTGACATTCCCATGGAACTATCAACTAAGATGCCCAAATCCCTTTCCTGGTCTGTGACTGATAGCAATGACCCCTGTAGCGTGTATGTGAAGTTTGGATTTTTTGTCCCAATGTGCATCACTTTACATTTTGCTACATCGAACTGCATTTGCCATTTCTTAGCCCACTCATCTAATTTATCAAGGTCCGCTGGACCTCGCAGTCCTTTGCGGTTCTCACCACCCTACCTAATTTGGTATCATCCGCAAACTTGGCCACCATGCTACCCACCCCTACTTTCAGGTCATTTATGAATAGGTTAAAGAGCACTGGTCCCAAGATGGGGGACACCACTGGTCCCTTGGGGGACACCACTCCCTACATCTCTCCATTGTGAGAACTTTCCATTTACACCCACCCTTTGCTTCCTGTTTCTCAACCAGTTTTTAATCCATAGGAGGACTTCCCCTCTTATTCCTTGATTGCTGAGTTTACAAGTTATTGTAAGTATATACAATTAGTGGTGGGAGGGACTCAGCTAAATTCAGGCATTCCAGGAAATTAAGATCAAGGGGCCAATCTGCTGTAAAAATAGGTTACTTATTGGCCATTATTATTTAAACATACAGGATATTTTATATTTAGGGATGTGTGTATGTTGTGATATATCTGAGAGAATTTAACAAACATCTGGTAGTACAGCATAATGTGTTTGTCTGCGTGGGTTGGTGCTTGCAGGGGCAGAAAGAATGAAACAACCCCACTGTACATATGGCTGTACCATCACACTTTTCTGTAGATTACAGAAAACTCAGATTTGTTAAGTGTCTTTAACTCCTTTTTGGTCAATACATTTAACATAAGTGGAAAGAGACTGATAAGAGCACTATTATCATTCATAACATTATACCTCTATCACATCCCACCACTTTCATCACCATGACAATCAGATTTCAACTGAAAAATATCGAAATCAGCCTGGTACCAATTAAAATGCAACCTAGCACAATCAATCAATGAACAAAAAACGTATTGGTCCATTTCAGAGAGCATTAAATTTTATATAAATTCATGAAACTACTCTCTACTGAGACCAGCACACCATTGGGACCAGAGCCCACTTCTAGGTTGAGAACCACAGAGCTCTGCAACACTCACCCACCTACAGTACTTTAGTCATAGGACAAGATTCACTGGAAAAGACAATGATACTAGGAAATGCTGAAGACAGTAGGAAAAGAGGAAGACTTTCCATGAGATGGATTGACTCAATAAAGGAAGCCATGACCCTCAATTTGCATGACCTGAGCAAGATTACACCCTTTCCCAAGGTGTAAAATCAGGCTTTTTCGAGAAGGCTAAACCTAACAAATAAGAGGGTGGGTCTACTCATGGCCTTGGGGAGGGAGGATGGACAAGATAAGAATCTGACCTCTTCCATCACATTTGACTCCAGGGTGTTCTAGGGCTTGCAGTGCCTCAGCAGAGCACAAGGCAGAGGGTGGGAAAGAGGGGCATATCAGGCATTCTAAACTGTTAATGGTCACCAGTCTCTAAAACTCTCCTTCCCCATGAATATTTGGAAGCCTTGTGTGCCCAAAGCCTACCAAGGCCACTGTCAATGCATGGTCCTTGGAAGGAGGGGGTGGGCAGGAAAGCAAGGAATTACAAGGTCCTGCAAATGGAAGAGCAGAGGGTGCCTCAGTCCGGTGTCTGTGCATGTATGAGAGAGATTAGTAAGGTCAAGGAAGGTTACTTGGGGAGGGGTCTATGTTTCCCCCTGCTTGACATCTTTGAATATTTTCTCAGAAACCTGTAACTGCCCTTGTGAGCTTTAGATTCTCTCTCCCCCTTACCCCCACCTCCTAGCAGCAGCCTAATTGGGAGGAATGGGGCACACAGGCTGCAAAACGAGCTACATTTTCTGGAAAATTAAGTCTCCCCCACCTCCCAGCAGCAGCCTCTTCAGGGGAATGGATGTGTTTGTGCTGTGTAAGAAGCCATCTCTTCCATGCAACTGAATCTCCCCCACCTCCAGCAGGAGCCTAATCAGAGGAATAGGGCATGTGTGAATGAACCATCTCTGCCATGAAATTGAACCTCCCCCACCTCTGTACAGCAGCCTAATCAGGGACTGTGGTGTGCATGCTACAGAATGAGCCATCTTTCCTGGGCAATTGAGCCTCCCCCAGTTCCTTGCAGAGCCTAATTTGGGGAACAGGACATGCATGTTGCAGAACAAGCCATCTCTTCCAGGTAGTTGAGCCTTTCCCACTTCCTGGTGCCACCCCCTCTCTGTCTGCCACCCGAGTCAGCACCTGCCCACTAAGTCCCCTAGACTGGCTGTTCTGCAGTAGCAGTGAGGATATGGAGGGATTTTTTTAATACTTACTTTACTGTAAATTCTATAAATGAGATCATTTTGAATGAAGAATGCATTTTACCCGTGATCCACAGATATTCTCAATAGCTTTCAGCTATTTTCTGTAGGGGTTTTCTTGTCCTCATTACAGACTGTATCTCCTTTCTTGGGTGCCTTATTATTAAGGGGCTACAGGTGGGAAACAACTGGAGAGGTAGTAGTTTCTATCAGAAAAGGGGCTGATGGGGAAATGGTTAACCATACTTTACCTGCAATCAAATTTGCAACACTTTTTCTTCCTCAGAAGGTTTCATAACAGTAAAGGCATATCTAGGGAAAATGTTGCCCAGTGCAAAATCTGAGCCCCCCCCCCCGCCCAGGTATGGGTGGCTGCTGTCCCCCACCATGACCAAACAACTTTTTTTGCACCAGGTCATTTCAAAGTCACCATCACATTATAGAGCATGCCCCAGCTCATAAATCTGAACACAGCAATGGTCCAGTCCAGTGTATGGACCCAGGGGAAAGGTGGAGGGTTGTGGGGTGATCCCCCCCATGACTAAATGGCCACAGCCTGGGGACATTTGACCCCATATGTCCCCCTGGGTGGTTCACCCCTGCATATCAGTGAAAGCTATGACATACCAGTCATTTCTCAATCCATAGTTTGTTTCTTGGAAAATATCAAACCAGCATCACAGTTTGGAGAAATAAAATTAGCAGTAACTATGGACTTTCTTTTAATCTTTTTTTGCATGATGCCATCTAAAACATTTTCTGTGGAATTGCTCTGAAGTAGCAGCTATATATATGCTAATCGCTGAGGTCGGCTAACAAACAGCATATGAGAATTTGTACACAGATCTCAAAAAGAAGGAGAACAAGGGCTGTTGCTCACATCTGGCAGTCATTTCTGCATCTGAAAATGTTACACAATAGACTCTCAGGGCCAAGTTGATGCTGGGTGAGATCCTATTGGCAGCAATGCTTGTTACATGCAGGATCGATTTCTTACACCGCATGTAAACCATTTTCTTTAAAGACGGAGGGAGGAAATAGCTTAATATGGTGGCTTCTTTTCTTCTTTGTTTTCTTAGTACATCTGGCAGCTGGTTTAATGTGGAATGCTAGCCAAGGGCAATTAAAGGAATAGACAATGAAAAAAAGAGGGGAATGAGGGGAGAAGGTACTTGAGAACAGATGGGAATGACCTGGTTTCTCATTTAAAAGGGTAGTAGAAAATGCCTTCTGAACAATCAAAGTAATCCCAAACCTATCCTGTCCTGTGTAAGAATATAACACAAAAGCCATCTGAATGAGAAGAAACTCTTAAACTTCTTAGTTGTCTTCAGAAATTGGAAAGGGAAACATCTGCTGAAAGATTCCAAATATGACTATACAACAGGTCTTCCTGAACTATATTGCCATGGGTTGCTTCTGGAATTAAAACTAGGCAGTAGTCTTGGGGTCCCTTTTTATGCTTAGCCAAGCAACTGCATTTTTTATCCATTGTCTGGCATATTTAGCGAGGCTTGTCACCCAACTGTGTTTGAAACTACTTTTCTCAAGAGCAGCTATGTTGGCTGACTAGTTTCTGGGTGTTTGAAGATATAAGCAATTCAATTAACATGCATACTATGGGTGTGTGTGCTAAGTGCTGGGAAGTCACTTTCGATCCCTGGTGACCATATGAATTAATAACCTCCAAAATGGCCTATCATTAATCTCCAAAATGGCCTAACATGCAAAATAAGGACTGCCTTCCTTGATTGACTCAGTCCATCCCATATTGGGTCCTCCTCTTTTCCTGCTGCCTTCAACTCAGTGGCAGAGCTACAAGGGGACAGGGGGTGCGCCGTGCACCAGGTGCATGCCTTGGGGCACAGAAAATAACCCCAGGCCACTCCCCTTTCTTCCATGGTGCCCCCCGCGCCGCCCCCCCCCGCGGCGCCGCTCCACCCCCTTCCCACATTTTCCTTTTTCTTGAACCTTTTCAGGCTGTAAAAGGCCTGTTCACAGTAAAAACAGCCTGAGGAACTACAGTTCCCAGGAGACCTTGGGGCTCACAAGGTCTCCTGGGAAGTATAGTTCCCATCAGGCTGTTTTTACTGTGTACAGGCCTTTTGCAGCCTGAAAAAGTTCTAGAAAAAGGAAAGGAACTAAAGTAAAGGGGTAAGGGGGGGGCGCCATGGGGGGGCATGGGGAGTGGAAAATATAGAATGCACACTAGGCGCAGTTTGGCCCAGCTACGCCTCTGCTTCAACTGTTCATAGCATTATTGTCTTTTCCAGTGATTCTTGTCTTCTCATAAAATAAATAAATGTGATTAAAGTACAATAGTTTCAGTTTTGCCAATTTAGCTTCTGGGGATAGTTCAGGCTTATTTTGATCTAGAACCCATTTATTTGCCTTTTTGGCAGTCCACAGTATCCATAAAACCATCCTCAAATTTCTTCCTGTCAGCTTTCTATATTGTCCAACTTTCACACCCATCCATAGTAATGGAGAATGCAATGGTATGAATTATCTTAAACTTGGTCGCCGACCACACATCCTTACAATTAAGAATCTTTTCTAGTTCCTTCATGGGTGCCCTTCCCAGTCTAAATTTCCTGTTTTCCTGGTTGAAGTCTCCTTTTTTGTTGATGGTGGAAATACTTTCAATTACTTTTGGAGACATTTGTTTTTGGCTATGTTTTGATATATTAGCTCATGTATTAAATTAATCCTCAGCTGCCCTGAGACCATACTGACATGATCACAGCTCATGAAATAGTAAAAGGATGCTCTTTCACACTTGTCTCTTCCTCTCTTTGATACGTTGTCTCCAGTTTAGACAAAATATAATTAAGTACCAACCTGTCTAGATAGCTAAACATCTTCTTTCTGATTTCATCTGTCTTGAATAATTAGCATGTATAATTGCACAGTCCCATTTTTTGGGGGAGGGATCTTTCTATTCGTTAGTCAAAATTTATACATGGACCTCATTCCTGTTTGGCTAAATTTCCCAGAGATTTCCAGCTTCACATAGTGTTTCAGGTTTCAGCTTTTGCTTCTTTAGTCATTATTCAGGAAATAATGCTCTCCATCACATTCAGTATGAGAATATCTGACTCTTAATTTTGTTATTGTCTAACTTTTAAGGCTCAGCTCTTATTCCTGTTTGAATTTCCTGCCTGTTAGTACATATATATTCTTGTAGTTTAGTAATAGAAATACCATTCTCGTTTTAATTGCTCTAGATTGATGTTGAGATGCACCTCATCAATGATAGTATGCCTCTAGATACTTATTTGAAATTGTAAAATGAAAGTGGAAAATAAAATGTTTAGAATGAATCCCAACCAATGTTCTTAAAATATAATAAATCATTGCAACAACCTTGAATCCATACACATAAAACTACCTTATGCTATGTCAGATCCTTGATCCAGTGGTGTCAGTATTGTCTGCTCGCTCAGGCAGCAATTTTCCAGGGTGTCAGGGGGAAGTTTTTCACATCATCAGCCCATGTGATTCATTTAGCTAAGGATGTCAGAAATTGAGCCTGGGATCTTCTGCATTCCACGCAGATGCTCTACCACTGAGCCATAGCCCAACCCTATGTGCTAGGAAATATATATGCTATATATATATATATATATATATATTTCTTTGAGCAATGGAGCCACGAAGGAGCACACTTTTCTATATTTTATTTAGGTTACCTGTGCTTGGAATGGGTACTGGCTGAGCACTATACTGGGTGGCTGACTGATTATATCTCAATCCCCCTTCCTGAGATCTGTAAAAAATGGTGTGTGTCAGTTTTTAAAGGCATAAAATATCCGAAAGGTGTCAAACAGATGATTCAATCAGTGTTTGTTTCACTGGTATGTATGGCTGTCAGAAGTATTGAGTCAGGATCTCTCCATGGGAAATTAAAGAGGTCATATTTTTTTTTAAAGGTATGTCTATTTATACCCCTAGAATCTATGCAGTAGATATTTAATACTTAATCTCCCTTTCCCCATCTCCATTTGTCTACACAATATATCATTTTAGATCTAAAAGAGACTAATTCATAATTTCAAATCAGTTTGTAACAGGAATTGCATGGTAATGAGGATTAATATAAGGCGGATTCCGCATGGGCCAAAAACAGCGGTGTCAAAAGAGTGTGAAAATGGTGTAAACCTTTTTACACTGTTTTAAATCTTTTCACACCGTTTTCACACCGTTTTCACACCACTGTTTTTGGCCCATGCGGAATCCGCCTCTGTTTTTAAGATGAAATGTTCATCAGAAAATCCGTGATTGAAGCCTTTCAAGAATATTTGCTTATACATGTTAGTAATTCCCAAAGCTGGGTCCTTTCATTTGTTTGTGGTAGATGATCCTTGACTTGGGTATTTTTAGTGCAACTATAAAAAGATGACTAATATCACCTTAATATCATGAAAAACAAAGTGGAATGCTGAAGAAATATGTGTTTGCATCTTAATAGGGTTTCATAGGGGGCTTATGAATTGATATGGTAGCTTTTGACAAGTTTACCACCACGGGCTGAAATTATTACATTCAGAAGATAATAGTTATACATGGAGAGAGAAAGCTAGATGAACAAGAAGAGTTTCCAGGAATATTTGATCTCTCCACAAAAACGACCAATAATGAATAAATGTTATGGTAAACCAATTAGATAGATAGTAGCATCTCAAACAATCATGGCCTAGCCTGAAAGAAAATCTTCTCTAATTGGGTTATTTGAAATCTATGAAGCTGTAAAGACTATTTTGAACAGAAAAAATAGCACACAGGAGCAGTGACGTAGGTATAGATTTTTTATGGCGGTGGGGTGGCCATCCCCCATCCCCCTTGGGGTCATGGTCATGCCTCCCCAAGCCCTGACCCCAGCCTTTTTGAGTCCAGGGACAGCAGACTCCCATGCCCCGCCCCCCTGCCCTGCCCCCCCCCCACCGCTTGGCTTGCAGCCGGCAGTCCCTTCTGCCCTCTCCTCCGGGCAGAGGTGCTGTTAGGGAAAATGGAGCTTGGTGCAAAATCTGAGTTTTGCGCCCCCCCCCCCATGGGCAGCCACTGTGATGCTGGAATACACCCCCAAACAGCATCACTTTCAATGGTGTTTAAACTAGGGAGCCCAGATTCTCCTTTTAAATCCACCTTAAAGGGAGAATCTGGAATCCCCAGTTAAAACAACATTGAAAGTGATTCTGTTTTGGGATGGGTCATCCCCCACTCTGAAACAGCATCACTTTCAATGTTTAAACTGGGGACCTCAGATTCTCCCTTTAAATCCATGCCGAAGGGGGTGGATTTAAATGGAGAATCTGGGGAAATTTGGGAGTTGCCTGCTGTCAGGAGTGCAATTGTTAAGCTAGCAGTACCAAACTTTCAGGGTATCTTTAGGAGACTCTCCTGATGATACCACCCAGATTTGGTGAAGTTTGGTTCAGAGGGTCCAAAGTTATGGATCCTCAAATGTGTAGCCCCCATCTTCTATTAGAATCTGGGGAAACAATGGAAACAATGGGGGATGGGACACCCTCTTTGGGAGTCACCAAACCTGGGTGGTATCATTAGGCGAGTCTCCCAAAAAATCCCTGAAATTTTGGTGCTGCTAGCCTAAAAACTGTGCCTCCTGCAGGCCAAAAACCGAAAGAACACTTTAAAAATACAAAAAACACAAATGGGGGCGGAGCTTTGGACATGTAATGGAAGGTTTGAATTCGAGACCCCCCCCCTTACCTACGTCTTTGCACAGGAGTAAAAGATCAAAGAATATAGCAGAATGCACCCAACATGCATTCAAAATGCTCATCAATGGCTCATCTTCATCCTGGAGAGAAATGACTAGTGGGGCGCCACAAAGTTCTGTCCTGGGCCCAGTGCTATTAAATATTTTTTATCAACGATTTGGATGATGGAATAGAGGGCATGCTAATCAAATTTACAGTTGACACCAAAATAGGAGGGGTAGCTAATACCCCAGAGGACAAAGTCTGAATTCAAAATGACTTGGACAGATTAGAGAGATAAATGAAAGATACTACACTTAGGCAGACAAAACCCTCTCCCACTGGCCCTGCAATGTGGCTTTTTGTGTGGAAGACTGACATGGGGCTTGGGTTGCGTGGCAGCCTTCTTGGCCGGGGGGGGGGGGTTGGTGGTGAGTGAGTGGCCCAATATACCCACTATGTAATCCAGGCAAGTGGTGCTTGAGTCTTGAGCCCCTTGTGCCCCCCAGGTGCAGCTCTGGGGTGGGGGAAGACAGCGAGAAACAAGGAACATTCAGCAGAAATTCATATGGATCTCCTTGCTTTCCCTGTGAAGGGAGGAAAAAAGTCACTCGTTGAGAACTGTTGGAAACTGGGGATTTTCTGATCTGACAATATGGTGAGTTTTGAAGAGGGGAAAATGTGTGTTAAACCAGTAATCCACCTGAAGAGAATGTACACTCAGTGCAAATGAGACCACAGGTGCATAAAAGGTCTTCCTTGCCAGGTAGAACTGAAACCACCACAGAATAGTTCCTCCCAATTCCAAAAGGTGGTTCAGAAGAATACCAAGACTGATGGAGTCACAAGACACTGAGAAATCCAGGAGAATCACCAGAGTCACTTCCCCTTATCCATCTCCTGGTAATGTGCGAACACAATGAAGGACATGTTACCCCATTACCACCATTCAATGAAAGACATGTTAGACCCATAACAAGGCCTAAACTAGACCAGAAAGAAACCAAACAGTCCACAGAATTAACAATCATTGGCGTTGTCCACTTACCACTCATTCAGTCACCTAGCTCCAAGATGATATATTTGAGATTGAGCAGTCATTATTTAAATCAATCCTGGAATGCTGTGGTTGCCTAGCAACAGCCATTATATGAATTTGTTTTTTTTTAAACTACAGATGCTTCTTTTATCATTTTGGGGTTTTTATCCCACTCAATGCATTTTTTAATTTCAGATTTTTCTGCAAACCTGGGGCATTTTCCAGATTTGTCGAAAGATCTGTCTTGCCTGTTCATCACTCATCTCTGCATTTAATTATCAGATTTGGCTGACTTTACTGTAAATATATAGAGTATCACGTGACTCTCCATGTTAAATCCCCTCCTCCCTATCAGTATAGCATAAGAAGTGTTAACTCTCAATGTTAAATTTTCCCCTATCAGTATAGCATAAGAAGTATGACAAAGTATAACTGAAAATGAAGGGGACAGAGGCCTCATTCTAAATGTTCTCTGCAGTAATGTACCAATGGCTGTAAAGTTGGTTCATTTTCCATGTTTTATTTTAGCATTTAGTTCAGATTACTGCTGTTTTTAGAGTGTGATTCAGGAACAGAAGTTAGCTACCAAAAAAAATCACACCTCTGTGTGAATTATTTCAACTTATATAGATAACTCACTAGGACAGTCATAATTGAGAAAGATGAGGACAAGATCGTACTTTTTTTTTTGTTTGCTTACTTTGGCATTTCACACCACTTCAGGCTTAATCATTTACATTTTTTCAGTGTTTTGCCTTCCCAGTCAGCTTCTCTGTCTTATTTCTTACATGTCATTCATTCCACAAGAAAGGAAAAGCAAATAATTTTTTTAAAAAAATAAAGGCACCTTAAAAATAAAATAAGAAAGTGTGTGAATAAGAAATTCTTACCAGAAGCCAACTTATAAAGTGTCTCTTTAGGTGTTGGCTTTCATCCAGATATATTCATATGAGGTAAGCTCTACATACGTGCCAGATGGATTGTCATCTCTGCCTGCTATAAGGGCACCAATAATATGTTTGATTCTGTTTCCTCTCTCTTTTTCAAAGGGGGACTGAATCAAGCAGGGAATCCATGTGCATATTGTACTGTCAATCTTTCTTGGATCAGTGTGATGATCAAGTCAAGACTAAGTTTTGATCACACTATAAAAAAGTATATCATGAAGTACAAATAAAAATTCAGAATCGTATGAATGCAAAATGAGTACATCAAAAATACCAACTAGATTAAATCACAACAATTATCTGTGATAATCACTCATAGAGGAAATGGCAGTCAACTATATAATCTATTATACATTTTATAGTCTGCAATAGCAAATAAAGATATTCTGTAGGTTACTTGTCTTGAACTAACTGCAGGAAGCAAACTGTAACAGAATCTGGAAATGGCTATAAGAACTTCAAAAAGAATCTAGTTCTTTGGTCATCATATAGCAAAAAGTATTAACATTGTGTGTGTGTGTGTGTGTGTGTGTGTGTGTGTGTGTGTGTGTGTGTGTGTGTGTGTGTGTCCCTGTCTTTGAACACTGCAATCTGGAGATTGGGGACATGGCACAGACTAGACAGACTGCACTGTGTATTGGAGGAAAGCTGTTTGCAAAAAAGCCCTGAAATCTTAAACAACAACAACAAAAGATAAACCAAATGATAAAAGGATAGCTTGTAGTTTTAAGTAACAGATGCCTTCAGGGGCCATTGCTAGGCAACCACAACTGTATTCCTTTGAAATGTAGTGTTGGAGGAAAGTTTTGCAAATACTGTGACTGTCAAAAAGACAAATCAGTAGATTATACATCAAAATAAGTCTGAACACTCCCTAGAAGCAGTCATATTATGAGAAGACAAGAGTCACTGGAAAAGACAATAATGCTTGAAAAAGTGAAAGGCAGCAGGAAAAGAGGGCCACCCAACACGAGATGGATGGATGCTATAAAGGAAGATACATCTTTCAGTTTGCAGGATGTGAGCAAGGCTGCTACAGGTAGGACATTTTGAATGTAATTAAGCAGAGGAATACTGGGGAAAATGGCACCTGGGGCAACACCTGCTCCCATGCGCCCCCTGCACTCTATTTACCCAAGTCAGACAGGTTGATAATGCTGGGGAGCCATCAGCAGTTGTGATCTTGGAAGAAAACTTTTGGTTACTAGGAGAAAGTTAAAGGCCAGGACCTAAAAGGTAGCATTCTCAGAATTGCTGTAAGTTCCATATACAGGGCCAGCTGGACAGGCACAAATCAGTGCATGGATGAGAAAGTGTTGACGGGAGTAAGAATTTAGATTTGTTAGGCGCCAGGGAACTTTCTGGGACAAGCTCTTGTGAACCCTTTACACAAGAGACTGGCTTCACTTGAACCAAAAGGAAACAAGACTGCTTCCACTTAATATCAAAAAGGTGGCAGAGTGGCTTTTAAACTAAGCCTAGAGGAAAGCAAACAGAAGCTGGAGAGTCTCCAGTTCAGGACAAGTCAGTCCAAAGGGACAACTGTGTAAACATTGAGGGTAATATTAGTAGCAGCATAAAAAAACTTGGATGTGAGTGAGGATAGGATTGCAAAGGGGCCAAGGAAGGTGAGGGTTACTGGAGAAGAAAACTCATTTGAGTCTATATGTCAGTGCTGGAAGTTTCCAACCCAAGGCCGGAGAGCTGGAACGCTTGGTGCTCCATGACAATTTAGAAATAGTAGGTATCTCAGAAACATGGTAGAATAAGGAAAATCTATGGGATTCAGGCATCCCTGGGTATGTTCTACAGCAGTGGTGGCGAACTTATGGCACAGGTGCCGGAGGTGGCACTCTGAGCCCTCTCTGTGGGCACGCATGCACAGAGTTTGTCATGTGATAATAGTGTAATTATTTCAGGGAGATTATTACCATTAAACCTAAGACCTAGTTTTGGGGAAGCAGTGTAGGTAACCCTGTTAGGCGCTGTTAAACCCTACTGATTTTCATGGGAAGAACGAAAGTATGATCCTTTACCTGGGAATAAGCTCGGTTGCTGGCAATGGGGCTTGCTTCTGAGTAAACCCTCTTAGGGTCATGATTCACCCATTCAAAGTGTTGCATGGTTGCTTCAAAGCAAAGACATTGACTACCACCAAGTTTACTCCTGAGTAACGTGCACCTTGGAGCCAACCATTTTTTCTAAACTAAAACCTCAGTATTCAGGTTAAATTGCCGGGTGGGCACTTTGCGATAAATCATTGGGTTTTGGGTTGCAGTTTGGGTACTTGGTCTCAAAAAGGTTCGCCATCACTATTCTATTTTGGGGAAACTAGCCGTTGATAGGGGCCCCCTCCCTCCCTCCCTTCTTGTCTTCTCTGACATCATGAAGATCCTACCACCCTTTCTGGGATTCTTTGTGGGAATTGATAGCAGGCGCCATCTTGTGTTAATTAATTGATGCTGCATTTTAAATGGGGTTAGGTTTATTTTTATTATTAGAGCCATCTTAACTTATATTTATATTGTATTTAATTTGATTGTGCTCTTTTTACACTGTTCACCGCCCTGAGCCCTCCAGGGGAGGGCGGTTTATAAACCTAATACATACATACATACATACATACATACATACATACATACATACATATAGGCTGATGCCAGCCCCATCCAAGTGGGAGATAAGTGGGGGGTGGGGCAGGGCTAGCCATTAGCCAGTGACTGGGCACAGGGGAGAGCCAAACCCAATCTCCAGCTCCCTGGAAGGAGAGGGGGAGGTGTTGGAAGAACTCAAGGAAAGATAGAACAGGTACCTGATAGGCTGGAGAAAGAAGAGGAGTGGAGCAACCCCATCAAAAGGGCAATATCAGGGGTGGCTGAGGAGGAGATAAGTTGGGAACAATGGCACATCTAGGGGGCAGGGGGTCATTTGACCAGAGAGCGGGAGAGCACACACGCTCACAGGCAGACTATAAATAATGTAAATAATAATTAAAACAGCTTAATCTATCAAATTGAGGCAGAACATAACAATTATTGAGGACGGTAGGGTGGAATGTCATTTTTATTAGAAAGTGTTGTTTGGCAACAGCAATAATATCAATAGGTGCAGGAGACAGGCTGATACTGCCTAAGACAGGTAATGTATTTTGAGTGACTAAAAGCATTTCCATGCAGGCCAAAAGGCTTAATTGTGCTTTGCCTGTTACTGGTAAATGACACCTTCTTTTATCAACAGCCTTTCCTTGTAAAATCTTCCAGAACTGCAATAAGCCAAATGACCCTGAACATATGGCCACTGAGTGTGATAGATTCCTTTAAGAACAAATGGCTTACTAAAATGTGTTCTGTGGATGACTATATATTTTATCTCACTTGCTAATCTATGTGCATATTTTATATATTTATATGTGTTTGTTAGACTGTATCTTTGTCAGGATGTGAGAAGAGGAGTGAGCAAAAAGAGGGCTGTTATGATATGTGGGCCTCAGCACTGTACGTCTGCCCATAACCATAGACTTCTCATGAATAGATGGGGGAAAATCCAACTTCTGTAATCTATTTTCTGCTTTTGAGATCTGTAGAAAGCCTGGAGCAAGAGTAGAAAGTTATTCAACCCTCTGCTAGACCACATCAAATAAACTAAATGAGCTTAAAGAGTACATTAACATCCTTCGAATGAATAAACAGTGGAGATGTGCCTTAACTCTGTCTGCAATTGGTATTGATCAGAGAAAACTGATGAAAAACAGGGATACTTTTCATAGCATGTAAAATGTTCCTTGAATGCCATGAAAACATGAGCTGAACAGAAGCATTACTTCCTTAGCACTATTTTTATGATAATGCATTGTCTGGGTGAGAATGGATTTGGTCAGCAAAGGAAGCATGAGAGACTATATAGTGAAAAACAAAACGCCAGAGCAAATTATGCTCTTCAGTAGTCATAGCCTTGTTACTGGTTGCTGCTGATTCTGCCCAAATGATAACATCTGTGTTTTTTTAAAGACTAGAGGTGTGTCTGAGGCAAAAGAATTCACTCTAGTTTCAGCATGGCCTGGAGAGGTCATAAATGTGCTTATGACTTGGGTGATCTCCTTGGCAATGGTATACCGCCACAAAACGGCTTCTGGGGCTTGCCCCCACCACTGAATTCCCCCGAACCCCCCCCCCCAACAAACATTTCCTTCTCTGAGTGTCTTTGGCCAGTAACACACTGGGGGTGGGAGGTTCCCTGGCCTTAACTCTGCCCCCAGTGTGTTGCTGGCTGGCACCACTCAGTGGAAAAAAAATGTTTGTTGGGGTTTTTGTTGTGGGAACAGCAAGGAAGGGGGGGGTGGGAGTGTTCAATGCCAAGGTGGGAGTTCAGGCATGGGAGGGAGACAGGGGGTGGAGGTCCAAATTGCACCCCCACATGACCCAAGTGAATGGTGCTTGGGGTCATATGGCTGCCCTGTCCCCCCTAATTCTGCCAGTGCTCATTGGCTGAGACTGCCACATTCACACAAACATACAAATACAGTTTAGAACATCAGCAGCAACTGAGTGCTACTAGTTCCAACCTATACAACATCTTTATATTCCTAATCCAGTCTCCCCCTCTCGCCTGAGCTAACATTTGAATGCTGCCTTTCCACCCAATCAGGGTCCAAAAGGCATTGACTATAAAAATTAAAACAATTAAAATATATTTAAAATTATTACATAGTCCAGTGAAAAAAATGTATTAACAAACAAAATTAGAAGGAGAGCAATAGCCATTATTGAGTGTATGCTGGGTGAAACAAAGTCTTCACCTGAACTGATAGAAAAGACTGACAAATTTCTTTTGGTGAGAGTTCCAAAGTTTTGGTGCCATGTCTAAGAAGGCTCTTTCTCAAGTTTTCACACGTCTACAGTTTCAAATGGTCAGCTTGACTATTTTGGGTTTTTTTTGTAAATTTTTCATACATATTATGAACTGTTTCAGAATAAATTTCGTAACTGCCATTGTCTTTTGTTGAATTTTACAGATTTCATCTATACTAGATGAGTTTCTCTTTAATTCCATGATAGATTTTCCACATATGCCATATTCTACATTACAGTGAGACAGAACATTCCAGAAGACTTTGTTTAGAGAGAAAAAAAAACCCACTTACTTTGGTGATTTGAAGGCAGCTGTCTCTTGTGAGTGATCTTTTTGGTAGGATTCTTTAGAGTTCTCTCTTTTGGTTAGAACATGGTAAATATAGCACTTGAGAGCACTTGTATGTTATTCATACTTTTGCTTTGTCAAATCTTACATTGGCACACTGACAAAGATTTGTCGTGAAACAGAAACCTATACGACTTCTGTCTTTGTACCTGTGCTTTTTTCTATCTGCTTAAACTTTCTTATAGCAACGTTGATGTATTTGTGCACCTACTTTTCTTTGCACTTAAACTTTCTTATGCCAACATTGATGTATCATTTCAATGAACAATGATTCAACTGTCTTTTTCATTTTTTTGTTTTTGTTTTGAACAATAATGAATTTTGTAAATCAAATCCAAATCCAAAAACCTTTATTAGGCATAAAACCAGTGCCAATAATGAATTTTGTAAATATATATACTTGTTTTGGAAAAATAATACAAATACAATTTGATGAAAAAAAACTTTTTATTGGTTATTTTTGATTTTATGTATAAAGTGCTTTATTACAATATCTTTAGATACAGATCTTGTATTCATTATTGTCACACTAGCCTCTGCATGATATTTCATTTTAGAGAGGAGTGCCAGGAAGAGTCGACCTTGCATGATCCTTGGACTGGATTAAATCCAATATGTCAATGTGTATATTTCTAAGAAGTGAGAGCCAAGATGGTGTAGTGGTTAATAGCAGTGGACTCTAATCTAGAGTTTGATTCCCCACTCCTCCACATGAACCATGCAGGGTGACCTCGGGCCAGTCACCATTCTCTCAGAAGTCTTTGAACCCACATGGAGGCAGGCAATGGAAAGCCAACTCCAAACATCTCTTGCCTTGAAAATCCTATGGGGTTGCCCCAAGTCAGTTGTCATTTGATGACATACACACATATATTTATAAGACACACATTCTATAACAGTTACAATCTCACTGTTAGAGCATGCCAATGTTATTACACAGTTTGACTACACATCTGACTAGTGATCAGTTTGACTCTCATGATGAGCTTAATGGGGGAGGGGGATTATGCTATAAAATACGTTTCCATGTCACTATTTATAAAGCAGCCCAAAGAGTAGATAATTTAGCTGTCCTGGTTGATATTAATAGCTCCTCCCATTTTTATAATTACTGAATATTAATTGAATTGTTTTGAAAAAATAAAGTTACTGTATGCAAAGGCAATTAATATTTTAAAATTAAAGAAATGAGAAAGCACAAATATTAAAATGAGGAATTAAGAACAGCTCTATTGACTTGATCAAAACTGTGATCTTGTGAGAATTGACTACAGATGTAATATATGAAATAGGAAAAAATTGATTTTTGCTGGACAACATGAACATACTCCTCTCCCTTGATATCCAAGATGGCAAACCATGCCCTTTAGACCACAGAGATTTCCTTACTTTAGGACTCTGATGTCATTTTGTGGCATGGGAACCACTGGAACATAGAGTATTTCCCTGTGTTTAGTAACACCACATTCTAGGAGCATATGGGGGAAAGTCCCCATTGTGGTTCTCTCCCCTGCCACAGTTCAAGGTATTGGCTTTCACACCATGGAATATAGCACTGAAAGAGTGCCATAACTATGAGAGCCAGCAGAAAAATCCTAAACAGAAGCCAAATGCCACAGGTGAAAATAGTCACAGCTCTGTTTACATTTGACTAGAAATGGAAAGACAAAATAAAATAAAATAAGGGGATTCAAGTTACGTTGTAAAATAATTCCACTAACCATTAATTGCTGGGTGGTTTCATTTAACAGTTTTTGAAATTATAGAGGAGGTGTTCTTTGAGCTGTACAGTTAAGGCTGGGGGCAAATAGTGTAATGTACTGTGGCGTGGAAAAGAAAATCAAAGTCTGGTACTTTAGTACTTCTGGTTACGGTGAGCTCCTGAAATGGGTATCATTGGTCAGGCATAATTTTAAACAATGGACAGTGGAACAGAGTATGAAACATCATTGCACTGACCTTTTTGTTATTATATGTGGATTTCCTTATTTTATAAGGTTACTGTTTTATAGTTTTCCATTTCACTTTCCAAAGTTTCAACAAAACCATGGCTGACTATTTAAGGTCTGGTAAAACATCCACAAACTTCTTGCCAAAAGGGATAAAATTAAGCTTGTTTGCCTTGGTACTACTAATTAGTCAGAAAGTTAGTATTCAGAATTATGGTTGTTCACAAACAAATTTCTTAACATTCCAAAATGAAGGAAGAGGTGGTTGAATACAGAGTTTCTTATCCTGTAGCTGTGGGACTGACTTGCAGGAATTTGAGGTGGTTTCTTGGCAATGTTTTGTAACCCTGAAATTAGGAAATGATTTTCAAGAAGTAGGAAAAGCAAATACTAGGTGGTTTATAGTGCCATTTGCATTACTCTTGAAGTTATTTTCTTTTCTTGAGACACAGAGCAGAGGGCTCACTTGAAAGAGTTCACCCCTCAAGGCATGTTTACACAGCCAGCAATTCACATTGTCACACTCACATTGTGAATTATTCATCTGAAAGAGGGGTGTGAAAAATCTTCCCTTGAGTGTAAACAAAGGGATATGGGATACCCTAGCACTGTACCTATGAAAATCCACACTCAACTCACAATGTTGGTGCCATATTGACAGCCATCTGTGGTGCCAGTTGCACAGATTTGATACATATCTGCAGACATCTGATATTGGAAACAACCTGCTGACTTGGGCTAATTTAGATGTTCTAAATGTTTAGATGTTTTTTAGTGCCTTAAAGGAAAATTGCTGTAATACAAATGCTACTACAGGAGTGTCAAACTAATTTGTTACAAGGGCCAATATATGACATAAATGTAACTTGTTCAGGCTGGGCCTGGAGAGGGGGAAGGTTGGCTGCCTTAACTGGCAATCTCCCAGCAGTCTCGCCAGCCCAGATCAGCAGTGTGTGTGTGGAGGGCAGAGGGCAGGTGGCGGCTGTTTCAGCTACTGAATTTGCATTAGGGTTGGGTGGCAATCTTGGAGGCTTGCTAGCCCAGATCAGCACTGGAGGAGGTGGTCAACACTGGGTAGTGGCTGCTTCGGTTATTTGGGTTGCATCCCTCTCTCTTACTAGTGCTGGCATAGATTTTGGACAAAAAGGATGCTTTCTTTAAGTGTTAAGTGTTAAGTTTTAAGTGTTGAGAATCTTATTTGTTTTATTTTTTTAACAGATGCTACTTGCCCTTTAAGTCTTGTACAGAGTTGGATCATATTTGGACGCCAGCTAGGTTTAGCGGATGCTCTTATCTGGAAAGAGAAAACAATCCTTCATGAGGAGTTTCATTGATTTGTTCTTAGAGTTTTTAGAGTTTTCCAGTGTACTGAGTTCCTCAAGCTGATTGCTTGAAACAATATGATTTTCATGTAGCACTGTTGGTACACTTTTGAGCTTTCATACATATGTTTGTAAATAGATTACATGATGTCAAAGAATGTTTGGGTCTTGCTCTGAATACTTTTTAAAGATTGTTTACCTTGAAAATATTACTAACTTACACAGCCATTTCTGCTAGCCATGTTCAGTGCAATTTCTCTGTTTTCATTTATGTTGCACTAACCCCCACTTGCTCATTGTTTATGATTGCAGCTGGCTTGCCAGCCTGAATTGGTATGGGAAAGGGGTGGCTCACCAGGCCAGACCAGATTGGGAATGGGGCAGAGTGGGATGCAGCCCCTGGGCTGCTTGTTTGATACCTTTGGACTACTTCATACATTCTAAGTTTGCTTCTATATGGGTACAGTAATTCTAACCTGCCTTATAAATATGCTGTGAGGATAACGCATGCAATACACTCAACTCAATGTGGCACATAAAATACTCAACGTGGCACATAAAATACTAAATATAATGATGGTGATGAGGTCATGGATGTCCTTCATTGGTCACTTGCAAGTCTAAAAATGTACTGTAAGAATGAGGCATGAATGTGTTTTACTCATTTATCACCCACCTTTCTTGTTGAGACTCAAGGCAGATTACAGAATTATAAAACAATGCCACAAACCCAATAAAATATAGACAATAAACAATGCAATATAATTGGACCGTACGATTAGAGAACAATGAAATACACAACAGTTTAACACATCTAATAAACAGCAACGCAGTATGGGAGAAAAAAGGAAATTGTCTGAAAATGCTCACTAAATTAAGCCACAATCTTTTCCATATACAAAAAGTGCCCTCCTGCACTATGTCTGACAAATGTCATCTGAATATGATTATTTTAATGGGTTATATTGAATTATTTATTAGAAATATTGGTATTTATTGATGGAATGATTTTAATTGTTAGCTTCCCTGCACCCGGCCTTGTGCTGTGATAGAGAGGAATATCAAATCTAATAAAATAAAAATAAATTAAATAAACTCCATTTCACCATAGTCTTTATAAAAAGCCCCCCACCTCTGGTTCTGTTTTACACATGAAATTATTATTCGACTGTATCTGAGGGCTATGGTACATTTGTGCAAATTTAATATTTAGACATGTAAGAGCATGTTCTCTACACTCTCACGTCCACATCAAAAGAACCCGTGGAGTCATCCTTTACATCTGCACCCCAGAAACCATTACTACAAGGAAATAAGTTTAGGAACGGTATAGTACCCCACTCCACTCAGTGTCCAGCTCCCACCCTCCAATTGCTTACCAACAGGGAACCAATCAATCATCTGAGCTGCCAGTCTAGTGGAGAGGCAACAGCTAGAGTCCTCTCCTCCAGCAGCTGTTCTGTCCTACAGACCCCTTGTGCATGGGACTTGGTGGGCAGTGTTTCTACCTAACCAGTTCTCTGCCAGGCTTGGGTCAGTGAGGTGGCTTTGCTTGGGCAGCTGGCAGCCATGAGGGAAAGGAAGAAGAACAAGATAAAGGAAGTAAAGTTGTTTTTTATATCTGTGTATCTACCTTGAAGGAGTCTCAAAGTGGCTTACAATCACCTCCCCTTTGCCTTTCACAACTGGTAGGTAGGGCTGACAGAGTTCTGGCCCAAGGTCATCCAGCAGGCTGCATGTGGAGGAGTAGCGAAACAAACCCAGTTCATCAGACTAGATTTCACTGCTCTTGACCAAACTGGGAAGGAGGTTGCTGTAACAATGCCCTGTTAACCTGCCTGTGTGTGGCTGAGGACATGGGGTATCTGTAAGGGTTCCAAAACGGGAGAGGTTAGTCACAGAGTCTTTGCTCTCCTGGTTGGGTATTTGTGCAAAACATTTGCCCAGTAGTGTAAAGTGCCCGCTTTGTGCTTTCCCCACTATTGAGGTGTCTCACCACTAATTTCATGTTGTCTGCCTACAGAGTGTAGGGATTTTTATAGGCTGGGAGGCAGTGATTGGTTCCTGAGGTGAGGGCTTGGCAGATGCAGGGAAGAGAAATGATTGATTGCACCCTTAGTTGGCATCCTATGCTGTTTCAGGCCTTGAGGGTGAGGCTGCAGCAGTTGGGAGCAGCAAAAATCCCTAACATAGAAACCTATAAGCTGTGCCACCATTTTTGAACTTCTTCAAGGAGCTGTTCCCTGACCCAAAGTGCTTATGTTGGCCATGCCCCAAGAATTGCCCACATTCATGTTGTCTCAGTACTCTGTGCCAGAAGTGTAGCTGCATACAGCTGCAGCATAGTGACACTGGCATGCAAAAGTGTTGCAGTGGCACTGCCCTGGCAAAAATGGTCCTTACACCAGTGGATTTCTGATATATGCTGCCAACGGGGTCAGTCCACCCCATATGCCACTTTGTTTCTCTCCAGATTGTTCTGCTAGTATATTAAGTAGCCCTTTGCCATCTGATGATGGGACCAGTCTTGCCCCGGTTCCTGTTATAAACACTCCAACAGACAACATTTGTGGAAAATATTCAGGCCATAGCCAAACCATTTATTAACACCAAACAAGAACAAGGAAGCATGAGAGCACAACATGGGAGCCAATCTATATGCTGGGCAGCCCCCTGGGCTGTGGCCAGCAAGCCTTTCCTCCAACCCCTTGTTGGAGGATGATGTCGCCCTTCACGGTGGTGTAGTTCAGCTGGGCAGCTGGCCCCATGCTGAATCGCTGTGGGCCTCAGCTGGGCAGCAGGCCCCATTCTGAATAGCTGCAGAAACTCAGCTGGGCAGCAGGCCCAATCCTGAGTACCCATTCACGCTCCAGGGCACCAGCCTCGGTAGCCCCTGATGGGCGTCCCGATCCCTGGCTTGCTCTGCCCTATAACTTCCCCTGTAGGTTCCCCGAAAGGGGGGTGGTTCCCGGGCTCTTCCCCTTTCCACAGCTCGGCTTCCATGTGCACCTGCCCATCTGGCTATGACAAAAGTACTGCGTGCTTTTTAGCACCAACCAAATCAGGGGAAGAGGTGAGTGGGAAGCTTGCCACCACCAAAGGGAAGGAGGAAGCAGTGGCTGAGCCTGCCTTTTAAGCCTCCGCCTACTCCTCCCCTCCTAAATGTCACCGGGCTTCTTTTTGGCGTGCTGTTTTTCACGTCTTCTTCCCACTGCCTTTCTTTAATTAAAGAAGCCCTGCCTTCACCTGCAAGGCCTCCCCCTCCTGTATGGCAATGGCATCCTCACTTAGTTGTGATATAGAATCAGTAAAATAAAGAGTTTATATAGAAAGTAACAAAGTAGATTGTCTCCTTTTATATCTGAAACACACATTGCTTACAACAACAAAGGTTATATGTATCATTTCCTTCTTATCACAATAAATAATATAGAGCAGACTGAGGGGCTTTCCACACAGCAGAGGCGACCTAGGTTGTTACCTGAGCTCGACTCTTCTGTTATTCCACACAGCAGCTGGGTTGTCTTTCCGGACCTGAGTTCAGAGGGCAGGGTTACCTCCTCACGTCTTTCGCTCCTCATTCCCGATTGGCTGCCGTTCTATGGCGGGAAATGTGTGTGCGGGTCCTCTTTTTTCGTTTTGCCACATAGGAGCTACGTTGTGACAAACTGTCACAAACTGGCAGGAATCTGCATTTTCGCAAGCCTTCTCTGTTGGAGCAGAACGAGCAGAGCTGAGCCGTTGCTTCATGCATGAGAATAAAAAGTTCCATTTTTAGTTCCATTTTTAAAATCATCTTCCTCCTTAGTGATTTCTCTTTACCTTCAGAGAAGAAATAAAAGTTTCACTTTACATCTTGAACTTTTTTTTAAAGTGAGTTGGTATCTTTTCAGGATTTTGTTTTGTTGTAGTGAAATGAAGGAGATACAAACATAAGGAGATATTGCTCAAAAGTATGTCCGACATGACTCTTGTTCTAGTAATTTTTTCCTGATCAGAAACAAAAACCACAGAAAAAATTACATTTAAGTACATTAAAAATTAAGTGGTTTTTATTGGATTTTTACTAATTTTTCCTCTGTTTCCACTGTAACATTTGAACAAGTCTGTGAATTTAATTTTAATTAAAGTTAATTTTCTGCTTAAGATGACAGCACAGAACAGTAATTAACATAGATGTTTCTTAGGGGAGAAGCATGCTTTATTTTCTTTTCCCTACCCTATGATCATTCTGTTTAAATTAGCCTTTTCCTAATTTTTAATAATTTCCTTTAAGAAGCATGTCAGAATTCGGCATGCATGGGAAGAGGATTGCCTTCGTTCCCTTCCAGGGGCTAGGCTATTATGTAGTCCAGATCACAAGTAAAAGGAAAGTGTGTCCTCTTTAAATGGATCTTTGTTACGAGATAACTGGACTGCAGCTAACTCTTAGATCCATTAATAAAGTCCCTATTTATAATACATATGAAAAAAATACAGCAGGATATGGGTAACGGGGAGATAACCACATGCTCAGTGGCTTAGATGTCTAGCTTAAGTTTCAGCCTGTCTCATGGAAGTGCAAGGCAAAATTCCCAGATATTTCTGTAAAAATAAGTGGGTGACATCAAAAACTCAAGAACACATCTGCTGCTATGTATCCTTGTGATATAAAAAAAACTTTAATACAATAGTAACCAGCCAAAAGCAAAACTACAAAGGTTCAAAATGTTCTGTTCTTCTATAGCCAAAGGAAGCCCTGCCTTTGATTTCAAGGATATTATGATCACAGTTCTGATTAGAATATTTCTTGGTGATTTAACGAGTAAAGCTGAAAAAAATTCTCAAAGATAACTCCATAATGATTATTTTAGGCATGTAGCAAAACAGATATATTGCAAAAGCAGCAATGAGTTTGTAGCCTCTCGATTGTATAAATAAGCATAGTGAGTTCCTTTTCCTAATACAACTACCACAGCAGCCTATAAATGACAAGTGGAGTGAATCCATCCTGCTTTACAAATCCCATTTTAAAAGACAGAACTGAATTAGAAGTGCTTAGGGCTAAGTTCAAATAGTTCAGTGGAGAGAAAAAAATGCTTTTAGGAGGCCATACATGTTAAGTCATCCCATATCCATTTTGGTACGCAGTAATACTATGCATATTTATACAAGCATCATAAAGACCACAGCTTTCATTCCTTTGCATATCAACTGAGGGCCCAACTACATGAGACACAATCCTTGGGTCAGGTCAAGGTCCACCATGAGTCAGACATACATTTGCAAGTATTCTGCTGTGAACTCCATTTACAAGTTCCCGGGTTTGGCAAAAACTGGAACTACAGTATGTGGTGAGAAGGGGATTATGGTCCCCCTTGGTGCCATTCTGATGATGATGAAGAATAAGAGTTTGCATTTATACCCCCTCTTCTCTCCTGTAGGAGGCTCAAATCTCCTTTCCCTTCCCTCCCCCCACAACAAACATCCCGTGAGGTGAGTGGTAGCTGAGAGAGCTCTGTAGAGTTGTGACTAGCCCAAAGTCACCCAGCTGGCGAGTGTTGGAGTGCACAGGCTAATCTGAATTCCCCAGATAAGCCTCCACAGCTCAAGCAGCAGAGCAGGGAATAAACCCGGTTCTGGGAATCAAACCCGGTTCTCCAGGAGTGCACCTGCTCTTAACCACTATGCCATTGCTGCCCCCTAAAACAGCCCTGTGAAAAATAGTGCTTCTTGGGGCCAGTTGAGATTGGAAAAACAGTGCAGAGCAAAGCACCTTTTCTCCATTGTTGCAATCCAGATGTGAATCAGACCCTGCATGTCTTGCAAATGAGTTCTCAATGACCTGCAGAAGATGTAATGTATAGTTAGGTTTTGAGATCTTCATCTCAAGACCTACTTCATGGTAGGACATTTTTTCGGGTAGTGGCGTGTCTCATTTGTCAAATCTATCTTTTTGGATAGCCACCTAGCCAAATCCCTTGTAGACCTAGATAAATTAGCCTTTGGTTAACTTTCCCTGTAACTTTTTCTAGTGAATCGATTTGACTTCTGTAACTACTGTTTAAAAAATCTGTATACTATTTTATTTGAATGATCTCTTTAAAAAAATAGAACATCATGCTGCTGCTTATCTGGTTTATACCACATACATGCTGGGTTTTATTGTATTTTAAGCTGTTTTATCAATCTAGTTATGAGTTGCTTTGAGAAGGTTTCTAGTTGGGCAAGTAAAATTTTAAATAAATATTTCACACACAAAGTTAAATTGCAGGATTTCTGTATGAGAACATTTACTTAAATGTACTCCACACCGTGTCCTCCAGTAGATTAACCGTAAATCATTTCAAAATTTAATATTATTTTGGAAGTTTGCATCAATAGGTACTGAAAAATCAAATGCAGTCCTTTTTGTTGAAGCTTGAAAATAACATTGGTAAAGAACTCTAGCATGCATCTACATCAGCTTGCTTAAAGTAAAGGACAAGAAACACATTCTCAGAAAAGCCATTTATGGCGTTAACAGTAATCTGATGCAAGTGAAACAAGAAAGCGTTGGATCTCATGGTGCCTTGATTATCATCACTATTGCCATCACAGATATTAGGGTAAAGATAAAAAAATTTTGAAATACCTTTTTAGCTGCAAGAAACTTATCCAGGTTAATCTGTCAAATACAGCTGTCAGTTTGTATCCCTTGTGATGTTAAATGCATACACAATAGGTTTGCTTTAAGTAAAGAAATGGTTATTACACAGACCACAGAGGACTAGGCACCAGTCAATTTAATTAGGCATATCTCCCCGCTCAAGGACAATCTGCCGGAGCAATAAACTCCCGGAAAAGCAGCCCTTTTTGCTTTTAGTAACTAGTCTAACTTAGCTGTGAGACTTTATGAGAGTGCTGTGTGTTATTTTATGACTGTTTCAGAATGGGAGCTAGAAAGCAAACTAGGAAAACACTACCATTCCTCCTTCTCACCCTCACAAAGCCAAAAAGTCGCTAAACAGCTAAAGATCGACTGCTTTGTGAACAAGAAGCCAGCATCAGAAGAACCAGAACTTCATACTGAGCCCCAGGTGGATGAAGCTTTATTTAGTATTGAACTTTCTAATATATTTTCTCCTCTGGAGTATAACCTTGAGCAGTCATCATTAGGAGAATTCTCTACCGGGCCTCTTCACCCCATAAGCGACTTAAAGGACCATCTTCTATTTTATGAGAAGTCTGACAACGAGGGGAGAGAGGTCAAAACTCCTATTGCTCCCGGGGATGTCAATAGCCTTCTTCATGTAATGGAGTTACTTGTCAAGGAGTCCTTTTTAATTGCTAATAAATTTGAATCACTAACAGCAATCATATCCAATCTGAACTCCAAAATTGACTCACTCAAAAACATAGACAGACGGTTTTCAATCTACCCACTAGGATGAGATGAGCAGCGTTTTTAATAAGCACAAGATGCACCTAGGACCATTGATTTGAGGTGGCTATTTTAATTGGGGACTCCTACTGGTATCTAAACCATAATAGATGGGTAAATAAACAACATATCAGGATCTCACTTAGCAAGCTGCTAATGTGCTTTTATGGAAAATTAATCTGGCCTGGATGCAACAAAGCTTGTGACTGCTGCAACGCTTCCTCTGACTTGTGGATTATGTGCATTCTGACACTCAGACTGGACTTCTGACACTAAAACCTGACTCTCAGACTGGACTCAGCTTCCTGCTGTAACCTGGTATTCCTGCCTGGCAGCTAAAGTGGGACATTGCCATTGCCATTGCCTGCCTTCGTATGGGTTGAGAGAATTCTGAGAGAACTGTAACTGGCCCAAGGTCACCCAGGAGTCTTCATATGGAGGAGTGTGGAATAGAACCAACCACTCTTAACCACCACTCTATGGTGAATCCTTATACTGATATGATGTTATTCACTTGCTGATTTTTTAAAGAAAAAATGTCTCCTTGCACCCACAGTGAAGTGTGAGAAAACTGCTGCTGTGACAATCAAATCTTATTTAAATCGAGGGACATGCCAGTCTACCTACCATGTTACGTTGGAAAGTGTGGGCTGTGTTGCCTCCACAGCTGGTGTCATGGAGAAGCCTCAAGGAAGGACAATGTCAGCATGGCAAGTCTGGGGTCTGTTTGGTTCTTTCCTTTTTAACATTTAAAGAACCAAGAGTGGAAACTAGGCCCTTTCCGCACAGCAAATTCTGAGCGGATTACAGCTGGAATTAATGAAGCAGGCATAACCTACAGATCTTCGCATGGGTGGCTGTCTCATGGACAGCTGGGGCATCAGCTGGGGTGCGCTCCTTTGCATGGAGGTGTATTTCTTTTGTAACTTTCCTCCCTCCAATGCAGCTGTGCAGGCTTTTGTAACTGTCGTCCCTCCAATTATCATCATCATCATCATCATCATCATCATCATCATCATCATCATCATCATCATCATCATCATCATCATCATCATCATCATCATCTATTAAATTTAGTATACCGCCCTATCCCCGAAGGGCTCAGGGCGGTGTACAGATAAAACATCAGCTAAAAACTTACATATAATTAAAACAACAGTAGTATCTTAGAAAATCGCCCGCACCCTTAAGAAACCCTCCTAATGTGAAATAATGGGTTCTGATGGTGTTAGGGCCCATGGGGGTAAAGAGGATGGAGCAGGGGCCATCCTCAGCGGCCGGTCTCTCCAAAGGCCTGGTGGAACAACTCAGTCTTACAGGCCCTGTGGAAATCCCCAAGGTCCTGCAGGGCCTGGACAACTGGAGGGAGAGTGTTTCACCAGGCCGGCGCCAGAGCCGTGAAGGCCCTGGCTCGTGTGGAGGCCAGCTGCATCATTGTGCTGGAATCAGCAGTGCCTGCGTGGGTCTGCAGGTGGGAGGTGGGAGCTGGGAGGGGAGGAAAAAACCCCAGCCCTCTAACATAGAGGCGGAGCAAAGGGGAACTGCGCCAGGAGGCCCGCACGTGCCCTGTGCCCCTGTCACAGCACTATCTGCTCCCACCCCCAGAACGGCCACAGAACGCCATGGCGATGCCACGCCCCCTCCACAGCCTGGCCACGCCCCTTCCACTGCTCTGCCTGGGGCGTCGCACCCCACCCGGCCCCATTGGCACTATGCCACTGCTATAACATGCCTTGCAACTCTGGCCGTTCACTCGGCTGCAGCTGTAAGACAAGTTAAAACAAAAGATTCTTGTAAAATGTCGACTTCCTCTCCTTCCACTTTCACTCCTATGGCTCTCCCAAATCCTGAAACATTCCAAAGTTTTCAGAGATGAATTAGTTACTACTAGAAATGTGAGAATGTTTTGCACAATTTCAGGGTTCCCTGAGCCAAACCAAATTAGCTCAATTTGGATATAATGTATAGCCGTGTACACACTTCTAGTCTGGCTGCCCATTGCATCTCTATGGCACTGAATGGCTCTGAAGCCACCAATTTATTTCTCCACTTTGCTCCCATTAGACAGCAAAGATTCCCTCATATACAGAGTTCAAACTCAAAAATGCAAACTTTGGCATTAATCCTTGGGAGCATGGCTTGCATCCTGTGGCCTTAAGTGAGCCGTCCCACACGTCTCAGACCAGCCATGGAGCTGCATGGAATGTTCTTTCATTGCTGCCTGTTTGCCTAATCATAATTGTGGATTTTTGGTGAGGAGGGGGGGCAAGCTGGCTGGGTTACCTGATGGGAGAAAAGTGGGATCTAAATTTATAAATAAATACCCACCATTTCAAAGAGTCTATCATCCTTACCAACACTTTATTGCAGCTCCAGGGGATCCTATATGTGTTCGGCCACAAGGCCTTCCTCGTTTATTTCTATAGAGAGAATATCATGCACATAAGCTCAGAGGGCATATGGAAATCCAGAGCATGGCATATGGCTTTGAAGCTAAGGACAGTTAGGAGCTGTGGATTCTGTTTAAATCTACAGGATTTACTTAAAAGGGTGAGGTCCTTTTTGGCTACTAATCTTTATTTTTATGCTGCTCTTCTTTATCTTTGGTTTCTATGTTGAAGCTATTTGGCAGACAGGCAGTATTACCTGACTTAGCTATGCTCAGTTGAATTTATACTTATATACAAAGGAGCGACAGCTTCAAAATATTACACTGTTATATTTATTTATTATTACCTATTCACTTCATTTATGTCTCTTCTTTCCCCCAGATATGAACACAAAGCAGTTTACATATTTCTCCTTTCCTTCATTTTATCCTCACCACATTCACCCAGCAAACTTTCATGGGAAACTAGGAATTCAAACCAGGATCTATCCAGATCCTAGTCTGGCATTCTTACCACTACATCACCATTCTGAAAATTTTTCAGTCCCATAGCATAACAATAAGGCGATTCAGTGAAAATTTGATATACCGTACAGCAATTGTGAAAAGATTCTTGTAGTCTTTAAAACTTTAATGATTTGATAATCCAATTTGATTGTAAACCATAATTTTCAAATATTCAAAAAGTTGGCACAGTGCAGTCAAAGCTAAGCATTATTAAAATCCATGTCTTATAATGAAATAAATTTAACCACATCTTAATCTGCCTCTTGGAAATAGTTGGCACTTAAAATCCTTAATTTAGGCTGTTTCATGTGTATACAGTATTTTAAAGACCATCTTAGAGATAATTAGTTTACACACTCTCTCCACTCTTTCCTCACTTACAATATAAAACTATGTTGCAATGGATGGTGATGAGAAAACACAGCAATTATATACTTGGTTTGCTAAGTCACAAGGAGCGGGGATTTTAAGGGGCTTGACTGAAGCGACACAAAAGTCAGGAAATGACCCTGCAATGGGATTTCAGAGGTGGTAGATTAGAAACAATATCTTCTTACAACTCCAGCAACTTTGGAGCATACCATCCAGAAAAAGGTAGGGGGTAACAGCACTGAGATCACCACAAGCAAAGCATGCTTTATGCTGCATCGTTTGGGAAGAAGGCGAATTGCAGCTGATTTTTATGGTTCAGGCTGGTACTGAAAGAGGAAGTCTTCGTCCCACTAGACACATTCACAAGAATGAATTGGAATCCTTTGAATGTTTTGTTCAGTCATTGAATCCTGTGTCGGTCAGAGAGCGTGCACAAGCCAACCTCTCTGTGGCCAGAGAGTGGTGCGGAAGGGAAGCTGCCCTCCCTACTGAATAGTGCCTTTGTTTGTCCTGCTGTGGCAGTTACATTCTGCAGGTCCTGCAATACAACAGAGACTGTATGAGAACGGAATGGAAATGAGACTCTGGATCCCCCCCCCCCCAAAAAAAAGTCTTGCTTCTTTCCATTACAGCTGAAGAGAAATGTTGCTGGATGCAAAAAATCAACAGCACCAAAGGTTTTATTTTTCTCAGTCAAAAAACGTTGAAAAAATTGATTTCTTCACTCAATAATGCAGAGTTAATGCCCATTTGTTTTGCCATTTTTGGAATGAGAGAAATCCTTCTTTCGAGAGAAATTATGAGCTGAAAAAAACAATATAATGGCCTTTTTATGGGCAAGGAAGCTGTTTGCCTAAATGTTAGCGAAATTTTAGGGGCTGATGACTTTTCACAATTACAGAACGAAGCTACATCAAAATTCAGGACAAAAAAAAATAATCAGAGAACCCCGATAGGAAGGCCCACTGACATGACTCAAACTATACAACACTGCTGATAATTGACATACTGATTAATAATCCATAAAATTTCTGCAGCCCAAATGCAAGTTGTTACAGTGTTTTTATTAGGCAATGACACAGATGAACTCTCACAATAAAAAATAAATGTATGCAGAAGAACTCTTTACACTTGTTTTAGTGCATTGACATAAATCTGTGCATGATTCCCACATAGCTTACTGGCAGCTGTTCACCTCTGTCATTTCTCATGCTGTAAAACATCTTTAAAAAGTCCTGTTAAAATGTTCTTCTGCCATTCCCCACAATATACTGGTTATTTTAGCACAACTTCCAATTCTGCAGTACATCTTTATTTAAAGATTTAATCTGTTTTTTAAAGAGCCACATTTGGTTCAGCACTGAACCTTCATGGACTTCAGTTTAAAGACTGGACAAGGCTGTTAACGAGAAGTCATTAGTTTATAGAGACACCATAAATTGGAAGTGACTTGACAGCCCATATCACACACACTCAGCCATATTTGGCTCTAGAGTCACACATTTTATAGAAAGGTAAGGTGTGCTGACAAGTTGCAACCAGTTCTTGGCAATCTCATCAAGTTCCACCTCATAAGGTTTTAAAGGCAAGAAATGAAGAGGTGGTTTGCCATTGCCTGGCTCTTCTTGGCAGCCCTTGTCCTATCCAAGTACCAACCCTGCTTAGCTTCCAAGAGAGGAGCAGTATGTGTTATTATGGCTACTACATAAAATGCATATTTTTCCCCCTCACAACATCCTTGGGAGGTAGGTTAGACTGACAGTATGTGACTGGCTCAGGGTCACCCAGCAAACTTCCATCTCAGAGTGAGGAATTGGACTTGAGTCTACCAGCTCTTAGTCCAACACTCTAATAGCAGAACCACACCAACTCTCTTTGCACTTCAGCTTTGTATAACCGCATTAAGAATCTTATTCTTTTTTAGGCTGGTGGTATTAAAAAAGATATATCTCTTGTAATGTTCACATTGTATCAAAAGAAAGATGAGAAATTTAAGAGGAGGAAAAGTGAATACCAGCTTCATGTCCAGATTAAATATTGGACTTAAAGACACAGTGGACACATGAAGCTCATGTAACTCCACAACCTATATCACTCCCTCATTCTTCCCAGCTGAACCCCCACAGTTTTAATTGCTCTCTCTTCATGATGCTCTAGCCCAAGCTTCACTCACTCTAGAGTTGTCTAGACAAAGGGCAGTCTTAGTAGTTCTGAGTCTCTGGGTAAAGTCCAGAACAGGCCCCAGAATCATGTCCCCAAATATCTCCTTTCCAGGGTCACTAAAAGCAAGCTATCTGAACCCCAGACACAGCAGTTGGAAGCAGTGGCAGCAGCCTACTATTCTTATTCTTGTACTCTTTTCTTGGGATGATAGGGCCATGAATGGTTGGTTCGGTTGAGGGCAGCTGTCCCTGCTGGCCATTTGCTAAGATCATTCATGGGGTAAGACCAGGCTCTATTGCCTTGGTTGCTATGCAACTGCCCAATGTTGACTATGATTTTGCAACATTTCAGGATATCTCAATTGGTGTTCTACATTTTTGTATATTCCCCCCTGCCCCCATTGTTTTTATGATATTTTGGGATTTTTCTGCAAACTTATCAGTTCTCCTAGGTTTGCAGAAAAATCCTTCTGACCTATACATGGCCCAATTATGTTGATCTTTTGACCCATATTCTAAAGCCCTGTTTAGAATTAGTTACATAGACACATTCCTTGGTCAAATGGAGATCTCTGCAATAGTGTAAACTGACCAATATAAATATTTGAATTTTTGTGCTGTTAAGACTTTTCTAGGACTCCTAATGTCAGCTAGTGTTAAACGGATTCAATAGCTCATGATTTTTTTCTTTAGGAAAACTTAAAACTGTAGTAATATTCTCTCTCTCTCTCTCTCTCTGTGCATTAAAACACTTTTTAGAATTTTCAGTTTTTGATTTAAATCATTGAAAATCTCTTTTGATCTGTAGCATAGACATGTCTTGTGTCCTGCATAGAAAAAATACAGCAGCCAATTAGAATGTGAATATATAGGAATGGCAACTCTAGCCTTAAATTAGGGTGTTTCTACACATGGGGATTTTGTGAGCCATCATCCCTTTGAATCATAATCAGATACCCAAAAACTACACCTGATTTTATACCGGGATGAATAAGGATAGCATAACTAATATTACATAATATGTGTAACTCTAAACCTTTTTTTTAAAAAAGGTGTATCTATTGTACAGATCTACTGCTGCTGCAGATAGAGCAACTTGGGAGGACCCATAAATTGTTGCAACATTTCCTTATGTGCCTTCCTCTATGATGCTGATAATCTGTCTCAGAATAGTACAGTTCCTTTTTGATTCAACATGCACATTCTTATACTTTATCAAGCACAACTGGTGCTGGTGGGAAGATTTTAATATGGTAGATGTCAAGCCAAGGCATACTCCCACGTTTTATTTCAGTAGCCTGATAGGATTCCAGGGGTGTACTGCCCATGAGGGCATGTGGGGACAAATGTCCCCAGCCAGCACCCATTTAGTCATGTGGGGGGGTGGAAATTGCCCATACATCCCTCCTCCCCCCATGCAAGCAATACCCTTTCCTATGCAAAGACCTCTCATTCTGGAGAAGGGGGGAGGACATAACTCATCTTGGACAGAGGAAGAAAAAAGAGAATGGGAGGAGGCCAAGTGGGCGACAGGATGGACAGAAAGCAAATCTGCCTCCCCTGAAGCTCTGTGATTGAGCCAGATTTTCTAAAAGGCCCACCCACCCTAGTGTAAGGAGGGGGAGGGGAAGGAGGGGTGGCGTAGTACAGCATCAGGCTCTGCCCAGAAGCCTGCTCTGCTTCCATCTGCCCTCAATTAACTTTTGTTTGCGTGGCCAGTACCCCTACCCTGGAGAGTGCATGGCAGGTGGGTAGGGGTTGGAAATCCCCCCACTAATTTGGCCTGGAGGTGGGCTCAAGATATGACCTCCCCCTCCCCCACTCACGCTCTCGTCCAGCTTGATCTTGACTTTCTTCTGCAATATGCTCTTCTGGATGTGCTTGCTGAAGCTGATGTTGCCCGCTGTCTGGCTGCACTGCTCGCCTTCCTTGCACAGGCAACACAGCTGCCCCATGCCACTGCCATCATCAGCAGCAGAGCATTTGCAGCTGCCACCGCGGGAGGTCTGGCCAGGGCTGTCGCTGTTGTAGTCACAGAAGCAGCACTGATGCTGGCCGGTGGATGGGGGAATGGTGGCAGTGGAGGCAGGATTTTTACAGCTGCTGCCGCATTGGCCACTGCAGCAGGGACAGCAGCAACGTCTCCCTCACCACGGGCTACTTCTTCTGGGCTGAAGCCATTCATGGTGCATGGCTGCTGCATTGAAGGTAAAGTTATTCGACTGGGCGGTGGCGGCACGTCTGCTATGCCGCTGCTGTCTCCCCTTTGGCCAGGGTGACCCAGGAGGGGACAGAGGGGGTCAGGCAGCTGGTTCGCATCCTGCAGCCATCTCCAAGGGAGGGAGAGGCAGCACTGAAATGCCAGACTTTTTTTTTCAGCCTTCAAAGTTTTATGTTTTAAGGACCATGTTTTCTAATTATTGATACTATAAAACCTAACTGTAAACTGTGCACATTTTCTCATAATTATATTAAGGCTATGACAAAAATGTAGTAGTATATAAATAAGTATAGTGGGTAACCCAGTATAATGAAAAAATAATTTCTAACCACAACTTAACTTCTTCCTCATTGCTAATAATTACACTATTACTTTAAAAAACTCCATTTAACTATTGGAGCCAGTGCAGAAAGCAATGGTAAGAAACGAATTCATCTACTGCCTGTGAGTGGTGTAATGTTAACATATAACCCAGCAATGCCAAACATTTCATGCATTTTTATGTCATACAACATGTTCCAGTGTGAAATGATACATAAACTTTGTATAATTTAGTATTGAGGATTGGTGAGAGACGCTATTGTAAAAATCATTGCGAAAACCTAGGCACCATTGCGAAAACCTAGTGAAATGTCTAGGTGCCATGGCAACCTGGCACCTGGGCTTCATCAAGCTCTGTATTGAGCAGGCATTTTTAAATTCTGCTGTGATGACCACATATTAAATTAAGGTGGGGGGATGTTTGAGCTTCCAGTTCTCAAAAAAAAAAAAAAGCTGGATTGGTGATGCCACCCTGACCTGGGTTGCTGTCAAGCATATCCAGAGAAAAAGGGAAGACACAGCTGGTCAAGTTTCTTCCAACATAATGTCCCATGAGAGGTTGTTCAGCACTGCAAGAGGACATCAGTTACCCCAAGTTTGAGTGGACTGTTTTGAAAAAGGAAGTTACATTCATCCTTTTATCAACTGTTTGTGCATTCTCAGCTTCTAAGAATCTTATCACTTTCTCAGAGTGGCTCAGTTAAAGTGACCATCCCGGTTTAGACTATGCTGAAACAATTTTCTGCACTTTATTGAGACCCTGACATCTGTGATTTCAAAAAAAATGTGGATGTGAAAGAAAGGCACAGCAGCTTTTTCTTAATGAACAAGTAAAGTAACAGACATTCTTATTTTAATGAAGGAGAACATTTGCTACAGTAGGTAATGCTGGCATCTTTTGGAAAAGATAATGCTTTTATTTACTTAGCAGCCATTGAATACTTTTTTTACACAGGTTATTTGCCTAGGAGCTAGTAAACTTGGACAAAGTCTTCCCTTTATTTGTTCAATAGACTTCCAACCAGTCAAACAGAACCATGTCTTAACAGGCCCAATTGCAATTCTGCTGAGTTGCAGGCGGAGCCTTTATTTGCCTTTTTGTTAGGACAGTTGGTAAGATTGGGTGTTAATTGCTCAGTAGCTAGGCCCAAAATATTTACATAATTTACTGTTTACCCACTAGCAGGACTAAGGAGTTCAGGGTTGGGCCATGTTTGCACAAATATTCATCTGCTGACAACTAGGTTGGGCTTTGCACAATTATGTCAGAAAATGCTTATAAAAAGCTGCAAAGTTCTAATATGCTAAAAGGCCAAACTGGAGGATAAATACATATTAATTGATAACATTTTGCCCATGGGAATGCTATCTGAATTGAAGGACCAAAGGCTGGAAATTAGCTGGCTGCTGCAGGAAAACAAAATCTATTTTTGTAAGCTAAGTGGGCAACAGTTAGATGAAGGGAACATCTGTGTATCAAGCAGAACCTCCCTACTTCTAATTACACCATCATTTTGTTCAGCACTAAATTAGTGGCTAGGAGGTTTGGACCATATCCTCAAATCGACAGCCTCTAAAATCTCACCCATCAATCTTGCCATATAGTCAATGGTGGGAAAAAAATTAACTTCCTGTTTCGAATTGAAAATGGGTATTGACTCATAATTGTAGATGTCGTGAGGATGAGGAAGACAGTTATGTAATTGAGTTCTTGCTGCAAAATGTGTTTAAGGTCCCAGCTTAATAGCAGCTATTGAGTTTACTTCTGCGAGGTTTAACCAAGGAGAGAGTGGGCAGAAAGTATGCATTGGCTACAGCTGAGTTGAAGAAGGACTACTTTGAAGAAGGTTTATTGTTCCAAAATGCCTAAATGTTCATTCAAGCCATAAATCACTAGGTGCCTGTGCTTTGTTGGGAGGATGTTACCACTTTAGATGTATCACATCCTTCAGCTGCAATGATTTCACTGCATGACTGATCTAGCCTAAATGAATCATGACATTTCCAAAGGGGGGAAAAATTAAATCCTAGCTGGCTTTTAAAGAAAAGAAACATTTTCTAAAGCAGCCAACTCATGAGAGAGCACCCTTGTTCAGATCCCATGAGCACAATTATGAATAAAGAATAATTTTCTTTCTCATAGGGTCTCTTCTTCACATGCAAGTATAGATTTAACTAGGACTCATAATTTCTGTTTTACTTGCTGGTATGAATCATCTAGAGCTTAAACCAAAATGGGTTTCTTCATATTTGTTTGGAAACAGTTTTGGTGTGAGGGTTAAGGGAGTCAGACTACCGTGTTTCCCCAAAAATAAGACAGTGTCTTATATTAATTTTTGCTCCCAAAGATGTGCTATGTCTTATTTTCAGGGGATGTCTTATTTTTCTGTGTTCTGTTCGTTGGGCATGCTTCCAAACAAAAACTTTGTTACGTCTTACTTTCGGGGGATGCCTTATATTTTGCACTTCAGCAAAACATCTACTATGTCTTATTTTCTGGGGATGTCTTATATTCGGGGAAACAGGGTAGTACCTGGGAGACCCAGGTTTGAATCTTCACTCATGCCATAGAAGCTCCCTGGGGCAGTCACACACTCAGCTTAATCTACCTCACAGGGTTGTTATGAGGATAAAATGGAAGGCCGTTTCCGCACGGGCAATGAATGGCGACCTGGAGACGGTAAAAACGCCGTCTCCAGGCCGCCATTCGCACGGGGGGCGCAGCTGCAACGCAGCCGCGCCGCTCTCCCGGCCTGTAGCAGGCGTTTCCCCAGAGCGCTTCCCAGAGCTCTTTTTGGGAAAACGCCGCCGCGGAAGCCGCTTTCAAGCTGCTTAACGGTAACGGCTTAATTTTTCCCCCACCCGGCACTTACCCGTCTCTGGGCCTCCGGCGCGTCGTTGAAGTCTGGGGACACTTCCCCTGCCCTGGGCCGCTGGAGCAGGCGCCGCGAGGGCCAGGGGGGGCGGGTCCCCAGGGCTCGGGGACACGCCGGAGGCCTGGGGATATGCTCGGGTCAGCCGGGCTGGCACTGCGCATACCGCCGGTTGCCCGCCTGTTCCTTGGTGGACTGTGTCCATGCGGACGGTCCCAGCGTTGTCGGGTTGGCGTCATAAACGCCAACCCGGCCGTTTCCGCCTTCGTGCGGAAACGGCCGAAGAGAGGAGAATGTTGTAAACTGCTCTGGTCCCCATTGGGGAGAAAGGCAGGTTACAAATTAATTTGATAATAAATAATTAAGCATTTATTTATTGGCTATTTAGTTCAAGACAAAATGGTGGGTTACTTGAATCCCACTCACTTCAACTGCTGTTATAATTTCCCTTGCCAGTTTTCTCTTGCCTGCAGTTTTTAAACATCATGTATGATGACTGGCTATAAGCAGGGGTGTGGCTAGCACCCCTCTCCACCACAGCTGTGCCCTGCCTAAACTCTCCATCTGGAGAGTTTGAGGTGGGGTGCAGTTGAGGGACTGTCAGCAGGGCTGGTTCACCCCCATCTCCTTGTGGAAGTTGAGAGTGAGGCCAGCCAGAGGTAAAACTTGGGGGGCAGAGCCAACTGTATAAAGCGAGAGGGTTGACAGCAGCTGAACTCAGTCTGAGCCTGGCCTCAGCCAAGCTCCAATGAATCCTTGCTGCTTCCTGACCTCTTCATGAGGATTGGGGGTGGGAGAGGCCAGCTTGCCCCACTCCCAATCTCCATGTGGAAATTGGGAATGATGGGAGCCTGGCTGGCCCTGCTCCCAATCTCCAAGTGGAGATTGGAGGTAGGATGAGCCCTGCTTGCCAGCATTCAGCTGAGTGTTCCCCTTAACTCCCTGGGGGCAAACCTTATGTGCAGTTGGGACTCCACAGTTTGTTTTGGTTGCACTGCGTCCCAGTGCTAATGAGATGTCATGTTAAAAACTGAAATGCACCCTATTTACTTCACAGTTAGAATTACTGCAACTGAAAGCACCAATGTAGACCTAGTTTTGTATGTAATTGTCAGGTATGTGCAAACAGCAATCCTCGTGCTTTTACAATTTATTTTTTTAGAGCAGTTTTAGGTGGAAAAAGTGCTTTCTCTTCATTTTTTTTGTCCAAAATATCTACCATATCCGTATTTGATGATACCTTTGGTCTGTTCTGCACAGCTGAAATAAGATGTCCTGAGGATGTAAAAAAAGCATCCTGGGAAAGCACTTCACACATTCTTTTTCCCAAGATGTCCTAAGGATGCTTTGCTTCTGCTCAAGACATCTTTTTTTAAAACAATAACAACAACATTTCAAAGTGCACCTTTCCCCCTTAAGGGGGTGGTGGTGGAATAGGATGACTTGGAGGAGATTATGTTTCACCATCTGTTTTTTGTAACAACCTAGCATTGTACAACTGTTATTGGGCATTTATAGCTTTGTTGTTTTACTTTTTGTATGGTTCTATTTTAAATGTTTTTAATGATTTGTTATTGACTTGTTGTGACCCACCTTGAGCCCTGTGGTGATAGGGTGGGATATAAATTTGAAATATAAATAAATAAATCTTGCATTCTCATACAGAGAATATTATTTTTATGTGAGCACAATACTAGATTTTCATTGCCAATCTACCTGTCTGTTAAATGGGTGCCTTTAAGTTACTTTCTTTGTGTGTGTGTGTGTGTGTGTGTGTGTGTGTGTGTGTGTGTGTGTGTGTGTGTGGATAGTTGTATGTAGCGTTCATAACAATGCACAACCACTCTGTGGGTGTTGCCTTGTACTTCTGCAACTAACTAGAACTAATTTAGGCAAGAATGCATGTTCTCTTCTTAAGTAAAACAGTCTTAGGTGCCACTTGGTCAGAACAGAGTGGGAGACGTACAAGCAAGATGTAACAGTTAAAAAAAAGAGGTTTTATTGCATAGAAAAATTAAGACCCTAACTCCTCCCAGGGTCTGACTAAAACAAAGTACTTGCTTGACTGGAACAACTTGAAGCTTGAGACTATGGCTCATTCCACACATGCAGAATAATGCACTTTCAAACTGCTTTCAGTGCTCTTTGAAGCTGTGCGGAATGGCAAAATCCACTTGCAAATAGTTGTGAAAGTGGTTTGAAAACACATTATTTTGCGTGTGTGGAAGGGGCCTTTGATTCTTTCTTGGCTTCTTCCAAGAAAGTCCATTTTGTCTGTGCTTTCTCTTGGTTCCTTCAGTGTCCTCTATCTTGACTCTACTTTCTGTAACACCTTAACTTAATGCTCTATATTTTATACACCTTAGACTTTTATACTCCTTATACATCTTAGACGTAAGAGTTATTGCAGCCTTCCAGCTCCACTAGCACCTTAGACTAAATTAACTGAACAGGAGCACTACTGGGTAATGAAAGGAAGACTGCCTCTAGGGGACTTCTTAAAGGGACAGGGTCTAATTAAAGTTCCCTCCCTTAGAACACTATGCAAAAGGAACTAAACCCATACTATCTATAGGGGCAACTGATGCTTAATAAGAAAATAGTAAGAGCTTCTCTGGGGGTATTTGTACATCTTGTATACCTAGCGTAAGGAAAGTATTACCAGCTTGACTATTCCCCACTTCCTTCCTTCATTCAGTTCCTCTCTGCTGTGACTACAATGGTGACAGGGACAGGTTTCAGTATTGGATTTTTTCCCCTGAGCATATCTTTGATCAAATTTGGGCCATGGAACTTTACAGAGCTGATATTGTTACAGTCATAAATTATCTGTGGCTGCTGTTCTTGTCCCTCTTAGTTCAATATGTGAAGCCAACTTTACATTTCAAAAGAAACCATCTGTTTTTCTTCAGCTGCCTGGAAGGTCCACTTTATGCAGCTACACAACAAAATAATAACATTTGGACTTGCACCAGTGAAAATGTGGAGGTTTCTTGCACATCCTTTTCTTTATGCACTGTCATCAGCTTCTCCTATGCTATACTAACAAGACTCTTTTTGATGTCCTTATATCAGTTTCATTCTAAAATTTTACTTCTTACATAGTACAGTTTTTTCATGTCTGTTTTATCCTTCAAGAACAAGGTTAGTAGTAGTACCTTTGCGTAAAATTTGAATGGATGCAATGAGAGTAAGGAACTCTATTTATACCCTTCTTATCTTAAAATGTTCAGTTGATCACTCAGCCAGGAGAGATACTATTTTGACCAGGAATAAAACTGCATTATGGTTGACCGAACAGTCATAAAATTACATTTGTAATACAATTTGAACTGAACAATTGCATAGTACAGTATTATAGTAGCACAGATTATAATTTTTATTACCAATATATGTCAGTAATGAAGTACCCTGTGTAATAGCCTGCTTGGCAAATATCTGTTCAATAATCACCTGTTGAATTTTCATCAACCTACAACAGTATCTGTCGGAACCAAGCATAGTCTACACAAGATGATAGTATCTTGGAAGTGCTCAGTATTTCCCATAGTCATGCAATATAAATGAGTAACAGTTATATAGTAGAAGCTGATATATGCAACTTCTTCCTGAATGTGCCATACATGGACATTAATAACAGTATCTGAAAAAATAATAATCTTGTATATGGAAATGTCTTCAGAGGGGTCAGACAGTTTACAGAGCTGAAGATGGTGCATGGGGTAAGGGTAGGCTGACCAGACGTCCCGCTTTTGGTGGGACAGTCCTGCCTTAAAACAATTTGTCCCGTGTCCCGCGGGTTTTTTTAAGTTTCCCAATTTTTGGAAGGCTGCTGCACTGCCTTCTGGGGCGCAAGGCAGTGCAGCAGCCTCCTGTGCACACAGCCACAGGAGCACTGCCTTCTGGGGCGCTCCTGTTTCCCGCCCTGTGACAGGGTGGGAAACGGGAGTGCCCCAGAAGGCAGTGTGCTCCTGCGGCTGCGTGTGCGTGCATGCGCGCAGCCGGCTGCCTACCCGCCCATCCCGGTTTAGGTAAGGGGGTCTACCCGCCCATCCCGGTTTAGGTAAGGGGTAAGATAAAATATAGGTTGTTTGGTGGTGGAAAGAAGGAAGAAAGCAAAAATGAGAATGTGAAGGCTGCCAGGAGGAGAGAAAGAGAAAATAATGTGGAGAAGAGGATACAGAGGAAAGTGAGATGCCCTCTGCAAGTTCTAGCACCAACCATGCAACTGAGCTGAGTACTGCACAACCTGTCCATAGCTTTCCCATGTAAAGACTGCCAGAAGGAAGAAAGGAGGGAAAACTGAAGAAAGGGGAGCAGAAAAGATTAGGTTGGCTGATAAGTGGGAAGGAGAGAAGGAAGAAGGAAAAAAGAAGAGGTTATTGGGACTTTCAGGGAAGGCAAATAGGAAATAGTGGGGGAGAGGACTGCCAAGACTGTGACAAATAAGCAGAACCAAAAACCTGCCCAAATAGGGAGGGAGGGTGGGTCAGTTTGCTCGAGGCATTGAAGAAGGCCGGAGCAACTGTGTGCTGCCTAATATATAGGGAGCATGCTCCACCCCTAACACTTGTTCACATCACACGATCAGGCTGAGTGTGGCTCAGCCGCCTGGCTGGCCCAGGGCATGCATGCTCACCACTCCGGAGCTCACCATGTGCCCTGCCTGCTGTTGTAATTACGGCCCAGTTGATTCTGGGGCTGTTATTTATAATTTCCTCCAAGATGGCTATAAAACAATAAACAGATTCATTGAAGGTTGACAGTGGACTTGGTGTAAAAGAGACTTGGTGAAAAAGGAGGCCAAATGGTAGCTGCATCAACCATATGCCTATTGGAACAGCTTTGTCTGCAGGGCCCTGGTCTTGTTAGAAAGAGAGTTCCACCAGACTGGGGCCAGTGCTGAGAATGCCTTGGTTCTGGTTGAGGCTAGCTAGACTTCCTTTGGGCCAGTGACCACCAGCAGATTACTGTTCACTGACTGAGGTGACCTTTGGAGAACATACCAGGAGAGAAGGTCCCATAGGTATGTGGGTCTCACACCTTTGCACCTGAGTTTTTCAGATTCTAGTCCACCACTCTTACCACTACTCCATACTGTCTGTTATTTGACGTAAATATGTTGTACTTTTATGAATTTATATTTTTACATAGGATTGATATGGTTTTTAGGATTGTGCCTTGATTGTTTTTATACATAAAGTTATGATAGAAATGATCTTAATATGGCTATCACTTCTACTAATAGTCATAGGGGATAAAACTAAGGTGTTAAGCCATAGCTTCATGGAACAGTTAGTTGTTGCATTGTGTTTGATGTATGAGATGAAATAATTAACATATATCATTAACGTACACCAAAATAGTGTTCTGACAGACAAAAACTGAGCCACTTACTGCAACTTTTGCAGCAGATCGCTTGACTTCCTTGTCCATCTGTAGATTCAATGAAAAAATTAAAAACAAACCCCCACACAAACCTGTAAAAAGGATTTAAACTGTGGGAGGGCGGGAATAAGGTAGAAAGATTGCCAATACATCTTTTGATATTTTTGGTACAGCCTGGGATGGAAAGGGTGGTGGTTTTGTGGGGATTTCGCCAACACTGGCAGAGCTACGGCTTTTTGCAAGATCTGGAGGCCACCTAGTAATGTTTTCTTAGGCTTGGAAAAAGGATAGAGCTTTCATGATATCTGCAGGGGTGAAAATCTTAACTTTGATCTTGGACTTTCAGTAAGTCTTTCACTGATCCCATAAGCTTCATCACCAGGTTGGAGTTCTTATCAGCCCTACACCACTGGGGGGAACTGCATCAGCTTTGTCCCAAGGATGTTGAATTGCTCATCTGTGCCTTTGTTGCCTCACAGCTGGATTGCTAGACCCTTCTCTTCAGAGATCTCCTACAGGGGCTTTACGGCAGCTTTTGGAGGGTTTTTTTTAAAAGTTTCCACAAAGATCTTAATCCATATTAAGATATCCCCTCATGCAGAAGAAGTGACAGTCACTAATTCTCATTTCTTTCTATTGGGAATTATGAACCTGGTTGCTGATAAAAGGCTTTAATATATGCATTACTTTATATTTAAGGCACACTTAGACATTCCACTAGCCCATGGCCTGATATCTCACAACTCATGTTGCTTTGTTTATGAATCTGACAATCAGTTGCATAGTGAAAACTAGCTATTGTTTCATCATATTCTGTCATTAAGCACATCAAACTTTTTGGCTGTCCTTTTTTATAAATGTGTTACATTAAGAGCACTTTTCTCCTATCCTCATTTGTACTTTGTGATCAGCTTGCTTGAGATCATCTGCAAGTCACGTTTCCCCCAAATGCTATTGTATGCCTTCCATAGACAGATTTAAAGGTGCATTTTATTTTCCACTAGCATAATCTTCATAATAATGCACTTGTAAAATGATAACTACTACTATTAAGAGAACACCTAATCAAATGGGAGAGAGAATGATGCACACATACATCAGCCCTTTCTGCACAGCCAAAATAAAACATGTTGAGGTAGGGAATAAAATGGAATTCCATATGTTTTGGGCTGATAATAAAATGGAATTCCATATTGGGCTGCTTGGCATGTTCTATAGCAGTGATAAACTAAGGCCCCTTCCGCACACGCAAAATAATGCGTTTTCCAACCACTTTCACAACTGTTTGCAAGTGGATTTTGCCATTCCGCACAGCTTCAAAGAGCACTGAAAGCAGTTTGAAAGTGCATTATTTTGCATGTGCAGAATGAGCCTAAGAGAAGATTCAGACTTGAGACAAGAGGGAGCAAAACTGAAAAAGAAAGATGTGACAAGAAAGTTGGCATAGACCTTTAGAGTCTGAAACATATGGCTTCTATCTGCCTACAATTTGGCTGGAACAATTCTTGGGCTGAGCCATAGAATTCCTGAGACTTTCATTTCATTTCATTTCATTGGAGGGGGAAAAGGAAGTTACAGCCAGAAATGTGTTTTCCATTGAAACCAATAGAAACAAATGCTGTTTGATTAACTAATATAATAAGTTTAAAAAGAATATTTAAGGATACAATACATTTTTAAAAGAATACAAGAACTGCCTTTCGGAATTGAACCCTTCTAAAGCTACTGCTTAGCATTGCAGTTCTCAAAGCACTTCACATGACATTTTCACATGTCACATGACATTATCACATGACATCCTTCTTATCACATTATCATATGATATTATCTTTCTTTATAGTGAGAATTTTTTATTTATTTTACTAATCTAAATAGCACATACATAGAAAAATAAAGAAAAGATCCTGATCTAGTCCAGCCTATAACAACAACAACAACAACAACAACAACAAAACAACACTAGGGTAGCACTTGAAACATCTTCGAATTGACAAAATTAACATCTGTCAAATTCAGAAGGCAGCCCTGCTGGGATCCGCACAAATACTACGCCGATGCATTACAACTTCCTAGGCCTCTGGGTGAGGCTCGAATTGTAATGAAGACCAACAACCAGCTGAAGATCTGGCAGCTGTGAAATCTACAACAACAACAACAACAATAATAAAAATGAAAAGAAAAAACACATACACAAACACCTACACATATATATGGTTACTTCCAGCTACCTCACTAACGATCCAAGCATCAATCTAACTTGGTTCTTATAATTAATATCTACATTTTTTCATTTTCAATCCTTCTTATAAAGTTGTCTTAATCCAACATGCAGTTTTCATTAAGTCTTGAATCCTGCTGTTGTTTCTCTGTTTGTATATGTTTTCAATAAGTATTCTGCAAAGGATTTTCAGTCTTTCAGAAAATTGTCCGTATTCTTGTCTCTTATAATCGCTGTCAATCTTGCCATCTCTGCATAGTCTGTGACTTGTTTTGTTGGAATTTTGATATCATCCTTCTAACAGTTCTACAAAGAAGGCCAATCCCAAATTGGGACATGTGTGTGTATTTAGGGAGGGGAATGCTCAAGCTGTGACTTAGGCCCCTTCCACACATGCAGAACAATGCACTTTCAATCCACTTTCAATGCACTTTGGGCCTTTCCACACTACAGGTTTGTTCTAGAACAATTATTTGGAACAGTTCTGTTTTTCGTGCAAGATTTTCCACCACGAAGCTCCATTGACCACCCGGATCAGTTTGAGATTCTACTTCTTCCGATTTGTCCCATATCTGACCGTTTACCTCACTTTTCCCCTGCTTCTGGATGTATGTACAACTTTTCCAAAAAACATGGTTTTACTCCGGATGTGCCTGGCTAGTGTAGAAAAAACTGGTGACTGCTCCACTTTTAAGATGCCCGCCTCACTGGTGACGCAATGTATCCCAGTCAATCGGAAGGCGCCAGTTAATTGGCAATGCGCGTGCAGATTTTTAAGTTTCGATTTCCTGTCACTTGCCTGCTCCTTGCGGTTGGTCATGCTTTCCATTATCTCTGTGTAGCGAGAACAAGAGGTCTCGAGCATTCGGATCGGCAGGAAGAGAACACGGCTCATTGTTTAATCAGGGGAGGCTGTCCATAAGAGGCAGAGAGCCCCCACTTTGGATTCAACCAGTGTGTACTTCGGAGATGCTCTTTTAGAAGGAAGGGGATTCTTTGCTACAGTGGGGGGGCTATCTTCATACTATTGGCACTTTCCTTTTTTAAAAAAATCTACCAGCTTGGCTAAACCCATGGAGAAGAGCACATCCTTGTAATCAATAGAGACTGAAGTATGAACTGGCAGTGAAACATGTTCCCTATATTAGATGAACCACTGGAATAAGAATTGGGAGGGTTATATTTATTTCTTCATTTGAGGTAGATCATTCTGGAATCAGATGCAGGACCAGATACCTGCCATAGAATGTGCTCAAGTGTGTAAGAAAAAATCTGCGACAAAAGTTTCGGTTGCTGCTCCATATAGCATTAATCCACATCTGTTGTACATTTTTTGCCAGTGTGGAAAGGCCCTTTGAAGCTGGATTTTACTATGCGGAATAGCAAAATCCACTTGCAAACAATTGTGAAAGTGGATTGAAAGTGCATTATCCTGCATGTGCGGAAGGGGCCATAGTTTTAAACCTGTAGCTATCATCTGGTGAGGTTTGAACTGGCACAACAGAGCTCATTCCCACCACTGCACAAACTTTGAGATCTCTTGTAGAGGTCAGACTTTACTCTTGCTATATTTTAAATAATAAAGATGTCAGCTGACTACAGTGACAGTCCTATGAAATAGGTTAAGGAAAGACAGTATTTTTTCATCTGTCTTCTTTCTCCCTCCCATTTAACAGCTGTAAAGTTGGTTTTCAGAGGGAGAAATCCACCCTTGACCATTGTTTGGTCCTGAGCACTCTGATTTCCAAGTATACCAGGGTAAATAAGTCCAAGCTATATGCAGCTTTTCTCAATCCCAGAGCTGCTTTTGACTCTGTGCCAAGAAACGTTTCGTGGAGGAACCTTTAATGCCTAGGTGTAGAGAAGATACTTCTCTCTTTAATCGTTACACTTCACTCTAATACAATGTGCCAAGTAAAGTGCAACCCGGAAGGCACTCTGACCCCTAAAATCACATCTAATAAGGGGGTCAAGCAGGGTTGTGTTCTCTCACTAACTCTGTTCAACCTCTTTTTACATGACTTAGCACCCTTTTTGATATGCACAGCCCTTGGTAAATCAAGGATATCTCTGCTACTTTATGCAGATGATGGCATTTTGTTATCATGGACCAAATTGGGGTTAAAACGACTATTACCCAGGTGTGCTGAATACTGTAATAACAACAACCTTAAAATTAATTATTCCAAATAAAAAAAATATGGCTTTTGCAAGTTCGTGGTGCCCTTCTAACTGGATGCTGAATGGGGAAGCACTTGAGCAGGTTAAGACCTTTAAATACCTGGGCTTAAATTCCCATTATACAGCAGGATGGTCCTCACACAGGAACAGAATATAACCAGTGCCATTTTGCGTTTCTTTTACAGAAAGGCTCACCAATTTCTTCCTGCATCCCTTAAAGCATTTAATGCAAAAGTCTGCCCACAACTTTTATATGGTGTTTCTTTATGGATCCAATCCTGGAATAGAAACATAGAGTGCATCCAATCTATCTTTTTGTATAAAATATTTGGAAAGACACACTCTGTTCCTTATGCTACCTTGTGCCTAGAAGCTGGACAACATCTTCTGGAGACCAGGGCTTGGAGTATAATGTTCAAGCACTGGATTCAGCTTTGCTTCAGGCATGAGGACATGAGCCTCATTGCCCAGGCTTTAATTTTGCTGCATGCAATTGAATGGTGGGCCCACATAGAAGTGAAGCTCCATGCCTTGGGCTGCTCCTCCGTAAATATGTCCAAGCCCTTTTTAAAGCTGTCCAGGTTAGTGACCATCACTACCTCCTGTGGCAGCATATTCCAAACACCAATCACATGTTGCGTGAAGAAATGTTTCCTTTTATTAGTCCTAATTGTTCCCCCCAGCATTTTCAATGTATGCCCCCTGGTTTTAGTATTGTGAGAAAGAGAGAAAAATTTCTCTCTGTCGACATTGTCTACCCAGAGGTGGGATCCAGAGGTGGGATGCAGCAGGTTTTCACCAGTTCCCGAGAGTGGGTTACTAATTATTTGTGGGTGCTGAGAGGGGGTTACTAATTGGGTCCGCTTTTCCATTAGAAATTCCATTATCTATTATCCATTAGAAATTCCAAAAATCATAAAGTCCTGTTGTTTCCTATGTGGCTGGTTAGCGAAGGTAGAAAACGGGATAATTCTCCCTGTTGGGCTGTTTGAAAAGCATGTTTTAGTAATATGGTAAAGTTCCTTGTTTAAGGAAAGTATCCTTCTTTTGATTTCTAGAAACAAAATTAAGTATTTGAAAGTATTAAGTATTTGACGGGAAGTCAATTAGAGAAGTAGTTGTTTCTGTTGGCAGTAGACGATAGGACTTGCTATAATGAGTTTAAATTATGGACAGAAAGATACCTGCTGGAAATTAGGAACTTTTTTTTTACAGTAAGAGTTTTTTACAGTAACAGAGAAATTATTAATGCCCCGCCCCCAGAATGCCAGGCCACGCCCCCGCCGTGCCCCACCCAGCCCCATTGGCGCTACGCCACTGTTTGAATCCACCACCATGGGAACCTGTTAATAAAATTTTTGGATCCCACCACTGTGTCTACCCCATGCATAATTTTATAGACTTCAATCATATTCCCCCTCAGACGTCTCCTCTCCAAACTAAAGAGTCCCAAACATTGCAGCCTCTCCTCATAAGGAAAGTGCTCCAGTTCCTCAATCATCCTCATTGCCCTTCTCTGCACTTTTTCTATCTCTTCGATATCCTTTTTGAGATGTGGCGACCAGAACTGAACACAGTACTCCAAGTGCGGTCACACCACTGCTTTATATAAGGGCAAGACAATCTTTGCAGTTTTATTATCAATTCCTTTCCTAATCATTCCCAGCATAGAGTTTGCCTTTTTTACAGCTGCCATGCATTGAGTTGACATTCCCATGGAACTATCAACTAAGATGCCTAAATCCCTTTCCTGGTCTGTGACTGATAGCAATGACCCCTGTAGCGTGTATGTGAAGTTTGGATTTTTTGTCCCTATGTGCATCACTTTACATTTTGCTACATTGAACTGCATTTGCCATTTCTTAGCCCGCTCACCTAATTTATAAAGTTCCGCTTGGACCTCGCAGTCCTTTGTGGTTCTCACCACCCTACGTAACTTGGTATTATCTGCAAACTTGGCTACCACGCTACACCACCCCTACTTCCAGGTCATTTATGAATAGGTTAAAGAGCACTGGTCCCAAAACGGATCCTTGGGGGACACCACTCCCTACATTTCTCCATTGTGAGAACTTTCCATTTACACCCACCCTTTGCTTCCTGTTTCTCAACCAGTTTTTAATCCATAGAAAAGAGACTTCCCTCTCTATTCCTTGATTGCTGAGATTTTCTCAATAGTCTCTGGGTGAGGAACTTTGTCAAAAGCCTTTTAGGAAAACCAAGTAGGACAATGTCCACCTGGTTCCCCCATGCCCAAGTTTTACACCCCCTCCAAAAGAACCCACCCACCTGGCACCTACCTGCACCACCTACACTACCTACCTGCCTACCCACCTGCCTGCCCAGTGCCTACCCACCTGCCTGCCTATCCTGCCTGCCTGCCTGCCTGCCTGCCTGCCTGCCTGCCTGCCTGCCTGCCTGCCTGCCTTTCCTGCCTGCCTGCCTGCCCTGCTCCGTCTGCCACTCGCCCTGCCTGCTTTCTGCCTACCTACCTACCTGCACCACCACCCCCCACCCGCCACCCACCCCACCTGCCTGCCTGCCACTGCCACCTACCTGTTATGCGCTGTAGAAATGCAGTGCACATTTTACCAATGTGGAAAAATTTGGGGACTTTGCCTGTTGAATTTCTTGCCAATTGTCTATCTTGCCAACTGTACAAATATGACCCTGTTTTTCAGTCCTTTCTGGTGTGATTCCTTGGAGAACAATTAATTCAGTGCGAGCAATCCATTTATAATACCAGCATACTATGGCATGTGAATATAATCAGCACAGTTACTTCAGTATTTTCAAAAGTCTGACAATATCCCTGGGAAAGTATAAGATAAGCCTAGTTTGAAGTCCTTTATTACAGAAGTAATATTAGAGACTCACATGTAAGTATATTTGTATGCATCTATCTTTGATCCTAATCCAGTGTAGGGCATCCATAGCAAAACATGACTCAATATGCAGGGGAAAAGCTATGAGAAAATATCTGATATGTCTACTAATATATTGCTAATATATTGTTATGAAACAAGATTTGCCTCAAATGATTTAGGAACTGCTTAGCTACAGCTGAAAAAGGAACTCCTCCTAAAGTACAGGAAATGACTGTGCTGTAACCCAAAAGGGCAGAGGTTTCAGAGGCCACCTTGTGGCTGACCCATATTACTGCATGTATAAATAACTTTTTTGGTTGATGCACAAGATTAGAGGCAACATTGCTAGGTAGGTGTTTGCTTGCTTGTTGTGGTTGAAAAAGTGCCAGTACTTATCTATATAAAGTTGCATTGATTTCCACAAATTCCTCCCTCAGAACTTGAGAGAGCCCTGAAAACTGTGTCAGTAAATAGTCACCCCCACCCTCCAAAGGCTTGCTGTTTTATATGACTCAGCGCACAACTATAGGAAAAATGATGTTAACTTTAATACCCTAGAACTATAAATTAATTTTTCTACTACATTTTTGGCTGTTTATATTTTCAGAATTCTTGTCTCAGTGTCAGTAAATTAAAGTACCTGAAGATGCTGGACACAGGATGTTGGAACTAGGAGATCTGTTGTGATTCTGGGAAACCTGCTGCCACCACTGCTGTGTGTGTGATAAGAAAGCAGGTTGGTGTCTGGGAACACCCCCATTATTGTTGTGGGAGGGGAAGATGAAGCAGGTGGGAGACCAGGAGGATGATGGGGAGAGCAGCAAAAGAAAGCAGTAGATATGCATGGAAGAGTGAGAGAGAGAGAGTAAGAAAAGGAAGGAAAAAGAGTGAGAGACTGAGAGAAGAAGGGGGAGAAGGGAGGAAGCAAGGATGAGTAGACTGGGATGGCTGAGCCTGCAAGTCCCCTATTCGTCCTATATTCTAATAGGTAAGTTGGCTAAATCTGAAGATACTTAAATCTGTTGGTGAAGCACGAACAGGCAAGACAGATCTTTTTACAAACCTGAAAAAGTTTGCAGAAAAATGTGAAATGTAAAAATATACATTGGGAGGGTGTTTAAACTTCCCCAAAAATGGTTAAAGGAGCACCGTTCACTTTAAGTAACAGATTCCCTCAGTGCCTGTTGCTAGGCAACAACAAAATCAAGGCTTGGTTCTTTCAGTAAAAACAAGGGAGAGAGGACTGGGTCCTTTTCAGGCCAATTTTGGCCATTGAGGCAGGGCACCTTTGGGGCAGGCCTGACGAGGGCAGTCAGCTCCAGTTTGGGAAATTCTTTGAGATTTTGTAATAGGTCATTTACTCACATGTGATCTCTGGAGCACTGAGCGTACATTCCCTTTAGGTTTGATTTTTGGTTGTACACATGCTTTCATCTCTGTGGCAATCACCCTCAGAACAGAGAATCCCCATGCGTTCTAAAATTTGTGTCACTTTTTCTCTCCCTTCACAGAGAAAGCAAAAGTGATCCATATGTGTTAAGCATTCTTTGAGTTTTCTCTCTCCTTCCCACCACAGCAGTTCCTCCCACTCTTTGGGCCATCATTTCCAAAACAATCAGAAAGGACTTTCCTTTTTTTTATTATTTTAACACTTAAATTGACATGATCTAGCAAAGTAATGCTAAACCTAAAACAAGACACACACACCCCTCCACAGCAGTTATTTTCTCCAAGGAGGATTTGGTTATAATTTTGGGAGATCTCAAGTTCCTACTTAGAGATTGGTAACCCTATGCCTGGAAGCAAGCGCGGGGTGACTTGATACCAACTGTCTTGCATGATTTAACTAAGTCTGGCTACTGGCTTCCAGTTCCACCCACCATGATGGTTGTCACTCTTCCATGAAAAAAGAAGACTGTACTGCTTGTTTTTCACCCAGAATGCAACTCTAAAGAGAAAGCGATTAAACAGAACTTCTAACGGAAAGTACTGTGCTCCAGCAGGATGAGAAAGAGTGGTGAGGGTGCTGTGAATAAGTCAATAGCCCCGTCCTTCTTACTGAAGCATGCATGCCATCACCTCTGCAGTGGGTTTTAAGACAGCAGTAGAGCTGTCAAATCCAAAGTGATGTCTCAAACTTTATGAAACTTCAAGAATGAAGTTAAAATAGGAAGTCTTTTCAGATACTTTAGTCAGCAAGAACTCTGCTAAACAGATGAGCACACTGTGAATGTATGCCTGTTGAAGACTGTCACAACTTCAAAGCTGCCATTTTACAGGTTTTAAGTGGAGCTGTAAAACTGGAGTGTGAAAGAAAGAGCTATAAAGGCTTAAAGATTCATAAAAAGGTTTACCTACTTTCCAATAAAAGTAAAGTTACATTGGTGAACATTAAAATCTGGTGAAAAAAAAGGGAGCATGAAGAAATTGTCTGAATAGAACAAAACAGATGGAGCTAAGAGAACATCTAGTGGAGAATGTGCAAAATTACAATAACTTGTTAAATAAAAATCTGTAAAATCAATTGTTGCTAATGACAGATACAAGAAGAAAGGGGAGGACAGTATCCGATTCTCTGACCTCAGAACCACTACAAAGGAGTTGAGCTAATACTGATTTCCATGCAGAAGTATATGGTAGAATTAAAGCAGAAAGTGGAACACATAGAGAAAGGTATGAGAGAGATAGGAAAAATGAAGACAGAAATTAAGAGACTAACTGCAGATCTAAAAAAAAATTAGAAAACTCTAAAATGACAGAAACAAAGGTGTACGTGAATCAGAAAGAATGTATCACCAAGCAGAGAGAATAATCTGGCTGAAGATGAGTAAAAAAGAGTGTGCTTGAAGAATTAGAGGTATGCCAGAAAAAGAGGGAGAAGACCTTTTGGAGGAATTTATCCCATAGCTGGCAAAGTTCATGTCTCTCCAGGTTGCAGAAATGAAATCTAAAGTGAACAAAATCTACTGTGTAAGATTAGCAGCGGCCAAGAGTAGAAATTTACCACCGAAAGAAGATATCCTTCATATGCATTTTTAAGAAGAAGATGGTATACCAAGGTCAGAAGCTCCTAATTATGAGAGAATTATCATGTGAAATATTATTGAAAATGAAGGGTTACACGTTTCTTACAGGTGTGTCAAAGAAGAAAAAGATTCCATTCAGGTGGTTTATGACGGAAGGATTAGGTTTCATATGTAATGGAGCATACTAGAAGATCACAGATGTCCAAGAAGCAAGAAATTCTTCAACAAGAATAAAAAAGAACTTTAGACAGTTTGGAAGTGTAACCTCTAACTGTGGGTTCTGTGGGGCAGAACTTGGAATGAGTTTGCAACAACAAATTTTAAAAACAAAATGGTTTACTTTCTTAACATATAACATCAAACATCAACATTTAACATCACACTTCAAGGTCCTGTTCAGGTTGCATTTTCAAGTCCTTATATTTACAGTCTACTGATACTGCCAAGTCCAATTCTTCTTTGCAAGTGGGTTGGCTCCTGAAGACTCCAAGGGCTTGATGAACAGGATTCAACATAAGGAAGGTTTCCAGGAGAACTCTCACCCATTACAACCACAAAAAGAAACCCTGAAACAATAAACTCCAACATTTACAACATAGCAAAAATAAACAACTACCTTCCCAGTAGTTCCCAACAACATTGCAGTTACCTTAACAAGGTGTTAAGGGCTTGTAGAAATCAAGATCCGAGTCTGGTAGCCTTGTCTCCTCCAAACTAAATGAGCTCTGCAGCCTTCTCCTGCTTTGGATCTCCACCCCTTTTTGGGTCAACCCATTCTGAGCATGGGGGTTACAGAAGCACTACCTACTTTCTTTTATTGTTTCATTAAAGAATCACTAAGACATTAAATAAAGAGATGGGATGGAATGGAGGGATAGTAGAGTATGAGATATGAAATACTAAGAAATCAAGCAGGGAATAAAAAAGTTAAATAGGGAAATAAAACAGATGCAGAGTTTAAAGAAATGAAAATATAGAAAAAAGTGGCAGGGAAGGGTATGGATTGTATGAAAGAATAAAAAGTAGTTAATGAATGTTACTCATATTTTAAATACATAAAATATATAAATGAGGCAAAATTAAAGAGAGAGAAGAATAATATAGCTGATATAAGAGTAAAGAGGAGAATTTTGTCTAGATTTGTTATGCTTAGGGTGAAAGCAAGATGGGAGCCATGTAGTCTATTTTTCTCTATTCTGTGTTCTGTATTTTGGTTTTCTTATCTACTTATGGACACTATATGGATTTTGGGTTCATGTTCTCTGGGAACAAAGGTTGACACTTGTACTTTTGTAGTTTTGTATAAAAAATAAACAAATAATTTAAAAAGTCTTGTTACTTGCTAGTCTACAACTGCAGCATCCTATGAAAACCAGTATGGTGTAGCAGTTAGAGCTTCAAAGTAGGGTTTGGGTATTAAACTCCATCTTGCTGTGGAAACTCACAGGGTCATTTTGAGCTAGTCACATAATTTCATCCTCATCTACCTCACAAGGTTGTTGTGCAGATAAAAAGGAGGCAAGGAAAATAATGCAAGCCACTTTAGTCCTCATTGTACATAAAGGTGGGGTATAAATTATGCATGTAAATAATAAATGTAACTAAAGATAGGTGGCACAAAAGGTAGGTTGGTGACTGGCTGAAAAGGAGAGAATGAGGCAAGGAAAGGGAAGAGGGTATGGGAGTTGCTGGGAAATGGGAAAGAAGAGATAGTGTGGAGACAGGGATACTGGTGAAAGTGATGTCTTCTCTAGGGATACTGGTGAAAGTGATGCCCTCCTGCAGGTCTTTGAGCACTTTCTACCATGCAAGTGAGCCTGACCCATTGGTTAGCATCACATAGTTTTTCTAGGCAGAGACAAAGGAAGATCTGGAGGGAGGGAGTGCACCCCTCCTTCCTAGTCACATGACTTGGGTATGGAAAGTAGTTAGCCCAGGCATGTGGCTGGGGAAGGGGAGCATTTTATATTTGGCTAAAGCTCTTAATTTACTATCAAAATGCTCTGTGATTGGCCATGTGAGGCTGTGCAAAGGCCACAGAAAAAAGGGAGAGGCTATGGGGGTTTTCATAGAAGGGAAAGAGGAAAACTGGAAGCACAGAAAAGAAAATTTTCCTTGCAAGTCCTTGTGGGTCCTCTGTAACTCCTAAATTCTGTTTTAAGCACCCAGTTAAGCACTCAGAAGATAGTTCTCCTGCTGGATTTGCCTATTACTGTTAAAGCCATCAGTCAATATCATTAGTCCCCTGAGAAAGGCTGACTTTTTTTCAAACAAGTCAAATCTTGAATACAGACAAAATCATTACGCATGCATTTGAATGCCTACTACTTTGATGCCACTTGCCGTTTTGAAGCTGTTTAGCTGACAGCTGTTGGAGGGAACTGTTTATTAGAACAGTGTTTACTATTAAATTCTACCAATTTTTTCCCCTAATATGTGGTATTTTAATACTCGTTAGAGTCTGGCACCTATGAGCAAAATCTGGCAGTGATCTCCTGTGCTTAAAGCATTAGCTTGGGAACTTACTTTGTTAAGGACTGCAAACATAAAAGGCAATAACTGATCTGTTGCTATTTCAGAGTAAGATGATATGTAGTTTTCAGATACAGGATGTTAATAATAAATTTGCCAAGTCAGTAGAAAAGAGTTTCTAGCATGCCTGATAGAAATTGCAGAATAGCTTCAGTTACAAATCCTGGCAGTGACATCACTATACATGTACAAACTATTTTGCATGTGCCTTGGTATAACCAATGTTCAAATGCTGTTGTCCCCAAGTTACTACAGGATGGATTTTGATACTGGAGATGTTATTCTCAGTTCAACACAAGAGGCCATACTTTATAGGTATTTATTCTTTATATGTGATTTGCAGCTCAGATATAAGAACTAGCTATGTTGGGTTGGACCAAAGGTCCATCTGGTCCAACATCTCATTTCCAGCAGCAGTTAACCAGATGTCCTTGGGAAATTCACAAGTAGATCAAGAGAAAGATGCCTGACTAGTAGAATCACCATGGTATAGTGGTTAAGAATTGTGGTCTTTAATCTGGAGATCTGGGTTTGAATCCCCACTCCTCCATATGAATGCCAGACTCATATCTTTGAACTAGATTTGTTTCTCTGCTCCTACACATGAGCCCTGCTGGGTGACCTAGGGTAGTCACAGTTCTCTGAGAACTCTCTCAGCCCCACTTATCTCCCAAGGTGTTTGTTGTGTGAAGAGGAAGGGAATAAGCTGCTTTGAGACTCCTTTGAGACAGGAGAAAAAAGTGGGGTATAAATTCAAATTATTCTTCTAGTAGTTTATGGTCAGGCAACCTTTGAAAGTGTAAAAGAGATGTGAATTGGGCTCCTCCATCGGAGCTACATCTGTCCTTACTTGCTGCAGAGTGAACTTGGGGACATGGTATCATCTAGTCTAGCCCTTAGAGAAGTTAAAAACCTCACTCATCTGCAAATTCACTCATTCCAGTAAACCTGGATACACTGTTTCAGTAGTAGCATTTATGACTGCCTCTAGGTAAAACAACTAGATAAGCATGAGAAAGTAGACAAGCATTTCTGCCTTTTCCATGTATACACTAACAGATTTATTCCTCTTGCCAGATACACCTTTTTTTTTGTCACATTCTTTCTCTAAGGACCTCAGGGTGGCATATAGAATGTGTTTCTCCTCTTTTATCTTCATTACAACCCTGTGAATCAGGTTAGGTGGAGAAAATAACTGACCTAAAGCCATCCAGTGAACTTTGCAGATGAGTGAGGTTTTTAACTTCTCTAAGGGCCAGACTAGAGGATACCATGTCCCCAAGTTCACTATACCCACAGGTGGGATCCAACCTGTCCTCACCACTTCTCTAGAAGTGGTTACTAATTTTTTCTGAGTGCCGAGAAGGGGTTACTAAAGCAACCTCCCTGCCCAATAGTGACTGGAGGTGCGTGTGTGCAGCGGCACCACTGATTGAATCCCACCACCATCGGAACCTGTTATTAAAATTTTTGGATCCCACTACTGACTATACCCCAAACATTTCCTTCTCTCTGGACACAGTGTGTAACAGACTTCCCGCTGATACACCTCTGAAGATGCCAGCCACAGATGCAGGTGAAACGTTAGGAACAAGATCCACCAGACCACGGCCACACAGCCTGGAGAACCCACCAGAACCAGTTGAATCCGGCTGCGAAGCCTTCGACAATATACTGTATATGGTTCCTATACTGATACAGTCACCTAGTGCAATTGTGTCATGTCAGCACAGAAGACATTGGCAAGACCTTCCAGATCCATGGCAGAACCCTGCAGATTAAATTTAGTCCTTGGCCAGGTTCAGAATTCTGGTTGTTCAGAGAATTTTGACTACATTCCTATAGGCATCTGCCCCCAAATTCAGGGCTAAAGTACATATTATGTTTTTGGGTGAGTTGTGTCTGGGTTCTTCCAACTCAACTTGCATTCCAATCTAACTTGCATTAAGTCACACAGGAATTATAGGGAATAGCATTTTAAAGATCAGAGAGACCCCTTTTCTGCTTGAAAATGTTGCATGGTGGCAGGAGTTCCCTCATTTTCAGAAGCTGGAAAGTCTTCAGCTGGGAGTTATTTACATAACTTATGACCAGCACATAGAGTATTGAGCTGGTCCAAAGACATGCAAATAACTCCTTGCTGGGGCTATTTGTACTTTGGAAACTGGCATAGGCAAGGAGAGGCAAGAGTCATTTTTCCCCTACACCATAGTCCCAAGGTGAAAAGGACTCCTTCTAGTATTTAAAATAAAATTCCCTGAAGTTGCTGTATGACTACAGGGAACATGAATCAGACTGGAGGAATCCAGAAACAACTTGCCAAAAAATATAACGTCTAATTTGGCCCTTAGAAGTTATGAGCGCCAGTGTGGTTTGGTGGTGAGAATGTCTGATTGTCTGACTTGGATTTGGGAGACCCAGGCCCAAATCCATTCTGCAGTGAAGTGTTCTGAGGGACCTGGGGACTACTGCTGTTTCATCCTAAGATATGTCACAATGTGCAAGTAATGTAAAAAAGAAACCATCTTGTATGGACCTCTGGAGGAACAGCAGGATGGAAGTGCATGAGACAGAGACATGGGAGTCAGCTAAGCTGAACTTGCATGTGGGTCCTTTCAAGCATATCTTAATTTTCTATGTGCTGGAGGGGCACAGAGGAGATATGGGAAAAAACAGGTGGGAAAAATAGTTTTTTTGAAATCCACCTCTGCTCACTGACGCTTGGATGCAGTCCATTATGTGCCATATATTGAAGTGGGAAGAAGTAGTCTGTCCTTAGCTATTTGAATGCATCAGTTCATCCTCATGTTTGCAAAGCTGAAGCAAACAATTTCCTAACTGTAAACCTCTCCCCCCATAAGATTAAAGAGACTATTACCAGCAGAGAGCTATTAAAGCTAAAAGAAATTCATTTCCAGCAGTAGCTCTATAAATAGAGATGAAGGTGGGTTTGTGTGATTGCAACTGCCATCCGCAGCTTTGTTAAATGCCTCCTCTTCAGCTGAACTGAATTAAAAGGAACATTTCCCCCCATTTGGGTGGTGTTTATTGTTTTCATTTTCACCATCTTAGGATATGTCTTCGGTGGATCTTTGTCTAAGTTTAGCCTTCAAGAGGAAGAGGAATAATATAATTCCTACTGTGAACTGTTCCCAGTCTGTGGAAGAGGGGGGAAAGATATGCCAGTGACTGACTGATCTTATTCCCCCCACCCCACTGCACTCCGGCAAGAATAAGAAACAAAGACATTATTCAGTGACGAGTTGAATAAGAAGCATGAAAGAGATGAATGCTTATTAAAGCTGCTTCAAACAACATATTAGGTGTGTTAAGGGCTAGCCAATCTTTGAATAGATTTCAGCTGGAAAATACCTGGTCAGCCCCCTCCTTCTCTGCTGATACATGGTGTTCGTCTTTCCCTACCCTGTCTCCACCTCCATTGTGCAGATTATGTAACTTGTTCCCCTGCATTGTGGAGTGACAGTAAATAACATAGATCTAGCCTTGGAGCTACTGTTTCTAAAATGTGAGGAGAGAATAAGACCAGGAGGGGCCATGGGTGTCCCAGGCTCAATTAATGGTATATTCAGTTAAAGCGATAAGGTAACGTGTGATGGGAGACTGTATCGAAGGCCGTTTCCACACGGCCACGATTGGGGTTGGGTCAGCGTATACAACGCCGACCCAACCCCCCTGGGACCGTTCGCACGAACGGTCCCAGAAACAGCCAGGGAGACGGTCCCAGAAACAGCTGGGGAGACGGCGCCACGGAGTGCCATCGCCCGGCCGACCTGCCGTGTCTGTGGCCATCCGGCACGTCGCCGAGGCCTGGGGACATGCCCCCCTGCCCTGCGCGAGTGCTCCAGCGTCGCAGGGCAGGGGGGCGTGTTCCCAGGCCTCGGCGACGCGCTGGACGGCCACAGACATAGTAGGTGGAGGGCGAAAGGGGGGAGGGCGCCTTCGAGCAGCTGCCGTTCGCACAGCAGCGGCTCGAAGCTGCCGTTTTCCGTAAACCTCGCTCGGGGAGCGAGGTAGGAAAACGGCGGCTTTGCGCTGCTCGGGCAGAGCGAGGGCGGCGCGGCTGCGAAGCAGCTGCACCCCTTGTGCGAACGGCTCCCTGGGGACGGCGTTTTTGCCGTCCCCAGGGCGCCGTATATGGCCTGTGCGGAAAGGGCCTGAGATTCTGGAGAGTTTTTGCCAGTCATGGTAGACAGCACTAACCTTGGGCTTTTGTATCCCTACAGTTTGTGGCTCGTCTCTTTGCTTCATTGTGTGGTTTTCCCACAGTTTTCTGTTTGCAGGGAAAATCTTCTGCTGTGAAGTGTCCCCAGCCATGCTGATCTGATCTGTCATTTTGCCCACCCACCACTTTCTTCTTGTTTTTGTGCAATTCCCTCAAGGGATGTTGCCTGCCACTTTTTTGTTTTGTGGTACCAGCTTGGTCTATCAATAATGCAATAGACCATGTCAATTTCATTGGTCTATTGCAGGGGTGGCCAACCTATGGCACCCCAGATGTTTATGGACTACAATTTCCATCAGCCCCTGCCAGCATGGCCATGTTGGCAGGGGCTGATGGGAATTGTAGTCCATGAACATCTGGGGTGCCATAGGTTGGCCACCCCTGGTCTATTGGATTGTTGTCAAACCTGAAGAATGAAAATAATAATAATAGTAATAAAAAACCCTGCCATTTTGATCCTGTCTGGAAGAGCTGACCTGTAGGTGGGGGAAGGAGGAGAGATGTGGAAAACCTGAAGGAACAGTAATGTATCCTGATTCCATTCACCTTCTCTACAAAGGGAAATAAAAGTTGCAGTATGTCTGGTTTCAAAAACTGTGAAAATTATCTGATCTGAAAGCACGGTGACTTCTGTAGCCAACCTGACCTGTAGCAGTGCAGAAGGTGAGAGAATGGTCTTTCTCCTGGAATGCTGCCCTGTCAGACCTAGCAGAACAGTGCCCAGAAACAGTGCCCTGAATTCAGAAGCTCCATATTGGAACTGTATCTAACCTTGTGAGCAAGAATGCCTCAAGGACCCCTTCCCCAATGCCTGGCACTTACTCAGGAAATAACATTTGAATATGAAGAACAGCACGCCTGGGTGAGACCAGTTTCCTTTTGTCTATGGCCCCTTCCGCACACGCAAAATAATGCGTTTTCAAACCACTTTCACAACTGTTTGCAAGTGAATTTAGCTATTCCACACAGCTTCAAAGAGCACTGAAAGCAGTTTGAAAGTGCATTATTTTGCATGTGCGGAATGAGCCCTAGTTTGTTAACCTTCCCTGTGACTCATCGCCCTTGTGACCATCTATGTTGCAACACCAATTAAGGGTGTTGTTTTGTCCAACAGCCAGCAAAACCCATTAAGATAATGGGTCAGCCATCAGGTCAAATGGTCTGACACTCAAGACTATTACCTCACCTGGAACAGCAGGAAAAATCCTTTGTTCAAGGATTTAATTTGCCCAAGACATGCTTTCCCCTATAAAAGCATGACTCAGACCCTAGTCAGTTGTTCAATATTATCATACCACCATGGTGTTTCATAATATTGTTCCATCCATGCTGATCATCCAGAGCCTAGTGCTGGCCATTAGGTCTCTGTTTCCTGGACATCCACTACAAGACAGGTGATATAATCTTTGATTTCCCATTCGTTCTCTCTATATCCAAAACCTGTCCTCACACTCCTTTCTCCGTGTGCCCTGATCACTTTTCCTAATACATTCTGAATGAGTATTTCCCTCTGAACCTTATGACCTTGAATTTCTCTACTCCTTTCCCCTTGAATTTCTCTACTCCTTGAGGACCTCCCATTTGTTCTCACAACCTTTTAGGGAAAGTTGAAAGTAAAAAAGGGACATAATTTTATGAATTAAAAACATAGCCACACCGTCCCCCGGCCCTGAGTTCGACCCTGGTGGAGACACGCGAAACCTGGGGATGAGGCTTCACCCAGAGCTACGGTGTCACCATCGCGCACCCAGGTTTCAGTGATACAAGCCAGGTCCATTTGCTGGGCTCTGAGATAGTCCCGGAGCATTATGGTCTTATTATTTATGGACCTGGCATTAACCAACACCATGGACGAAGCAGGGAGTGCCTGAACCTTGCAGCCCCCATTCCTTGAGATAGGCAGGAGGGCAGCAGGCAGGCGAGCAAAACCGCTTCTCACCCGCCGTCTCTCATATGGCCCCCGTCTACCATACCTACCCCGTCCCATAAGAACGGGGATCCCCTGCCCCCAAATTTACACCCCTATGCTCTCACAGTTCCCTCCCATTTCAACCTAGGCAAGCTAACTTATAGTTAGTAGCACCTAACCCACTCTAAACAACTACACTAATATTAAGAGCTAAATCCACAGCTGATATAACTACCCTGTCTAGCCACTAACAGATATAAACCTAAAGCTAGCCAATTTCCAGTGCTATCTAACTCTAGCTACACCTCCACTAACTAATACAAGAACTAATCAAAATCCTAACAACAACCCTGCAAGGTTGATTTTTATATTTATTGAAATTTTGTATAAATTTGGATAAACTTCTGATAAGCTCATTACAATACGTGCCTTGCTGTCTTATATACTGATCTGCGTTCCACAGTTCGGTTGTGAGGCGATCTAGAGGGAACCTGGATATTTGGGGTGACTATCCCAGGATTAATCACCAGTGAGAAAATCACCTTATACAGCATAATAAAAGCCTGCAAGATCTTATGAAGCTTCCCAGCAATTTGTCTCTTCCTCTGCTGCTAAGCTACATACAGTGATTTGGTCCTTACTGGGCTAAACCAACTAGTTCTTTGGGGTGGCATATATACTTATTTATTTTATGTCAATTTACTAATTGCATAGCCTAAGTGCATGTGGAAGACTAGATTCTCCACAGTGAAAAGTTGTGTTCTGTGGCCTGGATGTAAAGCATGCATGCTTAACTGCTCATGTTTCCTTTAGGTTTGCTTATCTCAAGGATATTGAAGGAACTAGAGAAGACTGGGAAATGCTTCACCCAGCCACTGGAAACCTTATTATCCAGATTCTGATCTAGAATCTCCCTCTTTGTGTGTGTGTGTATGAAATGCTGCTAAGTTGCAGCTGGTTTATGCTGACCCAGTGGTGGGATTCAGCAGGTTGGCACCACTTCGGCAGAACTGGTTGTTAAAATGGTGCTTGTAAACAACCAGTTGTTAAATTATTTGAATCCCAACACCAGAACTGGTTGTTAAATTATTTGAATCCCATCACTATGCTGACCCCAACAGAGGGCTTTCAAGGTGTGAAACCGGTGGTTCTTTTGCAGTCTTCCTTGGTGGTCTCTCATCCAAGTACTGACCCTGCTTATCTTGTGAGATCTGGTGAGACTGGGCTAAACTATGCTGCCTTCTCTCCAGTTACTATACTATCTTCTCAATAATTACTATGGAGCACCCCTATCCCTAAGCATTGAAATTGTTGAATTTCTCATATCATTAGGGCATCAATTATTATCTGACATTTCTGCATAGAACCACAGAAACGTTTGTTCACTTAATATGTACCTTACATCAAATGTGCACAGGCAGGTCCATGTTTTTCATCCTTGTGATTACATAAACACAGAGAGTAAGATATTTAAGTCTTCTATTCTCTTTCAGTTGCTAGGTAACACTAAAAGGGCTCCCAACCACTTCTGAGATGACCTGGAAGTGGCTGTAAAGCACAAAAAGGTCTCTCCTGCATAGTGGCCTAATGTACTGAGTATGTTTTAGTTTTCCTGGGGTTTTAATTTTATTAAAATCTTTCTCTGTATAAGCATTGTTTTTCACCTAGGGTTTTTAAAATCAGAAACTGCAATTCTATATTATGCTAGCTGGTTAAAAAAGAGAAAGCAGAAAGTGAGTGGTGGACAGTTTTCACAGTACAGGGTGGTGAACAGTTGGGTCTCCCAGGGATTTTTGTTAGAACCAATTTATTTATTTATTAATGAAATACCTGGAACTAGAAGTACATTGTGAGGTATTAACATTGGTGGGTGATAAATTGTTCAGGATGATGAAAACCCAAGGGGATTATGAGCTCCAATGGGACCACTCCTGATTGGGTGAATAGGCAACAATGTGACAGATGAAATTCAGGTGAATACAATGTGATGCATGCTGAAGCAGAAATTCTAATTTATTTTATGCACTGATGGTATCTGAGTTGGCAATGTCATGCTAGGTGGTGGAGAGTCGGAATAAAGTGTTGACTCTGTATGCTGTGGCAATAAGAAAGGCAAATTCCATCTGGGGAGATCAGGAAAGGGATAGAAAATACTGCCGCTATTGTAATGTTCTTATACAAATCCTTGATGTGGTTACACTTGATGTACTGTGCACAGTTCTTTAGACATTTTAAAAAAATGATAGTGGCAAGCTTGGAAATGTGCTGAAAAGGGTAATTAAAATGATCTTGGGGTTGGAGTGCCTATCTTAAGACAAAATTAAGCTAGTTTTAGTTTGGAAAAAAAGACTTGATGGGTAACATTATATGAAGTCGATATAATTATGATCTTGTAGAGATAGTGGATTGAGATAAACCAAACCTTTCTCCCTTTTCCATGACCATAGTGTCTCTGTGTGAATATGAAATTTCGTAGTGAATATGAAATAATGAAAGTGTCATGAGATCAAGATGGGAAGGGGGGTCCGAGATCAAGATTGGGGGGGGGGGTCCAATCAAGCATCTCTTACTAGGTTCTTCACCAACCAGACACTCCAGACTGCCGGGTTTCAAAGGCTTTATTTTAAACGAAAATAATAAAAAGATCCTTCTACATAGATTTCTGACATGTTCTTTGTGATTCCTTTGTCTTTATCTCGGGAGCCCATGGGCCAGAGATGGTTCTCTGGCCAAGTCCCGAGGTGGAATCTCCCCAGCCTTTGTCTTCACTTTCCTGCCATGTCTTTACCTCCCTGCCATGAGGCAATCTAGGCTTTGATGTTTTGACCATTTGCTTACTGGTAAATTTGTATAGGCTTTCCGGTTCTCCATCCAAGAGATCAAAGCTATCTATCGGCGTTCCTCCACTCACAAGGATCCTCCCTATGCTGCGCGCTTCTCTCAGCGCGCGGCATCCCTGGCGCGCGCTTGGCGCTCCTAATTTTACATCAAAAGGTTTCGCTTTCTCCAGCGCCAGTGGGATGCCATCACGCTGAGGGCTGACAGTGCGGCAGCAATGGGGCAGCTGCGCTGTCGCCGCCCCTGTCGTGGGGAGTGCAGGGGAACCCTGCGCTACTTGAAGAGAGTAGCGCAGGGCTTAAGGTAAGTAGGGAAAGGCCCTATCATGCTGGTGTGAGTTTGCCTGTTGGAGTAACAGGCTACAACTTCCTCACAGAAAGCATGTATTATTTTATGCATAATGGGTAGCTGACTTGTGGACCTCACTGTCATGATGTGATAATAGCCACTGGCTTAGATGCATTTAAAAAGAGTTGAATAGATTTATGGAGGATAAATCTACTATTGGCTATTAGCCATTATTGCTAAATGGAACCTTTGGAATTATAACCCCAATTGGGATTAGAGGCAGTATGCCTTTCATTGTCAGATTCAGGGGAGCAGTTTGCAGGCAGGACAATTGTACCGCATTATGAATATAAAAATCTTATGAAGGTGTCTAAGGCAGCTAACAAATTAAAAACAAACATAATAATATCACATGTAATAATAATATCACATGTGGAAACATTAAAACCAACAAAAGGCACATCATTAAAATAATTAAAGCCAGATTAAAAAGGGATACAAAAACATGAAGACAAAAACTGAAACACTGAACATGGAAAGATCACTGAGGGAATACCAAATGAAACAAAAAGTATTCACCCGCTGGTAGAAAATCATGACAGAAGAGAATGGAAGAATCCTCCTGGAAATAATGTTCCATAAGTTTGGTACCACAGCTAAGAAGGCCTTCTCTCAGGCAGCTGCCCACCTAATCTCAAAAAGGGGGGAGGGGACTTGAAGCATAAGTAGGTTCATTTGGAATAGACAATACTTCAGATACCTCAGTCTCAAACCCGATACAACTTGCATGACAACAGATTGAAAGCCAGTGCAGATAGGCCAAGACCCATTCCAGTCTACATCCTGACTGCAGCATTCTACACCAACTGCAGTTTCTGAATACGTTTTGAGGGCAGTCTCAAGTAGAGCACGTTACAATAATCAAACCTGTGTGTAACCGGGGCATGAACTGCAGTTGCCTGATCTTTTCTGCCCAGGAAAGGCTTCAGCTGGCTGAACAGTTAAAGCTGGTAAAAGGCACTCTGAGCCACTGATGCCTCTGGCTTATCTAGCAGTGGGACTGTGTTCAATAGCATCCCAAGAAGATGAACTTGATGCAAAAAAAAAAATGCTTTTGGAGATGCTCGTTTTGTTCTCTTTTCCTTACCAGGTTTACACAAGTGAAGGCTGTCAAAGTGATAACTGAAATCCTATTTCTATGAGTATGTACAAAATATCAAACTGCATGTTTATATCAAAAGTAGACAAAGATGAAACTTGTGGCTGCAATGACACTTATAAGTTTATAATATGTAACAATTTACTATGTATTCTGCTCCAACTGAATCTTAATATATTTGTATCGCATGACCTAAACTCTTGTCCTACTCTCACTCTGTTTATCATTGTCAGCATTCAAGAAAAAATTAATGGGTATCATTAGATAGTACCCACACACAGAAGGCTCAGCCTAGGGCACACTAGAGTACTGCTTTCCCTCCATTCTCCCTGCCTCCTCCGCCAGCATAATGGATGGATACACATGTCGTCATCATATCAGGCAATGGCAGGTTATGGGAATGCATGACCTCCAGCCTGCCCACTTTTAGTCAAAGAATAGAAATGCATATTCCTTGTTTAAAGATAGAACAGGTTGGATAGGGACTGCAGAAGTATTCTCAACCTTTTTATTCAGTGGCGAAGCCACCAGGGGACGGGGGTGCGCGATGCACTGGGTGCACCATTTCAAGTCACGTGGGGGGGTGGAAAAATCCCCCTCCCTTCCCCCCGTGCCCCCGCGCCCTCCCCATGCCCCTCCGCAGCACCCTCCCGCAGCGCCCCCCCTGCAGCGCACCACCCCACTTACTTTTAGGAATGGAGCAGGCTGGAAGCCTGCCTGCGTCACCTGGGCCTGGTGGGAACTACATTTCCCGGGTGGGGGGGCACAAAAGCCAGAGTGTGCACTGAGCGCACTCTGGTCTAGCTACGCCTCTGTTTTAATTCCATGGCATTGCCTACAGCAGTAATTGTGTGCTTGCCTGTGTGCATTTGCTGAGTGGAATATGGAGGACCCTGTTATGCTCATGGTGATCCCTCTCCTCCCCTCTATCCTAACAGTTCTTTCTTAGCCTGAAGAAAAGTTATATGAAATCAAAATGTTCCTTTTTAAATTGTTGTCAGCACTGCCATCAGCAAACTGAATCAGGAAATTTATTATCCTCACATACACTATAAGCATATCTACACTAGGCTTAATTATTAGGTTAACCAATATACCAATAAAATACCAATAAAAAATTCCCCAGATGTATTCAAAAATTCAAATACACCTCTGGGGTTTGGAAATCATTGGTGGGGAAGGGGAGAAACAACTCCATGCTGCACCAGGAAAGTTCAGCACAGCATGGAGTTCTGTCCCCCACCAAGAATTTCCAAACCAAAGCTTTATTGGCTCTCCCGAAAATTTCCACCACCCCCCCTTGAAATTTAATAATACAAATTATCGGTGCTCATGCCTAATCCACACTACAGTTTTAAATGTATTTATTTAAATATTAATACCTCCCCAATGGTGACACAAAGTGACTTACAGCATCAGTCTTCTCTCCTTGATTTTACCCTCACAACAATTCTGTGAGATAGTTTGGGCTGATAGGGGGTGACAGGTCCTTGATAGCCCAGCAAACTTCTACGGTAGAATGGAGTGTCAAATATGAATCTCCCAGATCCTAAGTCTGGCATTCTGACCACTACATAACACTGGCTTAAAAGTGGGATCTGTCATTGTCGCTTTTTAGAGACTCCTAGGAATTATCCTTCTCTAAGGAGAGGAGGGCACTAGACATCTCCAGTATCACAGTTTAAGAATCTTCAGGCTTCTTTGTGGAAGACAGTATAAAATGTATACAAGCAGTTTAAAATGATGTAGGTTTCCAATGAAATAAAGATGTCTTTGCATTTATGAAACTTCTTAAGATGATTATGAATTAAAAATTCTTCTGCAGAGCTTTTCTTGTTTTGGCTCAGATGGAAATGAAAATGGCCCACTCAGTGCCCTGTGTCATGCCTTTTGTGACACATATCTGATTGTTTGTTTATATGGTACACGGTACTCTCACTGGCCTTGTACCATCTGCATACATTTTTTCATACCTTGCTTTTTCAGAGCTCTGTGGGAGGCAGAAAACATTTGATGCTAAAAATTTGTTCAAGGATTAAGATACAGAGATGTTTGTTGAGTTCAAGTGTAGCTTATTGGCAACACAGTTTACAAATTAAAAACATGCCGTTTCTTAACTGTGCATGCAATAGCAGGTGCAGAGGCAAAAAAGCAGGAACCAGAGACTTTGTGGAAGCATGGACAATCTGGCCAATTATCTATTCCAAGGACTGCAATCCAGTAGCAGGGTTTTAATTGAGTAACATGACATTAAGATGACAGATGGTAACTTTAATTGAACAGATCAAGCAGACAGATAACATTCTGCCACAATTTTTCCATAAAATCTTGGAGATTATTTGGAAATCGTATTCATATTGTTTCTTTTGAGCTTCATGCAAGGTACATACTGTGGCATTATTAAATTAAGTGAAGTGGGAGGCTCTAATTATCTTTCATTCTTGAAGAACTGTTTATTTTATTTATTTTACAGATTTGATATCCCACCATTCTGCACTTAGAGGACCCACCAAGGCCACTAACAAATTAAAACACAAAATAATATCACATTTAAAAACCGTTAAACCCAGCTTCCCCAAAACACATTGTTAAAATAATTAAAATCAGAAATAAAATCCATACAAGACATAACAACAACAATTACAGTATGAGAAAGGAACAAACTGAGAACTAAGGGTGATTCAGCACAGGCAAAATATAGGGGTGTGAAAAAAACATTATGCGGGAGAAATTCCCACAGAACTCGCCCCAAATGTTTCTAGCCTGTTTTATTTTGTTGATCTTTGGTTAAATGAAGTCGCTAAATTAGTGACTTTTCCCCTTTAACCCGGGTTTCACACGCTTCCTGCTTGCCTGTGTGAACTATGGCAAGCAGGAAGCATTCTTTTCCCCCTCTCCCTTCCATCCACCATTAAGGTGGATTCTGTAGGCAGCTACCATTAAGTTGGATGCTCTAGGTGGCTGCCATTTTGTGCCGGTATATTAGTGTGTGTGTGTGTGTGTGTGGGGGGGGGAATTCTCGGATGTGTATTTTGCAGGGAAATAAAATGTTTCCTGTGCGAAACACCCTGCATCCTGTTGCCAGGCTCCCAGCAATCCTGGATGGCCCCTGCATCCACCAGGTGAATGGCGAGACAGGCAACACAAATTCATTTAACCTGTTTGTGTTGCCTGTGTAGATGGGGTGTTAGAGAACATCAAAAAAACCAAAAAGTCTTTACCTACTGGTGGGAGAAAGCAACAGATGAATCTCCCGATGAATCTCCCGATGAATCTTCCTTGGAATAGAGTTTCAGAGTTTTGGTGCCATGTCTGAGAAGTCCCACTCCAGAGCTGCCACCAATCTAATTTCAAAAGGTGGGAGCACCCAAGATAGGGTGTCTGTAATACTCATAAATGTCTGTAATACTCAGGTTGGTTCACAAGGGAATAAGTGGTCCTTCAGGTATGCTGGTTCCACACAATATAGAGCCTTAAAGGTAAGCACCACTCACTAGTAGCACTACCATTTTGTTGGGATTAAGCTTCAGTTTATCATTATGCATCCATTCCAAATGCCTCTTGGCATCAGTTCAGAGTTTCTGCAGCCTCCCTGGATTGTCTGGAAGCATGAGACAGACCTGAGTGTCATTCGCATAGTGGTGACAAACCATCCGAAATGTCTGGATGACTTCTCCCAGCAGTTTCATTTGAGGTAGGATTAATAGTAATTCTGCCTGCTGATAGGAGTTCATGTGTTCCCCAATTCTTTTAGTGAGTATTTGATTTTTAAAAATGAATTTATTATAAGTTGACTACTTAACACTCCAAACAAGTGCATCCCCTGTAAACACACATGTGACAGATACAACAGTTTAAAAAGTGCACAGGATAAGACAGTTTTAAAAGTGCAGGTCTGTCTTAGGCCAGGTTGTTTATGTCAGAGTGGGGAATAAATGCCCTAGGAAAAGGGGAAGTCTCCTGATTGAACACATAAAATTGCACTCTGATTGGGTGTAACAACTTGATGACACAGAGAAAGTTGAGTATGCTTTTGGATTTGTATTCCTTAGTGAACAGCTAACTACTGAGCAAAACATATCCTCTCTGAGAGAGAGTATTTCAGTTAGTGTCTGTGAATCTGACTTGTTAATACTGGTGACATCTTGAGCTGTGATAAAGAGCAAAATTATCCCCAGACTGAGAGAACTGGTGGAGGTTTATTGAAGGGCCAAAGCTGATGTTGGAGACCAGACCATATAAATAAACCAGTTAAGAATAGATCTTCTAGAGTGTGAAGAAGAATTTTTGGGACCAGTAGACTGGTTATGGGGTTTTTGCTTTGTTTTATCACCAGAGAGAGTTATGTGTTTTGTTTTGGGTTTCTAACAGAGGCAGATTTCACATGGGCAGGGGCAGCAGTGTTCCACCAGCATATATGATGCTGGTAGAGCCCCGGGACCTTTTACACGCTGAGATGCGAGTGGCCTTAGAGCGGCCACTGTCCATGGAGGTGCCTCCATTTCCTTTCCCCACATTCACCTTCTCTCCTGAAGGGATGGGAAGCTATGCCCATGTTGCCCTCCGACCCCCGGGGGTTGAAGGGCAGCGTGGACATGCCTTCAAAGTGCCTCCCCATCCCTGTGGAGCTCGGGAAGGAGAGAAGGTGAGTGTGGTGAAAAATGGAGGCACCAAAAAGCGGCACTGGCAGGGAAGTGCTGTTTGTCAAATGCCTTGCTCATCAAGCAAGGCAGGAAAACCGCGTTTCCCCGGGAAAAGCATGGTGGCAGCCATGCAAACAGCACCCCTGGAATGGTGCTTTTACTGTTCCAGGGGTGCTGTTTTTCGCCCATGCAGAATCTGCCAGAGTGAAGGCTGAGTGGGAAGTACCAGCTTGTTAGAACCACATGCATATCCTTAAGCTAGTACCATCTTAAGAAACTGTACCATCTAAATAACATTTAAACTGATTCTGAACTGAAAGTTATAAAACTTAATAAGCCTGTGCCAGTGCCCAAAAAACAAAATCTAAATTCTGTGTCAAAGCTCTAGTTCGTATATATATCTTCTGCATATTATTTTTCCTTCTGTCCAAGTTATCTCCTGTTCCCATTGCCTCTGTTAAATAAATCTTTGATTCTGTTTGAGTTTGAAATCTGTCTCAATATTATTTTATGCCTTATTAAGCGTTTTGCCAAAAATTAAAACAATGTGCTATTTTCACCTTCTGGGACAGTTACAGGTCTGAGCAGAAGTGTTTTATTCCACCATATTGTGCCACATCAAGCAACTCAATCCCTGAAAAAAAGGTAGAAAATGATTAGCCTGCCTCAGTGAGTTGAGAAGGTGAAAGGGTTCATCTCAACCCTTTCTGAACTGAAAGTTATAAAACTTAATAAGCCTGTGCCAGTGCCCAAAAAACAAAATCTAAATTCTGTGTCAAAGCTCTAGTTCGTATATATATCTTCTGCATATTATTTTTCCTTCTGTCCAAGTTATCTCCTGTTCCCATTGCCTCTGTTAAATAAATCTTTGATTCTGTTTGAGTTTGAAATCTGTCTCAATATTATTTTATGCACATATTTTATGCAATATTTTATGAAATATTTATTTTATGTACACACAAGCCACATAGTTGCAAAAATCCTACCAAATGTCCATTTCTTATATATATTTCATCTGGAAAACAACATACACTATCTTATATCTAAATCAAACATCCCTTCTCACCAAAGTTCTATATGGGTTAGGGAATTTGATTTTCAATCCCACAGAATTATTTTTTTTGGCTATTGTTGTCACCTTCAATGTTCACAGGTTTCTTCTTTCCACATGAATCACCAGATGAAGAAAGGATCCAGAAGTAAATGTGCTGCTGACAGGTCTAATGACATATAGGTATGGGTTGTCTCCTGTGCAAGCATCGAGTCATTACTGATCCATGGAGTGATGTCACAGCACAATGTTTCCTAGGCAGGCTATGTTTGCCATTGCCTTCACCCAGTTGTTTACACTTTACCCAGTAAGCTGGGTATTCATTTTACCATTCTCGAAAGGATGGAAGGCTGAACAAACCTTGAGCTGGTTTGCTGAAACTGACTTCTGTCTGGATCAAACTCAGAACATGAGCAGAGTTTTTACTATGGGCAGCTTACCATTTTGCACTTTGGGGTTTCTATAGTTTCTATAGAAAGACACATACACATGGTTTTTGTTTTGTTTCTCTTACTGTACTTAAGCAACAGAAAGGATTTTATTTATTTCCAGAGGGTTGAGTCTGAACTCTCTTACATGTTAATTTACACTCAATTGAAATTGGTATGTGCATGCCATCTCTAGGCACACTTTTCCTGAGATCAAAGATCAAATCCATGGCTGCTCCCTCCTGCACTAACAGGCTGGCAGAAGCTGTGTGTGTGTGTGTGTGTGTGTGTGTGTGTGTGTGTGTGTTAAACTGGATCAAGAATACATGGGAAAGAGGGGGTTAATTCTTCCCCTGTGAAATTTTTTAAATGAAACTGCTCTGTGCTGAACTTGGCAGTGTGGGGGGCGGGGGTGGGGGAGAGGCTACTTTTAATCTTTGGGGAGAACCAGTTTTAATTATGATTGTGAGGGTGATGGCTGATCTTTTATCTTACACATTTCTAGATGCTCATGTATAGATATTTGAGGCTTGGTTTGAACATAAAAGTTTTTTAAAAAATTATTCAGCTCATTTTATTGTAGTGAATAACAGTTTTCTAATATAGTCTTTCACAATAGAACATAGCAAACAAGAGAAACTTGGTGGTGAAATCAGGAATTTGACTAATCTATCAATGCAACACAGATAGCCATAACTATAGATATTGGAATTCCTTGATCTTTCAGAACATCAGTGGCCCAATCATGTCTATTTTTTCTTATCTTACTGAGAATTTCCTTATAAAAAATTACAGCAGCCTGAATTTAGGACTTTGGATGCAAAATGTCATTTGTGTCCACGAGAATTGAAAATATGTATATTTTGATGTTGTTTTCTGAAGCCATGGTATTTCTTCAATACATTGTGAATGGTTTATTCTCCTTGAATAAACACTGTTAGGTGCATCACTTGCACAGACTATGGTAAGTAATAATCCTTAGGGTGCACTGCCATCTCGTGGTCAAGATTGAATTTTCACAGATATGAGAGATTCTCCCTAAATTGTGCTGAAGCACCTTCAACAAATGTATTGCAGCTGAAGCTGTTGTGGACTAGGCAACACTTTGTCAAATGTATGAACTGAACTCTACTCCACAAAAAGCTATGCCATGAGGATTCTGTTTTTCTTGAAGGTCATCAGAACTCTGTTATTTTTCATATGGTTTTGTTTATTGGGTAATTAAATTCATTTACTTAACTAGTTAAATAGAATTTAAATTGTTAATTGGTTAAATAGCAGGTTTAAAACCTGAACTCTAAAGTCATGTATGTGGAAGAACCACTGATTTCAAACTAAGTTATATCTGCTTCACATATAAGGTAGTACCACAGTGCTGTCCTACTGCAGACTAATTGAGGGAGGAAGTTCCAGTCAAATTATTTCCAATGGAAACAATTCCCTGTGCATTCAAAATAACGTATTTGGGAAAAGTTTCACAGAATTGTTTCATTTTGATTTTAAGTTTAAAATGTTTCCAACCACAACGTTAACCATTTTGCCAAAGAATCAGCAATGGTTTATTTTATGTTGCTTATTTACAGATTTCTTTTTGAGGTGTGTGTGTGTGACTAATTTGCTGGTGGCCAATTGTGCAGGCTTTAAAATATTTAATGACTAAATGATACTGGAATGTCAGAGTCTGCTGCCAGATAAGGTATCATCAGATATTTTTTGTTTCATTATGCATATCTAAGCAGATATATAAAATTAGTTCTCTTTTGAGATACCTTTAGCTGCTACTTCGCTGAGGTTCAAATCTCCAATGTGCCATGCAATGATCTTGGACCAGACTCTCTTTCAGCCTAACTTACCTCACAGGGGAGTTATTGTGAGGATAAAATAGTGCTGACAAGCCACTTTGGATCCTGAATTTCTTAATAAATAATAAAATATATCATCCCCTGCTCAGAAAACTTACAATCAGGGAAAGACTGCAACTTGGTCATAAAGTACAAGTAGAATAGAATAGAATAGAATAGAATCTTTATTGGCCAAGTGTGATTGGACACACAAGGAATTTGTCTCCGGTGCATATGCTCTCAGTGTACATAAAAGAAAATACATTTGTCAAGAATCATAAGGTACAGCACTTAATGATTGTCATATAGGTCTAGTAAGCAATCAGGAAACAATCAATAGTAATAAAAACATAAAATGTAAAATCATAAAATAAAATGAAATGTCAGCACAGGCTATAGTCATACAGTCATAATTGGGAGGAGATGGGTAATAGGAATGATGAAAAAAGTAGTGCAGTAATTATATAATAAATATATAACAAATAGTTTGACATTATCGGGGGAATTATTTGTTTAACAGAGTGATGGCATTCGGGAAAAAACTGTTCTTATGTCTAGTTGTCTTGGTGTGCAGTGCTCTGTAGCGACGTTTAGAGGGTAAGAGTTGAAACAGTTTATGTCCAGGATGCGAGGGGTCAGTAAATATTTTCACAGCCCTTTTTTTGACCCGTGCAGTATACAGGTCCTCAATGGAAGGCAGGTTAGCAGCAATTGTTTTTTCTGCTAGTAGTAGTAGTAGTAGTAGCAGTAGTTTGGATTTATACCCTCTTTTCTCTCCTGTAAGAAGACTCAAACGGGCTTACACACTCCTTTTCCTTTTTCCCCCCACACAGACACCTTATGAGGTAGATGGGGCTGAGAGAGTTCCAAAGAACTGTGAATAGCCCACAGTCACTCAGCAGAGATGTAGGAGTGGGGAAACAAATCTGGTTCACCCGATAAGACTTCACCGCTCATGTGGAGGAGCAAGGAATCAAACCCTGTTATCCAGATTAGAATCCACCTGCTCTTAACCACTTCACCACACTGTGCTGCATGCAGAAAATATAGCATTAGGCATCTAAAATACTCCAGTTAACAGGTGTTGGGAAAAGCTTTTCTCAGGGACCATCATTTTACTCTAACTCTGGAGGATGTCATTCCAGGCCCAAGACAGTTTTGCCATAAGCCATTCCATCTTTTGTGTTGTATTTGTATGTATGCAATTTATATCGCCCTGACGTTGGCCTGCATCTATGGCTGGCATCTTCAGAGGATCCTCTGAAGATGCCAGCCACAGATGCAGGAGAAACGTCAGGAGAGAATGCTGCTAGAACACGGCCATACAGCCCGGAAACCACACAGCACCCAAGTGATTCCGGCCATGAAAGCCTTCGACAATACATTCCACTTTTTCATTGCAACTTTTGTGTGCTGTAATGTATTTTAGTTGGCTTCAATTTTATGACACATTACACGCATGCAATGCATTTCAATGGAGCCCAAGACAGTCAATTCTCATTCTTGGCTCCCATTACATTCAGTAGTCCTTTGGGCATCTCCCATTGTTCCCAGTGGGTATTCCTGGCATTCATTTAAGTACATCCCACCAGTATGCCTCATGGGAGACTTTTTAGGGAGGCTAGAGTGGTTATTTTTCAACGAAATGACACCCAAATTGCATTGGAGTGAGTGTTGCCTGTTTATTAAAGATTCAAGTTTAAAGCAAATTGAACACAGGGGGCTAATTCCAGTGGTGTAGCATCAAGGGGGTGGGGGCGCGATGCACCAGGTGTGCGGTTCTCTGGGGCATGGCAAGGGCGTTCTGGGGAGGTTCCAGGGGGTGGGGGCATTCTGGAGCATAGCAGGGTGAATAAGGGCGTGGCAGGGGCACAGGGCACATGCGTGCCCTGGGTGCAGTTCTCCCTCCCTCCACCCCTGACTAATTCCAAAAGGTGTTGAACAAGCTGCCCCACCTCTTTATTTACCAAAGGTAAACGCAAGGGCTCCACCCCCACCCCACCACAAAGGAGCAAGAGGAAGAAAAATGTGGCTGCCTGTGGGTTGTCTTCAAAGGTGACTGTTTGGAAGTGATCTGTGCTCCTTCCTTGCCGTTGATCAGAATGGAGAAATGTGATTGCTTGAGAAATCAGTAGAATCAAGAGAGAACATGACAACATTTTGTAGCCAACTAGCAGCACTTGAGTTAGAAAAAAACAACACAGATTTCTTCAGGGAGGCTGGTTTCATTCCACTAAGAATCTTTGGTTCCTAATACCATTCTGGAAATTCATGATAATGACCTGAAACAGTAATTTCTGTGTATCTCTTCAGCTTGTATTTTACCATGCACACTGCAAAAGCAGATGGTCAGATAGGATTCAGTTTAGAAGAAGATTTTGCATTTATACCGCACCTTTCTCTCCTGTAAGGAGATTCACAAAGTATAAATAAACATGTCCAACTCCTGGCAATTGCAGATTTAGCCTAAAGCATCCCTGAAAAGTGTTACTTCAACCGCTACTGGAAGAGTACCAGTGAGGGGAATCTCACCATCTCTCTTGGCAGCTGATTCAACTGCTGACTCAATTATTCCCCCTAATATTCAGCCAGTACTTTTTTGTCCATAATTTAAACCCACTATTGTGAGTCTCATCTTCTGCTGCCAGCAGGAACAGCTTTCTGCCCTTCACTAAGTGGCAGCCTTTCAAATACTTAAAGTGGACAATAAAGTTTTCCCCCTCAACCACCTCTTTTCCAGACTATACATTCTCCTCAGCCTCTCCTAGTAGGGCTTGGTCTACAGCCCCTGATCATCCTTGTTTGTCTCTTCTGTACTCATTTCATTTTGTTCACATTCATTTTGATGTGAGGCCTCCAGAACTGCACATGGTATTTCTGGTACGGCCTAACCAAAGCAGTGTACAGCAGGACTATGGCATGTTGCAATGTGGATGTTATGCCTCTGTTGATGAACTTCAAAACTACAAAAGCCTTTTTTTTCTGCTGCATCACACTGACTGCTCATAATTTGCTTGCAATCTAACTATACCCCAATTTCTTGTTTACACACCCTGCAGCCCACAACTGTATTCCCCATTCAGTATGCATGTTCCTCATTTCCGTTACCCTGGTGTAGAACTTGGCACTTATCCTTGCTGAACTGCATCTTGTTCACAGCCATACAGTTTTCCAGCATGTTCATATCTCATTGAATTCTATCTCTATCTTTCAGGGTTTTCACTGCTCCTCCCAATTCATGTCATCTGCAGATTTAATGAGTAGTCTTTCCATTCCCTCATTCAGATTATTTAGAAAAACACTGAAAAGTATGAGGCTCAGAACCAAACCCTGTGGCACCCCACTGGACACCTCCCTCCAATCAGATGAAATGCCATTGACAGCTACTCTTTGGGTACAGTTTTCCAGCCCGATTCCTTAGAATCCAGTGCCCCGCCCCCCAGTTTAGTGATCAGAACATCATGGGGAACCCTGTCAAAAGTTTACTGAAATCAATGTCAATGGAGTTCTCATGATCCAGTAAGTTTGTCACTCTATCAGAGAAAGAAATGAGGTTGGCCTGGCAGGACCTGTTGGGTGAATTTCCTAGATCACCAAGTTCTCCTTCAGATGCTTGCAGCTTGACCCTTTTAAAGTCTGCTCCAATATCTTCCCTGGGATAGAGGTCAGACTAACTGGCCTATAGTTTCCTGGATCATCATTCCTTTTTTTTTAATTATTGAAAATTGGGATACCATTTGCCTTCCTCCACAAATAAATAAAGCAGGAAAATTATTTATTTCTTAGGCTGTCAGAAGGTGCAGCTGCCTGTGTAGAAAACAGCCATGTTGTTAGTCAAAACCTCGTGCTTGGTAGCAACTTCAACATTGTGGCTCCTGCACTGTTGTTAGTAACATTTGAACCTGCTCTAAAAGTCTGGCCTAAGTATGATGCTGGATGTACTTGACTGGCACTGCAGACATGTTAAATGGCCCTAAAGAAAATCTCTACATGGATCTGATCTGGACTAGGCCTGTAGTGCTGGAGAAGGTGTGGAAAGATTCAACTGTTCTGTCATGCTGTATCACCAATTAAAATTGTCCCACTCCAAACTGTCTGAAGTCATGGTAAGAAAAAGGACAGATACTTGTACTGTCTTTTTTCTTACCAAGACTTAAAAATCTTGCAGGAAGGACTTTCAATCAGCAAAGGGTTCAGTGTTGCCCACAGACACTTGGTTGCTGACAGCCATGTTCCTTGGAGCTCCCTAAGATTTCAGGGTCCTATTCAGTCAGATGTACAGAAATATTCCACACCATCTTGCCTCAAATGAATGAATCCTGATCACTAAGGCTTTGTTTATTAACTGTCTGCAATCCCCTCACACCTAGGCCAAAATAAATCATTAGTGTTTGCAGAACAATAATGCAGCATTATACTCCAGTGAAGAATGTTTCTATGAGATCACATTCAGGCTGCAGGTTCAGACAACATGTGAACCTTTCTTCCTCTCTCCTTTAATCTCCCCTTTCCCCTGCCTCTCTCCAGCCTCTTTCATCTCTCCTGAGGACACCATTCACACCACATGGGTGGATTCTGTTAGGATTGGTTGTTGTTGAGTCCTCCGGGGGAGGGTGGTATAAAAATGAAATAATAAATAAATACATTTCAAGCTAAATAGTTTGAGATATTTGTTTATTTGTTTATTCTCCAGTTCGTATTGTTTGTGTGATTTATTAGATTTTAAATTTAGTTCCGTTCAAAGCTCTCTCTGGCCCGTTCCGCACATGCAAAATAATGCGTTTTCAAACCACTTTCACAACTGTTTGCAAGTGGATTTTGCCATTCCGCACAGCTTCAAAGAGCACTGAAAGCAGTTTGAAAGTGCATTATTCTGCATGTGCGGAATGAGCCTCTCTCTCTCTCTCTCTCTCTCCCTCTCTCTCTGGGTAGGTGTATATACTATTTACAAGTCTTCCCAAATATTCCCCTGGGAGATTATCCCTGTGTATGCATGAACTAAGATCCATACAGCTAGTCTCTGGGACATATACTTGAGGGATACTTACATATGGAGACCCTAACAAGGATGATATTTGGAAACCAACCCCCTCTTCTCCAGTGCCATTATTCCAATCATCTATGACTTTCCTTGTTGTTTTTAAGGACAAATAAAATATTTGGGGATTTATTTGTGGAGCTCTAGAGTTACATGTAATCTGGCCCTTATCTTTTGTAGATTTTATTTATTCAATTTGTTTACACCCCGCTTTTCTGTCCTATGGAGATCAAAGTTACAATATATTTTTTTCATCCATTTTATCCTCACAACAATCCTGTAAGTTAGGTTAGGCTGAGAAAATGCGATTGGCCCAAGGTCACCCAGTGTGTTTCCAAGGCATGAATTGGGATTCAAACCAAGGTGTTTCAGATTCTAGTTCAACACTCTTAACAATTACACCACAAAGTACAGTTACATTCCTTTAAAAGAGAGGTCAGCATATTTTTAATCTTTCCATTACAATAAACTTGAAAATGCTTGTTTGGAATGTACCCTAAATAATGTTGTCATCTTACTATGATAGCATTCTATCAAACTGGTGAAAGGATAAACTTTTCACAGTATATCTGGGTTTCTGCACAGATACTGAATCCTGGAGTACATTGTGTATGTTTTCACAATAAATTATGCTGAATTCATGTACTTGTCATCTCAATCAAAACACAGACTGTACAATGTGGAAAAGAACTGTTCACTTGATATTCTACAAAGGTTTATTGAACATTTTGGAAAGCCTATAACAGCAAGTGAAGAAGATTCTAATGTAGGCTAAAAGAAAGCAGACAGAGCAAGAAAATATTAATACTATTTGTAGTCAGGTATATGGGCAGCGCATCAGCTGTCAAGGAATGTGACCTGGATGGCCTACACTAGTCCATCTGGTCAGATCTTGGAATCTAAGCAGGGTTAGTCCTGTTTCATGTTGGGATGGGAAACCACCAAGGAAGTCCAGGGGTGTGATGTACAAGTAGGTATACCACCTCTGAGTGTCTTTTGCTTTGAAAACCCTATGGGATCACTATAAGTTGGCTATGACTAAGCTGAACTTTCCACCACCACTTTCCCCACAATCACAAGATAGCATTTTCTTTCAGCAAACATATTCTGTTCTGAGATTCAGTTTAGGGTATGAGTTAATTTAAATGGTTCTGATTAACTTGTCTTTCTTTCCCTTTCTATAATTCTTATTGTTTTTAAAGCACTGAAAGCCGCTTGAGGTGCTTTAATGGCCAACATTAGAGTGTTGGACTACCATTTGGAAGTTTCAGCTTCAAATTCCTGCTCCACCATGAAATTAACCTGGTGATTTTGAGCCAATCACTTTCTCAGCCTAACCTATCTCAGAGGATTGCTGTGACAAAATGGAAGAGAGAACCATGTAAACTGATCTCCTTGAGGGATGGATTGAGATTCAGATACCTTTATTGGCATACAAAACATAAGTTCAGATTATTAAATGTTAACGTCGTCTGTCTATTACATGGAAAAGTAATGTATTAATACTCTAAATAAATGACAAAGAACTCTTGGATTGAATAATAGAATCACAGATTTGGAAGAGACCACAAGGGCCATCAAGTCTAACCCCCTGCCATGCAGAAATACACAATCAAAGCACTCCTGACAGATAGCCATGCTGTGTCTGTTTAAAAACCTCCCAAGAAGGAGACTCCATCACATTCTGGGACAGTGTATTCCACTAACAGCCCTTATTGTCAGGAAGTTATTCCTAATGTTTGGATGGAATCTCATTTCCTGCACCTTGAATATATTATCCCTTGTCTAGGCTCTGGAGCAGCAGAAAACAAGCTTGCTCCATCTTCAACATGATATCCCTTCAAATATTTAAACATGAGTATCATGTCACCCCTTAAGCTTCTCTTTGCTCACCCTGTCTGAAACCCAGAGAATCCTCTATAGATGTATAGGTATCTATGCATTTGCTGTATATACTCGAGTATAAGTCAACTTTTTCAGCACATTTTTAATGCTGAAAAAGCCCCCTTCGACCTATACTCAAGTATATATGGTAATTCCAAGATGGCCGCCGGAGCTGTGGCACACCAAGAAAGGAGATCACACCAGCTGTGGCAGAAGCATTTTGCTTGCATCCAACTTTGAGTGTTAAATTCACCATTCCTTTTTGTGTTTTTATGTAAAGCTAGGCTTGTAAATCCTCCAGCTTTGATAAAGCCACAGTCTTTGCAATTAGAGTTGCTCCATTGGCTCTGAATGCCGTGTTAGGAGAATGCCGTATTACTCTGTGCCCTTGAAATTTGTGTTCTGACAGGCATGGCATCCTCTTAGAGAGAGATTCCATTGCACTTCTAGCATTTAAAGACTGCAAAATGCAAGTCAAGATTTGTTACTAGTAAATCAGGTCAAGCTGAATTTTTGTGCAAATTCCTCTCTGTAAAGCAGTACAAATTAAAGCTGAAAAGAGAGGGTCTTACAGTTCTAAGGACAGAAATACCCTCTGTGCTATTTAGCAAGTGCGGTAGGAGACAAAGAGACACTGTAGATCTTCCTAATGGCTAAATCTTACCTTTGAATAAAATATGTCCCTGAATATACAGGGTAAAAGCATACACTGTTCACAAGGTGGTGCTAGCAAACAGTATCTGCTTCTTTTAAAAACTGCCTTGCTTAATGACATTTTAAAAATTCTAGTGAGCCATTTCTGAGGGAGGCCTTGTGGGTACTCACAGTCTTTGGCATGAAGCAGCCAGGCAGTCTCCCTTCTTGCCTTCATCCTGTTCGTCCTCTGATCATGAAGATTGCTTTTAGTCAACTTTTCTTACAACCAGTGAGATACCTTCATGAATTTTATTGGTATCTATTTTATTTTTGAAATTGACCAGCAGCTGCTGCATTTCCCACCCTAGACTTACACCCGAGTCAATAAGTTTCCCAGTTTTTTGTGGTAAAATTAGGTGCCTCAACTTATATTCGGGTCAACTTATACTCGAGTATATATGGGGTACTTCTGATCACTGGTGGGATTGAAATAATTTAACAACCGGTTCTGGGGGTGGGATTCAAATAATTTAACAACTGATTGTTTACAAGCACCATTTTAACAACTGGTTCTGCCGAAGTGGTGTGAACCTGCTGAATCCCACCACTGCTTTTGAGCATAGACAAGGCACTGTAGAAGTGAAAAAGAAGAATCATTAAATTTTATAGTTTGCTTTTCTCTCCTGTAAGGAGTCTCAAAAGTGACTTATAAATTCCTTCCCTTCCTCTCCCCACAATAGACACCTTGGCCCTTTCCGCACGGGCCATAAACGGCGCCCTGGGGATGGCAAAAACGCTGTCCCCAGGGAGCCTTTCGCACAGGCGGCGCTGCCAAAACACAGCAGCGCCAACCTGGCTCCCCTCCCCTTTCCCAGGGCGGCGTCAGGTTGCCTCCAAAAACCTCCCTCCTGGAGGGAGGTTTTTGGTAAACAGCGCATTCCCGGCGGCGCAGTGCAAATGGCACCGCCGGGAATGCGCTGTTTTCCCCGTCCCTCTCTCACTCACCTTGTCACCTCCGTCGCCCTGCTGGCCTCCTAAGACCCTCCCTCGCTGTCCTCCAACCCCTGTAGGTCGGAGGGCAGCGTGGGCGGGTCTTAGGAGGCCAGCAGGGCGACGGAGGCGATGAGGTGAGTGGGAGAGGGACGGGAAGAGGCGGCTCCGTGCAGAGCCGCCTCTCCTGCGCCGGCCTCTGCTGGGGCCGCTCGCACGCTCTCGTGCGAACGGCCCCCACCCTTCCACTGGCAGAATTCCTGCCGGTGGGGAAGCGCCCTTTCCGCAGTGCGGAAAGGGCCCTTGTGAGCTAGGTGGGGGTGAGATAATTTGGAGAGAACTGTGACTAGCCCAAGATCACCCAGCAGGGTTCATGTGTAGGGGCAGGGAAATAAAACTAGTTCACCAGATATGAGTCTACTGTTCATATGGAGGAGTGAGGAATCAAACCTGGTTCTCCAGGTCAGAATCCACAACTCTTAACCACTATACCACACTGGCTCTCTAAATTGATTTAGAGTTTACTCTTGGTCTAGGGTTGAATAATTTAAGAACTGTCAGCATGAGAGTGAGGCAAAATGAAAGCCTGTCAGCTGTAGATCTGAGAACATTTGGTAAACTTGACACAATTCTAATATTGGAAACCATAGACACAATCCTGGTCTGTACAATCAAAAGGGACCAAAATGATAATGTAATGGTCCAGAAGTAGAGTAGGCTAGAAGCCCTCTTCTCCCCCATGCCAGTTGATTTATGTTCTCCATAAATTAACACAATCAGTCAAGGAATGATGGAGGCATTTTTCTTTGGGGAGTGCCCTTTTCGGTACTGCTCCAATGTTTGGTCAAAGGTTTTGCAGGTTTATGATCACTTTACAAATCAGACCAGAGGTGTTAATGGAACAGATAAAAATGAATATGCAGAATACAGCTCTAATGGCACTATGGGCTGTATTAAGGTGCCATTAACAAACTATGGTCTGTTAGTAATGAATACAAGCTTGGCTTGCTGTGATGCTTCTAAAAAGGTTTATACCATGTTCAGAATCCTACTTTTTAAGGGAGAAACAAGCTCTAGTCTGTCCAGGTGCCTCTATCTGGACATCACAGCAAATTAGATTAGAATGGTAGAAATTAATAAATGACAAAGTTGAAATAGTCATTCACACTCTTTTCAAGGGGGGGGGGAGTGTGTGTGAACCTGACAACAAGCCAGGTTCAGAGTAATCATGAACCCAATCTTTCTTTGTTCATAATATCTGATCAGAGCCCCTGTTTTCTATTCTAGCCTTAAAGATTTCAGGTTTGGTAGATTCATGTATTTTACAGACTTCCTATTGAATAAGGTGCATAACACTTGCTTGCTTTTGTGCCGTTACTGTTGTAGGAATATCTTTCTTCAGAAAGCTTTGAGCAGATTACATCAATCTTCTGGGAGTCTCCTTTTCTGACACTGATCAGTCTGCCTAGATTCAATGATGCTATTGGGGTTTGAGGCTGTTTATTTCCACCTTTCTGTGGCATCTCTTTCAAAATATATCTAGAGAGATTATTTATTTTACTGTACAATTGCAGGAGGTCTTGCAAAACATCCTTCTTGAAAATCTCCTCAGTGTCTAAGATGTGGTATCAATATATCCTATCCCCTGCCTTTATAAGGCTGTGTCCAGCACCTGATAGCTAGGTTTCTCTTCTCCTGCATGAATGATGGCTGTTTTCAAGTAGAGATAAGAGGGGGGGAAAGGAACCAAGGCAGTAGTCTGGAATTGTCTCTTTTTGGCTTCAGCATGTCCTCCTTATCTCACCTAATGACAGGGTGACTGCCAATGTTTATTTGGCCATTCCCATTCACCAGCTGCTCCGGTACCATGTTGTTTTTCTTCCCAGATGGTTGCATGATGTTCCACGATAAAGCTGACACAAAAAAACAATGCAAAATTTGTCTGAGGTTCAGCAAGCATGTGAAAAACAGCTGATATCTCTCGGAGCTCACCAAGTTGCCTGATCTCAATGCCAGAGTAATTATGAGATGATTTGAACAGAGGGGTCTGAAAAAGAAGAGCTTCTGCCAAATTTATCAGGTGTGATTCTGAAGTAACATGTGCACCTCCTCCCCCAAATAAATTAATATATAAAAATAAATAGAGAGAAAAGACCAGTACTCATATCTTGGTTTGGAGACATCTATTGCTATAAACTGGAAGGCTCCATGTGGTTCAGCTATATTTCTGTAGCCTTGCAAGCTATTGCACACTACCTACTTGCTGGAGTGTTCCTGCAAATGATAAATAAAATCAGGAGTGCCTTGTTATGATAATGGGAAAGTAGGGACAAGCAAAATTCATGGATTCTTTGACTAAATTATTTTTTTAAAGTATTCATTCTGCCCCATCTCAGGGAAATAGAAGATAACTAAATGACTTACAAGAAGCAGAAGTACATTTATTGGGACAACATTTCCTCACATGTGGGTCAGGGCATGCTATCAGACAAGACATGTGCTTTAGTGCAAGCAAACAAAACACTTTTTAAAAATTCTGCTTCAGTGATTTTGATTTACCAGAGTGTTTTCAGGGGAAGAAGGATTGCTGCCCATGAAATGTCAAGTAGGAACTTGTTGTCAGGTTCACACATACTCTCTCTCCCCCCATGAAAAGAGTGTGATTGACTATTTCAACTTTGTTATTTATTCATTTCTACCATTCTAATCTAATTTGCTGTGATGTCCAGATAGAGCCACCTGGAATGGGGAACTTGTTCTGTAACAAACGTTAGCAGTCATATTGGCTCACAGCAAGACTAAACTCCATGCAACAATCAAAATAATACAACACCTAGTGCAAATTATACAGAACTCTTTGGTCAAGTTCACTTGGGTCAAGAGAACTTGGCTACATCCATTTGCATGGCACTGTGAGTGGAAATGTACCTGTCCCCTCCATGTTTGTTTGGAGTATTTCATGCTTTGGAGCCAGACTTGCTTGGTGTTTTGGAGGTGCTTCCTGGTCTTCCTGGTGTTTTGCTGTGCTATGAGACTTATTAACTGGTTTTATTGGAAAAAAAGTTGTGTCTGGAGAGGGCCCAGTGCTTCCAATAACAACTTACTTGGCTTTGTGCTGCTATCATGTGTAGGGAGTGAATCTATATATATAAACGCAAAATACCACTGACTGACTGACTGACTGACTGACTGACTGACTGACTGACTGACTGACTGACTGACTGACTGACTGATCAAAAGAACTAAAAAAACCACCGAAACGACAAAGTTGAAATTTGGCACACCGGTTTATTATGTGCTTCAGGTGCTCGCTAAGAAAGGATTTTCCAAAATACTCACTTCCACTCGACTTATTAGATATTTACTGTTCAACTCTGGCCATCTGCACGAACATTCTAAGGGTGACAGTTAAACACAACGAGTTTCATGTCCTTCAATATGGTATTTTCGATGGATGTTGAGTTCTTTTAATGAGTCAGTCAGTCAGTCAGTCAGTGGTATTTTGCATTTATATATATAGCTTCATTTCACAGGACATTTTAATGAAGGGCGCTTTGAAGCTCTAACTCCATTTGTCGCATCAACAAGTTCTGCTAATGCCCATCAAACAACAGGCACGATTGATCCAATGGTGCGCCAACTGCATTCTAACACCACCCTCCTCAACGCACACAAACCTGTTCCTTCTGCTGAAACCGCTAAAGAGAGAAGAGGAATTAAACACAGGCAGCGAGTTACACATTGCATTAGAAAAAGACAACTACAGGAAGCTGCTGCAAAATATGCGAAAACCAACCCGGCAGTCCACAGACAGGCTGTGAGGAAACATGCTGCATATCACCCCAAAGTTCACAAACAGGCTGTAAAGAAGTATGCTGAATGTCACCCCAAAATTCATAGAGTGGCTGTGATGAAGTATGCGTAGTGAAGCACGGGTATCCTGCTAGTTTACTATAAGGGCATACAGCTTCAACAGGCCATACAAAACACTGTCAAATAGGAACTGTGCCATCAAGATGAATTGTATTTTTGTCATTCCAGATACATTTTTTCTCAAGATACTTGCATAATATCTATACACCTTTATGTATTATTATGATATGTTTTTAAATTGTTTTATGACTGATGGACACCGCCTTGAGCCTTTGGGGGAGGGTGGTATATAAATACGACAAATAAATAAATACATAAATAAATAAATAATAGCACAGAATGCTTCCAGCATGGGGAGTCCAATGGTTTGCCAACAGGCCTGAAGAAAATCAACCTGTCCCTTGAATAGAATTGATGTGGGAACTGACAAAGACTTTTGGGAAGCTAATTTCACCTCCGACACTATTTACTCTTTCCCATTCCTGGAAGCCCCTATAGCATCTTCCTTTATTCCTACTTTTTTCTCAGCTTCTAGAGTTGCCAACCTCCTGATGGGGCCTGGAGATCTCCTGAAATCACAACAGATCTCCCAACTACAGAGATCAGGTTGCCAGCTCCAGATTTGGAAATTCTTGGATATTTGGGGGTGGACTCTTGAATGAGTGAGGTTTTAGTAGAGAAGCAACATAATGCTCACCCTCTAAATATAACGTTCACCCTCTAAAGCAGGCATTTTTTCTCATAGGAACTGATCTCTTTCATCTGGAGAGCAAATGTAATTTCAGATGGTCTCCAGCCTTCCACCTGGAAGTTGGCAACCCTAGTTTCCCCAGAATGGCTTCTTTGGAAGGTGGATTCCATGGCATTAGACCTTTCTGAGGTCCGTCTCCTGCTCAAATCTTACTCTCTACCCCCCAAATATCCAGGTGTTTTCTAATCTAGAGTTAGCTATCCTATTTCCCACCCAACAAACAACCTAAATTTATTGGCCCCTCTGTCTAAAGGTTTATTTCTTTATCCCAGCAGCCTCTGTCTAGGTGAATTGTGGTTCAGTTGTGTGGTGTCAGTTACTGGGCAAGGCTCACTTGCATTGTAGGTAACACCCCACTGACCAGAACCTGGCTGCAATGGGTTGTTGCCTGTTCTAAAGTTACCAACTTCCAGGTGGGACCTGGAGATCTCCCTGAATCACAACTGAACTCCAGATGATAAAGATCTGTACCCTTGGAGAAAATGACTACTTTGGTTAGTAGAATTTATGACATTATATTAAGCTGAGGCTTCTCCTCTCCCCAAACCCTGCCCTCCTAAGATTGCATGACAAAATATCCAGGAATTTTCCAACCTAGAACTCGCAATCTGAGTCAGATCTGGTCCTAAGGTGTCTGCCCTCAAAGGCCAAAATAGGCTTAGAAAGGTCACTCCCCCTCCCCCTGCATTTTACTAACAGAACCAAACCTGGAATACTGCGGGTGCCTAGCAATGGCCTCTGAGAGAATCCATTACTTAAAGATACAGGCACTCCTTTTATTATTTTCAGGTTTTTAAATCTCCCAACATATTTTTTTTTTAAATATTTCATTTCATTTTGCAAACCTGGGGCCCTTGTCAGGTTTGCAGAAAGATCAGTCTTGCCAGATCTCAGCTCCAGTCACCAGATTTAATCCTCAGATTTGGCCGACTTGACTATTGGTATATAGGCAAGGGGGGACCTGCAAGAAAGTTTCAGGAGCAGCTATCCCATTCCATCTATCCTTGCTTCCTTCCCTCTTCCACTATATTCTCAGTCTTTTTCCCTCCTGTCACCTTTCTCCCCTCTCCCGCTATAATCTCAGTCTTTCTTCCTCATGTCACCCCTTTTTTTACTCTCTATCATTCATGCCTGTCACTTCAGTTCCAGATAGGGAAATTCTGGGAGATTTGGGGGTGGAGGAGGTTTGGAGAAGGAAGCAATCTCAGCAGAGTATAATACCATAAAGTCTACTCTCTGAAGCAGCCATTTTTCCAAAGAAACTTTCTCCTGGAGGTTGGCAACCTTGGTTCCCCTGGAGGAATTGGAGGGTGGATTCTACGGCATTATACCCTTCTAATATTCTTCCCTTCCTCAAACTTTACAGTACCCAAGTGCTATCCCTCGAATCTCCAAGCATTTTCCAATCTGGAATTGGAAACCATATCTCCTTCCAAACCCTACTTAGGCCTTCCTCCTCAAACTTTGTCCTTCACAGACTATACCACAAAATCTCTAGGAATTACCCAACCTGCAGCTGGCAACCCAAATCAGGCCTGGCCCTAATTAGTCCTTCTTCAAAAGTCAAAATAGGCCTGGAAAGAACCCTTTCCCTTTCCCCCCGTCTTTGACTGATAGAAACTGAAGCCTGGAATCTGTGGTAGCCTAGCAACAGCCACTGAGGGAATCTGTTGCTTAAAGCTACGGATACTCCTTTGATCAGTTTTGATTTTTTAAAACTTCCCAGTGTATTTTTTTTATTTCAATTTTTTCTGCAAATTTGTGGCCCTTTTCAGGTTTGTAGACAGACCTACCTTTCACAGTTCCAGTCACTGGATTTAAGTATACAGAATTTAAGTATCCAAAACATAGTGCACACAGCCAGTGCTAGCCTTCTGAAATAATAATAATTAATAAATCAGAAGCATTCTTTGCATAGCTGTACTCTCAGAACTTAAGGCAGGAAATGCCCAAATTTGGAAGGTGGCCTTTTTTGGACCAAATCAACCTTAATTCTAGCTCAGTTGTATCCAAAAATAGGCCCTGTCCATTGACTTCAGCACTCTGACAAATGGACGTAGGATGAGATGAACATTCAGGCACTTTGACCAAGCTGTTAAAAGTCAGTATCAGCATTTTAAATCGGAAATAAATTGATAACCAGTGCAACAGATATAATATTGGTTTTATACAATCACTGCAGTAATCTTCAGTTAGGTATGTGACTGTTGTATACAGTACTGGTTGTAGTTCCTGAACCATTTTCTGAGGCAGAACATAGTACAATCATCTAACATAGACATTGTCAAAGTATGTTTGATAGTAACTACGTCTATTTTATTCAGGAATGGACACAGTTGGGGTTTGATTCTAAACTAGTAAAAAAGCACTTCTGATAACCAATGATATCTGTTTATCTAAGCAATGTGAGGAGTCCAAAAGATCTGTATAGAATCAGTTGGGCAGCTATTCCTGGATCAGCTTTTCTCTAAACTTTTAACACTTAACATTTTGTCTGGATTTATGCACCTTCATCTACTCTTTTGGTGTCTCCATGCAGCACTTCTACTGCCTTCCTAGATTTAGATGGAAAGACGAGATTCAGCTGAGTTCCACATATGGATGACAGAGTGCCCTAAATCTCTGAATGATCTCTCCCAGTGGCTTCAAGTAAACGTTAAATAGCATGAAGAACAAGATGGAACTTTGTGGAGCCCCACAGGCCAGCAGCTACAGGACAAAGCAGAAGTTTTCCAGAATCTTCTGGAACCTACCTGCCAAGAAACAGCTCTAACATAATGCCTCTCATGCCTCAAATTGGCAAGGTGGTCCAGAAGGATACAGTGCTTGATGGTACTAAGTGCTGCTGAGATTTCAAAAAGGATTAATAGGACAATACTCCCCCTGTTGGCTGACTGTTAAAGATCATCCAGTAGGATGACCAAGATGGTTTCCAGTCCCAGGCTGGAATCCTGATTGAAATGAAGCTGGTTCATTAGTTGCATCATCACAAATCTTTCAAGATCTTGCTTGTGTAACCCCCATGCCCAGAATGGGTTGGCCCAGAATGGGTTGACCCAGTAAGGGGGTGGAGACTCGGAGCAGCAGAGAGGCTGCAAGAGCTCTTTTGCAGAAGAAGCAAGGCTACCAGACTTGGACCTTGATTTCTATAAGCCCTTAACACCTTGTTAAGGTAATTTCAATATTGTTGGGAACTACTGGGAAGGTAGTTGTTGTTTTGCTATGTTGTAAATGTTGGAGTTTATTGTTTCAGGGTTTTCTTGTGTGGTTGTAATGGGTGAGAGTTCTCCTGGAAACCTTCATCATGTTGCAACCTGTTCATCAAGCCCTTGGAGTCTTCAAAACCAACCACCAGCAAAGAAGAATTTGGACTTGGCAATATCAGTAGACTGTAAATAGAAGGACTTGAAATGCAACCTGAACAGGACCTTGAATTGTAACGTTAAATGTTGATGTTTTACAAGTGTTAATTGTAAAGAAAAGTAAACCATTTTGTTGTTTAAAAATTGGTTCTTTGCAACTCCTTCCAAGTACTGCCCCACAGAACCCACAAGCTGAGGTTACACTTGCACAAAGGCAGAATGGAAGCTGACTAATAATTAGTAAGCTCCAAGGGGTTCTGACCACAATCTCCTTTAAAGGGGGAACAGCAAGCCTTTCCTCAAAGAACTATTCATCACATCCATTGAGTGAAACCCCTTATATCTGCCTTTGAAAGCCATGTTTATTTGTAAAGCTGTTATTTAGTAGCACTTTTGTGTGTTGCTCATATACACGAATACCAGGTTTTTTTTAAAATTGGGAAAGAAAAAGAAATGTTTACTTGTAGTTCTGGCATTGTGTCGATAGAGGGCACCTTAGCTTTTAGAATAGAATGTGATCAGCTATTTCGATTACTTTTCATCTAGGTTTCAGACACTCAAACTGTGCGAGCTGGTACCGTCATGTAGAACCTATCCCTAGACAATGGGCTTAGAAGACAAACAAATGAATATATACTTTTAGGGGGAAATTACACTGCAAAATGACAGCCTCCTTATAGAAACGTTTCTTGCAGAACAAGCACATGTATACTATCAGAACACCATAGGGAAGGCAAGCTTGGAAAAAGAACTAGCTATTCACCATACTAACTTTATCTTTTCAATGAACACATGTTCCCATATTTTTTGGGTCCTTCAGATCTCATAAGAATGAAATACTGTGCTTAGATGTGATCCAGGAATGGTCAGCTTGGTAAGTTTTGCAAACTTTGCAATAACCTTTCTAACTGTATCTTTAAGAGAGTTTTGATTAGCAATAGTTAGCAAGTGATAATTGTTATTGCTGCATGGAAAAAACTTCATCTGATGCATTCCTCTTTTTGGGGCAGTTCAAGCTGTTGTTAAAGGCCTAAGAGCAGACCAGGGTTGATTTTCCCCCCTTTGGCCAGTGAGCACTTTAAGCCTTGATGCTGATGAAACAGTATGCTTACTGTATATTTCTGCTGCCCTATTCCTCTACAGTCAATTATTTTGCTTTTAATGCTTTATGAGTGAGACTGAAATCCAACCTCCAGCCCAGCCCTGTAGGTGGCTATGCATGGTTGCTCCTGGTAAAGCAGGGTGCTCCATATCCTGGGATCTATATGAATTATTGCAATCTTGAATATGTGATGCTTTTAGGCAGCATTCATGATTTGGATGAAACTGGCCAGTAGTAGATGCTGGGGTATGTGAGTATGATCTGGGTAATCAAGTTGTCCACAAGTCTGGAGAAAAATGTCCTGTTCCTTTAATAGAAGTTTAGTGGGATGTTATTGACCAGGTGATTTTATTTACTTGCCTGCTACAAAAAGCTTGTACTGTTCAGTGGCATAGTGATTAAGAGCAGGCAGTGGCGTAGTGGTTAAGAGCAGATGCACTCTAATGTGGAGAACAGGGTTTGATTCCCTGCTCTGTCACTTGAGCTGTGGAAGCTTATCTGGGGAACTGGATTAGCCTGTGCACTCCAACACACGGCAGCTGGGTGATCTTGGTCTAGTCACAGATCTTTGAAGCTCTCTCAGCCCCACCCACCTCACAGGGTGTTTGTTGTGGGGAGGGGGGAGGGAAAGGAGATTGTCAGCCCCTGTGAGTCTCCTTACAGGAGAGAAAGGGGGAATATAAATCAAAAGTCTTCTTCTCTTCTTCATTTCCACACATTATGTTTCTATTACAAGGACAGGACATATTTCTGTAAGCCTAATGGCTACCTTAGTGGGAAGCTTGCTTGGGGTTCTGTTCATGCAAATAGGACTGTATTCTGGCCGGGTCTAAACAAGACACAGAATTAGATGGCAAAGAAGTAACAGAACACTGAGTAGGATGAATGGACTGTACAATATCAGATTGTGGGTGAGGAAGTACACACACACACACACACACACACACACACACACACACACACACACACACACACAGAGAGAGAGAGAGAGAGAGAGAGAGAGAGAGAGAGAGAGATGGGATGGAACTTTTCTCCCTCGATTAAGCAGCTAGAATTGGCTAACACTTATGAAATAGTTTAGAAAGATACACTATTCATTTGAAATAACTGAATCCAAATTTTATGTAACTGACAATTTGTTCATATCCATTGAGAGCAATGGCAACAGAATCTCGGCAAAATGTTTGTTGCCAAGGGGCTGGGGCTGAGGGAGAAGCTGCTGGATTGGCCAGTCTGTCTACCCTTCTTCCAGGAAAATTTATGTCATTTTCCCTTCCTCATTGTATCTTCACAACAGCTTTGTGAGATGGGTTAGGCTGAGAATGAAACCCAGCTAGCTTCATGACAGAACAGGACTTGAATCAGGATCTCCCAAGTGTAACATTCCCACTGCATCACATTTTCATGGGATTTTGACCATAATTACCCTGTTTCTCCGAAAATAAGACATCCCTGAGAATAAGACGTAGTAGAGGTTTTGCTGAAGTGCTAAATATAAAACATCTCCCCAAAAGTAATACATAGCAAACACATCATAAACCAACACATCATAAACCAACCTGGACACAGAATATTATTTGAAAAAACAGAAATTCTGGACCACTCTGAAAGCCGCTACGTCAGACTACACAGAGAAGCAATTGAAATCCATAAGCACATGGACAATTTTAACAGAAAGTGCAGCCGCGCCTTACCGCAGCCGCCATTGCGGGGCTGGGGCCTGAGGAGGGAGACTGCTGCCCGGCCGCCGATGGGGCCGGTCGGCGGAAGGCTTCCGCGCATACGCGCCGGGTCGGGTGCATGCGCGGTTGGCAGCAGCGACGTCGGCTGGCCTGTTGGGAGGGCCAGCCGAGTGGTCGTCGCTGTAATTGGCGGCTCTCGCGTCAGGAGAGAGCGCGTCAGTCAAGGGGGCGGGGCAGAGCCTTTAAAAGGCCCTGCCTCGAGGCCAGGCCCCATTCGGAGCCTGGCAAGAAGACAGTTGTATTTTACTTGTTGTTTTGTCATAGACATTGGCGGGTTGCGCATGGGGGATGATCTGATGGAAAGGGGAGCTGGGGGAGCTCCCCTGTTTTGGCACACCTCCTTAAGAGGTGGGGGTGGAGCAAGCTCAAGGAAGGGACGCCCCGCGGGGGGGCTGAGAAGCTTGCGCCCTTAGCGTAAGTTGGATGGGGCGTCCAGTCATGGGCATTTTGCCGGACTGGACATTGTCTCACTCCAATCTTTCGCCTGTTTTATTCCTCCAGCACCGGGCTGAGGAATCGGTTTGCCCTGGGGTCAGCACTTGTGCTGCCCAGAGGCTTGGATCACCCCCCATGCTGCGCCATCTATATTTCCTATGCTTTCTGTTAATAAAGTTCTTTGGCTATGGCCATTTACTTATCCACTTTAAAATTGTGTCGGTAGTTTCTTTGGGGGAAGCATGACCGAGCGGGAGGGCCACCAATCCACCTGCAAAGGAAGAAACTATGAAAATGAACAGAACTTGGCTGCCAGTGTTGAAAAATACTAGTCAAGACAGTGTCTAACCAGCTCCACACAAACACAGGATGACCATAGACAAAAGAAACAAGGCCAGGATACTTCTATTCAGATGCTCCCACCAGTGACCTTGCTATCTCCATTGTTACTCCCATGCTATAGTCTTCATTGTTACTCATACTTCTATTCAGACGCCCTCAACTATTGACCTGGTTGCCTTCTTTGTTACTCACAGACAATGTTTTTCCACCCACCCACCCTGGACACTCCAACAGATATATATACTCCACTTGCTTTCCCAACATCAGATCCTCTGAAGATGCCAGCCACAGATGCAGGCGAAACGTCAGGAGAGAATGCTGCTAGAACACGGCCATACAGCCCGGAAACCACACAGCACCCAAATACATAGCAAAGTTTTTGTTTAGAAGCATGCCCATCGAACAGAACACTAGAGCATGCAGCTGTGGAGCGGAAAAATAAGACATCCCCTGAAAATAAGACATAGCGCATCTTTGGGAGCAAAAATTAATATAAGACACTGTCTTATTTCGGAGAAACATGGTATGATGCCTCTAACATATTGCAAGAAGAAAAAAATGGTGGCCCAGTATCTTAAGCAGTCAAAGCTCTTTTATTTTCCATTCTTTTATTGAGTAGATGGAAAGAAGGGACCAGATGACAACCTGTTCTCATAATTAAACCTATTGTATCAGGAAACTTTGGGGCACAATCCTCAGAGAAGTTTCCCTGTATAAGTGAACAAGAACTGTCTAAGAGTGGAACAGAATTATTGAGCCACTCCCATCAATTATTGCGTGGTTTGCACCAGACCTTTTTGGAGTTTGCTTTTTCAGGGCTATGTTACACCACAGTTCAATTTACATACCGCTACATACACCAAAAGTTCTGAAACTTTCGATGACACATGCAATAGTTTCTAAATTCATTAGGAAGTCTCTATTCTGTAATATTCAATAGCTATGAGGCTGTTGCTAGGAATGTTGATTTTTTTTAAAAAATCCATTTTTAAACATACTTCCCAAGTAAGACTTCTTTGCTGAGAGAGATCCTCAAGTTTAATATAAGAGAAGGAAGTTTGGTGACAGCCTAGTAAAGCATTAATGAGATTTCATTTCATGACAGATGTAAATGGATCCCTCTAATCCTATCCTTTCAGGTCTTTGTCTGCCGATGAGTGTTAATAATTAGTGGTTGTGTCCCCCTTTTCTTCCTTATAAAATTGTATTCTTCATACACCCATACTCCTTTTTTTCTTTTTGTTTTCTTGAAGTACCAGCCTCCCTGACAGCCTGCCTTTGTTCTTGTGTTTATAAATAATTTATAACACAGAAATACATCTTCTTAGTCCTAAAAAATAAACTAATGGGTGAACATAAAATACTGCCAGGAGCAGATCTATCTTCAAGCATTAAGAAAAAGAACTTCCAACTTAACAAAGAAGAGAAGAATGAAAGTCACATGGAAACCTAGGTAGGAAGTGAGGAGGGACTTCCCCTCCCTTTGCTAGCTATCACATATTTATGCTCTCCTTCCTCCAAGGAGCTGATAGCAATGCACAGGGTTCTCTTCTTTCCTGTCCTCATAATCATAACAGTCTTGTGAGCTAGTGACTGACCCAAAGAGAACTAGTAAGCTTCATGGGAGAAGATCTGGTCCTGAGTCTTGCAAGTCCTAGTTGAGTGATTTTCCCACTGTATCCCACTGACTGACATTCTGCATCCTTGGCCAAGTAAAAGAATAGAAATCCAGTCATGTTGTGAGCTTTGCTATGAACTACTGAACTGGATGTTTCCCACCTGAAAAGAGAGTTCTTTAACTGGCTTTTAAAAAGCAAGTTTTTAAATGCCTTTAAAATGTCACAGCAGCACAGGACACTGCTCTCCGGCATGAATGTACAGAAGAATAATTCTTATATTTCTTACCACTGTAGATGTTGCATTGGGGGAGGCTGCCATTCTGAGCTAGGTGATATAAATGTGGCAAACATTTTATGCCTGCTCTATGAACTTTAATAGTAGAATTGACAACTGGTTTGTTTTAAACTTGTGAATTTTTCCCCACTCAAAAAAGACATTTTATTCCCAGTAAACCTTTTGTAATTTATATTGCACATATGTATGTTTTTCTCTTCTGTAACATGATAAACACAGAGGGAAAAAAGACAACTCTGCTTGCATAATGTTGGGCTCATTCCGCACATGCAAAATAATGCACTTTCAAACTGCTTTCAGTGCTCTTTTAAGCTGTGCGGAATGGCAAAATCCACTTACAAACAGTTGTGAAAGTGGTTTGAAAACGCATTATTTTGCATGTGCGGAAGGGGCCTTGGTTTCTAAATTGAGTGCAAAGGATTTTAGAATGATTTGGTAATAACTTTCTGATGCCCTGATTTGGTTTGTCGCAGGTTTTAGAAAGACAATACAAATGGTTAGAGAAAGCAGTAGAAAAGAAGAGGGAAAATATCACAGAAAAGGCTCTTACTTGGCTAAGGCCACCTGCAACCGTTGACAGCTTGGCAAATTTAAACTGGTAGCTCCATGTACAATTCCAAAACTTCTAAGTGCATAATTTTGCACTGCTGTTTAACTGCATTGTTTTCTTTTATTATAAAAAATTCAGGTTACTAGTTTTTCACAGAACCAGTCGCTAATGAAGCTACATAGAGGCTTCATCAGGGATGATGCTATAGCAAGAGCTCTTTCAAGAAAACAAGATAGTCTTATGGGAACCCAAAGAAGTCCAGGAAAGTATTTTGCTCTATGTGGGAAAAAGGTGTTTATTTACATAGCCTATACAATGTTGTGGAACTTTGCAACTTCATGATATCAGAACTTAACCTTGTTTATAAGAACTTAACCTCAAATTATACTATTTAATTCACAATCAGTGCCCCAGATTTCATTTCCATGTAGGTCAGTACATGCCAAGAAAAAGTTGGCTTACATGTTCTCATTTGAAGTATTGGGAATATATTCAGGTCTTAGATAAATAACCTTCCTAACAATGTTAATGCTGCCTGGCATGTAATTTAGATAGCAATCTTGACACTTCCTTAACTTGGCTGTTAGGATTTTGCACTGGAGCAGAAATAACCTCTTATCTCCCAGGTGGAAATGGGACATAGTAGGGTGACATGAGTTATTTACCAAAATACAAAACAAGCATGTGATAATGCCACTGAATAAGGTAAAATCTATAGCAGGCAATCTTCACCAGGCTTTCTTGGTGCCTAAGTAAGTATATTTTGAAGACCCTCTGTTTTACAACATGTGCAGGTAAATCATTTAGATATGGTTTCTTGTGCAGTTTTCTTTGTATGAACAGATAACATTCCTTTCTTCACAAATTATAAACAGTAAACATATGTATCATGGAACTGGGAGTGAGAATAATCTATATTTACTACAAAGCAATATACTGGTAAGGATATCTGAAATGGATATTGTTTGTATCTGGATTAGTATTGAAACTTGGAAACAGGATTTTAGTCTGACATGTAAATTATGCTCTATAAATACCTTGGTTTATATCTAATTCTTTCATAAATAGAGCTCATAAAAGGCTCAATTGCCATTTGCCCCTTCCTAGTGCAGCCCTCACCCCTGAAAAGGGCTCATATGGGTATTTCAGCCCTGACCCCTGAAATGCAGCTCATAAGGATACCCCATATTGCATTAAGTTCCAGTAAACAAAAAAGACAGGCACCCTTATTGCACCCCCCCCCCCCTGTTTTAAAGCATCCCGGTGAGGCCATTCTTGACTGGGGCAATGTGTTTGGAGAGAAGTAAACATTCCCCTTCGAGAGGACTGAGCACACTCCAAGCTTCTTTTTCAGCTAAATTATGCATTTGGAAATCTGACTGCATAGTTTGAATTTAAGTAGACTTTGCTGGATGGAGTACATGGGCAAACGCTGAGGAAGAGCCTAGGACATATTGGCCCCTTCCGCACATGCAAAATAATGCGTTGTCAAACCACTTTCACAACTGTTTGCAAGTGGATTTTGCCATTCCGCACAGCTTCAAAGAGCACTGAAAGCAGTTTGAAAGTGCATTATTCTGCATATGCGGAATGAGCCATTGTGATGATGCTACATCTGTATAAGGGACTTCAGCAGTAAGCATAGATGGATTGTTCTGGTTATCGTCAATACTGCTTGCTAGCCATAGCACAAGTGAAGTGATATTTTTGACTCAGGATCCTGCAGGCCCCAACACTCCTCACATTGTAAGTGTAGTTAAGAATAAAACTGAGACCTAGTAACATTTAATTTGTACTGCCAGAGAAGATTGCCAAATGCTAACAGTGAGGGGAGCAGACTCTCTCTCTCTCTCTCTCTCTCTCTCTCTCCCTCTCTCTCTCTCTCTCTCACACACACACACACACACACACTTTGCACAGATCCTGGTCCTAAAGCAAGTCTGCCTGTGTTATATTTCCAAACTGTTTTTTTTTTTTTGAGAATCGCACTGTCTGCGAGTCTTTTGAAAAATCCCAGGTTGCAGCCGCTTGCGAGCGAATGGCCGGGCAGGAGGCACTTCATTCAGCTGTGCTTTCCTTTAAAAAAAATTTCCCAGCTTACATCTGCATAGCCATGCAGGTGCAGATGGTCGTATCGTGGTATCATGAGACGTCAATATAGCTGCAAGGGTCCATTTATGCATGCCTGCATGCCTGAATAGCTACACATTGGTGGCAGGTAAATAAAAAAAGATGCGTCTCCATGCGAAGATGCAGCAGCAACCCACATTGTTTCCATGGGCTCCAATTGCTGCCTGAATGCATGCAAATGCGAAAATAGGAAAGTGGGCTACTTTATCCTGACTGCAACCTGCTATACATTTGTTATGTGGAAAGGGACACACATACACGCACACTTCTATTTCTATAATGGCAACACTGAGATGCTTTGGAACTTAGACTGAGCTGGAATTAAATTGCAGGTTTTTTGGAAATATATTTTCAAAAAAGTGTCAAAAATCATACACTGGCCTGTTTCTTCTACTCTCAACTGACCTCACTTGCCCTAGTGGCTGACCAAGGAAAATCTTGAAAAAAAATCCCATATGGAAGCTATTTGCTGAGTGAAAGCAGCAGCTGTCCAGTTGAGCCTATTTTGATATCAAATGTCATAAAGGCAGAGTCTTTGCTGGACAGAGTACTGCAGGCAGCCCTGTTGCAAGTGGGAGTAAAAAATCTGGGCAACCTTGAATTCGGGATGGCCAGCAACATCCATTGGGGGTGGTGGTGGTAGAGGCGGCGCTGGTTGCCATGGGTCTTGAGGGCATGTGAGGAGGAGAAGGGAATGGTGGAAGATGAGATGGATGTGGAGTGAGGGTGGCAGCTGCAGCTAGTATGCCACCGGGTTGATCCACTCATCCCAGGGCACACTTGTCGTAGCACTCCACCCCCCATCCCAGCCTCCCTGCAGGCTGGCTTCTGCCCTCCCCTGGCCCTGGGGAGAGCAGGATCTGACCTGCAGGGGGCAATGGGACACGGCTTCTCAGTGGGCAGCAGCGCCTACCTGGGCTGCCCACCATGGCATCCCGTCTTCCCAGGCACACTGCAGGCCAGCTTCTGCCCTCTCCAGGACCTGGGGAAGGCAGAAGCCAGCCTGCAGGGAGGCCAGGAGGGGGTGGGGCACCATGGTGGGTGGCTTGGGCACACATTGTTTTGTTACATGATGGCCCTGGGCCTTTCCAGGCACACTGCAGGCTGCTTCCCAGGCACACTACAGGCCGGCTTCCCAGGCACACCAAGGCCTGGGGAGAGCAAGAGATGGCCTGCAGGGATGCAGGCAGGGCTCCATGGCAGGTGGCGGCGCCCTACCCACTGGGGCTTCCTGAAAGCTGGCTTCTGCCCTCCCCAGGGTCTGGGAAAATCAGGAGGTGGTCTTCAGGGATGCGGGGGGCCTCCATGGCAGGTGGTGGCGCCCTGCCCTCCCGGGCTCCCTGCAGGCCAGCTTCGGCCCTTTCCCTCCAGCCCCTCCTCCCCTGGCCTCCCTGCTGGCTCCCGTAAGTGGGGCATGGGAAGCCGGGCAAGGAGGTGGAGTCTGGGGAGCCGAGCAGGGGTGGGGGTGTGAGGAGGCAGCCATTTCCCCAGGCGCCATTTAGGCCCGGTACACCACTGCATAAAGGAACCATATTTTTTGGGTGAGATATATTGGGGGTATCACTATTTGGCCAGAAACGTAAGGATATGGTGTGTTCAACTGTGATGATAAGACATGATCCAATCCTCTTTGTTGTTTGATTTTGCTGAATGATTTGAACACCTGCCAATTACGTTTGCATTGTTTTATTTTTCTAAGTTGTGCATCTGCAAAAGTTCTGCCAAACTTCACTGATTGGTAATTAGCAATGTGGTCAAGTACTACTTAGGTGGTTGTTTTAAAGCACAACATTTTTTATGACATGTATATGATTTATGACTGATTTAACTGCCTGTCAGGCCAAAAACACAACAGGAAAAAGGAAGTAGAACTCAGCTGGGCTGTGTGAGAACACACATGCACAGAAGTTGATTGTGCTAGCCTACACCAATGATGGCGAACCTTTTAGAGACTGAGTGCCAGGGGCGCAGTGAGGGAAAACTGCACCTGGGGCATGCGTGTGCCTTGTGCCACTGCCACGCCCCTGCCCTGCCCCAGAATGCCCCTGGAATGTCCTGAAACACCCCCTGCCCCCAGAACACTCTTGCCACACCCCCGCAGGGGTCCATGCCCAGTGCATTGCGCACCCCCCCTTGGCGCTATGCCATTGCCGAGTGCCCAAACTGCCCAAACTGGGGCAACAGCTCGCGTGCCTACAAAGTGCCACCTCTGGCACCCATGCCATAGGTTTGCCACCACTGGCCTACACTGTTAAAAAGGAGCACAAGGAATCATTTTGCTGATCAGGCCTGGACAGGTCTATGGACAGATGAACTGTCCATCAGAATATTGGTTCCCTGCTCATGACTGGTGAACAGGACATTAGTCAAGTCAATGGATGACTGAGCATCCTTAGTGGGGCCTTGTTTGAATACTTTATCTTGTTACAAATACTTGGCAAAGTAAACTATATCTTGGCTCAACCGAGATTTTAAAATATTTTCCAGGGTCTCATGAATCATAATCTTGTGCATGTTTGAAGTAGCAAGGCATTCCAATGATAAATCAAAACATCAGTGCTTCAGTTGCCCTGTCAAACCAGTTGCGTGAAGTTATTCAAAGATTCCCTACAATAATGCATAACCTGTCCAATTCTTATCATTTCAATATATAGTCTATGTATTTCTTTAACCTTAAAACAATGCTATCTGAGAATGTGAGGCAGGAGATGTCAGACACAGGCAAAAACACATGGATAGCATTAGCTTATGACACGTCATCAGAATATAAAAGGGGGAAATGATGTGATCACAGCAGTTGCAGTGTGTGGCACCTGTACAATTCTGCATGGCAGCTTGCATCATGCATCAAACATGGAAACAAAAAAACCCCACACTAAGTAAATGATGGGTGAATATAGAATGAATTGTGGATTATGACAAAGACACTTTCCCTTTGTTTAACATATAAATCAGAAGCACTTATGATCTGGTATTAATTAAAATAATTTATTTGCTTTCTTTCGACAGCTATGTCAGCTTTGTTAAAAACTGAGCGCTAAATCTTCATTAGAGATTTTTCTGTATTAAAATGTTTCTGTGAAATATGAATTGATATTCAACTTGTTGCGGGTCATATTCAGAGGAAGGAATGCTAGTCATATTAGTAATGATGCAGGTTTTCTAAACCATGGCCATCCTAACATCTTATAGCAACTTACTCCAAGATAACCAGTCTGATGGCTGTCCTAGTAAAGGCAGCATCAAGAAACATTCTGCCTTTAATTAAATTACATTGTAATTTAAAACGCAATAAACAAGATTAAGCCAAATTAAGCAACTGTAGTTAAGCACATAGTTAACTCTCTCCCATTAAAATCAGTTCTTGATTGGGGCAGGATTCTGCCTGTTTTATTAAAACTTGGTGTATATCTTGTACTGTTTCTTTCCAGAACATCAGCAAAACAGCCATAATTATCAGACAGAGATAGGATTGCCTGCAAAGCATAACTGGAAACACAAGCACCATTCCACTCACTCACAATGCTTCTTCAAGAAGAGGAAGATGCCTCACATGAGTGAAAGGGCATATTTGGATCCTATCTGTTGTGGTTTGCTTAAGATCACTCAAGTCTATGACTCTTGCACAGTAATTTTATTTATTTTATTGGCTTTATTTCCCACCCTATCCCCACAGGAATATACATGTTATACATGTTATATGTTTAACCCCATGACTTCAGCATGTATGAATGGAGTAACTTAAGTCAATCCATTTGGCATGGGCCAAAATCCAGACAACTATTTCAAAGTGTAACAAATCTCTACTTTGTAGATTATCAGAATAATTTTTAAAACATCTGCACTTTAACTAATTTTTTTAAAACATCTGCACTTCTAAACTAACACCATAGTTTAGAAAGCATTCAGCAATAGAGAAAGTAAAATGTTCCTTTTGACATGGTCAGCAGTAGTTAAAAGCAACGAGCTCTTTGCTGTTTGGATGTATCCAACACCCAGGTAGAAAAATGAAGAGAATGGTCTGATTTGCTATATAAAGCCTTCTCAAGATGACGTTTTTAAACAAGAATGACATTTTTAAATAGTAATAATCTTTCAGATAGTTGTCAGGGCTATGATAGACCATAAATCTGTCTGCATGTGAAAAAGCAATCAGATCTTATAATTACGTTTTATAGGAGGATTCTCCTCTCTGCTGGCAAAAAGCAGAGGAGTCTCTTTTGTGTGTTTCTACACCCAAAGACCACGAGGTGGTGGTGTGGTGTCATTTTTTTGGTGCAGTTTCACCAACAACCCAACAACAACAGAAAAAAGGGGGTTTTGTTTAATGAGCTTGAACTCACAAGCCTGCTCATCTAGTGAACTGTGACTTTTCAAATACCAACCTATTAATGTCAAAGGCAATACTGAAGGGAACAGTTCTGTTTGATTTAAAAAATACAGACAATGTGAAGTCTTCTATGCTCTAATATCCATCACCTATGGGGCTCCATTCATGCCTAATGCTTTATTCAAGCTAAGACCTAGTTTTATATATATCAGATTAATACATATCTACGGCTTTGCACCTTTCTATTTTGATTTTTTTATTATCGGGGCTCACCAGGGCCATTTCCATTCCCTTACTATAGCATCTGCAAGCAGGTGGATTAGAGATAACTCTCATTGTGCTTTGTTTTCTCCTGACACTGTCATTAATCATTCCTTAAGCCACACTTCAACTTATAGTAATCAGGACTGGCTGTTCCTGAGCTGCACAAGAATTGCCTTTCACAATGTAATGTGAAATTGGAAGCGAATGGCTGAAGCCAGACGCTTCTTCTGCATTCCCCATCTATCTCATCATTTAGGTATTTATCCATCTCTGGCTTGTAGAGGGAGCATCTCTCTGCTTCCCATGAGGACGCAGATTGCAACAGAGGATCAGATTTGTTACCCAGGCTTTGGGCTTTGATTGTCCTCTTATAAGTTTGGGATTAAAGTGAAATTTCCCACAGGGCTATGCAGGATTTGCTAGCATTTAACTGTTTAACCTGGCTGTTTGTGAATGAGAATCCTGTGGTCAACTATTCCACAGAGACTATTATGATAAGCCAGCTCTGAATGGCAGACATTTTGGTAAATTTCTGTAAAGACTGCCACAGTTGATTCCAATTAAATTCATGCTTTATGTCCATTGTTTTCTGGTACATGGTAAATGGTAATCTCATAATAAAAGAATTGTTCCCTCTCCTGTTACTCCTTGTGAAATATAGACATCAGCCTTAGCATAACTGTAGACCTCTAAAAGTTATATACCCACTCATTGTCACAATCCATGGATAGGTCATGAATAGAATAAAATGATTATAATAATCTTTAATATGCTAAGAAAGTTACTAACTAGTGCTAGTATATATAATACATTGACTCAACTGATGAACATATGAAATAATTTGCACAAGATAGACGAATTAGTTAAATACACAAAGAAGGGAGATTCCACCCCACCCCACTTCAACAACATTCATACAGAAAGTGCTTATAATACTTAGTTTCATATAAAACTGAAAGTGTGGTCAGTGGGTGGGAGAAATCTCAGCTCGCATTGTCATTTGGTTTCTGATTTAGAACCATTTAAAGAAAAAGATTTTAGAACAAGTGGAAATCATTTTGTTATCTAGTATAAAGGGCTGTATTATCTGCCACTGGATATGCCTATATAGCTATGGAAAAATATTCTAATGTACAAGTGTTTTTTGAATGCCTGAGAGGATAGTGCATATTCCTTATGCTTTTTAAAGAGAGAGATGTAAAACTGAAGCAACAGAAGTACATAATTTAACAAAACATTTTAGCTCACAGTGAAATCAACTCCCTTGAAGGGAATGGGTTGAATCATTTAAACTCAGTTCTAATCTTGCCCTTCCTGCGATATTGACAATTGTGCTTGAAAGTTTGTGTGGTTTATTTGAATTTTCCAGTGAGTGAAACTGTGATCAAATCTTCAAAACAAGCTTTTCTATGCAGTTGATGTTCAGAGAACCAAAAGCAAAATGATACATTTTTAATCTTGACAAAGAGAAACTTGGGGAATTTAGCAAAAAGCGAACAAAGCCCCCCAAAGAAAAGAACATGATGTGGGGAAACACTTAAATACCCTTCCTAAATTAAGAATCTGTGGTTTTGGTAGAGAAAACTATAGGTGGTACATACCACTGAATTAGGGAGCCCACTCCAAGACATGCAGAATAATGGCCAAACTGTTTCAGTTCTTTGAAGTTAAAAGGAATAGCAAAATCCACTTGCAAACAGTTGTGAAAGAGGCTTGAAACTATTATTTTGCATATGAAGGGCCTCAGGCTCATTCACTTTTTATGCAGAATAATGCACTCAAAGCCTTTCAGTGCTCTTTGAAGCAATGCTTGAATGCTTGATCACTGCAACAGTTGTGAAGGAGTGGTTTGGCTTGCATGCTTTGCATGTGCGGAAGACATCCAGAAAAACATTTCTGCTTGTGCCTCTTCCTTGTGCATATAACTGAATAAAAGGACACTTGAGTGTCCTTTTGTATTTACAGAGATTCACCCCAACCCCAAGACAATTTGCAGCTGGAAGTAATGCTCCTGAAGCAACCACTCCATTCCCATTGTTTTAGTGTGAAATCATTTCCTCAGGAGATAATTAGAGTTGCTTCATTTATTATATTAAATTATTAGCGTGCACTTGAGATGATTCCTTATATTTTCCTTTTATTGCTGATGACTCTTAAATAGGAGTCTACTGCATCCTTAGCAGATGAATTAAGATTGGTGTGGATCAGTCTGGCTGTCTGCTGTGAAACAAAATATATTTTCTTTGTAAACATAGGCCAGGTGTGCTATGGAGTGTATATTTTGTCTAAAGAGCTCCTTTGCATTTCAACATCCCTCCTGGTGCAACAAAGAGGGCAGTAATGTTGGGTGATAGTAAAATAAGCCCAGAAAATGACAGCATGTCCTCTGATGTTCTCTATCTTGTGGCTTTTGTTGCTAATATATCTGAAAGTCTAAAATGTGATGAAGGCTGCATGAATAGAATTGCTTACTAAAAAGTAATCTAATTGCTTACAGTAATCTGACTGTTTACTGAAAAGTAATCTAATTGAATCAAATGGGACTACTCTAGAAGAAAGTGGTCTAAGAGTCACTGTTGGATTACAACCTTAAATTAGAAATCTACTATGGGTTTCTGATGCTTACCTGCTCATGAAACAGCTTTACTCAAATTTTATCACAATTACCATTTCAAAAGTCAATCTACATTTGATCACACAGAGAGAATGTTCTTCTATTATCTGTGCATATGCAATCATGCACTAGTTGTAAGCTGAAAAGAGATTTAAAAATAATATCTGGGGTAGATAAATGTCTATCATGACACCTAAGCAGACATGTGGTGATCTGTTGTTATGAACCTTCACTTCCCATTGTTTGCCTACACTGTGCAAAAAATACAAGGCTCCAACATGCTTTGAATAGTACTAAGGTCACCAGATACTAGTTTGGCTACTCAAGAAACATTCTAGTTCATATTTAGGATCTCACTTAGCTCTTAGCACTGATTTAATGGAATCACTCTTAGTATAGATGAAATATGGTTCTTCAAAGATTTGTTCATTAAACACATGTGGCTTCAACAAATTGTCATTGAATGTCCATGAAAGGCCGAAACTGTAGTTCTTCAGTCTTTGTGAAACTCAGGCTGATTCTGCATGGGCCAAAAACAGCAGTGTGAAAAAGGTGTGGAAACAGTATAAACCCTTTTACGCTATTTTAAACCATTTTACACCGTTTTCACACTGCTGTTTTTGGCCCATGCGGAATCAGCCTCAGTTTTGTCCTTTTTTTAAAAAAGACCACAAATATCTTAAAGATGCTGAATCTTCATTTTTTATTAATATCTTCAATCTAAACTGTATTTCCTAGAAAATCAGTCACTTTCATTAGTACAGAAAATATAAGGCACAGTGGTATTCTCTAAAGAATAAAAATGGGGAACGAAAGACAATATAGGAAAAAATGAAAAATTTATCTGAAGTAAAAGGACTAAAATATAATGCATTTGGTTAAATCAGATGTCTTGCATAATTAGTGAAATGTATTGCAACTATTCGGCAATATAGAATTTTAGTAAATTTAAGATGTCCTATACTCATATTTAAACCAATATGCATAACATTTAGCACTAGTAATATGTAGCAATTGTTAGGAATGCCTGGACAGTGAGTCCCTAGAAGCCTATCATGTCAGTTTATTGTATGCATTTTTTTTGCAAAACAACATAATAATATTCCAAGTTATTGAACTTAATGATGCCAACAAGCACTTTTCAGTTAGAACTTGCAGCCAGGTTTATATTTTAATCAAGTGAATTGCTTTTAGTTTGATGGCATACTGCACAATTTTTACCTGGAAACAAGGTAAATTCTGAATTCAACAGGAGTAATTTCTGAGTCCTCAGATATTGGGATGAGCCAGTATTTACTGTATGGATCTTGCAAATATGTGGCAGTATGTGACTGCTTATGAGCATGGTTTGGGCAAATCTTCCAAAATATATAGTTGAAATACAGATATGCAGAGCCAAAAATGGGCCAGTTGCAGCCATTTGAAAATAGTTGGCATTGGCCCTTTACATTTGTAAATTCCATTGATTTCAGTGGAACACAAGTGAAGGCTGCCTCCCCTCATTATAATCATGTCAAAGATTTCAGACACTGCTGAAGAGTTTTCTTTTTACCTGAAATATATGAGAAAGGAATAACAAGCCAAGCAAGCAGAACTTTAGTTTTAGCAATAGGTATAACTCTTGGCATTGAAATGAAATGGACTTGCATATTTATGTCAAGCCATAATTCTTACTCACCTTGCTCTGGAGCATCCCTATCAATGTTTATTCAGTACTGTGCTTTGTACAATTGGAGCTTATTCATTGTCCTAAATAGCATCATTGTGGCTGACTTTTATGTGAAAGATCAGGCCCAAGGGATCAAGCCCTTTTTCCTTTCACCACAGCAGGTGGGCCCATTTGGTAGCCATGTTAATAAGCTGCGCATGCCATAAATACATTTTCCTCATAAAAAAAAACTTACTTGAGCAACTTAAAAAGCACTGCACATCATTAAAATAACTGAGCTACTACAGGCATATTAAACTCGAAGAGTGCCATAATGTTGTTTGTGTGTGACAGGCATTTTCTGCATCACAATGCTGAAATTCTACACTGATGTCATGGCTTAAGTGACATTCTGGCAGAAGATGGGGGTACTAATGCATGGGGTTTAAAGCTATACTTCTTTCGAAGTTGCAGAATTTTTAAGTAGATTCATACCATCTTCTCTGAGAGACACTGTTATAACAAGACCAATAGCAGTGATTTGAAAGGTTACAATGGCTCTCAGACATTTAAGTAAAAATATGTTGAAGAGAGCATTTCTATTATTCACATGAAATCATGCGATTTAATGGCTTTTAGCACTTCTTTTATAATAGCTTATTTAAATACTCAGGCTGCAACTGAGATTCCTGTTTTGTTCAGATTTCAGAGTAATTCTTTGGTGGGCCAGTTGATCATACTTTTTAAAATTGTATTCTAAATAGCCTTTTTCGATTCATCACAACACCAAGAGGTGCAGCTGTTACAAAAAGGTTTATACTTTACAAAAAGGTTTATACTTTACAAACCAGCAACAGAAGGGACAAACATTTACAGTTTTATCATTCATCACTTAAGACTACAAACTAGAAAAAGCAGTTGTGCACTTTGTATAATTTTATTTCAAGAACACCTAACATAATTATTTCCTAAAGACCCATTGAACAATGCATACTATCCTTCTTTTGAAGTCCAGTGGTGGTCCTGGCCAGCCTCTTCAAGTGAAGGGTCATCTAAGTCGATTATTTCAACAGAATACCTAATGGCTTGTGCTGTGATAGTTACAGAGATATGATGCAAGCAAGGCTAAATCTATTCTAATATACAATGAAGACAGATTCATGGCACCCAAATATCTTGAACATGGCACAAGGGCAAAAAAGTGCCACTGTTTCCCATTGATGGACTGGGTCTCTCTTCTACTCAAAGGAAATAATGTCCCATTATTGCCTATAGTTACCCATAGGCTGTCATCCATATGATGTTCAAACAAGGTTGCAAAGCCTTGTGGACTCGAGGAGTTGGTCCACCCATTATTTTAAGGCAGTTGTAGTGAGATCTGCTGTGTCAGATCAGTGGTGAAGCTGCAATAGGGTGGGGTGGGGGTGCGCCGTGCCCTGGGAGTGCGCCATTAGCATCACATGGGGGCAAAAAGATTGCCCCAGACCCCCTCCCAGGAACAGATCAGAGTGGGGGGTGGGGCACACACGGGCATGCACGAAAATTGGTCGTGCCCCAGGCACAGTTTCCTCTCCCACTGTTCCTGTGTCAGATGCCAGCTGTGGGGAGGGATCTGGAGGAAGAAGGAACTGCCAATAAACCAATTTTGGCTTGTTAAGTCTGGCCTGGTTGGCTTAGCTTGGTTGGTCCTTCCTTCCTTTTAAAATTTCAAGGGATGTGACAGGAGGCAAGGTCTAACCAACACTGTCAGTTTGTTAGTTGGTGTCTGTCTTGCCTAGAAATTTTAAAAGGCCCTATCCCTCCCTCCTTCCGCCTCTTGGTCTTCCAGAAACCCAAAAAACTCTCCAGATTCTGAGAGTATAATTTCTATTATTCCTGAAAGTGTCCTGGGTCTCTTCAGATATACCCCAATTTGGTCTTTTCAGTTCAGGTGTACCTGAATGCACATGCCTATTTGGCAATAGGTACCAATGAAACCAGTGTAACTTAACATGACAAATGTGTTTTGTATTCAATCTATGCTGCTCTATCTGGATTGTGTATGTGGTGCATCACATGAGTCATTTTGCCATTCCATTTCCCATTTGTTCTCTGCTTATATTCTGTCTTATCTAGCAAATACCATAGCTTAGACACAGCTCTAACAAGCACAAGGTTACAGCTGCTGGATCTGGGCTTGAGTGCAAATTCTGTATAAAGGGCACCTTATACCTTACATGCATTCTGATGAGCTTCCTTGAAGGTGGCTCATAGGATCAGGCTGCTACCATGCCCAATTGTATTGTAAAGACCAAAATGTAATTCAGAAAAACATGTTTTTTTAATGACATTCACATTTGCAAATACCCTTGCACATAAACTTCTGGGCTGTGATCTTGTGGCTAGTTTTCACTTGGTAATAAAGAGAGGGTATTGGAGTAAATTATTATTATTATTATGGTAGATTTCACAACTGCCAGATCTTTAGATGGTTGTTGGCCTTCATTACTATGATGATGATGATGATGATGATGATGATGATGATGATGATGATGATGATGATGATGATGATTGTAGCTTTCACAGCTGCCAGATCTTTAGCTGGTTGTTGGCCTTCATTACAATTCGAACCTCACCCAGAGGCTGAGGAAGTTGTAATGTATTGGCGTAGTATACGTGCAGATCCCAGCAGGGCTGCCTGAGATGATGATGATGATGATGATTATGGCAGATTTCACAGCTGCCAGATCTTTAGTTGGTTGTTGGCCTTCATTATAATTCAAGCCTCACCCAGAGGCCTAGGAAGTTGTAATGTATCGGCATAGTGTTCATGTGGATCCCAGCAGGGCTGCCTTCTGAATTTGACAGCTGTTAATTTTGTAAATTCAAAGATGTTTCAAATGCTGTCCTAGTGTTTTTGGAATGGCATCCAGCATGCTGATTACCACTGGGCGACCTCGGCTGGTTTGTGCCATAGCTGAAGCTCGATTTTCAAATCGTGATTAAAAAAAAATTCCAAAAATCTTCCTCTCAACACCAAGAGATGCCTGCTATTCATGCTCTGTTTATGGTCCTGGCAAACAAACAAACTTTGCAGTGCCTTCTAAATATCTCTATTGAGGTAGCTCCCCTAATCTCTCTGAGAAGCCCATTCCAGAGAGTGGGAACCATAATGGGAAAAGGCCAGGGCCTTCGCTGATGTCAGGTGGGTCACCTGAAGGGGACGAGGGACAGCCGACAGCTGACAGCCTGAGGATGATAGTTGGCACATGGGAATATGTGGGAGGAGACAACTATTTAAAAAAGCAAGCCTGTTCGAAGGCTTGCTTTAAAAAAATAGAATTTGGGATTTCAGAAGTTGAGACAATAGATGATCAGATCATTAGTACACAATAATAAAATAGAAAATTGAAAAACAATTTGAAATTGAAAAACAAAAACCCTTAAAAGTTTTCTGGTGATAGTGTGGAGAAAGGGGAGGTCATGGGTGCCCCAAAAGCCAATTGTACAGTGCAACACTGTTAAGAATGAATACTGTGAAGCAAGCTTTTGAGCAGCTACTGTTAGCAAACATCACACACAGAGAGTCTAGCCAAAAATCAACTCTCTGTTCACCCCTGATGAACAAGATGTCAGCTGAACCAATAGGTATCTGAGTATCTGTACAATCAACTAGCTCACAAAATTGCAGCATGTGTTTACTGGCCATGATTAGCTGGTAGGGTGTAGCTCACACCTTTCTCCATCCACATCATATGGATCCATTGATGATACATGCAGAGAACTGAATCTCTGGGCCTAGAATCCTCAGCTGCCCATAAGCAGGAAGCAAATGAATGTTTTAGGAAATCACTTCCAACTTAGAAATCAAATTAATTTGTTCACAGAGGATGGCAAAAAGGATTTCCAAAGGAAACACTCAGGGCTGATTCACACAAAATATCAAGCAAGTTTGATAATTTTGGTATTCCCTATTAAGAACTCACAGATTGTGAAAGAATAACATGCTATAGGTATGATCCTGGACCTATGACAGATTGTAGCTTCTTGTGCATCTCTGCTCCATTCCCAAGTTTGAGGCCATGCTGTCCCATCAGACTTTCCATGTTTCCTGCATAAATCATCTGTGTAAATGTGTAAAAGCCTTTTTTCTTCCTGTAGTATGCCCTTTAAATAGAATGGCTTAAATATCTGAAGGACTATACTTGAATAAAGGCTCCATATTGCATAGAGCTTTGTGAACATTAACTGAATTAAATCAGAGTCATAAAGGGGATACTATCCACTATTTCAACCTTCTTTTAAAGAATATAAGCTATATGTATTACTTCTTTATCAAAAATACCAAAAAAATCATATGTAATTTGTAAAATTGGGACCACAACCTTGTGTGCAGCAAAAGGTGATACCAGGAGTCTTATTGTAGTCTTTATGGCTCTCTTCATTCTAAGTGAATCAGTAGCCTTGTCCTTAACTGGATTATTTACAGCCAGCCCCCTTAAGATCCCACCTCATGCTGTTAGCTGAGATGGAGGGAGAGAAGGAGGCGGTTGTTGAGCACTGAAGAAGAATGGGATATTTATTGTTACGTTTATTTTGTTATAACCATATATCAGACATGCTCAATTCATGCACATAAAATAATACAATCATATCAAGATTGAAAATGTAATTCTAAGCCAGGACTTTCAGTCTTTCTCATCCCAACTAGTACTTCGTGGTTCATGATTCTAACAAATGTATTTCCTACTAATGATTTTGTGTGTGTGTATGTCATTTTTCCCATGGGCTGGTTACTTCATGAATTTTTTGCTTGACAGAATTTTTTGCTTGACAGAAATGGCAAAACACCAAAATCGAAAATTGTTGATAAGCACAACTCTTGCAGTAAGAAAGAGGAATTGTCTTTAGGCAAAACCTAAGGTTGCTATCCTAAACATTTACTAGTAAATCATCTCCACTGAAATAATGCAGCTGTCCTCCAATAAATTATGTTTAGGATTTGTTTGTATTTGTCAACATTCCTAGTTCTGCAGTGCATGCAGTCAAGAGGGAGGAAAGGTTAATACTGAGAGGACTTGGAAAAACTTGCACTGGCTTTTCAGGTGTATACAGACAACAGGTTAAGGCTAGTTTTTCACTTGGCTGTGTTATTCCTACTTGCTATTCTAAAAATGCCGCTGGAATGTAACGTTCATTAGAGAATTTTACTTACACTGGTGTGGTCTGAATGTTTTAAAAGCTTTTCTTTTGAGATGTGAGATGATGGAATGGAGTGGGGATAGAAAGAAGGGCAAGGGTTGAGGAAGTTGCTGAACCTGTAGCTTCCAAGGAAACTAAGGTAGCATGCTGAGAAAGTGGGGGGAAAGTGCCCAAGGTGACAGTCTGATTTGCTTTGGTGGACCCAATAATGTTTGCTGTGGTTGTTTGCAGAGTGCTTTCATATCAGCCTGAAGAAACAAACCCCTTCTCTGTTTTTCCTAAACACAAGTCATTCTAGTTTGCCCTTGTCAGACTGAGATAGCAATACAAACCAAGAGACTCAAGATATTTTTAAGCCATTAGGTCAAATCCATTCTGATTTTCATTCTGATGGCACAAGTGGCAGACTCCAAATCTAAGGGACCTGACTGTAATATGAATCTTTTGTAACATTGTCCAAACTGGAATTAAACCTGAGAAATGAGAAATATTTTAGAACTCAAACCTTATTGTTATAAGCCCGATGATCCTACCTTTTCTTATCCTCAAAGTTCTTGAAAGGTTATATTCAAGGCAGCTTTTAATTAAAGGCAAATAAGGAATTCTAAAATGACAGATTGTATCATTTTGAAGACAGTAGCCAATTTCTGCTCTACTCAGTTATAATGGTGAGAACCTGGCATAACTCTACCACTTCAAAAGAGTTCTCAAGAGTGTCAATGTTTTAACTCAGGAGGAATTTAATCCCTAGAGTACAGTCTTCAAAACCAGATCTGAATCTCCATTGTTCTTCCCTATGACACACCTTGAATTAATTGCTAACAATGCATTTTTTTTACCCATTTAAAGTAGCAGTAGTTTTATTTAGTATTTTCCAGCAAATTAACAACTTATCATGGGTGGAACTATTATGAATAACAGCAACTGTCGTGTGATTGATTTATTCCAGCAAGAGAAATTGTGGCTGCTTCCCTAACAGTTGCTTTATCGAAACTGAAATATGATTTTTATATACATTTTTAGAGATCTTCTTTTACTCAGTTAAGTTTGCAAGGAAAACTCTTATGATCCCTAAAAGTGGTATTCTTTTATTACTTCTCTTATTATAGCAAAATCGATGGAAGCCTGAGTGGTGGGTGTATTGTTATGACACCTCAACTATTTGTAAATAATGTTCTATGCTCTTTTAGCATATTTTAACAAAGTAACATTTCAGAGAAGTATAATTTATAACTCAAGGTACACACACAGACACAAACATATATAGTTACATTTTGTATATATGTTACAAGTTTGAAAGTCAGTTATGATAGAAAGCAAAACATATTTCTCTTTGCATCCTGTTTTTATGATACAAATATCGTGCTGTGCAGGTTTCTAAGATCAGCATTCAAGGTAATGCTTCAGCAGAAAGAAACAGCTGGAATTCTTGTACTGACGTCCATGATGGTCCCACCTCACTTTTCCTTCAATGAAGTGTACCCAGGTCTTGTCTTGCCATTTTATCTCTACAACAACTCTGTGAAACAGACTCAGGTTGAGTTGACAGCTCCAGGTTGAGAAATACCTGGAGTTTTGATGGTGGAGCCTGAGGATGGTAGGGTGTAGAGAGAGGGGTCTATCTTCTAAAGTGGCCACTTACTCCAGGTGAACTGATCTCTATTACAAGATATCACTCGTAATCCCAGGACATCTCCAGCCACCACTTGTAGACTGGCAGCTATATGATCAGGCACTGGCCTAATGGTAGGGATTTGAATGAGTTATGAAGACACAACCTGTCCCCCCCATCCCCAACCTGATGAAAATATACTCCAGACAGCTGTCACTAGCTCAGAAAATGGCACCAATGAGGAAGTCTGGGAGCCAAGGGAAATGTCTTGAAGTGATAGCACAGCAAGTGAAAATTTTTTCAAAACGTTTTCATAAAAGAATTGCTAGAAAACAGCATGCAAATAAAGTGTTTTCAGGCTGGAAATAAAACTTTTGGGGCTAAGAACATTGCAGAACTCCATAGAGGAAATGTTTTATTTTCCACCTGAAAATGTTTTATTTGGATCTAAGAATCCCCCCCCAACCCCTCCTTTTCATTTCACACCTTGCATAGCAGCAATACTGGCTTTGCCAGTGTACTCAATGGGAAGCCTGGCTCCATGCCAAGAACTATGGTATGACTATGGTATGACTGATGACTTTGAAACCTGTGTTTGTTACATGTACCTTATTCACAAGTATCTAGAAAATGACATATGGAACCACTGTAAGATATTCTTTGCATTATTGCAGCTTATTATTTCTATAATGGGTTACAGGATTTGACACATTTTCTTTTGACTCATCAAACTAAGTGTCCTAACCTCTTTTGTTGGTATTTCAAAGTTATGATGAATAAGCCATACAAAGCAAGATAAAGAGACAAACCTTTTAAGCATGAACAAACTAAATAGTAACATTATTTCAGTGTATTCCAAATAGGTAGTTACAGTTTATTAATGCATTCACTGAAGATGGGGAGAGGGGTTTGCTTTATTTTACTCAGATAACTTATGGACTATGATGATTTGCAAAAGTCACCTCTTAACCTTCCCTTCTTCCAATCTTTCGTCTTCCCTCTGATGTATACACATTTTACACACACATACAGAAAGGAGAAACAGGTGGTTTGCTTTAAAGTGTTTTGACCTCATTAATTGTCTGAAAAACTTGCTAGGCTTCTAAAATGTGGACTCATTTACTTCTTTGTGGTGGAACTCTTCTCTTAGGGAAATTCATACTTTTTAATATACAGCAGTACAATTAGCAAGGAAGAAAAGAAGTACAGAAAGCAATGTTTAAAATAATTATAATTTTTTAAGTATTGCAATGACTTTTTGCCTGAAGAAAAATAATTAATTTGTCATAGGAACATTTGAAATAAAATGGTATGTTATATACATACAAGTACAAACAAATGATTGACCTATCAGTGTTTGTGTGTGTGTGCGTGTGTGTGTGTGTGTGTGTTTTATGAAAAGAAGATCCAGAAATTCCTTGTTAATTTTATCTGGATTTTAAATTATAAATACAATTTTCTATAAAACTTGCATAGTGAATGAAATTTTAGGCTGAATGTGTGCACTTTAAAATAAAGCATACGCAGCAAAATGTGTGCTGTCTTAATTTTCACCCCAAATTTACTTACATCCTGCCTGGCAACAATATGAAAAGAGAAAGGAGGGATACATTTTCCTATTCAATAATAAGCTATGGAAGTTGCATGGGGTAGAGTCTCTAGGAAATCTACTCTTTCTTTGAAAAAATGTCATTGGGGAGATAGGAGATTGGCACCACAATGAGCAAAATATAGTGAGGCCTGATACGCGTTGTCAGCTAGAATTTGGGTTAAGACACTGACTTTTGTCTGCACGGTCTCTACCCTCCAAAGAGGATGGAAGAGGCAAAACTGCAAGTTTCCATTCTCTTTCACCCCCTCAATTTCCCTCTCTCTGGTTAATATGGTCTATACAAGTGAATAATGTATAAGAAGATGTTCCCTTGATAATGTCACAATTATTCATTGTAGAGCCATAAACTCCAATATTCACATTAACAGTTAAGGTATTATTTTTCTTCTCTGAAATTAAGTGAGTGGCATCAGTGGTCATAAATGAGAGCATTCATCAAAGGCACAGGCCGTGGCAGAGGATTAAGCGAATGCTGATGAAGTGTCCAGATTCCCATAACTTGGAATGGGGCTGCATTCAGCATTCCTTTATTATCCATCTGCCACATAACAAAAAAGGCTCATATATTTAATGCAGGTTTGCCCTAGGCCACGTAATAGGATTAGGAATAATTTCTACAAATTTACAAAAACAAATCACATGGGAAGGCTTAGAATTTGCTAATAATTTCTCCATAGCTGGGAGATCAAAGGGATGTAAGAGTCCGGAGCCAAGCGGTAGTTTGACCCTGGCCGAGGTTTCTTAAGGAAAGGGTTAATCTTCTCAGAGGTGACCATAGAGAAGCAAATAGTGTGACCAAAGGCAGATCCAGCCTCTCAAGTCTGGCAAGTATGACAGCAAGAAAACATTTAAAGAATAACAGTTCATTTTCTGGATGGAGAAATCAGATAAATTAAACTCATCAGCTTCATTAAAATTGTACTTAAACAAAGGGAATCACCAGTAGTGATCTAGCAAGGGGTCAAAGCATAAGTAATTAATTTGGAAAAACAGAAACAAATCTGAACAATGTGTTGCTTTCTTCAGAAGGAAAAATGTGTTTTCTCTGGGCACTGCAGGTGAGTATGCTTATTTTATTGATTAAAAGGAAGAAAGAACAACTGCAGTCAGACATATCTGGTTTCACAGGTGAGTTTCCTAACACATGCTCTTCTATTAGCCTAACACTTTGGATTTTAAACAAAAGCTCTTTCCCCTTTACTGCCACCTAAGAGTCAAAAGCTTTCATTCCTTTACACATATTTTTTTCTTTTAAAAGCAAACTGGTCCCATAAATAGAAAGAAAATTGATTTTTGAAAGGGGGGAACATATTCTAATTGCATGTTTTCTCTTCCCTTCTCCATTTTAACTATTATTTTGACTCTCCCCTTTCCTTCCTACTAAATTGCTGCAGTAGCAAGCTTAACTGTAGCTAGATGGCTGAAACATGTATTTTGATATTGCTTCATTAGTGGGTTTAATGTCATTTGGAAAATATGACACTCAAATGCTACTGTACTTCTCTGAAGAGCAATCATGTGATCATTCCACCTCCTGGTCTCTGACCCGTTCAAACAAGCCTAAACACAATGTTCCATGGCCATAATCTTTTTTCTTTCTTTTTTTTAGCCTATTAGGCTACTCATCAAATAGTGGATTAAATATAGAAGCCTTATAATGAAGGTGGTGAATAATTTAGTACAGCTGCACAAAAGCATTTGCCAGACATTTGAGCATGGGTGAAGATCCAATTTCCGAGTTGCCGGTCTATCAGGAAGGATTTCTGATCAAAAATCTAGATCAGGTTTGAGATAAACTAGGTATGCCTGAACCTTTTCCCTTTGTTCTCACTGCATACTTGGATGGTAAGAAAACCATTGGCACAAAGTGTGTGTGGGGGAGGGGGGAATGGCATATTTCCAAGCCTGCCAAAGAAAGAAAGCATTCCCCTTAACTTATGATGGCCTCAGAACATGTATAGCTTACAACATTCCTTGCCATCTAGACTTAGATCTTGTGATATCAACTTCTCAAGATGTAGTTGAGGACTACATGCAGTTCTCAAACAAGTTTAAACTAAATACATGGGAGGGATGAAGTGACGGATAGGGAAAATTTAAGCTCAGTAGGACCTTAAAGATCAACCAGGTCACCAGGAAGGAACTTCTGAGAATCAAAGCTCCCTTGCTCAGATAGAGATTCTCATTATTGGTCATGCTCACTCAGCATCCAACAAAAGACAAATTTGTGCCAAATGGGCTACAGATGAAACTTGAAAAAAAAGCCTCCTACTGGAGTGTAAATTTTACTTATAAAATAGCATAACAAGTAGCATAACAGAGTAAGTAAATTGGCATACTCTTAAATACAGCCAAAAGCATCCATACATATAAGGATAAACAATAATGCATGAAAGAATAAGCTATTCAGAATCTAGATCCTGTGGTGCATCGCTTGAGATCCTCATGAAAACAACTTCAAGGCTTATTAGATTTAATATTAGATTGAATAGTTCTCGGGTTCAACCCCCGCATTGCATGGCCAAAGCTCCGCCCTCCGTTTGTGGTTTTTTTGGTAATTTTTTAGTGTTTTTTGGGTTTTGGCCTGCAGGGGATGCAGTTTTTAGGCTACCAGCACCAAACTTTCAGGGATTGTTCAGGAGACTCTCCTGATGATACTACCCAGGTTTGGTGAGGTTTGGCTCAGGGGGGTCCAAAGTTATGAACTCTGAAAGGGGGTGCCCCATCCCCCATTGTTTCCAATGGGAGCTAATAGAAGATGGGGGCTACATCTTTGAGGGTCCATAACTTTGGAGCCCCTGAACCAAACTTCACCAAACCTGGGAGGTATCATCAGGAGTTCCTTGGAAGATGATTAAGATATACATGTGAGAAATTAGGAAATAAACTTTAAAAATGTAGGCAGTTGTCACACATCGGCATTTTCAAGTAGCTGCCAGGCTGTGAAGTACACATGTGAATTAGTCCAAAAGAAATGTCAAGTGGAAAACCAGCAGGCTAAGTATGCCACCCAATTCTCTTATTTGGGATATGTAACTGATATGGAGATAACCCAGTTAATTTCAGGTGGTGAGAGTAACTGCACACCATTTTTGAGAAATCCCAAGAAAAGTAATTTCCTAAGCATATTCTTGTTGCCCTGAAGCTGATGTTAGGATGGTGCCTTGGTAACTGAGCCTTCTCCTCTGGTAACTGAGGAATAGGTTTAGAGTTCTTTCCTCGAGGTCTTCACCTAAGGTCATATTACCCTCTGCACTAGGAAATAGGCAGGGTCCTGACACTGAATATATTTTACCTTAGCTTCTTGTACCTTCCGACTGTCTTGGGAGTGCTGGTGAGATCTAAAGCCATCCTCATAGACAACTACAGTACAGCCAAGGAGGTCCAGTAGGGAAAGTTAAAGGCAAGAAGGGCTCTAAACTCTCATACTGCCAAAAGCTTAGGGAGCCCAGTCTGCTGTAACTCAATATTTCCTTCTCACCCATTTCCCTTGTAAAAGCCTAGCAAGATGTCTGTCACTAACACTAAAATAAACATCACCATCTGTTGGTAAAATGACATTATTACTTCACTCAGGGATGTGACAAGGGCAAGGAGAGTGAAATAATAGGAAACAAAATCAATTAGACTGAAGGACTTCAGAAAGAAGACTGATGGGAGCAACAGCAGGAAAACATATTGGGAGCCTTTTACAATTGAAATGTGAGGTTTAACACTTTGGAGCTTTGCTCAGGCAGCCAACTTCTATAACAATAAATGCACAAAAGAGAACCAGTTTTAGTTAAATACTTTTATTACCCTTGACTCAGAAGGCTATTTTCAGTACCTTTGCAGAATATCTCTATCCATTTACTGCAAATAGGGAAGCAGCTGGTTTGGAAATTTTTACTAGAATCTTCAACTATTCTAAAATGCCATTCAAGTTGATTTGGGAGATGTTCAACACCTTGTATCTAGTATACACATGGCCAGCTTCTCCCCACCCCCCAAGACAGGGACTGCCAAGCAGATATATTAGATCATTATAAAATACAGCAATAAACTAGTCAGCATAGTTTTAAGGAAGGCAATATAACTTTAGACACAATTGTAACTCTATAGAAATCCCAATGATTTTTTTTTCAGAAGAATGTGCTTCAGATTAGTTTGAAGATTCCCAAGAATATAGTTTACAGAAGATCCTTCAATCCTTGCCAGTGATTTGGAATCGGGTTGTATAGGACCATTATTTGGTATCTCCAGCCACTGATCTAACTGTCAGCGTCTGGCATGATAAAGTGGTCAGATCCTGGAGTATGAGGAAGGTAGGGGTCTGCTGTATTTTTGTTTTTATTTATTAATTTATGTATTTTATTGAATTTGTATACCGCCCTTCCCTTGAGGCCTCAGGGTATGGGCCAGAGAATGGGCCAGAGAAAGTCAAGATAGTAACCAAATAAATGGCGAATATATTTCAAGGTAGATAGGAGATCAAGAAATTAGGAATGTCAAGAAACAAACAATTCAAGGGTAGGCAGGAAGTGGAGACCCCAAGAACTGCATTGGTTGACTGGATGTGCTAGAAATTTTCCCTAAAGGAAGGGATTTATGCGAATGGACTGTGATCTTTCTGCTTTCCCACTCATGCTGCAGCTCTAAATGTCCTCCCAATTGCATGTGAGGAGAGTTGAAGGTCTGCAGTGGGAGATGTGAACTAGTGCCTGTTCTGTGTATTTTTGTGTGTGACTGGTATCTACAATTACTTCAGAGACTTTGTTGAGTTCAATATAAGCCATTGCAGCTGTGCTGGTTAATATTTCTCTAATAGCTTGTAAAGCTTTCCCTTTCTTTTGCCCCATTCACACTCTACATCCCCCTTTTTAAACACATTGTAGTGGCTCTGTGATGTGAAATAGTTGGGAATGAATCTTGAGACACAGTTGATTAGTCCCAGTAGGCTTCTAATCTCACTTAATATTGCTTGGGTGCTCTTCTATTTGAACAGCTAGTATTTTCCTTGGGTCTGCTGAGAGCCCATCTTTTGAAAACACTTATCCACAGAAATTCTAGAGAATATTATTTATAGAGAATCTTTATTATAGTCACTCATTAAGAGTGATATTTCTCTCTCTCAGTCAATGGAACACTGTTTTCATTATGTCCATCTTGAGATTGGCACTGTAAAATCATGTTATTACTGAGATTTTCACTCACACTTCTGGAATTCCTAATAATAAACCATAGATGACATCCTGGAATATTACTGCAGCTTCTGAGTTGGCAAAAATCACATCTCAATCCTAAACTCCAGGCACTGACTCATCTTCAAGGGCAGCTCCAACATGCTATCAGGACATGTACTACAGTGGCAAGATCCTCCCCACCAAGAAAAGGCTGCAGCTGGCTCATCAGTCAATGCAGTGAAAGGCACCCCTGACGACCACTGTAGTGGTGGGATTCAAATAATTTAACAACGAGCTCCGGTGGTGAGATTCAAATAATTTTACAACTGGTTGCTTATAAGCACCATTTAAACAACTGGTTCTGCCGAAGTGGTGCAAACCTGCTGAATCCCACCACTGCACCACTGCTACCTGTTTATCCAATAGGAGGTCCAGGTCCAAGAGCACCACCAAGCTACCAACCTGCTCCTTTAGGGCTAAGAACAACCCATATAGAACGGGATAACTATATATAGTGTATCAAACTGGGTGACTGGAAATTCGAACCTGCTATGCTTTTCATCTGGTTGTAGTAAAAGGCAAGGGTGAAGTTTTTGATGCAGGATTAGGATTTTCTGAAAGGATGGTTGTTTGTGAGATTTGCAAGCAAAAGGGAACATCACATAGTCTCAGAGGTGATCCTATTACTTCTTTAGTTCTCCAGCACTATATCACAAGAATCTAGATTGTACCCTTTATTCAATAATGGAGCATTTCAAGCCTTCATCAGATTCATCCTTTCTGGGGAATTTAAGGGAGAACTGGAGACAATGGGAAGAAAAATTAAAACTGTATCTAGTGCTCACAAAGGCTGAAGAGTTTGAAGATTATACAATTGCAGTCATGCTTCACTGCACAGGGAAAAATGCCATTGAGACTAATAATAGTATGCAAGGAGTGTTTGCATTCTCTGTTAATGTAACTTGCAGAGGATTCAAATCTTACTGTAAATCCAGGACAAATCCTGTGATGGAGCGATACTAGTTCTGGAAATTACAATAAACGAGGCTGCTGGAATAGATGATTTTGTCCCCAGGCTAAGGGGGGGGGGGGGCGGAGCCCAGCATTGCAATTTTGGCCCATCTCAGGACCTTATACTAAGGGACAAGGTTCTGTTCATTGCAAGATTAAGGAAAATCTGCATTCAGCCTTGAACAGGCTGTGGATATTTGCAGAATGAAAACTCAGACAATTCCTTAGAACTGTGTCTGCAGAAGCAACATTGCATGTAAAAGCAAAACTACTCCAGCTCCCTGCCAAGAGAAAGTAAACTCCCACCAAAATTTCCACTGCAAACAACAATCCCAGCAAGCACAAACAAGAATTGCAATAAATGTGGGATTGCATACAACCCCAGGCAGTGTTCAGTGTTTGGAACAATTTGCTATAAATATTCCAGGAAAAATCAGTTTGCAAAAGTATGCAGACTGAAGGAAAATAATGCAAATATAGAAAAACGCCCAGCTAATGGCTTTCCTTGGACCGTGATTATCCTAATGCATATTAAAACACAGTTGCAGCAGCAAGCTTAGCAGTCTCTGAACACTGAGACAGAAACAAACACAGTTCCTGGTTAGACTCACCAGGACCCTGCAGGGAATGGAGGATTCCCTGCTCCAGGGCCCCTCCCCCTCAGAGTTGATGAGCTGGCTGGAAGGGGGTTACTGGTAGCAAACGGAGGTCTAGGCCTGGATCACTGGCAATGTAGTGACTTCACTTTTAGTGCACACTGAAAGTGATGTCATCACATTACCAGCAATGCTGGAATACTCTGGTATTTGAGCAAAACATCTATGGTAAAAATGACTTCTACCATAGAGTTTTTGGCCAAATACCAGAGTGTCTTTGCCTTGAAGACTATATGATGACCTCATTTCTGGTGTGTGCCAGAAATGAGTAGCTGAATATTGATGGGCAGTCACAAGAAATTGTAGGCAAATGAAGGGTCAAATATTTCATACTCAGACTCAAGTTAAGCTGGTTGCTTTTGGAAGTGCCTACAACAAACCGAAAGGGGTGATTCTGGCACCTTGCACAACAGAACCTAAAGAAGTTGAATTGACCTTCTATAGAATACATAATGATGATCCTCCTTTACTAGGCAGAGATGCGTGCATCACTCTGGGTGAGTTCATACACACAGCTTTGCATAGAGCCTGCACTGAGAGATAAATCCTTAGTGGCAATCTTTTTCAAGTTCATTGGAGATGCTCTTGCATGCCTACAAGGAATACTCTTACAACTTCAAAAATATGACATTCTAATTTTTTACACTGAGTGCTATGGCATACCAGTGATAGGCATGCCTTCTAGAGTTACTGCAATATCATTGACCCCTCTGCATTGGCTGGAGTTTTTGAGCTTTGAGTTTAATAAAAAAGAATCAACCCCCCCCCCCCAAAAAAAGCCAGTATAAGAATTTGACTTCGGGGGGGACGGGACTTTTTTGGAAATTTCCACGGTGATTAAACCTCCATTTAAAAAAAACACAACCCAGACAGAACAGCTCCTTCTAGCTCAAAAGAAAACTCACTAAAAAGGGAAGGAAAAAAAGAAACACAAGATAAAGAATAGGTTTATAGAATAAATTCTAGACTTGCTGAAGCAAAAAGGGTTCCAAGAGACACTCTGGTTTATTCTGTAAGGAAAAACATTAGAGACCAAATTCTGCAACAAGATTTTGACAAAGGATTGAAAATAGTCAACATGGCTATGATTATTCTGAAAAAAAATCTATTAGAATTTTGCACAAGAGATAATATGCCTTCCTAACTGAAAAATTTAAGCACAAAAATATTGTTTCTTAAGAAAAAAGTGGAAGGTGGAATCTTTTACTTTTAAACAACACAGATTCATTCACAGATTCACAGTCCAAAATTCATGAGAAATTCTTGAAAGATAGAGTTTTCTATGAAACAGAGACCTCGCAAGATTTAAAACAAAACCATCAAGTATTAAACAAGTTACAGCAAGGAAAAGAAAAAGAAGGTATTAGATTTGATTGGATGACAAGGACCTTTAATAATCCAGAGCCTTATTATGGATTACATTTTGTTTTTTTTAGAAAATATGGATTTTGGAGAGAATTTTATAAAATGGGTGAAACAGATTTATACTTCACAGTTAACACAAATAATTGTTAATGGAGATTTAACTAAACCATTAATGATACAGAAAGGAACAAGACAAGTTTGTCCATTATCTCCTCCCTTGTTTATTCCAGTCCTTGAAGCATTGAATAGGAATATGACATGATGATAGGACTGGGAATATTAAAATTAAGAAAGAAAGCTATAAATTAAGATCGTTTCAGTTCCATACAAGAGATCAGGCAGCCGGCCACTGCCCTGCAGTCACCCCATCCTGCTGTTCCCAGAGAGGCTTCTCAGCAATGTGGGGGCGTGGTGGGGGGCTTGAAAAGTGAAAAAGCCTCCCCACTGCTGAGAAGTCCCCACTGGATGTCATAGCGTTACACCACCGGTGTGGGTGCCATAAGTCTAAATTCCCAACTTCCAGCATAAGGCGGCAAATGACTGGGAGGAAGCGGATGAATGGTGGGTCCTCTCCTGGTCATCCCCCTGGCCCATGCCCACTATACCAGTAGCTGCAGCAGGGGCTCTGGGACGTTGGTGCCATGTCCCAGCACTGGGGAGGACTGCGGCAGCTCCATACTGGCAAAATCACCCTTCTGGCAGAGTAATTGCCCCAGGGAGGTCAAACCTGCCAGTGTGGCTGCATGCTGCTCCCACAGGTGGATTTGGCTGCCCTTCTGGATGGGATTCTGCAAATGACTTGGTGTTGTTTCTGGAAAACCCCTTTTGGGAGTCCATAGCTTTGGAGCCCCTGGACCAAACTTCACAAAACCTGGGTGGTATCAGTAAGAGACTCTCCTGATGATACCACACAGGTTTGGTGAAATTTAGTTCGGGGGTCCAAAGTTATGGACTTCCAAATGTGTAGCCCTGTTTTCTATTAGCTCCCATTGGAAACAATGGGGGATGAGACATCCCCTTTTGGAGTCCATAACTTTTGACCCCCTGAATTAAACCTCACCAAACCTGGGTGGTATCAGCAAGAGAATCTCCCAAAATATTCCTGAAATTTTGGTGCTGCTAGCCTAAAAACTGCACCCCTGCAGGCCAAAAACCGAAAAAACACTAACAATACAAAAAAATCCCCAGCACAAACAGGGGGCGGAGCTTTGGACATGTACCGGGGGCGTTGAACCCGAGAAAAAAAAACCCTTACCTACGTCATTGTCTGGGTTGCTGGGGGGAACTATTCCCCACAAGTTTTACAAGAATCGTGATTTCTGCAATTCTTTTGTTTTAATGAGCCTTGCAGCTGCAGCTGAGTGAACGATTGTGGCTGTGAGGCACGTTATGCGGGAAGGGGGGGGGGTTGTGTGTGTCCCTCCCAGCTCCCATTTGTGGAGCCACACAGGCACTACTGGCTCCAGCAAGGCTCTGGAGGAGCATGTATTCCTGCCTGCGTAGCCACGTGTTGAGGGAGGTAAATTTTTCAAAAGTTTTTTTAAGCGCCTCCATGCGAAGGTGCATGCCCTAGCTGATGCCCCAAGTGAACAGCCCGGGGTCTATGCTGGGTTCATTTACCCTGGCTGCAACCTGGTCATTATTTGCGGTACGGAAAGGGTCAAAGTGGAACAAGTTTCAGTTATCATTACTGGGGAGAATTTCTGTGATTAAGATGAATGTTTTACCCAGAATGTTATTTTTTGTTTCAAACAATATGTGTGCTAGCAAATTATATTCCATTGAAATAATGGAAGTAGGATAAATCAAATTTAGTTTGACAAGGGAAAAGAAACCTCAGATTAAATGTAAAATCTTACAAGATGCAAAGGAAAAAGGAGGATTATGTTTACCTGATCTGAATTATATTTTGCCACCTGTTGTCTAGCTTGGTTGAAAGAATGGGTTCAGCTGGAAAATAGAAGATGGTTGGAAATTAGAGGGACATGTTATGAAATTTGGATGGCATGCCTACTTATGGTATGACAAAGTTAAAGTTAATAAGGATTTTAAAAATCATTATATTAACCAAACCATTCTGAGAATAGGGGACAAATATGAACCTAGGCTGTATCAGAAAACATGGCTCTCATCTCAAGAAGCCCTATACAAATATGAAATGATATTTGAAAATAGATGGTTAACATATATTGAAATACTAGACTTTTCTCAAGGGGAATGTAAAATGAAATTAAGAGAAGGACATACCTGTCATTACCTTTTGTATGCACAATTATTGCAAAGATTCAAAAACTCCCTGCGAAGTAGTGCCATCTCCTTAACATTCCTCAGATAATTGCTGTAAGGATAAACGGAAGGAGGACACATAACAACGTGAGTAGAGTACTGGATTAGACCATTGGTGGGCCCACTGAGTCTAGTATCCTGCTTACATGGTGGCCAATCAGTTGCCCTGGAGGGCCAAATGAACATGCCCGAGAGGCTGAAACCCTGCTGTACTGCTGCCTCTTTGTACTGGTATTCAAAGTTTTGCTACCTCTATAGATGGCTAGCCACAATAACTAGTAGCCATTGATAGAGCTCTACTCAATGAATCTGTCTAACCCACTTTTAAAGCTATCTAAGTTTGTGGTCATCACTTCCTCTACAAGCAGTGAATTCTACAGTTTAATTACTCATTGAGTACAGATGTATATCCTTTTGTCTATCCTGAACCTGTTTCATTTGGTGTCCTTGAGTTCTAGTATTATGAGAGAGGGAGAAAAAGCTTCCTTTCTCCACCTCATGCATTTAAGCATTTTTCTCTGCCAAATCTTCTCACTGGAGAGGCAAGTCAAGAACTCCTAACTGCATGCCTGCCTCACTTCCTTAACTTTTGTCAACCTTCACCTCCTCTTCAAAAATAAAGACAATATTCTAGGTGATTTTAGGCAGCTTAATCAACTCTGCCAGCTTTTTGTCACTTATGGCTCAAAAAAGTGGCTACATCATTTCATTGCCATTTTAATAACTTCATAACCATCAGCCACTGTTAGTCTCAGCATGATGTAGTGGTTAATAGTAGTAGGCCCTAAGCTGGAGAACCAGGCTTGATTCCCTACTCCTCCACATGAATGGTGGATTCTTATCTGATGAAACGGTTTTGTTTCCTTGCTCCTACACATGAAGCCTGCTGGGTGACCTGGGGCTAGTCACAGTTCTCTCAGAACTCTCTCAGCCTTGCCTACCTCACAAGGTGACTGTTATGGGGAGAGGAAGAGCTGCTTTGAGGCGTCTTATGGTTGAGAAATGCAGGGTATAAGTCCAAATGCTTCTTCTTCTTTATAAATGGAAAGCAGAGGCTGAGAAATACCAGTTGTCTAAGTTTAGCCTGGGGAAGGAAGGCAGCATGGTATAGCCCAATCTTCCACACTGTAAAAACCAAGTGGAGACTCTTGCTCACATTATACTCGACTGCCCGAGATATGTGGGTATTAGAAATTTCCCTACTCGGCTGGCTCTAGACAAATCTGAAAGAGACTCTGACAGTTCTGCTGTGGAGCTTCTGTTAAACAATACAGATGTTGTGCTCTTGGAAAAAGTAGCAAAATTTCTATTACAAGTGACAGAACTTTCTAAGTATTGTCCAATGCTAGATACAACTGGTTGTGATGGGTATTCCGGACTGTGTGGCTGTGGTCTGGTGGATCTTGTTCCTAACGTTTTGCCTGCATCTGTGGCTGGCATCTTCAGAGGTGTATCACAGAGGGAAGTCTGTTACACACTGTGTCCAGTCTTCCCTCTGTGATACTATTCCCCTTTTTCATTTGGGGCCAGGGATTTGACTTTGATCCATTCCTCTACCCAATAGTCTGTCCACTAAATTATACACTGGTTCCCATCCCCACATTTCATTGAAAAGAGTCACTGTGGTTCCCTATTTTATCATCCATAGGGTAACAGTTGGATCATAGGCTTCCTTGATGGTAGATTATGTTCTTTGGAATGACTTACCAGAGTGTGTGTAAAGGGGACCTTTATTGTCTATGTATTTTATTTTAATTGTGTAGTTGCTTTTGATCTATGGGTGTACTTTTAATTTTTGTTTTAAATTTACACTGGTTTAAATTTTATCTTGCATATTTATTTGTTATCTTTTTAATAAATTTGCAGCCCAATCCAAAGCCCTGGGGCAGCCAGGGAGGGGGCTGCTGTAGCACTGCACTGCCCCCTCCAGAGGGCTTTTTGGTGACACAGGGAGGCAAAACACACAAAAAGTCCTACCTGTCGCTAAAAAGTCATCCTTTGCGATAAGAGGGGTTATGCCACACCAAACAGTGGTTAAGCCTGCCCTGGGTGGTATAAATATATGCCCAGGGTGCCAACATCCCAGGAGGATAAGCCAGGATGGAAGCTAACCAAGGTCAGTTCCACTCTCAGTCATGCCTCTGGAATGCCCTCAGCCAATGTAGTGCAGTGTCCTGTGCTGATGGGGCTGGGAAATGGCAGCCACTTCCGGGGTTGGGTGCCATAGAGCCATGCAGCTCCCAGATGCCCAAATATTTGGCCCTTCCATTGGCACATTTGCCCCTTGTGCCAGTGAGGTGGGCACCCATGCTGGCACAAGGTTGTGCTGGCTCCAGAAGTGAGTCTTCCCTCCCCCTGGATCGGGCTGTTAATATATTTGTGTCCTCCTCCCTTCTTGTTTGTTGTTAGCCACCAAAGAATCTTAGGAGAAAAGATAGGATGTCAACATTTTAAACAGGTAAATTTTTGTAGATAGTTTACAGAAAACTCAGTTGCAATATGCCCTTCATACAGAGGATGGGAAGTTGTAATATCAGGTTTAGTATAATGAGCTGATAAACAAGATACTCTGTCTATAAAAGTTAGCCCCATTTGGGGGGGGGGATGGTATCCTGGCTCCTATGGCTTGGTTCTACAGTCTGACACTTGAGCAGGAGATGACAAGAGTTGCTAACAAACTTGACATTAATACCAGGTTGTTTTTTTAAGAGCTAGGGTTGTAGAAATATGTGTAAAAAAATCAGGAGGGCCATTATTTTGTAAAAGAATCTGGTTCTCAATACTCTTGAATAATATAATGCTTTCACCTATTGCAATATTATGGGAATTGAAAGCATATTTGTTTTTTCTTATTAAACTTTATTATTTCAGCAATGATATACCTTCTACCAATGTTGTCCTGTTTACACCTGGAACATCCAGCTGTTAAGATTCATTAGTTCAATTTCTGCCTTTTCTAAATAAGCCGAGATTAAATGCAGTATCAACAATAGCTACAGACAGGAGATCCACTAGCAGATACTATGTGACTATCAGGCTGCTAAACATGAGTCTTAAGCAGTGTGACATCCAAGTGTGGTTCAGTCAACATTCAGATGCAATCAAAAGAAATAATTTTATTGGTAGATCAAGCATTTTTTTCTTTTAGGTCCTGAACAAAATCAAGTCATTAGAAGGTATTAGAGGCTATGAAGCCAGATCGTTCTGTATTCAATTCATTTGACAGGGGTAAATCTCATCATGAAAAACATGACTGGTTTACTGGACAACAGATAGACTGTTCAGTCAGAGGCTGAGCAGGTATTATTATATTCTGATGTGAAGTTTGTTCAGTGTAAATTTTAAAACCTAATTCTTAGGTAATGGGCTGTTAAAAAAACCCTCCTTCAGACTGGTTTCAGCAGACAGTGTTAGAGCCACTCTCCTTTTTTCTTTTATTAAAGAGTTTCATTATTTTATTCCTTTTATTATTTTATTCCTTAATACTTTTATTCCAAGAATAGGAAGGATTCTTGCATGGCAAGAATAGGAAATAATCTGAACCTGTATTGTCGAAGGCTTTCACGACTGGAATCACTGGGGTGCTGTGTGGTTTCTGTGCTATATGGCCGTGTTCTAGCAGCTTCTCTCCTGACATTTCGCCTGCATCTGTGGCTGGCATCTTCAGAGGATCTTCTGAAGATGCCAGCCACAGATGCAGGTGAAACGTCACGAGAGAAGCTGCTAGAACACGGCCATACAGCCCGGAAACCACACAGCACCCCAATCTGAACCTGGTAATGAGGATTTGGGCAAAACTATGACATGAATTATAAAGTAGTGTTCTGTTGGTGCTAAAGAAGTTCCTCTAAGAGAACAGGTTTTCCATCTAGGGAGGATATTTTTTTGCTCCCAGACATTTCTTCATGTTCAGGGACAGCTTGGGGAGGGGGACAGAATGTTGCAATGAGAAAATGGAAGCAGGAATGTTGCTTTCCTTTAGAGTAACTCTATACTGCTTAGCATCCAAGCCTGCCCTTTTAACAGAAGAGATGAAAGAGATAAAACTCCTCAATGTTTAGCTACAAAGAGGATAAGAAGGAATGTTTTGGCTGAGTTCACAAGCTGATTCACTCAGTCAGATGACCCAGATGAGAGACTTGAACCAATAGATTAGCACACCCTTGCTAAAATTAGAGGTGTTATTAACCTACTCACTTGTTAATCCACTGAGTATTTTCACTTGATTTATAGAACACGTTTTATAAACAATGTTTTGTGTAAAGGTTAACCTCTTTGAAAAAATGGCTTATATGCAGCTAGTCATTTCATATTCTTCTGATCAGGATCTTACATCAGGTGCTCTTTGTATATGAGAAACAGAAACCCAGGCAAGGGGGACAACTAGTTCTACACAAATACTGCAATCTTATTTAAATTAGATTTTTAAAAAATTAACTGACATTTTGTGATCTTGTTTAAAAGGGTCAGATATGTGTTTGAGCTGTACACTATTAACCTTTGCACACTTGGAAAAATGCAGACTTCCAACAGCAGTCCGCTGCAGTGGTTGCACTTGCTAAAAGTTTAAAACAGTAATTTTTTTCCCAGGAAAGGTCATCTTGAGCTAAAATGTCAAATAAATTATTTAGATTACTGAATTAGAAAAGTGAGGATCTGACAGGCTGAATTTTTTATGCACATTAACCACAGCCAGGGTCTTGATATGCTCTTTTTATTAAGTAAAGTGCCCCCCTTCTCTTATTAAAAATCTTTCAGTTTAGTCCAATATATACCAGCTGATGGACTGCAATTGGATCTGCATCTAAATACTGGAGCTGATTTGACTGTCATGTTAGATATGAAATGCGGGTGATTTTACAGATGTTGGAGAAATGTGGGAATAATTCTGCTTGCTGTGCATGGTGAAAACTGAGGAGAAGGACAAGAAGAGTTTGATTTATATCCCCCCTTTCTCTCATGTAAGGAGACTCAAAGGGGCTTACAAACTCCTTTCCCTTCCCTCCTCACAACAAACACCCTGTGAGGTAGGTGGGGCTGAGAGAGCTCCAAAGAACTGTGATTAGCCCAAGGTCACCCAGCTGACATGTGCTGGAGTGCACAAGCTAATCTAGTTCACCAGATAAGCCTCCACAGCTCAAGTGGCAGAGCAGGGAATCAAACTGGGTTCTCCAAATTAGAGTGCACCTGCTCTTAACCACTACACCACCCTGAGGAGAACTTGCTATCCATAGCTGAGCTTTTAAGCCTGCTGCCCATCCTGTACCCAGGAAAGAACTTGAAAGCTGGTACTGCTTTGTTAATTAATGGTTAATTAATTGATGTTTGTATAGGTTGTGCTACATTTGTTCGCTGCCTTGGGTGTTCCTTTGAACAGAAAGGCAGAATATAAATAAATAACTAAGAAAAACCTTGGGTCAATTCATATCCTTATTCTGATCTGCACAGTGCAGATGAAGAACTGGTTTTTATATGCTGTTTTTCTCAACCTTAAGGGGCCTCAAAGCAGCTTACATTCACAGACTCTTCCCCTTCTCACAACAGACACCTTGTGAGGTAGATGGGACTGAAAGAGTTCTGATAGAACAGTGACTGCCCCTAGGTCACTCAGTAGGTTTCATAGGGACAAGTGGGGAACCCAGGCTGGTTCTCCAGATTAGTGTCTGCTGTTGCTAACCACTACACTATGCTGGTAGGTGTGGCAGATCTTCACTGCCTCACAGTGAAGTTGCCACCACCAATGGTGTTTGTCTGATATCTATGATCTATCCCTACATTGGAGCAAATGAGACCACAATGTTTATCAGCTTCTGAAAAAGGCTTGCCTTAGTATATTATGTTAGTTTTGGAGGGTCATATAGTAGTATCAGCCTAGTGATTTCATGAAATGGACCAACAATGCCCACATTACACCCCCAGTTCTTTTTCTTGAAAGAAGAGAGGCAGTAAAGGGGCAGGAGAGAAGAATTTTTTAAAAGGCACAAGTAATTAGATCATTACTTTGGAGTGGGTGTCCTTAGGACTAGGTATTATCTTTAGCTCTCTTTTCAAGTAGGGAAACCAGCAGGGGATTGATGTTCCTTGTGGTGCCCTTGCTGATATCACTCCCTATGCACCTGGAAGGGATGTCACTGCATTGCTGGGAATGCTATGGGACGTTGGCAAAACTCTGTGGTTTAATCATATTCCTTTGTCCAAATGCCAAAGCATCCCCAGCATCCCCCAGCAATGTATTTACATCACTTCCAGGCACAGGGGAGTGACATCAACATGTTGGGATATTGCTGAGGTTCCCTTTGTTTCCCACTACCACCACCCCCCTCCAGCTAGTTGAACAGCAGAGGGAAGCAACCACAGTTGGCAGGTAAGCCTGTTTCCAAGCCTGTTTCCAATGCCTGCCAGCATTCCCTTTATTGTGGTAAACTATTTCTATGTTATAGAAAAAGCAAGTTGGGAAGGTTTCAAGGGCCTAGTCTGATTCCTTCAGGGAGTGCAATCATGACTGATTTGTTTCCCAGGGGCTGCTTGCTACCATCCTGTGGCTGTGGGCAAGCTTGTCCCTAGTAAATCTTTGCCCATGGTAAATCTTTGATTCTGGTGTTAAAAGCTTAAATGATACAAATAGTAAATTGATTTGCATTAGAAGCCAATGATCTTTGCAACTTGGTTCCCATGCAGATTCTTTTGAGCTTTCAATGAATGATCTGAAACAGGAATGTTATCCTTAAGTGAGCTGGAGAGCAAATTTTTTCACCATATTCATGCCTAAGAGTGACACCAGAACATTTGCTCTATCAGTTCCCTGGCACTGAAAAAATATTAAATTATGTGGAACAGAGGTGCTAATGGCCATATTGAACCTCCCAACAGGCATGATAAAGGCCCTATCAGAATCTTTTATTAAAGAACCTCTGTAAGCACATGTAAAGTGCCATGAAGTCACAGTCAACTTATGGTGACCCTTGCAAGGAGTTTTCAAGGCAAGTGAGAATCAGAAGTCATTTGCCATTGCCTTCCTCTACAGCATAGGTGTCAAACTCACGACCCTCCAGATGTTATGGACTACAATTCCCATCATGCTGGCAGGGGATGATGGGAACTGTAGTCCATAACATCTGGAGGGCCACAAGTTTGACACCTGTGCTCTACAGAATCTTCCTTAGATGGTCTCCCTCCCTCCTTCGTTTCTGAGACCTGATTAGATCAGGCTATACCATGCCATCTTCCCTTCCAAAGAACCTCTAACTACCTGTTTAATGTAGATTCACACCCAAATGAAATTTCCCATTTTAATCCTAGAGCATAAAAATTGTTGGATTGTAATAATCTTTTCTTCCTGTGCAATCCTATGTGGAACTACACCCTTCTGAACCTGTTGACTTCAAAGGACTTTAGAAGGTGTAACAGATATGGATTATTAATGTCTTCAAACCTTATACAAGTATGTATAAAGTAAAAACTTTAAATGCAATTTAAGCCACAGTGATAAAAGAAGAGAAAAATAGATTCTTTTAGCTATTCTGATTTTTGAAAACACCAGTGATCATCTCCACTTTAGAATGTAAAAGGCTGAATTTTAAAGGCAGAGTGTCCACCTGAGACATTCTTAGCATGCATGCTTTCAGGGGCACCTGAAGTATTCAGTCATTTGTGCATCACTGAGAAGAGAGATTTAGTGAATAGAAAGTTCAAACACGTTACTCAGTGCTGATTCTTTATTTGATATCCTAAATCCCACAAAAAACGGTATTACTAGACAATGATGCTTTGAAAAATTAGAAACCTACATATAGATTTCTCAGTTATCAGTAGGGTACTACAGCATGATAAAGAAGAAGGAACATTGAAAAAATAAAGGAGGCTTAATTCATTCAGCAGTATTCCATAATGTGCCATGAAAGGAGGTGGTGGTCAGAAGGCTCTTTATTACACCAGAATACCTCAGTGGTTATTGTGTGGCAAAGATATATTGCAAAGCCAGGATGATGTGGACAGAGTTCTGTTCTGTGAGCTGCAAAACCTACTAAGTGCCTTCTAGACCCATGGCCCATCCTGACTGTTAAAAGCTAGAGTCAAAGCTAGAGTCAATCATTGGTTCTGGATTCATTCCAGTCTGGCTTCTGGGCAGTTTATTGGATGGAGATGGCTCTGACTGCCTTCACAGATGACCTTCAGCATCACCTGGACTGAGGCAGGTTGGGCTGCTGATGTTATTAGATCTTATGGCAGTGTTTGACTTGGTCAAAGGTCAAACAAGGGTTGCAATTGGTGGGAGAACTTCCAATTCTCTCGCCATTATTATTTAACAGCAACATGCTCTTTCTGTCAAGGCTGATCTGAAAGTTTGGACTGGAGTGTCATCAATATGTGATGACATCTAGTTGTATCTGATGATGGACAGTCAGCCAGATACTGCCCCAGCTGTTTTGGGCAATTGTCTGGAGACTGTAGTGGAGTGGATGAGAATCAGCTGAAATTAAATCCAGCAAAGTCCTATGACAGAATCAGAGGGGGTAGGTGGGAAATTGCCATCTGCCAGCTTGTTGCTGCCTCACCAGTAAAGAGCTCAGGTGTGCACATGGATATTTCCTTAATAACTGCTGCTGACTTTAAAATAAAGTTGGTGGAATTCGAGGGCAGCGGCTCCAGGTTGGACTGTCGGCTGCGTGAGGGCCGACACCAAAAACTGAGCTTTGCCAAGGAGCCAAAGAGCTACAGGGGACTCACAAGGCTCTCTGAGGGGCAATTGGCTGAAGGTGGGGCCAGTAAGATCTCCACTCCCCAGCAGGTGTGAGCCCCAAGGTCTCCTGGGAACTGTAGTTCCTCAGGCAGTTTTTAGCCTGAACTGTAAATAGGCCGCTTTTTTCAGCCTCAAAAAGTACTAAAAAAAGAGAAGGAATGTAGGTAAGTGTGGGAAGGGGGGCAGTGTGTGTGTGTGCCATGGGGGGGCGCTATGGGGGGGCTGCGGGAAGCAGGGAAAGGGGGAGGGGCCGAGGGGCAATTTTCTACCCCAGGCATGCGCCCGATGCACGATGCACCCCCCGCCCCCTTGGCGCTCCACCACTGGTTTGGATGTGGGGACATTTGACCCTTTGAACTTAGTCCAGATTACCTTACCCCCCTCCTCGCCCACCACAATTATTATCAGTGATTGAGTCTTTGCAGCTGTGCCATTGTCCTTGCTCCTGTAAATAAGTTTATAAGAATTTAGGGTAGATTAGTTGAGTTAAGATAGTAGCTGGGGTTAGTAGGGTAGTTAATTATTATAATTGTTTATTACTTTATTCATTGTGTGTGAGGGTGTTAGTTGTTTAAGGTTTTCTCTGAGGGCCAGCCAGGATAACATCTATTTTTGGCCTCCCGGGGGTGGGGGATATGCAAGTTTTAATAAGTCGCCATCAGAGTTGAGTATTTTAGAATCATTATTTATCTGTTTACTGGTATGCTGTTTACTTGTTGTTTTAAAATGTTGTTTTACTGGTTGTTTTAAAAGTTGTGGCCGCCCTGAGCCCCTTTGGGGGGAGGGCGGGGTAAGAAGTCTGATAAATAATAAATAATAAATAATAAATAATGCCACTCATGTGGCATTTTATCATCTTTGCCAAGCAAAACAGCTGGCACCCTACCTGTCTCACATCAACTTAGCCACAGTGATCCACAAAATGGTCACCTCCAGGCTGGATCATTGCAACTTAATCTATGCAGGGCTACCACTGGGCCTGCTCTAGAAACTCTAGCTGGCTCAGAACTCAGCAGTGAGGGTCCAGTCTGGAATGTCATGGGGACACCCATTCAGTCTATGCTCTGCCAGTTGCACTGGCTTCAGGTGGAGTACCAGATCAGGTTCAAGATGATAGTACAGACATACAAAGCCTAAATGGTCTGGGAACCAATGTACCTAATAGACCAGTGGTGGCAAACCTATGGCACTCCAGATGTTCATGAACTACAATTCCCATCAGCCTCAGCCAGCATGGCCAATTGACCATGCTGGCAGGGACTGATGGGAATTGTAGTCCATGGACATCTGGAGTGCCATAGGTTCGCCACCACGGCGATAGACTGTCTATCCCACTATGTTCCTCGACAGACACTCCATTCATTGAGCAATAATTTACTCATGGTCCCTGACCCAAGGGAAATATGGTTGTATTTTATCCTGCCTTATAAACTGTTTAAACTGAGCCCGAACAGGGAGTGGTGGATTACAAATGTAATGTAATAATAATAGTAATAATAAGCTCAAGTACAGACAGCTGTAGTGGTCACACGAGAACTGGACTTTTAAAAACCTAAAGCCAAGACAAATCAAATGTCAAAACCAAGGTGGAAAATTCAACTGGAACAGAAGAGCAAAAAACTAAGATCAGATGCCAGTAACCTTACAAATATTAAGGAACAAAGATTAAAGAATGGCAAGATCATGACTAACTAATTAGAATGTACTGGCTAGACACTAGGACAATTGAAGTGTTGGAGATCCCCAAACAATTAATAACAACTACAGTGAGAAAAATTTGAAAGATATGAAGCAAGAAACATCCAGTACAGACAGAATCAGCAATTTCAATCAGACCAAAGGCATTTCTACCAAACCCTCAACACAAAGATCAATGTTGAAAGCAGAAAAAAAAAGCCCAGAAAAATGCAATACTTCAATTTTGGAAAGATCTGTGGGAAAATGAGAAGGATTACAACAAGAAGGGACAGTGGATAAAAGATTTTGAGAAAGGTGTTGGCAAAAAACAAATGCAAGAACGGGTAATAACAACTGATATGATAAAACATCGAATCAAGAAAGTGAAAAGCTGGATGGCACCAGGACATGATCAACTGCATGGCTTCTGGATCAAATGCCTAACCAGTTTGCACCTGACAATGGCTAGGCAATTCAGTGAAACCATGCAAAATGGTGAAATGGATGAATGGCTAACAACTGGGAAAACATACTTGATTCAGAAAGATCCAGACAAAGAGACACCAACTGAAAACTACAGACCAATAATGTTTGTCCATGATGCTCAAACTACTCACGAGCATAGTAGCAGATAACATCGTGGACTATTTAGAAGCGAATAGCATCCTGCTGGTGGAGCAAAAAGAAACAAAAGAAGGAGTAGGGGTACAAAAGATCAACTCTTGGAAGACAAAATGATAATGGAGGACTGCAAGAATTGAATAACAAATTTGCATATGGTCTGGATTGGTTACAATAAGGTATTTAATGCAATACCCCATAGTTGGATCATGAAATGCTTGGAAATAATTGGTATCAGCAAAAACATTCGAGTATTTACTGAAAAATGATGAGACAGTGGAAACTGAACTGAGAGTCAGAAACAAAAACTATGGAACAATATTTATTTATAAGTATTTATACCCTGCCCCATAATGGTGTCTCTAGGGGAGTGGGGTTTCCAGGGAGGCTAACCAATGCCTAACCAAATGCCTGGGCAAAAAGGAAGGTTTTCATCATGCACCTAAATCCATAAAGGATAGGTGCATGGCAAACCTTTGAAGGGAGATTCATATTCTACAAAACCCACACACTGAAATTAGAATAAGCATTGTATGTTGAGCACAATTTTAAACATTTTTTTCTGAGGATGTCTCAGCTATTTTCTGTTTTCTTGGCATGGCATTTGGATTTTTACTTTGAAAAAAAACTTGTTCAACATGCCTTGACAAAAGCCCCTGCTGAGGCTAGGATGGCTGCAACACAGAGGATTCAGAACCAAAAAGCCATCTATTCTGTGTGGCTTCTATTGTGAAGTCTCAACTAACCTTGCATTGCAGCAGTGTTAGTCTGGGTGATGTTAACAAGAGGCAGTCAGACCTTGTTTGAAAGACAGATGATTTATGAGGATTTGACAATTAGAAGCATGATTTACAAGTTTGGGCCACATTCCCATTAACTTGTGTATGATTTAAAACATGCCTCATCCAATGTTATGTAGTTAACATCTGGTTAACAGCCAGAAGGATAAAAGCAAGACAGTATTCATTCTGAAATGAGCAACTCTTCTGTAGCCAACTGAAAATCTTTTTGTTTTCCCTAAGTTTTTTTTTTTGCCAAATTCTGTGGGCTTGGAAGGTGTATGATGCTCTGCAACATTTTAAAACAAGTGATATATGTTGTACAAGAAGACGACAATCCACAGGAGTTTCTAGTTCTAAGAGGAGAAATGCTCTGCACATCTGCTAGTATTTTTCATTATGTGCATTAATAATTCTCCCATGAATTCTTGTGATGCAATATGGGAAAGGAAAATACTGGGACAATGCACTGGGACAATGGCTCTATGACTTTCTGGATCTATGATTAAAAACTGCAATCCTGTGACATTTTAAGCATGTATTAACCCTACAAGCCCTATGGTGCAGTGTGATAAGCTATACTACTGTCAAAGCTCTGTTCATGGTTTGAGTTCAATCCCAACAGAAGTTGGTTTCAGGTAGCCATAAGATAGACTCAGCCTTCCATCCTTCCAAGGTCAGTAAAATGAGTACTCAGTTTGCTGGGTGTCAACAGGGGAAGGCAAACCACCCCATGAACAAAGTCTGCCTAGTAAACATTGTGATGTGATGCCACCCATGGGACATTAATGATCCAGTGATCTATCTTTACCTTTAATCTTGTTGAAATCAGTAGGACAGTCATACATGCCAAAGCTTGCTTTTCTTATGGATAGACCTGTCTGTTCATGCAAAGTCCATTCAATCGATATGTGGAAACAAAGTAGATACTACAACTCAAGTTTCTTTAAAAAAATGAAAGTATTCCATAGCTGAAGCAGATCAGCTGATAACGTTTTAACTGTAAGTATTCCACAGTTCATGATATATTCATTTCCCATTAGACAACTATTTTATTAGTGTTCTGAAAGAAAAAATCAGTAATTCTGGGCCAAAGTGAATATGATGTTGACATGTAATTTAAACTCAGAAAGAAAAGACGTTGACCACGTTTGGATCAGGGACCATGATATTCATTACCCCAGACTGTAACTGTTATTAGAGGTACAAAGCAAAAGGTGCAATATGGGTTCCAGTTGTTTCCTTTTTACATTCTAATAGCAATTCAGGGATCTGATCTCTCTTTAGTAAATGACACAGAGGGAAAGAGTTATCATCACCCGCTATCCTGTTGCCTTAAGTAAGCTCCAATACTGCTTTTTTCATATATACTTTAGCCCTAAAACATGACCTAGTGTTAGGAGGAGCCACAGAACTATCTTTCATTTTCCAGATTAGTCAGCCTGGAAAATGTATTTTATTACCATCACTTTATAACCAAAAACATGATGGGTCTTACATTTTCATTTGTGCTTTTGCCTGTTGCAGTGGAGACTATTGGTCCCAGCCTAACCCCTTCTTGGCACTCAGAAAAAATTAGTAACCACTTCTAGAGAAGTGGTGAGAACTGGTTGGATCCCACCTCTGGGCAGGAGGACTTTTCCCCCACAGAGAGCACCGTTTCCACCAACAACTTTCTAGAACCCATTATATTTGTTTGCGTGACAGGCTTTACTGCTAGTAGTATAATATTCCTTCATAGCCAATCAAATGGGATAACTTCAGTGATTATAAATACAACTAAATTCAAACAAATGTGCATAATGAAAATGAACAGGCATTTTGTAAATAGTGTTATCACAAGATGACACAAAAGATATCTCTGGCAACAAGTCATTTCAATTATCACTTGACATAGGAGTTTTTGCTCAGATGCCCACTGTGGCTACTGAATTCCTATGGATCAGCAGTTGGAGCATTGAGTTATACTTCAGCAACATCAAATCTCAAAAAATAAAGCATAGAAATTGCTAGGCCTATCTGATCTATGTATCAGTAATTCCTTCCTTAATTCCATCCCTAAGAGAAAGACCGATATGATGCTGAATGAGGGTCTATGTTGGTAGGTAATCAGCATCTGTGGTCCATTAAGGATAACTGAAGATCATTGTAGGGAAATGCCCATAACTTAGTGGTGGTCACTTAAATAGCATTTCCATTGTACAAAAATGCTTCAATATTTTCACTCCTGCCCAGTGATCCATTATGTGCAAAATATCTGGACTCTTCATTCAATATTCCAGGTCACTATAGTTTCAGTTTCAGAAATTTTGAATGAGGCTCTCCACCTTGCTCAAGATCACACAGTAAATGTATTTTGAAACAGAAAATAGTATACAGATCTTCTGAGTCCACCAAAGCACCCTGCAGATGAGTGGCCATTATATATTTGAGACAGTGAACAATTTGTATTCTATGGAGAAATGAAGAATAGTTCAAGTAGATTGGAAGTGTGCATGCAAATATATTTGCAAAGAATGAGAGTTTGCAAAAAGTAAATTTTGATAGGATTATTCATGATGACATCTACAGCTGGTTTGGCAAGTACTAGAATGAAAATGAAAAAAGGAATTGGGAATTTTCCATCAAATATATATTTATCTTTTGTTAAGGTTGATGAGTTCAATACTTATCAGCTTTAACAATAATTACAGAAAAACTGTAATTATTTTCCTATATCAAAACAAATTATGAGGTCAGTAATCAGAAAGAAACTGAATTTCCTTAACATTATTTGCATTATTTTTTTTACAACAACCTTGACTTGGCAGGGGAAATGTTTCAGAGCTTTCCTAGGTCTACAGAAAAATTTCTAAGACTAGAGTGGTATTTTTGCCCCCTGCCCCCACCCCTTTTATATTTTCTCGTCAAACCCTGCCTTTATGAGAGACCCGTGTTATTAAATAGCCGGCTGCACCGATTATTTCTACTGCTTTGAGTGGCATTTTTCACCCCACCAATCATTACCCAAACACACTTTACTGCTAATTTCCTGGAAGATTCGAATGTTCTTCTTTCAAGGTCATCTGAAAGGATAGTTTAAAGAGCTTTTTTTCTCTGTAAAATATGTATATTTACAAGAACACACATAAATGGTCACCAGGGAAGATAAGCTATCAGAGAGTAAAGAGATGTCTTTCCTTGTACAGTTCACACACCACTGAAGCAGATAAAATTGGTTTTGTACCCAGCCTATGAACACACTGTTAGGAACTCTGTCCTGAAAATTGATCTATACTACTGAGATAAAACTGAATGCATCTCTTTTCATAAATATCTAACTGTGGCATCAAAATGTGATGGTGCTTGGATGAATACCCATCAGCTGCAGTTCCAGCAGATAGTTCACTGACTCACCACATTGTGGCAATTGTGCAGATGAGATGGTTACAATAGGTTGCTACTAAACATTTTTGGCCTAATTCAAACAGCACACAACTCATGTGGAGAGCACTGATTTTTTTTTCTACTGATGGCATTCCATAATGCCTTTGTGCCAGTTACCTTATAATGTAGGAAAATCAAATGGAACCTTTCAACAAGGACTCATGGTAAGACAATAGACCTGTTCACAGTGGCCAAATTGAGTAGAACTATGAACCCCACTAAATGTGGCCAACAGGATCTTGCATCTTTCTCATGTAAGCTGTGGTATGAAATTGATAAATATGAGCATTGTACTCATAAATCTACTTGCCTTTGTAATCCGTATCCATCTAAATGAGTGTGCGTGTGTGATATTGATGGCAAGTTATTACAGCCTAGTTCAGTGAATACAAGTACATTTTACATGTTAATGCATACATCCCTTTGAAAGAAAGCATCTATGTGCACTCACTTTGCCACTGAATTCAGGGTACAGTCCCCAGATAACTATCCATGTTCTGAATGTAACACAAGAATTAAAAAATTCATATATTTCAAAAGGTAAATGTACTCTGTACATGGACTGTGCATGTATTCACTATAAATTGTGACATCATGGTCTATGTGCATGTAAATGAACTACACAGTGTGCCCCATGGCTGGTGGTAATATGGTAACAAGAAAGCAAAACGGATATGGTTCAGATATAACTGACCCAAAAATATACCCAAAAATATATTGCAAGTGTGCCTGTTGTTTATAAAGTTCTTTGTGGAAGTTAATTTATGTGGGTTCTTGTGTTTGAGATTCTCATATTTTACATCGTTTGAGATCTGTGCATCTTGCAACGTTTGAGATTCTTGCATTTTACATAGTTTAGGATTTTCAGGTTTTACATTGATTAAGCTTAGCCTAGCAATAGCTTCAAGAGCATTCCTAAAGAAAGTTACATGGTGTTATATTTTTTCACATTTTTTTCCTCTACAGGAAACAATGGATGGCTGGGGGCACCACCTTCAGGGACCCATATAATTGGTCCAATTCTCTTGAACTTTGGGGTTATTTAAAGAACAGACACTTAGAATTTTGGTGCCAGTATATTCAAAAACACCCCATAGACTCTTGGAAAGATTCCCCATAGGGAATAATGGAGACAAAAAGAATCAGACCCCCCTCTCTGCATAAAACTGTATCCCAATACCATATCTGTATTTGGATGTAGGGCTACTAGGAATACCAATATTTGTGGTTCCAACATATCTGGATTCCAAAAATACCAATTTTCTTTTTCTTTTTGGTCCAAAGAACATACAGACCAAAGAATGTGTGGACCAGTGGTACATACAGTCCAGCATTCTTTTTCTCACAGCAGCCGACAGTCAGGGGCGAATCTAGGCAAACTGGAGCCTGGGGACAAAATCTGAGTTTGGTGCCCCCCCACCCCAGGTATGGACGACCACCCTCCCCCACAACGACCAAACAATGATTTTTTGCACCAGCTCACAAAACACCTCCCACCACCAGCAAAACATACATGGCTTTCTCCCCACCAACTCTCTTTCCTAATTGTGTCCTCACACCAACCCTATGAGGTAGGTTGTTAGCCTCAGAAAGAGCTCCAAGCTAGTGCAAGTGGGAATTAACTTTTAAGCATGTAAATCTCTCACAAGTCACCCCCCCCCCATCTGAAGGTTTACCAAGCAAACATCAGCATCATCTCTCACAAATCACCTCCTACCCCCCAGCAAAACAAGCATGGCTCCCTCCCCACCACTTTCCTAATTGTGTCCTCACACCAACCCTGTGAGGTAGGCTGCTAGCCTGAGCAACAGCTCCAAGCCAGTGCAAGGGGAATGAACTTTTAAGCATGTAAATCTCTCACAAGTCACCCCCCACCCATCTGAAGGTTTACTCAAGCAAACATCAGCATCATCTCTCACAAATCACCTCCCTACCCCCCAGCCAAAACAGGCAATGGCTCTCTCCCACACACTTTCCTCTACCTGTGAGGTAGGCTGCTAGCCTGAGAAACAGCTCCAAACCAAAGTGCAAGGGGAATTAACTTTTTAAGCATGTAAATCTCTCACAAAGTCACCCCCATCCTGAAGGTTTACCAAGCATAGCGTCAGCATCATCTTCTAGTTCCTGCTGCTGCTTCTGGGGTCCCTGCTCAGCTTGTCCTTTTCCTGTGCTCTGCCGACACCCGAGCTGCAGGGGAGAAGGCTTCTGAGTAATGCCACGCTTCATTTAAAGGCCGAGATAAGGCACGGCTGGGTCCAGAGGGAGGCCGTATGGAGCTCCCCAGTCCTGCTCCTGAGAGCCCAGTGGGACTTCTCCCCCGCCCCCTGGACACTCCAGGCCACCGTACAGAGTGGGCGGAGCTACGACAGGCACTGGGAGCAGTCGGCTGTTTCAGTGCCTGCTTTCTAGGGCTTGCTCAATCCCTCGCTGTATAGGAGGGTGTTTTGGCGCCCCCCACGTGACCTCAATCGATGCGCCTGGGGACAAGGGGTACCCCATGTCCCTAGGCAGGAACGCCAGTGCCGACAGTTGCAGTGGAGGGGCAAGCAGGGTTTAGAGGCCAATGCTGTCCATTGCTCTTGACTCCCAGCACTGGCATTCAGACAGAGGCATTCCTCCCATTGGGCAAAGTGAGCAGTTGCCCAGGGGCCGCCAAAAATGCAGGTTCGTTTGTGCGATTTTTTTGTATTTTCAGTTTTTTTTCATTTTTGACCTGCAGGGGAGCCTTTTTTAGGCTAGCAGCACCAAAATCTCAGGGATTTTTTGGGAGACTCTCCTGGTGATATCACCCAGGTTTGGTGAGGTTTGGTTTAGGGAGTCCAAAGGGAGTGCCCCCATCCCCCATTGTTTCCAATGGGAGCTAATAGATGGGGGCTACACCTTTGAGGGTCCATAACTTTGGACCCCCTGAACCAAACTTCGCCAAACCTGGGTGGTATCATCAATACTGGCTCACAAAGATACTCTGAAATTTTGGTGCTGATATCTGAATAATTGCACCCCTGATAGCAGGCACTCCATAAATTTCCCCAGATTCTCCTTTTAAATCTACCCTCTTCCTGCCAATGCTTGTTTTCTTTCTCTCTTTTATTCTCCCAATGCCTAATAAAGGTTGTTATTATTATTATTGTTATTGTTATTGTTGTTGTTGTTGTTGTTGTTGTTAAATCCACCCCCTTCGGCATGATTTAAAGGGAGAATCTGAGGTCCCCAGTTTAAACATTGAAAGTGATACTGTTTCAGGGTGAGGGAGAATCCTCCCCAAAATAGCAGGAGAATCTGGGCTCCCTAGTTTAAGCACCATTGAAAATGATGTTGTTTGGGGGTGGATTTCAGCTTCACTCGTTTAAACTCAGGAGCCCAGATTCTCCTTTTAAATCCACCTTAAAGGGAGAATCTGGGGTCCCCAGTTTAAATAACATTGAAAGTGATGCTGTTTTCCCCAACTGGGGGGACTGGATACAACACCATAAAATGTTTTTATAGCAGTAATAAAATTTTGAAAGCATTTTGAAAATGTTTTTTAAAAATATTTCTGCTGTGTGGCATGGCCCATTGCTGTGTTCAGATTTGTGAGTTGGGGCATGTTTTATAATGTGATGGTGACTTTGAAACAATCTGGAGGAAAAAAATCATTGTTTGGTCATGGTGGGGGAGGGTGGCCGCCCATTGGGGGGGGCATCAAACTCAGGTTTTGCCCAAAGCTCCAGTTTGCCTAGGTATGCCACTGCATTCAGAGGTCTGCTGATGCTGGATATGAAGGATTCCTTTAGTCACCATGACTGGTAGCCATTGATGGACTTCTCCTCCATGAATCTGTTTAACCCTCTTTTAAAGCTGTCTATGCTAATAGCCATCACTAAATTGCACAATAAAAATACTTTTTTAGTAAAGAAATATTTCCTTGTGGCTTCTATTTCCCAACAATTTTTGGGGTGCTCTCTAGCTATAGTGTTATGGGAGAGGAAGATAAAACTTCCTCCACTTCCTTCACTCTGTGCATAATTCTATAAACTGCTATCATGTCTATCCTTAGCCATCTTCTTTCCAGACTGAAAATTCCCTGACCCTCCAGCCTCTTCTCATAGGAAAGGAACTTCCTAATTGTCTTGGCATATCCTCCTTTGCAATTTTTCCAGTCCCTCCATGTCCTTTCAGAGATATAGTGACCAGAACTTCACAGTTTTCCAAGTGAGGATATGCCATATCTTTCTACAAGGGCATGGAGTTGGCTAGGATTTTTTTTTCCACTGCTGCTACATCCTGGGTAAACATTTTCATTACGCTTTCATTTGTTTTCTTTTTACTGTTATCCTCGTCTACCAAAAGGTCTTGTGCAAAGTCAAAAATAAATACAAGGTAAAATATAAATATTAAATTCAACATAGTGAACTGAAAGCTATCTTTGTAGTGGCATGGGGAAACCACAAGTGCTAGAAATCTGGCAACAGAATGTGTTATTTCCAGGTTGGTTGTCTGCTAGCAAAAAAAGAGATAATTCAGAATTCAATAGGCAGTAGATATTTCCTCAGGATAACTGAGGATAACCAGAGGTCTCTGAGTGGTGTCCATCAATCATAGAGTAAGTGTTCAATTGGCTCTAGGGCTCTAATCTAGAGAACCAGGTTTGACGCCCCATTTCTCCTCATGAAGCCTGCTGGATGATCTTGGGCAAGTCACAGTTCTCTCAGAACTCTCTCAGCCAATATGGAGGCAGGAAATGGCAAACCACCTCCAAACATTTCTTAACATGAAAATTCTATGGGACCATTATAAGTCAGCTGTGACTTATCAACACAAATATGGCCAAAAGTTTAAGGAGGTTTAGGTCTGGGAGTCTTAAAGAGGAAGAAATCCACACTGCAAAAGTGCAGCATACACACCTTGCAAGGGTGTGTGTACTGGTATGGTCCAACTCAATAAACTTTTCCTAACCAACCTTATGACTTCAGAATAGCCTATATCCCTAACCATAGAAGGCGAGAAACCATAAAACCTTGATTGATTATCACACACATTCTGCGTACACTTCTAAAGAAATATTTCTTCAGTAAATATAACATTGAGCTTTCCACAACAACCTCAAGATCTGTCACAGACAGTTCAGACCCTATCTGCACATATTTAAAATTCATATGTTTTTGTTCCAATATGTATCACCTATGTCTAGTTGTCAAAATAGCTACAAGCTACTAGTCAAAATGGCTACTACTCATGATGCATTCCTATTCTCTCCAGTATCAGAGGAGCATTCCTATTATATTAAGTGTTGTGAAACACAGGCAGGATAATGCTGCTGCAGTCGTCTTGTTTGTGGCCTTTTTGCTGGCACCTGACTGGCCACTGTGTGAACAGGCTGCTGGACTTGATGGTCCTTGGTCTAGTCCATCATAGTTTTTCTTATGCTGAATTTCATTTGCATCATTGTTGCCCATTCATTTAATTTAGAGAGATTTTATTCATTCTCTTAATCATTTGTTCATTCATTTAAAACATTTTTAGTACTTTTCTACCTTATGGAACTCAAGGTGTCTTATGATGTAAATCTATATATATATAAAAAGCTAACAATGACTTTGTTAGTCATGCCCTAACGCCAAAAAGGTGGGACGGATCGCCCCCAAATTTTCCCATGATGTTCCTCCCTGTTGCGGGCAGGTAATCGGACCTTCAAATCGCCAAAAGTCCATACCTGAGCCAGGTAAAACGTCTTTTTCCTGGCGCACCAGGCCATGAAGCTGCCTCTGTTTAACTGTCACCCTTAGAATGTTCGTGCAGCCTGTCTGTCTGTGGCCTGAGGGCTTGGTATGAGGACTTACAATGTTTGGGCAGATGGGCAGAGATGAGTAGTGGAAACAGTAAATGGGTAACACTGGTACGAGTGGAAGTGAAATACATACACACTTTGCCATGTGAGATGTCAGGTGGGGTTCCCCCCCTCACATGCAGGTAACTTTCACTCTCTGTGCTTCACCCACTGCTACTACACAATACACATTCAGCTCATCCTCACACACCTCACTCTGCCCTCCCTCACATCCAAACACCACTTACCCACTTCCTCAGCCATATTCACCACAGCTCTCTTTTACTAAAAGCAAGCTGGAGTTTGCCTTTTTCTTCTAAGAAAATCCACGGGGGGCTTGAACCAACACTACTGCCTCCAGCTTCTTTTTGCACATGGCCCTTTAAGAACCCAGAGAGCTGGCCTCCATCTGGAGTGCCTCACCACCCCTGCCTCTGGTGCCCTGACTGGGATAGCCTCCCTTGCTCCAGTTCCTGTCTTACCCAAGCCAGGACTGTCGAAGGTGTCCAACCAACCCTCATGGACAGCCCGGCTGAGGATTACGCACTCTGGACAGTTCCGTTGTGGAATGGAAAGGGTTACCTTATACTAAAAAAAAGACACCACCATATAACCATGTGACTTGAAAAGAGAAAGAGGGATTCCATTTGACCACCCCAAAAGGCTATGCTGGGGATCACTGGACCTGCATGGACATCTGTGTGGGTTGCGGACTGTGATGAGAACGACAATTGCCACAGCAACGCATGGCCGGGCCCTGCTAGTAGAACATAAAACATAAACATATGTAAATCACATAAAAGGCCATGCACTAAAATTTCCGTACCCTCAGCGGCTGCTGAAAATCGAGGCAGCTGACGATTTTAGAGCGTGGAAATTGAATTTCTGAAATCGACGATTGTCGAAGGCACCGATTTTCGAGGTACCACTGTATATATTACATATTCTGCTGTGTATGTGCAAACTTCAGTCAAGTTGCAGCCAACTTATAGCAACCTAGTAGGGTTTTCAAGGCAAGAGACTAATAGAGATTAGAGACTATTAGAGGTCATCTCATCTACTATTGTCTTCCTCTGCATAACAAACCTTGTATTCCTTGGTGATCTTCCATCCAAATACTAACCAGGCCGGTGGGGGAACTAACAGCTTTGTTTGTTGTCTGTCTGTCTGTCAAACTAATACCCCACTATTCCCTTAGCAAGTGAGGCTCGAGGTGGCTTGCAACAAAGTCAAATATAATTCAGTAGACAATCTTAAAAGTAACAATAATACAAATATAATAAATATGTAACACAATTTAAAATTAGCTATCTGAATCTCCTATTGAAGCATAGCTGCGACCAACAGTAGATTGATCCAGTGGAAACAATACAAGAATTGCAAAACGTATGCAATAACTAATTAAAAGTCAGTTGGAAGAACAATACCTTGCAACCCTGTGGAAACTAACAAGATCCTGCAATACCTTGTGTGTCCTCTGGTAAAATATTTCACCAGGACGGGACACCACAGTTGCCCTGGTAGAAAAGAAGGTCAGGTGACACCCAAAGACTATATGATGTAGAGCACAGGCAATGTGGGGGATCATAATAGGAGAGGCAGTTCTTCAGGTATGATGGTTCCAGACAATTTCTGACTTTTAAGGTTAAAATCAGCACCTTTTATCTGATTCAGAAACTGATTGACAACCAGTGCATCTGCCTCAGTATTGGCTGTGTGAGTGTACTGGTCAAAAACCACATTCTGGGTAATTGGAAGCTTCCAGAGCATTTTCGAGGGCAGCCCTGTGTAGAGTGAATTGCAGTTGTCCAGTCTGGGGTGACTGTGGCATGAATCACTATGGCATATCCAAGAAAGCCAGATAAGGAGCCAGTTGAAGGGTAATGCAAAGACAGAAAAATGCAGAACTCCCTGTTGTGGGCACCTGTTTGTCTGGAGAAAGTGAGGTATCAAGCCATAAACTCAAACTCTTCATGGACTTCACCAATGACAGCTGGGCCCTGTCAAGAGCTGACAGCTGTAATCCACATATTGATCTAGCCCTCTCTGCACAACTTACACCTTTGGTGGATTCAGCTTCAATGAGCTCTCTCTCAACCATCTGACCATGGCGTCCAGGCACTGGCTCAAGGCTAAGAGAGCTGTCTCTAGATGCTTATCCAGCAGGAGGAAGAGTTGTATGTCATCAGCATGGCACCCAAATCCAAGCTTCCTGATGGGCTCCCCTAGAGGGTGACCCTAATCTCAGAACTATTGACATTTGCCTCACAACTATGTCTGTGTAACAGGGAGCAGCAGAAACCCTACAAATTTAGACAAGCTTGTTCCATTGCTTTCATATTTCTAGGTTGTGATTATTAGAGAAAATTGCATGACTTCTCCTGAAATCTGAAGTTACATATGCTTTTACAATAATTTTAATAACAAAGCCATTCAATAGTTAGCATCAGTATTCTGTAATTCAATATTTCCATTGAGTAGCATTACACAGCTTTATGTCCCTCCTTCTCATCATTTCTGGAGTATGTTGTTGGCCTGGTCTATTGTGTATTACAGCCAGGCAGGGACAGCAGTATTGCTTCATTCTTCCCTTTGTTCTGTCTTGTTGCACTAGCTTCCTTTGCAGATATTGTCCATTTGTACAAAGATAAATACCCTATGAAATTTTTATAAAAGTGTCAGGAAGAGTACATGATTCAACATGTTTTGGAGCTTTAAAAATTTCCAAGGGTCATTCAGCCACAGACAAGTCACTTGTATGTGGATTGTTCATAGCTGGAAATGGTTGAAGACATTGTTGACCACGACTGAGAATTGCAATAAGCTATTGAAGAGAAACACTCAGCCAGAGTGAACTGTTCTTTTAGTCACGCTAGATCTCTTTGGCACAAATTTATCATAATACCACGCCATAAAACGATCTGCAATCTTTCACAAAAACAATTACAGAAAGAATGCATATACTGTAACCTTGATTATAGTACCACTGCTTGCAAATTTGATTTGTTTTATTGTCTTGTTATTTGTTGTTGTTCACCGCCCTGAGCCCTTCGGGGGTAGGGCGGTTTATCAAATCGAATAAACAAACAAATAAATACGTCTCCTGGCATCTTTCAGAGACATATTCCAAATGTATTGGGCCTATAATCAATAAATACAACAATCTCATTCATTGTGTTCTGACTCATAGGCCAAACTCATCTCGCATAGGCCTGATGTGGATCAGCTTTATATTCTGTCAGTTTCATTCATGCTGGAGATAATAGCTGGAGCTTGTTTTCTGTTTTGTGAGGGAAGAAAACATCTCCTTGGAGTTCACTTTAATGTCTGCTGGTTCCCGAGGAATTTTTTTTTGGGGGGGGAGCACATGTGCCATTATTGTACAGCTACAGCATAGAGCGTTTGCCCAAATGCTAGGGCATTTCCAGCCACATGCTGACATCACTTCTGGGAGCACAGAGAATGACATCAGCGTATCACCAACAGTGTCATACCATTGCTGTCAAGAGCCCCTTCACCTGGTAAGCCTTCTGCTGGTTGTCAGGCTGTGCCTAGTTACCCTTCTTCTCAAGCTAATGTGCAGTTCTGGGTACACAGTAATTTAATTCATTATGAACATCCTGGGTATATTGTCATTTGATGCATTATGATCACTCATCTGAGATCCTAAGTATCTCCAACCTATGAACGTTGCTCTAACAGTACATAAACATGGTATCTGTTGAATATGTGTCTATCTTCTGTTTGGCCCTTTCCGCAGGGGCCATCTACAGCGGCCCAGGGACAGCAAAAACGCCGTCCCTGGGCAGCTGTTCCCACAGGAGGCGCTGCTGGATCCCAGCAGCAGCGCCATCCTGGCCAACCAGGAATGGCGTGAAGCCGCTCCTAATAACCTCGCTCATTGAGTGAGGTTATTCTAAAATGCTGTCTTCCCATCTGCGCGGTGCAAACTGCATCACTGGGAAGACTGCGCTTTTTCCGTCCCCTCCACGCACCTCGTCGTCCAGAGCAGCGCTGGAGGACGAGGTGAGTGAGGGGGGACGCAGAAGAGGCGGCTCCATGCGAAGCCACCTCTTCTGCGCCAACCAGGAATGGCGTGAAGCCGCTCCTAATAACCTCGCTCATTGAGTGAGGTTATTCTAAAATGCTGTCTTCCCATCTGCGCGGTGCAAACTGCATCACTGGGAAGACTGCGCTTTTTCCGTCCCCTCCACGCACCTCGTCCTCCAGAGCGGCGCTGGAGGACGAGGTGAGTGAGGGGGGACGCAGAAGAGGCGGCTCCATGCGAAGCCACCTCTTCTGCGCCGGCTTCTGCGGGGCTGCTCGCACGCTCCTGTACGAATGGCCCCCACCCCTCCACTGGCATAATTTCTGCCGGTGGAGAGGCGCCCTTTCTGCTGTGCGGAAAGGGCCTTCGTTTCAGAATAAACATTTAATTCTGGCTGTTTCCACACGGGCGGAATACAGCATCCCAGGGACGCTAAAAACAGTATCACTGGGGAGGGGTTCGCACGATGCAGCGGCTGCAGCCTCGTAATCCCCGAGCGGCACAAAGCTGCTGTTTCCGAACCTCACTCCCTGAGCGAGGTTTTTCGGAAACAGTGGCTTCAAAATGCTGCCATGCGAACAGCAGCGGCTGGAAGGCACCATTTCGCTTCCTTTTCCCAAATGCCTTACCATTCCTCCGACACTCCGGTGCGTCGCCCAGGCCAGGGGACACGCCCCCCATGCCCTGCGACTCCAGAGCTGTCACGCAGGGCAGGGGGCATGTCTCCTGGCCTGGGCAACGTGCAAGAAGGTTGAAGGGACAGTAAGGCATTTGGGGGACAGCACAGCCTCTGCGCAGACTGCGCCATCTTCCCCGCCCCTACAGGGACTGTCCGTGCGAATGATCCTGGGGGGGTGCATTTGTGTCGTTTACGCTGACGCACCTCTGCAGTGTGGCCGTGCAGAAATGGCCGTAGAGTTGCCAAGTGAGGCCTGGCAATTCGCTGGAATTGCAATGGACTACCAGATTACAGAGATCAGTTCCTCTGGAGAAAGTGGTTGCTTTGGAAGGTGAGCATTATATTATTTTGACACCCTCCTAAGGTCACTCCTTTCCCCATATTCTATTTTCCCCAGGCTGTACCCATAAATGTTCAGGAATTTCTCAACCCAGAGTTGGCATCTCTGGACATTACAGTGCTATTAGTAGCGGCAGCAATAAAATATAATTGCTGCCCTTCAAGCATCTATAAAGAAATATAACACTGTGGATTTTTTAAAAATTCTTTTGAATTGTAAAGATGTTTGGCAAAAGAAGCCAGGACCATCCAGACTATAAGATACCCAAAATAATAGCAAATTAAATTAATCAAATCTCTTTCTTTCCTTCTCTCTTATGCACACATGTAATTTTTTAAAGGATTGTCGCAATGCTCCAAGCTCTGTGACTTTGTGCAACTAGTTACATGCTGCAGCAATGCACAGTAATTTGGTATACACCAAAGGCAATGAGAATTTTAGGTTATTAAATCAGATTGTTATATTACTGCATATTCTGGGGAATTCAGTGGACCTCACTGAAAACATTTTGTTTGTGGTTTTTTGTAATGTGTCCAGAGTGTGTGCATATAGATTAACGTTAATTATTATCAGCTACGAGGTTTGCTTGTCTTAAGGATGATAATTCATTGTGGTAACAAGACTCCCACCCCCCAATGACCAGTATACTGTTCTCCTTATTAGCCATTCTGAAAGATTATATCTTCATTGGGCAACATCCAGAAGATGGTTCACACTCAGTTTCTGTTTCTGAGATACTATCCTTCAATGGAAGCCTCTCGCCCCCCCCCCCCACCAAAAGTCAGGTCAATGCAGGAGTCATGTTATTCTTACTGATAACATCCATTAAAGGAACAAGTAATTTTAGTCTGAATAGTGACTAAGTATTTATTTTCATTCCTTGATTTTGGGGTTTTTCTTCATTACTTATTCTATTTGGCATGTAGATCCTGTAAATAATCCAGACCCAAGACATCTGCAGCCTTGTTGATTAAACTCAGTATAGAAAAGGACTGGAACTGAATTAAGCAATTGTGGTGCTGGTTGGGGGTAGGAGACTTAAATATCTTATCTTCCGTACATTTCTGCTAACTCTTTTTATCGAGATCCACTTACTGAAATCTGAGGTCTATGGTCTTGTTTAATATCAGCTAGTAATAAAGAGCTCTCCAGCTAAATACAGCTATATTCTAATATTAACTGCCGCTCTCGAAGCATTCATTGTGCAAAGGGGAGTCTAAAACCCTTCAATGTCAAGGCATTTAGAGGCACTCTAGCATCAATCAAGTTGTACGTCCAGTAAGTGCCTGCTTGCATTTACATGAAATATTCATACTGCATTTCGTTTTGCTTTTCTCTCTCCTAATCATCACTTTTAGGAAGAAGCTACAATCATCTCAGTTAGGGGAGAGAGTTATGGGATGTGTGGTACCTTTCAATGTCAGGCTTCCTGCAGATAGCTAGTTCTGTAATGAGACAGCACACTGTATAGACTACCAAAGGTCTTCCTTACACAGCCTTGCCTTATTATCATGTACAATTCATCTTCGAGTATACAACTTAGACCAAATGAAAGTAATTAATTAGCCATAACAACCCTGTCAAATAGCTATTTCTAATGTTGACAGAAAAAAGTATTTAATGTTTCTTTAAAGTGAACAAGATTTCTCCCTTCCCCACCCCATCCAAAATTAGCAGATGGAAGGTCTTCTTTTCCATTTGTGTTAATTATATAAGCTGCATTTTAATTCTTTTTTGTCTATAGCTGATATGTTATACTCGTAACAAAGAATTATTCTTTCCCACATATGTCTCCTGAGGTACTGGGTTTCTACTATACTTGGAAAATATAAACCAGAGTATTTTCTCCTATTATAGAGTCATGAGCTCAAGCCATCAATGGTAAACAACAGTAAATTTATAAAGAAAACATCAATTTTACAATATTTTCTGAACAATGAGGAAAAAATTCTTAACTACCATTTAGCTAATTTCAAAGCATGTATATTATACTGTAACACTAAAACTCCAAAACAAGCAACACCCGCCATGCAAACTTTTACAAAAAAAAATAGAGCAGCTTTCCCCACTGACAGCCATTCTACTGTAGGCGAGGGGCATCTTGGATGGGTGTCTTCTCCACCAATTGCAGAGAGGCAGGAAAATGGTTTCATGACAATCAGTTCCCAGAAAAACAATAAGTCCTTCAAATGTACATATACCCAAACCAAAATATTTTTCCTCTTGCATTAGTGTTAGTTTGGCAATTGTAAATTTACAAACATGTATTTGCCATGGTAGTATGTAGTTCACCCTTTAAATGAGGGTACTTATAAAGAAGATGAAAAACAGAAAGACACCTACAGTAAATAGCAGACATTGTTATCCTACTTTATAATGCACTTTATTTTGTTCGGATTTTGGCACTGTAAGCAGTGCTTGGAATTATAGCAGAAATTTGAATAAATGTTAGCTGCTAATAGATGATTTTCTTTTTACCATTCTCTGCCCTCCTTTTACCTCTATTCCTCATCAGAAGTACTCGCAAAGCAAAAGAGCTGAATTTGTTTTCACAGTGGTCAAAATGAATGGTTAATGTCTTCACTCCCTGATGTATCTTACAAGAATATAAGAACATAACGTCACAGACTGCTAGAAATCGAATACAAATGACAAAGGTACCAATCTATACACATTTCATAATCTCAGTTTTTGACATTTTAAAAAAAGGAAAACGTCTTTAATTTTAAAACTTTATAAATATAAGGTCTTTTAAAACATACTTTAAAAAATAAATACAGAAAAAAACTATATGGAATTTTATGTATAATTTTAATTTGATACATAACATTGTTATGTATAATTAATCTCTGAAACAGATGACAATTTATTTTTGTTGACTGCAGAAATAAATATGAAATGTGAATGTAAGAAGATTAGCACAAACTATTCTGACAGTCAAAAATCAAGCTTTTTCATGGTTCCTTGAGATTTAAACAGATGTTCTTTGGACTTAGTTTTGACATTTCTGAAAGGGATGGTCTAGCTTGGTGATATTTCATATAAAACAGGTGGAAGTAATGCTCAAAGGTATTTTCAGAGCGAATTTAAGCAAGCAATGAGATATCATTTTGTGAGTGAAATAGGTTGGCATTACTTTGCCTGAGGAAGTTTCACTGTTTTGAAACAAATAATTCATGGGCAGAGGAAGAAAGACATTTCCCCATGTTTGAGATCAGCCTGATCTGTTTGTGAAGATCTGATTATCCTGTTGGGTGGGAAGAACCTCCTGAGAAGCACCAGCCTTCCAGATTCATGGCACAGCTTCTTCCCTTGTGAAAGAATTTTGAGGAACAACTTTCCTCAAACCAGGGGTGGGGGGGGGGGAGAGAGCAATTGTTGCTGCAGAACAGCAAGCCTTCTGGCATGACCTGGAAGTGGTGGCATTGTACTGAGTTGACACTTTGGCACTGCTCAAAACTTTATGCTGTTATCTGAATCAGGGCCATCTGTCAGGCAGCAGCTGTTAATGGAGTATTTTGCGACTCCTGATTGCTGAGATGTTCTCACTGGAAATTCCAGAGATTGAACAAGGAGACTTTGCATATAAGGTCCCTTGTTTAAGATGGCACCCGGAGCACACTGGCAGCTCAGTGTTCCAGTAGTTAGAATTTTTTTAGGATCTGGGAAGGGTCGGGTGTGAGTTTTCTTTCCACTATCTTGGGGTTTATTAGTATTAGTATTAGTTAGTAATGGCAACATTAAAATCCTAATTGGTTGCAATGGCCCAACTTATCTGTGGAAGGCATCTGCAGTTAGTTTTGGATCTGACAAATGGCAGCCCAGACTATGAGGTCTTGAGCTGAGAGATGCCATGGAGACTCCTGGACATGCCAGGCAAGGGGGTAGATGACAGAGACCATTTGGCAATGCCCGATTGAGACCCCCAGACTATTGCTGGCTGGGCAGACCTAGATGGACCTGTGAGCTTGTAAGTACACCCACCAGACAATGTTTGTTCCGAGCCTGGATGGTGGTGGGGGCCGGTGGCAGGGGCCCCCATACAATGTGAGGAGCCCCCCATGTAGGGTTTGGGATACAGCAGCTGTGACGGGGCTTACTCAAGCCCCCAAACAACCTACAAGGAACTTTTACTACTTACTTATTCTTACTCAAAAACAGAAGCTGGGAGTGCTGGCAAAAACATGGTGGTGGTGGTGGTGGTGGTGGCAGATCCGTGATAAAACACTGAAACTGATTGCCCTCAGAGTCCACTGGACATTGTTCTTCAATTAACTAGAAAACTAGGGGGTTGATACAGTTAATTCTGGGGTTAAATTGGGTTAGTGGGATATTTGATGTAGAGTGCTTTACTGTGGTTGTTGATTCTTTTGCCATAATGATGATATTTAGGCTGTTTTTAGGCAAGATATTGTTTTCTGGTAGTGAATTGTATTATTGGTTAGAGTGGGTAGTATTGTTAAATCTTAGGCCGTGATATTCTAGATTTTTTATAGGAAGCCACTATCTGATTTTTCTAAGTTGTATTATGCTAACCTTACTATAATATGATTTTTGTTGTCTTCTTGTTGGGTTTTTTTAAACTATTCATCCTTATGTTATTATATGGTGGTGCAATTATTATGTGATGTTGTAGTGATATTAGGATGTTATCATACTGACATGTTATGTGATGATGTTATTATTGAGGATTGTGATGTTATATTATGTTGCTGGGATACTTTGATACTGTTATATTAAGAACTATTATGATGCTATGATGTTCATTATATTTGTCATGAGGGTTTGTTATAATATGTTATCATGTTGATTATGCTTGAGTATTGTTGATATTGAAATATTGTCCATGGTTTATTGATTTGCTGTTTATTGCTGATGTTGCTGATGTTATGACTATTGTTATATTATTATATATATTGTATTATTATATTGTTGCACACTGCCCTGAGCCCTTTGGGGGAGGGCGGTACAGAAATGAAACATTCCATTCCAAAATGCTCTGCCACTGAACCCTCACCTCTCCCTGTATGACTCCTTTAGAACTATAGGCTTGCAGAACTTGAAGAACAGTTACATCATTCTGTATAAGTATATGTAAGGGTCACCCCATTCTGTAAATATAGTTCTCTGTACTCATAGCCTTTTAACATTACATTTTGCAAGAAAAGTTAAAGATCTTCTGCAGGTGGGGTTAGGAAATCTGGAATTTTAGGTGATCTTCAGACAACCCAGATCTGTTCCCTTGGAGAAAAGGGCTGCTTTGGAGGGTGATGGTGTTATACTCAGGTCCTTCCCCTCCCCAAATCCCTCCCCAGGCTCTACCCCCAAAGCCCAGGAATTTCTCCACCCAGAGTTGGCAACCCTAGGAAAATTTTGACATTTAGAAAAAGGAGTTGTGATTCAGCAATATTACACATGTCCTTCATGTAGTAGGTATCAGGTTCAATCCCCAACATTTCTACCCAAAATACATTTCTACCCATAAGCAGTAGCAGAATAAGCTGAGATATTTCTGGTCAGAAGAGACAACACTGAACTAGATGGACCAGTGATCTGACCTCATGTGCATGTAGACTTGTCAGGCCTTCCACTATAGTGAGAGGCCTGCTCTGGCAAGCTCCATTGCTTGCTGCTGCTCCAATAAAAAAGCAATATTGTAAATTTTGTTAGATCACTTCTGAGTACAATCTGTAAGTGACAAAGGATAGCTCTAGAAATCATCAGAAACTCTATGGCTGATTCCGCATGGGCCAAAAACAGCAGTGTGAAAACGGTGTAAAAGGGTTTAAAATGGTGTGAAAGGGTTTATACTGTTTTCACACCGTTTTCACACCACTGTTTTGGGCCCATGCGGAATCAGCCTATGATAAAAGCTTCCCAAAAATGCCAATAATGTAACTGATGTTATGCACCCCCATGACCCTGCCCCAGCCCCCTCCCTCTTTTCACCGGATTTCACCTGGCAATCCTATATGTTCAATAAAGCATTTTCATGTATCCTGCCATGCACTGGAAAGTGCCAGTTCAATATATGTGGGAAGCTATGTTTTCCTTATTAATTCTTTGTTTTATTTTCCTTACAGTGTGACACATCAACTACACTTTAAAATATTTAAATAAAATCAGATTTAAATAAAATATTTAAATAAAATAATGTTCAGGTATGGAAGGAAAATTGCTGTTAAAAGACCCTGATCCAAGTTGTAATCAATCTCACCACTTTATTGGATGAAGTTTAGCACTGAAATGAACAAAACACTTCCTTATTGGTTATTAAATTTTATCCAGAGACTGTCTGAAAAGTAGGGGGAAGGGATCTGTAAAATCTTGCAGAAGTGCTCAGAGAAATAGAAAAAGATCAGTCTCACACAAGGGCTGACTCTTTCAATTGAGAATTAAGTTGAAAATTGTCATGGCTACTATTGTCTATGGTCACAGAATGCTCTCTCTCTCTCTCTCTCTCTCTCTCTCTCTCTCTCTCTCTGTCTCTGTCTCTCTCTCTGTGTGTGTGTGTGTGTGTGTGTGTGTGTGGTGCAATCTAGTTTCATGTTATACCTGATGAAATTATCATGACTGCAGGAGGATCTTATTGACCTATCAGATTTTTGCCTGGTCCTGTAGAATTTGGGTGACCGAGGGCAGTCGCAGATCTGTGAGCTTCCATTGCTCAAGATACGGTGAAGCTAATGCCATCTACTTCACATAAGATAGAGAGTCCCTGCTCCCTTGAGAAGGATTAGCTTTGTCATTAGCTTACTTAAAAGGAACTTACTTAAGAGGGACTTTTCCTCTGTTCTTATGTACAGACTTGTTGGCAGTATCCCAGTGCTGTCTGGGTCCTAGTTTGCTTCTCTGAGGAGCAGTGGGGGGTGGGGGGTGGGAAGTGATGTTACTCATGTTGCTATATTAGTTCCAGGTAAAATCCAGACTTATATAGGTTAGCTCTAGGAATCACTGAAAGTGACATACTGGTGTTAGCACTATCAGTGATGTTGCATACACTCCCATGTCCCTACCCCAGCTCGTCTACTGGTTACCTGGCAACCTGCAATTTTGTGGCTCCACCCTGCAGATTCTTTGAGTTGATTGCTGAATGGCATATAATCAGTTGTGGTTTTGCTTAGATTCTCAGCAGAAGTTTTAAAGAGTTTCAGCCTGCCATAACCCTATCACACTTGTGGGATATCTTTAATTTCGCAAGATATGGTGAATTTATGTATGTTGTTAGCTTTTGATCTGAGCATGTGTGTGTGTGATATGCAACTGTTCCATATATATATTATTGTGATATGCAACTGTTCCATATATATATATTCTTCTGATCAGATTCACCATTCTAACACCATTCACCATTCACCATTCTAACACCATTCTAACCATTCTAACACAGAGAAATCCTATCAGTAAACGTCAGCATCCTCATGAGATTTAATGCAAGATAAGCTTAGCTTTTGATTGCATAAATATCCTTTATCCCCAAAATATTCTCTTTATATAAAGAATATCTGCTGTATGTGCATGTAAAGATATATATCCTTACAGTGACATCTGTATATGATGTTTTCCTTCTGCATCACAGTGCAAGTATATGAAAATTATGAATATACTCCATTTCATATACACATAAAATGAATTCTTTAAAACCCCATCTTTTCCCTACATGATCTGCAGCTGAACATGGTTTTATAACTGATGTTTTACTTGTTCCTTGCAGGTAGAAAGAATGCAGCACAGAAAGTATTCATTGAAATCTACTTCTTTCTAAAATATCCTGTGGATAGTTTTGAACTCTTGAGAAGGAAACAACAGTCCTACAGCATAATCCACATTACAAACCTCTATGCATGTTAAACTGGCAATTGGTATAAATTTATTCCTAATGAGGTTTGAAAGGATTCCATCCCTTTACCAATATAATCCAAAGGTATCCTTATCTAACTATTTTTATGACAATATGAAAACAAGAGACAGGCTCATTCTAAATTATTTGTAAGACATACATGGCTATTGTATGATTTTCTTTGAACTCAACCCATACACCATAATTCACTCAGACGCTAAATCATCTTACATGTGTCAAACCATATTTCAACCCTATTTTGATATTTCCATTTTTCCCTGGCCCCTTTCTTTGACCAGTCTCTCCCGCCACTTTAGAACTTTAGAATTCCCTTCGTTTTTTAATATCTTATGCTCATTATCCAGAAGTTATTCTGTTCCCTGTGTTAAATTACTTTATGCTGCCGCTTAAACGAACATGTCTTGCTTTCATCTAGCATTTCAAACAGGGCAAAGACTGCTGTACAATTTCCAAACACAACTGTGCTAACAGAGATGAATTACCAGAGTTTATATAATTTATATTAGGAATTCATAGACCTAGCAAAAGGGATTAGTACATTTTATTTCAGGGTAGGAGATGATCCTGTCATTAATGGTCGATACTTTCATCATCTTTTAAACCTGAGGAATTTCCAGGGTGACAAGGCTGTAAGGACATATCAGGGATCCACAGCTGTGAGTTTTATCTGGCCATGTACTGCTTTGCTCACAGTATGTGGACTACATTCCATCAAAACTGGATTAGTCTGTCAATCATGTCCTCTGATGTATATTGTATTATGATTTTTTGAAAATGTCACTGAGATCAGAGTAATTTCTTGGCTAATTGCATCTTGTCTCTTCTTAATACTGTGCATTTAATGGTTTCATTACCTTACATGACAATCAAGGAGTCTAGTCCAGTATTAAGGGCAGTTTTAGGGGAGAAAAATTCTAAGAATTCCTTAGCTCCCCCCCTCTTTTAATAATGGAAGGAAACACATTTAAGGCACTTCTATATTTCATGCAATGCAATAAAATTTGTTTGTGGTATTCATATTGTTCCCCATAGTGTTAGATATACATAACGGCACAGATTGTTTTTCTAATCCCAAAAGTACACCTTGTGCTTAGCACAATATTCTCCCCTCTTTTCCCTGTTATGGAAATAGATTAAAGAAAATATTAACCTTTAAGAAACTGTCACTCATTACTCACACAGCTTCCATTTTATGTGTGCATATCCCTTGAGGATTCCTCCCAAACACAAAAATATTTGTGCTTCAATATTACCCATTTAGGCATGAGAGAGATTCATTTAAAGGAATGTTGCAGTAGATTTGCAAAGGTTTCATTAAATGATACCTTGCTGAATGTGTGCATTCCTGCTGATATGTCACATGGCGGGAAAATGGACAAAAGACATTCTGAAACAACAACAGTTCCATTTACAGTGGCTAAACCGGTACTGCTTAATGACTATCCAAGTGATTCTACGTGTGTTATAATTGGCAATGCTTGAGAAATATTTCATAATAACATTCCAGCCCTAAAGTTTTTTAATACCCCAAATGCATGTCTTTACCAGCAGTTCTTCCTTGGTTTGTTACCTGTCAGGCGGAGAAATGCAGATGCATAAATGCTTTAATTCATTCTCAGGTGAAAGGCAATAATTAGTGCTTTTTAATTTTTCAGGTCAAGGAACTTTGTTTTCAGTGCTATTGCTAAGCATACTTACCAGGGAATACAGCCCATTAAACACAGTGAGATTTACTTCTGAGCATACATGCTTAGGATTGTGGTGTTCAGAGCTCACAGTAGGGTTTTAATCACTCCAGGTACCTTGTGCAGTGCTAGGCTTGTGCAAATGTTTGACTTAGTAATATTAAAGCTAGCTGAAAACCTTTTAGTTTCTTTTTCTCTATTCTGTCCTACTGCAGCACCAGTTTCACTTATTTTCAGGCTACTGTAGTGATCCCAAACAATTGTGCTCTGGTTGACTCACAAAAGACGCAGGCAACATTGCAGGATTTTCCATTACATTGGTAGAGTAATAATTTTCTCTTTCTAGGTCACTTAATGCAATCCAACCCTGGATGCTGAAGTCTTCAGTAATAATGAAAACCATCTATCCACAAAAGATTTCAAATGAGAATATGATAAAGTATTTAAATTGTATTTGTCAATTCCTGTATAAACGTGACATAACCAATATGGTATAGTGTTTAGAGTGTCAGACTAGGATCTGAGATTCAGGTTTTAAGTCTAATCTGCCATGGAAACTTGCTGGGTGACTTTGGCCAGACACATACCTCCAGTCTAGCCCACCTTTCAGGGTTGTTTGGAGGATAAAATGGAGGAGCAAAGAGCATTCTAAGCAATTTGGGGTCCCCTATAGGGAAAAAATGATGTATATGCGATGTAAAGTAAATAAATAATTATGCAATACAGTGTTATTTCAGTGAAATATAAATTAATCCAAACAATTTAGATAATCAAAGTATTCAGAAATGTGGAAGCAATTTTGTATAAAGTGAAACTGACAAAGTCTTTATAAGAAATTATGATAAATGTGGATAATGAAGAAATTGCTAAAACTAGACTGGGTCATTTTGAAAGGATAGTAGAAGAATGAACCTAAAGTGAAATGCCAAAATGACTGCCCATGCTTGGAAACAGATCTCATTTTCATTCTTGGTTTTAAAAGGAACCCAAAAATGGACACTAGACGGATCAATTCATGTCATCCTGTCTAGAATCTGTGGTCTGATGCCAACACACTTTAAGGACTGCCTTCTCCCATACAAACCTACCCACTCACTGTGGTCATCCTTAGAGGTCCTGCTTTAGTAGCCTGCCATCTATGGCTAGATGGGTGGCAACCAGTGGTGTAGCTACCACAGGGACATCCAGGCACAAGTGCCCCAGACACCCCTGTGGGAGTAACATGGAGGTGGAAAAATCACCCCCACACTTCTGGGAAGGAGGGGGGCATGGCTTGGCCTCAGCATGACTTGTGTGCATCGCCCGGGCCAAGGCCTGCCCAGGAGGTATGACATGAGCATGTCATGTGAAGGCCCAAGCACTCCCCTCCTCCTTTCCGGAAGTGGCTGGGCCTCAAAGTGATCTACCCCGCAAAGAACAGCTGGCTGAAAAAGCATACTGGTGGGAACTACACTTCCCAGAAGACCTTGCGAGCCCCCCCAGGAGGCCTCTGCAGCAGTTGGGGCTTGCAAGGTCTCCTGGAAAGTGTAGTCCCCACCAGTCTGCTTTTTCAGCTGGCTGCTCTTTGCAGCTGGCTGAACTCAAATAAATGGGGGGGGCATGGGAGAGGTGAAGGGAAGGGCTCTGCAAGGGGAATGCCATAGGGGGGCAGGGCCTGGGCACCAGTTTGCCCTAGGCATCATCCCCCCCCCTCAATGCCACTGGTGACAACCCAAGGAAGGGCCTTGTTTGTCATGGCACCAAAACTTTGCAACTCCCTCCACATGGAGATTTGTCCATCTCTCTCTTGCTGGTATCTTTCTTTAGCAGATGAAAACTTTTTTGTTTTGTCTATCATACCTCTAATAACATCTTTTGCCCCTCATTCTGTAATGTTTAGGTGTCTTTAAATGGATTTTGGATAAATAGACTGGTTGAAGGTTAAGACCTCATTACCCATATTCAGTTTTGAGTCACTGTATTAAAGCAAAAACAAAACAATAGTATTTGAAGGGAACAGATATTTAAAGAAAACCCCTATGTGATTATTTGCATAAATAATTTAAATATTGGACAATCCAACACAGCTCTAAACAAGTTGAACCAATCTTGCAATACTCTTGTGGTCTGTGCTTGAGAGGTGAATGTTTCTCTCTTTTTCTCACAAGGGGATTGCCCCCTTAAGCCATTCCTTCCCATCACAGAAAGACAAACAACAGCATTACCACATTCTGTCAGGTTGGCTTTTCTGTTACTTTCACTAATTGCAGGCTACGGTGTAGTGGGGCTGGTGGAGGAGGGGCACCTGCTGATTGATATTCTTGGTAGGAGTCTCTGCATGAAGGACACACTTGGTTTTGGATTTGACAGCACTTGCAGAATCCAATTCAAATCCACTGTGGCAGGTAGAAAGAGTGTGAGTGCGAGAATATCCAAGGTGTCTGTAAATACTTCAGCTTTCTAACCATTCAAATCCAGTTTAAGTCGACTGCTTCTCTCCCAAGCATAAATGTAAGATGACATTTCTTTAAAAAGTGCATCCAAAGATGAGTTTGGCTTCTAAACAGTTTTATTTAAGCATACCAATACATTTCATTTCACTGATATTCTCATAAAACAGAGTGATGATTAAATACTGCATCTGACGATTGTATATTTCATGTGAGAAAATTGACTGTGATTTCCTCTGCGGATGTGTATGTGCCTTCATGAATCACCTAACTCTACAGAGCTTTCAAAATTAACAAACAGGCTTGTCTCACACAAAGGAATCACTCTGTTCTGGTACAAACTTCTTCATCATTTTTTTTCTCTGTAGTTCAAGCACATGTTGGAAAATGGACTAAACTTTGGCAAAAACCTACATGATGGAGAATGATGAAGAGGTATTAACCTGGGATTTCAGTACAGCATTTGTGGCAGTAATAGAAGGCAGGCTAATGTAGTTTCTGTCCTAAAGTCAAATAATCCAAACACCTGCATTATGACATCTTTTTTAAACTGTGGGGTGTATTTTTAAATACATGTACAAAATGAACAATATTTTATCGTATCAAGGGTTATGTTGCACAGTAAAAATGACTGATCACTGTCATAAAACAAAATAAAATAAATTGCAGAAACCTAGAAAAGATTTTTCACCTTCTGCTCTGCTGTGATTTTTATACCACTCCTGGTGTCTGACCCTCAACCTTCTGACTGTATCAATACCAATGTCTTAAGTGATTTTCTTTACTTTTACTTTAAAGAAGACCAGAGACTGGCACTGGGAAAAATAGTAGCTCTGAACCCAGGATAATTGATTTAGGGTAGATTGCGTGAGAAGCATTGTAGCACTGTTTAATGTAGCATCCTTGCCTCAGAAGGCAGTGCTTACAGTTGCTCTGGATCAGAATGCAGCTGTTTTGATCACATACTAATTTGTGACACTGTGACACAAAACCATACATGTAACATATGTATATTTTTTCTACAATGCTCTGAAGGATCAGCTAAACTCATTAGGGACTACAAAATGATATCATGAGAGACTACTAGATAAACTGTTTCCCCCAGAGTCAGAGTTGCAGTATCAAGCTATATCCAGCAGAAGCTTGAATGTTATTAGTGGAAAGCTCGAGCACAAAGATGCCAGTGCATAAGTATTGACTCCAGTGTACCTTTTTGAAGTCAGTAACAATGCAGTCAGTGAAATCAGTGACCTTAGAGTAATTCTGCATTGGATTGTTCTATAAAATGATTCTGAAATGATTAATTGTATTCTACATTCATTAGAGTTGTAATAGTGTAGTTTAATTTAGGCATCGCATTACATCATCTCAGAATACAGTCCCTGTCACGTCTGTAGCAATTCCTAGAATGTTGTTGGGTGCAGTATACATAGCATCCAATCAAATGATAAAGGTATGCTTATCACTGTCAATGGGGTGACTCCATGTGAATGTATTCCTAGACTGGTTGTAATTGGAAATGCTAGCAGAAACTAGTACGAAGAGAATCAGTAGGTTTTCCTTTGAAAAATTATTGGGCTTTTTTCAAAAATAACTTATGAATATATTTATAAGTTAATGAGCAAAATGATGTTAGCTATAATGATGAGGCTAACTGGAGTATAAAGAAATTAACTTTATAAAACTAATTATTTGTATATGTTTGAGCAAATAATTATTCTTAGGGTATGTTTTCTCATGTTAAAAGGTGTCATTCATTTAGACAGGAAATGAAAGTAGTAACATATGTGTTAGATGAATATTCACATCTCACGAATATTAATTAGAGAATGAGAAAAAAGATAATGTTTGGTGAATACTTTCATAGTCTTAAATTTGTGTCTCCAAACTCTTCAACAAATGGCTAACAAATACTGCTGAATTCTAGGTGAATTTAGAAATACACGAAACAGAAAGTTCACATTCACAAACTATTAGTTTAATCTGCATCATCTTGAAATTATTCTTCCTGTCACTTTTTGATTAGTAAGTGTGAAATAATTTGTCCTAAACTGTAGATATATAAATTACAAAGAATGTCAGTACATAAAATATACAGGCCAAATTAAGAAATAAGAGATGCTATAAAATTAGGTGCTGTAAAATCTTTCATGCTGGAGAACAGAATTTTATGGAGGGTTTTTGCAACTTGGACGGGAAGATAATTTCTGATTATTCCCATTCTGATTTCCCCTTGGTGCTACTGTTATGATCCCCTGTGCCCCAGAAGCTGTGGAAAGGAGGTGCAGTGGAAAGGGGGAGGCAAAGAACTTTTGCTGCACAGATGGAAATGCCCTTTGATCATGGAAATAATCTGTAGATTTGAGCTGATCATTCCAGTTCATGATCCAGTGTAGCTATGGTCGTTTCTGCATGGTCCAAATATCCTGGGTTGAGCAAGGGAAATGTCTCGGTTTGGCCAAGAAGTTTGCACAATTCCTGGTCCTAAAGTGGGTTTGTCCCCTGATATTTTCCTCATCCTGGGATTATTAAAAATCGCCAATTTGGTTATTCTTTTCAAAAATCCCACTATGAACCTGCTACCATGCAAACACCACGGCAGCAGAACCAGTTTATTTTTCCAACCCAGCCTTATCTCTGTATCCCACCCACCCTGATCTCCCCACCTGACGTCATGTCAGTTTTCAACTCTGCTAAGCCGCTGACCGTTGCAGCCCACTCTTCCCGAAACATACCCCCCACGCACATTTTCTGCTCATGGTATCGACCAGGTGCCATTTTGCCTGGGTTAATCAGGAGTGGAATCCCAAAATGTCCCTGTTTTCTTTTATGTTACATGTACTGGTTGTTCAGAGTGCATAGCTAGAGAGAGATGCACTTTGGGCCAAATATTAGTGGGCATATCACAGGGGGAGTTTCTTGTTTTCCACAAAAATATGACAACGTGAGTGGGAATGTGATGTGATGCTGTGCCCCATTGTTTTTTGCTGACATTTGCCATGTTGAGGCCTGAGCTGGGCCCTATCCAAAACTGGAAAGGGTGTGTGTGTTTTCCCCTGCTGTCCCAAAACAACAGCCAATCAGAATTCAGGACACTAGGGATGTTTGTGCATGTGCGTATACGCTTGTGGTGTAAATACAACAGACCCAGGCTTGTGCGAAACAAACTGGTCTTCACTCAGTTCCTTCACAGAGATGGGCAGCCATGTGAAGGGAGAAACTGGGATAAAATAGACACAGATTGTAAGATACCAATTGCAACCCGGTATAATTGTGCAGTGCAGAAATGGCCTATGTTGACAGGTGCTTTTTCACTGTCACAGTCCATTACAGGACAATGTGGTTTGATGGTAATTTTTCAACCATGGTAACTTTTTCAACCATGAAGACAAGAAAGATTTTGGAAGAATGTGATTCACAGGACCCTTCTGTTGTAGTGATATAGTCTTCTGCTATCAGTGCTGATGCATGCAGTGAAGCCCTAGGAAATTTCAGCCAATATATATATATATATATATATAAAGCAAACCATTCGTTTGTGAGTCATGCTCTAACTCCGAAACCACTGGATGGATTGCTTTCAAATTTTCACTCAACAATCCTTTCCAATGCGGGCAGGTTTTTGGACATTCACATTTCTGAAAGTCAATACCTGAGCCAGGTAAAACATCTTTTTCCTGGCACATCAGGCCATGAAGCTGGTTGTGTTTAACTGTCACCCTTAGAATGTTCATGCAGCCTGTCTGTGGCCTGAGGGGTTGGTATGCCCTTACAATGTTCACTCAGATGGCCAGAGATGAGCATTGAAAACAGTAAATAGGTAATACTGTTAGGTAATAGGAGTGAAACACATACACACTTTGCTGTGTGAGATGTCAGATGGGGTTCCCCCCCCTTACATGCAGGTAACTTTCACTCTCTGTGCCTCACCCACTTCTACCACACAACACACATACTCTCATACACATCCAGCTCATCCTCACACACCTCACTCTGCCCTCCCTCACATCCAACCACCACTTACCCACTTCCTCACCCATATTCGCCACAGATCTCTTTTACTAAAAGTGAGCTGGAGTTTGCCTTTTTCTTCTAAGAAAATCCGCGGGGTGGGGGTGAACCAACACTACTGCCTCCACTTCTTTTGCACATGGCCCTTTACGAACCCAGGGAGCTGGCCTTGATCTGAGCGCCTCACCACCCTGCCTCTGCTACCTGACTGGGATAGCCTGCTTGCTCCAGTTCTGCCTTACCCAAGCCAAGACTGTACGTGTCAACCAGCATCATGGACAGCAGGATTTGCACTCTGGACAGTTCTGTTGTGCAATGGAAAAGGGTTACCTTATACTAAAAGAACAAGACACCACCATATAACAATGTGAATTGAAAAGGGGAAGAGGGATTCCATTTGACCACCCCAAAAGGCTATGCTGCGGATCATTGGACCATCTGTGTGGGTTGTGGACTGTGATGAGAAGGATAATTGCCACAGCAACACGTGGCCGGGCCCCGCTAGTTGTGAGTTAGATACTGCATAATCAACAAAGGGACAAAGCTTTTATCAAGGCTGTCATATTCCTGGCTCAGAGGTTTTCTGAGTGCCAATTCCTACCACTCTCCAACCCAAGCATGAGAAGTGGAAACTATTTATTTCTAATAGGACACTAGTCCAGAAGGCCTTTGATGTTGAGGTGAGGATTTAGGGGGACAAGTAGGGGAAGGGGGAAATATGGTATGTACATGCACACACAGATCTTCTGCTCTTTGTAACTATACAAAACGTTCTTCATAAAAGTATATGGTTAACTTTATTCATACAAATCTCAGACAGATAACCATAAATGCGATAATTGTTAAATGGAAACACTTTAATGGCTTACACATGCCTTAATGCATACGTTAAAAAGTAAGAAATTGTTTTGCTCTGAGAAAGACCTCAGGCCCACATTGTATATTAGGCAAAGGTAAAGGCAAGTTTGTGACCAATATTGGCTTCAGCCAGTCATAACTCTGTGTCAAATACAGACCAGGAATACATGGATCTGCCGATGCGTGTTCATGACATTCACAATTTGTATTTTGTGAGGTACTTTAAAGCACCTTACATGTATAACTGATGAATAACATGAAATATGTTTCCATTTGCAAAATTATAGTTCTGAGAGCTGTCATTTTGGAAAGGAAGGAAGAAAGTTTAGATTGGCATTCTAATATATATGTAACTACTAGTTCATACACAAACTAGATGCTACTTTGAAAGGATGTCTCTTTGGAAGAGAAAACAAGCTCCAAATAAAGCATTCTCCTCACATTTGTGATTCTATGGCACTGCCCCTTGGCAGTCCCATAATGTCACAACAACTGAGCATCTTTCAGAGAGCAGGGCTACATCAGTATGACTTGTATAAGTGTTTGAGTGGCTTGATTTCACAGACAAGCTGCAGGATAGGACAGCAGCTGCATGCAAGGGTTTTTCAGATGTATAGCTACTGAGTTCAGGGCACTCCTTTCTGCCTTGCTTTCCATAGACCATTGATAAAGATTTGAAATGAAAGATTGAGAAATGGGACTAACACAGCTAGAACACCCACTGAACATATTCCTTCCTGTCTTTCAAACTTATTTGAAGTCACCTCTGATGAACAGGTGCACCTGTACAAGTTGTGTATGTTCACTTGGCAACCCTAGGGTCAGGATTGCTATTAGATGACTAGGCTTCCATCAGTGGCAAAACAGGGGAAAAGCAGGGAGAAAGTTTTGGAAGCAACGGGAGAGCTACAGCTGTTGAAGATTCTTGTAGAAGCAAATGCTAAAGGGTCTCCTCTCCCAGTGTGGCTTCTGTCACTTCAGCTGTATTGTGCCATGTCTTCATTAAATGAAGAAAAACACAGGAAGTTCTAAGACACTGTTCTAAATAAGAATGAGTTGCAAATTCTATTATGAATTATTCCTAAGCAAAAAATATTATATTTTGTTCTGTTTTATACAGCTATTGATCAGATTATTTTATTTGCCTTCTGTATATCTGAAAATCTGTGCAATTCCCACTTGATAATTCTCTAAGATCAGTTCTGTTCTACAACATATATCAGAGTTGCTCCTTGAAGAGCTCCAAATTAGGGAACACAGTTTGAGATCATAAATATTATGTGTGCTAAAAAATTAATAGTACTTCATTAGAATATATCATCCTTGTAGCATATTACATTGAAGCAGCTTGTGGCAGATATGGTGCATCTCTTTTTTTCATGAACATTTCTGGAAAAAAATAAATACAGATAGTTCCTCCAGCTAAGGAATAGAAGGCAAGTCTTATATAGATGGCTCACGAGTAAAACTCATACCAGAAGGAATACATATTTTACTTAATTTTACCTAATACGTGAGTCCCTGTCAGAAAGGACAATAAGTAATTTAAATAATTTAAATAAATATTTTCATTTTCATTTGATTTTCTTTTGAACTTCAGGATCTCAAATGCAATCAAAAATAAAACCAAATAGGTAAACATGGGTCAATGCAGAGACATTTATATCATGCTCTATTAATTCCACCTATTAATTCCACTTTTTAAAATAATGGAGAAGAGAATAGATTACAGTATTCTAAGATTACATACTTGCATTAAAATCAAAACAGTATATATATAGAGAACAGAATTTCTAAAGCACATGAAAGCAAAAGATGTGTCCTGTGGGATCAGATATAAAGATCTATCATAGGTACCATGATACCTACTTATAGGTACCATGATACCTACTTATGGGTTTCCTGGTGCCCATTTGCTCCTTTCCAAAGCCTATTTTCCCAAAGCAACAAGCCCATCCTGGCTTTTCTCCACTAGAGAAGGAAAACCCAGTGGAAGGATAGTAGAAGGATTCCTGGCTTTCAACTTCCCAACATTTTGTGATTGGTTCTGGTATCCTATGTCAGCTATTTTCGTACCGGCCATGACTACCCATTGTAGCCATTTTGTGGTTGTACACATTTCCTGTTAATATTCTAGAAGAGCCCATAAACTCAAAAAGATTAGGCCTTTGGTCTATCTGCTCCTGCTTTTTTTGGGGGGGGGGCAATCATGTACCTCGAAGCCCACAAACAAAACACAAAAGGTTTATTCTCCATGTACTCCTTTCCTAATAGTCTGGATTCTTTGGTTTGGAGAAAAGTATCTAGTTTCCATCACCTGAATTTTTAAAAAAAGAAACTCGGGTGCAATGCTCAACAAAATAATGTATCTTTATTATGATATACATGGAATATTGTTGACTATTGTTTGTGGTCATGTGCTTTTGTAATTTTATTTGTCTGAGTTACTGCTTTTCTTTGGTTGCTTTCATGTGAGATGTAAAAACACTCTTTCCCTGGCAGCAACAGCAAGCTGTCTGAAATGTGGCAGCAACAGCATCTAGAGATGCTCTGCTCTTGAACTGCTTGCTGTTGTCATCATCTTCCTCCTTTGCCTCCTTCACATGGACCCAGAAACATCAGAAGGCTGGAGGACTTCTAGGTTGTTGTAAATCCATCCTCATCACTTTTTTAAAATCCCGATTTTCATCTTCCTTTTGTTCATTGTAAGCACTACTGATGATCTTCTGAATTGGTTATCCCCATCATTAATGTTTAAGGGCACCATCTGGAATTTAAAAACTCACTAGGATATATATTATATAGATTATATTTTAATCTGTTAATATTTTGGATGTTAGCCACCCTGAGCTTGACTTTAGTTAGGTAAGAGTGGGATAGAAATAAAATCAATCAGTCAGTCAGATCAGTGTCATACTTCTCAGCAGTGATGTGAATGAAGATTTCTCTAGGGTAGTGGTTCTCAACCTGTGGGTCGGGACCCCTTTGGGGGTTGAACGACCCTTTCACAGGGGTTGCCTAAGACTCTCTGCATCAGTGTTTTCCATCTGTAAAATGGATAAATGTTAGGGTTGGGGGTCACCACAACATGAGGAACTATATTAAAGGGTCGCTGCATTAGAAAAGTTAAGAACCACTGTTCTGTCTAGGGGCAAGGACAGATACTTTTTCCCAGTGTTCTGTCACTCAGTTCCTCAGTCTGTGGTAGGCTACATTGATAATCCAAATAGTATGCAGAGGAGTGGTGATTAAGTTGGTGTTATCACACTGTATTTGGGAAACTGCAGGTGCCTACATTTTCAACATACCTGTTCTTCTCATGTAACCAACATGTATTATAGGACTGCATGCTCCAACTAACCAACATTTTGTCTGATCAATAACATGTGTGAAAAAGGATTATATGAATGTGTTGATGTAACTATCTGATTACCAACAGGTATGGTAAGTGCTGTTCCATACATCCTTCAGCTGACATAAAATACTTCAGCTGACAAGAAATACAATTTGTGCCATAAATACTTTTTATTAAAGGCACAAAGTCTGGGCACATGATACGATAAAACAGGAGTTCTGTAAAATCCCTAGTTTTGTTTGCATTTATATTTTTGTTTCATAGGCTCTTTGCCTTAAGTGAGTTTCACACGTCACACCATTTGTAATTCTATGAAAATTCTATAAGCTAGATTTGTATTTTGTTTTTTTGGCTGGAGGAAATATCAATTAGAAGGGAGGGGAAAAACCCACCCTGTTTTGTCACTGTACTTTTGAGGCCAATTAGAATACGTTATGGAATTCACAGTGTGAGGGTAAAGTTTTAACTTATTCATTTGGCTTTCATTTTGCATGTGCTGTGGCATGTCAGGTATTGCATCCTTTCTTTGTGCTTTTAGTTGTAGCAAATACAATGGGCTTCATAAATGTTTCTTATTCAGCACAGCTCTTTGGAGGTTAAACATTCAAGCTCATATGAGAGATCATCAGTTTCGGGTCAAAAGTGCTGTTCTTAAATGATCAGTAGAAAGCAGCAAAAAAAAAGGCAGCGTAGTGACCTTGTGGAGGGTCTCAAACTATGCTGAAGCCTTTTTCTGCATGATTAAGTGAGCAGAATCCCAGATTAGCTAAAAGCAGCACAGAAATATAATGAGTTCACTTATTTTTGAGCATTTAATAACAGTTATAGACAGTTATGTGATCAGGTGGAGTTATGACTTATTCATTCTTTCCTTGCTATTAAAATTACTGCATTTGAGGTTTTTGGAATAAAGAAAAAAAATCTGATTTATGTTAGAAGAATTTAGTTTGCCCTTTGGTCTCTCAGTTTTTAAATGACATAATTAGACTTTTTAAATACCATTCTAAAAGCATTATTAACATTTTCTATAGCTGAAAATAAATGCATGTTTTTGTGGATAGTCTAATTTAAAAGGGGTAATAGCAATACTTGATTCAGGCTAGTGCTGTCATTCATTATTATAGAGAGGTTTAATAATCTTTTAAAAAGGATGGTAATTGTGCACAAGCATGCACACATACACACACTTTGAGTTTCATTATAAACAATGAAGCACTAGAGACAGAGCATATATATGTTCCCACTATCCATTTGGGAAGGGAAGAGAAAAAGTTCCATAGGATACATTAACTTGTGACCTTTAACATATTGTCTTATGCATTACAAAGCCATCTATCAATCTTAGGGGGTAAGGGGAGGGAAACAGAGCTGCTTTGATCAGAACCAGGGGATTTGCAGGTGGTTTGAATTATCAGTAAACAATAATCACTAATAAATTGTTGGGATAATACTCAAGTATTTTGGGACGATAAACCTTTAAATGAGACCCTAGATTATCCTTTTGATACAAAAACATATATTTAAACATGGGAATGCAAGGTTTTTAAGTTAAGGTATTATAGAGAGATTTTAATAATCTTTTAAAACATGATGGTATACTAGCATTCACTCATGTACTTTGAGTTTTATTATAAAAAATATTACAAAGAACTAAAGACAGAGCACATATATGTTTCCACTATCTATTTGGGAAAGGAGGAGGAAAAGTTGCATAGGATGCATTAACTTGTGACCTTTCACATATTATCTCATGCATTACAAAGCCGTCTATCAATCTTACTGGGGGACAGAGAACAGAACTGCTTTGATCAAAACAAAGGGATTTGCAGGTGGTTTGAATTAGCAGTATACAATGATCATTAATAAATCTTTGGGATAATACTCAAGTATTCTGGGATGACAAACCTTTAAATAAGACCTTAGATTATCCTTCTCTCTCTCTCTCTCTCTCTCTCTCTCACACACACACACACACACACAGATGAAAATTATATGAGATTTATTTTTAGTTATATTTCATTTCATCACCCAAAATCATTATTGAAAAATATATGGAGAACTTAATTCTTAAACAGAAGAAATATGTGAATTTCCATTCACTGTATGTGAATGGAAGTATGTGAATTTCCATTCACTGTTCTCACCCCACCACTCTTTCCCCTTATATTTCTTACAATTAATTTTGGGTAATTCAGGCTCCTCCACTGTTCTTAGGCTAGAATACGAAATATATCCTTTTTACAAAATAGATCCATTATAATTACCTTCAGTGACAATTTTTTGTGACATTGGTACACACGTACACACACACATTCACTAAACAGATCTTATTTGGGTGTTTAAGATGCCACTCAACTTTAAATTTAAAATATATAATTAAAACCCCAGAAATAAGACCCAGTTGTTGTGGGTGAATGATGGATGAGAATGCATGAATTATCAGACTAATATGTGATTAAAACAGGATTAATGTGGGAATAAATTATGGTGTTCTTTTTTTAAAAAAAACTACCTCATTTTTAGGTAAACTTCTAATTGACATTTCAATTATTATGTTCTCAAAAAGTTTGTCTTTCCATTGAATGACAGGTCAAATAAATTATTCTTCGGTCTGGGCAGGATATTAAAAACTATCAATTGCAATTATGAAAAGTCTCTCACAAGGTTAGTTAATTATTATAAGGAAAAAGTTGACTTGTTTTTGATTTTGTAGAGGATGGAATGATAGATGGTTGACAAGATGCTTAAATCAAACCTGGAAAGAACATCCACTATACTTCTACAGTCTGGACCTTGAGTAGCAGCAGCTAGTGCACTGTTGTGTTAATGCCCTGCCATTTCCTGCTTCTAGTGTTAGAAATGACCTGACAGACTATATTCTTTTAATGTGTCAGTACCACCCATACAGCAAATTACACACAAGAATCTTGTAATACAGATTCCTGCCCACTAGAGACTGATCTCAGCCCAATAAAGCCATGTTACTCCAAACCCTCACAGTTTAGACTTGAACTGTGGCCACAAAGGTGAGAGGCCAATGCTTCATCCACTAAGCCATTTATCCGTTTTCTTTGTAAAGAAGATTGATTTTTAAAAAGCTATTAACCTCCTGCGATTTATCTCATCAGATCATCTTCATTTTGTTCTGGCTTTATAAGGAGACCATAGAAAGTCACATGTATTTCATTTCTTTTTCATTTATTCTTCTGTTAATTCTGGTAGATTAAATTGAAAAGGATGTGGGGGAAAGACACAAGAAACATAAGAGGGGAGAAATAAAGTGGAAAACATTAAAGAAAACCAAATGCCTTAAGTGGCCTCACATGTAGCAGTATGGTTACTTGAAACATTGTGATTTGTATTTTAGGAAAACTTTGGAATAATGTAGTTTGTCAGGGGCTGTAGTATATACAAACTAGAACCCATGGGGGATTTCTCAAACACAAGTCCAACTGAAATGAATGGGAGCTGCAAAAGTACTCTTATTTCTTGCTTCTATCAGAGACTATTTTCCAGTTGATCATACCCAGTAAAGAAAACCTGATCCACTCTCAAGTCAGCAAAAGTATGACCTCTTTGAATTTCCCGATGAGCTCAAATGGTTGAAACTGATGCATCAGTCCACAGCAAGTATGAATGTCGACAGTAATAAAAAGTGGAGTAAAAGGTATGATTCTCAATTATGAAATGTGAAATTAAACGTATTATCTAATTCCAGTGAGCTAAACTATCATCTTGCTGGGCAGAACGTTATTTATTATTTAATCACTAATGGAGGGGAAAGTGTTCTCCATTGAAAGCTGTAGTTTGATCTTTTTTACACATGCTTTTCCTTTGGGTTAAGCAAAAGTTGTGTTCATGTTAGTGAAGTTTCTGTTTAACATATTATGTAATTGTATAATTAATCATTTTGCAAATCTAAACATACAGTAAACTGAAGCCAGCTTGTACTTCAGAGCAATGTTCCATCAAGGCCAGTACTGTTTACTCAGACTAGCAGCAGCTCTCTGGGTTCTCAGGCAGAGGTCTTTCCTGTCACCTGATACTTAACTGGAGATGATCCTGGGTCCACTCAAACATAACCATGCATTATAACCCAAGTGGTACTTTAATCAAATTCAGTGAGTGGCTTAATTATTTGACTTTTTATAGCACTTTTCACACGTAGATAACTTCATCATGTTCTTCCTTAGAACCAACCCATTATTCTGATTTCCATTTTACTGGTCAGAAAAACTGAAAATATTTATTAATGTTAAGACATAACACCCCATTTTCAGTAGCATTTTCAGTTGCTTAACACAAAAAAGTAAAATTACTTATAAAAATTATAATGAACAATAAAATACAGAAATGCAATCAAATCATCAAAACAAGCAGTAGATAAAATCAAGGGTAAACCATAAGCCATTAACAGATTAAACCGAGAATCAGAAATGAGAACTGGCATATCAAACATTGTTATAATCTCAACTAAAATTTGATCTGACAATATTATTGACATTTCCACCACATCATGCACTCTCAGAATGGGGAGAGGTGATGCCCCTAAAATGCCTTCTCAAAGTATAGATCACACTAAAGTGCCTGAAACTCTTGTTAATACATCCAAGTGACGAATCATCCTGAGGGTAGCAAAACCCTTATGAAGTGAAGGTATTAGATGCTAACTATTCCCCATTATGGTGTCTCATCAGCTTCTGTTCCCCTTCTTTCCATCCTGCTTCTAGTGCAACTGATTCCTAAGGTTGATTCCTACAAAGGATATGTAGTCCCAGAAAGCTAGTACTGTACTTAAGTAGATTCCACACAGCATATTTGTAACGACTTGAAATCATTATAAATGAATTTGTTTTCCATTAATAAAAAGGGGAACGAGTTCATTTATAACGATTGCAACTCATTATAAATATGCTGTGTGGAATGAGCCTTAGACTTGCTGTTAACAAACTCACAACTTAAAATGACTGTGGTATCAGAAATTTAAGGTATAATCCCACCTAAAAATGCAACCATTCCCTGTGGGTGTATGCTTCTCATATTTGCACATCAGAGCTAAATCTGAAAATACACTCCCATGCAGTGTATCAGAAGCAGAGCTTTATATATGTGCCAAGCAAGCTGTTTTTCTTTATTGAAGTGAAGCATGTCTCCATGGACATACAAGACTTTAGGGTTTTTTTCCTTTGCCATTTCCAGTTTACTCAACCAAAATAATGGCAGAAATATGCCCTTGTCACAATGTCACCTGGTTTAAAAGGGAACAAAAGGCTATTACTATTCAACTTGAAGTCAGCATACTTATATGGGCTAATATATGGATGCAGCTACAAGTTGCTCCACATATAGCTGTTAACATATGATGAGCCATTTATACGTGAGAGCATATTAGGAAAACTGGGCAATTTTCTCCATGCCTCTGATAATCACATATCTAATGGCATTAGATGAGACCAATGCACCATCTAGTCCAGTACGTGAAGGATGGTTCTTCTGCTATGACACTCTGGGTTAGGAAATACCTGAAGATTTTGTGATTGGAGCCTGGGGAGGGTGGGGTTTGGGGAGGGTAGGAATGTTAGCAAGGTATAATGCTATGGAGTCCAGTCCACCCTCCAAATCAGCCATTTTCCCTATGGGAGTGAATCTTGCTTGTCTAGTGATCAATTGTTACAGAGGGAGATACCACCTGGAGGTTGGCAACCCTATACATTGAGCTTAGGGAGCTGATAACAGTTCATAGATCTATCCTCTTAGAATTTGTCTAAGCCCCCTTTAACGCCATCTGGACTAATGTATCTTGTCTGTGAATTTTTTTTGAATGTGAATTTCACTATCTTGTCTGTAAATTTAACTAACAAATTGTGTATTGTATGGAAAAATATTTTTGTCTCTCATGAACCTGCTGTCAAACAATTTTGTTAGCTGATCTTGGCTTCTGGCATATTGATGGAGGGAGAAAACTTTCCTCTATCCCCCTTTCCCATTTAATGTATAATTTTATAAACCTTTTATAAACCTTTATTATTCTATCCTCTTCAGTTGCCATATTTTTGGTAACTGAAGTCATATAGGGCTCTTAGGGTTCTACCACACTGATGCTTTTGGTTACCTTTTCATGTATATTTCCTAGTTCTACAATAACCTTTTGGGCATAAGACATAACTATACATAGCATTTTAAATGTAGCCACATGATAATTTATAGAAATGCATTATGATGTAGCTGTTATAATTTTCTCAGCATGGAATTTGTCTGTGTTATGCAACTGACCATCTCGTTTACATTCTCATTGATCTATTGACCTTCCTACATTATAAAATAATTTTATTTCTATTCTTCAACAAGTTATAATTTCAACTGAGGATGGGTCATCTTATCTCTGACAGCTAAACATACTTCTAAGTCTTACAATGCAATGCTAAGAAGAGTCATACCCTTCTTAATCCAGCAATGACATTCTATTCAAAACACATTTCAGTGGGTGTCACAAGCTTGCTGGAAGTCCAAGTATATAATGTTTATGAGATCACCTCTTTCAGTTTGTTTGCTGATACAGTCAAAGAATTTTAAAACTTTATGTGCTTTGGTGAGCTGTGTGAAGATAGCTACCAGGAAGACTAATTTCCAGTGGCCTCCCATGGCCATTATGTATACATTGTCTCTGGAAACACTTCACAAAACCTTTTGCTTACTAGTACTTGGGCAGGGAAAGAAAGTTTGACTAACATTCATTTTGACAAAAGAAGCTATAGAGAGCCAAAAAGCAGATGTCTGCTGAACTGTGCAGTGGTATTTCCAATAGATGAAACACAGGTAAATGAACAGGAACTTGGCAAGTAACACTCCAAAGAAAAAGACTGCTGTAAAATGGTTTCTTTTTTATTTTGCAAATGAAGCTGATGATAAAGTAACTCTTCAGAAACTGGTTATAAATCCACTTCATACATATTTAACAGTGTACAGTGAATAGGATTAGTAATATCTTTTGTCTAATTTGTCAATCCAGTTCTTAGTTCCCCACAGTGCTGCAGTCAAACACAAAGACACTCCCAGTTACTTTGCCGTAGATTAAGTAGCTCTTGAATTGAGATTTGCTGTATGGTGTTAGACCTTTGCTAGTAAATACTGTGCAAGCTGCTAAAGGCCAAAAAATAGTAACACAAAGGAATTAAAGGTATAGCCCTCTAGTTAACTCAAAGGGAAAATCCTCTCACCTCTTGAGCTGTGAAAGCACACATGGCAATTATCCGAATTGGAAAAGATTCCTGAAGGCATTTATAGTATTGCCTCTTGATGTTTTTACTCTCGTTTTCACTCTTCCTCTTCATTTTATTGTTGTAAATTGAAGTGATGTGCTGTAACTTTATGGTTGGGGGATATAAAAGCAAGCCTTAAAAAAAATCTTCCAAGATGTGTCACTCAATGTATTTTAAAATTTAAAAACTCCCAAATACCACAGTCAGTTTTGTCTATCAATTATTGGTTATACATTTGTGGGGCAAATTTTTGTACTGTAGGTATGAGCTGTGTAATTAGTGTAAAAATGACACTACTCAACATAAGTGGGAATCCTGTGTGCACATAAAACAACACAGAATTCAAAAGGACTTAACTGTGCTAAGTGATATACTGCAGCCACAGTGATAATGACGAAACAGTAGCCATTCTAGTCTAGGATGCTGGGCAGTGGTTAACTATGAAAGAGAGACGATTCTTGGGTTTGGGATTTATAGAAAAATAGTATGGAACAGAGGTTTGGTTGAACTGGAAGATTGGTATTTGGGAGTTCTAGTTTCAAATATGTACTCTGTTCTGAAGTTTTCTAGGTGACTTTGAGACACAAATTATTGCTGCTGCCTAAGGCTGCTATGAGGGTAAAATAGATAAGGAAGAACCATGTGTACCTGTGTGTACTCAAGAGTGTACTCAAAGTGTAAAAGTGTACTCAAAGTGTAGCAGACAGCTAATCTAAGTGCTTGCAGACACATAATACCTGTATTAAATGAAACAGACAAGACATGCATGTCTAATTCCTTTATAAAAGATATTGGGTCAAATACATGAACATAAAGGTCATTTTATATATGTGGTTTAACACAGTAAATGGTATTTCTCTTTTCTTATTCATCAACAAGAAAGTGCCATGCTAAGAACTCCAATGGCTGAGAAGGTAATTGAGGTTTTATTCCCTGATCTAGAAAATGTAAGAAATTCTCAGGGCTTAAGACAGATGTGTTTGGACAAGACATTTTCTTGCAGATGTTAGAAAGCTTTTGTAGTCAGATTCTGTTAACACTGTCACCAATCTTTCAGATAAGACAGCTCTGTGAATGCTGAACACACAAAGAAGCATGCCATTTCTGAAAAAAGATTTCTAATCAACTGTATGAACTGAATGGTTTAAAGATCAGCCTTGATGTCTGGTCAATGAAAACAACTGATTTTTTTTTGTCAAACAGATAGCCTACTCACTTGGAAATTATGAACAGATGAATCCATTTCTCTTCACCAAATACAGTGTTTCCCCGAATATAAGACAGTGTCTTATATTAATTTTTGCTCCCAAAGATGCGCTATGTCTTATTTTCAGGGGATGTCTTATATTTCTGTATTCTGTTTGTCAGGCATGCTTCCAAACAAAAACTTTGCTACGTCTTATTTTCCGGGGATGTCTTATATTCAGGGAAACAGGGTAGTAAGTCCGTATATACTCGCATATACTTGCAAATAGTAAGTCCGTATATACTGCCCAATGTGATAAGTCGAAAAAGCCCCCCTCGACTTATACGCAAATCAGGTGTATTTTAAAAAATATTTTAGGGTTTTTACTTTGTTGGCTGCCAGGGGGTGCAGTTTTTAGGCTAGCAGCACCAAAATTTCAGGGATTTTTCAAGAGACTCTCCTGATGATACCACCCAAGTTTGGTAAAGTTTAGTTCAGGGGGTCCAACGTTATGGATCCCCAAAGGGGATTCCCTCATCCACTATTGTTTTCAATGGAAGCGGATAGTAGATGGGGCTACATTTTGAGAGTCCATAACTTTGGACCCCTTGAACCAAACTTCACCAGACCTGGGTGATATCATCAGGATAATCTCTTGCTGTTACCAGCCATGTTTGGTGATGTTTGGTTTAGGGGTCCAAAGTTATGGACCCCCAAAGGGGGTGCCCCATCCCCTATTGTTTCCAATGGGAGCTAATAGTAGATGGGGCTACATTTTGAGGGTCCATAACTTTGGACCCCCTGAACCAAACTTCACCAAACCTGGGTGGTATCATCAAGAGGGTCTCCTAAAGATATTCTGAAATGTTGGTGCTGCTAACATAAACATTCCTTCCCTGACCAAAAATCTAGTTTTGAAGGATTTTAACTCTTGTGTTTTTGCTTGGTTGCTGGTTGAGCTAAGGTTTTTGTACTTTTAAAGTTATTTGTTGAGACCATATTGTTTTGTTGACCCTCTTTTCCACTTTTAGAGCTAGTTTACTTTTTTCTTTGAAATAAATATTCAAAAACATTTAACCTACTGATGCATCAATTAATGTAATTTTATTGGTATCTATTTTTATTTTTGAAATTTACCAGTAGCTGCTGCATTTCCCATTCTCGACTTATCTGCTTAGCGGAGGTCAATAAAGTTTTTCCCAGTTTTTGTGAAGTAAAATTAGGTGCCTTGAAGCTTATCTGGCAGATTCGCATTGCTTATACTTCGAGTATATATACGGTAACCAGGTTGTTACTTTTTCTTCACTTCAGTTCAGTACATTATTATAATTGGGAATTGATAGATTTTCTATTATCAGGAAAACACTTTCTTGTTAGATAAAGCAGTGTTGTAGTTTAGAACCCTTGTCCTAAAGTACTTCTAATATATTAGAAATGTTCTTGTGGACATGAGTTCCACATGGCATATTATACATTTCAATATGGACACAAATATATAAAAAAGACAAAATATACATATTTATTTGTGTTAGTGAAACACAGTTGGCAATTTCACTTTCTTCTTATCTGACTTGTCACTTTGGCTGAATGGTATACCCTTACACTGTGGGAACAAGCCTGAGCAGGCCTACTCAGAAATAATCCCCATTTTATGCAATGGAGCTTACTCCCAGGGAATTGTCCTTAGAATTACAGCCCTACACTCTTTTACTGACCTCCATTCTCTTAAAAATATGCTATTTATACATATGGCTGGCTTTACATTTTACCTTTCTGGTAAAATGTACTCAAATCAGGAAGAGGCACACTTATTGCCTTCTTAGGGCATATATCCAGGATGAAAGATACTTACTATAGCATCTACTCATGGTATCGTTTGTGACAGTGAGATGGATCATAATCCCAGAAGTAACATGTGAAGGAGGAGAGTTCTGTCAATTTGCTAGCAAGTGAACTAAATGCTTATCTCTGCCAAATATAATCAACTTTTGAATGGTCAACATACCTTATAGTTTCAAAGTGTCGCCAGTACATATTGTTAGGCTTCTGTGGCTACAACTTGCTTTGATGATTATCATTTCCCTCACCACAAGGGAGGCAGAGGTCTTTAACATGAGTGGTATAGCTTCTCATTCTTCATCCTCATAAACTTCAAAACCATTGGGAACACTTTGGATTTCAAGATTTGTTGCCTTGCTATCTATTGTTGCTCTGTACAACATTTTCCAGCTCAACAATTCTTGCCCTCTCTTATGTGCAGTTTAATTTGAAGTTGCTCTTGCTGTTTTCAAATGTATAAGAAAAAGAAGTTACAGTCTTGCATGCATTGTTTTAGTTAACACCTGGGTCCATTTAATTGTGTGTGTGTGTGGGGGGGGGGGGTTGTATGCAGAGCTTCAAAAGGTTTCTGTTCAGAACTCTGCGTCAATCAGCAATGTAGACTGATATTTAATATTTTAGAGTTCTGTGAAAGTATTAATAACGCCCCCAAAATCAACTGGGCCGTAATTGCGAAAGGGGGCAGGGCACATGGTGAGCTCTGGAAGGGAGACCATGCGTGCCCTGGGCCGGCCGGGTGGCTGAGCCACACCCGGCCCAAACAAGTGTTGGGGTGGAGCATGCTTCCCATATATTAGGCAGCATACAATTGCTCCAGCCTTCTTCAATGCCTCAAGCAAACTGAATGAGTGCTGGTTGCTAGGCAGAGAATTAGGCTGCGCAAGGGGGGGCATTTGGAACACCAGGTGGCGAGTAAGTTAGCCAGGGTGGGAGCAGAGAGAGGAATCCTGGGCACGCAGCCTAGGGGGGTATCCCATGCCAGGATCAGGTGGCAGGTTTCAGGGTACTGCTAGCGCTGGACCCCTCCTCCTCTGTTCACAGGGAAGAAGAAGAAGAAGAAGAGGAAGAAGAGTTTGGATTTATATCCCCCCTTTCTCTCCTGCAGGAGACTCAAAGGGGCTTACAATCTCCTTGCCCTTCCCCCCTCACAACAAGCACCCTGTGAGGTAGGTGGGGCTGAGAGAGCTCCGAGAAGCTGTGACTAGCCCAAGGTCACCCAGCGGGCGTGTGTGGGAGTGTACAGGCCAATCTGAATTCCCCAGATAAGCCTCCACAGCTCAGGCGGCAGAGCTGGGAATCAAACCCGGTTCCTCCAGATTAGATACACGAGCTCTTAACCTCCTACACCACTGCTGCTCCTAGTAGCTACGGACGCGGAGGACCGAGAACTGAGAGAGGGAACTCCCTTTGTTGCCTTCACATCTCCCTCACTGGTTATAGCGCATTTGCCCCCGAGCTTTATGGCCCCGCCTTTGGTGGCAACATGGCCGGACTACAATACACCCCCGGACACGGTGCAGTCTTCAGGTAGCCTGGGCTTGTCCTTTGGGAGCCAATCCGGTTGGTTGGATGGCCTCTGCTCCTATTTTATTCCTTGGACCGGGGCTTCTGGCATTGGGATGGCTACGCTTGGAGTCTCAGAGGCCCCTTCTGCTGAACCCATACTCCATGGCCTGGCGAGCCTCCTTTTGGAGTCAGCGCAGCTTGGTGGGATGGATTTGGTTGCTGGCCTTCCTTGGGCCACACCCCATGCAGAATGACAGCTCCCAGAGATTCAGGAGGCATCCCTGTCAGAGGAGGTATCTTGTCAGCCAAAGGGGCGGGGCTGTGGTGGACGCTGTTCGCCCAGTCAGGTTGGTGCTAGTTGCTGGTCTCCCAGTCCATCTCCTCTCGGTGAGTCTCTGGTTAACAATCCGAGCATGCATGTTGTAGCCCTTGTCAGGGAAGGGGTTCCCGCTCAGGGATTGTCCTGTTCGCAGTTGGGCCGCCCCGTAAGATAAGGAGGGGTTAGCCGAGTTGGTGCCTTGCCTCCTGGAGATCCTGGGATTGCAGTGGGATAGCAACTTTTTAGACGACTAGGGGTTTGGCCGCACCAGTAATTTTCGTACATGCGGTAAAAGCCTTGGGGGTATCAGTCTTTATTAAAATGAGACAGGCATGCTGTGCATATGCATGAGAGCAAAATAAAGATTTTCAAGGGCTGGTTCATACATATTACTAGTTGCATAGGACTTAGATCTTGTGCTCTGTGGTACATATCAGAATTACAAAAGCCATGTGTGTGAAACTTATTGCATGAAATCTTACTCATTCATTGTCCTCTGCTAGAAGGGAGGGAACAGGCTGAGTGAGAAGGTTTTGCTTGACTGGTTCTGCTCACATTATTCAGTTGAATGCTTAAATAGCGTGAGTATACACCTTGGAAATTTGCATCCTCTGGCTGTAGTGTGACCACAAATATCCTGCAAAGGAGAGTTCCAGGGATCAGTCTGAAGGTATAAAGATGAATTAAATCATGGTGGAGAAAAGATCCAAATTAAAACTACACTGGTATGCATTTGCCTGAGTATGAGTGGATTCTATGCCTTGTTGATCTATTATTTATTTATTTACTTCCTTTCTTGCACTCCTTTATCACTGAGGCTGATTCCGCATGGGCCAAAAACAGTGGTGTGAAAACGGTGTGAAAACAGTATAAACCCTTTTACACCGTTTTAAACCCTTTTACACCATTATCACACCATTTTCACACTGCTGTTTTTGGCCCATGCGGAATCAGCCTAAGACTCAAGGCAGATTACAAAATATTATTTTTAAAAATGTGATAGGACTAGAATGATAGACAACGCAAAGAAAAACAATAAACCTATCTAAAGTATGACATACTACACTATAGAATGTGGCTTTCAAAGTTAAAAGACGATGCAGGAAAATCAAGGTGATTCATGCAGCAAGCATTGCAATGAACTGCAATGGAAACCTTTGGTAGGTAAGAGGATACTAGGGTTGTCAGATCCAGGTTAGGAAATACCTGGAGATTTGAGGGGTAAAGCCTGGGAAGGATGGGGTTTGGGGAGGGGAGGGATCTGAACCAGAAACAACTGTGCAAAAGGACAAAGGTGCTATCTTCAACAGGTTGTACATAATAAACATTAGATGGATTCTGTGTGACTTTATGAGTTGAAAGATGAATCTGACCAGTTAAATAGAATCTAGACAAGCAACGAGGATGCTTAACTGAAGATGCACTTCATCATGTCATGTTGGGGGGTCCTTGGTGCTGTCACCAGCAGCGCTTGTTGCGGTGCAGTGTGGGAAAGCCTGGGTGCCCTTCAATTGATTGCCATGGCTCCTGGGCTAGGGCTTGCCAGCCAGCCAGGGACCCAGCCAGCCACCCCCCATGCTGCTGCCGGTGCCCGATGGCTCTTTCCGTGAATGCAGCAGCAATCGCAGAGAGAGCTGCCAGGTGCCAGCCGGGTCCTTGAGCCCGGCATTCCCTGTGGTGTGACACTCAGCAGTTCCCTCCATGCTGGGGCCTTGCTGCCGGCCAGCTTTCAGGCCTGAAATTCGGCCTGCGTTTCAGCCACTGTTGTTGCCATGCATTTCTGCCGCGCACCGATATAAGCAACCATGGTGGGGAGTGAGAGCAGCTATTGGCTCCCCAGCTGGCTGGCTTCTGCCCAACTTCTCCTGTGGAACTGGCACCAGATGGCTCTCTCTGTGAAGGCAGCAGCAACCCGGCAGCTCTCTCTATGCCCAGGCCGTGCTTGCCAGCTTCAGGCTCACCGGCTGCCCGCCGGCAGCCATAATTTCTGCTGCTTTTAGGGAGAGAACCACTGGGTGCCAGTAGAAGCAGCAAGCAGCAAGCATGGGTGGAAGTGGCTGGCTGGCTGGCTCCCCGGCTGGCTGGCGGGCCTGTCCAAGTAGCTGCTAAGCCCGCTGCTGCCAGCAGGTGACTCTGTCTCTTTGGGTAATGCTCCCTTGTCTTGGTTGCTTCCTTCCCTTCCCCCCAGCCCTCTGGCCTTGGAGAGAGGGTACAAGATGATCCTTGGAGACAGGCGGGAAGGGGGTGTTGGATGAGCACGGGGGAGTAAGGGGCGCTCAGAGCAGGTGTTGTCCTCAGGCACCATTCCCCCCCCCTCCAGTGCGCCACTGATTGCATTGTCTTTGTTCATTGGATAGAATGAACTTAGAACATGAACTGGAATAATCAAACTGGATATTTTCATCATTTGAAGCAATGTGGTTGTTTGGGGAAAATGTTATTTTGAACAAAAGGAGACAGGAAATAGAAAGCATTGTCTTTAGTCATTCACTCCTGTGTAATTCTAAAAATTCTTTCATATCACAGTGTTCCGAATGGCATTGTATTAGTGTCTTAGCCTTGTCTTATAACACTTCATAAGTCTGAAAAGTCAGAGTGATCTTAACATCTCAAACTATAACAGTACAAATTTAAAACAAGCTATCAAAGACTACATTTCTAGTATTTTATCATGATGATTAAAAGGAAAAATAATTGCATGCATGCTAAATACTTTGTGGAAAGAACCCTATGGGGTAGTAATAGTTGAAACCATGGTAGTTGGCAGGGAGAAGGGGGGGACAGCCTCAGCTACCAAAGCCATATGTTACCTAGCTTAACAGTTATGAATATATTTTTCAAAGTAGCAATGGGGAATAACTTGGCAGTGCGAGAGGCAGGCTAGGTGGGATCTTTTAGACAACTATACCAGAATTGGCTTTTGAAACATTCCACAGAGAATGCAAAGAGACCAAATTGTAGATTAAAATACTTTTGTATAAATTTTGGTTGCAAACAATCACACAGTAAGATATGGAGAAGCATACACACAGTTCCTAAGTGATATAAAAAGGGAGGAGAGGGATAGGTTTGGATGATAGAATTGGGAGAGGGAGCAGGGGACTTATACGTTACCTAAATTCTGCAGAGAAGTTCCAGAAGAAGGCAAGGATTCCTATGCCAGCATAGGGATCCAGTGGGAAGGACGATATCGTGTCTAAAACCAACGTGACCAAGAGAGGTTCAGGCTAGTATTGAGCATTGGTTACTGATCTATTGTTGTTGTTGTTGTTGTTGTTGTTATTTATTCGATTTGATAGACTGCTCTATCCCCAAAGGACCGCTCTATCCCCCGAAGGGCTTTGAGTAACTAGGTGACTTACAGAATTACAAAAGGGAATAAACAACATGAAAATCATATTATCCTAGCATTGCCAACCTCCTGTTGGGCCCTGGAGTTTTCCTGGAATTATAACTGATTTCTAGACCATAGAGACTCATGGAGAAAATGGCAGTTTTGGGTATTACATCTCTGCCTTCTCTCCCTTTGCCAAATTTCACCCTCTTCTGTTTCTTTCCCAAAATCTGTAGGGATTTTCCAACACATAGTTGGCAACTCTAGAAGATTACAACTGCAACTCTGCCAGTTATGCTAGATTTTACCTCCTATCACCCTTAGTGTTATGATCATACATTGTCCAAAGCAAGGCTAAAAAGGAGGATGAAGATTGAGATTTCTTCCTGAGTGGCACTCAGAGGTTTGCTTTAATACAACAAAAAGCAATGCCTGAGCTTGAACATTCTTTTTTACATGTCCCCACAGGGGACCTAAGATGGGCAGCACTGGACCTATTAGGTTTACCCATGTGCATGATCAGAGCTAGCAGCTGTGTTTCTCCCCTTTTCTCAACATCATTAGGTTTGGCTCTGGAAATAGTTGGTGGAACCATAAATTCTCCCATTTTGAATCCAAACTTCTAGGATGATGTTCAGAGTCTAAAACAGCCCGACTTGGCTTGTGCATTCATAATATGTTTGCGGGAGTGAGATAAATAATTTTGGGACCATGCTTTAGGATCTTTTAAGCCATACAATTAATGAATTCATTTGAAAATTAGTAGCGTTCATTATGAGATATATAACTTCTATAAACTGTTTATATTAACTTGTATATAACTTCGAATGCTTCAGTTTTTTGATGTCTGAAATGAATATGCATCTTCCCTACATTTTATTAGGCCATCTAATAAGAGGAACAAAATAATCAGATTTATAAAATGCATGTAGTTCAGCAATGGCTTCCATGGTCATATGTATTGCTGAATTACTCTGTGCAATGTTGCAGAAGCCCTTTCTAATTAATACAAAGGGCTCTTTTAGAAGGAAATATACACAATTAATTTAATAATGTTTAAATGATGTTTTCAGTTCCCAATAATTAATATGCCAAAACTGTATTAGCATGGACAGCTGAACAAAAGTTTATTTTTCTAAAGTGATATTACGGGGGAATTTACTGTGGCCTACAAGAATCCATGGTGTTACTCTGCTGGCCCTGATGGGACATTTTTTTAATTTAGACAGCTTTAAAGTGCCATATATTTGACAAATGGAGAAAAGAAATAGAAAAAAATGCAAGTAGATGGTAATAAACTGTGAATTTTGATATGGAAAGTGTAATTGCTGTTTCTTACATATGCTGCTAGACTTTCATATACAATATTAATTTCTCTGCTTGGGTTTTAGTAATTAGAATGCAACTATTTTAATAATGTTGAATTATGAATTCCTGAAACAGAAGAATAATATGGAACTCTGCATAATTTTTTTAAAAGATCATGACACATTTAGAATGATTTGTCCTTTGGTTTAATCTTCTAACATTAAGTGTGCCTTAAATAGTTACATGAGGTCATCGCTCTTGCATTTATATCATAGCATCTTTTTAATTCACTGAGACCTCTTGGTAGAATTAACATTTTACATCTGTTTGGAGATGAAGGTTGTTGGGGGTGGGGGTGTGTGTGTGGAGACCATGCCTCATTTCTGATTGTGATGTTGTGGTGATGCAGCTGCACTAAGACCCAGACATTGCAAGACTGTTTCACAATAGCATTCCATTGACCATGAGATCTAGGATATTCAGATGTCACTCAAATACAATTCATTGCTATGTGAACAACTGTGAACATTTAGTTTACACTTGGCATTATGTGTTTGTTTAACAGCATACAAGTAATGCAAAGCCTCCAAGATCAAACCAGCAACAAGAAAACCAAGTATTTGCCGAACAAACTGATCTGCATTTTCAAAGGTTATATCAAAGTTTGTCCTTTCTGTCTTCCTAAAAGCAATCTGTCTTCCTAAAAGCAATCTGTCTTTAAACAAACTTATTTGAAGAAATTATTTACAGAGGTCTCTCAGGACTTTCTCACTGTACTTAGGTTCAACTGAAGAGAAAAAGGAAGTGCCTAGTTGCCTAATTTTCTGTTTTCCCCTCAGAAGTACAACATGGATGGCTTTTCCAAATTGTATTGTCGAAGGCTTTCTTTAATGTCGGAATCAGCTTGTGTGCTGTGGGGATTAATAGTATGGCTTAGTTCTAGTGAGCATTCTCTCCTGACGTTTCGCCTGCGTCTGTGGCTGGCATCCTGAAGATGCCAGCCACAGACGCAGGCGAAACGTCAGGAGAGAATGCTGCTAGAACACGGCCATACAGCCCGGAAACCACACAGCACCCACTTTTCCAAATTGCTACATGCATTGGTTCCTTTAACTTTCCTGGAAAGTTCTTGGTAGGTTGCTGCCTTGAAATTCTGGAGGTGAGCAAGAGCAACTTGAGTCAATTTCTGAGAGGTCCATTGCCCTTGACCAGGGGTAGGGAACTCCAAGTGCTCTGTGATGTTCAGGAACTATACCCTACCAGCCTCTGTCAGTAAGCATGGCCAATTTGAAGGGTTGTTTTCCTTTCATCATGTATCCCCGCAAGAGTGCAACAGCTGAACAGCAAAGCCTTTCGTTTCCATTCTTCATAACCTCGTTTCTGCCTGTTGGTTGCTTGCCTCTCGGCCACTGTCCCCTCCCACCCCTGGAGGTCGGAGGGCAGCCGGGGCAGGGGCTGCAATGGCCAGCAGGTGGCCACGACGGGACACGTGTGAGTGGGACGGGAAGAGGCGGCTCCGCGGCCGCTGCCGCCTGTCAAGCCTGGCGTTCCGAGGCCGGCCTGCATGTTTCCATGTAGACCTCCTCCCCACGCCAAGTAGAATACCCTGTCGGGCGCGGAGGCGCCTCCACGCCTTAAGTGGAACGGCCCTAGAGAAAGAGCAGTTATGTTTAAAGGTCAAGCCCTTCATCTGCAGTTAAGGTTACAGCTGTTTCATCTACCAAAACATATGTATAAATAACATGATGCTTATTTCAAATAGTATTTTATTTGGCTCCAACTCACACCAATCAGCTCTATGAATCAAGATAGGCTTCCTTCCTTGCATGTGGTCTGATTGCTTATTCTGAACCAGATATTGTATTTTGAGCAGCCTGGTATCATTTACTTCCTTAATATACTTGAACAGCATTATTATCGCCTGTGTCTGCTTTAGGTTATTTCCAGGAGGAGCCTAATGCAAGCAAGAGTAAGAACATAAGAACATAAGAACAAGCCAGCTGGATCAGACCAGAGTCCATCTAGTCCAGCTCTCTGCTACTCGCAGTGGCCCACCAGGTGCCTTTGGGAGTTCACATGTAGGATGTGAAAGCAATGGCCTTCTGCGGCTGTTGCTCCCGGCACCTGGACTGTTAAGGTATCGGTAATCCAGATCAAAGAGGATCAAGATTGGTAGCCATAAAATTGACTCTCCTCCATAAATCTGTCCAAGCCCCTTTTAAAGCTATCCATGCCAGTGGGCCATCACCACTTCCTGTAAGCATATTCCAAACACCAATCACACGCTATGGGAAGAAGTGTTTCTATTAGTTCTAAATTCTTCCCCCCAGCATTTTCAAATGAATGCCTCTTGTCTTCAGAGTTGTGGGAGAAAGAGAGAAAAATTCTCTGTCAACATTTTCTACCCTAGTATGCATAATTTTATAGACTTCTAATCATATCCTCAGCTCTCCTCTCCAAACTAAAGAGTCCCAAACGCTGCAGTTTTCTCATAAGGAAGGTGCTCCAGTCCCTCAATCATCCCTGCTGCCCTTCTCTTGCACTTCTTTTTTCTATCTCTTCAATATCCTTTTTGAGATGTGGTGACTCAGAACTGAACATAGTACTCCAAATGTGCATCTACTGCTTTATATATGGCATGACAATCTTTGCAGTTTTATTCCCAATTCCTTTCCTGATTATCCCTGTGCATAGAGCGCTCTTAGTTCTTTTCACAGCTGCTATACATTGAGCTGATGGCCCCATGGAACTATCACAACTAAGACTAAAATCCCTCTTCCTGGTCTGTGACTGGATAGCACTGACCCCTGTAGCTGTATGTGAAGTTTGGATTTTTTTATCTCTATGTGCATCCCTTTGCATTTTGGCTACATTGAACTGCATTTGCCATTCTAGCTCCACTCACCTAATTTATCATAGTCCGCTTTGAGCCTCACAATCCTTTGTGGTTCCTTTACCACCCTACATAATTTGGTATCATTCGCAAACTTGGCCACCACGCCACCCACCCTTGCAATTTGGTGGAATAGGTTAAAGAGTTAATTGGTCCTAAACGGATCCTTTGGGACAATTCACTCCCTACATCTCTCCATTGTGAGAATTTCCCATTTACACCCACTCTTGTTTCCTGTTCCTCAACCAGTTTTAATCCATAGGAGACTCTCTTATTCCTTCATTGCTGAGTTTCAATAGTCTCCTGGTGTGAGTGGAACTTTGTCAAAAGCCTTTGGAAATCCAAGCAGACAATGTCCACTGGTTCCCCCCCTTATCCACATGCCTATTTGGTATCCTTTCAAAGAACTCTAGTAAGTTTGTAAGATAGGATTTTGTCTCTGCAAAAGCATGACTTTTCTGCTGGTGGTTTTGGTTTCTTTGTACATGTTTCTTTATAATTTTATCTTTAATGACAGATTCTACCACTTCTACTTTGTGAACAGATGTCAAACTGATTGGCCTAGTAATTTCCGGTCCCCCCTAGATCCTTTCTTTAAAGATTTCAGTGGACATTGGCCATCTTCTAGCTCCTAGGATGGAGATTCTCTGGATTTCAAGGGATAAGTTGTGCTATTAAAAGTGAGAAGATCAGCAATTTCTATCTCTGAGCTCTTTAAGAACCTCCTTTTGGGTGAAATGCAATCTGGGCCAGGGATTTGGTAGCATTTTATTTATCAATGGCTGCCAGAACTCTTCCTTGTCTACCACTTTCATCTTCGCTAGTTCCCTCTCTGATCTTTTCACCTCCTAAGTTAGGCTTGTCTAGGTGCAGAATGTTCCCTCACCTCCTCTTGGGTGAAGACAGATGCAAGAATTCATTCAGCTTCTGCAATCTCCCTGTCATCTTAGCACACCCCTTGTTCCTTTGTCATCTAACGGGCCTACCGCCTCCCTAGCTGTCTTCCTGCTTTGATGCACTTGAAGAACTGTTTGTTGCTGGTTTTGATGTTCACAAGCCACAGCGCTCCTCATAATCCTTTTGCCTCCCCCCCTTACAGCTAACTTGCTTCCTTTCTTTGCATACTCATTTGTAAATTCTTTCTGTATTCTTTATCAGTTAGTTGGACTTCCCATTTCCTAAAAGACATCTTTTTTTTTCCCACACTCTCTAACGCCCCTTTTGTTAACTATGGTGGCTTTCTTTGACTGGGCTGCCTTTCCTAACCTGTGGAACACCATCTCCAGTTGAGCTTTTAAGACTGTGTTTTAAATAACCTCCAAGCATCTTGGGACAGTTTTGACTCTCTCTGATTTTCCCTTTCAGCTTCCTATGACTATCCCCTTATATCTTTTGAGAAATTTCTGAAGGCTTAATGTAACTACATTAGTAGTTGTCACTTGCTCCCATGCAGAGATACTGAATCTGATGCATTGTGGTCGCTTTCTGTTCCTATCGGGCTCAACAACACTGGACTTCCTTGCAATTCAGGTCCTGGTCCTACATATATAGAATTAGATCTAGGATCACATCTCCCCTGCTGGTTCTACAACCACCATCTGCCTCTAAGTCACAGTCATTTAGGGCATATCCAGGAATGTTCTCTCCTTACTATGACCTGAACATGCATTTTTCCAGTTTATATGGGATAGTTAAAATCGCCTATTACCAATGTATATATTTTGCTTTTGTTGGCTCTCTAATTTCTTTTTTCCATCTCAGAATCCTCTTTGAAAGCGCTTTGGTCAGGGGACTTATACATATTCCTACTGCTAAACCTGCGCTTCACCCTGGTATTGATATCCACAGTGCTTCTGTAGAGGAATCCCAGTTCCCCTGCATTGTCTATTTTATGCATACCTTCCGCGGCTCTTTGATGGAGAGCCACCACTCTTAATACGCCTCGGTCCTATCCTTCTTCCTGTAGAGCCTGCAACCTGGGGATAACAGCATCCCACTGGTTCCCCTCCCTCATTCCACCATGTCTCTGTGATGCCCGCTTATCAATGTCCTCCCCTTCAAACTCTGTACTCCAGCCCCCCCCATTTTAGGTCGTAATGTTTCTACCATTAGCATAGAGATGTTACCTAAGCACGGTCTCTGTCCCTAACCTGGGATTTGCGTGTTTTGCCTCTAGCCTTTTGTGTAGACACTCATCACTCTATCGCTACGCGTTCCCTACTTGTATGTGGTTGGATTTAAAAAAACCTCTCCTTCTCTGTCTGCATCCCCATGGACTCTGTATTCAACCGGTCACCCTAGCTCCTGTCGGTTTTCCTGGTGAAAATCAGCTTCAAAAGCCGTTCTGCTACCTTTTAATGTTGAGCGCCAGCAGCCTGGTTCCTTTGGTTAAGATGAAGCCCGGCCCCTTTGTACAGGCTCGTTCCTTTATCCCAAAAGGTTCCCAGTCTTCTGACAAATCTGAAACCTCTTGCCTTGCACCACCTTCTCTTCATCCACGCATTGAGGACCTGTATCTCCGCTTGCCTAGCTCGCCCTGCGCGTGGAACAGGTAGCATTTCAGAGAATGCCACCTTGGGGGTCCTGGATTTTAACCTTTTTCCTAGCAGCCTAAATTTAGCTTCCAGAACCTCCCGGCTACATTTCCCAATGTCATTGGTAATTCAACTGTTTTGTACATCCGATTCTACTGACAATGTCTCAGCTACTCCAAGGACTCCCAGTCCCTGTCATTTGCTCAAAAGAATAGCCAACATTTTCTTGATGCTGAATCATTTCCTGCAGACCTCTAAACCCAGCCAGCTGTGTTCAGCTAAAGGTTAGCTGGATTTAGCTCTGCTGCTGTAGGTGTTTCAGAAACTTCCTGAGTCTGGGCACAGTGGTTTCCATTTTTTAAAAAAATTAGTTCTGGGCTGGAAACACAAAAAGACCTTTTGAAAAATAGACAAACTGCTAATGACAGTTAAAGAACTGAAAGGGAAGTGCATGAAGGTGGTACCTAGAGGTCCCCTTAGTCAAGCTCCTGTGAGCTCCATTTTCCACAGTATCACAAAATTCAAAGTATAAACATGCCCAAGAGGCAAAACTTACATGAACACTCTCCACAGTGGCCTGCACAAAGCTGCCACATAAAAGGAAACATTGTATATTAAATGGATTGATGTATGTTAGTCAAGCAGTGACATATTATTATTCTGACCACAGTAAAAAAAATCTAGGAACTCTGAAAACTTATTTCTCTAGTGCAGGGGTCGGCAACCTTTAACACCCAAAGAGCCACTTGGACCCGTTTTCCACGGAAAAGAAAACACTTGAAGCCGCAAATTCTTTTTGACATTTAAAATTAAGATAACACTGTATATTTTTTTTACCTTTATGCTTTGTATAACCAATTATAGTGTGTCATTTATGGAATCCATGAAGTGCTACAGATGTGCGAAACAGGCGGTGCAAAAGGGACCCCTTTTATAACAGATGGCTCAGTAGCGGCAACTACATATCTGCTGTCACTTCCACCGTTCATATAACGTCATGATGTTATAATGTTAAAACGTCATAACATCATCATGACTTTATAACATCATGATGTTATGTTATGATTATTGTTGCTTCCGTTATATGATGTTATGAAATGATGTGATGTTATGACGTTATCAGAGAAGCATCAACATTATAATGTCATAACATCATGAGTTATAACATCATGACGTTATAACATCATGGCATTATAACATGTTATAATGTCATGACATTATAATGTCATGACGTTATGACGTTATAACATGATCATAACGTTATAAAATCATGATGATATTATAATGTCATGATGATGTGATAATGTCATGATGTTATAACGTCATGATGATGTTACAATATCCTGATGTTATAACATCATCATGACATAACATCATGATGTTATCACATCATCATGATGTTAGAACATCATCTATATATATATATAAAGCTAACAGTGTGTTTGTTGATGACAGTATACCTCAGTAACTGCTGGGCCAATTCCTCTGAAAATTCCCAGCTACTATAGTCAGCCAGGCGAGAGTGTTTTTAGATGTTCACATACCTGAAATTTCACACCTGGTCCAGGTAAAATGCCTTTTTCCTAACGCTCCCTGGTGAAGGACATTCAGCTGCCTGTGTGTAACTGTCACCCTTAGAATGTTCATGCTGTTAGAATGTTCACTCAGACGGCCAGATATGACCACTGGAAAGAGTACATAGGCAGTAACTCGAGAGCTTTTGTAACTATACACACACATGCTGGCATGAGGGAGAGGGAGGGGGGGGAGAGGGAGGGGTGGCAGGCAAGGGAAGAGAGGGAGGGAGAGGAAAGTGACAGAGAGGGAGGTACGCAAGGGAAGAGAAGGGAGCGAGGGAAAAGCGTGCGGGGGGGCATGCAAGGGAGGGGAGGCAGGGGACCCAGCATCTTGATATGACCCACCCACCCTAGCGGAGGGAAAGGGAAGGGAAGGAGGTGGAGGGGTGGCATGCAAGGGAAGAGAAGTGAGGGAGGGGAGGGAAGAGAGTGAGGGGCTTGGCATGGCGCAAGGGACGGGAGGGAGGGGCCAGGCACCCTAGTTTCCCTGGAATAATTGTGGTTACAGTTAAGAAAACCAGGCACACACACTCAGGGAGTAAGTTTGGTACAGCAACTGTGATAGATACTTTGAATGGCTGCATCGTGCCCCTCAGAGGGTTGCTCTCTAGAAGCAATCACAATAAGCACTAGCCAGCCTAGATGTGTGGGAGGGGTGCTCTTTCCATTCCCCCCCAAGGAATGTAGTAATAATAATATCACCGATATCTATTGCAGTATCAGGCTGCATGCTCTGCATGAGCTGACGTACCGCGACTGTCATTCTGCAATTGATTTGCTGCTACTGTTCCTTTTCCATTTCACCACAATAAGCCACAGCAACGCGTGGCTGGGCCCCGCTAGTGATATTCTAATGTTGTGACATCATAACATCCTGACATTATAACATCCTGACGTTGTAACATCATCATGACATTGTATCATAATGATGTTATAACATCATCAGGACGTTATAACATCAGGATTTTAACGTTATGATTATTGTTGCTTCCGTTATATGATGTTATGAAATGATGTGATGTTATGATGTTATCAGAGAAGCATCAACATTATAACGTCATAACATCACATTATGATGTTATGATGCTTTATCAGAGAAGCATCAACATTATAATGTCATAACATCACATCATGATGTTATGACGTTATCACAGAAGCATCAACATTATAACGTCATATCACATCATGATGTTATGTTATGTTATGATTATTGTTGCTTCTGTTATATCAGGGGTCGGCAACCTTTAACACCCAAAGAGCCATTTGGACCCGTTTTCCACAAAAAAGAAAAAACTTGGAGCTGCAAATACTTTTTGACATTTAAAATTAAGGTAACACTGTATATAATTTTTTTTACCTTTACACTTTGTATAACCAATTAGAGTGTGTTGCTTATGAAATACATGAAGTGCTACAGATGCGCAAAACAGGCGGTGCAAAAGGGGCCCCTTTTATAACGATGGCTCATTAGCGGCAACTACATATCTGCTGTCACTTCCACCATTTCTTACAATTGGCCCTGACCAAGCTAGCTCCACCTGTCTTTTCAGCCCATATCAGACTAACCCTTAACAGGCATAAAGCCCCACCTCCTTCCACCTCAATCGCCACCTTTGCCTGTTGGGGAAAAATGTGCCACCAAGGCTTTTTGGCGCAGGCATGAGCTCCTCTTATGCCTCCTGTAAGCTCTATTTGGCTCGCTTTCCCTCCCACCCTCAATCTATTCCCTTGCCCCTATTTTCTAATTTTCCTCACTATCTTCTCTGTGCATTCTGGTACTTGTACTTCCAATTTAAAAAGTCCCTTTCTAGGCAGCGGCAAAAAGGCGAATGAACACCTTTGTTGCCCAGAAAGCTCCATGTCGCCATGTCTCTGTTTCCATAGAACTGGTGTGAGAATTACATCAGTGTTTCTGATAGAGAGGCTAAAAAGCAGGCAGACCCTTGTGTGTTAGGGACCAATGGAGGGCAAGGAAGGAGGATAGGAGGCAGGGCTTGAGCTGTCAGTCACCGTTCAGATCTTGGGGAGGGGGGGTAAACAGCTCGGAGCGGATCAGCCGCTGTCACCGTTGCCACTGTGGTTTGGGCGGGAGGGACTGGCCCCTGCCATTCTAAGGCAGCAGCCACTGCTGCCTGTCTTCTCCACTTGGTACCAAAGCCCCAAGGAAGAGCTTCTCTGCCTCCATGGCCGGTGGGCTCCTCAGCGGAGGCCAGAGGCCAGAGGGAGCTGCAGTACAAGGACTAAAGAGCTGCATGCGGCTCCGGAGCCACGGGTTGCAGACCCCTGCTCTAGTGCTTGCCTGTAAGTATTCAGGGTAGATGTCAAAAAAGGTGAAGTTTTTGTACAAGGATATTTAGTGATAGTCTCTTCTGTCAGAAAATAATGTTTAATTATTTTAAAATATTTATTTCAGTGTTTGTAAAGCATTAATTAAAATAGTGCTACAATACACAAATACAGCCCAATCCAGATGGAGGGAGGGGCAAACATACTGAGGGAATGATGTAGGGCATTTGCCTTTCCCCACCCCCACTGCACAAGGGGCATCACTGCTGGCTCAGAAAGCTGGCATCCACCCCTCAGCTCTGAAGCAGGCAAACTCAGGAGTCCAGGCTGCTGCAGAGGTATGCTGATGTCCAGAACATTTCCAGTGGGGGTGGGGTGGCCTGTGGCATTCCCACCGGTGGAGCTGATGTCAGCTTCTACCTTGGCTTTACAGCTAGTTGCACTATGGCTCTGGCCCTGGATTTACACCACACTTTTGGGTGGTGTAAGTCCATTGGGCCTCATGGAGTGTTTCCTCCTTGTGCCTGGTGGAGGTACCACAGCCCTGCCTTCTTTGCTGCATTGAATCTAGTCACTGTTTGGGATCTGTATTGCACTCATAAGCATATAACACTATTTGAAAACAGATCTAGTTATTGTCCATGATTCCCCAGGATTAATACTTGAACTGTATTTTATATTAGTAGAGTATGCATTCTCTCTGTTACAGAGGGTTTTTTTGTAGATCTGTTGTTTTCATAGTTCTTTTGTGTATTTCTGAATCCTGTTTTTGACATATTGCCTACAGTGTATTTTATATAAAATTTTCATATTAGAACAAGGTAGAATGACCTCTGTACTGCATACGTAGAAAATGTGATGTTTCCTCTTGGGCACTTACGGCTGCAGAATTGATCTGTGGCTCCAATATAAAGAAGTCCATTAGGACATGGTGGCAGCAGTCCAGACCACAGTTAGGTGTGAATTCTGTCAGACTAACAGGGCTCAAGGGCAAATAACCATAGCCTGGATTGTTGCCAAGAGTTTCTAACCAAAGGGCTTGTGCTGGTATATGAGTTTTTCACTCATAAAATAAATATTAAATGCTATTGCCGAGTTGTCTCAAGTAAATACTGTATGTAAAGATGAGATGCTAGCAAGAACTATTTGGATTTTAAGGTTAGGTTTTCTGGTTGACAACCTATTGGCATTTGATGGACGTTACCCATCAAGGTCAGGGAAAAATGTGTTTAGCAGAAACCTGAGAAGATTCATCATCAGGCTTTAACCTGACACCACAAGGGGAAGGAGATAACCAACACAGAGATTTCAATGAAAGAGATCAAACATCAGAGACACATCTGGAAGGACCAGTTATAATGGAGACAAAATTGTGAGGTTTCAGGTGTCTATGTACCAATTGCCAAAGCTTGAGCAATAGGAAGGAAGAGCTTGAGCTTCTAATGCAGACAGAGGGATATGATTTAGTAGGCATTACAGAAACTTGGTGGGATGAGTCCCATGACTGGAATGTAGTAATGGTTGGAAATGGTTTGTTCAAGAAAAACTGAAGGGGTCAAAGAGGCGGCGGAATGGTGCTGTATGTCAATAGAGGATTTACTTGCCAGGAAATACTGAAAGAGGCAGGTGGATTAATCTGGGTGTGGATAAGGGAAGGAAGGACAAATAGTATTGTGCTTGGAGTCTGCTATAGACCTCCTGACCAGGGTGAATAGGTGAATGCTGCCCTCCTTGAGCAGCTTGACAATGTATCTAAGCAACATGACCTTGTGGTTATGAGTGACTTCAATTTCCCTGATGTATGCTGGGTGACAAATTCTGCAAAGCATCCATAGTCATGCAAGTTCCTGACCTGCCTAGCTGACAATTTCCTTTATCAAATGGTGGAGAAAGCTACAAGTAGCTCAGCCATACTCAATATTGGCCAACATACAAGAGATGGTAGATGGAGTGAAGGTGGTGGGAGCCTTAGGGGGAAGTGACCATATCCTCCTAGAATTCCTTTTGCTGGTGGGAACCAAGGAAGTTCATAGCCACACTTGTCTGTTAGATTTTAGTAGGTCAGACTTTAATGAACTCAGAGGTGCGATGAGAGTCGTTCCATGGGCAAGACTGCTGGAAGAGAAAGGTGCAAGGGAAGAGTGGGCTAAAAGAAGAGCTCTTGTAAACTTATGTCATCACTATTACCACAAGGAAGAAACATGGTAAGGAGTCCAAGAAGCCAGTGTGGATGAATAGAAATATCCAAGATGAACTAAGAAAAAAAGAAATGGAGGGAAGGAATACCTCTAAAGGAGAGAATCTACAGATTGCTAGGCACTATAGGTCAGCCTTCAGAGAAACCAAAGCTCACAATGAGCTAATGCTAGGGGTGCACCACCCAGAGGGATAGATGGGGGCAAATGTCCCTGGGCAGTGCCCATTTAATCACATGGGAGGGTGGAAAATCACCCCTAACCCCTCCAGTGAAGAGGCACCCCCACCTGGCACTCCCCCCTCTGCCGCTGGTTGTAGCAGTCCCCTCTGGACTCTCCCGGCCTGCCATGATCTTCCCAGCTTCAGCAGAGGCTGAAATACAAGGTAAAAGAGGTGATAGGCCCACTGTTGGGTGCAAATGGTGAAATTTCTCTTGGTCCTATAAGAGAAAGTAGAAAGGCTCAGTGCCTATTTTATCTCAGTTTTTTTTCCTTGAAGAAGAGAACAGGTTCATCTAGAGATGGTAGAAGGCAAGGCATGGCATCCAGACTGCTGGTTAACTTGGACAGAGAGGCTGTTGAGAAGCACCTGGCTTCATTGGATGAATACAAATTGCCCAGGCCAGATGGTATGCACCCAAGAGTGCTCAGAGAACTTTCTAAAAAGCTTTCAGAGCCTTTGTCCATCATCTTCCAGATCTCTTAGAGAACATGAGACATGTCACAAGACTGGAGGAGGGCAAATGTTATCCCAATTTTTTAAAAATGGAGGATGAATGATCCAGGAAACTACAAGACACTCTGTCTAACCTCTTTTCCAGGGAAGATACTGAAGCAGGTTTTAAAGGGATCCATCTGTGAACATCTGAATGGCAATTTAATAATCCAGGGAAGTCAGCACAGATTTGCCCTCAACCAGTCCTGCCAGACCAACCTTGGTTTTCTTCTTTGACTGAGTTACAAGCTTACAGGATGAGGGAATGCTATTGTTATTTATGTGGATTTCAGTGAAGCTTTTCACAGGGTTCCCAATAATATTCTTATGGGTAAACTAGAGGACTGTGGACTGTACTCTAGTATAGTTAGGGGATAGGAAATTGGTTGGAGATCTGTACTTAAAGAGTAGTTGTTGATGGCATTTCATCTGAATGGAAGGAGGTATCCAGTGGGGTGCCACAGGGCTCGGTTCTGGGCCCAGTACTTTTCAATATTTTTATAAATGATCTGGATGAGGATGTGGAGTGAGAATTCACTAAATTTGCAGATAACAACAAATTGTAAAGAGCAACAAACATCTGAGAAGATAGAGGTAGAATTCAATGAGATCTGAAAACACTGGGAAGTGGGCAGATGTTAAAAGGATGCAGTTTGACAAGTGAAGAGTTCTACATCTGGGTAACAAAATTAAGGAACAAAAATACTGGATGGTGAGTAGTCTTCTGGGTAGCAGTGTGTGTGAACAAGATCTTGGGGTATTAGTGGACTGTAAGTTAAATATAAGCAACTGTGTGATACAGTAACAAAAAAGGCTAATGTGATGTTGGGTTGTATCAACAGAGGCATAACATCCAAATCACATGATGTAATAGTCTTGTTGTACGCTGCACTGGTCAGGCTGCAACTGGAGTATTGTGTGCAGATCTGGAGGCCTCTCTTCAAAAAGGATGTAGACAGAACAGAGCAGGTGCAGAGGAGAGCAACGAGGATAATCAGGAGTTTGGAGACTAGCTCTAGGAGGAATGACTGAGGGACATGGGAATGTTTGGCCTGGAAAAGAGAAGGTTAAGGGGAAGCATGATTTCTCTTTTTAAGTTCTTGAAGGGCTGCCAGAAGAGGGCAGGGAGATATTCCTTTTGGTAGCCGAGGATAGGACTCAGAATAATGGGTTTAAATTACAGTCAGAAAGGTACTGTCTGGCTATTAGGATTTTTTTTCCGACGGGAGAGCAGTTCAACAGTGGAACCAGCTGCCTAGAGAAGCGGTGAGCTGCCCCTCATTGGCAGTCTTCAAGTAGCAGCTGGACAAACACTTGTCAGGGATGCTATAAGTTGATCCTGCACTGAGCAAAGAGTTGGACTAGATCCGTGGTGGTGAACCTTTGGCACTCCAGATGTTATGGACTACAATTCCTATCAGCCCCTGCTAGCATGGGCAATTGGCCATGCTGGCAGGGGCTGATGGGAATTGTAGTCCATAACATCTGGAGTGTCAAATGTTCGCCACCACTGGACTAGATGGTCTGTATGGCCCTTTCCAACTTTATGATTCTGTGCAGAATCAGTGAGCTGATATGTGTTATTGTTTCAGCCAGAGGGAGCAAACTTAGAATACTCCAGCAGAAAATCAAAAAGGAAATTCTTCATTAGACATACTGTTCCCTAGATGCAGGTTAGGACTGAGATGTTAAAATATAAGAACACATGACAAGCTTTGCTGGATCAAACTAGTTGCCCATCAGGATCACCAACATTGAAGTCCTATTGTTTCCCTCTTAGCACTGATATTCAAAGTTTTTTTTTATTTGTGGGCATGGAGGCTACCTTGAGTCATGTCATGGCAAGAAACTATAGATGAATGTATTCCCCAAGAATCTGTCTAGTCTCTTTTAAAAACCATCTATGTTACTGCCATCACCACATTCAAGAGACTTCCTTTTATTTTTCCTGCTTCTTATTATCACTATTCTTTGAATTTTCACAGTGATCCATATCTGATGTTTCAGTTTCACATGTCCAGTAGCATTGCAGAAGACATTCTTGTGCAGAACGAATGGTAATCATTTACTCTGGTACATAATGGTAACTTCCAGTGTCTACTTTTCATAGGTACATGTCATACGAATTGTTTATCACTTAGCTGAACCATTTCTGGAGAAGTTGTTAGGTACCCAAAAGAGTGGGTGATGCAATGTATTTCATTTATATTTTTACACATTGTTACTTGCTGGCATCCACTCCCTTTCATTTGTGTTTAGACATCAAACAGATTTTGCTTTATACTGTATAATAAGAAACAAGTGTTTTTAACAGCATTCTTTTTTTTTTCTTGCCAAATATGTCATGGGCCCACCAGGTTCGGTCTGTTTATCAAAGTGAGATGGAAACATAATGCAACATCTCCCAAGTGAACATTCTGATTGCTTTACATCAATTAAAATGGAAGAACAAGAGAGAGAGAGAAGTAGGATGTTGCCTGACATTCAGTTCCTTTATCCAAGGTTCAAAAGGGTAAAAAAAGGATTTTATCAGTTTAAAGTGATCCTGATGGATTCTCACTTGGATTTATCAGGATGCTGTTCAGTATGCAACTGTATAAAGAAGAGGTGAGATCTTTATGTGAGATCTAGTCACATTATATAAATTATTCTTGGATGGTAAAGCATCTGGAAAAAAAAGTACATTGTGTATTAAGGTGAAAGTAATGACAGATAAAAACACTACTTAGCAGTTGTAACCAAAAAGTGGAAGCTTGAGAACTCACTTTTTCCCAAGCAAAATGAGTTTGGCATGCCAAAATGCGAACTTTTGCTCCAATGCACAATGGCGTGCTAACCCTTAGGGTAAAGAAAACATTTGGTGAGATGAAGGACCAGCGATAAAACAATTGATTTTTTTATGGAGCTGGGTAGAAAATATGTAGAAGCCAACAGAACTACATCTACTTCTGACAGTTCAAATGATACATAAGTATATGGGCTGACAAGGGCTGCTTTGTCATTGTAGTTCACTTCTATCAACTCTGCATGGTTCTGTAGGACAATGAAATTCAATGCACTTATAATTTCCCAAAAAGTGAGCTCAGATTCTTTTAAAAGCATTTCTAGGTGAAAACGGATCATTTACATGCCAAAAGCACTTTTAATGTGACATATTTAGCACATGTATTATTTAGAACGAAAGCTGCTTGAACTTAGTGAATTTTAAAGTCTATAAAATGGCACCCTGTTGAGGAGAAAGGTAGCTGTTCAGTGAATTTCCCAGTTATGTGATTATTTTGAATAATAGACTAGTACATAACTTTTTACAAAATTAAAGGTATGACATATGCTTTGGTTTAGCCCTGTAAATTGCACTTCAGAACACAAAGAATGGGCTGATGTAAGAATTTGTTCCTCCTCCAAGCAATTTAACTGATTTTTAAAGAACAGTTTTATGTTTCATCTACTGTGTAACATATCCAACTGTTATCTTGAATCAATTTATGGGTCATTCTATAAATGCTGGTTAAAACTAGCACAAGTTGTCCAGACACTGAAGCAACCTGTGACAGGACACTTAAATTCAGAATTGCTTAAAGATCTAGGGATATAGGTAAGAGTCATCTGAGAATTATAAAGCTGAAATGGACAAAAATATCTACATCCTAATACCCTTAGAAGTAAATAAAGTCTGTTTTCCCTGGCAATCACGCACATGTGTTGTTTTTTTCCCTTTTTTGTTTTTTGTTCAGAGGGAGCTGTATTCATAGCTATGATGACATGGATAAGACAATCATAGTTGCTTGGAAGACTGGTCAGTCTCCATTAAGAAACATTAAGAAAAAAACTACAATGATCCGTGGAGGCCAGGTCTCCCCAATGCTTCTTAATGGGAGGTAGACTAGTCCTCTGAGCAGCTGCAATTCTCTTATCCATGTGATCATAGCTACAAATACTTCTCCCTCTGAACCAAAAAGAATAAAAAAGGAGGGGGGGGGGAACTGACACATGTGCAGGATTGCCAGGGAAAACAAATTTTATTCATGAATGTTTTACAAAGAAATAGCAATTGGATGAGCTACAAGCAGAGGAAACCTCTGCAGCAGATGCAGCAAATGGCGGCAGCTGCGACTCTCAAGCTGCAGAAAATGATGGGTACAAGCTGCTGTGAAAATGAAAGGAAGTACTCTAACAGGGGAAGGGGTGTGTGGAAGGCAGGAAAAATAAAATATGTCTGCTATGCAAAGTCGACGTGTTCTTTTGTGCTGTACGGTAGGAAAAAATAAGATGGTTCTTTTTAAGACATTCTCAGCTTATTTGTGCTGTGCAGAATGGACCAGAGTATAGTTACTCTAGAAGTAGTGGAAATGTAGTTGGAAATTCAACACATGGCCACCCAGAAGTGAAGCTGAAGCTGTTAAAAGAAGTTGACAGTAGTGAAGTTGACGTTAAGAGTGGTGCAGTCTAATTTGGAAAACTAGGTTTGATTCCCCACTCCTCTACATAAAGCCTGCTGGGTGATCTTGGGCCAGTCACAGTTTTCTCAGAACTCTCTCAACCCACACATTGGAGACAATGGCAAACCATCTCTGAAAGTGTCTTACCTTGAAAGCCCTATAGGGGCACCATAAATCATCTGTGGCTTGACAGCACACGCATGCGCGTGCACATGCGCGCGTGCACACATACATTAATGGAATTCCTGAAAATCTGGAGTAGTGCCTGAGAAGGGAAAAATGTGGTGAGGAGAGAGAGCTCAGCAGGAATATGGTACCATAGTCTGAACCCAAAGCTAATAAATCCTCCATAAGAACTGATCCTGTACACTGGAGATCATTTATAATACCAGGAGAAGTCAAAGTCCACACTAAGGTTGGTAACCCTATTTGTATAGGTCAGACCTTACTCATAGTAGTGGTATGCTTTAAAAAGGAACTTGAAGCCCAAAGGAAAGGAGTCATGTTCACAGTGATGAAAAAAATATATGAAACTCAATGCTCAGCAGCAAGTTGTTTTTTTGTTTTTTTTTTAGTCCAAGGCCAGCAGTTTGGAACATATCCATTCTGTCTGCTCTGCCAGTTCAAAGTTAAGTTTCCTTTCCTAAGACCAAATTTGGAAAGTATACATCCACAATAATGAGATTCTGTAATGTAATTAAGAAATATAAAAGATTAATACCCGAGAAGCTGCAAATGCATGTATATATTTTGCTTGAATATACATTTTTATTACCTTTGTGGCAGTTGGTTGTATATATGAATATAAAAGTGAAAATAAATATCACCTCACAAAGCAGCAATTAATGATCCCTTTACTGAAATATACAGACAAATAGAATTATGGAAGAAACAAAGCTATACCGAATTCAGTAGAAATGTTTATGATTTTGTATAAGCAATGTTATTAAAGAGTGACAGGGCAGGTTAAAAGAAAATGTGAAGAATAACAAAAATACATAATTAGAAAGAAGCATTTTCAGTCAGGAAAATGAAAATGAAATCTGACTTCTTAACCTGAACCTCTATCTCACTTTCATCTGAAGGCTAAACTACACTAATTTTAAACTAGTTCACCATGGGGAGTTGCAACCAGACTACAACTGTGGATCCCCAGTGGGAGCCATGTGTAAACTTTCCTCAAGGGCTCGATTTGGATCAGGATTGTGGTACTGGGGGAGAAGGGGCTACTGATCCCAGCAGAGGCATAGCTGGGCCATACTGCACCCGGTGCGCACTCTGAATACCCGTGGTGCCCCACACATACACACATACCTTAGTTCAGCCTGAAAGTGCAGACTGGAAAAAGCGGCCTGTTCACTTGAGGCTGGAAACAGCCTGGTGGGAACTACACTCCCCATGAGACCTTGGGGCTCACAGGTTCTCCTGGGAAGTGTAGTTCCCACCAGGCCATTTTCAGCCTCAAGTGAACAGGCCGCTTTTTCCAGCCTGCACTTTCAGGCTGAACTAAGGTAAGTGTGTGAGTTGGGGCAGGGAGGTGCCACGGGGAGGGTGATTTTCCACCCTCAGACATGTGCCCTATGCAATGCGCACCCCCCATCCCCTGGTAGTTCTGCCTCTGGATCCCAGTGCATATTTTTGTAGCCAAAACAGACTAGGAGTATTATTTTCAAACCATTTTCAAACCACTTTCACAACTGTTTGCATATGGATTTTGCTATTCTGCACAGCTTCAAAGAGCATTGAAAGCAGTTTGAAAGTGCATTATTCTGCATGTGTGGAAGGAGCCATAGTAAATTATACCAGCTTAGCAGAGACTGAAAGACACATAACAAGCTATTTGGAAATGTACTTGATCTGCTGGTCAAAATTTGAGAGGAGCTGCTTTTATCATAGACTACTCAATTACATATTAAACACCATGAAAACAATCTACCCAAAGTTAAGCACATCTAAATCACTTTAACTATGTGTTGAATGCATTGAAATTATAGAAGGGTTTTGAAGGACTGGACTTTGGATGAATTGTTGGTTTTAGTTTCAGTCCTGTTAAAATGAAAAATGGTCCATTCCACACAGCACAAAAAAGACATCTTTGAGATATCTTAAAAATAGGTGGTTGCTTCTTTTCACACCATACACCCAATATAAGACGTTCTGGGGACATCTTAAAAAGAGGTGACTGCTGGTTTGGTTTTAGGCAACAAAGGCATCAGAGGGGAAAAGAGCCTTTCCCCCAATCTAACTGTTTCGCTGTCTGGTCAGTTTCATCCTCTGCTTGCGCTTGTCATTTTGTGTACTGCTGAAGGGATTCTCCCTGCATCCATCTGCTGTAGGTTGCCCCAGGACATTTGTTCTGCAGACTCTAATCCTGGGTGCCTTTTCAGCCCAAAAAGCACATAGTTCTCAGCCGATTTTGGAAATATAGAATTGCTTTTTAAAAAATTTTGAGCAGTTATCTTTGTAACTATGCAGACACACATAAAAGAATCTTAGGCTCATTCCGCACACGCAAAATAATGCACCTTCAAGCTGCTTTCACAACTGTTTTTGCCATTCCGCACAGCTTCAAAGAGCCCTGAAAGCAGCTTGAAAGTGCATTATTCTGCGTGTGCGGAATGAGCCTTAGTCACTTGGAGGGCGGCTTTACCTCCCATTAAGAAACATTGGGTAGTCCTGCCCTCTGCAGGCCATCTTTGTTTTCTGTCCTGGGGCAACCTTCAGCAAATGGAGGCAGGGAGGATCCCTTCAGCAGTGCACAAAATGTCAGGTGCAAGTGGAGAGTGTAACTGACCAGAGAGCAAAACAGTCAGGTGGGAAAAATAAGACACCTCCTGAGCTCTGCATTCCACACAGCCAGGCAGAGGACTGCTTGGGAAAAAAGCTATGTGGAATTCCTTCCCAAGATGCCTTTTTAAGGCCCTCGGGATGTCTTATTTCTGCTGTGTGGAATGGATCAATGATACATTCAGGAGGGTAGGTGGCAGGAGATATCATCATATCTCAGTAGCTAAGCAAGGTCAATTTGGATGGGAGACCACCAAAGAAGACTTTGCAGAGGAAGATAATGGCAAACAATCTCTGATTCTCTTTTGCCTTTAAAGCCCCTTGCTGGGGTCCCCATAAGTCAGCTGGGACACACACACAATGATATACATGTTCTCCCAACACTTGAAAAGCCAAAACTCTCAGCAAAGATTGCATGTTTTGTTTTCCAAAGGGCTGAAATATATATACAAGAATGGGTGAACTTGATAGTATGCCTGGCCTCTCAGTAGTAAGGGTATAAGCAGAGGGGTATATAGGATGAAGCAAGGCAGGGCATGTCCTCCTGATCCCACCTATCAAGGGCCACTAGCCCATGTCCTGGGAGCAACTGCACCCCACCCCCTGGGAGCGACTGCACCCCACCCCCTGGGAGCGACTGCACCCCACCCCCGACCTCCACGTGGAGTTCAGGGGCAGGTTTATAGTTGAATGCGGAACCCACCAGTATTCAACTATCAGATAACAACCACACAGCCCAGAAAATTCACAACAGCCAGCAGCAGAAATTATGTGGTATATATTAATCAGTCCAGAGCTCCTGTGATATATGGTTGTATGAAGAATCTTATGTATAATGGAGCTTGTGATCTGCAGTCTCCTGACAAGATGCATCATGCAACAACCTAGATTCTCGGTGGATTACTGTGTATTAAAATTCTTCCAAACATTTTACAGGATGGTTTGAACAACTGCCTTATGAAGTACATTTTGATAAGGTACCACTTGATAAGTGGTCACTTGTATCCAACCAATGTCAGGAACATCTAGTCTGTCATGTGAGTAGACACTGCAACTATCCAATATTACAAGAATCTTGTAGGATACCAACCAATGATTTTAGCTATTCATTTCACAAACTTTCATTTTATTTGCCATATCATCATCTTATGTTTATTTTGTTATTGCCTTTGCACCTTCTTGGCCAGATAGTACTTACTTGGCTTCCCAAAAATCTTTTGACTAGGTTCTTCAACAAAAGTGCTTGAATAAACTGAAAAGCTTGTAAAATGTGGGCTACATATTGTTATTGTTAGGTGGTTTTGTAATTGGTTGACTGACCAAACCCAAAGGGTGCTCACCATCACCAATGTCTCAGCTTCATCCTGAAGAGAAGTGACTAGTGGCGTGCTACAGGGTTCTGTACTGGGCGCAGTGCTGTTCAATATTTTTATCAATGACTTGTATGATGGAATAGAGGACATACTAATCAAATTTGCAGATGCCACCAACTTAGGAAGGGTAGTATGGTGATACAATCCAGATTCAACTTCAAGATTAATTAGAAGCAGTTTTCATTTTGCCAGTGTACAATTTCGAACTTTGAATATTAACCCCTCTCCCCAAAATGAAGCCAGACCCATACCTTTGTCCCTGAATCCAGTATTGTTTTGAAGTATTGTTCATTTCAGACTGCTTTTGTGTTGTCTGTAATACGAACAGGCAACAAAATAGGACAATCCTCATCCCTACTTCTTACACCATCATTCACTCTTCATCTCTATATTGTGGAGTAATCCAACTGTTACTAATATTGGCATGTGTGTATTGGTCGGAAATAAAAGGTTGCTTTTAGCAGAAATAAGCCAACATTTTAATTTGTAGCTGATAATTTGCTACTGGAAGCTTATCCTGATTAGTCTTCTTACAACACCAACAGTTTTTCAGGTAGTGTGAATTACCTGCTGTGTATGTTTTTACCACCCATTCAAGGATGAAAATGAGTTACAGCCTAGTCCTCAATTAAAGCCTGAAATAAGAAAAACCTAAAATTATTTTATGCCTTTCACTTCTAAAGAATGGAATTAGTTGCTTCATATATTCTTGGAATTGTAATTCACACTCCTGGAAATCCAGCAATGGATCTTTCAGCCCTTCTCAAATGAAACTCATTTCAGCTGCTACCCAATTATGCTGCCTTTCTCCAAGTCAAATCATCATACAACAGCTGAGAATTGAAACAGACTCCATTTGTGAAAATGAATGGTGTATATGTCTGGTAATGCTGAATGTTTTTAAGTGCTGCCCACTCTGGTCCTACAGGAACTAATGTGCTATTTCTTGTTCTATTAATTTAATTCACATTTTTTGAACTTTGAATTGCAGGTTCAGTTTTATTATTGTTCATTAGATATTTTCTATGTCAGCATTTAATGCAGATTGTGACATCGATATGCCAATGGAAATGGTGGGATCTGCATCCTAGCTGTCATAGGTAAGATAAAGGCTTCTTTCCAGTAACATAGTCGTTGTTAGAAAAGGATACACACTGGACATCAGTTCAATTGGTGTTAGTGACTCAGTAAGTTTGAAGATACACCACAAGTGAAATCTTGTGTTGTATATGCAGTCATTAATGACAGTCCTAGGGTTGCCAACTCTGGGTTGGTAGAGGAGCCTGGGGAGGGTAGAGTTTGGGACCCCAGTAAAATGGTCAGTATAATGCCATGAAGTCATTTCTCTAAAGTTGCCATTTTCTCCAGAGTAACTGATATCTGTGGTCTGGAGATGAATTGAAATTCTGGAATCTTCAGGTCCCATCTCGGGAATAGCAACCTTACATCCTTCAAGCAATATTTTTGACAAGTCAACACAACAGACTGGCTATTAACCCAGTCAGATTGCACATGGAACTGTTTTTATGGTGATAATATCTGCAGGTACACTCTACTTTCACTTTCCAGTAGTCTGATGATATTTACATTTTCCCAGGGTCATGGGTGATGGGTGGGGGCAGTTGGGGGATGAGTGACTCAGCATGTATTTGCTTGATAGGCACGAAACCTTACTGGATTGCTCCAGTACAAAACTAAGCAGGGTTAAATCTCCCTAAATTCATTGAATTCAGTGAGCTTAGAAGAATGTAACTCTGCTGAAGATTTGTATGCCCCTGCACCATTCTGAATGTTTACAGTTCTTTTCACATGTTCTGGGTAGATAAACTGAATATACATAAGCAGGATCATGGCAGACTTTGCAGGGTGCATAAGAACATAAGAACAAGCCAGCTGAATCCTATTCATGAGCTGTTTTTGTGGCTCCATATAAATAATAAAAGTCCAATTTTCACTAAAATTATAATAAAAGGACAAAACAGGATAGCCAAACTTCATTCATAGCATTTGTACATGATTATTCTATGAGTTGTTTGAGTGGATAGGTGCCATGGGGATAAACAAATGTATTACACACATACAACAAACCACATCCAATAATTTATGTAGCTTTCCATTTATCCATTTATCTACTTTTGGAAGAACCTTGAATTATTGGCCCCCAATACAGAGTGTCAATCAAGAGTGGCTAAGAGTAATCTGTGGAACTGGGGTAAAGATAATACAAATGTTATCCTTCTGCTGATCTGCTTCAAACAAGGCTGTTTAGAGGAAAGACTGACAACTTAGGTAAATTACATTTGATAGCTTTGCGTGGTAGATTACTGCCCATGAGGGCTTGGATTGAAAACACCAAACTCATTTCATATGCACATATAGATTATGTGATAAATCTAGTTGTAAATTAAGGGATCTAGATGGTCATAAAACTCTTTTGTAGTAAGACTCTATGGTTTAGCTTGGAGTTTACTTTTGAACTGCTATTTTGCCTTTATTTCTGAATGCAGAATTCCATGTTAATATATCAATATATTCTTCAGATGATCTCTTGAAAGCATAGGCCATGAAATGGAATCATGATGTATGGATTGTAAAATTAGAACAGATCTTTTGTTTCTCATAGCCAGCTGGATCTTTTAATCACTTTTTTTTTCACTCCAAAAACTGGTTTGTTTTTACCAAGTGTCAGAGAAAAATCCTAATAACAGTGGCTGGTTCTAAAGAGATTAGATGAACCTGTCTAATGTTTCAGATTTTAAGGAGTTTTTTAAAAAAATAAAAATAAATGGAAATTGAATAAATGGAGATTTATATTCTCCTTAACAGAACTTGGCCTATGCTATTTTGCCATTCACTTCATTTCCAATGCAGAACCAATGCATAATATAAACCCTTCAAATTTCAGGTATGTAAAAAAGAGAATTATAACAGTTCAAATGAAACTTAATCTCGGCAGAATGAAATCTAATCCTCATCTGTGCTCTTGCTTGACTTTAGCAAACTTTAACAATACAATTTTAATGCATGTCACATTGTATAGTTGGTATCTAATTTGGGGAATAAAATCCGTGTGTCAAAAGATGCAGCATGGCTATTTTAATCATGACAATGTGCATGATTTGCTCACAGGCTAATATGGATATTAATTTTCTTCAAATTTCCAACAACTTGTCATAAATTGAAACACACTGTGAATTTACTTTATACCTTTACCCTTATACAGATGAACATATTTCTTAGTGTCAGAGACTTAGTGGGAAAATTCCCATACAGTTTTTTTTCTAAATGAGAAAAGACCACAAAGGATATGAAATCAGATGAGAAGATTTTATTTGTTTTATCCTTGATTAGTAGCAGAATGATTTGTGCTTTTTCATTTTATTAGAAAGCACTCTGGAAGAAAAGTTAGTACTGAAGGAAAGAAACTTTTATAATACATTTTATAATTTTCATAATACACCAAGGTCAAATACCCCTCTTCAAATCAATTCTTGCATGAGTCTTTAGCAGAATGTTCCTATATACATGAAGTCATTATAAGAAACAAATGCTTCACCATGCATTTGAAATCCTTTATATGTTGTGTATAGGAATAAGTATGCACAGTGCATAAAGGGGAGACCCTTTGCAGATTTGCCATCAGCATATCACCAAGTTCTTTACATGATTCATGTGAATGTGACCCTTCCAGTCCAAAGGATGTAAGTAAGGGGGGGGGGGGTTTCCTGGGTTCAACCCCCCCATTACATGTCCAAAGCTCCGCCCCATTTGTGTTTTAGTGTTTTTTTCAGTTTTTGGCCTGTAGGGAGTGCAACTTTTAGGCTATCAGCACCAAAATGTCAGAGAAAGTTTGGGAGACTCTCCTGATGATACCACCCAGGGTTGGTGAGGTTTGGTTCAGGGGGTCCAAAGTTATGGACTCCCAAAGGGGGTGCCCCATCCCCCATTGTCTCCAATGGGAGCTAATAGAAGATGGGGGCTACACATTTGAGAGTCCATAACTTTGGACCCCCTGAACCAAACTTCGCTAAACCTGGGTGGTATCATCAGGACAGTCTCCTAAAGATCCCCTGAAAGTTTGGTGCTGTTAGCTTAACAATTGCACCCCTGACAGCAGGCACCCCCCAATTTCTCCAGATTCTCTTTTTAAATCCAACCCCTTCGGCAAGGATTTAAAGGGAGAATCTTAGGTCCTCAGTTTAAACATTGAAAATGATGCTGTTTCAGAGTGGGGGATAATCCACCCTAAAACAGCATCACTTTCAATGTTGTTTTAACCCAGATTCTCCCTTTAAGGTGCATTTAAAAGGAGAATCTGGCCTCCCTAGTTTAAATACCATTGAAAGTGATGCTACATAAGAACATAAGAACATAAGAACAAGCCAGCTGGATCAGACCAAAGTCCATCTAGTCCAGCTCTCTGCTACTCGCAGTGGCCCACCAGGTGCCTTTGGGAGCTCAAATGTAGGATGTGAACGCAATGGCCTTCTGTGGCTGTTGCTCCCGATCACCTGGTCTGTTAAGGCATTTGCAATCTCAGATCAAAGAGGATCAAGATTGGTAGCCATAAATCGACTTCTCCTCCATAACCGTGCAATAAAGCCCGCTTTTAAAGCTGCTATCCAGGTTAGTGGCCATCACCACCTCCTGTGGCAGCATATTCCAAACACCAATCACACGTTGCGTGAAGAAGTGTTTCCTTTCGTGAATCCTAATCTCTTCCCCCAGCATTTTTCTTAAAAGTGAATGCCCCTTGGTTCCTAGGGGTATTACAGTGAGAAAGAGAGAAAAATTTCTCTGTATCAACATTTTTCTACCCCATGCATAATTCTTGTAAGACTTCAATCACTTATCCCCTCAAGCCGCCTCTCTCTCTCCAAACTAAAGAGTCCCAAACGCTGCAGCCTCTTCTCATAGGGAAGGTGCTCCAGTCCCTCAATCATCCTTGTTGCCCTTCTCTGCACTTTTTCTATCTCCTCAATATCCCTTTTTTGAGATGTAAGCGACCAGAACTGGACACAGTACTCTCAGAAGTCTTGGCTCTATTCACTGCTTTATATATAAGGGCATGACAATCTTTGCAGTTTTATTCCTCGTTCCTTTTCTAATGATCCCAGCATAGAGTTGTTTCCTTTTTCACAGCTTATACATTGAGTTGACATTTCCATGGAATCTATTTCAATCTAAGATGCTTCCTAAATCCCTTTCCTGGTCTGTGACTGATAGCACTGGACCCTCTGTAAGCGATGTATGTGAAGTTTGGATTTTTTTGCCTCTATGTGCATACTACTTTACATTTTGCTACATTGAACTGCATTTGCCATTTCTGCCAGGCCCACTCACCTAATTTATCAAGGTCAGCAGGAGCTCTTCAAATCCTTTGTAGTTCCTATCACCACCCTACATAATTTGGTATCATCTGCAAACTTGGCCACCACGCTTACCCACCCCCCTACTTCCAGGTCATTTTATGAATAGGTTAAAGAGCACTGGTCCCAAAACGGATCCTTGGGGGACACCACTCCCGACATCTCTCCATTGTGAGAACTTCCCATTTACACTCCACTCTTTGTTTCCCTGCATTTCTCAACCAGTTTTTTAATCCATAGGAGGACTTCTCCCTCTTATTCCTTCATTGCTGAGTTTTCCTCAACAGTCTCTGGTGAGGAACTGGTCAAAAGCCTTTGGAAATCCAAGTAGACAATGTCCACCGGTTCACCCCCCCCCCTGTCCACATGTCCTGTTTACACCCTCCCCAAAGAACTACTAAAGTAATGAGTTTGTAAGACAGGGATTTGCACTCTCTGCACCAAAAGCCATGCGGAAGCTTCTTTCTCAGCGAAAGGTCTTGCAGTTTTCTACATGTTTTATAATTTTATCTTGAATGATAGATTCTACTAATTTACCAGGAACAAATGTCAAAACTGACTGGCCTGTAATTTCCCGGGTCCCCTAGATCCTTTCTTAAAGATTTGGTGTGACATTGGCCATCTTCCAGTCTTCAGGGATGGAGGCTACGATTTCAGGGATAAAGTTGCATATTGAGAGTGGGAAGATTCAGCAATTTCATAGCTTTGGAGCACTTTAAAGAACTCTTGGGTGAATCTGGCAATCTGGGCCAGGGGATTTGGTAACATTTAGTTTATCAATGGCTGCCAGAACTTCTTCCTTGTCTACCACTATCTTCGCTAGTTCCTCGGATTCGCCTCCTAAGAAGCTTGGTTCAGGTGCAGGAATGTTCCTCACCTCCTCTTGGGTGAAGACAGATGCAAAGAATTCATTCAGCTTCTCTGCAATCTCCCTGCCATCTTTTAGCACACCCTTTGTTCCTTTGTCATCTAACGGGCCTACCGCTTCCCTTGCTGGCTTCCTGCTTTTGATGTACTTGAAGAACTGTTTGTTGCTGGTCTTGATGTTCGCAGCCATGCGTTCCTCATAATCCTTTTTTGCCTCCCTTACAGCTAACAGTAACAGATGCTGTTTGTTTTAACCCAGATTCTCCCTTTAAGGTACATTTAAAAGGAGAATCTGGGCTCCCTAGTTTAAATACCATTGAAAGTGATGTTGTTTGGGGGTGGATTCCAGCATCACAGCGGCCGCCCACAAGATTTTGCACAGGGCTTCATTTTCCCTAGCTATGCCTCTGCCTGGAGGGGAGGGCAGAAGGGACTGCCAGATGCTGGCTAGGAGCCCAGCTGGTGGGGGGGCGGGGTGGGGGGGCAGGGGAGTCTGCCATTCGTGGCCTTGGAGAGCTGCTTTCATAAGCACTGAGGCTGGGAGCGGGGCTTGGGGAGGCATGGTCACGCCCCCAGGGGTGGGTGGGGGCAGGGCCCCACCCCTGAACCCACCCCATAAAAAATCTATACCTACGTCACTGTCCAGTCCACAGAGGAAACCCAAGGAATACAAGCACTTTCCTTGATAACTACCACCTAATCTACTCTAAATGCTGATACATCTGACCAAATACTCCTGGCACCTTTTGCATCCCATAGAACAGCCTCAGCAGAAAGTTCAGCAGAAACTTGTTCCTGTGGCTATTCTAGGTTCTCCAAGATACAGATACAACTAATTCTACTTCTATTCAAAGTTGCAATCTTTTTCATTCCTCATGATCTTGCCCATTGTATGTTACCAAGATTGTGCCTGTGCACACACAGACTCTGGATGCCTTGCCACAGGGTCAGGAGATGCAAGTGTAAAATCCATGTAGATGTGGCCACCACTGTACATATTATAAGCCAAGTATGGCTTCATGGATCAAATTGAGCAAGGACCTAACTGGTAGGGGGTCACTTTATCCAGTTTACCCAGTCGAGATATAGGCTGCTGCTGAACCTCAGAGCCCCCAGTTGCCTCATGGTTTTTTGAGTTGCCTTGTGGCTTTTTGTGGGGCAGGAGCTTGTCAGGAGGCCAGTGGCTCAGGCCTTGGAAGGAAGTGGGAGTGTGGTCAGTGTTGGGGAGACAGGCCAATCAGGCTCAGCCTGCCCTGGCTGGGGGACCTCACTGGGAGGGAGTTTACTCCAGTTATCCAGCCCAGATATAGGCTGTTGCTGCGTCTCAGAACCCCAGTTGCCTTGTGGCTTTTGAATTGCTTTGTAGCTCTTTGTGGGGCAGGAGCTTGTCAGGAGGCCAGTGGCTCAGGCCCTAGAAGGAATCAGGAGGGCAGTCAGTGTTGGGGAGGCAGTGGGTAGGAACAGCACACATGTGAAGGCTGCTGGGACAATGTAGGCTGGGCATCAGGTTATGCAACTTTCTCTTTTCCTTCCTTCCTGTCTTCTTTTCTTCCTTCTTTCCTCCCTCCCTCCAGCCTGAGAGGGGTGGCCAGGGCTGTGTTTTTATTTTTCCCTGCACTGTTCCAGCAGCTTAGAGGAGGGCAGTTTGTACAAGCTCTCTGCAGTTCCACACACCAGTGAAGACCACAGCAATGTGATTATTGCTATTGGGGGTCATAGTGGGGATAGTGAAGGAGGGTGAGGGGCACTCTGTATCCCTTGAAATAATACTACATTCCTTCCATTCATCTAAATGCTTAGGATGCCACCCAATAATGCCTTGAGCCAGACTCAAAGCCAAGGAGCTAGCCCTCTGAATCAAAGGGCTGAAGTGGAAGTAAAAGAAAACCTGAGCCTGATTAAGGGGAAATGCCTAGGGTCGTCCCTTTGGGCCAGAGCAGTATCTGCTAGCTAGCCAACACCACCATCCAGGGCCTTTCTGAAGTCATGGAACACTTATCTGAGTGGGTGGACTGGCTGGGCTCCCTCCATAGGTGGCAGGTCTGTTGAACAGCATGGAGCCAGTGCATGCCCTGGAGACCGTTCGACCCAGCACAGTGGGATAGGCATGGAAGGTTACCCAGAGGCGTACCGACCCAGGGGGATAACCATGTCCCCGGATGCATGCCTTTCAGTCATGTGGGGGGGCACCAGAGGCCCCCCCACATGACCAAAGATGTGCACCTGCAGCCAGCAACCCACCCCCTTCTGACCTCCCTGTAGGCCAGCTTCTGCAGAAGCCAGCCTCCAGGGATGCGTAGGGGAGCTCTGCTTTGGTGGGAGCTGGCTGGTTCTGCCCACCTCTCGTGGCAGTATCACCATGGATTCAGGTTTATGGGGGGGGGGGGGAGAAAGTGGTTTGTGTGCCTATTTCCCTCATCTTTGGGGATCCCCTGAAGAGATCTTGGTTGTGGTCATATGGGGACATGCCCAACTCGGGGGCTATAAAGGCACTTTTACTTCAAGTGGCAGGAGAGACCATGCAGTGTCTAGTACCCATGTATAATCCATAAATTTACCATTGTGTGGGGATCTCCCCTACACAGTAAGTGTTCTGAGATAGGTTGAAGTCCAGTACATCATCCAGCAGGTGGGTCAGCCAATATTGCTCTATGCTGTGCCAAGGCTTTGTCAGCTACTGTACCAGTAAAACTGTGGTAATTTTTATTCCAGAAGGTTGTCAGTGTAATTTCCTGCCTGGGTGCTATGGGGGTGGGGAGGGTGGTACTTGGCCATCTCTCTGCTCCTCTTTTTTAGCAATGGGTCCACAAACTGATGATGAGAATCCTATAGGTTTCTGTATTTTTTGTGAAGTGGAAGAGTGTAACAACCAGGCAAGACTTGAATTTATGAATGGGTCTCCACAAACAAACTGCACAAATAATTGCAAACACGGGGAAGAGAAGGGATTGACATAAACATGTGAATGAACCCTGCCAATATATTGTATTTATAGAGCAACCAAGAACACATTGATTCTGAAAGGGAGGGCTGCCACTTTCCCCCTCCACACTAGGCTGTTGAATTTCTTCCTTGTTGCAAAGGCACAGGAACCCTTCCATTGGAAAAGTTGTTAACCTAACTGGTGAATTCTACTGCTGTCACAACAACCATCATTTTCTACATTTGTCCAATGTTTCTGAATACCCAGGGACTTCAGTGATGGGCGGAAAACTAGTGTACAGATAAAAATAAATAAATACATAAATATTTTTTATCCCTGCCAGAAAACAGAACCTCTCTTTTGAATCTCAGATCAGACCAATTCTCTCTAATCCATGCTGACTTTCTTTGTAAACTATACATTAAAGCAAATTCTGGATAACTGAAGCTTACTAGGACGTTAGATCTATCCCAAAGAGATATTTACACAAATGCAAAACGAGAAAATGAAATGCTCTTTCTCATTGATTTGGTCAGCTGGTAAAACATGACCAACAATAAGAAGAATGCATTTTCCTTGCATTTTGATCTTTTGTAAGTGTAATATGGAGGTCATAACTTTCATTCAAGATGACAGGAGTTTGAGAGACTATAGATGGGTTTCCTGACACTAACCACTATTTACTGTTTGCCTGCTTTTTCAATACTGTTTGCACTTTTCCTTTGTGGAAAGCATCTTGATTGAGCCATGCAAGGGGAGATATTACTATCTTTCTATGGGATCAATGAAGACGTGTTTACAAGTCTAGGACACAGTGCACACACTGCAATAATGGATTTTAGTCTGTTTGTTGACTGAAAGCTCCTTTTCTTTGTAACTTGTCAATCTTGTATCTATTACTTGATTGCAACATAAAAGGCTATTTGGACAAGCTCTGGAACAACAACTGTATCAATTTAGTTGAAGTGGTTTCCTACTCTAAATATGTAGCCTTTAGCAAGATAAATTGCTTAACATTTGAAAAGCATGCTGGGGGGTTATTTGTTGTTCTATCAACAATTTTGTGGGCACATTATTTTGTTAATTGTTTGTATGTTGAAATGCACTTAATAGATATCAAATGAAAATCCCAGATATCTGCCTATTGGAGAGAATGCTTACAGAGCAGCTATCCGTGTTCCCCATTTGATGTGTTAGAGGTCAGCATGAAACACATAGAGTATCCCACAAGCCTTTTCTCAGAGGAAGCTGCCATGCTGTCATTGAAAACTACTTGAACCGATTGCATAGCCCTTTTCTGGTTTTCCCTTCTCTCAGACACCTGAAGTCAGGCAGAATCCATGGGGAATGGGTACTGAGTGTAGTTTATGTGCACCTGGAGCTACAGCTATGTGGTTTTCACTCATTTGAATTGAGGCAACACAGCTCTACAAATTCCAAAACTAGTATTATCTCCACCAAAATGAAAGATATACATTAGACCTATGTGTATTTAAATCAGAACACAGTGCAGAGTGGTCAGCTGCAGTCCTGCAGTCAAAGCTCTGCTTTGTTCGATCTTAGTTCAATCCCAACAGAAGTCAATTTCAGGTAGCCAGTTCAAGGTAGACTCAGCCTTCCACCCCATTGAGGTTGGTAAAAAGAATACCCAATTTGCTGGGGAGTGAAATGTAGACAGTTGGGTGAAGGCAATAACAAACCACCTCATAAACAAAGTCTGCCCAAACGCCAAGATGTGACATCACTACTTGAATCAAGAATGACACAGTGCCTTATGCTTATGAATACAAAATCATTCATAAGTGATAGAACTGGAGTAAAAATTTCATTTATTTATCAATATATGCTGACACTAATATATACTGATCACAATTTAACAAAATAATTTAACCAAACATCAGAACTGTAAACTTTGTACTGGATTTATCTGTTGAGAGTTGACACCACGCTCCCAGTTAATTTAAAACATATATTTTGAATTGTTAGAAGTATCTTGTACCTAATGTTAGAAAATGGGACATGTAAACTATCTGTCAGAGTACAGTGTGAATACAGTATCGAATGATTTTGTGTGCATATGTATTGTATGTTTTTGTATGTGTGCATGAAACAGATTCAATTAAATTGGAATGCTGATGAACGTCTTCCCATGCAACTTTGCACCCACTCAATATTTCCTTTAATCTACAAGTTCTATGTGCCTTGTTGTCACACCACCACAATATCTGTAAAAGCAGCAGATTTCTGCTAAGCAAGATAAGCATGTGTTTCTGTTTTGAACAAGAAGCAACACAGTTTCAATGAGATACTGAGGCCATGCAAAGTGACACAGGAGAAGCTCTTTTGCATCATCAGAATCATTTGGAAGCAAGATATACAGAAAAAAATTCTAAAGAGATCTACAAATGTTTGTAAGTTTCTACTTGGGAAGAATTATGGTGATTACAACAGGAGGGAAATTATTCAAGCCTGTAAAAACTTCACCGTTTTTATGTATTTGGCCCACTGGTCTCACAGTAGTGATTCATGCAAGGTAGCAATATGTTGAATAAACATTGGTGCTCCATTTCACACAAGAAAGTAAAACAAAAGATTTTGAAAGTCAACAGCCACTCAGAAAGTAATAGAATGCTTTAGGGCACATGTGCCAACAGGGAAAGTCTGTCCAAGACAAATTTAAAGGTAACTGAGTTGAGTAGGAAAGGTTGTGGGGCCAAGTGCAATAATAGAAGCAACAGCAAAGATTGAAGAGGCAGAGACTGTGAGTTCAGAAATAGCAGTAATCAGCACTGAATTGTGTTGCTTTTCTGTCCTTAGTTCTCATGAACAAAAGCTTGAAGGGAGAGAATGTTATCCTCCTGAACAACAACTAACCTGTAATTCCTACAGTTTGTAGTCTGTGCTGGTCCAAGGGAAAGAGCAAAACAACATATCCATTAACTTTACCATTAACTTGCTGAATTGCCTTCAAAACAATTTCATAGTAATCTGAAACTAACCGGCACCCCCAATTGCACATCATTTTGCCTCAAAACACTTGCAAAAGAAGTGGTGTTATTTGAGGAAGATAGCATATGTTTTATGCAGCCCAGTCCATTGCATATGCATGCTCTGAAATTACTAGAATGGGGCTTACTCAGTGGTGGGATTCAGCAGGTCTGCACCACTTCGGCAGAACTGGTTGTTAAAATGGTGCTTGCAAACAACCAGTTGTTAAATTATTTGAATCCTACCACTGGGCTTATTACTAAGTGTGCATAAGACTGTACTCCTAGTGTAGCATGCCTGTGCATGTGTATGTAACCCCCATGCCCAGAATGGGTTGACCCAGTAAGGGGTGGAGACTCCGAGCAGCAGAGAGGCTGAAAGAGCTCTTTTGCAGAAGAACAAGGCTACCAGACTCGGACCTTGATTTCTATAAGCCCTTAACACCTTGTTAAGCGGCTCTAACTTGTGGTTGTACGGGTGAGAGTTCTCCCTGGAGACCTTCATCATGTTGCAACCTGTTCATCAAGCCCTTGGAGTCTTCAGGAGCCAGCCAACTTGCAAAGAAGATTTGGACTTGGCAATATCAGTAGACTGTAAATAGAAGGACTTGAAATGCAACCCTGAACAGGACCTTTGCCCAATTGTAACGCTAAATGTTGATGTTTTTAAAAAGTGTTAATTGTAAAGAAAGTAAACCATTTTGTTGTTTAAAATTGTTGTTGCAACTCATTCCAAGTACTGCCCCACAGAACCCTGACAAGTTGTTACAAATGGTTTCAACCAGCTGGGGCTTGGAAGTGAGATTGTAAATATAAATTGCTTGCAATGGAAGTGTGCAGTAAGTTGGGGTTTTGATCCCCATACAATTTTGTTTTGTTATTCATGTGATGTAAGTTCAAGAGATGTTGCTGTGTTTAATTTGGAAACACTGTTTGGAAGTTGCATGAAGGAAGGGATTCCAGGTTTGCAATCCCCCCATCCCTTCTGCAAACTACTGCTTGGCTGAGGAATTGCAACTTAATTGCTGTAAAGAGAGTTTTATAGCAAACGGCCAGTGCAAGCTTTCGCTTTTAAGGGAAAGACAATGTGTTCTGCATTCAGGATGCACCAAATGTGGATTTCCCTCCAAGTACAGGAATCTGGGGAAATCATTGTTTAACGTGATTTCAAAGTTGCATTACAGTACTGTCGACGACAGAATTTTAGTGGGGAGAATGTAACCCTCTACGCCCTAGAATGGCTGACCCAGTAAGGGGTGGAGACTCGGAGCAGCAGAGAGGCTGAAAGAGCTCTTTTGCAGAAGAACAAGGCTACCAGACTCGGACCTTGATTTCTATAAGCGGCCCATAACTTACCTTGTTAAGCGGCTTCTTTGTGGTTGTAATGGGTGAGAGTTCTCCTGGAGACCTTCTCATTCATGTTGTAACCTGTTCATCAAGCCCTTATAGATTCTTCAGTGGTTTCAACTGTAAAAGAAGATTTGGACTTGGCAATATCAGTAGACTGTAAATGAGAAGGGACTTGAAATGCACAACCCGAACAGGACCTTGTGAATTGTAACGCTAAATGTTGATGTTTTTAAAAGCGTTAATTGTAAAGAAAAGTAAACCATTTTGGTTGTTTAAAAAATTGTTTGTTGCAACTCATTCCAAGTAATTCGCCACCACAGAACCCTACAAGCTGAGGTTACATGTATGTAACCCCCATGCCCAGAATGGGGTTGACTGAAATGAGGGTGGGAACTCCGAGCAGCAGAGAGGCTAAGAAAAGAGCTCTTTTGCAGAAGAACAAGGCTACCAGACTCGGACCTTGATTTCTATAAGCCCATGTACCTTGTTAGGCGTTTCTAACTTTTAGTTGTAATGGAACAGAGTTCTCACTTGGGACCTTAATCATGTGTTTAACCTGTTCATCAAACCCTTAGGTGTTCAGAGAATGACAACTTGCAAAGAAGATTTGGACAGCAATGTCGGTAGACTGTAAATAGAAGTTGACTTGAAATGCAACCCTGAATGGGACCCAGCCCAGTTGTAGCGTTAAATGTTGATGTTTTTAGAAAGTGTTGGTTGTAGAGAAAGTAAACCATTTTGTTGTTTAAAATTGTTTATTTGCAACTCATTCCAAGTACTGCCCCACAGAACCCTGACTAGGAGTTACAAATAAAATTTCAGCCAGGCAGGGCTTGGAAGTGAGATTGCAAATATAAATTACTTACAATGGAAGTGTGCAACAAGTTGGGGTTTTGATCCCCATACAATTTTGTTTTGTTATTCATGTGATGTAAGTTCAAGAGATGTTGCTGTATTTAATTTGGAAACACTGTTTGGAAGTTGCATGAAGGAAGGGATTCCAGGTTTGCAATCCCCCCATCCCTTCTACAAGCTGGCTTGGCTGAGGAATTGCAACTTAATTGCTGTAAAGAGAGTTTTATAGCTGACGGCCAGTGCAAGCTAAGACTTTTAAGGGAAAGACAATGTGTTCTGCATTCAGGATGCACCAAATGTGGATTTCCCTCAAATTACAGGAATCTAGGGAAATCATTGTTTAACGTGATTTCAAAGTTGCATTACAGTACTGTGGGCGACAGGGTACAGTGAGGAGAATGTAGCCCCCTATGCCCTAGATAAGTTGACCAAGTAAGGGGTGGAGACTCCAGAGCAGCAGAGGGAGGCTGAAAAAGAGCTCTTTTGCAGAAGAACAAGGCTACCAGACTCAGGACCTTGATTTCTATAAGCGGCCCATAACTTACCTTGTTAAGCGGTTTCTGTACCAATAGTTGTAATGGGTGGGAGTTCTCCTGGAGACCTTCACATCGCTTGGTGTAACCTATTCATCAAGCCCTTATAGAGTCTTCAGGGCAACCAACTGTACGAAGATTTGGACTTGGCAATATCAGTAGACTGTAAATAGAAGGACTTGAAATGCAACCTGAACAGGACCTTGAATTGTAACGTTAAATGTTGATGTTTTAAAAGTGTTAATTGTAAAGAAAAGTAAACCATTTTGTTGTTTAAAAATTGTTGTTGCAACTCATTCCAAGTACTGCCCCACAGAACCCACAAGCTGAGGTTACATGTACATGTTTGACAGAATTTGTCAATGAACCAAGGCGAGGAGCCACTGATAAAACTAGAGCAGAGTGTCATGACAAAACTGGTATGTACCCTACCAAATGTTGCAAGAACTGGAGTAATAAGAAATTATTGAATAATGTATTTTACAGAAAGGATGCATGCTGGTACATTATACAATCTTTTGACCCACAAAGATTAGATTCAGAGGCAGGAAAAACAGTGAAATGAGAACATAAGAACGAGCCTGCTGGATCAGACCAGAGTCCATCTAGTCCAGCACTCTGCTACTCGCAGTGGCCCACCAGGTGCCTTTGGGAGCTCACGTGCAGGATGTGAAAGCAATGGCCTTCTGCTACTGTTGCTCCTGAGCACCTAGTCTGCTAAGGCATTTGCAACCTCAGATCAAGGAGGATCAAGATTGGTAGCCATAGATCAACTTCTCCTCCATAAATCTGTCCAAGCCCCTTTGAAAGCTATCCAGGTTAGTGGCCATCACCACCTCCTGTGGCAGCATACTCTAAGGAAAATAAACAATTTCTAACATTATTTGAGCATTGGAAATAATCCATGTCTTTGCAACTATTTGGTACAAGAAGAATACAAATCATACATAGAGTACATAGAATTCTTGAGAAATTGTTAACAGTTTGTTATCAATATGGAAACTCAGGATCAGTTTTTCAAGATGCTGCTCCAGTGATCTTTATGGGACTCAAGGTGTAATACTAAACAGATGAATGTGCTTAGAAAGGTGTAACTCTGATTGGGACATGCACTGGTCCTTTCTGCACAGCAGAAATAAAACATCCTACAGACATTTTAAAAAGATCTGTTTTGGCTTTTTGTGTTTCCACAGTGCAGAGAACACAAGCATTGCTCGCCAAAATGGTTATTGCATATTGCAGCTTCTCTAATCATGACATCTTAGCTTTGCAGACATCCCCCTGAAAACAACAACAACAAAAAAAGGAAAAAATGACATATGCTCAGGATCACTAGGCAAAACAAACCATCTACTTTTTACATGGAAATCACACGTGGATGAGTTGCAAGCAGAGGAAACTTCTATGGGGAACCTTCAGAGAATCTCTGCTGCAGTACACAAAATGGCAGGCGCAAATGATGAATATGAAAGTAAGAGGTTTGGGTGGGAGAAATAAAGTGTTTCCTACATGCTGTGACTAGCCCAAGGTCACCCAGCTGGCGTGTGTGGGAGTGCACAGGCTAATCTGAATTCCCCAGATAAGCCTCCACAGCTCAGGCGGCAGAGCTGGGAATCAAACCCGGTTCCTCCAGATTAGATACACGAGCTCTTAACCTCCTACGCCACTGCTGCTCCGATGTGAGGGCGATCTGGCTGCGACATCTGTCACCCCATTGATCGCCAGGGTTGATTCGGCTGATCTGGCTGGCTAGGCGGGTGTCCCCTACCTCCCTCACCGCTCCATGTGCGTCCCTCCCGAAGCTGCGCGCTCGGTGGAAGAGGACGATCATCCCAGATAGAAGGAGTGTACCGTTCTTCGGTCAAGGGTTTCCTACATGCTTTTGTTCACTCAGCAGGCAGGAAACATCTTCAACCTGGGTGTGGGGAAAAGATCACAATTTTTGAAAAACCCCGTTGAGAAAAATAAAATGTTTTGAAGATGTTTGGGGGGAGAAAGCTGTGTGAACTTCCTTGAAATGATTTTTAAAATGCCCTCAAGATGTTTTATTTCTGTTCTGTTAGAATAATGTCACACTCTCAGTTCATAGAACAACTCACTTGACAGGTTCAAGGATTTTATTCATAATAGCAGAGTAACAGCAGAAGACAGTTCTGGCGAGATGGCGCCAAAACTGTTGATGTAGCAATCCCCACCAACCCCATATGAAACCAAAGTAACAGAAAGAGTCCAGCCTGAGAGTCAGATTCAATCATAGAACTTCAAGGGCAGGATTCAGATAAGCACCTGCAAAGCAGTGGCAAAGCAAAAGCAAATCTCATCTCCACAGCTCCCCTCCCCCCCCCCGTAGGAATGGTATCCTGACAAATAAATCCATGCAATCACAAGACTACATGAATTCACCCTATAATCTGGAGACTACTGGTGATGGATCACATGTTTAAATGCTTTCCCATATGATAAACTCCCTGAATATCAAGGCTGGTGAAAATAATAGAAAGATAACTAGTCTAGGTAGCTGGAATGCCTTCAAACACATTTAAACAGAACAGTATTCTTTCTCCTTTTAGTGGTAAACTTTTATTAACTATTTGGCAGGTGTTCCCTTCCTATTGTGTGGCTAAATGGACCATATTCTTTATTACCAGCAGAGATGGAAAGTAAAAGGCTTTGTGGGCCATTCATTAGGTAGAGGCTCAACTACTAACCATAAGTTGAACATTCCTAATATTTGCCTGGTCTTTGTCTAAAGCTGATTTTTTTTCCTTGACAGCTTCATGTCACCCTGGTGCAATTTCCTCTGTCAATCTCCATCAGTTTCTTTTCTCAGTCACAGATAGATGAAAATTTGAAAGGAAAATCATTTCAAAGTGTTGCCTTACAGCCTGGAACTAAGCAGCTATTTTTGCAGGCCATTCATTTTTTCAGCTGTGCTACCCCTCCCCCCCTTTTTTTGAGATTTCTTGTGCCAGTTTCTACACTCTGTCATATTTAGTTGTATTTTAGGCCAAGATGATTACCTTGTAAATTATTATTGTCACATTAACAATCAAGTCAGAATGCTCCTGGTTTCAGTGGAAGATATTTATCCAGCATGTGATGTGCTCTTACACAGAATTGCAGTGAGACATAAAATATAAATAGAGAAAAGTTTGTTTACAAATCAGAATTGCACATTGTTGCCTTGAAGGAGACCAGCCCTGAGAAGAATTTCTTCTCACTGATTTGGGTAATGATGGAATATTATCATGCAGGAATGAGGACATATCAAGCAGCAAAGAAGGACCCCAATTTTAACTGGATATGGAAATTACCATAATAAATAGAATAACTACAGAAGAATCAAAAGTCCCTTGCTGTGAGACAGATGCTGAAGGAATTTTGAGCTAGGAAAAAATATTGAAAAAAACTTCTTTCCAGGAGCTACTGTAAGGTATGCATGGAATGTGAGAAGTACATTTTGCATATGCATTCATTTGCCACAGGGAAACTCCTAATTATTTACCTATATACTCGAGTATAAGTTGACTTTTTCAGCACATTTTTTAATGCTGAAAAAGCCCCCCTTGGCTTTTACTCGAGTACATACAGCAATTCCAAGATGACCACCAGAGCTGTGGCACACCGAGAAAGGAGATCACACCAGCTGTGGCAGAAGCATTTTGCCTATATCCAACTTTGAGTATTAAATTCACCATTCCCTTTTATGTTTTTATGTAAAGCTAGGCTTGTAAATCCTCCAGCTTTGATAAAGTCTTTGCAATTAGAGTTGCTCTATTGGCTCTGAATGCCGTGTTAGGTATTACTCTGTGCCCTTGAAATTTGTGTTCTGACAGGCATGGCATCCTCTTGGAGAGAGATTCCATTGCACTTGCAGTGCTTAAAGACTGCAAAATGCAAGTCAAGATTTGTTACTAGTAAATCAGGTCAAGCTGAGTTTTTGTGCAAATTCCTCTCTGTAAAGCAGTACAAATTAAAGCTGAAAAGAGAGGGTCTTACAGTTCTAAGGACAGAAATACCCTCTGTGCTATTTAGTGAGTGTGGTAGGAGATAAAGAGACACTATAGATCAGAGGTAGGGAACCTGCGGCTCGAGAGCCGCATGCGGCTCTTCTGCCCTTGCACTGCGGCTCCACGAGCCGAGCCGCCGGCTTCATCCAGGGCGGATGCATCCATGCGGTTCTCAGAATGAGTGGAGTAAAAGGTTAAAAAGCCCAATATATATAGTGTTATCTTTATTTTAAATGTCAAAAATTATTTGCGGCTCCAAGTGTTTTCTTTTCCCATGGAAAACGGGTCCAAATGGCTCTTTGAGTGTTAAAGGTTCCCTACCCCTGCTGTAGATCTTCCTAATGGCTACATCTTACCTTTGAATAAAATATGTCCCTGAATATGCAGGGTAAAAGCATACACTGTTCACAAGGTGGTGCTAGCAAACAGTATCTGCTTCCTTTAAAAACTGCCTTGCTTAATGACATTTTTAAAATTCTAGTGAGCCATTTCTGAGGAAGGCCTTGTGGGTACTCACAGTCTTTGGCATGAAGCAGCCAGGAAGTCTCGCTTCTTGCCTTCATCCTGTTCGTCCTCTGATCATGAAGATTGCTTTTAGTCAACTTTTCTTACAACCAGTGAGATACCTTTATGAATTTTATTGGTATCTATTTTATTTTTGAAATTGACCAGCAGCTGCTGTATTTCCCACCCTAGACTTACACCTGAGTCAATAAGTTTTCTCAGTTTTTTGTGGTAAAATTAGGTGCCTCAACTTATATTCGGGTCAACTTATACTCAAGTATATATGGTAAGTAGCATGGCTTTCTTAGGTGTTAGGTTTGAATGCAGAAATAGCACAAGTAAAGAAAACGACATCTTAAATATTTCTTGGTGGTCCTAAGCTCTTGTTCCCAAGGAAGTTGGGAACAATATTATCCATATTAAATTCAGTAAAGTTATTGAGCCCATTGTTCTGAAGACATAAAACAGGACTCCCTCTGGAGGATCAAGACATTGTCACAGAAAGAGTACTTCCCATAATCTAAAATACGGATCTGCCCTATTTATGCTATGCCACATTTAATGTAACCTGGCCACCTGCTTCCTCAAACAGTTATTCAAGAATATACTGATAGACAGATATTCCAGATAGCAATATCCCTGTTTCATTGGGAAACAAAATCCCGTCTTCTTCAATATAGAACTGTAATGTCAGTGCTGGAAAAATCTTTCCTCAAAAAATTACACAACGTCATCAACACTCTGCCTGCAGAAGCTGTCTTGACCAGAGTAATGCTGTCTCAAGGATGTTCACAAAATGAAGAATAATGTTCTAAAAATAAAATAAACAATGCTCAACTCTACAGCAAAAAGTGAACATATTACCAAGAAAGACATGTCATAAATTAAACATACCTTCATACTCTATAAATCAGACACTTAATCTCTCAACACATCTGGTAAAACGTAGCCAGGCTAGCAACCTTTCACAACGAATGCGTGTCTCTCTAAACTGCTCCCTTAAATCCATTAACCGAAAAGACCAGCTGAAATGTATAAAGCTACATAACCTACTATCATGGTAAGGTTTGTTCCTGTAATTCAGCTAAATTTAAAGAAGTTGCTATATAATAACAACAATTGCAAACAAATAGAGGTGGAAAGAGGTGGAGAACCATATAGCAAACACTTCACAAATTATTACACAAACTATCACAACAAATTGTTGCAAGAAATATTACAAAATATTACAAAAAACCAAGATAAATCCATATTATGATTTAATCCATAAGGCTCAAGAGTTTGGAACAGGAAAATTAGCTTAGCTTCAGTAACCATTACTACTTTTATTTATTTACCTATATATATAAAAATCTAAACGTGTGTTTGTCCCTGATGGTCTCCCTCAGAAGCTGCTGGACGGATCGCCCCCAAATTTTCACAGGCCATCCCTCCCTGTTGCGGGCAGGTAATCGGACCTTCAAATCACCAAAAGTCCATACCTGAGCCAGGTAAAATGTCTTTTTCCTGAACCTGGCTGTGTTTAACTGTCACCCTTGGAATGTTCATGCAGCATGTCTGTGGCCTGAGGGGTTGGTATGAGGGCTTAGAATGTTCACGCAGATGACCAGAGATGAGCAGTTAAAACAGTAAATAGGTAATACTGTTAGGTAATATGAATGGAAGTGAAACACATACACACTTTGCCGTGTGAGACGTCAGGTGGAGTTCCCCCCACACGCAGGTAACTTTCACTCAGTGTCTCACCCACTGCTACCACACAATACACATCCTGCTCATCCTCACACACCTCACTCTGCCCTCCCTCACATCCAACCACCACTTACCCATTTCCTCACCCATATTCGCCACAGCTCTCTTTTACTAAAAGCAAGCTGGAGTTTGCCTTTTTCTTCTAAGAAAATCCACGGGCTGCTGCTGCTGCTCCTGAGCACCTGGTCTGCTAAGGCATTTGCAATCTCAGATCAAAGAGGATCAAGATTGGTAGCCATAGATCGACTTCTCCTCCATAAATCTGTCCAAGCCCCCTTTAAAGCTATCCAGGTTAGTGGCCATCACCACCTCCTGTGGCAGCATATTCCAAACACCAATCACACGTTGCGTGAAAAAGTGTTTCCTTTTATTAGTCCTTATTCTCCCCCCCAGCATTTTTAATGTATGCCCCCTGATTCTTGTATTGTAAGAAAGAGAGAAAAATTTCTCTGTGTCAACATTTTCTACCCCATGAATAATTTTATAGAGGACATTGATTGGTTGATTGATTGATTGATTGATTGATTGATTGATTGGAATTATATCCTGCTCATTCCTGGTGGAGGCTGGGCTCAGGGCAGCTTACAGTAGAGTTAAAACACAATCAACTTAAAACAGATTTAACATATAAAATGTAACATTTGTAGTGGTGCACTATTTATTTATTTATTTATTATTTATTATTTATTATTCATTCACTCACTCACTCATTCATTCATTCATTCATTCATTCATTCATTCATTCATTCATTTATTATTTGAATTTATAGACCGCCCAGTCCCCGAGTGGCTCTGGGCGGTGTACAACACTATAAAAGCAATATATAACAAGGGTCACAATAGTGACCAAATACACTAAAATCCTTTAAAACCATTAAAACCACTTAAGCGGCGGTCAAAAACAGTAACAATAATAATGATAATGATGGCGTCCCATAACCCAATTCCTTTAAACTGCCCCAAAAAGGAGGGAGCGGCCAGACTCTTCCTTAAAATCACAATAAATATACAAAATACATTATAAAATAGAGGGCAAGAAATCAAGGAGCAAAGCAAAGGGGGGGGGACGGGCGCACCTCAGTGACTGGACACTCCAAAGGCCTGGCGGAACAACTCAGTCTTGCAGGCCCTGCGGAATTCACCAAGGTCCCGCAGGGCCAGGACAGCTGGAGGGAGAGTGTTCCACCAGGCCAGGGCCAGGGCCGTAAAGGTAATATAGCCTAAAAGTGCAGTTTAAGGCCTTTCCTGTGCTCTTTTGCTCCTTCATAATGATAGAAAGAGTAATTCAGTTTAGGACTGTGATGTAAATTGTCCAAGGCATTTGTACAGTTAAATAATTTTAGACTGGTCTTATGAGGCTTCACCTTTAGATGGTAAACAGAAGATGATCTGCAATGACTTGTGGGGGAATTTCATTTGCTCCTTCCCCAGTATTTCCTCTTTCCTTTTGTTGAAAGCCACATAAGCTTTCCTTGCCACCCTTTCCTTGCTTCTTTCTATGATTTCCACCCTCCAACCAACCTACTTTTATCTTATCCCTTGTATTCTGCTTTCCTCCTTCCATCCTTCTGGCACCCTCTGCCTGGGAAATCTATGGCCCAATTGTACCGTGCTTGTTGCCAGACCAGTCTCAGTTGTGTGGAAGGGAATGCACAAGGACCTGTGGGGCCACTTCACTTTCCCCTGTATCTCTTCACGACACTATTTCCTCTTTCCCTCCAAACAACAAGCTCCAAGTCCATCTTGGCCTCCCCTCTCTCCTTTGCACTTTCCAATCAACCAATTTTCATTTGCCCCATCTTTAGCTAAGTTAATTTTTATATACTTCATTAATACCTCATCATTCTCGAAAAGGGAAACCCAAAGCAGATTACATAATTCACCTCTACTTCATAATATCCTCACAACAACAAAAACCCTGCAAGGTAGACAGAGAATTTGTAACTAGCCCAAGGTTGCCAAGTGAGTTTCTGTGGCAGGCTGGTGATTTAAACCTGGGTCTCCCAGATGCTAATCTGAAACTGTAACCACTGTATCTCACTAGTTTTCATGGGGTAGGATAGCTGCTATTCAACAGTAGAAAGGAACCTGGTCTGGGTGAGTCATCCAAGCTATGTGGTATCAAGTAGACCATTGGTTGCTGCCAGGCCTGTTCCCATTGAGTCCTTTCTCATAGGTCAAAACATCCTTGGAAACAGCCTTGCCCCATCTTTTATCAACAGAAACCAAGGCTTGAAGGCTAGCATTCATTTCTAAAAGTAACAGGTGCTGCTTCTATTATTGAGGGAAGAGGTAAACCCCTTTTTTTTTTAAGATTTTGGATTTTTCTGCAAGTCTAAGGCTTTTTCCAGGTTTGTAGAAAGAACCATCTTTTCTTTTCATGGCTCCATTCTCCAGATTTATGTATCCACTGATTTAGTCATTTTCAAGATTAGATATATTGATTACATGAAACTGAAGCCTAGTTGGAAGCTCTGCCTGCCGTGAGCCAAGAGGTTCAACCTGAAAGCCTGACCCTGAAAGTAGAGCTACTGTTGTGAATTAAATGAGCAACTACATCTGAAACGCAGAGGTTGGATTCAGATAATCAGAGATTTTATAGCTTCTTAAAAGTTAACTGAATGGTTTCTGGATCCTGTGAATAGGTGGCAGTTTATCACTTCTGACTACACGCTTATGTGTGTACAAATGTATCTCCAACAGCCTCTCAAAAATATGGGAAATAAAAAGTCTGTCAATCACCTCCACACATGTTCCAGGTACCAAGGAGGTATATTAACACAAGTCTTTAGTTTGTATTCACAGGTTTTTATGCAGCCTTGGAATCTGAGTCCAACCTGTGTTTGCATGCTTTATCACCATGTTCTTTATCACCATATTCTGTATCCCCCACACCATCAACAGCCAAATATAACAGAGATAGGGTTCTTGGAGGGGAAATTCTAGGAAACTTTATCAGTTGTCATTTAATGGCATAAATCAGTCAAGAAACCTGGTGTATGGACATACTGTATGCCTTCTATCTTTTGTCCATGATCTGTTCTGTATTTCTGGGAAATGCAATAGTGACACACTGTGGCAGACTGATTTGTTCTGGTTTGTCTCCCCAGTGATATGAAGACCTAGAGATATCACCCAAGCTTCCTTTGCCAGGGAAAGTTAGCTTTCTTGTTAATTTCAGCAGATTTTTAATTCCCAGTGTATTCAGCATACTCCTAGCTGTTTCCTGTCAGGATATGACATAACATTTTATAATGCGATGCTACATGTTATATAATGCTTTAAATTAAAAAGAAAAGAAGAAATCAAGACATTTCTTTCAAAGAAGCACTAAGTAGCTAATGTGAATATTTGGGGTAATTGGCTCTCCAAAGAGAGAGGGATCATTATTTCAGGTTCCCTAGTGAGTGTTAATTAGTCATATTGCCTCCTTGTTTAACAAAAGAGGATGTTGCTAGTACTGCTAAATCTATAATGACACGTATGGCTTTTGCAACATAGGTGTTTTAAAGTAACATGACTGACAGTCAGGTAATTCTATTCACAGCAGAGCATGCTTACATGAGTCAAAGTTGTCTTTATAAGGGTTGCTTCATGGATGACAAAATTCCAACACCAATGTCAAATCTCTGGAGGAATTTACATTGCTCTGTATATAGATTGTCACATGTGATAATCCTCCACACATGTAGTTTGCTGCATACGAAAGATAACATCTTACCACATGTGCATACAGCAAATCACAAGTTCATGGGATTCTCACATGTGTCAGTCAATAGGATTCAATTATGCCTTGAGGGCTGTGAGTAATTTCTTCCCCCTTCCCCCACGCTGCATCAGACATAAAAATACGTAACTGCTGTTTATATATAACCCTAAGAGCTGTTGCACTTCTATGCAACTATCCCTGTAGATTGTAGAGAAATTTTTAGCATGTTCCCATTAAATCTCTTACGCGATCACTGTCCAGACATATTTCAGAGCTTCAGGAGCACTTTTGGTGCTGACACTTGAATGGTCTATGTTACATCATTTGAAGAGCTTGAGCCCATACAGTATCATATATCCTTTGCCCAATGTCTAATGGCCCTTGGAGTCATTTGTGTACTTGAATGTAAGTTTTCTTTAACATCACATGCTTTCTTTACAAGTGTATGGTGTTGCACAGATAAATATACAGCACCGAGATGATTCATATTGAATTGTAGGGGACCACATGTTGATAATGAGCCCATTCAGTGTCATGGCTCTGAGAGAAAAATGTGGAAATGCCTTTTTATGCATTATTTTTTCCCTGTGTTATTTTTCTTTCTGACAATCCTGATCCGTTGCCTCAGGCGCTGTGAAAATCATACCATAATATTAACTGACAATTGCATGTGTATTTATACTGATAGCCTGATATTAGCATGTTGTTAAAAACAGGAAAATACTGGCAATACAATATGCACCTAAATATATTTCTTCCTGATAGGAACAAATAAAATAGGCAGCAAGAGATGCCACCCTGACAATAATGCAATAGATCTCATGAATAGCTAAATTGGTTTGGGAATATAGAAAAGCCTGGAGTAAAGGAATTGTATGGAATCAGTCCTGGAGCTTGTTTTCAGTGCCAGGTACCATTCTGGATTATGTGAAGGTAGTAATAAATAGTGGTGGACATCAATACACGCATTGCGCTCATTTCTTTCCCTGCTCAGTATATTCATAGAGAACCTATGCTTCTGGAAGTACAAGTATGAAATCTGATGTTTATGTTTTGAAGCGCATCAGACAGTGGAGGAAAGAACTAGGAGAGCTATGCAACCAACATGGGAGGATTCCATTGATGTCTGAGGAGGTTTGAAACACCTCTGTTCCCAAGCTTGCATTCCCTGGAGTTTTTTGAAAAATACGGTAGCTTCTAAAAGTAATTTTTGAAGTGGCATAGATTAATAAAGGACGGTTTATTATCTGTCTGCTTGCATGCCTCTATCCCACTTTTCTGTTCAAAAGCAACACACAAGGTGGCTAGCAAATATAAAGCATCCTATTATAAAACAAACACCAAATAACTATCAAACAGTACCTTGTTTCAAGTTCTTTTGCATGTAGGCATCTGGGGGCAGGTTGAGCAGGTGGCAAAGCTTAGTCAGGGATGGCAAGTTCCCAACAGCAAAATTACATGCAAAGCATTGATAAAATTATTATTTTATTTTACAATTTATCATGTAAATTGAAATGCTCTGAATTCATTAACATCCCACATTACCAACTACATGGATAATTTATTGAAATATTTTATCATGGCAGGTAACATGATTGGATCCAATTATTCTTGCCTAAGTCTTCCTGCGCCTCCATTAGAGAAATCTTTCTCGGTTACAGGAAGGCTTTCTTTCACAGGAAGTCTTGAAGAAAGGGCACCCAACACACAGTTGCTGAAAATAATTCTGAACAGTGAGATTTATACTTAAATCAGGACAGTTATACTTAAATCAGGACAGGACAGAAAATCTGTGACTATTCCAAGGTCACACAGCTGGTGTGTGTGGGAGTGAATTCCCCAGATAAGCCTCCACAACTCAAGCTGCAGAGCTGGGAATCAAACCCGGTTCCTCCAGATCAGAGTGCACCTGCTCTTTGCCACTATGCCACTGCTGCTCCCAAAAGGCTATGCTGGGGATCATTGGACCTGCATGGATATCTGTGTGGGTTGCAGACTGTGATGAAGAGGACAATTGCCACAGCAACATGTGGCCGGGTCCCGCTAGTCTTGAAATAAGTCTAAATGCAGTTGTAATCTATTTGCAATGCATTCAAATACAGTGTTCAAATATTCCCATTGGTTTACAAGAGGAGGGCATTTATGTCTCCATTATTGTAATATGAGTCTTTTTGCTATAGTAAGGGCACAGAGCAGAGGTGGGATTCAGCTGGTTTGCACTGGTTCGGCAGAACCGGTAGCTAAATTAGAGCTTGTTTCACCGAACCGGCTGCATCCCACCACCCCAGGGAAGGAAAAGTGACTGAACTGTTAGAGCCCCGGAGAAACCTGAAGCCGAGGCACCAAGCTTCTCTGGGGCTTTGAATGGCCCCTCACTTCCTGCCCTGGCAGCGGGAGTGAGGGGGCTGTTAGAGCCCCACAGAAGCCTGCTGCCAAGACAGAAGCCTTCTGCCGAGGCAGCAGCCTTCTGTAGAGCTTTGAACAGCCCCTTGCTTCCCGCCCTTGCAGCTGGAGCGAGGGAACTGTTAGAGCCCCGCAGAAGCCTGCTGCCGAGGCAGCAGCCTTCTGTGGGGTTTTGAATGGCCCTTGCTTTTTGTCCTGGCAGCAGGAATGAGGAGGCTTTTAGACCTCCATAGAAGCCTGCTGCCTTGGCAACAGCTCTCTGCAGGGCTTTGAATGGCCCCTTGCTTCCCACTCTGGTCGTGGGAGTAAGGGGGCCGTTAGAGCTCCAGAGAAGGCTGCTGCCTTGGCAACTGGCTTCTGCAGGGTTTTGAATGGCCTGTCGCTTCCTGCCCTGGCTGTGGGGGCAAGGGGTCATTAGAGCTTCATAGAGGCCTGTTGCTTGGGCAGCAGCCTTCTGCAGGGCTTTGAATAGCCCTTCGCTTCTTTCCTGGTCATGGGAGGGAGGGGGCTGTTAGAGCTCCAGAGAAGCCTGAAGCTGAGGCACCATGATTTTCCAGGGCATTGAAAGGCCATTCGCTTCCCGCCCTGGGGCCTTTCAGACCTCTGGAAAAGCATCATGGTGGAAAAAGGTAAAAGGTGGATCCAGACCCCCTGGCAGTGATAGAAGCCCGGCACCTTCCACAGCAGCTAGGTAAGTGTGAGGTGGGGGAAGGGGGGCGGAGGGAGAGGGGAAATCTACCGAACCGGCAGGTAGATTAATAGAATCCCACCACTGGCACAGAGGGTTTTTGTTGACCATTTGTTAGCCTCCATGGGACAGGGAGATAGTTTAAAAGTACATAAGCATACCCCCAAATCAATTAACATTCTAATACAAACTTGATATGAGTAATAACATCTTCCCAGAAAAATCAAATGACTTGATGTGTCCAAAGCATGTGCTTAAGGGATTTGTCCTGTGAGTCACAACACCAACAGTATGACACTTGACTTTGGTTTCCCTTCAGATTATGTAAATCTTTTGTCTTTGCTTTTTCTGAGTTTTTTAACTATTCAAATTTGCAGCCAGAGAAGGCAAGGCTGCTGCAGTGAAGTATTCTGTGGTTATTCATGCAGTTGTCTTTTTTTCAACGTCAGACATGCTTCAGCTCTTCAGATTCAGACAAACAGTTATCTTCCAAGTGGTGGCTGGACATCTCCCAAAACTACAACTGATCTTCAGGCTAAAGAGATCAAGTCCCCTGGGGAACCATGTCTGCTCTTAAAGTTGGAAAGTTCCTCAGTATGACCTCCCTCACCTCTTTAGATCATCCATGCAGGGCCTTCTACAGGTGCCTGGTCTGTGAATTGCCCATTTGTCAACCACCAAGGCAAGGGCATTTTTAGTGGTTGCCTTTTCTCTCTGGAATCAGATCTCTGAGGATGTTTATGCCCTGTGGGATTCTCCAGAATTCTGTGAGCATGTATGATTGCTTTGCTTTGTTTTGTTTTAGGCCTTTGGTTAAGATTACAAACTAAGGAACTGGTCAGTTTTAAAAAATTTCTTTGAGTAATTTGTTTTTGAGTTGATGTATTAATTGGTTTTATTGTTTTATTTATTGGATTTTATTTTCTGAATGTTTAAATATACTATATTTTAAGTGTTGCAAGTCACTTTGAGTCTCCTGAAGGGAGAGGATTTAAGGTATAAAACAAACACATAGATCCAGAGTTGGCAAACCATCTGTCTACCACCAGGAGAAATATAGAAATGTGAAAACAATTTGACTACACATAACTGAAATTTGTTTTTACACCCATTTCGTATTGAAGGATGAGGAATTTAAAAATAAGCTTTTATAAATTATAATTTTATTTAGTTGTTTGTGAATTTTAGGGTGTTAGGCAATAAATTAATGATCTGTAAAACTGAAGTGAACCTTAAATATTTCTGAAATCTAGATGCTTATTGCTTAAGAGGTAAGAGGCAGTGAGGAAAAAAAATGCCCCAATTTTTGCAATGTCTTACTTTTCAGTCTGTAATTTGACCTAACCTTAGTGGAATTTTTTTGACCTTTGAATATGAAATTAATGTAAAAGAGCTACATTTATGTTGGAAAAAAGGCTCCATGTGCTTCATCAACTCAGTTTCCACAAGCACTGGATTTAATCTTATTTACAACCTAATCAGAAATGCATTTATCCAAGAACTAGGCTTACTGACTTGGTTTCTAGTAGATTTCCTGCCTAAAGAGGTTCTACTTCCTGTTAATTCATCACCACTGAGACGTTCTTCATATATTTCCTTTTGTGGGTGAGGTCCCACATTCCAAATTAAAAGGTGATAGTAAATCTGCACTACTACCATGACTTTCCTGTCATGCAGTCGCTCAGTACTTTTAAACTTCTCGTGCCTGCATTATTTATGGAGTTTAATACAATCCCTTGGCTGTGCTTAGGGAACATGTCTTCATTTTGTGTTTGTGTTGGGTTTTTCATGTGAGTACTACCCTGGGTGTTGGGAAAAGATATTGTATCTCTGTAAGAGGCTGACATTTACTACTGTTAGTAGAACTCTAAAAAACGCCATTTTTAAAAACTGCTTCAACTGACATAGTACATAAAACCTGGCTTATGCATTACCTTTAAATTAATTAGCTGCTTTCTACATCATACGGACACACTGAGCTCACCAAAACTATTCTACCTTATTGAAACATTTAATGACATTCACTTTTCCTCAATTCCCCCCTCCCCCATAATAAACAATTAAAGATGAGTATCTGGAGTTGCTGAGATTTTTTTTTCAGAGAATTCGCTGCTGATTTATATGGTAAGGAATGATTTCTGTGTAAGTATCCCATTTTAGTCCTTTGAGTCGATGTTCTACCTTCCTATGATGATCCATAAATCAGTCAAAAAGCATTGTGTGCAAAAGAGTGTGCCTAACACATTCACCAGATCTTTAGTTTGTTTCCCCCACTCCTGTAGAAGAAAGCCCCTAGACCATTTCTGAAGTGACCATTTCAGAATCACTGCAGCAAAAAACAACAAGCCAAGATCTGGATGTATGTGAAGTTTCCTCCAGTGCACACATGCCATTTCTTTGGAATAGAGTCTTTTAATATACTTTCATTTCAATCAATAACTTTTAGCTGACAAAAACAATTTTCTAAATGCTGCTGTACTAAGTAGAACTTGTTATATGGCTGTAATTCAACTTGTCATGCTGTCCAGTAAAAGTATTCCCAGAAGGCTCTCCACCAGTTTCAGTCACTGTCACCAGTGCTTAAGCAACAGCATGGCATTTGAACAAGTGGGGCCTACTATCAACTTCATGTCAGCTGGGGGTGACTTTTCCACACATGTCACCTTAGGTGGTGAAGTCAGTCTAAACCTTCATAACTGTTTGAAATGAGAGGAAACTGAAGAGGATGAATGGAACCACATTAAACATTATGCATTGAGGGGCTGATATTGTACTTGTTAATATACTTGTTACTTTGCTGCTTACAGAAAAAAATAGCAAGGGAGACCTTTTTATGTATACATAAAGAAAGAAGAGTAATGGAAGTGCATTGCAAGTAATATATGTTTTAATATGAAATACATACAGTTTCATATTTCTGAAAGCAACACAACACATCACCATCTTATATTCTAACTAGCGGGCCCAGCCACGCATTGCTGTGGCTGAGTCTGGTGAAGTGGAAAAGAAAGAAAAGGGGGAGCGAATAGTTCAGGGGCCTCTCGCTCCCCTTCCCTCACTCCCCTCCTCTCTCCCGTTCCCTTGCATGGCAACCCGGCCGGTCCCTCCCTAACGTTCCCCTTCCTCTGCTAGGGTGGGTGGGCCATGTGCAGGTGGCTGGTTTTGTCCCTTTCACTCCCTCACCTTCCCCTTTCTCCGCTAGGGTGGTGGGCCATGTGCAGCTGGCAGGCCCCATCTTTTTCACTCCATAAGGCAGTGGTTTTCAAGGAAGGCATGGTTGTTTCCCTTGTATCAGAGGGTGTTGCTTTGATGCCCAGCAGATGGCGCTGTTGAGGAACAGAACTGTGGTTCCAACTGTCACAGGTGTGGCATGTATACAACAGGGTGTGTGGAAACAGTATGGAAATCTGGCTGCATGCGAATGTGACGTTGTGTGAAAATTTCAAAGCAATCAGTCCAGTAGTTTGGGAGATTACCTGTCAGCAGAAAAATGAACTGATAGATTTTTATATATATAGATAGCAAAGTTGGTCAAATCTTTGGATATTTAAATCTGGTGACTAGAGTTGTGAACGTGCAAGTCAGATCTTTGTACAAACCAAAAAAAAACCTGAGGCTTGCGGGAAAAAATTGATTTTTTTTAAAAAAGCATTGAAAGGGCTAAAAAAACAAACAAAAATTATGAAAGCAACACTTGTTACGAATCAGAAGTCCCTCAGTGGCTTCTGCAAGACAACCAACATAATCCAGGCTTGGTTTTCTCAGTAAAAGCAAGAGAAGGAGGCAGGACCCTTTCCCAGGATTGTTTGGGCCTTTGAGGAAGAATTCATTGGGCCAGACTAGGTTAGTGCTGCCATCTTCAAGTTGGGAAATTCTTGGAGATTTTGTGATGGCGTTTGAGGAGGACAAGGTTCAGCCAGATAGAGTCCATCCTCCAAAGCAGCCATTTTCTCCAGGGGTAGACCTCTATTGATGCCCCCATGTACCGTCTGGCTCCGGCAATTTGCTGGTCCCCTCTCGGGAATATTACGACCAGATGCCATCAATAAACATGGGTGGATTACGTTGCTGCTACTGTTTTTTACATGAATTTTAATGGATTTTAATGTATTACTTAATGCATTACTTGATAATGTTGTTGTTTTATGATATATTGTTTGTTTTTGTTGGTTTGTTGTACACCGCTCAGGGACCTTAGGGGGTAGAGTGGTATATCAAATCAAATCAAATCAATAACAACAACAACAATAATAATAAGCTGATGAAACTATAGATCATGTCCTCAGCTGCTGCAAAAAGATTGCCCAGACTGAGTACAAACAGAGACACAACTCAGTGGCCAAGATGATCCACTGGAATTTATGCATTGGAATTTATGCATTGGATTTTTGCTTGTAGGTTATCTCTACTTGCCTGTGTGAAACTATGCTTTGTTTATTCTGTCTTGCTTTGAGTATTTTCTTTGTTTATTCTGTATTGGCAGGAACGTGAAATGCCACTGTGTAAAATCTACTATCAGAGGTCTGAGGCTCTCAGACCTCGCAATGCCTGTATCTGACTATGACTGCCAGCACAATAAAGAACTGAGAACGATTACTTTGGCCTGGACTTTGCTAGTTCGTTACAGAATTACAACATAAGATCAGCTAAGAACTGGTGGGAACATTGTCCAGAAAAAGTAATAGAAAATGAGAAGGTCAAGATACTGTGGGACTTTCGAATCCAAACAGACAAAGTGTTGAAACACAATACACCAGACATCACCGAGATCGAGGACAAGAAAGTGACCATCATCGACATAGCAGTCTCCGGTGACAGCTGGGTCATTGAAAAAGAACACGAGAAGGTCACTAGATACCGCAATTTGAAAATCGAGCTTCAGCGTCTATGGCACAAACCAACTGAGGTCATCCCAGTTGTAATCGGCAACCTGGGCACCATCCGAAAAACACTAGGGCAGCACTTGAAACATCTTCGAATTGACAAAATTAACATCTGTCAAATTCAGAAGGCAGCCCTGCTGGGATCCGCATGAATACTACGCCGATACATTACACTTCCTAGGCCTCTGGGTGAGGCTCAAATTGTAATGAAGGCCGACAACCAGCTAAAGATCTGGCAGCTGTGAAATCTACAACAACAACAACAACAACAACAACAACAATCCTGCACTTTGCATCATCTGAGGATTTTTTGATTTTTGCCTTGATTGAATTTGTTCTAATGGCTTGCTCTTGAGCAGCTAAAACCAGGGATTCAGTTTCTTTTTTCAGAGTTGTAATCGGCACGCTGGGTGCCATCCCGAAAACACAAGGGCAGCACTTGAAACATCCTCGAATTGACAAAATTAATATTTGTCAAATTCAAAAGGCAGCCCTGCAGGGATCTGCATGAATACTATGCCGATACATTACACTTCCTAGGCCTCTGGGTGAGGCTTGAGTTGTAATGAAGGCCAACAACCAGCTAAAGATCTGGCAGCTGTGAAATCTACCATAACAACAACAACAACAACAACAACAACAACAAACTCGCAACATGCGAAGGCATGAATATGCCAAATGCCAAAGAAATAAAGAGCTTACCAGTGAATGAAAGTTACAAATACTTGGGGATACTGCAAGCAGAGAACATCAAGCATGCAGAAGTCAAAGGCGCAGTTAGGAAGGAATATCTTAGAAGGGTAAGACAATTTTTGAAATCAAAGCTAAATGGAGGGAATACAATAAAGGCAATTAATACTTGGGTGGTGCCTGTAGTACGCTACACTGCTGGCATAATTCACTGGACACAAGCCGAATTGGACACTGTTAGCATGGATTTTCATATTATTCCTCATACTGGGTGCTACAAAATGCCAGTTTCCATGTTTGTATAGGTGGATAGCAGAGTGTCCAAGCTGAAAGGAAGCCTAAGGCAAAAAAGTCTGTTTGCAGAGATTAGATCTATGAGTTACTCCAGTAATATAACCTGGACGCCTCATAACAAGGACATGAATCTTTGATTATCCCATCCTGCCAGAGTATTCCGTTAACATAATGAATCTGTAGAACTCCTGAACACCACACCTCGCTAAGCTGTTTTTTGGAAGCCTGTGATACTGTGCTCTTGAGAAAACATTTCTCCAAACAATTGCCTCTTCCATGCATTTCCTCAACCTTTAGATATGATCTCCCTAACAACAAGATCCCTTCCTGATTCACTTAAGCCTCAGCCAAATTTGAATACTTAAGGCAGAGACTTTAGGAAACACCTCTGCATAAACCATTCATAGTTTCACTGATATAATCTAGGACCAATTGGCCCCATTGTCCTGGGAAGTAGAAATAATAGATAGAGCTGTTAATTAGCTCAACCTCGCAAGTCCAGCAAGGAAACCCCAAGCAGTTGCAAAGAAACAAAATCTAAGTTTGAATTTCCTTCCTTACCTGCACAAAGGGGTATAAAAGTTCCGCTCACCAGAGCCTCAGTGCCCATTTCTAACCTGAACCACCCTTGGTCAAGTTGGTGTGAGACACAATATATTGTCCTTCGCTTGGGTCCCCTATGCTGGCATAGAGATCCTTGCCTTCTTCTGGAATTTCTCTGCAGATTTTAGGTAACGTATAAGTCACCTGCTTTCCCAACTCCTATTCTATCATCCAACCTATCTTTTCCTCCCTGTTTATATACTTAGGAACTGTGTGTATGTGCCTTAACGTCTCCCTGTGTGATTGTTTGCAACCAAAACTTATATAAAAACATTTAAACTGCAATTTGGTCTTTTGTGAATTCTCTATGGATATGTTTCACGCCGTTTCTGGTATAATTGTCTAAAAAGATCCCTTCCCAGCCTATCTCTTGCATTGCCTAACCGAGTAATCCCCCATTGTATTGTCAAAGGCTTTCACGGCCAGAATCACTTGGGTGCTGTGTGGTTTCCGGGCTGTATCCTCTGAAGATGCCAGCCACAGATGCAGGCGAAATGTCAGGAGAGAATGCTGCTAGAACACGGCCATACAGCCCGGAAACCACACAGCACCCAAATCCCCCATTGCTTTATAAAAATAAGTTCATACACTGTTAAGCTGGGTAACAACACCCTGGATAAAAAAACAAGGAAAATTATGACCATAAATCAAGCACTGCAGCCAAGAAGTTATGTAGACAGATTCTACCTAGCAAGCTCAGCAGGAGGAAGAGGGCTGCTCGAAGTCAAGCAATCAGTAGAGGAAGAAGAAAGAGTCCTGAAAGAATACATCCAAGAAAGTCAAGAGCCAGCATTGAAAGAAGTCTGCAAGGTTGAGATACTGAAAGACAAAGAATCAAAAGAAGAGTATAGAGTCCAACAGTTTACAATACAAAGGAGTAGTGGCAGTACTTTATGGGCAGTACTTTAAGAACATTGGAGGGAAGGTTGACAGCAAGAAAACAAGGGAGTGGCTCATGAGGGGAACTCTAAAGAAGGAAACTGAAGGCCTGGTTTTTGCTGCCCAGGAGCAAGCATTACGAACACAGGCAATAAAGATATGAAAAGTCCTACAATGGCCCAAAGTGCCATCTCTGCAAAGAGAGTGATGAAACTGTGGAGCACATCATCTGCTGTTGCAAGAAAATAGCGCAAACTGATTATCTTGAACGTCATAATAGGCTAGCACAATGGTGCACTGGAACCTTTGCAAAAAGTACGGCCTGCCCTGTAGCAAGACCTGGTACAAGCACAAGCCAGAGAAGACCACAAAAAATGAAAAAGCAAAAATACTCTGGGACTTTAGAATGCAGACAGACAAACACCTGGCACATAACACCCCAGACATAACAGTGGTAGAGAAAAAACATGTTTGGATCATAGATGTTGCAGTGCCAGTTGACAGAAGGGTAGAGGACAAAGAGCTGGAAAAGATCACGAAATACAAGAATCTACAAATTGAACAAGTGTGGCGAAAAAGAACAACAGTAATCCCAATAGTAGTCAGTGCTCTAGGAGGAATCCCAAGAAACCCTGAAAAGCATCTGAAAAGCCTGAAGTTGGACAGAACATCAGTCCACATGCTGCAGAAAGCAGCACTTCTAGGAACTGCCCACATTCTATGCAAATACCTCTAATACCTTAGGTCCTTGGGAAGGACTCGATCTTCACAGATGAATTCCAGACACTTGTGCTATGTTGTTATGTGTATAATAATAATAATAGGCTAGGCAGACTGAAGCCTAGGGCCTCAAAATCTAGGGCGCCTCTGGCCAAGGTGCATAATATTTTTGATGCTGTCTCATAGGACTTTCTTACACATGCTGTAATAATGCACTGTAAACTCGAAACAACCCTTCAGTAATTTTCTTTGTGTAACCCTGAGTCCTAGGGGAGATGAAGAGTTGGATATTCCATTTAAGGAAGAAAAGATGCAGTCTTCTCAGACTGATTGAAGTGCATGAAGCTGCAGGTAGTTCTGGTCAGAAGGACTCCAGCCTTGTTATAAACTACGTATTAATATTCCAGGTAGGATAATTTCTTGTACTGATTGCTGGAAGGGGTGGGGGATTGTGTTTATACTAATTGGCTATTAGCCTGTATTTTTATTTTATTTATTCCACACTTTAGCTGGAAATCCATGAGATGATCACTCTTTAAATTTGGAGGGACTGCTTCCTTGATGCAGTGAACTGTTTTGACATTATCAATGAAATTTATACCTTCTTTTCATTCATCACAAAGAGATGGGCAGTTCTAAATAATTTTTGCAACCTCAGTCAAAGTGCCTAAATATTTGTCAGACACAAGATGAGAGGCACATTGTAAAGCCACAGAAGTTTTTTGAAAAGTTACAGTGCTACTACTGATGCTCTCAGTCAGTTGTAGTTTGATATTAATGGGAAGGATGGTACCAGGCTTCAAGGTTACAACCTTTTGCAGAAAATGGAAAAACTGGAATTTGTGTTTATGCTGCATTTTTGAACCCATGTCCTACCTGATTTTCATAGGGTCAGGAAAGCCATTCAGAAATCAGAACTGTTATTGAGTGCTTGTGCAACGTTGTACAATTAAGGATTTTAAAAACAAAATTAGAGAAGATTTTGATGAGCTTGTTTGTTAATTAGAAAACTGTCACAAAGAGACAGAGGCCCTTTCCACACACGGTGGAAACGCACCTCCACTGGCATAATTTATGCCAGTGGAGGCTCAAGGACTGTTCGCACGCTAGCATGCGCCCAGCCCTGACGTCCCCTGCAGCCGGAGAGGCGGATCCGTGTGGAGTCGCCTCGCGGTGGTCTCCCTCCACTCACCTTCTTTTGCAGCCTCCCTCTGGAGGACTGCTTAGACCCGCCCATGCTGCCCTGTGACCTCCAGAGGTTGTAGGGCAGTGTGGGCGGGTCTCTGCAGCCCTCCAGAGGGACGCTGCAAAAGAAGGTGAGTGGAGCCAATGGGGAAAGCAGCGGCTTCCTGGCGGTGCGGTTCGCACCACGCCGCTGGGAAGACGCTGTTTCTCAATAACCTCGCTTGTTTAGCGAGGTTTTCAGGGGCAGCTTCATGCCACCCGGGGAAAGCCAGGACAGCGCTGCTGCGTAGCATCAACGCATCCTGTGCAAACGGTCTCCCAGGGACGGCGTTTTTGCCATCCTGGGACGCTGTATATGGCCCATGCAGAAAGGGCCAAAGGGTAAGGAAATGGCAAGGAAATTATGGAAGTGCACTTGGTTCTGATAGTTTAAATGAACTTTCTTCAAGAGATAAGTGTATGATTAAATTCTTTATGCCTATACTAGATGAAACCAGTTTAAGAAGATGTATACAGTGATATTGCACAAATGTTTTCCTTTCTTGCTAATCTGACAGCATCTAAGCAAGAAATTCAGGAAGGTGTTGAACTGTTGATGAAAGTATACCCAGAAGATGTTGCCATGAAACTTACTGATTAGCTTTTTCACTTACACTTGTACATGAGGCAAAGCCATAGGCCTGCAGAAGAGCACTTGTCTCATACAGATTATATACAAGGAAATTATATACAAGGAAAACATTCAGGTGGTCTTCCTTAACATGGAAGCAATAATGTGGCCATTTCTTAGCTTAATGCTCACTAATTGCTTGGGAGTGTGAGGCCAGGACCCATGTCCAGCCTGTGCAGCTGTCTTGAGAAAAGATAGGTTAGGAAACAAACTTCCCCAAAATCATCAGTCATCAGACATCAGTAACAAACAGAAAGTTTTACTGAACAGAATATAGATCTCTCTATACAGGCACATTCCGGGTGCTCTCGAAAGAGAGAGACACCCACCATATGAAAGTCCTCAGTCTTTATAGATACAAAGAATACTGGTACAGACGTCATTAATTATACCTGTAAACGTATCCCATAAGATCCATACCCCTTTCATGTGCTATAAGCATGAACCTTAAAATCCCATTGGCTTGTCTGACCCTATTTCTTACATGTCACATATACAAATGCTGGAAATTTCCTTTCTCTGTCCGCTCCTGTTTCTGTGTTTGTCCCTCCCTTATGCAGAGGGGCAATAAACTAACTCCACTTTTTCTGGTTTCCAAGGATTCCTACTTTTCTAAGTTTGCTCCTGAAGAGAGATACCTCTCCAGGGTATGCAGATTTTACATACATTCCTTAGGGTGGGGAATTCCCATGGAGATACATCTTATTCCCTTTTCCCGTTTGAAATGATTTTAACAAATATACAAACACTGATTTTAACCCATACACCATTCGATTCTATTCAGTGAATTATAGTGGAATATAAATCTCTCATTATCATTTCAGTGTTAATGTAAAAATAGAAAAAAACACTTTTTCCAGTTAACTAATCAAAGTCCTTCCTATTCAAACATCTGATCTCTTTATTTCCCTTAGGCATCCCATATAGCTAGTGCTGACAAAAACAAAGTTATAAATGTATTCTTCTGTCACGTTGGCCCTTATTGACAAGAATTTAAGATATTTATCTTTGCTTGCCTGCATTACTGCTACGTCCAGTTTGACCATCTGCTAACATGCAGGCCTCTATACAGAGGTTCAGAGCAAATCTTTGATTTTATAAATCTTTGGTTCATTTCTCTGGTTCTTACAAACTCAATATTCCTTGATATCAAATAAAAATTTTAGGCATTCCTGGCTCCATTCCCACAAGAGAGAGATCTTTTTCAAAACTACAAAAGAATTGAAAATGAATTAATGGCCACAATGTGTCAAGACTGGTTGTTTACACTAAGTGTTCTGTGCGTTGAAAATGAGAAACTTAGACAAACAAATTTTGATGAAATTTGGGATGGTTTTGCTATGAGGATGGCTAGAAAAAAACGTTTCAGTTAGTGTATTAGATGATTTTAGTTTCTTTATTTCTTAATATGTATTTTAAAACTGTTTAATTGCAACATAAAATAGGATCTAAAAGTGTCCCACGGTCATTGTCAGGTAGTCTTGATCATCTTATTAACACTTCCCAGGCAATAAAGTGTGTTGCATTAAAATGGTTTTTAAGGATATAGCAGTAAACTTACAATTTCACTTTCCTAAAAATTCTTGCTTGTTCCAAAAATGTTTACAAAGTTCAGTTATGGCAAAAGTTTTTCACAGAGTTAATTTTAACATTTGTACATTTTTAAGTCACTATAATATTTAACAATAACATCTTATGTCTGTACTTTAGAGGAGGAATTGTAAATTGTGGAATTTTAAACACCTGTCATCATCCTTGGTTTTACTCAGCTTTAAAACATTCTTCCATCTGCCTGTATTCATGAGGTATGGGATGGGAGAGGGGCCTCTCTACATCTAAATCTGGCCCTGGAAAAATGGACAGATAGTTGGCAGGCTGTTGGGTGGGTAGGAGGTAGGTTTACCTACTCAAGGTTACAAAATACCTGGAGATTTGGGGGAGTGCCTGGGGAGAGTTCAGTTTGAGGAGAGAAGAGATCTCAGAGGAATGTAATACCACAGACTCCATACTCCAAAGCAGCCATTTTCTCTAGGAGCACAATTGATCTCCAGATGGCAGAGATCAGTTCCCCTGGAGAAAATGGCTACTTTGGAGATTGGACTCTATGGTATTATACCTTGCTGAAGTTATTTCCCTCCCCAAACCTTGCTGGCCAAGGTTCTACCTCAAAATCTCCAAGAATTTACCAATGTGGAGCTGTCAATCTTAAGGAAGAAAGGAAGCAACAAAATAGGAGAGGTTCTGGGGGCTTTCAGGGAAGGGAAAGAGGAAATAGTGGGGGAGGGGAAATGAGTGGCCTCCCACAAGTTCTTGAAGGTTTCCACTTGTAATATTTCTAGCTATTTGAAATATATTATTTACTATTGGCCTCCATACTTTTGTAGTACTTTGAATGGGATAGAAAACCAACACTGTAAATGATAATAATTTTCCATTTTTTTTAAAAAAAACACCCTATAATACTGTGTTGGTCTTAATAGCATTCACTAAACACTATGAAATCAAACTACAGCTATCCTTTTTAGAGTACTTGGTAGGGAACATAATTGTTGGTTTCCTTTGCCTTTGCCTTTTTCCAAACTTTAACATTACTATTATTATTTTTTGAATTGTTGTACCAGCTATATAAACACTGTGATCTGAAACATACAGGTACTTTGATATGTACCTTGAATTGCATCTTTTTGCCTGGAATAGTCACTACCATTGATATATATGTACAATCCAGAAATTCAATGTTCCCTGTAAGGTGTGCAAGGCCATGCAGTCACAGTATTGATATCACACAGATAAGGGGCTGTCCGGCAGGGGAAGCATTCCCAAGTGAGTGAATTCTGCACAGCGTTTTCAGACTGCCATGCAGCACCCAGGAACACTTAGAGAACACTTAGAGAGACTGCCATGCAGCACCAGGGAACGCCAGGAAACATTGCTAGAGTTCTGAGTGAACATCAAATCTTCTCTATCCCTCTGAAGTCTGTGTTGAAGTAACTTGGAATGTTATCTTTTTTTTTAATATGGAAAGTTTAGTCTCTCATTCTTAAGTCTCTCGATGCCTACAATGCATTCCTTTCCCCCATTGAAATCAATAGAAAATTTTCCATTCTGTGTTCCAAGTGTGTAGTATCATATTCGAAGCTAAATGTCAGTCAATGTAAAACTAAGAATATTTCTGCATGCCCTTTGCCTCTGTTTTTGTTGATGAAATAGAACAAGGTGAATTCATATCACCCCAGTAGACAATAGGTAATATTGTTCTTGGTATTTATCTTGATACTTTCAAATTGTGAGGTGGCATTTCACTTTGTGTGGAATGCTATAGGATTGGGTCCAATCAACTGTGAATAGAATGAGTTCAGGTAAGGAATTTTTCCTGACCTCTTCTTACATACAGCATTTCCAAAGTCATCTGGCACTCAAGATTGCTATGAGAAGATTCTTTCTATGACCTTTCTTCATTTAAAGCCAATTGCAGCGAATGCTTAATTTCTCTAAGGCTCTTTCTGCACGGGCCATTTACGGTGCCCTGGGGATGGCAAAAACGCCGTCCCCAGGGAGCCTTTCGCACAGGCGGCGCTGCGAAAACGCAGCAGCGCCGACCTGGCTCCCCTCCCCCTCCCCCAGGGCAGCGTCAGGCCGCCTCCAAAAACCTCCCTCCTGGAGGGAGGTTTTTGGAAAACAGCGCATTCACGGCGGCACGGTGCGAACAGCACTGCCGGGAACACGCTGTTTCCCCCATCCCTCTCCCACTCACCTCATCGCCTTCATCGCCCTGCTAGCCTCCTAAGACCCTCCCTCACTGTCCTCCGACCCCTGGAGGTCGGAGGGCAGCGTGGGTGGGTCTTAGGAGGCCAGCAGGGCGACGAAGGTGACGAGGTGAGTGGGAGAGGGATGGGGGAAACAGCGTGTTCCCGGCAGTGCTGTTCGCACCGTGCCGCCGTGAATGCGCTGTTTTCCAAAAATGCGTGAATGCGCTGTTTTCCGTGTGGAGCCGCCTCTCCTGCGCCGGCCTCTGTGGGGGCCGCTTGCATGCTCCCATGCGAACGGCCCCCACCCCTCCACCAGCAGAATTCCTGCCGGTGCAGGGGCGCCCTTTGGCCCGTGTGGAAAGGGCCTAAGTTTCCTACTCTCTCACTCTGTGTTAAGTGCTGTCAAACCACTTCCACAGTGATCCTATGAATTAATGATCTCCAACATGTCCTACTGTAACAGCCTTGCTCAGGTCCTGCAAACTGTTCCTACTAAAGCAGACAGTAATGTTTTAAACTAACAAGTTTAGCGTACAGGTAAGAATGGAGTACATCTCATTACCGGTACTTATGATAACTTTTGAGGATGAATGCTATGGTTGCCAGGTCTGGGATGGGAAACAACTGAAGATTTTGGGGTGAAGCCTAAGAAGGAAGGTTTGGGGAGGGGAGGGATATGCATGGGATATAGTGTCACAGAGTCCACCTTCAAAAGTGTACATTTTCTTCAGGTGAACTGATTTCGATTGTCTTGAGATCTGTTATAAAAGTGAAAGATCTCCAGCCAACGCCTGGAGGCTGGCAACCCTACTTATTGCATTAAATTATGGCTGTTCTCTTTCTCACTACTATTATCAATGGGTGCAAGGTCTGTTGAAATGAGTGGAATTGTAGTTTTTATCCCATTCCAACAAACCATTTAGTTGCAACTCTTGAAATGACTGTCTGACAGTCAAAATCAGTGAATTAAATTTTTTCAGCTGTTCCGGGAAATAAGAAAAGAGAATTACAAAATACATTTTTTTTTGCCCAGTTCAGTAATGGTTTGAGGATAAATGCTTACAATTTGTATTCATAAAAATTATTTTACCACTTTAAAAGGCTATCTTTATAGGTCTACCATTTGTTTGATAAATTTCAGATGCCACTGCTTTTAATTACACCAACATAAAGATGCTTAATTGAAATTGTGGGTAGCTAGCAATTTGCATGATCCATAATTTCTTAAACTGCCAAGCATTTGGCATGTCAATCAATAGGATATGATTATTTGAAGCTGATCATAAATTACTTAGATATTGATTGTGTTGCCAAATCCTCAACAGAGCTCTGTATAACAGCTGACGTCAGGTAGCTGGCAAGGAAAGGAAAGATATGCATGCCCCTTTATGGGGCTATCTGTATATGATTAATTGAATAATAACACACGATAATAAAATATAAAACATAATTCATCTCTATATATTTTGTTGTCACTGTCATTTTACATGCTTGCATAGCATTCAACAAAATGATTACTTTTTCAATAGTTATAAGTAAAGCCATAAGTACAGTTCAGTCAATGGCCTAACAAAAAATGTATCTGCTGCTCAGGCAGAGAATGCAGCTGAAGCTGCTAGCAGGAAAACGGGTGTGCAACTGATCCTTTGTCTGTCAGGAGGATTAACATTAGTACGACTCAGAATTTCTTGGAAATGGGATTTCTGCTGTATAGAGCTGTACGGAGACTCTTGAAGCATACTGCAGTCCCAACATTAATCTCTCTAGCAGGCAGGGTGTTAAGGTTTTGCCTTCTGACCTGTGGCCACCAATGCCATTTTAAACAAGAATGTGGCAATTTAAAAATGCAAAACTGAGAAAAGCAACACAAGAGACTAAGCTGTACTGTCACTGGTATTAACCTTGTCATTCCCTTCCCTGGAAGGGACACAAGCCCACAGGAGTTTTCAAAAACAGAGGCAAGTCAAGACAGATGTCACTCCATTGCTCCTTCATTGCCCTGACAGTGTATTCAAACATTAAAGCCTTCATGTCTAAGCTGGGCGGGGGGAGGTTCACTATACTGCGTCATGAAATTGGGTTTGGGGCCCTATATACAGTGCACTGCACCTTTTCTACAATCAAATTGAGGTGTATGTGTTAAGATATTTATCCCCCCAAACAGGATATCCTCATAACCAGGGGCGTACCTATCAGAGGGACATGGGGTGTCTTATGTCCCCAGGCGCCACCAATCTGGTCATGTGGGGGGCAAAATCACACCCCGTCCACACACACAACAAAGCATGCCCCTTGTCCCTGCCCTGTAAGAAGAGGCCCAGCCAGGAAGATGAGGCAGGGAGGCAGCCAGGAGGTGGCGGAGGTGGCGGACTGCCTCCGATGGAGGTTGAGCTGGGGCAGGGGGTGGCAGCAGCCAGCAGGCTGCTGCCGCTCCCCCCAACCTTCAGCTCCGGATCAACCTCCATCGGTGGAGGCCCACTGCATCCCTGCCTCATCTTCCCTGCTGGCCCTTTTCCTCTTGTGGGGCAGCCAGGCCAAGGGACATCTGGCAGGACCGGAGCAGGCTTCTGGCTTGGCCCCGCAAGAGGAAGAGGGCCAGCAGGGAAGACGAGACAGGGAGGCAGCAGGCCACCACTAATGGAGGTTGAGCCAGTCTCAGGGCTGGGGGGGGGGGCAGAAGCCGGTGGGTCGCAGTGAACCTGCTGTGGGCCTGCCAGCTGCTGCCAGTCCCAGATCAACCTCCTTCGGCAGCGAGCCGCTGCCTCCAGCCACCTCCACAGCCACCGGAGGGGGTTCACCTCCACTTTGCTCCTGTGCCCAGGTGAGGAGGCAGGCGAGTGGGAAGGGTGCCCCAGCGGGCCTGAAGGAGAGGGGTATGATTTTTCTTCTTGCCCCGGGTGCCATTTATCTCAGGTACCACACTGCTCATAGCAATCTATCATGATCTGACACCATGGCCAGCTTTGTGTTAAGAACAGGTGGATTCTAATCTGGAGAACCAGGTTTGATTCCCCACTCCTCCATCTGAGTGGCAGAGCCTTATCGGGTGAACCAGATGTTTCCACACTCCTACATTCCTACTGGGTGACCTCGGGCTAGCCACAGTTCTTCAAAACTCTCTCAGCCCCACCTACCTCACAAGGTGTCTGTTGTGGGGAGAGGAAGGGAGAGGAGCTTGTAAACCACCTTGAGTCTTACAGGAGATAAAGTTGGGATTTAAATCCAAATGCTTCTTCTTCTTCCTGGCGGTTAGGTGAATGAGATCAAGGTCTCCCCAAATGTTAAAGTTCCTGCATTACTTTATCATAACTTGGCATATGGAATTTCTTGTGTATGAATTAGTTCCTAATGAAAATCACGTGGCAATATTATGTAGGCCTGATAAAAATAAATTAATCAAGCTTAAAACTAAGATTTGCTAGTGTGAGCCTTCTGTGGTAAGATGAGTCCTTTTCTTTCCCAGCAGTCAACTTGGCTTTGGAACTACCTTCTTAAGGAACAGTGGCTCCATCACTATTGTCATTTAGGTGACAGTCTAAGCCTATCCTGCTGTTGAACATGTATTTTTGGCCTCACTTTTATGCTGCTAATATCACTGTTTTGCCGTTTTATATTGTAGTTTGGTGATGATGAGCTTTTGCTGCCTTTTTGTCACTGTTTCATTTTCTGCTCCGTTTTTATATGTCCTGTTAGTAAAAAATTTAATTCTTATGAATGGCTTTGAGATCCCTTTAAGAGAATGGCAACAGTAAAAGCATAATAAGTAAATAAATAGTTAATTTTTATCTTTGACAAGGAGAAAATGCATTATCGCCCCAACGGTCAATTGGAAGGCATATGCATACTGCAAATTAGAATTTCTTTAATATGTGTTGAATCTGCCCCAACTAGAGTTCAGTTAAAAATAATTAAAATGTTGAGTGCAAATGAATTAATTGTCATTTAGTTTTCAACTACATGAGATTCTTGATTTATAGTTTGGAATGTGATTTAAAAGGAGAGAAGATTACATGTATTAGATAGAGTGCAACTTGAGCAAAATAAATACTTTATCAGCATGACAACCTGTCATTAATTTGAAGCAGAAATTAATAAATAAATCCATTTCAAATGTTCTGGAGTCTTCATGTATCATTTCAAGTTACTTTTCACTATTTATTGCAGGGCAGAGTTTTTACTGGTTGTTCCACATTAAAGGTAAGTGCAGCCATTTGGATCTTAAACAGTGGGCAGCGATATGATACAGCTGCATTTTCAAAGTTTTGACTCTTTAGCTACATTTATTGAATTTTTTTTCAATAAAATGTATTAGAGATAGAATGAGAATTTAGTATATTTTTAATAGGATTAGTACATTTGTGTTTCATTTTTAAACATATTTCCTGATAATTGCCCCAGATAGTGAAATATTTTAGTATATTTTTATAGGCTTGGAACATTTTTATAATACAATAAACCATATTTCCTGATAATTACCAGAGGGGGAGAGAAATAATTTATATTTTATATGGTTAGTACATTTTACCCTGTCCTTTTTATTTTTGCAAAGTAAGTACTTTTAGTTTTATTTATTTATCTTGCCTTTCATAGTGGCCATATTTTCTCAGTAATCACCCTTTTATTATTTATATAATGTACAACTTTCTGCATGTGTTTTCAATCATTTATGTTTGATTGTTGCTGTACAAGTGTACCAGGTGCTAATTTTGAAAGAAGCACAAAGCATCTGAGAAACATTGTAGGAGATAATGACACTGTTGATATGAAGAGAGATTTCTTTAACATGAGATATGCACTTAATTGGAAGAAACATAAGAAAAAGTGGTATTTCACATTCTTAAAAAGTCACTCAGGAGCCATTACCCATTTGTAATTCTCCTCTTCACAATGCGTGTGCAATACAGTATCTGATAGATTTTGCGAAACATGTATTCATGTAGTGTATGTTCTTTCAGACAACCCATTAAATAGTGTTTGTTAACCTCTAATTCAGATGTCAGCCATAAGATAATATGATGTAAAACACAAGTCAATGGAGGGTCATAAACTTCTTTCTACTACCATTTTTTATTAGCCTGTTATTCAGTGCTGAATGCAGCTACACCCCGAAGCAAGTCTTGACTAAAGTACAGCATCAATATATTATGATACAAATTCAACCTGTAAAATCAATGGCAAGGATTATATCTGTTGCTTTCACCTACTAAAACACAGATCCTCTCTTGGAATGGATGCAAAGCATGCTGAGACACTAATTGCTACACAGGGTTCCTTAATTTAATCTGTTAGGGAACATACTGGTGTGAGTTCTGAGCATGCACCTCACATTCATATCTGGATTATGCCCTCCATTTGCTGAGTTATCAAGCTGCTTTTATTCATTTCATTTATTTTTATTTTCCAAAATTTATATCCCACTTTTCTGCCCTCACAGGGACCACCAACCCAGCTAATAAATTAAAACATACACATTAAAAAAACATTTAAAAACCATTAATCTCTCCAAAAAACATACACAGCATTGCAACACTTAAAATCACACCTAAAATACAAATACATAAGAACAACAATTAATTAAAATAAATTTTAAATCTTATTTCCACATCTTTTAGAGGAAATTACACATTGCTGAAGATGTGAAAAACATTTTGGAATCAGAACAATAGCGTTCTGCAAAGAGCGACAGTATTGTGTAGGCATAGTGATAACTTTCTCAGGTGCAGATTTTGGTCATCAGCCACATAATAGCTGCAGAATTAACTGTTTAGTAACTATCATCCTGTGTTAATAGACTACAGTGGATTCTGCACAGCATAATAATAACATGTTGCATTCATTATTTTTTAATCTGATCCATTTTTTTCTGTTCCTTTCCTTCATATGAGTGCTTGTTGCCCATGAAGGAATTGAGTTAAGGTCGGGGGGAAACAATCCATTTTCTTTCTGCCCCTATGCAGGAACCCAGTTGTTTTTTTTACAATGCATACGTAGGTAGGCAGGCACAGACATCCCATTTTTCATGCATTCTGATTGGCTGTTCCATTCTAGTTCCAATTTCTGGGAAAATGATGTTGCTAACGGACGTTTCACTTGCTCTTTGACTGCAAACAAATCTGGACAATCTGAACTGATAAGTAGAAGAATCTTGGCATTCAGATCAAACTCTGGTATCTCATTTGCTATGGGCTTCAGATGCTCATGATACATTGCAATACTTCTTGTAGGGATTTGTCTTTCATCTTTGGGAATATGCTGACACTCAGTAGTGTAGGTAATTTAAACTGCTTTGTGCCATCAATGGTTTGCAGTACGAACCCCAAGGTTGTCCTTCCTCTCGTGACTTGGTCTCTACTACATGTGGTCATGACATATTCTATTACTTCTAATTGTATGTGAAACATTACTCTTTGACTGCAAACAAATCTGGACAATCTGAACTGATAAGTAGAAGAATCTTGGCATTCAGATCAAACTCTGGTATCTCATTCAGATCAAACTCTGGTATCTCATTCAGATCAAACTCTGGTATCTCATTTGCTATGGGCTTCAGATGCTCATGATACATTGCAATACTTCTTGTAGGGATTTGTCTTTCATCTTTGGGAATATGCTGACACTCAGTAGTGTAGGTAATTTAAACTGCTTTGTGCCATCAATGGTTTGCAGTACGAACCCCAAGGTTGTCCTTCCTCTCATGACTTGGTCTCTACTACATGTGGTCATGACATATTCTATTACTTCTAATTGTATGTGAAACATTTTAAAAAACTCTGGGTTGGCTAATGAAATGTCGCTTTGTGAATCTAATGCCACATACATACATTTAACTTGATCCGGTGAGTCTTCTGGATAAACGTCTACAAGGCAAATTGGATGGCAAGTACAAATCTTCTTTACTCCATCACACAGATCAGTGCATGTTGCTGTTGCAGCTTTAGTCTCTTTGGGTTGTGATGGTTCCACAGAATTTTTTCTGTCTCTTTAGGCTCTTTATTTTGTGACTGTGTCAGTGCTGTGCGATGCAATGCAATGCTGAACAGTGTTTTTCACTGGAACATTCTTGACACTTTACCTTTATTTTACATTCCTTAGACATATTAGTTTTTGAAGGAACAACATTTGAAGCAAAGTTTCTGCTCCTTTACATAGGATAGACGTTCCTCAAAAAGTTTTTATCTGAACACTTTACAATCATTCATTAAGGTTGGGATTATTAGGGTTCTGCTGGTAGCCATTACAAAATCCAGAGTGAGTGTTGTATCTGGTAACATCTGTAGACTAGTCACAAAGTTCTCCCATGACTCATCCAAAGAGGAAAGAAGGATAAATGCCTTATGGGTATCCTCAAAAGTCAAACCACGATCTGCCAGCTCAGCAAAACTCACACGCAGAGATTGGATATGTGCTGATAAGGACTCACCCAGTTTCAGAAGAGTTCTGTAGAGTTTCCTTGTCAACATTATTTTTACTCCCATGGTCTCTCGCTGATATAGAGCCTTCAGAGCTTGCCAGCAACTTGGAGCAGATGGCAAATCCTTTAGATGCAGGAGTTGAGACGTCTCCACAGCCAGAAGAATGGACCCACGAGCCTTCTCCTCTGCCCGAACCTCCTCAGGAGTGGGATTTGAAGGGTCGTTTACAGGCATCCACAAATCTTCCTGCAAGAGATAAGCTTGCATCTGCACGCTCCAGGTAGCATAATTCCTCTCATTCAGCCTTTTCACAGGCATATAGGCTGAGGATGAAGCCATCTGGAACACCAACTCGCCTTCAGGACAGTCACACACAGTACCACACAGTCCTTACTCACGAGTAAGCCTACTGGCTGGCTGGGCCCATAACCTGTTGAGGGGTATGGTATGAAGTGGGGGTTCAAGCCCCGGATAGCAGAGTTGCGCAACACACATTGGAACACAGTAGGAACGTAGACGCACACAGCAATTCAGCTTCACAGAAGCAGTCCTACTTTATTCAGTTCACAGAATGTTCCTCTCACAGACAAAGTGCTCCACCAGTCGGTGCAAAGACAAGTGTCTCACAATGCTAAGCACAGCGCTGCCTTATATACAGTTTACTAACCAATCACAGTCCTCTTCCAATTAATCCCAGAATGAGGCTGTGTCATGAGGCAACTGTCATTTAGATTTTGCTGATTAGACAGTGCCCTGACAGAATAGGTTAGCATTATATCCTCAAATGCTAAGTGTAAAAGCAGAAGAATGAGATGAACACAGAGAAAAGTCTACAAAGTTCCCACAACCAATATGCTTTTGAAATTGCAGTACTTCCCATTTCTATGCATACACACAGAGAGGGGGACAGGGAGAGAGTAAGAGAGATTGCATTAAGATATTACCAGAATGAATGAATCCAATTTTTAAACAGTAAAGGAAGTTCAGACATAGGATCTTTGAATATGCAGTTCTAGAAGAGAGAATATCTGTAAAGAAAAAAAGATGACATGACCTCTTCTCTTACATCACAAACAATAAAATGACCAAGAAATTTGGGTAAATACAAGTGTATCATAATGGGCACTGAAATTTTGCTAGGCTCATGCCAGAATTTTCTATAAAAAGCTTAATCCAGGTGCAGGTTCTAGAACCAGGGTTGTAGAATAACCCATATGACAGTTTATGAATCAGTGAGAAGGCTAAGCATGAGAATGTATCTAGTCAAGATAAATATTATTATTGTGGGAGAAGAAAAGGGGAAAAAGGTGACTTATATGCTGTAGTTAATAATTTTTTTGAATAATTTAAACATGCAGTGGATAAGTAATATTAGGGGCGCTTTAGTCAAAAGAATAAAAACTCCACTTCTTTTGATGCTGGTTCATCACTGATAATTAGGAACATGAGATTATGTACCATCACTTATTCTGGTAAATAATGTCATCTGCTCCAATTAAGATCAACTGCACACACCTCTTCAATTGCTTTATTAGCATTGTTGTCAAGTTCTGAAGAAGCTATAATTAACCAGTCATGGTAATTACTACTGGTTTCCAAAATGAGCACAGTAAATAATTTATGCAAGGATTTTATTTTTAAAAACTTTTAACTCCCACATTCCAATGACAAAGAAAACTTCAGTGCACCAGTAGCAATTGAAAACTTAAGAGGATGACACTGAGGTTGCACCTATAACAATGTAGTCCTGAAAGTAAATCCATATGTATAGATTTGCCAGCCTCCAGGTGGGGCTTGGAATTGTCCTAGAATCAGTGGCATACCGCCAATGGGATGGGGGGCGCGCAACACCCTGGACAGAGCAGCGGTGGAGGCATGGTCAGGTCGTGGATGAGGTGGGGAAGGGGCAGGCAGTGCCGCGGCAGGGGTGCAGGACACACACGTGCCCCAGGCACAGTTTCCCCTCACCCCGCCCCTGCCTAGAATAACAACTGATCTTCAGATGACAAAGACAAGCTCCCTTGGGAGGGGGGAATGACAGTTTTGATTGCACATTTACTGATCTCCCTTTCCTTCCCAAACTCTGCCCTGCCCAAGCAGTACCCTCAAATCTCCAAGAATTTCCCAACTTGGTGCTGGTAACCATGAAGTCCACTTGAATAAACAGGGCATGCAGCAATTGTATCACCAGGTGCCAAAAGATCTGCATAGGCTGCCCAACCATTTCTGGGCACAATTCAAAGTACTGATGCCTTTTGTTAAGGCCCCAAATGACTTGGGGTTGGGTCACATAAAGGACCCTCTCCACTCATGCTATCCAGATCACGAGCTACTATTCTCCTCAGATGTACTCAGTAGTTAGGTGGGAACTAGAGACAGGGCTTTTCTAGTGGTGGCACCTCACCTATGAAACACTCTTCCTTTGAGGCATACTTGGTGCATACACTATCTCTTCCTTTGAGGCATACTTGGTGCATACACTATTGTCTTTTAAGCTAGGGTTGTCAACCTCCAGGTGCTGACTAGATATCTCCCAGAAGTACAGTTGGGGTTCAGCTGACAGACATCAATTCCTCTGGAGAAAACAGCTGCTTTGGAAGTTGATCTCTATGGTATTATAACTTGCTGAAATTCCTCCACTTCCTAAGTTCCACCTTCCCTAGGATGTGCCCCCCAAATCTCTATGAATTTCCCAACCCAGAGCTGGCAGCCCAAAATATTTGTCCCAGACTTCTACTTAAGAGGCTGAATTTTACAAACATCACTTTATAGTCAGCTTTTAGCCTGAGAAATGTTTAAGATCCATTTTAAACTGTTCTTTGTTGTTGCTTTATGCTCTTGCTGATTTTAATGTTAATGTTGTCTTGTTAGGTTCTAATAACTTTTATGATGGTTTATATTTTTATTAAGATCTAATTTGTAAGCTGCCACTGGCAGATTCACTGGAGGGGTGGCATAGAGATTTCCAAGTAAAATGGAACTTTCTTCATTAAGATTGCTACCTAGATAAAATAGTATTTTGGGCTATCTACCATAAAGCTGCTCACAAAGCTCTGAATAATGCTTGGAATTTTTAATGTTCTATAGGTTCATCAACACAACATTTTACCACAACAAGCCTGAGGGCTATTACCATATATACTCGCATGTAAGTCGAATTTTTCAGCACATTTTTTGTGCTGAAAAAGCCCCCCTCGACTTATATGCGAGTGAGGTGTATTTAAAAAAAATATTTTAAGGTTTTTACTTTGTTGGCCACCAGGGGGTGCATTTTAAGGCTAGCGGCACCAAAATTTCAGGATGTCATTAAGTGACACTCCTTATGATACCATCCAAGTCTGGCGACATTTGGTTCAGGGAGTCCAAAGTTATGGACCCCCAAAGGGGGTGCCCCATCCCCCATTGTTTACAATGGGAGCTAATAGTAGATGGGGCTATATTTTGAGGGTCCATAACTTTGGACCCCTTGAACCAAACTTCACTAAACCTGGATGGTATCATCAGGACAATCTCTTGCTGATACCAGCCAGGTTTGGTGATGTTTGGTTCAGGGGTCCAAAGTTATGGACCCTCAAAATACCAACCAAGAAGAATCAAAAGTGCTGTTTGGCTGTGACATCTCCAATCCCCGCTCAATTTTGTCACCCACATTTCATGCTATTGTAACCTCTGTCTGTGGGTTCTGTGGGGCAGAACTTGGAATGAGTTTGCAACAACAAATTTTAAAAACAAAATGGTTTACTTTCTTAACATATAACATATAACATCAACATTTAACATCACACTTCAAGGTCCTGTCCAGGTTGCATTTTCAAGTCCTTATATTTACAGTCTACTGATATTGCCAATTCCAATTCTTAGCAAGTGGGTTTGGCATGCTGAGAGGAAACTCCAAGGGACTTGATGAACAGTGGATTCAACATGATTCAGAAGGTTTCCAGGAGAACTCTCACCCATTACAAACATAAAAAAACCCTGAAACAATAAACTCCAACATTTACAACATAGCAAAAATAAACAACTACCTTCCCAGTAGTTCCCAACAACATTGCAGTTACCTTAACAATGTGTTACAGGCTTATACCAATCAAGGTTCGAGTCTGGTAGCCTTGTGTCCTCCAAACTGCATGAGCTCTGCAGCCTCTTGCTGCTTTGAGTCTCCACCCCTTACTGGGTCAACCCATTCTGAGCATGGGGGTTACACTATAATGATAAAAAATGTTCTCAGGTAGCCCTCCAGGTATTAACAAGAACCCCCATGACTTTTCCATCATAGCCATCATCCTACAAAAGATGGGTAGCCATGATAATTACAAAGGTGGGTGGTTACAAAGGGCAGCCATGATGTTCTGATTTTATTAACACTAACCTTATAGAAGGGGCTTCCTGAGGAGAAGGAGAGAGCTAGAGATGTTTAGAAAGTATTTCAAAGCTACTCTGTTTACTAAATGTTTTAATAGGGTAAAGGTTTCAGGAATTTTTAGGAAAGAAGGGAGTTACACAATGTGTTGTATTTTTAAATGAATTTGTAAAATGTATTGAGCTATTGGAAAGATGGAGCACAAATATTTTAGTAATTATTTTTAAAATGTTCTACAGGCTAAGACTTTTTACAAAGGACATTTTATGTCTGTAGTCCAATTTTTAAGACCTGCTTCAACTAAGTATTTAAATTAGTATTTATCTTTACAGATTTGAATAATGCTATTTAACTAATGGAATTATATATATGATGCAGAACTGGGACCAAATTCTTTTCTTCTTACTACTGTTGCTAAAGATGATTTCTGTTAAACCTTAGCCTTTACAGATCTGTCATTCCCATTATTTTTAATTAGTGTAATATGTGCTCTTTGAAAGAAGAATAGACCCTGTAGCTATGAATTGTGACTTTTCAAATAAAAAGCCACATCCCTTCTGAGTTTATGGTTGAGCTAGCTGCAACCTAATTTCAGTTAGCAATGGTGGCAGATAGAAATCAAAGTTCAAAAGCGAAACACTGAAAATGAAAGGAAGCTTTTGGATGATTTATCTCCATTGCAATTCATGATATAGATAAAATGTCTGCATATCTGATTTTATTAAAATTGTATTGATTGTCCCTTGTTTGTCTCCAGGATCTATGAATTCCTATGATGACCATAACAGTCCAGTTATTTTTTTTCAAGCATGGGAGCTGTAATGTTCTTATACCACACATTTTCCCCCAAAGGAGATCCAAAATAGCTTACACTGTTGTTCTCCCCTTCTCCATTTTACCCTCACACCAACAACCCTGTCTATCAGGAGTGACCAGTCACTCTCCAAACATTAGGAATAGCTCTCCACCCATTCTCTAGTCTGCTGTAATCACCCTCTTATCTTTCTTTTAAAGATACCACCGTGGCTTCTTTTCTGTTTGTATTTCATGCAAATGAGAAGGAGGTACGCTTATACATGCACATTTGCCATGGATGGAAAAATGACAACACCACCATCCTTCCCATCTCCTCTTTCTGTTCTTCTACTCCTCTTCCTTCATATGTGCACTTGAACTTCCTTTGTCTGGACTGGAAAAGCATTTACTATTAACTAGGGGTTTGCACTAATTTTTAAAGTATAGGGTTTTTAAACTTTTTTCAAATATCTTGAAGATTTTCAGGTCCATTATAACATGTGAGAAATCTTTGCAAGGCAATGAGGGGAGGATTTTTTAAAGATAGAAGCGCCATGTTTGCAGTGTAGCTGCAGGTGATACTCCTTAAAAGCATTCCTAAGTTTGGTAAAGATTGGGTCAGGGGGTCCAATTTTATGAGCCACCAAAGAGAGTGGCTCCATCCACTCTCCATTGTTTCCAATTGAGAAAAAATAGAGGCTCATAAAATTAGATCCCCTGACCCAATATTTACCAAACTTGGAGAAGGATTACTTTGTAATGAAGAAGGTCACCAGCAGTGATAAAAGCTGGGTACAAATTTTCGTGCTTCTCTGCATCAAAACTTTCAGCCCCCCCTCTGAACCTGAACCCCTACAAAGACTTCACATGGCAGGCGATGTATAATGGAGTCCAGGTCTTTCAAATTAAAGAGCACAGCTGTATGTTAGTCAGTAGGAAATCTTTAGTAGAGCCACCAAATTTGCAGCATAGCTGCTGTGACTCTCCTTACATGAACCCTGGGTTTGGTGAAGATTTGGCCAGGGGATCTAATTTTATTAGCCTGCAAATGGGCCGCATGACCCAATTTTCACCAAACTTGGGGTTTGCAAAAGGGGAGCCTCCAGAAGCTATGCTGCAAATTTGCAGCCTCCCTCCCCCTCCCCCCCACACACCTTGATCCCTTCAATTTTAGATCTGAGAATCAAGTGGAGTCAAATTTTCCCAACATTCTTGCAGTGTTTTTTCAGCAACATTAGACTCTTTGGAGAGTCTTTCTGGGGCTCTGGGAACCAAATCTGCTAGTGATTCTCCTTGCAAGAACCTTAAGGTTTTGTGACGATTGACCTATAAAATTGTATCCCCTGACTCAATCTTTACCAAAGGAATTCTCAGGAAGTTTACCTGAAGCTATGCTGCAAATGCAGTGCCTCTAGCTTTAAAAATGCACCAAAGCCCTGCAAATATTCCCATACGTTATGAAAAACCAAAAAAAGTTGATTAAAAACATTTTATGAATGGACTAATTGAAATTGTGCCCTTTATTTTTTTCAACTGAAAAAGCCCCTACCCTCCGCAGCAAATATATGTGTGTGTGTGTGTGTGTGTGTGTGTGTGTGTGTGTGTGTGTGTGTGTGTGTATGTGTATATATATATGTATACATGTATATATGCATATGTGTGTGTGTGTGTATGTATGTATGTGTGTGTGTGTGTGTGTGTGTGTGTGTGTGTATAATTGTAAGCCCTGGGCACCCAGAAGACCCATGGATACACACATACATACATACATATGTATGTGTATATATGTATATATATATGCTTTTTCTGTTAGGCATATCATATTCAAAAGCACAGCCCTATTATTGATCTTTTCCTCCTGCATCAATATTACTAGTCTAGGGAATCTAGGGAATAAATAAAAGGAACTGTATATTTCTTCCCTGCAGACCAAATTTAACTTTGAGCAGGTGATGGTGGTTTGCTTTGGTAACAGATAAAAAAAGGTTTCCCTGCCAAACTACTGTAGACTGGCAAAGATGATTTGTCTTGTATAACCAGGTTGTTCTATAGTTTACAATTGGTTGTGAAAGCTGCTTCTTTATCCTATACAAAGCTCAGTAAATGTCCAGTGAGCATTCTCAGTTGAGAATTGAGCTTATATTCACACACAAATGAAATTCACTCACATATGAATGTAAATGAACAGAAGGAACTTAAATATTAATAAAAGTGTATTTTTCTATGTTCAAGCTTAAGTCAGCCCTTTGTTACAAGGGACACTAAATGTTTGATGTATCTCTTGAAAGAGTCTCCCACAGACTAAAATATCACAATGAATTTAGGCTACAAATTTGAGTGTCTTTTTCACTGGTGATGCACACAATGTGGTCTTCTCAGATATCAAGTTTATCCTCTGTCTGGTCTTATTTTAATATATACATATTTATTGTTCAAAAAAATTCTATTTTTTCGTACAAAGAAAAAAGTTAGAGATATGTACTATGGGTTTTGTTCTCTAAATATAACTGTGTAAGAGAAGATCCAGAAATTATTAATGGATATATTTCTAAAAGTTAAATAAATGGAATAGCTTGGAGCGGATGCTGTGACTTGAGTTGCTAAGTGCCCCAAAACAATTAATCCCTTAGCAGGTCTCCTCACATAACCCAGAACCAGCTGCCAAATTACTTGTAGACAAGCCACAAGACAGATCCATGGGTCTTCTGGGTGCCCAGGGCTTACAATTTTCCCATAGTCCTTCATCTATCAACAGTACTGGAAACAGATGTGACAAAAATGATATACTTCAATTAATCTTTAAAAGTTGAATTGTGGCATGCACAGACACAATATGATTGGGTAGTGTGGGAAGGTGAGAAGGATTTAACCCTTCACCCCATGTTAATCCAAACTGATCTCCTGATACTGATATTGGCTTTTTCTGCACATCACACTTATCTCATTTCCGAGGTGTTTTCAATCCCATCATTTACAGTGAAGTTCGTCCATACTCCCCTCCTCCAAACGTTATTTCCTGATAGCTGCTATTATTATTATTATTATTATTATTATTATTATTATTATTATTATTATTATTATTATTATTATTATTATTATTATTATTATTATTATATATTACATTTAAGCAGCACAGCACAAGTGTCTAGAATTCATCTCTTGAATATCGAAGTCCTTTCCCAAGGGACCCTAGAGATATTGGGAGTGTATTTAGTACAGAATTATGTGCAGTTCCTAGAAGTGCTGCTTTCTGCAGCATGTGGACTGATGTTCTGTCTAAGTTTAGGCTTTCCAGATGTTTTTCAAGATTTCTTGGGATTCCTCCTAGAGCACCAACTACTAGTGGGATTACTGTTGTTCTTTTGCCACAGTCGTTCGACTTTCAATTTGTAGAGTCCTTTTTGTATTTTTGTGATCTTTTTCCGCAAGCTCTTTGTGCCTTCTACCCTGCTGTCAACTGGCACAGCAACATCTATGATCCAAAACATGTTTTTCCTCTACCACTTTCTGTTATGTCTGGGGTGTTTGTGTGCCAGGTGTCTGTCTCTGTCTTCGTATTCTAAGAGTCCCAGAAATTATTTTTTTGTAGGTTTCTTCCATTTCTCTGTGATCTTCTCTCTGGCTTGTGCCTCATCTGGAATGGTCTCTATACAGGGCAGGCGGCACAGACTTTTGCAAAGGTTCCTAGATGCACCATTGCTGCTAGCCTATTGGACGTTCGAGATAGTCAGGTTGGGCTATTTTCTTTACAACAGCCAGATGATGTGCTCCACTTGGTTTCATATCCACCCTCTTTGCAGAGACGGCACTTCTGGGTCATTGTTAGGACTTCTTCTAATTCGGTTGGTCTTTATTGCATTTTGTCCCTTAATGCTTCTGCTCCTGGGCAGCAAAAATCCTCAGACCTTCAGTTTCCTTCTTTAGAGTTTCCCCTTCTGGAGCCACTCCCATGTTTTCTCTCTTTGCTGTCAACCTTCCCTTCAATGTTCTTAAAGTACTGCCCATGGAGGGGCTTCTTGTTTAGCCACTGCTCCTTTCTCGTGTTTTAAACTGTTGGACTCTATACTCTTTTGATTCTTTGGCTTCTCTCCAGCATCTCAGCCTTGTGGACTTCTTTCAATGCTGGCTCTTGACTTTTCTTGGATGTATTCTGTCAAGGCCTCTTTTTCTCTTCCGCTCTTACTGGATTGCTAGTTCTGATGTGGGACGCAGCCCTCTTTCCTCCTTCTGATAACACTCTGCTAGGGTAGAGTCTGTGCCCTACATCACTTCTTGGATGCAGTGCTTTCCGATTGATGGTCATAATTTTCCTTGTTTTCTCCTGTCCAGGGATGTCCAATGATTCGACTTCTGTGATCCAGTTAATTATGCCAGCAATTAATAGCGTACCATTACAGGGGCACCGCCCAAGTATTAATTGCCTTTTATTGCCAATATTTCCTCCATTTTAACTTTGGATTTCCAAAAATCTTTTCTTACTCCTTCCCTAAGATATTCCTTCCCTAATTAGCCTTTGACTTCTGCATGCTTGATCTGTTCTCTGCTTGCAGAGTATCCCCAGAAGATATTTGTAGCTTTCTGTTCTCACTGGTAGGCTCTTTATTTCCTATGGCATTTGGCAAAATATTCACACACCTCGCATGTTGCAAGTTTACTTCCTTTACTTTCGAGTTCCAAAGGATTTGCCTTAATTTGTCAAGTCCAAAATCCAATTTGCAAATGTCAGTAAGTGCTAAAGACTCCTCTCACTGTGTTCCAGTAGTGACTCAATCTCTGCTTTGGATTTTCCATAGAGCTTTAAGGTCATCCATGCTTATAGAAGGTGTGAGAATTTTTTTGGTGAGTTTCTTGCTTAATCTGATATCCTTGACCCTGTTTTTCTTCTAGAATTATAGGAAAGCCGGAATCATAGCAATAATGAAGAGTAGTGGGGACAGAGTGTCTCCTTGGAATATTCCCGCTCTTCCAGGATGTTGAAACTTTCCCTATTCCTGCTCCATTGGATTATTAATTCTGTTTCTTTTCCAAGTGTGCATTGCATTCTTGACCAATTTCTTGATGTTTTCACTGACTCCAATTATCTCCGAAGTGGCAATGAAGTATCCAACTGTGTGGCAGTGGAGTGAATGCTTTCCTGTAATCAATCCAAGCTACATGCAATTTGGTTTTCCTTCTTTGCAATTCTCAAGGATCATTTTATCTATGAGCAGTTGATCTTTTGTTCCCCTACTGTTCTCTGATTTTGTTTCCTTTTTTTTTGTTCTGAGGGCAGTGCGAAAGTTCTTTCCTTCCAGGTGGTCTTGTATTGCATCCCAGCTAATATGCCAGTAAGCAGCTTAAAGGTTGTTTGGTAGGCAAGTGTTGATGTGGTCTGTAATTGCTAGGGATTGCTCCCTTTTCTTGGTCTTTCTATTATCAGAAACGTTTTTCCCTGTTGTCATCCATTATCTCTCCAATTTGGCCTGTTTGCAGCACTTGGCGGATTCAACTGTTGGGCAATTCTTTCATGCAAGGATTGGTCAGTTTCTTCAGCCAGGAATCCATGTAGTTCAAATCATTTGCCTGGGGCAGTCCAGTTCTTCACCTTTTTTGCTCGTTTTCCAACCATTTTAGTTGTTATTACAAGGTTGTCCATGTTGTTGCTGCTAAGTTCAGCCTCCACATCTTTGGCCCAATTTGCATTTTGGTTGTAGTTCTTTGGGCTGTCCCAAATGTTTCCTCCAGAACTCAATTGTTTGTTCTCTGTCTGGCTCTCCTGTGTTTCGTTTCACATCTCCACTTACATTCTGGTAGAATCGTTTCTGGTTGGAGTAGAAAAAAGTTGATTCTGCTTGAATTGAGCAACCCTTTGCTTTCGAATCTTGCAATCTTCTTTGAAACTGCCACCAGCTGTTGTTTGACCACCTCTATTGCCTCATTGAGTTTCCTCTTGTCCAGGTGGTATCTCTTAACTAGGTCTGCCTTGATTTTCTCATTTTTCAGCTTCTTCTCCTTCATGCTTTTCAGTTTGCTGGCATCCGATCATAGTATGCTGATTTTTCTTCCCAGTCTGATTTTCCACTTTGGAGTACCTATTTTCGGTCTTCTTTCTGGGTGATGGATCTTTACCCCTAGCTCTTTAGTAATCACTACTGCAGTGCTGTACATAAGCTGGTTTGTTTCATGCAGTGACATTGTTTGGATTCCAGCAATGACCTTGTTTTGCATCCTTCAGTGAATTGAGCAGATCCTTCCTTGGAAAAATCTTCAATGGTAGCAATCTTGTACGTTCATTTGCATTGTTCATGTGTTCTAGGATCTTCTGCATCAGCTCTTCCTGCTTTTGTCAATTGGGAACTTTGGGTTGTTTGGGTTGGCTCCTTTGGAGGTGTGATTATTGTTGTTTCTTCCTCCTCTTCATATTCTGTCTCTTGCAGTCCTTGAATTGTTGCCAATTTTGTTGAATTTCTTTGAGTGTTTCTTGGCATATTTTCAATACCATTGTCTTGTGCTTTCTGCTGGATTTCTGCTAGCTCTAGTGCACTAAAAACCTTGTTCCTTTCAATATATCTTCTTTGATCAGCAAGTCTTTGCTCAGTAATTTCTGTGTCTGGGTGAAGTTCTTTCCAGACTTGGTACATTCGTTTGAGGTATCCTCTTTTTGACGGGGTTGATTTGTAGTAGCAAGCCATAATTTCTCTATTCTCTGCACACGAATATTTTCGACGTTTGTTCGGTACTTCCAGTAGTCCTGCAGTCTTCAGCCCTGGTTGCTCAGCTGAAGATCCTGAGTCCTGTAGCCCATTTTCCGCCAAGTGCCCAGGTACTCCAGCACTAGACGCAGTCCTTGTTGACCCGGGCGACGACTGAGCTGGTATAAAGTTTCTTTTTCTTGTCTTCACCATGGTTTTGGGTTTTGGGCACATTTAGTCTGGCTCCTCATCAGAGGCCTCTCTGGTTTGGGTGGCCCTCCAGCACAGCCCTCTGACTTATTGGAGCACACAAGCCCCACCACCACAACAAGGTAGTGCCCTTTGGGGGGATTATTATTATTATTATTATTATTATTATTATTATTATTATTATTATTTTGATTTCACAGCTGCCAGTTCTTTAGCTGGTTGTTGGCCTTTCATTACAATTCGAGCCTCACCCAGAGACCTAGGAAGTTGTACAGTATTGACGTCATATTCGTGTGGATCTCAGTAGGGCTGCCTTCTGAATCTGACAGATGTTAATGCTGTTGATTTGAAGATGTTTCAAGTGCTGCCCTAGTGTTTTCAGAATGGCGCCCAAGGTGCCAACTACTACTGGGACAACCTCAGCTGGTTTGTGCCATACACGCTGAAGCTTGACTTTATTGTTCAAGTTTAAAGCAAGGGCCGAGGGCGGTGCGTGGAGGCTGGGCTGAGCTGCCCCAAAGCGTGCATAGACAAAGGGGGCCTAAGGACGTGCCACGATCTGGCCAGTGGCATGGATGACAGCCATCTGTGCCAGGTCAAAGAGGCGCCCCACAGCGCTGGGTGCTGCTAAAAAAGCAGGCAAGGCTGGGCCAATCAAGGCAGCCCTCAAGCCCTGTGGGAAGGTGGCAGCAGCAGGGGCAATCTTTTGCTCAGGTCCAACTTAGACAGCTCACAGGCCGGCAACTTCCCCAGCTGGCAGCCCATACTGTGGCTGGTCTGGGTCTACTGTATTTGCTACTTGGACCGGCCTGTGCGTTGTCATAAGTTTCCAAGTTTTTCTATCCAGTGTCCAGTTTATGATTCCAGCAGTGTACCTGATGATGGGAATGGCCCAAGTGTTGATGGCCTTGATGATATTCCCACCATTTAATTTGGATTTCAATATTTTTTTGAGCCTCTGAGTATATTATTCTCTGCTGTCCACAGTCTTTTCTTGCCCATGCTTGATGTTATTCAGCTGCAAAATTCAAAATTTATAGGCTTCCTTTTGGTTACACTTGATTAGTTGGCCATCAGGCATTTCTATGCCATCACTCTCAGTGATCTTGCCTCTCTTTATCACCACAGTGGTGCACTTTTCCAGACCAAATGTCAGGAAATTTGAAATGTCTGTCATGAATGTTCAGACTGTGTTCACTAGTGATTGGATTTCTGTGTTTGATGTTCTGTACAGCTTCAAATCATTCATGTACAGCAAATGTGAGATTTTTTTTAGTCTTTGACCATTTGTTATCCCAACTTTCTTATCCCGCTGTTAGTGGGATCATGGCAATGATAAACAGTAAGGGTGATAGTGAACCACCTTGGAAAATTCCTTGCTTGATGTTGCCTGCTCCGTAATTTTCATTTTCAACTGTCAGTTCAGTTTTTCACTGTTTCATTGCTTTTTCAGTGAGTACTTGAATGTTTTTGCTGACACCAATTATTTCCAAGCATTTCATGATCGAACAATTGGGCATTGAGTCAAATACCTTCTTGTAATCGATCCAGACCAAATGCAAATTCATTCTTCAATTCTTGCAGTTCTCCATTATCATTTTGTCTATCAGGAGTTGATCTTTTATACCCCTGCTTCTTCTTTTGTTCCCTTTTTGCTTCATAGGCAGGATATTATTTGCTTCCAAGTCCATAATATTATCTGCTATTATACTTGTGAGCAGTTTGAAGATTGTTGGCAAGCATGTTATTGGCAAGTAGTTTTCAGATGTTGTCAGGTATAAACTGGTCAGGTATTTGAGCCAGAAGCCATGCAATATATCATATCCAGGTGACATCCAGTTTTTCACTTTCTTAACTCGATTTTTCTTACCATATCAGTTGTTATTTCCAGTTCTTGCATTTGTTTTTTCCCAAGACCTTTCTCAAACTCTTTTATGCACTATGCCTTCTTGTTGTAATCCTTCTTGTATTCCCGCAGATCTTTCTCTGTTTTTTTTTTTTTGCTTTCAACATTGATATTTGTGTTGAGGTTGTGGTAGAAATGCCTTTGGTCTGATTGAAATGGATGATTTTCTCTGTACTGGATGATTCTTGCTTTATATCTTTTAATTTTTCTCACTGTGGCTGTTATTTGTTGTTTGGTGATCTGCAGCGCTTCTTCAATTGTTCTGGTGTCTAGCCAGTATCTTCTAATTAGTTCTTTCATGATCTTGCCATTCTTTAATCTTTGTTCCTTCCTATTTTTCAGGTTACTGGCATCTGATCTTTGTTTTTTGATCTTCTGTTCCAGTCAAATTTTCAACTTTGATTTTGACGTTTGATTTTTCTTGGGTTTAGGTGTTTCAATGCACTGTTCTCATGTGACTACTACAGCGATACTGTACATGATCTGATTGGTTTGTTTGGTGGAAGTTATTTCTGTTATCATCAGTGCCTTGTTCCTTATTACGTATGCCAGGTCTTTTTCGGGTACCATTTTCAATGCTGGCAGCCATTGTCTTTCCTCATTTGATTGCGTATACTTGATGATCTTTTCCCTTAGTTCTTTTTGTCTTTCTGTCAGTTCATCAGTTGGTTTCATGGGAACTTTCTCTGGTGATTGCACTATTATTTCCTCTCCTGTGCTGGCTTTTTCATCTGACAGTTCTACCATTACATCTCCTAATGTTTCTATAGTATGTGCTGTTCTTTCTTCTGGTGTTACAATTGATTTCTTTTCACAGTTTTTCTGGATTTCTTCCAATTCTATCTCTGCAAACACTTTGTTTTGTATGATGAATCACCTTTGATCTGCCAGTCTTTGCTCAGTGATATTCAAATCTGAGTATTGGTGTTTCCACAGTTCATACATTTGCTTTGAGTACCCTCTTTTTTCTGACTCTGAGGGCCATGATGGCACAATTTTCTTTGTAATACTTTCTTTTTGATGGTTGGTCCACTTTTAGCCCATTTGTCAATGCGTGCCCAGGGACCTCAGCATGCGATGTGACCCTTGTCAATCCTCATAACCAATGCATTTTTTAATTTGTTTCATTTTTTATTTGTTTATTTGTTTTATTTGTGGACACTCTTAGTCTGGTTTCTCAGTTGTGACCTCTCTGGCTTGGGAAACAAGGATTATTATTGTTGTTGTTGTTGTTGCTTTTTATGCATGTAGTGCAGTGATGATTCATAGCATCACTGATTCAGTTGTCCTAAAAATAGGGGGAGGGGGAAATGCAAAAAATAGAAATTAGAAGGAGGGGGCAAAGCAACAAGGTAAGGAACAAAAAATGGTGGAGCAAGCACCAAAGAGGAGGTCGGGCGATTGCACAGGAGGCATGGATAATTGCCTGCCATTTGGGCAGGAAATAATGTTTTAAATATGTTCAAACTGAAGGAAGCTAGCTTGTAAATGTTTCAACAGAAAACAGTGTAGTAAAAGTGTTTTCGGAAACAACAGAGAAAAAGCTTCTTGAAAATGTTTCTGGAACCAAACAGGGAAAACATGCAGGAGTTCATGGAGGAAACACTATCATCCTGGAAACATTGTAAGTTACTTGTGCAGAAAATGCCATTAATAGAAAAAAATCCCTTAAAAACTAGTCTGCTAAAAGGTAATGAGTAAGAATCTGAAAAAAATGTTTTAAGACTTGCAGTCCTATCTTTCCCATACTAACAGCTTAGTTCAAAGCAGTTGCATTCTTCTGAATCCATTAACTTCAATGGATTTAGAAGGGAGTAACAATGCTCAGGATTGCAGTGTACAGCTACAAAGCTTTGGGATTTAATTTTGTTCCTCATGGGGCATGACATTCTGTGACAGATATCTGTCAAACTACTCAATTTCATGTAATTTTCAGGAGCATATCCATTAATAACTTCTGGACCCTGTCTCACACCATTACGTTTAGTTGTGCTTCATTCATCATATATTTAGAACTCTCTCCTTTATAAACTTAACCTGAGCATTTCTGACCCAGAAGTGGGATTTCATGAGTCTATATGACTATTTAAAACAAAATAGATGGCTATCTGAGGCTCTTTCCACACAGCAAATATATACCAGGTTGCAGCCAGTATAAATGAGCATGGCATAGCCCTGGGCTGTTCACATGACTGGCTGTCCATAGACAGCCAGCGCATCAGCCGGGGCACACCCCTTCACACAGAGGCACTTTTGTTTAACAAAACTTTTAAATATGTACCTCCCTCCAGAATGCAACTATGCAGTCATGCACACAAACTCCCCCAGATCCTTGCTGGAGTAAGCAGTGGCTCTGCAGGTGGGAGTCGGGAGGGGGGGGGAAACGCTGACGCATAATGCGCCTCACAGCCATGGCCATTTGCTCAGCCATGACTGCGAGGAGCGTTAAAACAAAAGTATCTTGAATAACCCGGTTTGGGGGGAAAATCTGGAGTGGATACGCATAAGGAGTGGGATCCATGCAAAGTTCCCCCCAACCTGGTTTTTTTTACCAGTGTTATCCCGGTTTAATCGGCCCATGCAGAAAGGGCCATAGTCCACTTGCTAGTTTGCTATTCTTGCTATTCTTTTGGTTATACAATAGCCCACTATATGCTGAGAGGCTGAGTGCAATGTTTTCCTAAATCCGTGTCAGCAGAAAAGATGTTAATGCCAGAATGTTGCATCAGAATTCAGATGCTAATGTAAAGGTAAACAAAATACTTGTTAAAAATGAATCAATTAAAATTATTAGATGTTAAAAATTACCCATATTACCAATACACAAGCATTTATTTCACTTTACATATCTATTGAGGTTACATTGACTTGCAAGGCTTGAATTCAGTTGGATGCCTCCAGTATCTGAGGCTTATAAACTACCCAGTTAACATGATTCATGCAGGGGGGATGACCTTGTGGAGGTGGCGCTGGCCCACACTAGTTGATTTGCCCTCCCCAGGGCACATACCCTGGTGGAGGGGCAAACACGCTAGTGGGTGGAGATAATGGCCCTCTAGAATACCCAGACACAATGCTGGGCACCATGTCTGTGCTTCCATGTTACTACTGACCTTGTCAGTGCAACAGGGGCATGCAGGAGGCATTTTGGGGGATGGAACCAACATTAATTGGCTTCCACTCCGACTTTGTGGCCAGTTACAGTATGGCCTGGGGCTTGGATTTATGCCACTCTTTCAGTTTTTCTTCCTCCCCACACCACTCTAGAGGTGGCTGGGGGAGGGGTGCATGACAATGGAAGTGGCACCATCCCCGGCTCTGGACTGGGCTGCCTATTTGCTTATACCTAAACAAGTCTGTTTTATTTAACAAGCAGAATGCAATCAAGCCATATTTCCAGTGAAATAGCTAGCACAAATATACACTCAATATGTGCAATAAACTACTTAACATTTGTAAAACAAACAATACAAATGCATGTATGTATGTATCTTTATAAAAAAAGAATATGTGAACCTCACACCTAGGTAGTACATTAATATTGTGATCACTGTATGTGATGTGTGTTAAAACAACTGAAGCTGTTTCCTGCATGGATTTGGGTCATAGCCAAAGTTAGTCTTTTTTGAAGAATCACGAACTTAGCAAATGTGATAGCAAGTTGACAAGAAATTTTGGCTTCCTTCTTCTCTTAAGATTATTCCCTACCAAGAAAACACGTCTGAATTCTTCTGAGCACCTTGGAAAGGGTAAATGGAGTGAAGCAGTAGATTTACTCTTTGTAACGGCAAAAAAATATGTCACTAGTATTAATGTCAACAACTGGAGTTTTACCTCATTAGGCAATGTCTGATCTAAGGCTCTGATGATTATTCTCAGCAGAAAAAATATGCTAATTATTCGCTTAGAATGTAGAAGGGAAAAAGGTGTAAAATCTCCCTTTAGCCGTGTGACCATGTACTAATTGCATGTCATGTGTCAAAATAATGCAACTCTCTTTGCCTAAAGCAATTAGACATACAGAACTCTATTAATGAAGCACTGTCTGTCACTAAAAATGTTTTCAGTGTGATTGCTGAAGATTAAAATATTAACTTCTCAAATATTTATGATAGTTACTGACAGCATTTCAAAATGCTACTTTTAACAAAAGCTTTCTGCTCAGCTGTAGTTTTTAAGTTGGCTTTGAGATTCAAAGGCATTATTAACACACAGGGATTCTGGGCAATCTTTAGGATGTCTTGGGAGTGTTTACAGAGCATGGTATGCCAGCTTTATAGATATTCACAGTATCTTTCATTGCAGTAATAGAAACTCTTATGAAGCAGAAAGGAAAATTTGCAAATTTATATACAACTTATGTGTAATAAGATACCCTTGAAGGCCTAGTTTTTATGGGTGAATAGATGCAGTCCTTTATACATGTTTCAGTATTCATTAGGGTTACATCATTTACGATGCCATCCTAAGCAATATTATACATTTCTAAGTCCAGTGGCCAGTATCCAAACATCCATACATGGAAAGTATACAGATTTTTTCCTTTCTTGCTGCCCCTTCTGACTCCTGGAAATATCATTCCTGGACTTGTAGGATCTGTGCAGAGGAACAAAGGAATGAAATCCACTCCATTCCTCAGTAACACTGCACTTTTAAGAGAGCCAGCGTAGTATAGTGGTTAAGAGCAGGTGGACTCTAATCTGGAGAATTGTGTTTCATCCCCTTCTCCTCCTCATGAGTGACAGAGTCTTATCTGGTGAACCAGATTTGTTTCTCCACTTCTACATTCCCACCGGGTGACCTTGGGCTAGTCACAATTCTGAACTCTCAGCCCTACCTACCTCATAAGGTGTCTGTTGTGGGGAGAGGAAGGGAAAGGAGTTTGTAAGCCCCTTTGAGTCTCCTTACATTAGAGAAAGTTGGGGTAGTAGTAGTAGTCATTATTTACAGTCAATGACCAAATACAAAAGTTGGGGTATAAATCCAAACTCTTCTTCTCCTACTACTTGCAGAAGAGTCATTTCACTCCCATGTCCTTTCTCACTCCAGTGCCATAATACATATGACTGTTGACTGTTGGGTCCTCCACATGGAGGACCCAAAACCCTGGGTTTGATATTTCTCAAAGTTGGTATGGGCTGCAGGGTCAGAATGACATGCAGGAAAACTCCACATTGTAGGTATGAAGCAATGGAATACATCGCATTGACTTTAGTGGGCAATGCTGTGCCTGTAAGTAGCCAGTAAATTTGAAGGTGAGGCATATATAGCAGGAACCAGCTCCAAACAGTCTGTTATGAGATTGGAACTAGAATGTGAAGATATTCCAGTTTTGGTTAGGGCTTTAAAAGTAAGACAACTTTAAAAGTAAGTTGCACCTGAAATGTATTTGTAGCCAGTATCGTTCTTTCAGTACTGATGGAACGTATTGCACATAATATCTACCAATCAGCAATTTTATGAGTGTATTTTGAACCAGAAGTTTCAAAACAATCTTCAAAGGCAGCCCCATGTGTATATGGACTGCAATATTTTCATCTGAATATGATTATATCTTAAATAACTGTAGCTGATCATGGAAGGGTATATGCTAAAGGCATTATGGGAGATACCTGAATGGACATCTACAGGCACTATCTTAGAGTACACACAGACTGTTGATCATGGATTATATACAGCTTCTGAGTTGTTCCTGTTTCAGAGAATTAGTTATATTCATGTAGTATGTGGAAATTTCTTCGCTGCCCAAACATTGCTCAGATCAGATAGCTGGGTTGAAAGGGCTCTTTTGTACTTACAAAAGTCAGCCATCTACAGATTTATGATGATAGCTGCTGAGCAGCAATAACTAAGATGGGTTTATAGGCCTGACCCTCCATAACTTTTGCCATAGTTAGTATCTTTTTGATACTTCTGAAGATTTTTTTTTACATGAGTCTATAATCCTATCTTAAAGGTATAGGAATCTTGCTCGCAAGCATTAGTTTTTGTTGCACTGGCTAGGCTTTAGTGTTTGACTCTGTCTGGCAGAGAACATTTGACTTGTGTAGTTTGGCATGTTTAGTTTTCAACCCATCACCTCAGCTGTATCTTATGGTACAACTCAAAGCCACTGAACTATAAGTTTCTCAAACCTTGATAGAAGCCAATGGTTTCACTAACAGCGATGAGGAACCTCATGATGTCATCATTCTGATTTATGTCATGAATTGTATTAAAAAGACACACAAAGTGTGATCGACTTAGGTTTCTCTGCACAGTACAGTGGCATTGAAGGTTTCCTGGGGATCTATGTCATCCACTGCATAGAACTCGACCTCTTTGAATATCTGCTCAGGAACTTTTAGCTCCCCCTCCTCTTTGCTCACTTTAGTCTTACCCAACTAACAGCTGCAACTTCTGCCTTACCAAGAGCTGTGACCAGTGGTGGGATTCAGCCAGTTCACACTGGTTCAGATGAACCAGTTGCTAAAGACTGAATCACACCCAGCCTAGGCGCGCTGGCTAGGGCAGGCCTCCAGGTGACCCCCATGGGGGCCAGCTGGCCATCGATCAGGCCCACACTTTGCCATCGCTCCGGGTTGCTGCAGATGTGTCCCTGTTAATAAAAAAGGCATACACCAAACAAGCCCCAAGTGAGTGGGGATCGCCAAAGGAGTTGGGTCAGCAGCAGCAGCAGGGAGATGATGGGGCAGCTGGTGGGCCAGGGAGGAAGACCAGCCAGCCACGCCACTCAACGGACAGGTAAGCGCTGCATTTGCTGCCCCCGATTTGACTGAGGTTCACATGGCAGGCAAAGGCTGTGGCACTCTGGCTCCTTTTATTTATTTATTTATTTATTTATTTATTTATTTATTTATTTATTTATTTATTTATTTATTTATTTATACTTTCAGCTTTTATACCGCCCCGTCCCCGAGGGGCTCCGGGCGGTGCACAACATACAGTAAGTACAAGACAATCAATAAATGCAGTCGTAAAGCTATCATAAATTAGATAAAATCTATAAAATCTATAAAAGCAGCGAGTGTAATCTCTTAATAATTTGGCTAAGGTTTGTTTGGTCTGCATTCAGGACACGCACCAGCTCTGGGCTGCCTTCTGCCGGGTAGGGGCTTGCAAACTTTTTTCTTCTTGCCTCGGCACCATCGGTTTGTCAGTGCCTGCAATTTCCTGTGGCACCGAGGCAAGAATAAAAAAGTTTGCAAGTCCCTACCCGGTAGCAGTGGGAGACAGCCCAGAGCCGGCATGTGCCCTGAGCGCAGACCAAACAAACTTTGCCCAAATGAGCCGGAGTACCACAACCTCCATCTGCCATTGTGAACCTCAGTCAAATGGGGGGGGGGAGTGGCAAATGCTGTGCTTACCTACATGGAATAGCATGGCTGGCTGGCCTTCTTCTCTGGCCTGCCGGCTGCCTCGTTGTCTCCCCTCTGCTGCTGCTACCCTGACTCCTCCGGAGTGAGCTGCTTACTCGGGGCTTGTTTGGTGTGTGCCTTTTTTCCCTTATTAACAGGGACATAGCTGCAGCAACCCAGAGCGATGACAAAGCGCGAGTCCAATCAGTGGCCAGCCTTCCCTCGCCTCCCCCCACAGTCCAACATCAAAAATCAGCCAAGTAAGTGGGTGGCATGGGGTGTGGGGGGGGGAGTGGCAGGGGAAGCCCCCGGGAGGCAAACCAATAGTTAACTGATTAGAATCCAAGCACTGGCTGTGACTTTCAGAATTCTCTCAGCTCCACCTGATTGTAAGTCATTTTGAGACCCGACAGTTGAAAAAAGCAGGGTATAAAAACCAGCTCTTCTTCTTCTGTGGTAATCAGTTATATTTATTTAACTAATGCCGTCTGTTTTTTATATACATACATATATGAAAGGATTACCTTGGCTCTGAAGAAAAGTTTCTCCAAGCAGAGTCATGTATGTTGAATCTTTTGGACCTTTTATTCAGTTAACTTCATTGTGTATTGCAAAAAGTGGATCGTACCTTTACTCTCTACTTGGTATGTTGGAATGGAGGTAAGGGAGGGGAAAGCTGTGTGTTGAATGATAGAAGAGAGAATAATATAAAAAAGCACCTCGTTGAAAATAAAATTCTTTTTGAGACTAGCTCTAGATGACAAGTTAAAGAGGGAAAAAGTCTTTTGGGAAAGAATAAGCACAAATGCTGTTTTGTCTTTGTTTATTTTAAGAAGATCATTTCAGCAACTGGACAGATGGCTCTGCCTGTTGCACAGGCAATCCAGCCTGAATGTTACATGAGGAGGATGCAGTGATCATAAGCTTTCTGCAAGGCTTTAAGGCTATACTATATTCAACACCTTGAATTCCCTGTACAGATAATCCAGCTGGATACTCAGAAATGTTCATTATCACTCTGTATTTCTATACATATCAACACTGTACAGAAAATATTTTGGCAGGCAGTTGATCGGATAGGAAAAGTCAAGTGATACCTATTACAATTGTGAAAGGATGAGGGACAATTTCAACTCCTACCTCTTTTGTACCTATACCCTCTTTACTTCCATGACATCTTTGAGTACCTACACATACAGAACTTGTGGGATTTGCAGAGAAATCAAAGTGCATCACCCAGTCAAAACACCAAATCATAAGACTGAGAATAAACCTGTTCAAACATGGATAGAGTAATATTGCTAAATAATTATGGGTGGGGAAATGAATATTTATAAGCACATTTTGCTTTTTGCAGTTCTACAAAAACATTTCTATTTGTTTATTGTATACAAAGGTATAATGTGCCACCAAGATATATGGCACTGCAAAGTAATAAGCATAAAAACAAGCCCTTGTTTCAAAGAGCTTCCCATCTATATTTTGGCATTCAGAGAAGTCAAGAGAGAAAGAGCAGATGAGGCAAGGGCAACAAACAGCAGGCAGAAGAGAGTGAAGTAGGTCAGATAGACATGAATCTATGAGAACGTCAGTGAACGTCAGAAAATGCAATTTCATGTGCTTCTACTTTGAGCCCTTTCTAGATGAGGATTGAAAGGCCATTGAGTGAATGATGATTAAAATATGTTTTAAACAGTAGTTCATGCACTTCCCAGGGAAGGCAAGTGAAGGAGACTGTAGGAAAAAACCTGTCTGGGTAGAATCAAGGATCCATTTTGTCCATTATCATGTTTCTAAGACCAGTCAGCCCGATTCTTCTGAAAAGCTCACAAATGAAACATGAAAGCAACGCAAGGCAGGGCGTACCACCCATGGAGCTTGGGGTATCCCATTTCCTCTGGCAAATGCCATTTTGTCACATGGGGGCACCAGATGCCAGCCAGGTCCCCGCACCTGCCTCTCCCACAGTGCAGCAACCCAGCCGGCACCTGGCAGCTCCAACATGCCAGGGTGCCGCTCACTAGCTGAGCTGTTTATCATGGCCACAGGCTATCTCCCGTCCCCCCCAGGGAGGCCAGGGGGCAGGAGCCCTCCCACTGCCACCGTGCCCACCTGAGCTGCCCATCCGAGCCATTCGCTGTCGAGCCCCACCTCCTCCCTCCCTGCAGGCCAGCTCCTGCCCTCCCTGGGAAGGTCAGGTAGGGCATGGCCTGTTGGCAGGCAGCCTAGTCAGCCTGCTGCCACAGTGCCTGTCTGGGTCACCCGTCTGGATTGCCAGAAGGAAACAGGAGGGGGGGGCGATCACGTGTAAGCTGATGGATGAGTTGAGTTTAAAAAACAAAGCTGCTCCATTTCCAAGGAGGCTCTTTGGGCAGCAGGAGAGTCAAAACAGCTCTGTGTCCTGAACTACATTTGCCGAGCTCCAGGTGGAGCCTGGAGATCTTCTGGAATCATGATTGATCTCTGGATGACCAGAGATCAGTTCTCCTTGAGGAAATGCCTGGTTTGGAGGGAAGACTCTATGGCATTATGGTCCCCCCTCCTCAAGCCCTTCCCTCCCCTCCCCCACTGCTCTTCCAAATTGCCGGCAGTTCCCAAGTCTGGAGATCAGTTGTAATTCCAGGACATTTCCAGGCCACACCTGGAGGTTAGCAAGCACATATGAAGTAGGAGTGTCTATATTCCTGCAAGAGGACTCTATCGGTTCTCATTCTTTTGCCAGTAATTATTGAGCTGATTTCTGAAGCCTAAAGTAAGTAACCTTTTCTGGAGTTTCGCTCCTTACTTATGTTATTATTTAAAATCAATCAATCAATATAATTATATAAAAAAGAAATAATACACTACCTTTCGGTGTATTTCTTTTTAAATACTTAAAACAGTCATGGTTTGAATCTAGAGGTGGGGTGAAGGTAAACTGCACCTGGGGTGCGCGTGCCCTCCGTCCTTGCCACAGCCCCCCGCGCCCCAGGAAGTGCCCCCGTCCTGAGAAATGCCCGCCACTCTGTCAGGTGCCCCACTCCAGCCCCATTGGCGCTACGCCACTGTTTGAATCCCACCACCATCGGAACCTGTTACTAAAATTTTTGGATCCCACCACTGGTTGTGCCTGCCTTGTGGGCTCGCATCAGGCTCCCAGCCCAGCCCACAGCTTGGAAAGATAAGTGGGGCGGGGGAACGCCCAAAGCAGGGGTTGCCCTGGGCACCATTTTCCCCAGTATGCCTCTGACACAAGGGGAAGGATGGCATACACATCCAATAAAATGAATAAAAATAAACATTTAATGTCTCCTCCATCAAGTGGTAGTCAGGGCAGTAATTTTAACAATTGAAACTCAATTTAGCTATCATCACTCAGAAATGCATTGTTTATCAATTTGTCTAATCCTGCTTTAAAGCCATTTAAGCTAGGGACTATATTTATGTGAGTTGGTAATCATTTGCTTCTGGTAGATTTTGATGGGTGCACAGTAATAATATTCAGAGCCACCATAAGCAGGTTGTGCAACCACGTGGAGCATCAATTTTGTTAGAGGCAGAAGTGAAGCAGTATATGGTTTGAAAAGGGTACCTAGTATCCCTTGTAGTATTTCAGGGCATCCGAGTAGGGCTATGGCTCAGTGGTAGAGCATCTGCTTTGCATGTGGAAGACCCCAGGTCAGTTTCCAGCATCTCCAGTTTAAAAGTCTCAGGAACTATTCAATATGAAAAACCTCCAACTAAGACCTTGGAAAATCACTGTCAGTCAGACAACTGACCAAGATAGACAAATTTTATTTATTTATTTGTTGGATTTATAGGCCGCCTCACCCCCGAAGGGCTCGAGGCTGCTCACAATATAGCTGTTCTCTAAGACAGCAATTAATACAAAAATATAACTTAAACCCATTTAAACTTGAGCAGCAGTTACTAAAAATAAATACAATTAAAACAACAGAAGTTGTTAAAAACAGGCGCCCGATTTAAAGGCCAAAGGGGGTAGGGGGTAGGGGGTAGGCAGGGCCCAAGATGGAGTCAGGGCCCAACCAAGATGGAAAAACAGGCAGCCTCCGTCTCAGTGGGGGGCGGTAGAACAAAGAGTGACTCCTGCTGAAGTAGCTTCTTGTGCTCATGTAGTGCGGAAAAAAAGGATGACAAAATGTCTTGGCCCAGCTATAGCAAAGAAACAAGCTATTACAATTCAGTACCATGAGAGTAATTTCTTCCTTCACACATCTGCTAAGGACTTCTGCCTTTGAAAGGCACATTTAGAAAACAATCTTGCATAAAACTTGTATAGCTCTGCTACATCCGTGCTGAAAAATTCAAAGACTATTAATGTAGTCTCCCTTTAAATAAAACAAAAAGGCAATAAAAAGAAGTGTATAATTCATGATAGCTCCTAACATATTACAAATGCTATCTAATAAGTAGCTTCATTGCACTGGGGTTTTTTTTTGTTTTTGTTTTTGCATACTGGGGTGTTTTCCTATATATTTGAAGTTACTTAAATAGAACTCCTAAAATTCTGGGGCAAATATGCCTGAAATCCATTCCCTATAATTGTGCTTTCTGGTGCAACCTGGAAAGGGGGAGGTCAGAGTGACAGAGCTGATCTTTGTTTTGCTTGTTTGCTGTTTGCTAATTGCCGACAGCTCAGGAATTCATTTTCGAATCTGGCGGAAACCCCTTCCATGCAGGCCAAGTGTGTAAATAAACAAACAAATGCAACCCTAGGAAAGAGGTTTTCTATTTTTTTTTACTTTTCTCTCATCTTCAGATTCACTGGGGACAATGAGGGAGATTCATTAGGCCATTTGTTACTGTCATCTGCCATGATTTGAAATGAAATACTAAATGTTTCATGCACTCCGAAAAGAAAGAAGTATCTGTCTTTGTATTGGCTATGCAAAGACTGCCTGGCTTTCAGTTTCCATACAAGAGGCCTGATGGATGAAAGGGGGAAGGGTGGTGCCATCTGAATGATGATGGGCTAATATCATCCTCTTGTCAGCTGTAATAGGCTTTTCCTCACAGAAATAATTCATAAAACCGCTACATTATATTCTATCCCTGACAGGCCCTATCTATCCTGCAACCCAGCAGGCTCACGACTAATAAGAAAATATGTGGTTCAGGAACCCTGAAAAATTAAACAGGTAGTTTATGAACAATTTGTTTCATGGGGATGTTTATTATGTTTATTAAATATTGAGCCTTTAATGTTTTGCCAGTACAGATGATATCATAAAAATGCTGACTTAAGCCTCAGTTGTATTCTTGGAAAGTGGCATTTTATGGCATTTGTAGCACACAGTAAATAACTACATTACAGTGGCTTATATGTGCACAGAGTGTAATTTACAAGGAAGCAAAGGAGAAAAGATGCACATATGAAGAGGAAAATGTCCTTTTCACAAGGATGTGCATATGGAGAAACACAGGCACAAATGAATTACAGAATGATAACACACAGCTGCAGTTTGGTTGACTAGATCCTATTGATGTCAGTAGGATTGAGGGAGACCTCTTCCCTGTGCAAAGAAGTTCAGGTTGCGAACTTATGTAGCTGTTTTAAGTTTTTGAACCCTAACAATCACTTGTCAGTAGCAGGTGTCTTCCTGCCAGCTGTGCTGCATTTGAAGAGACTCCACACTGCAAATGGAGGTCTCAGATGAAATGCATTTCTCTCCCAGGCCAGTGCTACCTTTCCTCTTGCTTTTGGGGGGAGCTGCAGTTACGTGCCTGCTACAAGCACCACTTGGTACTGCATAAAATTTGAAAAGGGATTCAGATTGCTGTCCCCCAAGCCTGAATATTGTTTGACTTTTCTAATAAAAGGATAATGATTTTTCTTTTTTCCTGTCTTATACTTTGTAAGCCCTGACATGTATGGCCCAGGCTAACCTGATCTTGTCAGATCTTGGAAATTAAGCATGGTTGGCCCAAGTTAGTTTTTGGATAGGAAACCACCAAGGAATTCCAGGGTTGCTATGCAGAGGAAGGAATGAGAAGCCACCTCCGTTAGTCTCTTGCATTGAAAACCCTACTGGGTTGCCATAAGTCAGCTGTGACTTGACAGCATGTGTTACACATGTACACACACAAAACTATACTACTTCATGTGTTTTTGTTTTTATGAAAAGTTCACTCACGTTTACAGAAGCATGCACAGTCCATTTGGGTTTTGTTATCATAGCTCAACAGTTGGCACAGTCTCACGGCTGAGTGAAAGGAGGAGGTAGAGTGATGATAATTCTGTTAAAAGAGTGGCATCATTTGCCTCTAAAACGCAGCTTGTATTTCCATTCTAAGGTTCAAGAAAGCTCCTTTTTACAGCAATTCTATGCAGAGTTATACAGCTAAGGCCATGGAAATCAGTGGTCTTAGACTGGAATAACTTTTCTTAGAACTGCATTGTTAGAGTTTCATACAAAAGGGAATGTTAGTGCTTGGATGTAAGTGTGCGAGGCACAGAACAAGCTTGAATGGACTGTTATTAGATATAGTCAAGATTAAATTAGAAATAACTAGGTTATAAAGGCATGGAACTTTCTCTCTCTCTCTCTGTAAAATGAAACTTTCTCTTTGCTTAGGTAAAACACCTTGATACAAAGAGGGTCAGGTAGTCAGTTTACCTGAATGCAGAATTGTGAACCTGGCTACTGTTACAACAGACTCACTAGCAGAATTCTAATGGCACACAAAGTCAGAACATGTAAGCTCTAGTCATATTGCATTCCCCCTTCCTCAGATTTTCTCTGGAAAAAGCTGGAATAAAATTAGGATAGATTTCTTTGTGTGCTAGAATGTTGTAAACTATGAATCTTAGCATCCTTTGATCATACTAGAGGGCTAGACTTTGCATGGAAGAAGGGATGCTATTTTCAGCTTCTAGACAGAGAAGAACAAATCTGAGTTGCTCTGGCCTTGCCTTGCATATTTCTATTTTTGCTGTCACAGTATATTTAATCAGTGGTACTTGTTTGACAGTATATGCTCTGTAAATGTGAACTGGCAAGTAGAAGACTTATCTATATCATACAGGGTTAATCACCAAGGTTAATAATAAACAGTACCCACAATATGAAAAATGCAATAATTCACAGATAAATAACAGAAAGCACATGTTCAATGTGATTTACAAAGAGCCTTCACACAAGCCTCTGGTTAGACCTCACATACATCCAGGCTGTAGAATAGTGAAACTGTAACAACATCTTATGCTATTCTTTAGACATAACAATAACAACAATAATAGTTATTTATTATTTATAGTCTCTTCAAATAATACTTTCATATTTAAAAAAGCAGAACCCATTTTAAACACAGATAAGCTGATTCTGTGGTCCTGCTATACTTGGCAATGCTACTGCTGCTTGCCAATCTTACTCACCAATGATTTCCCAATATTAGTCATGACAGTGGGACTATTACAATGATTTCATCCTACCCAAGAGACTCCATCATGTCATCTCTGTGCTGTGTACCACTCAATTCTGTTTTATCATTCATTCTAAGTAGACACAGGATTCCTGCTGGAACCAGTAGAAAAAATGGCTTCCTATTTGATGCTGCTTGTGCCCTTGCCAGTGACAAACACAGTACTGTGAGTAGAGAACAGCAGCAGCATCCTGTCTGAGTGCTTTGGATGGTGGCCTGGTTGTCTGTTAACCACCACAGCCAGTGATTCAGGACCGCTATTGCATGAAGTCTCTGGTTCAGGCCATGCATCAAATATTAGCTTTCTAGGCTACCTGATGGATTTTGTTAGTTTTAAGATTCTCTTTTTGTTGAAACTGCCACAGTGTTTGTGAATTTCAATAATTTCCCTTTGTAATCTGAAACTAGATCACAGCCACACAACCTGGATACCCACAACTTCCAACTAACCAGTTTGCTGATCACCTTGTCATGAATCTCATCTGTCACTGGATTCATGAGGTTAAACATTATTGCCTGCTGCCAGAAATCCTTGTTCTTCATATACCCTCTCTGTCATGTACCTTGCAGTTTATTACATAACAATTTTACAGCCCTAATGATTCTAAATGAAGTTTCTGTCCCCTCTTTTTGGAGCAAAAATAGAAGACATTTATTTATTTATTTATTTATTTATTTACTTACTTACTTACTTACTTACTTACTTACTTACTTACTTACTTATCAGCGAGGTACACCATTTCTACACCATTTTCTTTCATTGCTCAAATCAGTTGACAAAATATTAACACAATGAGATATAATTAAACCCAAATTGAGAAAGAAACACCTGGAAAGTACAGCCTTAAACTAATATGTGAAGTGAATGAAGACAGGGCTGCCGCAGAGATCATTCTTGCCCCTGAAGTCACATATCACCTTTAAAGTGCAAGAGAGATCAAATTTGTTTGAGTATCTTGGAGGCCATCAGGCTCACACTGGAGGGTCCTCTCAGCCACCTGACCATGTGACACCTGCTGAAGGTAGTAATGAGCAGGGGTAGGGATAGGCTCCTACCTACCAAATCCTATTAAAACAGAGATGCTGCATGAGGAGGCAGTAGTGTAGGTCTCACTATGCCTGCTAGCAAATCTTCCTTCCAGCTCTAGGTTACTCTCCTCAGGCCAAGTGCCGTTCAGCTCATGTCTAAAGGCCTTCAGTACCTTTGGGCAAAGAAGAAATGAATTAATTTATAATGCTGCATTTTAATGGGGTAGGGTTTATTTTTATTAGAGCTGTATTAATGTATATTTATTGTATTTTAACCTGATTGTGCTCTATTTATATGCTGTTCACCGCCCTGAGCCCTCCAGGGGACGGCGGTCTATAAACCCAATCATCATCATCATCATCATCATCATCATCATCATCATCATCATCATCATCATCATCATCAACTCCATCATATCTTAGCTATCAGCATTTTCTCTGTTTCCTCCTCACCAATTAAAGTGATAGCGCTACAATCTGATAGCGCTACAATCGTTCATAAAGTAAATAGTACAGAGTACTTTTATTATTCCCTAGTTATATTCTGTGGCAAAAGGCAAAGTAACACTAGGGAATTATGTCAGTATTATTGTTCATTGGTTGCCTGCTTCCATATAAGGCTGACATGGGAACATTATCAGTATGCTACTCCATATGGACGGTGTCAGTTATTATACTCTCAACATCTTGGAGTTGGGTCTTTTTGACATTTCTTTCTCTGCTGAAAGAGAGAGAAAGAGAGAATAAGGTGCCTATTTGCTAAACTGGTACCAGATCACCATAAGTAACAGGCATCCATGGCTTAAGATTGCACTGTACCTGGAAAATTAAAGCTGAAATAGGAATCCTATATGCACAGAGGAATAGGTTCCACACTTACACATACATTTATTTATTTATTTATTTATTTGTTTGTTTGTTTACTATGAAAACATTATGGTGGATGATATTTGGGGCTACAGTTATTGGCCCTACTGTGAAGCAGCTACGGCCAAAACCAAGAATTGGCATTGTCAGACAATTACTTACTATGGATCTCCATAGAAATAGATTATCAGCAAAAAAAAAACCCCTCAGGCTATGCAAGAAGTAAAATTAACAGTACTTGCATGGGGTCATCTTCTGCTAATTTGTTTCTACCTTAGGAAGTACCCTTCCTCTAGTTTCTTAATGCCAATATCAAAGGATGCAGGTATGGCCTAAAAATGTGAAAGGCATCTGTCCTTGAGTGCTTATAATTACTGGTGAAATGTAGGAGCTTGTTGTCTCAAGGAGGTAACATGTTTAGCTGTTGCCAGTCACATAGAACAAAGCCTGCATATTTTTTTCAATTCTGATCTAAATCTGTTGCCTACTCTGTAAATCCCTATGGCATATTGTGTAATCATATGATATACCCTAATGTGTTTAGGGGCACATGTTGTGTTGTGTCATCAATGTAAAGAACTATCATTTTCACTGGCAGGCAGTTGGAAGCAATTAATTACCCATGGATAGCGTGTACAGCTGTTGCTTATGTATGGAAACAGAACAGAAATTAGATTTAATTGGTTTATCATAATCAAGAAAGTGGCATTTATTTCATTACAGCTTTTGTCAACTGAGCCACTTGATTTTTCTTTTATTGGTTTGAGGCACAATCAGGCAAATCCTGTTAGTACTGAAGAATTTCCAAGTGAATCAAAATATGGATTATTTTCTTATTCAAAAGAGCGGTTGCCTCAATTGCTTATTCTAACGTTGTGATACTATTGGCCTATGACTGATGCATTAGCCACATACACTTAACCTAAGGAAAATTTAAAAAATGACATACTGCTTTTTTAAAAAAATCATGGCTTTAAATAACTAATGGAAAATGGAGACTGAGAAGCCATTTAAGAACTTGTCTTCTCGATGAATTCTTGGCTTTCCAAGGGCATTTTGAGGCATTTCTGTGACTACCATCATCCTATAAAATGCTTGTGAATGCTGGCCAGATTATGAATAGGGGGATGTTTGCCCTAGAAGTTATGTTGGTGTGGAAAGAAGTTGTACAAAGATGAGCCAGGATTATTTTATTTTATACCTCTCTGTGGTTTTACTTGCCTCCAGGCTGTGCACATCATGACAGAAATTTATAAATATGTAAAATAAATAACGGTGTTTAAAATATCTTGGACTAGGAAAAAAGGCAAAAAGGGAAAAAAGAAAAGGATCTGTATATAGATCAAGATGAATACCACAACTATCCGGTAACAAATACAGTGTTTTGTTGTAGTTCTATGCAGGATATTTAGATCGAGGGTAAAATTGTCCCCAAATACAAACAAACTGTCCAATTGTATAGGGATGCTGTTGATGTTAAGAAAACAAGAGATTGCTAAGATAAGGTGACCAGATGGTCACCTTCAAGAACCGGGACGGGCGGGCGGCCCTTCGCTAGCAAGCATTACTACTATTGGCCACTAATTTCCGTGCATCCACACACACTCGAACACACACACTCGTTGCAGCCATACACTCGCTCGCGAGATACACACGCAGATGCCGCTATATTACTCCCTCGCGACGCGACTTTACAATGGCCACGAGAGCCACACACAATACTCGCGACACACACACTTGCGAGCCACATACACTACCTGCGACAATAATATACGGAGCTTCACACACACTCGCAGACATATCACTTTGCGCCGCTATCATTACTACTCGCTTTACCACGGTCGCACTGCCTTCTGTGGCAACTAAGCGCTTGCCATTTCCCACCCTGTCAGGAGGGCGAAAGGAAACGGCAGCGCCCCAGAAGGCCATGCCTCTGGCGGTCAGCGTGGCGATCACCGGATTCCTGGGAGCACCTGACCTTCTGGGGGCTGCTTCGCTGTTTCCCACCCTGGTGACAGGGCAGGGAAACAGCAGTTTCCAGAAGGCAGTGCTCCTCCTGCGCCACGCTGTGGAGGTTGAACTGCACTGCCTTGCGCCCAGAAGCGTTGCAGATCGCGGCGGTTTCCTTCCAGAAACTCCGGACATTGGGGAAAACCCACGGGATGCGGGACAAGTTCTTTCAAACCGTGAATGTCCCGGCAAAAGCGGGACAGATGGTCAGCTTATGCTAAGATCTCCGACTGAAGTTGCCTACTACTGGTATTATTTATTTGAAACATTACTATGGCACCTTTCCAGCCAAATAGGGTCTCCAAGATAACAAGCATCCAAGTTACAAGCATTCAACATTAAAAAAACATTTAATATACAGAATATCATCTATCTATCTATCTATCTATCTATCTATCTATCTATCTATCTATCTATCTATCTATCTATCTATCTATCTATCTATCTATCTATCTATCTATCTATCTATCTATCTATCTATTTATCTGTCTGTCTGTCTGTCTGTCTGTCTTTCATCTATCTAGCAACCACTCTTTTGAATAAGAAAATAATATATATAAAAACACCAAAACTCAGGGTGGAGGCCAATAACAGTTATTTGGGATATCCCAAACAGAACAAAAAAGGCTTCAGCTGCAGGCGGAAGACAATAATATAGGGAGATGGATGAATCTCCCTGGCAAAAGAGTTCCAAAGTGTTTGATGAGACAGTTTTTTCTTGCCACTTTTCTTGCCTAAGAAGGCAGGGACACCATAAGCAGGGCCTCTGAAGATGATCAGAGTAGATGGGTAGGTTTATATGGGACAAGGTAGTACTTAAGAATTAAGGTGTTGTTAAGAGATTCAAAGAGGTTCTGGTCATGAAGAAGAAGAAGAGTTTGGATTTATACTCTGCTTTTCTCAGCCATAAGGAGTCTCAAAGCAGCTTACAAACTCTTTCCCTTCCTTTCTGTACAATAGATGCAACAGACCTTGTGAGGTAGGTGGGCTCTAAGATCACTATGACTAGTCCAAGGTCACCCAGCAGATTTTATGTGTAGGAGCAGGGGAACAAACCTGGTTCCCCAGATAAGAGTCAGCTGCTCATGTAGAGGAGCAGGGAATCAAATCCAGTTCTTTGAGTCCACTGCTCTTAATTACTACAACACTCTGACAAATAGGCATTGATGGGCAATGGACATACTCTCCATATATATGCCTAACCCCCTTTTAAAGCCATCCTTACCCCTGATTTTTCAGCTAAAAAATCCACATTTGGATTTTACTGTTACACTGCTGCGTAAATTGAACCCAAGAGTTTTTCATTATTTTGGACCACTTTCTGTTTCCTAACACTGTTTCCCCCTATTACAATTAATGTATTTTTCAGTTTGTTTTTCCATCCACTGCAGATATATGGCGTATAGCATGTAAATGGCTGTCAAGTGGAATTAAAATGGCTTAAAAAATTAATCAAGTACTCTAGCAGTGAACATGGTTGAAATAAGAAGTCTCACAATGACAACATAGAGAAGTGAGAAGGGGCCTATTTTTACATTCCTGATATTCAGGTGAAAGTGAGTTTCACTGAATCTAATGGTATTAACTCAGTGGTTAATTTGCACAAGATTCTACCAATAATGTCTAAATACAGGTTTTTTATTCAGGACACTCAGTTTACTGTCTCTAACAGCAGTCTTAGGTCTATTTATTTATTTATATTCATTAAAACACTTATACCCCACCTTTCCTCTTGGTTCAGCCCACTCAGGCGGATTCTGCATGGGCCAAAAACAGCAGTGTGAAAATGGTGTAAAAAGGTTTAAAATGGTGTTAAAGGGTTTACAACTTTTTTTACACTGCTGTTTTTGGCCCATGCAGAATCCGCCTGAGTGTGGCTCACTTTGAGAAAAGTGTATTTAGGCTTGTCTGCTCTCTTCTCTTTCTTCTGATTTTAACTTGCACTAACATCATGTTCAGTGGTTTTAATATGCCTTATTCCAATTATAGATTCCATACTTAATGCATCCTAGAATTGGATATTGAGATTTCTGTTGTAATTTGCAACAAATATGCCAGTGTATTTGGGGGGGGGGAGGGATAAGAGGAGAATATATTTGTTGTCAGCCTTGAGTGTTCATTAGAATATTTAAAAAATGGGGCAATGACATTAAAATCTCAGACTGAAATGAGATGTTATAGAGACCACATGGCTGCCACCAAACAGCAGGTCTGCATTTTTTTTCTCCCCTCTAATGGCTTGTAAATGTCATTGGACTGTGAGTTCCCTGCTTCACAAAAAGCAGCCAATGATGTGCAGAGGGGGCAGTGCACTCACAATATGACTGTAATGTCAGACAGTTTAGTTTACTAAAGTTAGAGAGTGGAAACGATAAGGTTACCTGGGTCTGCACTGATGTGATGTTTATACTTCCACATCCAAGGCAGTCTCTCATATTATCTAATATAATAGTCTAAAGAGTTCAGACATACTAAATGTTTGCAAAAGGGGGGGGCAAAATTAGTCTCTTAATACGAAATTGCCAATGGTATGGTTATGTTGCATAAACTTTGTTTCTTAACCTAGGCCCAATACAAGCCACGGTGAAGGTTACCAACTGGCCAGGGGGAAAAATACCCCGTCCCTTGAATGGTCATTTTATACATGGAAACATGCAACTGAAGCTTTCCAGGGCATGAATCTAACTAACTGAGATGAGCTGCTGCTCAAACTGAGGCCCCTTCCGCACACGCAAAATAATGCATTTTCAAACCACTTTCACAACTGTTTGCAAGTGGATTTTGCTATTCCGCACAGTTTTAAAGAGCACTGAAAGCAGTTTGAAAGTGCATTATTCTGCATGTGCGGAATGAGCCTGATATTAAATGGACAGGTGGAGGGATCAGTTTGAGTTGGAAATCCTAACCAAAACAGACATGATGCTGGGAGACCTGCACATGGATCTTCCTGGGACTCTTTTAAGAAGGGGCAATAGCAACTGTGCGGGACCCAAAATTTGGACTGGAGCTGCAGCTGTAGGGGAAAGGGAAGGTTTAACTCTTCTTCTCTCATGCAGTTGTGCTGGCTGAAATTGCCATCTGATGTTAAAAGTTCTGAAGGGCGCAGGAAAAGTGTCTGTATTTTCTTACTTTCAAGGATTGTTACTGCCTTTAAAAAGAAATGCTGGAAAGACTGAATTCCAGATTTGATCTTGCAGCATCTCATCTGTTTTGGCCCTGAACTGTCATAAAAGCAATTAAACACAAGAACATGGAGATGGATTGACATTTAGTCATATGGCAGGAAGAATGTTTCAAAGTAGAAGAGAAGGAATCCAATCCATGTTGTGGTTTAAAGAGTATGGCAATCTCATGCCCTTTAGATACAGCAATTGTCTTCTTTCTCCCTGTCATGATTCATGAGTATAGAGAAACAATACCCCCCTAAGCAATACTGACCAAAAAGGAACAAACACTAATAGACAAATAAAACATCTTTAGGATGTTAAAAAAAGCATTTTGGGGTAGAATTCTGAAGATTTCCCCAAAAACATTTGGAAGACATGATATATTTGCTCAAAATGGACTTTTCTGAAAATGCTACACTTGAGACTTTCCCCCTAAAGTCTCTTTGAAAACATTTCCTTCTTGCTGTGCAGGCAGCAGGAAACATTTTATTTTTCCTACCTGACTGGTTTCAACTCTCACTTTTGGTTTCTGAGCAGCTCACATCCACCATTTTCTGGTGCTTTCTGCAACCTCAGGATTTTCCAAGCCACACACCATTTGTAAAATGTTTCCTCAAAGGTTTCCTCTGCTTGTAGCTCATCTGCCCACCACTTCAATGTGACAAGTACATGAATAAAGTTAGTTTTGACAATCGATTCTGCGCACATGTCACTTTTCCTTTTGTTGTTGTTGTTGTTGTCAATGAGATATTTTCAAAGGTGAGCAGATGAGCAGCAAGCAGAGTAAACCTGTGTGGGGACATTCTGCAAATAGTGAGCAGCACAGAAAATTCTGAAGTGGCAGAAAATGGCAGACATAAGCTGTTCAGAAACTGAAAGTGAGAGCTGGGGAAGGGGTGGACAAAAGAACCATTTCCCCTTGAAACACTTTTTTTCTGTGCCATCTGGACCCCCAAAAAAGCCAAAATGGTTGTTTTTAAAATGTCTGCAAGATGTTTTATTTGTGTTGTGAGACCAATGGGGGGGGGGGATACCAGGCATGCTCAGAACGGGGGATACCAGGCATGCTCAGATACTCTTGCAATGTAAATACAAAAGACCCAGCCTGGTGCGAAACAAGCTGGAGTATTTCCTCCCGGTCTTCACTGGATTCCATCACAAAACAGGCAGCCTTGCGAATGGAAAAAACAGGATAAAACAGACCCAGATTGTAAGAAACCGGTATGATTGTGCCATACGGAAATGGCCTTTGTGACAATTCGGGTAACCAAGTTCATTTCCTCTGAAGATTCACTTCACATCTTGACCTGATTCACACATCTAAAATTCATCACTTTATTGCTCCTTTTATTTCTTCTCATGTGATTAATGTAAATGTCATTGTACTGAGTGTCTGGTAGTTACTAACACTGTGAACTAATTCTACAAGGGGAAAATGAGATGATGTGACAATTCTGTGATAGTCTATTCATATATGCAAGTTACCAGTTGATTTCTGTCATCCAGCATGGGTTACCCTAAATTAAATTCTGGACCTCAGATATAGCAAAACTTGAATAAACTTTGAGCTAGTCTATATTTTTATGAATATTCGCAGGGTTTCTAGAGTAGGGTAGAACAACATAGTAAGCTGCTTTTACTCCCTGGGGTGGTAAAACAAAGGTTATAAATAAAAAATAAGAGAATAATACCACTTGGTTTCTGTACACATGAACTAATACTGCTACAAACCATCACATTTAAAGTAGTGTGATTGTTCTGTGGTGTTATACCTGTGATGGCTCATTCATGTATGTGAACTTCCAACTTGCATCAGTGGTTGCAAGCTATTACAATATCACTACTGTTCTGTTCTCCAAAACCACTTAACTGCCATTAATGAAAACCAAAAGCAGTCACTGAAGGATCATATTCCATGGATTTTAGTGAGACTTCTTTGCAAAACTGTGCACCGGATTGTAGCCTTTTATTATAATTAGCTATACCCTGTCTTTACTGTGTGTGCAGAGGATCTGACATCCACACAGAACTCCATAGTAACATGATAATTCCCATTTTCTTCAATGTTTTCTATGTACACAATGAAGATGTGTGTGCTGGACTGCTTCATATCACTGTTGATGGGTTTCTTTTATCAGATGTCTGTAGCCAAAGGAAGTTGACTTTAGGGGTACAGTCTATGAAGTGCTGCCTGTGTTCCAGCTTCATTAAAATAAAAGAGTGATATTCAGGAAGTGTGCTTGATGGATCATGAATTATAATGGGACCTATGTAATTGCTGGCCGAAACATCGCAATCTAATATAATGTCATAATAGCTCTTGAAGTAACTATGAATATTAAAAAGAATACATGAATGTAAGCAAATCAAAGCCAACTGACATGGCTTTGAACAAAGAGATGAAGTATTCCACACCATGAGAGCCACAACCCTATTAATTTTCACTAGTTAGCTTTGGATATGTGGTGGTATGATGAAGCTGCAGTTTTTACATGTCTGATTTATTAAAATAAGAAGTAGTAGACAAAAGCACCAATCCCTGAATTTTTAAAAGTTAGGATCCATAGTACCTTTGCTTTCCAACAGCAGACTCCCCTCAAGACCCACCAAAGGATAAACAGGATTTTGAGACTGACACCCCTGGAAGCATGCTGTGATCACACATAGAGGGTCTAGATCATGCCCAAATTTGCAGTGCAGTCCAAAGCAGAGTTATACCCTTTGAAGCCTATTGACCTCCATAGACTTAGAAGACTGTACCTCTAGGAGTCTATTAAATGCTACCTGGACTAAGATAAGAAGCCTATAAATGAACCATCTCAAACTCAATTCATACAATGAAATATGGGTCTTTTCATTATAGTGTTTCAAATGGCAAGGAGTTTTTCTCATATAAAGAAAAATGGCAGATATTCTTCCAAGTCTGCCCACCATGGCTTATTTATGTGAATCAAACGACTGGTCAAAATCTATATGAGTAGATATTTGGACCCTCATGTGTCCTCCGACTTTTCCTGTATTTTAGTCCTTTTACATTCAGTGATTAGAAATCTGAGGGCAGTTTAAACAGCACATAATTCTGCAAGTAATACTGCATTACCTGAATTTATTCATAAAATTTGTGAGCTGTTTTCTCTTTTAATGAATACTCCAAACAATATGCATTTCCCAAGAAAGCATAAAACATGTTCTCCTCCCCCAAATAACAATTCATTAAGAACAGTTCCAAACAACATTAAACAGTGGCAGAAAAATAATATGCATTATAATTCATATTCTGTTCTTCATTCATTAAGGCAGCTGATACATGTTTTCTGGACAGTTTTCCATCTAGGTACTGACAAGATCTGTTCCACATAAAGACCTAAGAAAAATGATAACTTCATCCTCCATTTCCCCCTGGCCTCCCCCTCACATGTTCTACGCACTCCCCTCATTGTCTAATCCAGACCAGGCTGTGACAAGTGGGGGTCATGGAGCTTGTGGAGGGGGGCAGTAAGAAATGGCAGATGAAGTTACAATTTTACATTGATCTTTATGTGGAACAGGATATAGGAAACAGGATTTATATTTATTTATTTATTTATTTAAAAAGTACGCCACCTTTCCAGTCATTCAAGGTTTTTACAACATGAAAAACAAAAGAAATTAAAACAAAATTATAAAATTCAATTAAAACAATTAATTCAATTAAAAACAAAGACACTGTACTAGGAAGAGGGCAATAATCATTTTTGGGATATGCCAGGTGAAACAAAACCTAGCTTTACAAGTTGGTTATTATCATGTATCTTCTAACCATGCACCAGCAAAAAGTCAGGCACTAGCAGGAATGGAATTTCAGGTGCCTCAAGTATAGCACATATGCTATACTTCAGTTACCTCAAGTATTTCAAATATTTGAAGTTGTAATTTAAGTTGCAATTGTTTTCTGCCAGGGTAGATAATAACGCTGACCAATGGTCTGACTTGATTAATAATATCTTTGTACGTCAGGTGGCTTCTACATGGGCCAAAACCAGTGGTGTAAAAATGGTGTAAAATGGTTTAAAGTGGTGTAAAATTTCACACCACTGTTTTTGGCCCATGCGGGAAAATTTCACCATTTTCACACCACTGTTTTTGGCCCATGCGGAATCCACCTCAGTTATGAATTTAAAATAGCAGCTATTTGGGGTTTGTCCCAGATTCTATTGATAATTTATTAATTGCTTACACTCAAGGGGAGATCCTATTTTACATTATTCAGAGATAGAAATAATTAGTTGTGGCACTGTAATTCTTATCTGTGTATAATTACTATAATTTAGTAGCTTCAGTACACCCTCAGAGATTGAGTTGAATAAGCATATGACTGCTGGACAACATCCTACAGCATAGAAAAGAACAGGGCTATGTGTAAATCACAAATTCTACCCGATAGAGTTAGAATTGGAATGTAAATGGGCTTCAGTCCAATTTATTTATCTAATTTATGCCCACCTTTCTCGCCAGTAAAGATGTAAGTAGCTTATCTTTGTCTCCTTTCCTCAATTTCATCCTTAAAACAACTCTTGTGTGATAGGCTAGGTTGAAAGTATGTAACTGGCTCAAGGTCTTCTAGCAATCTTCCATAGCAGATTGGGGATTCAAACCTAGGTCTTCTAGCTCTCCCTCTGACACTTTGAACACTATACCACACTGGCTCTCACTATTCACCAACAGACCATTCATTTATCTTTATGTATTATGTCTTATAGACAACACATTAGTGCATCTCTCTTTTTAAAAGGAAAACTGTGAAATATACCACTATTACAATCACAAAAGGAACTATGTTGGCTCTGGCATTAGTGACAATTAATTACTGAAATAAATTTGCAAAGTGGACGTGAACTCTGGATGGCAACTGCAATCTTATTTGAAAAGTTTGTGCACACATGGTTAATGCAAGATTGCTGCTCTCTGTCACCATAAACTGATGAAAGATATTTTCATTGAGAATGTTTCCATAACAAAGTCAGGGTGAGATGCGGGCTGGTTTACACTTTCCAATTGGCTTTATTTGCCTTATTAAAATCAAAGATAGACCAAGTAGAGGCAGCACGAGCATATCTGTCATCAGCACAGCTTTTTAACATTTATTCATTTTGTATGCTTCAAAATACATGGCTGCAGCAGCTGGCAGATAGAGGCAGGAAAACAACTGATCCCCCCTCCCTGTCAACACCACCCAACCTTCTGAAGCCAAGCAGGCAGTTACACAGTAACACATAAAGGCCAGTGTTTTGTTTAGCCAATATCCTTGTGTGTGTGTGTGTGTGTGTTTTCCCCTCCTCTTTTGTTCAGAATATGCAATGCATTAAAGGGACCTGATTAGAACAAAGGAACAGGGATCATGGTAACAATTATGATAGGAATGAAAATGCATAATTAAAAAAAACGCACAAAAATCAGGAAAATAATGCCAGGTGAAGATGAATACATGTCCGCTGGGAACAATTACACAGCAGATGCATCCAAAAATTCATTATCGACATATAATTTGACATGCCCCTAGTAATGTAATTCATTACATTTACAAATAATTCATCACAGGTGTTGTCAACTAGAATGCCTCACAGGATCATAGCGTTATTCACTGGAAAGGGAAGAAGTGTCCAGTTTTTAAATACATGTTAAATACTTACTGGTAAAACCATCCATCCTTTTTTTGTTTGAGAATGCCCGTGTGCCAATTAATTGCTTTCTAAAACGGACTCATTTTCACCCAAATGTAGTGAAAAATTAGCACTGAAAAACATTTAGCTATGTGTACATATGTATTTATATACTGTCCCAAAACTGGGAATCTTGGATATTGTCCCCCTTTCATAACTGGCAAAATAGTTTCACGTGTGATGAAACTATTCAGCTCCCCTTGTTTGCTTGACTGGGTAAAAGTTACCTGGAATACTGGTATTGTATACAGGTTACATTCAATTTATTTTATAAGCACGACATTTATGAGAAATGAAATATCAGCAGTATAGATCTGTCACATAAACAATTTGCAGATCCATCATGCACATATATGTGCATTCTGACCCACATAATGGCTAAAATTGCATAGAATTGCAATAATTCTGTATGCATGTTTCTAATTTAATGGGGAATTGTTCCCAGCCCAAGAATGTAAGATTAGAACTTGGGGCTGCTGAATGTCACCTGTTCCAGAGTAGGGTATTTTAGGCAGCTTTTAATGGATCCTTCAATTTTGACAATGTCATCCTGGCTCAAATGCAGTCAGCTATTTATATGCTGACTGTTCATCTTTACCTTAGTGTTTTTAGCTGTGCAAAGAGATGCACAGCTTCATGTCCCTCTTCCAGAACATTGCACAGACAATTAATTCTCCAATTGAAGCTACTCAGCATTGAGTGCATTCTCCAATTGAAGCTACTCAGCTACTCAGCATTGAGTGCATAAACCCACGCTGCCATAGAACAAGAGATGGGGAGTTCAGATACAGACCTCCATCATCGCTTGATATCTCAGGGTGCTCTGCACTTCACTGGTCCATAATATGGAACCTGCCCAACCTGCCCTATTCCAGCCGCACAAAGGGGTTAGCCTAGTTTAACTCCACTCACCCCAACTTTTAACTATAACATCCTGCAGGCCTTGATGCAGATCAGCAAGGATGAGAGAGATAAACCAGTGTCCCTGTACAGGTGTGGAATATCATGTCTGATGGTTAATGGAAAAGATAAACTCCCACTTCTACCAACCATTATTCACAAAGACCTTTTAATTTCTACCTAGCCAGTTCAACTGGCTTTGTTTGCTCTCCTTAAATGGAGGCTTGTGGGAGGGGGTTGCTTTACAGTTCCCTTCAGACTTGCCTCTGGAGAATCCTAGACCATACCAAAACCATGTCAGACCTAGGTCCCTCAACATCATCAGATTTCTCAAGACCCACAGTGTGAAGCCAGCTAATTCTCTCCAGAATGGAAGACAGTTTCTTCAGGGAAGAAGCCCTTCCTCAAATCCTGGAAAAGAGAAGGAAGCAGCTGATTTTATAACATTCCATACTTTTAAAACCAGTGTGGGTATGGATGTTGGTGACAGAATTCAGGCCCAACTGTATCCCATTGCTGGTGCTGATTGCTCTGCTCTTTGATCAGGAAAACTGAATACCCCAGAACAACTGCCTGAGCTCCAATCTATACTTACCTCAAAAAAAAAGTTAGATTTTCATCTGCTGTAATGTTTAAAGGTGCTACGTTTCCATCACTTTACCTGCTGAATTAGTTATGTGGAAGACACAGCCAAGGATACAAAGGTACATGCTACAAACCTCCAGTTTAATTCTGGAGGTTACAATGCTGCACTGGCATGCTGCCTATTTTCCCATTTCCCTCCTGCCACTCTATCAAGCAGTAGCAATGGACCAAAGTTGCTGGCCATTAGCTGGAGCAAGAAAGCTCCACCATGACAGGGAGCAAGGTTTTCTGCTGGTGCCAACATGCAAATGAACAAAATGAACAGCTGCCCATGTGTCCTTCTCCTGCCTTGTGGAATAGGCTGCCTAAGGTGGTCAGGAAGGTTCCCGCTCTCCCAGCTTTCTGCAAACTGCAAAGCTGAATTATTCAAGAGGGCTTTTTCATGCAGGCAATACAGGTGCAGCAAATATTGGAGCACCTTCCTTATGAGGAGAGGCTGCAGCGTTTGGGACTCTTTAGTTTGGAGAGGAGACGTCTGAGGGGGGATATGATTGAAGTCTATAAAATTATGCATGGGGTAGAAAATGTTGACAGAGAGAAATTTTTCTCTCTTCCTTGCTAATACTAGGAACCAGGGGGCATTCATTGAAAATGCTGGGGGGAAGAATTAGGACTAATAAAAGGAAAACACTTCTTCACGCAACGTGTGATTGGTGTTTGGAATATGCTGCCACAGGAGGTGGTGATGGCCACTAACCTGGATAGCTTTAAAAAGGGCTTGGACAGATTTATGGAGGAGAAGTCAATCTATGGCTACCAATCTTGATCCTCCTTGATCTCAGATTGCTAATGCCTTAGCAGACCAGGTGCTCAGGAGCAACAGCAGCAGAAGGCCATTGCTTTCACATCCTGCATGTGAGCTCCCAAAGGCACCTGGTGGGCCACTGCGAGTAGCAGAATGCTGGACTAGATGGACTCTGGTCTGATCCAGCAGGCTAGTTCTTATGTTCTTATGTTCTTATTCACAAAATCATTATTAGGGACTCAGTTCATACTGCTATATTTACCTCGTTGAAACTAGGATCCTACTATGTAATTTTTGCATGATTTAATGTGTAATTTAAATAGTTGTGCCTTACTTGAGTTCTATTTTTCGACTTCTGATTTGTTCTACAGCCCTAATCCTACTGAATTGTTTATTGAAAGTCCTATTCTGTTTAGTATATTGACTCACTGTGTAATCCATCTTGAATCCAAGTAAAGATGAGAGTCAATAAAATAAAATATTACTCCTCTTCTTAAGAGGAGATGATGAGAAGGAGATGATGAATTGAAGAGTAGAGCTTTATTTGGTGGTTGTTTTTCAACCAATCCCCTTCCCTTGGCATGTTTCTCTGGACTCATAGTCAACTGTAACCACTTCAAAATTCACAGATTAACTCCTAACACAAGGGATCTATGCAAGCTCATCTGCAAAGGGCAGCTAGGAAGGCCCATGCACTTTCCGGTGTAAACCAAGCTAGGATGAAGTATATATACAAATAAAGCAAATAAGGTAAAATGAATAAGAGGGAAAACTCTAAACACAGGAAAGGAAAACACTCTCCAAAATGCAGCTGACCTTCACTGCCCTATACAGCTCAACTTGGAATCCTGTAATCTTTATTATTATATAGTTTAATACTTCTAGAAAAAGTTGAACATAGAGAGATAGCATCCTCTTCATTTGCCAGTGCCAAAGGAGGGAGGATTCAAATACTCTATATTGGGTTGCCAAGCCTTTGGTTGACAATTGTGGGAGGGGAGGGCCTGCAGAGAAGAAACACATGTTGTGATGTCACTTCCTGGTGATCATCTGGAAGTGACATTACACATGAGTTTCTGTGGGAAATACCCACGTATTTATAGGAAGTGTCACAGAAATAAAGGGAATTTCCAGTGCATTGTTGGGAAGGGGGATAATTGTGACATCCATGGCATCATCCTCTTCAGTTGTTCTCCCACTGTTCTGTTGATGATTGCAGACTATGGAGGGTAGGGGCAGGAACTTACCCACCACTGATGGACCTAGTTACATAACAGTTTCACTACATAACAAGTACTTCATGACTTTTTAGTTTAACAAACATCACTCATTCCTCAGAGAGGGAGAGGGAAAGCAAGAGACAGATTTTATACGTGTGTGTATGAAAACTCTTATATATTTGTATTAGATACATAGATAAATGGTTTCTGCACAGCACATTAATAATGCGTGTAACTCGTTATTAATAAACCTGTTTTTCCCTGTTTGCCTTCTCACTGAAGATTTCACCCCTCCCGGAAGCAATTGCAACAGTCTGGGTTGCTGTGGCTGCTTTGCATGAGAATGCTCTCCCCCCCCCCCCCGATGATGTAATTACAGAGGTAAGAATCCTCTGTGTATTTCTGTGGCTATGCATTGGTTACATCCAAAATACCCCCCATCCCCGTGCTGGGACATTTCAAGGGAGCTCAGTTAGAATCCTTTCCTCCCCATGTTTGGTGAACAGTGGAAAGGAGAAGAGTGCGCAGAATTGCCTCCTGCAATGGCTGATGGCTGCAGAAACAAAAATGTCTGGGAAGGCATGAAAATTGGGTGGCAGGCGGGAAAAGTAAAGCGGAAGCTGCTTCCTTGCTGTCTGCTTTGGAGTGACTACTACCTGGGTTCTCCAAAAAGATTGCTAGTTTAGCAATAATTTTAAAACCTGGGTTGAAGGAAATATAACTGGATGAACCCGTTTGGGGAAAGAGCCCTGTGTGAAGTTTTCCCCCAAAACAGCATAGCGTCCTCAGCCCGTTATATTTGGACAGTGCAGAAACCACCATAGATAGATACTATGTATATATGTACGTATGTTTATATAAAATTAAACTGTAAAACTGTGGCACTTGCTTTAAAGCAGTCCCCACTCATCCTTAAAATCATGCAGCAGAAAGAATATGTGGAGAAGGCATAGAACCACTTTTTTGCTCTCCTCTTTGTCATCCCTAACAGTTGGGCAATTAACTACCCCAGACAGCCAGTGTTTTTTGCTACTCCATTTATATATCCCAAAAGTTATCATTCTTTCTTATAAGAAGGCAGCCCAGCACATGCAATGGAAGGCCTGGTTGTGTGCAAAACATTGCCATCTTGGGGTCAAACTGGACAGTACAATGGACATCCACAGTCAGGTTCTCTTCCACTTTTGTTTATGAGGCAGCTGGAATACAAGGTGCTGGACTAAAGTGGGTGTGTCCTTGGGGAGGGGATTAATCTTTTCTAATTTCTTTTTCAGCATTTAAATTCTTCTGCAAGACTGCTATATGGTCCCTTGAGGTAAAACTCTGTGCTTCTTCCTTTGAAGCAAATAATAGCTTCAATGGTTATGTATATTAGGCGAGCGACAGGGGAGAAGGAGTTAAACTTATCCGCACTAGGAGTGTGCATTCAGCTTTGCCAAACCAAAAAAATCCCAAAAGTACCTTTTCGCTAATTTTCAGGTTTTTTCAGCTGAAAAAATTGCACCCTTTCACAATAACTAAAAAATCCCAAATCCAAATAAACTGAATAATTCAGGGTTTTTTTCCAGATTTTCAGGATTCCCCATAGGCTTTAATGGAAGCCTTTACCCCCACCCCCCTTCAATTATAGTTTACAAGGATTCTTTCTAGGGCTCTAGAGGGGGGCTGTTTTTTAAGATAGAGGCACCAAATTTGCAGTATAGCTGTCGGTGACTCTCGTTATGTAAACCCACAAGTTTGATAAATATTGGATCAGGGGTTCCAATTTTATTGGGCTCCATTTTACTTAAAAAATACCCCCCCCCCCCAGTATTTGGGGATTTTTCTTTATTTGGAAATACAAAAAAGAAAGTGTGTCTAATATATCTGAATCTGGAAAATACTGTTTTTTTGTGTACATCCCTAACCTGTGGCTGCTAACAAATCCTGATACTGCTTTCAACTGTAAAAATGTGGGAGACCTTGATAACAGGTCTCTTTTGCATTACTTACTTCACAGAATATCATTTTAAATCCACTCCCACAAAAGAATCTGGTTTATGTTACTAACATTTTTGACTGTTGTAGTAGAAAAGGTATTTCTATACAAATAATGGTCCAGGGCTGTGAAAAAGAGATATTCATAGAAATTTGTGTGCATTGTCAGAGGTCTCTCAATTTTTCCACCAAAAGCAATTTGTCACTGTATTCAATAATCTCCTAATCTGGTAGGTATTGTGGATTTTCCGAGCTGCAGGCCATGGTCTGGTGGTTTTTGCTCATAACATTTCACCCACATCTATGGCTGGCATCTTCAGAGGTATGTCCCAGCAAGATGTGTTTCTTTCCATGGCACAGTCTGGAGTGGTTGAGTGATGGGGTATATGTTTTGTTCACCTCACCAGTGTTTGTGGGGGTGGGGTGAAAGGTGCATTTACATGTGTCCAGGTGGAGTTCATTTGCAGTTGCAGTTTTTTAGTACCAATAGCCAGGTTTGGTTGCTTTTCAAACTATCTTCCTTTTTGTTGAAACTGTCCTGGTGTTTTTGGATTTCAGTGGCTTACCTGTATAGTCTGACATAGTAGCTCTAAGAGTTGTCAAGAATTTCTGAGTCTTCAAATAAGATCCTATGTCTGGCTTGGTTTTGAGCATACTCAGCTACTGCTGATTTCTCAGGTTGGATTTGTCAACAGTTTTATTCTGCAATTGTCAGACTGATCTTCCGTCTCTATCTTTTATCTCCTCTTCCCTTTAGTAGCTTACCTTTTAAAATTGTAGACCAACTGCAGGGCATGTATCTCTTAACTGATGTGAGCCACTTTTGGAAGTTAATATTTGTCTTTTAAAAAGGGAATCTAAATATAAGTAAATATCATCTTCATTTTCCCTTGCTATCAATGATGCTGTCATGTAGAGATGCTATCATATAGTCTGGCCATGCACAAGTGCAATTTCCCTGGTTCAATGAGATTACCTTGTGGCTAATGTGCAAACTCCATACCATCATTGCACACAGAAGACTTTGAATGGCTGGCCACATCCTTCGCGTGGAGAATGGTTGGATCCCAAAGAAGGCAATAAAGTGGATACCTCCTGATGTCAAATGACAGCAAGGACACCCCCGAAACATCTGGAGGAGAACATACGAGCAAGACCTGAAGATAGAATATTGCATGGGAAGATACTGAAACACTTGCCCAATACCAGAAATTCTGGAGGACACTTGTTGCCTGATATGCTACTTAGCGTGGGAGGATCTAATTAATTTACTAATTCAGTTTGGATGAAGCAGCCAAAGGACAGTGATGCTAAACAGTGCCAATTAGTCAATGGGAGAGGGGGGGGGGACCTCACTGCAAGTTTCCATCCCAAATATAAAATTGAAAAAATGGGCCAGCTCTAATGAATATTGAACATACCTGCATTCCTCAGTGTGCAAAATGCCTGCAACATTCCGTCTTGTACTGTACTTCTACCGGTAACATGACTAGCCATTCAACAAGTGGTTTCATCTAACATAGTTATAGAGAACAACCTAAGCGTTATGAATACAACAACTATACTTTATTCCATTCTGTAGAAAACACATATTATCCTTCCTACTAGTAGTCTATTTACTTTTCTATATGCAGAATAAGTTATTTCATTAGGATTCAGCAAGTGCCACTAACATTCTTTCCTGTGTTATGATTTAAATAAATACATTAACAAACTTAAATGGGAGGAAACCAACATTATGGTTTCATTATAGGTATTACAATCATTATCAAACTCCCTTTCCCGTTAACTCATCATTTATAACAAAGCTATCATTAAATTTGCATATTATATTATATACTGCAACAACTTGAGGGCATTGTGTCAGTAAGCATCAAGTATGTACATGGTTTGAGTTAAAAATTTATTTTCAGCAGTCATTAAGCAGTAGCATTTATTCTCTCTCTCTCTCACTCTATCTTTATTTGCTTTTAAAAAAATATTGGAGGAAAAAAGGGGAAAAGAAAGTCATCTTCCAATTAGAGATGTAGTGAACTTGTCTTGACATCTGTTAACCTATCAGTATAGCCCAGGACATTGGAAATAAAACCTTGCATTTGCCTACTAAAGATAAATACCGGAAGGGGGTCAGAGAGGCTGATGTTTGGACAAATTTAGCTGGTGGGAAAGCAGCCAATTTACTAAATCTTCTGTGTAGTTTTGCACTGATAAGGGTTCTTTCCAGAGATTTAGGACATGCACGTACAAAAGTAACCACAAGTTTTTTTTTAACGAACATAAAAGAATGTTTTCCCAATCTCAAATCTTTAATCTACTATCAACATCCTGTCAGTATTTCCTGTGTAGGTATTCTTCCAAATATGAAAAAAAAATGATGTCATCTATATGTTTGCCAACTGACTTAGGTCAGATAATTTTATATTCACAGTTGCATTCCCATGAGAATTTGTAAACAACTACATTTCACCTGTTGTGTACATACAGTATACAGGGTTACATATGAGAGAAGATGGCGAGATGCAGAAATGCTCGCCCACCTTCTGACCTCCGATCTATCCCGAGGAACGTAGGTGGTAGGGCTCAGGGTTACTCTGCTTCGTCACTGGTGTTGATAAATGCCAGGTCCATAAATAATAAGACCGCTGTTCTTCGAGGATATCTCGAGGACCAGCAGATGGACCTGGCTTGTATCACCGAGACCTGGGTGCGAGAAGGGGAGACCGTTGCCTTGGGCGAGGTCTCCCCACCAGGTTTCGCGTGTCTCCACCGGTCACGAACACAGGGCCGGGCGGGGGTGTGTGGCAATGTTCATCTGAGATACTATCCCCTTTAGGGCTGTTCCTGTCCCAGAGATTACAGGTCTGGAATGTGTTGGCCTGGAGTGGATGGCTGTGGAGAGGTTGGCAGTCCTCCTGGTGTACCGGCCGCCTAGCGCACCAGGGGACAGCTCGTCAGTAGGGCCGCTGGAGGTGGTGGCTGACTGGCAAGCTGCGGCTTCTGTGACTTATTGTCCTTGGGTGACTCTAACATCCATGCTCTATTAATCGCCTCGCAGTGGTGGCTGCGGACCTGGTATCATCCATGGTGACGCTTAGGCCTCTCCTTTGAAAGTTCTGGGCCCCACTCCATGAGGCTGGGCATACACTTGACCTGGACCTTTGGCCAGGGAATTGATACATGGTCATATCCTCTGCTGATAGAGTGCCATGGTCTGGACCATATCTTTGCCCTGAAGGTCTGGATGGACGTGCCATGCAAACCCTGTCTAGGGCGACGGGTAGATTTTATGCCCTCACTGCTGGAGACTTATGGATCCTTCTGGATTCCTGAATGCTATGCGGGACGCTGAAGACTACCGGCTACCCCTCGGAGCGGGCAAGTGGGAAGTGACTGGAACTCCCGCCTTTCCGATGCCATTGAGGTTACAGCTCCCCAGCGCTCTCTGCTCTCCCGGTCAAGGCTAGCTCCCTTGGTACACTGAGGAGCTACGCTTCGTATGAAACGGGAGCTCTGTAATTTGCCAGAGCTGGAGTGTGGAGGAAATCTCATGACGAGGCCGCACGAACATCTTATAGGACGTTTATGAAGGCCTATGAGATGGCAACGAAGGAGGCAAAGAGGACTTTCTTCTCCTCCTCTCTTGCATCTGCTAGCTCTCGCCCAGCACAATTATTCCGCATTATTTGGTCACTTACCTCATTGTCTGAGGGCTCTACAAATCAGCAATTGGCTATTAGCTGTGAGGCATGCATGAGCTTTTTTGCAAATAAAGTCGCGTTGCTTCGCCAAGACCTTCCTTCCACCTTAGAGACAATAAGTGAACTGGAGGCTCCCTTGCCGTCTTCTGGCCCTTGTCTGGCCCAGTTCTCCCTGCTCTCTGAAGCCGCTGTTGACAGGGTCCTGGCTGCTGTTAGACCTACTACCTGTCCTCTGGATCTGTGCCCCTCCTGGCTTATTAAAACATGCCAGGTGGAGTTACGACCCCACCTGTTGAACATTATCAATAGCTCCCTTGAGCAAGGAGTTTTTCCGGGTGGGTTGAAGGAGGCAGTGGTCCGCCCACTCTTGAAAAGCATCCATCCCAGATCCTGGGTGATCTGGCCAATTACCATCATTCCGGCCAATCTTCTGCTTCTGGGGAAGGTAATTGAGAGAGTGGTGTTGGAGCAGCTTCAGGGCTTCCTGGAGGATACATTGGCTTTTGATCCCTTCCAGTCCGGCTTCCGTGCTGGGCATGGGACGGAGACCGTTCTTGTCGCCATCACAGACACGCTCCGTATACAACTAGACCAAGGCGGATCGGCACTGCTGGTGCTGCTAGATCTCACCAAGAAAGGCTTGATGTGGTCAATTACGACCTCTGGACCCAATCAGCCTGGTCAGCTTCCAGGGTGCTGCAGGCACTGTCCTTTCAGTGGATTGCCCTGTTCCTCCGGGACCGGACTCAGCAAGTGTGGTGTGGGGACCAAGCCTCCCGAAAGTGCCCAATTTCAGTGTGGTGTGTGCCTCAGGGAGTGCGGTTGTCCCCGCTATTATTTAACACCTATATGCGACCCCTTGCTCAGTTGGAATGGAGTTTTGGGCTGACCTGTCATCACATGCTGGACAGACACTCAGCTCATTGGCCCCTGTTGATGGATGGGAGGAGCGGTCATCGCCTTCCCGCGGCTCTCCAGCACTGTTTGGAGTATGTTGCTGGGTGGCTGAAGCAGAGCAAGTTGAAACTGAATCCATCGAAGACAGAGATCCTCTCTGGCTGGGTCGGGAGGGAGAGGTTGGGGACTTCCTGTCACTGCGTGGAAGGGGGCTACATTGGCACCGGCTTCCTCCGTCTCAAGCAACCTGGGGGTCCACCTTGGATTCCTCTCTTTCAATGGAGACCCAGGTGGCCCATGTAACCCGGGCTATGCGTTTTTCCACCTTCGTCAGCTAAGCCCGGGCGGTTGGCCCCTCTCCTCTCTCTCAAACGGATCTGGCTACTCGTGATCCATGCAATGGTCAAATTTCCAGGTTAGGACTATTGGTAACCTCATTTAATGCAGGCCTCTCCTTAAGCGCCTGATTCGGAAACTAAAACTGGTCCAGAATGCGGTGGTGGGTCTGCCTTCTCACAGGGGGTGTCACTAGAGACCATATTTCACCTGTGTTGCGTCACCTGCACTGGTTACCGGTTGAATTCTCAATCATTTTCAAGGTGTTGGTATTGGACCTTTAAGGTCTTTTACGCAGTCTGGGACCTCCGCATCTGCGGGACCGCTTCTGCTTCCATAATGTCCTAAATCGGCTCTCTGTATCTGGTAGAGGCCAACTTTCTGGTGATCCCTGGCCCCTCAATGATGCGGCTGGCCTCCACCCAGGCCAGACTCTTTACAGCTCTGGCTCCTGCCTGGTGGGAAGCTCTACCTCCAGGGCACACACTCCAAGTGGATCTTAATGATTTCCGTAGGGCCTGCAAGACAGAGTTGTTCATTGCCTTCTCGGAGGTCGCCGCTGATGGCTCCCCCTCCCCCTTCCCCTTCCTTTTATGTCATCTATGGACCATGCCGTCCCTTCCCCCCCTTCTTTTTCCTCCGAGGGGATTTAGTAGATGGACGCCATTGATATTTTGTTGTTAGAACGCTGCTTTTAATGGGGTTGGTTTTAATGACGTAGAGCCATTATTTAATGTTTATCTAAATTTGGTTTTATTGATTTTAATGTGCTCTACCTATTTATCTGTACACCGCCTGAGCCCTCCGGGGGAGGGCAGTTTATAAATACAACAATAAATAAAATAAATAAATCTCTTGGGACCAGCCTTGGGGCCAGCCTTGGGACCGGGCACCACCATTATGGCACTATTGTTGCATTGTATGTATAATGCTGCTATGTTTTTATGCTTTTATAGAGTCTTTAGTATATTTTAAATTATTTAATGTGTACCCCCCTTTGGGGGGTGGGCGGTTCTAAATCTAATATATAAATATAAATAAATAAATAAATAAAACTGTTTTTCATATTTACTGACTTTTGCAACTGCTTTTCATGACCTTCTCTTTATATTTAACATCGCAAAGTTAGTCAATTTCCCCTTATAATCATATTTTAATTTGTAATTAATAGATTATCATTACTGTTTTAATAAATGCAGATGTCAATGGTAGTCCTGGACCAGAAATAAGAGCTTGCAGCTGTGGGTTTACTGCTTGCTGTTTCCTTTGTGAGGCTTCTTGGGGAGAATGGGATTTGGAGAGGAACCTCAGTGGGATATAATGCCCTACAATGTTGCTATTTTCTCCAGGAGAACTGATTTCTGTTGTGTGAGATCAGTTGTAATTCCAGGAGATATCTAAGAACCATCTGGAAGTTGACACTGCTGTATCCAGTAAAGCTCCATTTAGTTGAAAATTAAGAACCTCGATTAGAATCAAATAGTACATATAACTAGTGGTGTAGCTACGGAAAATGAAGCCCGGGACAGACTCCAAATTTTCCACACACCCCCATGGGCCCCCCATATCCCACTTACCTTAGCCGGCAGCTGGATTTGGCGGGGCGATGGCGGAAGAAGGAGGGGCATGGCTGGGTCTGGGTACAACATCAGCCGGCCTGGTGGGGCATGGGCGTGCTCTCCAGAGAGTTAAAGGGCACGGCCACAGCCCACCAGGCTAGCTGATGGAAGCAAGCCTCATCCTGGGCGGCATGTGCATGTTGCACCCAGGCCCAGTCACACTCCTCTTCTTTCCTGGAAGTGTGTGTGGGGGGTGATTTTCTACCCCCCCCCCATGTGACACAATGGGGAATGCCTGGGACAAATGTCTCCACATGTACCTGTTGTGGCTATCCCTATGCATATAACCATGGAGTTATAGTTCCAAAAGAAAGATAAAGAGGGAAAACTGTTGTCATGGAGTGGGCGGAGAGGTAGACAATGGCTTTGCAAGTTTCACATTAGGGCCCTTTCACACATATTGAATAATGCACTTTCAATGCACTTTAATCATTGTCGAAGGCTTTCACGGCCGGATTCAACTGGTTCTGGTGGGTTTTCCGGGCTGTGTGGCCATGGTCTGGTGGATCTTGTTCCTAACATTTCTGGTGTATCTTGCTCCTAACGTTACTGGACGCAGTGTGTAACAGACTTCCCTTTGTGATATACCTCTGAAGATGCCAGCTTATTTTGGGTGGCATGAGAAGAGTGAGTTGCCTCTTTTGAAGATGTTCCACAGATGACTTTTTTGGTGCTGTTCAGAATGGGTCATTATTATTTTTTTAAAAAAGCCCTCTTTATCATCAGGGAGGGTGAAGCTAGGTAGGCTGGCTATGGGTGGAGGGAAGATGTCAGGGAAACCTGTGCTCACTGGCAAATCTGTCTCACTGTTGCATTAAAGCAAATTAAAAGTCATGCTGGAAATGGTCTCGCTTGCCATGGAGAGAAGGGAATGCGGGGCTGCTGAAAATATGTCCATACAAAAAATCTTGCTGCGATGGACATTTGCCCCCATCGTGCAGCAGACAGGTTTGTTCGTTATCGGCTTTGGGTAACTGCACTTTCTGTTTTGTTCTCCCTATAAAATTGGAATGATTTTTTTCTGTCTCTCTAATAATTGGCAAAAATGATCCCTTGAGAGATTAGTCTACCTCCTTCCCCTTCCCGCTCTTTCACTCACAAATTTCAGGTCAATTAGATGGTGAAACCATTGCAGGTAAAGCTAAAACTAGTAACTTTAATAAGAAATGCAACTAAACTGAATCTAGGGTTTGTTTTTTTTAGAGCAAGGAGAACAGAAAAGTATTTCTATGCTTGGGTGTCCACAACTATGAATATATTCTTGTAGACTCTAATCTGGACAACTGAGTTTAATTCCCCACTTCTCCACATGGGAGACAAACTCTAATCTTGTGAACTGGGCTTGTTTTCCCACTCCTTCATATGAAGCCTGCTGAGTAACTTTGAGTTCATCACAGTTCTCTCTGAACTCTCTCAACCTCATCTATCTTACAAGGTGTGTGTTGTGGTTAGGGGAAGGAAAGGCAATTGTAAGCTGCTTTGAGACTCATAGAGAAAAGCAGGGTATAAAAACCAACTCTCCCTAAATAACAAGGCCAGACTTGTGCTTCAGGCCTTAGAATACCATAAGAATAAACATTCCTGACTAAATGGCTTCTTAGTGGTTCTCTTCGCTTTCAGTACTGTCTACCAGTAGTTGTAAGAGTGAACAAGGAACTTCCAAGGTCTCACTGCATTTATTAAGTTTCATAAATAGAAAGTGCTTTCCCCTCTATATCATTGAAAGTGCCCTTCTCCATAAACTGTCACTCTGTACATGTGAGAAGCAAAATGGTAATTTTGGTTCACTTCATTACAGTAAATCTTTACTAAAGGAATATCTAGAAAAATGCTTTCATTTTGCAGGATTCATTTCCCTTTGACAGAGCAGAGGCAACAAAAAACTAGAAACAGTATAAGTACCTTGCTTTTCTTAACATGATTCTGTTAAAAATTAAATTAATAAAACACTAAGTAAAGAAAGAAAGAAAGAAAGAAAGAAAGAAAGAAAGAAAGAAAGAAAGAAAGAAAGAAAGAAAGAAAGAAAGAAAGAAAGAAAGAAAACAACAAACATAAGGCCAAATCCTGACTCACTTATGAACCACTAGGTTGGCTCACAAAGTCGTCATGAACTGCAAGCCACAAACTAAAGAGCCAAGAATCAACTCCCCTTTGATTCTTACTGTCAGCTCCTGCATGTGTAACCCAGGGTCGGGGGGGGGGGGGTGGCTGGCTAAAGAGCTCAGATTTTCCATTCCCTCAGATCTGTTAGAGGACTGTAACTGGAGCCAACCTACTTCACAGAGTTATGTTGTTATGAACTTAATTTGCACATTTCAGGGCTACCTTTGAAGGCTTGACAATCAAGAGAGAGGGCTCAGCAAAAACAGCAAAGCTACAAGTCCATCAACAGTGCCACAGGACACAGCTAGAGAAAATTGCAAAGGACTGAGATTCTGCTAGCCTGTTTTGCACAACAGGCCAGAACTATTACATGTTGATTATTGTTTCTGCATTGGTTTGCCATATTTCATTGTTGTACTGTACATTATTGTTTATGAAACAGAGAACAGATTTAAAATTTTCTTTTGTTATAAGTCTGGTGAATGGCAATGGTCACAAGGTGGGATCACTCTGTCAGAGACTTGAACTCCTTTTCCATTAATGATAATATCCCTCTTAAATTCTAAGTTGGGTTACACATGCAGACAGGAAACCAGAAGTTATGCAGGTGGCATGGTGCCCCCCAACTCCTTCCCTCTGACCACACCCAGGCTTTTATATCTTTAGTGTACAGATCAAGTGGAAAAGTTGTGTCTCATGCTATCCATGAGTCAGAACAGATCTGACTCTCCGTAATAGAAGGATTACAGTCAAAAATAAGTAGAATTACTTAGAAAGGGGGGAAACATCTAAATAGATTACTAAACCACTGGGCATGATACTTTTCAGGCACATAAAATGTGAACAGCAGGGACCAGAACTTTAGCATAGTCAAAGGAAATATGCCTTCCTTGTTGACATTTCTTTCATACAAAATAAGAGATATTCTTTAATGTAAGTAATACTAGAATGAAATCTATTGTAAAGCAAAGTAGCTCTAAACTTGCAAATAATATCTCAATCTTTTTATATTCTTCTTCATGCTCCACATTGTACTGTAAGCAATTTTGAAACTGCTGCATTCCATTTATTGGACAATTATGTTATATTATTTTCCTATTTTCACAATGCTTCCATGAAAACATGCTCTGTGTATGCCCAAGCAGTTTACCTTGTGTGAATATTTGCATTAAATAAATGAAAATTCACTTATTTCTAAAGACATCATGCAGAGACACAAAAATGTTCTCTACTATTACAAATACGCTTGTACAGATATAAAAATAGTAAATGAATTTTTAGTTGGTTGGTTCAATTTAAATAAAATAGATTGAATATGCATCATTACAGAAATAGGTTTATTTAACCATGAACTGTAGATATTTCCATTATATGTGCTTTCCAGTTTGGCTTCTAGTTCTAGGCTTTTCACAGATGTAGGCCTTTCTAAGTTTTGTTAAATCCCATTTACAATTTTTACAGCATTGTTTACCCAAGAATTTGTTTTGGATGGTGAGGCGCTAACAGAATGCCAGCTAGGGTATACAGAATTTTTGGAAAGAATCTATTGAAAGAAGAGATTCCATCACTTACCTGCCAACACCAAAGTATTGTTGTTTGGCAGGTGAGTGATGGCCGTTGATATAATGAAAGTTATACATTTGACAGATCGTGATGTAGGGACAATGGTCCCCCTTGAAAACTGTTATGGATTTAACACTAACACCCAATTTGGGAATAGCTATACCTAGATGGAAATTATATGTGTAAACATAGCCTGTAGATTGCTTATGCCCAGTCCTTTGGAAGAGGATGGAATACCACAGCTTGAGGTGATACAAACAGGGGACTGGTATGATTCTAGATCCTCAGCTGTGAACCCCTTGACAACTTCATATTCTTTCAGGGGCAGCCATACAGAGGTCACAGGTAACCTGATCCAAAGAAGTGAATGGTTCAATGCATCCAGAATGAGCTTGCGTCAATGGGTGCCATGGACCTCTGGGGCACCTGGCCTGGAAGGGATGCTGGTGTTCCAAGCTGTGTTGGCATTTGCTCAGATATCAACATAGGGAAGGGATGGGACAGGGTGTTTCCCAGACTTTTGTGCCGAACGGTGTAAGTCCATTTAGCCCATGGAGGGCTTTCCTGTGATCAGGAAGGTTTCTGATGTTTGTTTTGTTCTGCCTCCCTGCACCACCTGACAGCCCTCTGGAGTCTCACTGGAGTTGTTGTAGTGCTGCTGTTCCCTGCCACCTGGAGTACTGGATTGGGCTGTCAGGCTGCAGTCCTAAAAAAACATTTTCCTGAGAGTAAATTATCTATTGAATAAATAGGACTTCCTTTTGAGTAGAACTGCTCCCTAAATTTATGAACCACTTTTCTGACTTTAATGAAATTAATTGGCAAATGACTTCAGGACCGTTCAAAATACATTAATGAGAAACCAGTGGGTTGGCACAATGTACTATAGCAAGTTTCTGTTGGTACCCTAGCAAGATTTGCACTGCTGTGTGCCTTCTCCCCCTTCCAAATTGAGTAGAAATACCAGATTTATTTTTATCAGATGTTCTTACATATGAATTGAATTTGGAAATGCATAATTACAAACCTGAACTGAAACGTTACTAACAATGCAAGGTTGCAGCCCAACTAATTTACATTTATTCTCAAAGCCAGCATGTTAATTTTATCACATATTCCAATTACTATATGCACAGTTCAGAATTATTACCCTTTTAATAATTGTGTTACTTTTTAAAGAAAAAAAGATGATATTCAAAGAATGGACTCTGTGTGAGTAGAAGTGACAGAAATTTAAATATCTTTAAAGAATCATGTATTGGAGAAATGAAGACTATGAAAAAATATGTCTCTATGTATTGTCTGTAATTCATATTGGATAATCATGAACCCAGCAGTTAATGACCTTTACTCAGAAACATTAAGACCAACCAAAGATAATGGTGTCCTGTGTAAATTAACAAACCCAGTGGTAAACTTGCTCCCAGTTCAGCAGGAGATGGTGTGAAAATTAGCATTAGTTCTTAATAAGATCAGTGTCCTGCAAGCTATATGCTGTACTGTTTATAATGCTGTTTCTTTTCAGGTGAAAATTTTTTCTCCTGAGGACATTTGCACAATACATTCTCCTGACAGAGAATCATCTTCACCCTAATCAGTCTGCTGCTTCAAAACTTTCTCCATTTCTTTCACTTGCATGCTGAGAGCACTGCTGTGAGTTGTTAGGAATGATTATTCATTTGTAAGTTTCCCTAATAACATTTCCTGTCGATATAGAAGTACCCTATGGAGCAAACCAGGGATATGATTTGATAACTATTGTACAAAAGTAATGGTCACTCTACGAGTAATCTTTCTCTAATTTATCAATCATTCCTCATTATTTTGTAAAAGAACACGAAATGTATGAGATTCCTTTTCATTTGCATTCATATGAGGAAAATGTGCCTTTGCTCTTATTTGTTTTATGAAACAAGCTCAAGCAACCTTTTGGAAGTATTCCCCATGCTCTACAAGATTCACAATGCAATCCGGCTTGGGGTGGGGGAAGTTCTGTGGCAGCCAGAGGTAGCATGGCAAAAGTCAAATTTCACCACCTTCAAAGGGGCTTCAGGCAGTGCAGAAGAGAGGGCTGAATTGTCCCATAGGCTACACAGGCTTACACTGTTTTTGTCCAGGGGATGGTGCTCCTAGTCTGGAATGTCAGTGGAAGCTGACTAATGTCAGCTCCACCGACAGGAATGCCCCAGCCCACCCCCTCCCCTATACTGGCATCCAAGTGGATGCCAGCACTATTCCGCAGTGGCCCCAACTTTTGGGTTTTGCCACCCTGCCAGGAAGGGTGTCCCTTGCACTGGCAGAGGGGGCAAGCCATTCCACATGGGCTCCCACAGCGGCTGCACACAGGCATATATGATGCCAGTGTGGCCCTGGGGCCATTCGCAAGCTGAGGTGTGAGCAGCCCCAGAGTGACCGCATGGAGGCACCTCCGTTTTGTTTCCCCACACTTACCACACTTACCTTCAAGGAGACATGCCCACACTGCCCTCTGACTTACGGTTGGGTGGGTGTGTCTTTTTGTCTCTGCAGAGCTCTGCAGGGAGAGAAGGTAAGTGTGGGGGAAAGCAGGAGGTGCCTAAAAGCGGTGCCTCCAACCTGGTGCTGTTCGCATGGCACTGGCTGGGAAATGCTGTTTCCCAAAACAGAGTTTCCTCACCAATTTCAGGGGGAAAGCACAGCTCTGCCTTGATGCAGAGGTGACAGCCATGTAAACAGCACCCCTGGAATGGTGTTTTTACGTTCCATGGGCGCTGTTTTTGGCCTGTGCAGACTGGGTCTAAGATGTGCTGGGCTGCGATGTCCAAGTATTATGCCATGTACAGAGTTGTTTACATTCTAGGTTGGATACTTCCAGTAAGCATCTCTGATTCTTGTCATCACTAATGACACAGGCCAGCCTATCTCTCAGCCTAGTGTTCAAAGTGTTTCTCAAATTTCAGTGTTTTGGAAGGCGACATAGTTCTGCTATAGAAATGGCTACTGGCATTTGAGATGGGTGTGAGAAACAGTAAAAGCACTGTACAATCTTTGGTGGTTTGAGGGTTGTAATGATTTGAAACAATTACAGTCAGTTCCTTTGTGAGTGTTTAAAGTTACAGTCAACTCATAGCAACCTCGTGCCATTTTTAAGGCAACAGACATTTGGAGGCAGTTTGCCATTGCCTTCCTTTACATGGGCTGAGAGAGTTCTGAGAGAACTGTGACTGACCCAAGGTCAACCAGCAGGTTTCAGGTGGAAGAGAGAAGAATTTAGTATGGTTCTCCAGATTAGAGCCCTGACACTACTGCACCACACTGGCTCTCAAAAACAACAACAGCATTTGGCACTGGCCTTTTCAGGTGCTACCAAGCTTATAAGTAAGCCATAAACCTTTGCTCCACTAATACTCAGTAAAATAGCACCAATACTCAGTAAAATAGTAATAATCATTATTATTAATGTCATTAGCAAAGAAATACTGGGACCATAATTAACCTTAAGTACTACCGGGTTTCCCTGAAAATAAGACAGTGTCTTATATTAATTTTTGCTCCCAAAGATGCGCTATGTCTTATTTTCAGGGGATGTCTTATTTTTCTGTGTTCTGTTCGTCGGACATGCTTCCAAACAAAAACTTTGCTACGTCTTACTTTTGGGGGATGCCTTATATTTCACACTTTAGCAAAACCTCTACTATGTCTTATTTTCCAGGGATATATTCGGGGAAACAGGGTATCAAACAGAACACAATAAAACACTCTCCAATGGTCAATACAGTAAATCAAATGCAGATAAACAGAATGTGATAAAGAGTGCAACAGTGTGGTACAAACATACAAACTCTCCAATGATTTATTAAATTGGCCATTGGAGAGTGTTTTGTTTTGTTCTGTTTGATAGTACTTACGGTTTCACCTCTCCATTTTCTGAGATAACCTTAATTAACTTTACCATCCTCAGGAACATACCTAGTCTGACTGCTCAACAAAAAGTATTTGTCACATGGCCCCTATGTGATTACACCCTCAGGTGTGAAACTTTCTGTCTAGCAGTAAGGTCTTCCAAATTATAAATACAGCACTATTTTTTACAAAGATCCGTATTTACATGTTTCTTAGATATGAAGAAATTTAACCTAAATGTGTTGAATGTCTTTATTTTCCTTTGCTTTTCCCCTTTTCATATAAGTGAAAGGCTGAACCTTTTTATCAGTGAAGGTTGGATTGTTAGGGTTCTGATAAAATTGGCTTGGGACCTTCACTGGTCCTTGGGAGACCAATTGACTATCTTTGGGTTAAATGATCAACTGATTCTCTGAAAGCCAACAGGGTTAAGGCCCTTATGAGTCAATAAACTCAAATTACTTACACAAAACTTGTTCCATACTGTTTTAGGAAATTACTTTTCAGTAACTGGTTGAAGAATTTCAACCATAGTCTCAGGAGTCTGCAGCATGCCCTCATACATTTTTTTTCTCCTAGAACTTCTTTATCTAAAACTTCCATATCAAACTCTTGTCTGAACAAACCTCTCACGGTAAAATGTTTACCTTCAATGACATGCACTATTATTTCATGATTATTTTAAAATACACTTTAAGAGTTTTACATGTTAACCAGCTACTAAGAATGCCTTAATAGAGAAACTAATTTTTGTTCGAGGTGTCTCGACAATTTGAATTTTATATGCATGCATTATGTTTTCTTAAAATGGGGAAATTATGCATCTGAAGGAATCTGTCTAGAATAATGGGGTTCTATAGAGGTTACTTTAATCACATTCACCAGCAGTTATAGCTGTTTTACATCTTATTTGCAACAAAAGGGAACTCTAATTATCTTCAAAAAGAGCACAAATGGTGTGCTTTGCTGCCTATGCAATGTTGATTCGTGAATGCTGCTGATAGGAGCTGACAACTAAATACATGTCACACTTTTCAGAAATCAGTGATGGTGACAGGATAACTCTCTTTTGTGACCTAGAGACCAGGGATGGGGTATATATTTGCTTGTTAAGTAGAAACAATTTACAGTTTTCACATGAAAAAATAATAATGCATCTATAGATGTGTTATTGATTATTTTTAAAGGTAATACCATTCCATTGTGGCTTGGAAAGGCTTTGGTTTAAATTAGATTTAATGCATATGTCTTCAAAGCACAGAGTGTATGATCTTCTAAATAACATCCTCTTGTGTATTTTCCTCACATTGATTACAGATGCTAAAATGTGTATCTTCGCCATGTACCCCCCCCCACCCCCACACTCAGATAGACAGAAGGAGTGGGAGAGAATGTATCTATTTTTACAGGAAAGAAACACTTAGATAACAGGAGCTGAGATCTTTCCCCTCCTTCAGTGTAAACTGCTCTGCTCTTTTGTTTGAAGTACTTTTCTTTCGGTCCAGCTCTGAAAGCACTTGAAGTTTTTCTATAGTGACATAAGGATGAGAAAGGGAGCCTCTTGCTACCCTCACACATAACAAACATCTAACATTTAAATTAAAATGGAAGCAATAGTAAAGATTGCATAGCCGCAATTAAGACAGCAACTAAAAAGAATCAAAATGGCAATTAAAACAGCAGCAAAATAATAATGGAAATGGAGATGCTATTAAAACCAAGAGGTTAAAAGCCAATTAATTGGAACAGCATAAAAACTTGATTAAAAACTTGATGAAATAAGCATGTATTTTACAATATTTATTTTAATCCATTTTTCTTCCAAAGAGTTCAGGGTGCCATAAGTCAGATGAATCTGCTTGTCAGACCATTGTTCTAAGTCAGCATTATCTACTCTGACAACATCTCTACACAGTCTCAAGTGTCAGGATATCACATCAACTGCTATTTGACTCTTTCAGCTGGAGATTCCAGTGACTTGAGGGACCTGAGACCTTCTGGAACAAATTAGATGCTTTACACCTGAGTGAAGGTCCTTCCCTTCATATGGACCTGTCTCCTGTTTTAACCTAACAGCAACATTTGAAGTAAATTAATCTAAGACACAGCAACTGGCCAAAGATGTGGCTTGCTGCATAGTGAGTAATATGAATCTTAGGCTGTTTCCGCACAAGTGGATAACAGCGCCCCAGGGATGCTAAAAACGCTGCCCCTAGGGTGGCGTTCGCACAGCAGGGCAGTGCTGTGCTCACAACGCCCAAGCGGCACAAAGACGGCACTGTTGAACCCCACTCCAGGAATGAGGTTTTTCAACAGTGGCGTCTTCCACACGCTGCCATGCGAACATTGCTCAAACCAGGGGTGTGTGTCCCCTGGCCTCTGTGATGCGCTGGAAGCCAGGAGACGAAGGTAAGGCGTTTGGGGATGGCGCAGCATATGCGAAGGCTGCACTTTTGCCTGCACCCCTATGGGGACCGTCCATGCAAACAGTCCCAGGGTGGTGCATCAGCATTGTTTATGCCGCTGCACCCCGCTCAGCGCCTGTGTGGAAAGGGTCTTAGTGTGCCAGGACCTAGTCAAATGATCTTGCTATTACACCATAATGTCTCTCATCCTTATTCTCTCCCAGTACCACCTACCTCAGAAGGATACATTAAAGAAATTGGGCAGAATATCATCTTCACCCCAACCTTCTTCTAAGACCAGTCTATGAAATATTATTAGATTTTCTTTAGCTACCCCGTTTCCCAGAAAATAAGACATCCCCTGAAAATAAGACGTAGTAGAGGTTTTGCTGAAGTGCTAAATAAAAAGCATCCCCCGAAAATGAGACGTAGCAAAGTTTTTGTTTGGAAGCATGCCCGTCGAACAGAACACCAGAGCATGCAGCTGGTGGAGCGGAAAAATAAGACATCCCCTGAAAATAAGACATAGCAGCAGCAGCAAGCCTTTATTGGCATAAACAGTGCAACAATAGTAAAAAAAAACTGATTAAAAACATATGCAATACAGGAAATAAATGTTAAGTGGAAGGAAAACTACTGGCATTTAGTAATTTCCAGGAGAAAGTCTTCCACTATCATACAAAGAGAAGGATCAGGGTTGTCCAGCAAGTAGTGTAATCTAAATAAATCAGGGAGATCAGGTAAATGTAAAGGAGTAAGATTCACATACTTGGATCTGATTTCCTTGAATCTGAAACAGTGTAGTAATTGGTGGGCCAGAGATTCAACTGAGCCATCATTACATGGGCACAATCTTTTAGCCTTTTCTTGCTTGTTAGCACATCTTGGGGAGCAAAAATTAATATAAGACACTGTCTTATTTTCGGGAAAACATGGTATGAGTAATACTAAACAATAAAATAAACCAAAAGAAATCAGATGCATGCCCTATGTTAGATGCTACATTCTCCTGATATTTCTCCTGATATTCTCCTACATTCTTTGATGTCTACCCATATATTTTTTTAAAAAAAAACAGTTGGGCTGTAGTTAATGACTGTCTTCCAAGAGAGCAAGTCTCCTCATTTAGCTGAAAGGAGTCAATTTAATCCACTTGGTTAGGTCCTACCAGCTTTTTCTGCTGGCACAAGAGAAATGAGTAATCATTTTACCCAGTTCTGCTCCTCACTGCATCCCAATCTTCCATCTTTTTATTTATGTTTTCCAATAATCCCTCCCACCAAGAGGATCAAAAGCATCTCTCCTCCCTCCAGTATAAATGAAAAGTTGATAGGATCCAACCTGTCGATTTCCTAACCTAATTATTTTAGCATATGTAAGTAACAATGAAGTTGCGTAATCAGTCAGTGAGGGCTTCTGCATAGTAGTTGCCTTAGGAGAATGATGGGTGGATTCCACTCAACACATGCAAATCACACTTGCTAATTTTACCCTTTACTCTTGTTAACCAATGCAAATGGTTCTTTCACCCACCCTGGACATTCCACAGGTATATATACTCCACTTGCTTTACTACCATCAGATCCTCTGAAGATGCCAGTCATAGATGAAGATGAAATATCAGGAGAAAATGCTACTGGAACACTGCCATACAGCCCAGAAATCCCACAACACTCCAGTGATTCCAGCCGTGAAAGCCTTTGACAAAGCAAAAGAGTTCTCTGGATAAAATGATGCAATATATTAGAACCCTTCTCATTTTTCAAATATTTAAATATGCATGACTTTTATTTAATTTATTATCACATTTCATAATGTCTTATCAATGCCAAGAAGTCAATATATATCTTTGAAACAAAGAAAACAAAATAAGGAAATCAGTACACATATTGTCATTGTGATGAAAAAGTATAGTATGTGGGACATAGGATATCTACATTTCATTTTATCACACATTCCCATTCTGAATACCTGAGAAATAAAAAAGAGAGAAATGTCTTTGTTTTTTTAAAAAAATCTTTCCCATTGTCTTTGCATTTGAAAATGTGGATTCAATTTCATTTCACATCATACACTGCTTTGATGACAAAGACATGTCTGTTTAGTCCTTAACGCAAGAGTAAAGAAGACATTTAGATAGGTTTTCTGTACTTTGAAAAGAAGTTAATATTTTGGAATTTGAAAGAGCATAAATAAGTTTCTTTGAATATGCAGTCACAGATCTGTTATATTTGTTGAGAACTGTTTCTCAGACTGTATAAAATAATCACCATCCACTTCAGTCTCCAAGCTGGAGGAAATAGGTGGCAAAAATACTGTGTGTAGCCACTTTTTATTCTTTTTTACCTCAAAACAGGGTGTGCTGTTACTGACCTGATATTGATGACTTGAAATCTTAAATTCTGAACCTTTCTTTGAATTTTTTGAAACCAGACCATTATTTTGTAACAGGATGAAACAGAACAGGAACAACACCCCGCCCTTCCCTCTCTCCCCTCACTTATCCAGGCACAAGTCACTTATCCAGGCACAAAACTATGACCAATGGGGTAGCAACGGATAGCAGATACTGGGATATATGAAAGTGGAGAGTTCAAATAGATGGCCGAATTACACGTATTGCAGAAAACCAATGATAGAAGACTTAAGGTATTGAGCAGCTCTGGGTGGAGATTTGAATAAGAGCCAGCTTATGTGTATGCAGGGTTTAAGACAATTGGACCAATTGTTCCCAATTGGACCCTGACCCTAAGGGAAGTCCACTCTAGGGTAATCTACTCTAGTCTTGTCAAGTGAACACAAAACACATTTCAACCTAGACCTAAGACCACATTGCAAGTTTTAAAAAGTCTGTACTGTTTGCTTATACTGTTTATACTTTGATTTTTTTTACTGTACTTGAATTAAATAATATGTTACATACGAAGGGATTGCCACATGTAAAATGGTCAGTTGGTTTCGGTCCCAAGAAACATTTATATTTTTAGTGTATTTTTGCACCTATTAATTTCATAAACAAAGTATTACATTTATTAAAACTGGTTTGGGGGGAATGCTTGATACAGAAATCAGCCCTTCCAACCAGCCCTTAACATAGATGCAGATCAATCTGTTTGGTCCATTAGCTCAGATGCACTTTTAAGGGTACCTTCTGATTGCTTTCCATTCTACCATAGAGATATAAATAATAAACTATACCCAACAGTCCCAGTCATTTATCCAAGTAAATTTGTGAACTCTTTTGTACAGTACAACCCTATTACCTGTGCAGCAAAGGCCTCTTGAATAGTTCAGTTTTGCATCACTTGCAGAAGGCCAGGGAGGGGGGGCACCTTCGTGACCTCCAGGAGCCACAATGGAGAAAATATGTACATGGGAAGTTGTTGATTTTGCTTATTTTCAGGTTGGCAGCTCCAAAGGTCCTTGTTGATGTTAGCAAAGTCGTCATGGTGGAGCATGAAAAAGAGGCAGTGCTGTAAACAGGAGAGACCAAGGCCTTCAAGGGCTTTGTATATAACAGCCAGAACCTGAAATTTAGCTTGGTAACAAATAGGCAGCCAATGAAGCATCTGCAGCATGGGAGTAATATGCATGCTGTATTCATTGGCATTCTGAATGATTAATAGAGATTTTTTTCAGTTGTGGCATTCCATGAAAGAAAAAGAGGAGGAGGAAAAGTTTGGATGCATACCCCACCTTTCTCTCCTTTAAGGAAACTTGAGCCAGCCAACAAATTCCTTTCTCTTCCTCATTACACTACACTGATAAAGAACTGCCCCACTCTTGCAACTCTTAGGTGTTTGTAATTCTTGGCATCAGTTTTATACCCTCAGAAGAAATCTAGTGCCACTCCAATAGCCTTTTAAAATGACACGAGAGCATTGGAAATGGCCTAGGGTTATTAACTCTGACTTGGGGAATTTCTGAAGGTTTGAGTGAAGTACAAGAAGAAGCCAACATTGGGAAGATAGACCTCAGCAGGATGCAGTGCCATCAAACCTGCCTTCCTAAGCTGCTATTTCCTCCTGTAGAGTCTGGAGAACAGTTGCAACAAAATTCCAGGCCTCACCTAGAGTTTGGCAGCCCTAGGATAGCCTGAGAACAATATCAGATCTTGGTAGCCTGATCATCATTGGCAAACTTAGGTTTAGGATTTTCTGAAGATTTGGCAATGTGGAGGGTAGGGAGGACAGCGACCTTAGCAAGGAATATTGCCATACAGTCTGCTCTCCTGCAATTCCATCTGATTTCCAGACTATAGAGGACAAACTGTGGAGAAAATGGCTGCTCTATGGCATTATACCCCACCAAACATCTAGTCCAAACCAAACACTGCTGAACTCACATTTCACCTCCAAATCTCCAAGAATTTCCTGATCCAGAGTTGGCAACCCTGTTTTTACAATAGACAATATGTGTTTTATAATTTCTCTAAGGGAAGCCACATTTTTTTAAAAAAATAGCATTGAGCTCCAGAATTGGAATTAGCCACAATTTAGCCGCTAAATTTGAATTAAGGAAAGCTTCAAGTTGGCAATCCTAACTGTGTTAAACAGCCAAGCAGAAATGTAGAGGAATGCAACGTTTCACACCAAAGCCCTAAACAAGGACTTCCTTCTGTTTCTTGTTAGTAATTCATTGTGAATGAATACACATCTCTGATCCAAGGCACTTGTGTGTTGAACTGTTTCTCAATGTATAGTAATGCCAACTGGAGAGGAGAGTAAATCAATTATTATCCACAGCTATGGTTTTATGAGATTGCAAATAGTAGATCGGAGTCAATCAAACTCAAATTTTATTCAAATGAGTAACCAAGTGTTTATGCCATTAGGCAAGAGTTGCTGCCTCATTAATTATCAGCTTGGCACTCTGGCCAACAGTGGTGACAGAAGAATGCATCATGAACATGTCTTCGTGAAGCATTCTTCATAGCTGCAGTTGTTTCATTAAAGAAATGCTTCCTGTCAAAGTCATTAGGGCTCTTTTCCAAGCTCTGTTTAGGGCTTTGCACTCATCATGCCTCCTTTTCTTTTCACAACTTGATGGTGCACAATGACTTCTAAATGTTGATTGCTTGTTCAGGGTTGAAGTTGTTGGTTTCTTCTCTTACAATGCTCTGAGCAGCAGCAACACTCGTTATTCCCCCTCCCCTTTCAGTGACTTTACTCCCTTGCCTTTCAGGGTCACAGCTAGTACTGTGAAGCTATTTGCAGTCTCAGTGGTAAAGTATATGTAGGTGATGGATACACATATTTCTGGAAGAAATAGGCTGCTTTGTAAGAATGCTTCAATTGTGAACTAACCAGCATAGTGTAGCAATGACAGCATTTCCCAACTGGCAGAATGGTGCTTCCTAAAATGATGGGAAATATAAAAGATTGTTGGCACAGGTAATTAGTTTTTATGCCTAAACGTCCAGGTCTAAGAGAGCAAACCTAAATAGATCTACTCAGAATCTTTCTCAGGTATATTCAATTGTTTTGAATTGTCTTTTATGGCATTCTTGTAGACTTGTCCACTTGTAGCTGTGGACAAGTCCACATAGGAACCACCAAACGCAGCGCTCAGACATGAATTAAAGAACACGAAAGGCACTGCAGACTATTTCAGCCAGAAAAATCAGCAATAGCAGAACACTTGATAAACCAACCTGGACACAGAATATTATTTGAAAACACAGAAATTCTGGACCACTCTGACAACCACTACATCAGACTACACAGAGAAGCCATTGAAATTCACAAACACATGGACAACTTCAACCAGAAGGAAGAAACCATGAAAATGAACAGAATTTGGCTGCCAGTGTTGAAAAACTCTTGAATCAAGACAGTGACAAATCAGCTCCACACAAACACAGGACAACTATAGACAATATCAATCAAAGGAAACAAAGACCAGAATACTTCTACTCAGATGCATTCACCTATTGACCTTGCTATCTTCATTGTTACTCCCAGGCTACAGACTTCTTTGTGACTCACATACCAGGCTACTCTATTCAGAGGGCCTCACCTTTTTTGACTCCTCACAGAGTATATACATACTTCTTACTTTAAGCTTTTCCATTCCTACTATCAGATCCTCTGAAGATGCCAGCCACAGATGCAGGCGAAACGTCAGGAGAGAATGCTGCTAGAACACGGCCATACAGCCTGGAAACCACACAGCACCCCAAAGAAGAAGATATTGAAATGTTTAAAACATTACATTTAAAATACATACATAAAATTTTGCACCAAATCTTGTAGTCTGCAGCAAGAAATAGCTGCTAGGTTGCCCACAAATCACCCCATAGAATCATAGTTTTGGAAGAGACCGCAAGGGCCATCAAGTCAAATTCCCTGCCATTCAGGAACACACAATCAAAGTACTTCTGACATGTGATCATCCAGACTCTGTTTAAAAACTTCAAAATAAGGATACTCTACCACTCTCTGAGGCAATGAATTCCACTGTCGAACAGCCCTGACAGACAGAAAGTTATTTCTAATGTTTAGGTGAGATCTCTTTTACTGCACCTTGAATCCATTGCTCTGTGTCCATTACTCCATTACTCCATAGTGTCACTAGACATTCCACACTGGAAGTCATAGCTCAGCCTGCCTGAGGAGGGTCTTCAAAAGACAGCTGCTGGGCAGTGACAGCAGAACAGCTAGAATTTCTGAAGCTGAGACCCCCTATCATAGGTATACCCTCTACCATGCCCTATCATGGGTACAGAGGATAAAAGTGGTAAGAGTCAGGACAAAGCAGCTTGGGGCAGAAGACCTTCCCATAACTAATGCCTGTCACAGTGGGAAGGGTAACAAATAGTTCAGATTCCAAGAACCCTATGTTGCAGCTGATCCCAGTCAGAGGTGTACCTGCAATAAATGGTGCCCAGGCCAACCTCCTGTGTGCTCTTCCCACCTCTCATGCACTTTTCATACCCCCATGAGCCCCTTATTGGGGGGCGGCAGGCTGCAGTAGCCGGCACCAGGCCGGGAGCCTGCACTCGGCCCATCAAGGGGCATACAGCGGGCCCGTGGCAGGCTCTTGGCCCTGCGCTGGCTGCTGCCAGCTCCCCCACCACTGTTGGAGGCAGGGGAGGTGTAGAGGATGAGCGACCTACTCTCCTCAAACGTGGGTCAGGATTTTGAACATTCACACAGCTCAGAAAAAAAGACTGTTTCTTTAAAACAGGTTCTTAAAGTTTATTGAACTCAGCTTCATTCAACAAACGATAGTCAGATGGCATACTATGCATACAATCAATTGAATAAAAGCAAACAGAGACAAAATTACTGAACCTACTAAAATCAAAATATAAAATTTCTCCATCACTTAGCAGGTGAAAGAAAAGATCAAGCAGCTCTCATTTCAATAGACAGCCTCTAGCCAGCGTGAGGTAGCATTGCGTATTGGGAATGAAAAGGGAGGGGGGAAGCAAGGAAAAAAGTTACCTTTGTTACACTATGGAAAAGCAGATATAGGGGAATTGCATATCAGGTGGCCCTAGTGGGCCAATCACGATTTAGTGCCAATTAACTAAAGCAGGTGATGTAAGTCTTCATTCTTATCAGGTGTTGTGGCTGAAAGTTTATTGAAGTTCGAACCGTTAGCAAAACTTCGTGCAGCTGGGCCAAGACCTTCAATTAACCGTTACTCAGTACCAGGATGGGAAAGCTAGTGGGAAGCCAAAGATAGGCAATTATTTTCATGACTTAATCTTTTGGATTCACAACAAAGGAGCCAGGAAGGCCATAGCAGTAAAGTTGAACTATTATAAAGTTCATCATCAACGGTTACTATTATAGACTACATACAAAATGGCTACGGTTAAGCTAACATAGGCACTCTCTCTACAGGAGGCATCTCTAATAGAGATGGAGGCAGCAGGTGGCAGGAGGTAGCACCAGGCCAGGAGCCTGCTGCAGGGCCACTGGATGCCCCACAACAGGCCCGTAGCAGGCTCCCAGTCCAGTGCCAGTTGCTGCCGACAGGGGCATCCATACCTGCCAGAAGGAACATGCAGGCTCCCAGCCCTTGATCACGACTTGATCTCGTGGGGGTGTGATTTTGCAACCCCCCACATATAGTCAAATGGGTGGCACCTGGGGACATGTGACCCCATATGTCCCTCTGGCAGATTTGCCCCTGATCCCAGTGAACAGTAAATGGTAGAACATTCTGGTTTTAAGCTGTGTACAGACTTATGAACACAACAGAATAAAGAGAGCATGATGAGAGAAGCCAAACAGAAATAATCTTGCTGATAGGAGGAAGTAACCAAATAGCCTATAAATCCTTGTTTTTCCCACTGAAGCCTTGCTTAAACCTTATCAAAAGATTTTTACAAGTATTAAAACCATTTGACGACACCAGAAGAGAACTATTTTGGTATTTTCTGCACAGCACAAATATAATGTTCTGCGGATGTTAAAAGAAGCACCTTGGAGAGGAACTCCACACAGCTTTCTCCTCCAAAACAAATTCCTGGCAAGGGAAAATGAAAGTAACAAGTTTTAAGTCAGGAGAGGAAAAACAGCACACTGGGAGTGGGGGCATCCTCAAATGCTTTATTTTTGTCCATGCTGTGCAGACAAAAAATGAGGAAGCAGGTTTATTTTGGTTGTGAAGAAAAAAACAATTATGTCCACTGGTTGTTGAAACTGCATGTCAAAGTATTGTCATTGTCGCTTCATTGAGGCATTTTCCATGTGTCATCTAAAGTTCACTGTGGGTTATTACACACATGTTCCATTTAATACATGATTTCTATATTCTAGAAACATACCTCTATTCAAAATTTTATAGATACTACTATAAACTATTTTAGGTATAGGACCACCTCTCTTGCTATACCCTCAGAGAGATTTCTGCTCTTCCTTGGATAATTCCTGGTGATCGCTGGCTCAAAGATGATCCAGCTGTTTTGACCAGGATCACTGCCTTTTGGGTGGGAACCTCTGCCTGATGGAACTCTCTGTCTAAAGAGATTCAAGCTCTAACAAACCTTTTTCAATTTATGTATGTCATCATCATCATCATCATCAACAACAACCTTTTATTGGCATGAGTTTAAACTACTACAGAGAGGTTGAGGAGAATCAAGTTAAAATAAGTAGGTTCAGACATTTCCAGCAGTTAAAACAATAAATAAATAAATAAACTAAAAACTGTAGCGAATCTGTTGTGCCAGCGCCAGGAATTTGGCAACGTCTAGGGATCTCTGAGGAGACTGATCACAAAGCCGATAGAAAGATTTGACCTTGTCTAATGAGTAGGCATAGTTCTCAGTATATGGGTCTATATATTGTCTTCTAGATGAAGCATATAGTTCGCAATGTAGGAGGATGTGCTCAATTGTTTCGATGGCTTTTTGTGAGCAGGGACATGTTCTTTGTTGGTACGGGATCTGGAGAAATCTGCTGCTCAGGACTGCTGAGGGTAGGACATTCAGTCGGGCTAGCATTAAGGTACGTCAGAGGTACAGCGAACATATATTGTAGAAATACCTTGGTAGCCCTTTACTGAAGGGGGGAAGGTAGGAGCTCTCCGGTAAAATGCCCTTCATGTGCTGAGTAGAAAGCAGTTGGTTTTAATTTATGTATGTATTTATTTATTGTATTTATAATCCGCCCTCCCCCAAAGGAATGAAAAAATCATGCTCCCAGTTAGAAATTCTTCTGTCCATGGAAACTCTTTCTTAGATCCATGCCAGTGACTAGTAAAGGTCACCCAGTAAACCTCATGGCTGGGGGTGAACTGAAACACAGATCTGCCTAATATCGTCTGAAACCTCATCCGCAATAACTGCTTTATAGTGGATTGTAGCAGTGTGTTGGAAGGTGAGATCCAGAACTCTATACAAGGTCCCTTATGACTGGTATTTTAGGTGATACTATTGGTTACATCCAAGCACTTGTCATAGTTGTTTCCACGAAGAAGGTTGGTACAATGTATTGTTGAAGGCTTTCATGACCAGAATCAACTACTTGTTGTGGGTTTTCCATGCAGTGATACCCTGATTTAGTAGTTTTTGCTTCTAATATTTCACCTGAATCTGTGGCTGACACCTTCAAAGGCACGTCATGGTAAGATGTCCAAAACATATATTACCATGACATGCCTCTGAAGATGTCAGCCATAGATGCAGACAAAACATTAGGAGCACATGTTCCAGAAAGCAGACCCAAGAGGGAAGTGGTGAGCCATTCCCTCTCAACAAAGTGAACTTTTTTTCTGCTTGAGTCTTCCAAAGGCTGAGAGTGAGCGGGGAAAGCTGCGGTCAAGAGCAATCAGTTCATACACCTTTCAATCATAGTTTTTCCATTAGACTGGTACTCTTTTCTTCATTTCTACCATAACAGTAAAAGAATAAACTGCAAGTAAAACTGACAATAGTGCCAGAAGTATTGCCTCAATAATCTGTATCTGATGAAACGTTATTGTTGTTGACATTTCTGTCTTCTTCATGCTCACCTGTTCTAAATAATACATATATACACTCAACTAGATATAATTATGCATATATATATATATATATGTATGTGTTTGAATGTATAATTATGATCACATGAAAGGAAAATCACAGAAATGTCCCATATACTGACAATTTGTACCTGAATTCCATATCTAATGTTCATATGTCACACATACTATGTTATTATGCTATCACGTCATGCGTGTTATATTATAAAAATATTATATTATATTATATATATATTATAAAAACATCCCACAAAACCTTAGTTTTACTAAACTAGCCATAGTATCTTGACCACCAGACCTGTACCACCACATGAATTATGGTTAACTCAGATATTTCAGGTCAAAATCTGAAGCTGGGTTATTAACCATAATCTTAACTGTGGTTTCATATTCCATATGAACATGCCATCCAGGCTTGTTTTCTTACCAGTTCTATATTCCAACACTTCCTACAGAGCTGTTCAGCAAGAGCAGTTAAAACAATGAAGTTAGGTCCTGTGGTAAGAAAACTCTTTCAGGTCTTTGCGGCCACTTTGGACTCTACATATAAATAAGACATGTGATTGGCAGTTAATGTTTCCGGGAATCAAAAACTTGCTGGGGTATATGAGCAGGGGCGTAGGGGGGAGAAAATGGCTCCCGGGGCGAAATGGGACCTGGCCACCCCCACCCCGTGGCCCAGCCACCCCCCCCCCACTTACCTGTTTCTGCTGGCTGAAAATGGGGCAGGGTGGTTGGGCAGGGCCAGGCCTGGTGAGGTGGTGTGGGGTGAAGGGGGCAGGGGGCAGGGGCGGAAAATCATTTCTGCCCCCACCGGCACACACCTGGTGCATGGCGCACCCCCCTTACCCTTATAGCTTCGCCTCTGCATATGAATGAAATGCTACTGGGGAACAATATTGTATCTATAGCAAATGTATGAATAGCATAGAGCAGAGTCATGTTACCAGGACTGTGTGTTTGTGTGCAGGTTGTTCACTGAAACTGTCAGTACTAAATAATGTTCATGTTCTTTTGCAAGGCATGGGATAATGTGAAAATCTTCATGTTTCCTTAACTAGTCTGGGGTGGTTATGCTTAGAGGCCGTGCTGTTATTCCAGGAGTGATCAAAGCTTCCAGAAAGAAGCCTTTATAGTCTGTTGTTACCAGCCACCAATGGTATGTGAACTGGTAATACAGTCAGGCAGACTAAGATGAATGCTGAGTTCTGGTGAGAAGTTGAGGGAAAGAGCGAAGACAGATCAGGATTCAGTGATTGTGTATCGATTGAATTCTGCTTTCACTAATTCACCATGTTTTAAATAAACCATGATTTTGTGTTACACTGCTTTGTCTTGACACCTTCTGTTTCATTTCCTTCCCTCTGCAGCCTGGACAGGTATTATAAAAGAAAAAACTAGAAATAAACCATGAAGTCTACATTCAAAGATCACGTGAAGCCATGGTTTAGACAAACTGTGGTTAATGAACCAACTTCAAATTTTGGTTTGATAGATTTGAAATAATTTCTGCCTCAGTGCGTATGGATGCCTGTGTGGACATTCCATGATGCACATTACATTACACATAACATTATAAGTACACATATTCACAATGGGAAAATGCCCTCAATTCAAGTAAATATCTAAATAGAGTAATATTTCTAATCTTAGTAATAACAACTACTTCCATGGTATTTTTTCTGACAGTTTCACAGCTTCTTATCATGTCATAAAAATGGTCTGTTCCTCAGGCTTTCCAAATCTGAAATTTTGATTTCTATAGCCATATCTGAATATTAACTAGCCAGTTATTGTGTATTTCATCTTAGGGCACAATGCTCCTTGTATTAATAATACTGGGTAATAATATCATTACTATGGTAATGATATTAATATGTGTCACTTTTAGAAATGAGGAATTACCCATTTTCTATTTGCTTCCTTCTGTTTCTATAGTAACAAGACATGTAATTCTTATTAATGAATAGGTATTTGCCATTGTTATTTTAGGTAATTCCAGTTTGTTAATATCATGGAGGTTTGAATATTTTGTAATACACCAAATATACATTACATATGGCTGCTTCAGGTTTCAGGTTCTTGTATCTCAGAGATTATGCTCATTATTGAAGAAAGTAATTGGACTTCTAAACATTTATTTAAAACATAAACATTCCATTAATTTTTGTTTAGCAGTCATGTCCCAAATGTTGCTTAACTATCTTAGGGAGAGCAGGAGATTTCCTATATCTGGCTTATATTGCTTTGGATTTTTACATCATAGATATAACATGAATGTTTTTTCTGTAAAAAGTGGTCTACTTTTGCAGTGAACCATTGTACAAAACTGTAAGTCTCATGGGAGTCTAGCTTTAAAATCAATGCATCAATAACTCATGTGAATCAAACCACTAAACTGTTTGGGCTGGGGGCAAAAGACTGACTGTAACACCATTACTAATATGAACCACACAACTCTGATGGAAGGATGACATTACCACTTAACATTTCAGTTTGCCAAGTTGATCTTTGTTTCCACTAGAAAAGACATACTCCCTGGAGTAAGCATTCCACAACAGCAGCAAAAGCAAGCCAATTTTATACCCTATGCTTATTGTGAGCTGATTTATCAATGGGATTAAACATATAAGGGTTAGGTTAGATGACCCATAGCCAGTTATATCATCATCAGTTACCTTTTATCTATTTATGACCTCTCTTCTAGGCATGCAGATGTTGAAGGTGATTATGGGAGAAGTTTGTAGAGTTAGTGAGGTTTTATTCATGGTAGACAGAGACAGCCAACCACTAATGAGAAAGGGGCTGGGCTTTGTGTTTTCCAATAATTGCCATGGGATAAGGGATGCCATTCCCAAACTGCAAAGGAAAACAAGAAGCAGAGTACAGGTGCAGCCATTATTTGACCAAAGTTCTGTAATTTATGGAAACTAAATGAAGTTTGCCACTCTCATTCTTAAAACTATGCCAAGGTTTTATTAATAACTAGCAGGCCCGGCCAAACATTGCTGTGGCAATTGTCCTCATCACAGTCCGCGACCCACACAGATATCCATGCAGGTCCAATGATCCCCAGCATAGCCTTTTGGGGTGGTCAAATGAAATCCCTCTTTCCCTTTTCAATGCACAACGTTATATGGTGCTGTCTTGTTTTTTTTAGTATAAGGTAACCCTTTCCATTCCACAATGGAACTGTCCAGAGTGCGAATCCCGCTGTCCATGAGGCTGGTTGACATACACAGTCCTGGCTTGGGTAAGGCAGAACTGGGGCAAGGAGGCTATCCCAGTCAGGCAGCAGAGGCAGGGTGGTGAGGCATTCAGATCGAGGCCAACTCCCTGGGTTTTTAAAGGGCACAATGCGTGCAAAAGAAGCAGAGCCGGTAGTATTGGTTCACACCGGGCTGGGATTTTCTTAGAAGAAAAAGGCAGGAACTCCAGCTCGCTTTAGTAAAAGAGAGAGCTGTGGTGAATATGGGTGAGGAAGTGGGTAAGTGGTGGTTGGGATGTGAGGGAGGGCAGAGTGGAGGTGTGTGTGAGGATGAGCTGGATGTGTATGAGAGTATGTGTGTTGTGTGGTAGCAGTGGGTGAGGCACAGAGAGTGAGGAAGCGTTACTCATGTGTGAGGGGAACCCCACCTGACGTCTCACACGGCAAAGTGTGTGTGTGTGTTTCACTTCCACTCATATTATCTAACAGTATTACCTATGTACTGTTTTAACTGCTCATCTCTGGCCATCTCTGTGAACATTCTAAGGCAGGGGTAGGGAACCTGCGGCTCTCCAGATGTTCAGGAACTACAATTCCCATCAGCCAATTGGCCATGCTGGTAGGGGCTGATGGGAATTGTAGTTCCTGAACATCTGGAGAGCCGCAGGTTCCCTACCCCTGTTCTAAGGGCATACCAAGGCCTCAAGGCACAGACAGGCTGCACAAGCATTCTAAGGGTGACAGTTAAACACAGCCAGGTTCATGGCCTGGTGCACCAGGAAAAAGATGTTTTACCTTCCTCAGGTATGGACTTTCGGCGATTTGAAGGTCTGATTGCCTGCCCGCAACAGGGAGGGACATCCTGTGAAAATTTGGGGGCGATCCGTCCAGCAGCTTCTGAGGGAGACAATCAGGGACAAACACACTGTTAGATTTTTATATATATAGATGAAGAAAGGCTCTGTGTTCACAAAGGATTCAACACACACATATTCTGTCAACCTCACAGACATGGTCTTGTTTGGCATGCTGAGGATAGCATTTCTAGAACTCTGTGGATGTAAAGCTGGCTGCCAAGAACCAATCCACCTACTGGATCTGTGAGCCCTGGCATTTCAGAGGCCCTGTGAAAGCTAATACAGTGCTCTTAAATGGGTGTGCAACTGGGTGGGGAGGAAAGCAGGGAAAATCCCCATCCTGTTTTGCCTGACATCTCTCCACTACTGAGTTATTTGCAAGCACCCTCTTAATTCTATTTAGAGACTGGTATGGTTACATGCAAATGAACTAGAGTCATATGGTACTTGTAACTCAAATGAAGCTACTCTATGATAAAACCAGTCAAAATATGGAAGGAAAACTTGAATGCTCATGTAAGCTTTGCTACTAACAATAGCAGGAAAGATAAATACTGGAAGTTAACTAATATAATGTTATCACATCTGTCTAAAGATGTGTTTATAATGTTTACGATTACTTAAGATATATTTTCAGATATTCATTTTTAGATATGAAATACTATACAGATTTAAGAGTGCCAATGATTCAAAGGTTCTTATGTTGTCAACCTATAACTGCAACACTGACATTAAATGGCTTTTCCCAAAAAAGAATGAGGTTAGAATGTCATTTAATATCATCCCTTGCTACGAAGAGTTACTACAGACTGTGAAGTGTCACCAAAGCAAAGGTAAATAGGGATATCAATATTGATTGATACCACTTCAAAATCTATTTTGAATTTACATCTTTTGTTATGAGAGTTATCTTGTTTTATAATTGAGTAGTGTGTTTCTGATGACAAACTGGAAAAAGTGATGGCTTCTGGGAAGTGTAGTCTTCCAGGAGGGCTCAGATTCCAGCTCCTCTCTGAGAAACAAGAATACACTTTCCTGCAGACTTTGCTGTAGGAAACCATACTCCCCTCCTCTCCGTACAATGTGCTTCCTCTCTACAGGGCTAGGTCCCTGTGATGAACTTTGAAGAATTTCCTGCTTGGGAACACAGGACAAACTCTGTCAAGCAGTAGCTGAGCAGAAGAGTCCATTTGCAAAATTAGGGGAGCCTGTCTGCATGTGCTTTGGGGGGGGAGAGGAATCTGAGAAAGGAGAGCCTGTTTGCAAAGTTAGGGGACCCTGTCTCTCAGTGTATGGGGGAATCTGTAAATAATCTTTTTTCCATTGAAATAATTAGGCTAGGTTTTTGTTATCTGTGGTAAATTGTGGGGCCAAGGGAAAGGCAGAAGGGGTTGGCAACCTCAGTGGGTGTCATTAACTCACCAACAATTTTCTACAGCCTGTTGCATTTGTTCGAACACTGGGATTTACTGTTAATATACAAATAAATGATTATCAAGCAATCTTCCCTGGATGACTATTTATCTATCAATTCTGATAAGTAGGAGTGATGCAGAAGGATAAGGCTCTGTTGCTCTCCATTTCAATCCAAGATTGTCTCTTACCTATCAGTGACTGTCTGGAGTTCTCAGGCCTGTTCTCACAGCTAGATGTTATAATTCTTATGTTGCTCTGATAATTCAATAGAACACAAATTCCTTGTATGAAATGAGTCAAGTTTTATGGAATATGTATTAAGTTAGTACTTGTATTTTTCTGTGTTCCTTGTTAAAGTTAAATGAAAATGTTGCTATGTCTCTCTTGTAAGATGGGAGGTGATCATAGCACTTTGTGAAAAGAAAACTGTGACAGACAAGAGGCTGTGCCACCCACGAAGGGAAAATCAGTCACTGAGATGAGCCCATAGGAGTGCTGTCACCTTCAAGAAGGAGGATAAGATACTAGAGGGAATGCCGGAGAAGAGGGATTTGACTTCTGTCTTAGGGAGAGAGCAGTGACAGCTCAGGTCTGGCTCAGGAAAAAGAGCACACAGAGTTAAGGGTAGCTCTGCCTGGTTGTGTGGAAGAATGGTTTAACTCTATCTCTGGGGGAGAAGAAAATACTCAATTGTCAGGCCTGTCTCTCGTGATGAGCAAACCTTGCACAATACTGCCTGCCAGCCAGAGAAGCCTGTGTTGAGCAATACCGGGAAAAATCGATAAAATTTGTATTTGGCTTTATTGGGCTTTTAAATTATTGTTAATGCTGAACAAGCTGAATATCTGATTCGATAAACCTGAATATTTTCAAATTTTCTGAAAAATAAAAAAATGTAGGTCTGTTTGAATTTTTAGGTATTTTAGTGGTTTTTTAGCTTTGACCTTTAGGGGGCGCATTTTTATGCTAGCACCATCAAAATTGCAAGGTATCTTCAGGAGACTGTCTTGATAATACCATCTGTGTTTCGTGAAGTTTGGTTTAGGGGGTTCAATTGTATGGACCCGCAAAAAGGGTGCCCCATCCCCCATTGTTTCCAATGGGAGCTAATAGGAGCTCAGCTTCACACGCTCAGAACTCTAATGCAGAGGTGTATCAGGGGAAATAGCATCCAGAGACAAAGCCCCACCCTGCCAGCCTGCACAGATCCCAGGGGTGTGGTTCAAGGCATGCACCCAGGACATGGGTGTCCTTATAGGCTGAATGCCTCTGCTCTAATCCCCTGTGGATCATACCAGCCCCCTTCATGGCACTCACCTGGGGGGAGGGACACTCACAGCACCCAGGGATGGAAGTGTAGCCTCACCATGGGGCTGCCATGATGGTGATGAGCCAAGAGGTTGAGAGGGAAGAGAGCTCCTCAAGGGTTTGAGATATAAGTAGTCAGCAGTTGCAAAGCTCATTGAGAGGACCACGGCAATGAGCAACAGCTGGGGGCCGATGGTGGAAAGACAAAGGGAAAGGGGGAGAGGCAGAGAGAGAGGAAGACAGGCAAGGGAAGTGCCCAAAGAGATGCGGGGGGGGGGGCCTCAGGTGCAGCTAAGAGGGCCTAATTGGTCCAGGACCAGGTAGGGATGGAGCAACATGGTTAAAAGGCTCAAAGAGGGCAGGTCTAAGGACGATTGTGACTGACCAGACTTCTAAAATGCTAGGGAATCTGGCAGTCAGGAAGGCTAAGTTACACAGCCTTTCTGACTTGTACTTCTTATCTGAAGCCAACCACGCCAGCAAAGAGCTCGACCCATAATTCCCTGGTCCAGCCAGTGAAGTGGCCCCAAGGCATGGGAGCAGAACAACTAGCATGTGCAATTTTTTTCAAGGTGACCATTTTGTAGTGTGCAGAGAGACAGATACACAGAAATTGGGTTTTGAGAAATGTTAATCTGTATCATACTATTGTCAGGGTGCAAAGATCAGTGCTGTGTGCACCACATCTATTTTATTTCATCATGCTTATATCCCACCTATCCCTGACCACATGTAAAAGAGCAGCAAAAATTCAGTCTCAATTAACTAGACTCCAAAAGCAAGCATTAACTACATATTGGTTTTTCTTCTCATATATTTTCTGTGACATTCATTGCGATTTAAGTCATTTTTATCTTATCTTTTACACATCCTTTCTCTGTGTGTATATGCAATATATATTTAGCCAAAAGTCTTCAAGCCCCATCATAAGAAATGGTGCTTAATTGCTTCCATTCATTATCAAGAAGCTCAGAACATACCTTTTACTGCAGGCCAAAATACAAAATTCAGAAACTAAAAAGTGAGAATAATTTCTTTTAATTAATAATTTTCTTCTGTCTGAAATAAGGAATAAATGGGATGTGAAATCACTTCATGCATTAAAAACAAACCTGAATATTTAAAGAGCTTTAGAAGTTTTTTTTAATCATTTGAAATTGCCGTATTTAAATTACAAGGCCTTCTTCATCTTCTCTGATGATACAAAGGAAGGAACCTGTCATTTGCATGGGTAATAAACAGGATGAACTGGAACTCATAACACAGCATAATAAATATAATAGGCATCACTGAAACCTGATGGGATGAATCTCATGACTGGAATGTAATAATTGAGGGGTACAATGTATTCCAAATAAATATATAGCAATTAGGAAAGGAGCAGGAGTAGCACTATATGTCAGGGAGAAGTCCCAGAGGACTTGAGGAGAGCTAATGTTGTCCCCATCTTCAAAAAGGGGAAAAAAGAGGACCCAAACTACTGCCCAGTCTGTCTGAAATCAATACCAGGAAAGATTCTAGAGCAGATCCTTAAGGAGAAAGTCTGTAAGCATTTGGAAGGGAATAATGTAATCACTGAAAATTAGCATGGGTTTTTCAAAAGCAAGTCATGCCAGACCAATCTTATCTCTTTGATAGAGTGACAACCTTGGTAGATGAAGGGAATGTTGTGGATATAGCATACCTTGATTTAGTAAGCCCTTTGACAAGGTGCTCCATGATATTCTTGCAAGTAAGCTGGAAAGATGTGGACTAGAGTATGCAACTGTTAGATGGATTTGTTATTGGTTGACTGGCCGAAGACAAAGAGTACTCACCAATGGCTCATTTTCATCCTGAAGGGTGCCACATGGCTCTGTCCTGTGCCCAGTGCTATTCAATATTTTTTTATCAATGATTGGATAATGAAATAGAGGGCATGCTAATCAAATCTGCAGATGACACTAAATTAGGAGGGATAGCTAATACCCTGGAGGGACAGGGCAGGATTCAAAATGATCTGGACAGATTAGAGAGCTGGGCCAAAACTAACAAAATGAATTTCAACAGAAATAAATGTAAGATACTACACTTAGGCAGAAAAAATGAAATGCACTGATATAGGATGGGTGACACCTGACTTGACAACAGTACATGTGAAATAGATCTGGGAGTCTTAGTAGACCACAAAGTGAACATAAGTCAGCTGTGATATGGCAGCCAAGAAACCCAATGCAATTCTGGGATGCATCTCTTCCAACTCTATGATTCCATAATTTGTCTGTATGCAGCTTAGGAGAATGCTGGGTTGGAGTAGTTGAACAGGAAATCCTCAAAAAAAATGTCTGGCCTTAAGAACATAAGAACATAAGAACAAGCCAGCTGGATCAGACCAAAGTCCATCTAGTCCAGCTCTCTGCTACTCGCAGTGGCCCACCAGGTGCCTTTGGGAGCTCACATGTAGGATGTGAATGCAATGGCCTTCTGTGGCTGTTGCTCCCGATCACCTGGTCTGTTAAGGCATTTGCAATCTCAGATCAAGGAGGATCAAGATTGGTAGCCATAAATCGACTTCTCCATAAATCTGTCCAAGCCCCTTTTAAAGCTATCCAGGTTAGTGGCCATCACCACCTCCTGTGGCAGCATATTCCAAACACCAATCACACGTTGCGTGAAGAAGTGTTTCCTTTTATTAGTCCTAATTCTTCCCCCCCAGCATTTTTCAATGAATGCCCCCCCCCCCCTGGTTCTAGTAGTATTGTGAGAAAGGAGTAGAGAAAATTTCTCTCTGTCAACATTTTCTACCCCATGCATAATTTTGTAGACTTCAATCATATCCCCCCCTCAGCCCGCCTCCTCTCCAAACTAAAGAGTCCCAAAGCGCTGCAGCCTCTCCTCATAGGGAAGGTGCTCCAGTCCCTCAATCATCTCATCCTTTTGTTGCCCTTCTCTGCACTTTTTTTTTCTATCTCCCTCACAATATCCTTTTTGAGATGCGGCGACCAGAACTGGACACAGTAATCCTCCAAGCGCGGTCAGCATCCACTGCTTCTATATAAGGGCATGACAATCTTTGCAGTTTTATTCTCCAATTCCTTTTCTAAATGATCCCCAGCATAGAGTTCTGCCTTTTTTACAGGCTGCCATGCATTGAGTTGACATTCCCATGGAACTACTCAACTAAGACGCCCTAAAATCCCTTTCCTGGTCTGTGACTGAGTAGCACTGACCCTCTGTAGCGATGTATGTGAAGTTTGGATTTTTTGCCCCTATGTTGCATCATCACTCTTTAACATTTTGCTACATTGAACTGCATTTGCCATTTCTGAGCCCACTCACCTAATTTATCAAGGTCCGCTTGGAGCTCTTCGCAATCCTTTGTGGTTCTCACCACCCTACATAATTTGGTATCATCTGCAAATTTGGTCACCACGCTACCCACCCCTACTTCCAGGTCATTTATGAATAGGTTAAAGAGCACTGGTCCCAAAACCTTCATCAATAATATTTTTGTTAATGGTAGTATAACTTGCACAATAATTTAATTATAGATGCTTTTTTTCTGAGTTAGCTCCTACTGTCCTTCCTCAGTGGACTTAAATCTATGAAGCTAAAATTCCTCACCAAACTGGAGCTAACCAAGCTTCTTGGAGGCTAAGCATTATTATATTGGGAGATGCAGCACATACATATTGTTACTGTTTTTTTGGGTAACACTCAATAATATAAATATATTGAGTTTGTAGTTACTGCATCATGGCTCTTTAGGTAAATTGCTAATTTTAGAGAATTTTAATTTTAGAGAAATTTTTAGAGAAAATGACTTATTAAGGGTGGATAGGAGAAATAACCTGAAAGACCTCATGGAAGTTCATGGAAATCCTGAAAGAAATACAGTAGACTTTTTTCTGTTGTTTGTTAAAGTTAGTAGCAAAAATTCAGGAATTAACAGTGTCACACATGAGGGAGGAAAATGGCTAGCTTTTGAGTGAAAGTAAATCAATGGCCTGATCAATAAAAACTTGAGAATTTCAGTATCTGTTTCCCAACTGCCTCCAGCCTCTATCATCTATCCTGACTCACTTCAAGACTCTCCACCACTTCCAATGCATCGCAATGAGTGGTAGACCTGCTCTCCACAGTCCCAATTCTTTTCAATTGGAGTCCTCTGAGTAGCTAAGGTTCTCGAATGCTTGTCTGCATATCTTTAAATACAACTCTTTTTAAAAAAGAAAACTATATTGCCACAATTGGCAGGAACAGCTGAACAGTATACTTTTCGGGCTGAAAAGGTGCCCAGGATCAGAGCCTACAGAGCAAACATCCTGAGGCAACTTCAACAAATGGAGGCAGGGAGAACTTTTTCAGCAGCACACACAACATCAGTCGCAAGCAGAGGATGAAACTGACCAGAGTGCTTACCAGTCGGGTGGGGATAAGCCTCTTGCCTCCTCTGACACCTGTTCTGTCTGGATGTCTTAGTTTGGGTTCATTGAGTGAAATTAAGAAGTTGCCTCTTTTTAAGACATCTCCCAGACATCTTAGTATGCCAAATGGACCATTGGTGGTTTTCTCTGAGCTCCTGATATAGCAATGTAACACCAAAAAAACCCCCCACTGGTTATTGATGTTACTCTGGGGAAATACACTAAAGGAAAATAAGCTAGGATGCTTGTAGTTCAGTTGGTATTCACAGAGAGGGAGGGGATTTATTGTGAGAGGAATCAGAAACAAAATCCTATTCAAAATCTCACAAGATCTGAGGACAGAATGCCTCTGGAATCTGCTGGAATATTTTACCTGAGTGTAAAAAGAGATCTCTAATAAAAGAGAATGAGAACTGAGAACTGAGAAATAGCATATAAAAAGTATTTCAAACCTGACTGATATTTAAGGTATTATAAGAAAATAAGACATCTGTTGCAAATAACTCAATTACCATATATACTTGAGTATAAGTTGATTTTTAGCACATTTTAATGCTGAAAAAGCCCCCTCAGCTTATACTCGCGTATATACGGTAATTCCAAGATGGCTGCCGGAGCTTTGGCACACCAAGAAAGAGATCACACCAGCTGTGGCAGAAGCATTTTGCCTGCATCCAATTTTGAGTATTATATTCACCGTTTCCTTTTGTGTTTTTATGTAAAGCTAGGCTTGTAAATCCTCCAGCTTTGATAAAGCCACAGTCTTTGTCATTAGAGTTGCTCCATTGGCTCTGAATGCAGTGTTAGGTATTACTCTGTGCCCTTGAAATTTGTGTTCTGAGAGGCATGGCATCCTCTTGGAGAGAGATTCCATTGCACTTGTAGCGTTTAAAGACTGCAAAATGCAAGTCAAGATTTGTTACTAGTAAATCAGGTCAAGCTGAGTTTTTGTGCAAATTCCTCTCTGTAAAGCAGTACAAATTAAAGCTGAAAAGAGAGGGTCTTACAGTTCTAAGGATAGAAATACCCTCTGTGCTATTTAGCAAGTGTAGTAGGAGACAAAGAGACACTGTAGATCTTCCTAATGGCTAAATCTTACCTTTGAATAAAATATGTCCCTGAACATGCAAGGATAAAAGCATACACTGTTCACAAGGTAGTGCTAGCAAACAGTATATGCTTCCTTTAAAAACTGCCTTGCTTAATGACATTTTTAACATTCTAGTGAGCCATTTCTGAGGGAGGCCTTGTGGGTACTCACAGTCTTTGGCATGAAGCAGCCAGGCAGTCTCCCTTCTTGCCTTCATCCTGTTCATCCTCTGATTATGAAGATTGCTTTTAGTCAACTTTTTTTACAACCAGTGATATATCTTCATGAATTTTATTGGTATCTATTTTATTTTTGAAATTTACCAGTTGCTGCTGCATTTCCCACCCTAGACTTATACTCAAGTCAATAAGTTTCCCAGTTTTTTGTGGTAAAATTAGGTGCCTCGACTTATATTCGGGTCAACTTATACTCGAGTATATAGGTAACTAGCAGGGCACCCATGCTTCGCTACGCATACTTCATCACAGGCTCTCTATGAATTTCAGGGTGACATTCAGCATACTTTTTTGCAGCCTGTTTGTGAACTCTTGGGGTGACATGCAGCATATTTCCTCACAGCCTGTCTGTGGACTGATGACTTTCACATATTTTGCAGCAGCTTCCTTTAGTTGTCTTTTTATAATGCAATGTGTTATTGCTCTCTTTCTCCTGGTGGGCTCCAAAAGACGTCATGTGGAAGCAGCCGTTGTATTTTCAGGATGCAGAAAGGAAGTGTTCTGCCATTGGATGCTGATGAGTGAGAAGGCTGTGAAGAGGTTCAGGGTAGTGTTGAAGGGCAGGGAGTTGGACTGTACCGCCACTGCAGCACATTCCTGGGGACTCATCCCACCACTTCAGATCACGACACCAAGCACAGGGTGATCGGAGGCCGAGAGCAATAAACTTGTCTCCACAGTAAGCAATCTGATGTCCATATGCAAAACCCGACAAATGTTTCGTAGTCCAAGGTGATAGTGTGGTTTGTAATCTATTCTGATAGTATTTGGCTGTAGCGGTGTTGTTAACGTGAGGGTGGGTGGAGGAGTACTTTTTCACAGCTTGTCTGTTAACTGTGGGGTGACATTCAGCATACTTTTTGCAGCCTGTTTGTGAACTCTTGGGGTGACATGTAGCACATTTCCTCACAGCCTGTCTGTGGACTGATGGGTTTCTTTTCAAATAGGTTCACGTACGTTGTGGAGGGTAGTAGTAGAGTGCAGTTAGTGAAGGACATGAAGCTGGTGGTGTTGAACTGTCACCCTTAGAATGTTCATGCAGCATGTCTGTGGACTGAGTGATTGGTTTGGCCTTAGAATGTTCACGCAGATGGCCAGAGATGAGCAGTGAAAACAGTAAATAGGTAATAAATCAAGTGAAAGTGAATATTTTGGGAAATACTTTCTTAGTGAGCACCTGGAGTACGTAAGGAACAGGTGTGCCAAATTTCATGTGTGTGGCTTCGGTGGTTTTTGAGTTCTGTTGATGAGTCAGTGAGTCAGTCTGTGGTATTTTGCATTTATAGATATAGATTAGTCTAGAGTGTGGACACTTTTCCTCTTCATGATATTCCAGTTTACACATCTCTATTTCTGTACATCTGAAAAAAACACCTTCTCTGATATAGCCACCAATAAAATATGTTCATTTGTTTTAACCACCAGTAGGGATGCCAGTTCTCTGCATTCTTTGAGTCTAAAAAGTGGGAGGCATTATCAGGCATCCATGTGAGTCTTCCATGCTACTTAAAGTCTAAATAATAAAAACAGATAACAGAAGAAATGTCAAACTGAATTCTGGGTAACGATCAGATCAGCATGCTTTTATACAATTTCCATCACTTTGAATTTTAAATCACCTTTTAAAGGGCACTAAAGCATTCTTGCAAATTAGCCTGCACTCCAATTAATGCACCCAACATGACAATAAGACCAGTTTCAGCTTGGCTAAGCAGACCAGTCAACCAGGAGGATGTGACTTGAGGACTTGGAGAGCCTGTGCTTTCACCTTTTTTTCTTTCTCTCTCCACAGCAGCTTAGGTCCAATTAGGCCAGTTAATCTGTCTAAATCAGTGGAAAGGAAAGACTGTCCCTCCTCTCCCATCTCAGCCCGTTCACTCTTCAGAGAAACCACACAATACACAAACCACTCTCCACAAGTTACAGAACTCCCAGCTTGTGTGTAATTCTAAGAACTGCTTCTATGTGCCTAGCCCAAGCTTCTTCTCTCTGTGAAGTTTTTAACATTAAGATACCATTTTGGGACGTGACTTGTGGGGGGGGGGGGAGCTTAGTTAACATCCGTGGGTTTTCTCTTTGTCTATTTATTTTTCCTACTTGATGCATTTGACTCATTTTTGACATGCATTAAGTTTTATAAGAGAAGACTGCCAGGAATAGTGATGAGAAGTGCCAGGTTATATTACACAAAAATGTTCATAAACAGAAAAGACTTTCTTTTCAATTAGGAAGTCAATAATGTTTGCATAAAGATATAAGTGATTGAGAAGCTTTTAGCTCAAGTTTTTGAAAGAAAAAAAGAGAGTGAGGGGGAGAAAAGACAGGAAAATATACAAACAGTATGCTTTTTTTAAGGTGCAAAATTCAGGGAAAGACACACACGATTATTAATGCTGAGCCTCTCTGTCTGCTCACATGATTTCTACTCCTGGTGGCAACCTAAGGATATACATCAGGTGGTCAGGTTGCTGTTCTCAATACTTATTTATGTATGCATGCATATATTGCATTTTGAGAACAGTTACATAGTGTGGAAAATCAGCAAATTGAAAGGGGGGGCAGTGCCAAAGAGAGTTAACCACATCTGTAAAAAACAAAGCAAAACCCCAAGGGGAATGTATGCTTAAAGTGAAAAAAACCCTTGCTCAATCTGGTGCAATGCTAAAATATACTTGTGACCATTTTATTTTTAATAAATACTTTTTAAACCTTAGATGTGGGGAACTGTTTTGTGTACCATGAATGCCCCACCATTTTGGATGCGCTATCTAAATAGGAGGGGGGAAGAAGGCTGGCAGCTGGCAAACAGCTTTTCTTTCAGGACCTCCAGTCTGACCTGTGGAACCCAGGAGAGGGGAACCAGGGGGGAACTGAGGTTAGGCCTCACAGTTGGAAAGGAAGTTGGGGAGCCCGGACCTTCCCCAACAGCCAGTTCCTCAAACGGTCATGTGGTGGCAGCGGTTTACCCAGAGAGAAAGCTAGTAAGCTTGGAGATTTGGATGCAACAAATACCAGATTCGGCCCAAATCTGGGCGAATTCAGGCATACAGATAATTTTATGATAATTCAGATAATTCAGGCATACCGATAATTTAATGTCCAAATAAATCCTAATCCGAATTTTACAAAGCTAGTCGTCCTCAGGAAAAGTTGGCAACCCCTGGGAGAGACTAGGGAGCGGAATAGGCCCTGCCAGGAAAAGCAAGCCTGTTCCGCCACACATGGCCATTGCAATGCCATGTTGTGGTGGAAGGTATTTTTGCTCCTTTACATTCTTGTACTTACAAATAAGAAGCAAAAATCAGTTCCCAACACACAAACCTTCCAAACTCAAGGAATCCAAAGTCAGTCAGATTTGACAGTGAGTGTGAGTTCAGTGAAGGGTTGCCAATTCCAGCTTGGGAATTTTGAGAGATTTCAGGGTACTGCCTGGGGAAGGTGAGGTTTGGGTTGGGGAGGGAGCTCAGCAGAGATATCATACCCTAAAGTTTGCCCTCTGAAGCTGCCATTTCTTCCAAGGAATTGATCTGTGTAGATTGGTTGAAATTCTAAGAAAACTTCGAGCCCCACACAGAGTTTGAGAATGATAGTATAATACAACAAATACAAAATTGCTGCTTTTATGTTCCATATACATTCATCTGTGTATCGGATCAAGTGATGAAATCTCATTTGGAGAAAATTAGCTACTTATTCACATGTGTAAACCAGACTTTAGTATCATCTATTATACTGATTTTGTATTTATTTAAGTAGAACAATAATGTGTTTTCTGTTAAAAGAGTTTTCAAAATTTTAATGAGTTGTAGTTGAACTGCATATTGTAATAAATCCATTATCATTCTGTTCTTTTAACAGAATGTAGCTACAGGGTACTACAATTTTAAAAGACTGGAATGGGAAGGGAAAAGTTATATAATAGCTTTCCTTCCTGCTGTTCTTCAAGTGAAAACCTCCATCCCTATTCTGCACCTGATTTTTCCCATTCTGGGGAAAGAATATGGATACCTGTACATTTTTCTGAGCCATTGTAAAAGCAATTTGGTAATTTTTAATGGGAAAATAGCAGAAACAAAAAAAGAGTCAGATTCTGGGCTCTCCCATTACGTTGCAATTCACACAGAACTTTTTCTTTTGAAAGACATGTCAGGAAACATATTCATAGATCTATGCATAATATAAAATTTGCTTCCACGCAGAGATTTTACTATAATTTGGCATCCACACAGCATCGTTCCCTAAGCAACCCCTTTCCTGGTTTCTTCCTTCTTTGTTCTGATTTTTGTCAAATTAGAATTTGATTATACTTTTTAAAAAGATTTCACTCAGATCACCTTTGCCTGGCACATAGATGGGAAATTATGAATTTTAAGAACCCACTCACATTAGAACCACTTTCTTTACCTCAGCTCCCATAGCACACATTACGACAGTTTAATGTTTAAATGGAAGCATCTAGCCCTTTTTCTTGAAGAGATATAAGGCTAAACACCTTTTCTCTTCTATCTCATCAAAAAAGGGCTAGGTATTTACTTCTTTTTTAAAGAGAATTCAGAAGCTAATCAGGGTCATCCCTAGTAAGTATTTGAATGGGCAACCTCCAAGGAATACCAGGGTAGTGATGGTGAGGAAAGCAATGGCAAACCACTTCTGAATCTCTTGTCATGAAAAACCTATGGGGTTGCTGTAAGTCATCTATGACTTGATGGTGCGCACACACACACACACACAGACACACACACAAACACACACACACACAAATGTGTGGTTAGGGGAAAATGCAGGGGAAATGGCAGCTAAGAGAAAACATGCCCAAAACTCCTGTGTGGATATTATATTAACAAGTGGGGCCCGGCCACGCGTTGCTGTGGCAATTGTCCTTCTCATCACAGTCCGCAACCCACACAGATGTCCATGCAGGTCCAATGATCCCCAGCATAGCCTTTTGGGGTGGTCAAATGGAATCCCTCTTTACCTTTTCAATTCACATTTTATATGGTGGTGTCTTGTTCTTTTAGTATAAGGTAACCCTTCCCATTCCACAATGGAACTATCCAGAGTACGAATCCCACTGTCCATGAGGCTGGTTGACACACATAGTCCTGGCTTGGGTAAGGCAGAACTGGGGCAAGCAGGCTATCCCAGTCAGGCAGCAGAGGCAGGGTGGTGAGGCGTTCAGATCGAGGCCAGTTCCCTGGGTTCTTAAAGGGCCATGTGCAAAAGAAGCAGAGCCGGTAGTGTTGGTTCACCCCCACCCCGCGGATTTTCTTAGAAGAAAAAGGCAAACTCCAGCTTGCTTTTAGCAAAAGAGAGCTGTGGTGAATATGGGTGAAGAAGTGGGTAAGTGGTGGTTGGATGTGAGGGAGGGCAGAGTGAGGTGTGTGAGGATGAGCTGGATGTGTATGAGAGTATGTGTGTTGTGTGGTAGCAGTGGGTGAGGCACAGAGAGTGAAAGTTACCTGCGTGTGAGGGGGGGGGAACCCCACCTGACGTCTCACACGGCAAAGTGTGTGTGTGTTTCACTTCCACTCATATTATCTAACAGTATTACCTATGTACTGTTTTAACTGCTCATCTCTGGCCATCTGCGCGAACATTCTAAGGGCATACCAAGCCCTCAGGCCACAGACATGCTGCACGAACATTCTAAGGGTGACAATTAAACACAGCCAGCTTCATGGCCTGGTGCACCAGGAAAAAGATGTTTTACCTGGCCCAAGTATGGACTTTCGGCGATTTGAAGGTCTGATTACCTGCCCGCAACAGGGAAGAATGTCATGTGAAAATTTTTGGGGTGATCCATCCAGCCGTTTCGGTGTTAGGGCATGACTAACAAAGTCACTGTTTGCTTTTTATATATATAAAAAGCAATAATGACAAAGAAATGGAAAATCCTCACTGGGTGCATGTAGACAAGTTCTGCTTTCAGTTTTTCAAGAGACATGAATGATGAGCAGTTACTTGCAGGGATATATGACACAGCACTGTTGGTGAGTCAGTGGTAGCTAAAATGTCAGGATTGACGGGCCACTGATTCAAATGCTCCTCATTCATAAAGCTTATTAAGTGAGGTTGAACTAGTTACATTTCTTCAACTTGAGACACAGGCAGTGGTGGGATTCAGCAGGTTCACACCACTTTGGTAGAACCAGTTATTAAAATGGTGCTTGTAAACAACTACCTGGTGCCATTATTAACAGGGGTTTTGTAGAGCTAAAATAGAGACAACATACCTGTGTGAGCTCTTTGGAGGAATGATGGAGTAACAGTATAATAGGGGCTGCTTGAACAAAGGGAGAGGAATCCTTGGGAAAAACTCTGCCATATAATGAAATAGGGGTCCCCAACCTTTTTGAGCCTGTATGTGTCTTTAGAATTCTGACACAGGATGATGGACAGAACCACAAAATTGCTGGTGTGAGGAAAAAGTGCCAACCGCAAGGGACTGTCACAGGAATCAGAACCACATACACAAACACACAGAAGAAATTCAAGTACAGAGGAGAAAAGGCGTAGTTTTAAAAAATGTACTGGGAAAGAGAAGTGAGAAAGAGAATAAAACCAAAACTATGGTAGCAGCTACCACTGAAACAATGTTATTTTAATCTGCACAGCCAATCAGAAGCCCTGCTGGGCAAGAGTTCCAGCTGACCCCACCCACTTTCTAAAAACATTTATTGGGTGCCTTGGTGTCCATGAACACCACTTCAGGAACCCTATTTTTGTAGATAGCTAAAGCCTGGGCAGCACAACAGCACAAATCCAAAGAATAAGAGTCAAAATGGTCTCCAACCTTGGTTCTGAGCCCATGGTTGTAGCCTATGACCTTGTGTGAGCCAGCTCTGTAGAACCAGGATCTTCCCAGGTAAAATATATTACAATTTTTAATGATATTTATTGCACTTTTTGTTTCCATTCATTACACTTTGTTTTTCCTGCTTATTTAAATCACAATTTTTGTAAAACACTGAGAAAAGTACGGTAGGCAGTGTCTAAATAAAAACAAACAAAATAATGAATCTGACAAAAATTAATAAGCATAGTGGTATGTAGAGTTGGTGGCAGAAGGTTAATGTCCACTATCATGCTAACTTTGCTGAATTTCTGCTTGCAAGAAAGAAGATACTTCCACTGAAAGCTTCAGAGACCCAAAGAGAATGACAGGATCTCTCTTCCTGAAAACTTCTGTCCTACTACCCAGCCAGCATGAACACTGACTTCTTAGTGCCATATGATCTTTTTTTTCTGTTCTGTGAATTGCCCACTCATCCATCATATAAAATCTTGTCACAGAACTCCAGATTGTTTTCTGCAGGACATTAGTACAGAAGGATGAAAAGATGGTCTTACTTGTAAAGCTGAGATGACATCAAAGCAGTGAGATTTGTCAATGGTTATCCATTTTGTACTATACCTGGAATGCTGTTGTCACTTTTTTCACTTCTGGGGATAACAAGAGACACCAGGAGTACGTGCATTTCCGATAACACCATTGCGTGTGTGTGTGTGTAAAGTGCCATCAAGTCACAGCTGACCTAGGGTGAGATAACACCATTCAAACTGGAAATTCCAGTGGGCTCCTAAAAGCATTCCTGAAATTTTCTTTGACCCCTTTCCAAAAACTAGCTAGAGTACTTAGGGAATTCTGCTTCAACCCAGACTTTCTGGAATAAGGTTCACAAAGTCAAATATCCATCCCAAATCTACTAATAGAATTGCTGGCCCTAGCAAAAGGATTTACTATAAATACCCACAGCCATCCATATTAATTCATAGTGCGATTATATTATCATTTTTACAATAATTGCTCACCACAAGGTAATCTGTAACATCCCCCTGCCATCGGTTTCTTATCCTTATAATAGTGTGCTCTACTATGTGGCAAGCCAACGTGGAAAACTTAATGTTAGTTTTTCAACAGATGAAATACTGTAATTAGTTTTTCAATAGAAGAAATATTGTAATTGTGCCTTTGTCTTACCACATGGAGATGCATTTATAAGAACAACAAAGAATTGCTTAACTTTCTCACTGTCTGATAGTGGTTATATTTAATATTGTGTGAATTCATCATCTTTGAGAATATAGACTGGACATAGACTGGAGAGTTCTGTATCCCTCTGGAAAATTAGATATTAAGAACCATCTGACAAGACATCTCCGTCACAAAGCTGAGAGTTCATCCTCTGGGAATTTCCAAAAACAGATGGTTGGCACTTTCTGATAATTTCCCCTCTGGCTTCAAACCTCCAATTGCCACCTTGTCCTGGGGTTCCTCTTTCCTAGCAGCTATTTAGGAACATTTTGCACTGAAACAGGAAGAGGAAAAAAGGAAGTTTTGCTTCACTGATGAAAATTCCTTCAATCAGCTGAAATGTTCCATCACATCTAAGTCTAGATCACAGGGAAAGAAAAACAACAATTGGTTTTTTTAATTGTTTTTATTGCTCAATTTCAAAAAGAAATACAAGAGGAGGAAGTTTGAAACACACAAGTATAGCATAATTGGAGAAAAAAATGATACAATAATTATACTATACATTAAAACAACAATTGTTATTGGGATAAACGGAGGCCAAATTTTATAGGATTTACTGCATAGAAGTTCCTATAGTAATCAGTCAGATCATTTCCTTGTTGCAAGATGTGAACTGGTTCCACATGAGGGCAGGAATATCCATCCCCACTGTGGAAGTAGCAAAAAGTAGGAGAGGGACTTGTAGGTATGACATTCCTACAGCAAATTCACATGCTGCTTGCTGTAAGAATGACCCCTCTGCCACCACCACTCTCAGTGTTCAGAAATGTTGGCTCATGAGAATCTTATTGAGTCCAACTCACCCACCGAATCCCAACACAGCTGAGCCACAGTGGAGGTATTTTTTAAAAAAAGCTATGTTATTTTATTTTTAGTTATTTACTTCATTTATAGCCTACCTTTCTCTCTGTTAGGAACATAGAGTACAAGGCTTACATTCTTCTCTCTGCATTTTATCCTCCAAAATAACCTGTGTGGTAGGTTAAGCTGAGAATACTGACCCAAGGTCACACAGCAAACTTCCATGTTAGAGCAGAGATTCAAACCTGCTGAGACCTGCTACTGCAGAGTGCCTAAGAGACTGGGCAGTGAATCATGAAGACTTTCTTCAGTGTCCTTCTGCCATGGATTTCATTGGTGGCTTTACACAATACTGGGTTGCAAAAACAGACCCACTTTATAGGGTTGTTATAAAGATCACTGATATCCAGTGGTGGGATACAGCAGGTTCGCACCACTTCAGCAGAACCTGTTGTTAAAATGGCAGTCGTGTACCACTAATGGGGACATGAGGTAACCCAAGTCCCTGGGTGACCATGGGGGGGGGGGGTTGCCCAGGGACATGGGTTACCCCATGTCCTCATTAGCTAATGTGTATGTGACCAAACTGCCCGTGCCCCAGGCTGAACACCACGGAGTGCCGCCCCTTGCCTGCAGAACTGGGAGGTGGGGGTGGAGCTCAGCTGCAGGCAGCCTCAGTGCCTGCCTGGGCTGCCCACATCAAGCCCTACCCCCCAGCCTCCTTTCAGGTTGCCATTTATTATTTCTTCAGCAGTGAATTTAAATCAGTGAGGATCCTGATGCACCTCAAGTATACTCCTCTGGTGTCTGTGGAGGGGCCAGAGAGGCCCTTGCAATCCAGCAGGGCTGCAGCGGCAGCAGTTTCCCCTTTCTCCAGCCCTGACTCTACGGGTGCATACTCACTTGTGCCCACAGGCCGTGACCATATTTGTCAGAATTCCTCGAGACATGGAGAAAAAAATAAAGATAGAAGTGGGGGGGGGGGACAAGGAAGCAGCTGGTTCCAATCTAATTGTTAACCCATCAGGAGAACCGCAGTGCCAAATGCGGGGGAGGGGGAGGCTTGGGTTTCTTCTCATAGCTGAGAATGAAAGTTAGAGAGATGGATAAAGGGAAGCAAGTGCACCTCCTCCTTGCCCTCCCTTATGAAACGCGGGCGGGGGGTGGGGAGTGAAGAAGAAAAAAGACACAGGGGGAGAATAGGGGAAATAGCCGGAGCAGATCCATTCTGACTGAAGGAATCTCGCTGAGTCCAGGCAACAACAAGGAACTTGCAACAAAAGTTCTTTATTTGCAGGCTTAGCTGATACTCGTACAGGGTGCAAGGAGTAGACTCAATCATGAATGAAATCTCTGTTATTGATAATCAGTAGAGATGTACACTGGCCAAGGATCATTGTCTAGTCTGAATTCAGGTGGGAAGATACCAATAGAAATTACAGCAGCCCCTGTTCCAAGGCTCAATTAGCCAGTAACAGTTTTTTGCAAGTGGGTATAGCCTTGCACCTCCCCCCAGACCAGATAACCACTTCTCTGAAGATCCTTTGAAAAGGTAATTTCAAGACAGCCATGCCAGCCGAAGGAGTGGAGATAAGAAAATGAAAAAAACAAGCTGAAAATTGTCAGAGCATCAGAGCAACCTTAGATGCCACATCCTGTCTGCCACCTGGAGAATTAGAGCAAGTCCAAACAGTTAGGTCTTGACAATCTTACTTTTTATTTCTTCAATCAGATTCTTTTCCTATGTAGAGTCCACATCCGTGAAGAGGAGTAGAAGGAGTTTGGATTTATACACTGCTTTTTTCAGGCATAAGGAGTCTCAAAGAGGCTTACAGATTCCTCTTCTTCCCACAGCAGACACATTGTGAGGTAGGTGGGGCTGAGAGAGCTCTGAGAGAACTGTGATTAGCCCAAGATCACTCAAAAGGCTTCTTGTGGAGAGGTGGAAAAAACAAACCTGTTTCTCTAGATTTGAGTCTGACACTCATATGGAAGAGTGGGGAATCCAACATGGTTCTCCAGATTCAAGTCCACCACTCTTAACCACTACACCACACTGGATTTAGATAGAGATTGTATGAAAATTAGATCAAGCTTTCATATAAACTGAATAACAGGAGACAACAAGGGTGCAATTGATGCTACATAGCATTCATTTCAGTGAAACACTTACAGGCCTGTGCCTTTATATATATATGGTATGTGTTTTTGTAAACAAGATGATTTTTATGTTGTTTTCTTTATGGCATATACATTCTTTAATATACTTGCTAATTACATGCAACTTCATTTTTAGAAAATGATAAGAATTCTAAATCCCATAAAAAAGCAGTTGCTTTTTAGGAAAAAAGATATACACTGCTTGGCTTCTATATTTTTAGATCTTTTCCTTTTTTAACCCATAAAACTCATTTTGGGTGGTCAAATGTTTTCTCGTAGAGTACTTGATCAAGATTATTATTTAATTATGATGGCTGCCTTATCACAATGGAATAAAATAATAAATAATTTGGGTTTAGGGTAAAACACAACTTTGCAAGTAATTATTCTCAGCTTGTAAATCATGTCTCTCCATAGCCAGCCAAGCATAAAACGAGAAGATGAAGATGAGACTTATTTTCACTTCATTTCACTCCTTTGTAATTGACAAGCTCTCACTGGGTGTCAACTTTAAGAGATGACAAATCCTAAATCTTAGAGGACCCAATTCAATAGTTCAGCTCTCTAAACTGTTTGCAAATTAATCTGCATTTTCAGATGACTCAGGCATGAAATATAAGATGACATGTATATTATGAAAATATTAATTTCCTTGTCTCTTCACCTGCATCCAAAGACAAAGGTAGCTTTTAAAATATTCATTTTGTTAAAAGGAGATTGTATTTAAATGTGTAAATCTACAATACACCACATTATCATAGTTTACCTTATCTTGTATTCCTGTTTTGTTCCAACACAAGCATTAGTTTCCATTCACTGATAAAAATATACTATTTTGTGCCTAATACTACATAATAATTAGGCTTGAGATATTTCACATGACACACATTAACCAACAAAAATGCTTCACTGATGCCAAAAGCACATTTAAATCACATAAGTCTCTGTAGACACATAAATTCAGTTTTGAGGCTTAAATGTTATTATATTTAGCCTATGCTTTTATTTCTAATGAGCTTGATGCTGCTCACACTTGAAGAAATAATATCACAGTTTAGTTAAATGGGTCCTGGGAAAGGAATTTATTAATAACAGCACTAGAATCAACTAGGCAGTAATTGCATCAGGGGGCAGGGCACATGGTGAACTCCGGTGGGTGAGCATGCGTGCCCTGGGCTGGCTGGGCAGCTGAGCCACACCCAGCCCTGATTGCGTGATACGCACGAGCTGGAAGTGTGGAGTACGCTCCTTATATATTAGGCAGTACGCAATTGCTCCAGTCTTCTTGAACAAAACACCTTGAACAAAACTGACCCACCCACCCTCCCTAATTTTAGGGTTGGGTTGGCTGCTCTGTTGTCGCAGCCCTGGCAGTTTGGGCAGAGGAGCACATCCTTGTGGGGAGGCCAGCTGGTGTCCCAGACCTCCTTGCATTTGGGGGCCACCTTAAAAGGCTTGGGGTGGGGTGGGCTCAATGGCGCATGCCGCGGTGGCCTCTATGATTGAGCCTGACACCACAGCAGTTAGGGGGCCACAAAGAGTGGGCACCCCAGTGGCCCTGACCTTTCTGTCCTCTCCAATAGGGATTGGGGTTGTTGCCGGGGTCAGCCAGGGGTGCTGACCAGCTGCTGAACGGATGTGTTCCTCTTGCGCACCCAGCTTCTGCCTTGATGATGTAAATAATAAAAAGTGCTGTGGCCCAATTTATTTCAAGAACGTGTCCTGTGGTTATTCACTAGATAAAGCATCTGCACATCTGGACGCAATAGGACTCAGCAGTGTTGTTCTGGCCATCTGCAGCATGAATACTTAAAAATGGCCTTATTTTATAAGATTCATATTTAATAAAATAGCCCTAAATTAAAATTTACATTAATATACACCTCAGCTAAGAGTACTATATTTTTTCTGGTTCCTTCCCTACCTCTGGCTTCCCCAGGGTTTACAGATGACTGTCTAAAAAGTTGGCATCTGGCAACTCAGTTATGAATTGGTAGCTGTGTTTGTTCCCCACTCGATACATCAGTCATCAGAAACACTTTGCCAAATAGTAAGTATAAGTTTAGCACACTTCTGTATCTTTTCAAAAACTAAGGGACAATACTCACATGGCAGGATGTTTGAGATTACTACATGTTGGTGAGATTACCACTCCCATTTAAAATGTTAACATTATTACCACTTACATTGTGATAGGGTGGAACTTAGTAAATGGTGGCTTGTTGCCATCCTCATTCTCCCTTTTATCAATACTGTATCTTCTGAGCTAGAGCTAAAATAAAATTTGTAGAATAAAATATCAGATATATATTCATCTAATTTTGTTTTTCAGCATTCACAGTGATCAATACTATAAAAATAAGAGGTAAAAAGATTACATTTGTTTGTTTTACCTCTATTTCACCTTCCTTACATTAAGAAAACCAAGAGTTCTTACATAAGTTTTGTATATTAAACTTGATATACTAAATTTATATACTAAACCAACACAGACCTTACTTTCAGAAAAGCTCCTGGATAATGTGATCTCAGTTTTAGTGAGCCAGATTTCAGATTTAAGTTTTTAAAAACTAAAATGACATTTGAAATGTTTCCAAATTTTATTTGAAAATTTATTTTGGCTCTAGTGAACGCCAAAGAATCAATGAAAGTATCATTTTTATTATGTGCATCCACTGTTAGGAGAAGATAACTGAAGGAACTGGAAGAACTTTGTCCATGGTGCTTTTCAAAAGAAGGACAGAGTGACACTATGCAGAGATGATTTAGACACAGCTTAGAACTTGTACTAGATTGGATAACACATATCCCAACCCACTCTCCATGCAGATCTTCCCAATCTGTCATTGCTCCTGAAGTAGCCATCTCTCCTGGGTGAAGACAGGTACCATTTGTCAAATGGTAGTGGACCATTCACCTGTAAGATCCTGCTAAGTGGTGAGCAGAATTTTACCATACATGTACATCTGTTCATAAATCCAGGACAGCATTCTCCATACAACTTAGCAGGATGCAATGTATGTGTTACATAGCCTACTCATCTTTCCAGTTCTGAGAGCTACTTTTTTTCTCAATTTTCTCAGAAAGATATATCTGAAGCAGCAAAGATGTATCTGGGATTTGGCAGTGACATGGCAGGATAGTGTGTGGTTCTAGTCTCAGACAAGTATTTTTTAAAATTGATTACACTTTGGGAAACGATCATATAAATTTCCTGAAGCATGTCTTCCCTTCATTTTCTTATGACAAATCCTGCCAGTTTTTTCTTCTCAACATTTCCAAATTCTGCCATTTGGATCTACATTTATTGTAGAGATACTTGAACACCCACCATTTCAACTTGTGTCCTGTTCAGCAGTTGTGAACAGAGATCTGTTATTTTTATGTTCGGTTCCCTGGTGCATTGATCTGTTCAGGCATGTCCAGCAGGATGCTTCACTGTATTCCTTGCTAATCATGCAGTACACCAAGTGCAACTGGCATTTCACACATGTGCATTCTCACACAGCCTGATTTTCTACTACCCCCCCCCCCCACATTCTTGAGGAATAACTGCTCTGCTCTGCAGGCAACTGTTAAAATAGGCATTTAGATCATTAACAAATTATATAAAACAGTCTTAAATAAATGCTGTACTACAGTAAAACCCTACCCTTCAGCTTTCACTAAATAATTTTAGTGATGCTAATGGCTGCCAATCAGTTTGAACTTGCAGCATTTTTACACATGTGCAGTTTTGTGAAAACCCTGTGCAAAATAGCATGAACCATTGGACTAAATTTTCAGTTCACATTTGTTTTCCACCTTGGAACACAGTAAATTCAACAGTTGAATGGGTTCACTGTGAAATCTGCAGCATTCTTCATCTGCAGTTAAAATTCTGGTCCAGGCTCTCATTTCTAACATTTCTAATTTCTCTCATATTCTAACATCCAGACTGTTGTCCATTTCTTCTCATGTTCAGTCAGTTCAGCATAGCTCAGCTGAAATCACTTCTCTTTCCTCTCACTATGATCCTCATGTCACTCCTTGCTTTATGTCTTTGCACCAGCTTCTTGTCTATATCAAACTTTCATGAGTGCAAATCTTGACTTGAAAGAGGACTTTTGAGTTTGTGTTGCTTTGCTGTCAGGCAGGGATTTTCTCCTCTCAGCAATGAACAACCTGTAAAAGAAGCCTTGGGCTACTGTCAGCCTAAAATCATGACTCCTGAAGTTTGAGGTGGGCTCCCTTTCAGGGGCATGGTCAGATGCCAGCAGTGGCCAAGAATCAAGGCAGCAAAGAGGAAAGAAATATATGGAAGACAGAAATACAGAAAGAGAATGAAAAGACATTTTAAAGGAAGAGGAAGCTCAGAGGGAAGGAGAAAAGAGAACATTTTCAAGAATCTGACTGGTCACCAAATTGCTTCCAGTGTAAGGAAACCTACATGCAACTTCCCTCTTGCAAAGTAAATTGTAAATAGAAGAGTTTTAGAACTAGGTGGGCAACAAAAAAGTATTGCATTAGTTCTACTGGCCTGAACTGGAGAGTTAAGTAGAACTTTTTGCCTCTGTTGAAATCAAAGAGAATAAAAATGCATGACTTATTATGTTCATCAGTGTAGTATCAATGGGACATATTTGTTAGGAGAGAGGATGCCAAGTTCATATTTACCTGATTCATATAGAAACATAAATCTGGTCAGTTCATTTCTGTTGATGTCTGAAGTAAGAATCATTCCCCACCTACAAAATTCTTTCCCATCTTAGAATTTCATGCAGTATTCTGTGAGTGTGTGGCCTTTATTCTGCAAGCCAGATAACCAAGCCCATCTGCTTTTTGGCATATACCAGCATAATCTGAGGCCGCTTCAAGATAAAGTTTTCTATGCGCCCCCCCGCCGCAAAGAGTGCTGGCAGCGTAATAAGCAAGGCCACTCGCATCTGCCGCGTGCGAAAGCAGGCTGGGCAGAGGCCGGCGCAAGAGGGAGAGGCGGGAGCCCACGGAGACGTGCTTCGCCCTCCTCCGTTCCACACACGATGTCCTCCTCGACAAGCTGGAAATGCCGGAGCTCCTCGCTTCACACTGTCCTCCTCACCCCCAGGGGTCGGAGGGCAGCGTGGGCGGGCCCGGTCGGCCAGCAGGCGACATTTGCGGGACATCGTGAGTAGAACGGAGGAGGGCGACGGCGTCTTCCTGGCGGCGCGGTTCGCACTGCGCCGCTGGGAAGACGCTTCCTCCCCAACAACAACCCTTTGGTTGTTGTTTAGGGCGGCCTGACGCCGCCCTGGGGGGAGGGAAGCGCATTCAGGTCGCCGCTGCTGCGTTGCAGCAGCAGCACCTGTGCGAACGGCGGCCTGGGGGCGGCGTTTTTACCGCCCCCAGGCTGTCGTTTATGGGCCGTGCGGAAACGGCCTAAGGCACTGGAAACTTCCCCATCAGCATTATTTATTTATTTAAGAAATATCTGTTACTTTTATAACATTGCTTTTTAGCAGACATTTCTGTATATGTGTATACCTTTCCTTGTTCAAGTGCATTGTCCCCCCCCCAAGTACAAAGGGAGGGGTCACCCTGCCCTATACAGGGCATTATTCTTTGGGCAGGGTTCTAGCACTAGCATTTCATTCTGATACTATGAATCTTCTCCTGATTCAAGCAGTTCACAATAAAAGTTCCACTGATCCACAGGATGTAGCCAAGTGTCCACCTTACCTGTTCATGTCTTTTATGTGGCATTTGTCCATACTGCAGTCTAGAGGCACTTACAGCCATGGAAGTTGCCAGGAAACAAAAGTTATGAATGGATATTAGGGCCAGCATCAGAAGATGGATTTTCTTCATCTGCTGGCATTTGGAACCGTTCTCTTATAAAATATTTTCAACACAATAACTGATAATATTGGGTTGCAAGGCAGAAATATTGAATTTGTCAAATGTCCTTTAAGCCAATACCAGTTAAAGAGTCAGCTAAAGATGGTTCTATTTCAAAATTATATGGAAAGTGTGAGGCGGACTTCTAAAGAAATAGTAGCCCTATCCAGACTAGTTATTTAGTCTGGAATTGCCATGACTAAATTTTAATGCAGTTCAGATGTTTGGTGTTCAGACAGCCTCTGAACTAAAACCCTTTACCTTGACTTGACTGATTTGGCTGCATGAATCCATGCTGTGGTTACCTAGGTTTTAGACTACTGCAACTAAAAAACTCCCACTTTGGGGAGAGGGGTGGGAAGAACAATCTAGTTCACAAAATGATTAGACAGTAAACGAAACTTTTTAAAAGATGAGAGCATAATCTATTTTATACATTAAAAATAATAATTTCAGAACTTGGATTCACCAGAGGATGTTTGCAAACTTATTTCTTCTAGAGCCATGACTGTAATTAAAATTAAATTAATTAACTTTAGAAGACAAGAGATTTGATCACTGTGTCCTGAATTGTAAAGTACTGGAGAAGGAGCTGTAAAAATTGACTTCCTTAAAACCTCCAGCCCAGTCTCCTGACTCTTTTCAACAGAAGGAGGAAGAGCTGATAGGGATTCATATCTGTGTCTTTGAATTAGCAAATACTGGAAAATTATTAATAGTCACTGCCCCATTTCACTTTAACATTCCATATACCAAAATATTTTCCTCGCCTGCCAAGCATTATTTTTTCCTCTGTAGTTGTTTTGCCTGTGTGATCTATTTCTAGCTGATTGTAGAAGACTAATCATCAGCATATAAGAACTCTTAGTTGAATAGCTCCAAATGAACATAATTTCACAATTATTGAAAAAAAATTGGGATATTTAGAACAATCAATATATGGCATTATAGATCTATTTATCCCTTCTCCCCTTTCCTCCTAATTTATTCTACAAAGAACAGCATAAATTCCATTATATTATCAAAAGGCAAGTATTCCCAGCATCAGTCTATAGACAATACAATTCATGGTCAAAATCAGGTCAGAGTCAGCCAGCTCAACACAATGGGGCAATTAACAAAAGGAGACAATGTTGGATTCATGGTCAAAGGCTGGCAGATCATTCTCAAAAGAACTGAAAGACAGAGTGGATAAACTTTGAGCCAACTATTTTTTGAGAGGAATCACATCTTATTTTTTCTTTGTCATTCCTCCACACTTACATAACGTTTTTCACAAATGATCAGTTTTGCTTATAAAATTTTGAAGCATATTTTTTAAATGCTAAATGTGATGGCTAGAAATCTAAGCTGTGCTCCTTGGTGACTCCTACATTTCCTATAGCTACATGTCTTGTACATAGATGCTCACCTTTCATGCCTTGCGTATTATCTCCTATATGGAATCATTGTCAAATGGCTCTCTGTGTATGTAGGAATGAGGAGCGTCCATAAGAATGAACTTCCTGGCCGTTTCCAGGGTGTCCCCTTTGATCGCTTCTCCATGATATATGATATGCTCATTTACTCCTGCTTCTCTGACCTTAATCCTGTTGCTTTTCAAGTAGTTTTAGAACTTCCTTTTGGTTACTTACTAACCCTGTGTCCAGTCTTCAGTGTTACAAGCATAAAAAGCTATCCTGATGTCCAAGTAGATTATGTTTGTTGCTTCACCCCTGTCAGGTCTCATTGTCATCTCCTCAAACAAGTTAATAACATTTGTCAAGCATGGGCTCCTCTTTATGCATGTCATGGTTGTCTTTGACTAGCTGCACCTGTCCAAGTATTTGTCTGTTTTGTTCCTCAGCAATGACCCCAAATTTTTTTGCCCTTCCAATATCTTTAGAGTTTATGCAGGGTGATTTTTTAAAAGAACTTTCATACAATTCAATAGTTTTACATTGCTAGTCCAGAAGGATGGAGCAGAGTAGGTGCTTCTTTGTAGGCAGAAATCTCTACGAATACAAGGGGAAGATGCTGTTTGCAATAGCTACATAAGATCCCAGTTTCAATATCTCAAGTCACCTGCCATGTATTAAACTTTTTCTAAAACACTGAGTTGCACTTTTACCTTATCAGCAATTTAAATGTTGGAATATTATACATATATGCAGTGGTAGCCCCTGTGGCCATGTGATATAGAGTGACCAAGAAGCAGGGGCGTAGCTAGGGAAAATGTAGCCCGGGACGAAATCTGAGTTTTGCGCCCCCCCCCCCCATATGGGCAGCTGCCCTCCACCACTACTACCAATGAATGATTTTTTGCACCAGGTCATCTCAAAGTCACCATCTCATTATAGAACATGTCCTAACTCACAAATCTGAACAGAACACAGCAATGGGCCATGCCACACAGCAGAAAGGCCCTGCCGGACATGGAGCGCATCAAACACCCCCAGAGCAGCCCTGGGGAGGAAGAGAGTCGCCCAGGCCACCCCCCACCCTCCCAAACAGCGGCTCGCCCCCACCCCCACCCCCTCGGATCAAGACCTGGCTGGGGCTACCCTCGGCTGCTCTGGGGGTGTTTCTGATACCCATGCATTAGCCAGCAGGGCCTTTTGCAAGGATTTTTCTCCTGTAAGAGAGCTGGAGACTTTCTTGCAGGCTCTCTTACAGGAGAAAAATCCTTGCAAAAGGCCCTGCCGGCCAGGGAGCGCGCCAAACACCCCCAGAGCAGCTGAGGGGGGGAAGAAAGTTGCCCAGGCCTCCCTCCACCCTCCCAAACAGCGGGTAGTCGTTGCCCCCCCGCCCGCCCGGCCGGATCAATCCAAGGCCAGTCTGGCTGCCTGCCAGCCAGTGCCTACTGCTTACCTGACCTGTTGTTCGTTTTCAGGCTCCGGCAGGCAGGCGCTTGGGGACTTCTGGTGGCTCACAGAAGTGGAAAGGGCTCCCGTTACCGCCCCGGATGTCCCCGTTGGAGCTACGCCAGTGCCAAGAAGCCACTGCTGCTGATGGATGTAGGAGCCCATGTCAGAGACAGCAGTGGTAATAGAGGCTAGGAGCTCTGGAATCACCAACATAAACGTGCTTGAATGCTGACTTGCTACAACTGAACATGGGAGCCTTTTAAAGGACCCCATTAGATTTTAAAGAACTATGGATTAAAGGATTTCTTGGAGCATGTAAGCTCAAATTCCCCTATCCTATAAGAGACTCATCATAATCTCTCTTATGTATGTCCTTGGACATGTAAACAGATACTCCAAATCAAGTTAGGAGACACATTTGGGAAAGGAGGCATATATAGCTTGACGGAATAGAAACTTGGGTGAACATGTTGTTGTGGCTAAGTATAGCTGAATTACATTGCATTGAATGAGATGAATATCCAAATAAATATAAATTGTTTCTCTTGATTCAGTAAGTGATAAATCATGTAAAACTGCTTCTGTGTGAGGAAGTCCTAATCACTGAAGAATGAGGATGAGGAAAGATTTAAAGTAGGATAAATACTATTATTACCCTATCTCTAGGGGCAGATTGCCCATTCTGGAGTGCCAATGACATGGGGGCTTCAATGGCATATCTAGGGGGGGCAGAAGGAGCATACCACTCAGGTACCACTCTAAGAGGTCACATGGGGGTGCAATCAGTTGCTCCCTTCCTCCTTCCACCCAGGAACAAGTAGGGCCCAGTGGGGCAGTGGTGGTAGTAAGGCACCTCCCCTCTGCTCCCTGTGGCGGCACAGCCACCCAGCCTCCCTTCCCCCCGGAGACAGCAGGGGGGTGTACGTGAGACATTGTATGCTTCGAGAATAGCCCGATTCTAGAAATTTGGGGGAAGGAGTATCTAACTTCATTCCTAATGTCACAGTATTCTCGAAATTCCACAGCAGTTCTAGCTCATGCACACATTCAGCTTGAATGGCTCTATGTAAGGCAACCCATTTCATTTCACTCCTAAATTTCGCAACTTAGATGAGAAACCCTATTAGCTTCTTTAAAATTTACTGCATCATTTCTAAAATGTATCTCAATAAGCCATTCATGAAGAGCATGCATCATACAGCTGGAGTAAAACATGAATAGCTTGGAACTCCAGCCAATGATCAATTGCCGGATGGGACACTGCCCAGGAAGGCTCTGATTTTTAACTACAATCTATATATGACCAAAGTTCTGTGATTAACTTATTTGTCATACTTCTGCTTGAAAACAAATGGATAAAGATGATAGAACTTATGGTGCTTTCACAACAATTATGATTTTCTTCCTTAATGATCTTTTCAAGCATTGTAATTTTATACAACACTGGCATAAACCTTATTATATAGAATGTCCTAAAGTCTAAGTAGCCTTTCTTTTTTGCCAGAATGGCACTTATGCCTGCTGAAATATATGTTTTAAAAGCTATTTTGGCTGGGCGGGGGGGGGGGGGGGCATAATGGACATTTTTTTTAAGAAAGGAAGAACTTGCCATGTTTTCTTCACTTCCAATTTTGTTTAATAATAATTATGGCAAAACTACAAAGGAATAACACAGAATATTCCAAAAGAAATACTAAGAAAGCATGAACCATTTCACAAAATCCCTGCATTTGTATTCTGATGCAGCCCTGTGGAAGGTTAGGCAAATTAGCAGAACAGGATGTAATGTAAACAAAGCTTTATAGTCAAACTAGAACAACCATCTCATGTTAACAGAATCACAGCGAGTAGCTTTTATGGCAAGGCATTTGATGCCCCACAGCAGAAAAAAAATTGGTGGGAGTCTCTAGGATTTGGATATATTAGTGAAAGTACAAAATGTAGGTACTGTGCTTGCATAGTGAAAAACCAAATGGTTAAAAATGACACACCAAAGATGAATGAATTTCAGGGAAATAAATTAAATCTGAAATGACTGTTGGAACATATGCATTATACAAAAGATCATGAAATTCATTTTATCTGACATATTGTACAGTGAGCTACAAGAACATTTGCAACTGATAAGTATGTAAGATCTCCTTTCATATTCCAACAATAAAGATTACACCACAAAACCAAGGTGTAATACTTCATGCTGTTTTTTTAGTAACCTGAAGGTCAGGAACAAAAAGCATCTCTTGAACATCTTGGTCTGTGGGTTTCTTGAGACAGTCAGATGTATTGAGTCAAAAACCAAATGATAGTTTTATGCCGCATACAGAGAATGAATGAAACACAACATTCCCATTGAGAATAAAGGTATGCATTGGGATTGTTTGGATTTTAGACGTTATCTGTTAAAATTGCTGGCTTGTTTGTGACTGTTCAACAGTGACCAATATAGAAAGGTAACAAAAGAGAATTAATTCAAATTCTATTTTTTAAAAACTAACAAAATGTGTTTTTTTTTAAAAAACATCATGAATTACAAACTATTTTTAATTGTTCCACTGTTCTAATCATTGGACAGCCCAATCCACTAGCCCACAGTGGCCAGGGATGGTGCCACTGCCATATCACTGAGCTTCCTTCAGAGGACTTTTAGGCAACATGAGGAGATAAGAAAACAAAAACCTTGCTACTGAACACCCTCCATAGGGCTAAATAGAGTCCAGTGTCCTGGGCATAGTGTTCCCAGTCCTAAGACCTAGGTGGAAGCTAACTAAAGTCAGCTCCACCCACATGAATGCCCCCCATGCCAGCACCCATTGGAGACCAGCATTGCTCCAATTCTAGATTTTATCACCACAGAGACAAGGAGCACCTGGTGCCTTTGCCCTCTTCATTGGTAGGGGAGAGGGCAATAGCACCGACATAGCCTTATATCACATTCAAGCAGTGGTTCCCTCACCCCAATTGGGCATTAGATTAAATTAAATTTATTTTTTATATTTAAATATGTAGGCTATGTTTCATTTTTAACAGTGAAAAATGTTTACTATCAAGATTTTAATTACTGATGTGTAAGAAACTACAGAAAAATGTGGCCTTTGAATAGGGGTTCTAATTGTCATTCTGATCTCTGAGATTAGATTAATGAATGTATTCTTCATCAAAGGAGTAGTGCAGAGTACATTAGATCAGGAGAGCTGACTTCTTACCTGCAGAGGAACTTGCCAAAAGCTGGGAATGGAAGAAACTCTGGTAAGAATTTACGACATATGTATAGTGCAATAACACTATTTTCAGATGTGCCTTTGGCCAAACTTTCACCATCAGCATAATATGTTCATGTCACAAATATCCAATAGATATCAGAAATGCCCATGATATTTTAGGGGAAAAAACACAATTACTGTTGTTTGTTAATACAGCAGTTACATTATACTGAATAGAATTTCTCCCCCTAACAGTGCACCAGCATGACAAAGAGTGAGAATTTTGAACCATGTTATAAATTGTGACACTTTTTCAATGTGTTTTTGATAGCTAGTGTATAACGGTGTGGTCTGCTTCTTTTTACCAGTATTTTTTGTAGTCTGAGATTGTGTTTTTTAATCTGATGTAAACTGAGTTGAGTTCCATTGATCTACATGAAAGTGGTTATCATAAATATTTTATCTTAAGTCTAATAAATACAAAGGGATACAGTACACTATGAAACTCAAATTCAAATAGTAAGATGTTCCTAATATGGTTAGTATTCAAAAATGGCAGCTAACTTTGCAATAAGTTGGGGGTAGTTACAAATTCATTTCAATGCTCTGAGGCTGATTCCGCACGGGCCAAAAACAGCAGTGTGAAAACGGTGTGAAAACAGTATAAGCCCTTTTACACCATTTTAAACTCTTTTACACCATTTTCACACTGTTTTCACACTGCTGTTTTTGGCCCATGCGGAATCAGCCAGAGTTTGAAAACATGTTATATCAGCCCTTGTAATTTTAAATGAGAATGGCTAGGTGGAAGATCAACCAGTGTGTGGACCAAGTACAGGTGCTTATGTGGAGGCTGTGCCACATGCACTTTGAATTCCTCTCCCTCTCAAGACTGATGGTTAGTATATTTAAACTGCTCAAATTCACTTAAAATTGATTAAAACATCCTGCAGGAAGACTCAAGGCATCTTACAAACTCCTTTTCCCTTTCTCTCCCCACAACAGACACCTTGTGAGGTAGGTGGGGCTGAGAGAGTTCTAAGGAGATTCCGTGTCAACAAATATAGTTTGCCCAGCTGTTTGTTGTTGTTTTTTAGGTTAACCATGTTGTTGTTACAGAACATATGTGTGCACCTTAGACTGTTCCTTTGTTTCCAGTATACTGCCACTGCCGCCACCACTGCTACCAAACCTATAACAGTTATGTATACCAGTCTGATGAAAACATAACTATTCAGGGAGGAAAACATCATGGCTAAATGCAGTGTGACACAACCCTACTTATTGAGGGATTGGAGCACCTTCCTTATGAGGAGAGGCCGCAGCGTTTGGGACTCTTTAGTTTGGAGAGGAGACGACTGAGGGGGGAAATGATTGAAGCCTATAAAATTATGCATGGGGTAGAAAATGTTGACAGAGAGAAGTGTTTTTCTCTTTCTCACAATACTAGAATCAGGGGACATACATTGAAAATGCTAGGGGGAAGAATTAGGACTAATAAAAGGAAACATTTTTTCACGTAATGTGTGATTGGTGTTTGGAACATGCTGCCACAGGAGGTGGTGATGGCCACTAACCTGGATAGCTTTAAAAAGGGCATGGACAGATTTATGGAGGAGAAGTCGATCTATGGCTACCAATCTTGATCCTCCTTGATCTGAGATTGCAAATGCCTTAGCAGACCAGGTGCTCAAGAGCAACAGCAGCAGAAGGCCATTGCTTTCACATCCTGCATGTGAGCTCCCAAAGGCACCTGGTGGGCCACTGCAAGTAGCAGAATGCTGGACTAGATGGACTCTGGTCTGATCCAGCTGGCTTGTTTGTATGTTCTTATGTTCTTATACAGAAAATGGCAGTTGAATAGTTAATCAAAGTTTTATAGCCTTTAAAATCACTTTTATTTCATTGCAAGGAATGACCAAGTTTTGCTATAAAAACTTGAGCTTTTCTGAAAGAATCCCAAATAAGTTTTAATTAGGTTTGAAAGAATGGTTGTCACATTCTTATTTTACTAATGCAAGATAATTTTCTGATTGTAAAAAAAAAATCTAATTGCAGTTATTATGTGATGCTAGTATAATATCAGGAAATCACATGATGGGGTGATATAAATATCTTAGATTAATAAAAATGCAGCAAAAAGAATAAATTCATCAAGTTAAAACATTATATTTGCATGTTGTGCTACACAGTTAGCAATATTGTGTCAGATTCCTTGGTGCTCTACAGGGGCGTGGAAATCCATGGATCCATATTACTAAAATATTCTGACAGATTATTTAATATTTTAACAGAATCATAGAGTTGGAAGAGACCCTAAGGGCCATCAAGTTCAACCCCCTGCAATGCAGGAATACATAATCAAAGCACTCCTGGCAGATGGCCATCCAGCCTTTGTTTAAAAACCTCCAAAGGAGACTCCACCACACTCTGAGGTAGTGCATTCCACTCTCAAACAGCCCTTACTGTCAGAAAGTTTTTCCTGATGTTTAGGTGGAATCTCTTTTCCTTCACCTTGAACCCCTTACTCCTGGTCCTAGTCTCTGGAGAAGCAGAAAACAAGCTTGCTCCCTCACCAACATGACATTCCTTCAAATATCTAAACATGGCTATCATCTCACCTCTTAACCTTCTCTTCACCAAACTAAACATACTCAGCTCCCTAAGTCTCTCCTTGTAGGTTATGGATCCCAGACCTTTTACCATTTTGGTAAATTTGGTAAATTTTGCCCTCCTCTGGACCCGTTCCAACTTGTCAATATCCTTCCTGAATTGCGGTGCCCAGAACTGCACACAATATTCCAAGTGAAGTCTAACCAATGCAGAATAGAGAGGGACAAATTACATCCCTCGATCTAGGCACTGTAGTCCTATTGATACAGCCCAGAATTGCATTGGCTTTCTTGGCCGCCACATCACACTGCTGACTCATGTTCAGTTTGTGGTCTACTAAGACTCCCAGATCGCTTTCGCATGCAGTGTTGCCAAGCCAAGTGTCATCCATTCTATATCTGTGCATTTCATTTTTTTCTGCCTAAGACTGTTTTTTCTGCCTAAGGCATAACCAAAAAACAGCGCCCTAGGGACAGTAAAAACACCACTCCTGGTGCACTGTTTGCACAGCTGGTGCTGCTACATTGCAGCAGTGCCATGCTTCCCCCCCACAACTGGCGCGAAAATACCGCTTTTGAAACTTGCCCAGGGAGTGAGTTTTTTCAAAAGCAGCGTCTTCCTGCCGGCGCGGTATGAAATGCACCAGCACGAGGGTGCCGCTTTTGGCCCCTCCGGTGTTCCCGTTCACCTACTTCTCCTCCCTGCACAGCTCTGGACAGCTAGAGAGATACACCCATGCAGCCTTCCAACCCCTGGAGGTTGGAGGGCAGCATGGGCATGTCCTCCAGCTATCCAGAGCTGTGCAGGGAGGAGAGGTAGGTGAATGGGATGACCCACAGGCAGCTCTGTGCGGAGCCACCTCTGTGGGTTGCAGCAGCTTCAGCGCTGCCCGCATGAGACCATGCTAACGGTCTTGTGCATCCACCGGCATGAATTGTGCCAGTGGACAGCTGTTTCTGCCAAGGTGCAGAAATGGCCCAAGTGTAATAAATTACAATTTATCTCTGTTGAATAGTTAAATGTCTAACCTTTAAAATTGGAAGAAAGGAGGTGAAACCATAAGGAATGACAATGGAGGAAGAATTCAGCTCATAGAATTATAGATTTGTAGTTATTGTATTTTATCTTGTTTTGTGAACTGTTGTGAACCTCCCTGAGCCCAAAAGTAGAGAAGCCATATAGAAATTTAAACAAACAAGCAAACAAAATGGCCTTCTACTTGCTCTGTATTTCTGGAAGGCATCTGAATCTGGAGTATAATTTTTACAGGGCCAGGGATACAATTTTTATATACAGAATGGCATTGTTGCCTTTCAGTTTGGAATGCTCTCTATGGCATACAAACCAACATTGTCTCAACATCATTATTAAGGTTTTGAGGACAGAGAACCATCACCTTCATAAACTCTCCCTATGGCCGTTTCCGCACGGCCAAAAGCAGCGACGCGATGACGTCGCAAATTGCGACGCATCCCAAAAAAAGCGTTCACACAGGCAGGCGGAGCTGCGGGCGTCCGCAGCCCCGCTTGAAATGGCAGCGGATTTCACACGCAGGCGCTGCGCGAGGCGGCGTCTCGCGACGTTGCGCCTGCGCACTTGCGAAGCCGTGCAGGCCCGACGCCATTTTTGACGACAGCTCCGTGGCGGCTGTTCGCACGAGTGCGGCGTCGATGCGTCACATGGGGAAAAAGAGTGGTTTTAAGCGTTTTCTGAATACACCGTCTTCGCGCCGGTTTAGCGTTTTCGCGACGGCGCGACTGCGCACCTCCGCCGCTGCGCGTGCGAACGCTCTCGCTCTGACGCTTCTTTTTCCGTTGCGACGACGTCATATTTTGCCCGTGCGGAAACGGCCTGTGTTTTGCTAGCTTATGAAGTTCTTCTCTACAACAACCACTTATTGGAAGGACGGAAGACGGAAGGAACAGACTCAGGATACGAAGCCGCTTGAATGCGCACTAAAGGGGATAAAAACAAATCCCGTTTTCTCTTTATGTAATTTAAGTAAACTGATTGTAAAATTAATGTTATTTTAGTATTTTTGAAAGGTCTTTATTTAAGCTATTACCCTTGCTGATAGAATGTCCGTGTTTTGCCTGTATCAAAGGTTCTTCTATTGGTGGTATTTATTTGTCAACTTTCTTTTTTCTTAGAATTACATAATTTTAAACTCTAATCCAAGGTTTTTATCCTCTTACTATTGGATTACTGTATGTTGAGTGGCCTTTGAAGAACCTAGCAATTGCACATGTTTCAGAATCTATCAGCCTGATTATTGTCAGGAGATTGCTGATGGGAACATGCCGCTCCTATTTTAAAACATTCCCAGTAGCTGCCAGTTTGTTTTCACATTCAACTCAAGATGCTGGTTATGACCTTTAAACCCTTCATGGACTTGGACTCACATACCTAAAGGACTGTTTTTCCCCATCTGCCCCTGTGTCACTACGATGCTCAGCTTGCCACCTGCTGGCTGTTTATCTATGTACATCAGGATGCCTGACATTGACCAGAGAGCCCCATGCTTTTTCTATCATTCCCCCTACCCAATGGAATGAGCTTCCTGACAAGGTGAGACACTGACTGCTGTCTATAAGTCTGTAGGAGGCATTGCATGGTCACTTTATTTTATTTTACTTATTTTTATTTTTGGATTTATAGGCCACCCTCCCCCTTATGTGGTCAGGGCAGCTTACAGAGGGAGGAGGAGGAGAGATTGGATTTATACCCTGCCTTTCTCTCCTGTAAGGAGACTCAAGGTGGCTTATAAACTCCTTTCCCTTCCTCTCCTCACAACAGACACCTTGTGAGGTGGGTGAGGCTGAAAAAGTTCTGAAGAACTGTGACTAGTCCAAGCAGGCTTCATATGTCAGAGCAGGGAAACAAATCCAGTTCTCCAGATTAGAGTCCACTGTTCTTTGCCACTACATCATGCAGACAATATTAAAGTACAAACAATTAAATTATTGGCGTGATAATCCATGATGGTAAAATCAGACTGACTAGGGGAAAAGAAAGGGAGGAAAGAAACAAAGGAATAAGGTAAAACAAGGAAAGGGATAAAGAAAGCCAGCTCTGTTGGAACTACTGTTGTTCCCCTCAGCCTGGTGGAATAGCTCTGTCTTTCAGGTCCTGTGAAACTGTGGTAAGTCCCACAGGACCCTGGATTCATTTGACAGAGCATTAGTTTTGGCCTTAGTCAAGGACAGCCAGACACTTTTCAGACCAGGGACCATCAGCAAGTTTTTATCCATAAAGTGAAGTGCACTCTTTGGGGTGTATTTGAAAGGGCCTTTTCATAGATTGGGTTATTACAGTTTTATTATATGTTGTATGCTTTAAATTTTGATTTCTGCTGACTCTTCCTTCTGGCTTCAGCCCCTTTCACTCTTTCCCACGTGGTTTCCAACTCAATGCAATGAACAAAAATTATAAAGCAAATTGTGAGCAGGTGTCAAAGTCACTGCCATGTCAGCTGCCGTTCCGATTGCAGATGCAAATAAAAACTAATGAAAGACTTTTCATTTGTCAACATAATCAAGTCCAACAAGTCAAACATGTGGAATTTAACTTGTCACAAAATGGGGACTGAGAACAAGGCAAGTTTTTCACCAAGGGAGAACGTGCCATCTGGGGCTGAACTTTTCCACCTGCTCAGTCCACCCCTAACTCTTCAAAACAATTTTACAAAGCTGCAATGTGGTGCTTCCTTTCACCAGGAAGAGAACTTGCCATCGAGGGTTAAACTTTTACATCTGTTCAGTGCCAGCCCTAGCAGCTTGCCTGTAGAAGGATGAAATATGATACTGTTTTGTTGATTGCTGGTTAGCTGTTGATTTTTTATGTTGCTGGCTTGGATGTTCTTTTTGAACATTGCAGGGGATATACATAGATACATAGATAAGTTCAAATATTTCTTAAGTTTATATAATCCCTACATTTTATGATAAGACATATGCTGCTGTGAATAGGATGAATTCATTCCAGAGAGTTACAGTAGGATCTGGCAATCTGCCCCAAATGGGCAAGATGTCAACTGATTGTCTTTTGTCTTTAACAAATCCATCATGTTCCACAGACTGTTGAATCCATCATCTAAAAGTAAATGTTATGGTTTTATGGAGTGCAGTTTCAGAGAAGTAGTGAAGTTATTAAATCAAAATATAAATGGGTCAGAAATTCCTTGAGTAATAAAGAAACCTACAGCATAGGGAAGAAGGTGGTACATCTGCCACTGAAACCGATCAAGGACAGAGGAGTCATTTTAAAAAATCCTAGAGTTGTTCACCCTTCATTCTCTTAATCATCATATCTCAAAATGACAGTTTTGAAAAAAAAAAGATTTCTTTAACAGCAAGCAAGTAAATGCCTCCTTTAAGGTTCTAGCTGTAATGAGTAAGCCTTAATAGGTCCTTCTTCTGCAGTCAGTGCTCTGTACCAGCCAGTGTGATGTTGTGTTAAGAGTGGTAGACTCTAATCTGGAGAACTGGGTTTGATTACTCACTCCTCCACATGAGCGGCAGACTCTTATCTTGTGAACTGGATTTCTTTCCCCGCTCCTACACACAAAGGGTAACGTTCGGCTAGTCACAGTTCTTTGAAACTCTCTCAGCCCTGCCCACTTCACAATGTGTCAGTGCGGGAAAAGTAAGGGAAAGAAGTTTATAAGCTGGCTTGAGTCTCCTTACATGAGAGAAAGGTGTGGTATAAATCCAAACTATTCTTCTTCTCTTCTCTGTCCTGAGTTCGATGCCAACAGAAGTTCGTTTCAGGTGGCTGGATCAAGTTGACTGAGTCGTCTATACTTTCAAGATTGGTAAAATGAATACCCAGCTTGCTGGGTATAAAGTGTAGCCAACTGGGAAACCAAAGACAAACCTTGTAAACATAGTCTGCCTAGTAAATTTTGGGATGTGATGTCACCCCATGGGTAAGTAATGATCTGGCGCTTGCACCACCACCATTTTACATGATTTTATCAACCATGATGGAGAGGGATTGACTACAAGAATTGTGCCAAATCAGGTTGGGTAACAAAGTCACAGTTGTACATAAAAGTGCCATACCAAACATACCTACTAGCTGATCTACTTCACAGCTAGCACCCAAAGTGAAGCAGATGTAATTGATTTGGTATTAGAAGTTAAAAATATGAGACTAGGATCTGGAAGACGTAAGTTCAAAACCCTCGTCATGCCATGGAAGCTTGCTGAGTGATCCTGGGCCAATCACATGCTGTTTCTGCATTGCACAAACAAAACGATTTCAGTATAGAAATAAAAGCATTTTGAGGTAGAAATCTGCACAGTTTTTTCGCCAAAACATTTTGAAAACATTTTTTTTATTCTTAAAATGTTTTTTCTTCTGAAAACACTAACTAGCAACTTTTTCCTGAAACTTTTTTGAAAATGTTTCCTGCTTGCTGGGCAGAAAGCAGGAAACATTTTATTTTTCCCACCTGACTTTAAAGCCTTCCACATTTGTTTTCTCCACAGCTTGCACCCACCACTTTGTGCCACTCTTGGGATTCTCTCTGCTGTCCGTCATTTCCTGAGTGATTCCCACAGATGTTTATTCAGTTTGCATTGCAGCCGCCTGCTATTTCAGTGTGTAATGTACATACATAAACTTACTTTTCCTGGCAATTACATGCACGTGTTGTTTTTCCCCTGTTTTTTTTTTGTTTTCAGTGAGGTATCTTTGAAACTATAAAGGCACAATGTAAGAATTGGCTGCAGTTGTGATATCAAGTGTTTGTAGTTTCAAAGATACCTCATTGAAAACAGAAACAAGGAAAAATGACACATACGCGTAATGACGAGGGGAAAAAAGTTTATTCATGTACTTTATACACTGAAATAGTGGGTGGCTGTGATGCCAATTGAGCAAACATCAGTGGGAATCATTCAGCAAATGACAGGTGGCACAGACAATTCCTGCAGTGGCACAAAATGGTGGGTTCAAAAAAGTTTCAGGCTGAAATACTTAATTTTTCAATGCTATGCAGACAAAAAAGGCAAAAACATCTGCAAGATGTTCTATTTGCACTGTGCAGAAAAAGGCACACTCTTTCAAACTAATATACCTCACAAGAGTACAATGGAAAAGAGCAAAATGATGTAAGCCACTTTGAGATTTCATTGGGGTGAAAGACAGGGTATAAATAAAGTAAATAAAATAAATATATAAGTGTCACGGATGATAGCAATTCCTGAAAACTTTGAAACTCCTCTCTAGAAATTAACAAATGCCAGAAACACCATAGTTATTGTGCTAAAGGAAACAGATTACAGTATTTTGTAGAGAAGTGCAATTTCTTCACAGCTATCATCACAGTCTCATAAGTTTTCTAATGAGCTCAATCCAAGTTCGCCGCTAACAAATCTCTATATTTACCCAGTGCCCTCCGCATCAAGCATTATAAAGGAAGATCTTTTGGTTGCTCAAAGATGTAGACCATACTTTATGAACTGTGATATTATGTAAATTTCTTTTTGTTCATCTACTGCTTGGTACTAATATTTTGCTTAACTAAATCTGTAATCTGACCAAGAAGGACAATTGCTAGCTTCTTTTATTTAAATAATGTAGCAAAAAATATTAACTTCTACCCTGGGGCTAATTTTCTGGGGGAAAACAATTTTGAACACTTGAATAAGTGCTGCTGATGTTTAGAAGAAAACTAATATTGTTCCATAAATTTTAAAATGTTAACTATAACCTTCAAGTCTGAGAGAAGAAAATATTTTTATGAAAGGAGTCAATGTGGCCAAAGAAGAACATTTAATTACATCTAAGTATATTTGCCGTGATTCATGATGGCTATTTGCATCAAATGATTTTTAAATATTAAATATTAAATCCATTTAAATGTAATAACTTTTAGGATGAATTTTCATCTTTATTTTAGAGTCATGCTATTTTAAAATTCGTCATTAGAGCTAATAAGGAATGATGTTGGAACTACTCTGTACATTTAAATGAAGCATAAATCAATTATTGAAGCAAAGGATTTTTTCATCATTGTAATGATTATTGGAATAAATTTAGTGCTTAGATGTTCCTTAATGATATCCTCAATAGTGAAGGAAGAAAATTACACAGACTTAATTTTTACTACATACTGTTTAAATGTGCTTGTAATGTTTTCCTCTGGCAAAACCATCTGGATCAGAATGTCTCAAGTCACTGGTTCAGATGGAATTTTTTCAAAGCCAAGCACTGGCCAGGTGCTTACTGTCAGTCAGGCCACACAATTATGGTCCATATTATGGGTATTTCTGCCAGTGGCTGGGCATGCATCCAAATGAAAGAGGAACTGCAAACATTATGGACTTTTTCCACATCTGACCACTGTGATAGGCTCCACCCCAGCAGATGGGGCTACCCTTTTGAGGGTCCATAACTTTGGACCCCCTGAACCAAATTTCATCAAACCTGGGTGGTATCATCAGGAGCATCTCCAGAAGATAGACTGAAATTTTGGTACTGCTAGCTTTTACCCTCAATTTTCCCCAGATTCTCTTTTTAAATCCACCCCCTTCGAAGGGAATCTGGGCTCCCTAGATTAAAAAAAAACATTGAAAGCATTGTTGAAGGCTTTCATGGCTGGATTCAACTGGTTGTTGTGGTTTTTAGAGGCTGTGTGGCTGTTGTCAGGTAGATCTTGTTCCTCACGTTTCACCTGCATCTGTGGCTGGCATCTTCAGAGGTGTATCACAGAGAGAAGTCTGTTATAAGAGAAGTCTGGACACAGTTTATAACAGACTTCTCTCTGTGATACACCTCTGAAGATGCCAGCCACAGATGCAGACGAAACATTAGGAACTACCAGATCACAGCCACAAAGCCTGGAAAACCCACAACAACCAACATTGAAAGTGATGCTGTTTGGGTGGTGGGTAGGGAATCTACCCTGAAACAGCATCATTTTCAATGTTGTTTAAACTAGGGAGCCCAGAGTCTCCCTTTAAGGTGGATTTAAAAGGAGAATCTGTGCTGTCTAGTCTAAACAACATTGAAAGTGATGCTGTTTCGGGGTGGATTCTCCCAGTGGTGGGATTCAAATAATTCAACAACCAGTTCCGGTGGTGGGATTCAAATAATTTAACAAATGGTTGTTTACAAGCACCATTTTAACAACCGGTTCTGCCAAAGTGGTGCGAATCCCAAAGTGGTACTGAATCCCACCACTGGATTCTCCCTTTATAGGGGATTTAAAAAGAGAATCTGGACTCCCTAGTTTAAACAACAGTGAAAATGATGCTGTTTCAGGGAGGATCCCCCCCCCAACAGCATTACTTTCAATGTTGTTTAAACTAGGGAGCCCTGGGTGTGCAGATTTGTGAGTTGGGGCATGTTCTATAATGTGATGGTGACTTTGAGATGACCTGGTGCAAAAAACCACTCTTTTGTTGTGGGTGGGGTGGCTGTCCTTACTGGGGGGGGGGGGGCCGGAAAACTCAGATTTTGTCCCAGGCTCCATTTTTGCTAGCTATGCCTCTGGGAGAGAGCCACGTATGTTTTGCTGGAAGGGGGGGTGATTTGTGAGAGATTTACATGCTTAATACCCACTTGCACTGGCTTGGAGCTGTTTCTCAGGCTAACAACCTACCTCATAGGGTTGGTGTGAGGACAAAATTAGGAAAGAGGAGGGGGTGGGGAAAGAGCCATGTATGTTTTGCTGGGGTGGGTGGTGTTTTGTGTGCTGGTGCAAAAAATCATTGGTGGGGAAGGGTGGCCACCCATATGGGGCGGGGATGCCAAACTCAGGCTTTGTCCCCAGGCTCCAGTTTGCCTAGATATGCCTCTGGGTTAGATCCTCAGAATAATGCACAGAAAGGAGCTGGCAGAATGGATCTTCCCCAGTTTCTCCCAACAACCACCAATATGCCTTTAAAACTCTCTGCTGGAAGGTTGGGAGTATTCTAATGAGCGAAATAAACTGTGGCACAGATGCTGCAGTGAGAAGGGCTAATCAGACAAAATTGCCTCCTCTCCCCCCTCTGGTGGAGGAAGAAGCTCAATTTCCTTTTCTGATAGCTGCCATCCATAATACCAGACTGTTTTATAGGGATTGCTTGACTTTCAGAAAAGGATTTTCAGATCAGAAGCCACTACCAGTCTGAGTAGACAATAGTGATCATTACATACCAAGGGTCTGATTCAGTATAAGGCAGCTTCATATGAACCTATGAATATGAGATGACTTGGGGAAAATAACGAATTAAGGCCTTCATGCCCTGCTTTTGGCTGGTCAGGTTGGTCACGGGGGTACACACAGTAATTTAAGAAAGAGAAGGTATATCCAGTTAAAGAGTTGTCAATAATGTCAGTGTGAGGTAAATGGTAGATTTTCCTGGGTGGATTTTTTCCACAAAATGATATTAAAGTATTAGTCCATTTTCTCTTCCAAGATAATCTCCAGACTGCAGAAATCAGTTTCTCTATAGAAAATGGAAGCTTTGTAGACTCTATGGCATCGTACCCCTTTGGGGTTTCTGTCTGTCTGAGGCTTTATCCCTGAATCTTTGGAAGTTCTGGAGCTAGCAACCTGGAGATAGCAACCTTCTAACCTAAACATGGAAGACAAGAATCAAGTAACAGGCAATTTGCCAAGATACATAGGGCTTTGCTGATTTCCTTCCCTGTACATGACAAGGGACACAAGCCTCACAGCCCCCCCTCCCAAGCACACATTTCCCCTGCTGGCCATGGGACAACACCATCCTCTGGAGGATGTTAGCATTTCTCCCTTCTGTCCATAGAAGGAAACCCACCCCTTGTTTCCTGGGGAAGAGAGAGATCTGCCAGGCCACGGCATGAACGATTGAAGAATCCCCGGGTGCTGGTGCCACTGGTCAACCCCTGCAAGGAACTGGAGGAGAGGGTGGAATGGCCACCTATCATGGACACCTTCCCTTAGTAGGTTCCTTGTGGGTAAAGAAATGTTGGCAAGAATGCTGCTGTGGTTTTACGACACATTTTGGTTGTATTTGTTGGACCAGGGGACATCTTACATGCAGAAACCATGAAACATAGAATGGCCAACTAGGAAACACTTCACATAATAAGGCAATCCTGGGCAAAGCTGCCTCTCTACACCTCCAGTGCTAACCCCCATCCCATCATCAATGCATAGCTCAGTACTTGTACATGCAGGGTCAACAGAAACCATTCATATCATTTCCCCCTCTCCTTACAAGTCCAGCTCACGCTTCAGCTTCCTGGCCCACTTCGCTTGTCCTGACTTGTTGGTATTCTCTCCATTTTCCGGGTCTCTTATGGGCTGGTGAGTCCCAACCTCCTCTTGCCAGTCAGCCTGACAGTGGGTCTGGGTGCTTGGTGGTGTGGTGCCCCCTCACTCTCTAAGGGGGTGGGGAGGGAAGGGCTGGAATTCACACCATCCAGTTCAGGCTCTAAGATGTGTGTTGCTGTCAGGGAATTGCTAGTTGATGCCCCTTGCAACATTCATTTCTGGCACATGGTCAAGGCGAGTGTCACAATTCTCTGATGGCTCTGGATTCAGGAATTGAGGTGTGTCTGCAGCAAGGATTGGCCATGGTCCAATCCCTTGTAATTTACAGAATGGCAAAGGGGGCAAGGGTCTCAGCTGCTGCACTGGGAGATGACCCATCATCCTTTAAGCAGGGAGGCTGGCCACAACCTCTAATGCAGTGGCATCCCTTTCAAGAGCTGCCCAAATGATGCCCATCACATTGTCATGGTTACTCACCCTCCTCCCTGTCCTGCCTAGCCTGTTCTGCCTCATCAGTGCATTGCTAAAGGAGCTGGTGACCAACATTCACTAGAATGGTGACTCTCTGCCACCTTCTCCTCTCAAACAGCACCTTGTGCTCAGGAGACATCTCTATGGTGGGCTCGCCCCCTTCTTTGACCTGAAAAGGTGAGTCCAAACCATTATCATGCAGTACTAGCTCCAGACCGTCATCATGAAGTACCAGCTCCAGACCATCATCATGCAGTACTAACTCCAGACCATCAGCATGCAGTACTGGCTCCACCCAACATGTGGCAGGTAGGGAACCAAAGGGGAAAACTCACGCATGTCCTCACCACTGGAGGAGTTGTCATTTCCTGGGTTGCCCAGTGTTTGTTTGAGCTGCTCCTCCTCTGCTGCTTGTTCAGTTGTCAAAGGACAGACATAAAAGGAGGACACGTTAGCCACCCCAATGCATGCCGCCCAAGTCCCTGTTCCCTAGCAACCAGGGGATTGATGCCCCCTTTTTCCGATAAGCAGGCCACTGAGCAGCATGAGTCCACATGGCAAAGGAATAGGAAATTCATGCTTACCCACCAGCATCTCCTCATCTATCAGTGTGGCATCTGAGTCAGGCTGTACATCATTGGGATTTCCTGCACTGGAGAAAAATTTTCTTCAGTTAACATTTTGCAACCAGGGAAGCAGAGGGAAGCTACCCTCCCACAGCTGCCTCAGTCTGAGGTACAAAATGAAGGATAAATTCAGGCCCACTCAACCCCATGGCTACCACATTTTGAAAGCCGAGGGTCCTCCTGCCCCCCCCCTGCCCCCCCCCCCCCACCGTTCCTCTCCATCTGAAGATCAATGCTCAGGGAGAATTGGCTCCTGTCCTGCAATCGCTGCATGTTGAGAGCCAAGGATCCTCCACCCCCCCACCATTCTCCTCCATCTAAGGTGTGAAACGCAGAGGGAATAAGCTCCACTGCCCCTCAGCCCCCTTGCGTCTCTCCCCCATGCCCTGCAGCCACCATATGTTTCTGCCAGTAAATGTTTGCCTGGAATGTTTGCATGATAGTGGGTTCAGCATGGGATTTTTGAAAAACCCAGGATGAAGGAAATATCATGGGACAAACCTGCTTTAGGACTGGGAACCGTGTGAACTTCTTGGCCTAACCAGGATATTTCCCTTGCTCAACCCAGGATATTTGGACCAGGCAGAAACAACCTATGACTCACACATGCCATTTAGGCAATTGAGAATAATTATATCAGAAAATATTGGAAAGTAACGGGGAAAGATTTCATGAAGAAAAAGAAACTGGTATAAAAATGAAGACTCATAAGTCTGTTTTTCCCAAGTGTAAAGTACAATAAAATAAAAACAGGAATATTTACTTTTTTTATGCAGGTAAAAGGGTTGTACTGTAAAAAATGGTCCACAATCTTACTTGGATAAATCATTAAGACTGGTGTTTACTGCTATGCATAGCTTATTGTAGTAGGACTGCTATTTATGCTGGTTTCTAAAACACTTAAAGCGTCAGTGTTAATTCTTACAAGTGCCTCAGCCCTTCGGCTGGCCCCTGGTTCTGGGCTTCTAAAATCCTAATGCATTGGTTATTGAATGTACCATTTTGCTGACTGTACTTGCTCAGTGGGTGTAATCTGCCTTAAATCCCTGTAACAAATAAATAACATAAATAATAAATTTACAAATCTTTAAAAATTGAAATTTGTCCTCATCCCTACCCTGAGTGCACTTTGAATACAAACTGACAACTAGCTATCTCAAAGCAGGAACACTGTTGGCACAAGCATCAAGAACCTTAAGGGTCCTACAGTATAATCCTAAGTACAGTTATATGCATATTGACTTCCAAAGGTCATAATTTTTCTTAGGATTGCATGGTTAAATTGAAGTTATTGTGAGCAATCTCACACCTTTTTGTCAAGTGCAGTCATGCAAAAGAGATATATTTCTGCCTGTCGAATAAATCAATAAAATATACAGTACTGATGTCTTAAATGTTTCACTATTAAAACCATTTCCTGATCCCTCTGGGTTAATATATCATAAAATGGAACTCTTAGTTTTACATTAAAAATTAAGTGTTTTAAAATGTAGGGTAATGAGACACAGTTGGAAGTGAATATAACTTTATTCACAATTTTTCATGGCTATGGTAAAAAGTGAACTTTAGTTTTGGGGAAGTAGGTTCCTGAATAAAGATGGAGGATAGGTTTTTGGAGTTTTTTCTTGCTTTCTTTTCTATTAGCATATTTAGATTTCAACTTGCCTCATCCCAAAACTGTGACTTGTATGACAGTACAATTATGTAATAGACGATGTAATATTTCGGGGATACTACTTGCTGCACATATAACTCAAATTCTGAAGCAGAGTCTTCATTAATACTACCAAGCATTAACACACTCAGTCTAAAAGCAGTACCCTGATCTTTCAGAGTTTAGTGTTCTCAACCAACCACCCCAGTGATTGTAGGTCATCAGTCAGATCTAGTCTGCTTCACAGCACACTGGGTCTCTAGTTCTTCTTTTTGTAAAAGAATCAATGCAGAAGAATTCCAAAGCTCATCTCTTCATCAGGGAAAGATGTTGACAGAAGGACACAAAGGACCAATACATTCAATTTTAATTAAATTTAAGCACATCTGAACAAAAGTGTTATTCTTGGGAGTGTGCAAAAGAAGAAAGCTAGATTAGTATTTGTGTTGTCCATAATTTCAAATCTTTTAGGCTGATTCTTCAATATTGGAATGAAAAGATAGTTACATCAGGGAATCAATCGGTTTCAGTATGAAACTTATTTCTAACAGCAACTTCCTTCTCCATTGTACATGCACCATTGCGATAAATTCTCAGAGACTGCATCCCTATGTACTATTTTCTAAAAGAGAGAGAGAGCCTCCAATATGGCATACTTTGGGATGATATGGTAAATCAGGCTGGGAGAAAAGTGCAAAAGATAATGTGGGACATCAAGGGAAGGGAAGAAAGGGGTTGTTTTACAATTCTCTTTACCTTTTTATGAAATATCATCACCCCACCCACTGCTTGACTAGGAATGGAAGGGGGGAAAGTAACTCACAGATCAATTCACAGAACTCAGTGTCTCCTTGAAAATGAGAAATTTAATTTCTGAAGTGGTAGGTTAATTGTTTACCTCTGTTGACCACTTACAAACCATGTTGCTGAAATACAAGATATACATTTCTAAATAAATATAGTTTCGCAAGTACTCAGAATGTACAGTCATCATTTTGAAGCACTGACAGATGAACTGAGTATGTGTACAGTTTCATATCTGGAATTGGTTGTACAGTCCTTTCACTCTATGCTTTTAGAATAATTTATTTTCATTCCAACAACTTGATCAGTCTATTAGCAGATAGGTCCAACTGTTCTAGACATTCTGGAGTATGCCCATGAACGTCTTTTCTGGCCAGGATACTCATATTCGTCATTTTCCATTCTTCCCATCAATTTCAATATCAAGTTAGACATGCTGCAAATTTTACACTGAATGTGTTCAACAGTTGAAAAAGCAGAGTCAGAATAGAACTGCTCACCTCCTTGTGGATTGGCTATTAATACCCCAAGCTGTAGCAATCCAAATCATGGTGCATCACTAAACATCTCTTAGAAATGTAATAATGAATACTGAACAAAAGGGCCTTCCATCTATACAGTGTTATGTAAATTGCTTACCTATAACATTTCTCTCCTTTATTACTTTTATTTTGCACATTCCTAGATTCCAGTGTAATTTTGGAAACATTCATGCAATCAGTGCATAGTTTGTAGAAGACTTGCATTTTATTAGAAGGAGCCACACAAAATGTCTCTAGTGCAATATCCAACATGCAAAGAGTGATGACTGCTGAATATGAAGGATAAAACTGCTGTCGATCAGGACCAGTATCTAGACACAGGTGAACTGATCCTCCAGTAAAAAAAAAAAAAAATCCAAGTATTTCAGCTTCACTAAAACCTATGAACATTTACTTCAGAGATAACCTTATGGAGTACAGTAAGGCATCAGAGGAAATATGCAGAGCATCAGGCTACATATCTACAACCTGAGTAATACAGCATTAATGAGCACACAGTGTAAAGTATGTCCAACATGACCCAACTTTCAGATGTAATAATTAAAATGGGTATATAACTATATTATTAAATTAAAAAACTTGCAGAAGGTCTTTGGGTTATATAATTTATATTGGTTAACTCCACAGAAACCCGTGTAAACCATAGACAAGGTGATTTGACCCCATTTATTTGATTGTTGTTTTCAAGATCCATTGTCTTGGCATTATCCAGAAGCCTGAACATGAAATCTAGGAAATGACAAGGTTTTGGCATCATAATTTAACTTTGCAATGTATTCTCAATCATTTCTATAATGTTGTTTTTCCACTTCCTCGACATTGTAAAGTGGTCTCCATAGGCTTACATTGGCATAATTTTGCCATCGTCTTGACATAGTAATATGGTCTCTACAGACTTGAAAAGAAAATTTTGTCACAGCCTTAATATCATAATGTCCTTCTCAGATGTTTCTTTAGATGTATCAAACTCACCAATATATATGCACCTTGGACTCTTCATAAAACTGAAATAAACTGCTTTCCTTATGTGAGAGAAAGAGTAAAAAAAATCTTGCAGGCTGAAAAACAATTATGATCTGAACATGATCATCAAACATAAACTATTCCATACTTCTATTTCAAACTATGTCAAACATTTCTTTTTAATGGATACTAAAAATGTGAGAATATGTTAAAAAGAATACGCATTCCAAGATTTTGGTGTTCTGGTTCCCATAGCATTTCACATTTGTTCTGAAGTGTAGAAAGAATAAAAAAGGTTCTATTTTTTTCTTTCCCAAAATAGATTAAAATACTTGATAAATAGACAAAGACAAGTGGAAACTTGTGAGAAGAATCTAATTTTTCCCTGCCTCACTATTTCCTCTTTCACTTTCCTGACTGTCTCTATTACCTCTCCCTTTTTCTTGTTTCCTTCTGTTCTTCTAGGGTTGCCAGTTTCCAGATCTACTGATTACAGAAATTAACTCCCCCCTTAGGGCTGCCAGCTCCAAGTTGGGAAATTCCTAGAGATTTGGGAGGTGAGGTTTGTGGGCAGAAGTTACCTCAGCAGGGCATAATGCCATAATACCATCAGCCATTTTCTCCTAGGGAACTGATCTCTGCATCTGGACAGAAGTTGTAACTCTGGATGATCTCCAGCCCCCATATGGAGGTTGGCAATCCTTGTTCTTCTGCAGAAAATGGCTGCTTTGGAGGGTGCAGTCTGGAGTATTACACACTTCTGAGGTTTCTCCTCTCTTTAAACCCCATTCTTTCCAGGCTTTACCCCTCAAATCTCTAGGTATTTCCTAACCTGAACTTGGCAACTCTATCTCCTTCCCACTCAACAGTCAACCTACTTTGCCCCTTTGTCTTAAGCTTTTCCTCTTCTCTCCCTACAGCCTGTACCTAGGAAAATTGTGACACAATTGTGTGGTACCAGCTACTGTATAAGGCACACTTGCATAGTAAAGAACCATCAAGAACTTGTGGACTCATTTTGCCCTGTATCCTCCTCCCAACACTACTTTTTATTTCCCTTCTCCTAGCATCCCCATATCTTCTCTCCTCACCCTCCTGGCAACCCCCATATTTTCCCTACCTCACTCTTTCCTTCTTTGTCATTCAACAATTTATGTTTTATCTGCCTTCCATCTTCAGCTACCTCTATTATTTATTTACTTCATTTATCCTTCAACTTTCTCATCAGTGGGGACCAAAGCAGCTTATATTATTCTCATCTCCTTTTTAGCTGCACAACAACCATGTGAAGAAGGTTAAGCTGAATATATAACTGACCGAAGATCACTCAGTGAGCTTCCACAGCAAGATTTGAGCCTGCATTTCCCAGACCCTACTCTGAAGCTCTAACAGCTATACCATACTGACTTTTACATGGTGAGTACTGTTAAACAGTAGCAAGTAGCCAGTAAAGTCATGGAAGTCAGCAGTATCAAGTCATCCAAGGTTGCTTCCAAGCCTAGTATTGCCAACCTCCAGGTGGGAGCTGGAGATCTCCCAGAATTGCAACTGATCTCCAGATGACAGAGATCTGTTCTGCACGAGAAAATTGCTTTGTAGAGTGCATTTTGTGGCATTCAGCCAAGGCCTCACCCTTCACAAATCATGCCCTCGCCAGATCCCACCAAAAATTGCCAGAAATTTTTCAACCTAGAACTTGCAACCCTAGTCATGCCTGCCCCAAGCTTTCTCCCACAAAGGTCAAAATAGGCCCAGAAGGGGCTCTTCCTTGTTTTTTCTTAACAGAACCAACAGCATCTGAGGGAATCCATTGCTTAAAACTAGAGTCTCTCCTTTCATCATTTTTGGGTTATTTCAACCTGTCCCAATTTTTTTTGATTTTACATTTTTTTCCCTGCACAGCTAGACCCTTTTTCAGGCTTGTAGAAATGTCTGTCTTTTCTGTTTACAGCTCCAGTCACCAGATTGAAGTATCCAAAGGGTTTCCAATTTGCTGTTAGCAGTAAAACCCATTTTATGGTGAAATAAAATGGGGGTGGGTGGGAGAATTTATTTATTTGTTGGACTTACATCCCGCCTGATTCCCCAAGGGCTGTATGGTTAATGAAGAAACAGTATCCTTGCCCCTCCCTGCAACCTAGCGGGGTTGCTCCTACTTGGCTTAATTGATTCCATAGAGCAGGCATCCCCAATAGAGTTGCCAATCTTCAGGTGGTGACTGGAGATCTCTTACTATGACAACTAATCTACAGGCAACAGAGATCAGCCCACCTGGAGACAATGGCTGCTTTGGAAGACAGACTCTATGGCACAGTACCCCACTGAAGTACTTCGCCTCACACTCATCTGAATCTCCACTCCCCAAATCACCTTCCCAACCTTGTGCTGGCAACCCTGGATTTTGGAAACCCAGATTCAAATTGTCACACTACCATGGAAGCATGCTAGGTGTCTTTGGCCAGTCACACCCTCTCAAGCTTACCTACCTCATAGGGCTGTTGTGAAGACAAAATGGAGAGAACGGAAATTATATATGATGCTTCAGGTTCCCAGTGGGGGAAAAAGGCATGGAAGGGGGCTGGGGAGAAAGGTAGGAACTTTGACAGCAGGGAGAAAGGGTGATGATGAGGGGATGTACATGGGGGATGGATGATGAAACAGGGCTGGGGAGAAAATCAGGAACATTGTCAATGGGGAGAAAGGGAGAGGCTAGAGGAAAGTAAAAATGTTGTGGATGGAGGATGGCTCATGGAAGGGGGCTGGGAAGAAATGTAGAAATATTGTCAATGGGGAGCAAAGGATGGTGGGGCAGCATTGTAGGCCTGGTGGAGTTGGGTATGTTTGGGGGGTGGGGGAAAATGGGCAGGAAATGGAAGACTGTCTCTGGGGCCAGTGGGTAGCAGACAGAAAATTACCAGTGCACCGGCAGGTCCAGAATGGTGTTGGGGCTGGGGAGGGGGTGGGCCAATTGCCATGCTGGACTCAGTTCCACATAAGTCCTGTGTGGCAATTGGATAGGAGTTTGTCATCACGACAGTAGGCAATTATATTAGAGTATGATAACACTGGCAAAAGATACTCAAATAAGAAGAAATGCCTAACAACATTTAGACAAAAAAACCTTTATTTTCATATTTGTCAGATTCAAGAGAATTGAGCAAAACCTTTGCTTAGATCAGCGAACTATGGAACTCAAAATATAATTCAGAGACATATTTCCAGTTCTTTCAATCAGACAGTGTTTAAAGGAAAGATTCAATAACTAAGGCTTGCTTCAGACAGTAACCAGATAGTGGTTTATTGTTACACAGATGAGTTTGCATCCTCTTCATTCTTACCCCCACCCTCCTTTATTCTTTAAACACAGAAATCTAATTAAAGATTTATGCCTTTATGGCAAATCATGGTTGCTCATTATGACCAAATCATACTCTGGTTTAATACTGGCTTGTAAGGAAGATTGTGGTTTGAACATAATAGCTTGGAATCACCAGGCCTTTCCTGCTGGTAAAAAGATTTCCCCCCACAAACTGTGATTTTCTCTCATCCTGCCTTCTGATGTAACCCAAAATGCCCTTAAGAGATGCATCTGCTCAGGATTTCCTATCTACACATCCATTCAGCATTTGAGAGAACATTTTGGGCTGCAGTGGAAGGTAAAAGATACAAAAACCACACACTAATGGCAGAAATCATACTGTTAATGCAAACACTCCATTGAGTCCAAGCCCATAAATCCTAGTTTGTAAGAAAGATATCAAGCCACAGTTTGTATTTAGGATGTTAGAGAAAACTATGGTTTTCTGCAAAAGCAGAACTTATTAATTAGATCATCATGTGTGATAGAAGGAGAGAGGCATTGAAGGCACAATTCCTTGGCTAATTCACATAGTGACAACTCATGGCTTGCATTTCTGCATGTCTGTTTCTCACTGAAATTAATAATGAAGAATGTCATAACAGATTCACATCAAACAAATATGTCTATATGTTTGGTTGTAATAACAATAAATAACTGGCAACAAGGAAAACTAGAAATTCAATTTTTTTTGCAGTAAGATGTTTTTAGTATATTTATTTTGAATCTCCCTTAATTTAAAGGCTTTCCCTTTGTTTATTTTATTTTGAATTCATCCATTCTTGGGGAAGGGGAGAGAATAGCTAATAAAACATAATTTAATTTTGTCTCTGATTGAATACAGCTTTTATATATACTTGCATGTCATGACCCCCACTGGTCAGGCTCAGATTCATCAGAGGAGGACCAAGATGAGCTCGAGAAAGAGACAGGAATGCTGTAATCAAGGATGTAGGTAAGGGGGGGGGGCTTCTCAGGTTCAACCCCCATTACATATCTGAAGCTCCACCCCCCCCATTTGAGTTTTTTTTTGGTATTTTTAGAGTTATTTTTGGTTTTTGGCCTGCAGGGGGCCCGGTTTTTAGGCTAGCAGCACCGAAATTTCAGGGATATGTTGGGAGACTCTCCTGATGATACCACCCAGACTCCAAAGGGTGTCTGTTTCCAATGGGAGCTAATAGGAGATGGGGCTACACCTTTGAGGGTCCCTAACTTTGGACCCCCTGAACCAAACTTCACAAAACATGGATGGTATCATCAGAAGAGATTCCTAAAGATACCCTGAAAGTTTGGTATCTTTGCACCCATGAAAGCAGGCACCCCCCAAACTCCCCCAGATTCTCCTTTTAAATCCACGCCCTTTGGCATAGATTTAAAGGGAGAATCTGAGGTTCCCAGTTTAAACATTGATGCTATTTCAGGGTGGGGGATAATCCATCCCCAAACAGCATCACTTTCAATGTTGTTTTAACTGGAGACCCCAGATTCTTCCTTTAAGGTGGATTTAAAAGGAGAATCTGGGCTCCCTAGTTTAAACACCATTGAGAGTGATGCTGTTTGGGGGTGGATTCCAGCATTACAATGGTCACCCATGGGGGGGCGCAAAACTCAGATTTTGCATTGGGCTCCATTTTCCCTAGCTACGCCTCTACCCACAGGAGAGGGCAGAAGGAACTGCTGGCTGCTGGCTGGGAGCTCACTGGTGGGGGGAGCGGGGCAGGGCGGGGCAGGGCAGGGGAGCCTGGTATCCCTGGCCTCAGAGAACTGCTTTTATAAGCACTGAGGCCAGGGGTGGGACTTGGGGGAGGTGTGGCCATCCCCAGGGGCAGATGGGGCATGGCACCATACCAACCCTCCCCTTTAAAAATCTATATCTGGCTGAGGTGAATCAGGGGGGCTGGGGAGACAGAATTTATTTCACATCCACAGCTTCTGACACCTGAGGCTCATCCAAAGAGTCTGCAGTACAGACATTACCACAAGCCCTTTGGGGGAGAGCGGTTTATTAAGTCGAATGAATGAATGGATGGATGGATGGATGGATGGATGGATGGATGGATGGATGGATGGATGGATGGATGGATGGATGGATGGATGGATGGATGGATGGATGGATGGATGGATGGATGGATGGATGGATGGATGGATGGATGGATGGATGGATGGATGACACTCTGGCTCCCAAGGCAGTAAACCACAAGCTTACACTAATGCCTTGCCACCAGGATTCCTTGCAGACATTCCAGGTCCAATGGGAGCTTTTCCTTGACTGGACTGGCCCAGGCAGTTTCCAAGAGAACCAGCAGGCTCCTCTACCACCCAGTAGGAACAATAGAAGCAATAGGGTCATGTTCTGACTTTTCAGCAAGTAGCAGCATCCCATGCATCCCTTGAACCATCACTCCAGTAGGATCCTTAGCAGGATCCTAGTCCCAGTTATGCCCTGATAAGAAGAGTCCTGGTTGCTGCCAGTAGAGCAGAAAGCACTGCTATCTAAACCTCAAGCTGGGAGGAGAATCTTGCTGGATCTACCAATCTTGGGCTCTGGTTCCTGCTCTTATGCTCCAACTCTATGCAGTCTTTAGAATTCACATGAAGACCTTGCTCATAGAAAGACACTTTTCATACCTTTTAGGGTCAGGTCACTGCATTATTTTATTTGGAGCAAAAGTAAATCCTATCATACCTGCCCCCCTCCACCACAGATTTATCACCCAAATGAACTTTAAGCTTCATAGTAGTACCTATGAAGAAAAGAGCCCTGGAGATAATATAGCAAGTGGTTTATAAGAATGCAGCAGTAAGAGCAGGCATTACTAGTTTTCTTGTGGTCCAGCAAGTTTTCTGCAAACAGCTAGTTCAAAAACATTTTCTCCAACTTTCAGTTTCAGATGATCAGTAATTCCTGTGATGACAGCAGTTTCCTACACAATATGAACAGCTTTCTGTTAAGAGTATTTGACTAATATCTGGGAAATTCCAGTTTATCAGTCATTGAAGCTTGCTGGGTGACTTTTGGCCAGACACACAGTTTCAGCCTTACCTACCTCACAGTGATGTTGTGAGGATAATATTGAGGAGAGGAGAATAACATAAGCTTCTTTGGGTTCCTATTAAGGAGAAAGATGGGTTAACAGTGGAGTCAATAAATAGGATAGGCTGCTCCATTGTGAATAAAATAGCTTTTTCTCTTGCTAGAACAAATGGGCAAAGGGCAATAAAACACTCATGTGAAGGATACTAACAGATGAAGGGGTGATGAACACATGATCTAAATCCAAACTTTTAAAGTAAGTTGATGGAAAGGTGATTTCTGACCAAGGATCCTGGCTATATCTTAGCTGTCTAAACAAACTGGAATTTTATTTCATTCCTATTTTTCTCATTGTTCAGTCAAAATCATCCCCAAAGTTAATTCAGAGGCCAAATAAATTATTTATTTACAATAAATGCATAAATGGTAACTAAGTAATAACCTAAATGACATCATTCCATAGGCATATTTGCATATATAAATCGCATTGTCTAGCATTTAATTGAACTTCCATTGCTCTGTAAGATGCTACTCTAGCTGGGAGTTTTTTTAACAATACATGAATAGTCTATTTTACAATCAACATACTGATGGTCTAATTTCTCTAATCTCAGAGAAAGGGACACAATCTTCCATGAATCGCCTTTTTCAATATTATGCTGCTTGTGCAATAGCTGTTTGTATGGTTGAGTCGCTTGCATAAACTGACATCTGTGTACTGGACTGCATAATGGGATTGTGGCAAATAAAAAGAATTATATTCAAGAAATAGTCCCATAGCCATTATATATTCTTATAATACTCTGTCAATTAGAAATAGTCCTCATTAACATTAATCCATTCCATGTGAACATCAAGATTTAGTTTGAAATAAACATTGTGTTTCATTATCATTTGACAGGGATAAACTTACACAGCAAAAATATGCATCCTTTCTCAACCTCTTCTGAAACAGTACAGACGCTCTGTCTTATGTACAGTGTGGCAGTCTCATGTCTGTTATTAGCTTTGGGGGCAATTATATTGTCTATTGTGACTAAGGTTGACATTTGCTTCTGGGCCGCCTGATCCAGAATGTAGCCAGACTGAGGTGTTGAGATTAAGCTGATTTAGCCCCACTGACATCAAGGCAGCCAAACAAGATAAAATCCAAATAATGTTGTTTAACTGAGTTGTGGCTTAGGTTGAAAGGCTATGATCCTCCCTTCACTAATTGTGTGGCATTTCCCTGAAATCAATAGAACTTGCTTCCAGATAAGTGTGCTTAAGACTAGTGTATTAATAGTGTAAAATGGGAATATCACATTGTATGCTTAGTTGTGCTTCCCATTAAAAAAAATAAGGAGCTTTCAATAAGTAATTTCTTTAGTGAGATCTCTGCCTGGCATTTCACACTGTACTAAAAAAATCCTCAGGCTTTGCACAAAGGGGATACACAGATCTGTTAAATCCACAGTCCTTTGCTATTCAGATGCAATGCTGTAATTAAAAGAGAATAGAAATGTGACTCTGCTTCACAGGTCTGATGAAAGATTATATACTTGAAACATGGATCTTCAATACATTTTGCAGCAGCAATATGGGAAAACACGTAGCGCTGTTCAACACTGTAATGTTTAAATAACACTAAATAATCTCCATAATCTAGAAAATAATTGAGAGGGAATATTATTGAAATCAAGCCATTTATTTTTGTATTTGCCTTTCGGAAGATCTGTTTCCTTTAAAAATGTGTGTAGATTTAGAGTTATTCAGGGGTTTGTTTTTGTTTTCATAACGGACAGGTTTTGGTTGATTTTTAGCAGATACTAATGGAAAAGGTGATGACAACCATTACTGGAAAAACTCACTAAAAGAAATATTAAAAACTGCTCAAGAATGATGCTACCAAACATGAAAAGCTAGCCGGGTTCTTTTAACTCTCTCTGGGTCTTCCTTTCCTATCTGTCTGGGTCCTTTCCTCTTTTTCTTCTTAATGCCATGTTGGAGTAGATCCTGCTTAGCCTCCAATCAACATTTCAAGCACTGGGATCATGTTTGATATTGTCAGATGGCCTGGAAAATTAAAAACCCAATTAAAGGCTCAGCACGCGGGTCAGCTCTTCTGCATATCAAAAGGCCTCCTCTGGCTATTCTGCTCAAATTGTATCTGTTAACAGCTCACTTTGCAGAAAGTGAAATAGCACAGCATTTAGGAGTAATAAGTACCTTCCAGCTGATACATTTCAAACATAAACCACTTTCATGGCCCCGGCAAAAAGTACAAGTCATAATCAAATTGTCAATTTTTTCCTGTGAGATGCATAGATCTATTGTAACTGTGATTGTTAAAGAAGGAAATGCATTTTATTCACATGTTGGGAAAAAAAGATGCACAATTTCCCTACAATTAAAGATTTTTTGTCACATTTTTACTGCCTTTCCTTTACATTTCTAAATAGTTACTATAATTGATTTTCGGGTTGCATTCATTTTTTTTCTTTTTGTAGAAGAATCATTTATAGTTTTTATGTAGTGGAAGAAATGGTTGAAGTGAATAGCATTTTTGTTTAGCTCGGGTATTAATGTTCACCCAAATGTTTATAATGTGAATGTGCAAAGCACTAAAAGCTTTCGAGCGAAATGCAAATTAGTAGAGCACTCAAATGACATTTTTAGAAGGAGTTTTCATCTGTCAACGTGGCATAATATTAAGTCAAACTAAAGTCACTACTTCAGCTACTGGCCATTTGAAAAAATTTCATAAGATACTAGGCTTGACAGAAAAGAAAACAAACTACATAAATATTTTTCATCATATTATATTAACCAAGCAGCTGCTTCAAGATTCCACAAGTTAGCATATAATGTCTCCCTTTAGAATATATTTTGAGTATGTGCAGTGTCAAAAATCTAAATCCCCAGGTTTTGCATAATGCATTAAGGTCCACATCTAAGACAAGAAAGATTTTTCAAAGCACTGTCAGGTGATGTAATAATACAAGCCCTGCTAAGAGAAGAAATTCCAGGAAATTTTATAAATGAGAAGGAAAAAATAATGCATTTTGTTACATGAATTTGTATAGAATATTAGGAAGTTTTTAGCATTTCCTAAATAGCTACACATGCAGACACACCTGATCAATGTCATTTTAAAATCAACCACGGAAAAAACAGAAATATTGATACGTACAAATGGAATATCACAATGCAAGACTTAAAGACATTGTTCACAGGCAATACTTATGTACTGATAGATGATCAATTTCATTTTTGGGCCCTGTGATACCCTTCACCAAAGAGCCTCTTGTTCCACTGGCAGTATCTCTTCTTCTTTGTGTTGGCTGGGTTAGAGCAAAGCAAGGAAGAGGTAAGTGTAATTCAGTGGTGCATTTTAGTAATTTATATTTTAATTGGTGTTTTATTTGTGCATGGCTGCTTTAGTGCTTTTAAATATTCCAAGACCCTTTGGTTGAGGCAGCTTATAAATTAAATGACACTGAGTCCTATCAATATTTACACACACACATTCAGACGTAAGTACCACTCTTACGTATGTTTACCCAAAAGTCCAACTCAAGTCAGTATGGCTTACTTGCAAGTAATTGTGCACAGGAATACATCCTGTGATGGTAAAAGAATTGAACACCTCTACAGCTACAGTCCTGAGGACACTTTCTGGGCATATGCCTCATCAAATAAAATGGGACTTTCTTCAAAGTAGACCACCCTAGGTTTGAAATTCTATAGCACCCACAAAACATTCCCCATCAGGTTAAGTGCAGGTTAGACCCTGTTTGTATGGAGTCTGCATCCACCTTATGCACTCATGGGTGCTAGATTGGTTTGTTTATTTCCAAGCTGGTGATGAGATGTCTTAAATTGTGTTCATAAATTTGCCACAGCGCCCTTACACTTGTTTCTGAAACCCTTTATCATAGCACTAAAATCTACTCTGCTAATCTCTTTAAAAAAATACTTCTATCTTTCAAATGCATTGTAGTGTCAATACTCTCCTTCATTTGGAACAGAATTTGAAAGTAAAAGACAAGAGGTTTTTTTTCAGTGAAAGGTAAACTCTTCTAAATATGATTTCCTCTAGTGGCCCAATATAATACTTCTGAAAGCAGAAATTCATTGTCTTAATGGAACCTTCTGAGATTTAAATGTATTTTATGTTGTTGTTTTTTAAAAAAGTCTGCTTCAGTACATCTTATCATGGTCATTTGGGGAGTAATAGAATTGCTGGCAGACCCCTTAGATATCATGACACTAGTGGGCGCCACCATAATGACATGAGATAGGCTGTTCTTATTCATATTAAAGGACACCATATTGCATATTAATAGACAATTTAAAGTAATTACAGGCTTTAATATTTTTCAGGGAACAGTTGCTTGTCTCCTGAAAGTTTCACACTTCTTATGGAAAAGAAAGCGAACACTCTTTTTTTTTAACTCTGAGAAATAATGTATAATAATATGTCAGTAAAGATTGAGCAATTTTGAGTAGTGATGGGTGAAAAGGACATTATGTTCTTTTTTTCTTGTCATGGTCGGTATTTTTCTGTCAGTTGGCAAAGGCTGCACTCAGCAAGAAGAAGCTAAAGACCTGCACTGAGAGACGGGAGGGTGACAGCTAACCTGACAGGTCAGAAGATGACTGCAGAATTAGCCTTACTTTAATTCTCACTAAAATTCACAGCTTCTGACGAGGAAATGGGGAAAAAGAAATTTCCTTACACATTTTCTTTTCATTTTGTGGGCAGATTATACATATTCTACTTCCATTAACAAGATGGAGATTGTGCTTTATGCAGCTCTATATTTAAGGGCAAAAGACCAAGAAGATGACAAGAGTGACCCCTTCTCTTGTCTTATGATCACTGCCAGTTTGACATGACACTAATTAGACTGCCTTAATCTAAACCCAGTTAGTTCTGCATGCTTGCAGCAAAACCACTGCAAAAACCGAACATAAATTGCCTTGGGCCTTTGTCTTCATGCGCGTGCACACACTCACTCACTCACACACACACACACACACACACACACACACACACCCTCACACACTTCACCTTTCCTCATCCAATCACAATATTCTAGATGTATGAGTGCCCAAACAATCTTAATTTCTTCTCCAACATTTCCTTTGTAACTGATGGTGTAATAAAAGAAAGAATAGCTATTTGTATATGGGAGCTAAGCAGATTTCTTTTTTGAGGGCTGTGAATGAATTGAATTGAGGTGAACCTGCGTGACATTTAGATTGAGCCCAACCATATCAGTTGACTGGAAATGATAGAAAACACAGAAACGACCACTCATTAAAAGTGCCTAAAATACATACTGTAATATAAAATCATAGAAAAATTTAAGATATGAAATCAACAAAAACAAAGAAAATTCATAGAGGATGGATTCAGGAGACCATTGTGTATCAAAACAAAGGGCCACTGTCTGATTAAGAGGAATGTGTTTGTTGATTAGGATACCCATGTCTGGTTATAAAGTTTAGCCACTGAAAGACTAAAAAAAAGGCTTTAACATTTACTATGCAATCCAAAGGGGAGTGCTGAAGCTGCATTGGATGCAGCAGAAGATTTGTGTGAGCACCTTTGCCACCAATGCCATGCAAACTGCCACTGCCAAGGGATTTACCTCAGCAGCCAGTCGCAGCAGCACCCGAAGTCAGAAGCAGGCCCTTGCATCAGCATGGAGGGAGGTATTCCAGGGCATTCCCATAAAGGACTTTCAACCTGGGAATGCCCCCTTCCGTGGCACAGATATATGGCATCCAAAAAAAGTGGTGGAAGTCATTCTCCACTATGGGCTTTCCAGGAAGGACCAAAGATTTGTCCCTAGCTGCTGCTCTAACCCCTTCCTTTATGCACTAGGTTGTCTGGAAGCTGCTGAAGAAGTGTGACTGGAGCTTGCAGTTGGTGATACTGGGGAGATGAGAGAGCATGGTGGAGATTTGATTCCAAAAGGTCCACCCTCTGAAGCTGCCATTTCCTCTAGAGTAAAAGATCTCTGTAATCTCAAGGTCAGTTGTAATTCAGGAAGAATGACCCCCATCTGGAGGCTGACAATCCTAGGAAGAACAGCAACAAATAAATTATGTAAAGCTGCTGTTGCTGAGAATTGCTGAAGTCAGTCCTAATCAGCTATTTATACTTAATTTTCAATTACTGTTTTAAAGAATAATCAGAAGGGGAGAAAGTGGGCTTGTGGGCTAGCAGCAACTAAGTATGATGTAGGTGAAAAAGGGTAGGAATACTTCTTCATTGAGAAGCATTCCTTCCTTCTTCTATTTGTTTTATTTTTTCTTTGCATTTCATGCCACTTAAGGTCCTTACTGGGTAGAAAAAGAGAATGTGTACATGTGTGTAAAGTGTCACCAAGTTGCAGTCGACCTATTGCAACTTCAGTGGAGTGGAGTGGTTAAGAGCAATGGACTCTGATCTAGAGAACTGGATTTGATTCCCCACTCCACATGAATGGCAGACTCTAATCTGTTGAACCAGGTTTCTTTCCCCATTCCTCCACATGAAGTCTGCTGGGTGACCTTGGACTAGTAAAACAATTTACTGAAGGGAAAAGAACCTGTCTGACTCTAGTGCAAACTTAAAAACTCTATTTTTAATGAAAATAATTAAAACCTTTGGCTAGTCACAGTTCTTCAGAACTCTCTCAGTCCACCTACCGTCAAGCTGTCTGCTGTGGGGAGATGAAGGAAAAGTGTTTGTAAGCCACTTTGAGGCCCCTTACAGTTGAGAAAAGTAGGGTATAAATCCAAACTCTTCTTCTTATCGGGCTTTCAAGGTAAGAGACCAGCAGAGGTGATTCGCAGTTCTGGTATTCCTTTTATTGTCCGATCCAAAATATGATTAAATCCATAGAGTGAAAATAGTTTATTCACACTGATCCAAGTACATGCTCAACCACAACAAATTGTACTGTATATGAAGTTGCTGTAGGTTTACTATTTTATCTAGCCATATGCAGCTTATAAAATAAATGCATCAATTAATACCTTGATTTTTTTATTCTTCATTAGAATGACATACATCACAGCCAAATATGGTTTTGTACAAATAGTGAAGCTTGGTGAGTAGCATATATATAGCAGCCAATAACTTATGGTCTATAAAGTTACATGCACAGATTAGTCACATTGATGAATATGGCAGAGAACATGGTGGGCAAACATGGTGTATATTCAACAGTAGCCAAGATTTTTTAAAAAACCAAATTGCCCCCATGCTGGTCATTTGTGCAAGATTTAAGGTGTGACTATACTAAAACATTCCGCACCAGTTGGGAAGCATTTTCAATCATTGCACTCCATCACCTGTAGTCATTTTGTCAGTTTCAACCAACTGTGTTGGTCAGGAATTGGTTGACAGGGTGGGAATAGTTGTAACAATCACAATGGGTTTGTGGATTTAATATTTTCACCTTTTGGAAGGGATGTTTATAAGTGGAGTAAATACAATTACTACATATAATCAAATGACCCATTAAAACAAATAGATTTTCTTAAGCAGCAAGTACTCTCTTCTCTCATTCACCATCACCACCACATAAACCATCTCTTTGTTATCCTGCTTGTTTAACCCCTTCATAAAAATAAATTCCACAACTCTCTGACAAAAGAAACAAGATGTCAAATGTTTAACGTATGTGAACAGTTTTTGTTTTGTTTTCTGGGGCGGAACATTAAGTCATTTGTACACCTATTAGTTATCGAAATAGGAGGTATGTCTTAGAAAATAGGACTCAGTTGCTGTTTCTGAGAATGAGATGTAATTATGACTGTGAATGTAAAATACATTTAGATAGAAGCTCTACTGAATATCTTCAGCCTAAATTCTTTACCATCTCATGCTCAAATTTCACACAATGGTAGGCACAGAAGGTATGGTTCCAACAGTCTATACAAAAAGCAAAAGCCAATGAGGGTGCTGTAGAACTCCAGAAAGCCATAATAAATTAATGGTCTCTACCAACAAAGTCTATAAGGAAGCTGAGATTTGAAAAAGTATAAGTACATCTTCAAAAAAATGGAGAATGTGAGTTAAATGCTGAGTTGTTATGGAAAGTATAGGAGGCTTTGAGATAGACACAGTTGAAGTGGTAGTGCTATTACTGACACAATCTGCTGAATTTGCTTCAATGGGCCCATTAATGGAACTGTGGCCATGCTAATAAACTGGGTAAGTTTTGCTATCACTGCAATCCATTTTCAGGTCAGATTCTTGAACCACTCTTGTCAATTTGTTTCTATGAATTGGTCCTGAAAATCTTATAACTGATCACATCAGAATGGTCAGTCAAGGGAAAGGCAGGTTAGCTTGAAACTGGTTAATGATCTAGGGCCGTGGTGGTGAACCTTTGGCACTCCAGATGTTATGGACTACAATTCCCATCAGCCCCTGCCAGCATGGCCAATTGGCCATGCTGGCAGGGGCTGATGGGAACTGAGGTCCATAACATCTGGAGTGCCAAAGGTTCACCACCACTGATCTAGGGTGTGGAGATATATAATGCAGGAGTAACAAGGAGAAATAATTCCATTTTCAACCAACAAGAGGCCAGATGTCTGGAAGCCAGAAAAGGGGCATTCTCAATCGTGATGCAGAAACTTGGGAATTTCCTCCCCAGAGAAATTTATCTGCTCCCTCTATCATTGTCTTCTGCCAGTGCGTGAAGACCATTTTTGTTTGCTTGCTTGGTGTTCCCTAACAAAGTTGTATTAGTGTCCCTCCCTGTTTGTGTTTATGTTTTACTTAATATTTTGTAATATGTTTACCGTATATACTCACATATAAGTCGAATTTTTCAGCACATTTTTGTGCTGAAAAAGCCCCCCTCGACTTATATATGAGTAAGGTATATTTTAAAAAATATTTTAGGGTTTTTAATTTGTCGGCCACCAGGGGGCACAGTTTTTAGGCTAGCAACACCAAAATTTCAGGGTATCATCAGGTGACACTCCTGATGATACCAGTCAGGTTTGATGAAGTTTGGTTCAGGGGGTCCAAAGTTATGGACCCCCAAATGGGGTGCCCCATCCCCCATTGTTTAAAAATGGGAGCTAATAGTAGATGGGGCTACATTTTGAGGGTCCATAACTTTGGACCCCTTGAACCAAACTTCACTAAACCTGGGTGGTGTCATCAGGAGGGTCTCCTAAAGATACTCTGAAATGTTGGTACTGCATTCCTTTCCTGACAGGCACCCTCAAATTTTCCCCAGATTCTCCCTTTAAATCATCCCCCCTTTTTGAGTGGATTTAAAGGGGGAATCAGGGCTTACAGAGCTAGTTTACTGTTTTTCTTTGAAATAAATATTCAAAAACATTTAAACTACTGATGCCTCAATTAATGTAATTTTATTGGTATCTATTTTTATTTTTAAAATTTACCAGTAGCTGTTGCATTTCCCACCCTCGACTTATATGCAAATCAATAAGTTTTCCCAGTTTTTAGTGGTAAAATTAGGTGTCTTGACTTATATGACTTATACATGAGTATATACAGTATATATTTCATTTGTTTAAAATAATTTTCAGTATTCATTGTTTAAACACTTATAATCTTTGGAATATTTTAATGTCTGCCACCTGGGAATCCTGTGCTGGACAGAAAGGTGGCATAGAAACATTTTAAATAAATAAATGATTAGACAAACAAATAAATAGGTGTCCCCATCTATTCAGATCATATTCTTTCCCTCAATTCACTACCACATTGCTTTCCAGTGGTCGGAATTTAGACCAAAAGATTGGAACATGTATACCTGTTTTCAGTTACTGAAAAAATTTCTTAAATATCATAAAAATTTAGATCAGATAGAAAATAGCCTTCTTCAACTACAGGCAAATGTTTTAAATTAATGTTTGCCTTATGTTGCACAAATGATACCAAAGAGACAATATTATTTTGCAAACTAAATCAGCAGCATAAAAATTGAGACAAACCAAACCATGCCCTGGAACTTATTAGAAAGTCCTAAAATTCTTCATTGCACTGCTGTTAGCTTGCAGAATTCTAGGAATGACCCCTGCAGTTTGCACTAATTGGTGGGAAAAGTAGGTTCTGTGTCAAAGGCAACTAATTGTTTGATGGGAATAGCAAGCTTTCACATTTGTGCATATTCTGCACTGCTATGTCACATCATTCTTGGATTTGGGGTTTCAGGAGAAAAAGGTGTTATATTGTGCCACAGTTAATTGTAATTGAGGTTTTAGGATATTATGCCCATGTACATAGTGTGTGTGTGTGTGTGTGTATACATTCTCTCTCTCTCTCTCTCTCTCTCTCTCTCTCTCTCTCTCTCTGTATATATATATATATATATATATATATATATATATATATATATATATATATATATATATATATATATATATAGAGAGAGAGAGAGAGAGAGAGAGAGAGAGAGAGAGAGAGAGAGAGTTTATATATATATACACACACACATACATACACACAGACTGTAAAAACCCATACTATATACACACACACAAGATAGTACAGTAAATGGAGGCCAAATAAATGAGACTATGGGACATTTAACCAAAGATTTCCATCCTGAAAGAGAAGCATACATAAAAGTGTATATTATGCAGATTTTTGAAACCTGTGTATCCAGGAAGACACTATTTTGACCATAATGCATTCTGTCATGTGAGATAAAATGCAGGAAACATTTACATTTCTCCCACTCACTGAGCTTCTACCACATGGCTTGCATTTTTCTCATATCAATAGACATCTTTTTAAACATTATATTTGTGTCTGTCTCTCTTGATGGCAAATAAAATTCAATAAAAATTTTTTTATGATAAATAACATTTGATTTACAAAGTGGCTTTGATAAAGTGTACATGATTTCAAGAATGATTTGTTAAAAACAAATAAATTTAACAAGACATGCACACAAGCTCAAAATGTATTAATAGATTGTAGATGATGCACAATAACATAATGACCCAAAAGACCATTTGTGCAATTGTTCACTCTGCTTAACGTACTGCCAAATCAGACAATTATTCAGAAGAACCTGGGCCTATTGGCTACGCAAAGCAGATCTTCATCTGACTGCAACAGCATCTTGATTTTTCGGGGTATCAAACCAGCCACTTTTGCGAATCTTCAATATAACCAGATTGATGCCCACTTCAAAAACATCACATAACATGCTGCATTTAGGAGACTACAAAACTTTAAACATTTGTAAAGATTATAAACCACTGCATGCACTGCAATGAACAAGAATGTGCCCCTAAAAGAAAATCAATCTTTTTGGATACAAATTTTGGGAAGCGTATAAATACCAGTATTTGGGGATATCCAATTACCCCTAACTGTTTTGGCACTGGGATTTGAGGGATTTTTTCAGAATTCTGAAATTATTCAAGTTCTAATATTCCTTAAGGATGATATTTTTTACTGGAGGAAACAGCAAATCTAGATCTGCCTGTCTTTAATGACTCACAACGATTCAAGCAATTTGGGCCAATTGCATGAACCTTTAACTAAGGCAACCCAAGTCAATAGCCAAACACACAAGAGCACTCAGTTGGAGGCAAAAAACCTAGACTAGTTCTATTACTTTGTCCAAATTTTTTTTTTTACAGCCAGTTATGTCCATCTTTGCATAGATCATCTATATTCCATTAAACCAAACTAATAACTCCTAGGTGTGACATTCTGTAGAAAAAGACTTTTCCAAATCTATGTTTAGGCTGCCCCAATTTAAATTTGAGGCCACATTAGAAAGGACCACTATACTGTTCCTTTTTAGACTATATACAGAAGACTTTAATGAAGAAGTTGAGCCAGCTTCAGATGTAACATCCATATCCAATTAACACAATAGAGTCTGTATAAAAGGTGTGAAATGTGATGGTGTGGGTGTTGTGAATTGGGCTTGAATCTACTCTGATTTATGTTGCAATGTCTGTCTGTCTGTCTAGATTCATATTGCAGTGTCAATAAAATAAATTTCATTTCTGTCTAATAAATGTAAAAATAAAAGGAGTTGTTTACAGATTCATTGAGAAAGCCTCTGGTCACTTTTGTCTCTTCAGCACCATGCATTGTTGAAGGTGATCAGAGACTCAAGCTCCTGGGTTGTAGTTATTACAGACTTTGCCAGGTTTTTTTCTGACTACAGCCTGTTGGAAAAAGCAATGAGGCCATACAGAGCTAGGCCAGCTACATGTGATGTGAAACACCAGACTCCGGGAATGTTGCTGCCTTGATCCTACCACCATGATGCCAACTCACTCACTTCCTTTAAACCTTTCTTCAAAGACATTTTTGTCATAGAACCATAGAGTTGAAAGAGACCACAAGGATGATCCAGTCCAACCCCTGCCATGCAGGAACATACAATCAAAGCACTCCTAAGCCCATCCTTCCCCTGTTTATTCCTTCATCTATTTCTTCTTTCTATTTCTTATTTCTTCTCCATATCTAGAGCCCTAATGTGGAGAAAATTGACGGCGTTACACATGGACCCCAGACTACTGTTTCTTATAAAACAGCTACACACTTGCACTAGCTGCAGAATAAGAGCCGCAACAAAAGGACCGCTCACAGAAAATATCATCACAACCAGAGGGGTCAAACAAGGCTGTACATTGGCCCCCACTTTGTTCAATATATTCCTTAGTGATCTAGTGCCAACCCTCCAGAAGGCCAATGGGCATGTTCCCAAACTAAGCACTAAACACGTGCCCGCGTTACTGTATGCTGACGACACCGTTCTTCTTTCCCACACTAAAGTTGGTCTCACTCGTCTCTTAAATTGCTGTGCTGAATATTGTAAGAGGAACGAACTGGTAATTAACTATGAAAAAACCAAAATAATGGTCTTCGCTAGAAGACCCCCTAGTCATACATGGACCATCAATAACAGACCCATAGAACAAGTTAACCAGTTCAAATATTTGGGCATAACTCTTACTAGCAACCTTAATTGGGCAGTACATAGGAAATTAGCACTCGCTGCAGCTAACAACAGTGCCCTAGCAATTCAGCGTTTCTTTTTCACTGTGGGCCACCAGTATATACCATCCGCATTGAAGGTGTTCAATGCTAAATGCGACTCTCAGCTCCTCTATGGAGCACCTATTTGGATCGAGACTATAAACAAAAATATAAACACAGCCCAGTCCGTTTCTTCCACAAAATTATGGGCTTACCAAATTGTGCTTCATATGCAGCACTATGTTTAGAACTCGGGCAAATATCATATGCCACGATGGCCTGGCTGAGAACTGTCAGATACTGGCTACGTATCCACTATTTGCAGGATCACTCCAGTTTGTTACACCTCATGCTTTCCGACTATGCAAATTCTGGGTGGCTGAAACTAGTTGAGGGAAAAAATCAACACTCTTGGCTTTTCATTAGAGTCGTTAGTCCCTCTTTCCCTATCAGAAGCATATAGCTGCTTGAAAACTAAGCTATTAGAACAAGAGTATCGGGATATGATAACAGCTGCGAGGAAAGCGTGTTCCCCTGACCCTGCTTATTCCAATTGAACAAGGACACATGGCCAATTATTTACAGTGGATCACCAACCCTAAATTAAGAAGAGCTTTAACACTGGCCAGATTCAATCTAATGCCTTCTATGCTGCTCTATGGCAGATATCAACACATTGATAAACAGAGGAGGCTATGTCCATGCAATATGGGTCAGGTGGAGACACTCGATCATACCCTCTTTCATTGTGTAAGGTTTGCAAAAATCAGAATGTCACAATCTGCACTTACCCATTTCTGTATAACAATCTAACTGATGCTCTTAAGATACCTATGCTTTTGAACAACATGGATCCCACAGTGTGTGAGAATGTAGCAAAATTTCTGCTAACAATAATAGACGTAAGTCTAGATGAATACCAACCAATGTCTATGTATTATGACCACATGTAGCCAGCAGTAATTTTTCTAGCTTCTGTCAGTATCCGATGACGTTTAAGTGAGTTAACTTAGCTGAAGGAATGTCCTATAGTTACAGAAGGACCATGTATATATTTTAGTATTTAGTATTTTAGTACCAGTGTCTATAATTGTGAGCAATAATGGGCAAATTTTGTATGCTGATTTTGTATGTTTATTTTATGCCAATAAAGGCTTGTGACTGACTACTCCGGAATCTCAAACCGAGGTCGCCAGGAAAGCTCTATCGGCACCCACCAGAACAGTGATTACGAACACTCGGAATATAAGGAATTTAAAAACAAATAAATATTTCTTCTTTTTCTTGTTTTTGATATCTTACATTTTGATCTGTAAAGAGTGCAGACCAGGGACCATCTTGTTGTGTTTAAACATTATGCCTATTAATTGCATTATAGAAAACAGGAAATATTATTCTAGTGTAGCAATCCATTGTAGGTGAGTTGATTTCTGTACCCCAATGAGGAGAGCAGCTCAATGCTGAAGGAGTCTGAAGTTGCATCATCTTCTGACTTATGTGAAAAAGCTTTTTATGTGCAGATGCTTCCTATGCTCATCTCAGGGACTCAATAGGACTCATGCATTCATATTGAACTGATTTTTTTAAATAATTGCTACAAATATTTCCAAAGCAGATGCTAGCTAAAATGCAGACAGCTTCTTGGCCATTCGATCAATTAAAACTATCTGTTAATGTCAGTAAAAGTATTCACCCAGTTCTTTCATGTTGCTGACGTCTTTGAGACAAATAGAGTACCACTCACTATTGCCATGTAAATGGTTAAACCATTGGAATGAACTGAAAAACCTATATGCTAACACACCAACCCAGTAATAATTTGGAGACAATGAATAATATATCTCAGACAAAGTGAAGGCAGCTATAGAATTAAACTGAAATAGAAAAATTACGCCCACAAGGAATTTAAATTTAAGAGCTGAATAAGTTATCCACACATTAAAAGGTTCATATTTTTCAAAGAAAGCATTAAAAAGTTTCTTTTTTAAAAAAACCTCTGAGATACCAGCAAAAACTAATAATCCTAAATAAAATCAAAGCTAATACAGAACTCATTAAATAGATTTTCTATGGCTATATAATTGTACGTTCTTCTCTAACATGTATTATTTTAGGAACTATTTACATAATGACCCAATCCTAAATCTTACTATGCCAAAAATATACTATTGTAACTGGATGCACAATTGTAGATGATAAATACTTTGCAATAATGATATGGTTTGGTTTACACACTTGTTGGATACATATGCCTTAGTATTTTGAACTGAGTGTATTTCCTATAGATGTTCCTTTCCATCTTGGGACTGAACAAAATTCTGTGCATGTGCAATCAATGTTCAGCTAGTAAGCACATGTGGCTTGATTTTAACCCCTCATTTCTCATAAAATTCTTACTGTTATCTCTTAACTGTATTGACTACAAGCACGTCAATCTTTAGGAGAAATGCACAGACGTTACTTAATATTAACCTCTTCTGTCAAATCTTTTCATGATAGTTGTACAACATATGACCAAACCATGCTACCAAGAAGCAACCTTGTCTGTTTGTGCTGATTCTCTTGATTGTTTCTTGGAAATGCTTTATGGCATAGAGCAAGGAGGAGGAATCTCGATTTATATCCCACTCTCTTCAACTATAAGAAGTCTCAAAGTGACGTTCAAACACCTTCCCTTCCTCTTCACACAACAGACCCCTTGTGAGGTAGGTGAGGTGAATTGATTCTGAAGAAACTGTGACCAGCCCAAAGTCACCCAGGAGGCTTCATGTAGAGGAGTGGGGAAACAAACCCTGTTGACCATTGTTAAAACCTTACCTGTTCCCAGGTGTATTTATTTGGTCACAGCATTGGTGCCGTGTGCAGATAATCTATAGCAATTGTAGATATTTTACATTAGATTGTTAGAATATAATGCACATATTTGAATTAATCTTCACTTTTTTACATATTAACAAGATACAGGCATTTGTTGAATAGACTTTTGCAGATGTGAGTGATATTTGGGGCATTTACTAGCCAACATTAAGCACATTTAAGTCACATTGATTTTAATTAACAAAAAAACTTTCACATGATACCAATGGGACTTTGGCACTGCAACTCTAAAAACATCTTCCTGGAATAAGTTCCACTGAGTAGACCTGAATAGGATTCTGATTAGGATGGCACTGAGGCCCGTTCCACATGGGCCAATAAACATGGCTTATAAATGTTTTACTGGAATCCCACACTACCTTTAAGTATGTTCCTTTATTCTGTTTTCCTTTTTTTGACAATCTCTACTTTTTTCAGTAACACCTCATTTAGTCTCCACCTAGATACAGAACGTTTACTTTTCCTCGTGAATACTACCATATTGTGGTCCGAAAAGATTTTAGGGCAGACATCCATTCTTTGTATATTTAGCCCTACTGGCTTTGTAGTTCAAACCATGCCAATTCTTGAATTGGATTCGTGTCTTTTAGAGTAAAAAGTATATTCCTTGGCATTACCATTTTAAGCCTATATAAATCTTGCAAATTTAAGTTCTCGACCAAATAAAAAAACTTTTATGGAACTTACCTTCTGTAGTTCTGGTAGCACTTTCAGATTTCCTGTCTAATTGCATCAAGATAATGCCATTAAAGTCTCCCATTAATATAATGTTGTCACAGGTAAGTTCTAATAATAATTGTTCTATCTCTGTAAAATTGTAGGTTTTTTTAAAAAAATTGGGGCATACATGCCTATTAGAACAGTTTTAAGTCCTGCAATTGTAACCTCCAACAACAACAACCTACCCTATAAGATAAAAATGGCTAAGCTTCTAAATAACTCTAATGTTGAAATCTCTGAACTGTTGCTATTTTTTTACTCTATGTACTGCAAGTTGTGCAATAATGACCTTCTTATTGTATTTGGAATTCTTGACACACACCAGTTTTATGCCTAATAAAGGTTGTGGATTTGGATTTGGATAACAACCTACCCATATCATCTTTGAATATCAATTTTGGTTCAAATTGTGTTTTTATATTTTTTAAAAAACTCCTCACTTTTTCTTAATATAAGCAGAAACAAATTCTTGGCTGCAAAATTTGTTAATTAAGTATTTACTGCTTGTTTTTTTAATTGTGTGTCTCTTGTAGACATATTGTATCCAACTTTTTTTAAGAAATGACAAATCTTCAATTTTTCTAACAAGTTGAGGTCATTAATGTTCCAAAAGGTTTTTTGTAATCCATCATATTTTTGTGATGTATCAAAGGCTTTTCTATTTTTATGAAGAAACTCCTGATTTTTCAAAATTTACAAAATCCTGCATCTTTTGCCTTTAAAACGAAATAACAGCCTCTCTTGAATTTCACATCTAAATGGAATGCCACTTTTTTCAAATAGTCAGAAATCTGTATTCTCTCCTCTTCTTCAAGAGTATGAACGGCATCTCCTTTAAAATTATGATTTGTTTTCCATCAGCATTCAGGTTATTTGCATAATGGGCCTGTAAAACCCAATCTGAAATGAATCTAGAATTAAACTGGATATGAAAATCTCTTATTAGTTTCTTCTGTTTAGCATATGTGGAATTTATACAGAAAACCTTGTCTATCTCTCCCTCCATTATTTCTTCCTTTAGTCTCATTAATTTCTTCTTTTACTCTCATTAATTGGGCTAACTGTTGTAAGAAATAGTTTGATATCTTGACCCTCACACTCTGGAATTGCTCTAAGGGAATCCTCTCTTTCTCAACATTCCAACAGAGCAAGCTGATCTTATAATTTCTCATTTTCTTCTCCAAAGTATACCAGCTTTTGGTCAACGCAATCTAACATACTTCATCTCCTTGAATTCCTCTGCCTATGTCACCACACCAATAGCTTCTAACCTATTTGTTGTCTTATCCCATTATTTTAATGTTGCTGAATTCACCTCTGTTCTTTTACTAAGATCTTCAAATGTAGTTTGGAGTTTACTAAGGATCTGGACCAAGTCTGCAACACTACATTTTTCAGGGATCTGTGTCACCTCCTTTTGGGCATTTGATGTAAAGGGGTACGTCAGAGATCTCTCCTCACTGTCTGTTTGGAATCTTTAAGTCTTCTTGAATCCTGTTTTCCAACCATATTTTTAATTCCTCAAACTGAAATTACCAAATCTTCTTGCTGCCACCCCCACCCCACCCCACCCCAATCAGAAGCACACAAAGCCACAATTCGTCTTTTCCTTCCCTCAAACCTTTCAGTTCTCCATTTATCTTACTCTCCTGGTCTGTGTTTCTTCTGCTGTCAGCTGTTTTCCACAGAGGGCTCTAATATAAATAAATTCTCACATCTTTTCATCTCTCCACTCCTTGTTGTCTCAAGAGATTTACATCATAAGGTCAAAGACTTGATCTTCCAGTTCACGCAGTCTCTTTGACCCCCTCCCTTTCTGGAACACAGCAATACACAGCTCCAAAATCCTGCCTACTTCTCACTTCCTTTATCTGTCTGGCTCTTTTCCTCTATTTATGTATATAACTATTGTGCAGGAGCAACCAATCAAGTGATCAAATTCTTGTAAGTTCAAAAATAAGTTTGTTTCTCCGTTATCTTCTCAAAGATGGTGTTTTAACAATATTTCAGCAATATTTTCTATCTTTTATGTCCAGTGTTTATTGTTGGTATCCTTTTATTTTATTTTTCACAGTTCTCTAATTATAAACTCACAGTTAATGCATGGATCTTTCAACTGATCTTTTCCACAAAACAGTCAGCTGTTTGCACTTTATGGCCACATCAAATTCCAAGATTTTTGCTTCTTTTTTTCCTCTTAGGTCCAAATATTCAAGATACAAGAAATTTGGGTTGGAAAAGCTTTAATCTTCTTCAAGATTTTAAGCAGGATTTAGCAAAGGTTACAGATTGTCTCCTGAGGCTTTGACTCTAGGACAAGGAAATGAATTCTCTAATCTCCCTCCCAAGGAAACTCTTCCTGTAGAAATGTGGGCAATTTTGGGTCCTTCTACTTGATCTGAAGCTTGCAAGTCAAGTCTGAGGCAGCCCCCAAACATGAAAAGCCCCTGGGGTTTCTCTGCTCACACAGAGGAGATGCAGTCAGTCCCAAAACCAGACTGGAATTTAGCCCAGGGAGGGAAAGAAGAGTAGTGGAGGTGAACAACTGGCTTTGCAGGTAGTGCCACCAGGAACATTTTGGCTACTTGGACCATGCCCTGTGGCTTCATGAAGATGAATCACTGTCAAAATGAATTACTGTCAAGGGATGGGTTGCACCTCATGGCTATAGGTAGGAACTTCTGTGCTATGAGGCTTACAAATCTGATCCAGAGGGCTTTAAATTGAGTTATGTGGGGAAGGGGATCAGTATTCAAGAAAGCAGGAATTCATCAAGTGCTAGAGATAATACTCTGAAGGTTATAGAGCGAACTGAGTGAATAGTTCAAGAACCCAACAGTGGGAGGGGAAATAGGCAGGCTTTAGATATCTTTACACTAATGCAACGATGTAAAAATAAACAAGATGAACTTGAACTTTTAACATGGCATATCAAATATGATATTATAGCCATCACTGAAACCTGGTGGGATGAATCTCATGATTGGACCATAACAATTGAGGGGTATAACTTCATCCAGAGAAATAGACCAACAAGGAAAGCAGGAGTAGCATTATACATCACACATGATTACAGGTCCATGACATAAATCCTGGAAGCCAGGTTGAGAACATCTGGGAAAAAAATAATGGGAAGAGAAACAACAGACACCCCCCCCCCCCAGTCAGACTGGATAGTTAAATGATGCCTTCCTGGAACAGATGACCAAACTTTCAGAGAAGAGATTCCACTTAAACTTTAGGGAGAACTTCCTGATAGTAAGGGCTGTTTGAAAGTGGAATACACTGCCTCAGAGTGTGGTGGAGTCTTTGACAGTTTTTAAACAGAGGCTGAATGGCCATCTGTCAAGAGTCCTTTGTTTATTCATGGACTTGATGGCCCTTGTGGTCTCTTCCAGATTTATGATCTATGAACTCAGAATTCTATCCAGTGTGGTTTATTCCCATAAAAGTGTTTTTAGAATTACACTGTAAATTGTTTAACTTTAGCTGGCTCATGTCTCTCCCCTTTGTCTATGATCCTTCAAATATTGGTTGAATTTGGTGAAAAGGCACAAAATTCTCTGAATGGGTGTCCCCCCCCCCCGCCATAATCCTTGTCCCGATTGTTCACTTTTTCTTGGATATCCCTGATTTTCTCCTGTGGAGATTTCTTCCTAGTCAGAGGATGAAAGGTAAACTCTCAGTTGTTTAGAAATACAACAGTCACAGCATATAATGTATGTGTTGGCAGCTTCCCCCACAGCAGCAGTTTGTTATAATTTTTCCTCCCAAAATTTGTACCACCATGTAATTAAATCTCTCTGATTTTACGTAAATTGAAACCAGCCATTTGGAGAAAATGTGCCCTGGTCTTTCTGAATCTCCTTTTTCACAATTGCAAAGTCCTGGTCAAACAAATTAAATTATGCCAGCAATATGTAGCTAATTTTATGCAAATTAAGGTATTAATGTTCTGAATCATACCCAGGAAGATCATCATTTTTTTCCTTGTAGCTTTTCACCATCAGTGTCACACACTAACTGGCAAACCTGAAGCTTAATTTCCAAAATAACTAATTCCAGTAGATATCACTAACATTTCGTATCTAGAATAGTGAAATCTACATAAATATTTTTCGTCATTCTACATTTCTTTAGACACTTAATCAGCTTGGCTATCAGCATTCAATAATAATCTTACTTTGCAGTATACTGAACATTGTTTTAATGTTTTCTCATACTGGTGGGTATATGATGATTATAAATATGATGAATGTTTAACATATTAGTAGATGTTGCTATTTCTCATATCTTTGCTAATTTGGGGGAATAAGAAGTGATCTGTAAAACTCATGCTAAACGAGTCATAGCTCAGTGATAGAACACATGCCCCTTTCCATCCCCAAATATCTCCAATTACCATAAAATAATTTCAGCACTTTCTCTCAGCTTAATCTACTTTGCAGGATTGTTGTGAGAATAAAAGGAGTAGAAAATACTGTTGTATGCTACTTTGGGTCCCCATCAGGGATAATATTCCCATTGTGTTTCAATATATAGATACATTGATACCAAACAAAATGATCATGGTCTAAGCTTGACTGGTCAATGATTTGGCTCAGAATGTTATAGCTACATATGTTTATGCAATTAACCTTCCCTCCACAAATAAAAAAATGATTGTTTAATAAGACTATACTAAAATCAAAGAAAGGGGATGGGCGGCCTATTAAATAAACCTGATTTAAAAAAACCAGAGTGGTAGAGAAGGCACATAATATCGATCCATTTATTGGAATGTACATAGTTTTTCATTGCCACATTACATGATGTCATTCATTGTCCCTTGTACAAGACTTGTGCATACCCACCACTAGTACATGTTTGAAACTTGTTTCCATAGGTGGCTTGGTTTTATTGAGATTCAGTAAACATAATTGGGAAAAAATAATTTACAGTTCATGCGTGGAGTTGGTGATACTTAACTTTTATACTCAAGCATACTAAAGCTATTTAATGGAGTGTAAGATATTTTATTGGTTTACTTGCGATCCCTAGAGGCAGCCCTTTGATACATTTACACGTTATTTCTTTTTGTGAATTTGATTGATTGGAATAAAGATTGGGGATACTCTGTCCTCCACCCTTCTGTGTTCTCTGTCCTTAGTCCTCAGTGGATCTATTTGTAGACTGTAAAATCCTCTCCATGAAGGAAATGTGAACCAAAGCTGATAATTCCCATTTTCTGTGTGATTCTCATGGGGTTGCAGCATATCATCAAACCTCATTGCTTCATGTATTGCTGCCAAAAAGTGACTTGTTACTTAGCCATGGTATGTTTTTTTCATCCACACCATTGTGTCTGGGGTTTCTTCCATGTAGAATATTACAGAGCATCTAAAATTGCTCAGCGCCTCACAAATGACTTTATGTGGCATTTCTATACTACAGCAATGGCAGGTTTGCCTATCAGTACAGGAGGACAGCGTCCCTTTTGATTACAAGGAACTTATTTTACCACTTTTATCTGACTGGCTGGTTCTACAAAATGCATGTTGGACCCATGATGTTTGTACGATGGGATCATCCATGGTGGTTAATGCCTATATGAAACTTCCAGGAGAGGTCATTTTGAAATTTAGAATGAAATACCACTAACACACAAACGAGGCCTAGTTGAGTTCAGTGAGTCAGTGAAAGTCCTGAACAAGTGCCAGGAGAATGTAATGGGATGAATGTAGGTTAATAAACTGAATCTTGATCCAGACAAAACTGAGGTATTGTTAGTCAGTTATAAAGAGTGCAAGCCAGAAGGGGAAGGAATGGAACCTCAGAAGAGGCACAAAGTTCCACTGACTCGGTGCCTACTCCACTGGTGTAGAAGGCAAAATTGCCTCCAGCGGGGCTATTATGCTGGCCGCAGGGAGCTGCAAAACTGCGCAGCATCTGAACCCGGAAGCTGCTGTGTGTGCCGCTGCCCCTACTCCACAGCAGCCCACACCACTGTAGGTAGGAGCAGTATGAGGGTGTTCCCAGGGGTGGAGCCAACTTTAGTCAGCTTCCAGTGCAGTTTCAACCCAGGAATATGCCCCTTTTGCATCACAGACCTATGCCATTTAAAAGGATGCCATAAGTCATTCTTGGTGATGGGTTTCCCCAGAAAAGAAGAAGTTTTACTCCTTCTCTACCTGCACCTTTGCTGCCAATTGTCTCTTTGGAGTCAATGCTACAATGCTATCCCCACCCACTGCTCTGCTCCCTTCCCCCTTTGAATTGGTCTGAAAGCCACTTAAAGACTGATGAGTCCACTATTTCTGGAGGGTTTGCATTTGAAGGAGCAGGTTTGTAATTTGGGTTATGGGCTAAATCATACCTTTTGTTACCTCTGGTTCCCTATGTCAGGTATCCTCACAGTCTGATTGCACCCAAATTAGATTATTGTAATACATTTTACATGAGACTGACTTTGAAAACTCACATGAAATGACATTTGGTTCAAAATGTGGCAGCCAGGCAGGCAAGGATGTGATACAGATTTTCAATCATCCTGAAACTGGAAGGACTGAACTGGCAGCACATCAATTCCAAGGTACAACTTAACATGTTGGTTCTCACTTTTAAGCCCTATAGGACTTGGGGCAGTGGTGGGAACTATTTTAAGTGGTGGGAAATAATTTAACAACTGGCAGTGGCATATCTACCTAGGGACAAGGGGTACCCTTGTGGTACCCAAGGGGTACCCCTTGTCCCTGGATGCCACTCTTCTGGTTACGTGGGGGGCGCAAAATCGCCCCCCCACGTGACCAGGAAGTCCTGGTGTCTTGTCATTTTCGCGTGCCTTGACCCAGGACTTCCTGCTGCCTCCAAGTGCCCTCAACCCTGCCCCCTCCCTTCCTTCCCCCTGGGGGTGGGGTTTGGGGAGTGGGGTTTGGGGTTTGGGGAGCAGGAAGTCCCACCCCTTCCTGCTCCCCAAGCCCCACCCCCTGGCCTCAGTGCTTATAAAAGAAGGTCTCCAAGGCTGGGACTGCAGTCTCTTCTGGCCTGCCTGGAGGGGAGGTCAGAAGAGACTGCAGGCTGCTGGCTGGGAGCTCAGCCAGCAGGGGGAGTCTGGGGGGGAGGTGGGCCCCCTAGACCTTACCCATGACCATGGTGACATGGGCAGAGTTGAGGGCATCAAAGGCGGAGCCGGGGTGGTGGGGGCAGAGCCTGGGAGGTGTCCTGGAGACAATTTGTCTCCAGGCACCATTTACCCCTGGTATGCCTCTGACAACTGGTTCCAGTGGTGGGATTCAAATAATTTAACAACTGGTTGTTTACAAGCACCATTTTAACAACCGGTTCTGCTGAAGTGGTGCAGACCTGCGGAATCGCACCACTGGCTTAGGGTCTGGAGAACCTGAAGAACTACCTCAACCCACACCATCCAACTCATCCATTTGTAAGTTAAGGTCCTCTTGCAAAGCTACATTATTTGTGTCCCTGCCTGGAAAGGTATGATGGCAGCAGTCAGAGACACTGGCCTGCTCTCCCACTTGAGGTTCTCCTGGCACCTACTTCACTGTCCTTTGGAGCCAGTCCAAAGCATTTCTATTTATACAAACTTTTTAACTAAAGAGTTCAATCTCATTAGTGGTTGTTTTGTATGGAGTCTTCTAGTCTGAATGTTGTTTTATGATGTTTTGCCTTCCTCATGGTTCATTTTAATATTAGAGATCGATATGTTTATTGAAAATTGTTATATTTCGGGGTTTTGTTATTTTATTATCTTGTTTTTACTTTGTGAACTACCTTGAACAAATTCTGGAAAAGCAGCATATGCATTTTTAAAATAAATGTATATATAAGGGTTATTATGTGCAGGTACTTCCCTTTTAACGATTGCAAACCTTTCCATTTACTGTGTAGACATAAGAAAGAATGTCAGACTGAAATAATTACTCACATTAAAGGGATGAAGCACAATCTAACACAGAGACAACAGAATCAAAGTTGCAGTTACTCATCATCATTGTCTATTCCTTGTATGGGGATGCAATCACATACAATAAGGGTACTTTGCACCTTTGGGCAAGCATTAGGTACAATGCTCTACTGGTAAAACACCCAGTGTTTATCTTTTTGTGGGATCTGCATACAGGTGTAGCGGAAACCACACCATTATAAAAGTGAAATTTTCGTGAAATCAATACCTTCTTTTAAAAAATCTAAATTTTCATGATAGTAAAGTAATTTTATGGAAATCTTTATTTAATTATTACTGTTTGCAAAGTTAAACAAACTTTTATAGATGAGATGTGACTTTCAAACAGCGTATGTAAAATATATCCCACCAAAGGAACCTTTTAGTGTGTGCGCAAAGCTAATATCTTTTTTTCCCTTTAAATGGGCAAAGGCAGAGGACAGTCAGCCCAAGATTTACACCTGATTTGTGTAATAGTAATCTTTGAAATTAAGAAGTGTATCCTTGCATTTCATTAAATTCCAGCTAATGAGATAACTGTCTTTTCCAAGGAGGGAGTGATGGAGTACCAAGGCCATAAAGCATAAATTCATGCTGCAAGGTTAAACACTGGAACTAACTCATGTTTCAACAAAGGCCCCTACCAGCAGTTAAATTAACTGACATAAATACCATAAAATCTGTCTTTATTTTAGTCTCAGATGATGCTTCTTTTTACACCCCTGCTTTCAGTTTGTATAACTCATTTTTGCACATTACTGCATGCACCATTTGCCATTTAAAGAATCAGCTACAACGAGAAAAAATTAAGGAATCAAGTAATATTCAGGAAGGGGAAAAACCCCATTGGGTATAAGGGATACCTCTCTCCATGCTCTTGTAGCATTCATGCTGTTTTTAAAAATTCAACAATAAACTACAGTTTCAAGAAATGTATAAAATGAAAAAGCCCAATCCAAGAAGTCTACTTTTTTCCCCAAGGATTTTGATAGACATCTTGAAAAAAATGATAAAGAAAACCTGTGGTGATAATAGGTTTGATATATATATTCTAGCAAAAATTATATTACATTAATGAGGTGGCTTAAAGGGCTCATGCATTTTGTAGGAGGCATTTCAATGTATTAGTATAATTAGCAGTGATGAGAAAACTGTTTGGAACTGAATTACCTCTCATGAGTTCATTTGAGCTATATGAAATTACACCATGCAAGAAGGAAAATTATGGAGCCATCCAAAGAGAGTTCATGCCTGATTTGATCATAGCCACTAATTGGATGATCATTTTCCTAAAGCTTTTCAAATGGTTGACAGCTTTCTGCCTCTCATTTTTTTAATGGACTGGGTCTTTATTTCTTGTTCTAAGCAACCAAACATACACTTGTATGTGATTTTGGTATTTCTACAGAGACCTACAGGTGTAATTGTCACAATCTGAGCAACCTTTGTCCCTTAATTAGCTGCTTTTGGGCGACCCCTAATGAGAGTTGCTGTTCTTGTTAACAATCTTAGAGAATACCTGATGGGTAAAACTCTCCAAAGTCTGAGGCATGTCAGCAGACACCATATGACAGCAATTTAATGAAGTTAAAAACTGCCCTGATTCAGATCGCTGGAATAGGATCTGTGTTGTATAGCTTTTGATTCCTGTTAGTCTGTTTTTTAAAAAAAAACCCATGAATTGAGTGTTCCTGTGAAGGATAACAGAAAGGTGAAGGATACAGGAAGGAGAGCTTATTAATGGAAATATTTTACGAGCTCTATTTCTGTGCTTCCTAATATCCAATACCGCAGAAGGAATTGAAACTGTGGTAGCCTTCGTCAGATAATTTACTTTAAATGAAGAGCACAAGGCATAAAACCTGAGGCTTGGTGGTTAAATATTTTGATCATTTTCTGTTTCACTGGGGTTTGTTTATTTATATTTAATCCTGACAATGTTGGGTGCATTTTTTTAAAACAACAGAAAAAGCCATTCACTTTTCTTTATCACAAGCATGTTGCCATGAGATTCAGGGTTGGTGTCATCATGAGTGGAATTCATTATTACCTAAAAATAGTTCTTTCACAGAGAGGGTTTGACCCAGAAAGCCATGAAGGAAAATCACTGCAGAAAACTAAGTGCTATCCATATATTTTTTTTCTGAAGAGAAGATGCAGCATTAAGTCAAGGAGACACTTCTCTAAATTGTAACGTTCAGTTCTAATAAAAAGTACCTTGCAGAACTTGAAAAGATTTAGGGCAACATTCATAGGAAATTTTAACACTTGTTAGGTCTACCAGAAAGCCAAATAAAGGCTGATGAGTCAAGAATCTACAGGAACTGATTATCCATCTCAGTTGCTATAGTCCTAATTCAAACATATGACTGAGGGACAATTGTATGTTGCCTGGGAGATTTATAATCTTAGCTTCTGTCATTTTTTTGAAGGTTAAAAAGCAGCCATGAGGTGCCCTGACTTGAATTGGGACCATAGCATGTTTCCTCCTATAAATCAGCTCCCCTGACCTTTTGTTAGCTCTGGGAGGAAAAAGAAAAGAGGTAACCATGTTATATCTGTTTTTTCCTCCTTCAGGGCCAATAATAGCTTATCAGGGGAAAAGGAAGTTTCTACAAGAAAAAAATGATGTGGTGGTGGAAATCACCCTTCTCCATGCCATCGTGCTAGTTCAAATTCTGGCAGTCCATGACTGCTTTTTAGCAAGCAGCTCAGAAACTGGATTATTGATCTTCCTTATCTTATCTAGTTTGCCTTCATATTCAGAAAGGGTAGATCATCATATTTTTGTAATCAAGGTCTTCTTCCTGCTTCCTATTTCCAGGCTATACAGATATATACAGAAAAGGAGGTAAAGGTGGAATATTCTGCAGCAATCACAGTTGGTTGTTAGACAAAACAGTTGCTATAGAACAGCAATGAAGATTATTGCTGTTAGACCAAATTTATCAACTTACTAATATATCTTCTTATTCAGTTCACATTATTTCTAAAAATGCACAGACATCATATTCTACAGAAACTGTGACTCAAAACTGGATGCAATGCACCAAGGATGGATTTTTACTTGCCAACTGCTTGACAACCACCCAGGATCTTTTGAAACTAAAGCAGCTGCAGGAGCCATTTTAAGCATGAGAGATATGGGGGAAAGCTAACCACTGTGCAGCTAGTTGCGAAGACTGTAACCTGGGCTTTCCCATGACTCAAGAAGCTTCACTCAGGAAGCCTTTGAGCAGACTAGCTGTAGTTGAAGTTTGATCTGCGGTTTTTCCTTCACATGTCATCACAGCACTTGACTTCCCACAAAAATGCAACAGGAACAGAAAAATAAAAGCATGGAGTACATTTTGAAATGGACCTCTCTGTCCCACATTTGCCTCTGTCAGAATGGCCCTAATTCTGACAAGGGGGGTGGGGAAGGGATGCTCAGAGTGGTAAGGGATGCTCCTCTCCCTTTCCTGCCAGTTCGTTGGGGCCTGGTTTAGCTCTATTGGTGTGAAATGCCTTTTGTCTTTTGTACTTTTGCTTTGATCCTATGGAATCAGGATTGGCTTCGCAAACCTAGGCACCTTGCAAGATCTCTCCTCCACGCCCTGGCTCCCAGGCACTAAAAGCCTCATCATTCTCTCTCCTAGGGGAGGGGGGCCTTTAACAAACAGTTCACTCCAATCGGGGCGAGCACCTGAATCCCACCACAGTTCATGCCCTGCTCTTGGCAGACACACTCCTCCCAATGGAAGTCCATCACCTGGACTGCTGCTTTTTAATCCTACCCTCAAAGTTTTAGTTTGGTCCCAAAAGTTACATGCCAAGAAAAGCGTGCCAGCCTCCAGTCTCCCAAGCTTTGTGGGGGAGGGGGTACTTGTGGGGCGGTAGATGGTACTTACAGCAAATCAAGTTGACTCAAGAATACCTCCCTGAAGCTCAGCCCCAGCTGGCAGGGCGCCTTGTGCATGGCCAGCCTGTGCAGCGTGACTCCCAACACATTTGCTGGCAGCCGCCTCTGGCTGGACGAGGGGGGAAGGGAGAGATGGTGGCATGCGTGGCCACAGAGACAGCTCTGAGTGCTGCCTTTGGCACCCGTGCCATAGGTTCGCCATCACGGCTCTAGGACCATATAGCCCACCCTCTGGAGGCCATTTCCTCCAGAGAAACTGTAGTCTGAAAATACGTTGCAATTCTAGGAGTGCTCTGGACTCTACCTAGAGGTTTATACTTCTAACCACTTCCAACAGTGCCCTGATGCAGTAGAACTGAAGCCAGAGATGAGGAAGTTGTGAATGAACCCAGTAAGCTCACCTCCTTTTCCAGTCATACCAAGCCTGCAGTGCTAGTCAAGATGGGGCAGAGGGAAAAGGGAATAGTTATTCAACTCTCCTGGTAAGTTTGTTTTAAGAGTGGAAGCAGTACATGAAGGCATGCCTCCTGTGATCAAGTACTTGAAGCAGCCAAATTTGTTAAATTAGCTCTGTGACTACCACCATCCCTTTTTCCAGTCCTAGCCCAGCATGAAAAACTGGAATATATTTAAGTCCCAGTAAATCTTTGCACACTAAAGCTGTTTCCGCATGGGCACCGTTTGGGGGGGGAGTCTTTGCACAGTCGCTGCTGCCAAATTGATGCAGCGGCACTCTTCCCCCCCCCCAAAAAAAGGTGTTTTTGAACCTCACTTGGGGAGCGAGGTTTTTGGAAAATGCCAGCTTCCATTCCGTGCTGAGCGAGTGGCGCCAGGTGGAAGTCAGCATTTTTCCCGCAGCCCTCCCAAATGGCTCTTACCTTCTGCCGTATTCCATCACTTTGTGGAGGCCAGGGGACACACCTCCTGGCCTTCGACCCCAGAACCATCGCTGTGGCCCCAGGGGCATATCCCCTGGCCTCCACAATGCGACGGAAGATGGCAGAAGGTAAGAGCCATTTGAAAGTAGTGCAGCCTGTGAGAAGGTTGCGCTACCAGCTGTGCAGCCAGCAGGACCATCCATGCAAACAGTCCCAGGGGGTGCATCCACGTAAACTATGCCGATGCACCCCCGCTCCTCTGGCCGTGCAGAAACAGTTTAAGAAACAATCTAGAACAGGGGTAGGGAACCTGAGGCTCGAGAGCCGCATGCGGCTCTTCTGCCCTTGCACTCCGGCTCCACGAGCCGAGCCGCTGGCCCCATCCTTGCCCACCCTGCAGGCAGCAGAACGGGTGCACCAACTGCCCGTGGCCAGCTGGGCCGTGCCACGGGCTTCCCCTCTCGCCTGCCCCGTTGGAGCAGGGCGGGCGCTTTCCCGGCGGCCGGCGAGGCCGAGCCGCTGGCCCCATCCTTGCCCGCCCTGCAGGCAGGGCGGACGCATCCATGCGCTTCTCAGAATGAGCAGAGTAAAAGGTTAAAAAACCCAATATATACAGTGTTATCTTTATTTTAAATGTCAAAAATTATTCGCGGCTCCAAGTGTTTTCTTTTCCCATGGAAAACGGGTCCAAATGGCTCTTTGAGTGTTAAAGGTTCCCTACCCCTGGTCTAGAAACAGGACTAAGCTAGAATGAAATTAGTAGGTGCATCTTTCCCTGACTCACTGGTCATACATAGATACATTGCCCTATGATTCCACCTTATACTGAATCAGATCATTGGTCTATCAATGTAAGTACTGTCTACTATGACTGGCAGCAACTCTGCAGGGTTTTGGACAGAGGTCTTTCATATTAATCACTATCTGATCCTTCTTACTGGAGATCCTGAGGATGGAAACTTGGACCTTTTTCATGTAAAGCAGATGCTCGACTGCTGAACCATGGTCCTACTCCATTGTACATCTCACTTTTTTTTTCAAAACAAAAGTTTTTAAAAAATAAAATGCAGTTTCCAGTTTTAAAAGTTTTATTACGAGTTGCATTTCCAGTTAAAGAATGAACAACTTTTAAAATTAAAACATTTTCAGATTTTAATGAACCATGGAAAATCATGGAAAGCATCATGGATAATCTATTCCCTCCATGAAACATGGTAGCACTCCAATATATGCTCATCTGACCCACTTACCTTTGCAGAGCCATGATTTACAAATCTCATAAGTTTCACAATGCTCTTTATGTTCAGGTGATCCCAAAATACATCCCTCTTAAGTTACTAAGTATTGAAGCATGGATTCTTCAATATATGATTTAAATAAGTTATATATTGAAATAAGAGGTTTGTTGTAATCATACAGCTTTTCTTGTTTGATTTATAAACTAGTGATTCATAGACTGAAATATATCTGTTCACCACTTACCCACAACAGTAAAGCACTGATGCAGGATCTCTGCAACATCATCAGGTAATTTGGATAAAAACAAACAAACATAGAGCTGAGTGTAATAATTTTATTGATTAGTTAATGAAGCATTAGAGGAAGATTTTGGCAGAAGGAATGTGTGTGGGAGTTCAAAATAAGTAAATAAACTGTCTGTAAAAGAATTGTTTCTTCTGAATGATGTGGACAATAACATCATCTCTGGCCAAAAGATTTGGGGATGGAGCCTGCAAAGGGCAAAAGCAGTGTGGTGTGGTAGTTAAGAGCCACATTTATATACAAGCCTGCAGTTTAAAGCTGGACTCTGGCTAGCTGAGGGCAGCATCAACAGGCTGCGCAGCTGCCAAACTCCACATGGAGTTTGGGACAAGGTGAACCCTGCTGGTCGGCATTCAACTGTGCCCCTGCCCCAAACTCCATGGGAAGTTTGTGGATGGGGACCAGTTATGAGGGGGGGAAGTGGCTCTGCCACATGACTGTAGGAAGTGTTGCCTGGGGTTCTAGCTTTCCTGCAGCTTCTCGCTACACCACTGAACAAAGATTCTACCGCCTTGTATGATTCTATCATTTTGAACTGTGTTTAGATAAAAGAATGCAGATGAAGAAATAATGTTTAAGGATAAAAGCATTACAGTATGCATACATGTCACTACAATTTTACAAACATATCTTAAGTTATCAATCGGTTACTGAGTCACCAACAAAGCACTTCGTGGTCTTGGCCTCTCCCAGTATACTGTGCTGTAACAGCTTCACTCATCCAAACAAAGGCCGTTTCCGGACAGTGACACTGGGAGTTGGGTCGGTGTACATGATGCTGACCCAACCCCCTGGGCCCGTTTGCACGAACAGTCCCAGTTGTGGTGGGGAAGACAGCGCAGCCTCCGCACAGGCTGTGCTGTCCCCGAAATGCCTTACCATGTCCTCCGGCCTCCGGCGCATCGCACAGGCCAGGGGACACGCCCCCCTGCCCTGCGCAACATCTCGGAAGTCGCAGGGCAAGGGGGCGCGTGTCCCTTGGCCTGTGCGACGTGCCAGAGGCCAGAGGACACGGTAAAGCGTTTGGGAAAGGGGGGGAATGGCACCTTCCAGCTGCTGCTGTTCACACGGCAGGGTTGGAGGCTGCTGTTTCCCAAAAACCTCTCTTGGGAAGTGAGGTTGGGAAACAGTGGCTTCGCACCGCTGGGGGGGAGCGAGGGCAGCGCGGCTGCGATGCAGCTGCACCCCCCTATGCGAACAGCTCCCTAGGGACGGCGTTTTGCCATCCCTAGGGTGCTGTTATTGGCCCGTGTGGAAAGGGCCAAAGCCTTTTAAGGTGCTACCCAGTGGTGGGATTCAAATATTTTAACAACCGTTTCTAGTGGTGGGATTCAAATAATTTAACAACTGGTTGTTTACAATTTTAATAACTGATTCTGCCGAAGTGGTGCGAACCTGCTGAATCCCATCACTGGTGCTACCTGGTAAATGAGTAAGAGTGGCAGCTACCCACTCACTTGTATTCTTAGTGGTAGCTTCCACATGGAAATGCCTGCTTGAGGAGATCAGGAATGGATTCACACTTCTAACATTTTGAAGAATGTGAAAAACTGACATATTCAGGGATGCATTTTTAATGAAGAGGTTAGGTATGTAATAGAATGGAATACTTTAGGGGGGCACCCTTTTCGGTTTTGAGTAGGGAAGCTGCTGAGTGGATGGTGGGCCAATAAAGTTACAGCTAGTGTTGTTATTGTGGGAGAGGAAGCTGTTGAGTGAGTGGGCAGGAGAATTGTTGCTGCTATTGTTACTGTGTGGGACAAAGCTTCTGGAGAGGGCTGGTAGCTAGGAGAATTGGTTTCGCTGTTGTTGTGGTGGATAGGAAACTGTTGGGCTTTTGGGAAAGCTGCTGCTACTGTTAAGATGGAAAGAGGGGGTGCAGTGGGATGGAAAGAGAGATAATGAGTGACAGTGGGCCTAGGGGACACACAGAAAGAAAATGAGAGAAGGGGAAGAAAAAGAGATGGAAATAAGTGGGGGAGAGGAAAAGAAAAGATAGGGGAAAGGGATAAGTGCTACTTCAAGTTTCTTGTTGTTCTCTAATTCTGTAATTCTAGTGCTTTATATTGTTCATTGGCTGTGTTATTTGTTTTAAATGCACTGTTTTTATATCCTGTAATCCATCTTCAGTCCCAATAAGAAAAGTTGTCTATAAGTAAAGTAAATAAAATAAAACTAGATTCAGTTTATGGACTGGCCAGTGGTCTTAGCAATAGTGAAAAGTTTAAATAGTATACATTAATAAATATCTGGGTTTGAATCAATAAATTAAATTAATCAGTTGATGAAATTTTAATTTTGCTAGAACTTAAACATAAGTGTCTACTTGACCATTAAAAGAAGGGCATTGCTTTTTTTAAGTGTGAGAGAATGTTCATTTCTCCTCATGCATTATAAGTCCAGAGTTTTGGTTCAGAGTCCTCTCTGCTAATAAATGTCAAGGGGATGAAACTTTGATGAAACCGTTTGGAATTAAGTCCTGAGATTGTAATCCTTTCTTACTGAGCTTGCTTTTGTCATCGTCCAATTACATTTTTCCAGGCTCAGTGCCCAAACATCATTTTCATATTAATGCACCCTACGGACACAGCAACAGAAAGGACATGAAGAAATTATTTTAAGGATAGCACAAAGTAGAGCTAGGATTAAGAGAAAGGTTTCTTTACTATGAAAATAGTTCAGCAGGTAAGAAGAAATCTGTTGCATTTTACTGCATTTTCTAATAGTTTATGGTAGCTTCTTGGCAGTTTTGCAGCATTGCAGTGCAGCAAATTGCATTTAACAGTTAGAAGGAAAGGCCATGATAACATCCCTGTTTCATCAATTTGGAAATCTAGAATACAGAGAATGCTCAAAATTCACTTTATACAAGTTCAAGTCCTATCAGCATTGCAAGAAGATTCTATTAGGTATATTGAATAATTATGCTAAATTTGATAGCAAATAGACAGTATGAGCTTTGTTCTACCTGAGCTGATCATTATTTTAAGAAAAGACATCGATTTCAATATGAAATCTGACTTATTTAGTAGTCTGGAATCTGAACTACAAGGGGAAAAATCCACCTTTTCCCCATAAAAATTTCCACAGGGGAGATATAACCAGGAGAAATTAATCTAATTACCACGAGGAAATTTTAAATCTGTAATTACTTAATTGAATCAATTACAACTTGTGGCCCTAGGTTACAGTAATGTTACTTTCTCTTGTTTTATGCATAAGTAAAATAATAATTATATAAGCCACCAAAATGATGAGATTGATTCAGCAACCATCAGGGATGTATTTGTACATGAAAAAGTAGACATAAAAGGGTTCACAGCAATAGGGTAAACAAGTGAGGCATTATGGTATGGATGCTATACTTTGATTTTAGCCTAGCTCTGACACATAAGGAACTATTTATAACTTTGTTTGAATTAAAAGAATCTATTCTGAACTAGTCTGGTTAATTATCACAGTTAATAATGTATATATGCCACACTCAATATAGTTGTAAGTAGATCTGAGAACAAAGTATGCAATGAAGTTACCCAAAAACATGATGGATGTAAAAGAACTGCTGGATACTTTTGGTTATCTGTTTGAAACACAAGATAGAAGGCTACCAACTGAGAATATAGCACATCTTGTGACAGGAGAACATGTCATAAGCAATGATAGCAATGATACTTATTCAACTAACTTCCAAGTGTATTTCATCGGTATAATGAAATACTATTGCCCATGCTAAAAGTTTGTCTTCTTACACCATGACCTCATGCTAGAGGTAGCAATTTTAAACATTCTCCAGTAATTTATCAAGTTAATATTAATATAGCAAGAACTTGGTAACAAAATGATACAGTTATAAAGAATTACCCATTTCATAACTTAACTGTACTATAGATATCCATTGCTTCAGAGCAGTCATTGCATTAATTTCTAAGAACCGACTGCCTCCAAAGACAAACCATATTGTTCTTGCCGATAAACCTGCTATATTTCACCAACATGACAACCAAGACAAAATATCCTCTCTTCAAGTTAACAGTAGCATAATTGTTGGAAGGTGAGGTTCTATGACTGGAAAGAAGGCAGAAAACTGGAAGCAGAGAAAGTGAGCAAGAATGGAATTCACAGCACAGAGACAAAGGCAAAGTCATCGCGGATACTCTGTATCTATACAGACAACCCCCTCCTCATACACACATAGAATGACTGCATGGGGAGGAAGCGTGCTGGCTCCATGCCCTGCAACCACTGGCAGGTCAAGGGGAAGGCAAATCGGGAACCAGAATGGTTTCCCTTACAAACAAGTGTCTTGTCATAAGAATGTAGTTGTATTTTAAATGTTGAACTGTCTTTGTTAGGTGATTTGATGTGAAGACAAATCTAATAAGATCATAATCCATCATGTCTCCTATTTAATAACACAGTATCCCTAATACCTCCATATTCTATAATAAGTGTTTTACTTTTAACTAAACCTTCCTTTTAAACCACAAAAGTCTTCAATATTACACTAAGATTGGTCCTTCATAATCAATTGTCAAGATAAGAGTGCTGTATATAATCATATTGTAAGTAAACACTGCAAGGATGTGTACCCTAACACATATATTGTAGTCTTCTGTCTACTTGTATTCACATTATATGACAGTTGCAATCACAACTTTTGATTGGTTAATGAAGCATTAGAGGAAGTTGAGTGCCATTTTGGCAGGAGGAGTCAGGGGAGGGGTCAAATAAAGTAAATAAACTATCTGTAAAAAGAGTTGTTGCTTATGAGTGATGCGGACTGTGAGATTATCTCAAACCACTTTTCCATTTGGATTGCAAATTGATGTAATGAAGCTGAACAAGTTGGCTTGTGTAACATGAATTCTATTATTTCAACTCTATATTTAGATAGAAGAATGCTGATTAAAAATAATGTTGACAGAGAAAAGAATTACAATACAGATGAATGCATTTATTGCAGAATAACACAGAATAAGGAATTAAGAAAATAAAGGAATAATGTAGATTAAGAAATGAAGATACATTTTTTCTTCGTAAGTGTATTTTATTATTATATTTTGTTTTCTATTATGATTATGGGTTGGATTCTAACTGTTACGAGCAAAATTAAGGTGGCAGAGTAGGATATCCCTGAATCCTGGGAACATAGAGATCCACAGGAGTTGTGTGGGACAAAATGGATGCCTGCTATGGGAAGGAAAATTACCAGAAACCCCTACTTCCTCCTCTGCCAATAGAAGAGTTCTTCTGCCAGTGTGATTCTTAGCTTTTAAAACAGTTCTTTACAACATATGCCCCATCCAACCCAACTCAAACAGCAAGTAAGGTGCCTCAGCAGGAAATTAATAAACCTTACTTTTTTGCTGCTTCCTTGGGACTGAAAGAATGGGAAGATTGTCAGCCATTGGTCAAACTATAATATCTGGCTAGCAGACCCTGCTTGACTTGGACTATCCTTTGATGTGCAGTTCAGTTCTGAGATTGGCCACATTTTACATTGTATGAGGTCACCTGAAGGATAGCTGAACTGGCACCGTGCAGATGTCCTGTCTTCCCTCCCCCCTACAAATACATAAATACCAATCCCTTTTATTTTAGCACATGCCAAATGGCACAACACACTAACATTTCAGAAGGCGTTTTTAGTTACACTAAACTCTTGCATACTCCAATTGAATATTAAAAACCAGTGCTGTTTAAAGCTGCAGGGGAAAGTAATTAGGTGTAATATAGAGGCTGCAGCTTTCCCACAAAGACATTTAAATATTCAGTGTAGATAAATGTTATCTCCATCAATGAATAATGTTACTGGATGCAGTTTATGTGATTGCTAATGTTTATGACTGTCTCTTATTTTGTTCCTTTTTTACAGAGTTTAATCTCATTTGTAGCTGCATTCTATACAGTGCTTGATTTAAACCATGATTTTTATCTGTTTTAGATTCTCTAGTTTATATTAATTGATTTATAATTCTTAATCAATTCTGCAGCCTTGCTAGATTATAATGCTCATATCTATTTGTCTCTTTGGTGATCATGTATTCACATGTGTTGCAAAGTACGCCTAACACCAGTGTCATAGAGAATAAAATATATCACATTGTGAAGCTGATTCTAAATGTTATCCTGTGCATTTTGGTAGAAGGTTGTTGGGCACAATATCAACAAAGTTATCAGGCTGAGCATGAAAATCAGGTTACATTTCAGCTTTTGATGATGTTATATTCATTGTTCTGTCACATGCTCATGTACTCCAAGTGGTACATCCAAAGTGAATGCATCTTGGCAGGTCTAGCTATGATGATGCACTCCTAGTCTCCATCTGACAATGTTGTGCACATTCAATGCTTAGCTAGGTGATTTGGTTTCTTCTGAGCAGGAGTCAATTATTCTCTGCTTTTCTGACTTTCAGGCTGTGGAATGCAAATAATATTGTCTATTAGTAAGATGGCATTCAAGGATATCCTGTATAATAGGTTGTATATAGTTTTGCTTTAGATAGATTTTTATAGATGACTCAAAATATTGTAGGAGTTATGCTAAGGATAAATCAAGAAACCTAATTTAATTATCATATTTAAACCTGTCATTTGTGGCCAGACATTGGCTTGTTGAACCAAAGAAACCAAAAAGGGGGGGGGATTGTCGTACCAATATTGTCCTGTGTGCATTGCACACAGGGAAATTTCAAACATGAAGTAAAGAAATCAAATGGGCTGCAGTTCAAAGTCAGCTTTTTTGTTTCCAGGAGTAGTGTACACATTTCTTCTCCTTAGAGTACTTCCATGTCAGAGCCAATATGCTCTGAAACATTGTGATCCTATCTGAACTTCTCTGTCAAGTAAGATCTTCATCAGTGCCACTTCTCTGAGCATCTCCACCTTCTAAATTTGGTGAGTAACTACAGGAGAGCTTCTGAAATTGGACAGAGGGACATTTTTGGAAGGCTGTTCTTGTTCAGACTCATTAATCCTTTCTAGATCTAAGTCCATTATATTTCTCCATGCTTTTAACCATATGTGTGGTCTTTGTACCAGTTGGGCAATAACTAGAGAGGCCAGGAGTAAGGAGGGTAGATCGTTGTAAATAGGGCACACTGAGACATCATATGATAAAGAATCATTCCTGAAAAAGTCCATCTTCCATTGTATGGCAGGGCAGCTTAAGAGGGCATCAACCAAACCTTTAGCTGCCTGTGTGGGAATGGAGATGGTCTTGGCATGTTTGAATAAGGACATGTGCAGGCAAGGATATACCAAGGTAGCAAGAATTGCTAGCTGAGACTGGAGACAGGGTGGGCTTGCCCAAATAATAATAGCTGTGTGCTGCCAAATATATCCTGCATATGCTGATAGCATATACATCAGCCATTTAAATAAGCCTAAATGTGATTTTCCTGTTGGGGACAAATATATGAAACCCTGAAAATCACAAACCCGGGATATTACTATGTGTCCCCACCATTATATTTTAAAAATTGTAACATTCTGTACACACTGTTATATATTTGCACAATATACTTACATAATGCAATATTTAATTAATAGTTTAGCTTGTAGATCATGATTCCTATTTTCAAGCCAGTGTACAGTTGCCACTGATTTTGTATATCAAAGATAGTTCAACAATGACACTTTGTTATTATTTGCCACATTGTGTCATATGATATTTTAACTTTTTTATAATTTTATTTTTTTCCGAAGTACTTTAATAAAGTTTGTTAAATATTCATTTCCAGTTACAATCATATTCAAAGTTATATAAAAAAATACAAAGAAAGAAGAAAAACGAAAATGAAAAAGAACTTCCAACTAGCACTACATAAAGCAATTCCTTCACTTCGATCTTATCAAAATAAATTTCCTTATTAATCAAAGTAAAATAATATTTGAGTTTTTCCAAAGAATGTAATTCATTGCATTAATACATACCTTCAAATGATCCAACATGTTCTTCTTCATTCAGTTTTACAGATTATAATTCAATAAACAATAGTCTTTCGATTTGTACAGAAAAATAATGAAAGGATTCCAATTCTGTCCAAATACCTCTAAGTTTTGATTTTTTTTAACATTGAGAGCTTATCAATAACTAAGTATTCCAACATTTTTGAAAACCAATTTTTCATTTCTGGAATAGATGGCATTTTAACATATGGGCAGCCCCATCCAAACAAGCTGGGTGCTGTCTCGCCACTCACATGGAGGCTTTTTGGTGGCATGGAGAGGCTTAAATGCGAAAAAGCCTCCTCGCAGCTGGGAAGCCAGTGGTGTAAGTCTGAAGCCCCAGCTGCCAACATAACAGAGACAATAGCCAGAAGAAAGCTGACTTATGTCAGCTGTTTCCCTGGCCATGCCCCTGGACTGTCCCTACTATGCCAGTGGTAGAGGTGCAGCATCCCGTGCCCTGTCCCACCACTGGAGAGAGCTGCTACAACCTTCCACCACTGGATTTACCCCTCATGGCAAGTGCCCTAGGGATCTGCCAGTTCTGCCCTGCGCTGCTACCACTGGCAGATCCCCCCCTTTGGATGGGGCTGTATGTCTAGTGCATTCAGCTGCGATGTTTGGCCCTTTTCATCTGGATACCTGTTACTTATTTTAATTCTTCATAAGGGTGATTTCAGCACAGCTGTGACAAGAGCAGGATGCCTGAACTCATACTGGAAATATAAATTGTGACTATACCATTGTTGTTGTTGTCATAATCACCACCACCACCACCACCACCACCATCTTATGAAATCTTCAGTCAGTGTTAGCCTTTGTACACATTGTGTTCTTCCCAAGAACCTAGGCTGTCATAATGTATTGGCATAATATATGTGGTGATCCAAGCAATGTGGCCTTTAAAAATTGATACATTTTTATCACTTTGTAGATTATTCAAGTGTCATCCAGAGTTTTTTGGTATGGCATCCAGTGTGCAAGTAATCACTGGGACCTGAATTGCTGATTTGTGCCATAATCATTCCATTCTTAGATTTTGGTATTTTGTCATCTTTTCCAGTTCTTTTTTTTTCAACCTGTTGTCACTAGGTTTGGCTACATCAATTATCCACACTTTTTTCCTTTGCAACCAATGTTATGTCTGGTGTATTATGTCACAATACGTTATCTGTTTGTATCTGGGAGTCTTACAGTATTTTGACCTGCTACCTTTTGACTACTTTTCCAACTTATATTTAGTTAGTTATTTCCTGGTGGTGGTGGTGGTGGTGGTGGTGGTGGTGGTAACATTATGCAGATTGTTAGCATTTATAATCACTCTACCCTTAAAGTTTTGTTTTCTTAGCTTTTCCCATTTCATAGTTTAGTAAACCAAGACTAAGGCTCTTTCCGCACCACAACGGTGCGGGGGTGCATCGGCATACACAATGCCAATGCACCCCCCTGGGACTGTTCGCATGGACGGTCCCAGGAGGGCGGCAGGTGGCGACGCAGCCTTCGCACAGGCTGTGCCGTTGCCAAATGCCTACCTTGTCTCCTGGATTCCAGCTTGTCGCAGAAGCCAGGGGACACGCCCCCGCAGCCTGAAGCGATGGCTCTGGAGTCGCAGGCCAGGAGACATGCCCCCGCAGCCTGGAGCGATGGCTCTGGAGTCTGCAACAAGCCAGAAGCCAGGAGACAAGGTAGGCATTCGGGAAAGGGTGGGAATGGCACCTTCCAGCCGCTGCTGTTTGCATGGCATCATTTGGAAGCCGCTGTTTCCGAAATACCTCGCTCAGGGAGCAAGGTTCAGAAACAGCAGCTTCGCGCCGCACTGCCGTTTTTAGCATCCCTGGGACGCTGTATTCCACCCATGCAGAAACAGCCTAAGAGTCAATGTGATTTACTCAAGGAATCATAGCAACATTAACTGACCTGAAACATGGCCATTATCTAGGGCATTCAGATTGCTGCGAGTTTTTAAATTACACCTGGATAACAATAGCAATAACAAGAGTGACTCTTGACAGTATTTCACAAGGAACCAAAGAAAGATTCATAGGGAAAGCTATTAATTAGGAATTTATAAGCTAAACTCGAAAAAAGAAGAGAAAGAATAGACCAGGAAGCAAGAAATGCATGTGAATAACAGAGGTTACAACAGTTATGGGAAGGGAAGCCATGAAAGAAATAGAAGAGATTTGGGCAACCCAAACTGTTGTGTGTGTGAGAGAGAGGGGGGGGGAGAGAGAGAGAGAGAGAGAGTCACCCTCTGGAGCCAGTGCACCCCTGTACCAGCATGTCTGCTCATTATGCTGGCACAAGGGGCATATATGCCAGTGGCAGGGCAACTTACCCACGCAGCCAGGCGCCATACATCTTCATGTTGCCCAACCTGAAAGCTGCTTCCATCACTCAGGCCCACCACAGCAAAGCACTGCAACAGCATGACCAGGAATGTTTCGGGGGTGGGCAGGGGTAGGACAAACCTTAGTTGGCCTCCAGTGCACAGTTGGCCCCTGTGCACTGGCAGAACTGCCAGTGGAGATATGCTATGATTTTCATGGTGTAGTTATTCTCCCCTATGGTGAATTCTTCAGGTACCTTTCTTTCAATTTTTTAAAACTTTTTTGCGTTTTCCATGCCATAGTAAAGCCCTGTCAAGTGGGTGGGGCCGCAGGACTATCCCAGCACACTAGCCATGTCTGGATTGAACTGTTAAATGTAAGGATGCTGAAGATAATTCATACCATAGTATTCCCCATTACTATGAATGAGTGTGAAAGTTTGATAATAAAGAAAACAGACAGGATGAAAGTTGATTTCTTTAAAATAAGGCATAGGAGGAGAATTTTTAAAATATTAAAAATAAGTGGATTCTAGATCAAATCAAACTCAATTAAAAAGAAAGTTCCAACTTGTAGTTCAACTGAAACACATGAACTACATTGAATATCAATGGAATCAATTATACCAGGCCACTATAACTAATAACATCCAACAATTCTGGCAGTTAGTAAATAGAAGTACCTCAACCTATGGCACGCATGCCTCACATATTTCTCTGGCTCACTGGCACAGATATTTTTCCAACCTTTTCAATGTGGGTACTACTACGAACCCTGTTCTTGCCCCAGCTTCAGCTGAGCTACCTGAATGGCCTGCAGTTAAACCTCAGGAAGTGATCAATTTAATTAATGGTTTAAAAGAGCCAAAGCCCTGGCCCGACCAAATAATACCTGAAATATTCAAATCTTCTCCAGAATGGTGGGCAGCTTTTGGCCTCACTATTCCTTATGTCAACAACACAGGCCTTATACCAAGCTAGTGGTTGCAGCTATAATTGTCCCCACTTATACAAAAGGGAGACACTACTAATCCTTCAAGTGCAGCCCTATCAGTCTCCTTTCAGTCACTGGCAAGCTATGCAGCCAAATTTCTATACTTGAAACTTGAGGAGTGGATCAGACAAACAGGAGTGATTGGGTCCAGAGCAAATTAGCTTCTCCTAAAATAAATCAACACTTGATCATTTATCTGTTTTATCACACCTAGCCAATAAATATACAATTCATGCTAACCATAAACTTTTGTTGCTTTTAGATTTGAAAGGGCATTTGACTCAGTTTCAAAGAGAACTACTCTGGAGATAAACTCTCTGTCCTGAACATTGACCCTAGATTATTGTTCTTAATAAAACAATTGTACACTGGCACTGGCTATGCAAATCAGAGCTGCCCGAATGGGCCTTACATCTAGCATCCCTACTACTAGGGGAACAAGGCTGCATATTGGCCCTATTTTGTTTAACATCTTTCTCAGCGATTTAGTGCCTATTCTTTTCAAAGGTCAGCGGACCGCGCTTTTGAAACTGTGCTTTAAACATGTCCCTGCCCTGCTTTATGCAGATGACACTGCTCTTCTCTCATGCACAAAGGTTGGCCTCACCGCCTTCTGAATGCGTAATGCGAGATACTGTAAAGTCAAATGAACTGGAAATCAACTATAAGAAATCCAAAATATTGGTATTAGCCAGGCGATTCTCTATGGAACAGGTATGGACTATCAACAAAGAAACCTATAGGAGCAAGTCAAACAGTTATTATTATTATTATTATTATTATTTATTAAACTTGCTATACCGCCCTATCCCGAGGAGACTCAAGGCAGTGAACAACATAAAATCATACAAAAACATAAAAATCTTAAAACAGGTACATTCTACAATAGGGCCCTTGAGACCCATATACCACCCTCTTCCAAAAATGAGGAGGGTCCCAATGATGTTAAGGGACCCTACTAGCAGAGGCGGGGCATTGTCGGCGTGGACTCTCCAAAGGCCGGTGGAATAGTCCGGTTTACAGGCCCTCGCGGAACTCTCAAGGTCCGCAGAGTTCCAGACTGATGGTAATGTATGTTCCACCAGGCGGTGCCAGGGCTGTGAAGGCCCTGGCCGTCGGTAACCAGCGTCATCAAGGGACAGGGATCTCAGTAGATTGCGCCTCTGCTTGTCGCCAGAGGGCCAGGCATGGACATATGGGGTAATGCAGTTTAAATATCTGGGCATTACTCTTCACGAGGCAATCTTAATTGGGCAGTACACAGGACACTAGCACTTGATGCAGCCAATAACAGCGCTTCAGCAATCCTGCGCTTTTCCACCATCCGGGCCATCAATATATACCATCAGCGTTGAAAGTTTTCAATGCCAAATGTGGAGACAAAGCTCCTTTATGGAGCACCTATCTGGATTGGCCGAGAACAAAATCTTAAATAGATCTCAATCCTGTTTTTTTTATAAAATCATGGGACTACAGCTGTGCTCCATCGCCCAGCCCTATGCTTAGGAGCAGGCAAATATCCATGTCACAATGGCTTGGCTGAGGACCATCAAATAATTGGCTGCACATCCATTTTCACAAGATCATGCTAAGCAATCCACTTTCGATGCTCGACTCGGTAGTTCCCAGATGGGCGGCGTTGGTGGAAGAAATTGGCTCTACTCGGCCTCCCACTAGAGTCCACTTTACTCTTTAAGCTCTTCTGAGGCCTATAATTGCCCTGAAAATCAGGCTGCTGGAACATGAGTACTGCAACATGATAGCTGAAGCAAGGAAAACATGCTCTCCTCTTAATTTGCTTATCCCTTTCCCAGTGGGACATACAGCCATGCCTTTCCTGGCTTACCCAATCCAAGGCACAGAAGGAGCAATATCCTTGGCCCGTTTCAATTTAATGCCCTCTGTATGCTCCTTAAAGGCAGATACCAGCATGAATGAAGCAAAAGAGGCTATGCCCATGCAACTCAGGCCAAGTAGAGACACTGGAGCACACTCTGTTTCATTGTTGCAAGATTTGCCGGAGAATATTGTCCATCATTGCTTCACTTCTATACAATCATTTAACTGATATGCTTAGATTCCGTTAATCTTAGATAATCTTGATCCTTACTTCTCTGGCGTAGCAAAATATCTTTTAAAGATTATAGGCATAGCTAGATGGACACTAAACACTAGATTGCTATCATCATAACAACAACAAAGAATGCTGCTCACATTAACTATTTGCTATTGTACACGGTGCCTACCTCTGCTCAGCAACCTTTGGGTTCCGGTCCGCGGTCACCCAAAGTCAAAGCGTCAGGTGATTCATTGAGGGATGTAAGTAGTTTGTTATTGATTGCTAGATGGAAGTGACAACTGAAGGCTGTGGCAACCCTGTAAGAGCCAAATCAATTGTTGCCCATTTCCTCGCCCCTATCCCTTGTTCTGTGTTAGGATTAGGTGCCACTCTAACAAACTCTATGTGTTTTATAGTGGAGTGTTGACACTGTATGCTGTTGTGATACCTGGGCTCTGTTGGTGGGTTTTTAGTCAGGTCTGTGGAGAGGTGTATAGGAATGGCACTTTTGATGAGTCCATTTGGACTAAACTTTTGATGAGACTCTGAATGGCTGCTGTAACTATCTGTCTTTCATGGACAATTGTTTTATGGTTTTATTGTTTTATTGTATTTATTGTTTTATTGTATTTATTGTATTTTGGAATGCCAATAAAGGCTATCATCATCATCAAATCAAACTTGAGCTTTCCCTAGAAGCTAAAATGACTAAATTGGGACTATTGTACTTCTGTTACATTATGAGAAGACAAGGCCTTTCATACGGGCACAAGTGGAAATGCGTAAATAACAATGCCGTGCACCCAGGACCGTTAAATTTACCAGATTAGTCGCGACAGGGCAGCAGGCGGCGGCGCAGCCTTCACACAGCCTGTGCCGTTGTGGAATGCTGTACCTCTCCTCCTGGCTTCCAGTGCATTGCAGAGGCCAGGGGACACCCCACCGCAGGCTGGAGCGGTGGCTCTGGAGTCGCAGGCCAGGAGGGCATGTCCCCTGGCCTCTGCAACATGCCGGAAGCCAGGAGGAGAGGTATGGCATTCCGCGACAGTGGGGAGGGGAATGGCGCCTACCAGCCACTACCATTCACACAGCAGCGGTTGGAAGACGCGGCTGCTTCGAAAGCTTCCTCCAGGGTCGCGGTTGAGGAAGCATGCCTTCCCGCTCAGGGATGGCGAGGCCGGTACTGCTGCGAAGCAGCAGCAGCAGCCATGCGAACCCCTCCCCAGGGATTCAGTTTTTAGCGTCCCTGGGGCACTGTATTCCGCCAGTGCAGAAACAGCCCAAAAGTCACTAGAAAAGACAATAATGCAAGGAAACGTTGAAGGCAGCAGGAAAAGAAGACCCAACATGACATGGAATGACTCAGTCAAGGAAGATGTACCCTCAGTTTGAAAGATCTGAGCAAGGCTATTAATGATAGGATGATTTAAATGTTATTAATTCATTAGGTTGCCATGAGTCAGAAGCAACTTGATTGCAACTTCACTCACCAAAAGGCAGTTATAGCTGGGCAGTTCGGCTTGACAATAAAGATATTACATCAAAGCCTTAATGAAAACAGTATTTCTTTTCTCATTGTAAACACTTGAGTCAGTTTGTTTAGTAACAAGATTAAAGCTAGAAAATTAGGAAATCCATCTCATAGACATTTCAATTAATGTCATTTGGAAACTATGTCATATGAAATAGGGAAATCTTAAGCCTCTTATCTGCTTATGTATATTTACGAATAGGTGTGAGTCAAATCCTGACTGATAAAGTTATGACTGCACATCTGACTGCACATTTTGATATGAAGTAAATAAATCTATTTCATATATGAATTTAAGAAGGTCCATCAAGAAAGATTGGTTGAATTGTTGCAAAATGAATTCTACAGGGGTCCTAGTATTCTCCTGAAATTATGATGGATCTCCACAGTATGGATATCAAATTCTCTGGATGAAATGGCAACTTTGGAGGGTGGACTGTAAAGCATCACATTCACTCTGAACTCTATCTTTCCACCTTCCTCTGGGACCTCTCCCAGGAGTTTTCCGGGCCTTAGCTGGCAATCCTAGTGATAGATCCCACCCAGCTACCATAGCTTGGAAGTCCTATTATGTGCAGGAAACAGTGAGCAGTGAATAAAAAGATAGTGCTAGCTGAAGACTTATATTTGGGGTGGTGGCTACTTGCAGGCTCAGGAATGCCCCAGAACAAGAACAAAAGCAGGCAACAATGGATTGGTTTGACAATACAGAGTTAAGTAACCACTCACAAGGTATTTGCATTTCCTCTGAAGAGCTCTTGACATGGAACTGCCATATATCTAACCTTTAGGCATACATGGCAGATGTGTTGTTCTGAGTCATCCATCCATTTTCATATTCTCAATTGATTATGCATTTTTCTGGGGTTGCATTAACAATGCAGAATGCAACAGGACCAACTTCTCAGCTGTATTAATTCCAAATAGCTCCACTGAGCACAAGCACATCACATTTTGCCAAACTTCTATCACAGCATCAGATGTGATTTGACTTACTTATAGCTTTCTGTACTTGGACTTTCAACAGACAGTAAAACAAAATGTTTTGCCTCTCACTCAGAAACATGGGGAAAGAGATTGCTGTTTTCTGTATTTGCAAAATACATATGGTAAGAAGATTACAGGAAGAGATGGTAAGTAAAAAATAAATGTTGCCACAATTTATGAAGTAACTCATAGTCTTAATGTAGGGAATTTTTGGTGAGATGTGTTAATGGCAAGGTGACAAAAGGTACTTTCCCAGGAACCAGTAGTGAAGAAATCCATGAATTTTACTCCCTTGTTACCTAATTATTATCTATGTCCTTGATGGGTCAAATTTCCTGAAAGATGTGCATGAAGGCCTCTACAAAATTGGGACTATGTAACTTCTCATAAACTTCATACTCTCCTCTACAAAACTGGGACAAGATGTAGCTTCTCACACACATCAAACACTTCTAGTGTTAACTTTTTTGCCAATAAATGTGAAGGGGGATACCCACTAACATGAAGCTTATTTGGAATTAATCCCAGAGATTATGATGTTGTTCTGCTAAGCTTTCTTTTGTCATGGTTTGATTACATTTTTCCAGGCTCAGTGCCCAAACATCATTTTCATTTTATTACACCTAGAGACACAGCAACAGCAAAAACATGAAAAAATTGTTTAAGCATAGTATTTGGGTGCACTAACTCAAATGTCAGCTGTCTTTAAGGGCAGACATCTGTATTTATTTTTATTTAATTATTACATTATTTCAATTTTACCTTATTTACATTATTAATACTTTCTCACAAAGACTGAATGCTGAGTACACATATGTATTGTTGAATGCTTTCACTGGAATCACTAGGGTGTTGTGGGTTTTCCGGGTTGTATGGCTGTGTTCCAGTACCATTTTCTCCTGACATTTTGCCTGCATCTGTGGCTGGCATCTTCAGAGGATCTGATGGTACTAAAGCAAGTGGAGTATATATGCCTGTGTAATGTCCAGTGTGAGAGAAAGAACCATTTGCATTGGTTAAAAGTGATAAGGGTAGAATTTGCAAGTAGAATTTGCATATGTTAAGTGGAATCAGTGGCGTACCTGCCTAGGGACAGGGGGTATCCCTATGTCCCGAGAGGCTATTTGGTCATGTGGGGAGGCAGCAACATTTCAGGAGTTTGGAGTGCTGTGTGGTTTCGGAGGGCTGTATGGCGTGTTCTAGCAGCATTCTCTCTCCTGACGTTTAAGCTTCTGCATCTGTGGCTGGCATCTTCAAGAGGAGATCTGATGTTGGGAAAGAGAGCAAGTTAGGAGTATATATATCTGTTGGAGTGTCCAGGGTTGGAGTGAAGAAACATTGTCTGTGAGTAACAAAGAGAAGGCAACCAGGTCCAATAGTTAGAGAGCATCACAGGGACAGAAGTAAAGAGGAAGTAACAATGAAGTCTATAGCATGGGAGTAACAATGGAGATGTAGCAAAGGTCACTCAGGTGGGAACACATCCTGAATAGAAGTATCCTGGCCTTTGTTTCCACTGTCTTTATGGTCATCCCTGTGTTTGTGTGGAGCTGGTTAGACACTGTGCTTGACTCCTAGTATTTTTCAACACTGGCAGCCATGAGTTCTATTCATTCCTTTCATAGTTTCTTTTCTTCCTGTTAAAACTGTCTGTATGTGCTTATGGATTTCGAGTGATGAAAGCTTCTCTGTGTGGTCTGATGCTTAGTGGCTTTCAGAGTGAAGGGTCCAGAATTTCTGTTTTCAAATAATATTCTATGTCCAAGGTTGGTTTTATCATGTGTTCTGCTATTGCTGATTTTTCTGGCTGGGAAATAGTCTGCGAGGAATTGCCTTTTGTGTGTTCTTTGATACGTGTCTGTGCGCTGCGTTTGGTGGTTTGTATGTAGACTTGTCCACAGCTGCATGGTATGCAGGGTGTTTGTGTGTTTTAAATTTTTTTTAGTGTTTTTACATTTTGGCCTGCAGGGGGCGCATTTTCAAAGTTAGCAGCACCAAAATTTCAGAGTACCATCCAGAGACTAAATTTATGATACCAGCCAAGTTTGGTGATGTTTGGTTTAGGGGAAGCAATGCCATGGACCCCCAAATGGGGTGCCCCATCCCCATTGTTTTCAATGGGAGCTATTAGGAGATGGGAGCTACCCATTTGAGGGACCATAACTTTTGTCCCCCTGAACCTAACTTCCACATAAAGCTTAAGGTAACATCATAAGAGAAATAGTTACCAAATGATACCCTGAAGAATTTGAGGTGTCACTATCTTTAAAGAATACACCCCTTTACAAGGCATCTAAGAAATTGCCCAAGATTCTTTGTTTTGCAGTGACTTTGCTCCCATTGCGTAATGGGGAATTTCTGAAGTGTGTAGGAGCAAGCTGCACATTTTTTGTGTGTGTGTGTAAGGCAGAAGGCTGCACATTGCAAGCCTTTTGAGGGGCCAAGAAGTTAGAACCCCCCAGAAGCAAAAGAGTCTTCCAAACCTGGATGCTTTATTACCAGGGAGAGACCTCCTGGAGGCCACCTTGAGAAAGTCTGGTGCCTTTACCTTCAAAAAATGTAAGCCAGCTTGCCTACACACTCCAGAAATTCCCCATTAGCTACAATGGAGCAAAGTCACTTGCAAAACTCAAAAAAAGAATCTTAGGCTAGAATTTCTTGGAGATACCTGTAGGGAATTGTCCATTTTACAAAGATAGTGACACCAAATTTTCAGGGGGGTATCATTTAGTAACTATTCTTATGATGCCACCCAAAGTTTGGTGAAGTTAGGTTTAGGAGGAACAAAGGATTATGGTCCCTCAAATGGAGTAGCCCTCATATCCTGTTGAAAGCTCCCATTGAAACAACAATGGGGGATGAGGGGCATTCCATTTTGGCATACATTAACTGCTTCCCTGAACTCAAACATCTCAAGCTTGCGTAGGTAGTCATCAAGAACGATACTCTGGATGATACCCTGAGAATCCCATGGGTGCCACCTAGCTTCTAAAAGTGCACTCCTACGAGCAAGAGACGCACAAAAATACCCCCCAAGCCCAAATACCTTTGCATTTTGCATTTGTTCATTATTTGGGCAGGACATGAAATCAGGACAATTTTGTCCAAATGTAGCCCCAAATTTGCCCAGATTCCAGCGAGATCTGATATTTGTTGTTTCATCTGAATCTCCAACACGTCAATAGTGATGTTGTTTCAGGGTGAGGGGAGGAATCCACCCCCCCAACAGTATCACTATCAGAATTTTATTTTAACCAGGGACCCCAGATTCTCCCTTTAAGGATTGGATTTAAAAAAAGAAGAATCTGAGCTCCCTAGTTTTTTAAACTTACCATTGAAAGTGATGCTGTTTGGGGAATTGGATTCCCACTAAGGAGGTATTTTGTGAGGAGAAGATGCTGACATTTGTTTGGTAAAATGTCTTTGCTAGGGAGGTGATTTGTGAGAGATTTACATGCTTAATACTTTCACTTGCACACTGAAAGCTTGGAGTTGTTTCTCAGGCCGCAACCTTCCTCATAGAGGTTGTTGTGATTAGGAAATTAGGAAAAAAGAGTTGAGGTGGGAGGAAGAGCCATGTATGTTTTGCTGGAAGTGGGAGGAGTTTTGTGAGAGCTGTAGATTGCGAAAAGATCATTGTTTAGTCATGGTGAGGGAGGAGTGGCCGCCCATCATGTCGCTGGGAGAGGGCGTCAAACTCAGGATTTTAATCCCCAGGCTCCTGGTTTGCCTAGAAGTATGCCGCCTCCAGTGGAATAGACCCATTTTAGCATATGTATGTAACATTGAAGTTGCATAATCAAATTAGTGAGAGCATCTACATAGCAGTTGCCTGGCATTTTAAACCATTTACTTGCTTCCTGCAGAGAGACATCCTGTTTCTGGGTGGTGTTCACTAACCATTGTCTTAAGTCTAGTGTTTTTAAGTAATGGTAGCAATTTTTTTTTCATAGTTTCTTCCTTTCTGTTGAAACTGTCCATGTGCTTGTGGATTTCAATGGCTTCTCTGTGTAGTTTGATGTAGTGACTGTCACTGTGGTCCAGAATTTTAACCCCACAGCACCCCCCCCCCCCGAGCCACTGCCTGGCCCATGTCCCCCACCACTTACCTTAGTTCAGCCTATTCAGTTAAAGATGAAAAATGGCCTGGTGGGAACTACACTACCCAGGAGGCCTTGCAAGCCCCCAAGGTCTCCTGGGAAGTGTAGTTCCCACCAGAGCGCTTTTTCAGCCTGAACTGAACAGGCCACTTTCAAGCCCTGAACTTTCCAGTCTGAACTGAAGTAAAGTGGGGGAGTGCATAACTGGAGAGCAGGGGAGTGCCACAGAGGGGGCACAGAGATGAGGCAAGAGGGTCCCATGGGAGCAGCAGAAGACACAGAGTCCACCCCAGGTGCAGTTTGGACCAGCTATGCCTTTGGCTTCATGGGTGGGTGTCTGGCCCCTCATTGTCTGCAGGGAGCCCTGGGATCAGTCTTGGTGAGGGGCTTCATCCCCTCTGCCCCCCCCCAGACAAGTAGAAAGCAGGGTCAATCCTGCCCTGCTAGAAAAACTACTACACCTGGAAGATGGGACAAGAAAGGTGCTAAGGTAAAGTTCTGGTTTTATTTTTGGAAGGCTTTTCTCAAAGCCAAATCTTTTAACAGTGTGTTTTTAACAGGGTTTTTTCCCCTTTGTTTTCTTTGTTCCAGTCATGTGCTTGCTTCAGACTTTTGAGAGGTGGGGCTTTCTGAGAGATGGGGCTTGCTAGTAGATCTGTTGCTCACTCTCTGGAAGCAGTGGCAGTTGTTTACTCAATAAGGACATATCTTTTGAGGGATAGTAGAAGATACATTGGAGTCTTGACAAGGGGCCAGGACTTCAGCCATTAGGTCTTGTTCTCAGAGTGCAATGAACAGGGGCTTGTCGAAACAGGTAAGGGGAGCACTTTTTGGGTTCAGAAATTCTTACAGGAGCTCTACACTACTTAACTGCTAACTATGGCTGGTGGGGGAGTTGCTGCAGTTACTTGCAGCAGCTGTGGGATATTTGGTTTTTTGATGGAGGATGTGTGTAGCTACACTTGCAACAAGTGTAAGTTGGTTGCTCTCTTAGAAGTGAAAGTACAGCAGCTTGAGGTACAAGTATCTATGCTTCAAGACATTAAGGAAAAGGAAGATTTCATAGACACAGTGGAGCTGACAGTACTGGGTGAGGAACACATCATGGATCTCTCTGAGGAAGATGGCAGTTCTCAAACACTGGAGGTGGGCAATTGGAAAAATGTGACACAAAGAAGTAGATGGACAGTGGTGGGATTCAAATAATTTAACAACCGGTTCCGGTGTTGGGAATTCAGATAATTTAGCAACTGATGGTTTACAAGCACCATTTTAACAACTGGTTCTGCCCAAGTGGTACGAACCTGCTGAATCCCACCACTGACTAGGGAGCATTCTTTGAGCTTCAACCTACACAATCGATTTGAAGTTCTCTTCCTTCTCAGCGAGGATAAGGAAGACACACAGGAGCAACTGAGTCAGACCTCAGAGAACGTGTAAGTGATAGAAAGTTCAACACACAGAATGGCCCTTGCAAAAGATCAGAGGAGACATGCAGTTGTGGTTGGGAACTCCCTGCTAAGGAAAACGGAAGCAGTGATTTGCAGGCCTGTCTCCCTGGGGCAAAAATCCATGATGTCACTAAGGCCGTTTCTGCATGGCCTTGTGAGGAAAGCGGCTGGAGTAGAAGCTTTTAAGCGCCCGACCCAGGCTGCTGAGGACCATCATCCGCGTAAGGCCGGTCCCAGGAAGAAGCGAACGGCAGCGGCAAGGCGCCCGGCCAGCCCTTGCGACTCCGACTTAATCCCTTGGCCTCCGGCAGCGCGTCGCGAGGAATACCTGGGGATACGCCCCCCTGATGCTGATCGCCTGCTCGGCGGCGCAGGGCAGAGAAGCGTCCCCATGAGACTTACTTTCGGCGACAGCAAGAACAGCAAAGAGTGAAAAAATTGCTGGAAAGTAGAATGCTGAGTCGGAGTGGTGGAAGCGCTGCCGTTGGCTTCGGCAGCGAGCTTCACTGCAGACGTTTCCCCAAAAAAAGCGCTAGGAAGGCAGCTCTGAGAGCTTACTCGGCTCCAGGCCAGAGTAGCGGCGGTAGCGAGCTGCGCATGCAGCTGCGCCCTCGATGCAAATGGCGGCACCTGGAGAGCGGATGTTTTACCATCTCCAGAGCCCGTCATTTCCTCTACCGAAATGCAGAAACGGCCTAAGAGTCTGAAAAGACTTGTTAAGCCCACTGACCATTACCCCTTCCTTTTGGGACAAATTACATAGCAAATTACATAGAGGGACAAATTACGTAGCAAGACATAGCTTTCAGAACATCAGAAGGGATTTTGAGGCTCTGGGAAGGAAGCTGAAGGATCTGGATACTCAACTTGTCATTTCATTTCTACTTCTGGTTGAAGGACATGGCCCACGGAGAGAAAGAAGAATAGTGGAGGTGAACAACTGACTTATGAAGTGGTGCTGCCGGAAACTATTTGGGTTCTTGGACCATAGTCTGTGGTTTCATGAAAAGGGACTGCTGGCAAGGGATGGGTTGCACCTCACTCCTGTAGGAAGAAACATTTTGGCCAGGAGGCTCCCAAACCTGATTACAAGGTCTTTAAACTAAGTTTTGTGGGGGGTGGGGGATACAGTATTCAAACAGATAGAGTTCAAGAAATGATAGTGATGGTAGTCCAAAGATTATAGAGAGAACTGAGAGAATAGGTCAAGAAGGCAACAGCAGGAGGGAAAAAACCTTAAAGATTCAGTCAGAGGAAATGTATCATGGCCTTCAATGTCTCTACACCAATGCACCGAGTATGGGAAATAAACAAGATGAACTTGAACTCTCAAGACAGCAAAACAAATATGATATTGTAGGCATCACTGAAACCTGTATGAGTCTCATGATTGGAACACTTAAGGGTGGAAGGAGTGCCATAACCTATTTCAGAGAAACAGATCAAATAGGAAAGGAGGAGGACTAGCATTATATGTAAAAGATTGTTACAGCTTTGAGAAGGTCCATGACTTCAATCGTGCAAGCCAGGTTGAGAGCATTTGGCTAAAAATTAAGGGGGAGAGAAGCAACACTGATCTCATTGTGGGAGTCTATTGTAGACCCCTCCCCTGCCCATCGCCCCCATGCATTCTTGGAACAGATGAGCAAACTCACATAAAGAAGAGAAATAGTAATAATGGGAGATTTCAATTATCCGGATATTTGCTGGGAGTCAAACTCTTCCATGACAACCAGGTCCAACAAATTTCTCACTTGCCTTGCAGACAATTTCATGGTCCAGAAGGTGGAAGACGCAAAAAAGGGAATGGCTATTTTAGATCTGCTCCTAACCAATAAGCTGAAGAAAAAGAGGAGGAGGGAGGAGGAGTTTGAATGTCTACCCCACTTTTCTCAAGTGTAAGGAGTCTCAAATCAGCTTATAAATGTCTTCCCTTCATCTCCCCACAACAGACACCTTCTGAGGCAGGTGGTGCTGAGAGAGTTCTGAACCAACCATGATTAGCCCAAGGTCACCCAGAAGGCTTCACGTGGAGAAGCAGGGAAACAAACCTGGTCCACATCTCATGTGGAAAAGTGGGTAATCAAACCCAGTTCTCCAGATTAGAGTCTGCTGCTCCTAACCACTGCACCATGCTGGAGTAGCCCTTGGTGCTAAACAGCATCTTTCTGAATCTGCCAGGGGCTGCTCAGCTCCTCAGGTGAGGGCTTGGGGCTGAGCAACTCTCAGCATATTGTGTGCAGCTGATGATGATCAAAGCCTGCAGAAGATGCTGGCTGTGTTTGGAGTCAGGGAGGGTCTGCCAATAAAGACAGCCAGGTGCAGGCTGCGTGGCATAGCCCGCCCTCTGAAATGTGTTAGCATATTTAATTATGATACAGATCAGTTTAATTAATTTATAAATTAGTTAAACCCAAGCTGTTGTTTTATGTCTTCATTGAAGGATGCTTGGGGCAAAAGGCGAAATTGCACCACACCGCGCCTATGCACCAAAAGTGCTCATAGCACAAATTACATTGAAGTAAAAATTAAAAGATGCCTTGCCAAAATGTAGAATTAGTGCATCCCGCAATACATGTATTTATTTATTTTTACAATAAATCCTATCTAAATAATCAAACCATTCAATTTAAATAACTTCCATGTGCTACATCTGTAATTAAATTAAAACCATTAACACTTTTTTGGCACTGCGTATGCCTTTCTTAGATTGTAGCTGTCCTACAGAACGTCTGCATAGATTTTTTTCTTTTAGCATTTTTATTTATTTATTTATTTATTTATTAGCATTTTTGGTGATTTCTTTAAATTACTACATAAAGCACTATACTTTTCTCCACTAAATATTCTTTTTCCCTCTTTAGAAATAAATGAGGGATGTGGTACTGTCAACTAATTCTTATTTGTTTGCAAATCATATATTTTATATCTAAATCATATTCACTGGCTTTCATTCATGATTGGAGATTGATACAAGCCCTCTATAAAAAAAAGTATTTATCTTTTGCAACACTCACTGAACACCAAATAGCAAACCAGGTCATATGAAGAATCTTTAATTCCATCATTTTATGTGGGTAATTGCTTTTGCTTCCTTATGTTTAACCACAGTAAATGAACTATAATTTTAAACCTGGTTTGACACTTGCTATCAGGCGTTGCATAAAGGCAGGAAATGGAAGAGCCAAGGCCATAGCTTCAAACCCCAACACAGAGAAAAACATGTCCCTATACGAAAATTCACAAAGAGCTGTTGGTCTCTTTCTTTGAAGAGTACTTGTATAAATAAAATAAGGCACCCTTATTTATGCCTGCCTTTTGGGCAGAAAGGTCATTGCTAATATCTAATCAAGCTAAGAGCCCCTTTCTAGTAAGCTGTTGTAACAGTATGGATAATCAGAGAAGAAAATTTCTCAAGTTCAGTAATACAGAATTGCATACAAAACTATACACGCATTCATATATGAATGCATAAACACCAGGAGTTGGATCCAGCCAGATTTTTAATTTAGTTTTGTCTAGTTCACCTCTTTAATACCAATCCCATAGCACATTCTTTTTGGGTGGTCAAAAGGGACCCATCCATTTTTCACCAGTGGAAAACTGGCTCAGTTTTTCTCGCTGGCTGCGTACGAATTAGCATGAGCAGACTAAGATTTCCTGGGAGAGGGACCAAGTAATGGCAAAAAAAAGTGATTAGGTACAAGAGAAAATGGTTGTTAGATTGAATGACCCCTAAGCATTTCACCTGTGCTTTGTCAGGAGGATCTGCAAAAATGTATAAACTTAGACAAGTCTTTAAAAAATAACTGAGCATGTGAGCAACTTAATTAAAACTTTGACATCCTGGGAGCCAGAAAGGAATACATTTTGCATAAATTGTTATCTACTTCACAGTTCTCTTATAAGATCGTATATTAGAATGCCTCAAGGAAATTTAGAATACACATTACCAAAATTGTGAGGACCACCCATTGTTGATAGGCCAGAAGGGGCAGCTGCCTTGAAGTAGAAATTATGCGTCCGCGTGATGAAATTAAAGTAATATCTGAGCGGCCCCACCCACTCTGGCAGGCCAGGAGCAGCCCTGCAGGCTGGGATTACACTTGCCCTGCCAAGCTCACCTGCTGGTGCCACTTCCCACAAGCTGAAGGAGCGCTGGGAACCCGGACTACCACTCTCCCCTCCAGAGTGAGCGGTGAGAGTGCACTGCTGCACTCCGCTGGGGGAGCCCCGGCTGTGAAGGCTTGTCCCCGACTATCTGTGCGCGGCAGCCAACAGAACCCGGCACCATTGAGGAAGTGCGCAGCTGAGTGTGGAGACGGAGGTCTCCACCCAAGTCCACACACAGCTCTGGAAGGGCAAAAAGCCTTCAGGCTGCTGCCGGTGCTCCTGCTGTTTTCCTTGGACTTTGAACAAACGCGGGGGGAGGGGTGCCGGTGGAACAAGTTTCCACCCCCTCTGAGCAGCAGGATTAAAATTCAAAGTAGAAGTTGGAGAGGAGGATCCTCCCTGGAAATGGCTTTTACAAAAAAAACCCCGTAGAAGCCCTGCTTCGAAGCTCATCTCTCTACTTTCGGCTCCTCCCCCCTCCCCTCCTCCCTGCTCTGTTTGGGAAGCGGGATTACGGAGGCTCGGCAGCTGCCCTTTAAAAGCCAGAGCTGCCAAAGCCTTCTGCCCAGCTCCGATGCTCACCAGCCGCAGCAGGAGGGCTGCTGCACCGAGCTGGGAGGCCCAGCCGGTGAGCTTATCCCCACGGAGGCTATCCGTTCCGGCCGCCCAGCCATGGAAGTGGTAGCTCAAGCGAGGAGTCGCGGAGGAGGAAGCGGAGCGCCGAAGCATCTTGCTGCGGCTGGTGCGCATCGGAGCTGGGCAGAAGGCGATAAAGCCCTGGTGAAAGGCAGCGGCTGGAGCCTGTATCCCGTTTCAAAACAGAGCAGGGAGGAGGGGAGGGGGGAGGAGCGAGCGCGGAGAGATGAGCTTCAAAGCGAAGCTGATTTGGTAAGTTTGGCTGGGAGGAATCCTCTCAGAACTTACTTGACGTAATCCCGGCTCAGAGGGGGTGGAGACCTGTTCCACCGGCACCCCTCCCCCCCCGCATGTGTTCGAAGTCCAAGGAAAACAGCAGGAGCACCGGCAGCAACCTGAAGGCTTTTTGCCTTTCCAGGCTGAAGGTCTTATCTGTTGGGGTGGGGGGGGCACCAGACTCAGGTTTTGCCCAGGGCTCAGGTTTGCCTAGGTACGCCACTGCACATTACTGAACGTAAAAACAATACCAAAGTTAGTTCAAGGGAGGTACCAATTCCCTGGGGACATTATTAAACTACTTCTAGGTTCCAAAGTCTTCCCGGAGAAGTTGAGAGAGGCAGTGGTAAGACTGCCCTTAAAGAAACTATCCCTGAATCCTACTGATCCTGCTGACTACTGCCCAGTTTTAAATCTTAATTCATGGTAGTTGAGAAAGCTGCAAACAAACAGCTTCAGGCCTTCCCAGAAGACACATTGATGTGAGACCATTTTAGTTCAGCTTTTGGTGCAGCCATGAAATACAGACTGTGCTGGATATCCTCATGGATGAACTGTTGAGTGTCAGTGTGGCCCTGTTCTACAGATTTAGATATCCACAGATAAGGGTCACATGTCAATATTAAATATATAGATTTACATAATGTACGATGGTTTCCAGTTCCCAGAACCATATTTTCATATGCTCAGTTATTATTGGCTTTCTAGAATTTATTTATAAATATGTGCATTTTTATTTATACATGTGTCTGTAGTTTTTGAGACTTCCCTATCCATATATCTAGCTCTCAATGTGGGCAAATATGTGAATACTTAAATCCAAAGACTGGTGCTATTAACAGACAAGACAGATCTTTCAACAAACCTGAAACATGCCCCAGATTTGCAGGAAAAAATCTGAAAACAAAAACAAAATCCCACCAGGTGGCTAAAATTCCCCAAAAATGACCCGATAGCACTTGGACGGCTGGGAATCAGAGAATATATTCAATTGGCATTTTGTTAATTAGCCACACATTACTGAAAATGCATATTATTCAGTTTGAATGAGGAATTTTGGCTTAGAGTCTTCAATCATGGTGCATCTTAGGGGAGGAGGAGGGAGGGTGGGAGCATGGGATCTTTAGAACTTCTAGCTGATTGCATGTTCATACGTTCCATGAAAATACAGCCATTTCCATTAATATTAGGTGAATACAGGAAACTGTTGAGCAACTGACAACTTTGACAACATGAGAATCATTATATGCATGTTACCATTTGAACATTGCTTGAAGGCTGCAACAGCCTAGAGCAGTGATGGCAAACCTTTTTGAGACTGAGTGGCCAAATTGCAACCCAAAACCCGCTTATTTGTAGCAAAGTGCCAACATGGCAATTTAACCTGAATACTGAAATTTTAGTTAAGAAAAAATGGGTGACTCCAGGGTGTGCGTTACTCTGGAGTAAGCTTGGTGGTAGTTGGTGGCTTTGCTTTGAAGCAACCGTGCAACTCTTCCAATGGGTGAATCACGATCCTAGGAGGGTTTACTCAGAAGCAACCCCATTGCTAGCAACTGAGCTTACTCCCAGGTATAGGATCGCACTTTAGCTCTTCACATGAAAATCAGTGGGGTTTAACAGCACTTAACAGGGTTACCTACACTGCTTCCCCAAAACTAGGTTTAATGCTAATAATCCAGCCCAGTGGCCTAGATGTGTGGGGGAGGGGCAATTTCCCCCCCACTTAGCTGATTTCTATTCGCAGCATTACTTACAGAAAGACTCTGAGTGCCATACCTCCCCAGCGCGATACCCATAGGTTTGCTACCACTGGCCTAGAGGCATTAGAAAAGAGTAAGAGTCAAGGAGTACTTTAAAGACAAACAAAATTTCTGGCAGTGTATTAGCTTTCATGGTTCACAGCTCACTTCTTCAAATACAGCTACCAGTAGAATCTGAGTCCACCTGTCCTTTAGTACAGAAGAGTGAATTCAGTCACCCAAAGGCAACAGCATGTAAATGTCAATAGCAGGTAAATGATAATAGCAGGTGTGTTTGGATTAGGTGTGATTTGCAAAGAGGTAGTAGATGTGGAGAAATCAGCATTGGTAATGAGACTGAAATCCTAGGTCTCCATTCAGTCCAGGAGAATTCATTGTCTTGAGCGTCATTATTACTTGTAATTTAACACTGAGAATGGGGATGGCCTAAAGGACAATTATAATTAGTGAGTAGAATCTATATATTAGCATGCATTTCCAGGAATTACAGCTAAAATCTTTAAGGCACATAGTGCCATTGACCTCAATGGAGCTAGTTTAGAACACTGAAAATCGCAACAACCTAGGTTTGTGGACATAAAAATTTTCTGATTCATTTCAGAACCAGATTTGGGGGAAGCATGCTTTTTCTTATCCTGGATTTTCAGTACTTTCCTCACCATTTAAGAATCTTTTATAGGTGAGCACAACTTTATTTACATGGTAAATTTCCTGGAGTCACCCATTTCGGAGCCCTTCGGGGATCGGGCGGTATATAAATTTAAGAAATAAATAAATAAATAAATAAAATAAATTTTGGGTTCAGGTTTTAAAAATCCAGAAATTTTTGGTAAATTTTGATTTTACTGAAATGTGTTGGGTTTTAAAACCCAAACTCGAATTTTACCAGTTCTCCCTAACACAGCTTCTCAAGTCTACTTGGGCTTGTGTCAAGGAGAACTTCAATTGTCTTCCTCCCTGCCGCTTCCCCAGTCCACAAGGACTTAAAAAGCAGCAGAGGTAGAGAGAACTGAATTCAGCAGAGGTAGAGAAAACTGGATCCAGTTCTCCCCCCATCTTTGGCTGGTGTGAACATGGGACTTGGGAAATGCCAACAAGGGAAGGGGGGAGGGGAGAACTTAAACTGAATGTTGGGGTCCAGCATTTAGTTGAAGCACTCTCTGTTGCCATTTCCCAAGTCCCCATGCCCTCCCAAAATCTAGATCTGAAATCAATAGGATTTTTTTTTATGTGCTCACCCTGTTGCAGCCATCAAACAGTATTCTAAACTAGCTCAATTGATGTCAATGCTAATATGTTGCTTAAAGATTTAATTGTAATTCCTGGAAATGCATGCTAACATATAGACTCCACTCACTAATTATAATTGTCCTTTAGGCCACCCCATCCTCAGTGTAATCCTTTTCTTGCTAATTCTCCATTATTAATACTAGATACTAGTTTGTGTACAGTGAAATGGTATTTCAAAATAAACAACTGGTTTCTGTTTTATATTTTTTTACCAGAATCTTCAAAGTCAACAGCTGTCTCTGTGCTCCATGCAGAGAAGAACTCTTGGGCATAATTTTGGCTTAAATAATTGATGGTGTTCATAAACTGGATTATTCATATGATAATTAGAGGCTTATGCCCTATGTTCAATATTTAACAGCATAAACTAAACAAAATATATAATTGTAAAAAATAAAATCCTTGGCCCTTTTTGCATTGCTGACAAAACAAACCATTTTGTATAACATGTTTTCTGATGACTACAAAGACTGTACAGAATGTTCAGAAGCAATTTTATGCCAAAATCCATGCAAAGTTCTGAAGCATAATCCATGCAAAGTTCCAAAGAGCCAAAATGTTAATGCAAGTTTTAAAAATCATAACCTGATTTCTAGAATGGACACATTTTGCTGGCTCAAGAAAAGCTGAGCAAGAGCCGAAAGATACTAAAAAGTGAAAAAATTAGGGATGGACCAACTTCTACATCCACTCAAATTGTAATTTGATTATAAATTGTAAGCAGTATGCTCAGGTGTTACAAAAAGCCTTATTTTCTGACAAGAGCTGTTTACTTGATTGCAAAATTGTTTTCTAATAATATTTCTTAGGAACTGTGATTCTGGTGTATGGGACAGCATTGAGTTGCCTAATCTCAAGGGAAAGGGCATTCCACAGGCGATGAGTGGAAAAGCTCTGGTTGAGTCACCATCCATCTCTCCTCTGAAGACAGGGACATCGACAGCATGACTTGTGAAGAAGATTTTAGCTGTTGGTCTGGACTGTATGAGTATGTGTCAAATGCCATCAAGTCACTTCTGATTTATGGTGACCTTATGAATTAATGGCCTTCAAAATATCTTATTCTTGCTCAGGTCTTCCTCGAACTGAGTCAATTCATCTCATGTTGGATCTTCCTCTTTTCCTACTGCCTTCAACTTTTCCTTGCATTATTGTCTTTTCCAGTCACTCTCATCTTCCCCAAATGTGATCAAAGTATGATAGCCTCAGTTTAGTCTTCTTAGTTTCTAGGGAGAGTTCAGCCTTGATTTGATCTGGAACCCACTTAGTGTTTTTGATGACCTAGTGTTTTTGGTATCCATCAAACTCTTTTCCAACAGCAGATTTTAAATGAATCTACTTTATTTTTGTAAGAAAGTTTCACTGCGTTCTATTACTATGATTAGTTAGAACTCAATAGAATAGAATATGAATAGAACTCAATTGCTGTGGACCTCCACAGATCCACCTAGCTCAGTAGTTAAGAATAAATGTGTCTCGCATGCCTGACGATGCTTTGCATCCATGGTCCACTGCTAGCAAGTACTAATATTTATTATTGTTTTCCAGTAGCAAAGATTAACTTGAGAAGAAAAAGTAGCAGCAGCAACAGCTCATACAGAAACATTGGTGCAGAAATCCGCATTCCCACAGTCAAGGACCTCAACTCGTTTTCACAAGTAAGGGACTTGAGAACAATTTCTTGAGACAATGAGATTATCAATTGAATGTATTCTGCACAAGAAAAGAGCAACAAGCTGCTCCCCATCAGCCACCTGGTGTGATTTAATGCTGGCAGTTACCAATATGCAAAAGCAGCATATAAACTCAAAGCAACATCTCTTTCAATGGTGCCCCCACCTTGACGTATATGGGACTATGATGAATGCCACTGACTGCACAGATACAAAAGTAGTATACAGAACTGTAAATATATCACTAATAGGAGAGTGTGGAAATCAGCTCAAGAGAGAAAAGGACATTAAATCTCTGAACACATTGTTTGCACACTTCACAGCTCCACTAGTAAAAATAATCTCAAAATGGCATCTTTCCACTCACCAGAGCTCATGGAGAGTGAAGTGCAGGCATTTTATTAGACTGTGATGGCAGGAGGGTAGATTTTTACTGTACTATGATTTGTTTAAAATTATGGATTGAGCCATGGGGGAAAGTAAGATATAAATGTTTTAGCAAATAAGAACAGGTCCAGTTTTAAGTGCAGTTGGAACTTTGTGTAAGATTGCAGCCTCTAGCCACTTGCACCTTTTTTGCCTTCTAATTGGGGAGGTGAATGGGGCAAGCATATTTCTTCATTCTGAAAGATAATATTGCTTGCCATAATTGATTTAATTATTTAAGTGGTTAACACAGCACCAAGTGTCTCAGCAGAGAGGAGTTAAATAATGGCACTAGAATCAACTAGGCCGTAATTGCGACAGGGGGCAGGGCAAATGGTGAGCTCCGGAGTAGTGAGCATGTGTGCCCTGGGCCGGCTGTGCAGGCTGAGCCACACCCTGCCTGATCATGTGATGCGTACGAGTTCAAGGGGTGGAGCATGCTCCCTATATATTAGGCAGCACGCTGTTGCTCCCGCCTTCTTTGATGCCTGGAGCAAACTGACCCTCCCTCCCTATTGGTGCAGGGTTTTCTGCTTAATTTGTCGCAGCCTTGGTGGTTTGGGCAGAGAAGTGCATCCTTATGGGGAGGCCAAGTTTGCACGCTGGACCTCCCCGCAGTTGGGGGCTTCCATAAGAGGTTTGGGGTGGGGCAGGCTCATGGTGCATGATGCGGAGGTCACTGCAATCGAGTCCGATACCCCAGCAGAAAGGGAAATACAATGGGCGGGCACCCAGGTGGCCCAGTACCTTTCTGTCCCCCCCAATATGGATTGGGGTTGGTGCCGGGGTCAGCCAGGGGTGCTGACCAGCTGCTCGGATGTGCTTCTCTTGCTTGCCCAGCTTCTGCCTCAATAAAAAGGGCTGCGGCCCATTTTAATTCCAAGACGTGACCTGTGGTTATTCACCAGATGGAACCTCTGCATATCTGGGCACAATATGTTTTTTTTTAAAAAACATAATATTCATTTATTTAAAAAACATCAACATCTCAACTCATCTCCAGAAACTCAAGGCAGCTAACAAAGCAGATATATAAAAACAAGGTAACAGTCACGCAACAAGACAAAGCCATTGGCTTTCCACCAAATACCTTCCAAAATAAAACCCTTTTGACATGCCTTCCTAAATGCAGAAAGTGAATATGTCCTTTGCATCCACTTTGGTGAGCTAGTCCAAATGACTGGTCCAGTCCTACTGTAGAAAAAGCTCACAATTTGACTTTCACCAGGTGATAATCCTAAGAGAGAGAACTAAGAGAGGCAACAAAAGGCAAAGGCCTTCAGGAAAAGTGCAGAATTATTGTTAGGGCCACTCAAAGGCTCCTTCCGCATATACAGAATAATGCACTTTCAATCCACTTTCAATGTACTTTGCAGCTGTATTTTACTGTCCGAACTAGCAAAATCCACTTGCAAACAATTGTGAAATTGGATTGAAAGTGCATTATTCTGTACGTGCAGAAGGGGTCTGAGTGTTGTGGACAAGTGTATTCAGCAAATGATATTCCTGGTCAATGATGTTCCTTGTCCTCCACACTGTATGCACTCTGAATTCATTGTACAACAGTGGCTGAGGAATTATTTTTACAGACAGACAGACAGACAGTCATATCCTCAATTTTTTTCAAGCCTTTGCTACAAAGCATTCTCTTAGGCCAGTACAGATTTATAATTATCTTCATATATTTCTTTGAGTTGCTGTATTATGAACAGTACATGGAAGTATTATATATTATTAATTGACATCACATACTTTTTACAGTTCTGCCTAGAGCATGGATTCTACAATTAAGAAAGTGGGCAAAGCAAGGAGGGCAAAACCAGATTGCGCACTGCACTCTGTTTAGTGGTTAAAACCAGAGGATTGTAATGTATAATGAAAAAGAAGTGTTTTCAGAAGAGAAATCCAAACCATCTGCAAAATACGCATTCAGGACTGAGCGTTTATAAAGAAGTGAATCTGCCTGGAGGTTTATGGAAATGCCTTTTTAAGCCAAGTGCAGCTACATTTGTCATTCATACTTATTTGCAGAGAATCTTTGTACAATGTGCATTAGCTTACCTCATTCACTCAAACAATGGCATTATTTGGGTCTTATTTTCTGCCTCACCTGCAGCCCCTGAATAGGTTTTTTTAAGGCCCTGGTTGGTTCTAAATAGTTTACAGGGAAATCCAATGCAGAATTTCTCCAGTATAAATTCATTGAAATTAATGAGCTTGAATTGGAGTAATTCAGAACAGGATTACCAGAAGTGAAACTGCTAATATTTGGCCACATGAAAGAGAAGTTGAAAAGTTTTAAAATTTATTTGTGGCTATTCGCTTAAATTCAACCTGTGTGTGATACCAGAAGACAAGGAAAGTGGGGGAAAATGGCTTGGATCCATTGGAGAATTTTCATGAGCAGTGTGATCCAACCACCCCTTAGCCCCTTTTAACCACAGTAAAGTAGAAATTTACACTGCTGACATTGGTCTTAACCTACTAGACCTCAGTGAGGAGTTGATCTCTATCCAGCTTTTATCCTTCTCAGCATTCTTCTCCTTGTTCTTGGCTGCCACCACAGACCCCAAATAAAATTATAGTATGATGGCCAGAGCCATGCTTTATCAGAGTCCTGTCTGTTCCCTCAGCCCACACAGGAGAAAGGAGCAACAACTTGGAAGTCTCACTGGCTAGATATATTCCTATCTATGCAAATTCTCTTTTATTTTGGTACATGTGACACCAAAGCATAATGCTTTCTTTGTGCAGAAACCCAAATGATTCTGATTTTAGAAAAATAATTTTTTTATTGTATTGTCGAAGGCTTTCACGGCCGGAATCACTTGGGTGCTGTGTGGTTTCCGGGCTGTATGGCCAGAGTAATTTCTGCTTGGCATTCTCTCCTGACGTTTTACGCCTGCATCATGTGGCTGGCATCTTCAGATCCTCTGAAGATGCCAGCCACAGATGCAGGCGAAACGTCAGGAGAGAATGCTGCTAGAACACGGCCATACAGCCCGGAAACCACACAGCACCCAAATTTTTTTATTCTGAATAAAGAAGGGAAAAAGTTGAACATATTAGGAAAATTAAATATGTCAAAATGTATTCTCTTTGCCTGCATCTAAACATATCTCTGCGATTTTAAAGAAATGGGCAATTGTAACTTAATGGTTTTAGGCTTGTTGTTTAGACATTGGGCTTTTCAGCATAATTCATTTAAAACATTTTGAGGCAGGAAAGAAAACATTTCCTCCATGGAGTTCTACACTGTTTTTATCCCAAAATGTTTTATTTCCAGGCTCAAAACAATTTAAATGAATCCCCTTCAGTCAGTTTTCTGACTAAAACATTTTGAAAACATCTTCGCTGTGCAATCTATTGACATTTCCCATGCTCCTCAGCTTTCCTGAACTTCCTTCTTGGTTCCATTTTTTGAGCTCACTCAGTTCCCTCGTCTGTTTATTTGCAGCATTTCTCTGTTCATACTTTTATTGGGGGGGGGCAGTCTTTGAAGTATTGAGTATATGAGGCTGTGCAGCACAAGACTATGAAGCATTGAAGCATACATTCAACACGGAACTTTTTTAAAAGGGGAGAATCACATAATGGCAGTCAGGAATCATTTCGAGGGGGTTAGTGCAAACAAAACAGGAGATTGAAAATGTTTTACAAATGTTTTACAAACATTTTAGGAGATGTGTGTGGAAAAGACCCTTATTTATCTCAATTTTACCTTTTCATACATTTGGCTGTTATGTCTCTTCAGGCCAAGCGCCTATGCTGTGTGTGTTTAAAGCCTGCCTGCCAGCATGTCTGTCACCAATAATGGCTTTCCTTGAACTTCCCAGGACATAACCCTTCCCACTATTTTAAAGGGAAATCTTCTTTCCACAAGTCCTATAACACTCCTGTAAATTTAGCAATAAGGGGAACTACTCTGTAATTTTCAGGTTTGGGGCCCCATTGCCTATGGACACTGACCAGCATTCTGTCTCTCCCTTGGCTTTTTTTAGTTATCATACTAAATTATGGTACTGTTTTTCTTCAGTTTGGAATCTAAAATAAAGGGAGATTGGATCTAACTCTCTCTTTTTTTACCAGTCTACCACTACTAGCAGTTTGAGCTTAACCCCTAAGCATTCACTGTAGTGTAAACCTAGAATTCACAAAGTGATCAGAAACTTCCTACCAGGATGAAATATATTTCCATTACATATGAAAGGATTTGAGAAGACATTGCACTGGTGTAGGATGGGGGGAGTCAAGAAACTTGTTCTACATGAATAGGCATGTTTCCATTCATGGAAATGTTTTGGGGGATGAAGCCACTGAAGCTTTTTCATTATCTTCTTCAGGATATTCCATGTCACACAGAATTTTTAATAGAAAGTGGTGTAAACACTTGGTTCATACTGGTCTGGATTGTTGACTATAACTAGTTATCTAGGTTGTTTTGAGTAGTTGTTTCAATTCGGTTTCATTGGTTGTAATTTTTTTAAAAAACTGCTTCAAATCTGGATAAAATTATAAAAAATAAAGTAAAATTCAGAATGTTCCAGTTTGAATATGTAATCCTTTCTTCACTTTACACATTTCTCAAGTCTGGTCAACACATGTTTCAGAATGAGGTGGCAGAATGGACTATATTACAGCAGACTGTATATGGGGGATGCCAATGTTCCTAAACATTAGAAAAATCTGAAAGAAATCAATATATTAATATATGAAGAAAATAAGTTCGGTTCTAGCCTGCCCCATGTTTTGCTAGTATTCTACTCACAAAGTGATTTTTCTATATAGGAATATTTTAAAAGGTAATCCTAAAATACAGCCTGAAATAATACCATCCATTCTACCTCATCAGGACTCTGCCATTTTATTATAATCTCATTGTACTGCATTGTGTAGTCATTAGAATGGCAGAGCAGGTTGGAACTTCTACTGAACCGTGGGTCTGTCACTCTCTCAGCCTAACCTTTCTCACAGAGTTATTGTTGGGTTATAAAATGTTCCACCGGAGTATAATATTTAATCTGGATCTCTGTAAAATAAACTGTGGCCCCTTCCATACACGCAAAATAATGCATTCTCAAACCACTTTCACAACTGTTTGCAAGTGGATTTTGCTATTCCGCACAGCTTCAAATAGCACTGAAAGCAGTTTGAAAGTGTATTATTCTGCATGTGCGGAATGAGCCTGTTAGATACACTTTTTAAAAGATGCCATTTGGAAATCCTCTGTCATAATTTTTAGTTTTTCTTTTAATTCTGATTTGCATGCATTAAAATTTTGTTTCCTTCATTTTATGTGCATTTTCTTCTTCATACCTTTTTATGCTGTTGTATTGTTGCCACCACTATAGAACTAAAGACTCTCTTGCTGTGTTGTAAAATAAAGAATGCACATTCTTTAATATCCAGTATTTTATTCTGAGCAATTTATTGCAGTAGTAATGGAATATTAGTGTTCTATGTTAGCCTCTGTTCTATCTTAGCTTCTGTTCTATCTTAGGCTCTATATCTATACATTTACATATGCTGAGTTATATGTGCTGAAAAATTTTAAAGCATAAGTAAAATCCTGGAAATTATAAAATTTGATTGTAGGCAGAAGTTATGAGTTCCAGGCTGCTGGTTTTAAAAGCTTTCTGATGATCAGCTACCATTTCCTTTAAAAATACCCTTTGGTTGCCACATCAGCTGTCTGAGTGTTTGTTTGTTTTGTTTTGAGTGGTGAATCTGCAGTGGAACATGATTCACCTATATTTTTCTCAAATGCACAATCTTAATTATTGAGTTCAGATTAAACTAATTCTTGTATGCAACCTAAAGAAGAATGTACTAGGGGAGTACAGTCGTATACTGTCAATCCCATAAAATGCCTAATATTAACGGTATCATGTCAGATTGGCAATATATATAACCTCTGCTTTTTTTCCTAGTACAGTTCCCATTTCTGATTCTGATGTTATTATTCCTGAACTGGGGAAGCTAGGTCTACCCTCATAGAAGGATTGTAAAGATCCAAGGCTCAAGAGTCAGCTGTAAAGCACTGAAGTAATGGGTGGTAGATGTATGGGCAGTAGACTGAACCAGGCCTCTGTAGTTTGAAAATCTAGTGTATTATTCACAGAAAAGGACAGGCTCCAGATTTAGCTAGTATCCACAGCCAATCTTCAGTCCTGCTGGTGGCCTGGTGGTGGTTCCCTGTGACAGACTTCAGAAGAAATTCTAATTTTAAAGGTGCAGGTATGTCTGAAGCAAAGCATTGTTTACACTCAGAGTGAGGCATAAAGGCCTAGGAGGAGGAGAAGTCAACTGATTGGCTGTAGCATCCTGTACTCTGATTGACCTGATGCTGAATAATGCAGAGGTAGAGGAGGTTAACTCCCTGACAGAACCATTTGAGAGACTTTTGGACTTTAGAGTTCCTGGTGTTAAGAGCTACTGTGCCTTAACTGAGTTTTAAAGCATAGCATCTCTGAGGGCAGTTGTTCAATCAGTGTGTGAATGGTTCTGCTAATTCGCCTGTGAGCTATGGTGAAAGCAATTATACACAGACTGAGAGAACTGGTGGAAGGGTTTATTAAGAGGTCAATCTGAAAGGCTATAGATATAAACCAGTGAGGAATATTTTGAAGTGAGGAAAGAATTCCAGTGTTCCAGTTAGCCTGGGGTATTGGGTTTTGCTTTGTGTTTCCGCAGTAGAATGTTTTATGTTTAAGTTGAGGGTTTTCTAACTGTAAAGGCTGAGTGAGGACACTGAGTATACGTACCATGCCTGTTAGAATCCTGTGTGTGAACAAGCCATCATCCAGAACATCTTACGTTTAAGAAACTGTACCATCTAAGAAACAACTGTATAACATCTAAGCTGAGCTGTAACTGAAAACTGAAACTGTGCTGGAAAAACCAAATACTGAATCTCTGTGCCAAATATATAGTGTATATATATTTGTCCTGCCTTATTTGCCTTATCCATTGCTTAACTCCAAGTTATTCATCTTCCTTTCCCATCTCATCTCTGTTAATAAACCTTTTATTTTTTTTAAGTTGAAAATCTGCCCCAGTAGGTATTTTGTGTGCCTTATAAAGGGGTTGGCTTAGAAAAGGTTTAAGTCAACAGGCATCTTTCATCTGAGCCCTGTGGAGATAGGGTGGGATACAAATCCAATTAAAAAAATAAACCTTCTGCATCAGTTGCAGGGCTGAAAGTACTTTTTATTATACTAAACACTATCATATTAAAAGCAACTCAGTCCCTGACAGGAAAAATGCAGGAAAAAATCTGATGAGCTAGATCAGAGAGGTTTCCCTGCCTGAAGAAGTTAAAGAAGGTGTGTGGGTCCATCGCAGCCCCACTGCCAGCATCAAAATGGCAGAGCCTGCCATGACATTAGAAAAATAATAGGTGAATAACTGGGCCAGCTAGCAGACTCCTCCATTGTCATGAAGCTTGCTCTGCATTCCTAAGGGTCACTTTTAGGTCTCTGAACTGAGATGCTTGATCCACCACTACCACAAAAGAGCATACAGCTGAGTGATGGGCCTTAGACCTTTACATTTTTTTTATGGAGGAATACCTGACCTCAGTCCTTGGTGGTAATGGAAAGTGCCATCAAGTCACAGCTGATTTATGGTAACTCCAGAAGATTTTCAAGGCAAGAGGCTAACAGAAGTGGTTTGCAATTGCCTGCCTCCACCAAGCAACCCTTTACTTGCTTGGTGGTATCCCTTCCAAGTAATAACTAGGACCAATCATGTTTAGCTTCTGACTATAGCCTTGGCCAACCAGGTCAAGGGCCTCAATATTATGCCCATATAAAATAATGGACATTTAAAATTTAAAGGGTTAAAGCTGCTTTTCTCCAATGCATTTCCAATTAGTTTCTATCACACCATTTCCCAATATAACTCCATATAGGGAAGTGGGGAAAGTTATGACTGTCTTTTTATAAAAGATCAGGATTCTTGTTATGCTATTTCCAGAACAACTTCCTGATACAACAATATTTCCCCCAATAGTTAATGACAACAGAAAGCATGTTTTTCCACACTTCTCCATCAGGAATTAAAACAATAATTTTGTTCCTGTATATCCCTAAAACGCTCCTGTGATCATTTCAAAGTCATTTTTCCTCCCCATCCCAGAGCAGTTTTCAAGGTTTGGAAAATTCCAATGGTAATCAGAATGAGAATGAGAATAAGAATGATGACAATAATGCTTCAATAATAATAATACACCAAACATACAACTGCAAGCCACTTGAAAAAAAAAGACATCCTGAAGCATGTGATCAATAAGAGGAAATCAGCACTAGATTTGAGAAATGACATGGGTAATGTGAGCTCGTTTAGTAACAGAAAAACTTGTACCACCTCTGCTTATGAGGTATCTCTATGCACCTTTATTTAAATACAATTAATGACCACAAAGGTGAAGACAAACAGCAAGAAAGGAAGCTAGGTACAACTTTATAAAAGTTACTTTTTCATTAGAACATTTTTGAGGGCTGAAATCATTTGACTTCAAGCTCTTTTCCATTGCCTGCACTTTTATTTCTTGGGATATAAATCCATTTTGTAATTACTCCACTAGTCTTATCTCAGAAACTTTGCCTGACACACCATTCCATATGTTTATGATTCTCTGAATGAAAAAGTGCTCCCTGACAACTGTTCAGATTTTTCCTTTAATTTCCATTTATGCCTTATTGTCTTAGAATGTTGAACTGGAAATATATGTTGCAATATTGTGTGACATTATCTGTATTACTTAAGATTTTATATACCCATACATCAACCAAACATCAGATAAATCTCATGGTTGCTCTTTTTTCTCCCTTCATCTTCTTTTCCAGAGCTCTGTAGGTAATAGATTCAATTTTGTCTCTATGACAAGTTAACTTTAAGGTTTTCTCACAAAACTAGGAATGAATACATTTGCATGTGGGTATGAGAAGTTCAGAAATGGTTCCAAATATATTTTGGTTTGCAGTTGGAAAAAAAGAATTTTTCAACTTAAAAATATTGATGTGCTTATAATATAATCTGATGTATAAATAGCATCTAATTTTAAAGAAATGTTTGACTAGTTATCCTTATTTAGGAAAACAAAGGATTATTTGATTTAAACATATAAACTTTGGATTAGCTTCAGAGAAATGGCTGCTGTGCATCAGATGGGAGTTTGGGGGTGCCTAATTTAGGAAAACTGCCAATCCTTAAAGGCTCTGAAAATGGATGCACCATTTTACAGCAGCTAATGATAAATTAGACAATAAAATGCTTGTAACCCTAGAAGAAGTTAAGTGTCACTGCTGTCCTTATATGCATTGTGTTCATCTCAGTATATTATTCCAGAGAAAGAAGCTGGAGGATTCCAATGTACTCGTCAAGTGGTTAAATGGAATTCAGTTCTACTGAAATCGATGGAACATATTTCCATGAAATATTTTTGTGTTCCGGTGTTAAGCAGTTAAGGTATATAACAAAGATATTTTTTATGATTTGTGATCCTCAGATAATAGTTTCTAAATACTTATGGTTATGTTCAGCGATGAGACACAGCATTTTCCCACTTATATGTCATGTATCAGCACAGGAACAAAATCAGTCTTCAGATTACCTGTGGGCAAGTTTCTTGTCAGCATATTCAATGCATAACATGGAATTAATCTTCAGCAGTCTAGGTATTATCGAAACTAGGATTTTTTTTCTACCAGCAAAGCATTTCTCCCTACCTTCCTCCCTTTCCTTTGCTTAGTTTTTGTGCAATGTTGTTCTGATAAATTAAAAGGCAGTGGGGTGGGGGAGAAGACTCCATTCTACACTGTCAGTGCAAAAGGAAGAAAACACCAATTTCTGTGTCACTCAGGTGAAAAATGTACCCTTAGGGGAAATAATTAAATATCAACATGTACTTTTGGCAGTCCCAGATGCCCAGATGTTTATCAGATTGTGCTTGAAAATACTAGCCCAACCCAAATACTTATAATAGCAGTAAAAAAAAGGACTTTGCAGTTAGACAAATGTGAATAACAAACATATACAAAAATCAAAATATTTCCAAGATCTTTTTGCTCCAATATTTTACCATGTTGTTGTTCATGGTTTAACCTAGAACTGCTTTCAGTGTTTGCCACCTGGTCCATTCAAATGTAGATTAAACTAAATACTTTACCATAAACAATCCAGCTGATTGGGAAAGGCATGATGTACATTGGAAAATTCATTCAGTCTGGATTTCATCAAATTTAACTATGTCAAATGCTGACATGAACTTTATGTCAGCATTTAATATTCACACATCAATATTCAAATATTTCATTTTCAATGCAAATCAAAATGCATGTCCAGACATGAATCTGAATTTTTGACATTGTAAGGGAATAACAATAAAGGTATTACAAAATATTTCACTTTGGTTCAAGCAGTCCATTCTAAATAATTCAATAATAACAGCAGAAGTCAGCCAAAATCAAGTGCCTTGAAGTTCTGGTTTCTGTAGAAGATATTTGGTTTCTGTAGAAGATATGTAAGATGTACTTTGCTCAGTCAATAAAAGCCATGGGAACTTATAGTGCTTAACTTTTTCTACATTATGTTCTAAAAGCTAAATAATAGTGTCTTAAGTATGACAAAATGAAGACTTTGTTAAAGTGTTCTGAAGTAAAAAATGTATTTTAATTAAACCCTGCTGTAATGTAGAGATTCATTATGCAAATGTATATTTGATTGTAAACTTTCCACTAGGTGTGCAGATATCCCCATTTGGTTGACAGATGGGAGGGGAGGGAAAACTGAATTGACTCTTTGGATGTGATCTTGAGGCCTGTGCTGATGTGTTTACCACCTTTGCTGGTGTAAGGGGCAGAGAGAGCAAAAATGCTGTTGTCACGGTGCCCCACAGCTCTATAGAAGCGAAATTTGAACGTGGGTGCTGCTGGGATCTGAGTGGACACTGGCACAGGGGAGGGGTGGGCAAAGTCATTCCCATAGTTTTCAAGCTGTGAATGCTGCAGCACAGCTCAGGCCTTTCAGGTAGCACAACTCTACTGAGCCCTAGGAAGTGTTTTCCAGACAGATTTTGAGGGATGGGTGGGGGCTGCACATCTATGCTCCCTGAAAGTCCTCTGGAGGTGGTGCAGCAGTGGAGCAATCCATGGTTGTGGTGGGCTCTAGATTGAGACATGAATGTTTTTTCCATTAGTCTTCAGTACCACATAGAAGAGAAGTTAGACTTGACTCCAGTAACACCTTACAGACTGACAAAAAAAAATAGGGTATAAGTTTTCAATAAGCCTTCATCAGATCCAAGTAGAAATAGAGATCTGAGTAATTATTTTCCAGTCAGAAGGTGAGAGGGGAGTTGTAAAGAATGCTTGAAAAGGATGCAAAAGTATGTAGAAACCTAGAAGAGAAGTAGTTTAACCAGAAATAGTCTCTTCACTTATTGTGTTTCTCCCCAATCTCTAGGACATCAGGGCAAGTCATTACCATCATGTCATTGTTTCAGCCAAAGCCACAGTCCTACATACTCTCAATAAAGTCTCATTGAATTTATTTATTTACTTACTTTATTTACTATCCACCTTTTTCACAGATACTGAGTAAAATACAGATAGGCCTGAATTACATGGTGCTTTCCACAATTCAACTAAAATAAATCTATCCGATTGATTTCAACAAAGGGAGACTACTAGAAAATTGAGCTCAGATAAGAGAGTACTAAAACAGAGACCTATAAACTTAAAACTTTAGTAGAATTCTTTACTTCCTATATTTAATCAATCTGAAAGACTCTTCATTTTACATGTAGAATTGCTCACTTTTCAGTTGTGAAATTTTGGCCCACTGCCTATGGAAACAAACAGATCATTTAACACATGAAATGTTCACATGAGGCAGGACTTTTTCGTTTATAATAGTGCTTAGGGCAGTCCCATTTTCATATTTAAATTGTCTTTTGTAAAACTGTCCCTGAGACTGAATGGTTCTGTGCCTGTGCAAGAGATCCAGAGGAACATAAGAGCTTTTGGAAAATTTTAATGTCCACTTCCTGATTATGCCAAACAAATGATTTTATGCAACATACTTTTGGTGAATGTGCTTAGAATCCTAGCCTTGCGAAGTGGAAAATGTGAAGTAGAAATATAATGAGTGGGAAGAAGTTAGATCAATGTCTATTTCCAGATTCTTGAGACACCTGTGTTTGACTTACCTTTTGGGAAATGTACATGTATCACTATTGTCATCAAGGTGATGAACTAGGAATTTTTTAAAAAAATGAAATGTAAAAAGCATCCTGGAACCTCAAAATATATCTTTGGGGTAGCTTGTAATGGAATAGAGTGATAGTCACACAGAAGGCGTGAGTGATTTCCCCAGAGCTATGAATCAAATCACTGATAGACTCAGAAGATTAACCTGGATCCTCCACCTTCATGCTCACAAAGCTGCGTCCATTAGATCACCGAGCCTCTTGACAGACAAGTCTCAGCAAGACAGAGAGGCATGCACCAAAGTAAGGAATATTTTAAACAAGATTCTGCCTGAAGTCATATTTGTGGAAAGGTGAAGTATTTGTTCATTTATCAGTATTTGGTTACTCATCTGGCTGGTTTGATCTTTTTGTGTATAGATAGAATTTCAAAAAGAACTAAATTATTTCCTTTGAAATCAGGCATAATTTGCTCGCAGGCTAGAACTTTACCTGACAGGATCCGGCACAGGGAACTAACAAGAAAATCTTGGGATAATGTTAGTTCCAGCAGCAAAATAAATAGGATTGTCCTGAACTTTGTGACCTTATTATTTCCAACTTTCATTCATATATTCCTTTTCTTCTTGGAATTTAAAATATTTGGGCTGTTTTCATAGTTGAAGTGAAATAAACTTTTAAATGCACATAAACAAATGAAAAGACATGTATTCCTGCCTCTCAGCAATTGCTCGGTATCTCTCTCATATTCTACATATTTATTTCTATAGGAGAAGTATTGATAAAATGTTAGTTCATTACATGTGTATATAAGTACCATCAAGGAGTAATTAACAGACAGTGCCTTTAGGATTGGGCTTTCAATGCAAATAAAAATCAGAGATGATTTCTCATTGCCTTCCTCTGTAGAGTCTTCTTTGGTGGCCTTTCATTCAAGAGCAGACTGCTTAACTTCTGAGATACGATGAGATCAAGCTATAGCATGCTGCCTTCCATCCCATTAGTTAATTAAGCACATGTAATTATAAAGATGTACAGGTATATGCACTGTAGTATAAATAAGTCTGTTTACAGCCACTTAAAACGTAAGTACTGTACAAGGATCCATATATCTATAACTATTATGAAACAGAATGCAAATTAAATAACCAAATCAATGTGTATATACAATAAATGTATATATAGAAATATGTGATGATGATTAAAAAATCTTACAGGTGGGATCCTGTGAATCTGTTCCATTGTTATAAGTACCTTCTTCTGAAAGAAAGTTCCTCCACTGGTACAGCATAAAACCCAGCATTTCTAAGTATCGACGTTGCACTGAAATATAAAGCTTGAACTGAACTGGGCCTTGATCCATCTGGTTCAATATTGTCTACTCTGACTGGCAGCACCTCTCTACAATCTAAAGAGAAGTCTTTCCCAGCCCTTCCATCTGATCCTTTTTTACTGCCTATGCATTGCTTTAAACTTTAAACTGTGCTCTGACACAGAACTTCCACAATTCATAGAGAACTCTACCCAGTAACACCAATGCCATTGCTGCTGCAATATCACCAATAGTGTACTTTGTGATATCAAAACCAAAGAAGTGACATTGTGCCCAGATGGCCTATAATCTATATAAAAGTTGGCAGTTGAATCTGTGGCAGAAAATAAAAACAGGCACCAGTAGATGACAGAAGGGACATGAATGGAAAGAAAGATACTTCTTGTCCCCCACACCATTCCAGAAAAAAGATACAAGGCTCAAAAAACCATGGCTTTATTTATGGCTGCTCTACAACCACAGCTCTTTTTCAAGTTCATATTGCTTTCTGCTAAGGTTTATGCCAGCTGAACAGGACTGCTAGAATTCAGGCAAATTCACTCTGGCTAAACACTTAGCAGGGACATGTGCCTCATTTTTAATAGTCAGCACACTGAAATTGTGTGCTAAGATGCAGAGGCATATTTAGGGGGAACAGTGGGGACTGATGTCCCAGGGGTCACTTGCATGTGTCACATGGAGGAACAGTTAGCCAGCTGCCACCTCTACCTCCCCCCAGCAGTGAGGAACTACATTGGGAGGCCTGGCCTGGTGCCACCTCCTCCTGTGGCCCCACCCATCAGCTTCTACCATTCACTACAGTGGGCTGCTGCTGCCCACCTCTCTGGCCAGCTGCCCAGCTGCCAAGATGCATTTGCAATGGCAGCCCAGCTCACTGCTGTGTCCTACCTTCCTATGTGCCTTCAAGCTCATGGGAACAGCAAGCAGTGCAGGCAGAACCCTGTGCAAGGCAGTGGACTCCTAAGAAAGGAGGGGTCAAGCAAGTGGTGGGCTCAGAGGCACACCCTAGCAACCAGCCAGATTCCTCCAAGCTCTTGGGAGAGGCAAGCAGGCAGAAGCCCAAGCAAGGTTGCAGAAGCCAGGGGGTGGGTGCATCCCTGGCCCCTGCCAGTGAACTCTGCAGCAGCAGCCAAACTCACTACCACCGCCCTGCCCTGCCACCGCCCATGTGCCTCTCTACTTTTCAATTTTGGGTAGCAGAAGCCCAAGTGAGGGAGGTGGGATCAGATTCACACCCCAGCCTTTGGCTGGGCGCATCCAAGTTCTCAGGAGAGTCAAGCAGGTAGAAGCTCAAGTGAGGTAGTAGAAGGTCTGTGGCAGCAGCCTGGCTCACTGCTGCGTCCCATCACCAATCACGCACCCAGCCACCAGTCTCTCTCTTTTCAATTTTTGGTGAAGGTGAATTCTGGAGGCTTGTATCTTCTCCATAGACCAGAGTCATAGAGGATTCCCTGCATGTTGGAAGGCAAAAAAAAATGTTTCACAAATGGAGCCTGCATCTTGCTAGCCCTTAGGCTTTTCCTTTTGTGCCCACAAATTCTAATCACTCTTGTGGTCACAGTAATGTATACTAGATTACAAGAATACTGCACCTTTCAGATTACTTCACCTTAGTCCTGCTGTTTACAAAGGACTTGATATGAATTATCCTAGTGCAGCAGTGGCGAACCTATGGCACAGGTGGCACTCAGAGCCCTTTCTGTGGGCACGCATGCACAGAGTTCATCATGTGGGGGCAGAAAATCAACCCCCCCACACACACACCTAGACTGGCCTGGGCATGATCCTTTATCTGGAAGTAAGTTCGGTTGCTGGCAATGGGGCTTGCTTCTGAGTAAACCCTCCTAGGGTTGTGATACACCCATTCAAAGTGTTGCTTTACTAAGCTTACTCCCGAGTAACATGTGCCTCGGAGCCAACTGTTTTTCTAAACTAAAACCTCAGTATTCAGGTTAAATTGCTGTGTCGGCACTTTGCGATAAATAAGTGGGTTTTGGGTTGCAGTTTGGGCACTCAGTCTCAAGAAGGTTTGCCATCACTGTCCTAGTGTTTGTGGCATTTCCAAAAGACTGAATCCTCAGACAAGTGGTATAGGCACTGCAAGTGGCCATAGGAGAAAATGCAACTACCCCTAAAATAGAGGTTAAGTCAATGGATGGCATTTTAATCAACTATGGATAATCTGTGGTAGTCACAGGTTTGGACTAGGGACATCAAGGTGGAGGTGGAGATGGCAGAGATGGCAGATGATTTCTCTAACCTGTTCATTAAACAAACTCATGAATGAGAGGGATAACCGTTTCTCTCTCTCATTCTCGCGTTTGATTTCTTATGAGCTGCCCAGTCCATGTTTCTGACCCTCTAGTTTGTTTTAATATCTTGGAGAAATAACATCTCATTTTAAGTTGTTCTGTCAAAATACAATATGTTCTGTCAAAATAAATCTTTTCTGTCCATACAGTCAACTGAAGTTCAAAATATGGATTGTACAGATCTAATTTCAAATGTTTTCCCACAGCTAACTCTCAAATTAGTTATTGACAGTCTGCTTCTTTCACTCCTAATATCAATTATTGGCTGCATATGTTTCATTTAAAAATGTCTGTCTCCTGTTTTGTGTCCTATAGAAACAAATATGCACAACTGATGCAAGAAAGACTTGCCAAACACTTTTCTTGACGTATGTATGAAAAAACAAACAAATGTAGTGGAATAATTGTCCTATTGCTTTGCCACATGCTTGCATCATGATAACATGTGGATGTCACAGATTTTGGGGCTTCTTTAATCCAGTATTTAGCTGTCATCCTTCCTCTGAAGAAGCCAGGACAGCTCTTGTAGCGGGGATGCAAAATCTTAAAATAAAAAGGAGGATAAACTGACTTGAGGGGAGGGTAGAAAGCCAGCTCCAGTTCTGGGAAGTGATTAGATTGATCATACATTTTCAGGCTGTGTCTACTTTAAGCATAATTTCAGAATAGCTACTAAGAAAAGGTAGTGCATTCTATTTAAAGCAGTCATAAATTGTTATTTTAAATCTTGGTTGTATGTATTCTTGTTTATATTGTAAGTTGCCTTGAGCCCTGGAGTTGGGGGGGGGGATTTTAGAGTTTGCTCTGAGCGCCATTTTCTGAGGCTATGCCCCTTACTAAGAGGGTCCTGATGAACATCAAGGTTTCATTAGTTTACCCAATTCCAAGGGACTTTCCCCCTTCCCCCCCCCAAAAAAAATCTTGATGAATCTGAAGCAACCAGCTTAACCAATATTGTCTACTAAGATGGGAAGGAAGTCAGGCCTGTGCTGTACCAACTGGCCACTGAGTGGAGGACAAGGCTGTTCAAATGTGCCTCCCTACACCAATTATGATTGACCAGGATGTTCATTTGACCCTCTCCATATCAGTTGTCTTTAATACTGTGCTACTCTTTCAAAGCAACTCCCTTACTTATTTCACATGAACCATCATGGAAGGTATTCTGTGGGTGCACTGCAAGAAAAAATTCATTATAATTTTAGATCCTGGATTGAAACAGGACACCTTTGCTGTTTATTCCTGATGCACACCTGTAATGTATTATATGAATTATTAGATTTATATTACTGACTTGTGATCAGGCATAAGTTAAAGGTTATGGTCTCACAAACATATGCAAGGGCATATGCAGCCATGATCTCTCTCCAAAAAAGACAGGGTTGAAGAAGAAACAACAGTTCTTCAAAAACAGCTTTACCACTGTAATACTAGAGAAACTTCACATAGGTATTTTAAAGATGCTGAGTAACCCGGTGCATTTAAATTACAGATCAAGGCCATAAGAGAAGGTATGTGAGAGTTTCACTGTGATATGTAATATACACCAAACATTGCTCAGTACTCCAAAGATATCTCAGATTGATTCTTGTTTTTGAAAATAAATACTGTTTGATAGTAGGCAAAAATCAGGCACAACTGATTATTGGTGCCTCTTTACTCAACAATATAATTTCCTTTGTTTAATTATGTAAAATCCAGCTTTTATCATCTTTAGTGTAACCTCTTTTCCAATATATGAACATGTGAACCTTCCTCAAACCAAGATGGATCATTGATCCAGTACCATTTACTCTGCAGTATAGTTACAAAGGCCGCACATGCAGAATAATGCACTTTCAATCCACTTTCAATGCACTTTGCAGCTGTGCGGAATAGCAAAATCCACTTGCCAACAATTGTGAAAGTGGATTGAAAGTGCATTATTCTGCATGTGCAGAAGGGGCCAAAGTCTCAGCTACCTGAGATCATTTAAATGATAAAAGGAAGACTTTGATAAATTAGGTGAGTGGGCTCAGAAATGGCAAATGCAGTTCAATGTAGCAAAATGTAAAGTGATGCACATAGGGGCAAAAAATCCAAACTTCACATACACGCTACAGGGGTCAGTGCTATCAGTCACAGACCAGGAAAGGGATTTGGGCGTCTTAGTTGATAGTTCCATGGGAATGTCAACTCAATGCATGGCAGCTGTGAAAAAGGCAAACTCTATGCTGGGGATCATTAGAAAAGGAATTGATAATAAACTGCAAAGATTGTCATGCCCTTATATAAAGCAGTGGGTGCTTAACCAAGCACTCTGGAGTACTGTGTCCAGGTTCTGGTCAGCCGCATCTCAAAAAAAAAGGATATTGAGGAGATAGAAAAAAGTGCAGAGAAGGTAAGCAACAAGGATGATTGAGGGACTGGAGCACCTTCCTCTTATGAGGAGAGGCTGCAAGCGCTTTGGGGACTCTTTTAGTTTCGGAGGAGGAGGCGGCTGAGGGGGGGATAAGGATTGAAGTCTACAAAATTATGCAATGGGGTAGAAAATGCTGGAGAGAGAGAAAATTTTCTCTCTTTCTCACAATACTAGAACCAGGGGGCATTCATTGAAAATGCTGGGGGGAAGAATTAGGACTAATAAAAGGAAACACTTCTTCACGCTAACGTGGTGGATTTCTGGTGGGTTTGGAATATGCTGCCACAGGAGGTGGTGATGGCCACTAACCTGGATAGCTTTAAAAAGTGGGCTTGGACAGATTTATGGAGGAGAAGTCGATTTATGGCTACCAATCTTGATCCTCTCTTGATCTGAGATTGCAAATGCCTTAACAGACCAGGTGATCGGGAGCAACAGCCGCAGAAGGCCATTGCGTTCACATCCTACATGTGAGCTCCCAAAGGCACCTGGTGGGCCACTGCGAGTAGCACAGAGCTGGACTAGATGGACTTTGGTCTGATCCAGCTGGCTTGTTCTTATGTTCTTATGTTCTTATGACTGCTAGATTTTGTAATTCTAGTTGGGAGAAACCTTTTGACTTGTTTTTTCTTCCTTAGAGAAGCTAGGGTACAACCTGATACCAAAGGCACCAATGTATATCTACTTGCCTGCTCTTATTGAGCACAACTACGCTGGCAGAGAAAGACCTTTAAAATCATGGCCCAAAACACTTTTTTCACCCCAACCATTTTTAAAAATTGTAACATCAAATCTGAAGAGTTCTAGGGAACTCAAAAACTTGCACACTATTTTGTATCATTGTTAGCTAAAACTAAGAAAAGTACTGCATGCATTATGATTTGCTTTTGGGTCCTGATTTTGGACCATTGTAACTATTAAAAACCTTTGTTTGGATAGGAATGAAACCAAGCACCCTTCGTTTGTGAGAGGAAGGTTGTCAAGATATACTCTGATGGCCATGCCATCCTCATCAAAATACAGGAGTAAGGTAAGGAACAAATTCAGCAGCTATGTTATTAGCTCCTCCTATGTCTAAGTCAACTAAAAACAACAAAACTAAATTTGGATCTATTTTCTACCTATGAATTGGGTACCATTTCAAAAGATCCTTACCAGCATTTCTACATTCTTGTACTGTAGCAATAACTGATGATCTACTGTATGTAAAAATTACATGTTGAGTGATGAATTTTATTGTTTAGTCACTGATGAAATAACACGTTTCTTTGTTTAGTCACTGATTAAATTTATTTGTTTAGTTACTGATGAAATACCATGATGAAATACTGTGGAAACTAAGAATATTTGTGGGGATGGAGAGGAATGGCAAGAACCGAGTAGAACATGTAAGTCACTGGTGGCGCTGAACAGTAATGAGTAATGAACAGTAGTGAGAATAGTGGAAAACTGGAGAAGTAGCATTTCAGCTCAAGAGGTGCCTGCAGTAATCAAGAACCTATGACAAAGGTTAGATGGGAAAGGGGAAGATGAAGAAATTGTGTAGAAGAATTCTTTCCAAATGCACAGGTATGAAATTTTGACAATCTTTTAAAAGGCAGCCTACATTACTTATATTGAAGTTGCCACTACAGGTTACACAGAACAGAGTAGTATTATTTTTCCTGTACTATCCCACACACCCCATCAAAAAAGTATAAAATTGAAGGTGCTCTCTGATTCACATTAAGAGGTGAACTTGAACCAGGTCAAGGCATTTCAGTTACAGAATAGCAATCAATTAGTTTATCATTAATCAGATAATTTTTGGTTTCTTGAATAATATGAAGTGAAAAGTAGGAATAACTTGCAGTATCATTTTCAGGAACCATCTCTCAGCTTTATAAACTAATCCTTCTCTAATGGCCCCTTTTAATGTAATTTATAGGTTCATCATTACCCTTTTTGTATTAGTAATTATTTCTAAAATACCAAAGAACCATCTTTTTCCCAAGGTTCTTCTATGGATCTGATTTACAGCTAGTCTCTTGTTGGACTCTGTCTTTCTGAGGTTTGACATTTCAAAATATTTATAGCTCTTTTACATTAATGCCTTTCTCATGAATCTGAAGGTGACCGTTATTTCTTTCATCTTGTTGCAATTAAATGGATCAACTTTGGCTTTATTATTTCCACTATTTGTCTGTGCAGCTCATAAAAAAATTCAAATTAGAAAATGACATGGTGCATTGTGAACTAGAACAATTGCATATTTCCTAAAAACACACAACCAACTCTTGATTCATTCATGAAGAAACTGTTCCAAGTGAAAGCGCAAAATCTTTAATATTTTATTGATCAGATCTAAACCTTCTGCCCAAAGTGGCAATTAAATTTCAATTAAACTGACTGAAAGCATCATATTAAATTTCAGCACTTTACGAGCTATCAGATAATGCTGCAGGACAAATCTTTAGTATGATCACACTCTTTTCAAATTATATTATCCTGTTCATTCACAATAAAAGTGACAGTTTTAGGTATACTTTCAATATTTCTTCAATATAAGCTCTCTAATGAACACATTTTATTGCCTTTAAATCAATTATTATTGGATATTTTAATAAAGTGAATTGAGCACTTTGTTTTACACACTGCTTAGAAGTTATTATATTTTGCAGACAGCACAGCAAAGGGCTATATCGGAGTGATAGAAATATCCAAATACCTAACGCTGCATTATAAATTTAATCAGCTGCTTGCAATGGCGAATATGCTGCCTTGCATTTTACCAATGCAATATATTAATTAATAACAGATTAACTCTACAAGATTTGGATCTCAAGCCTTCCAATACACTTCTTGCATTAATGAGATAAGGTTAAGATAATATAACCAAATTACAGAAATAAAACACCAAAGAGGCTTTAAAGATATTATTGCATATTAAGTCTCACACTTTATTACTGTATCAACCCTGAGTCCCATGGCTGTGTGCAGTGCATCAGCATTTAACCTGTCTAATAAAGTCCTAGCTGCAGAGAGAAGGTGCTTTACATTCCTTTTAACTGCATATATGAATAAGGTAGCATACCACTGCAAGTAATGTGAGATGATACTCAAATTAGGCTTAAAGTTAACAGTATCTGGGAGCTGTGGAGAAGGATAATATTTCAGTTTGTAAACAGGACCTAGAACATGGTGACTTGGAACCCTGAAATGAAGAATAGCATACTAACTAGACTCAATCATCTACTCACAAGCTGCAAATAATTATACGAAACCTTATCCTATAACGTTTGTCTATTTCACCTTGCATGAGAGTTGTTATAATGCAAAGGTTGTTCATTGCAAATTGCCAGGAAACCATGTACGTCTATTCCCTGTGAGAATGGCCATTCTTCTGATAGGAACACTCAACGTACATCAGTGGTGGGCTAAAGCTTCAAAAGTTGCAACAAAGAAATGTTTAGCAAGGCAGATTAAAATAGCCACGACCTAGCTATCCCTAGAAGCAGCTCTGTTTCATCTGATCAAATATCATTCCGTGTTTCTCTCCTTGATCTTTTTTTTTACGTGCTGCAATTTTTAAAGACTGAGGAAATGAAATCTCCTGTTTTTTGCAGTTTAAAGACTCCTTGGATATAAATGAGGAACTGTGTTCTATCATTCCGCTGCTGTCACTTTAAGTAGAGAATGATTTCAAACTGAGGTATATATTTTGGTGATAACAATCACTGCATTTCAAAGATAAGATTACTTTGTATGCATAAGTATGTTTTGTTTTCATTATCGGTAAACATCTCTTTCTAACTCCACTATATTTACCCTTGGGAACAGTGAAAAATCAGACATTTTAGAGAACAAGAAAAGGGACTGTTCAACCCAGTTAAGTTACACAATATAACTGGTTACAGTGAAGGGTATTTTTGTACATTATGCAGAAAGGACATTTTTGTGCCCACCAAATCTGAAATCAGGATGTACTAAAACCTTTGGTTTTATAATAGCCTTCTTCCAATATTCCCACACATGTGCAAATAGTAGCAAAACATCTCAATGGCACTTTTGAAAACACTTCACATTGAAAATTTCATTCTTGGATGCCACTTCTTCAAACAGCACTGAAGGTTAGGCTTAACATTTTGGAATAAGCCCCACCGATTTCACTGGACCTCATTTTCTGGATGTTTACCAACACTAAGCAGTGAAATTCCTCTCTGGTTGCATTAGGGTGGCGGGAGAAGTAGCCCTATAACTTTTTTTTTCTTTTAGGACAATATCAACTGCACATTGGTAAACAATGTCTCCAAAGCACAGCCACTTGCTGTTTACTGCACACACACAAGAAGCAACTGAAAGGTAAAACAACCCTAAGAAATCAACTAGGCTTGTGTGGTCCATTCCACACAGACTAAATAAGATGTCCTGGGGATGCTAACAAAGGCACTTTGCACAGCTTTCTTCCCAGGACATCCTCAGGATACCTTATTTTAGCTCAAGGGGTCTTTTTGGAGAATGCTTCAGAGTGCACTTCCCCCGCCCCCAAATCACATGCAAGACATCTCCTGCTAGTTATGCAGAATGCAGAGCTCATGAGGTATCTTTTTTTCTGTGCAGTAAGAAAAAACTCTGGCCACCGAGGGCAAGTCAACCCAATGCTTCTCAATGGGAGGTAGACAGGTCTTCTGAGCAGCTAAGATTCTAGTATTTGTGTCTGTATAGCTACAGAAGCAGCTCATCGAAAAATTTAAAATAGGAAAACTATACATTGCCAGAATTGGCAGGTCTTTTTCAGCTAAAACGGCACCCAGGATCGGAGCCTGCAGAGCAGATGTCCTGGGGCAACCTTCAGCAGGGAGAATTCCTTCCAATACACACAAAGGCTGTTTCTGCACGGCCATGCTGGGGGTTGGGTTGGCGTACATGATGCCGACCCAACTCATCCGGGACCGTTCGCACGAACGTTCCTGGTAACGAAAGGGAAGACGGCGCCGCGGAGTGCCGTCACCCGATCGACCTACTTTCTCTGTGACCGTCCGGCACGTCGCCGAGGCCAGGGGACACACCCCCCCCTGCCCTGCGCGACCACTTCGGAGTCGCAGGACAGGGGGCGAGTCCCCAGGCCTTGGCAACGCACCGGACAGTCACAGAAAAGGTAGGTTGATTGGGCAAAGGGGGGAGGGATGGCGCCTTCCAGCCACTGCCGTTCGCACGGCAGTGGCTGGAAGCCACCGTTTTCCAAAAACCTTGTTTGGGAAGCGAGGTGGGAAAATGGCAGCTTCGCACCGCCCCCCATGCGAACAGCTCCCTTGGGACAGCGTTTTTGCCATCCCCAGGGCGCTGTATTTGGCCCGTGCAGAAAGGGCCAAAATGATGGGCACAAGGGCCAAAATGAGGGTGAAACTGACCAGAAAGCAAAACGGCCAAGCAGAAAACAGCCTCTTTTTCCCTCTTAATGCCTTTACTGTCTGGAAAGTACACCAGAAACCATATCTTTTTAAGACTTCCCCTTGACATCTTATTTTGGGTGTGCAGAGTGAAACGAGGCAGGCTTTAAGATGTCCCACTGACCTCTTTTTTGTTCTGTGTGAAACAGACCTGTATATCTGTTGATAGGATTTTTTAAAAACTCCAGATGATGCAGTTAAGATTGATTTAGGGTAAGTTGTTGTTGTTGTCCTACACTAGACAACATGATGTAGAACTAGTGGGAGTTATTAAATATGCAGAAATAATTTAAAAGATAAAAATCCACTTCATGTGAAAGCATATATTGAGTCTATGGCCGTTTCCGCACGGCCTTTTTATGGCGCCCTGGGGATGGGATAAACGCCGTCCCCAGGGAGCCATTCGCACAGGCGGCGCTGCTGCAACGCAGCAGCACCGACCTGACTGCACTCCCCCTCCCCCAGGGCCTGACGCCGCCCTAAACAACAACCCTTTAAAGGGATGTTTTTGCCGCAACAGCGTGTTCCCGGCGGCTCGGTGCGAACAGCACCGCCGGGAACACGCTGTTTCCCTTCCCCGTCCCACTCACCTTGTCCCCGTCGTCGGCCTGCTGGCCTCTGCAGCCCCTCCCTGGAGGTCGGAGGGCAGCGTGGGCGGGGCTTCAGAGGCCAGCAGGTCGACGACGGGGACAAGGTGAGTGGGACAGGAAGGGGGCAGAGGCTGAGGCCTCCCCTGAGGCCGCACGCAGGCTTGCGTGCGAACGGCCTCCGCCCCCTCGCCGGCAGAATTCTTGCCGGCGTGGGGGCGCCTCGGGGGCCGTGCGGAAACGGCCTATGAAAGGGTTTAAACAGGCTCTGGAGATTATGCAACAATTCTACATGGGCCACCAAATCAAGCTTTCTTGTTTTTGTTTTTGTGAAGGTGGACTGTATGGCATTATTCCATGCCAAAATCCCTCCCCTCCCCAAAACCAAGCTTCCTCTGGCTCTACCCCCAAAATCTCCAGGTATTTCTTAACACAGATCTGGCAACTCTGTGCTTGGCACACTGACTTCCTGTGAAACTGAGAGTGCATAACAGATGCCCGTTCTTTGTATTTCAAGAGGTCCTGAAATGCACTTTCAGTTAGAATAGAATGGTCCTCAGCTTTCTGAGGTAAAAGGCATGTCTGCCTTTGAGCCATAATTGTTTTTTCCAAAGGTAAAATCAGATCTTTTCTAGAAAACTATTAACTGCAGAAATTCCAAGCACTAAAAATTAATTTAGTTGCGATTTAAATAAATTTGTTGAATTATTGTAATCAGTTAATTTCATCAGTCTTCATTGGGTATTTCCCCAGCAAAACAAGCAAACAAACATAAACTCACCCACACTGAATGTGATACTGGGAGAAAAATAAAGGGCTTTCAGGCATACATGTGTTTTGGAGGGTTTTTTAAATCTTTCCCAGCAAAGTTTTCTGAAAAAATCTTTTTTGGCACCTCATAAAGATCACATCTTTAGTTACTGACTAAACTGCAACTAGCATTAGATACACACACACACACACACACACACACACACACACACACACACACCTTGCATATACTGCTTTTGAAATCAGCATGCTTTTGTAAGGATGTGTAAGATCAGAGTATTAAGATGAGGCTAATAACAGTTCTTCTCTGGTGAATATATAAAATTTCATTTATGATATCAGTGAAGAAACAATGACAATTGGTCAGGTGGTCTGCACATGAATTCACCTCTTCTCTTCAAAATGTATTGAAAAAGCCTGGCTCACAGTCCCACCAAGCAGAATGCAATCCATCAGCATCTCTATAAACTAGAGAATATATCTCTGGCTAAAGCTATCTCAAATGAGATGCAGCATTAGCAATATGGAGGGCCTCAGCAAGGCGGGCCATAAAAGGAGATATACTGTAGCACCTGACATCAGATTGTTTCAAGCTTAATTTCAGTAAAGTAATAAGGTCAGAGAGAGAAATGCTCAGCGATGCACAGATTGATAGTAGGAAATGGAAAGAATGGAATTCTGTGCGGACTTTAAACTATTTCTGGCTCCCATAGAGGACAAAGAGATGTACACAAACCATGATCTTTGCAGATTTGCAGCCATAGCAGTACAGTAGTGGGAGGGATGAGGTGACCTGATTAAAAGGAGAAGCAGCACACTTTACTATTGGGATTTGAAAGAATTGAATTTGCTTCTGAAGTTCAATGCTATTCTACAGAGATTTAAAGGCACACAAGATATGGTGTGTGTAAGTACAAACTGCCTTCTGAAACCACAACTTTATTCCTTGCAGCCAGGGAAAAAGTCCACACCACATTCTGAGGACAGTTAAAATGGAAAACAGTTGCAAGATAACATACTTGGGAGGTTTTTCCCCCTTCTCAATTCAATTCACATTTTCTATACATTGTGTAAATATATTATTTGTTTGTTTGTTTATTTAAAACATTTCCACTCCCCACTTACCCAGCAACTTATCCATTGCTGGGTGACAATGGGCAAATCCACATACCTCACAAGGCACATGTTGTGGGGAAAAGGGATTGTAATTATAAGCTGCTTTGAGACTCTCCTTAAGGTAGAGAAAAGCAGTGTATAAACACCTACTCCTCTTCATTCCACCGACATAGAGTGTACAAAGTAGTAAACATAAAGAATTTATTTAAAATGTTTAAAATAAATTATATATATAATAATTTAATAACCAAAAGATAAAGAAAAATAAGGCTACACCAAGCAACGTGCCAGCAAACCAAAAAAAGGAAAAAAGTGCAAGGTGACTGTGGTGCCTTTATGCATTTCCATGTATAAGTAAAATGTGTAGGGGCATTACATGAAAATAATTTAATAACATATAAACAGACATAACACCACAAACCAGGAAGGAGGCCAATAACAGTTGTTGGGAATATGCCAAATTTAAAATATCTTCAACTGATGGTAGAGGACTATAGAGGGAGACAAACAAATCTGCTGTGGAGGAAGTTCCACAGTTTGGGCGATGCAACTGAAAAGGTCTTTCTTTGATGCCACCTGCCTAGCCTCAGATAGCAGGGAACCCAAAACAGGGCCTCCAAAGATGACTGGAGTGGACAGGTAGGCTCATATGGGAGAAGGCAGTCCTTAAAGTATACTGCCACCAAGCCATATAGGGCTTTCATGCTCAATACCAGAACCTTGAATTTGGCCTAGACACAAATTGGGAGCCAATGTAGATGGGACAAGACTAGAGTAATATGGTCCCTATGATCCACTGTAGTCAATATTCTGGCTGAAGCATTCTGCACCAACTGTAGCTTCTCAACAGTCTTCAAAAGCAACCCCACATAAAGCACACTACTTGAGACACTACCAGGGTGTGCACCACAGTCACAACATATACACACAATAATATACAATAATGATACACAATATATTCAACACTAACCTCTGAGGAGGTTCTGTTGGAGGAAGAGCCCGTTAAACTTGGTGGCATGGTAGGATCATATCATCCATTTGATAATACTTAAGTTTGTTTAATTTTATCTCATCAAATGTAGAAACAGTAATAGCATTTCTGAGGAAAGAAAGGCTGCTGAATGCTATGGAGTGAATAAATCACAGCTAATCCTGACAATACGGAAGTATTAAAGATAGGCTAACCTTGAAATAAGGCTAGTGATTTCACCCGTCTCTGGAGAAATCACAGTCCAAGACCCCTTTCATATTAGTGTTCTAAACAGGATGTTATCCATTGTTGGCCTGATTCCACACAAATTGATACAGGCATGGGGTTTCATGCCACGCCTTTTAGTCCATTAATGAGTCATCTCTAAAGCACTCTGGCCATTTTAAACAGTGCTACTTTTTTCCTGCCTTTCCCCCTTTTTTAACATGCTATCTTTTGTACTTTAATGCTAGACTAGTATAGTGATTCAATTTGAATTGTTATATTGGTCTAGCTAGCACAATACAGCAAATGTTAGAACACAAAAACAGTTGAGGGGGGGAGGCAGGGTGGACTAGGTCTTTCGGACATACTCCAGACATTTGAAAGAGCAGACTACAGAAATTCAGAAGCATGAAGAAGAGCTGAAAACAGAATAAAACAGTTTACGTAAAAACCAACTCAACCCCACTTTACAAACATGACACAAGTGGCTTTGCATGAAAAGTTTTAAAGACTATTAGCTGTTGGGAGCCAAAACAGTTATGTCTGCAATGACACAAAAAATTCAGCAGCAATCAGGTGTTTGAAAGAGGCTCAAGTCTGTACATAGTCTGTGATACACTCAAACCCTGCATTGCTGCTTAATGTGTGGCTTGTAGGACTATGGATTTTTTTAATACTGTCTTTGGCTGGTGAGTCAGGCTGATTCTGCATGGACCAAAACAGCAGTGTGAAAATGGTGTGAAAATGGTGTGAAGGTGTAAAAGGGTTTAAAAGGGTGTAAAAGGGTTTATACTGTTTTCACACCACTGTTTTTGGCCCATGCGGAATCAGCCTCAGTTACAGACCCTGTCAACCTAGATAAAGATATAATTTGGTAGCTTTCTGTTTAGACTGTTAGCATGTTCTGTATGTGGGGGTGCCCGTGAAAACATTTCAGAAGCTGCAGAAAAATCTGATCCAAACCATGTCTGGTAGATAAATACTGGAAATGCTTTGCCATCCTTCCTAACAACATTAATTCTAACACAACCATTGACTGTGTCATTGGCTTTGGATGGAGTTGATTCTATAACCCTAAGTCTGTGTTATCTGAGTTCTTCCATAATATACACTTTACATGTGCCAGACAGGCAAAGGAATGATTTTACTTGCCTCCATAAGCACAGATTCAATCAACTCAAAGATAGGGGCAAAGGGACTATGTCTTGATAGGTGCATAGAACTAGTCGGCACATATATCCATCAGGAAACAGAGGAAAACATTTTGCTTGTACTATCTGGTAGACAGGCACAGTAGTTAGGATAGGAAGGGCAAAACCTAGACAATCTTCCTCCACTGCAGACAGATTGAGAAAATGTTTTTGGTTTGTGTACTCTAAATGAAATTCTCAAGGCAATTGGAGGTACACAGAGACAAGTTTAAAGCTACATCCACCCCAAACACTCATCAACTTAACCAGATCAGATATCAGAAATCATTGATATGGAAAAATCAGGTGAGAGAATTTGTGTGAGAGAATTTCTTATTCAATGTCTGTAATATTTCATTGTCTGAAATGTCATGTAAAGTGCTGAGCGGCTACTTCTTTTCTTCAACAGAAGTCCTTCCTGACCCTTCTTTTATACCTGTCACAGGTAGAGACTAAAAGCCTGCTCCTACCATAAGTAAAAAACTGGGAACATCCATTTTTCAAGCAAAATCAGAATGTTTCAATGAGGGGAACTAATCTTGCTCCTACCTTACCTCAAAATATTCTCCTCTATGCAGAATTTTTTTGTCCTGACTACAGGACAAGTGTGTGTTCAGCCTTGTGACAGGAACTGGTCCTACAATGCTAGTTCAGATTTTATCATTGGCATTCTATTTGCTTCCATGCCTCAAGGTGTTGGATCACTTTAAAAACCTAAATGAACAGGATTTGATGTACTTGGCTCCTATATGCTCCTGTATCCATAAACTGAGTAAAAAGCCTGCTGGGTTTTCTATTTTTGCTCAAACAAAATCTGGGACCTACATGTCTCTGCTGCTGTTATACCTACCCTGTGGAATTTTCTGACACATGAAGTTTACTTGACTGTTCTCTGGCCCCACCATCAACTTAAGCAGTGACATCCCCATGCTATCCAGAAATTCAATGGGTATGTAATGTCACAGTCATATGGCCTACCTACAAAAATTTGACTTATCACAAAGTTCAGTACAAATTTTCACATATTACATTCTCCCTATGGCCAGCCTGAAAAATGTGTTTTGCAGTTTCACAGTTCATAGGCATGCACAGGCCCAATTTAAATTGGAATTATGACTTATAAGGTCTCCAGAACACTACTTGGAACTCCAGAACACTACTTTTCAAAAAAAATAATGTGTAGGTAAGCCCTGTCAATGGTCGAATCCCCACTACCGTCTTAGCCAGGTTTCAGAACACAAACTAACCAGGTTTGAGGGACGACCTCCCCGGTTGAATCCCTGCTACCGTCTTAGCCAGGTTTCAGAACACAAACTAACCAGGTTTGAGGTCGTTTGTGTTCTGAAACCTGGCTAAGATGGTAGTGGGGATTCGACCGGGGACGTCGTCCCTCAAACCTGGTTAGTTCTGAAACCTGGCTAAGACGGTAGTGGGGATTCGACCAATGTATCATTACCAAAACCCACATTTAAGATACTGGTTCCTGTCATTAGTATTCAGAGGTTTAGTGCCTCTGAATGTGGAGGTTCCCTCTAGTCATAAGTATGTTTCTTGCAGTAGGGCTCTTTTGTCGATTCTTATGTTATTTCTGTTTGATACAGAGCTGTATCTAGAAAAAATGGAGCCTGGGGGCAAAATCTGAATTCCCCCACGGTGCCTAGGTCTACCGCTTGGAGCTAGCAAGATGCCCAGGTCTACCGCCAGGAGCCAATGGCAGCATCCAGGTCTACCGCCTGGAGCTGGCACTGGTGCCCAGGTCTACCACCCAGAGAGCTGGCAAGTGTGGCCCGGGCTCAGCACCCTCCCACACACACACATGTGATTAGATGGCATGCACCTGGGGACATGTGATACCTCATGTCCCTCTGGCAAATACTCCCCTGCTTTAGTACCATTTGCATTCACGGTGCACATTATCAATTATCTTTGTCTCCAAATAAATGTAGTTAGGTCTAAAATGTTATTGAAAGCAAGTTACTTTTAATTCACTGTGACTTCCAAGTTTAATCATCATTGTCATCATACATGTATTTATACCCTGCCTTTTCCCAGACATTAAAGAACAGAATGGATGCACTACTAATCCAATGCCTCACCTTACTTCCATGTCAGCTTTCATTTTTAGGAGAAGACCAACCTCCTCTTTTTGTCATGAACTAGTTGGTCATATATTCCCTCCCACTTAATCCAATTGTAAAGTAAAGCATTTTCCTGAATTAATCCCAATTTTCAAATGCAAAGGATCCAGGCAGTTTAACTTGGTGTGTCATATTTTAAAAGAGCTTCTCCTGCCCATTTCTCATAAATTACAGCCATTCTCATCCCTTATCGTTGCACCTGTTCTGAACTCAAACTAAGGTTTTCACACTAGAGCTTTTCTTCCTACAACTACCACCACCAAACATTTAAATGATGGGTGACAAATTAATGTTCACATTATTAATAGCCACATCCTAAAGCTATTTTGGGGAAAACATTACACTTTCCTCTATATCCCATGTGTCTGTCCTCTGTCATTGTCTTCCTCTTTAATCTTGTTTGAGTGTATGGCTCATTCGTCCTTATTTTATTGACTCAATCACAGGCACACTGTCACTTTTTATAAAATGGTCACTGCAGAATCACATCAAGCAAATTCTTGATTCCTCAGTCAGTAATTTAGTGCCTTTATGGAATTGCAATTTCAGGGCTCACTGCTTGTTTTTTCTAAAATGTACTTTAGGAATTAGTTACTCCAACCACAAATCAGTTGAATTTATGCACAGTTGTAATACAGTTTATGGCCTCATGGTACATTGCTTCAAAAACAGCAGATGTGAAATTATGATAAATATAATGAGTGTTTTTTCGCCTGATCTGCTGGAGTAGAGAAGGATCTGGAGCGTGTTTACCTATCCCATACAGTACATTTAATGTCTTAGTCAGGACTCCTGACAAAGGCTGATTAATGTCCTCATCTCTTTTATTAAAGATAAGAGTAGCGCTGCAGTCAGGAGATAGAAAGCACACCATAAATCTTCGCAAAATGAGCAGTCAAATAATCACTCATCAGAAATAAAATCTACATACATTAACACTAACACTCAGCCATGTGCACAGCCATAAAAAAAAAACAGAGAGAGAGAGAGAGAGAAAGAGTAAAAGAGAGAGAGTGAGAAGGGTTTCTGGAAGTTCTAATTTCAAGTAGTCCTTTAAGTGTAATGTTACTGTTACTGTAACCTGGATGCAAAAGCTGGCATTTGAAAACACATGTGAAAGGACCAGATGCCTCGTCATTACATTAAGAGCATGAAGCAGGCAACAATTAAGCGATTCACTGGAAAGACATAATGCTGATCTATGCTAGCAATTAATCATGGAATACATTAGACAATGATGGGTGACCTACAAATTTTTGACAAAATAATTTTTCATCATGTTGGCGATTTCTTAGCCTAATATGCCTGCAAGGCACAGAGTCCAAACCTGTCATTTATTCCATCTTTCCTTGACAGGCGGCAACCTGTCTTCCAGACAAAATGAACATTATCTGTGCTCACTAGACATTTAGTGCAGGGCTTAGCTTATGACTAATGATAATAGGCAGACAGAAATGTTAGAGTCTGAAATAATGTTCTCTTTGTTAAAGAAATTTCTTGAGGTAGATTTTTTTTCCTGAAGACACAAGATAAAAACTATTTTCTCGTGGATTTTTTAAAATTAAAAATATATAATACACCTTTTATAAATACATTTCTGCTCTTTCAAATCCCCTTAAAATATGTCATTTGATTTTTTTATTAATATATTAGGCGCTAAGCTTTAGATGACTTGTATGGATGAACACTCAAGTGTAAAAGGAAGTTAATTGATTTGTAGAGGTTGAAATCTGCATTGCTAGCCTTAACATTTGTGAGAACCCAGGCAAAACCCAGTTACTGGATGTCTCTGGATCATAAATGAGGATGCACCATCAATAAAATATTTTGGGGCCTTGCCATAGTCTACAGCAAGCACAAAATGGAACCAAGGGAAATCCTACATTGACCATTTGTATGCTGGACTTATCCAGGAAATTTTCAGCCCATGGAGGGAGCCAAAGCTCCTGCTTTTCATATAGCTGTGCATATTAATCTACTGTATTTCCACTAGTGATATGCTTAAATCCAACTCGTTTGTATATCCTCTTTCAGTCAGATAATGGAAGATGGTTAAAAATGTCCTGTCATAAATGCAAAACTGCAACATGTACTCACCATAACATTTCACACATAACATTTAATGTATTGGATTTTTTCATAGTTGTGTAAAGTTGTGTCTTGTGTCTTATGTGTGGTGACAACCTTTACTTATGTAAATATTCTTGAGAAGTTACAGGACAAGAAATGAGAAATGCTTATCTGCCCAAAAAGACACTGACAGGGTTCACACTGCCAATTTGATCGTGAAACAGTAAGAAAAATATAGAAGAAGCATTCAAGCCATCAAAAAATTAACACTTTGGCCCCTTCCGCACACGCAAAATAATGTGTTTTCAAACCACTTTCACAACTGTTTGCAAGTGGATTTTGCCATTCCGCACAGCTTCAAAGAGCATTGAAAGCAGCTTGAAAGTGCATTATTCTGAATGTGCGGAATGAGCCTTAGGTACAACTGAGATAAATAAAAGGTATCTCAGTTAGAAATCAGCAGTCCACAAAAGACCTTAAGAACAACAGATAAGCCTACTGGGCTATAGAGCATTCCCAAATGAACAGTGAGGGATGTAATAATGATTTTAGTTGTAAATACTCTCCTTTGGGCAATTTTGGGATTTTAAGTTGCTTGACTACCTTTCGTTCGGTGTTATTTTGACACATTACTACTATGAAGTCACCTTCACTCTGGTTCAGCAGTTGTGGCAGAGAACTCTTCTTCCTTCTAAGTGATGTGAATGAAGGGCAGCTAGATAATATGGAATCCATGGGCACTTATCCAGGAACTCATGTTCTTGCCCCTTCTCTCTTCATGGAACTCTGGCCGTTTCCGCACGGCCAAAAGCAGCGACGCGATGACGTCGCAAATTGCGACGCATCCCAAAAAAAGCGTTCAAACAGACAGGTGGAGCTGCGGGCGTCCGCAGCCCCGCAGAAATGTGACGGTTCGCACGGAAGCGCTGCGGAAGCGGCGTCTCGCGACGTTGCGCCTGCGCACTTGCGAAGCCGTGCAGGCCCGACGCCATTTGTGACGCCAGCTCTGTGGCGGCTGTTCGCACGAGTGCGGCGTCGATGCGTCACATGGGGAAAAAGAGTGGTTTTAAGCGTTTTCTGAATACACCGTCTTCGCGCCGGTTTAGCGTTTTCGCGACGGCGCGACTGCGCACCTCCGCCGCTGCGCGTGCGAACGCTCTCGCTCTGACGCTTCTTTTTCCGTTGCGACGACGTCATATTTTGCCCGTGCGGAAACGGCCTCTGAAAGATTTGATTAGGGTAAAAACAGGTGTAATATAAAAAGAGAACTCATAGAATGCTCTTCAGTCATTTCATGAACCCCACTTCTTCCATTTTTGTAATATGTTTGACAGAGGAACATCCCAATGAATCCAATGTTCGTTCAGTTTTGAATCATGCCCCACTCTCCATGCTTCTCACAGTATGATCACATCTATTTTTTAAACTCTACATTTGTTCTTTAATTTGTTGCTATTTGTTTAATTAGAAACTAAAACTGGGTACTGAAGAGAGGTTTCTCTACCCAAACGCTACCCAAGTTTTTCTCTGGCCTTGACAAAGATGAGTAAAGATATCCTTAATCATCTGCACCGTCAAAGGTCACACCTTGATAAAACACTAGTACTTTTTTGTGGTTTTAACTTCCACTGTCTTTTCTTTTATATTTTTATTGAACACATTTATATCCCTTTTTGCTCAATCAACAAGATTCAAAAGCAGCTTATATCAAATTAAATAAATATAACCAAAGATCAGAGATGTACAGGCAGAAAAAGATCATAACCTTCACTCACAAGCTATCAAAAGCATGTCAGAAAAGATTTAGTTTACAGATCCTCTGACCTCTTTGTACGGTTGGGTCCTTTGTCCCATCCTCAGGAAGCCCATTCCACAGCACAAGTGCAATCACTGAAAAAACACAAGCTTGTGCAGGGATACTGCTCACTGATCTAAAAGGAGGTATTTCTCATCAATGATCTGATTATTGTAGACATCTTGTGAGCACATATGAATGGAGGTTCCCAAGTTGTTAGGGCCCAACACCAGCAACTTTTAATTGAGCACTGAGGCAAATTGACATTTCAGGTAATGAATTTAAAATATGGGGTGAATATTCAACCCTTGTCTTGCTCCCGTGTTCTGTACCAATTGTAGCTACTGTCTGTTGTCATTAAAGCAGCCCCACATAGAGTACATTATAATAGTCCAGTCCCAAGATTACAGTGGCATAGATCTGCATAGCTAGGTTGGGTGACTCTTAACAAAAGGATATAATTTCTGTGCCCAATGAAACTTAAATAAGGCACCTTTTGTTACCTGGTTTACCTGCTTTTCCCATAAAAGAGTTTGATCTAACAAGACTCCCAAGTTTTAAACTTAATCTGTAGGTTGCATCAAGAATCACAGCCTTCCCAACCAGCATCCTTCCATCTTCAGGTTTAAAATTCCTCAGCCACATGCCATCCAATCAAATCAGGGAGATGGTAGAGCAGCAGCTGCAGATGAGGCTGCCACGCTGTCTCTAAAGAGGCTATCAACAGCATGGGTGCCGGGGGAGGAGTAACTTTTTTCTCCCCTTGGAAAGGCCATAGTAAAAAATGATTTATGTTACCTTTTTGTTGGTGTAAGTCTGGACCACTGAATGGGGGATGTTCTCAGGCCAAAAGTCTTTGGGAACTGACTAAATTGGCTCTGCCCTCGGACCATCCCACTCCATGCTGGCGTGGGCATTTGCAGTGTGAGCCAGCTGTCACAAGACCAGTTTCTGGATTTGGGTGCGGCGGCAGCTGACCACCAAGGTGCCAGCATTCATGCCAGTTTGCACAAAGCTGGTGGTACAGACATTGGCGCAACCCTTTCACCACTTCCAGTGCAGCTCAGCCTTGCCCCCTTGGATTGCAGAGTTAATCTCACGCTCATAACAGGCATACAACTGCTTCTGCAGCCTTATTTAATGTGATGTATAACTGGGTATTATCATAATATTAATGCTAATATAAACCGAATATTTGAATGTTCTTACACAGTTATGTTTCATGGGTAAGAGTACTGAGCCCTGTGGAACTCCACAAGGAGCTGCCATGCAGGAGAAGTTACATCATCCATTCATATTTTCTGCACATAGTCAGATAAAACTGAAACCATATAATGCACCAAATCTAATGCTAAGTCCATATTCCAGACATCACAAAAGAATGATATGGTCAGTATCAAAGGGAGCTGTTGAAGTCAGAGGGGTAACAAAGAAATGACCAAATGTCTCCAATATTTCCTGGTGCAATAGCACAGAAGTAATTACCAAAGGATAGTTTTGTTATTCTATTGTAGCAAAATAAAACATAATTTCAGCAGTACCTTAAAGATTAACAACATTTATTCCAGCAAGAACTTGCACTTCTTCAGATGCTTTGGAAAGGAAATACATTTGGATTTTTTTTTAATAACAAAGGCAAGGAAGAAAAGGAGATAACAGAGAAGCTTGATCTAGTATCTTCCAAGTAACCTTGAATGCCTAATGTCGATTTCCCACTAGGAAAATAAACCGTGTTCCCTCTGGTTCCGTTAGAAACGGCACCTTTACATCCCGGACTCTGCCTCCCCACTGAAGCATGCGTCCGTTGAGGGGGTCAAATTTAATCCTGGGATCAAACAAATCAACTCTTCCCACTACACCACAATCTGCTATATGGCTCTTTTGTTCAGTGTTCTGATTGGCTGTTGTGTTGGGGCAGAAACGCAATCCCGCAGCCCCTCCCCTCTGCCTCAGGAAGTTTTTTAAAAAAAACTTTCTGCCTTCGCAGCTTTGTAGAAACATATGAAAACTATTTTTAAACTTTTAAACTGTGCAGCTTTGTTGGTGCACACACATAGCACCAGCTCTTCTTCTCTTTGTAGGATCATATCTATGAAGCCACGACCAGCACAAAACAAAACAAAAAACCTTGAGCGCTCTGAGCCCAGCCCACTGCGCTCTGATTGGTGCATTCCTCCTAGGGCAGGAAAAATGACGCAATACATTTCCTGCATTCTCCCCACTGATCCAATTTCATCCTGGGATTTTCAAAAAGCTGTACTTCCCTGCCGATTTTTGAAAAACCTGGGATAAGCGGGGGAATGCGCACCAGGGCTGGGGCAGAGCCGAGTTAGGTGCTGAAGCCATGGGGAGTCCTTGACGAAACTGGGTTTTGTCGGGTGAGTATCCCAGGTTATTTTGACTGTGGGAATTTGCCCTAAGTCACTGCCATCTCATAGGCCTTCAAACAGGCTCTTTCAGATTTGTACTTCTTGTGGCTCTGCAGCCTTCCATGTCGTGATGCAGGCTACCCTTTTTTCTGGGTGAGCCAGTTCACCTACCACAGTCTGCCCTTTTAATTCTTACAAATTGGTTGGAGAAATTAAACTGGTGTGAGCCAAGTCGCCTGGCTCCACTTTTACCCAGGATGGTGATACAGTCTCTCAATATAGTGGGGAATATTAGCTTAGCATAGACTGCTTATTAATATTGCAAGAGGCTGGATAAGGAATCTTTAATGCCAGTGTATACAAAAATCAGCTTGTGGAAGAAAATCTAAGGGTATAATGCAAACTTGACCATCTTATTGTAGGGATAAGAGGTTCACAAGTACTTAATTCAATGCAGCAAACATGCACACACAATGTTCCCAAGATATAGATAGCTAGGAAAATAAATTTGGAATAGAAAGGGGTATGGGATGTATGGGTAATACAACCTGATAGTGACATGAAGAAGATTCAGGGGTTCAGAGCCAAGTGATCAGCATTTGGTTCCAGGAGGTAATGCATTGGACACAATGACAAAGATGGAAAGGTGACAATGGCGCTGAGCGACTAGCCCTTTGGAGGGTAGGATATTTATAGAGTGAAGAACTACCTCTGTGGGGTGCCAGAACAACCTTTGGTGAATGTTAGGACAACCTTTGGGAGGTGATCAGATGGATTGTTTGAGAAACAATAGAATGCATTGTAAGGTGGTCAGAAGAAGTTAGTTACAGAAGGGAGTATCTGGGTTAAGATAATCAGGGGAGGCATTGACATCAAGAGTCTTCTGGTGGCTGGAAATTAGTATCCATTCAGCAGGGCACTATATCATGTTGAAGACACATTCTACCTTGGCTGTTCAGCTAAAAATGTGCTGATATGGCAAGCAAGCTGAGAGCATGAGAACAGGAAAACAATTCTTGGAAGTTTTTTGTAGGTAGACCTGGCTATTGCCAGAGAATGGGCTCCCCATCTCTACAATGCCATCATGACCCTTTAGGTTGGCACATGGGCAGGGATACCTGTGAATAAGCACTCCCTCATCCTGCTATGCCAGAGTGGCATAGTAATACCACCACATTGGACTGAGCCATTAGACAGCTGAAGCTATGCCAATTGAGACACTAGTCCAATATACAGTTCCCACTGAACAGCACCCCATCCACTCCTTTCTTTTAAGTATTCTCAGCTGTGAATTAAACCAATGAGCCATGTTTTTAAAAGAATAAGGGAGATGATACAGAAGCAGCTGTGTCATGTTTCACAAAGGTGCTCCTTTCAAGGTGCCCAACCATATCACTAGAGTCACCATGCAGACTCTGCACATTACCCAAAGCATTCTGAAAAGTAGTAACACCCATCAGTTTGTGTAAGTTGACCATAAGTGGTCTGCTGCCATGCAGGTGTGAGGGAGTAATTACTTGTGCCTTCATCTGACAAGGGTCAGACTATGGTATGTATGGACTTATTAATTGCTTCACTAGATCATCAGTACTGGTCCAATACAAAAAAAATTAAAGAATGTGTCTTTTCTCATGTCCTAAGCCCAAAATAACCTGGAACAATCCCCAGGAGACCTGAGCCAAACTTGAAAAGACCAACTTCTAATGAATGAAGAAATCCCCAAGAACCCACAAGCAAGGGGTCTCCAAACAGAGTGGACACAATTTCCACAAACTCAAACAGAGCATTCATTGGTGAGCTTGGTGTATATAAGATACCCACCCTATCTTGGATCCCAGTAGAAGGCGCACATGATAAAGATTGTCAATAGTTTGAGTGTATGGTGTTGAAAAGCTATGTGAAGCTCAAATGGAGGCCTGGGGTACAGTCCTGCTCAAAGAAGGCTGGAAGAAGTTTTGCCATTGACTTTCACAGTATGTTCTGTGTAGTACCCTGAGAATGCAGAAGGAACAAGAGCTAGTTATCTGTCAGCAATGTGTGCATAAGATGGCATATATTTGTCATCACATTGGCAATGAGGGCAAATCAAGGACATCCTTCAGACAATGAAATAGCTAAAGTGGCTTTGGGCCAGTAATGTCATAAAACATGAACCTGTTGAACGTGAGCTGTCATTTATTTCATACCAATTTGCATCCTTATTTATTTATTTATTTGTTCAACTCTCAGTACAATGGAAACAATAAGAAGCAGATTCAACTGGCAGAGGTTTCACCTCTATTTTGTATAATTTGATGCTTAAAAGCTTACAAGTAAAACATGTAAATATATGCAGACCTGAGAGTAGGCCCTCAGTATGGAAATTACAGAGAAGGACTCAGAAAACCACAGGCCTCAGATAAGAACACCGTAATGGCTACAAATACAGAATAAGGTACAGAAGATGCATAAAATCTTTTTATACAAATACAGTTTTTGATACTTTTAGAAGATGTACATTTTAGTTTTGTTCCATGTGAGGGGTTTCTAGGCAACTGACATCAGGAAGTGGCCTTGTATTCGTGTCTTCTCATAGTTTCAACCTTCTATGATGTGGCACTAGTGAACTTATTCATTCCCCCCACAGTATTTGAGCACATGTAGAAAGCTTTCCATTCTTGTCAATTGCAGTTTCTGAACCAAGAGTCATTTTAAAGACATTGCCCTTTGCTGTTCATTAAACACCACTGTGAAGGAGCACAGGTATGTTCTAGCTAAGTAGTAATTTTCCTCAGCAGCTGGAGTTGAGTTGATACTGCTAGGGATTTCTGTCTGAGAATTCATGTTCTTAAAAGTTTTTGTCACTTTCACTTATCTTTAGGTATCTTTCATAGTTTCCAAATGTTTTAAATCCTAATAGCTTTTTTAAAATCCCAGCAGCTTTTTTAAAAATCCCAATTAACTCATTCAATTCTCCCAAGAAATTCTAAATAACAATTTTGTCGTCTTATTTATATTCAGAACAAAATACAGATCAGCACTCAGTTGGTGGTCTCAATATACTTTAATAATTGAATTCTGCAAATATTGGGAGTTTATACACTTCTCTTTTCAAGCAGAAGTGGGTTAACAAATTTCACCAAAAAAAATTAAGTTAGGTCCCACCATCTCACTTGTTAGGATTAAGACTTGTTCTTTGCATAAAGCTGTTTTGTTTTGTTAAAGTAGTATTCCAAACTACCACCTTATTTTTTTAAAAGATATAATTTTAGACATATAAAAAAGTAAACTCACCTTGAGTCCAAATAAGGAAAGAAATTTAAAAAATGCAAAAAAACAAAACAAAACCCCTCATTGGCTTAAAATTCAATGGAGGCGTTCTGCAGGTGGAATTGTGACTGTGGCAGATGTCCAATTACCCCATCTTGCTGGGTCAGTATTTCTTGGGGGCATTTTGGGCTCCAGCAGGTAGGGGGAGATATAATAGTTATACTCTGCGGATATCTTCCTGTAGAAATTACTGCTGGATCCAAGCAGCTATTACAACTGCACTAATCTATGTTAGATGTTAAAGACTGGATAACAGAGCCTAAAATTGGAAAGTTACAAAAATCTCTTGACCTTACCTCAACCATTTCTTAAAAATCAAAACATGTCCCAAGTAGCAAATACACACAACATGGAAACCTTGATTAGCAGATATTCCACTAAATATACTATACGTATTCCAGGAAAGATTGTTTGAGCAGATGCAATGTGGGCCTGTAACAATCTCACCAGGTTCTTGAAACTTCTAAGTCAACAGTGAACTAATATGCAATTAAAAGAAGGAGAAAAGAGGCCAAATGAAACCAGATCAGCACAATTTTATATTTTCCCAAGAATATTTACAAAGATGTCTAATAAAATGGCCATAGGCAAGTTTGCAGTATAAACGATATATGTTACAAAATTTTGATATACAGCCTAATCTGAAAACCATAACCTTTTGATCTGATGCAAGTTTGGCTAACCAACATGAAAACCTTAATACACAAGATGGCTACAGCATTTCTGTCCAGCACAAGCATATACTATATCTTCACTGCAGACACAAATATTCTCTTGTTCAGTGAAATCCACACTTTGACTTCAGTTTGCAGATCCCAAGCTGGCAATGGTATTAATTAAAGGGTAATACACATGGGATTCCCCCACCCAACCTGACAGTCTTTACAAAAAAATTCTAATCAATCAGCTGTTTGGAAGGGTTGGATTCAGTCCCACACCTATACCTGTCTCAATATTAACAGGTCATTAGCAGGATTTCTACCTTTTTGAAGTGCTATGCATAAATTTCTCTATGCATGGATGAAAGCCATATTCTTTTGTTTTAATTTTTTATTATTATTCAGCAAATGCATAGTAGCATAAATTAGATTTAGTGTATTATATATATATATATATATATATATATATATATATATATATATATATATATATATATATATATATATATATATATATATATATATATATATATATATATATATATATATATATAAGCTTGCATTAGCTTTTATTGTTTATGGAATTCAGTCCACTCAAAGACAAAACAGGAAAACACTGTTCTGCTGTTTTCTAAAGTATCATGCTGTTTGTGTTTGGAAGGCACAAGGAGCTGCTGAGTGAAGGGAAAGACATAAAAATCCCTGTGGATGGGTTCCATTTGCAAGTTAATTTGATCCAAGCCCATATTGTTATTGAGCACATTTTGTTTCATAGGCTGCCTTCTAGACCTTACAAATATTAAAGGAGGTGCTTTAAAAAAATTCTAACAAGTAAATAAATTTTGGAATAGCTTGGAAATAAGCTTCCAGAGCCCCCAATCTTATTTTAGAAACAAAGCATGCGCAAATATAACATGCCACAATGAATGTGATTTGTCTAATTTATTTTCTAGTGTCCTTTCAAAACAATTCTGCATAGATATTGTGTTCCAAAAGGTCTAGGGATCAAAAAGATAAGCCAGTGGGACATTACACAAACAATGCTATTAGAGCATGCATCCTGACAAATGTGTGCAAATCATACTACACATTACACTGGACTCCTGAATACCTGAAATGCATGGTTATCTGAACCACCTACCTGCTGTAATCACAGTATTGTAAAATGGGTGGTGCACAGTGTTCAGCCTGCTGAGATCTATTTCATGACCCCCAGTGCATACCAGATTCCAGACTGGCAGATTACTGTATCTGTGTTCTGCTGCCTGCCTGTCAAGGAGAATAAGAGGTTTAATTTACAGTTATAGGTCTTGGAACTCTCTCTCTCTCTCTCTCTCTCTCTCTCTCTCTCTCTCTCTCTCTCTCTGGGGTGTGTGTGTGTGTGTGTGTGTGTGGTGGTGGTGGTGGTGGTGGTGACAAAAAATGTGTATATCCCGAATAACGTTCATGTCAGCAAACTTTTGTATATTTGAGCAATCTGAAACATTTTTTTCTAGCTGCAATACAGTCTGCTATAAGAAATGCCTTATTCTTTTCTAAGTCCACTGAAGACAGCACATAGAATTGTGCTGTTACACTGCAGTCCTAAACCTATTTATTTCAATCAGATTTGACTAGAGTAACTCTATATAGGATTGCACTGCTAGACACAAGTCTGGGGAGGGGGATTATAGTATCTGGCTGTGTCATTTGCAAAACTCATACATCAATTTCGATTTTTTGACCTTGAGCTTCTTTTCCTGTCATTAGCATTTTCACTTTAGAATAGAAAGCAATAAAATCTGAAAAAATATATTTAATGCTTGTGAAGTATTTTGTTTTTGTGAGGTATTTGCATTTTTCCAGCAGCATATGAACATACATTGCTTTGTGCTATATTCTCTCTTTTTCATATGCAGAGAACATGTTGACAGTCCTGCATTTTGTGGTGGGGGGCAGACAAATGTTTCCACTGAAGCTCTAGATAATATTATTAATTTTTTAATTGCCAAAATGTATCAGAGGCAACATACTACACTCTTTCCAACTCTTCAGGACAGCAGTACTAGCAATTAGACTTGGGAGACAGGAAATGTGGAGAAAAAATGGACCACATTGGCGCATTGCAGGTTGATGCAGGCTTAAAGAGAAGGAAGGGGCCCCCCTTAATATTCCCCTTCCCTCATATCTTTCAAGGCAATCATAGATGAAAAGGGAAGAAGATGATCTTCTGGTCCTTCTTGGATTTACATGTATGATATAGACAGAGGGGACAGAAGGCAAGAATTTCTTGTATTTCTTTACCTCACACCTTGTGATGTTTCCTTGGTTCTTGTTTCCATATGACAACATATTTAAGACCAGACTTTATTTTTGAATGCCAGTAACTACTAAGAAAGCATTCCAAATGAACTACTAAGAAAGCATTCCAAATTTTCCTTAACATTTGTTAATTGTAGTGGATGGAGTCACTAAAACATTGGTAAAAGAGTCGAACAACTCAGCTGTAACAAAATTAGCATGTGTTCCTATAGAACATGAAGAAGGCATATGCTCAAAAAGTATTGGCAGTGACACTAAGGTAGCTTTCTCACTTTATGATGGGCTTAACCTCTAAGGCACTCCTGAGAAGTGTTCACCTGTCAGTCAGCATCTCCACCACTTGCTTAAACAATTTGCATTTGCCAATTATTGCAGAACCTGCTCTTCAAATACTGCACTTGTTGTAGGCAATTTGATTGACACTTTGATCCTAAGGGAATTTACATTTCAGTCCACAAACCAGCTGTATCTGAAGTAGACTCACTCTTTTTGATGGGGCGATCATTGCTGAGTAAGTAGTTTGAGGACTATTGCTCTATTTCTTTTAGGGATTCCTGTTAAGGAATGTTTCTTAGAATCATTGGAGAAACAAGTTTATTGGGGAGTAAATTTTAGTGCCAATAGCCATTATAGTAGATTCATTAGTATTAATATATCAAGTACTAGAGCACTTCGAATTATGCTGCATGACTTCTTGATGCCCTTAGACAATAAATAATTTCTTTCCCTGGGGGGGGGGGGAAGGGGGAATCTTGAATATGTGAGAGTATGAGAGTTTGTTCAGACAGTGTTCCAAGGTATTACACAGATAAGATATGCTATTTGGTAGTCTGAAAAGCACCAATCCTATGCATCTGATATGTCTGATACCCAGTTTCAGTTACAATTGTAATGTCTGTCCATGCAATTTGAGAGAAACTACTTGGATATCAGCATAAGCTATGTTGTGCTGTTTCATATACCAAACCTCCATTTAATTTCTCCATGTGACTGTGTAAGTAGTCATGAGAAAAAAAATCTTAACATGTACTGAACACTAGAAAACACAAGCAATTAATTTTCCATTTTGCTATATCATACAAGATACTTGCTAGGTATCTAGTTTCACCTGGACAGTCCAGTATTTTCCTTCGGTCCATGAAAAATTGAAAAAAATACTAGATGTATAAATGTCCAATATTTTCTAATTAAGTAAGCCTGAAACTGCCACAGCCAGCTCCATGCATGTGTTCTTTTGTTCCCCTGTGTCTTGATAAAGTCACAACACCCTCATCTGTTTGTTTTTCATTATAGCCGGTAAAGTTTGACAAGAATCAGATCTACCAATCTATGCCCAGGAGGGGCGCTCCCAGATATATCCTGTTGGCTCCACTGAAGAAGCTGAAATGAGAGACATTTTTGCAGCCAACCAATCAAATGCCTGTGCTGGTTAGAGTTGATTGTGGGAGTAGCGAGAGAGGTGATCTTACATATATGATGATCCCAGACCATTTGAGAGCTTTTAAGGTCAACACCAAAACATTGAATCTGATCAGGTATTCAGCTTGGAGCCAGTGCAGGTGGCTGAGCCCTGGTTGAATGTTTGCTGTCCAAGGAGTCCCTGTAAGAACCTGTGCAGCTGCATTCTGGACCAATTGAAGTTTCAACTTCCAAGGTAGCCCTGCATAGAGTGAAATACAGTAGTCCAATCCGAAGGTTATAATTGTGTGTATCACTGTGTATAGATCAGAGTAAGACAGGTAGGGAAACTGCTGCCTGCTTGGCAAAGGTGGGAAAATGCCATCCTGGCTGTGTTTGTGACTGGTGCCTCCCAAAAAAGGGAAGCATCCAGAATTACACTCAGGTTCTTGATGGTGAAAGTTGGTATCAAATGATGGTGAAAGTTGGTGCCAAATGATGACCCTGACCTTCATCTTCCTGCGTCAGCTACAGGACCTCCATTTTCAATCGATTCCATTTCAGCTGACTTTATTTCATTCACTTCATCACAGCTTCCAGACATCCAGCCAAAATATCTGTGATGACACCCCTATCAACAGCTACAGCTGGGTTTCATCTGCATATTGATAAAAACTCAGCCTGAAACTCTGGACTTGCTGAGCAAGGGGGCACATATAAATGTTTAAAGACTTTAGGGAGAAGATTACCTTCTGAGGAATACCATATACCCCAATCTCCCACATAAACCAGTATCAGTGAAGCAGTGGGTCAATAGATCATAATCTGTTGAAAGATAACTAGTAGCAGCACTGATCTTCCTCAATCCAGCTGTTCAGAGAGATTTCTTTGAGGGTAACCAGCACTGTTTTCATTGGAAGCCAAACTGAAATGGGTCCAGAGTCAGTGTGTCCTCCAAGAAAGCTGGACCTCCCCACCAATGGTTAATATAGTTAACTAGCGGGCCCGGTTACGCGTTGCTGTGGCAATTGTCCTTCTCATCACAGTCTGCAACCCACACAGATGTCCATGCAGGTCCAATGATCCCCAGCATAGCCTTTTGGGGTGGTCAAATGGAATCCCTCTTTCCCTTTTCAATGCACATCGTTATATGGTGCTGTCTTTTTTTTTTAGTATAAGGGAGAAAGGGGTCACTTCAAATCACAATGTGCAAGAAATAAGAGAGAAACAAGAGTGCAACATGTTGGAAATAATCGGGTTTTGGTGCAAAATGAAGATTGGGAGGAGAGTAATGATTCACCAGGTAGTTCTGCTTGTTCCAGTGAAGGAGAAGAGCCGGTCACCGTGGTGATGAAGAACTCTGCTAAGTCCTGGAGAAACTCTGCGCTGACAACTAAGAGATATGCTGGTGATGAGGAACTTGTTAAATCCACTGAACAAGAACCAAGAGTGAGAATGGGAGAGTTACAGCTGGTTGATGTAAATAGTGTGATATCTGAGGAACAGAGACAGTGGGTTGGAGATCTCAGGGCTATGAAAGTGTTACTTGGGGGGAAGTTGTGGGTGGAAGGTTCTGTTGACACAGGGGCAGATATAAGTTCTATCAACAGAAAGTTGTTAAAGCAAATAAGTCATCAGTTGGTGGGAAGGATGCAGGTTACCCCATATGAAGGACCCCCTATGTACTTAGATTTAGTACTGATTCATATCCAGACTCCCAGAATTGAAAAGGACATATATGCCATTGTACATGATGTTTCTGATATGCCTTTTATAATTGGAGCAGATGTGTTGTACCAATCTAGACAAATGAACGCAGTAGTTACTAGGTCAAAGGCCAAAACAAGCACTGAGAAAAAAGAGAAACAGAAGGCTCAAAGTGGGGAATTAGAAGATGTACATGAAAAGTTTCCAACTAGGATTCCTAAAGCTGGAAAAAAACTTAAGTCAAATATAGGTGAGCAAAAAAGAAAAAGTGGGGTGGAAGTGGAGTTGACAGCAAAAGCTGAGTTAACTAAGTCACAAGCTGAGGGAAAGAAAGATGAGTCATTAAGCACTCCTAGTCCAGCTATGGAAGTTGAAACTTTCCATTTTGAGGATAAAGAAAATGTATGTCATGAAAGGTCTGAGCAGTTTAAAACTGAACAAAGATCATGTACTACTTTAAAAGAGTTATGTGAAAAGGCAGAGGTTGCTTCTGGAGAAGTATCTAAAGAAAATCCTGAGAGATTTATATGGCAAGCTGGCTTATTGTATCGACAAAAATGGAGGCAGGGCTTTTCTGAGAAGGGAAAAGTAACCTTACAGTTAGTAATTCCAAGAAAGTACAGGGAAGAAATTTTAGAACTGGCTCATAGTGTCCCATTGGCTGGACACCTAGGAATAAGAAGGACTATGGAAAGAATTCAAAGGCAGTTTTTTGGCCAGGGTTGACTAAAGCAGTTAAGGATTTTTGCAAGACATGTGATGTATGTCAACAGGTTGGGCACGCTACTGATAGAACTAGGTGTGAGCTACGACCCTACCCAGTAATTGATGAACCCTTTGCAAGGGTCAATTTGGACATTTTAGGTCCTTTACCTAAAAGTAGTTCGGGAAAACAGTATATTGTAGTTATAGTTGACCATGCAACCAGATTTCCTTGTGCCTTTTGTGTGAGAAACATTACATCTGTGTCAGTAGCTAAGGCCTTAATGGAATTTGTGTCCACATATGGTGTGATGAAAGTACTAATGACTGATCAAGCCCCTAATTTGATGTCACAGGTGATGAAAATTTTCTGTGAGTTGGCTGAGGTTCAGCATGCCCCTGTAGTGGCGTATAACCCTCAGTCAAATGGTTTAGTGGAGAGGGCCATTCAGAACTACGGACAATTGTTGAAGTCTTATGTACTAAAGCATTCAAATTCATGGGATCAAGCGGTACCATATTTGACGTTTGCTCTCCGTGATTCAGTCCAAGAAAGCCTAGGATTTAGTCCAAATCAGTTATTGTTTGGTAGAGATATCAGAGGTCCTTTTTACTTAGCTAGAGCAAATTGGGAAGGCTTTACTGACAACTCTTGTCCCAAGGATGTAAATGCATATTTCTGTGAGCTGCAAAGAACTCTGCAGGAAGTAAGGACAGCTGCAGCAGAGAATTTGAAGCAGGCTCAGCAAAAGCAAAGACCTACTTTGATGTTAAGGCTAGACCACGCAGCTTTGCAGTGGGTAATAAAGTTTTATTACTGTCAGTGGATAAGCCTGTTAAGTTGGATGTGGCTTGGAAGGGACCTTATGTGATAATACAGGTTTTACCCAATGACAATTATGTAATTCAAGAAGATGATGGGCAGAGAACTGTGCATGCGAATAGGTTGAAACCGTATTGTGAGAGATCGGTAATGACTTTTCCAGTACAAGTTGACACTAACGCAGATGAGTTTGTGGAATGGAATTTTGAGGAGTGTTCTGATGTGAGTAAAGTTCGAATTTCAGATGGTTTATCAGAAGGGCAATGTAAGCAAGTTAGACATTTGTTAAAGGACTTTGAATTGTTGTTTACTGAACAGCCCGGTTTGACTCACCTGATTTCCCACCACATTGACACTGGAAGTGTCGCACCTATTAAAACCACACCATACCCTATTAACAATCGTCTGAAAGAAGTTGTGGAGAAGGAGGTTAAACAAATGTTGAAGTGGGATATTATTGAGCCTAGTAACAGTGCATGGGGAGCACCCATAGTACTAGTGAAGAAAAAGCAAGTGTCTGAGGGTGACCCTCCTGAATTCAGACTGTGTGTAGACTTTAGAAAGGTTAATCTAATGACAACTCTTGATCCTTATCCCACACCCCGTTTGGAGGAATTGGTGGAAAGATTAGCTAGTGCTAAGTTTATAAGCACCTTGGACTGTTCAAAGGGGTATTGGCAAATTCCCCTAACTAAAGAAGCCTCTGAGAAAAAACAGCCTTTGTATGCGGGCTTGGGCATTTTCAATTTAAGAGAATGCCTTTTGGGTTAAACGGAGCGTCCAAAACCTTCCAGAGGTTGATTGATAAGGTTCTTACTGGGTTAGATTATGCCTTTGGTTATCAGGATGATATAGCCATCATGTCTGATTCCTGGGAGACCCATTTGAAACATATACGAATGGTTTTGCAGAAGGTTCAGGAAGCTGGGTTAACTTTGAGACCTGATAAGTGTCAATTTGGATGGAAGGAGGTGATATACCTTGGTCACTGTGTCGGCAACGGTCAAATTAAGCCTCTTGAAGCTAAGGTTGCCAGTATTAAGAATTGGCCTATTCCAACCCCAAAAGGATATTCAGTCCTTTTAGGATTAGTTGGGTTTTATAGAAAGTTCATACCTCAACTAAGTGAACTAGCTACACCATTATCAGACTTATGTAAAAAGCGAGCCCATCTAAAGTTGTTTGGAGCGATAGATGTCAAACTGCTTTTGACGGGTAAAAGGGCTGTTGTAAATGCTCCAGTATTAGTTGCTCCTGATTTTAACAAACCATTTGAAGTGTATACTGATGCTTCGAACGAGGTTTAGGTGCTACATTAGTTCAGAATGGCTAAGACCAATTGATGCATCCAATAGTTTTCCTTAGTAGAAAGCTGTTACCTAGAGAATGTGCATACTCAACGATCGAGAAGGAATGCCTCGCCATTTTGTGGGCAATCAAAAAATTACATCCTTACCTAATAGGGTCTAAGTTTATTGTAAGATCTGACCATAATCCTTTGGCCTTTTTGAGCAAGATGAAAAACAGCAATGCTCGTATTTTGAGATGGTCCTTAGCCCTACAAGATTATGAATTTGAGATTCGACATGTAAAGGGTAAGGACAATATTATTGCTGATGCACTAAGTTGTCAGGGTAATGGTTAATTATATATAATTGCCTGTATGATATGATTGGATCTAACTGAAATTTTGAGACATTTAGCCCCTAAATTTCAGCTGAAAAGGGGCATGTGAAGAGTTCAGGAACATTCTGAAAGTGTCAGTTGGAGGATGTGGCTCAGAACACAGGAAGGGCAGTTAGTGAGTGAGGGTTTAACTGAAGCTGAAGCCCAGTTCGTTTTTTCCTGAAGTTTTTTTTTGTTAATTCGTTAGAGCAACTTGTAAGCTTGCCTGTTATATGTAATAAACTACAAAAAAGAAGAAGTTTCTATGAGTGTATTGAATCAATAAGCAATTCAAGTAGAAGGGGACTGTGGAGTCTTCCTTGACAGTAACCCTTTCCATTCCACAACGGAACTGTCCAGAGTGTAAATCCCACTGTCCATGAGGCTGGTTGACACGCACAGTCCTGGCTTGGGTAAGGCAGAACTGGGGCAAACAGACTATCCCAGTCAGGCAGCAGAGGCAGGGTGGTGAGGCGCTCAGATCGAGGCCAGCTCCCTGGGTCTGTAAAGGGCCACATGCAAAAGAAGCGAAGCCGGTAGTGTTGGTTCGCCCCCACCCCGTGGATTTTCTTAGAAGAAAAAGGCAAACTCCAGCTCGCTTTTAGTAAAAGAGAGCTGTGGCGAATATGGGTGAGTAAGTGGGTAAGTGGTGGTTGGATGTGAGGGAGGGCAGAGTGGGGTGTGTGACCCTTTAGGTTGGCACATGCTCACAAACCAGTATTTGATTGGCTAAACGGGAGAGTCACCTCACTGACGATTCCCCACTGACTTTCTACTCAGTTACAGGGAAAAAGTAGTACTTCATAACTGCAATCTGATATTCCAGTTCTGAGGGGGACAAAACTGGGACGGAACAAGGACGAACTCAGTGGTAGTGGGGAGTTGCTGGGTTGAACCTAGTACTAAACTGAGTCGACTCTGCCAGTACTTAAAAAATGGACTGATAACCCCACCCGCAATACAATGCACTCAACCACACCTTTGCATAGCAAGTTCCACCCAAACACTTAATGATTGGTTCCCCACCCTGGGACATGGACAATATACCCCACTAAACTTTCCCTTCTCACTTAGACACAGTGTGAAACAGACTTTTCTCTGTGATACACCTCTGAAGATGCCAGCCACAGATGAAGGCGAAACGTTAGGAACAAAATCCACCAGACCACGGCCACACAGCCCGGAAAACCCACCAGAACCAGTTCAATCCGGCCATGAAAGCCTTTGACAGTGCAATTAACTATTTAAATATATGATGACTGCTGTTAGAGTGGTATATACCTCAAAGTGGAAAGCAGATAAAATTCCTAACTTGAATGAATGGACAAGCAAACTAACAGAATATGCAACAATGGTGAAATTAACACCTTCAGCACATAACAGACCAATTACACAATTTCAAAATAAAAAGAATACATTATTCACTTACATGAACTTAGGTTAAGAGAAGTAACCGTAGAATTAGAAACTCATAAACAAATTCTTAGTGGGTATAATCAAGGGTGTACCGCCCACAGGGACATACGGTGTGACATGACCCCGGGTGCACGCCACCTAGTCATGTGGGGGGCGCCGGGCACTGACAGGGTCCTTGCACCTGGCCTCTCCTATAGTGCCTAGCAGCTCCCTCTGTGCTAGAGCAACGCTTACTGACTTCAGGCCCGCTGGGTGCCATGCTGCAGTAGAGGCCAGGTGCAAGGACCTGCCTGGTGCACAGTGGCTCCCTCCATGCTGGGGGAGGCCCGGTCTCTCCTGTGGTATGGCACCCGGCAGGCCTGAAGCTAGCAAGTGTGGCCCCAGCATGAGTTCTAAACAGCTAATCATGAGTTTTAAACAGTATCACAAATCATTTCTCAGTACAGCTAAGGAATCATGTGAGGATATAGGATTCCACAGTGTTCTGGAAACAATTAGATCAGCGAGTCTCCATTGATGAGCATAAATGCTCACCACCTATGCAGGGAGGATCTGGAAATCACAGATGGGCTCAATGGCATAGCAGGGGGGGGTATGGGGGTAGAGTTCCAGGTACTACTTCCTGGGGTCATATGGGGGCACATTGCAGGGCTGCACCCAAACTCCCCATGGAGTTTGAGACAGGGTTGCAATTGAATGCTGGCCAGCTGGACTCACCCTGCCCCCAAACTCCACATGGAGTTCAGGATCAGTGCAGGTCAATTTGATGCTGGCCTCATCTCACCCAGGTCCAGCTTTAAATCGCAGACTTCAAGCCAGCAGTTTAAAGATTGACATAAGCTTCATTGAGGCCAGGATCAAACTGAGCAGCTGGGCTGACCAGCTCCAGCTTTATACAGTTGGCTCCGCCTTCCCCCAAGCTCCTGCAGTTTAAAGCTGGACCTGGGCAAGCTGAGGCCAGTATCAAATGGGCTTGCACTGCTTCTGAGGTCCATGTGGAGTTTGGGGGTAGGGCAACCTTGGCTGGCTCCACTCTGAAGCTCCTTGTGGAGTCTAGGGGTGGGACAAGCTGTTCAACTGTGCCTCTGCCCCAAACTACACAGGGAGTTCAGGGTCGGGGCTCAGTTGCAAGGAGAAAAGGACACGACTGTGGGGGGTGGCACTCAGGGTAAGTCCTGAGCAGCATTTTACACAGCTATGCCCCTGGATGGGCCTTCAGGGCAAAGTGATCTTATCATGGCACTCTATCTATAGAGATCAGACCACATCTGCACCAAAGATCAAATCAGTATGTGACTTACTTGATGTGTGGGACCTGAAACAATTTGGGAGAGTCCAAGTGCCACCATGGAAGACAGCCTGTGAAACCAGAAGTCTGTGAAGAAGAGGTCACATCAGCATGGACACTGAAGTACTCCAGGACTATCAGTCTGGGGTACTGCAAAGCCTAGCCCAATAAACCAATTAAATTTTCCAAAATTTTCACATGAACCTTGATTTATAGATTTGAATTCTGTTGAACTGCTAATCATGAGTTCTTAACAGTATCACAAATATTTTGTGCCTGCACGTTCTTGCCCTGCCATTTGGGAACAGTGTTTAATATAGCGGGGGAGGGGGGATTCCTGTGAAATATCTTTTTTCTCCATCAATTTTTATTTTTCAGTACCAAGACTGATAACATGTTCTAGTAAACAGTTCAATTTTGGTTGGTCTTAAAATGTATTATATGGATCGGGCCTTGTTTTTGGATTTTGATTCTATTGGTTATATAATTATTCAGTGTCTCTTTAAATGATACCACATGTTGGTTTACAACATGATTCTGAGCACATGCCAAAAGTAACTACCAGCCCACTAGTTAGTGTGATAATGAATGCCACCATCCTTTCTTATACTTGAAATGTAGTTCATTTTAAATTGTGAACATACTAACAATTTGAAATTACAGCTGGAAAGATCACTTCATGAGAAAATTGCACTGTGATTTACAAGCATTTTCTTTCTAAGGATCACAGCCTCACTACACTGGTGGTAGGAAGTGCCATCAAGTCGTATTATGACCTAAAACAGTTTTTAAGGCAAGAGACTAACAGTGATAGTTTGTCATTGCCTGCCTGTACAGACCCAGAACTTCCTTGGTAGTCTCCCATCCAAGTCCTAACCAGGGTCAACTCTGATTCCAGGATCTGATGAGATCAAGCTTACTTTGGCCATCCAGGTCAGGTCCTCACTACATTACACCTCATCATTCTCTTCTTGATTCTTTCCCCTCCCACACTGCCTCCCATTGTTTTAGTGTCTTGGTTCACTACTAAAACAATGTTCATCCTTTTTTAACTGGGCAGCTGGAAATCTCTCTTTGTCTCTCTCTTTCCTTTTCTGCTTCCACCAGCATCCAAAGTTGCCTACCATCCCATATTCAACACCTTTGTTGCCACAGGAGAAGCTCTGGTATGTTTGTTTTCTTGATGAGGTTATGTTCACAATGACAACATTCTGTGGTGCATTTTTTCTTGTGTCTACCCCCCACATTTTTAACCTATTTTTCCTTATTTAAAATATCCCTGGGCTATTTGTCTGGATCTCTTGTCTATTTAATGCAAGTGAAAACTGCAACATGAAACTGAATAATTCTGGCATCCTAAGAAAGTGCAAGGAGACACTGTCCGACAGCCAGAGGACATAAAGGCCCCCCTGCTATCTTAGAGTTATAATGCTCTTTGTCATTTCAATGTGAACCACAGCAATAAGTATATGAATCAGAAGCAGATTTGAAGTCAGGTATGCAATTGGTGTGTAATTAGTTTTTGCATGCCCTACTCCCCAATCAGATAGTGAGATTAGTTCTCCCCACAGTTGTAGATATTAAAAATTGGTGCAGTGTGGGGCAGGGGGGTTAAATGTCCCACTGGAAATACTTAGATCTTTAGACGCAGTTTGGCTTTCTTTGTTTATTTGTTCTTGTACTTGCACTTCTACTGCGTTAACTCAGGGAAATTGCTCAGGGACAGATTTAAATCAAAACAGACAGTTTCCATTTTTGCTCTGTAACTAGAATGGTGACATTGGTTTCAAATGTGCTGCTGGTGAAAGGCAAGCATGCTTGTAACATTTGTTTACCTTTTGCATGGAGTGTGGCACCCCTCTGTGAAAATAAGAAGGCTTTCTTTGCTATGTGATCAGCTAAGCTTCTTTAAATTATGGAGCATAATTGAAGATTTTTGCTCTGTTCTTCTGAAATGTCTGTGCACAGGCCTCTTTCCCTTCAGGGGCTTTCAATATTAACCACACACTTCTCAGTCCTTAAAATCCTCCACAACCATTCAGTGTTCTCCACAAGCATAAACAGTTCTTCAGATTAGGGCTCCACAACTTTAAAGTGTTTGTATTTCTTCTATATGGGGCATCTTTTGCTTACCCAAGCAGACAAGTCCCTTTTTGGCTAATCCTTTCTTTTTTGTGACTGGCCCATCCCTGTGGGATTTGGCACATGAAGACTATTTGTTCCATTAGTTAGGTAGGGCCTAAATTCTAATCCCCACTAAAGCACTAGTTCACTGCCTGACCTTGCCAAGTTGCTTGACTTCCCTTTGCCTCGGTCAATCCAGCTGGAAAATTAGGTATAAAAAGCAAGACTTTAGGGGGAAACAGAAGTTGTGTCTGATTTTCATATGTGAACTCTATGTAGTAGGAAAAGACAAGGTTTAATTTTGAGAAATACAGATGTTGCTTTTTGTTGCATTGCATTTTCTGCATTTAGTTGGGGAAGGTTTGGTTTAGTTTAGTTTGCAAAGGAAGGAAGGAATCCAATTGTTAGTTTATTCTGTAACAGTTCTCTGTTGTACTGCTTTATACATGTCACACAATCTAAAATATTTACAGCCTATGGACCCAGAACTGATGCTTTCTTATTATTATTTCCACTAGCAATTATAAAAACTCCAAATCCTACTGATAATGGTTGCCTAATTGATCAAAGCTCAATGTTAACAGAATATATATTGTTCATTATGTAAAAAAATATTTATGTTCTACTCCTACCAGTACAGGGCAAGTTCCAACCCCTTCTGCAGGAAGTATGTATTGCTACTGTTTTGTCTCTTCTAATCAGGTTTTGTTAGGGAATGGGCCAAGAATATCCAATACTTTAGCTACAAGCATCTGGTGGTCTACTCTTTCACAGGTTTCCAATTCATAGTCTACCTTCAGTATACCATCACCTCCTGGCTGCTCAAGAATTTTGCCATACACAGAACAAGTGCCTTACAGGTACTGAGACAAGGAGACCCTAGGTCAGTGGTTCTCAATCTGGGGGTCGGGACCCCTTTGGGGGTCGAATGACCCTTTCACAGGGGTCACCTAAGACTCTCTGCATCAGTGTTCTCCATCTGTAAAATGAATAAATGTTAGGGTTGGGGGTCACCACAACATAAGGAACTGTATTAAAGGGTCGCGGCATTAGGAAGGTTGAGAACCACTGCCCTAGGTTAACCCTAGATAGGCTAAGAGTATTGCAGCATGCAAAGTCTTATAACAGTGGCATGGGACTAGCTCATCAGCCTTCACATTTTCATATTCAAGAGCTTTCTAACCTTGTGGGCGGGCCTGGCCAAGATTACCAAGGCAGTTTTTTTCAGATAGTAGGATGAGTCACCCACTGAAACACAGGTTTACTGATTACACAATTAAGATAATGGACATTTGGCAAGCATAGAGATAAATAAGATAGTTTTGAAAGATGGTGATACTGTCTGGTGGGTCAGATGAGAATCATGGAAGTTAGAAGCAGGATTTGACTGAGTGGTCAGAGGGGTCAATAGCAAAAAAAATGTTGACAATCTGGTCTTGTCTGATCCACTGTTCGTTTTACCATTCAGGATAGTACAACCAATTACTGGTTGTGAAAGCTTGTGAGATAATGATAAAGTTTGTGTAATAAGTATGACTGATCCATCTTAATTTAAACCAAAGGCATGGGAAACCCCTTCACTGTTGATTTCTGTCCCTTACTTTCAGCTCACTTCCTCATTTGATTAACCATGTAAATAAAAGAAACTGATGCAGTACAATTGTGTGGAATCATTTAGGACATAAGCCACTTTCCTTCAGTTTCTTCTTTCTGCTCTTAAATTGCTTGAGGCCCTTTGCATACCTGTTCAGCAAGTTGTCTGAGATTAGTCGTGCATGTTTTTCACCAGTAGATAATAAACCATAATCCTGATCTAGAAATCTCCAGTGAACTAAGAAGCCTGAAGCACAAACAGAGTTCCCCTGGTAAGACATTCCTCATTTACACAAATGTAAGATGTAACATTGGATGCATCTGGTTGGCCACTGTGGAAAACAGGTTGCTGGAGCAGATAGACCAATGACCTGATCCAAGGTGTTCTCTTTGTGTTCATCTGTGCATTAATATGTCTCCTTCCTTTATGAAAATTTGTGACAACATTTGAAATTCTTCTGTAAGTTCATAGTTTAAGAGTATAAAAAAGGGCTATGATACAAAACTAAAGAAATCAGGGCATGGAGGTCCATGGAAAGTTCCATTTTAATCAAAATTCTAGTTCTTAATGCACTGCTTTCAAATGCAGTATAATTACCATTGCTGCTATTACACTGTGCTGTGTATGAAAATGATGTTTGCCTCTTTCCTGGATTATAATCTTAACAAAGGAAGCCTTCATGGGCAAACAAGCTAGCTAACCTTATGAAGTGAGGAAACAGAACAAAACTATAACCTCTTCTTAAACAATGGTGACTTGTAGCAAATGCATTATCATATTCTGTGAGCCTGCAGAACTTCTGAGCCTGGGTGTCTTATGTGTGCAGTTTGCACTTAAACACTGGAATTGACCTTTTCATCCCTCCCCAAATCCCTGTGACCCATGTCCCTAACTTTACTTTGTAAATGTAATTCATTTGTTAAACTCCAGTAGGAGGCCCCGATAATTTTTTTTCACCTGACTTAAGTTAATTCCTTATTTCCAGTAATGAACATTGGCTTATTCTGCAGTTTGGAAAAACATTACTGCTTGATTAATTGAAGGGCTTTTTTGTTGTTTAATCAGAAATTAATGTAATAGTGCAATATCTGCTTTGCTTTTAGAAAATGATGTGGTAGACAATGCACATGGGTAAAATAAATAACAGTAATCATCCAGTCCCACTTCAGGGGCAGTGTTTGTATATAGGAATTGCCATAAGCCCACTAGAATCTTGTTTTTTCTCTTCATCCCATCTAAATATTTACAAGAGTGAATTCACAAACACTATAGAGAGCCATTAGGAAAAAGGGGAGGTTATGCTCACCTCACATCTAATTCTTCCTCTCTACTCAGTGCAAGTTTCTTATGCTCCAGAGGGCATTATTTTCCTCATGTCCTGCTAAAGTTTGATAACATACTATTATGTCAGATACATTTGCTAACTGGCTGTGATGAGCATCTCTTGAGTAAAGGAAAGAAAGTTACAGTGCTGCTGCACACTTAATACTTTCTACTGCCTTAGCAATTGTCAATTGGATGGATTTACACATGCATGTTCATTACTAGATTCTTTCATAATTTGATTGCTCATCAATTAATGTCTGACTGCTGAATGTATAAACTGCCTACCGTGAAACTGTATCTTAGATTATATAAGAGGTATGTCATTAATTCATACAGTTCATCCTTTCTTCACAAAGTGGCTATGCATGTGTGAACCAACCCATACAACAACCACCGACTAACAAATCATCTGTCATACCTATTCTTGGTATTGATAGGAATGACAGTGGCACCAATCCAAGGGACTGATGTTCATCATGGCTTCTGAGTGCCCCACAAACCCAGAAATGTATACTATGGGAAAGATAGTGTACACCAATCTGCAATTTTTCTACTTTACTTCCCAATTTTGTCTCCAAAACAATCTTGCTTAGGTATTGTTTTCTAACTAGTCTGTGTATCAAAAAGCATTAAAAGCTGGTAGAACATTACACTAACCACACTATTAGAACATGCATCCTGAAAAACCTGAGTAAATCATACTGCACATTACACTGGACTCTTGCATATCTGAAATGCTCAATTATGTTACCTGCTATTATCACAGTATTGTGGGACCCAGCTATTATCCCAATTGTTAAAGCAAAGGGTTGTAAAATATATATTCTTGAAGAAGATTTGTTTACAATATATTCGACAGACCTGGACCCTTTTCCCTTTCTATTTCCCTGTCTTGTGAGGCTTAGGCGGATTCTGCATTGACCAAAAACAGCGGTGTGAAAACGGTGTAAATGCTTTTAAACACCATTTTCACTACACTGTTTCTGACCCATGTGGAATCCGCCTTAGTTACAGTGGATCCAAAGGACTAACCCTGAATCAAAATATCAGTATTAAAGGCAGTAGTGATTAGGCCTTTGTCTGTAAATGAACTGACCTGCAAGGCCGGTTCCCATTAGAATACCAGGCGGCTAGAAAACTGCTTGGGTGATCCATGTCTTTGTTCAGTGAGTCCATCCCTTTCCTTTATTCCCAGGGTGTAGTGAAACCAAATGGGGTGGTAATACCCATCGCCAGCAAATCAAAGAGTATCTCCCTCTCTATTTCCGGCTTACCATTTGGAGGCTTTGTCTAGGTGTTATGGCTCCAACTTGGCTCCTACAAGCTAGCACTAGAAAAATTGATTATACTTCTGAAATTTCAAACTTTTGTGTTTGGGGGATGGCAAGCTTCCCCATTGTCCCTCTCCATCACCAGGAGGCAACTATAGTCAGGAAAACTTTTTTGTTGTTTACTAGATTTTATTCATACCTCAGACATGTTTTTTTCTGGGTGGTAGAATGCTCAGTACTAATGCTTATTATGTGAGCTCTTCAGTTTCCATATTTCAATGAATTCTGTAAAGGCCAGTTGGAAACTATAGCCTATTGAAAACTATAGCCCGCTACTACTGAATGTAAGTAGTGTGAGCCTTTGTCTAGGCTGTCCCAGACAGAATGTTAAACCAACTTTGAGAAAAGGGCATTGTAACGAAAGGCTACTTATATATAAGTTCTGCTTTCTGCGCTGCCACCAATAATATATTTTCCTCTATATAGCCCACTCAATACTGATTTTCCACAAGGTCACCACCCTGACTGGGGAACACAGACACACAGACAAAAATACTAATGACTGGAAAGGTTTTAAAAGGTGAACAAAACTGAAACGTTTATTTGCTGGCTTTCACAAAGGCTTCTCAGGTAAACTGGAGAGGTTTAACGCTTGTTGGTTTCAGAATAAGTTTGTCTTAAGATGTTACTTCAGATTCATATGCACACTGACACACGCAGGTGTCTCTTAAGGGAAGATTTAGCTTTGAACTAATAAATTCCCTTACGCACACAGACACTATTCCTCACTGCTCCAATACCCACTGATCACACCCAAACACACAGTCCAAGCCCAGGAGATTCTGGCACGCTTGGCCTCCCTCTCTCCCACTAGTCCTAATATGGCTTCACTGCCTCTGGACTGGCTTCTCCCAGACTGGTGATTCTGGTGATACACCCAGGGGCAAGGCAGACTAGATAGGTCTGGACAGTTTTAAAACCGCCAAGCTCCTGAAGGGCACTTCAATCTGCACCCAGTCAGGGCCTCCTCTCTCTGTCAAGCATACACCGCTTAGACAGGGACTGGACTTCTGTCAGCCAACTCTGCTGAGACAGAATCCTTTTCTTCCAGAGCTGACAGACTCCTCTCTGCCAGACTCTGCTCTGCTCTCTCTCCCACCCCGATCAGCACTCAACTCTCCTCTCAGTGCTCTAGGCCCACTGGCTCCCCCTAGCTCTTGCCAAACGTTACTGGACCTTTTTCAGCCAATCAGGTCGGTTCTCTCCTTGTGGAGCCTTTTTTTCTTTTTTCTGGCTGTTGCTAAGGCCTTCTCCCTTTGGCCTGCTGTACGCCAGCCCTTCAGGGTGGGGCGGACTACGAGGCTACAAGCCTCGTTGCAGCAATGTGTGTAAATAAAGCTTACACACGTTAACCAAAACTAAACAGTTTTCATAAAATTTCACATTTTCAAATGCATTTAGTTTTTACCTTAAAGTTCACTTACCATAAACATTCTTACCATGTTAAACTTACCATGAATTCCTAATAAGTATCAATAACATTTCAGTAACCCACATTACATTTCAACAAGCATATTTTAAACTCAGCACTTTATTTACCACTTTGCCTCTTTTGTGGTAAGGCTTTGTCATTTCATCATAAAGCACGTTCTTACAGTGCCCTCCACCAGAACATACACTTATCCAATAATGCATATCAGGCCCTTTCATTTTTATACCAGATTGACCTCCCCCGGTCCCCTCAAGTTTCCTCTTGAGTCTGGTATACAAAACTTCAACTCGATCTTCTGCTGGGCAGCTGTAATGTTGGGCTTTCACAACAGTCCTCTCCGTTGGCTGCTGAAGCACTCTGTTGAGGTCTGCGGCTGCTGCTGCTTTCAGTTCATTTTGGTACCGCCCGGACAAGTCCTGCACAACACTGTCCCGGCTCTTGCTGGATTCTGGATCCGTTTCAGGAACTGGAACCTCCTGCCGTGCAAAGTTGGTTAGGCAGACATTTGCAGTCGCCAGCCTCTTTTCCTCTCTGTGAATCGCCTTGCTAATCCCGGTACCGCTCCGCAGGAACGTTGTTCAGCTGCACCGCTGGGCATGTTGGGAGGGCGTTGGCAACCGCCTTTCCCCTCACAGGAACCGCCTCGCGATCTTCCTGTACTACCCGCAGGAACGCTGCTGCTCAGCCGTACTGCTGGGCACGCGGGGAGGGCGCGGCACCTCCTTTTCCCTCACAGGAACCGCTCACATCTCCTGTACTCGCTCCGCAGGAACGCTGCTCAGCTGCACTGCTGGGCACGCCGGAGGGCGCGGCGCAACCACCGCCCACCTCTGGAACTGCCTGGCACTGAACTGGAACCACCTTGATAGCTTTGGGGTCAGCAAGCTCAGCTGTCTCCTTCCGTTCTTTCAGGAACTCATCCTGCCTCTGGTCTTCTTGGCACCAGTCAGCATCACCCCTGTCCATCTCCAACTCTGGATCTGCTGCAAGTGACTCCTCAGCCTGGTTCATTGTGTCAGGCTGCTAAGGAGTTTTCTGCTCTCCTGACTTCTCTTAACGCTGGCAAGGCACACCTTGCAGGGTTGGCGTTGTCACTTCCAACTGCATCTTCTGGGTTCATCTGGTACTCTGGCAACCCTGGAAACTGTTTCCATTTTCTCATCTGCTGAGGGAAATTCCCACAACAATGGGATGGGCAGCTCTGCTCTGAGCTTCATTTCCCTCACTCTCAAATCAAACATGTCCTTCTCATGGCTCATGTTTGCCTCACGATTTCATTTTAAACTCTCTTTCTTTTCTGGCCCTTTAACTATTTCAATTTCTACCTTCAAGCATTTCATTTCAGCCATCACTCTAGCCTCTAATTTTGCTTTTCAACTCCAGAAGCCATCTTAGCTTTCTCAATCTCAGCATCTATACTGGCCAGTTTTAGTTTCCATGCTCTCCCAATCCTGAAAGGGATCTTCTTTAGGTGTTTCAATATCACCTCTCTCTGGGGCTTTTCCCTCACCAGCTGTCTTTTGTGTCTTAGGTGGTGCCATTTGTGAGGAGAAAATTTCACAGTTTTACCTCACAAAATCAGAAAAACGAATAAAGTGGGTCTTCTTCTGCGTGTTTGGGACTGGATTCAGATGTTACACGTATCCCGCCGCTTGCCGCCAATGTAACGAAAGGCTACTTATATATAAGTTCTGCTTTCTGCGCTGCCACCAATAATATATTTTCCTCTATATAGCCCACTCAATACTGATTTTCCACAAGGTCACCACCCTGACTGGGGAACACAGACACACAGACAAAAATACTAATGACTGGAAAGGTTTTAAAAGGTGAACAAAACTGAAACGTTTATTTGCTGGCTTTCACAAAGGCTTCTCAGGTAAACTGGAGAGGTTTTACGATTGTTGGTTTCAGAATCATTTTGTCTTAAGATGTTACTTCAGATTCATATGCACACCGACACACGCAGGTGTCTCTTAAGGGAAGATTTAGCTTTGAACTAATAAATTCCCTTACGCACACAGACACTATTCCTCACTGCTCCAATACCCACTGATCACACCCAAACACACAGTCCAAGCCCAGGAGATTCTGGCACACTTGGCCTCCCTCTCTCCCACTAGTCCTAATATGGCTTCACTGCCTCTGGACTGGCTTCTCCCAGACTGGTGATTCTGGTGATACACCCAGGGGCAAGGCAGACTAGATAGGTCTGGACAGTTTTAAAACCGCCAAGCTCCTGAAGGGCACTTCAATCTGCACCCAGTCAGGGCCTCCTCTCTCTGTCAAGCATACACCGCTTAGACAGGGACTGGACTTCTGTCAGCCAACTCTGCTGAGACAGAATCCTTTTCTTCCAGAGCTGACAGACTCCTCTCTGCCAGACTCTGCTCTGCTCTCTCTCCCACCCCGATCAGCACTCAACTCTCCTCTCAGTGCTCTAGGCCCACTGGCTCCCCCTAGCTCTTGCCAAACATTACTGGACCTTTTTCAGCCAATCAGGTCGGTTCTCTCCTTGTGGAGCCTTTTTTTCTTTTTCTGGCTGTTGCTAAGGCCTTCTCCCTTTGGCCTGCTGTACACCAGCCCTTCAGGGTGGGGCAAGTTCGTTACAGGCATCCATTTAATTTCTGGGCTACATTTAAAATTCTGAGGATTTCTCCAGAAATTAAAGAGTGCCAAAATTTCTCCCATTTGCTTTTTTCACACCAGTGTAATCTCAATATTGGACAGTTCCACAGGGCCTGTGAAATGCTTTTATTACTTTTAAGTGTTTTATCTGTACACTACCCAGAGCCCTTCAGGGGTGGGCAGTATAATAAATTAAACAAATAATAATAATATGGCCAAATCTGTGGATATTTAAATCCAGAGATTGGAAAAGATAAGGTGCAATGATTTTAAGGTTGGACTGAAATGATTGTAGGTTTGTGTGTCTTTAAATTGAGTGCTGAATAGGAGAGAGAGGAGGTGTGGCCATAAAAAGGCAGGAGAGCTGTGATTGGGGTTTGTGAGGAGTGGAAGAAAGAATATATAAGGGTTGGAGCACCTTCCTTATGAGGAGAGGCTGCAGCGTTTGGGACTCTTTAGTTTGGAGAGGAGACGTCTGAGGGGGGATATGATTGAAGTCTACAAAATTATGCATGGGGTAGAAAATGTTGACAGAGAGAAATTTCTCTCTCTTTCTCACAATACTAGAACCAGGGGGCATACATTGAAAATGCTGGGGGGAAGAATTAGGACTAATAAAAGGAAACACTTCTTCACACAACGTGTGATTGGTGTTTGAAATATGCTGCCACAGGAGGTGGTGATGGCCACTAACCTGGATAGCTTTAAAAAGGGCTTGGACAGATTTATGGAGGAGAAGTCGATCTATGGGTACCAATCTTGATCCTCCTTGATCTCAGATTGCAAATGCCTTAGCAGACCAGGTGCTCAGGAGCAACAGCCACAGAAGGTCATTGCTTTCACATCCTGCATGTGAGCTCCCAAAGGCACCTGGTGGACCACTGCGAGTAGCAGAATGCTGGACTAGATGGACTCTGGTCTGATCCAGCAGGCTAGTTCTTATGTTCTTATGTTCTTATGGAGACAGAGTGTGTCAGTTGGAGAGATGGTGAGCTCTGTGTGAGCTTGAGCACAGAGTGGAGAGCTCTGTGTGAGATTGTGCTGAACACAAAGAGTAGAATTCTGTGTGGAAAAGAGTTCTGTGTGGAAAAGAATTCTGACAGAGATGGAGATATCTGTGTGAGGACACGAGATCTGTAACATATCTGGGTGAGAAGAATTTTGGCTCTGGTTTTTACAGGGAGAGAACTCAGTGCTGGAATGTCAACTCTCTCTCTGAGGGAAAATCTGTCAGAAAAACACAGAAGCTTTATGAGGGAGACATAGTTTCAATATAAGAATAAAAGGGGGCAGAATGACTTTATGCTGACTGGAAGTTATATGAAGTAGTTGGTGCCTTTTATTTTAACCTTTGGAAATAATAACGACCCATTATAAATAAAATCTTATTTTGGCACAATAAAATATTGGAATTCCCACCTAATTTTCTTTAAGTACCACGAATGACATCCATTTGCCTTATCTCTTGATACACACTACCAAGAAAAGAATAGAATAAAAGGAGAAATAAAGTGGTTTTTGGAATTATATTCCTGGTGTCAGCTTACAAATTTAAGGATACAGAGAGAAGGAGAGGGAGCGAGGGGGCGCATCACACAAGGTCTTTCTACAAACCTGAAAAATTCCCTAGGTTTGTAGAAAAATCTGAAATAAAATATTTAAACTCCCCCCCCCCGCCAAATAATAGCAGCATTTGCAGATTTAAGAAACTAATTACCCTCAGTAGCCCTTTCTAGGCAACCACACAGGCCCTTTCCCCACTTACCTTAAGCCCCGCGCTACTCGAGGAGAGTAGCGCGGGGTCCCTCTGCACTCCCCACTGAGAGGGGCGGCGACAGCACAGCCGCCCCGACGCTGCTGCTGTCGCGCCCCTCAGCGCGAGGCATTCCTGGCGCTCTTTCAAAGGGCGCCTTTTGATGACCCCGCACAGAGCGCGGGGTGCACAGAGCGCGGGGTCGTGGGGACGCCTGGGCGCGCGCCAGGGATGCCGCGCGCTGGGGATTGTGCGCAGCAACCCTCAGAAAAGGATAAGTGGGGAAAGGGTCACAGTCTTATAAGCCTTCAAGGGAGTTTTTTTTGTCAATAAAAGATAGGGGAAGATCCTCCCTTTCCATTTAGTAGTGAATGACTTCTTATGTTACCATTCCCTTTTTTCTTTTTTCCATTAAAAAATGTAAGGAAACAAAACAAAAATAAAAGCCACAGGGAAAGGTAGAGCCTTTTTCAGTGCTGTTGTTGCTTTTGAGGAAGGCATCATCAAGGCCAGGCCCAGTAGCAGTGCAAGTTACTTGATAGCATGTAACTTACATGACTTATCCAGCAATGGCTGCTTGCTACAGTTCAATAGAAACAAACACACAAGTCAGTATGGTGTAGTGGTCAGAGGTGCAGATTAGGATCTGGTACACTAAAGTTTGAATTACCCCCCTGCTGTGAAAGCTCACAGGTAACCTTAGGCCAGGTACACATTCTCAGTCTAACTTACCTGGCCCGGGAGGGTAAAATGAAGATGTGAAGGAGGATGTAAGCTGCTCTTTGGAGAAAGGTGAAATGAAATAAGGTCTGCGCTTTGGACAAAGGTGAAATGAAATAAAGAATATAGCTGAAACTGGAAAGAAGATAAAAGCTAATTGGAGTGAGTGGGAAGGAGAAAATGAAGCAAGAAAGGAGGAGAAAACATTGGGGGGGTTAGGAAGAGAAAGGAAATATTGGGGGAGGGAAAATGCATGTCCCCTTGTAAGCCCTTGTGGGTTCCGCATTTGCTAATATTTGCTTTTAAAACAATTACACATATGGCTCTACCTTCAGAATTGTCACCAACAAGAACAGTCCCTTCTCCTAGTATCTACTGTTCAACAGAAACCCCAACCCCCAGACCCCCCAAGGAAAACACATCAAATCCAGGCCATTGGCCTTTTTTGAAAGGTAGGATAGTTGTTTATTGGAAGGTTTTTTAGTTCAGTGTATTGTTGAAGGCTTTCATGGCTGGATTCAACTGGTTGTGGGTTTTCCGGGCTGTGCGGCCTGGTAGATTTTGTTCCTAACGTTTCGCCTGCATCTGTGGCTGGCATCTTCAGAAGTGTATCACAGAGGGAAGTTTGCTACACACTGTGTCCAGTGAGAAGAGAATTTTTTTTAGTGGGGTATATATTGTCCATGTCCCAGGGCGAGGAACTAATCAGTAAGTGTTTAGGTGGAATTTGCTATGCAAATTTGTGGTTGATAGTATTGTATTGCGGGTGGGGTTTCTCTGGACTGAAAAACCCCACCCGCAGTACAATACTATCAACCACCCCTTTGCATAGCAAAGACTAGCTATCAACCTTCCCAGTGAATCCTAAACACTTCCAGAATTTTTGGGATCATTTTTAATATAAAAACAGTATTTTCAAATGCATCACCCTACGTGGACTCATGAGTGGTCGTTTTATGAGCACTGGAATTGGCTGCTTAGAGTTTGGCTTTTTTCTCCTTGCATGTTGCTTTAAATATATTATAAAAGCCATGTGGAAGTATAAAAACAAAGTAAAAATGTAAATATAATCACAATACTTTTTATCTGTGGTGATATCTTGTACTACATGTACTCTTAAGCATCAATACCAGTAGGTAGGAGACTGCTTTAATGATATAATTTGATGAACTGAGATCTTTTGATTCTCAGAGCAAGTTCTTCCCCATACACCTGCCCAAGATAACTTACTCCACAGTCATACAGCTTTGCTGTACAATTTTAGGTAGCTGATTAATATACTTTTACTTGCATAGATGTTTGAAATCATTTTATTGATGTGGTCTAATTTGTCTTGTAGAAATTTTGAAGTGTTTGAAAGCATTAAAGGTATTGTATATGTTTTTTACTGTTTGACTGTACATTGCTTTTGGTGTTTTACAGAAAAGCAATATGGAAAAGTTACAAAGAAATAAATTCCTAGAATGAAAAAAGATTATTTACTCAAATGAGTTGTCCAGTTTAAATTAGCAGCACATCATACCTAATTTTAAAAGTATAGCTTTTATATGTTCATAATGCACTTCTTTATTAACTGTTGCTTATATATTCTGGGGAGTGAAGGCTTATCCTCTAGCTAGCTACTATTGCTACCATATATGACAATGAACAGAATAAAGTAAGATTTGAAAAATAGGCAGTCACATGAAGGGCAAGGGAACCTCAACTCATGTTATCTTCAAAATGCAGTTGAAGGTGTTTATCACCTCTCAGACTAGGGCTTTGAAAGATGAGTCATGTGGAGAATTTTAATATTCAGTTTCCCTTCATCCCTGTAGCATCCTGACAGCACCTTGCCCTGGAAAACAAACTCAAAAGCTCTTTCTTACTTATAGTCAGATTTATGTATCTTAACCAGATAAAATACGGTTGTTGGATTTTTTTTTACCTGAGGAACAATGATCTTTTTATAGTTTACCTGCTTTTAAAAAAAACCTATTGATGTGCTGACCTTGATCCATCAGGTTAGAGTGGAATGCAAGTAAAATAAATGTATGTGTGTGATAACATACATGCATACATACATATAAAATTTTAACCATATTATTTTCTTTGTTAATCTGTAGCCCTGACACTAACTGAAATATTATACTTATTTCTACAGGTCTCTTGTGTCTTGGGCAGGATTCCTTATGTCACACATCTATTTTCTTTCAAACATAGTTTTGTGTATTTCAGTGCAAGCCCTTTCCAGTTCTGCCTGTAATCTTTTCAAGTTGGTTGGAATTCCTGTTTCTAACCATGCTATTTTCTTATAGTTTTTTCCTCTAACTAAAACCAGTCAATGTAAATAACATTTTCATTGAGACATGGAAGTTCCGTGAGGCTGGCATGAAATGCAACCAAGAGAAAAGCTGTCTAAAATAGTTTGTGTAATGTTCACACAGTCTGGATCCACTGACTTTTTGTTTTAATTTGTCCTAAATGAAATGCTACTTCATGTGTCCTGGATGAACAGTGGTGAAAAATATTATTTATTTTAGCTGCCTTTCTGGAGCTACCTGAAAGCAACAGGGAGGCCAGAACTTCCATAAGAACTGTAGAGGAATAGTATGTGTGGTAAAATATTTGTTACTGGAGTCCCTGCAGTCTTCTCTTGACAGAAAACTTCCTTGTCAAAAACAGACCTGCTATATATATTATGTTATGTGAATGAAGCTAACTTGCTTGGGAAGAGAAGAAAATAGGTCTCCCCATTACATATAAAATTTAATGTTATGGTGAACCTCCATTGTTGACAAATTTCACTGTTAATAGGGTCTAAACCAGGGGTAGGGAACCTGCGGCTCTCCAGATGTTCAGGAACTACAATTCCCATCAGCCCCTACCAGCATGGCCAATTGGCCATGCTGACAGAGGCTGATGGGAATTGTAGTTCCTGAACATCTGGAGAGCCGCAGGTTCCCTACCCCTGGTCTAAACCATTCATCCCATATTCACCTCTGTAAAGTGATTAGTAAATGAAGATCACTCAATCGAACTCCAATGAAATCCAACACCAGAAACTCTTCCTGGACAAAGCCCACTGAAAATAAAATGTGTTATTCTGAAACAGTGCTTGGTTTAATTGCAGACTGAATGTCTGAATAATATGTGTTATAGGGGCATGAGTATTTTCTATCATCTAGGTCAAGTTTTTATTCCAGTGCCTTAGGCATTAATTCAGACCATTCCCTTTGGTACAAATGAAGTTATTTCATTTAATTAAGTACATTGGGGCAAATTAATTTAGAATCCTCCCATCTATGCCCATCTGGTCACAAAGAAGGGGAAAATAATTCTAATATTATATACATAACTGTAAGTAAAATGCATATGCACACCAGTTGCTCAGCATACTTTTTCTTAGCATTTTGAATACTTAAGAATAACTCCTTTTGCTGTCAAAGCAAATTAACTTATTCTTTGAAAATCAGTGTCATTTTTGTAGGTGCATCATGTATATCTTCACAGTTAAAAAAACACTGATAACTTGACACGTTTTTATCTCCATGAACAACAAAGACATGTATAATTCCTTGCAATTGTCTTTTTAGAAATAGAAAAATCTAATTTACAATACAAATATACTATGGGGTTTTATGTAAGAAGAATCACATGTGTTGATCAAAATGACTTACTGTAAAATATTTGATACTCAAAAGAGAACTAATTGCATTGCATGTTATAAATGTATATTATCTCCCATTCAAGCTGTGCTAAGGAAGAAAACTGACAGTAAGCATCCTGCTATGTTAATACAGATGCAGTGGTGTGCTAGTGTCCTTTATAGATTTTATCAAAAGAAATTACTTTAGTAAATTACTGGCCTTGATAGAAATTAAAAATCTCTATGCATTTATTTTGCAGTGGTTACAACATTGGCCTCCCCGATAAGTCTGCTGAAATGATACCATTCTGCCACAAAATGACACTATTGCTTGTATAATTCCAAATTCCAGTTTTGCTAGGGCAGTAACTGCCGAGATTGTATATACACACACCGCTACTTGTGAGTGCTGCATGATGAAAACATAATTGTCATGTATGCATACCAAGTATATATGTATGCGTATGTATATGTGTATTGAAATAAACTCTTCCTAATCAGTTGTGCGCTTCATAAAACAATGCAAGAGAAATGACAATGCTGTCATTTGTATATGCTACTTCAGTTCTGTAATGGAAATCTTTTTTTTCCTTGCCAACTCATTCCTGACAATGTTAATGATTCACTATAAAGCAGCTTCTGTGCTATGATTTGTGACATTCGTACTGGTTAGATGGGAGGACTAGGCAGGTTTCTAGGGACTGTTTTGGATGCAGAAATGCCTTGAAGATAGCACTTTATTATATTTAGGACAAGTATGACATCCCACTTCAAGGAAAGGGCCCCTATACATATTGAGAAGGGATTTCTGCGGTTTAAGTGGGGAGGAGAAGGTTAGTTTAAAAGAATGCTTCTGTGTTTTCTGAGACGACATGAAGATAGGAGGTAGAGAAATGGAAGCAGGAGGCAGAGGATTATGGATAATGGAAGAATTTTGCCTGAGGGTATGTGCCTGCTTTGCCTATTCCTGTGTAACTAGAATATTTATAATTCAAATACTTATCTTTAATAATTAAAAACCAGGGAATATTAAAGACAAAAGGTAGAGAATATTACGTACACATATATAGGCATCATGTGCTAAATCCCTCAAATTGCAAAATATAGCGAGAAGTATTCAAAGGAGGTTTAAAAAGTGAATATTTTAAAAATAATTTGAAAATAGAATTCCTAATTCATTCTACTTCTGCCAGAAGTGATACTCTCTTTCTACACTTACAACTAGGCATGGGGAGAAAGACTAAAAATACATGGCTTGGTGGTTTCACATCAGCACATCAACAATTAAAAAAGTGGAAGGCAAATATTGTAGGTTTTGTAAAAGCTCTTGAAAGTTTTTTTGTCATAATTTGTGAAAACATTGGGTTTGGCAGAGAAATGGGAGGGAGGAGGAGGGTGCCTGCAGACCATAGTAGTTACATATCTTAAGTAAACTGCTAGTTACAGCAGAATGTCACCGTCTACCACATTCAGCACCAGCCTCTGATCTGCTTTCCATAGACAGCAAAGCAACAAAGAAAAACAGCCCTTGCTCGGATAGAGAAGAATGTTTGAAAAGAAAAAGAGACCTCAAATGTGCCCGCAGGTATTATAAAGCTGTCAGTTATCACCAGAAAACAATACAAAGGCTTCAACAAATAATTTATAAAGAGAAACTACAAAATATATTGGAACACACAGTAATAAAAAATATTGTTCTGATCTCTCTCTCTCTCTCTCTTTCTTGTTTTTCAATTTAGTGTTTCTAGAGGTTTAAGTAAGAGTAGAAAATTAGGGCAATGCCATCACATGGCTGCTAATGCAAACTCTTAAAAGGAGGAAACTCAGCACCCAAAACATGGGTCAATCACAGACCAGGGTCAAATTATTCCATGTGGGCAAGAGTGGTTCACTTATTGAAGCATATGGCCTTTAGAAAAGTGAATTTATGGATGGTAACTTAAACTGATGTTTGAAAATCAGAGGTGTTAATATTTACACCTTTATTCATTATGGCAAGGAAAAGATTAATGAAGAATTAAATATCCACATCTCTTTGCTCCGCCATCAGGCAAAGTAATCTGTGGTTGAACATTAACTCAACCTGACAATAATAGGAAGAACCTCCTCTCCTTTACATCAAACATGTGCAAGAAATTCAACCACATCGGATTGCCAGATTAGTATATTTATGCTGATATAACTTTTGCTAATGAATTAAACCAGTAAAAAAATAATTCAAAAGAGATCAGTGTAAATAGATTGTAAATACAACTTGAAGCAGAAACAGTAATAATATCAAGCAATAAGATTAATAATGTATATCCAGGGTTATGACACTCACCCAAAATATATTCCTGTGTAGAATTCCTCCTTCCCAGTTTTCTATCCCTAAGTATTTCAGTGTGTTTTCAAATATTTGCCTGTCTCCACAAGCAACAGCAAATAATGTGGAACAGGGAAAGTTCATATACTAATGAAAATGGGGCATGAGTAATAAACATTTTAAATAAAATAAAAATCGATAATGTTAGAGAGGAAAAAGAAGGAAGTCAAAACTTGTTAAGAGAAGTTCTGCCCTAAGATATTACTGTATCATTACATTGCATAATTTTTTATATTTTTGGAATGTTTGAATCTTAAACAAAAGTTCCACAGGATATTGGTAATAATCACTTAAATAAAATCCATATTCTATGCTGCATATGTGGATTTTGCTTAAAGCTTATTTCAAATATAGCACAAGATGTAGTGTTACTTTTCAGAATCCTCAGCTATAGTCAGAAGATCCTGTGTACCAAATGAAATACATAGCCTAAGTAACAATAATGGTTTTTCTTTTATAGCACATATGAAAGAAATTGTTGTTGTGTGCCAAATTAAAGACCCCTGTTTGAATGAAATCTCTCTACCTAGGGATTCTTCCCACCTCTTTGGATATTTGCATTTATCTTCCAAATCTATTTTAATGAGCTCTGTATAAAAACTAGTGCTCATACCTCTTGAGCCTGATGAACGGGTAATTACTGTTTCAATTCCCAGGAGGGGCCTTTGAAAACCCATCTTGACACATAAGTTATGGGCATAATATTTTAATTGTGGGTAGGATATTATTGAGATATTGCTCAAGGTGAATATTCTACCCAGTATGATCATGTTCTAAATACCTCCATTGATGAACTCAAAGTTTCCTCATATTTTAAAAAGGAGATGAAAGTTTCTGGAAGAAGCTAAGAATCGGTAGAGGTGTTACTTCTGCAAAGCAAAAGTAAAATGTTGCTCTTTCCTCTTGAAATAATGCACATAACAGTCTGGGAATCAATAACATATCATCCACAATGGGCTATCTGGTTGTATATTTATCATGGTTTCTATTGCCAAGTTGCTACAGTCACTGTATTTGTTGTTGGATCATTTTTAATGCAGTTGGTTAAAAATCCAATTTAGCTTGCTATTAGAACAAATCTAAGTAGGACTGTGAGTAGACCTGTTTCTGATAGCTGTTTGTTTCCACTAAGGGCCTTGTTCAGATTGAGCTTTTGCTTTCAGATTTCCATTGTTTTCAATTTGCAATTGTAAGTCTTTTATTTCTCCCCCCAACTGGATCATGTTCTCAGAAATTGTATTTCTTATCCACAGGATCCAAGGGAACAAATGAAATGTCCCTTAGATTCAATTAAAGATCAAATTAGTTTTCAGGTCTTAATTCCTTAATTTCCGTGCAATCAGGATGGCCCCTCCCAAGAGCTGATCCCCTCATTCTGAACTCTCCTCTTCCACTTGAACTTTTGCATCATCACTCCTTTTCAGAAACATTAAAAAATAATCAATTTCCAGTTGTGTTCAAATATTTAACATCTACCAACAAAGTTTGCCTTTGAGTATATGAAATACATTATAATTCAATTTATGATTACTGTCCTTCTCACAAGTTGGGATTTGTGACTATATCTGAACAAGTGGTCATGTATATTCATCACTCCCATGAAGTCCTCTTCTGCATAGGTTTGGCTAGGCTCCAGATCTATTTTTTTCATAGTGTATCTTTCATTTGTAGTTCCTTGTACTTTAGCATGTGGTCTATACAACTTTAAATGAATGGATAAATCTCTACATAATTGGTTAGGATTCAAACATCTGATGACGAACCCTTAGTCAATTAGTGTGCATGACACAGGGGGCCAAAGCCCTATGCATCCTGCACTCTAATTGGCCATTGCTGCCTGTGAAGCACATGCCACAACAAGCCCTCCCCACATCCCCCCATGCCTAGCAACCACCCCTACCAGCAGATCCAGTGATCTGTGGGCAGAAAAGCCCTTCCCGCTCCACCCTCCACCAATAGAAACCAACCCGGCCATAGTCCAGCAGGCAGGATGGGATTCTTTTCTGCCCCAACCTCCCTTCCCCAGGCCTGAAAGCCTCGGGAAGGGAGGTAGGGCCTCCAATCTTACTTGCTGAGTCCCACAAGGAGGATCAGGGCCCCCATGACTCCTTCCACCCAAACATTCCCAGTCCCCCTCCCTCACCCCAAGCCACATCTTCCAACCCTTCCCCCAACTCTTTCCATTCAACTCACCCCCCACCCCAACCATCACTTTGTCATTCCACTCCTCTACTCCTTCACCTTTCCCCCTCCAAGCCACACCTGTCAGCCCTCCCCACCTTAAAACCCAACTTCCCACCCTCTCCCCACCCAAGCCTCCCCATTCGGTTCTCTTCCCACCCAGGCTTCACATTTTCACCCTCCCCACATCCCAAACCTCTCCTTCCAGCCCTTCCACCAACCTAAGCCTCACCTTGCCACCCTCTGTCCATGCCACTCCTTTGCACCCTCCCCTATCCTCACCTTCCCTCCTGCTCCATGACACACCTGTCCCATCTCCGAGCCACAGTTCCAGACCCAGATAAGTGGTGAACATCATCCTGGGAGCAGGGAGGGGCCGCTACACCACTAGTAAAGCCCATTGCAGGGGGGGTACTCCCTTTTCCACCCTTTGGTAGGGCCCATTGCATCTGCCCCGCAATGAGCTTTGCTGCTAGTGAATAAATAAGCACCCCGCATTTTCACATTTTTATATCTACATACTTTATTTGGCACCAGACTGAAGCTGTAGCCTGCGCAAAACATATTGAACATCAATTGCAGAAAGTAGTTGCAAAATTGTACATCTCATTGTGATTAATTTTCCTTAATTTTAGGTGTCATAAATTAATAGCTGATGACTGAGGCAAACAGGAACAGTTGCACAGAGAATTGAAGCTTCACAAGATAAAACTGATCCCCATAAGTATATAATATACCAAAGACCAGTGGTTTCTAAGGCTACAAATAGTGAAAGATGTCATAAATATGTTGATGCTGCTATATGGTAGGGCATAGCTGCCAAATGTGTAGAAATGCTGGAAACATGTTCCATCTAGTTGGATCTTGAAATCTGGCTTGCTTTTTCAAAGCAGCAATCAGTCCCACCCTTGACCAGCCCTCTAGAGACTTCCCTGTTTTCTTATGGGAATATCTACTCCTGACATACAAAAGCCCTTGATAAATCATTACCAGATATGATTTGTAGACCCATCTACATGTGGCAACAATTTTATGTCTGAATGCTTTCAGATGATTTTGTTCAGCATATCCAAGATACACCTCCAAGTTTCAAAACTACAATCAAGTCCTGCTGACACCAGTCCTGTGCAAATATTAAACAATCTCCATAACACTTTTGCATACATAGAGGGAAACTGGGTCATACCCACTGACTTTACCTTCCAAATATCCATTTATTTGGTCAAATGTTTGCCATAATCCCCATGCATGTTCAAGTATATATGCGTAAGTTTTTCCATGAGATCAAGAAAGCAGTAAAAAGTGACATTTCCAGTCACCTTTCTTTTAATGATTCTGGAACTAAAAGGGGTGCATGCTGACTTTTTAATGAAAGCTGATCATTTACAGGTGATGGCCTTAGACTAATAGAACATTCGCATCAAGAATTACTGTTTCGTTTTTCAAAAAACTTCTAGTGAGACGGCAGGAAAAATGGTGGCTATGGATACAAAAAAACCCTATTGAAATGTACAGAAAAGGCAACAGCCAATAGGTCAACAGTCAAATGGTCACTGAAAAGTCAGATTCCCATCCATGACTGGGGAATAAGATACGGGAAAAGTTTTAGTCAGCCATATTGAACAATCTGTTGACAAATCCAGCTCTTTCTCCCCTAAAGTTTTATAACATCTGACCTGATGAAGAGTTCTGGTGATCTCAAATGCTTTCACAGGGCCTGTAAGAAAGAAGTGTTCTGCCAGGCCCAAGATTGAGGACAGCAACGGTTTTCCATCAGACTTCCCTCCCCCCACCCTCTTTATCCCTATCCAATAGGTTTAAAGATATTGATGTGGGAGGATATTGGCTATGACTGATATCCATTATTTTAATGTGCCAGAGTTTTTTGGGATTGCAGAATTTTCTATCAGTCTTAATGGTGTTTTATTGTATGATGATGTCCATGACAGGCAATTTCTCCATTGTAAGCCTCCCTGAGCCCATTTGGGCAAAGGTGACCTAGAAGCCAACTAAACAAATAACTACAGTGTTGTCAATCATTTTATTTATTTCTAATATTACATTGATTTGAGGAATGGGAGACAAAATGTGATCCAAGCAAATAGGTGTTTCAGCATCCCTTGTTTCCACTAGAAAATATTTAATTGCTCTGTTGTCCTGATTTATGTAGTTTTGATATCGTTATATCTCATTTTTGACATCTGCTTCACCTTCTCTTTCTATCTATTAATTTATTTTTAAATGATTTTGTTAAACTAGATGCTTTATCCCTCTTGTAATTCATGAAACATGTACCTGTGCATTCATAGGCATGAAACATGTACCTGTGCATTCATAGGCATAGGATCCCAAACAAGGGATAGAAGGATATGTGTGTGAAGACCATGTGTGTATTGCCTGCCTTTTGACCTACCCTGGAATTCCCTAAAGGTGGTAACACATGCCAAAACTGAGTTCAAGTTTATTTTCAAGCATTATGGTGGCTTCTGGCCATGACCGCCCTATGGTTTAATAAGCTTCACAGCGTATTAACAGGACAAAAGGATCAAATCAGCACTGACACTTGGTTTAAAAAAATCTGCCAAAACTTTCCTGCTTTAATGCACTACTAGCGATACAAGAAACTATAACCTGAAAATCACATTTTAATTGGTACAGTGATTACATCTTTCCCTCCATGAATCAGCATTTATTAATTTATTTACAAAATTCCCACTCCACCTTTCTGTTCTGATCAGAAACAATGAGGTGGCTAACAGATTAAAAACATATCCAGTCCTAGAGCCAGAGGCCAGAGCTATTTAAATTAACCACCTTAGAAAACAGCAGTATGAAGTGGGTGAAAAAAAGGCTTTTCAACAGCCAATCAGAGAAGCTCCAGATAAGGTCCTTCTTGATCTCAAAGGGACCAGTTCAAGCGGACAAGTGCTGCACAGAGACCAAGATGAACACAAAAGTGCATTTCCCTACCATATTCCTGATCAGCGGGGACAAATTAAATTAATCAGAGCCTTCCTACATCCGCAATGCCTCCCTTATATGAAAATGGAGGCAAGGTAAAAACAGGTCCAGGCCCTTTACAGATCAGGATCTTCTGTTAGACTGTAAAACTTCAGCATGTTTTTTTTTCATATAACACAGTGGTTCTCAACCTTCCTAATGCTGCGACCCTTTAATACAGTTCCTCATGTTGTGGTGACCCCCTACCCTGACATTTATCCACTTTACAGATGGAGAACACTGATGCAGAGAGTCTTGGGCGACCCCTGTGAAAGGGTCGTTCGACCCCCAAATAGGTCGCAACCCATAGGTTGAGAACCGCTGATATAACAGATCTTCTCAAATGATTGCAATCCAAGTTTTAGATTTTTTGTCATTACATATTTTAGAAAACTATCACCACCTCATAACGTGTTGGTTCATGTCTTCAGACACTGTCTTGATCAATTCTAGGTCTAGAAGAAGTACAGAACCCTTGAATAGGAAGATTGGATGAGACCAGTTTTCCAGTCTGTAAATAAATGTAAGTTTCTGTTAATAATGAAATAGTCATATTATAAGTAATATAAAAAGTTTAAAAATTGAGAAGAGAATTGATTTCCTAGTCTGTCAAATGTATATAGATCAAAGAAACATTTATTGTAAAGGGGATTTTCCATCTGTATGAGAAGTGTCTAAAATGGTAAACTAAAATGGTAAAATGGTAAAATACTTTATTTACATATGATATATAGAACTGTTACTTGCAAACTTGTTCTTGATGTAATTTTATAGTTTGATTAATGGGAAATGACTAAATTGTATTTTCAAAACTGTGGAAAGGGACAATGGTTTATGGTAGATTTCACAGGTACAACTGTCTTAAATCACACTTAATCCCATCATCGGCATCACCCTTTAAAAAATTTTTCCAGCATTCCATCACATATGGAACTAGTTTGACATAACCATGGCGACTTTGGACTTGTGTTCCTGAACAGCAAGATTTCTTTCCTTTGAACTACAAGCCCCAGACATATGTCAAGCCCCTCTTTAGAAGACTTTAGAAGATTTTCAAGAAGAATTTGCAATATGCCATGGGAACTGACTTTTCAAAGAAATTAAAATAAAAAAATTCTATTGAGCATGCTCAAATCTTTGAGCACATCTAGAAAAGCTCTAAATTTCAGGTAGACAATTTTCACACTATGAGTTGGATCTAATGTTTTCATTCTACTAATTGTGCAACCATCTTCTTTTTTTTCTTTTTTTTAAAGTTTATTAGTTATTTAAAATATAATACAGTAATAGATATCATGCATTATACATTAAAAAAATTGCTGTATATAAAGTTGTACATACTTTCTTGTTTCAATCTTGCAACGTTCTTTGTAAATTTTCTTGTCTAAATCTCCCACCATAGGGAGTGTATTTACCAAATAATTAAATAAGGCTTCTCTTCCTTGTTTACAAATTAACCTACTATCAAAATACGGGAAGTATAACTGTTAGAGCTTCACTTATATGAATTTTACGCTAATAGCTTTACAAACAATAAAGGTTGAATTTAACTAATTTAATTCTGTCTTTCTTTGTAAAAAAAAAGGTTTTCAGAGGTGTCCATATATTTTCTCTTTTCTTTGTGTCTTCTTCCTGTAAAGATAATGCAATGCAGTCCATATCCATAATCATGTAAATTTTTTCCAACCATTCATCTAAAGATGGAACCTTCCTTACTTTCCAGTTGGCTGCAATTAGTAACCTTGCTGCCGCCGTAAGGTAGGTTATGAGCTTAGAATATGGTTGGAGTTCTTTTATACTGTATAACCCTAACAAATATAACCCTGGTTCCATCTCATATTGTAAATTAAGAATTTTTTGCATTTGAGTGTGTATTTTATACCAAAATCTCTTCAACTTTTTGCAATACCACCAGGAATGGATGAAGGTACCCACATCTCTCTCGCATTTCCAACAACATATTGGATAAGTGTTGCTCATTTTCGCTATGGCTACTGGGGTTAAGTACCACCTATGTATCATCTTGTATGCATTTTCTTTTATATCCATACTTAAAATGGATGTGTTAGCTCTCTTCCAGATCAATGTTTCCCATTCATTTAAGTCAATATTTCTTCCTAAGTCCTTGGCCCATTGTAGCATAGTATCTTTTACTAATTCTTCTTCTGTCTCTAGGTCTATTAAGTACATATAGATCCTACTTATTAGTTTTTTGTTACCTTTAGTTAAAATTTCATCGAATTTAGTGGATTTATAATGGAAGCCAGTATATTTTTGATCTTTTTTTGGAAACAGCTCTGGTTGAGCTGCAGATAGGTGTACCAATTACATTCTTTCCCTTCTATTTGGATATCAGTTCTTTCTTTTAATTTAGGTTTTCCTCTATCAAATTCTAATGTTTCTCTATAAGTTGTGACCATCGTGTGTCTCTCGGCCAACCTTTCATATTTATTGCTTCTAGTCTTGAGAGCCATAAGGGGGTAGTTCTATATAGAAGTAATCTATATCTATCCCACACTTTGATTAGTGACTTTCTTACGTAATGTTGGTTAAACGATCTATATTTTTTGTTCTCGTCTGTTAACCAAAGTCTTTCATGCCAACCATAGTTTAAGTCATAATTTTCTAAATTTAGGATGTGTATATTAGATAACTCAATCCAATCCTTTATCCAGATTAGGGCGTTCGCCACATAGTATAGCTGTATGTCTGGCAATGACATACCTCCCCTTTCCTTCCTAGAAATCATTATTTTGTATTTGACTCGAGGCTTTCTCCCACCCCAAATAAATTTGTTAATATCTTTTTTCCATTCTTTGAAGGGTTTCAAGTTATCTATAAATGGAATAACTTGTAGTAGGTACATCAATTTAGGTAATATTGCCATTTTAACTAGTGCAACTTTCCCTAGAATGGATAAGTTGATGTTCGTCCATTTGTTTAGATCTTGTTTCAATTTTTTCCATAGTCGTACATAGTTATTCTTGTAGATGTCCTGATTATTTTTTGATAAGTTGATTCCTAAGTATTTGACTTCCTGGACTGTTTTGCAGCCTGATATTTCTGCCAATTGAGTTTCTTCTTTTTTATTTAAGTTAAATGCTAAAATCTTTGTTTTTGTTTTATTGATTGTGAACCCTGCCAGGTTGCCAAATTCTTCTATTATCTGCCAGAGATGTTTGATTTTATTTATTGGGTCATCTAAGATAATCAACGTATCATCTGCAAATGCCTGTATTTTATAGTTTAATCCTCCAATTTTTAATCCTTCCAGTTTTTTATCTTGCCTAATGTTTTGTAATAACAGTTCTAGAACCCATATGAATAGTTGGGGGGAAAGTGGGCAACCCTGTCTTGTTCCTCTATATATATTAAATTCATCTTTAGCTTCACTGTTTATTTTTAATGTGGCCTTCTGGGCTCTATATATTAATTTAATTATATCTAAGAAATTCCCATTTAATCCTATTTTTTCAAATAATTTTAGCATAAATAACCAATTAATTTTATCAAAGGCCTTTTCGGCGTCTAGGAAGATAAGGGCAAGTTTTTTGTTTGGTTTAGTTTTTAGAATCTCAATAATATCGATAATTGTTCTGAGGTTATTTTTACTATGCCTATTCGGTAAAAAAAACCTCTCTATTCTTCTTTTATCCATTTTATGGATAATTTTTTTAATCTCTCTGACATAACTGATGTCAGAATTTTATAATCAATGTTTAATAAGCTAATTGGCCTAAATTTGTCTACTTCAGGAATTTCGTCTGTTGTTTTAGGAATTAATATAATATGATTTTTTTTCCAAGTATCTGGGATGTCTCTGGACCGGGTTAGGTTATTAAAGAGTTCAGTAAGTATATTCACATTTTCTTCTTTATATGTTTTGTAGAATAGTGATGTAAAGCCATCTGGCCCTGGCGACTTATTTAATTTTATTTTATTGATTGCTTGTTCAATTTCTATTTCAGTAAATGGAGAATTTAACCCCTCGAGATCTTCTTGGAGTATATTTATATATTTATGATTGTCTAAGTAACTGTCTATCTTCTCCTCTGGTACATCAATTTTTTGATATAACTTAGAATAATATTCATTCAGTTCCTTAGCTATTGTTTTGGGGTCTGTTATATTTATACCATCTTTTTTATTACATTAATAATCTTACTCTCATTTATCTCTCTTATTTTTGAAGAGAGCCATTTTCCCGATTTATTTGCCTGGGCATAATTACAATATTTAATTCTTTTTAAATTTTGCATTAGAGCCCTTCTATTTCTTTCTTCCAATTGTTCTCTTATCAATTTTATGTTCTTTTGTAATTTTTTATTTAGGGGTTTTTTTGGGGATTCTAATTCAAGATTTTTAAGTTTTAACCATAAATTTTGCTCTGTTGATCTCCAAATTTTTTTCTGTTTTATTTCTTGACTTATATATGAACCTCTCATGGTAGCTTTAAATGCATCCCAGGACATATTTAAGTTGTCTATGGAATTTTTATTTAACTCCCAAAACTCTTTAATTGTTGCTTTAGTTTTATTGTGGTGATTCTCCATTTTGACTAGCCAATTTTTTAATTTCCATAGTCTAGATTTTTTCCTTATGCCAATTTCTAGTTCGATCGCGTTATGATCTGACAAGAATTTTGGCAGGATCCTAATATCTGTAATTTGTTGGTGGATCTTTCCTGTTGCCCATACCATGTCCAATCTCGAGTGTATTTTATGTCTGTAGGAGTAAAAGGTATAGTCCCTAGAATTTCCATTTTTGAGTCTCCATACATCCTTCACTTTTATTCTATCCACTAGTTGGAAAAAAGCTTTCGGAAGGACATTATGTCTCTTTTTTAGTCTGTTTTTTTTACTTTGTCTTGTTTCTTTCCTATCTATTTCAGGATTTATTAAACCGTTAAAATCTCCCATTATAGCAAGGACTTGCAGCGCCTGGAATAGACGTGTGTTTCCCCGTTCGCTCTCCACCGGAAGTCCCCCGGCAAATGTTGCCTACCATCTTCTGATATAAGAAATGTTCTGCTGATGAAAAAAGGTGTGTCCCATCACCAGAATACTTCTTTCATCAAGTAATATCTTAATTTTACTACTCTAATCCAAAAAAAAGGTAATTCTTGCTATAACTGACTATTAACTCAGCCAATTAACTCAGTTAACAATTAACTGATTTCTGGAGGTGTAAGCATAATTAACTATTTTATTAATTGAGGCCAATGTGATTAGAATATTTATTGTTGTTCTGCAGGTATTTGGAACTAAGAAGTATATTACTTCTGGAGAAGAAGTTTTGTTTTCACAGTAAATAGCCATTAATCATCTCCCATGACATGGGCTAATATTTTAAAGCTGTGTAAAAGTGATTACTGTGTCATGTTGTGGTATCAAATTTTAGTTTTTAGCCCAAATTTCATACAGTATATTAACTGTTTGTATTTTATATTGATGAATACTTTGAGAAATGTATTTTTATAATCAAACATACACTTTTTAACTTTAGTGAATATTATAGATGATTAACTAAAAGTACAATCCCAAACAGAGTTACAAGGGAGTAACTTTGTTTAAGATGACACTTTTAGTTTCTCATTGATGACATAGCCTATGCCAGGCTCTGTCTCGGACTGCCAGATCCAAATCAGGGGTAGGGGCATCCCCCACGTTGGACTCCCTCCCCTGGCATTTAGCCAGCTGGCAGTGCTCTTATCAGGCACACAATGAGGCCTAGGCCTCAACAGCCATCGGCACATTGATTTTACTTATGGAAGTGATGCCATCAAGTTGCTGATAACATGGGAAACACTCAGGTATCTGAATAAAACTGTATGGTAAATATGGCTTCCACTATCGAGTTTTTGCACAAATACCAGAGCATCTCCCAACTCCCCGGCAATGTGATGACATCACTTCCAGAAGCAGTGGCACAGCATCAACAGGGTGTGGCAGGGACAGGGGGCACATGCGTGCTCCAGGCGAAGTTCCCTCTTGCTCTGTCCCTGTCCAGAAGTAATGTCAAAATGCTGACAGTGTCAAAGCCTAAGTCTCATTTTGTATCTGATAAGACTCCGCACTGCCATCACATTCTGCACTCACTCCCAGTGGATATCTGAAAACCCTAGCTACGTCAGAATAGCACCCTCTAGTCTTTCCTTTTATGTACGTCAACCCAGAAAAACCATGAGAATGGGAGGGGGTTGCCTTCACATTGATACCTGCCAGTCTCCTTGTCCATGGCTTCTTGGGATTGGTCCGGCCTTTCTTTCCTGGCCTTCCTTGGGCTGGTCTGTTAAAGAATTCCCTTGGGGTGGGGATGACCCCAGTTTTCTCAAGCACCTCTTCAGGGGCAGACACCTGGGAAGTGAGAGCAACCTGGACTAATGTCCTTCCTGGCAGAGCCCTCTCTTCTCCTGTCCCATCTATCCCTGAGGCTTTCAAGGGCTGTTCTGCTTGCCTAAATGGTCTTATCCAGCTTGTTCTTAGGCTGATTCCGCACACGAGTGTAAAAGGTTCGACCCGGTTCCCTGAGAAGAGTACTAACCTAGGTTGAAGCCATTGTTGTTCCCCACTGCAACCAAAATCATCTAGCTGGATCCCAGCTCGGAGGGCGGGATCATCTCAGTGCCTCTTCACTGCTCCATCCTGATTGGCTACTGTTTCACAGTGGGAAACATGACCCTGCATGCCGCTTTTTTAAGAAGTAAGATACGTAAGAGCTACGTGGAGGCAACACCACAAAGCGCCATACAGATGAGAGCGAGATTTGCATAGATCCCGCCTCTTGTCTGAAATTTGGCACGAGCCGCCATTTCTGTCAGAGCTCTTGATCTGGGCGTTTCTGTCTGAGTTACCAGAGCTTTCTGAACCAGCCATGTCTGCTGCCATCTCACTTCTGTGCCCTAACAGGTTGAAGCAACAAGAATGGAGGGAGGGAAGTGATTTTACTACACCACTGTTATCCTAAACATACTGATGAAGAAGTAACAGTATGCTGAGAAAACATGCATAGGACAGGGATTGTAATTGCAAGTGAACAGCGTTGTAATTCCTGGACTACACTGGCATAAGAACTTCCAGAAGAGTGGGTCTTGTTCATAAATAAACATTTTTGTCTGCTCTGGTATATAGAATGTTGCATAAAAATATGGTGTGATAAAAACCTGGTAGGGCAGCAAACATATTGTGCCCTTGAGATTGGGCAGCTGATCACTGTAGCTACCTTAGTGACGCTTGGCAGATGGATTAATTCAAATATCCTATCATGCACCTGGACAGAAAGCACTGCTGATATAAGGGTCAGAGGCAAAGAGCAATCCAGAACATCAGATTGGATATGGATATTAAAAATGAAATGGATCTGTTAAAATACATTCAGATATATAGTTTCACACATTTGAATATCTAGTTTCATCATAAAATTACGTTCAGCCTATACATTAAGCCCAACATGTGGTGAATGTTTTCTTTCACATGAAGTTTTGTGAATGTATCGTATATATTTGTTCTTCCTCTTGGACACAAACAAGTCAATACTGATAATCATATACCTAATTCACTAAGGTGGGTCTCCAAGATTTGGACATCTACCAGTGTTGTCAGGACAGGCTGACAATCTGTTAGGTTCATATATGACCTTGAGTTGGTTGCTACTACTCAATCTACCTCAAAGGGTTATTGTGAGGCAAAACGGGAAGATAAACTTCACTGAGTGGATGTGAGAAAAAAGGAGCCCATTGTTTTATTTATTTTAATTGTATTAAACTTGTATCCTGCCCTTTCCTGGCCATGGCCATGCTTGGGGTGGCTTACATTCAGTAAAACAATACATAAAATTAACAGTTCCCCCCTCCCCCGCATATGGGCAGCGTCCCTCCTCCACCATGACTAAACAACATTTTTTTGTACCAGGTCATCTCAAAGTCACCATCACATTATAGAACATGCCCCAACACACAAATCTGAACACACCCAGGGCTCCCTAGTTTAAACAACATTGAAAGTGATGTTTTTGAAGGGGGGGAATCCACCCTGACACAGCATCACTTTTAATGATGTTTAAACTAGAGAGCCCAGATTCTCCTTTTAAATCCACCTTAAAGAGAGACTCTGGGCTCCCTAGTTTAAACAACATTGAAAGTGATGCTGTTTCAGAATAGATTTCCCACCCACCCACACCCCAAACAGCATCATTGTCAATGTTGGTTGTTGTGGGTTTCTGGGCTGCGTGGCTGTGGTCTGGTAGATCTTGTTCCTAATGTTTCACCTGCAGCTGTGGCTGGTATCTTCAGAAGTGTATCACAGAGAGAAGTCTGTTATACACTGTGTCCAGACTTCTCTTATAACAGACTTCTCTCTGTGATACACCTCTGAAGATGCCAGCCACAGAAGCAGGTGAAACGTTAGGAACAAGATCTATCAGACCATGGCTGCATAGCCTGTAAAACCCACAACAACCAGTTGAATCTGGTTGTGAAAGCCTTCAACTATACTTTCAATGTATTTTTTAATCTTGGGAGCTCAGATTCTCCCTTTAAATCCACTCCAAAGGGGGTGGATTTAAAGAGAGAACCTGGGGAAAATTTGAGGGTGCTGTCAGGAGAAGTTTAAGCTAATAGTTTAATGTTTAAGCTAATAGTACCAAAATTTTAGACTATCTTCATGAGACTCTCCTGATGAAACCACCCAGGTTTAGTGAAGTTTGGTTTAGGGGGTCCAAAGTTATGGACCCTCAAAAGGACCCATCTACCATTAGCTCCCATTGGAAACAATGGGGGATGGAGCACCCCTTTTGGGGGTCCATAACTTTGTACCCCCTTAACCAACCTTCACCAAACCTGGGTGGTATCAGCAGGAGACTATCCTTATGATACTACCTAGGTTTAGTGAAGTTTGATTGAGAGGGTCCAAAGCTATGGACCCTCAAAATGATAGCCCCATCTACTATTAGCTCCCATTAGAAACAATGGAGGATGGGGTCACCCCCTTTGGGGGTTCAAACTTTGGACCCCCTGAACCAAACTTCACCAAACTTGGCTGGTATCATCAGGCGAGTCACCTGACAATAGCCTGAAATTTTGGTGCCACTAGCCTAAAACCTGCACCCCCTGCAGGCCAAAATTGGGAAACAGTTAAAAATACAGAATGCCACAAACGAACCTGCAATTTTTGTGCCCACCACAAGGTGGCGCCTGGGGCACTTGTCCCTGGATGTCCCCATGGTAGCTACGCCTGTGGGGTGGTGGCGGTCCCAGGCTGCCTAGCAGGATGGGCCTGGCATTGCTGGGATGGGCCAAGCCAACAGGACCACAGCTAGCTCCTGGCCAGGCTGCTCCTTCAGCCGGCAGGGACTGGACCAGGAGCCTCCTGGCTCCGCCAGGCTGCCCAGGACCATTGCCGCCCTCATCCACTGGCTGAAGGAACAGCCTAGCAGGTTGGGAGCCTGCTGCGTACCCACTAGGCAGTCCCCGCGTGATCAGCTGGTGGAGGAGAACAGTGGTAGTCCCGGGCAGCCTGGCAGGGCCAGACCTAGCAGGGCCGTGCCAAGGGGTGGCCAGGGGGCTCTCTGCACACTCCAGGCCCAGCTGCTCCTTCAGTTGGTTTATTGTTTGAGATCTACATAAGATGTAGTGGACTATTTCTAATACTTTAATGAAATGTAGCTATTTCAATCCTAAACATCTTCATAGACTCCCTTTAGTCCTAAGCTTCCACAAGTGGGATGCACTAAAAATAAAATGTTCTGTACTTTAAAGCAAATTCAGATTGACCTTTAACAGGTATTTCTTAGAAATTAACCACTTTTTCTCTCACACAGTACTTTAAAAACATGCCCTAATAATTGTTCATGAGCAAGAATGAATCTGAAGAGTATTCAGGCAGCTAATATGACTACCTTTGAAAAGCCTTTGTATTGCAAACCTAGAATAACTTTGAAATGACGACTACAGCTTTTCCACCACACTTTTTAATATGAAAAGAATAATTTTACAATCCTACATTTTCTTTCAAAAGAAGTACTGGCAGAGTTTTATTTTTAAAGAAACTAGTTCACGCCCCCCCCCCCCCTTCTCTGCTATACTTATTACCGAGCATGTCTCTGGACTGTAAAAGCAGAGAGTTCGTCAGCCCGGAAGATTTAAGCTCTGTTTTCTCCAGTAGATGTCACTTGCAGTACACAATAATTTATGCAAAGAAAAAAGAACACAGAGGAGTTGATACTTTCACAATCTGAAGTCAAAGTTTTAAAATGGCATGTGGGACAATGTATGGAATAAATGTAAGAATTTTAATTATCTCTCTCTCTCACACACACACACACACACACACACACACACACACACACACTGAAGCAAAACAATTTATTTTCAATCTGATCTGGAAAATATCTACATTTGTTTAAGCTAAAAAAACCACAAATAAATGCACCTGATATGTGGCATCTGGGTTGCATGTGAAAATTGTAATCTAGTTCACAAAATGTTGATAGACAGCCCAGTTCTGAGGACTACTGCAGTCGTGGTGGTCAGCTGCTGGCATAATATTGGCACCACTGGTCAGCTCCCTATGGACAAATTGGGGGCAGGGGATAACATGGGCCTTTCCATTAAGCACAGGCCCATAGTGAATGCACCAGGGTCCCTAGCAAATCCACCAATCATGAAGCAGGAGCCAATGATATCCTTCTAAATGGCAACAAATGGGCATGGCCTAACTCTGATGTCATCATCAACTATATGGGACAGGACAGGGAACATCACAAAAACAAGTGCAGCTGAGTGGAATAGCATGCCTTGGCTTGATTCCTACATGGGGAAAGGCCAAGCAATATTTTGCCCTTCCTGTTACTGCTAATGGGAGAAGGGATGGTGTCACCTGGGACTGACATTTTGGCTGGCATGCCCTTTGCTAACCCCCCTAGGCTATATGTCAAAGCCTATCACTGCCAGAAATTCCCTTGTGATCAGCTTCCTTTCCACCCAGCGTAACCCCCCTCATAAAAGCAGAATGTGCCCCCTTTTGTCATCCTCCTAGCCCACCCCCATGCAAGCTACACATAGAAGGAGGTAGGGACCATGGAGGGGTGGCACCCACCCCGATAATACTTATCCTTCCCTGCGTGGAATTGCAATTCAACTGCCTCTACTCCATCCTTTGGTGGGGCTGCATAGTGATCTTTCTCTGAAAGGTAATAAGTTTTACTATGCACAGTTGCCAGTCACCCTGGGCCCCGCCCCAGTTATCATCAATCTTTAACTGGTGCAAAGGAGCCCCTCTGGCAAGGTTTGTGCTGACAGCTAGGTATGGTGTTGCCAATCCCCTTGCCAGCAACCTCTTCCCCGCTCATCGGTGCTACTCTCATTCAGACATTCCTGGGCCTATATCTCATCACATACTTGTGGGTGCCCTACTTTCGGTTGCTCACATATGCACACACCAATAGCATGAGCTGCAGAAACTGCAGTGGCAGAGTGGCATATAAGATGGGAGGGGGGTAAGTACAGACTCCTAGTACAAGACTCCTTCTTGGGACATGCTCTCAGTTATTGTGTGTGTGTGTATAGAGATGAGGACAAGTAATGTCCTCTCTGTGTTTTCCCCACAAGTGCAATTAGTATATTGCGATTTCTAAAAATTATATGACGATGCCATTAATTGCCAAAGTGGTAACAGTGCATCCAAATTCTCTATATAATACAAATAATATTGTAACATGCCAAAAACAAAACCTAACAAAACATATAACTATCCAGATCATGCCTAGAAAGATTTTGTTTCACCAGCAAAACACACTCATTGTTCATCATTTATGGCCTCTAGCTCATTTAGGTCATTCAGGTTATATTTTTATACTCATATTTTGTATTCTTCTGTATTTTGTACACCACTATTTTTTGGTTTATATAGTGCTTAGGAGAGATGTGATTCACTGCTTAGACCAGTGATGGCGAACCTTTTTGAGACCAAGTGCCCAAATTGCAACCCAAAACCCACTTATGTACCACAAAGTGCCAACACGGCAATTTAACCTGAAAACTGGTTGGCTCCGAGGCGTGTGTCACTCAGGAGTAAGCTTGGTGGTAGTCATTAGCTTTGCTTTGAAGCAAACATGCAACTCTTCGAACGGGTGAATCACGACCCTAGGAAGTCTTTTGGGGGGGGAAGTAATCGCAGTGGCTACAGAATGAAATGTAACATTTGACTATGTGAACTAAAGTACTTATATTTTTAGAATCAAAGCAAGTTTTCTGATTTTTCTCCCCTAATAAACCATGCATACTTCTGGTAGTGACTCAGATAAGGAACAAGATTCAGCAGGAACAAGCTTAATATGATCCTTTTTCACCCCAAAGACTCTCTGAGGTCCCAATGAGAACTTCACCAACAACCCTGGTGACAAACCATATAAGTGTTCAAGACCATTTTGGAAGAACTATAAATGTATGCAACAGATCCCATTACACAGCTATTCATTCAAACAATTTGGAAATCTGTTATATGCATATTTTACTCAGATTCTAACCTTTTATCTGTTACATACAAGGATGAATACAGTATGGAGGAATTTTACGCAGATAATTAACTTCATATTAGTGTTTTAATCTGCTTTTCTATGCTTCTGAATGGCCTATGAGTCATAATAAACACGAACTGGCTATTAACACTTTATTCTATTTTGTTAAAATCAACTGCATTCAAACTGAGCAGATTTATATTTTAACAGATCCAAGCAGCAGGTTACTCAAGAACAACAAGCTTTTCAAGAATGGCAGCACACCTCTAACTTCACCTTTCTGTCACCCTCCTAATCTCCCATCTCAGGACAACAGGCAAGTGGAAGTCCAGTCCAGTGATATTCTTGTCTGCCTACTCAGTTGAATTAAGGTCACTTCATATGCTGTTCTTTGTATGGAGATAGCCCAAAAACTGAGCAGCTGAGATTTTTGGCACCTTAAAAAACAACACATTTACTGTAACATAAGCTTCCATGAACCAGAGCTTACTGTGTCATTAGTTTATAGCTATATACACACAGTTCAAAAGACAAAGGGCAAGCCCCATTGCCAGCAACTGAGTTTACTCCCATGTAAAGGATCACACTTTAGTTCTTTGTATGAGAATCAGTGGGGTTTAACAGCGCTTAACAGGGTTACCTACACAAATTCCCTAAAATTGGGGAATTTAGGTTTAATGCTAATAATCAAGCCCAGCAGCCCAAGCCAGCCTAGGGGTGGGGTGGGGGTGTGTGATTCCCCCCGCACATGATGAACTCTGTTTGCGCGTGCCCACAGAGAGGGCTCTGAGTGCCACCTCTGGCACCCATGCCATAGGTTCGCCACCACTGGCTTAGACAGTATCCTAAGCTGTCCTGTGGCTGTGTAAGCATAGTGGGAAGTTGGAGTACTTCATTAGTCACCTTCGTTTTCAACTGCATAGAATTATACTTCACCAACATTGTATGTGGTGTACTATTATACTGGTAGCAGGAACAGGACAATTGCAAAGGAGAGGATATTCTACTCTTTCCTTGGCTTCACCCATTTCTGGGCCCTACCCAAGAATGGCTAAGATGCTAAATCTATATTAGCACAGCACCAACATATCTATGTTGTTCTGGTATATCCCTGGGTTATATTGTAATAGGACAAGGCTACTATACTAAGCAGCTGTACACAATGGTCTTGGGATTGTGTATTTTGAAATGCTATACATTTAAAACTATTTAAAAGTCGTTTAAATTATTTCTTTTAAAAAGATTATATAATGTTAGCACAGTTTCATTCCATTTGTTAACAGCAGCCTTTTTAGTTGCTGAGAATGAGCATTTAGCCTTTTCAGTTGAGTGAAATAATTTTCACAAAAACATACAAATAATTTTAATTATTATTTTAGGGATAATGCGGAAGGTATTAAGTGGTCATGGCCTTTAACACATGTTTCTTGGCCTTAGATTTTTTTAATAATATTTTACCATCTTTATTTAAATATAAATAAAACAAGTATTTTTCCTTCTCAAAAATATACGGACTGTCATTTTATTATCTGAAGAAGCAATGTTACAACACTGGTTATTATTTAAAGTATCAAGAAAGGCACTTTTAAAAAATGGGAAAACATTCTTGCATACCTTAAGGACTGCCTACTCGCATACAAATCTACTCAGCCATTTCACTTACCTTCACAGATCCTGCTCCAGTTGTCCCCGTCTTCAGAGGATAGATAGGTAACCACCAAAAATGAACTTTCTGAGTCATGACATCAAAAGTTATAAAATTCTTTCCCTGAGGATATTCATCTGTCTCCCTCCATTATTGCCTTTTGCCCTTGGGTATTGCCATCTTTCTGGTTTGTTTTAATTTTTGTTTTTTGTTTATATGTGTTGTTTTTAGAAGTGTAGCTTAATGTCTTTTTCTTAATTTAGCTGCCTAGAAGGTCCAAACAAAGTGGAAAGATAGTATACAAATAAATGTATTTTAGGCAATCTTGTTAGAAAAGTTAGATTGTGTAAAGGAGCAGCTCATCTTGTCTCAGATGTTTTCCCAGACCAAAAGGATTAAAATATTCATAAAGTATCTTATCCAGTGTTCAGACACATTTGAAATAGTTCCATAATTATCAGAGCAACATTGTTTATCTTTAATATTGTGAACCAATTATTATGGTTGAAAAGTAGTGTGCTGTAAATGATGAAGTAATAAAAGTTTGAAAGCATTCGTTCCCGAGTCCCAAAATGTATGTTTATGCCCTTAATGTATAACTCTTTAAGTAATGATCCAACCTAGAATTAAATTTACATCACTCAATTCTATGTCAGATTGTGGCCTTGAAATTATTCATCCACATTTATGTTGTTTTACTTCTTTTCTGAATTTCATGTCCTCTATGATCATGCCTGTAATGACAATTCCTTCTACTACACTAAACAATATAGGTATTTATTTGTCTTCTAAAAGTCTCATATAATGAAACAAAATTCTGATTTTATGTAGTCATTCATTTATTTAAAAATAGAAATCTGGCCACAAGGTGCTCTTCAACAAAACATCTTCAATTTTTTTTCTTCTGAAAAAATAGTGTGCTTAGAAGGGTGAGTCACTTAAAGCTGCACTATACTCATTTAATGTAGTCATACACAGGGATGTGAAATTTATACTCTAAAAAAGCAAAGAGCTACAACTTTCTAAGTCCATTGAAATCAATGGGTTTAGAAAGGTGTCACTGTTTGGGATTGCACTCTAAGCAACCAAACTGGCATTTCTTTAAACATATTAGAAAATGACTGAGCCTTCTTCTGATGAAAGGTTGCTAGCAAAGGAAGTATCACCACTGACCCATTTTCCCTGTTAATACAAGAGCGTCTAGGAGTTACAATCATGAGAAGGAAGAAAAAAAATTCTTTCGAGTAGGACTGGAATACCATGGCAATGGACTGTACTGTAAAGCCTTAGCAGAAAGGGGAAAATAGTACATTTGTTTCACATTTCTGCAGCCTTTTATAAAGCTGACATCAATTCGTGGTCAAAAGAAGCAATAACACGCTCTTGTCCTCAAGACAGTGTAATCTACCAAATGTGACAAGAGGCGCCAATCTTCCATTTTTCCTCCAGTTCCCAGCTAGTAAAATTGTTTAATATGGAGACCTGCAGAAGGATTGGAGTAGAAACAAATGAGGCAGAGCAGGCAGAGCTTCATCTGAGGCACTGTAATGTGGAGGGGGGCAGAAATGTTCAGCTTTTTTCTTTAAAAAATACTGCTTTATCAGTATCATTATCATGGTCAGCTTCTACCCTAGAAGTGATATTTGAGATTCCTCTCATGGTGGGTTAACTAAGATCAGCCTAGGAAATCACGCAGAGCTGTCCCTGGTCTACTTCCAAGAAAATCTCTTTAACTGCCTCTGTGTCTGTTATGACCCAAAAGACCCCCAGACTGTACTATGTCCCTTCCCCACCAAAGCACCGCTAACTGACTTTTTTCCCACATAAATTTCATCTGACACTAATCCAGTACTAAATGTTTTGCTTTGGAGCCATCTACATAACTATAAATACTCTTAACTTTATCCTTTCACACTCTGCCCCATTTCACCCTTCATGTTGGAAATGGCCATGCTGTGAAGGATAAAACAGAAAGCAGCACTGGCATCCTCTTTTCATGTCAGAACCAGAAATATAAATCTAGTCATTAACCCAAAATATTAATGCTTCAATCAATTATTGTGAAGGAGATTTCTTACCTGGGTTTGAAAACTGAAATCAAATGTCAAGCCTTCAGATCTTTCTTGGGCAAGGACATTTTTTTAAAACTAACATTCTGCTCATTCTAGAATTTACAAACAGAAATCTACTTGGGATTTAAACATGGAGCAAAGAAGCATCTTTTGGTGTTATAGAAGCACAAGAGACATTTCAGCTTTTGACAGGTCCATCTTGGGGATTGGGGAGGACATAAGGTTATCCTTTTCCAAAGTTATTTGACATCTGTGTTTCCCCTTTTGCAGTGTTTTGACATGGGTTAATTGCTAGCCTTGCCCAGGCGAGTAGATGCTATTAAACACAGTACTACAAGAAGTTATGCTATTCTTTTGCTTCAAGGACCAAGTACCACTTCCAGTTCATTGTCATTTTGATGTCATTGTCAGCTTTGGGATGATCTCATTTGACCTGGTAGGGATGCCTCATCAGAATTACTTCAACAAGGAAACCATGTTGGACACTAAGCAACTGAGAAAAAGTGAAGCAACGCTTAGGTTTTTTAAATTAACATATTAACTAGCAAAAAATCCAGTTATTGGTACATTAGAATTCTATGCTAAGCATTATTCCCATCTGGCTCTGTGGGTTCATCAATATTTTAAAATATTCTGTTTCAGCAAAATTTCCAAATAATACACAAATACCAATACTTTATTCATGTTTAAAGCAGAGCAATAATTGTGATTTAAATTGCTGACTTGGCTGTCTCTCAAGATAGTGATGCTCTCCTGTATTCCATCTAACTGAACTAAACACTTGTAATGTATGGGATTATATCATTTGGGGAAAAAAACACAGAGATCATTTTCAATAAATACAATTTTATTTCAGTACCTGTATCAAAACATGAGCCACTTGCTAAAGTACTGAGGGCATCTATACCTCACCTTTCTACCAATAATGGCCAGCCAGGTGGCTTACAAAGCAGTAAGAACACACTAGAATAAGCATTTGCAATGAAAACTTTTTTAAAAAAATGGAATTAACTTAATGAACTCAGTGAACCCAAACAGTTTTTCTTCCTATTGCTGATGTTGCCAAAGAATGGGGAGAGGGTGACAAAATATTGCTAGGCCAGCCTGCTGAAAGCCCAGTGAGTACAGCAGCTGTTTTCCTTACAGATGCTACAGTGAGTGTGGTGAGTGCATAAACTTTTCCTGAAATGTTTACTGAGAACAACATAGCTGGAGGGGCGTCTCTCACCCCAGACCATAGTTCTTAAAGCAATGCCATCTTCTTCCTCTACAGCACTGCTGAATCACCGGAGGAGAGGGAAATGGTCACAGCTGACAAGTCTTCATCCCATATGGTTGTGTCGCCAACATACCACTGTGTGAAAATAAATAGAGCAGTTTACTTTACAGGAAGGGGGTTCAGCCTAGGCCACAGCAGCAATCCTTTCTGCACTGTTTCCTCCCTTGACCAAGTGGCAGGAAGCATTCAATGGCAAGGGGCACACCAGCTTCCCATTCTCTGCAAGTCTCATGCATAGAGTATCCATGAAGCAGAACATTGCCAGGTGGGGAATGCTCTGTTCTGTAATGTGCAGTTCAGCCATGCATAGGCAGAGTGAACTGGACTGAGTCACTGATATTGAAGTACTGTTAAATTATGGCTTGCTTTTAAAGCTAACTGAGCAAAGGTAAAGCAAGACCCCCAAACAGTCAAGGAACTGTATTTTTAAAAAAATCAAATCAAATGTGATCTTTTATCACTTTATAGTCTGCAGATGTCCAACTGTATACTACATTGAAAAAATATATAAACATGTAAATTTTCTTTGTTTATGACATACATAATATTTTTCTAATATCACAGAAACTATAGCCACAATTTGCAAGGATACAGCCAATCAAATTGCTATTGATTTGGTGATGCAGTCCTTTGATATTCTCATTCTTTAATCTCATTCATAAAGCTGCTTTGCATTTTTTCAAACTGTCAATGATTTGTGACTCATAAATATTCCACTCTAATTTGCACTTACCTTTTTTGCATTCATGCTTACTTGCACTAAGTCTCTGCATATGCTATTTTACTTTATTTTTATTTGCATCACAACCAGGAGTTTTCCTAGTTCTATTCACTACTTCGCCTGCTAGTATCAAGATGCCGATGATAGCCTCAGTCATTCACTTATCATCCTGATCTTAAACATACAGTTACATCAAGGTAATTAGTCCTGTAGATTTCAACTCAACTTGGTTCTACCTTAAGTGTGTTTAAGACTCCCACTCCACTTAGCATTCCTTCCAGTGTATCATAAGTTAGTTAAAGGGTCAAAATGTACCCCTACGAAACCGTTAATCTGATGGACAAATGCTTTCATTTATACCTTCTACTGCTTCAACTGAGGTGCTCCCAACTTTGATTTAATAGTAAGTTTAAAAGGTGTGTTTTGTCAGACAAAATTGTTTCTACAGCATCTAACAAAAGTTAAATGGATGCTATCTTAGGCTGATTCCGCATGGGCCAAAAACAGCGGTGTGAAAACGATGTGAAAACAGTATAAACCCTTTTACACCATTTTAAACGCTTTTACACCGTTTTCACACTGCTGTTTTTGGCCCATGCGGAATCAGCCCTAGTTATCCTGCAATAGAATATTTAAGACCATTTTTTTGTAAATGGAGATAGGCTTGCCCATGATTTTTAAAAGGCTAAAAGCGTAGTGGTAATCCCACCCCACCCCCACCCCCATATTGCAGAGAGGAACTTTTTCACCAATGTATTTTTAATCCAGCTCCTTCCCCAAGCCATGCAGAAATAAAGGTACCTATTTAGATCCCCTAGATTTTAGCTTGATGCTTCTGGAGGGGGATACAATTGAGGGGAAAGGGAGGAAGGGTTAACTAGAGCCTAAAACATAGCCTAAAACATCAGTGAAACTTCTTTGGTTGCTTATAACAACAACCAATAGGTGGGCTAATCAAAATATGACTCTCACACACACTCCCATTCTGAACATTCATTATAGTAACCACTCATTCTTTCTCAACAGCTAGAACAGCCAGACCAGATTTTCACACATAGCAAAATGAGGCAAGGTAACATTCTTGAACCCCTCTTCCCCAGTATTCTTGGTCTCATGAGAGGGGCATGCTTCATGATATTTTTCTCATTTCTTAATGATTCAGGTCATCTATCCAATCAGAATTCTCCACAAAAGCTGTGATTTTGTCAGGGTTCACAATACTAAGCCAAATGATATTTTGATAGATCTTCACGTTCTTTTCACTCTCATATTTTTATTATAATGAGTTAGCCATAGTAAAAGTGTGCTTATTGGCATTACAACACCACTGGGCTGATGTTTTAACAACAAAACCATACATACAGGTGAATGAGATCAGGCGCATAATCTGAACAAACTGAAGTATTTTAAAGTCCCAGTGATTTGATGGAATTTAATATGCATTACATTTCTTCCAGTGAAATCAAATCTAAACATACTTTATTTGGATTGGATGTATTTGTGAATCAAAAGGATACATTCACAAAGGCTATATCCATATGTTTAAAATAAAGAATTAGGGCAGGATCCAGCCAGTGAAGCACAACATAAAAGTTCCCTTGTAGCATGTGCAGAAATCTCCCACTGGGATCAGTGGAACTATGCCCAGCCCAAGAATTGGCAACCAACACAGGGTAAGTGGAAAGGAGACATAAAGTCTGTATTCAATATTATCAGTTAATATAGTTCTACTTTTATATAGATTTTACACTTTAACCAAGATCGTGCAGCTAAATTGCACAGCTCAGCTGCTGTCTATAGAACAAAGGTTAGTGAGTCAAGTGTCCTCCAACACCCAAGGAAAGTTTTATCCACCATGACATATCCCTAGAAATGTCATCTTATGATGGCAATATGGCCTCAAGGTGAGTGTATAGGACATGATTTCTAATGTGTATGCTTTCCTGTGGCTTAGCTATACATTTGGTTGCTTATGTTAGAGCTAATCAACAATAACAATCACAAAATTATTTGTAACCACACATGAACTTTATAAGAAGTTTGCATGCACCCCTTTATATTAAATGTATTGACATTATTATATACATGATGATAACTGAGTTTATTGTTTATCATTTATTTATCATCCCAAGTATGGTATAATCTGGTGGCAGATGAATTCTGCTCAAGTCAGCATTGGTAAATATGTGCCAGACCATTCTTTTTGTTCGCATGATGCACTACTTGCATATTTAGCCTAAACTCAGCAATGAATGTTTTCCTTTCTGCAAATAAAGGCTGAAAATGTCAGAGTGAGTTGTATATTTGAACATGAAATGAACAAATACTCCCTGCACACCCAAAGATCTAGCCATGCTTTCCTATTGGCATGCCCATTTCCATGTTCAGAACCAAACCCGAATTATTTTGGAAGTGGAAGAATTGGAATGCCGTCTTCATACAGGCAAGGAAATGCCTGTCTAAACATATGACTGTGTCATGAATCTGACATGAATGGACCCTTTCTGAGAATCTGTGTGGACTACAGAATCTGTTTGTTTGCTTCCCTTCAGATGGGCTCAGGGTAGCTTACAATAGTTTGACCAACGTATTAAAAACAACAGTTGCCATCCATACAAAATCCCAGCACCTTAGTTATTACAATAACTTGACCAGAGCGTGAATAAATCAACAAAAAAAAAATAGAACTGCTAGACTAAGTTCAAAGAAAAACAAAGGGGGGGGGGCAGAAAAAAGGAATAAGGAAGGGGAAAGGGAGGCCAGCCAGCTGGATACTGTTGTACCTTTAACCTTATGCCTGGTGGAACAACTCCATTTTGCAGGCCTTGCAAAATTGTTATAGGTCCCATACTTGAAAGAATGTTCCACCAGGCCAGGGCCAGAGTCAAAAAATTTCTGGCCCTGGTTGAGGACACCTGGTACCAGGAACCACCAGTCAGTTGGTATTTGCAGGGCAGAGAGCCCTTTGGGGGACATATTGGGAATAGAGGCTGTTTGACATGGACATAAGTCCTAACTCTTCCAAGAATTTTTTAGTAACCTTGAACAGTTTCTCATGCAATCTACACTTCCATCAAATGGGCATTATTGTAAGGATTAATGTAATAAAGTAAAACATTCTGCTCAAATATTTAGGAATAATCACCCAAACAATTATGATTTCATCACTTTCTGAATGTGTTGCATGTTTTATATGCTCCCCATTCATCGTAAACTCCATAGAAATGATACCTTATCTTCTTCATATTCAAATGGAAAAGAACTAAATAGCAAATAAAAAGAAAAGCTGGTTGTATGAGCAACCCACTCTCATTAGACCTTCCTTAAGCGTGCCAGTCCATCTGTATGGACACTTGCTGCAGTGAGGTATCCTCTGCTGTCTTCCATTGGGATGAATTGTCCTCCTTCTGCCATTGCTCTGATAACAGCAAGACAAGTCTTTACACTTCCACTGAAGTCAATGGAATTTAAGGAACCTTACCCCGAGCAGGATTTTAGTCAGAGAATTTGTGCCTTGCTGCCGAAATAATTCTCACATAAAGGAAGAGATGTATTTCTGCTTTCTGGGGACCTGTGTTAACTTGCGTTCCTAATGAGAGATTCCTATTGAAAGTAACATTCTGCAAAGAAGTTAGGTGTTTCAGAAAGACCAAAGCAAATATTCCCCTCGCTCATTTTCTAATTCCTGAGTCTTGCAGATGTACTGTTGGAACCCCATTGTACCTACTGAACCGCTGGACTTTTAGATCCAATATTTATCTTGAAAGATCTGAAATGATTTTGCTCAGCAAATCAGAAGCATTTCCTTGTCAGCATCCCTGCTCTGCTCAGCTCTGGGAAATCTGTACCAGGGGAAATGCCAGGTTGAAACTTTCTGGAAAAACCATGTTGCAGGGGAAAGCAGTGAATAACTTAGTCGAAGAGGAAAATGAAACATATGTTTATAGGTAGTAAAAAAAGTTCTGTATCTGTATTAATTATCCCACAGAGGTAACAGGGTTGCAGCTATTCTCAGTTCTGACTAACACCAGCAGATAGCAGTAAATGTGAGAGCCCCCAGACATTTGTCAGAGCTGTTGCTGGGACGGGCCTTGTTTTGTTTGCAATAGTCAATGTAGTAGTAAGAAGATTTCCCGCAATTTGGCTATAGATATGCGATCAAGTTTCTCCGCTCTTCCTTAACTAACAGGCCAAATCAAACGGTATTGTAGGTGAGCACTTGTCTACTCGACCAGACATTTAATGAAAAGGAAAAGTTAATTCAAGGGATTTCCCTCCTCTGCCTCCCCCCACCACCACGTGCATGTTTATCTGAGGACACAATCCTTCCATCAAGAGTCATTAGGAAGGTGAGGCAAAGAGGTCGTAAACTACCTTTGCCTTGCGGGAGAGGAGGGGGAAGAACTTTGTACTTTAATCGCTTAGTCTCCTGAGCAAATAAAGGGGGGGGGGGATTTTTGCCCAGATGTGTTGATTCCCTTGTGTCTAGTTCCTAGAAAGTAGGCAAAAAGGCAACAACCAGCGGTAGAGGGAATGTGATTGCGAGCCGCTTTGAGACACCTTAAAGGGAGAGAAAAGCAGAGTATACCAACCAGCTCTTCTTCTACTACTATTATTACTACAGAACAGGCTTAGGTAGTCTGACTCCACTGAGTTCCAGCTCTGCCTAAGTGGAATTATAGGGAGGAAGAGAGAGGTCTCGTTTAGCATAACCCTGTAGCAGGGGGGCAGAGAAAAGCGTGTCCGCTGACTTTGCCGCCTGCCCAGTGTTTTGCAGCTGCCGTCTTTGCGCATCAAGGCCTGCGATCCGGGAATGAAATTACCCCAGCGGTGGGGGGTGGGATGGGGGGGGGGCGTCAGTCAAGCCCCTGCCTCAGTGTGCGGCTGCCAAGCCGCGGGGAGAAGCCCAGGCCGCCTTTGCTGCCACCCAGCGCACGCATCTATTGAGTTTGTCAGGGATCATCAAATGGGCATCGATTATGCAGAGAGCCATTGATCATCCCAGGACTGCTTACTGCAGAAATGGGAAAGGTTAAAAAGGAAACTGGCCTCCTGCCTACGTGACACGAAGTCATTAGGTAAATGAGGTATTCATTCGGGCTGTAATCAAGGTCAGGTGGATTTTAACCCCCCCCCCCCCACACACACACACACTAAAGTCAGCCTTAAGCTTCGAGGGCGGGGGGGGGGGGCATCCCCTACCTTAGCCAAAGTTCCTTGAAACGACCTGATGCTGGGCGAGGGGCGGGGGCCCACCCGAGTCATTCACCGAAAGTCGAAAGTCGTGTTTTAAAAATCCCAGCTGCGGCCCGACGGCTTCCCACGCCCCGTTCTCTCCCTCACCCGTCGGAGCAGAATCCGTCAGATTAAGAAGAAAGGGTGGGGAGAGATATATTTATGCACATATTTATCCCCTCTAATTAGAGAAATTAATCCTCTTATAGCTAAAAGGTAACGTCAGAGGCATCCCTTTGATGTTTAATGGCATCATTCGGGGTCCGCACTGCAGCTGATTAGGGGCGTAATTGTTGTTAAACGCTTTACAAGCGGCTCCGCGTCGGAAACCGAAGGGACGGGACGGGCGCCGGACGGGCGCTTTCGACGGTCCCTTCCTTGATTCGCTTGACTTTCCTTTATTGTCACAGAATACAAAAGGGGAGAAGTGCCCCCCACCCCAGTCCTTGAAGCTCAAGGGAGGAAAAGAGCCCGAAGTTTGTCAGCCCCTCGGGCTGCTGGATGCCTCCACCGTCCTAGTGGGCCATCGTCACGGAGACTCGGATGTTTATATTTTTATCTTCGGGCTGTCCGCAACACCTACGCGGATAGGGATGGGGGAATGAGAGCGAGCGCCGGCGGCCGATCTCTCTTCTCCCGGCGATCCTGGGCGCAAAGAAACTATCCGGGGTTGGAGGTTCCCAACCAAAGTCAATAAAGCATTATTAGGGTGTGAAGGGTGAAGAGTGATGCACTTCTTAATTTACATAAGGAGGGGACAGATCCTTTTCCGATCTATGGGGACAGCTTTGCAGTTTGAGTAGCCAGAATATTGTTTTGTCAAAAGGGGTGGTCGCGAAAGGCTTTCGAGTCACTGCACAGACCTCTCCCGCCCCGTCTGAAAATAAAGAAGCCCCAGCGCCCATCTGCAAACATAAATGAAACTTTTTTCGGGGGGGCCCCCCCCCCCCCCCCGCAATCTGTAGGTTTCTCCGCGTCAGGAAACTTTGTTTTAGAATGATCGGCCTCTGAGGTGATGAACTGTATCAACGGATCTAGGATGACCCAGAAATTCAAGCAATTAATGCCGGCCCCGATGTGCCCTGATGCGAACAGGTCCCACGCGCACTTACTTAGAAGTAAGTCACGCTGATTAGGTTCCTGAAACGTTCATTCAGTCGAGGTCCTGCGAGGCTAGGTCGACGTTAAAATACCTGCCCAAATCAAAATTCTCGCAGCAGCCAGGCCCGCTCCATGTGCCCCGATGGCCCTTTCAGAGGCCACACAGGTGTACTTGGGCTTGATCTGTGGGGCTTATTGGCCTGTCACCCCTCCCCCCCCCCCGGTTATTTCTTCCCAGAAACAAATGATTAGTTGGAAATAAGCCGAATTTTTGCACCCGGCCTCGTAAGACAAACTTATGGGCAATGAGGTTTAAGGCAAAATCTCCTTGAACCAGAGTCAGTTCGATTTAAGATGCTTCCCCCGATTGTTGCGGTTCACAACCGCCGGGACTTGGCCAAAGTGGCTGCAACCTTACAAGGCGTCGGTTTTAGCGGAAGGCGAGACGGGAGGTGCTTTCATCACGTCGCCAAGCCAAGGGCGCCACGACCCCCTTTTGGATTGGTAAATTAAGCAAGAGACCCGGGAAGGAAAGAGGGTTTAAGGTCACCGTACCGAAGCTCTGCTTTGGTTTCAGCAAAGGAAGCCTAATTCCTTGCATTAAACTGACACAGCCCCCCCCCCCCCCGCGAGTTAGGGAAAGGAGTGTGGGAGATCGGGTGGGCAGGAAAACTGAAGGGGGGGGGAGATTTTATGTAAATGAGCAACACCGAAATGTATTACAAATCCACTGTAATAAACCTGACAGTTTTGACAGTATTGACAACATAAATATACGTTGGAACACTGCACTTTCAGACACTTAAGCCGAGGAAGCAATAAAAAAAGATTCGACTACAATATTTCAAATAATCGACATTGATGTTTTGATACATCATTTTAATACCTCCAATCGATTCCTCCCTTCTCTTCCTCCCACCTTCTTCTGTGTGACGGGTCAATTTTAAGTAAAAATCCACCGCAATTATTTACGCTATTGCCAATGACGACCTAATAACTGTTTTCAATTAATTACAGGAGAACGAAGCATTGGGAGAACTAACCGGCCATATATTGTGTCGTAAAGTCCTTCTACGAGGGAACACAATAACCGGCCTCTATACTGCAAGCTCTTTGCACGGTGGATTTTTCTTTTTTTGCGGGGGGGTGGGGGTGGGGGGAGATCCACAGCGCGACCCCAGAAAGGAAAGTCGAGATCGCCTGAAACTGCAAAAGTCTGGCCAGAAATCCCCGCCGGTAATTTTGGGCTGCGCCCCCCACTCCAAGCTCTTTTGGTTTATTTTCTTTATACAAGTTGGGACAGATGGTTCAGGGTGGGGCCCTGTGGTGAGCAGCCCCAGGGGATTGCGGGCCGTTTGCATGAGTTTCGGCAGGGATGCCGGAGGATTTCCACTCTGGTCTAGCTTGTCCAGAACTGGAACCGTTAAGTTCGGCAGCCGGACCCATACCTGTCTTCAACCCACTCAAGTCTGTGGGACATTATTGCCTTCTGTCCAGGAGCTTTTGCTAACACGGCTACTGGGCGAGTTCTGGGGTGTCTTGAAGTTTAGAATTTGTCACGAAATAGTGCCCCCCCTTCTCCTCGCATCTATATCTATTCCAAATTAATTCTATTCCCAGCAAAACGGAGCAGATTGCTACCGAACCTTGGCTAGAACTGGGTGCCTCATCATGGCCTTCCCAGTCCCCACTCCCTGGGTTGTGTGGCAAGGGATTTCGCTTTCAGTCCTGGGTGCCGACTCGGAGGCAGGGTACTGCTTCGGACCCAGCTTTGGCTTTGCTCAGAAGCGGTTTGGACCAGGAGGCGACTTCAGTCCGACGAGCGGGGAAGATGGGCAAGGGTGATGAGCTCGAAGCGCATCGCTTGGAAACAGGCCCCACGGAAACGCACCGGGGGGTGGGGGGGAGAGATTTCCCAAAAGGCGACGAGTTTAGGATAAGGGGTGTTGTTCTGTAAATTTCCTTCGTACACGGTTGCATCGCAAAATTCCTACCGAGAATTTAGGATTATGAGAAAGTCAGCCACACCCACAGGGAGTCTTAAAAGTGTGTGCGTGTGTGTGTGTGGAAATCAACCCGAGGAAGTGTGTCTCTCTTCAGACTTTTTGTGGTTAACGACGTTAAGCATCGCGGGCAGAGCCCTTTTAACTATTCGGAGAGAGAAATCTGCCGAAGAGCTGCGAGGAAACCGCACACTCCGAAAGGGTTGGAGTCCCGCCAGATAGCGCTAGAGGGCTGTTTATTGAATCGCTGCTTCAGTTCCGTAGGATCTTTACAGAATACACAGGAGAGATAAAGAAATAAGGGGGGGGGGGGGAGAGAGACTTACTCTACAAGTGCCGTTTTAATTCCTAGAGGTGTTTGAGGAACGTAATAGAGACTTGCAAGTGAATAAAGAAACTGGAGTTCTTGTTGATTTTGAAAAATGGGGGGGGGAGGGAGAAACGGAGGCAGGGTGCGAGAAGTTAACAGGTAACGTAATGAATGTCCTCCTAATCCAACTTTCAAAGATCGCAATCATATAGCTCGAGAGGTCAGGAAAAGTTCACTCAGATGGGGTAGCATTGCCTTGCCGGAGAGAAAGGCTTTCCGCTAAGTAAGAGGTTGGTGAAATCCAAAGAAAAAGGAAAGAGAAGGGAGAAAAAAGGGAAATTGGCATTAGAGGTTAATGAAGAGCCAGAGGAACAGACGGACCAGAATATCTTCACTATTTCAATTCAGTATGTAGCTTCGCACTGATGGAAGATATATATGATGGGCCATTTGCAAAACCGAATATTGGAGCCCAGCAGGAAAAAAGAAAACGTTACAAAAACTTCTAGTGAAATGGTTTACAAAAACTTGAACAAAATGTCCAAAGACTGAGTTTCGGTGCAACTAAAACGCAGCGATTTCAGTCAGACAAAGAAATGGAGTGTAAGCCGGCTTTCCTGTCTCCCTTTTCAGGCGCTGGTATTCATAATCAAGTAGTTTGCTTTAAGTGGGTTGTTGATAGGACTCAAGAGCATGTTTAGGATGTAGAAAGTAAAAATAGCTTATGCCGGCTATAAAATTAAAACAAACACTGTCCGTTTCCTGACTGGTAAGGAGAACCTGGCGTGCAAAAAGAACGTGAATAGCTTAAACTATTTTGAACAGTTTTTATCAATACGTCTGGTTCATTTCTTGCAATTTAATCTAGGGGAAAGAGATATAAAATCCAAAACAGTTCATATTTCTCCAGATAGGGAGGTATGTTTCACGATTCAATTTGCATAATCCCCAAAAATAAATACTTCATCTCAGCAAACAAATAAACATTGAACAAAGTTACAAACAAGCTTACGGCTGAAGTTATTTGTACCTCCAGCGAGGCGTCGATTGTTCTAACAGATGTAGAAAGGCTAAGAGGATTTAAACCACGCGAATTTAATAAACCAGATTAACTACATGCACTTTCCACAGTTAGAGACCCCCAACTTAATAGAGTCAGAGTATCTATTAGAACAGATAAATATCTATCAGAGGGGAAAGATTTCCAGATAGTGGTGGACTGATTAAATTTGAACTAGTCTCGCCCCCCCCCCCCCACAATGTCCTGCCAGGGAGAGAGAGAGGAAGAAAGAAAGAAAGAAAGAAAGAAAGAAAGAAAGAAAGAAAGAAAGAAAGAAAGAAAGAAAGAAAGAAAGAAAGAAAGAAAGAACTCTCAGGAATGCTAGCAAAGTGAAAACCTGAAATAAAGAAATACATTTCGAGAATCCAATATATTACCTGTTGGGGAATTCCACACTGTCAAAAAGCGAACAAAACTTACAAGACACTCTAATGGTGTTCCCAGAAAATCTGGTTGTTTGAAAGTGACCCTGGAGGTTTAGAGGGTTTTCTCTTCTATTCCAAGGAGGCGATTTGAGAATCTGAATGGAAGAGGTTTCAGCACCCATACTTGTTCTGGCGCACTTGTAAAATGCGATTTGGAGAGGATCTTTAGCCTACTGATTGTCTCTGTATTGTTTTTCTTGAAACGGATCTTTTGCCTTAATGAATCCTCACACAGCTGGACAGCTCCTTCTCGGACACTGAGAGTCCTAACCCCCAACTGACCCCAATTTGACACCACAAGATGAAATTTTACCGCCTGTTAAAACCATTTCCAGCCTAGGCCAAAAAGGGGGGAGGGAAGGGGGGGAGCTGACTGTTGATGGAGACGCGTTTCCACACTGGACACCTCGTTTCTTTTGGGGGGACTTTAGGGGAAGAGAAGGCACGGATGCTTCACTTCTCTTTCGCTTCGCTCTAGGACAAGCCTTCGATGGGCCAGGGAATGTGGGAAATCATTTAATCCCACTTTGCAAAACCATTTGTAAAATGAGTGAAATCCCACCAGCCCACTAAACAGCCCCCTCAAATGTTAGCAAGCCCCCCCCCCCCTTTGCTTCTCACTTGCCTGCGGAATTTCGAAGGCAGGCATTTGGCGCTGGCGAAGAGAAGCGCAGGTTTGGACGCAGGCTGGAGGTGAAGCATTCTTGGAGTCTCAGCTGGCCACTCCAGAGAATTAGCCGATTTAGCAGGATGGTGTGGGATTATTCTGCCTCTTTATTTTAAGCCTCTTCCCAGACACAGGAACGCCATCAAACTGACCGTACTGTAGATATTTCTTTTACGTTTTCTAGGTAACTTCGAAATCCGGGTGGCATTCCAAAAGCGAAAAAGAACACCAGACGCGCTTAATGGGAGGAAGGGGTGGGGGCCAGAAAGCCTTTCAGAATGTAAACATCAGTGTTTACACTGTTGAATTTTCACCTTTCTTTTCCTTTCCTTTTTTTTTTTAAAAAAGCTATTTAGCCCTAAATCTGAGCCTTATTTGGAACAGTCTTGTGAATTATGTTACAGAAGCCCAGTGAGACAGCAAACATACTTTCTTTCCAGCCCACTCCAGTCTTGGGATATACATGACTATCCTTGGAATGGGATTGTTTCAGGAGTCTATTCTAGACTGTTCCCTCCACCCCACCAGGGCTATCTGTCTAGAGAGAAACACGTTATCCCCTGCAGGGTAGGTGCTGGCTGTTTTACTGGGAAACAAGTTTCAAATGTGTCCTGGACGGCGGGATTGTGTTAGCTGTTTCCCCAACAAAGCAATTCCCAAGGAATGTAAGAAACTGACATTTTCGGGAAAGTGGGGAGGGGGAGCTTTAGCCAGTCCCATTCACTGACGAGTAGATCTCTTTTAAAGAAATCTGTTGGAAGAGTCCAGCTGCAAAAGTAGGAAAGGATTTGCATAACCTACTGCTCTGTAGGTCTCCAGGCACCACAAGGATTAACCAAGTATTCCTTTCTGTGACTATTTTGAACCGCCTTGCCGATTTATGCGGCAGGATAGAAAACACCGCCGAATAATAAAGGCTCTTCTCTTCTTCCCCCCCCCCTCCCAGTCCCCCACCTCCAAGCCGCCCTTTGCCAAAGGAGACCCGCGTTAAGCCGCGCTGGAAAGAGAGCTGCATAGGGGAGGGAGGTTTGACTCACCTTTTCGTCGAGTCCCGGGCAAGTCAGCCACGGAGCAGAGCCGTCGCTCTTAAGAATGGCTTTAATCTTGGAAGAGGTCCTCTAGAGGAAAAGGAAGGGGGGAGGGGGCGAAGGGGGGGGTCAAGAAAAGGGGAGAAAGCCCGCACACCGGCTCCAGCTTGCTGGGCTCTAGACGGCGTTCAAATCGAGCGCGCAGGAGCAGCTCCAAGTCCCGGCGCTACTTTGCAGCTTGCTTGCCCCGCTGCGTGCGAACGGCGCGCCCTCGGCGGCAGCTTGCTTGGCGCAGCGCGCTCGGGAGGCGCGGAAATGCCCAGTGGCGTTTGTCAGCCCGCTCTCCACGCTATCTTTCTTTATATGCGAGGGCTGATTTCCCGCAGACATCATTGTTATGATGGCTCATTTAATCAAACTGTTTAATTGCTCCGGTAATCACTATCATCATCACAGGTACTCAATCATTCATCATTTTGGAGGGCTTTATTGACCTCCGGAGCACATTCCCTTCGCCCATTAAGATCGGGACAAATTTCTAGAGCCACCCGTTCCACCCCTCCCCCCATGTTGATTTTTGTTCCTCCCCAACTTTCCCGTGCTTCTACACAATCTCTCCCTCACCCCAACTCATTCTCCCTCTTCTGTTTCAGCAGCGGTTTTTGTTTGTTTGTTTCTTAAAAGCCCAACAGGCCACATTCGCAACTAGATGCATAATCATTGATAAATCCCACTATTAACGGGATGGTCTGGTTTAGATTTCATGTGCAGGGAGCGTGAACGAAGGCGAGGGGGGGGGGAGTGCAAAACTGCAGCAATCAATAGTTTGACCATCGCTCCTCCCCTAAACTTCAAGCATTCCCATGATTGATGATCTCGGGTAGCTTTAGTAATTGACTGCTTTGAGGTAAGGCATGTTTTAGTCCCAGCCAAGTGATTGGAGGAGACTATGTACACACCAAAATTAACGTGTGTGTGTGTAAGAGAGGGGGGGGGAGAGAAGGTGTGTGTCTGTTTCAAAAGTTCATTTGATCCTTGGCAACGAAGGAAGGGGGCACCATCTCGCTTAATTTGCTAAATAACCTTGCTGTAATTAACACAAATGTTAAAAAAAGGCGTCACCAAGACAATATTTGAAACACAGCTTGCACAAAAGCCAGGTAACGCGTGCAAGATAATGCAGCAGGGACCGGCTTCCGCTTAACTTGCATTCAGGAATCAGCAGCACAGTGGTACGGTAGAGAAAAGTGATAGTGACTTTGTTTTCCAGCCCCTTATTGCCTCAGTCTCAACGCCAAACCTAAAAGGATTTCCTTTTCTCTTCTCCTCCCCCCCCCCCCACGCATCCCCCCACCTCCACCCCCTCTCCAGACATCCTACGGCGTGGCTGATGGAAGCGGTCACTTAATGAAGAACGATGCCAAATGAGATTGGGATGAGCTGGGTCTCTCTCCTCTCCTTCTGGAAAATTAATTTAAACAGCAACCCCGACGAGGACGACGGCAACAAAGGTAGCGAGTTTGCACAGAAAAAACAACCCAGGGAGACTCTTTGAATGCGAGAGTCCTCTGGCGAGGACGGCGGACTTTGTTAAAGCAGGCTCGTTTCCGCTGGCAGCTCAACTTTGCAAGCTCCCCCTTTCACAAACAGTTGCAGCCGCCTGGGTTGCTTCGGCCATTGACTCGCTCGCTAGAAGTAACCTCAAAGGAGAGAAAGGGGGGGGACACATTACGAAGCGCTGGCTAAAGAACGCAGTTAAGCGGAGAGGGACGGCGACGGCTGGAATAATCTAGTCGAAAAGCAAAGCAGATCTAGGTACTTTTCTCCCCCGCCCCTGGCTTTTTTGCAGTCCCCTCACCCTCCCGCAGCCAACCCACCTCTTTCTCTCTCTTTCTGCCTCTTTCTCTTTCCCTCTCTCTCTTCCTCCTCCTTTCTGCCACACTCTCCCTTTCCGATCTGAAGAGCCACGTTGATTTGCTATGGGTCTGAATCTCTGGTGTGGCTCCCCACCCCCCGCATGTGGCGTGGAAGCAGCCCGGATTGCACACTCTGCATATCACAGGCTTTAAGCGCTCGCTCTCTCCTCTCCCTCTCCCCTCTCCCTTGTATGTATCTCTGTTGTAGGACTGGCTATGGCCACCACTACTTCCGGGTTCCGTCATTTCATTCTCCCGCCGATCAGCGCCGCAAAACTGAGCCTCTTCTATAAGCCAGCCAGCAGCCAACCTGCCAACACTTACTGACACTCACTCATCTCCGAGGGAGAGGTGAAGAGGGAGACAAAATACCTACCAGAGGGGGGGAAAACAGGCCGGAGGAAGTCCACGTTTTGCAAACTATTCCATTTTTCTTCGCATCCTACCCCACCCTCCCCCTCCCGGTACTTAAAAAAAAAAAAGAACCTATAGCTTTCCTGCACGGCAAACCCCAAACGCGGAGTTACTGAGAGAAGAAACCGAGATTAAAAAGATTCCTCTTTTCTTCTTCATCATCATCATCAGCCATCATTCATTCACTACCTTGACATTCCATGGCTTTGATTGACAGCTGGAGTGGCAAAAAGCCATGAGACACGACAGTTTGGTTACATGTGGGTTGCTGACGGGCCGATCGTAACCTTCAGATTGGGGGCTTGACGATTTTTTTTACATTTATTATTATTATTATTATTATTTTTAACTAAAGGAAGAAAAAAGGAGGAAAGAGACAGAGAAGGGGGAAATAGAGAAGAGCTCGGAGGACGAGGGGAAAAAAGAAGAAATCTCACAAACTCGTCGTGGTTCTTTGCCTACTTTTTATTGCGATTGCTGTTATCTTTATGATTATTTACGCCTATTGGAGAAGACTATAAGTGGGTCGGAGAGGAAAAAAGAGAGGGAAAGGGATCCCTCTTCCGCTTTAACTCTATAACTTTTCTGTTGTTATTGTTGCTGGACTGGGATATTAAATATAGGACACCTCCAGGAGTTGATCGGAGCGCAGACTGATGGCTCAAAGGGTAGGTTTAAATCTCCAACGCTTGCCTTACGTATAAATCCTCTCTTCAGAGGGGGGCCTGTCCGACTTGCTCTGCTCTGTTGCCGCCGCTCATGGCGGCCGCAATTTTTAAAAACAACAACAAATAGCAGCGAAAAATTATTCCCCGGTTTTGTGTGTGTGTGTGCGTGTGCGTGTGCGCGCGTGTGTCCCCCTGTGTGTCTGCGCGCGTGTGTCTGCGTGTGTCTCCCTCTCCCTCTCTCTCTCCCCGCAATTGTTCCACGCTTCTTTCCTCTCCAGCTTTTCCCCCAGCAGCGCGATTTCCCTGCTCCTCTCTAGCTGCTCAGTGGCGCGGGCTTCACAGGGGGGGAAGGCTCGCTTGCTGCTGCTGCCGCCGCCGCCGCCGCCGCCGCTGCTGTTGCTGTGGCTGCTGCCGCCGCCGCCGCCTGGGAAACACAGCTACGCTTGGCGGCTGGGTTTGCCTCCGATTTTGACCAGGACTGGGGGGAGTCGCCGCTAAATAATGTTTTTGGTAACTTTCTGATTCTTTGCCCCCTCCCTCCGCGCTCTTTGCCTTTCTCAGACCGGCTTCTTTCTCTTACCCCCCCCCCCTCCTAGCACATACTCACGCCGCAGCTCCATCTCAGGATTACTGCGTTTACTCGCGGGTTGTCGATTTTTGCCCCTCTCTCTTCTAACGCTGAGAACATTTCTTAGCCCCCCCCCCCTTCTCCGGTCGTCCCCTCCGGAATTGCCTCTTTGCCCTCCCCTCCCCAGGTCGACAAGATTGTGCCCCCTTTTTATTATTTATTTTGAGTTCAGCTTGCACAGCTTTTCCTCTTTGTTGTGGCTGGTCCTGGTTTGTAGTTTTGCTCTGTTTTGTCTGACTGGTCTGGGTGCTTTACTCTCCTCTGACTTTTGTTGTTGTTGTTTTATTCCTTTCTCCTTCGCTCTTTCCCTTTCATTCTCTCTTTGCTGTCTCTTCCTTCTCTCTCCCCACCCCCCTTCCTTTTCTGGCCCATTTTCTTTCTTTTTTTTTGACAGTACGATGAGCTGCCTCATTACGGCGGAATGGACGGAGTAGGGGTACCGGCTTCCATGTACGGAGACCCGCACGCCCCCAGGCCGATCCCCCCAGTCCACCACTTGAACCATGGGCCGCCGCTCCATGCCAGCCAACATTACGGAGCCCACGCCCCGCACCCCAATGTCATGCCGGCCAGCATGGGATCGGCTGTCAACGACGCCCTGAAGCGGGACAAGGATGCGATCTACGGGTAGGTACAAGGCAGGGCACGGCGCAGGCTTCCCAGGCCTCTGCTGGTGGCGCCTGCGTGTGCTTCAGTGGGGCTCAGGGATCCCCCTCATTTCACAGTAGACTCGACCGTAGGAAAGAGTTCTGAAGGGGACGTCTGCTTCACTGAGATTTGTGGAGGGGGGTGGATGTCAGGAGGCACAGGATTTCGGAGTGTGTTTTTCGAAAGTGTGCCCTTCCTCAAAATCCTCAAGGATTTCTGATCCGGAAGGACATGTGCAAATTGTCCTTGTATATGCATCTTACATTGTTTAAAAGTGATACTCTTAGGGTGGTTTTGTACCATCAACCCCTCCTGGGGAAAATACGCCAGGACACAACCCCAGTGACACTCGGGGGAAACTGGCACAGCGTCCCTCTTTTAAATAAAGCAGCCTTGCTCGGCTGGCCTGACCTTCAGCGCCCCCCCCCCCCCGCTTGCTGAGAAGCAAAGTCATTTGAAAGTACCGACTTGCAAGTGAAAAGATCTTAGAAACGGGAAAATAAGCTGCCCACTTCTCTGAAGCGAAGGTCTCCTGAAATCAATGGGAACGACTCGTTAAGGACTGAAGTACTAATTTGTAAATAGAGTTGCTCAAAGAGCCGAAATGGGCTCCTTCTTGAGAATACCTCCTCCTTGAGAATGAGGGGGAAATAAATGGCAAGGGAAGGAGCTATTGACATCCCTGGCAAAACAAGCCTCGGGGTTGTATCTAGGGAAAGGGAACCCACTCTCTTTAGCATTCTTGTGCTTGTAGGATAGGTGATTATTACATTTCCCTCAGCTACACCGAGTAGACCTTGTGGCGTAACCGTAGGAGGACAGATAAAATGCACACTTAATACTTTTACACTTAGACCACTCTTCTGTCCCCTTCCCCAGTGTCCAGCGGGACAATGGGTAAAAATGTATACTTTCCACTGTTTTTTTTTTCGTTCTCTCCCCTTCCCTGATGGCTGGGCGTTGGTGTTTTAATCTGGATGTGCTTCTTCAGCTTTTAAGAGACTTTGCTGGCATTCCTCCCCGCTCCCCCTCCGTCCAAAAAAACAACAACATTCCGGCTGCTATTAAGCCGAAACATTAAGCCGTTTAAACAGTTTTCCTCGGAGTAAAGTTTTCCCTTGTAGGTGGTTGCTCGGGGGCAGGGAAGGGGCTTCTCCTGGCTTCCTAGTCACTGCAAAAAAAGCCGTGTAAACTTCGCAGCTGAGCCAGTCCTTGCCTGCCTGGGTATAATTGTGTTGCCTTTACGTGTTTGCGAGGCTCGGGTTCGGGGTTTAGGGTTTTTTTTCCCTAAAAAAATATTTGTAAGGATAAGTGTGTGTTGTTGTTGTTGTTTCTTCCTGCTCTTGGTCTCGCTTTCCCACCCCTTGCCCTTTATGGAAAGGCTGAGGTGTGTATGGTGAATGTTTTAATTATCATTTTTGAAAGGGGCAAAAAAAACCACCCCAACCCACCCCCAAAAGGACTTGTTGCTCAGAGTCTTCTTTCCGTGTCTCTTGTCTTTTCTCCTTCTCTGGACTGCCCCCCGCCCTTTTTCCCTTTGTGTGCCCCTGCCCGGCAGGCACCCGCTGTTCCCCCTGCTAGCGCTGGTCTTTGAGAAGTGCGAGCTGGCGACCTGCACTCCCCGAGAGCCCGGGGTGGCCGGCGGAGATGTCTGCTCCTCGGACTCCTTCAACGAGGACATCGCCGTCTTCGCCAAACAGGTCGAGCGCTTTTTCACCCGCCTCCCCCCTCCTCTTCTCACACCCCCTCCCCCCCACCAGGCGCACAACACTTCACACACAAACACCCCCCCCCCCTCCCTCCAGCCGAGCCAACTTGCACAAAGTTAAGGAAGCCGTGGGAGGGCATGGACTTGGGAGTCTGGGAAGTGCCCTGGCCAAACTGGCCTCCGGACGGGTCTCTGGAGAGAGGCAGTGGGCCTTTCTCACTTTCCAGGAAGGGAGGGCGGGGGGGGGGGAAACACTTATAGGAAGGGGGAAAATAAAACTTCAGGGAAGGCCTTCAGGTTTTTTTTAAGATGGGGGCAACAAGGGGTTGCCTGGGATAGAATCAGGGTAAGGCTGTGCTGAGTGGCCTGCAGTTGCCAGCAGCCCCCAGTCCCAGAGTCCCACTGATTTCATGTTTTTATTCCCTTTGGACTGTGGGAAGGGGGACAAGTGTGTGTGTGGGGGGGGGGGGAGAGGAGAATTAAAGGCAGCCAAAATATACACTGATCTTTCTCCCCCCCCCCCCCATCTTGTTCATGTAGGTTCGGGCAGAAAAACCACTCTTTTCTTCAAATCCAGAGCTGGACAATTTGGTAAGGATCTCCCCCCCCCTCCCCTGAATATTTGACTTTCTCCCTTTTCTCAAATAATTTTTAAATTGTTGTTTGGTCTCTTATGATAAGGTGTTAATTTTAAAGGGAAGGAAGCATTGATAGAAATTGACACTCAGGACCTGGGGGGTGGGGTGGGGTGGGGTGGCGGGAGAAGAAGGAACCTTTCCCATCCAGGAGCTTCAAAGAGGACAACAAACACTCAAGACCCCAATGCATTGCAAAGCTGGGTTTAAGCTCCGGCAAGCAAAAGGGAAGGAAATCACGGCTTCTGAGGCAACAGAAGAGTTTTTAGAGCTGCCCAATGCAATTCTTTTGCTAATGTAGCCCATTTCAATATTAAAAGTGCTTGAAATCCGCTTGTAAAAGGAGACTAAGGCAAAGCATTCATCTTAGGCATTTCACCTTTTCTTCCTTTTTTTTAAAAAAGTGGGGTGGGGTAGCGAGGGAATGTTTAGCTCTTTGGTTGCTTTGTGGACTTTCAGAAACCTCTGGGGGAGGGCATCTATGTAAACCACTAATCGCTACTTTTCTTGGAAAAAAAATATGATAGAAAAAAAAATCAAGTGCTTTAGGTTAAAGTTGATCAAAATTGCCCGAGCGTGACGAATGAGCTAAAATCCTGGATAATGAGGGTGCGCCCTAACAATCCGCTGCTGCTTGCCTAGTTTCTTCCCGCTCCCCAGTGACAACTCCTTTGCTTCCAACTGTCTTTCAGATGATCCAAGCAATACAAGTCTTAAGGTTTCACCTTTTGGAATTAGAAAAGGTAAGAGCAAAGAAACAGTCCTTCGTCTCTTTATCCTTCCTTTCCCAGTCACATTTGTCTTAAAGTTTGCTAGGGGCTTCGGGGACAGTGCAGCTGAACTCTGTAACTACAGAGTCTCAGGGACACCCCATAAAGCAGGCAATACGTTCTTCCTTCCTATCCCCTGTATTTCTGTAACTTCTCCTTGATTATAGTCTGTTCCAGTCCACTTCCCCCAGTGGATTTTATTCGAAACTATCTCTGCCTTCCAAACTTTTCACAATTTTCTTAATCAAAGAGCATTTTATTATTTTTAAAAAACCCTTTTTATTCAATGTAGCTGTGATCCTTCCATTTCTACCAGGCATACATTAAGACAGAGGCTTGTTCTTATGTTCTTATGTACAGAGACACACAAGCAATTCTTTTGGGAAATCTAAGGCGTTACAATGAAATGATTTTGAGATAAAAGGTCCCAGTGGAAGGTTTTGTAATAAGAATTGCTTTGCCTTACTTCTAACCAACTCTTTCTTTAAGTCCTCCTAGCTGAGACTTCCAGGATTTTATCTACCTTGGTCCAGATTTCAGTGATTTTGATATTATCCTAAAATCGGATTTTCTTCTGTTTATAGAGCCTTGAGTCTCTCTGTCCTCCTCCTCCTCCTCAAACTTGTTGCTCAGGCAAGTCTCTAGGGAATAATATGTGCTGTAACAATTTCTCTATTGTTTCCTTGCCTTCAACTATTATGCCCCTTAATTAGAGTTACTCTTGGAATAGATCACAGTATTTCTTTAGCAGCTGAAAAAAAATCCTTCTCAAGTTGCAATCTGATAATTTTGCCTCCCCCTCTTTTTTAATTCTCTTGTTCTCTTCCTTTATTTAAAATTTATATTCAGGTTCACGAGTTGTGTGATAATTTCTGCCACCGGTACATTAGCTGTTTGAAAGGCAAAATGCCCATAGATCTAGTTATTGATGAAAGAGATGGCAACTCCAAATCCGATCACGAAGAACTCTCAGGATCATCTACAAATTTAGCTGACCATGTAAGTCCATTTGATAACTTGTGCAAGTTGTAATCCATCTAGTAGACTTGTGGACTGTTGTTACTTAAGGGTTTTCCTACTAACTGCCTCCATTTTGTATTTACTTTATATATCCTTTTCTCCCCCTATGAAATTCTAAACCCTATTTTTCCCTCAGGAGATTTTGTTTTGGAGAAGAAGTTGAGAGGGTTTTGGTGTATGTGTATGTATGTGGAGTGTTCATTTTTTTCTGTGTATTCAGTAATTTGGAATTTTAAGTTGTGGTTGCAAAGTTTGCAGTCTGGGGAACTTGAAAAGTTGGTGCACTTTCTCCTTGACATAGTTTTGAAGTTTTTTTGGGTGGTGGAGGGGTTGCTTTGCCGTGGTGTAATCACGCCATAGGAAACAATCAGAGGGAAAACATGAGAGATATAGTGCAGTAAAAAGTTTGTTAACTGTCTCCTCCCTCTGTATATCACAAGTGTTAGGATTTATTGGAATGTGTGTACTGCACTAAAACAAAGTTATAGCGTCCAGTACTTTTTTCTTTTGCATCTAACTTTTTGTCAGAATATGGACTTATTGCCAAGTGCCTAAAGCATCTTAACAAATAGCAATAACTTTGATGAGCCAATTATTATCCAAGCATTACAGAAGCAGAAGAGAATTATGATTGTGTAACCACAGGTTAGCAGTTGGTTTTAGCACATCAGTAGTTGCTGAGTAAGTTATTGTTTTTGTTTTGTTGTGGGAGTAAGTGGATGTGCATGACTGGATTTTAGACAGGAGCTCTTGGTGTGTTCCAGAAAAAAAGATTTTGAAAATTTTACATAGATAAGATTATGGTAGAGTATAAACATAGAATTCATACGGTAGAAACAGGACAAGAAGTGCTGTTTAACAGTAAGGATGAACAATAGCTCTGGTTTGAAAGAATGTTTTGTGAGTGCAGTTTGCATAGTTTACATCAATGAACTCAACAAACAATGCCATGGACTAAGAATATAATAGCAGGAATGTGGCTTTATCATGGGGATGTTAACTTTGGACTCCTGTGCATTTAGAAGTAATATTTTAAGTGCTATACAAGTAAATGTAAAGAATCAATTTTCTGTCTCTTCATTTTTATTGACTTTAGAAATATTGTGTCTGGTAATTTAATATTTATCATTGTTATGTATTAAATTTGTTCGTAAGAGTAATTGCTTCAGAAGCTGTTAAACATATTCAGCTTTGGCCTGTATAAGTTACCGAGCACTGATCAATTAAAAAATAGTTCTCACTTCTTCTGAAACTGGTGCAGAACCATATTTTATATTTTGTATTTCACATTAATTTCATAATCTCAAGCAAAAAAACCAAACAGAAAAATCCCTGCATCTGACACTGAAAGTTTCTTTTTTCTTTATTTGTAGCTAATAATGTTTATGGGACATGACAATAGTTTCAAAAGTATGTCCTGAATGCAATTTTCAAATCTAACATAAGTATGCATGTAAGTTGACGGGCCATTAGAAAGGAACCCAAAATAACAGGTATCCTAAAAGATCATTATCTACTCTACAAAATACTTCAAAAACTTTGCATGTGTTCCCAGAACAGTTTCACTGTAAGTGTGTGTTTCATGTGGAAGTGTAGAAATGGAACATGCTGATGTTTATATTGAGGAGATTAGATAAACTAGCCTGTTTAGGGCTCTAGCAGATGGTGAATGTTCAAGCCAATTTGAAGGGCTCCGCTACAATATTTAAATTTAAGCATAGAAAAGGGGCAAGGTTATGCGTAGCCAGAATTTTGTAATTTTATAACTGCTATATTCATCCAAAATTATATGCCCTTGTGTTTTTTTAACCCTCACACAACAAATTTAAGGAAATGTGACAATCTATTCATCTTTCACCCGTTAGGCTTCACCACTTCATTGGATATTATAATTTATAATGTAGAGCCTTTTATTTCCTGGAGATTTGAGTTGTATCATTTTTACTTTAGCCCCCTGCTATTTGTTTTGAAAGGAAGCAATAATTTGTGCAACAAGAACACCAACTGGGAAATGAAGAATTGTGTCAGGTAGTTGTGTTTGGGGAATTGTGTCGTAGTTATGTACGCTAACATCTACTTTCAACTTTTATATATAGTTGTGTGTGTGTTTGTGTGCAAATGTATATAGTTGTATGTACATTTAAGTGTGTGCGCGTGTGTGTTCAGAAAAACAGAGGGGGGGGAGACCCATTTGGGCAGTCTACTGTGTTTCTCAAATAGTAGGAAAATGCCTTTTGCAATTTAAATATGGAGATGTTGAGATTAAAATGAAATGACTCATTTGCAAATTCTTACCTGAAAATTAGAATAGTTAAGCCGAAAACTTCTGCAGTTTGATACTTAGGGTTTAATTTCTTCTTCCTATTTGCTTTGATATGCATATTCAATATATTGCTTCAGGCTAAATCTCATTTGGTGCGAGTTGGTGCAGGAGGGATGATGAACTACTACAGAGGGATATAGACAGCATGTTGTTTCTTCTGTTTTGTCTCTTGGCCCACTGTTCTGATCCATGTATCCTCTTATAGTTTTATTTGCACATGAAATACTGAGAACATTTCAACTGATTGGCTATGAATAATGACAGCTAAAAAAAGAAGTGTAATTTAATTTGTTCTGTGCCAGAGCTTCTCTTATACAGATGACAGTTTGTGACAGATACTATGGAGATACAGTTTGTGACAGACACCCCCAAATCCCTACACCAGTGTACTTGTGTATGTTTATGGGTATAGGTCTAAAGCAGTGGCGATAATGGTGACAGCACTATATTAAGTGCTAATGTGGCTCTCAATTTTATATTTTACTGAAGTTGAAAATGCCGCTAAACCAAATGAAACCAAAAACAAGTGAGAGTAGGTGATATTTACAGTAAAACCCCTGAAGTATAATATTCAAATATTGTATGTTTTCTTTATTGAATAGCATTGCTATGATAGTTACATAACCTAATTTGATCAGAGAAAAAGACTAGAAAAGCCAAATAGTCTTGTTATGGTTGTTGGCAATAAGACCATGTATTGAATTTTATTTTATTGTAAGTATTATATAATACAATCAGTGTAAACAGGTCAGGAACTTTGTAAATCAAACAGGATACTGTTTAGCCACTGTAAACCTGCAACTTTTGTTATATACTCTACTATATTTAGTAAATATAACAGCCCATAATTAGGGTTTGAATTTTTAACACCCTCATATATTTTTATGGCTGTAAGGTATTAGCTGTAGATGGGTAGAAGGTAATTACAACCATGCCCTGCCTGAACTAGACCAGCTAAAAACCGCTGTAGCTACAGTTCAAGTTCTGTTTCTCAGGAATGAGTATTTTTCACCGTCTTATGTACAGTTTAGCTTCTTCTTGGGTTTATCATAACTCATATATTTTTAGATCTGTTTAGCAAACTTAACGACTCTAGATATTTTCAGAGTAAGTAACATTTAGAGTCTTAACCTAGACAAAATGTAGGAAATCCCATTGATTTCAGAGTTTTTCTGTATATGTAACTACCAACGGAAGTTAGATATATCGTCATTAATGTAGTATTCAGGTTTCTTTTGGCCTTCCATGGATGTACACATGGAATGGACTTCTGACACAGATGCAAAGGCTGTTTCTCGTCACATGCATGTAGGAAAAAAACATTGATGAACAGAAATATTAATGAACTTAATTCCAATATATGATTTTGGATAATAACCGTACATGTTATAAGAGCACAAATTACTGCATATACATTGTTTCAATCATCCTTGCATCAGAACTGCAAAGCAATGTCTATGAATGTTATCTTGCATATGGAACATGGGTGAAGGCTGAGTTAAGTAAATTCACCAAATAAGTTTATGCCTAATTGTGGGCATTTGTTAATTTTTTTAAATGAATGCCTAAGATTTTGAACTATGGACCTTTAATGTATAATATGTGAAAATAACGAATAGGTATTTGAAAATGCATTCAGTATGTAGCTGTCAGAGAGCCAGAACTGATCGGGGCTGCTTGTCCATATCTGGTTTTGTTGCTATATAATGTGTGGAATTTTTCTCATGTTTGAAAAGGTATTTTCTGTCCCATAGATTGTATATTCTTTGTTATGGAAGGACCTGTCCTGTAAATACAGACAATTCATCATATGTGAACCTTCTAAAAGAACTTTGTTCTTTCTGGCACTGTACTAGAACAAGAAATTTTACGTCTTTTTAGGTTAACATCAGAATACTTGATTTACTGTAATGGCTATTAAAATCTTGCACAATTTTGTATTTTTTCCCCTTAAGCATGACTGTGGTAAAACAAATAGATTACATAGTGCAACTTATGTTTTCCAGGTTGATTGGTTTGGGCCTTTGTTAAGTCAAGAGCAAATTACTATTATAGGGTTTATGCTGTATTTTTAGCGGGCCACAAATTCTGTGGAATTTTTGTCTTGCCAGGAATGCAAGATTAGGTGATAAAGACCTTCTCAGGATTGATGGTTTTAGAAGAGGCCCTTCACACTTACATCACTACCAGGGAGGTGATACAGGCAGGTGAACTTAGCTTTGTGTAGCAGACGCTTTGTGTGAAGAAGCCACCTCAAGTCACCAAGTCATTGCAAACCTTTTGAAACAGAAGTGAGTGGGGGAATTTTACCAATTTTAATAGGAAAACTTGGGAATAAGTTACTCCAAGAGTATGCCTGTGTTAGTTTCTAGTAGAAGACCATGCAAAATATTAAAAGTGAAGGTACCCTGCCAGAATAGCAGTACTTATAGTATGTTTTTAACTTAAGCAGCTTGTTGTTTGAGGCTTGCAATGATACAAGTGTTAACATATCCAAGGTTTAGCCTCCCTACAGAGTAGCAGATTTTGATATCAGAGTCCATTTCTAATTATTTCTGTATGAATGTCATATGCTCATTCTAGTTTTGCCAAAATCTATGGGTTCATTATACTTCAAATAATACCACTGTGCAATTTCAACTCCACAAATGTCACTGGTAAATTAGTCACAGGCCTAAATTAAGTCAGGAGTCCCCTTTGGTGCTCAGATTGCTTCTTTGGGTAAAGTGTCAACTGAACTTAATGTTAAACAAATACTTAATTTTCATTCTGGGTTTTTTCAGCTTTTTTGTGACTATCATTTTATGGTGTTGGATACGGCTGCATAGTATAAACCTTTCGGATGCTATCTATATATATAAAAAGCTAACAGTGTTTTTGTTGATGATAGTATAACTCAGTAACTGCTGGGCTAATTCCTCTGAAAATTCCCAGCCACTATAGTCAGCCAGGTGAGAGTGTTTTTAGATGTTCACATACCTGAAATTTCACACCTGGCCCAGGTAAAACGCCTTTTCCTGGTGCTCCATGGTGAAGGACATGCAGCTGCCTGTGTGTAACTGTCACCCTTAGAATGTTGGAGGTAGGCTGCTTAGGAATGTTACAGGCTCAAGATGGCCAAGATAATGCAATGAACAGTGAAAACAGTACATAGGCAGTAACTCAAGTAGAAGTGGTGAACAACATTGATACACATACACTGTATACACACAAGGGAGAGGGAGGGAGGGAGAGGGAGGGAGGAGCTGGCAATGCAAGGGAGGAGAGGGAGGGAGAGAGGAAAGGGATGGAGGGGGAGGCATGCAAGGGAAGAGAAGTGAGAGAGAGGGAGAGTGAAGCAGTGAGGGAGGGTGGCATGCAAGGGAGGGGAGGCAGGGGGCCCAGCATCTTGATATGACTCCACCCACCCTAAGTACGGAGAGAAAGGGAAGGGAGGAGGAGGGAGGGAGGGTGGCATGCAAGGGAAGAGAGAAGTGAGGGGAGGGGAGGAAAGAGAGAGTGAGGGGCTGACATGCAAGAGAGAGGGGCCGGGAAGGGGGGGCCAGGCACCCTAGATTCCCTGAATACTGTGGTTACAGTTAAGAAAACCAGGCACGCATTACTCAGGAGTAAGCTTGGTACAGCAACCATGACATACTTTGAATGGCTGCATCGTGCCCCTCAGAGGGTTTCCTCAGAAGCGACACCCATTGCCACCAACCAAACTTACTCCCAGGTAAAGGATCATGACCAGCCAGCCTAGATGTGTGGGAGGGGTGCCTTTCCATTCCTCCCCCAAGGAATGCGGGCACACACATCAATGACATCGCATAGTATCAGGCTGCGTGTTTGCATGAACATGTATTGCTGGCCTCTGCAATTGATTTGCTGCTACTGTTCCTTTCCCATTTCACCACAATAAGCCACAGCAACGTGTGGCCGGGCCCTGCTAGTATCTTTATAAATGAAGATGCAGAGTACCTATGCACGAGAAAAATGGCTGAATGGCGCGTGCACTCACTCTCACACACACCATTCAGATCTCATTCCTAAACCTTGTTTTTACCAACAGGTGGTTTATATATTAGACTAAAAACTGAGTTGGAATGTAAAGTGTGTAAATTACAATCTTTGTATGTTTACTGATTCCAATTATTTCAGTAGAACTTGATCCTAAAGATAAGATTAACAAAAGGCAATAGCCCCCTCTGAAAAAACCCCTAAAAGTTTAAGAGCAGTTTATTTAAACAATACAAAATTATTTGAAACATGTATTGGATGGGGGTTCAAACATCCCCACTATACAGAAAAGTATTGTTTGTGCAGTGCTATGGATGCATAATCTGTATTGAATAGCAAATAACATCTGAGGTACAGATGCAATGATCACAGTGTTTTTTAATTAAATAAAAGCAAGCAAATGCTGTACAGCTTTGTGTTTGACAGGGGCGTGTACATATATGTGTGTGTTTCCACACCACTGTCTCTACACCATTCAATTGAACCAGTTTTCATTCAATTGAACCAGTTCTGATTTTTTTGCATGCTGAACTGCTTTTCAGTGCCTGGGTGTATATTGTCGCCAGTTAGTGATAATTTGTGGCTTATAATATTCCAGCAGTGCAAGATCAAAATCTGTGTCAGAAGGGCCCTTTTCATAATTAAAGTGATTTGGCCCAGTGGAAGTTTTGGTTGCATGAGGAATGTACAGTTAATCCATCTGTGTGACCTGTCATTTACCCAGAGGTTTGAGGCTTGTTAAACCACTGTCCTTGGCACAGTACAAGGTGTGATCAGTAGTTGGGAATGTAAACAATCAACTTGCTGATGAGAAATTTTAACAAATAATTCTGTCTTGGAAAGTCAATCCTTAGGACCCCCCCACCCTCGAAATCTTGCAGTTGTTAAAATGCTTAAAATTTCAGCAAGATTTGTAGCAACACCAAAACAGTAACACAGCATTTGCTTGATATGCCTAGAGACTCTTGTCCTCTCTATGCTCTTCTCTAGATTTAGCAAAATTCAATGATGGAGCTAAATCAATTTTTTTTAACTTTCAAGGGAAAAAACACTGGCAAAATTGTGTTTCTGTGGAAGGCTGTGTGCATAAATGAGAAACAGTGGAAAGCAGCAGAGTGATCTCCTGTGGCCCTGCTAGTACAAGCCTTCCCCATATTGTCTCCTGCTTTTATATTAATTACAACTTGCATTATCAGCTGTGAGTCTGTAGCCCAGCAAATAGAAAATACTGCCCCTGGAGACCTAGCTTCTTGTATCTATTTTCCATCTTCTTCTATTGTGCTCCAGTCAGTATTCACTGCTTTTCTCCTGGTAATGCTGCTCTTTAACACAATTAGGTAAGAGCAAGAGGAATGCCATATTTGACTCCCAATTATTAAAACTACTGGGAATAGCTACATGTGCACTCCACCCTCCTAGCACTTTAGCTGGTGATTAAATACAACATCTTCATATATTTTGCAGTTTATGTAAACATGATATTAGTGTACATATATTTGCAATTTATTTAATTTCTACTCTATCCCATTTCTAGGATGTGGGTTTGGTTCTAATTCAAAATAAAACATATAAAATATTAAAGCCATCGTGAAAATCAAATTGGTTAAAATTTCTATACTTCTAATAGTTTAATCTGGATCACAGTGAGACTTTTTGGGAGATATATCATATTGTTTGTATCTATATATTGGTCAGCGTGAGTTAACCAATTGCATATTGAAAATGATTCAGTATGTATCCACAATGAAGGCATACTTTTGCAAATGCTGGAGTAAATAATTGCTGCAATTTATAGTTAGCCTATGTTTTCTTACAGTTCAGTTGACATTTAGTCAGGAGATTTTTGGATTGGGCCAGATTTTTCATATCATTGCAAAATTAACTTTTTAAAGTATTAAGGGTGAAATATGAAAAGTCAATTCAGTCTGCATTCAAAGTATGGTATAAGTGCATATATGAGCAGCGTAACATGGGATGACACAGCTGGAAGACGGCACAGACTATTGCTGCTATGTTATCAAATGGCAATAAGCTAAAAGAAAATACACGAGATAAATCCTAACAAAATGTGTTCCTGATCATGCCTTCACATGATGTGGATACATATTGAACCATTTTGAAAATTGGTCCAGTGTGTGGAAGTCTAATGAAAGAGTCAGCTTATGATGACTCCAACATACAGTTGTGTGAACTGAATTCCTGTCCCCCAAGACAGCAGCATCACAGTCACTGAACATATATAAGGAACACCTCTTCAAGAACCAAAAGGAACATAGGACAGGAGTCATCCCTTAAATCTATGCAACCAATTATCATAGCAAGTATTACAGTATGACTCCAAACAAAGTTATTCCCTTCTAAGTCCATTAATGTCAAAGGAATGGTCAGAATATCAAATTAATGTCAGGAAATTATTTTCTTCCTGTAGTAATCCCTGCAACTCAAACACGATTTTTCTCTGGACACTATGAAATTATAACATTTTTTTAAAAAACTGCATTCATACTTAGTTCTAAATTACTCTATAGAGGCACTGTTTGTTCCAGTCCAGATGTGCGGGGGGGCTCATCCCATGGAAGCAGCATGGGCCCATGCCAGAGGTTTGTCCTCCTCGGGGCGCATACCTAGGTGAAGGGGCAAACACTGGTAGGTGGCTGCTACATCAGTCCAGGACACCTGGATGCAGCACTGAGCACTGCATTAGCGCTTTCATGTGATGTCAGCACTTTCATGCCACTGCCAGCCCTGTTGGCATAGCGGGGGTATGCTGGAGGCATTCCTAGGGATGGAGCTGAGATTAGTCAGCTTCCATCCTGGATTTGCAGGCATGCAGCAGCCCGGGGCTTGGACTTGCACCGTGCTTTCAGTTGACATAACTCCACTGAATCCTGTGGAAAGTTTTCCAGTGGCAGGGAGGTTTTTCTGTGTTTTCTCCCTCCCCACGCCACTGGAAAGCCCTCTAGAGGTGGTGGGGTGGCACTTCAGTGGGACTCTCCTCAATCACCTTGGGCTGTGAACTGTCCTGCCAGTATGTAGTATAAAGTGTACTGAGTTCAGTAAAAATTCTCATCACCAACGCCGGGTTCTAATATAATAAACTACTTATGCATGAGTATCATTTTCAAGCTGTATATTTGGTTGCTGGGTTGTAAAATTAAAGATTATATATGATTCGTCATGCAGCAAGGTATTTTTCTTCAAGGGTGTACAGGTGTAGACCATGAAAAGATAGTTGACTGACGTGCACAGACCTAAAGTAAAATGGGTAAAATATGGTGCCATATACTCATAGCTTATAGATATGTATAACAACTTTTTGGATGCCAAAGAATAGTTTTCTCATTCATAATTTTTTATCATCAAACTGTGATAATACCTTGGGGGACATTCCTAATTATTCATTTTATCTTCCAAGAAAACTGTACCAGATTACACCCTCAAGTAAACCGTGATACAAATACATTACATTCAAACCATTGTAAACCATCCTAGAACTGGTACTGACAACTGAGGTGAAAGGCTGTACAACCTGGCAAAAAGAACAAGTGTTTTCAGTTGCAGGAAATCTCACCCTGAATCCTATTCCAAATCATAATGATTTAGAAAAGAAAGACTGGGTTAGTTTTTGAAGCGCTGTATTAAAGCTTTTGGTTAACATTTGTCTTAAAATGTAGTGGTCCTGGTAAATTATTGAAATTTTCGTGTATGAGCTAAGGCATTTTAACAACAGTCAGTTGTTAAAGACAGCCCACAGTACACAGAATTAACATAACTTGCTGCACTCCCTGAAAAGTTTAGCCAAGGCAAACATGTTGCAATTATTACATTTTCTAAAAGTAGGTTCCAGCATGATGATGGAGAACTAAACTCATGCCATGCTATTGTTTCTTTCCCTTTTCATGTATTTCTTCTAGCTCTTTATCTGCTTACCATCCGGCAAACAGCTGACGCTAAGAGGTTGCAGAGGGCTGAAGAGCTCCTGTCTGCTGTTTGCCTTCAGCTTGAAGCTGTTTGAGTGGTTTCCTAACTCAGAGATAAAAAGGGTAGCTCATAGGTACAGTGCAGTTAATCAAGACTGCACAGAAACTTGCTTGATCATAGCATTTTATTTTCATATGAATTTCAATGAAATCTCATCTTGAGTTCTTAAACATATTTCTTCGTGTCTTATATTGACTGTGCAATATGATGGTATCCTTGCTTTTTACTATAATGTTTCAGATAACTTTCTATAATTGAACTTGAAATACTCATCTTAGAAACTATATGCTGTCATTTTATTGTTATTTTTAAAGTTTGCTAAAATATTGTTCTGGAAAAATATGTTTGGACTGGCTTGGCTTAAATCTGTATTTGAAATGTTGCATTTCAGGTCTGATTTGATTTCACAGCTTATTCCACTTATCTAATGATACTTTTTGGATGATTATTATTGACAGGTTCTTACTATTTAGTCATTTTATATTGCTTTTACCTTCCTTAATGAAGACAGTAGACTTTGCGGGGGGAGGAGGTTGACTAATGTGTTGGATTTTAGGATACTGCCTAGAGATATAGTTTAACTGAGTTTGATGGTAGATTGTGACTATTCAGACTTGTGAATATTATTTTAAGACAAGTGGAACTCATAAGATATCTGTAGAGGATAACTTGAGGTGGAGTCTACATAACTCTAGATTGGTTAAGCAAAGTTAGATGATTGCTTCAGAAATCAGAATTTGGTCTCCATTAAAGGAAAACATGTGTTATGTTATTTGGCATATTTATTAATTGGATTGTACCTGCTACCTATACTTTTTATTGCCAAAATTGTTCATCTGTTTTTTTACTTTAAGGAGAAGAGAGCCATTTGGGTTTCCTGTGAAATCTGAATCTATTTTTATTTAGAAGGAGAGGGGCTATTTGGACAGATCTCTCCTTGGTGGTGTGTCTCTATCTCTGTGTGTGGAAACTCTTCTGTGTGGATTGTTCATTCCTGAAACCAAAAGTTTGAACTATCATTGGCAATATGCTTCCCTTTAATGGAGTCCATCAGACTTCTTTCAATTCTCTGATGTCTCAAAGAGAATTAAAATTTACTGATGCTGGTGTGTGTGTGTTTGTGTGTGTTTGTATGAGAAAGAGAAGGAATGACTGTCATCATGTATACCATTTGTGTTGGAGCAGCTTAGGGCTTGCAGTATTTGCTTGGACCTAGATTTTTCACACAAAACATTTCTTGTTAGGATGTGTTTAATTTAAATTGCCATATGTAGGTGACAAGTAATGCAGGTTCAATCCCAAGTCTGATCTATTGCATGTGTTCTTGCTCTCCTTTTCTGTCAAGAGGAAATTCCATCTCTTGCCTGCCTTCATGTGGTGCTGATAAACCTTTTCCTGTACAGTAGAATTCCTGTTTTCCTTTAAGCAACAGCAGGGGTATTGGGAATGATCAGGAAAAGGGAGGAGAATCAGGAGGAGAATACACATAGTAAAGCAGCACTTAGCTGCAACATTCAGTTTTCTACACCTATCCTTTTTAAAGTGAAATTGTATCCAGGAAATGTCATACTCAATGAATTAAAAGCTACTGGGAATTTTGTGACTAAACTACTGTATCAGAAGTCTCACTCAGTCAACTTCTGGAAAAAATGAAAATGATTATTACCTTCTGCATTTTCCATTATTATATTTTATATGTGTACATAGGGAAAGGATAATACTGCCAAATGCAGAGATGGAAATTACTTTTTATTTTGGACAATCCGGGGTATCTAGAAAGCCTTTAAATGTCATCTGTTTTAAAATGCTAATGTCATTTTAACCCTTGCCTATGAAGTATTCATTGGTTTGAAATATTAAAATATTATTTATATGTAAGCATATGATAGGTAGAATTAACATTTTTCTACATGTATAATTTATCATTTAGTTTTTCTCCAAATATCAAGCTAACATGGTGGTGGCAGTGGTGGTAGTCAGAACCAAAGAAACAAAAAACAGTAGAATAAGTTATTTGTGCTGTTTTCCATACCTATAATCATTCCAGTGTTTTTGAATAGAAAAATGTAAGTGATAGTACAATGGGTTTAAAAGCACAGTATTTTTTTTCTTGATGCTAGGTATTTAACAGTGCAATCCTCAATAGAGTTCTGAGCTTATTAAAGTTAATTAATATGAAAGATGTAACTCTGGGATTGTGCAGCAAATAAAGTGCTACAGAATGTATAAAAGTCCAAGGTTTGGGTTTTTCTCCTCTAGGCAACAAAAAAGATTTTAAACTGCTATTTTGAGTGCCTTTACCTAGGGAGTAAACTACCCTACTCTCAATGTACCTTACTTTTAAGTAAATCTTACCAGGATTGCAATATCACTATGCCCCTGATTCTAAATTCTCTCTGCAGTTGAGGGTTTTTTTTTAAAACCAATTCTAATGTGGCTACTTTTTTTCCCCTGGCTTTCTCTTTCTCACCCTCCCTGCCTTTGACTGGCCTGATTTGCTATTGGAATGATTATGGTGGAAAATATGACATTCTGACACCAGAACCCTTCCTCTTGGAGAGACCATGATGATGCAACCTCAACGCACTCAGCAGGCACACCGGGGCCTTCCAGTGGGGGCCACGCTTCCCAGAGTGGAGACAACAGCAGTGAACAAGGTAAAAGGTCAAGCTTTCTTTCTCTGTGCAAAGTAGGCATGACTAAAATAACTTCAGTGTCTTTTATTATATCAGTACATCTGCCGGGTTAGTGTAAACATAGAATGTCAGGCTTGCAGTATAATCAGCTGTAACTTGGGGAGACACATATTTCCTTTTCTCAATCTAGTTAGCTGTATTTTATTATTTCAAAGCCAAATATCTAATCTTCAAACAAGCTTTACAATAACAATTGATTAGTTCTGCCAATTCCTTTACAAATTTGGTTATCTTCAGTTTATTTTTATGTGGTATAAGTAAATATCTTGGTAGACATACACCCCAGCTGTGATGCAGCAGTTTGAGCTGTTCTCTAAATAGAAAATTTAATTTATACTGTCAGCAAAAAAGTTGAGATGTTTTAAACCTCAACCAAGAACATCACTTGCAATCATTGCCTGGGCTAGAATGCATAGCAAATTTTATTTAAGAATAAAGTCTGAAATAATGACATGTGAATTGCCCCCTAATGCTCCTGCCCTAACAATGTTAATTGGAAATAGGTCCTGTCGAGGGTCAATGGGATTTGCTTTCCAGTAATGTGTTTAGGGTTAGGATGTAAAGCAAAGATCCTGTGCCTGGTAACCCAACACTGTTTACAGGCTTATATATGGCTATTTGGAAGCAAGTTTCACTGAATTCAGTAGCCTTTTGCCTCCTAGTAAGCAGGATTTACTTCCAAGACAGAAAACTGAGAATGCATCTGTTAATGTCAGATTACTGAATACCTGATTGCTGCACCAAATTTTTAAACTGGATTTTTCACAGCCTTCAAGTTTTGAGTGACACTTAAACCACATCACAAAACACTTTTCTTAGTTACTTTATGGTTTTACACTGTTGTGGATTTTGTTTAGAAATGTATTGAACAGAATATGTAGTACTGTTCAATAAAGACCAAAAACCTCAGATGTTTGGGGAGGGCTGTGGTTGTCCCTTATAGGCACAAAAGGTTCTACGTTTATTCATTAGTTTAGATTATTCCAAATTCACATATTTCTGCTAAAACTCATATGAGTGATGGACTGGATTCACAGCTATATGATTGATTTGCACATTTTTAAAAAATAAAATAGCTGTTAAATCCATGATCATTAAGTCAGAGTAGTAATGCTGATGGTTTTGTCAAAAATAAGCTTCTTCTATACAGCTAACTTTGAACTTTACATGGTCTGTGATTGTTCAGTTCTCTTTCTAAACTGCAGACTTGGAAAATTAATAGAATTAATTACTTTTGAAATCAGTGAGTTTGAGGTCTTTTTCTTATATGTGTATGTGTGTTAGGATTATGATTTTTTAAAGTGTATGCATAAAAATGTGAATAAGACAGGTTTGGTAACATGTGGTAACAAAAATACACTCATGAGAGAGCCATGGTTGATTGCAGCTTACTGTTTATGAACGCTCACTGGCAAATGTGAGTATGGTGCTATGCAATGCTTGGTGAAGCCCCTGAGCACCCAGTTAAGAGCTGCAATCCCATTGTTTTTGTTGGACAGGTGCAATTAGCATTACTGCTTCATGCCCATGGGCTCCCATATGGTGTCTTAATAACAGCCATTAGGCAAAACCATCATAGCTGTGTTTAACAAATGGCATACCATATTTTGCATAGATTTTGGGGCTAGCAAATGTACATAGAGTTTGCAGCAGACTCTTCTGCGGTTTGAAAAAACTATTCCCGAAACTCAGGATAGCTTTATCACAAAAATTTTCCATACAGCGTGAAAAATTACTATTAGGAAAAGGAAATCAAAAATCCTGCTTCTGCATCCCTCTAAAAGGGTACTTTGGATCCCAGACCATGTATGATTCTACGTGGAAAATCATTGCCATGTAGTTCTCATTGCTGCTATGAAGGCCTCAGCATATGCAGTGATATTGGACCAAATACTACTCAGTATTTGTCCCTGCAATATACTTCAGCTCCACATGGCTGCCATTAGAGAGAACCACCACTAGAGAACTTTGGGGAATCAAAATAAAATAAAATAAAATTGGAAATTACTACATCACTGGAGTATAATAATGTGATAAAATGATCTATCATGATCTACTTGTTCATCTGAATTTCTGTCATTCCAGAAAGAGTATATCTAGCCCTGTTCGTTGCAGAATTATATGTATCAGTAATGTAGAATTGGATTACCAACTTCTGGATGATAGCTGGAGATCCCCCCCCCCCCCATCGCAGTTGATCTCTGGACGACAGATTAGTTTATCTGGAGAAAATTACTGCGTTGGAAGGCAGACTAGGCCATTATATCCTACTTAAATCTCTTCTCTCTCCAAACTCTGCCCCCCTGAGGCTCCATCCCCAAAATTTCCAGGTATTTTGCAACCTGGAGCTGGCAATCCTAGGCTTACAAAAAAGAATGGAGAAAAGAAAAAACTGGAAATTCAGAGAAATTAATTCATAAAGCCAGGGGTGGCCAACCTATGGTTCTCCAGATGTTCATGGACTACAATTCCCATCAGCCCCTGCCAACATGGCCAATTGTGAATTGTAGTCCATGAACATCTGGAGTGCCATAGGTTGGCCACCCCTGCATTAAGCAATATATCATTATATACTGTTATTCTGTAGCTATCTAGCAATAATCTTTTTAAAAAAGGTCTCCTCAAGCTCCCAGAGGGCAGCAGAAATGACCACCTGAAGCTGAGACAAAAACAACACCAAAGTGCTGATGTGGGTCATACTTTAAAGAATGTGTGCTTCCCAGCCACAAGTGGAAAGCTACTTTTCAACCATCTTTCTAAAAAGATCATATAACACCAAGTTTTGGGAATGTCACTGAAACCCCCCCCCCCAAAGGGGAGGATTAGGGGACAATATCATATGGACACTCCAATATGGATGTGAAACCACAGCAGATCCTCGATGTGAAAACAATCCATGTATCATTTTTATTCTTAATTTAGAGGTTTCATTTTCATTACAAATTTTCATTTAGCATTGGATATGGCTGCTATTGGAGTATAGTAGCATTCGATTAACATTCAAATTAATGGAAGAGTGCAATGAGGTTACTGAGCCAGTGGGGGTCTTATGAGGCCTTATAAGCTAGGCTGCACTCTTAGCAGCACGTTATTTCTTTAAAAAAATATTTTTATTGATTTTCACAATATATTTAACAGAATAGAATTAGAAAAGATATTATAGAATAGATAAGAACTAAACAGAGCAGACATCTACCCAAAGCTATATTAATTAAACATTGCATAATGGATCCTGATGTGATATTCTAATATTGTTAGAGAAACCATCATGGAATCTTTAAATCACTACACCCAGTGATGGGATTAAAATAATTTAACAACTGGTTCCGGTGGTGGGATTTCCACCAACTCCAAAACATCTTTACTGATTAGACTGGTAGCACATTATTTCTTAAAGTTGATTCACTTTTCCATCATATGGATAGGGTGAGATTAACTAGTTGCCATTCGGATTCAGCAGGAAATGTTGGATTCCCATCAAATTTGTTCAGATAGGGTCATTTTTTCTGATCATCTTCACTTTACCCAGGAAATAATATTTTAGTGTAACACCCTGGTCTTACAAACGATTAATGTTAGAATAGATAATGCTAATTGACAAGCTGAATCATCCAAGTTCAGGGAGGGGAAATAACTGTTCACAAACTGGCCTGTCATTGACTTAAGGAGCTAGGTAGCTGAAGGAGGGAACTCCTTAAGTGGCTGAACAACATTAGCCAAGATCATGGCATATGGGGAGAGAAAACTGAATCTTAACACATCTTGACACCACTGTATATATAGGCTAGGCTTGGTAAATCCCCCCCCCCGCCATATCAGCTGAGCATTTTCTTTTATCGATAAAAACATCCCAGGTGTATTCAAAAAGCCAAATACACCTGGGCCCAAAAAGCTGAATATTACATACACACTTTTAAAATCGCCCTCCTTCTGCTACCAGTGGGGGTGGGGGGGGGAAGAGCCAGAGAGATCTCCATGCAGGGCTGTCCCTTGCCCATGCTTTCCAGGTCCCATGGGGCTTGGAAAGCAAGAGATGGGGGCTTGAAAAGCAAGAGCAGGGGGAGAGACAGCTCGATCCTGCATGCAGGATCACTCCCCCACTGGTGATTTTCAAGCCCTGTGCGGTTTAGAAAGCAAGGGCAGAGGGAGAGATCACCTGATCCTAGGGCTTGGGAAATGGTGTGGGGAGGGAAGAGAACTGAAAAGTTTCAATTTTTGTAACCTGATGGAGGATCGGAGGGAGTACTGCACTATAAATTACTGAGCCCGATGTTTGGATAGAAGGGGCCTCTGCTGAGGCCCAGGGACAAATCTACAAAAAATGGTGTCCAAGGCAGTCTTTCAAACTGTGCCCTTCCAGCCTCTTGAGATTGGGATGCTACGCCCAGTGGTGGGATTAAAATAATTTAACACCTGTTTCCGGTGGTGGGATTCAAACAATTTAACAACTGGTTGTTTACAAGCACCATTTTAACAACCGGTTCTGCCGAAGTGGCACGAACCTGCTGAATCTCACCATTGGCTACACCCTACTGATATACCTCAAGAGTGCTTTAGTCTTTTTTGTTACTACATCACACTGGATACTCACATTTAATTTCTTGCCCACCTGTACCCCAAGATATTGTTCGCACATACTGTCACTCAGTAGTATATCCCCAATACAGAAGGAAAGGGGAGGAAGGGAGAGAAATGGGGGAAAGAGAGAAGGGGGAAAAAGAGAAACCTGGGGGAAGTGAGAGAAGTGTGGAGAGAGAAATGGGGGGGAGAGAGAAGGGGGGAGAGAAAAATGGGAGAAAGAAAGAGAAACTAGGGGAAAGAGAGAAAGGGGGAAGAGAAAGAAATGGGGAAAAGGAAAGAGAAAAGGAGGAGAGAGGAAAGCGAAAGAAAGGGAAATTGGAGAGAAATGGAGAGAGAGAGAAAGGGACAGAGAGAAAAACAGAGTAAAGGGAGAGAAAGAGAGAGAAGAGACCTGTGGTTTAAAGTTAAGCTTAACTTGTTTTCAGGCAGATTTTCCCTGTGCCTACCCTCAGTCCAGCTAATCTTAATTTTAAAGCAACACAGACTTTTTTTCTGGGGGTGGTGCACATATCTGTGCCTTTTTCCACCTTTAATTTTTTTCCCATGTACACCCCCCCCCTCCAAATGCTCTGCTACATATATTAGGTTGGGAACCAATAGTTAAAGTCATTAGGCCAAGAGGGTGCAGCTGTAACAGTGTGAAGTGTGTAATGCTCAGAAACAGACTTTTATAAGATGTCACTGTTTTTGAAAACTCAGTTATGTCAGACCCCATAGACAGCTCAGAAATATTTGCATTATATTCACAAGTAGATTGTTGTGGCCAGTTGGTATTTTCTTATTATTCCCGTTAATCACCTTCCCATTGATAATTCAGTGCAACCACTTCCATATATTTGGCATCCATACTTTTCAGGAGCCAGTTTTCCAGGTGAGCAGTTATATTCTGAGGAACAGTTCACACTTGAAAAATTAACACTCATTTAAATTACCACTTGACACTTGTGAAGGTCTTGTTGGTTATGGACTTGTTTCCTCTTCAGGAGAGGATGGCAAGACAAGGGAGGCTTTTGTTGAGTTTGCCTTTTGCATTCCCTTTACAGGGAGAAATATTTTGCAATAGCTATGGAAAAAATAACAACATCCATTGAACCAAAGCCCTTTCAGAGAAATACATGCATTTGTGGTTAAGAGCAACAGATCCTAATCTTGAGAACCAGATTTGATTCCCCACTCCTCCACATGTAGCCTGCTGGGTAACCCTGGGCCAGTCACAGTTTTCTCAGAAGTCTCTCAGCACCCCATGCCTCACAAGGTACCTATTGTGGGTGAGGAGAGGAATGTGATTATAAGCCACTTTGGAACTCCTCCTCCTCATTCCTGAGTCTGTGCCAGCCTGCCCCCATCATGGGGTCTGCTGTAGAGGAACAAGGATGAGGATGCTTCTTTTGGATTGTTCCAGCTTGCCTCACTTCTTTCTTCCTCTCTCTCCCTGAACTGTACATCATACGCCTACAGAGAGATATGTTATGCTGTTAGCATTATACTTCTTTCATGGCATCATCTAATTTCGTAATAAAAAGTTTTCCATAGCTTCTAGTCCCTCTAGGATTCCACTACTTAGACCAAATTTTCCGGGGATGGCTGCATACATAAAACAGTTGTTCTACCTCAAACACCACAGTATCCCTCTAATAAGCAAGTACAAGTTGTCCCTGACATAGTTCCCCATCTGTTTCCTTCATTCCTACATTAATTTTCCTCTTTTCAATTTATGTGATTTGTAGAACACCTTTGAGATTTACATGGGGGTATTTGTCAGAGCTGCATCTAATTACACCCATTACACAACACCCACAGTTTATACTTCCAGCTTTAACTATTTTCTTCATACTTCCATATTTGTGACTTAAAATTTCCAACAAAAACAAATGCTATCTGAATTACTGCTTCCTGAACCTCACATGTGCATACACAACACTTACACTGGATAATTTCTAGCTCTTGAATTCTCTCTTTCCCTTGGTTAACATAGATCAGGGGTCTGCAACCCGCAGCTCCGGAGCCACATGCGGCTCTTTCAGCCTTCTACTGTGGCTCCACATTGCCTGGAGGTCAGAGGGTAGTGTGGGCTTGTCCTTCCAGCCCTCCAGAGAAGCGCTGGAAGGAGAGATGAGTGGAGGGGCCAAACCGGAGGAAGCTCTGTGCGTGAGGGCGCCACTTTTTGCATCCCTTCCACTCACCTCTCCATTCAGCATTGCTCTGGAGGGACATGCCCTGGAGGTCACATGCTCTGGAGGGACATGCCCTGGAGGGACATGCTCTGGAGGGACATGCCCTGGAGGTCAAAGGGTAGCATGGGCATGTCCCTCCAGAACAGCTACCATCCCTCCTCTGCCATCCCTGCAGCCGCCATCCCCCTTTGCCCCACCCTCTGCCATCCCATCTCCGCCATCCCCCCCTTTGCCGCCTGCTTCATCGAGCAGAGGGGGTTTCTCTGCCCAGTGCCACTGCCTCCCACAGCACGAGAGGCAGCGGTACTGGGCAGGCCGCAGCTGCCATCCCCCCTCTGCCCCACGGATCAGGCAGCTGCCTGCTCTATCAGGCAGAGGGGGTTTCCCTACCTAGTGCCGCTGCCTCCTGCAACACGAGATACTGCGGCACCAGGCAGGCTACAGCCACCTTCCCCCCTCTGCCCCACAGAGCAGGCGGCTGCCTGCTCCACTGGGCAGAGGAGGTATTTCTGCCTGGCACCTCTGCCTCCCAGGGCTGGAAGGAAAGGTGAGTGGAGGGGCCGAACTGGAGCGGAGCCACCTCTTCAGCTCGGTAGATCTTCAGGGTCATGGAAAACGGGTCCAAATGGCTCTTTGGGTGGTAAAGGTTGGCTACCCCGACATAGATTGTATTTTTGCTTTCTCTTCCACATCCAGGTCTCTGTTTAGGAGTCTGGAAGGATAACAAATATTCCATAACATAGCTCATGGAGGAGGGAAGTCAGTAATATTTATCTTTGATAAATCTGCATTCATCCATTGGTGGGTTATTGGGAAATACTGTGGAAAAATGTGGAGGGGGCAAATCTCTCCATGTTTTATTTAGAGTTTATGTGGGCACATTTGGTAATCAGGTTGGTAGTAAAATGCGACAGGGACTCCTGCCCTAGAGCATACAAATTTACTACCAGATCTGATCCAGATCCTGCTACCTATGAAGGAGATGATTTTGACTCTTGCAGTTAAAATTCTGGCACTAGAAGAGTTAAACCCCCTTGGGCAATGTTCACTGAAAGATAATCCTAATTATATTAGCTGGGCTCAGTGTTGTTTTTAGCGTGTCATCCTGGATATACAAGAGAAAACTAAACTATACTAAACATTGTGCTACTCTAACATAGGTATTAGTATGCTCTAAAGCAATTACTACCTTAATTGTAGTTCAGAGCCACTGAGACAAATTTGTGTCAGAAGATGTTATTGTTAGTGAAAACAAAAGGAAAATATGCACAGCTTTCTTTGTTGTTGTTTTTTTAAAGATAAGGAGTGTTAACTAAACCTATTAATAGAAATGAAAAACTATAACATTTTACAAAGGAAGAAAAAAGGGAGAAGCCGATTTAATGGTCTAATGAGGCCATCTTCCAGAGACTTGTTTTGTGTAAGGCTCGCTTTGACCTTTCACTTTGCTCAGGAGCCCAACGCTTCATTTTTCACATTCTTGCAATTACGTTAACGCTTCAAGCATTTCTGACTTCAAGTCAGCTAGCAACACCAGGCATAACTCAACACTGTGAGTTTTTCCTCCTCTCTGTAGATTCATTAACAGGTCACTGGGGTCCCAACTGAAATTTAAAACTGACTGGTTCTGTTGGGTTAGTTGAGTTATGGCAAGAGAGATAGCAGGAAAGGGGCTGAGAGAAGGGGAGGAGAGAGGGGGAACTCTTGGGCTTTGCCAGACAGTATATGTGTAAAACCCTAATCAGCACATTAAAAGGTATGTGGAGCTTTATCATTGAGCCGTTTGTCTGGAGAAAGAATCTGTAACTGTTCTGGGATACTACATTTTCCTTGTTGTATATAAAATGTAGCAAAAAGTGCCATTGAAAAATCATTGCACTGAACTGGCAGCAACTTTGGTACTATGATAGGTTGATGGATTTATTTCTCACATACTTATCAATCTCTTATAAATATTTCAGATTGTGTATGTGAAAAATATAAAATGTGTATTATTTAACATTTTAAAATGTGTGGTCTTTACAAAACCACCAAGGCTTAATGAAATAAGAGTTTTATAAATGGTCTATTATATATTCATTTTTATATCTAATCCCGGGAAATTTTTCAAATGGACAGCCCAGATCGGGGTTCTCCGCAGTAGCTGGGCGTTCGGTGTAGGTGGTACAGTGCTGCCTCCAAAGGGGCTTTAGGTGGTATGAAAAGGAAGAAATTTTCAAAATCCTCCTGATGCCCCAATAGCCCTATTGGTGAAACAATCTTATGCCTCACTTTTTGGTGGCATAAGTCTCTGGCTAAAAAAGGGAGCGTTCCTGGACTGGAAGGCTAGTGGAAGTCGACTGAAGTCAGCTCCACACCCAGGAATGCCCTCAGCCTGTCCCCTGCTGTGCTAGTGTGTGCTCTAATGCTAGCACAGCTTGCAGGTGGTGGCTACTTCTGGGTGTGACCACTGTGGAGCTGTGTGGCACCTGCACGCCAGTGTCTTTGCTCTTCCATCAAGCATAGATGCCTCTTATGCTGGCAGGGTGCTCAAATGTGCTGGTGCATCCCTCTGCTGCTCCCACAGGCATTCCCCCCCTACTTGGGTTGGGCCCTTAAAACACTTAACCAGTCTCTCTTTTCAATGTCCATGCAAATTTGACTAGTTGTTCTGCTTGAATTCTTCAAGGGCTTCACTCAAGTGGGCTTCACTCATTTAGGGCTTCACTCAAGTGGGAAATCAAAAGTTTGTTACATTTGCCTTGATCCAACAAGGAAAATCCTCATGCAGAAGGAGGCTGACACAGCTAATGCTCCTAATTCTATTAGCTGGACTACACATCACTATGCCTAACTAGATTTTTGTGAATAGGAATGAAAATCCCTAAGGCGTCTAGTTACTGTGTAGGTCTAGTTAGCAACAAATATAGCTGGATTAATCTCACTTAAAGATAATGGAGACTGTTGGAGCAGATATCTATGGCTGGTATCAAGAGTCGATAAAAGGTAGCCAAAGGAACAAGATAGTCCTGGCTTACTAGGAGGACTGACATCTTAGACAATTGTTCCAGCAAATGTCAAACCAGAATGAATAATTTTAAAATTTTCATAATGATTTGATCAGACTCAGATTTACAGTGCTTATACATAGTGTACTTAAAGGGGTAGATTCCTGCTTTGGAACTATGCAGTGGTGGGATTCAAATAATTTAACAACCAGTTCCGGTGGTGGGATTCAAATAATTTAACTGGTTGTTTACAAGCAGTGTTTGAGCAACTGGTTATGCCCAAGTGGTGCGAACCTGCTGAACCCCACCACTGGAACTATGTATTCATACTGAGTGACTTCCATTGGGAAATTTTGGCTCTGAGCCTGTCTGCAGTGAGTAACATCCCCCTCCCCTCCACACTCATCCCTAATCCGCCACTGCTGAGGAATTGAGGCATGCAATAAAAATGACCTCCACAATAACACTCTAGGAGTTTCTCCATGTCTCCATGATCTTTAGCATGAAGATCAGGAGAAATTGCTTGAGAATCATCCAGAAGTGTTAGGCATCTTCCCCAGATTTCACTGTCTGTAGGCACTACTTTCAAAATCTCTCAGCATTTGCTGAGGCAGTGCTGGCACTTCTAGTTGACAGGGAATTTACAAGGGGTACTTCTTATTCTCCTTCTGAGACTTCTGACATTCTCCCACTATCATAATTTCCACATACATGACAGTGTCCCTTGTATCTTTGTATGAGACTGAGAGCATGAATCTTAAACAGTAGAACAATTGTCTGAAAATTTAAAGTAGCAGGAACTAGGCCATACTCTGCTAAGGCTAAATTTAAAGTTAGTGTATTGATAAGGATACATGTCCATTGATATGGAAGAGATGAAGAAGAAAAAGAAGAGTTTGGATTTATGTCCCCCCTTTCTCTCCTGTAGGAGACTCAAAGAGGCTTATAATCTCCTTGCCCTTCCCCCCTCACAACAAACACCCTGTGAGGTAGATGGGGCTGAGAGAGCGCCGAAAAACTGTGACTAGCCCAAGGTCACCCAGCTGGCGTGTGTGGGAGTGCACAGGCTAATCTGAATTCCCCAGATAAGTGATGTATTGTCAAAGGCTTTCCCAGATAAGCCTCCACAGCTCAGGCAGCAGAGCGGGGAATCAAACCCGGTTCCTCCAGATTAGAATTCACCTGCTCTTAACCACTATGCCACTGCTGCTCCTTTGTCACTGATATGACATTGTCTATGTCAGTTAATATTTTCAGCATTGCTTTTTGATAGTCTCATGTTTAGTTCTACTAGCTTGTCCAAAGTGGTATTCTTTGGGAAATGTTAATGATCTGTTCCAGGGTAAAGTTAACCCAGATATTCACTGAAATCACACATGCATATCCTATGCAACATCTTTGAATTTATGAATATTGGAAAAGTTAGACTGTGTAAATTTACTGGTTATAATGGCACAACTTTGAAAATACAGATACCGGGAACTCTTTTTTTTCATAATCTCACCAACAGTATTAATACAGGAATTTATTAATTTTATTTATCTACATTAAGGTGACATAAAGTAGTTTAGATTGTTCTGTTTTCCTCCATTTTATCCTCACAATGACCCTGTGACAGAGGTTAAGCTACATGTGTGTGACTAGCCCAAGGTCACCCAGCAACTTTCCATGGCAGAGTGGAGGTTCAAGCCAGACTCTCCCAGATCCTAGTTCAAACTCAGATCACAGTACCTCACTGGCTATCATATTAAAAGTGTATAAAGAGTATATATTTTTCAAATCCAATCAGTCCATTGGAGTTGGATTCAATGAAGCATGACTATAAGGCAGTGGTGGGGTTGAACTAATTTAACAACCGGTTCCGGTGGTGGGATTCAAATAATTTAACAACTATTTGTTTACAAGCACCATTTTAACAACCGGTTCTGCCGAAGTGGTGCGAACCTACTGAATCCCACCACTGCTATAAGGTTGTACAGAAACACAATATTTCCCTTTCCCTAGCAGTTCCAAGACCTCCAAATACCTGATTCTAGAGATTGAAAGCCCCAAATGGAGCAGCAACGTGAGAAAACTGGTCGAATTGTTGTCATCCTCCTGCACCAGTAGCGCTTCCATTAGTACAAGACTCCTCATACAAGAGCAACAGGGGGAGATGAGTTAGCCATGTTTCCTGCCACACAGCCATCCTCTGAGCTGTATGGTTTTTTGTCCACTGGTAATACAAATTTGCAGCTTTTTTTTTTTGAGGCCTTGGGGTGCACAGGAAAAGATGGAAGGGGAAAAGTTCTGCATCAGCAAGTGTCTTCACCAAATGTAATAAGTTTATTAAAAACCCAACATCACTATGTAAACTGTGTTGTGTGCATTTTCTGCCATGGATTTCAAGACGTCATACTTTTTATCAAGACATCTTTTCTGATAGAAAATTGTAATTTTGTGGATTGAAGGTAAAATGTATAAAAAGATGGCCTAAATGTTGTGACTTTTTTTATCAGTCTACACCCTTTTCTACAGAAAGAAGTGCGGTTGAGAGCACTGTGGCAGAAGTCACAGCAGCATGTCTTCCCATTTTAAAGTAGTGCAGATTCTCCAATAGTGTTTATAATGTTATTTAAGCACCACTTTCATCCAAATCATTATTTCCTGCACTAGTAAACACATAACTTTTTGGGGGAAAGCATTTATATTGCCCTGGATGGCTAGTAGCAAGATTTACTTTTCTCTATAGCTTGCCCACCATTTTACTCCTTGCAGCAGCACGGAGCCTACTGAATGGGGAGGAAAATGGCAAGCACAAAAATATTGAAAAGTAAATCTTGCTACTAACCATCTGGGGCAATATAAATGCTATTTTTTTCAAAGTTCTATGTTTACTAGTGTAGGAAACAATGATTTGGATGAAAGCAGCTCTTAAATAACAGTATAAACGTTATCAGAAAATCAGAAAGGGGGGAAATGGCAAGTGTTAGGACCCTGGGAGACCATTCTACTACAAACAGGGTCCAGGAAGATGTGGCGGTTTAATTGCAAATCTCCTGAGTTCTTTCGGTGGAAAAGGGTATAAGAAATATCATATTATAATTAAGTCTATTACAAATGGCTTAGAGTGTTAAGTCAAACCACACATTCAAATCAGGTAGTTGTTTATAGGCCGCTTCTGCACATGCAAAATAATGCACATTCAGTCCACTTTCACAATTGTTTGCATGTGGGTTTTGCTATTCCACATAGCTGCAAAGTGCATTGAAAGTGGACTGAAAGTGCATTATTCTGCATGTGCGGAAGGAGCCTATTACTCAGCTTTAACTGTGCTGATCACTTGTTGGGTGGGGGGAGGGAGGCTTGGATACAGTTCTTTCCCTTCAAACAGATGATCAGTGCTTCAAAGCTGGTATTGCTTCTCCTTGGCTAGGTGATGCCTCTGTGGACCCGAGCCAGCAATTACCACTCTGTTCCTAGCCCACTGGGTCCACACAGTATTTTTTTAGTTCAGGTATTCTGAAGGGGAGGTCATATGCAGAAGCCATATTCAGTTGTGCTCGCAGAATGCCCTTTGCATCAGGGCAAGTGCCTTATTTTCAGCACAACAAAACAGCAGTAAAGTGAGTTTCATTAATTCATTCTTCTCTGTTACATTTTTAGTACCTATCCCTATTTTGATATCCATAAGTAATCTCTGTTAGTGTGGACAGGAGTTATTTGTGTACTTCTAGCAGGATAGATCACTCATGTTTAAATCTGACAAAAATTTACATTTTTCCCTATTTCTATAATTCAGATGTTGACAAAATTGTAGAGTATTTATAAAGCTTTGGTTCAAATATTTCTTGCCAAGCTTGTTTTTCCTGGTTTGAACAATAGTGTGGGTTCAGCAGCAATGAATAAAAATGTATAAAGATAACTTTGTGTTTCAATATTTTGATGTGCCAATATCAAATAAATTGTCTTAGGCAAATGGAATATGCTGTTTTAATCATTAGTTATGCGTGAGAGAAAAATTGATGTTGACATATTTGCTGTAAAATCATTGTAATGGGGCTTTCCTTGCAATTCGTTTTTGTAAAATTCATTTTGCAGCAATTGAACAATCCCTGCACTGTGAATAGGCAGAATTCCCAGAAATACTGAGACAGTTGGCCCAGTAACTGCTGAGCTCACACTACACACACTGTATGCATATTAACCATAAAACTGCCATACCCAATTGAGCAGAAGACATTAACAATTTATTATCCACCGATCTTACTTTTCCTATTCCCTCATACATGAATAAGTATATATTGGGTTAGGGTTTTTAAAATTATTTACTGTGTTTGTCCCTCTCTATGAAACAGTCAATGTGGCTAAGATTTTTTTTAATAAATCTCTTTTATTTATTGTACAGTTTTCTATTCATTATACTGATGAAAACTGCAGATTCCCAATTTTTATTGAATTTAAAGCTCAGAGGTGAGTGAGCTCTTAAAATATTATAATACATTTTAAGACTTTAAGATCTTACTCCTTTAAGTTTCCACCCACTCGTCCAAAAATTGGGCATTAAAAAAGATACAAGTTATTAGATGACATTTACTATTTGTTCCAAATATGTTGTGTTCGTATTTCGGATGCAGCCTTTGTCAATGGAATGTTTTCACAGAGACGGGATTTTCCTTTAAAAAACCTCCAAATACGATATGACAGATGCCATCTGGAATAATCTTTTGCAAGTTGCTTTTAACTTTGTATTTTTCCTGCAGCTAAGTTCATCCAAACTGGTCGCTTACTGTTAGGGTAAAGAACACAAAGAACTTTCTTTTTCCCCTGGCTTTTTGAGATGCCTTCTCGAAGGAAATAATTGAACAATATTAGTAAAGAGAGGCCAATTAGTAAGATCTTTGATGTTATCATTGGCATTTTTGTTTCTGAATACAAGGGCCATCTTCCAACATGTTTAATTTGCCCCTTGTGCCCAATACTGTTTGACACTTTTGCATTTGTCTAATTATAGTAGTATGTTCCAGTTAGAATATGACCGCTTCCATGGTTCAGTATTCTCAGACTTGGCATGCATCTGTTTAAAAATGTTTTCCAGAGTTACTAGTATCTAAGTAATATGTTAAATTATTTGAAAATGTTAAAGTTAGGATTAGAGTCCCTGGATTTTAAAAAAAAATTAACTTGAGTGAAGGGATGTCTCTTGATGCCTGTTAGGGTTTAATTTAGAGTAGTAATTAAACTTGAATACTGCCTCATAAACAAAAGATAAACAATAAACCAGCCACGTACCCTGCTGTTTCATAGCTTTCTTTCCCAGATGTTTCAGCCTGATATTTTTTACACAGTGAACTACCTAGCATGTAGTGTCGTGGACAGAGGTCAAAGACTAGGTTTTTATAATAGACTAATTTTCTAACCTTAAAGAAACCCTCAGATGCTGGAGTATTAGATCATTTGATTGTATTCTAAGAACCACCAAGTTTGTATTCAGGAGTTTTTCTTTGTCATATTAAATAAGACTATGGAGATTTTATGCACTGAAACTTTTATCTGAAACCTTAAAGCTCTAATAATGAGAATTTTGTCACGAACAGTGCATTGTCAATGAATTAAAATGCTCTTTAAAAAGCGAGAGAAGCTGTTTCTTCCTGTATTGTGCTGATCCTAAGCAACTGAAGAAATGTTGATAATGGGACTTCTTTCCCCAAAACCTTCCCTCAGGCTACTTGGGTTCTGTCCATTTTTGGACCATTCCACTGTCAGCCATGATCTTTCTAATTGCCAGGTAGTAGTAGGCCGTTCAAATGCAGAGGCCATGTTATTTTCACTGGGTGGGGTAATTACTGAAAGCTGAGAATAGCTGCACTAAAGACAGAGGGATACTTTCATGATCCCATTAGCATAAGAGTGGGTAAATTATTCATGCCAAGTCAGGATTCTATGGGGAAAAGTATAGTTAATGCACATAGTTTTTAAATGTATCCCTTTCTGCTCCAAGACTAAATTCTTGTTGGATTCAGTTCTCAGACATTTACGGGAAAGCTCTAGTGGCGTGTTAGACGCAGTTCATCTCTCTCTGTTTGCGGCACTCTCAATAGAGAACATCTGGCAAACATCCAAAAGGTGATTAAACAAAATGATCAGCTCTTGTTGCTGTGTTACATGTCCAATACTCTGGATTAAAAAACATGACCCACGACAGTCAGTTAATGTCATTCTTTTTCTTTTCACCTCTCCCTCCCCCCTTCCCTTTCTGGCTTAGAATTCAGATGGTCCACAAATGTCTATGCAATCTTTGTGTCCTTATGGCCCATAATCACGAACAGGTTGTGCAAATGCCTGTATCTGTAGTTTGGTCCGTTCCAGCAGCATAGAAGCCTTTTCATATTAATTGGGTCAGTCTAATGTTCCTAATGACAGTGGGAGAATTGCTAACATTCATTCCTGTAGCAATAAACATTTGAAACCCATGCTTCCTGCCATAGGAAAAGATGATACAATTGATTCAGTTCTCTGAGACTTAGGCCTATCATAGCATTACCCTGTCATCTGCTTGAGAAATAGCAGTCAGGCCCTCATATCTAAGCAGGAGGTGGGAAATGAGCTCTGCTTTAGCACCACAATCAGGGATGAATTTACAGTGCCATTCAAAAGAGTACTCCCTTATCATAAACAAGCTGATAATCACACTGAATCTAACTCCCAATTAGCTGTTCCTTCACTCACAGAGATCAGTGTGCGTGTCCTCCTTAAGCCAAGATTTGTAGCTATTGAGTCAGCCCGAACATTTGAATACCTATGCCATATTCAAAATTTAAGAATTAACGCCATGTATTATCAGAAAGTCCAGGTAATCAGCAAGGTAATTTCTGAAGTACTCGCTTCGATGACTGATCTAAGTTGAAAATGCTAAAACTGCTAAAAAATGTTTAAAAATGTGATTTGGGTACATATGTAGATTATCTTTAGCCTTGTACCAAAGGCCAAAGTGGTAGCACAGCAGATATTTTTGGAAAGTAATTAATGAAATATATCATAACAGTGAAATATCTTAAACTGACTGATCAAAAAAAGCAATTCCAAAGAACTCTAAATATAAAATGTCTCCTGCCTCATTTTAAACATTAAATATATTCTAAGGTAAACAAAATAGCCATACTAGACATACTCATTGAAATAATGCTGAATCGCAATGTTTGATATACCTTATATTTAGAAATCAGTTTCCAAGGGATAAAAGTCAAGAAGACGATGATGATGCTAGGAACAAACGCTACCCTTTCTAAGGCCCTTTCCGCATGGGCGGTATATGGCACCCTGGGGACAGCAAAAACGCCGTCCCCAGGGAGCCATTCGCACAGGGGGCGCAGCTGCTTTGCAGCCGCGCCGCCCTCGCACCACCTGACCGGCACAAAGGCGCCGTTTTCTGACCTCGTTCAGGAAGTGAGGTTTTCGGAAAACGGCGGCTTGGAGCTGTTGCCGTGTGAATGGCAGCGACTCCAAGGCGCCCTTCCCGCATTCACTTACCTTGTCTTCGGCCATCCGGCGCGTTGCTGAGGCCTGGGGACATGCCCCCCTGCCCTGCGACGCTGGAGCAGTCGCACAGGGGCGGGGGGGGCATGTCTCCAGGCCTCGGCGACGTGCCGGACGGCCAGAGACACGCCGGGTCGGCCGGGCGACGGCGCTCCGCGGCGCCGTCTTCCCGGCTGTTTCTGGGACCGTTTGTGCGAACGGTCCCAGGGGGGTTGGGTCGGCGTGGAATGCGCCGACCCAACCCCCATCGACGCCGTGCGGAAATGGCCTCTGTGTTCTCAATTCAAGATATAGTCAGTGCTTTGTGAAAGGAACCTTGCTTTTCAGCAAATTTAAAAGTAAATTCTAAGTGAGAAAAGAACCCTCAAAAATTTTTCAGAAGTTGTTTAAGAAATCCAACATGACATTAGAGATATTGTGACATACTGCCCAATCCTCACTGGGCTGGCAGGTGTGCACAGTGCCCGTTCACTGCCACAGCGTAGGAAGCCCAAAATGTAAAAAACAAAAAATCCCCCATTTGGAATCCCTGGTAGGGGAAAGTGGAGATATGCCAGGGAAAATATAGCGTAACTCCAAGCTGGCTCCACCAGCACAAGGGGGCTGGGAGGGCATGTGGAAGCTGACTAATATCAGCCCCACCTTCTGGCTTGCCCCCGGCCATGTCAATGCAGCTTTTTTGCACTGAAGGGTCTGGACTTTGGCAGCTGCTTCCAGGTAGGACACCACAAAGCTGCATGGCACCCACACATTTGTTCCTTGCACCAGCAGAATAGGCACTCATGCCTGCACAGGGGTGCACCAATTCCAGAGAGGAATTGTCCCCCCCCACACACACCTGGATTGGGCTGGTAGTCTCACAAGATCATACTCTAACAGCTGTTGAGATCTCACAGGACTACCTCAAGATCTCCAATGTCCTTTTGATTTGTCTGAGCAACCCTATGTAACACTTTTCAGATTCATGTGGAATTTGCTAAAGGGATTGGGGCCCCTTCCAAAGCACTATGTGAATATTATTTTGTCCAGTATTTTTGGAAGATCTTTCAGTTTTCAGCAAATTCAGTGAAACTGTATGCAAGACTGGGAGCCTTGGCAATGACATTGTGGTTGTTTAGGAAATTCTAAATACTGACAGAACTTGTGAGGGGTCTTGCAAGGTCATGGACCTCATTCGATTTGTTAAACTTATGATGTCTGCTTTTGTTCAGGCATCAGTTGCATTTTTTGAGGTCTCCCCCATTTTTAAAAAAGATGTTGTATTTTTCTGTATGGAAGTCTCCCTAGATTTGAACAATGTGCCATCTTAGCCCTAGGTGGTACCCTTAAACATGTTTTGATCCATATGGTGGAGCCACCCATGGAATATAATAACTAAAGTGAACAGAAAATTTATTTGCATTCAGATACAATAAAAGAAGTTTGTTAATCCTTCCTTTATATATTCTCTTTTGCCTGTTTCAATTTCATGAAGAATGAGGGAATGGGGAACCGATGTGTGTCTGATAGGGACATCCAACCAAAAGAGTTTGTTGATAGTCACTTTGAACAGGATCATAATCATTAAGGTTTCTCAGTACAAAGTTTTCAGTACAAAGTTTTCAGCTATCAGTAACAAAGATGGCTCTTTTAATATATGCAAAGAAAACACTGATTCAGGATCTTTAATCTCACATAAAAGCACTAAATAGCAATATTTGCCCCCTACTCAGTACCCCTTGGAAGCTGTTAATAGTAGGGGGAAGGAATGGTTAATCTTCCATTGACATGTAAAGAATGTGCAGTTTGAATGTAAACTAGTGTACAGGGGCAAAGGAAGACAAACCTTTCAAGCCTGAAGCCAGGGTTGAAGTGCTTTTCTCCTGATCAGGTTCTGATACCCAAAATTAGTAGAACTGGGACAAAAATCAAGCACAGCAAGATAAAGGGGAGGTTAAATTCACTTCTGTGGGTTGCTGTTTTTGTTTGAAATAGATCTTTTCCTGTTGGTCTCTTGAAGATCCTAGTAAAGGGCAGAATACAAATGTCCCTCTTCAAGTGAGAGTTTTCATTGCCTCTTAAATGAATAAGCTTTCTTCTCTGACAATTATTGTTAGACATTTGTTTGATAATAATCAGTTGATGGAGATAAAAACATTACAGCATGCAATGTATTGTGCATGGTGGTGCTTTCTACCTATTTGAAATTTGTCACCAATTGTGACACCAAATGGGTCAAAAATTAAAATGTTGCTGGTGGGAATGTGTTTTCCCATTGAAATAAATATAAATGAATATTAAATAGAGTAAAAAAAATCCAAATATGATGTAAAGAAAGCAAATGAAATAATTAATGAACAAAATAAATGAAGCCCAAATAAAATTTCTGTACATACTCTAAATACCTGTCTAAGTTGAAGGATTGGCCTTTAATCCAATGACCTTAGTCAGCCTCCAGTGCCTGGCCAGGTCCAGTGCTCTGGTGGAAGCACCAGCAGAGATATGCCACATTTTTCATGATGTATCTCTATTCTCCCTTATAAGAGAGTTCTGGGGATGGGTTGTGTTGACCCTTTCAGGCATCATGCACTTCAGAAAACCCTTTGGAGGGGCAAGGCAGCACTGGAGTGGCGCCATGCACACCCAACCATCTGCTCTGCAATGAGTTGTTAGCAGTGGTGGGATTCAACTAATTTAACAACTGGTTCTGGTGGTGGGATTCAAATAATTTAACAACTGGTTTATTGAAGGCTTTCATGGCCAGATTCAACTGGTTCTGGTGGGTTTACTGGGCTGTGTGGTCGTGGTCTGGTGGATCTTGTTCCTAACATTTCACCTGCATCTGTGACTGGCATCTTCAGAGGTGTATCACAGACAGAAGTCTCTGTGTGTAACAGTGTGTAACAGGCTTCCCTCTGTGATACAGCTCTTAAGATGCCAGCCACCGATGCAGGCAAAATGTTAGGAACAAGATCTATCAGACCATAGCCACACAGCCTGGAAAACCCACCAGAACCAGTAACAGCTGATTGTTCACAAGCGCCATTTTAACAACCAATTCTGCTGAAGTGGTGCGAACCTGCTGAATCCCAGGACTTTCTTCTTTTAGTGATGCTGGAGTGAACGTGAGTTATTGCTGGTCTACTTTGGTGGCGTGATGTTGGTCAGATCATCATTACGCTTTCTCCCTTCTCTTCTATGACAGGACCTTTGTATTTTTTTGTACCTTCTACTGGTTTGAATTGTTATATTTTATACAGCTTCCAGTGCAAGTTAAAATGTACCTTTCTGCCTTGCAAAGTTGATAAAGTCTCAGTTTTTATATCATAAAATGCTCAGTGTTGGAGATTACTTACACACACACACATAGAATTCAAGGAACACAGATGGAACATCTTCCAGTAATGGGCATGGGACCCTTTATCTGTGTTCTGGACTTATGAGCCTTACCCTCTTCTGTTCTCATGGCAACTCTTGTGCCTTTTAAAAAGATGTTCCAGAATGTTAGAAGGAGTAGATTCTGATAGTGAAATACAGAGAATCCTGATATACACTTAGAAGTCTTTATGCATGTAGATTGAGCTGTTTGGATCCAAGACACATAGACAGAGAACTACATGTGTTAAAATTAATATTATTTTTAATAGTTCAATATCCAGACTGGCTATTGCAAGTCTTCCTGTGCATGTCTTGCATGGAAAACAGGAGCAACCATGCCAAATTTACTGAGCTTTGTATTGCTAATTTTTTTTTGTAAAAATTGCTGTACAAGGATGTGGGCAGTTTTACTGCATCTCATTGGCCTAGTAAATCTTTGCCTCTGCCCATTTGAGCAAGTGTGATTGTGTAACTCATATAATTGATGCTCAGACGCTCTCTGAACGGTCTGGATGGTCTCTGAAGACACTGGATATTTCACCAGTTCATTGCATGCTAACAAAAGCGCAAAAGCTCTGGAGTATCACAGGTGGTTCTGACAACTTAACAGCAGAGAATGCTATTAAGTGCCACCATTATAGTTATCTTTGGTATTAGCCGTATCCTTATTTGCATTCAAAGATGTAAATAAATAAATAAAAATCAGTTCTAAACAATCCTAAAAAGCACTCACCACTATTTTACGGATTCATTACAGCTTCAGAGGGTGGCCATGTTGGTCTGGTTTGCAGTAGAAAAGTTAGGTTTGAGTTCAATAGCACCTGAGAGATCAATAAGATCTTCAAGGTGCAAGCTTTTGAGAGTCAAAGTTCCCTGACAAATGGAGCTTTGACTCTTGGAAGCTTGTCCTCCCCACCCAGTCTTGTAGGTCTTCAAAGTGCTGCTGGTGCTGACTCATTACTCATTTTCTGCATTTTCTACTCTGAGCTCTAATCAAGCTGATTACCGTATATACTTGTGTATAAGTCAACCCGAATATAAGTCGAGGCACCTAATTTTACCTCAAAAAACTGGGAAAACTTATTGACTCGCGTATATTATCTATAACCTGATCTGTCTTCTGAGACGTAGTAACCTCCTTTGACAGAGGGATGCTGATGTTTGGGTGGGCTTCTGTTGATTGAAGTGGGGTCATCCTCAGCTCTTTCAGTTCCTCGAACCAAGATTTCTTTGGAGTTTTTAGGAGAGTATCTTTATCCAGTACATTTGTGGACCTGAGGTCTACCTCCCAATGTAAGGGGGAGGTTTGATGATATACATTCTCAAGTGCTAGAGAGGTAGCCGCCTGGATAGGTGTTGGAGTAAGATCAGTATTTGTTGGGGAACAGTGTGTTTCACCGTGAGCTGCTGTGGGTATCCACTATTTGCAGGATCACTCCAGTTTGTTACACCTCATGCTTTCCGACTATGCAAATTCTAGGTGGCTGAAACTAGTTGAGGGAAAAATCAACACTCTTGGCTTTTCATTAGAGTCGTTAGTCCCTCTTTCCCTATCAGAAGCATATAGCTGCTTGAAAACTAAGCTATTAGAACAAGAGTATCGGGATATGATAACAGCTGCGAGGAAAACGTGTTCCCCCCTGACCCTGCTTATTCCAATTGAACAAGGACACATGGCCAATTATTTACAGTGGATCACCAACCCTAAATTAAGAAGAGCTTTAACACTGGCCAGATTCAATCTAATGCCTTCTATGCTGCTCTATGGCAGATATCAACTTAAATTGATAAACAGAGGGGGCTATGTCCATGCAAGATGGGTCAGGGGGAGACACTCGATCATACCCTCTTTCATTGTGTAGGTTTGCAAAAATCAGAATGTCACAATCTGCACTTAGCCCATTTCTGTATAACAATCGAACTGTGGCTCTTAAGATACCTATGCTTTTGAACAACATGGATCCCACAGTGTGTGAGCATGTAGCAAAATTTCTGCTAACAATAATAGACGTAAGTCTAGATGAATACCAACCAATGTCTATGTATTATGACCACATATAGCCAGCAGTAATTTTTCTAGCTTCTGTCAGTATCCGATGACGTTTAAGTGAGTTAACTTAGCTGATGGAATGTCCTATAGTTACAGAAGGACCATGTATATATTTTAGTATTTAGTATTTTAGTACCAGTGTCTATAATTGTGAGCAATAATGGGCAAATTTTGTATGCTGATTTTGTATGTTTATTTTATGCCAATAAAGGCTTGTGACTGACTCGCGTATAAGTCTAGGGTGGGAAATGCAACAGCTAAATAAAATAAAAATTTTGCTTTGCAACCACATTTTTGCACCACTATGGTGCCATCTGTGCTTTGCAACCACGTTTTGCACCACTATAGCACCACAGTGCATAGGATCCATGATTGTTGTGCTCAGATCTGTTCCTAGGGACATGGCCTGTGATCTGATGGTGATTTTTGGGTGACCTAGTGCAAAAATCATGAAGATCCACGAGGATCCGTGCTTTGCAACGAGATTTTTGTGCTAATGTGGCACTAAGATGCATCGGATTCATGATTGTGGTTTTCAGATCTGTGGCTAGAGACATGACCTGTGATTAGATGGTGATCTTGGGGTGACCCAGTGCAAAAGTCATGAGGATCCGTGCTTTGCAACCACGTTTTTGCACCACTATGGTGCCACGACACATCGGATTCACAACGGTTGCATTCAGATCTGTGGCTAGGGACATGCCCTGTGATCTGATGGTAGTTTTGGGGTGACCCAGTGCAAAAATCATGAGGATCCATGCTTTCAACCACGTTTTGGCATCACTGTGGCCCCCAAAGTGTGATTTTTGTGATTCTGCCTTTAGATTGAGACATACTGTACAGTATCATGGTGCTTTCATTTCATTCCAATATAAAATTCCAGATCTGGCTTTTACCCAGTCCCGTTTGTTACTGGTTTATACTTTGAAATGTTAGTAAAAACATCACAGATTATATTCCTCTTGCATTTAATAGTTTTTAACCCCACTGTTCACAGTTCCCCCACCTGAAAGGCTTGAAACATGTACTTTCCCACTTCTCCCCCTCCTTTTAAAAACAACGAATCTGACGAAGGAGAACTCAAAAACTCTTCTAAAGTAGAAGAGAATACCTAGCTGTTTGGCCATGCTGGGGACAGAGTGAAAGAGAAAAGAGGCGGAGTTCAATCGATTGGCAGAGTGAAAGTATACTGCAGGCTTGGCTTCAGGGAAACTGCTGCTCGGGGAGCCTGTCTCTATGACTGTCTTAAAAGGGCAATGCTCCAAAGATTGCTTAATCTTTTGTTGGTCTTTAAGGTGCTACTGGACTTAATATACAGAGATAAGTGATATAGCAGATTAAAAGCATAGATCATGGTGATTTGCACAACAATAATTTTAGAAGATTTACCCTATCAGTCAGATAAACAAAAAATGAATAAATGTGAAGTAAAAGCATGCTGTGATTTTTGAAAGTATGTCCATTGGCTTTATTTAACTGAAATTAGTTTTTTAATTGGCTAAGATGTTCATGTGCTGTGGAATGTTCATGAAGACTCAAGACCCCCTCCCCCAAATGCATTTTAACTAGGCACCTGTGAGGACGTATGTTGTTGGGGGGAAAGGGATTCAATAAAAAAGGCAATGAGAAGTGTTTTGCATATTGATCAACTGTGTGAGAAGGTTGCATGTATCATAAGGGTTATATACATTTACTGTGAATGTATAAATGTATGTGTATGTTTGTCAGCATGGAAGTATGTGGCTCCTGTTTGCAGAAGATCCAGGTCCTGCCTGGATTGTTTCCAAGTCCACCATGTTTCCTTGTGCCTATGTCCTATTATATATTGATCCCCAACTTTGCATTTCCTTCCTTTCTTTTTTAAACTCAGGAGAGCTAAGCAGATTTATTCCTGTTGAATACCTATAGTCTGTTGGTTCCTATTACAGAAACATTTACTTTGGCCACTCTCTCTTTTCCTTTCAGTCAGTCTCTTGACACACCTCAACTATCCTAACCAAATGGAAATGGCCTCACTAACTTTGCCTTAACATTTTGTATGTTTGGGACAAATGGCCTCAGGACAAGCACATTCTTGAACTGTGCTAGGAGTCTTGAACTGTATTTGTTTGTGTACGTTTGGTGGAAAAGGGGAAAACCCAGTTTAGACCAGCTATAAGGTGTCTCATGGAGATGATTAGATTATGTTTCTGGCTGAAGAACTTATTCTAGAGAAGAAATGTTTCAGCTAGTTGGCTGCATTTTGACAGCTATTTTGGGAACATGAAAATAAAGAAAAATCCTACAGATGTCCTTCTGATATATCTTTTGTATTTCTTATATAATTTCTGAAGAGATAAAACACACCTTTCTTTCATGAATGCTCAAATTAATCCAAGTTCAGAAAGATAGGTGACAGCTCAAAACAACAAATGCTGCAGATAAATTTCATTCTTACAGTGAATGTAAGAGCAGCAGGAGCAGCAGTGGTGTAGGAGGTTAAGAGCTCGTGTATCTAATCTGGAGGAACCAGGCTTGATTCCCAGCTCTGCTGCCTGAGCTGTGGAGGCTTATCTGGGGAATTCAGATTAGCCTGTGCTCTCCCACACATGCCAGCTGGGTGACCTTGGGCTAGTCACAGCTTCTCAGAGCTCTCTCAGCCCCAGCTACCTCACAGGGTGTTTGTTGTGAGGGGGGAAGGGCAAGGAGATTGTAAGCCCCTTTGAGTTTCCTGCAGGAGAGAAAGGGGGGATATAAATCCAAACTCCTCCTCCTCCTCCTCCTCCTCCTCCTCCTCCTCCTCCTCCTCCTCCTCCTCCTCTTCTTCTTCTTCTTCTTCTTCTTCTTCTTCTTCTTCTTCTTCTTCTTCTTCTTCTTCTTCTTCTTCTTCTTCTTCTTCCCTGTGTCAAAAAATTAGAATTTGATTACTGAAAGGAATACTCCATTGAGTTTGTCCTGAGCCATCTGCTGTATATTTCATCTGATATGCTTCCTCTGGGGGATTCTTCAGTGGGTGACGTCAGCTTTGGTAGGAATTTCCTTTTCTGGACCTGTCTCTCACAAGTGTAGAGAGAACATACTGGAAGAGGATTATTGTTGCAGGGGCCTTGGAGTTCATAGTTTGTATTTCATCTGATAGGAGCAGTTTCAGAAACTTCACTCCATCTCAAATCAAAGTATTGCTCATGAGAATTATTGAGAGTATCTAGGGACAGTAGGATCAAGAATTGGTTTTGTGAATTCCAATAAGCTCTCCTTCCTTCTGTAAATACAGTACTGTTTCTCATGGCACAAATCATGAAGACGAAGAGAAGTTTGGAATTATATCCTGTTTTTCTCTCCTATAAGGACTCTCAAAGTGACTTACAAACCCCTTCCCTTCCTCTTCCCACAACTGACATCTTGTGAGGTATATGGGGCTGAGGGAGCTCTGAAGAACTGTGAAAAACTGTGACCAGCGCATGGTCACCCAGCAAATTTCTTGTATAGGAATGGGGAAACAAATCCAGATCACCACATAAGAGACTGCTGCTCCTGTGAAGGAGCAGGAATCAAACCCAGTTCTTCAGATTGCAGTCCCCCCCTCTTAATCACTACACTACATATACGCATGTCAGTATTCATAACATCCAAAGCCAGTCTTGAATGACTTCACATTGACACAACCTGTATATTTATCTATTCTGCTAGAATTTTATTTCTTCTAATATGGATTTGTTAATATACCTTCTGCCCTAACCTGGATGGCCCAGTCTTGTCAGATCTCTGAAATTATGCAAGGTCAGCCCTGGTTAGTATTTTAATAGGAGACCACTAGGGAAGATAAGAGTTGCTATGCAGTAGTAGACAGTGGCAAACCACCTCTATCCCTTGCCTTGAAAACTGTATGGGTTTGCTATAACTAGGCTGCCCCTTGACAAGAGTTTCCATCAAATATACCTCCTAAACACACTTCCTAATTCTGTGAAAGTCCCTGAAATCAAAGGGAGATCAGCAGGGCCAATTATTTATTTTCTATTTAACATTTCTCCCTTTTACAGAAATTAAAAAATGGTTAATATAAATTACCTTTAAAAAGCAAAGTGTTTTAAAGTTATACTAATAAATATGACTTCAGTGATTAGGAAAATATAATTGATTTTATTTAATTAATTGAGCAGTGCATTCAATGAATAATATGTTTTTGGGTGATTCCTGGCTCCAAAGATGTCTGGCTGACCTCAATCAGGCCCAGGGCATTTTTGGCCCTGTTCCTAACGTAGTGGAATGCTCTGTCCACTAAGACCTGGGCCCTTTAGGATCTAATGCAATTCTGCAGGGCCTATAAGGCAGGCTTATGGTTGAAGCAGCTATGGTTTTACCATCTGAATGGATTCCCTTTCCCACCCTTTTCCTGCTCCTTTCTTTGTATTCCATTTTTATATTGTTCAGCAGAGGAATATGCTGAATGTATTTAGTCACGCTCCAGAATTGTAATCTGTTGTTTTAACTTTGATTTTATTGTATTTTATTATATGTTGGACAATTCACCTCTTTAGCTCCATACCTAAATTGATATAATAACTAATCTCAAGGCCGCTTCCGCGACGTGGGCAAAATATGACGCCGGGCCGGTTGAACGGAAAAAAGAAAAAAGCAGCGCCAGAGCTTGTGAGCGCTTCCGGCACGCGAGCGGCGGAGGCAAGTAGTCGCACGCTGGAAAACGCTTAAACCGGGCGCTGAAGGCACGGTGTATTCAGAAAACGCTTAAAACCACTCTTTTTCCCCATGTGACGCATCGACGCCGCACTCGTGCGAACAGCCGCCACGGAGCTGCCGTCACAAATGGCGTCGGGCCTGCATCGGCTTCGCAAGTAGTAGCGCGCAGGCTTAACGTCAAGCGTAGACGCCAGCTCGCTGCGCCTGCTGTAACCGTCACATTTCTGCGGGGCTGCGGACGCCCGCAGCTCCGCCTGTCTGTGTGAACGCTTTTTTTGGGATGCGTCGCAATTTGCGACGTCATCGCGTCGCTGCTTTTGGCCGTGCGGAAACGGCCATAATGAAATGTGTTTAATTTAAATAAAATGATTTATCAAAACTTTTTAAAAACTATTATTCTAGTTTTTAAACATTATTACTAATTGCTTCATGTTCTGTTTTTCATTATTAATTGCAATAACATATCAGAATCAAAATGACCTCAAAAATAAATACAACCTTTAGTACAATGTGGCTCTATTGCTAACTGTGCAATCCAAAGGTGGGTGGGGGGTGAAGCTGCATTGGAAGCGGCGGAAGGGTTGTGCAAGCACCAATGCCACCAGCAGCTTGTAAAATGGCATGATGCAGAGAGACTTACCTGGAAGTTATCCCCCACATGGTTGCTTTTGTGCTGCATGAGGTCGTGCTAGCATGGAGGGAGTGTTCCTGGGATGGAGCCAACTTTAATCAACTCCCCAAGAAATTTCAAACTAGGAATACCCCCTTTCATTGGTGCATATTTATGCCACTATAGTTGATTAACACTATAGATTAAAGGCATTAAGTTTTGCAGCTTTAATAATAAGGTCATCATTTTTACTTCTCAGTCAGTATTTATAAAGCCAGTCTATAAAGCCAGTAATGAAAGATGACATGTGTCTTGGCACCAATACAAGGGCAAACTTTGTACGAGAACTCAGTGCTCTTGAATAATGTTTTCAGTGTATTAGAAACAGCAGACTTTCATATGTTATTATGTATGCATGCCTTCATATAACAAACATTTTCTCTTGAACAAATTGTGCTGTATTTCAACAATTCAGGGGAAATCCCATTCATGCTTCAATTTTCTTCTGCCACTCAAAGTATTCGAAGTAATACATTGCTGGATGTTGTTAGACACCAGTCACAGACATCCACTCCTCCCTTTCTTTGTTGTAAGACTGAGTGAGGGCTATAGGGTTTTGTGACCCTGTATTTTAGACAGTGATATTAATTACTCCAGTCTAAGCCCATTGAAATGAATGGGCTTAGAGTGAAGTAACTTTCCTTAGGATTGCACTAAGGCATTAAATTTTACGTGATTTGTGAACTAAGCAGTTTTTATGCAAAACAGACTTTAGCCTTTGATAGACTAGAAACATGAAATACAGAAGTGGGGAAAGGTCAACATACTATATAAACCAAAACCCAATGTTTAAAAGTGGCATCTTCGCTCCACTTGGGGGAGGGGGGGGGAGAGGACGGGTCTGCTGCAATGCAGCAGCACATCCTGTGCAAACAGCACCCTAGGGACGGTGTTTTTTCAGTCCCTAGGGCGCTGTTATTTGGCTGTGCAGAAACAGCCATTGTGAAAATAAACATTCATACTGGACATTGTAGTTCTTTGTATGGAAAGCTTTTTAAAGGACATTATCCTTAGCAAGGCTAAGGCCCCTTCTGCACATGTGGAATAATGGACTTTCAATCCACTTTCAATGCACTTTGCAGCTGGATTTTACTGTGCAAAGTAGCAAAATCCACTTGCAAACAATTGTGAAAGTTGATTGAAAGTGCATTATTCTGCATGTGCGGAAGGGGCCTAAAACTGAGGTTAAAATCTTATTAAAGTCCCTGTAACTTTTCTGGAAACCCCCTTAGTTGTCTGAGTTGATAGTACCAAGGTGAAATAAGAAATCGAATGGAATTAATGGTGAATAAGTGAGGACGGAAGAATGTGCTATATTAGTGTTTTCCCTTTAAGATTTTTCACTGTTTTCCTCCATGGAAATATAACAAAAACATAAGAAAGTCCATGTAACTTTATTATGCACCCTTCTGTCATCACTTCCCCCAACATATCCAATAAGCAAGAGAAGTTAATAATATCTTCACAAACATTGGCAAGCAAAGAGTATAGATGAAAAAGGGTGGGAGTGAGAATGGGAGTGGGGAGGGAAGAGGCAGTAATATGGATCCAGCCATGCAAAGAATAGAGAAGATGAGGTTCAAAGAGATAGAAGAAATCTTGCCAGGTAGAAGTGAAGACCTGAAGACCTTCTCATCTATGTGATTGTCCCTCTTACACAGAACATTAGTATATTATTGACAGAGTCATTGACAGACGGGGAATAAGAAATTTCCAGTGCTGAAAGATTATTCACTTGGCAATTCACTTTGAATGTATAATATTTGATTTTTGGAATGTTCCCTGAGAGATGTTCTCTGATCTATCTGTAAGACACAACTTGGTAGATAATGTAAGATTAATTGTAGATATAACATCTTGGCAAAAATGTGCCATTTTGGGACATCCTCAGAGCATGTGAAATGGATTGGCTTTAGGTGTCTGGTAGTGTCTACAGGCAGTGCTTTCATCAGGACTGGTAGCTAAATGTAGGAGAATATCAGTGTACTTGTAAAAGAGTGGGGTTTTTTCATGCATAAACCTTAGGTGCAACTTTGGTTTGGGAAGAAAGACAATTTACAACCTGACTGAGATTTTTTCTGGTTCAAGGTTGAGCTTCCATGGCAGAATAGGGATTTGAGTCAGATCTCCCAGATGCTAGTCCAATATTTTAATACTCAGGGGCAGCAATCAGGTGAGAAGAATTCATGTTGTTGCCAGCACCCATATGACTGAGGCTCATTCCGCATATGCAGAATAATGCATTTTCAAACTGCTTTCAGTGCTCTTTGAAGCTGTGCGGAATGGCAAACAGTTGTGAAAGTGGTTTGAAAATGCATTATTTTGCGTGTGCGGAAGAAGCCTAAGTTTGGCTTGTCCCATCAGTGAGCTGCAGTGGTAATTACAGTTTGAGAAATTTGTCCTTCTGTGAAGTTATATTAAATTCTTAATAGATAGTGTTAAACAAGAGTCCTCTCATACCAGACCTAGCAATCCTATTGTTAGTGCTATATAGTGTATAGTGATAGGCATGGTCATTAGTATACTGTATAGTGATGGGCATGATAATTAGTGCTTCAAGCTTTTCTAAAGTTCAGTTGTTTAAGACAAGATCTTTGCAGCAGTGGCATAGTGGTTAAGAGCAGGTGCATTCTAATCAGGAATTCTGCTTGAGCTGTGGAGGCTTATCTGGGGAATTCAGATTTGCCTGTGCACTCCCACGCATGCCAGCTGGGTGATCTTGGGCTAGTCGCAGCTTTTTGGAGCTCTCTCAGCCCCACCTACCACACAGGGTGTTTGTTGTGAGGGGGAAGGGCAAGGAGATTGTAAGCCCCTTTGAATCTCCTACAGGAGAGAGAGGGGGGATGCAAATCCAAACTCTTCTTCTATATTAAATCAAATGCATTCATCCAAAATATGAAAATTCAGTATAAATTAGCCTGGCTTATCCATACACATATTTTTTATTGCAGAACTTTGCATTATCTTTGTGTGTATGATTTTGAAATTTGCACTAATGTTCAATGCAGCTTCCTAGTCTTGGATAACAGCTTGAAATTCCTCATTAATATGATACATAAGGTTCATTCAGTCCAGAATTCCAATTTAGTTCTCTTTACCCAATATTCCACTTTATGACTTCCTTTATGGAAGCAGTATAGGTTCTCATCTTAAAGTTATTGTAGTCTATAGCCTAGTGATCTGAATTTTGTATGAGTCTTATGAATGGCTACAAGAAATAACAGAATTTTGGTTTAGAATTGCTTGTACAGATTCTCTTTATCAGCACACATAATCCAAGATACCATCACAGTTTTAGTGATCTTATTCTACAGCTATGAACCACAACCCTCTTAAACAGGAGTATTTGCACCAAGCCAGGCTAAAGCTCAGCCACTTCAATAGAAAGAGTGCAAGATTTTTGTGGGTTTTGGTTTATACAGTGTGTTGACCTTTCCCCACTTCTGCATTTCATGTTTCTAGTCTATCAAAGGCTAAAGTCTGTTTTGCATAAAAACTGCTTAGTTCACAAATCATGTGAAATTTAATAAATGAAACTTTTATTGTGTCAGTTCATTGCCTTGAGAAAATCATTAATACCCCATGACTTTACAACCTAAAGCAACCACCTTTTTACTGTTCCTTTATTACTACCTTTTAATTTTTATTTCTTGGAATTAAACTGGAGCCTGAACTGTAGTTTGGCACTCATTAAGGATTTTTAATGCAATAATTTGCATTTTCTATAGGGCAAATATTTTTATTTAAGAAATGGCAAGAGATATGGCATTAAGACAGCAGCACTGAAAAAAATGCTTGCGAGAGGCACTGATCCTCTTCTCTTTCAACACGGGATACGTGATGACTTGAAGCTGCTCATATGCATGAAAGTTTAACATATAGTAAGACTCCAGACATACATCATAAACAGGATAGAAGTTTTCCATTTTGCTCCTTGGAAAAAATATCAGTAGGGCAAATATATTAAGCCCTACAGCACTAAATGGTATTTGTGAAGTTACATTTGTTGCCTGTATGGTAGCTGCACACTTGTAGCATGATCTTAAGAATCTACTTTAATTGAAGAAGAGCAATCAGTGATGCAGCAGCAAGCTACTGGCTCTGGATCTTGGGTTTCACCTAAGGTACAAAGGATTCAGTTGTGGAAGGTCAGCAGCTACATGCAGAATTCTACTGTCAGAATCATGATATACTTGTATTCAAATGTAGACTAGACTTACATCAAGACATAGGTAACATGAATCATGCAAAGTCAAAATGAAGTCATGATTCAGAGGGTAACATAATCAGGAGTTCATTGATGATGGGACCCATTGAGAAGAAAAGTGGGGTGTTTTTGGAGAAAATAAATACATGATAGAAAATGTCCATAACAGATATGGCTTCAGTTCAGAATAACTTACTCTAGCGCAGTCTTTACTTTTCCCATTGTGGCTCCTTCTGAGTACATTGTAGATAAATGTCCTTTTCAGTCATTTAAGTAACATCTACAAACAAAATATTCAAAAATGGATCATGCTTATTGATAGGAATTAAAGTTGTGATCAACACTTTTCATTGGTTGAAACCAGGAATAATTCCAGCCAAAATTAAGCTATTTTAAAATCCAATGATTTCAGTGGGAAAGAGTTGAGCATATACTTAAAGACATTACTCAGAGTTTCTTCTGAGATGTTTGAAAGCTGATCTGTTAATAGTTGTACATTATTTTGTCAGAATTGTTTCTCCACTTATTTATTCTAAAAATAAATTTAGAATGAAAAGAAAATGAAAGAGCAGTCAGGAAGTAACACTTTTTTTAATGAAGAGAAAAATGGTTAGCTCAAGTCGCTTGAGTGAGTAGTTCTTTCTTAGCCCCAAGGGCTTTTGGAGGGTACTGATTTTTTGACCCATTTCAACCTGGCTTCAGATCACAGTTTGGAACAGAGATTCTTTTGATTGCCTTGGCTGATGACATCTATCAAGAACTAGACATGGGGAATGAGGCCCTGCTAATTCTGCTGGTTCTTTTAGTAACCATTGATAATATTGTCCATAGCATCCTACTGAGGCCCCTTTCAGAGCTGGGTCTGAGGGGCACCATGTTACAGTGGTCTAAATCCTATCTGAGCTGTCAGTCTCAGAAGGTACTGTTCAGGCATTCTTGCTCTGCTTTATGGCTTTTTGCCTGTGGGATGGTGCAGGGTTCCATCTTATCCCCCATGTTATGTAATATCTATATGAAAACCACTTGGAGAGGTCATCAGGAGATTTGGGCTGTGAAGTCACCAATATTCAGATGATACCCAGCTTTACATTCTTTCCCACCTAATTCCAAAGATTCTTTCAACATTCAGAACAGGTCTTTAGAGTCAATTATGGGTTGGATAAGGGTGAACAAGCTGAAAATCCTAACAAGACAGAGGTTCTGTGGGTTAGTAAAAAGGCAGACCAGGGACTCAAGATCTCTCCTGTCTTGCGTGAGGTTATACTCTCCTTCCAAAGCCAGGTTTGCAGTTTGGGGATGCTTCTTCACACAAGGGTCCCTTTAGAAAACAAGGTGGCTGCTTGGCTCAGAGTGCTTTTGCCCAGCTTGAGCTGGTTCACCAGCTATGCCTATATCTGGCTCAGTCTGATCTAGCTACAGTGAACCATGCCTTAGTTACTTCTAGACTGGAAGCTATAGCTAGTTCAGAATGCTGTCACTAGACTTTGCTTCAAATTTTCAGTTTAGTTGCAAAGTTTGCTGCCTAGCCTTGGTCATGATAGTAGGTCTCAGCCAAAATGGACTGACCCCCAAGATCTGATCCCACAGCACCAAACTTGGCATTTTTATGTGAACCAACCTATTGCCTTACAATCCAACATATGTATCCGTAAGTGCATTGTTTTAGTGGAGCTAACTGCCAGGTAAAGAAATATTTTTGTTTTGTTTTTCTTTGTTGGAAGGGTTCCTGCCTTTGGCCATAAGAATAATTTTTGCATTTCTATGGCAGATTCCGCATGGGCAAAAAACAGTGCCCCTGGCTGTCACCTCTGAATTGAGGCAGCATTATGCTTTTCCTGGGGAAACGCTTTTCCCTGCCGGAAACGTGTTTCCCTTCGGGTGCCATGCAAACAGAGGCATGCCCCCGCTGCCCTTCAACTCCAGGGCGTGGCTCCCTGTCCCTGCAGAGCTCAGGTGAGAGAAGATGAGTGTGGGGAAAGGAAATGGAGGTGCAGAGGCACCTCCATAGGCAGTGGCTGCTCTGGGACTGCTCACACCTCAGCATGCAAATGGCCCCAGGGCTCCACCGGCATCATATATGCTGGTGGAACACTGCTGCCCCTGACCATGCAGAATCCACCTAAATAGCTTGAGATGATTTTTGAGATCACAACACAATTCCATTTATTGCTAATTTCTACATTTGTTTCTTGAAATAGCAAACTACTGTGTGGTTTTACAAAGTATGTAGTAGAGCACAATCACATTTCAGGAATCAGCTGTGATTTGTTTGTGACATGAACTTAAAATTCTTGAGCTCAGACACAGCCTTCTCTATCGGTATCAAAATTGCAGGTGAGATAGAAGATGTCTTGTATCTAATCAAAATTTGTCCCAGTACTTCAGTTTAGGTAACTGGGATTTGGTCTTGCCCACAAAGTAATTTTAAGGCAGGATTAAATGTTGGGTTAGAATTCTCCTTGTGGACAAGAAACAAATGCAAATTTGTTACTGTCAGATTTGCACAAATTGTTCTTAGGTTGAAAATGTCATAAACTCTATCTTCAGTCTTGGCTCCATTTGCAATGGCAGGAAGCAAGGGATTCTTAAAAATGTGAACTCAAGCATCTTACATCATATCATGAACAAATGGTGTTTGTTAAATCTGAACACAGCCATTGTAACTCATAGATCACAATTTTTGTAGGGAACAAATTATTATTTCAGATGGAACTTTGTACTTTTATGTTGGAACTTTATAGCTAGATGAGAAAGTGAATAACTTCCAAAGAAGTCCAAGTCTCTAAATAAAAATAAAAAATACATGTTGCCCGTAGTCACATTTCATAGGAACTGAGTGTCAAGCATTATAAGGAAAGACAGATTGATGAATATGAATTTCTTACTCTATTTGACATAGATGGATATTATTAAAATAAATCATTCCTAGGACAGTGTTTCAGAAATCTTACAGTTAATTTCTCAGATTAAAATGCATATTCATTCATTTCTTTCCCTTTTTATTTCCGGATGGGTTGAAGGAGGCAGTGGTCCGCCCACTCTTAAAAAGACCATCACAGATCCTAGTGATTCGGCCAATTCACCACGCCTGCCCCAATCCTTCGCTTCTGGGGAAGGTAATTGAGAGAGTGGTGCTGGAGCAGCTTCAGGGTTTCCTGGATGACACATCGGCTTTCGATCCCTTCCAGTCCGGCTTCCGTGCTGGGCATGGGACGGAGATCGCTCACGTCGCCATCACGGATGCGCCTCAGTATACAGCTTGATCGAGGCGGATCGGCGCTGCTGCCTTTGTTAGATCTTACTGCGAGCGTTTGATATGGTCGATCACGACCTTTTGACCCACCGCCTGGCCGCCTCTGGGGTGCGGGGCACTGTCCTTCAGTGGATTGCCTCGTTTCTCCGGGGCCGGAGCCAGCAAGTGAGGTGCGGGGATGAAGCTCTTCCGGTGGTGCCCGCTTCATTGCGGAGTACCTCAGGGGGCACTGCTATCCCCGCCTGTTATTTAACATCTATATGTGACCACCTGCTCAGCTGGTATGGAGCTTTGGGCTGATTTGTCATCAGTATGCTGATGACACTCAGCTCATTCTGTTGATGGAGGGGGGAGCCATCGCCGCCTCCTGTGGCCTCCTTCCAGCATTGCTTGGAGGCGGTAGCTGGTCATTGAAACAGAGCAGGCTGCAACTGAATCCATCGAAGACGGAGGTCCTCTGGCTAAATAGCGAGGGAGAGGCTGGGGATTTCCAGTCAGCCGGTGCGGGAGGGGGGTCTCATACTTCGATCTTCCTCCTCCGTCCGCAGGTCTGGGGGTCCACCTGGATTCACCTCTTTCTATGGAGACCCAGGTGGCCCTTACAACCCGGATCATGCGTTTTTCCATCTTCGCTTGGCCCGTCCGGCTGGCCCCCTTTCTCTCCGGAATGGGACCTGGCCACTGCGACCCACGCAACGGCCACCTCCAGGCTAGACTTACCGTAACTCGCTTTACGCCGGGTCTTCCCTTGCGCTTGATCTCGGGAAGTCAAAGCCGGTCCAGCATGCAGCTGCCTCGCCTGCTCACAGGAGGCGCCTTTGCAGACCATATTCAGCTCCGGTGTTGGCGCCCAGCTGCACCTTCGGCTTCCAGCCTAATTCCGAATCATCTCTCAAGGTGTGGGTTTTGACCTTTAAGGCCTTTATACGTGGCCTGGGGCCCTCATCTTCTCGGGACCGGGTGATCACCCCATATATCCCCACTCGGCCTCGGCGATCAGCAGAGGCCAATTTGCTGGGTGATCCCTGGCCCCTCTATGATGCGGTTGGCCTCCACTGGCTTCAGGACTTTTACAGCACTGGCCCCGGCCTGGTGGAACACCCTTCCTCCACCTGTCCGGCCCCTGCGGGACCTGGGTGAGTTCCACAGGGCCTGTAAGATCATGTTGTTCCACCGGGCCTTTGGAGGTGTCTACCATGATTAAGGAAAGTCTCCCCACTGCTCCTTTATTGCCCTCTGGTTTTCAGGGCTGTTACATCAGGGTCCCCTCATATTGAGGGGCCTACCGTCCCCCCCTTTTTTCTGGGGGTAGGTTTTAAATTTGAGGTTGGACGCCTGCTTTTATGCTTTTATGTATTAATTTGTTTCCGCTGGTTTTAGGTTATTTTAGTGCTGACATGAGATGGAGCTTATGTCTTTATATTGTATATGTGTTTTGCTCCTGTTGTCTCTGAATCCTTGCTGTTCACCGCCCGGAGCCCTTCGGGGATCGGGCGGTATAAAAGCCGAATTAATTAATAAATAAATAAATAAATTGACATTAGCCACATGTTTACTGTTATTGGTTAGGGTGCTTCTTTATAGGTTACTATCTCTTTAGTCTGACACTTACAATGTTTCTTCAGAAGTGACAAGGTTCAGGCAAAAGATGCAGCAAGGTTCAGGCATTACTATGATGTCACATTGCAATGGTGGTTGAGCCTAGCTCCACAAGGGGTACAAAAGCTGTTAGCACTACTACATTGTCAAGTAGGGCTGCCAAGTCCCTGATGAGGGCTGGGAATTCCCTGCCTACAGGTCCTCTGAGTAGCAGTGGGAGAAAAAACTATGGGGCAAAGCAGCCTTGTGTACTTAGTAAATGTTTATACAGGAAGTGACAAAGAGTAGTTTTAGGACAAAAGGTAGTTTTAGGTTTTACCATAGCATTTCTGGTGATTCCTAGAGCTAACATTTTGAGTAGTTCTAGAAACTGATGTAAACTTTGTGGTTTTACCATTGAATTGATGACAATTCTTTGGACCTTCCAGTATGAACTTTCTGCAAGTCAATGAAGCTCCCCCCCCCCTTGCTGGTTGCCAGGCACTTCCTGACAACTCTACTGTCAAGGTACTATATGGTGTATCAGTGTTATTCAAGAAGATCCTAGTGGCCTCTTTGCTATATGAAGCAAAAAAAACCTGTATGCTGGCAGGATTTAAACCGGTTTTTTAAATAGATCAAACAGATTTGAATGAAGAGAAATGGAAGGTAGAAAAAAGAGAGATTAATGTTAGAGAGCACCAAGGCAGTAGCTTATGGGTTTGAATCTGCAAAGATGGCTAGCCACGTCTGAGCATAAGGTAGGGGATATGGCAGAAAGAAAGGATGAGAGAAAAGTGGGGGAGGAAGGGACAGAATGTGTGTGGGAAGAAGATTCATGGTAATTCACACTATATCTTGTCAATCTACTAGATCTTCAGAACTGAAATGAAAGGAATTATAGAGGACAGTTTCATATAAAGTGAGAAAGGGATGTTCAGGATGACAAGAAACAGAATCAATGGAGGAGGAGAATTAAGCTGTTTTGCATGGAACTCCACAGACTTGAAGCAGGAGAGCTGGTAGATTTGGGTGGAGACAGACATATATTATAAGCAGTGGGAATGAACATTCATCCTGAAAACAAAACATTCAGTGTGTAGTGAACGTATATTCACATCCATGACACTTAAGTATTCTTTCATAAACATAGGCCCTTTCTGCACGGGCCAAAGGGCGCCCCTGCACCGGCAGGAATTCTGCCGGTGGAGGGGTGGGGGCCTTTGGCATGGGAGAGTGCGAGCGGCCCCCGGTGAGGCTGGCGCAGGAGAGGCAGCTCTGCATGGAGCCACCTCTTCCCCGTCCCTCTCCCACTCCAGGGATAGGAAGACAACGAGGGAGGGTCTTAGGAGGCCAGCAGGGCAATGAAGGCAACGAGGTGAGTGGGAGAGGGACGGGGAAAACAGCGCATTCCCGGCGGTGTCGTTCGCACCGCGCCGCTGGGAATGCGCTGTTTTCCAAAAACCTCCCTCCAGGAGGGAAGTTTTTGGAGGCGGCCTGACGCCGCCCTGGGGGAGGGGGAGGAGAGCCAGATTGGCGCTGCTGCGTTTTCGCAGCACCGCCTGTGTGAACGGCTCCCTGGGGACGGCATTTTTGCCGTCCTCAGGGCGCCATAAATGGCCCGTGCAGAAAGGGCCATAGTGAGGATAAAATCAAGGAATGGAGTGGAAAGGTAGTGTGGTAACAGAGGCCAAAGGTGATAACTTGGAAAGATAATAATGGTGAATGTAGGACTAAAAATATGAAACAAGTTAATTGTGTCAGGAGTGAGAGAGGGAGGGAAAATTGGGATGAGAAAGTGAAAGGATAATAAATTGTGTCACTGAAAAATCTAATTCTCCTCAGTTGTATCTATCTGCATTCATAGAAACTACTAGCTCAATTCATTCCATTCCCTGAACAGAACTGTTTAGAGATGTCCTAATTACTGTTTCTGCAGCTCTTGTACTTTTGAAACCTGGTATTTATGTATTGCTTCTATCTTTTGCCTGGTCTCAGTTACTGCTACTTCATTTGACATGTCTAAGTAGCAACTCTAGCCTTGTGACTTGTTTTAGATATAATATGAAGCTGTGGTTTATTAAGTCTGATAGTTTGGGAAGCCAGGATTTGGCTCACAGATAATAATTCAAAACCCAAGTTGTCTTGACAAATGCTGCCTTTATTGATTTTATTCTTTATTCTTCTACTAAAGCCTAGCTGGTATCTTGGCTTTCACTGTAACAATGGCAGTGGTGGGGAACAAGTCAAAATCTTCACATTCACACATCATGCAAAACCATTATTAAAAATAATAGTACTTAGTCAAATGAAAGTGTCATTTCTCATCCTGGTTTGATGTAACTGATCAAACACTCATGTACATGAAAACTTACATCAAGAATGAAACTTTATGGGTCTTAAAGATGCCATTGGACTCAAACTTTTTTCTGCTGCTTCAAACTAGCCCCGCTAGTTTAATATAATGTATGAACCAAGCCAGTAGATTTAACATTCTTCCATTCTAGGCTTTACCCTTGCACAAAATTGTGAGTTAGCTTGGATACCTATAGGCTCAAAGAGGTTATTATATAGTTCCCACAATTCCATTCTGACTATCTTCTATTTTGAGTAGAGCTGAAAAACATAACTTGAGACACATAGGCCCACTCTGCACAGGCCAAAAACAACGCCCCTGGAATGGTAAAAACACCATTCCGGGGTGCTATTTGCACAGCTGCCATCTCTGCATCAAGGCAGCACTGTGCTTTTTCCCTGAAACAGATGGGGAAATGCTGTTTTCCTGCCTTGTTCAATGTGAAGCTTTTGGGAAACAGCTTTTCCCAGCTGGCGCCATGCAAATGGCACCGGGTTGGAGGCACCGCTTTTAGGCGCCTCCTGCTTTCCCCACACTTACCTTTTCTCCCTGCAGAGCTCTGCAGAGACAAGACATGCCCATGCTGCCCTTCAACCCCCGGGGGTCAGAGGGCAACAAGGGCGTGTCGTCCCTGCGGAGCTTCACAGGGAGAGAAGGTAAGTTTGGGGAAACAAAACGGAGGTGCCTCCATGGGCCCCAGCCACTTGCACCTCAGCATGTGAACGGCTCTGGGCCCACACTAGCATCATATGTGCCAGTGTGCAGCTGCTGCGGGGCCTTGTGCGGAATGGGCCATAGTGAATCATTGTGTTTTTTCACCCATGTCCAGTAAAATATTTGTAAAAGAAAAATGAGATTATAATTAGTATCATGGTCACATGAACTAAAAGTTCCAGCTGTCTAAAGTGGCAGTGTGATTGTTTACATGCCTGACAAACACAGCTGAAAGGGTTTTCAGATGTTTTTCTCCAAATCCAAATTTAGTAATCTGGAGCCCTTTTGATAACCTTTCTCTAGGTTTTCAGACTGAGGATAGATGTCATTATTATGCATCACCTTGTTTTCAACTCATCCCCTGTGTTTGACGAAGGCATATAAACATATGTTACAGGACTGCAGATACTAAATTGGCAAGCTTGGCACCAGATAACCTGCTGGAACTAAAATGCCAATGAAGAACATGTGCTTAATTTAACAGTCCATAACCCTGTTTTTAGAACAATGAAATACTTACCCTAAGGAAGGCTCATAAAATGTAAGACTTTAAAGTTCAGAGATTAAACCAATGAAACTACAGATTTTTCGGACTGTGTATATTCACTGATCCATAAAAATCCAAGAAATATATGAAATATAAAATTTCCAAAAGTTCTTTTTTTCTGAAAAGTGTACTTTAGTGACTACCATTGTCTAATAAGGAAATGCGATAGCATTTGCAAAAGCAAAAAAAAAACCATACATGAGTGGTACATCATATTTGAAATTATAAACTTCCTTCTGAAGGTATTTAACTGAACACTTTACAGTATTTATTATGATTCCAAATTGTACATCATGGGGTAGAGACATCAGAATGTATCATTTTCAAAGAAAAATACATTTGGAGAAGTTAAGGACTTTTTTTTTTTGCAAACTCCTGGGAACTGTGCCAAAGCATAGCAGGTTCAAGTGTACTTTATTGGGGCAAGGCAATGGTAGATTGTCCCCTACCTTTGATTACTGGAAGATTTGCCTTCAGAAATATAGAAAGTTTACATGCAATCAGCAAATATAAATAAAAGCTGAGCTACTTCAATAATGAGACGTAGAGCTGGATCCTGCGGGAAAGATCTCCATATTCAAAGTGAGGGGGCAGGGGAGTGATTTTTGCCTATTCCTCTGCTGCTCTGCCTATTCCTGGCAGCCTTCCAACTGTGTCCTCAAGATCTGCCCTTCTCCAGGACCGCATGTCAAGGGGCATTTCAGGCTGCAGTTGGAAAAGAAAGACAGGAATGTCATGCTTCTTCACACAGAGTTTAGACAGGATCCAATGTACAGTAACGTAGGAATAATACTTAAACATATTCTGGTTGTGAAAATGAACTGTCATGTTTAACCAGGGTATTTTGCCCATTTCATCACACATGAGCAACATAATACATTTAAAATGAGATTTTATCACTTAGCTTAGGCCGTTTCCGCATGGCGGTGGAAGGGGTTGGGTCGGCGTAGATGTGAGTTGCGCGAATGGTTGGTGGCGAGCCTATTTAGTCTTGTAAGCCTCCGGCGCGTTGCCGGGCCGAGGTCAGGGGACATGCCCCCCCCTGCCCCTGGCGCGCTTAACGCTCCGGAGTAGCAGGTGGGGCAAGGGGCTTGTCCCCAGGCCTTGGCGACGCGCAGTCGGGAGGGCCGCGAGGGACAGGTAGGTCGCCCGGACATGGGGGGAGGGAAGGCGCCATGGAGCTGCTGCCATTCGCACGGCAGCGGCTCCAAGCCGCCGTTTTCCAAAAACCTCGCTGGGCAAGCGAGATTGGAAAACGGCGGCTTCGCGCCGCTCGGGCGGCGCGGCTGCTTAAGCAGCTACGCCTCAGGTAAACGGGCGCCCCAGTGGTCGTCAGATTCCTCGCCCATACGGGAAGGGGCCATAGAGCTTTCATGATGCATGTGGAACTTTGTAGCGATATAGTACAATTCTAACAATCTCTAATATGGAAATGTGAGAGAAAGTGAACAGTGATATTTATATAATCAGTTTTGGAGGAGGATATTTTTTATAGTTCTGCCCATACTGGTTGTTTTGATTTAAAAACCCAAAAGTTGGGGTTTTCTTTCCTACAACAAGGAAATTGATTATAAGTGTAACATGTTTCTTTGTCTCAATGAGATCAGTGCTTTGTTAACAATGGCTGCAGACATCACATGATATGGCCTTTGTCAACAAGTGTTTGCTGGAGACATCTGTAAAGGATACCTTTTTGACCTAAGAAAGAATACTCTGAAGATAGAGAATGCTGTTATAGGTCTGGTCTGAAAAATACTGAACAAGCACATTGAGACCTTGGCACTGTTCTAATTTACTTTTCCATTTCAGTGCTGACAGCATGCCATAAATGAGCAGACATTTTAAAACATAACTGAACAAAATTTGTGATCAAGATTCTATACAGTGTAAATCAGGAAGTTAAAGTCATTGCAGTAATACAGGTAGGAAACTAGTACCTGTGGGATAGGATTGGATCATAGTCTTCCATTAATCTCATCAACTGATTTGAAGTCACAACAGGGATTACTAATACCATAAATGCCTGTTGCTCTGCCCAGTTATGATCCATTTCTGTAACTCAGTTGAGCTTCTGCAAGTATTGCATAGGGTACCGCATACTGCATGAACTTGCTTGCGTAAGGGGATTTTATATTGCAATAGACAGGAATGCCATTGTTAGGTTCCTTTCTTTACCTTTTACATCTTGGACCATGAACTGATGTCTGAAAGCACTGCCAGTGGCACAGATCTTTCAAGGAAAAAAGAAAAGTTGAATTCTCAGCCTGTAATGCCCCAAAAGTTTTTGTAATCATCCTTGTTCTTATTCAGTGCCATTGATCTTCTACTATATGTGACCTTGTAAAAGAGACATTGCATTGCCATTGTCTCTTGTAAAACACAGTCATGTTGATAATGGCAGTTCACAGGCTTCCATGCTGGTCAACAAGCATGCATTGCTTATTGTTGTCAGAAGTGGTAGGAGTACACCTTGCTCAGGATAAAGATGACAGGAGATTTGTGATTTCACCCGCCATTTCCTGGACCATCTTTGTTCTAGAATGCTGCACTTTGGTCCTAGTTCTGTCCCCAAGGTACTAGGACCCAAGCGGAGCATTCTAGACAGTGACGGTCCAGGAAATGGTGTATGAATTCACAAATGTCCTGTTATCTTCACTCTGAACAGGTTATACCTCATTGCAAGCATTTATGACACTTTCTTACTCAAATGTTATTGTGAAAAACTAAAAATACTGAAAAGACAGTAGCAAATACAGTATTCTATTCTGAAAGGCAGAACAGCCTTAAAGAAAACAGGTTGCATTTTCTTTTTTAACCTTCATTCCACTATATGTCTGCAAGCCTCAGTACTGATTTCTCAGCTAGTTGGGTCCCTCGAGACCTTATTGAGTGCTCAAGTGCTCAGGGAGTTGCAGCTGTATAAATGAAAAAAATGTAGTTTGTATGAATTGTTCTTTACCTTGGTTTGGGTTCAGAATGGCAGCTGCACTCCGACTTTGTGTGTGACAGCACAAAGGACAGCAAAAGTGAAAAGCAAGTCAGCAAGTAGAGAGACAAAAGCAACGATCAGCTAATACAGCTCCACATGGCCTGACTAATTTATGAGAAAAAACTGTTCTGCTCATTGGATCAGCACTCTGAGGAGGCAGGTGGAATTGTAGGAAGTTTTCATTGACTCTCTTGAGCAACTAAGGAAGCCACTAGAGATTCTTCTCAGTTTGAACTTTATCAGGGTCTACGCTTAATCAATAAGGTATTGGAAAAAGAATTAATTACTAAAGCAGAATAAAACAGCTGCATTTTAAACTAAGGATCTATCAATTCAGTAATCTTCCAGTTACAGGCTAGGTGCCGTGAGGATCATTTTGACTTCATGTAATGAGGAACTGAGGGAGTTTCCTCATGAACAGGCTGGGAATTCACATTAGCCTATTTCAGCTATTTGTCATCAGTACAACTCATTTCTCCCCTTCTGAATTATAGTTTATGTTTGATATACTGTCAAATCCATGGAATTCCCATATTCATGGGACTGAAAGCATTAACGCGGAAATCATTATCACCATGAGAAAAAGTCTTAACCTTCCTGAGCCTCTTTATTCTAAAGCCTATGGCCTGAGTGGTTTCATGCCGGACATACTTCTATTGTGCTCATTGTTAAGGTCAGGGACCTGCCTGTTGAAGAAGCAGTAATTTGAACACAGCCTGTAAATGTTTCATCTGTAATTTCCATAATGGTGAATTTCAAGGAGGGCTGAGAAGGGTTATGGGAGATGAATTAGGTTTTTAGTGAGCTCATTAGGAAGCCAAACAGAGTTTAGACAGCAAGCTAGTGAGTGTGGCTATAATCAGTTCTGCTCCCTTTGTTCCCTGCCTTCGGGACATTTTTTTCAAAAACTTCATGGCAGGGGATGATGAGAATATAGTGAGCAGAGTGCTGCAATCTGATGGTTGACTTGTTGACTTGTAAACCTCTTAATTCATTTTTTGTTCAATTTAATCTTTTCTTTCTTAAGGAAAATTAGTTAAATGTTAGAACTCTTTGCACTATTCACCTCTTAAATTATGCTCATTTTGACGAGCTTGTTATGCCTGAATAAACATGAAATGACTTGGCATTTTCCCATAAGAGGCACACCCATTTTAACACCATGTATTTACCATTCCTGGAAATGTCTCATTAACTTTAACTGAAAATCGAGAGCATGATATTTTTGGGCTACTGTAACACACCTCTTGGCAGCCACAGAAGGCAGTTTGCTTAATGCCTCATAATATCCATTTTTATTCTCAACATGAAGAAAGGCTCTCTATAGAAAATTGATGCAGTTTGCTCAGCTAATTTTCATGCTCATTCCAATTAATTTAACATGACCCAGATTTTCTTCCTCGGGCTCATCCTGACTAATTAGTAAGGCAACACCTAGAACAAGTTCTGTTTAATAACATTGAGGAACACTAGTTGTGAGTGATTTTGATGCTAATAAAGATATTCACTGGTGGGACAGATATTTGATGTCAATTATGGTATGTAATTTAGAAGTCTCAATGTGCTGCACAGAGGCTAGTGAATCACTACAGGGAGATAATAGTGTTTTAAAGTCTTTTGTAGCACCTAACTTCCCTGTGGAACCAATTAGAATGTGTGGGATACATTTTTTTTTTAATTTGGAGGGGGCACAACTCATAGGATTGCTGAATCATTCTATAGTAATGAATGTGAAAGTGCTGGTCAGTATTGAGATCTGTAAACCATCAAAACCATGCTTAATGTTTATTGAACCATATCACATAAGGGGAAGGTACACATGAGTACTAATGAGATTCAGATACATTGTAGATTTTGTCATTTACATTAATTATTTCTATAAGAAATAAAAAGGTTTGGGCCTTTTTAACTTTTAAAATGATACCTCAATGGATATAGTCCTTTATGAAATACTCTATATGGATGATGTCTCAAATATTGCAAAAATAATCAAACAGTACTTAGTATGTTTTTCAGCACTGAACAATAAGACATCATATACATATTCTCTTTGACAACTTCAATTAGCATGCCTTTCACACCTTTACAGTTTTTACACTTAGAACGTTTTAATAGTCTGAAAAAGATTCAGAACCTGTGCAGGACAGTAGCTATTTTTACAACTGCTGGTTATGAACATCACAATTGATGGAACAACCTTTTCCCAGTGACTTAATACAAAAACTCTGGCACCTGAACAAAATATGTATTTGGGGGTACAGGTCTGTTTCTTCTAATATGCATATCTAGATAACTTTCTGTGGTAGCATTTTTCTTTAGATGTGACAGATGGATAAATAAAAGGCCTACTGGATTTCAAAACTAACATAGGGTGATTCCGCATGGGCCAAAAACAGCAGTGTGAAAACGGTGTGAAAATGGTGTAAAAGGTTTTAAAACGGTGTAAAAGGGTTTATAATGTTTTCACACCATTTTCACACCGCTGTTTTTGGCCCATGCGGAATCAGCCATAGTCTAAGTAAGCAGGGCAGAAGTATCATGAACTAAAATAATGGATGGTGGTTTGTAGCTGGTCCCATTGATTTCTATAGCAGTTCTGTGATTGTATGATCAGGGGTCCTGAACACCAATCCTCATCCCACATCCAAGTTTTGTGTTGGATTGTCCATTAATTAAAAAAGTGATTATGTTCCCAGAGCAATTTAGGAGATTGGATTGACAGAACTTAATACTATGCATGATTACAAAGGCTCATTCCGCACATGCAGAATAATGCACTTTCAAACTGCTTTCAGTGCTCTTTGAAGCTGTGCGGAATGGCAAAACCCACTTGCAAACAGTTCTGAAAGTGGTTTGAAAACGCATTATTTTGCGTGTGCGGAAGGGGCCAAAGAAATTATTGTCAATTGTTTCAATGGTATATAGTCCCAAGTACATATGCATAGGATTTTACCTGTGGAAATAGTTTCTGTCATGTTTTTAGTTGCAGATTAATATCTTCATTTGCTTCTACAGGACTAGATATTATTAAATCAAATACACTGGCCTGTATCCTACCATTCCACTAAGCAAAGCATAAAGCTAATGGAAGAGATACTTAAAGTTGGAGAAGACTCCTTAGGCTGGATGAATGTTTTTAATATCTTTGTATTCCTGTAAAATGCAAACGAAAGAAATGATTTTTATTACTTTGTAAAAAGTACTTAAAATATTTATCAAGTCATAGGTGGTGTGGAATGGTCATGTGCAAAGAAAAAAACTAAAAGGCCGTTTCCGCACGGCCCATTAACGATGGCCTGGGGGCGGTAAAATGCTTCCCCCAGGTCGCCGTTTCATTAGGCGCCGCTGCTGCAACGCGAAAGCGTAAGCGACCTGACCGGGCGCTTCCCTCCCCCCAGGGCAGCGCCAGGCCGCCCAACAACCCTTTAAAGAGTTGCTTTCGTTGGGGAGGAAGCCGCCTTTCCTGGCGCATGCGCGAATCATGCCGGAAGATAACGCTGCTCGCTTTATTCATGGTAGCCCAGCCGCCGCTGTTGAGTGCTTCCAGCCCGCTTCGACACTGTCCGGACTTCCAGGGTCGGAGGGCAGCGCATGGGCTGCTACCAGCAGGCTACTTCCACGGTGACACCGTGGAGTGGGCGGGACGGGGAAGAGTATGCCCGCGCGACACCGGAAAGCATACTTCACGCCAGAACTCTTGGCGGCGTATGCATCCTGGCCGCATGAAACGCCAAAGTGTATTGGTAAATTCATGCGGCCATGGGCGGCGATGACTCATGTAAAAGTAAGTGACTGGAATTGGGGTGCTGTGGTGGTTTCCGGCCAGCATGGCCGCATACCCCAGCAGCATTCTCCTGACGTTTCGCCTGCATCTGTGGCTGGCATCTTCAGAGGATCTGAAGCCTTCGAAAATAAGTGACTGAATGTTTTCAGTCCAATCTTTTCACAGTGGTTTGCAAAAAATAACCAGGTGGTGTGAAGGGGTTAAATTACATCTGCCCTTGAAGTGAGTGGAGTCACTTCAGGAGGAGGTATCTGTACCATATAAGAAATTGTTAGGGGTAATGTAGATTCTTCCCTCCAAGTTTAATGTTCTGGCCCTAACACTTTAGCACATGGTCAGCATCAAATGGAAAATCACATAAAAGAATATCTTTCAATCCATAGTGGTGAATTAATATTTTATAGTAATACTTGGGATTTGCATCAATAACAGATTATTTAAAACAATTATAAAAGAAAATACATTTTGATGGACTTGGGTAGATTATTTCAACATCTGACTTCTATAGATCTGTGACATCACTACCATGTCAACTCAGTATCACAATAATAATAAAATCTTTAGTGTGATGAAATTAGAGAAGAAGCTTCACAATAACAACAACATTATTTCTTGTTGGAAGTAGAAGTCTCCAACAGTCATACGGTTAAGACGTGGAATTGATCACTTCTATGATTTCTTGGCTGGAGTCATAGCATTGCAGTTCTGTTCTAATGGGTCAGCAGTGAAATAGTGCGAAGTCAGCTGGTTCTTAATTTTTTATCTTCTCAGGAGTACATTCACTGACTTTATCACTGAGTGGAATGGCTCCCTTGTCTAGTGTGATCATGAACTGGAAATTTGCTGTGTCAGCGTATTTAGCTGAGACTATTACTTGATTGCTGGAGTTTAGATCTGATAGCAAAAGGGTTTATTTGGAATCTGCAGAAAAGGTGCTCAGGAACAAACATATATTTTATTCCCCTTGAAATTTAGGAAAGGAAGCTAGAAAATCAATAAAGATTATATGCTAGTTAAAGATACATAATGCTCAGTATAAATGTATATATAACCAATTAAAGAGAAAATGTAATATGTTTCATTGCTGTAATTTCCTAAAATTTCTGAAAATATAATAGATATTTTGAAAGCAAAAAAAATATTACAGGTTCATTTACGCAACCCCACAAAATAAGTAGAAAGTTCAATGCATTCTTCCCCCTCCCAATTATTTCTTGTCATTGACAGTGCAGTCCGAAATTGAGTTATGCTCTTCCAAATGGTGAACTGCAGTGGATTACTGCAGGAATAACTGTTTAGGATTACACTGTTGGTAATTTTCCAAATAAAAGGAAATCATTTCTTATGAGGGAATCACAAAGAAAACAATCTTTCTTTTGAAGGCCACAGCTCAGTATAAATTTAAGCCTATTGATTTCAATTGACTTGCACAGAACTAGCTCTGCTCTGAGTCTATCATTTGCCACCACTTACAAATGTATTGTGTCTTGGTTGTGCTTCTCTCAACCATTTAATTCAAAGTAAGGATAGAACATGTCCGGGATCTCTCTATTTTTCTCTCTGCTAAAATCGCTGAAAGAGCCTGAAAACTTCAATGTAAAGTAGGAAATGTGTAGTTGTAAGCCATTCCATAAACAGTTATTGATGAGCTCCTCTTGAAGTCTGTTAAGCAGTGCTCTCATGTTTTCTTCCCTGCCCTATCCTCTGTCCAATGATTTGTGTGCATCAAGAAAATAACTGGTATTTTTGTCCCAAATGAAGCATGTTTTTGTTAGCAGTTATAAACATTTTGTTTTTCCTTCTTGAAATTTTTCTGTTAAATGTCTTTATTTTTAATTGATGCTGACTGAGATTGTAACTCGGTTTTGGAGTATAGTACACATGTTCATCTGCTAGGCCTGTCCAGTTTTATTGGTATTTTGTGCAGAAGGGTCCATTTTCTGTGTAACAAATATCTCTTGAGTTTGAATCAATAGCTTTTGGATAGCAATGTACTTCCTAAACAAAAATATTTTAAATTCCTAAATGCTGCTGAAGCTAAACTCCGGCAAAAAAAAGAGTATATTGGCTCCTTAAATCCTTAAACCCTTCACATTCTGGCATTTTCCAGACTGCCAGCCAAATGAACACTTTAGGAGGAGGTGTATAAATATGTCTGCAGCACCCAGAGAGTTAATCCACCCCATTGTGCATAGGTGTTGGAGCTCTTATGGTATGTAAGATCATGCAAAATTCAGAGTTATTGTGTATTCTCCTTAATATATACTTGTTCTCAATAAACACCTTCTGAACACTGTTTTATAATGGAAAAACGCAGATTCCCAGGCAGTATTACCTCTGTTCTTCTAAAGAAAATTTTGTGTGGTGAGATCTTCTTCTCCCTAATGTACTACCACCAGCCTTGCCATCTTATTAACTAAATGGGTTATACAATGAAATATTACAAACCAATTAAAAAGAACCATTTTGCAGCCAGCTAGTTCCTAGAAATAGAGGGCTGAACTTAACTAGTATAATTTTATATCTAGAAAGCAGGACTACATTTCTTAATTAGCCCTCCTGCCAGCATGGCCAATTGGCCATACTGGCAGGGGCTGATGGTAATTGTAGTCCATAACATCTGGAGTGCCAAAGGTTTGCCACCATGGTCCTAGTCAGACTGGGAAAGTGGTGGTCCCATACAATTGTAATTAAAACGAGTTGGCTGGTTTTAAGTGTGATGTAGGTGTGATGTAATTAAGTGTGATGTAGGAGATGACCTGACCCAGGTAGCCCTGGAACCTTGGAAAATTGTTAGGCACAACAACATTGTACTGAAACAAAAGAATCACACACATACCTGCTAGAATGCAAGGACAGGCAACTAACAAATCTCAAAACATCCTAATGACTTATGATAATGCAGGGCATCCTTTAGATTTGTGATAGCAAGCTCCAAGATTACTGTATAATTAATGGGAGTGGTCACAACAACTCAAAGTCAGGCCTACATTCTTCCTTTGGAAGAACAAGGCAATACAGAACTGCAGTTCCAGAACAGGAGGATGTTGCAGTTGCCCCAGTCATGGGACTCTTCCTCTCTGTCTATAGCCTCACCTTATTAGTATTGCCTTCTAGCCACAATTTATACAATGAAACATTATGAACTCATAATTGTAGCATTGGCACATTGCACAGCACTGAAATACACAGCATTCCTGAGGGTATGCCTAGAGTTCAGTTGTGTTTAACTGCCTGTTCTGTATTGCACTGGAGCTGGTGGATGTCAGTTAAAACAGTGGGGTTGTGGATGATGGGTATTATATCCATGAATGTAGTATTTGTTTATTTAGATTAGGCTTCTGTTAATGTACAATAATAACTTCTAAAACAGAAATGGGGCTTTGGGGTTTAATTATTAACAGGTTTCGGGAGCTGCATGGCCGCATTCTTCTAGCTTGTGAACACGGCCATGGTTACAGTCTCGAAACCACACAGCACCCAAGTGATTCCGGCCGTGAAAGCCTTCGACAATACATTATCTGGGTCTGTTTCACTATGGTAATTCTTTGCTTTGGTAGAAGAGACTCTTCCTGCAGTGGAAGTTTCTCCTGTACCAGCTGAAAATGGGATAGACTCTTGCATTAGTGAAAGAAGGCACTTGCACAGGTAGAAAATGCTCATGTTTGTAGAAAGTATTTGCAGGATCCAAACCATTACTTGCCCAAAGAAGCTGTCCATTATGCATTATTAATGCTTTATTGAGATAGTAGTAGTGTGTATGTGTATGTTGTCATGCAGTAGTTATTGCCTTTATTAACAACATGTTGGGGAAACAAATGTTTGAGCTAAGCCTGAAGCTGTGAGACAGCATAAGGTCAATAGTTATATTGTATTATAATATGTTTTCCCCTTCATCTTGCTAGAAAGTTCAACAGTTAATATATAGTTCTTGTTTTACTACAGGAGTCTTAGGGTGTTCTCCTAGCCTCACATCACAGACTCATACACATAATGATTTACATATTTTGTCATATAAATGAAGATGCCTATGAATAACTTTGAAACATACCGGTAATATAGTAACAGCACAATCCAAAGGGGAGACAGCGAATCCCATTCCAGAGCCGGCACACCCCTGCGCTGGCAGAAATGGCCTTTCTGGTGCAAGGGTCAAATGTGCTGGCAAAGGGGAAACTTATCCAGGCAGCCAGAGGCTGTGCAGCTCCACAGTGCCTGACTTGGGAGCTGGCTCTGTCTCCTAGGCAGAACGCTGTACTGGTGTGACCAGGGGCATTCCAGGGACAGTCTGGAGAGTAGGGCCAACCTTTGGCAGCCTCCAGAGCTCAGTCAGCCTCTGTGTGCCAGTAGAGATATACCATGATTTTCATGGTGTATCTCTACTCTATGCTATGGAGAATTCTGCCCTCTTTTTTTTTCTTTTTAGGGCTTTTCTGCTGCAGGAAAGCCCTCTGGAAGGGGCAAGGCAGCTATCCCAGTCAGGGCTGGAGTGGAAAGGAAATAAATATCTGTACTTAATTTCACTTTTCAATGTCAATTTCAAATATCTGTACTGAATTTCAATTACAAATGTTCATAAATTTCAATTACAAATGTTCATTTTTAGACATTTTAAAGTGCATTCCAATGTAATAAAACATAGGAGCCCCATGGCACAGAATAGTAAGCTGCAGTACATCTGTCAAAATTCTGCTTACAACCTGAGTTCGATTTGAGCAACTTCAGGTAGTCAGCTCCAGGCTGACTCAGCCTTTCAAGGTCAGCCAAATGAGTAACCTCTAGCTGAGGGTAAAGGATAGGTAACTGGGAATTGTAACCACCTTGTAAACAAGGCAAACTACCTTGTAAACATACTCTGACTTGTAAACGTTGCATTGTGACATCACTTCATAGGTCAGTAATGATCTGGTGCTTGCACCTTTACCTTTAATAAAACCTTAAAATGGAATTATCTAATGAGAATATTAATAGACAGAAGTATTGCCATATATGTTACCTCTATAACAGACATAGATATTACAAAAGTTGGCAATCCTACTTAACACCATTTTAAACAATGCTTTCTGTTATAAAGTGGTCTTTATTATAATGTTCCATTGTTTAATTCTCCAATGATTGTGGGAAAGATGTTGAAAAGTATAATTCTCTTTTTGAAGAGCTATTTTTCTGAATTAAAATGAAATAAAGAAACTTTTTAATCATAAAATAAGAATTCTATTAGCTATTCTATTATCCACATTAGAATTCTATTATCCATATTGAAAAGATACATACTTCACATTTTATACAGAGCAACAGTTCTACATCATCAGAGGTCAAGGAAATATATATCAACACAAACATGAAGTTACTAGCTAGTGGTAGGATACTAGCTGCTGGCTTTGTCTACATTTTAAGTCTTTGAAACAAGAGCAAACACATGAAGAAAGCAAATCCCCTCTGAGGTACAATGCCAAATCATAAACTGCTTTTTAAAGATTCAGTTTGGAAAGGTGTTTTGCCATGAAACATGTTATGTATTACAGCAATTCAAGAACCAGAAAATCTTAAGCTGCCTTGAATGTGAAGAACCAATTCCATGAGATTTGATCTAAAAGGAACCTCTGCTTGTCCAAGAGGAATTTGTGTTGATTCTACTTGGACTCTCCCCACCCCCCAATGCTGCCTCCCATGTAGGGCTAGGAGCGCAGATCCTGCCTGCTTGCATAGTTCAGCTTGCAGTTCATCAGATCTAATGTATGGTTCTTTGAATCCCAGCCTAACACGTATTTGAAGACCAAAATCCAAAAAAAGCCCAGCAAATCATAAAACTTCAGTTTATAACCAGTAGTCTGCTTAAAAACTCAGCCCTAACTAAAGTAATTTTAATTAAGTTGAAATTTTCTTTTTAAAAGTGAAGATCAAGAAACGTGTCTTAAAACTTTTAAGTTAACTTGTTTAACTCTTTGCTAAAATTTGATTTAATTTCCTACTAGAATTGTTAAAGGACATGTTGATTTAAAAAAAAGCAAGTATTCAGAACTGAGCCATGAAATCTTTGTATAAAAATACCTACAAGGGGATGGTTCAGTGAAACTGTGGCTCACCAGAGCAAATAATCAGGTCTTTATTATCTGATAAAATAATGTAAAGATGTCATTGGGAAATCAGTAGATTTATATTGTATGGTAATACATCACTGACATGACTAAAATGCAAAAGGAACACACATTTACATTTATAATTTGAGGATAATTGTTCTAGCAAAACTCCCGCCTTAATTTACTGAAGTTTACCACTTCCATGTGTGAACAATATTCATATTTGTGTTAAAGCATAGTATGAAAAAACATAAAACAGCAATCGATATGGAGAAACTCTTGTAATCTTCCCAAGGTTCCGTATTGAGCAATAAATCACTATAAGCTGCTAGAAGTGTGTATTTGCTTAGATGTTGGACACTGCTTGCATTTTTATTTGCCTGTGCAAGATGATGTTCTAAGCATGCTGTCTTTTCTTGAGTAAATGTGCCAATAGAACGTGGGAGATGTATTAGAATAAGGAAAGGAAGATTGGAACCTTAGTGACATACAGTTACAAAAATATGTACCCTTGATTTCTGAGGATAAATCTTATCCTCAGTTTCAAAGATTTTGTTTATAATGTTCTATGACATGCTGGTAAAGACTTTAAGGATTTAAGGATCTGATCACTATGAGCTTCCTCTTTTCGGTCTCTCACTCTTTATATTTCTTTGTGTTGTAGCTGCAGCAATGATAGTATCTGTCACATTCTTTGAATGGCTTAAAGATAGCAGTCTTCTGTCTTTGGGGCTAAAAACTGTGAACTCTGTTAACAGAAATGCCACACAGGGGAAGCAAATAGCACATTTAAAAGCTTTAGCATTAGGCAGTGCCGTGCAAGCAGAATTGGAGAGCTGGGACTTAAGTGGGCATTTGTCCCTGCTCTTCTGCTTAATAAAACCTGAGCATTAACTGTGGTTAAGGGCATCTGAGAGCTCACTAAAAATGAATAATTAGGATGCTTAGACAAGCTTTATTACGATATACTATCAAGAACATTAAAATATCTACTATGTGCCTGCATATTTATCAGAGACATATATTCACCACTATTGCATTTGTAATAATTTTGACCGAGTGCCCAAACAATATGTGTTTTTAAAAATAGTTTCATTGAAAAAGAGATTTATTTATTTTTTTAAAAAGAGGCATCAGTAGGTTTTACATTCTTTGGGATTTTTTTATATAGAAAAAATAAAAACCTTTTGAGTAAAATAATGATTTACTGAGTAAAGGTATAAAAGGAAAATATGCCTTCATATATATTGAAGTCATCCATGTAAGAATATTATCCTATGTGGCAATCCTCTGGTATTAGAGTCTAGCATTCACGCCTTGCAAGGGGAGTGTAATGTCCTAATTGTAGCATGGTCTGTGTTTGTGCCCTCGCAGTATACTAGGCTGTTGCTGATTATTAGTTAAACAACGTGAATGAACAGAGAAGACATTGTTAAAATATACTGTTCAACTAACTTGCTAGAGATGGGGGGGGGGGGGATGGAATGGAACTGCATTTACATATGTGTCCATCTGTCTGCTTTTACACTTTTTGTCTTCAGCTAGGGGGTGAAATGGTTTAAATCCAAGTAGCAGTGTGATTTTCTCCCTAACATACACTCCCCCCCCCCTGTTTATTTGGGATAGGGTGGGGAGGGTTGTTTTCTTGACAATAGCTAGCTTGTAAAAGTCCTCTTAAGAAATTTCATCTCTTTGACCACATTAGTCATAATGTGAGTGGCAGAAAAATCTCCATGGATAATTTTGGTTAGTTAGGAGATTGTTACCATCTCAATGGTGGATTCCGCATGGGCCAAAAACAGCGGTGTGAAAATGGTGTGAAAACAGTATAAACCCTTTTACACCGTTTTAAACCCTTTCACACCATTTTCACATCGTTTTCACACTGCTGTTTTTGGCCCATGCGGAATCAGCCAATGTTGCTGAAATCCCTACTCTCAAGTCAGCATAAAGCTGCAGTGGTTACAATCCTACTGCCTGATGCAGTATGAATGAAAGTGCTTTCTGTCAGAAACATGTGGTCTCTTCAGTGGAGAGCCTGCTTAAATCCTGTGTAAATAGAGGGAGGCTAACAATAGATGAGCCCCTGCTGCTCAGAGCATTTGGAGCCATTTGGGGGCTGAATTTGCTAAATGCTGCTTATACTGCCTGAAAAGTTGAAGAGAAAGGAGCATAAAATCCCTTCTCTTCTCTCTTTCCACTCATACCCTGGGGGGGAGGGTGTTCAGGGCCAGGCAAGCTTGAGGTAAGCCTATGAAGACTGTTTTTTCAGTGCTCTTTTGAGTGTGAAAAAAGGTGGCATGGGTCACTGTCCCTTCTCTTATGTCAAAAAACCCACACAGTTAGTAAATGTTGCATGTAAACTAAAGCATTTCATCTCTTCTCCTCACTTCATGGCACCAGGCCATGAACTAGTCATTTGAAAACTGATTTTTTTAAACTTTAAGATGTATAGGCCGTTTATCACAGCAGGATCATAAAAGAGCTTAGTAATTCACAGATTTCCTAAATGTTACATAATGGATACTAGCCAAATAAAAATAAGAATGTCAAGCTTTACATTAGTGCTCATTAGCTTTCCACTAGGAAATAGGCTCAGATGAATGTATGGTAGGTTTCAGATTTAATAACAGGATTGACCAGTGAAAGGGTAGTTCATTGATGTCTGTAGGTAAATGCCAGTTTTTAATGTCCTGCAGCAATCATTGCATATTTGATGACTTTTAGTTTAAGTTGGATGGATACACTGGTAGAAGGAGGAAGAAAGATAGAAGACAGTCACTGTGGATATGTATTAGACACATAACCATACTTATGGTGCAATATATAGCTGCAATGGCATCTTTTGCAGGGAAATCCAATTTTACTATAACTTATATCTATTGCAATATTATTGAAACATCTTAGTACCATAGTCAAGGTGCCTGGCATACATAGTAGCAGCTGACAAGAAAAGAACTGAAAAATGTTCTCAGACTGTACACTAAGGCCATTTCTGCATGGGCCAAAATCACTGATTTCAGCCCGGTAAAGCACCATTTTAGGGGGAGCCTTCATACAGGCGCTGCCGCCAAATTGATTTGGCATCGCCCTCCCCCCGGAAACGGTGTTTTTGAACCTCGCTCCCTGAGCAAGGTTTTGGGGAAATGCCAGTTTCCATCCATTGCTGAGCAAACAGCAAAGGGTGGAAGCCGGTGTATTTCCCATGCTGCTCTCGAATGTCTCCTACCTCCTGCCACCTTCCATCACTTTCTGGAGGCCAGGGGACACGCCTCCTGGAGTCCAACCCCAGAGGTGTCCCTCTGGCCATGGGGGCATGTCCCCTGGCCTCCACAAAGTGACGGAAGGTGGCAGGAGGTAGGAGGCATCCGGGAAAGCGCCCGCCCCGCTCCAATGGGGTGGGCGAGAGGGGAAGCCCGCGGCGCAGCCCAGCTGGCCGTGGGCAGTTGGTGCGCCTGCCCTGCTGCCTGCAAGGCGGGCAAGGATGCGGCCGGCGGCTCGGCTTGTGGAGCCTCAGTGCAAGGGCAGAAGAGCCGCATGCGGCTCTCGAGCCGCAGGTTCCCTACCCCTGTCCCAGATCCTAGACTGATATTCTAACCACTACACCACTAGCTGCACCATGCTGACTCTTGATGCTGCGGTATCAAACTGGTACATCACTGATATCCCTAGACGTACAATTTGGTAGTATATCAACTCATAAGGTATGTCTATTAAAGCTGCAAACTGCAAGTGTATTATTTCTGCAGCTGACACATAGGACATAGCCCTAATCAGAAAAGGTGATATCATCCACATCTGCCCCGCAAAAGTTTTCCTGTTGAATTATCAGAATTCTCAAATTTGCATTTTGCAAAGTTACCCTAAGCTCCAACTGAATGTTGTGGAAGATGCATAGTGGCCACTGAATACAACAAGCCCACATTTTGTTCTCTTCAATTGTAAAAAGACTGGCCATTGCTATAATCAGTCCAACAGTGTTGACATCTTTTAATGCAAACAGGTAGCAAAGTGCACTTGTTCAGAATAGCATTAGTAGTCAGCAACACTGGTTTAATTTGACAGGTCTCTTCTCATATTTTTATGACTTTTTCAGTGTCCTTGGGTGTCCATGGGCGCATTCCTATAATTTATTTTAAAATTCTTATTTGTAGACTAGATCTTTAAATTATTCTGTGGGTAAGGATGAGAGTAGACATAATGTTGCCTGGTCTTCTAGGCTATGGGTTTAAATAATAAGGTAAATATCAAATAAGAAATTTGCATACATCTTTCATTGTGTTTAAAAACAATTTTTCCTATGTACCCTCAGTTTTACTTCAACATCTGTATATTTGTAGAATATGTTGTGAATAATGGGGATTTATATTTACTTGTAGATAGACAAGCAAATGTTCCGGTTCTCTTCTCCTTTTCTGAATAAAAACAGGGATAGCAGCTGTAGGCTAGGCTTATATGGAAATGGTGAAACTCAGATGCTGAGGCTGGAATGCATTTTTGCAGAACGAGGATTCCTGCTGTCTTCCTGATCAATTTGATGGCAGTCTGTTTCCAGAGTCCAAACATGTGTTATTATTATCATGTTATGTCCCTTGGCATGCAAGAGGTTTCCTGGGGGTGGGAAGGATCACAGTTTTTATAAGTTACTATCTTTCATGTTCATCCATGAAATTCTAAATTCTTTTAAAGAGGCCATTTGGAAAGTCCGGTTAGTACTCAAACAATTATTCATACAGTTTTTGCCTCTCTTTTTTTTGGGGGGGGGGGGTGGTCTGGGCAAAATTCTAATTTGAAACAAGCTGTGGCTAGCAAGTAGTACATTACTGGTGATCTTTGCCCCTAAGGGGAAAAAAGTATGAAACTTATGCATTTTCTACACTAAAAAGAATTGCTGTTGTAAAAAAAAATCTTTGATATAATATTCTGCTTGCAGAAAAAATTGGTATGAACTGCGCAAATGCTCATATAATAATTTTGCTTCTTCTATGAACTACAAAAGAAAGCCAATAAAGAGAATTTTGCTCAGGGATCCATGATTTTATAATATCTAATTGTAGTGAGGAATAGTTAAAACTCTCTTGTACCCTATACCTCTCAAGTACCCTGGAGTCTGAGGGCATACCAGAGGCATACTGAGTTCTGTAATTTGAGGAGAGGAGGCATATCAGGAAAGGAGTCTTTATGTGTAAAACACTGTCTTGAAACCATCGAAGGAAATTCAAGTCAGCAAACCAATGAGAGATAGTGCTGCCAGGAACTGCGTTAAATACATCTTCTCTGTTCTATCCCTAGGGAGTGCTGTACTGTGTAGCTCACAGTGGTTGAGATCTAGGGGAACATTGACAGCATTGTGCCTTGCTGTTGGGGGGATGGGGTAGAGAATGTACAATATGAAAAACAATGTAGAGAGGCAAACTCCTCTGTGGAATTGGATGTTCCATTTTTTGAAGATTGTTGAAGTCTGTAGATGTTGAAAGCTAAACCCCTGTGTACAAATGAATGAAGGCTTCTTCTGTGAATGACCTGTTCCTTACACATGGACACACTTGTATAAACCTTTTCTCTTGAGGAACTTTTTTGCAAGTTCCCTTTGAGATTCACTTTCTGTATGCTCAATTTCTCTTCAATGCATTTTTATTATGGTAGGGAATCATATACAGTGCTGACCTGTTACATTATACTTTTTATGTTCTTGTCTTGGTTAAGTTCTTTTGTATTTGTTTACACATATGCAAACATAATGTTGCACCAAACAGGATTTCATTAGCAAAGAAATAAATGGCTAAACAGTGTACTAAACAGTAGAATAACAAGTCTAATATTTCTTTCCCCCCTCTTGCATCTGCTAAGGTGGTATAGATGGTAAAAGTCAGTCTGTAATTATTGCATTGGTTCGGATTGTCAGCAGCCAAGGGTTGATTCTGTTTCTCTGCCCCTAGCTTCCTCTTCCCCTTTCATTACAAAAACATTATTAGGGATAGCAGTATATTAATAATAAACACATGCCCCTATTTTTCAGAATGTGTGTGTAAAGTGCCATCAAGCGGCACCCGATTTACTCAACTCCATAGAGATTTCAAGGCAAGTAAATAAGCAGAGGTGATTTGCCACTGCCTTCCTCTGGAATGTCTTTTTTGATGGTCTCCCATCCAAGTACTGACTCTGCTTAGCATCTGAGATCTGATGAAATCAGGCTTTACTATACCATTCAATGTGCTATTTTTCATAACATTTACCTTGCAATCTGTGATGTTCACAAACTGGAATTCACAAACTGTGGAATTCACAAACTGAATTCCAGTTCCAATCTGACTTGCAGTGATGTAGCTCCAGTGATTTCTGCAGAATTAATTTGGATTTTTACTGGATTCCAGAATCAGATAAACACTCTTTTCATAATATATTTGTCATGTATGTCCTAAACGTTCCAGACTCTTCGAAGTAATACCATTATTGTGTTACTGATGTCATTATGCAGTATTTCTGTTACAGATGATTTACCAGATTTTCAGTCACCAACCATACTGCTACCAAAATATTATTTTGTTCTCTATGACAGTTCCCTAAAATCCAGGGGTGGTTTTTTTCATTATGTGAATGGACAAAGTTTGTAAGTACTGGGCATTAATCTGCAACATTTTATGCTACAATAGTCCTATACAAACTTTAGCCAAACTTTTACAGGAATATGTAATATCCTATTATTAACCTTTTCTAAATGAAGGCACTGTACCAATATTATTGGAAGGCTCCAAATTATGCTATAGTTGGAATATATGTTGCAACACCAGTTGGAATATGTTCCTGCATCCATCCATCCAAAGCCATATCTTGTGTTTGTGTAGTGTTTGAGTCTTAGAAATGGAGATTGGGGGAATGGGGGAGGGTTGATGGAGAAGACAGTTTTTCATCTACATGTAGTATCTGCATATATATTTAGAAAAGAAAAGGCTATCTTCATCTGGATAATACATAGACAAACAGGCTGATTTCAACTTGCACTTTTGGCGTGGATTGTTCCTGCCCCTCCATCTCTGGGTACTGCTTTTCAAAATTGCCTGAGGCTACAGTATAGTACCTCAGATCCCCAAGGCCCGTGGCCTGACTCCTAATAGCCACTCTCCATCTGTGTCACATGAACAGCTGATGAGATAGCACCAGTGTCTGTATTTTGGAGAGCACATCCACCCAGGTTAAAATGCTGGGGTTGCCAAGGAGCAGTCAGAAGCCATTAGTGTTTGTAAGAATTTGCCTTGCAGCAGTTCCTTGGCATCCTGGAAAGGGTGTGTGAGAGTTTGTGCTTGCACACACATATGTGTTGGCTAGTGGGCGACTAAGAAAGAGTTCTGATTTCCCCCCCAAAACTGATTTCCCCCCCAAAATAACTGGTTTTGTAATAAGCTGTGTAGGATGTTATCTTTTTATTTGATCATCCTGTAACCTTTCAATTCAGCTTTTATTTCCCATAAGTCAGAGAAAAAAGAAAACAGCAACTTAGGATCTGGCTCGGGTCCTTGGGCAGATGGGAGAGAGCTATGCAGCCTTGGGGCAGGGTGGTTGTAATGAAGTGGCCTGTCATTCTGTAAATAGTGAGGACCATCTTTTCCATGTGATGGAGAGTATCACATTGCAGTGAAAATGGAAATGTCAATAAAATTAATCTGCTAGCTCTTTGCTATGGTTTTTCTGTTCTCTAGTTATAAAAGGCTGGTTGGAGGTAGTTTTTTCTATTGTTTTTTGCATTTTGTTCTAAGGAAAAGGTAGGCATCACAGAGGTAGATGAAACAGAAATTAAAGTTTTGTGGTAAATGGTCTCTGCCTAGCAGTAATGTGTTTGTTTTAGTAGTTCTAAAGATCTAGAAGAGGCTACAGGAATTAGTTTGTGGATCTATAGCATTCCTCAGGAACCTATGGAGCGTCTATCTCAGGCTACATTGAGCACAGAGTTTATTGTTTTAGGCTTTCTTGGACAAGGTTTTTACTTAGCATGGGATTTATGGCATTTACTGCTAATGAATGTCTATTCTTAAATTACAAAAACCACCGTCTCAGTGCAATTCCCAGATGTCCTTCCAGGACCTCGGCTTCTTAAACACCAGCAGGGAGCATAAACTCTCCACTTCTCTGTTTTCCTCTTTCGTGTGGCTCAGGGCTAATGATGTGTAAGGAAAACACAGCAATCTATAAAGTCTCAGTGCTGTCCCAGTATTCTTCATTTATTTTGCATTTGATTATGCCACAAGTCGGATCTTGTTTCTTTCCTTTTTTAAAAGTTATTAGTTCAAATATTAATGTAGGAATATGGCATATATTGCTGCTCTTGATTGATGCCTTCCCAAAAACAGGAAGACGTGCTCGTATGAATTTTAAGAAAGTAGGGGTCCTGCAATGCCTTGCCAGAAGAGTTTTCAGATACATAATTTAGATGCCCTCCAGGCAGGCTTTCAAGGCATTTTTGCTGGAGGGCAAGAAAAAATAACTATGACTGTTAAAAGTAAATGATTTTTGCTAATGCACAATTAATGCCAGGGAAAAGCACTGAAGAGAAAGATGTTGATGGGAAGTTCTGATTAAGCGAGCACCCTACCTTGATGTGCATCTTTTTTTAAAGAAAGAAGATAATGATCACTGATGCAGACATAGAAGTTTTCATGTCTTCCAGATACTGTGTTCAGGGTCATACAAGGTATAAGTGTGTATGTGTGCGTGAGTGGGTCTGTGTAGGGAGATGATAGTTGCTGGGTGGGGCTCAGCTGACAGTGTGTTATGTGCACTGAACAGTGACACATTTACTGTCACCTATGCAGAGGACCCAGAATATATAGACTACAGAACATTTAACTTGATTACCTACACCATGTATTCAGCAGAGTTGTAGGAAATGCATTTACACTAAATAGGTTTTTGCGTTGGCAGCCTTTCCCACATTGCATACCATAATTGATGAAGAGGTATTGTACTATGTCAAGCACATAGTTGTAATTGAATTAATGATATGTGCATGTGTGAGGCATAAAATTAGTATTTGAACAGACAGGATTTCTATTTTTTATATCTATGTCATCAATTATATTTCAATAAGAGATTGAACATACTCAGTTTTTGATATGTGAATGATACTTCATTTGTTTCAATAGTTAAATGTATAAAGTATTTATAGTTCTTATTATGTTTCCTTCTCCCTGTTTTCCCTATCTCCCAGGAGATGGTTTAGACAACAGTGTAGCATCTCCTGGTACAGGAGATGATGATGATCCAGACAAGGATAAAAAGCGTCAGAAGAAACGAGGAATTTTCCCCAAAGTAGCAACAAATATCATGAGAGCATGGCTTTTCCAGCATCTCACAGTAAGTAACGGAAAAAGAAAAATGTTCCGAAATCTTCATATTTAATATTCCCTTTTAAAAGAAATGTGTTCAATTGCTGTTATTGGAGAATGTTTTAGCCACTGGAAGTTGTTGGTTTGTTGGTTTACTATGGATTGGGCTTTGAAATCACTGGACTTCTACACATAAAGCAAAATATTGAGTGCAAAACCCAATTATTTATTTGGCTTAAAATGTTTCTTCCACTAAGGAAGTATTCAAGATCAAGAATATCCTTTGACTTTGTTTTTCAGCAATGGAAGTATTTAAAAAAAAAAGGTTTATAGAAAGAATATGCACATACATTCACATATAGATAATATACACACAGGCACATATCATATCTTTGATGTAACCACCACCAGATGTCCAGGCAACAATTTTCAAGGAACTCACCTCAACCAAATGGCCGGAGGCTGCTTAAGGTGTCTGATATGACACTGGTCAATCAGGGGCCCTTTCCGCACAGCGGAAAGGGTGCCCCTGCACCAGGAATTTTGCCGGTGCCCCTGCACCAGGAATTTTGCCGGTGCCCCTGCACCAGGAATTTTGCCGGTGGAGGGGTGGGGGCCGTTCGCACAGCAGCCTCTTCCCCGTCCCTCTCCCACTCACCTCGTTGCCTTCGTCGCCCTGCCGGACTCCTAAGACCCACCCACGCTGCCCTCCGACCTCCAGCGAGGGAGGGTCTCAGCAGTCCTGTAGAGCGACGAAGGCGACGAGGTGAGTGGGAGAGGGACGGGGACGGGGAAAACAGCGGTGCCGTTCCTGGCGGTGCCGTTCGCACCGCGTCGCCGGGAATGCGCTGTTTTCCAAAAACCTCCCTTCAGGAGGGAAGTTTTTGGAGGCGGCCTTACGCCACCCTGGGGGTGGGGGAGGGGAGCCAGGTCGGCCCCAGGGTGCCGTTTATGGCCCGTGCAGAAAGGGCCAGGGTCAGTGTGAGATTCAGATCTCCTCAGCTCTTCCGTTAGTACACATAGGCCCAAAACTAATGACTTTAGGTGTTGGAATGACATATAAAAAACACACATACAGTGCTGTGGCATGTTTATTCCAGCATGCATTTCAAGATATACTGTACTTGAAAGGAAGATGACCCTTGATGTAATAATTCCCTTCCCAATGTGATGCGAAAATACTATTGGATTTGATGCAAGATGACTTCTTTTGATAGCATACACGGAAAAACACCTAGTATTGCATTTCAGCAAATATAGTAAGTGAACTCAGAGAATTCTTGTGGAAATGTTCCCTGCATTGGTTTACATATAAAATACAGATGGCTTATATGTTTCCTAATTTCTCAGTTCTATAAGAGATTAAAGCACCTGTTTAAGCTGCTCTTCAAGTCCATTATCTTAAAAGCTAGCCATATTCACTTCAGGGGGAAAAAGATTAAACATGTGAAAAAGCAACACTTTTAGTAACAATCTATCTTTATCCTTCTGTTTGCAATTGGCTTTATGTGTTGGTGTTCTGTTGACTATTACAGCTTTACTTAGGCATCAAAATACATTTTTGCAAAAGAACCAAAGAACTAGTAGTTCTCATAATTTCACATGAAAATGGTGGAAAATGGTAACATTATCAGTTTACTTTTCTTCCCATTTGGGCATGCTTGTGATTGTAAAAGTTATATGTTCCTTTAGTAGTAGACATTAACTGCCGTGTCATGTTTCTTGGGTGGGTCACTTTTTGTTTCTAGTAGTGGCTACTGAGTAGCTCAACTGGTAGAACAATATGGGTTAGCAATAGATCCATAACTCTAAACCATCATTTTGATGGAAGGGCATTATTAGCAAACTAAGGTGCATTGATTTGGCCTGTAGGGTCAGGATTAGCCAGAATAGCCAGTGCTTCTGTTGGAACAGTGGTTATTTTTGCCTTCTGGCTATGGTCATTTCAAAGGTCAGGTGCCCTGCAGTACCCACTTGGCTCAAAGGAATTAGACAGAACATGAGTCTCTGGGCTGATTACTTAACCAAAGACAAAATAATGAGTCCTAAGCAAATACTGACTAATTGAAAGGGCTGTAAATCCATTACATATTGGTCAGGGATAATCAGGAGTATTTAATCACTTTTATCTATTCAGGAGCACTGAAGCTGCAACAGCAAAGCCCTGAACCTTGCCATGTGCTTATTATTCTCATCATTATCAAAATTACTTCACAGCTGTTCTTTGCTACATCACCTCAGCTGGAGATTTACTAACCTGTAAAATGTTTTTAATTTGAAAGTTGAGTGAGTGTAGGGAGGGGCGGTTGCTTAAGAAAGTGGTTAGAAAGAGCAGCATCATGCAACTGGTGGAGTTTTGGGGCCACAAATAATCCGCTTTATTTCACACAACCTAGCGTGTTAATTTTTTTTCATTCTCACTTAGCTGGCCATATCCCCACAGATTTTTTGCCAGTCTTTTTCTCTCTTAAAGTGTGCATGGAATGTGTTTTATGGATACTTGCCAAAAGAACTGTTTAGCTCAGATTTTTGCCTGTTTCTTCCTTCATTTCACATGAACTCACGAAATTCTGTAGCTTTCATGAGGGTGATCCTTGCACAAGCTGAAAAAACTTTACCTTCTAAGTTTTAATGAAATTGCAGGTGTTGAAAGATATGCTATAATTTTCAGATCTGAGAACTGATAATAGAGACCTGTGATGAATGCAATGAAAATTCAAAAAGACTTTTGTCATCAATGCATTCAGAGAAAGAAATGAATTCTTTCTCTTAAAATGTCCATTATTATGGTTTCTTATCAAATTAGTTTGCTCTTACAAAATACAACATTAGTCCAACCACAAAGAGAATATGATGCATACATATTGTTTTTCAGGGAGATTTCTTCAGAAAAAAACTTCACAATTTAAAGGGTGTCCCTTCTCCAGTACTCTAACCTTATTTCAAATAGGTTTGTCCACCCTTTTGTGCTCAGTGACCTGGCCTTGTATTACAATAATCCCACAATGTACCCTTTTTGTCTTTCTTTTAAAAAAGAAACTAATTGAATTATCTCATTATTTTTAATTTGTTAAGCAAATGTATTTTACATCTCAGGATGTGTTCTTAAAGAAGGGGCTGCTAAGGCTTTGCCTCTTGAATGACCCATTGGTGCATTTTGACATTCATGCATTTTCATTAATGAAAGGAACATAAAAGAACTCTGGTTGTATTTTTTTTTCAAACACCCAACCAGCATGGAACAACTTTTTCCATAAGCCACAGGGGTCTCTCTACATATGTTCTCAACTGCAGGCTATTGTCACCTATTCTGAATACCTCAAAAGGACAAATAAAATACTAAAGGCCAACTGTAGCAATTGTTAACTGTTAGTCCCAATGTGACAAAACTCATTAACCTCTTCTTTGCCAGGGAACAAGGCACTTGTTCTTTAAGCTTAAACTATGAAATTCCTGTGTAATATTAAATATTTACTAAAGTTATCTACTTGTAATTATATTGTGTATTTAGGAAAAAATGAATTTTCTATTAAGTATATGTTTTTTTTAGAAAAAGTTGCATTAAATAATTTTTGCCTATGCTAGCTGAAGCATTTTTTAATTCAAGACAATAATTCTGCATTAATTAATTTGCTGTATCAACTATCCTTCATAACGTTATGGTTTCATAATTTTATTTATTTAGAACCACTTCCATTACCTTAACAGTAAGCTATATATAAAACTTTCGTAGCTTCAGTGCATGCGCTGGAGGTTACTATCATGTTCTCATCCTGCAGTTGATATCTGCCTTACATTTGCTATTACAATGGTACAGGAAGATGAAAGGATCTAAGAATGAATTGCTTGGAAATGTGCATGCTTTTTCTGGATAATATCCAGCATTTGAGTGGGTAAAGGAAATCCTAGCCTGGTAGTATAAGCTTTTCAGTAGTACATAAAGATTATGATATCAGAAAGGTAAACCTGACATTAAGGCTGTTGTTATTTAACTTCAAAGATAGTTAAAGAAAAGGAACAGCAAGAAATATGACCCAGGCAGCCTTTATTCATAGCCTTGGAAAACTCCTTTCCCTTCATGCCAAACAGCCCTTTAGTACACTCAATTAGCCTCTCAGACATCTCTGCTTTCCTCCCTCAAGTGCTCCCCTATTTGCCCTGCAAAGAACATATTTGATCATGGAATGAAAACAGGAAGTGCTTGTGTATAAAGACACCTCTTGCTCACACTGGGTTTGAGCTAAAGGTTTTCTTATCATAGCAGCCACAGAAAAACTTAGTGCACTGAGTAGATACTCTTTGAAAATAGACATACATAATCAGAGCAGGAGGCAGTCACAACGGAAGGAACTACGTAATTCCATGGAGTGGTTTTTTTTTACCTTTAGTCATCCAGTCTTTCCTGAAGCAGAGAACTGTGCATTTCTCTCTATTCAATCTGCTTCCTTAAAATAGTGGAAGATATAGATTGTAGATCCTTTATTTTTAAACATGTATTGATTTTTTGCCTATAGTATGGTCTTGCTGCTCCTCTACTTTCTTTTAATCTTTAAGTTGCTAGTGGGTGCTTTGTTAACCACTGCAATATCACTTTGGTTGGTTTTAAAAGCACAACTATTATTGTGCAAACTGAAGGGTTTGCCCTTAGTCATGCCTAGGTAATTGCCATTGACCATCTTTGGATTTGTGATCATATAACTGTGTGCTGGATTGCAGTTGAAAAGTTTTACCATATGAGATACAGAGCCAGTGTCATATATTATGTGATTTGTTATATACTACAAGTTGTTGCTATAACTGTGGTAGAAGCCATAGAATTTTTCTAATCTGTGCTGTCTGATATTACAGCTGATGTGTGCTAACACTTGAATCAGAATGTCCATATCAGTTCACACATACAGCCATATGTGGTTTTGCTATTGTATGCTAGGCGACAAAGCTCCTCCTAAATAAAGTGGAAAAGATAAAATACTTTTAAAAGTAAGTTTACCACTTTGTCTCTTTGTGTTGATTTTTGAGAGTAATTTTAGCTCAAATTCCAAACAGTGTTAGCCAGTTGGGGAGAGAGGAGCCTATAGTCACATGAGGATCAAAACAAGTCTCTCACACTGAGTGGGCCAGTTTCTTCTCAGCCTGTGCATTTCAGGGTTGCCAGCCTCCAAGTGGTTTCTGGAGATCCCCCAAAATTACAATTGATATCTAGACTTAGACATAAATTCCCCTATAAAAATGGCTGCTGTAAAGGGCAGACTCTATGGTACTATACCCCGCTGAGGTCCCTTCTCTCCCTAAATCCCACCCTTCCCATGCTGTACACCAGGGGTCCCCAAACTTTTTAAACAGGGGGCCAGTTCACTGTCCCTCAGACTGTTGGAGGGCCGGACTAAAAAAAAACTATGAACAAATTCCTATGCACAAATGATTGTAAAATGTTTGATTTCACCTTTCAGCCTTTCTGTCATGGTCTATTTTTAGAACAGTGACCAAAGTATGTCAAGTACAGGGTAGACTCCAAATATTGTTGGGGAGGCTGTGAAATACCTTCCCCTGTAAAAAAAAAAAAAGCAGAACTTTCCCAATGAAGCATTCCATCTAACCCAGGATTAGGTATCTTCCTGGGTTCTTCCTCCCAACAGCCAGCGAGCGATTCACCAGTCTGGCTGATGCCAATGGGAGTGAGGCGGAACAGAAAGCCTGAGAGCAACACATGGAGTAGCTGAGAGGGAAGGGCGGAGCAAAAGTTGCCACGTGTAAGGTTTCCAACTCTGGGTCAGAAAATTCATGGAGATTTGGGGGTGCCATCATGTAACTGCAATCAACAGCCGTTGGGGTCGGTTCCTCCTCTCCCTCGAGCCCCCACTGCACATGAATGGAGCCATCGCCGCCATGCCTGGCGGGCCGGATAAATGCCTTCAGGGGGCCACATTTGGCCCCCGGGCCGTAGTTTGGGGACCCCTGCTGTACACCTATATAACCAAGAATTTCCTCACCAGAGTTGGCAATCCTGCCTCCAATCTACCAAGTTTCTGAGTGATGGGCTGCAAGGCATTGAATGTGCACCTTCTTTGTATAGTGCAGGGGTAGGGAACCTGCGGCTCTCCAGATATTCAGGAACTACAATTCCCATCAGCCCCGGCCAGCATGGCCAATTGGCCATGCTGGTAGGGGCTGATGGGAATTGTAGTTCCTGAACATCTGGAGAGCCGCAGGTTCCCTACCCCTGGTATAGTGTGATATTTCTGTGAGTCAGTTTGAGAGATAATGTGTTGATAAATTTGAAAATGAAAAGTGTGTGGATGTAGGGTTAGAGAAATTTGAAGGTCACTTCTGATAGGGTCTTCTGCACTTCCTGTGCTTTGTTTCCCACAGAAAGTTGTTGCAGTCACAGGGTGTGAGGTCAGTACTTTCTATTCATATTCATACTGTAGCCAAATATACTTTACTGGAAATGAGCATGTTGGAGCTGCAAAAAGGTGTGGAATCCTGATAACACTGGAATGATTTAGAAGAGCAGAGTTGCTGTTGTGTTTAGAGAACCTAATATGAATATGTGTGTACCATGTAGGCTGTATATTTAGCTGCAACCCTATTTCCCATTTCATGCATTTGTTCTACTCCTCCAAACATCTGGAAATGTCTCAGTTTTCACCCATTTTAAAATGACAGGATGTTAAAGGAGGAGGAGTGTGATGGTGATACAGGAATGAGCATGAGAAGTAGCAGCCATAGCTTAGTTCGTTTAATGGTGGGAAGGGGAGCATATGGGTGACACCTCAGTTTTTTGTATGTTAAGGCATGTCATTGACAGCTGTGGTTCATCACTCCCCTTCTGACAATCTTTTGCACTAGCCCAGTGGTTTAAAAACTGGTCTGAGGCCCTTGATTATTTTCATGGAAGACAGACAGGGAAGACTTAGGGAAAGGAATCAGAAACCGCCTCTGAAGGGTTAATGTAGCTTGACCTTCCTTTCAGATGCAGAGTTTCTTTTGTCTTTTTGTGCACAGGCTGTGTACTGAATTTGTGTATAATACTGGAGTTTTTTGTAGCTCTTCCTCATTGGCTAGTACAGTGTTGACTTTAACTCCTGACTTAGCTGCTGTACACTAAATTTTAACATTTTTGAACCTTTGCAAGTGAGATGTTTTATGGCATTAGAGTAAGTTTTTGAATTGTAAGAAAATGTACGTTTTGAAGATACAATCTTGTGACAAGACTGCACCATTCACAGGGAAGCATTAACTGCTTTGGCTTCTTCATTGCCTTGTATCCAACTAGTCTGCACTACAGATCCACAGGAATTTATCAAATATTTTTGCATCTTTAATATTTTGGGGTACTATGTATAATGATGACAGTTGTATGCAAGGATAGTTGGTTTTATCAAAGTTAATTGGAGGTAAATTATTTTTACTTTAAAAAACCCTGTGTTTGCGGGACAAAAATCTGTTTGTGTCATGCGACAATCTTGCTGAAACCGAAAGAGTTCGAGAAATTGAGAGAGAATGTATTCTTTAAGCTCGGTGTTGCTTTCTGTTACATTGAGGGAAACATCTGTGAATTGTTTGAGGCAAAACTTTCTCTACCTGAATGTCCGGTCATCTCCATTTAATTCCAGGAAATGATATCACAGTTCATAAAATAACCATGCAGTGGATTAATTTTTACAATGAATGTGCTGTCCTAGGAATTTCTATTATACTTCAGTTTCTGAAACCCCGGAATTTTGCATGTACTTCTGTCTGTGTGTTTCAAGGCATGAATTTAAATAGTAATTGTGATTTGATGCATAAATATTCCATAATGTATTGGGTATGGATGCCAGCCTCCAGGTGGAACCTGGGGATCCCCAGAAATTACAGCTTCTCTCCAGAGATCAGTTCCCCTGGATGAGATGGATGCATTGGAAAGTGGACTCTATGGCATTGAACCCCACTGAGATTCTTCCCAGGCTCAACCCCCAAATCTTCAGGAGTTTCCCAACCTGGATCTGGCCACCTTACTGCCTTACCCGCCTGGGGAAAATGACAACCTTCAAATGGGGTGTGTGAGTTTTGGAGTTGACTAATGTTTGAGTACATTGCCAGGTTTCAGAGCTATAGATTGTCTCTGTGTGCATCACAGAAGTGTGATGCACTTACTCAAATTTAAGCTTGAATGTCAGAACTGTCATCATGGAGGCTCAGTTGCTACAAAAGTTGCTGCAGTACACCTGCGCTGATGAAAAATGGGTTTTATTGTCCTTTGGGATTTCTCGGCACATGGATATGGCACATACACGTAACTAGATCAAGGCTGGAAAGTTTAAAACCTTTCAATTAAAAGAGTGATAGGTTATTTTTTAGGAGAAATCTGCATAGTTCATACCCATTATCAAACTTCCTGTAAGTCCAGTTCTACAAAAAATATATGACATCTATTTTGTCCGCCATGTGTCATCCTTTTCACTATCCCTCACAGTAAAAAAGACTGTCCAAAATGGAAGCATTTAAATGGAATATCAGAAACCTGATTTGGATAAAAGCATATAATCTATGGACTGGTCATACTTATAATCCACCTTGAGTCTCAGTGTGAAAGACAAGCTATACATAAACAAAACAAACAAACAGTATTTCAGAGTTGCAATTGTAAATTATGTTTTCCATAGGCATTTATTACAGATAGTGCTGTCATCCTTCCACCATTCGAAATTTAAACAGTTTTATTGAAGAAGAAAGCTATTTTTCAAAGTACAGATTTTGCCTGTACACATCAAGATCAATGAAATATCATTAAGAGGACACATTACTTTTCAGATCTGGAATCTTAGATCTTCTTTCTGACTTTCATCAGTGATTTTTGTATCTTATTTTAAACTAGTGGGGGCCGGCCACGCGTTACTGTGGCTTATTGTGGTGAAATGGGAAAGGAACAGTAGCAGCAAACCAATTGCAGAGGCCAGCAGTACGTGCTCATGGAAACGTGCAGGCTGATACTGTGCGATGTCATTGATGTGTGTGACCGCATCCTCCCTCACTTCTCTTCTCTTGCATGGCACCCCTCCCCCTACCTCCCTCCCCTTTCCCTTTGCTAGAGTGGGTGGGTCATATCCAGATGCTGGGCCTCCTCCCTCCCCTTCCTTTGCATGCCACCCTCACTCTCTCCCCTCCCCTCCTCTTCCCTTGCATGTCTCCTCCACCCTTCCTCCTCAAGTGCTCTTCCACTTTGCATGCCACTTGCCTCCCCCTCCCTCCCTTCCTTGGCCTCCTTTCCTAGAGTGGGTGGGTCATATCCAAATGTTAGGCCTCCCTCCCTCCCCTCCCTTTGCATGCCACCCCTCACTCTCTCCCTCCCTAACTTCTCTTCCCTTTGCATGTCTACTCCTCTGTCCCTTCCTTCTTCCCACCTCTCTTCCCTTGCATTTTCACCCCTCCTCTTCCTCAATTCAGAGCTCCCCTCTGCTAGAGTGGGTGGGTCATAGCCAGATGCCCCGGCCCGCTCCCTCCCCTCCCTTGCATGCCACCCCTCACTCTCTGTCCCTCCTCACTCTCTCTTCCTTCCATGCCTCCCCCTCCATCCCTTCCCCTCTCCTTCCAGCTTGAATGTGTATGCGATAATAGCCAGTTGTTGTAGTAGCAGTGGGTGAGGCACAGAGAGAGTGAAAGGTACCTTGCATGTGAGGGGGGACCCCACCTGACATCCTCACACACGGCAACGCAGGTTTGTGTTTCACTTCCACCTTCGAGTTGTATTGCCTCTATGTACTACTTTCACCTGCTCATATCTGGCCATCTGAGAGAACATTCTAAGGGGATGGAACATCTTAAGGGTGACAGTTACACACAGGCAGCTTCTCGATAGAGCCTTAATTAAGCACCAGGAAAATAGATGTTTTACCTTGGCCTAGGTGCTGCTGGTCTGACAAGCTGGAGTGTATATAAGAACACAGTCGGGGAATAAATAAAGGTCTGTGAAATTTTCAGAGCATTTGGGCCAGGTGCGGGGTTATTCTCAAAGCAACAAATGCATGGTTCCATTTTTATATATATAGATGGACAAAATAAGCTTTAATTCAATAGGCATGTTAGTTTGCAACAATATTAAAAAAACAAGAGTCAAGAGCAGAGGCATACCAGGGGCAAATGGTGCTTGTCTCCAGGACACCCCCAGGCTCTGCTCCACCACCATCCCAGCTCTGCCTCTGATGCCCCCAGGCTCCACCCACCACTGCCGTCGACTCCACCCATGTCACCTATAGGGTGCCCATTCTCAGCTCAGGCTGTGCTCCTATTGGCAGCTTGTAGTCTCTTTCTGACCTCCTCCTCAGACAGGCTTTTCAGAAGAGACTTAAACCTGGCCTAACCTAGGAGATTTGCTTTATAAGCACTGAGGCCGGGAGTGGGGCTTGGGGAGCAGGAAGGGGTGGGACTTCCTGCTCCCCAAGCCCCACCCCCTGCCTCAGTGCTTATAAAAGCAAGTCTCCGAGGCCGGGACTGCAGTCTCTTCTGTACTGCCCGGAGTGGAGGTCAGAAGAGACTGCAGGCTGCTGGCTGGGAGCCCAGCCGGCAGTGGGGGGAGGAAGGGAGGAGGGAGTCCAGGATGGGGTTGAGGGTGCTTGGAGGCAGCAGGAAGTTCTGCTGCCTTGTTTTTATGTGCCTCGACTGACACGGACGGGTTGAGGCACGCGAAAATGATGAGGTAGCAGGACTTCCTGGTCACGTGGGGGGGGCGATTTTGCACCCCTCATGTGACCAGAAGAGTGGCACCCCTTGTCCTTAGGTAGATACGCCACTGGTCAAGAGGTACCTAAAAATTAACAAACTTGACAGAACACTAAAATGTAGTGCAGCCAGTATAGCCTAGTGGTTTGCACAATTGTGAGTATAATTACTTACAGTACTGCTGCTTAGAACTTCATGGAAAAAGGGAAGTAAACTAATTAGGGCTGCTAGGTCTTCCACTGTAGCAAGAGAACTCCTGAAAGCAGCCCTGATCCCTTCTGCCCTGCCAAATATATCCTGAAGTTTCAATAATAACATTAATGGGGCCAGGCAAACCTTCCTGGGGAGAGATTTCCAAAGCCAAGTCACCCCAACAAAATAGGACTTCTCTCTGGTAGCTACTTGCTTTGTATGTGAAAGTAAAAAGAACTGGTAAAGACCATCAAGGAATTTTAATTTTTAGGCAGATTCATGTGGGGGAAGGAAATTCTTTAGATATCTGGTCCCTAGCCATTTAGAAATGTATAAATTAAAAGCAGCACCTATAACTGAGCCTCTCTGTCTTTTCTCCTAAAATAACCCAGTGGGTTTGTGTAAAGCAGTGGTTCTCAACCTGGGGAACACGACCCCTTTGGGGGTCGAATGACCCTTTCACGGGGGTCGCCTGAGACCATCGGGGAGAAACGGGTTCTTTTATATTTTATATATAATTTTATGTGTTGGAGGCTCACAACATGAGGAACTACTGTATTAAGCACAAGTGCGGCATTAGGAAGGTTTAGAATCACTGGTGTAAAGGGATGGAAAGAAAACAGATTGTTTCCTTCATGGAAAACGGATACCCATGCAAAGAACAAAAACGGAATAAAATAGACCCAGATTCAAAAATAACGGATGTAACCCATTATTATGCTGTGTGGAAACCACCAAACTTTTCCTTTAAGTTTAGCATATTTTGAATTGTAGATTGATTTTCTGATTGAAATGAGCAAGACGTGCATGTAGGCATGGGTTTAAGATTCCTAATCTCAAAACTCAGTTGAAGGAGTTACTTGCAGCAATCAAATTAGTTAATGACAGGTTGGTTCCACAGAGCAAATGTGTAATGGGTTGCTTATAAAGTCGTTATAAAGGAACCCATTTTCCTTTTTCCTGTTCACATGGGTGCCAATCAGGCAATGACTGGAGGCCATGGGGACAGGACCTGTGCAATGTCCCCCCACCCCCACCCCCAAAATGTTTTGTATTGCACTCAGCACCCGTTATACTTGACCTGTGCGGAATCTACCACAGATTGTTACAGTTATTCAGAATTGTGATGGACATAATGGCTTTAATTTGTTTGCCTTGTATTGTATATTGATATCATGGATATGGCATGGAAAGTATATGTTGCAATTTTATATGCTAATTGCTGTCCTTTTAAAAAGTTTTTCAAACTCATCATTAAACTTGTAGATAGCTCTGGTGTTACACCAGATATATTGATGCACACTCTTTTTGTCCAATATAAAAGATAGAATACGAACACAAGTTTCATTCTTCACGTTTTATAGTTAGATTTATAATTTAGATTTCCACTAGGTTGTTTTGTTTTTCTATTGGGCAGTGTGATCCTGATTGGGAAGGATAGTTGCTGCATGGCCAGGGATGGCACAGCTGCACCACCTTCTAAGAGGTCTGTTGTGCTATGGCCAGCTAGCCAAAAGCAATGCTGCTCCTTTCTCCATGCAAGTGGCCTATGCAGTACAATTGACTGCACCACTGATTTTGCTGGCATAGATGTGCGCCTGCAGACATGTGTGTTTCCTGCCCAATGGGGTCAGGAAGCTGACTAAAGCCAGCTCCAGGCCTGGGAAAGCTCCCTCCAATGCTGATACAGACTGGTGCTGCAGCTGCGATGGTGCCCGGGCGTTGCAGTGTTGCATGGCTCCCCAGCACCAGCATAATTGTCTTTGTTTCAGTATAAATGTCCCTTATGCCAGCGTAAGGGGCACTGGAATTACACCACCTCCTGAGCAGTTTTGCCTCTCCTTCAGGACTGCATTGTTCATTTATCTTTCCTGTGTAAGCAGCCACCTACAGATTTGTGCTTGCATTCCTCTAGTTTTTATAGATTCTATGTACTTGTCAGCACATAAGGTGTGTTGTTATTCTCATCTGTTTGCTTGTCTTATTTATCTCTTTGCATGAAGTAGTGATCTATATGTTGGACAATAAAAAGGAAATAGGATATTTGAGCCCTGTTCCAAAAATGGAGCAATAGAAGAGATGCATGATTGATGAGACAGGACAGTGATACCTAAATAAACTCCTAAATTATGATTATTTCATAAAGCTACTATCCTGTGTGACTTACATTATTCTGTGTCTTTTTCAAGGGCCTGGCATTTCATTGTCTACCTTATCAAATATAAAGTGCTTGAAAGAATGAAGCTAAATGTATCTTGTCCCACTTTAATGGTTAGTTCTACTCCACCATTGCTATACCCTCGCCATTACTTTCATTATTATTACTACTCTCACTTCCTGCACCACAACCAACAGAGTGATTTCTTTAGTGATGGAAAGGCCTTGATTACTGAATTTTTTTTTATAAGTTTTTTTAACGCCATATTATTCAATGTTGTTGCTGACCGTAATGAGATTTGAACTTCTGTACATCTGGAAGGCTAAGCTACCTGCTCACAGGTAGACTCTGCAACAAGAAGCAGTCCTAAAAATGTTCCTGAAATATCAGTATATTTTCTTTTCTGGAGCTTCCCTGGCTTTAACTTGTCATAGGACTGTAAACACAAATGGATGAATGTGTTTCTAGTCATTCCCTCTGGCATAACATTGGCTTTTATGGTGGTAGTACTCTTGTAATTATTCCTCTGGTTAAGATACACTGAAAACATTTTGTGTGCTGATGTGTGGAGGCTCACTTCCAAATGACTACAAACACAGCTTTCATTGGAATTAACTTTAGCTGCAGCCCATTTTAATAAAACCAACATAGCAAGCTGGACAAGCATGAGGGGCATATCCTAGCCCTGTGGTGGCGAACCTATGGCACTCCAGATGTTCATGGACTACAATTCCCATAAGGGACATTTATACTGAAACAAAGACACAGCTTTCATTGGAATTAACTTTAGCTGCAGCCCATTTTAATAAAACCAACATAGCAAGCTGGACAAGCATGAGGGTATTATTCACAGCCCTGTGAGGGTGGCGGCAGTCCTGAGTATCTCCAGATGTCGCATGGATTCTGTTGGCATCCTTACCTGCCAGCATGGCCGATTGGCCATGCCGGCAGGAGCTGATGGGAATTGTAGTCCATGAACATCTGGAGTGCCATAGGTTCGCCACCACGGTCCTAGCCACTGGGCAGCACCCATGCTGGACCCAGTCCTCGGACAGCAAGTGTGTTGAACCCGCCTTAGGGCTGCAAGTGTGTTGAACCTGGCATTATCCCTAATCCCTATTGGGGAATTGGGACAGAAAATTATTAGATGCCACCTGAGCACATGCCCATTAGATGACATCCCTTTCTGCCGGCGGTAGTGAGCTCTTTGCAAAGCCTCTGCGACTTGCATTATGGAGCATGCCCCATCCCCAGACCTCTTATTGAGGCCCCCAGCCAGGGGAGGTCAGGCACACAAGCTCGGCCTCCCCAGAAAGGATGTGCTCCTATGCCCAAAACTGCCAAGGCTACGACGAAAAACAAATTAACAATCAACGATAAATTTACCCAATCCAACCCATAACACAGGGAGGGCAGGTGGGTCTGCTTGCTCTGATGGCCTTGAAAAAGGCCAGAGCCAGCTGGGCACTGCCTTGCATAGGCACACCCGAGCTCCCCTGTCACATGATGGGCCCCCGTCACATGACCACCAGCCCGTCACGGCCACGCCCCTTCACAGCCTGACTTCTTCAGCTCTCCCCCTCCCACTGCCACAATAGCAGCTCCAGGTAAGTCTGGGGCTGTGTTTTAAGTTTGAAACAGTCATCCATGTGGATTTTTCAAGAAAGATGTGTAATCAGCATCAAGTATTCTGTATCCTGCTTATAGATTTTTAAAGAAAAATACCCATGGACGATCAGCCCTTCAAACCACTTTAGCATTATTAAAAGGCAACAAGTAAGTGAGGTTTGGTTCTACTTCCATCTAATTTTTATTAAATTCCTAGAAGATATACATTTTTAAAAGTACGTTTTGAAATAATTGTATGAAAGAACAATATAGAAAAAACTCAGAAAATGTCAGTCAAACTTTTATGGGTGTTCTTGTTCATTTTTTCTCAGCCTAGCCTTTCTCACAAAGCTGTTCTGTCGTTCAGCAAGCCTCCATGGCAAAACGGGAATTCAAACTTGGGTCTCCTAGATCAGTGGTGACGAACCTATGGCACAGGTGCCAGAGATGGCACTCAGAGCCCTCTCTGTGGGCACGCGCAAACAGAGTGCCCCCACCACACATATAGGCTGACAGGCCACTGGGCTTGATTATTAGCATTAAACCTAAGACCTAGTTTTGGGGAAGCAGTGTAGGTAACCCTGTTAAGCGCTGTTAAACCCCTCTGATTTTCATGCGAAAAACTAAAGCGCAGTCCTTTACCTGGGAGTAAGCTCAGTTGCTGGCAATGGGGCTTGCTTCTGAGTAAACCCTCCTAGGGTCGTGATTCACCCGTTGGAAGAGTTGCACGGTTGCTTCAAAGTAAAGCCACCAACTACCACCAAACTTACTCCTGAGTAACACACACCTTGGAGTCAACCTTTTTTTCCCCTAAACTAAAGCCTCAGCATTCACATTAAATTGCCGGGTTGGCACTTTGCGAATAACAAGTGGGTTTTGGGTTGTAGTTTGGGCACTCGGCCTCGAAAAGGTTCGCCATCACTGTCCTAGATCCTAGCCTTAGTTTCTAACTGCCCAACAATAAACATTGTTGTGGGGTTTGATAATACAAATCAGCCTGATCTTGAGGGGTTTATGTCCTCTTAACTGAGGTTGGAAGCATTTGTGCAGGTTAGGAACTTGCTGTTCAGTTAGACCAATAAGCAACCCGAGTTATCCAAGGATGGGGAAGGCACTTATGGTTCACGGTCTCAATGGACTGGGAGAGATTAATCCATCTGTGGTATGAAATTATGGTATGGAATGATGAGGTTTGTAGGCAACATCTCTGCGCAAGTTTGATGCAAGTGAGAAAAAGCAACTATGTCCTGAGGCCATATTGAACTTGGAGCCATGATAGGTTGCAGAAACATTCACCAATCCAGCAAGCAGCTTCATGGGGGTGTGGGAGGGGTGGAATTTTGTAGTTATGATAGTAATTAATAAACCCTAGTGTAACCCATTGATTTTTTTTCTGATTTTCTGTTCATTTCAGGGTATGGATACAATTCCATGTTTTTACAATATATATTTTCCTGATCTGGATGGACCAGGCTAGTTCCATCTCATCACATCTAAGTACTTAAGTAATGTGAGCCCAGGTTAGAATTTGAATGGGACACTACCAAGGAATTCTGGAGTTGCTATGCAGCGAAAGTCAACGGCAAACTGCCTCTGTTAGTTTCTTGCCTTGAAAACCCGTGGGTCACCATAAGTTGGCCCCACACTGCACGGGCCAAAAACAGGGCTTCTAGAACAGTAAAAACACAGTTCCAAGAATGTAGTTCACACAGTTGCCACCTTTGCAATGAGGCAGCACCATGTTTCCCCCTCCCTCACCAGTGGTGAACTCTGTTTTTGAAACTTGCTCAATGAGCAAGTCTTTTCAAAAAGTGTTTTGAACCTGGTTCCAAGTGAACAGCACTGGGTTAGAGGCGCCACCTTTGGGTGCCTCCATTTTATTTGCCAACTTACCTTCTCTTCCCTGCGCTGCTCCACAGGTGAAGGTGTTTCTGTGGCCTGTGGCAGTTCTGAGATCACCCACATGGGAGTGTGCGAACAGTCCCGGGGCTCCACCGGCATAATATATTTTATTTATTTATTTCATCACATTTGTATACTGCCCTCCCCCAAAGGGCTCAGTGTGCTGCTGCTTCACAGGCCCATGTGGAATGGGCCTTGGTCACAACTAATGGCACTACACACAGGCATATATTCCATGGCATTAATGGCACTACACATAGGCATATATTCCATATATTCCATATATTTTCCACATAAATAGGTGATTCAGTGTTGCTCCAAAATTCTAAGCATATATTTCATAAAATGCAGGGAAATGTTCAATATATGTCTCAGTTGTGCCTTGGCAAACAATTTGCTAATTGCTGTTACAGTGCAGCTGTAACAGACTGTAGTAGAAAGTGTGATTTAAATACAGATCTGTCTGCTTCCATTATTGTTTACCTTTCAGTGTGAGGAAGAAGCCTTCAGAACAGGAAAAGCCACTTGATTGGCTGTGACATCCTGTACTCTGATTGGCCTAATGGCTTGATGATGGAGAGAGGGAGGGGTTAACTCCCTTAGGAGAACAAGCATAGAGACTTTTGGGCTTTATGGATTTCCTGAAGTTATCAGCCTTAACTGTGTTTAAAAGAAAAAAAAAAAAAAAAAAAAAAAAAAAAAAAAAAAAAAAAAAAAAAAAAAAAAGAAAAAGAAAAAAAAGAAGAAAAAAAAGAAAAAAAAAAAAAAAAAAAAAAAAAAAAAGAAAAAAAAAAAAAAGAAAAAAGAAGAAAAAAAAAAAAAAAAAAAAAAAAAAAAAAAAAAAAAAAAAAAAAAAAAAAAAAAAAAAAAAAAAAAAAAAAAAAAAAAAAAACAAAATATCACTGAGGAGAGTAGTACAGTCAAAGTATGTGACCAGTTCTACTGACCTCCACCATGTGAAAGCAATAGCATACACAGACTGTGAGAACTGATGGTGGGGTTTATTGAAGGACCAAGCTAAAAAGCCATATAGATATATATAAGCTAGTGAGGAATATTTTCAAATGAGGGAATAAATCCTGGGAACTAGTTAGCCTGGGGTATTGGGTTTTTCCTTGTTTTCCGCAAGGAAGTGTTTTGTTTAGTTTTGGGGTTTCTAACTGAGTGAGGCTTGTGAGGCTACGTGGAATAGTGCCATCTTGTATTAGACCATGAGTATGTACTCCATTAGCCAGAACATCTGAAATATAATAAACTGTAACATCTAAGAAACATCTGAATAACATCTAAGCTAACTGAAGCTGAAATATATTAAGTCTCTGCTGTGCCTAAGAACAAAAACTGATTAAGCCAAATCTCTTCTATGTATATATATATTTCTCCTGTCTCATCCATTCCTTATTCCAAGTTATTTATCTCCCTTTCCCATCTCCTCTGTGTTAATAAATCTTTTATTCTGTTAAAGTTTAGGTTCTGCCACAGCATTTATTTTGTGAGCCTTATAGAGGGTTTTAAAACAACAGGCATACTTCACCTTCTGGGAAAGCCACAGGACTGAGGAAGTGCTTATGTATCAGCACACATTACCATTATCTGAAGCACCTCAGTCCCTGAAGTGAAAAAGGTGGGAAAAATTTGACAAGACAGGTCAGTGAGTGGTTTCCCTGCCTGAAGAAACTGAGAAGGTGTTGGAGTCTGTTGCAGCAACAATTAAGCTTAGGTGTTTTGCCTTTATGAAACCTGAACTTATATCATGGCAGACAAATAATGTATTGTTGAAGGCTTTATATGGACACAGTGTATAACAGGCTTATTTCTGTGATACACCTCTGAAGATGCCAGCCACAGATGCAGGTGAAACGTTAGGAACAAGGTCTACCAGACCACAGCCACACAGCTCGGAAAACTCACAACACCCAGCAGACAAATAAGTTTCAAAGGAAAGTCTACCCACAATCCTTTCTTGTTTTTTTCAAACATTATCTGTTCAGAGAAAGATAAAGTTTTCAGGAAATAGTAACAACTTCATTGCTAACAACAGTGGTATGTACTATTTCTCCTCCCCCTGGAAGAAAGCAACCTTTCAAAGATGCGCTGCCATGGTGTTTCCTTCAGTAAGTAAAATAAAATTTATTGTAGAACTCTTAAACCTGTTAAATTTTGGATTTTACTTTCCAGGATTACATTCCAAATCAAAGTAGAAACTGGAATTAGATTATGTATTCACAACATGGTAGATCATTGTAATAACTATTTTATCCTAAACTAGAACTCTAGCAAACTTTTTCCTAAGATTTCCTTTTATTTCAAACAAGCACTTATTTCAAACAAGCCCTTAGGGCTTATGAGCTTTCTACTTCTTGCGCTATAGGTTTCCTCTCGGAACAGCTAGCTAGCCTAAAAGAGGCCAAATATCACACAACTGAGCTGGTGGAAATTCAAACTATTTCAAGCAAAGAAGTCAACAGAACTGCTTTAATGAAAGCTATTGTTCAGAGTGAGATTGCTGTGTTACAGATCTCATGCTGAATATTTTTTTAAAAAATTACTTTATTATGAAACCAGCCTGAGGCCAAGCTGGTAAGACTCTGAAAAAGAGTGTGTGTGTGTCCAGAGTACATGGACTTTTAAGGGTATTATTCCCTAAAAATATAGAAGAGATTGAAACAGAAGGAACAAAGCGTGGCCCATAAAGTTCCCAAAATAATGTTTTCATCTGCTTTCTAAAATTGGTAGAAATGATTTGGAGGAAGAAAGACAGTGTATGCAAAGTGCACTCTTCTTAAAACTAAGCAAAGCCATTTGATAAAATACTTACAAAAATAATTCATTGTCAGAGCAACATTTTGACTGTGTATTAATAATGAAACTATTCATCATGCAGATCCTTTGTAAAATATTAGCAATAATGACATTTCTGTTTTGTATTTGTAAAAAAAATACATTTACAAGTGGTGTGCATAAAATGAACAAAACAAAGTAAAATATAAATCATTTCAAAATAAAAAGTAAGATTCAATTGTAATGGGATAATGGGATACTATTCTATCATCACTTGGAATGTGTCCACTATTGGGCACTACATATGAAGTAATGAGCTTTCCCTGAGGTACAAATGCATTGCTTACATTTGGTTGTGCACAATGGCTGTTCTAATCTGAGGGAAGAAGAAGGAGGAGGAGGAGGAGGAGGAGGAGGAGGAGGAGGAGGAGGAGGAGTTTGGATTTATATCCCCCCTTTCTTTCCTGTAGGAGACTCGAAGGGGCTTACAATCTCCTTGCCCTTCCCCCCCCTCACAACAAACACCCTGTGAGGTGGGTGGGGCTGAGAGAGCTTGGAAAAGCTGTGACTACAAGATAATACAAGATAATAAAGCAGTATTACAGCTGTTGCTTTGTCTTCTGTTACCATATTTATCTCCGTAAGAAAGAAAGGAGACTAATACATTTTTGAAATAAATGAAATGATTAATAATTTTTTAAATACAGTTGCACTTTTTGAGATCAATGTAGAAAAACAGACTGGAACCCATCTTTTTGTCATAATTGCTCCAAAGTAGTAGTTTAACATTATCTAATTATTGCAAATAACTTGGCCCACCAAGTTCAGTGGACAGTGTCTGTGGCATTCAGTCACATGATGAAGATCAGTTAATGCACCCAAAAGGGCCTGGGGCCCTCGTACCTTCGGGACCGCGTCACCCCATATGTCCCATCTCGACCCCTGCGTTCTGCAGAGGCCAATTTGCTGGTGGTCCCCGGCCCCTCTATGATGTGGCTGGCCTCCACGCGGGCCAGGACTTTTACGGCACTGGCCCCGGCCTGGTGGAACACCCTTCCTCCAGCTGTCCGGGCCCTGCGGGACCTAGGTGAGTTCCACAGGGCCTGTAAGACCGTGCTGTTCCATCAGGCCTTTGGAGTGTCCAGCCACTGATACGGTGCCCCCTTACTGCTCTGTGCCTTGGGCCAGTTATATCTGGGTCCCCTCATATTGAGGGGCTCTCCAATCTGCCTCCCCTCATGGGGTAGGTTTTTAAATTGGGTTAATTTCGCCTCTTGCTCATTTATGTATTACTGTCATTCGCTGTTTTATGAGTTTTAAGTTATTTTATGGGATGGAGCCTATGTATTTATATTTTGTATGACCGCTCCTGTCTGATATTTAAATAATGTTGTTTACCACCCGGAGCCCTTCGGGGATCGGGCGGTATATAAATTGAAGAAATAATAATAATAATAATAATAATAATAATAATAATAATAATAATAATAATAATAATAATAATAATAATAATAATAATAATAATAATAATAATAATAATAATAAATTTATCTTCACCCTTTTCTATGAGTATTCTTTGACAGAAACACTGATTGAAATAAGTGGGAGTTGTTCTGAGGTTATATCCCACCTAAAACTTCTGTTTGTGTGATGGGGGTATTTTTCCTGTCCCATGGAAGGCGTATGATTTTCTCCCAGCTATTCCTCAGTGGCCCCATACCCTAGGAGCAGCATGAGGTATTTTAAGCTTCTGCCGAAGAGGTAAGAAAGGGAAATCAAGCTTCATTTGATGGAAAACCTTGTCTGTGAAAATTGCAGTTGGAATTCAATATCTCAGTTTTAGTGTGTGTGTGTGGGGGGTGTGTGGGTGTGTGTGTAAAGTGCCATTAAGTTGCAGCCTAGTTATGCTGACCTCATTGAAGGACTTTTAAGGCAAGTGAGAAGCAGAGGTGGTTTGGCATTTTCTTCCTCTGCAAAGTCTTCCTTGGTGGTCTCCCCATCAAGTACTGACCCTGCTTAGCTTCCGAGATCTGACAAGATTAGGCTATACAACATGCTATGGAATCCTCTTAAAATTATTTATAAGACTTGTGATGAATGAAGGTATAGATCATTTGCTATAAGTGGCTTGAAAAGCATGTATTTATTCTTGGCACTCAAAGTTTTGTTCAGTTTTTATTTTTAAGGCACAGTTATTTGAACCATAGGAAAATATTAATTGTGAACAAATATATTTATTTCAGTTTTTATGTTGCCAACCTTGCCAAAATCTTCCTAGAATAAGACACTGTTGCTGAATCCCCCCCCCCCCCCCGGTTTCTATCACTGATGATAATTCTCTTGTAGCAAAAAATACCGCTTCATCTGTATTTACAGATGTAGTCACCTGGTTCCCTGTGATGATATGCTGAATTTTTGCTACAAAATTTGTCCCATTACTTCCACTACTGGGCCAGTGACAGCATCTTTTGTGACTCATATAAGCTGCTCCTCTTATGAACCAGTTTTTGATAGCAGTCGGCCTTAGATTGGGATACATTATCCATACCTTTCAGATTTGACACAGGAAACAGTTGGATGAACTTTGCTTTCCCCTGAACAGAGAGACTGTGAACATATAACTTACTATTCTTAATGTTCTTCACAGCTATAAAGAATGTGTGTACTCCTTGATTGCAGGCATATTCTATTTTATATTACCTTTGTATATCTTAAAATAGACTGCAGTAGCAAGTGTTTATTTCAGTGTTATTTAGTATCTATTTTTAACAGTGATTACCTAAACTTAATGGTTCTGTTCCCATAGCACTTAAAAAGCTGATATTTGCTGATTGTGTAGGGTGATGGGCAAGTAGTTAATTTGTTTTCATTATTTCTGAAATTCACCCTTAAAATTCTGTACTTCATACACTTAAGGGGCTAATGGGGGAAGTAACAAGTTGGGATTAGTATACATTTTGAGAGCTAAATTCTGTCCTACCAACTGTAGTAAAACCTATAAATAGATGTATTACAAGGCAGAATATTACATCTACAAGGCAGAATATTAAAATAGAAGCATTTACATGGATTTTGTAAAATTAAAACATTGTACAATCTAGAATTGAAAGCTTAAGTGGGACGATATTACAAATAGATCCACGTTAGATGCTCTAAATTAAAGAACTGAACTAATTATTTGTTATTTTCAAACAGCCTGATCAAACTGTTTAAAACATTATATAACAATTAAACAAAATGCCATAAAACACCATCTAAAACAATTAGTACATCAAATGTACAAGATAAAATCAGATAATCATAAAATAACAAATATAAATAGCAGCAAGAGTGAACCTGTAGGTTTATAAAGGCAGACAATATTATGATTCCAAGTGTGTAAAGAAGCAAAGCTTTGTTAAGTCAGAAAAACAGAAAATGATCTATTTGAGTCCAGTAGCACCTTAGAGACCAACAAAAAAAATTGGTGTGTGAAAGTCTAAGCCCTCTAATTCCTATCAGATGCTGGTACAAATGGAGATCCCTTACATTCAGTCTTTATATCCCAGTCTGAAGATGGGAGAAATGCTGTAAAGAAAGGATTCAGAGGAACAATGCAAAATTTAATCTGCTTTATTACAGCTGGGAAGAAATGTTTAGGGGAAGAAAAATAGCATAGGTGGTGAGATTAGAATCCCATGTCCCTTTTTAGCCCTTGGGGGTTCATTGTTCTGATTTTCTGAATTAAGTCAAATTCAGTAATCTCACCTTGAAGCTTCAGTGCTCATGGACTGCCACTGTTTATCAAAGTTATATAACTGTTCCAAATGTAACCAGTCATGAAGCATTCACACATGATACAGGCTTAATGCAGTCCAAACTACAGCTGCATTAGAAGCACAAAACAAGTACACACAGAATGAAACTTCAAGTACGTGAACCAGCTGCAGATTGTATTTTGTCACACAACTGTGCAACATACAACTGTGCAGTATATTAATAAGTTATGCATTTAGAAGGCATTCTAGAAAACTGTAACATGGGAATCACCAAGGCTGGGTCCCAAGGACTGTGGCAATACCCATTCTTAGTAAATATCCATGATTAATAAATAACTCAGGAGGGCACACCAAACCACAGATTACAGATCGTTACACATCTAAAACAAAGGAATTCAGCATGTAAAATGTTGCCAAAGACATTTAAAAGAATCTGACAGAGAAAATTGCATATTCTAGAAACTATATTTCTTTCTCTCTCTGTCTTCCTCTCTTTGATGTTCGTCTGTGCCTCACACACATACATGCACAAATATGTACCAACGTCACCAAGAAATGTTTACACATACCTTTCATAAACATTAACTTCTAACATTAAAAAGTTTAAATTGTGAAAAAGCAATGAAAATTAAATTCACTTGTTATTTTTCTCTAATAACAGAAACTTGCAGGTATGTTTCTTGCCTTGAAAACCCTACATGGTTGCCATAAGCCAACTGTGTTTTGAGGGCACAAATATACACACACACATGGTCTGAGGAATATTTACATGTTGTCTCAAACAAACTTATATGGAATCCCCATAGCTGTCTTGACCACAGGCCTGGTGGAACAGCTCTGTCTTACAAGCCCTGCAGTACTGCATTGTCCCACAGGGCCCTGGGCTGAGTAGACAAAAGATCTCACTAAAGTCCCAGATCCAATCCTTGGGATATCCATTTAAAAATATTAGTGGTAGGTAGTAGGCAGAGGCGTACAGCCTATAGGGACATGGGGTCACCCATGTCCCCGGGAGCATATCTTTTTGTTGCAGGGGAGCACTGGGCACCCCCCATATGACTAAAAGGCATGTGCTCCAGCTGCATGCCACTGAACCCCTGCCCCCCTGCCTCCTTGCAGGCCGGCTCCGGGCGCCATTTCCCCCAATACGCCTCTAGTTGTAGGTGATACGAACCACTGCTGATCTGAATAGATAATACTGACCATGATAGAGCAATGGTCTGATTTAGTATAAGGCATCTTCATGTGTGAATTGAAGGATGGTTAATATAATTTATTAAATTTCTCATATTTCATATAGAGAGCTGAAGCTCAGAGAGAGAGAGGCTTGCTAAGGCTTTAGATACCTTAAATTCCTTTTCACAAGGCCTACTTTCTGTGCCCCCATCTTTAGAAGTGAGACAAGTGGTAAGCAGAAACAAGGTTTTTTCAGTGGTGGCATGCCTTTCCCACCTGGCACCTTTTTAATACATTTCAGAAATCAAGCAAAAACATTTCTTTTCACCCAATCTTTTAATTAGGAGGTTGATCTTTTTAAATTGGTATAAATTGATTTTTAGTTTGCCTTCAGCCTGGAGAGTGTTTTATGAACATGATTTTGGGCTGGTCATTTATTTTATTTGGGGTGTGTGTTATGGTTGGTTTCGATAATGGTTGGTGTGACGGATTAGGCATAATGGTTAGTTTTAAAAGGTGCAGTTTAGCCAGAGCAGGAGCACCAAAGTGTTAACCAGAGTGCCACCTGATTGGCGGCTGTAATGCAGTAGCCAGGAGCCACAGATAGGGTGTGCTTGCTGATATAAAAGCAGGAAAACCGTGTCAGAAAGACAGTGGGGAGTTTGGATAGATTTTGAAAGCAGTTTGTTCTGTGTGACACACCAATCCTGTCAGTCCTCAACAAATCAACAAATCAATTTGAAGTGTGAGAGCTGAGATTTATGTTTGATCACTGTGCATTTCTCAGACTCTAAAGTTATCCAAAATTATTCTGGAAACATGACAAACTCTGAACAGAAAATTAATCTTTTTATGCAACTTTCTTTATTGTCAAAGCTTTGTCAATCCAAGGTAGTTCAAAAAATCTTTCGCTGATTTGATAAGACTTGAATTAGATGACTAACAATGGTTCCAGTTTCCTAGCTTACATAAAGTTTTTGGCAAAGCCAGTTTACAGCCAATAGAGCTGTGGAGTAGTTTTGTGGAAGTTCCCTTTTTCAATGGAACATGAGGCTCCTATTGGTGAAGCACTGGTTCTTGTCAGCATTGGTTATACATGTTGCCTCATATCAGGGCAACCTGTCAGGGGAAACCATTGGGCAACATGGGGTTGAGCAGCTATTTAATTTAGTTTTGGGGCCACTGTAGCATGATGGGTTGGAGATGGAATACCCTTGCTTCTGTGCTCAAGTCCTTAGTTGTTCAAGCAGCACATGGGGGAAAGGGAGATGCAGTATAATGCTTCTGTATACTTTTTAAGGTACAGGTAGCATAAATGAAGCCAGCAGGAATGCTGGCCAATTTTAAGCCAGCGTGCATTTGCCCAGAACACTTGTTCTTGCTGTAGACTGCTTGTTAGCTAGCAATCTACCCTCAAAAGTTAGGGTTAGGATACAAGCAGGCCAATCCCAAGCCCAAGGCAGTTGGGGACACTGCTGCTGCTGTTGCCCCGCTGCCTCCAAAGGGCTTTCAGGTGGTGTGGCAAGGCAGAAAAACAAAAAACCTCCTTGGCTACCTGAAAGCCTTCTATTGGGATAAATGGACTTATGCCACCCTTTCAGGTGGTGTCAGTCTAAGGTGCCAGCCACAGTGCTTGTGGCACAAAAGTTGGCTCCACCCCCAGAAATGCCCTGGGCCACACTCTTTTGTGATGGCATCCAGACACCAGTTTTGCTCCATAATGGGCCTGACTTCTGGGTTTTTGTGTCATAGAGCTGAGAGGCAGTAGAGCACTGGCACGTTTGCTTCCTGCGCCAGTGGGGATGCCCTTTACACTGGAAGAGGGGGCAAACATATTGGTGCAAGGCTGCACTGCTGCCCGAATCTGTTTTGGATCAACCATTAATAAAACTTAGCTTATTCTGGGTGCTTGTCCAAATTAGATACTCTCTGGCTGCGAATTCATTTTCTCTCAGACTGTAATTCCCTAGTCCACTGTCTGCTCTCTGACACCCATTCCAACCCCTGGTTTTCCATAATTGAAGAAAAAATGGCCTCTATTGGACTGTCAGTGGATTCACTTTGTCCTTTGTCCTATTCAGAAGCTTATAGGAAATTAAAAGGTCAACTATTGGATAGAGAGTTCTCTACCCTAATCACCGCAGCCAAGAAAACGTGCTCCCTCCTGTATTTTTCTCTCCCATTTGAACGGGGCCACTTGGCACACTACCTGTATTGCTTAATAAACCCAGTTCAAAGGAGAGCCATAATGCTCGCCAGGTTTAATGTTATGCCTTCTGCCTTGTTACATGGCAGATTTAATAAGCAAGAAAAGGCAATGGCCATTTCCGCACGGCCCATAAACGACGGCCTGGGGGCGGTAAAAACGCCGCCCCCAGGCCGCCGTTCGCACAGGCGCCGCTGCTGCAACGCAGCAGCAGCGACCTGAATGCGCTTCCCTCCCCCCAGGGCGGCGTCAGGCCGCCCTAAACAACAACCCTTTAAAGGTTGTTTTGGGGCCGAAAGGTTAGCTCTTCCTCCGTTTCTCATTCGTTATCGCCTGCTGGATTATGCCCCGCTTCACACTGTCCCTCAACCTCCAGGGGTCGGAGGGCAGCGTGGGCGGGGCTCCGACGGCCAGCAGGCGACGACGAGGACATCGTGAGTAGAACGGAGGAGGGCGAAGAGGCGGCCTCCGCTTGGCCTGCTCGCACGCTTGCGTGCGAGCGGGCTTGCGCCCCCACGCCGCCAGCACTCTTGGCGGCGTGGGGGCGCAAGGAGGCCGTGCGGAAACGGCCTAAAAGATTGTGCCCATGTAACGATGGCTCAGTTGAATCTCTGGCCCACCAATTACTACACTGTCTCAGATTCAAGGAAATCAGATCCAAGTATGTGAATCTTACTCCTTTACATTTACCCCATCTCCCCGATTTAATTAGATTACACTACTTGTTGGACAACCCTGATCCTTCTCTCTGTATGATAGTAACAGACTTTCTCCTGGAAATTAACTAAACGCCAGTAGATTTCCTTCGACCTGTATTGTATATGCTTTTTAATCCATTTTTTATTACTGTTGTCTATGCCAATAAAGGCTTGCTTCTAAAAAAAAAATAGATACTCACATATCAGTTTATTTGATAAGTATATATTTGAAATATCCTCCAACCTACAAATTTGGATGTTCACAATTATTTTTGCAAGCATCACCTTCTGCTTTCACAGACTCTTTGAAGCTGTTAAAAGACATTATTGCTACCATTTATACTCCCATATTGTTTTACAGAAAATGATTATATTATTGAGGGCATGTTCCTCTGTATTGGAGGCTTATCAATAGCACTGAGATAAAAATGTAGTTTATATTTTAGACAACTGAAAATATACAAAGAACAAAAGAGGGCAAACCATTGCAAAATCAAAACCAGACACCCTTTCTGTATTGTTTCATTTGCCACGAGAGAAGCAAAGCTATAAATCTCTTCTGTGTTGTTTGAAAATTGAACATGAGGCTGCTAAAGCATCAGTCATTCTCTCTTGTTTCTCAGTAGTCGCATACTAACTTGGTGTTCTGTTCCTCACAATATTCCTTCACCTTTGCGAAATTCACTTATTTCTGGCTCAAATTTTTCTAATAAACTGCATGTAACAGGAAGAGAGGATTCATTTTTGCATATCAATACCATGCTCTGTTGGCAACTGATTTCTGAAAGAAAATTCACAGGCATAAAAGAAAGAGATATTATTTGGTAAATATTTGGTGTGGTTTTTTGAAACCAGGAACCTTTTTAGAGGAGGAAGGATGACCATTCTTTGCAAAGATTAGACCTGAAACCTGATGGAACAGCAAAATCACCTTCTTTTGTTAGTACTCATAGCCCATGTTCAACTACAAAAGGGAGGAAAAGGTGGAAAGCAGGACTGCTACAGATGTGACTGTCTATGAATATTCATGTGTGCCATTGCTCCTCCATTTCTACTGGTATCCTAGTCATTCTATTCTCTCTCTTCCTTCCTTCTCCTCCATACTGTGAAGAAGACTGCAAGATTATTTTGGTAACAGGCTGGCATGATACAGTTATCAGTGGCTTCAGAAGCCTTTACTTCCATTTAAAAAAACAGAGAAAAAAAGAAAAATTGTAATTATCCACAGTTTTATGAATCCACCACCCCTTAATGTTCATTATTTAAACCAGCAGCAATTACAAGTTCAAAGGGGTTTAGAGGGCCAGCAACCCGCATAATCACTGCCAAATTAAGCGGGACTCATTCGTCACAGAAGAGTACACTCTGAGCAGTGAATCATGCATGCAGTGACAGGCACTGATTTACATAAAGACGAAATCTGTGCCCTCTAGGGCTGAGTGTTACTTTATCTCAGTAGCCCTGTGATATATGCATTTTCTTATGGTATTGGGAAGGTTCAGAGATTGGTGCTGTCTAAAACATTGTACTTTATTCTTTCTAAAGCTAACATTAGTGCCACCCATTCATGTATAGAGTTTATATAGCTATATCTTTCAAAAGGAGTTGAATGTAGAAATTTAAATAGCAAGACTTTTCTGAACCATTTTCAACATATTTTATCTGATACAGAATTACTTTTAAAACCCTCTTTATTGCCATTGTTCCATGAGAATAATTCTTGAAGATTAATTATCACCTAAGAATTTTGTAATTTTTTAGTTTACTTCCACTCAATTAAACACATATTTGTTCATTTAGAAAGTCAGTAAAATCATTGTCAGATAGTTATAGCTGGATATGTGACCAAAATTGTTTTCCAATGAGTAGTTATTGCAAAAATTTTAAAGTTACTGTATTTCCACATTACTGAAAACATCGTATGTTATGAATTAGAAGTGTTCCCAGTTGTGTTTACTGTCCCATTTGAATATTATTTCATATGAGTGTACACAGCATGGAATGATAACTTAGCTTTTCCACATTCATACAGTGGAATAGATATGTACAGGTAGTGGCTTCAGACAATGCTTAATCTGTAATCCATGAATGGTGTTTAATGTTATTTGATAAAGTCTTCATTTACTGAAGTAATAGAACTGTTCATATAGAGCTCAATTCACTGGCAGTTTCTTCTTTGCACTGAAACGAACGGGACTTGTGCAAAAGTCCACAAAGATGACACTAGAGTAGAGCAGAATGCATGTTCTTGGGAGTTCTTAAAATCATCTCACAAATTGGGACAGGCTAAGAAGACATGAAGCTGGAAGGAAGAACACAATTTATTACCCATCGGGGGGAAAAAACACTCTCTTCTTAGAGCTTATCCATAGCTATGCAAATTTGGTCCCCTTTTTTGTTTCACAGCAATTATAACTCACCAAAGCAGCCAACAAATTAAAAATATGTAATAAAATACGTGGAAATCCAACTCAAATTTCTAAATGCCTTTACCCAGCAGTTTCATTTAGGTGTTAGGAGCACAGGGGACAATATGGAACCTTGTGGAACCCTACAGGCAAAAGGCCAAATAGCTGAACAGCAGTCCTGCAGCACCATCTTTTGAACCTAGCATCCAGGTAAGACAGGAACCAGGGGGAAATGGTGCCTCCCAAACCCATCCCTAAAGGGCAGTACAGGAGGATACAATTATCTCTGCAAGTTTCTACCTATACATATGGCTTGTGGTGATAAAATGTACAAAACATTTTTTTCCCCTGACATTTGCTTTGAGGAAATTTCTGCAAGGTTTTCTCTGAGGGCTGAAACAGACATGATGGTTAAAATAAAGCAACTATGTAAGCATCTGTGTAGGCTTTCTCCTCACAATGAACTTTGAAGCAGATTTGGGAGAGAAGGGAAGCCTTAAGGCCATTCAATGAGTTTCAAGGCTCAGTAGATATATGTACCTGGATTTCTCAAGTCCTGATCCTTTACTCTAACTTCAAACTAGCTCAGTAATGATGAATTGCTTAGGCAAGTATATCACTGATGTGCTATGGCTACCCATGAATAGGCAACTCATTTTGGCTTGTGCACTTATGCATGACAGGGTGTAGATTGACTGCTTACACTGGCAAGTTCTTTACCCCTGGCTACTGTCACATCAGTTTTGATCCTCACTATTTTCTTGTCACTGGATGCTAGCTGAGAGCTGATGCTCTTAACTGCCTTTAGTCTAATTCACACATTATCAACTTCTTTCTCACTTTGGAAGTTGGCATGGTTCTGAGTTACACAAACTCACTTGAAGAAGGTGAAGCTAGGGTTATTTGCCCTTCAGGGGGAATGTTTGACCTGTAGTGGAATTGAGAGCAAATTCTAATGTAGTACTTATCTTTCTACACATCTACAAAGTATACTAAAAACCGTAAACAAATATTACAATTCTGATAAGTTCCCATACATATCTAAACACTGCTCACTGAAATAAAATAGAAATAGATGAAATAAATTTGTGATAGTTGGGTTTGTTCAGAATGGAAAAGAGAAGACTGAAAGGAATCCTGATCATAATCTTCAGTCATACTAAGGTTTGCGATTCCAGCAGACTCCTGGGCAAGACAATTAGATTAGACATCAAGGAAAGCTTCCTACTGTTGGAGTGGGGAGCACTGAAGATTATCAAGAAGTGGTAGACCTCTATCTTGGGAGGATGTTCATCTTAACAAACATTTATTTATTTATTTATTTATTCATTCATTTATTTTCATTGAATTTGATATTCCACCCTCCCTGGCTGAAGCTGGCTTGAATTAGTTTAAGGAAAAGGAAATTTAATTTGAAGATTTCTTGAGGTCCTGCATCTGCATTGATGTGTCAATAACAATGAAGATCTATGCTATTTTTACTAGCAGAACTACAGAAGAAGTAGTTTTAGAGGGTAGCTATGTTGGTCTGCAGCAGAACAGCTAGAAAACTAACAGCTTAATCCAGAGTGGGGGCTGAATCCCCCTTTAGAGCCAGTGCACACCTATGCCTGTGTGAGTGCCCATTTTTCCAGCGCAAGAGGTAATTGTGCTAACAGCGGGGCAAATTACCCAGAGAGCCGGTGCCATGCAGCTCTGTGGCATCTGACTCAGAAGCATCCTCAGCCACCCAGGCCCGCTGGCACAAAATGCTGTGCCAGCATGGCTGAGGCATTCCATGGGGGGTGGGGCTGATCTTAGTCAACCTCCAGAGCCTGGTTGGCCCCTGTGTGCTGGTGGAACTGGAGGCAGAGATACACCACATCTCTTTTCTCCCCTGTGGGGATTTTAAGGTGAGTTTTAAAAAACTTTTGGGGGCTTCCTGCATCACAGAAAATGCCTGCGGAGTAGATAGGGCAGCCGTCCTAGCCTGCCAGCCCTGTCTAAATTAAGCTGTAAGGCTGCAAACTGAAGGACTCTTCTCTGGAAGTAAGCCCTACTGAATAACATGAGTTCTATTTCAGTAGATCTTCTAAGTAAATCTTTTACATTTTCAGTAGATCTTCTAAGAAGGTCTCAAAGATGTTTTAAAAAGCACTTTAGAATTCATTTCAAGGGAGGAAAAATAATGAAAATGTTATTGCATTTTCCAGGGTTCAGATTCATAGTGAACTGAGGGTTAACTGAGGGTTAACTCAGATACAAAAGTTCTTGGAAAATCTAGCAATGCCAAGAAATGCATTTTTAAAATGTTTGTGTTTTTATGTAAATCTAGAATTTCCCCTTTTATAGCATTGTAAAACTATGGACACAGTGGCCTTTCTCCAGACTACATGAAACAACAGAGTCAAGTGTTATGAATATAACTTTTCTTTGTGTTTAATTCAAACATACTGTGCTGTAAGCTTGAGGAATAGGGTTGTTTTAATAATCAAATTCCATTTTTCTTTGGTCTAACCTGTATATAATCTTGGTGCAATACTGAGTTAAAGTAGCCATCAATGTTCCTTTTATTGGACATGCTTCATATATTGTGATGAGATTATATGCTTCCATAGAGGTTGTTAGGAAAAACTTAACATGCCACTGATGTGCAATGAAGGAAAGTTAATTGTGTAGATGCTACAAGACTGCATCAGTGAGTAGAGCTCTCTATAGCAGCATATCAATCTGCTTTGAATAAGAATTACCAAACCAGCTTTTCAGCCAACAGCCTAGGGTAAAATCCTAATGTTAATAAACATGTACAGATAAATCAGAAGTCATCTATCATATTCACATCTATGTGCTAAAGATCTACTGATGGGCATATTTGAAAGAGATTTAAAATAAAATGTAAGCAAATATGCAATGGGCCTTTTTAACATGCAGCAATAAGCACAGATGATCGGTTTCTAACAAAGGCTCACAATGCCCTTTGCATTTGCACTCAGAATGTGCAAATTATGCATGCACATAGAATTTTGTGGGACAGATTCTAAGCTGGTACAAATCGGTGTACATTAAGTTGCTTTATGACAATTTTCGCTGAGGATTATCATTGCAGATGCCTGCCAGTATTCTGCTTGTGTGTTGCATGTCAAGGATCGAGTCTCTAATAATGCAATCCTAAGCAGTTACCCCTGCTGAGCCCATTGACTTGAATGGATTTAGAAGGGTGAATGTCTGCTTAGGTTTCCACTATAACACTTCCACTATAACACTTAAGAATATTTTCCTGGGAGTAAGTCCTACTGAACCTCCTAAATTGGTTTCTGAGTAGACGTGCTTAGGATGGCACAGTGTATCTATTTAAATTGGCAGTTTTCAGACTTGCCACTTGGGAACAAAACACTTTGAATACTGGGGTTCGATGGTGAAGTATCTTTATTGGTGAGGAAGTGCCTATAGCAATATTATTTTCCTTTCAGTATGTACAGTATAGCTGAGCTCTGAAAAATCTGATTACAATCATAAAAGGATGTATAATGCACTGAGACATGTTCCTTTCCCCCTAGTTTATTGTGCTTAGTTATTTATACTGATTAAATGTCAGTTAGCAAGGTAGCTTGTAATAATACTTTCATTTTACAATGGAAAAAATAAGCACCTACGAACCTATTTGATGCACAAAGAATACCAACACATCTTGATCAAGAAATACCTTGAAATACCTTGCTGAATCAAATACATAAGCCATCTAGTCACCTTTTAAAATATTTATTCCACTTTTGCTAATAATGGGAAGGTCAAAGCACTGTATACTGAGTAGTCAGACCCCTGCAGCAGTCTTCAGAGTTCTCACTAGGCATTGTCCTGATATTTTCAAATGCTAGAGACCTGCTTTTGAAAAGATGAAAAATGAGGATCTCATGATTTTGTACTTCAGAGAGCAATCCGAAGGAGGTCTTCTCAGAAACCTGATCATGTCAATTCAGTAGGTTTACTCTGAGGAAAGTGTTCTTAGAATTGCTCTGTAAGGCAGATTCCAGGCCTTATGTAGCCAAGATTATTTTGTGTTACTAATAGTTTTTAATTAATTTAGTTTAATAATAAATTCTTGAGTCTTACTATTTTGAAGTTTCTTTGGCTAAAGCATGCTGTTCAGAAAGTAGGCCAGAGGTACTGACCAGATTGCTGCCTTGGCTGACCCCAAGCAGTTCGTGTTAAGATGCATTGTCAAATGCTTTCACAGCTGTAATCAACTCGCTGTTCTGGGTTTTCTGGTCTGTGTGGCTGTGGTCTGGTGGTTTTTGCATCTTCAGAGGCATGTCATAGTAAGATGTGTTTCTCTGTGGGAGAGAAACACTTTTTATTGTTACAGGCCTCTGAGGATGCCAGCTGTAGATGTGGGTGAAACAGGAACAAAATTTTCCAGACCATGGCCACACAGCTGGAAATCCGCAGCAGTCATTATGGAGGGTTACACTAATTTTCTTGTCAGATGTGGCCATTAGCAAGTTGGCTTCAGGGCCATCCAGTTGTTTTGCTTCCTACCCACCATGCCAATATTACAGACCAAAGTAGTATAGTGGAGTTGGACTGGGACTGAAAAAACTTGAATTCACATTCCTGAGCCATGAGTCTCAATGAATGGTCATGGGGCAGTGTCTTTTTCAGCCTCAATTCTCTCACAGGTTTCTGTAAGCATAAATTGGAGAACAGGAGAATGATGTATGCTGCTCTGAGTTCTGTGAAAGAATAGTAGAAGAGTGGGATAAAATTGTAACAGATGGAATATATTTACCTTGGTTATGCCTGAGAAAGGACAATGAACTATTGTCCCCATTGGATCAGTCTTTATAGATGCTTCTATTGAACTGTTGTGGTTTTTTATTAGGTCTTCATAATGATACCATGCTACCTGTGACCTTGCATTAGTTATCAAGACTAATATTCCATCTTATGAGTTTTTTGTGCTGATTCAGCAGCTTATGTAATTAGGACCTTAATGCATATATCAAGATTTTCCAAAGGCTGATTCAGGTTTTTCACATTTGATGGTAAATGTTATAGAATATGTGCAACATGTCCCTAAATTATTGCTTGACATCAGAATTTGAAATTAATATGCAAAATATATTAATTATGGACTACTAAACTTGCACATTAACCATGACCACCCCCACCCCCCAGTTCACAATATATTAATTATGCCCCTTCTGTGATGGTCAGATTTATGCAATGCTTGACTAGAATATTCTTTAAAATAATTCTTATGTATGACTGAAACACTGAATGATCTAAAACAGGTATGTAAGCAAAATTACAAGGAAACTAAGGAAAATCTTATTTTCTGTATTCTGTTTGGTTTCAGATGCTGCATATTGAAATTTCGTATTACATAAAATGCATAAAATTATGTACTCACCATATTATTTTTTCTATATATGTTATTTCACTGAATATATAGTGATTCACTTGAAAATACCACTTTACTTTTTTAATCAGTATCTTTAATGTCTATATCACACACTGATATGGTTTTTATAATTTCCTATTAAGTGGCAAACTTTTGTTTTAGCAGTTAAAACTTCTAGAAATTTTTAAAAATCAATTTGACAGTATATTAGTATAAGTAAAAGTCTTTAGCTAACTATCCCACTCAACCTTTCATAGCACTTAAAACATTACTAGCAAATTTACTATCTTATTTCTATTATAAAAATAAGTAGATTAATATGAATAAGAGTCCTTTTTTAAAGAAATCAAAATTACAAAAAGAACTCAAGTATTCATTTTCAATCCTTACATTTAAAGTATATTTAATACAGAGAACGCAAATAAGAGATTGCATCCATTATTTTATGCCATTACTGATACTTTCAAGAAGAAAGTTTATGCTATTTGAGAAATGTATACATTGGATTTTCTCAATCTAACCATATACTGAGGCTGTAGCTTGCAGGTTGAGCTGACAGATCCCAGTGCATTTCCTCCTGGGCCTGTGCAGGGCTTGAAGGCCATCTTTGTCAGGGTCATTAGTCATAACCCTTAAACCATGAGTTCTCCAGTAAATTGGCTACAGTACTGCTTCTTGAGCTACTTGCTCATTGTAGATGTTATATGGCCAAGAGACTGTATTCCATTTTCCTTCCCTTCCCCCATCCCTGCCTACAATGACAAGCAACTGACCTTTCCCATCAGCACAGTATAGCTGTAACTTTAACAGCGTGTTTCTGCGAGTAAACCCATTGAATCAAATGAGGTGAACTTTCGAGTAGACATGCTTAGGATATTTCCCTACAATCTCTGCTCCTTGTTTGTTCCTGTCTTTCTTGATCACAGAAGCTTTGCCTTGATTTGTTATACTACTGTTCATGCAATCTGATTATATCTCCCCAACTTCCTCCAGTGTTTCTACTGTCTTTTTCTTTAATTGACCACAGTTGGTCTATCTAACCATGTTTAGTCTTTCCTTGGACAGATTCCATGTCATTGCACTTGCAAAGATCTAGATTATTTTGCTGTTCTACTCAGGAGACTCTGACCTTACAAGCCAGCTAGGATATCTCTGATTTGTGTCAGGAACGAAACAAAGTTAGTGATGAATGTGTTTGTCAGTCAACCATATAATGTCTAACTGTGTGTTTGATCGCCAGGTGTGTTTGGTTTGACCCTGAATGCCTGGAAAACCTGCCAAACAGGTTAGCATCAAGCTTGTGTAAAACTGTACATTCAAAAACACTGCCAATTCAAAAAGATTGGCAGTTTGCTAAAAATAGATACATACCAAATGATCAAAATTATTTCGATAAATTGAATTTAAATTTACAAAACTCATATTTTACTCAGTTCTTAGACGTTTCTTGACTTATTTTACAAAATCGGCAAGTTCTTTTCAGCGAGTAATTTGCAATATCTTCTTATCTTTATGTAGAAGATGTGTATGAAATAGGAAGGAGTACTTTTAACTTCTTGATCCTTGTCATCCCAACCTCTTACAATCCATGAAGCTGTTATTCCATGTAAGTTCCCACAACTGCAGGAGGGATCCCCCCAGGAGTTAGAAGAAGCTGCAGCAATGGAGAAGGGATGTAGGGGAATAGCACCTTCTGCTCATAAAGTAACAGAAATACTGCCCAGTGGTTTTGTCAGATGTCACCTGATAAAGCAAGGCTAAAAAAATTGTATGCAGTTTTATTATCATTGTAACCCTTCTTCAGTTTGATCTTAGAGGGTTACAAATGTACCAGATGTAAGAACTACTCTTTGAGCTATTATACCTTTGTGAAAAGTGACGAGGCAGATAGGCATATAAGAGACTTTTATTATCATAAACAAACTTGATTGTGGAATAATCAAAACAAAAGAAAGTAACAAAGATAGCCCTTTTGGCAAAACAGTTAACTTAAAATGAAATTGATCTCTCTTGATATTTAAAATAGTGAGTCCAAGAAGCCTGTGTAAATTTGGACATTAGTAACCTTTGGCCTCTTTTCTTCTAGGAGGAGATAAAAGTTTACACTGTTTCTTGACTAAAAACAAAGCTCTTGGGGAAATGTGCAGTGAAGCAAATTTTCAATCTGTCTTGTGTTTTTATAAGCAAACTTAAAAAAATAATATTATATATGTTTGTTTAATCTTTTCAATCATTACAATAAACTCATCAATTTCAAATTTTCATTCAATTGTGGATGCTTGAAATGATATAAAGATGGTACATGAATTCATTGTATGTCGTGAGCAGGACTTTAGTTTAAAATATTGTATACGATGAAAGGTCTTTGCTAACCTGAAGGCAGTTTTTCATTCTATTGACAGACATAAGTTATAAGCAAAGCTACAACAAATCAATATTGACAAAAGACTGCTACTCTTCGTTAAGTTTTCTACATCGCCACCCTTCTGTAAGAACTATAGCAGCATCTTTCAAAACATTATCTAACAGTGAGAGGGATTATGCCTAGTTTTTACACCTTCTGCTCATAAAGTGACAGAAATACTGCCCAGTGGTTCTGCCGGATGTCATCTGATAAAGCAAGGCTTTTACACCAATAACAGGATGTTTTTGTTTATCCATGCCCAAGTAGACCCAGGCTGATTTTTCATGGTCAAAATGCCCTGTTGTTAGCACAGAGAGTACTCCTATGCAGCTGGGTTGCATGGTTCCCAGTGCTGCAGCATGTCTGCCACGTTGTTGCCCTGACGGCGCCCTGCGTTATTGGCTTTGCTCTGCCGCTTTCAAAAACCGCCACATTTGAGGTTCTTTTGGAATGCTCCTTTGTTGCTCCAGTGGCTTCCACTGTCATGAAAAACTCCTTAGCAGCAGAACTGGGGCCATTTTCCCACCTCGCTGCTCTGGCCTGCCCCATCAATCAACAGGTGCTGAGAATTGGCACCCTCCCCCTCCTCTGCGAAAAATCCTTGCATGTTTTTAGACAGAGGGGGGTGGAGGATGGTGATTCTCTCACATATGCAAGGGATTTAGATAGAGGGGGTGGAGAACAGCGATTCTCTCTCACACACAAGGATTAAAGACAGGGGTGGAGGATGGCGATTCTCTTGCACATGCAAGGATTTTAGATGGGGGGACAAGAGTGCCAATTCTCAGTGCCTGTTTTGTTTTCAGAGTCATTTAAAACAGAAATAGTGAAAGTGAATGGGGGGAATGGCAGGAGATTCAGCCAATCAGAACATGGGAAATGGAGGTTGCCCATGCATGCATGGAAGACATTGTGGAAGAGCTCGTGGGGCAAATGGAAAAGCACCGAGTTCATGAAGAAACAGCTGTGGGATAATGTGCCAGCCCTGTCTTGATTCCCAGGAAGAATAGAGGAGCTGTGGGGAGTTAGAAGCAGGGCAAAAAGTGCCGCAGCAGGTCTATTAGGAGGCATTTTGACTGAAAAATGAGCCCCAGAGTCATTTTCTAGCGGTCTTAATTTTTGCAAAGGTGAACACTTGAGCATTAATTATGACAAGACTAAAGTAGTTGTCCTTGGGAGGAAATCATTTGCCTCCATGGTGTGGCCTTTTGATGGTCATAAAATTGAACAAATTCAAGCTTATCATCAGTGTTTGTGTGTTTTGTTCTCAGCACATGGCAGTTGAAAAGAGCACCAGTTGTGCTGCATTGAAAGCAGAATAATTTGTTCAAAAGATTCTGAAATTTTGGATAATTAAAGGGAGAAACAAATCCTTCTTGTTCTTAAGATTTTGGAAGAAGATTTATATTATCCAATTCACAGAAAGCCAGTACATCTCGGTTGTTAAGAGTGTTGCACTGGAGCCATGCTTGATGGCTGTGCCACAGAAGGAAAATGTCTAACATTGATTGTAGTCAGTCGACTTATATAAGGTTAGAGTAGTTTAGTTGTGCTGGTAGAGAGGTATCACCTTTATTTACCCAAGTGAGACAATAACAATTTCAAGACATATATTTATACAATAAAATAATTGAAAAAATGTGGTATCCTCGCTGGGGCAGTAAAAAAAATAATTATTTTGTAACATTCTTTCTCCATGTTACTTGTTTGAAAGATAGCTACATTTTTCTATGTGTGCAGCTAATTCAGTTACCAAATAAATAGAAACTATTACGAATACTCCCATGATTAGGAAACTATATATCTGATAAATATAAGCCTTTAAATGTTATGTATTGATAACAGATGTTAGCAGTTTGCCTGTGCACCTTGCTTAAATTATGAGTGTGGGAAGCTACGTCATAAAATCATTAAGGTTTGCTTTGTAATGATGTGTACTTTTAGGCAGAAGGATATGTTCTAAGGACATGACAAGATAGGACCAGCAGGCCAAGACTTTATAAGACGCTATCATGTAAGGTGTTATTACATGGATGAAACATCTGGAAGTTTTTCTCCTTCTTCGCTCCAATCCAGCTGGTCAATCAACATAAATTTTTAACATGCATAATTTGCAGAGGATTTTCCCTAAATTGAAACATTGAATGCATATTTTCAGGCTACAACAGCAATAATCAAAAAGTTTCTGCATAAAACTGCTTAAAAACTCCAAAACAGAAAATGAAATTAGACCAGGACTATGACTGCACCCCAGACATGTTGCTTTTACTGGGGGAAAGTTGATCAGAGTAAGATCCTTTGACTGGAATCAGAACTTTGAATTTACACCTCTGATGCAATTGACATTTTGTACAAAAAGTATGAAGGATATCTATTATGTTTAGTAATAACCAAGCATAAAATAGTATATATTTTTTAAAAAATCATGTATCATATGGGAATTCTTTATCTATCTATTATAACTTTCTCCTGCCTTTCCTCCAAGAAGCTCAAGCTGGTGTGCATCATTCATCTCTCTTCCACTTTCTTTTCACAACTACCCTTCGCCACTTAAACCAAAAGGAAATCAGGCTGTTGGCCTTTAGTATAAAATGCTGACAAAGCAGTTTTTAAACTAACTTATGCAGAAAAACTGACAGGAACTGGGGAGCCTCAGGCTCAGGAAGACTTATGCAACAGGGATAGTATGGTAAACTCTCAGCAAAATATTGGTGGGAATGGGCACTTGAACATGAAGACAGAGTAATAAAGCAGAGCTGTCTGAGAAAATTTAAGAACAAAGAGAGGGGGAGAGAGATCCTTAGAGCGGGAAACAGATCTCTACATGTCAACAAGATGAGGGAACTGGAGTGATTAGTCTTCAATGACAATTTAGATATAGTGGGTATTTTGGAAACCTGATAGAATTGGGAAAACCAAAGGAAAACAATTATTCTGGGATATCTCTATAGATACCCTGTTTCCCCGAAAATAAGACGTCCCCTGAAAATAAGACGTAGTAGAGTTTTTGCTGAAGTGTGAAATATAAGGCATACACCAAAAGTAAGACACAGCAAAGTTTTTGTTTGGAAGCATGCCTGACGAACAGAACACAGAAAAATAAGACATCCCCTGAAAATAGGACATAGCACATTTTTGGGAGCGAAAATTAATATAAGACACTGTCTTATTTTCGGGAAAACACGGTAGGACTAGGAAATACATATTGGTAGGGGTATTGGTTTGTCTATCAAAGAGGGCATAATGCCAAAATAAATTAGAAACATCAGGAGTATAAACACTAGGGTTACTTAAAAATGGGAGTGTACCATCAGGAGCAGTAAACCAACCAGAGAATCAGTTAGTCCTTTGGGTGTGAGAGAAATGAAATAATCTTTATATATAAAAATCTAAATGTGTTTGTCCCTGATGGTCTCCCTCAGAAGCTGCTGGACGGATCGCCCCCAAATTTTCACATGACGTCCCTCCCTGTTGCGGGCAGGTAATCGGACCTTCAAATCGCCAAAAGTCCATACCAGCTGCCCTTCACTGTCAAGAAGACACAAGTCTCTGTCAGGGATGAATTCTCTGATGTCAATATCATTTAAGTTTTGCCTTCCTCCACGCAGAGCTCCCACTGTGCTTGTTTGCATCATGACTATGATTTGAAGTCCTGTCACTGTGGTTCTAAGTTGCTCCAGTAGCGTCACTTTGTTTCTTGGGCTTCAGCCAACAATATCAGGCCTAGTTTTTGTTTATTAGCTAAAGTTTTTGATTACCTTTAGCCAGCGGTGGAGCAAGGGGGAACTGCGTCCGGGGCATGCCTGCGTCCTGTGCCCCTGCCACGCTCCTGCCCCAGAATGCCTGCACCCCGGTGCACACCCAATGTATCACGTTCTACCCTTAGCGCTATGCCACTGCGTTTAGCAATTAAAAGAGAATGATTTGTCAAATGCATCTGTTAGAGTTCACCTGGTGCTATCTCAGGTTTTCATGTTGGTATGGATTCTCACTATTCTCTAACCTACACTTAAAAGAGGTTTCTCAAAAGTCTCAATAACCTTAATCCGCCAGTGTGCCCTGTGATTCCCCAATGGAATTTGTCTCTCATTTTATCTCAATTGATGGGTCAGCCTTTTGAGCCCATGGCCACTTGTCCCCTTCAGTATTTGTCCTATAAAGCCTTGTTTTTTTATTAACAATTACTTCTGTCTGTAGGGTGGGTGATCTGAGGATTTTGAGATCAAATCCTCCCTTTTTGAAATTTCCATGGCATGGTAATATTTTGCCCTACCCTGTCTTACACACCCAAAGTGGCTCAACTTTCCATCTTTTATAAAGTATTGTTTTACCTGTGTTCTTCTTTAACAGCTGAGAAACACACTTCAGATCTTAGAAGAGTACTTTTATTTTACACTCAGCATACATTTCCTTTAGACTTGATCCTAGTCTCTTTGTAGGTTTTGTGGGCCCTTCCAAGGATTAACCTACATCTGTCCAAACCCTTTGTGTGGCCTACTACCATGCCCATTAAAGCATATTCCACAATGGCCCAAATTGCCTCCACCATCTTCTCTACTGCTTTTGACATTGAAGACATCTGTTGGGCAGTGATGTGGTCTTCGTCTACAGTGTTTATTAAACATTAGGCAGTGGACATGGACTCCACCCCAAAACAGCATCATTTTCAATGTTGTTTTAACTGGGGACCCTGGATTCTCCCTTTAAGGTGAATTTAAAAGAAGAATCTGGGCTCCCCAGTTGAAAGACCGTTGAAAGTGATGCTGTTTGGGGGTGGATTCCACTGGAGTTTTTGTGAGAGATGATGCTGACATTTGTTTAGTAAATGTTTTTCTGGGGGTGATTTGTGAGAGATTTACATGCTTAATACCCACTTGCACTGGCTTGGAGCTCTTAGGGTTGGTGTGAGGTCAAAATTAGGAAAGAGAGTTGGTGGGGAGAGAGCCATGTATGTTTTGCTGGGGGTGGGAGGTGTTTTGTGAGCCGGTGCAAAAAAAATCATTGTTTGGTTGTGGTGGGGGAGAGCGGCCGCCCATACAAGGGGTGTGTGTGTGTGTGCCAAACTCAGGTTTTGTCCCTGGGCTCGTTTGCCTAGATATGCCTCTGGTGGATGAAGAGATGGCTATGAGGACAGATGTCTTTAAAAGGGACCAGATTCATGTAGGTGAGGTCCATCAATGGCTGCTAGTCATGATGAGTTACAGAAGCATCTATATAGAGGCAGGAAACATCTGAATGCCAGCATTAGAAGGCATTTATTTATTTATTTAGTCATTTATTTACATTATTTATATCCTCTTTTCTCACAGGGAATCAAAGAAGATTATACATGGTGAGTCAGTACAATTAACAAAATGGGACATTATTAAACAATGCACCATGATTGCAGAAGTCTAGAACTATCAGAAAAAGAGCTGAAGCATAGCATAAATAATAACGTAACATATTAAGGAGTTCAGGATTCTATTTAACAAAATAGAACAAAACAGAACACAGTCCATAATCACTTATCTAAGTAAGTTTGTGGATCATTTTATACAGTGGAACTCAGTGGTGAAGCTGGTGGTTATGTGGGGATGGGGTGCGTTACGTGCCCTCTCATAACTGCACCCCTTTCCCAACCTTCCTACTGAATTCAGAGGAGGGGCACAGTTGAACGTGACCAGTAGGTCTGGCCCTCCCCCCAAGCTCCACGTGGAGCTGTAAGTGGGACCAGCTGGGCTCACCCCGCTTCCAAACTCCATGTGGATTTTGGGAGTGAGGAGAGCCTTTTTGATGCTGGCTTCAGGTGGCCCGAGTCCAGATTTAAACTGCAGGCTTGAAGCCTGCAATTCAAAGCTCAGTCAGGATCAAACTGGGCCTCTGAGTTCACTGGAACTTAAGGGTGGAGCCAACAGTATAAAACTGGAGCCAGTGTGCTCAGAGGCTCAATTCGATCCTGGCCTCAGGGAGGCTAAGGTCAAGCCAGGGATGTAGATAAGGGGGGTTGTCGGGTTCAGACCCCCCATTACATGTCCGAAGCTCCGCCCCATTTGTGGATTTTAAATATTTTTCCAGTGTTATTTCCGTTCTTGCCGTGCAGGAGGCGCAATTTCTAGGCTAAATACACCAAAACTTCAAGGTAGCTTCAGGAGAGTCTCCTGCTGATACCAGCCAGGTTTGGTGAAGTTTGGTTCAGGGGGTCCAAAGTTATGGACTCCCAAAGGGGGTGCCCCAACCCCCATTGTTTCCAATGGGAGCTAAAAGCAGATGGGGGCTATACTTTGGCCACCCTGAACCAAACTTCACTATACCTGGGTGGTATCATCAGGGGAGTCTCCTACTGATACCACCAGGTTTGGTGAAGTTTGGTCTAGGGGATCCAAAGCTATGGACTCCCAAAGGGGGTGCCCCATCCCCCATTTTTTCTAAAGGGAGATAAAAACACACCTTTGAGGGTTCATAACTTTGGCCCCCCTGAACCAAACTTCACAAAACCTCGGTGGTATCATCAGGAGAGTCTCCTAAAGATACTCTGAAATTTTGGTGGTGCTATCTTAATGATGGCACTCCTTACAGCAGGCACCCCTCAAATTTCCCCAGATTCTCCTTTTAAATCCACACCCTTCGGCGTGGATTTAAAGGGAGAATCTGAAGTCCCCAGTTTAAACATTGACAGTGATGATGTTTCAGCGTTGGGCAAAATCCACCCCAAAACAGCATCACTGTCACTGTTTAAACTGGGGACCTCAGATTCTGTCTTTAAGGTGGATTTAAAAGGAGAATTTGACCTCCCTAGTTTAAACACCATTGAAAGTGTTGCTGTTTGGGAGTGGCCACAGCGGCCGCTCAAGGGGGTGCCCCCACAAAACCTAGATTTTGCACCGGGCTCCATTTTCCCTAGCTACACCTCTGTTCAGAGGGGAGAGCAGAAGGGACTGCCGGCTGCCGGCTGGGAGCCCAGCTGGTGGAGGGCGGGGCGGGTGGGGCAAGGGAGTCTGCCATCCCTGGCCTCGGAGAGCTGCTTTTATAAGCACTGAGGCTGGGGGGGCTTGGGGGCATGGCCCCACCCCCAGGGGTGGGTGGAGTGTGGCCCCGCCCCTGAACCCCCCCATAAAAATCTATACCTAAGTCCCTGGGCCAAGCTTTAAACTGCTTCAGGCCTGCAGTTTAAAGCTGGATCCAGGCCAAGTGAACATTGAGAGGTAGATACTCTTGTGGAATATCTGCTGTGGGAATTTGGCAATGTTTCTATACTGAACTGTGTGTTGTTTTAGGAGCAGAGCAATTATTTCAAAGTTTTACTTTTGGTTCTGCTTGTCAGTTGTGCCAAACAGAAATAATGACTGCTTCAGTTCAAGGATTATTCTAATGTGCAGCTACATGCTGTTCATGCAGAGTCAAAAGAATGTGCAGTGTAAAACAGACTTTCATACAGTTGGGAGTATGGTATTTAATAAAGGATTAAATTTTTTGAAAAAAGAAATTGATGAGGAAAATACATAAAATGGAACGTAATGTACACTGGCTAGCACATCCACAATTGGTAGTACAAGAAGGAGCCTGTGAGTGTTCTCCCTCTCATGGTAAATGGCAGTTGGAAGCATCACTTTCTACCCCTCTTCCCTTGTTCTCCTAGGATCCAGGTGTTAACATCTTGAGGACCAAGCAGGGATGGTGCTACTAACCAGCGTTGTGTGGAGTTTAGATCAGAACAAATGTGTTTAGATTGATTTTATTTTTCATTCTGGTACAAAGTGGTACAGCAATAGTCTTGAGAAAATAAATTTTAAATAAAAAGATATACAAAGGATTCGCAACTCAAGCAACTGAAGTAAGTTTACACATTGAAAGAAATCGAGATCACTACACCTTTCCCCTTCTGCCCTTACCTAAACACCAGTGATGTAGAGGTAAATTTAGAAGTGAAGGTTTTCTTCTTGATTTACCATGACCACACACCCCAATCAGTGCTGTAAGAAAACGCTTTCCCCCTGTTCTACTGAGAAGATAAAAAGATAAAGTAGCAGTACAAACAAAGGTTTTTTGCCTAGCTGCCCAAACCCCCTTGATCCCACCCACCTCACTGCCTGCTTGGTTCTGTCTCAGCAGATTAAATCAGTGAGAAAAGAACCTTTTGATGGCATCACCATCCCAGCTGAGGAAAAATAAGTGGTTTTGTGAAGGAGAGTTTGGATTTATACTCCTGTATAAGGCAGCTTACAAACTCCTTTCCCTTCCTCTTCCCCCAACACACACCTTGTGAGGTAGGTGGGGTTGAGAAAGTTCCAAAGAACTGTGACTAGCCCAAGGATACTCCATGGGCTTCATGTGTAGGAGTGGGGAAACAAATCCAGTTTACTACATAAGAGTCTGCCCTTCATGTGGAGGAATTAGGAGTCAAACCTGTTCTCCAGATTATAGTACACCATTCTTAACCACTACATTCTTAACCACTTAACCACTTAACCACTTAACCACTAATTATAGTACACCATTCTTAACCACTACACCACGTTGGCTCTCTTCTAATATACTGAACTTCCTCTACTATACTCCCGCTAAATAGTACACTCCTGCAGGCACCAAACTTTTATTTGGTCAATCCAGCAAGGAATTCTTTCCAAAGGAAAGATGGTGCAATGTATGCTGTTGTTTCAAGCAGGCAGCAGTGGCTTCTTCTCATCTCTCTTCAGCTCTCAGCCCTTGTAGCACAGTGCGCTAATATGATAGGTCCCCAACCCTCATTCCAGCTTTTTCTTCAGTAACCTTCACCTTTTATTTCCAAATGTATGTATGTACATGTAGCCTTTTGTGCCTTAAGTAATTCCATTTTGTTCCTCAAGGCCTCCATGTGAGGCATCTCATTTTTGTCCTGAGTTTGATATTACATCTCTGTGTGATCTCTCTGCTCCTTGGTTATGTGGTGGATTTCCCCAATCAGAATCCTCTCAAATTGGGAATCTGGAAAGTGGCTATCCAGGTTTCCTATTTCTTAGTTACAAAGCAACTCAGAGGGGTACACTGGAAGCACAGTAGGTGAACGCATTCTCTACCTCAGGGAGGACAACCAGGCCACTGTAACAGCAGCTGCAGTTGTATCATTCTGTTGTATCATTACTACATTTCCTAGGATTCCTGGTGCTTTGTTTCTGTTGGTCACTATTACTTTTTCCTTTTCACTTGTTTGAAGAAACCTTCTATCACATGTCTTAATTTTCTGGAAGATTCATTTTAGCAAAGAATATTCAGGAAGGTTCAGTTTAGACCAGAATTTTCAGGAATTTTCAATAATATCCAGATTGAGATTTCAGAGTTTGTACTAGGTATGCCTCCAGAGAAAATGAAATATTATAGGTAATATAAGTTTGTGACCTAACCTTATTTAAAACACAAGTTCTTTGTTACAAGCAACAGCAATGCACCTTCTGATCAGCTGTTTTATAAAGTAATCCCTGTCTTACTGTAACAGTAAATATGAATAGGATTTTTAATATATTTCACCAAAAAAATTGTCACAGAGGAAAATTCTAATTCTAGAGTATAGGTTTTGAAGTGACATGATATCCTCAAGTATTTGAAATGAAGTATTTCCTTACTGCACACATTTTTCCCCAAGCTTAATCCTTCCCCCTGCTTGCCTGCCTGGCTTTTCCCCTATTAATTTTAATTTTTCTCTTTCTATTGTAAAAAGTTTGTAAGTGGGTGCTGTGCCTGCAGAAAGTTCACCAAAGGAAAAAGATTTAGAATAAACTCTGTTCAAAACTTTTACTAGTGAAACAGATTTAAAGATGGGTGATTGCAGGCATCAATTCATTTATTTCCACTTAAGAAAACTGCCCAGGAGAAAATAGTGGAGCCAGCATAGTGTAGTGGTTAACAGTGGCAAACTGTGATCTGGAGAACTGGGTTTGATTCCTAACTCCTCCACATGAGTGACTGACTCTAATCTGGTGAATAAATTTTATTTCCCCACTTTTACCCTGAAGTTTGCTAGGTGACCTTGGGTTAATCACAATTATTTTAGAACTCTCTCAGCCCCACCTACATCACAAGATGTCTGCTGTTGGGAAGGGAAGGGAAGGAGTTTGTAAGTCACTTTAAAACTTCTTAAAGGTATAGAAAAGTGGAGTATAAAAACCAACTGTTGTTGTTGTTGTTGTTGTTTAATATCACAGCTGCCAGTTCTTTAGCTGGTTGTTGGCCTTTCATTACAATTTGAGCCTCACCCAGAGGCCTAGGATGTTGTAATGTATCGACTGGGACGACCTGAGCTGGTTTGTGCCATAGACGCTGAAGCTCGATTTTCAAATCATGGTATTTAGTGACCTTCTCATGTTCTTTTTCAATGACCTGCCATCACTGGGTACTGCTGTGTCAATGATGGTATTATTATTGGTTGATTTCACAACTGCCAGTTCTTTAGCTGGTTGTTGGTTTTCATTACAATTCAAGCCTCACCCAGAGACCTAGGAAGTTGTAATGTATCTACCTAGTATTCATGCAGATCCCAATAGGGCTGCCATCTGAATCTGACAGATGTTAATTCTGTCAATTTGAAGATGTTTCAAGTGCTGCCCTAGTGTTTTTGGGATGGTGCCCAGGGTGCTGATTACCACTGGGATGACCTCAGCTGGTTTGTACCATAGATGCTTAAGCTTGATTTTCAAATCATGGTATTTAGTGACTTTCTCAAGTTCTTTTTCAATGACCCTGCTGTCACTGGGTACCACTATGTCGATGATGGTCACTTTCTTGTCCTTAATCACAGTGATGTCTGGTGTATTATGTTTCAACACTTTGTCCATTTGGATTCAAAAGTCCCACAGGATCTCGACCTTCTCGTTTTCCGTTACTTTCTGTGGACAATGTTCCCACCAGTTTTTAACTGATCTTATGTTGTAATTCTTGCACAAATTCCAGTGGATTATCTTGGCCACTGAGTTGTGCCTCTGTTTGTATTCAGTCTCGGCAATCTTTTTGCAGCAGCTGAGGATATGATCTATAGTTTCGTCAGCTTCTTTGCACAATCTGCATTTTGCATCATCCGAGGATTTTTTGATTCTGGCCTTGATCAAATTTGTTCTAATGACTTGCTCTTGAGTGGCTAAAATCAGGGATTCAGTTTCCTTTTTCAGACTTCCAGTTGTTAACCACAGCAAGGTCTTTTTGTTGTCCACATTGTGCATGATCTTCTCCAGTAATTGGCTGTGTAGAGCTTTGTTGTGCCAGCTTTTGGTCCTCATTTTAATCACATTTTTTCTGTATTCTTGTTTGGTTTCCTGTGTCTTCAGCAAATGTCTGTTCTTCACCTCAATCAATGCCTGTTGTTGTTATTGCTGTTGTTAATTGCTGTAGTTTTATTAATAATAATAATTGGTGTAGTATTCATGCGGATCCCAGCAGGGTTGCCTTCTAAATCTGACAGATGTTAATTTTGTCAATTTGAAGATTTTTCAAGTGCTACCCCAGGATTTTCAGAATGGCTCCCAGGGTGTCAGTTACCACTGGGACAACCTCAGCTGGTTTGTGCCATAGACGCTGAATCTCAATTTTCAAATCGTGGTATTTAGTGACCTTCTCATGTTGTTATTTCCAGTAAACTGAATGCACTGAAGCAGATGAGAGCATAGAGTGTAAGGTCAGAGGAGCTTTTGGGGAAACTAAGCAACTGAATGAAAGGGGAAATATACAAAAAATGGTAGGGGGTTCTGTAAGCACACCATAAACCATAGGGTTAAATTTACATTGGTTTGGGGGAACCACCTTCTCACTGGTAAAAGTTTAGACATGTAGATCTGCAGGTACTTCAAAAAATGGAAGGCAGCTACTCAGCCTCAGCCACAACCACATATTGAAGATCGTATTTGTCAAAGATAGTATCAGTCATGCCAAACATATCTGGCAAAGAAGAGACACAAAATAAAGGCAGAGGTAGAGAAAGCAGAAGTAGTGACAGAGCATGAGAATGTTCCAGCTGAAGATACTGAGGCAGCTGCCACCAGTGCTCTACAAATTGAAACACAAGAAAAGCTAGATGTGGGAAATGAACAGGAATAAGGTGTCAGTAGATCAACAAGAAATATGTGAGAACTGCAGAGGGAAATCAGAAAAAACTACGTCATAATTTCAAACATTATATACTGTGGCTCACATGACATTGCTCTTTGTCGTAAGACCAGTAACTCAAGGAATGTGATATACCATTTAGAATTGCATGTTGAGACATGGGATGAAATCTTTAAAAGGCTTTTGGAAACTAGAGCTGTCAGTGCCAAGTATGTACCTGCAAGAATGCATGAGTTGATAAATTTGAGGGCAACACATACTTGAGGCAAGGGCATGGTGTATAACATTTAAATACTTTTTACACCTCTGCTTTAGGCATGGAGATCAGAGTATTTCCTCTTTGGCCCTAGCCAATTTGCACTCTACAGATTGGTGGGCCTATATTGAGGCAAAGCTCTTGACCTATCGCCTGACACACTGGCCATGTTATCACCAAATGAAATTCTTAAAACCATCAGGGCCAGACTGTATGAGTCCCAACGTAAATTCTATTCCCCGCTTTTCCTAGGTATCCCATATGGTCCCAGTGCAGCTGAATATTATCTCTCCTTTCTGAGCCCAAACTTCACCGGGTCCTCTCTTTAGCCGAATGTAATATCATGCCCTCTTCTTTAAGACAGGGAAGGGTTTTAAAAGTACCACATCATGAAAGACTGTGCATTTGTGAGATGCATTGTGAAGTATCTGTGGACCATGTTTTGCATCATTGCCCCCTCTATGCAGAGGGAAGAATGTCTCTATTATTGCTCTATTTGAGCAACTCAGATAACTGGACTGACCAGCAAAAAACTGTATACTTACTAAATAACAGGTCTGGAGCCACCTTGGAACAGACTACAAGGTTTGTTAAATTGGTTGTTAATAAGCAAACTTAATCTAATTATGTAATATATAGTTTTTGCTATTATATACTGTGGCTCACATGACATTGCTCTTTGTCGTAAGACCAGTAACTCAAGGAATGTGACATTTCCTTTACTCTTAATCTTTCCTGTGTATTAATAACTTGCCATTAAAGGTTTGTTGTAATGTAAATAAATTTGAGTGATCAGATTTTGAAGGAAGATACTGTTGTAAAGGCTGATAATTTTGTACGGTTCTCAGTTTTAGCAAATGACATTGCAGATATTCTAGTACAGAAATGGCCTCTAGGAGTATGATTTGTGGAACAAAATGATGAGAATACATGCGTACATGAAGAATTCCTTGGTTTCATTCTGATCTCAAAGCAAACTGCAGCATACATAGCCAACACAATCCTATCAGCTTTTCAGATTTTGGACCAAATTTCACTAAGCTAATTGGACAAGGATACAATGGTTGTTCAACAATAACAGAAAAAGATAGTGGGTTCAAGTACAATCAGGGCAATCTATCCTCAGGCAACCTTTGTCCTTTGCTCATCCCAAAGATTTAATCTCACTGTAAATGATTTGAACAATGTAAGTGGTGTTCATAATACAGTGGATAGAATTAAAGCTATAATAAAAAATTTCCATGAGAGTACTCAAAGTCAGCATACCAATGCTATGTGAAACAAGGTGGATGCCAAAAATGCAAAAGTATCCAAGTGTTTGTAAAAAATTATATAAGTGTTGTAACACAATTCAGGCAATTAGCAGAATCAAGCAACACCAAGAAAAGATAACATTCATATCAGCTGTTGTGTGCATTACAGACATCATCCCTTTTTGTTTGTCTTCTGATCATAAGCAAATATTCTGCAATGTTACAGCCACTCACCCAAGTTCTACAATCCATGAAGGTAGATCTAATGGAAATAAATATACAAGAATTGCTGAAAATGGAAAAATACAAGGAAACTAGCAAGGAATAGTACAGTAATAGAGAAGTGCAAGAAACTGGCAAATGACGAAGATGTAGAACTTACAAAACAACTCAAATGACAGACAAACCATGCCAGTCCTACCAACCAGTACACAGAAGAATTTATCCATCTGCATTCCCTACCTGGATTCCTTTATTACTAAGAATCCATTTTGATGAAAATCACCCTGCTTATGGTAAGACTTTAACAAAGAATTCACATTATCTTCAAACATGCTTTGCTTCCAACAGCAAAGGCAGCTTCTGCGTAAAAGCTATGAAATGCAATGATAGGAGCATGGGTTTAATTTGGTTTACAATCCTGTAATCTTGCCATTTATTAGACAGGTAAAATGTCTTTCTAGTTCTTTACCCTGTTATTGCTGCATAGAAAAATACAAGCATTTTGTTACAGATTAGTTCCAAAAAGGTGTAATCTCATACAATGCAATAAACACTTTCTGGGAGAGCTCCCTATTAGTTTTATTACTTTTCTTCAGTACCACATTATGGCATCTGATGAGGGGGCTGTGTTGCCAATGGTGTAAAGACTGCAGTTGCTCAAGTCAATAGTGTGTCACTGAATTAGTTTCTGAATGAGAGCTCTCCTGACCTCCTCAGGCAGGCCATTCCTTATGTGCCGTATTTGTTGGTCCTCCAGGACAACTGTTTGGCCACTGTGTGAAACTAGATGCTGGACTAGAGGGAACAGTGGTCTGATCCAGCACAGCAGTTCTTATGAGGCGTGTTAAAGGTCACTTAGCTAGATCCTTTCACTTAAATCCTATGACATCATTCTCCATGCTTCATTCCTCATCCTATGACATTATTCTCATTCTCTGGCCAGTCATTTCTTTTGCTGTTCGTACTTCTATGTGTGCAAGATCAGTTCTTTTCAAGGAGTCCTTTTGCAGTATAAATGCTAGTGCCACAGTACTGGGAAGTGTTCTCAGAGACCAGAGAAAAGTATGATGGGAACAGTGGAATATGAACTAAGTCATGTGTGAATAAGCATTAGAACTTTGTAAACATACTTAGTCACTAACTATTGTACCTCCCTGGCTCTCATATGATTACACAATTATTTTATTCATTTCCACTAAAATATTTTCCCCAATGTCATTTTTGGGTCTGTTGAAACATTTCCTTCAAAGGAATTTAGACCACTAGTGGTTTAATTTAACGGTACAATTATCAGCTTCTTGACAAAAATTCTAAGCTTATCTACAATAGTAATGTTTGGATTTTGATCATTTTTATTGTTAATTTTCCCCACAAATTACTTGTAACCCTACTCTTCTAAGTAGAAATCTGCCGTGGTTACTGAATGTTGGGCAGAATTGAGTACAGCTATTTTTACAGACTTGTGGTTTCTATCAAATAGGAATACTTATTGAGTTGATTCAAATTTAGATCTTTATCATGTAGATTCAAGAAGTGCAAGAAACTGACAAATGAAGATGCAGAATCTATGGCACCAAGACAACCCAAATGGCAGTGTTTGCTAGATTGCTTTGGATCATGTTGCCACTGTTACCACTTCATAAATTCTGGCTACAGATAAACCTTGGATTGGTTCTATCAACCAAGTGGTACAATATGTTTTAGAAGTGTTGGTTTAGCTGAATGTTAATAAATGTCTAAAAACAGTTTATAATAGACTTTGATTCTAGGATATCTGTAAACTGAATTCTGTAACAACACATCTGAACCATTCTAGTTAAACATGGGATGTTGTCTTGAGTCTTTAATTGGAGTACTAGGGCAACATGTGTGTTTAAATAATCTCTAGCCCTGAAAGTTTTTAAACCATTATAAAGGACAACTTATATATTGCATTGGAGATCAACGACTGGCTGCCCTTAGTCTGAATTTTTATGAATATATATATGAGTGAATCTATAAGAGGAGTGCTACTTGGCTTTCTAGTTGCTAGTGATTTATTGCCCAGGTAGTTGCTTCTCTGTCTTTCTCTCCCCTTTTCCCATGCTGTTGCCATATCTAAAATTCCTTGTGAGGATAAGAGAAGGAGATAAGAGGAGTTCTTAAAACAACAGAGAGGATTGCCTCCTTTTCTTACTCTGGCAAGTCTACTCCTTCCCATTTGTTAAACTTCCAACAAAATTATATTTTTCTTGTATTAATGTCAGTTTAACACAATTGAACACAAATGTGTTAATTAGGAAAACATGGATTTCCAAAATATTATACATTACACATAGTTTGGCCACTATGATTCATTCATAATCTTAAATCTTCCTCTTGAATCTTAAGATACCACTCTGCTTGTGCTTCAGTGGTTGCACAAGCATATTTTCACTGTTGAGTCACATGAGGAAGAACCCTTAAAACATTATTTCTTGTTCCGGTCATTAGAAAAAGCAGGTTTAGAATTGGTACCTAATTCCCAACACCATTTTACTGCCTTCCTTGGACACATATACAAAATAGACACCATCAATCACATAGATAAAACAGTATTTTGCAAATGTACAGATGTTGTTATACCAAGATAGCAAACCCTGGCTATATAAACAAAGAATTAGGTAGGGAATTCCACACTAACTCTCTCTCACACACACCAACTTTCTTTGGTCTTCTATAGTTCATTTTGTTTCCTATAGATGTATAAATACTGCTGACCAGAAATGATACCCCTTTTGACTCCTTCTCTAGAAATGAGGGGAAAAATGAATCAAGAATGTCTGATGTTCTCTGGAGTTGCTGACTTGTTTTCTAATTGCCTCAATTGGAGGTAAAAGACATATGAAGTGCAGAATGTCTTTCTTTTTCTAACATCTGGAAATATTTTCCCTCTTGAAATTATGGGCAAACTTTTTGCCACTCTCTGATTAATAATTGGTAGGACTACAAGGGGATAAATTTACTTTAGGGACTGGATCAAACTTGTGGGCTGCCAATTGTAAATGCTTGTGCTACATTATGTGATCTGTAAATGGAAAAAAATGAATTAACAGATTCTGCACCCACATAAAATGTTAGATCTGCTAAAGAAAAGAAAAATCATTTTAGCTCTAAGGCCCCTTCCACACGTGCAGATTAATGCACATTCAATCCACTATCACAATTGTTTGAAAGTGGATTGAAGTGGATTGAAAGTGCATTATTCTGTATGTACAGAAGGGGCCTTTGTATAAATATTACTTTTACTTCCTAACAATGTAAGACATTACGTCACTACAGAATTCCACAAGTGCATAACTATGAATTAAATTTCCATACTCTCATAAATTTAATTTTCTTCATCTATAAACAAAATTTCTCAGGACTTGGAGTTTCTTAAAACTTAAAGTCATGTGATTCACAGCTAAAAATGTAAACTTTCTTTTCTGTGGTTAATAGTGGATCATATCTTGGGACTATGAATAATAACTTAGAATTGTGAATTGTCCCTTTAATACAGATTTTAAAAGATGAATGACAGATCTGGGATAATCTTCTATTTGGGGTATGTGAGGGCAAAACTTGAAGTAATAACAATAGACCCATGGATGCTGTCATGTCTAGTTTAGCAGATCTAACTGAGAAGAACCAACATTGCTCTCTTAGTTATGGAAGAAGAGGTATTTTACTTACTAATTGTTATTAAATATTCACCCATAATAGTGTGGAATGTACTGTACTAATAAATAAAGGAGACAGCCAGGTTACTGGTGGCACAAGTAGACAGCCCAATCCAGATGGTGTGGTGAAAGAGCCATGCCTCCTTCAAAAGGGTTTCACATGGTGTGAAAAAGAGACAAAACTGAGAAACCTCTGGCTACCTGAATAGCCCCAGTTGCATATATTTGCAGCCAGGGCGTTCCCAGGCTGAAACCCTGAGTTGAGCTCTGGGATAATCTTCTATTTGGGGTGTGTGAAGGCAAAACTTGAAGTAATAACAGTAGACCCATGGATGCTGTCATTATCCCAGATCCCAACTCAAGACATCTCTACCCCTGGGAACACCCCTGACCTGCCCTGCTGTGCCAGTAGGATCTCCTATGCTCTCTTAGCTTTGGGGCAGCAGGCGCTGCCCTTTGGGTGCCACAGAGCTGTGCAGCACTTGCCCATCAACATGTTTGGTCTCTCAGCTGGCATAGGTGCCCCTTACACCACTGGTGTGGGCAACCAATCCAACATGGACCACCACTGCTCCTGCAATCCATTCTTCCTCCCAACTGGATTGGGCTGTAGGTAGAAAGGTGATTACATGAAGGTCTAGAAAATTTGAAGTTTGTTTTGCGGAAAGAGTTCAGCCAGGAAAGGGAGGTGGCTTGATAAATGGACATGAGAGCCTCTTCCAACTAAAAAAAGACAGAAGAAACAAAGGCCCTTTCCACACGGACCACTAAAAGTGAGGGGAATGCAGGTTACATGAACCCGCCCTCGCCCCAGCCCCTTTGCACAGCTGATTTTCCTGTAGACAGCCAGCAAGTTGCCTGGGGCGCACCCCTTCACCCAAAGGCATTTTTTTCTTCTTCCCTGCCTGGCTTTTTTGTTTCCCTGCCTGCACTTTTCAGGCAGGCAGGACTGACTGCCTGGGCCATGAGACCCCCATTTCCTCTGCATGGATCTGCAAATGGGAGCCAGGGAAGAGTTGCTGAAAAACATGTTATGTGCCATTCTCTTGTTTGAACGCGGCTCACAGCTGTGGCCGTTTTCTGTGCCGCAGCTGCAAGCCACATTAAAATAAAAGAATTATACATAACACAATTGTAAAAAAACCCGGGTTGGGGGGAAAATACAGAGCAGATCCATGTTAGGATTGGGATCTGTGCAAAGTTCTCCCCCAACCCGTTCCCCCCCCCCCGGGGTTTTCCTGGTTTAATTGGCCCATGCGGAAAGGGTATAAGACTATGGGAAAATCTAGAAGATATTCATCTGATCCAAAACCAAGAATTGTTTGTTGATCGTAAACATTCACACACCACTGACATTCCACAGTATGTAGCTGATAACTTTTAAAACCTTTCACTCCTACATCAAGTGCAAAAATAGCTTTCTTAAAATGCAGTAAACTATGCATGTTCTATATACTTCCACTGACAGACCTATGGCTATTTCAGTCTGATGACTGTTTTACATTCCTCTGTTGTGGACACCAAGGGCTGCTGAAAAGAATTGAGACACATGTCAACAAGGTTGAAGACTGGCCTCCATCAAAACTGTTTTAGTCAGTGGAACTGATGACCTTTGAATACTGTTTGTTTTAGTTAAAACAAGTGTCTAATGCTGTATGGTGTGAAGTGTATCCTGTTAGACACTGCCTGTTCTCAGACCATGTTGGAGTCAGCCAATGAGGAAGTAGCATCAGACATCTCAGAATCAACACAAATTACCTTAGTTATTGCTTTCTGAGGTGTGTCTGTGAATTTGTTTGTTTTTTGGCAGATGACAGTGTAGTGATTAAAAACACACTTTTAAATGTCCACATTTATAGAATTCCACATCAAAAGCATTATCAGGAACATCATCCCAAAATATGTACAAGATATTCTTTTTGAGCATGATCTAGCCAAAGATAAGCACTTTTCAATTACATCAATTTTAGGGCATGCAACTTAAGCACATTGCTTAAAAACTGAATCCCATGAATATCAGTAGCAGGTTTAAACATGAAACCAATTCTTTAATTTTTGTTGGTTTGATTTGCATACTTTGCATAAGGAGTATAAGAAAATAGTTTCTTACATTTTAACATTCTGGCATCTATATATATAAGTCCCAGGGAATTCAGCTTGACTTACACTCAGGTAAATATACCAAGCATTGCAACCTGATTGGTTCCATGTGCTAAGCATTTTTATTAGTAAAGTGAATTTGCTTGAAAAATATCCTATAGATAAACAATAACATTCTTGAAATCTTGATCACTGGTACTGCAGCAGAAAGCTAATTAAAAGTTTTTTTTAAAAAAAAATACAGTGACTCTTCAATATGAGGGCTTTCTACATGAAAACAGTCATTTCCCGAATACTACGGTGGCTGCCAATACACCATAATGCCTTCCACACAGGAGATTTCCACAGAGTTTCCCTTTCTTAGTTCAGTGGACAATTGCCAGTCTCCCCATGCCACCAGGGCTTTTCCCATTTTTTTTTCCAAAGTGGCAGTTGAGTATTGTAATGTCATGATAGATATATAACAGTCTGTCTTATCAGGTTCTCTAAATTGCCAGCTCTCTATAATGTTGCTGCTTCTTATAGTTACAAAGATTCTATGTAACAAAAGGAGTTCAAGACTTAGCTTTAAAAAAAAAGAAACCTGATAATTCAGAGAACCTGATACACAGATTGTTATATTCTTACAATGATATACAGATATTTAATTACTTCTTTTTTAAAAAAGGGGTGTGTGGAGAACAAATGGAGAACTGCAGGGAAAGGGGCAGGGAAAATACCTGCTGTGTGGGTGGGACTGGAAACACACAAACTTTTCCACTCACATGGCAACCATACAGACTTTACTATGATTATTCGCAAAGCTTCACAACAAAGCAGGTTTGGGGAAAAATTTAAAAGCCAGGGAAACCCATGGGAGATGCACAGAAGCACCATTGTGCTGTGAGGTGAAAAAACACTTCCCATCAACATTAAACCTAGGGAGCAAATAACCTTTGTGAAAATTGTAAATAGTTTAGAAAAGAATCATATTAAGGCATAAATAATCCTGTTCTGTTTTAAATGGAACAGAGCATTAAAAATGCAAATAGATTATGTCGGAAAGAAAGGTATTTGTTTTTGTTCTCCTTTCCCCCTCTGTACCAACCCATTCTATACCTTTAATTTGGATATTCAAGCACCATTTGAAAATACAATACAGAAAAAATCAATTCAAAAAACATACATGAACATACGTGGTTGGTTTTCCGGGCTGTGTGGCTGTGTAACAGACTTCCCTCTGTGATACACCTCTGAAGATGCAGTCACAGATGCAGGAGAAACGTTAGGAACAAGATCCACCAGATCATGGCCCACCTCAACCAGTTGAATCCGGCAATGAAACCCTTCGACAATACATGAAAATAGATTACGACCAAATAACTGCAGTGGCTGTGATCTAGATTTAAGTAGGGCCATGTGTAGCATTCCCAGTGTATAACATGCTCTTGCTCTCTGGGTTTAATGTTTGTGTGGTACAGTAATCATTAAAGAAGTTTTGGGACACTTTGATCAAGCTAGAAGACAATTTCTAAAGCATACAAGGCCTAAACCATTGATAGTTTAATACTAAAGTGGAATCCCTTGGGCTCATTCCGCACACGCAGAATAATGCACTTTCAAGCTGCTTTCAGGGCTCTTTGAAGCTGTGCAGAATGGCAAAAACAGTTGTGAAAGCAGCTTGAAAGTGCATTATTTTGCGTGTGCGGAATGAGCCTTGCAGACTATGAGGCATTGTCACCATATGATTTCAAGAGATAGGCTTCCACATTCTGCCTGATATGAAATAATCTGGATGGTTGCATTGGCAAGCTTATAAACAGTAATACTTGAAGACACAAATAACCATGACATGTCTACAGAGGTGGGGCCTGGAGGTCTCCCAGAATTACAACTGATTTCCCAATTACAAAGATCAATCCCCCCTGGAGGAAATGGCAGCTTCAGAGGGTGAATTTCGTAGCCTTACATGTCGGCTGACCTCCCTATTCTCACCACACTCTGCCTTCCCCAGGAATGTTTCAAGATGGAGTTGGCCATCCCATGTCTATATCTGAAAGAAAGGAGTTCAGTTTTTTCACTAAACCAAAAAAAAGTTAATGAAAGGCACTCTGTCCGTTTCCACATGGCCATGGTAGGGGTCGAGTCGGTGTAGATGACGCCGACCCGACCCCTCTGGGACCGTTCGCATGAACGGTCTCAGAACCTCCCGGGACAACGGTGCAGAGCTGCGCCGTCGTCAGGTCGACCTACCTGCCCTGCGGCCCTCCGGCACGTCGCCGAGGCCAGGGGACGCTCCGGAGTCGCAGGGCAGAGGGGGCGTGTCCCCAGGCCTCGGTGACGCGCCGGAGGGCCGCAGGGCATGTAGGTCGCCTGGACATGTGGGAAGGGAAGGAGCTGCGCCCCCTGTGCAAACGGCTCCCTGGGGACGGTGTTTTTGCCGTCCCCAGGGCGCCGTATTCCGCCCGTGCGGAAAGGGCCTCTGACACATCTGCAAGACCAATTTGCAAGTATTGAATTGGCTCACACCCAAAGCTAAAATTTTCATGTTCAAGTGAGGTTATTACAGTAGGCATTCTGCTTTCTTTTACATCACAAAGATTAAAATAGTAAGTATACATTTATTTTATGTCTGAAGATTATTTTCCTAGATATTTGCTGTTATTTCTATCAAGGCTATTATTTCTATCTTTATATGTATGTTTAAAAAACTAAATTGTCCTTTCATGACTTGTATGTGTGAACATAAATTGATAGGAGTCATAAACCTGAACAAAAATATTTAATATAGTTGTCTGTTAATGTGAACTGCAAACAACCCATCAGCTAATTTATTGAATTTTTAATGTTGACTTTCTTTACTGCCCCATCACAGCATGGACAAGAGAGATATTAGTTGCATCATTGTGGAGCAATGAGATTTCTGTAAGTCGTGATCTGCTGGCATGTAATAACTTGATCTGCTTCATGCAGACAAAATATATTAAAAGTATGGACGAGTGAAGTTTGTGCCCCAGGGGAAAGGCAAGATAATGCATTGAAATTGTTCAGAGGTAGTTAGATGCCTAATGGTCTAATATGTGAGCTATGTGAGGTCTAGGGTCTGGTTCTCATAAATTCTGGCTAGACTGATCCGGTAATTTCAAGGAAAGGATAAAAGCCTTAGCCAGAGTCATCAGTGTTCAGCCATCAGTGTTTGGTATCCATGATGCTGGATATTATTCATGCAAAAGTTCAGGAAAATACCAAAAGACATATCAAGGCTTACGAGGTTTTAAGCATGTATGTGTATGTGATCATATTCATATATGAATGAATTTAGAAAATAGTCAGTACTATCCATTTTCATCTTTTTGTTATCCACATATTGGATATGAGGGTATTTATAACTATAGGCCTCTAGGCACGTCAACATATTATTCTAATAAACAGCATGTGATAAACAGCTAGAACAACAAAAACAACAAATGTCATGGACAAGGTCCCCCCCCCCCCCAGCTTCTAATGAACCTGCTTGATGACAAATAGATATACATTGTTTTGCCCTCCCTTCTTTAGGCCATACATAATGTTTAATAATGCAACTAATTTTTTTGGGTGCCAGAATTTTGGGACCATTGTTTTCAATGAGGAACCAATTTCAGCCTCTGGAGCATCTGTTTTTAAAGATAATGACACCACATTTGCACAGCACATAGTCCTTCCTCTAATATAAAGAACACCTATGTTTCAGGCAGATTGAATGAAGGTGTTTGATTTTATAGACTCCTGAAACAAGTTCCAGCATAGGGGCACCTCTTTCCACTGATTCCTATTAGGGAAAATGGCACCACCCACTGGCATTTAAAAAATCCTTTCTGAATCTATTTTTTTAAATGTAATCTTATAGCGACTGGCAATATTTTACTTTTCTGCTGAAAACCCTGCATTTGTAATCCTTCCTTGATGTTATGTGTTGTTTCCTTTAAAGTCTTCCTTTGGAGAAACCTCTTCCCCTAACCTAGCCATTGAATTTTTGAAAATTATTCAATTAAAAAAAACAGAGCACGTATATGAGATTGCATGTGATGGTACATGATAACATTTGTTTATTCCCCCTACAAATACTGACATAAAAGGAGCACATTTTACCTGTATTTAACTGTACTGTCTGATGAAACAATACATATATTCTCTTGGGGAAGCTTTTTTTAAATGTGGACAGTGAGCTGGCCTCTTTATAGCCTAGGATTTCAATACTGTTACGGTTCCCACACACAAGCACAGCCAAGGCTTCTATTGAGTCTGGTTTTTTTTTAAAAAAAACTCATGCTAGTAATATCATGTAGATTAACTACCAGGCCATGAGTTCCTGCTGTTTTTTCAAACCACTGGGCTTCAGCATTGAGCTGTCATGGCAGTCTGAGATCCAAAGATCCATTGCTTGATGCCCACTGTAGTTGGACCAGATGGGCAGGAAGTGGTAACTGGCATTGTGGAGGAAGCTTATCACACCTTTTCAAAGAAATAATAAATTAGTTTTTAAAATGTATCCTGACTTATTTATCTTGTGTTGTTCATATTTATGGTTTTTGTGGGTAGATGAATTAAAGAGGAAGCACTGGTGGAGCTGCAACACTGACAGGAACAGCTCAAATACTTGAAGAGCCACCAAGAGTTAGTTTAAAACCATTATGGAGTGCAGTCACTTACTGTGAGTGATTCAGGAGACTTTAATTTCTAACTGCAATATATGGAGCAACTGCAGTTGTAGTTTCCTTTTCTTTTTTCAAACAGTAGATCATTACAACATACTTGTAATCATTGCCTACTTGCAGGTAACCTGAAACCCTTTTAGGGGTAATGTAAAAGGAATCACAGTGGAGAGATTCCAATAATTAGAACTTATTCCTGAGCACTTTGTGCATGGGTGTGCTTTAGTGTGAAAGTGAATAATCAAGGTGTTTTAATGAAAAAAATAAGATACTAAACTTCAAAAAGCAAGATCTGTGAAGTTATATTGATATGTTTGTTAACTTGCTGAGGCTGTTTCCGCACGGACAAAAGGAGCAACGCGATGACGTCGTAAATAGCAACGCATCCGCGAAAAAGCCAGTTTCCGCGACAGATAGGCGTGAGCTGCGTCGTATCAGGAGCCCTCCCGCAGAAATGTGATGAGGATTCGCGACGAAAGCGGCTGCAGAAGGCGGGCGTCTCCACCAGGCTCTGTTCGCGGGTTGCGCTGGCTTCGAGAAGCAGCGCGATTGGCTGACGTGACTGCCCTGATGTCCTGCCCATCCCCCATCTGTCATTGCCTCCCCTCCCAGCTACTGTCAGTCCCAGTTCATGTTACCTGTGAGACCAGAGTGTGTATGGGCAGCCACCATCTGCACAGGTGACATGGATCTGGGAAAGGTGCTTGACCATGCAGGGAAATCACCAGGGACAAACGTGTGGGGGGGGGGGACGGTGACCAAGCTTGGCCTTTTGGCAGTCGCCATTGTTGAGAACGGCTCCGTAGCGGCGGTTCGCACGACTGCGGCGTCAGTGCGTCACATGTGGAAAAAGAGCACTTCGAAGCGGTTTTTTAATATGGCGTCTTCGCGCCGATTAAGCGGTTTCGCAATGGCGCGACTGTACACCTCCGCCGCTATGCGTGCGAACGCTCTTGCTCTGACGTTTCTTTTCCCGTTTCCATGACGTCATATTTCGCCCGTGCGGAAACGGCCTTAGTTTTTCATTGTATAGCTTATATTTCAGTATGGAACGATACATATATTTTCAATAATTTTTGAAGTTACAGATTTTTTTCTAGCCTGTAATTATAGGGTTATAACACTTTCAAGTAAATTTGACTGGCTCTTGCAGATGATTGCTAGATGCTTAAAAAGTTAGACTCATCTGTTAATTAGACAAGGAATGTTGGTTCTCCAAACAAGTGCTTTAGGTTGGCTGCAAAGTACATTTACAGATTCAGAGTCCTTTATTAGGCATATACAACATAGGGACAAAAAGGGTAACTCCAGTAGAGAACAGTAAAACCAATACTGCCAGAAGCCAAGGGAACCTAATTCAAAACGCACAGCAAAAATTTGGCTACGATTTCCGTTATTTCAGCCTCTGGATTGTTGAGCAGGAAAATCATTTTTTGACTGATGGGAAAATCCGAGAATCCAACTGAGGTTAAGGCAGAGAAGTCCGGCCTAAAGCTTTTAGGGCAGGAGAGCAAAATGTGATCCAAGAAAAAAGGTGATTTAGTAGAAATTTGGCATACAGTTTGCCAGAAGGCTGATTGGTCTATAGTTAACTGGCAGATTGTGATCATCTTTTTTGAACAAGGGGATAATGATGGCATTTGTCCAGGAGGAAGGGACATGACCTGAGTTATTCACCACTATCAAACTATCTTGCCTCAAATTTGAATCACCCTTTTGGAGGGCATAAGTCAACGTAACCAAAGGCAGGGCTTCCCAGCAGCAGGGAGGTTTTCTATTTTTTGCTTCCCCATGCTGCCAAAAAGCCCTCTGGAGATGGCAGGGCAGTGCAATAGCAATAGCATCCCTGGGGCTCTGGATTCGGTTGCCCATTTTTCCTCAGTATTTATGATTTGATAAGTGATTCTGATAAGTGTTTACAGTCATTGATACTGAAAGTAGATCATTTAAAGAAAAGATTAGAGAAGTGGATCTCAGATTGTAGACTGGGACTCAAACGTTGCCTGTGACACTCTTGAGGGCAACACAAAAGGCAGCAAGGGTAGGGGGAGGGTAATGAAATGGAATGAGGGTAATGAAAATGGAGGGTAATGAAATGGAGGAGGCTTTGGAAGGTTCCATAGTAAATTTGGTTTGGCTTCAGTGTAATGTGCAAAATGGCCATGAAATACAGTGTCTTACTTGGTGATACTTTATATCTGTAAACATATAAAATATTAAAATGTTCAGTGTTGACTGATGTGAGATTTCTGTGTTTTATATTGGGAAGTAGAAAAGTAGCATGGAGTCACTTGGCAAATAGGTCCTTTTTGTAAGTGGAACTGGGTACCACTTCAAAAAGTTTGAGAGTTACTTGATTAGAGAAATTCTTGCATGTTCCAGTATTCTTTTTTGCTGTAAAAATTGAGACACTGGAGTCTGTGAGTATATGCTAACCAAAACACAGTTGATAGTCTAATTGTAGGTCTTGTAGCCTTGATCGTGGTGTTTTAATGCACTGAATTTTTTAAAAATTATCAAACTGCCAGAAACATCACAAAATCTAATTTACTTTAACCTTAACATTGTAGCATTTCCTATATTTTTTGTTCAACTTGGGCAATGTGTGACTTTTAGTGCCTGTGAAAGCTGCCAGATTAACAGCTCTGGAGACAGGAATCTTACCCATGAACAGTGGTAGTGACCATTGCCTACAAAATCCTGCCAACATGTCTTCAGTTGTAGATATCTTCTTTTTGACTGAAACTCTAGTTAAGTCCCACTGCCATTCAGAGCCTCGCAGTGAAGCCAATGAAAACAATAGGATTTATTTTTATTTGCCATTGAATTTCATGGGAGGAGAATGGAGTCCCTCCGGCCTTGGCCTCTTTTTGTTATCATTTTGTATTACTATTGTGTTTTTAAAACCTCAAGCAAAAGAACGGTTACTTCTCATGTTGAGATTTAGTAGAGTAATTGCACAAATTAGCATATTTCATTCATAGATGCAACACTGGTCAAAACAATACATATATTGTCACTTCATTACAAACAAATAACTTTTTTGAGGTTTAAGAGTGGGTTTGTGCTTATCCTATTTGTTAACTGAAAGAATTAAAGTTTAAGGCTTTATCTTAAGTGTATTTGAAGCTGTAGTCTGGGTCTATAAGTTTTAGGCACTTGTTATAATTTCACAGTGCATTAACATCTTGATAACAATTTTTTCTTCTTTCTCCATAAGTGAATAAACTTTTACATCTACCTTTAAATGCAGCCACTCATTTCTCCAATCCTTGTTATTTCCCCTTTTCTTGTAATAAACAGAGCAGAGAATGCTGCTTCAATTCCAATGCAGTTATTTTTTCATTGCTTTTAAATAATTCTGTAGTGATTATTCTATACTTGGAAAAGTAGTTTTCAGAAAAATTATTAGCTGTACCATGTCCCAAACAACTGCTGGGCCATGCTCTATTCCTTTTCTCATTCAGGACTAATTCATGCTACAGTGTTGCATCTACTATTTTGCATTTCTTAATTATATACTCTTATTCTTCCCTGCCTTGCTAATTTCATTCTCCACTGTTTAAATGGCCTGGTGAACCTAGACACAATTCTATAGAATCCTAGTGGCATTGATCAATAATTAATAGGAACAAAATTATATATTGGCTCACCAGATAAACAGAAACCTTAAGGTCCTCAAATTCATACATATGTCTCTAAAACATTGTAAATCACAAGGATTGTATATCTTCTCTACCTTCTCCTCCCTCCTGGCACCCTCTGTGATCTTGGATAATTTTATTATTATGGTTGTGTGCAGTAATAAGCATGCAAGTCAGGCAATTGTGTGCTGTAATAGTAGACGAGGAAGACAGCAATAGCACTCTTTTCTTTCTCTTCTATGCGTGGAACTCCACTCACGCAAGGGAGAGAAAAGGCGAGTATGGTTCCTTTTCCCCATTCTCACTAGTTTTCCAACTGATGCAGGTATTAGTACACACAAGTCTATAGACCATGGCGACAACTATTCTTGAAGCTGTAAAGGGCTCCAGGTAGACTAGGGTCGTTTCCACATAGTCAAAATATCCTGGGTTGAGCAAGAGAAATATCCCTGTGCAGGCAAGAAGTTTGCATGGTTTCCGGTCCTAAAGTGGGTTTGCCCTGTGATATTTCCCTCCTCTGGAGTATTAAAAATTGCCAATTCGGTGATTCTTTTCAAAAATCCTGGGGTGAGTCTGCTACCATGCAAACACCAATCGAGAGCAGAACCAGTTTATTTTTCCCGCCCACCCAACTGATCTCCCCGCCCCCCTGATCTCCCCGCCTGACGTTTATTCAAGCTGCCACTCAAAAACAACAGCCAATCAGAACACAGGACATCGGGCATTCTCAGATACACTTGCAATGTAAATATAAAAGATCCAACCTGGTGCAAAACAAGCTGCAGTATTTCCTCCCGGTCTTCACTGGTTTCCTTCACAAAATGGGCAGCCATGCGAATGGAAAAACCAGGATATAGAAGACCCAGATTGTAAGAAACCAGTTGTACATAGGTACACAGGAATATACAGCAAAATCACCAGAGCTTCGATCTTAACACTTGTGTGGAGAAATGCTTTTCACTTAAAATTCACCTCAGTAATTCACCAATGGCATTACATGTACTGGGCCTAATATCAACCAGGGAAAGGAAAACTAGAGGAGATGAATCATCTCTTTCCCAAGGACAGAGCATTCTTAATTATGTTAATTGTTCTCAGCCAAGAACAAAATGTTTACCATATAGCACTGTGCTACAATGTCACACCTAAGGTGGTCAGAGACCAGGAAAGCCAAACAGCTTTAATAGAATTAAGTAGGCACTAGGACCCAAATGGAACATTCTAAAACAAAGACAATCCAGCATGTGGTAAATTTTTCTCTTGGTGAGACAGAGTTTAGATCCAAATTCAAAACCTTTATTAGGCATAAAACCGGTGTGTGTCAAGAATTCCAAATACAATAAGAAGATCATTATTGCGCAACTTGCACAACACAGAGTAAAAATATAGCAACAGCTTCAGAGATTTCAACATTAGAGTTATTTAGAAGCTTAGCCATTTTTATTTTATCAGAAAGGAGCATAAATCCTGCTGGTAATACAGTTCTCAAATCAGTTCTGATGTTGTTGTATTTTGAACAGTGAAGCAGAATATGAGAAAGTGTATCAGTTGTATCAGGACAAAATCGACAGTTTAGATAGTTTTATTAGCTCTTGATGCAGGAAGGTTAGGACTGACCCAAGAAGGGGGGTAGACCTAGTGATGAGATTCAAATAATTTAACAACCGGTTCCAGTGGTGGGATTCAAATAATTTAACAACTGGCTGTTTACAAGCATCATTTTAACAACCGGTTCTGCTGAAGTGGTGCAAACATGCTGAATCCCACCACTGGGTAGACCCCCGTGGGCAAACGTAAATTCTCAGGATCTAAGGAACAAACGCTTATCTTTTTGCATTTAATCAGAGATGGTCAAGCCACGAATAACAAAGGCCCTTCCGCGACGTGGTGTTTCTTTGCGGTCAGGGACGCGCAAAAACGCCAACTCTCCAGGGAGCCATTCCCGCATAAGCACAGAAGCAGTGCAGCCGCTACCGCCACTTATGCGCTGTTCCTCGACCGGGCGCGAAGCTGGCATTTCCCAACCTGGCTCGGGGAGCGAGGTTGTTGGGAAATGCTGCCTTGGAGCTGCTGCCGTGCGAACGGCAGCGGCTCCAAGGCGCCCTCCCACTCCCAACCTTCTTATTTAATATCCCCGGCCCTCCGGCGTATCGCTGGAGGCCTGGGGACATCTGCCCTATGCGATGCTCAAGCAGGTGCGCAGGGCTGGGAGGGGCGTGTCTCCAGGCCTCGGTGACGTGCCGGAGGGCCAGGGACAAGCCGGGTTGGCCGGGCAACAGCGCTCCGCGGCGCCATCGTCCCAGCCGGTTCTGGGACCGTCCATGCGGACGGTCCCAGCGTCGTGGGGTTGGCGTGGTTTACGCCAACCCAACCCCTTCCGCCTCCGTGCGGAAGGGGCCAAAGCCTTGCAAAGGAACTACATTAAAGGAGAAGTCCTGGCACTGAGAACTAAGATAATGGTGGACTTTTAAATCCTGCAGCTTCAAACTTGACTAGTCTATCCTAGCAACATCATAATCAGGATAACTAGAAAATTTAGGATAAGAGGATTGTATGATTTCAGTGTTTATTTGCATGTTGATTTGTGAGCAAACCATGTGAATTACTCTTTTTTATTTTTATTCATTAAACGAAGGTTTTGCACTCTCAAAGCCTGATCTCTGTAAATGTGCCGTGCCTATTTGTGTATGTGCACGCACTCTCAATTGACATCTGACTTTGGCCTTGTACAAAAGCAGGATAGATCATTCTTATGCTAGCTAGTAAGAGCAAAGATGGAGACACAGCAACTAGGCTAAGCTTTTGTTGGTAATACAGAGTACTAGATGTGCAAACTAATACAGAGTATTAGATGTATAAACCCATTTAGCCAGAGATACTATTCCAGATTTATTGGTGACAATTGTTACTCTCCATAGAGACTGGTATCTTCCTAGGCTAGATGAAATTTAGAACAGTTGCAGGGCTTTCCCAACCTTCCAGGACCCAAGGAAACAGGTCCCCTGTTTGTCATTAAAATCCTACAAAAAAACCCTGACTAAAAATGGTCCTTAATTTTCAATGGATTAGAAAGCAATATTATACAATAATACCATAAGGGAGATCAACAGACCTTAATAGCAGTATAATACTTGCGGAAATAAAATGGAAACCAAAGGGAGGGAGGGTGTAAGAAGTTTAAGGAAGGGTACAAAGATCGGCATCAGGGTGAAGGGAAGGAGGAAGCCAGCAATTGTATAACTAAACCATAGGCATGGTGAAACTTTTCTGTTTTATAAGCCCTGTGAAACTGAGCCAAATCTTGCAGGGCTCAGATCTCACCAGACAGAGAGTTCCATGAGGCAAGGGCCAATGTTGAAAGGCCCTGGTCCTCCTTGAGGACAGCTGGCTCTTTCTTGGGCCAGGGGTCACCAGAATACTATTGGCTCCTGCATGGGCTTCTTCAGTGGTTTGTCCTCAGAATTCTACTTGAAGAGAGGAGCTGGCAACAGTGTCATATACTCTCTTCTCCATCCTGCTCGTGCTTTAGCGGGCTTCTCTCACTGTGAAGATCTTAATGACGAAAGAGATTCCAGTAAACACCGATCTCTCTGGGTTATGCGTTACTTCTTTTGGTACTATGAATATTAAGGTAATATACCAACTTATTCCAGTTTTTCTCTGGTAAAGGAATTCTGTAGATGAAGTATCATCTGCTCAGTGTTTATGTGTTTTTAGTAATAATATGGATAAATAACTGAAAAAATGTTGACAATAAATTGACTCCCCCAAGGGGCAGGGGGAAAGAATGTTCCTCTTGTCTGGAAAATGGCACATGTAAGTATTCCGTGAGTATAGTGCAGCATTGCTCACACTCTAGTGACTTTCTGTAGGAAAGTCCTCTAGATTTCAGCAAGGCCTACTTATAAATAACTAAGGTGGATTCCACCCTGCACAAATATGATGTCTTTAGGACATTTTTAAAAGACCCATTGAGATTTTGTGTTCCCACATCACAGCAGAACACAAGCCTTGTCAGGCAAACGCTGCACAGAGCTCTTGTCAATTTCACAGTGGCGCCCGCCATTCTGTGAACTTCACGAGATTGTCCATGGAGATTCCCCACTCATTTTGGAGAAGAGAGCTATATATAATGCTATATATAATGCCCTAACTTATTGTCGAAGGCTTTGAAGATGCCTCTGAAGATGCCAGCCACAGATGCAGGTGAAACGTCAGGAGAAAAAACTACTGGAACATGGCCATGCAACCCGGAAAACCCACAACATTTTAATGCCCTAATATTTGTGTTGTGCAGAATCCACCTATGTTTAAAACTAAGAGTAGTGAATTTTTAAAGTACTATAAAGATTAGAAATTTTGCTTTGGAAATGTTAATGTTATAGTTGGAAAATGAGGGTCATGTACTGTTCTATGCCACAACATTAAAAACTTACAGCCGCGGCATAGTTGAAGCCAGTGAATTTGTGCCAGGTTTATAGCAATGTAAATGGGATTTGGGATCCAGCCGAACTTCCAAGGCTGATCTTGGTAGAAATATTTTTGCGGTTAATATATTGCAGCATAAATTGTTGGTGAGGAGTGTGCTTTCATGTAAGGAGTATTTTCTGAGATCATGCCAAAGTTAGTGAGACTTTGGCAGCAGAATACTAGCAGCAAATCATCCAGTCATACAACATAAAGTTGCCTGGGGCAGTTTCAGCTAGTGTGCCCAACTTTCTAAAAATATTTTCAAGCCTTTCGTTCTAGAGTCTTATTTGCTCTTTCAGGGTTGATCCCAGTCTCTCCACTTTCTGCATTGCCAGCCATTTCCTAATCTCATGCCTCCAGTTCAACCTGACTTTGTTGGCCCTGTGCAGTAAAAACTCTGTGTAGACGTACAATAGCTTCCCTGAGACAAGCCAAGACAAGCCATATTCTTTCACTTTTCTGCCCTGCTTTTTTTTAAACAACCTACATTCTGCAGAGTGCATAGTCCCTGATGTATTTGTATTGAAAGTGGTAATGTATATTATTTAGGCTGTGCAGGAAGCATTGATTTTTGACCCCTAACTAGAATTCTTACCTTTACTTTCTTCCCCTTTTACATAAACTGTGCATATAGAGTTTCCCTGGGGAAGGACTTAAAAGCATTTCGTTTTATGATGGTTAAATTCTAAATTTGTTCTTACTGCTTTTGAGATGAATAAAAGAAAATCTGTGATAGCGAAAATCTGCTGTTGCCAGAACAAGCAACTTTTTTTCTCCTTCTGGGCACCAGTTCTTCAGACTACCTGCAGGGAACAGTATTTGTGTCATACCAAGATTAGGCTTAGTTGAGCAATTAGCACTTTTAAAATTACTATGTGAAATTATGGGGTGTTTTATATAATGACAAGGACTTAAAGACAAACATTCTCAAATAGTGAGGGGACCTATCTTAGGACAGTACAAGTGGTTGCCAGGGAAGGTAAGAGTTTGTCCTCGTTATGTCTCTTGAATGAAGTGTTGTAGTAAGCTTTGTTGACTATTGGATGGTAAATGGCCAGGTGCAACAAACTGTTGTAGTGACAATACTATCTATTTCTCTTTGCCTCTGCAAATCTCTTTTAAGTGCTTCCTTTCCCTGCCCAACAGAGAATCACTAATTCAATTATAACTTGCTAGAGTATAGGTACCTTCGGTTGGCAAACTGAGGCCTGTAACCTTTTTTAAGAGAATACTATGTGGTGGGAAAAGGGCACTTCCAGAGGGCTCATGGATCATATTCATTATCAGCTTTCTTCCCTGCCAGCATGGCTAATTGGCCATGATGGCAGGGGCTGATGGGAATTGTAGTCCATGAACATCTGGAGTGCCATAGGTTTGCCACCACTTAAAAAAACCACGGGATGGATGAATTGATTCATTCAACACAGAATAAGAAAGTGATTCAATTAAAAAAACAAATCTTTCTGACTTTTTAGCAGCGATAATTCTTTATGGCAGAATGCTTCATGTCCACCTGCTCTTAACCACTCATTGCTGCAATGAGTATTTACCACAATGAGTATGTACAAGCCATGCATATAAAGACAGGGTGTAAGTTGCTAATATTGTCCTGTCTTGAATTAGAGAAACTATTGCGAACTGTGTGATCTAGTGAACTCAAAAGGCCCTTGCCTCTAGGCATTCTTCTGGACCTGTGCAGCCAGACTATAGATCTTTCCTGTTCAATCCTAAGTTTGAGACTGAGTGACCTTGATTGATTCTTCAGCTCTGCAGATATTTTATATCAAATCCCCCTGAACTTTGTTCCTGTGCCCAATCCTTCTGTTTTCTGTCACTCTGCATTTGTTCTCAAGTCCATCCTTTCTCTACATCTCCATTCATTTTAGAGTATGTTTGGATTCTTGGACAAATTCCACCTATGTCCACAGGGCATGCATCATGATGCATTGATGATAAGCCTGAGGATTTTTTTATTACATACAGAATTATGTAGTCTTCAGATAATAGTATGATATGTCTGATTCCACAGATGGATTAAAGGAGCATCAAGTCAACATTGTTCCCAATCTGTGCACATCTTGTCTAATTCCCACTTTCCCCCTTTACCGCAGAGAAAATGTTTAACCCATTTTCTTTGAAGTAAAGAGGAAACAACAGGATGACTATGGAGGGAGTATCCATAACATCTTTTTTAACCCTTTAAATCTTGGGGTGTTTTGTTGTTTATTTGCTTATTTACCTGGACATACTGCAGCACTACAGCACATGTGGGGGAGCCCGTTAAAGGGCCTGAAAGAGAAAGCTATGGGCTGAACAATGCCCAGGCATGGTGGGGAATAATGGGGGCTATGTTTTAGCAGCGCAACAAGTGATACAGGAACAAGGCATGTGGATATCATTCCTGCCATTTCATACATTAGCATAGAAGAAGAAGAGAAGAAAAAGAAGAGTTTGGATTTATATCCCCCCTTTCTCTCCTGCAGGAGACTCAAAGGGGCTTACAATCTCCTTGCCCTACCCCCCTCACAACAAACACCCTGTGAGGTAGGTGGGGCTGATCTAGAAAGCCTTAGATCAAATTTAGTGTACACTGAAAGATTCCATGTGATGTGACTCAACAGATTTTCATGGTCTTAGTGTGTTCTTTTTCTTTGCAGAACACCCCTGTCTTAGAAAGTTTGATCTCCTTCCCTACCCTTTTGCAGGTTATCCAACTCTGAAATAAATAAACAAGCAAAATATTTGTTTCTAATGCTTCCCTGTCTGTGAGCATATTGCTTTAGGAATGTTTTTATCACTAATTAATTAAACTGTATACACTGTAACCTACATTAATGTGTTTTCTGTTCTATGCTATGTTACCAGTTCCTCCCACAGCAACCTTACCATAAAGATTTAATTGCTTTCCTCTAAGCCTCACCTCATGTTTGATTTATCGAGTTTATTTGTATAAAGATTCTCTGGTTTACAGTGTGTACACATGGCATTAAAAAGGTGTTGATGTTTATCTCTCAGTGAACTTGCCAGTTGGTTGAAGCATACATTCCTGTTTATGAATTTATGACATACAATAAAGACAAGGGTCAGAAGACCTCTTGTCTCTGCTGAATCACTTTCTTCTGTTTTGAATGAATTGACATAGCTGCTTTGTAGATAGAAAAAAAGTGCTGATAGTAGGAAAAAATAGTGATTGGAATCCATAAATTCAGTGGAACTTTGTTATTTTGATGTATTTTAAAAATAAAAGACTGTAAAGTAACAGACAAGGGAAGTAGAATTATATCTAAATATTTTGCAATGTACATGAATCAAATGGCTAGATAGAAAACTTTGAATCTGGAGCCTTGGCCTAACTATCTGCCAGTATATTATCAGACTGCACCTACATCTTATAGCAGTTTAACCATATAAATTAATTTTCAGGACTGGTCTAACTTTGTACCTACTACATACAAGTAGAGTTCAAGTTGCAGTTTTACAGTCATAAGACAGAAGATGGCTGTTATGTATCTAAGAAGTCCTATATGTAGTAAAAAAGCCAGGCCCAAGTCAGCCAGCCCAAGCATTTTTTTTCGGGGTGTGTGTGTGACTAGGAATTAATGGAAACTAGGGGTGGTGATGGTAATGCTTAATTCACTGCATGGCTGGAGTTTCAGAGGAAATAGATAAACCCAACATGATAGCCAGCATGGTATAGTGCTTAAAAGCAGCAGACTCTGTTCTGGTGATCTAGGTTTGTTTCCTCGGATGAAGCCTGCTGGGTGATCTTGGGCTAGTCACAGTTCTCTGAGAACTCTCTCTTAGAACTCATCTACCTCACAAGGGTGTCTGCTGCACAGAGAGGAAGGGAGGAATTTGTAAACTACTTTGAAACTACTTTGAGAAAAGTGGGGCATAAATCCAAACTCTTCTCTTCATCATATAAATTTTCAAGCAGATTGAAACTTGTTAGCTGAATCAAGAACACTTGGAAATGTTTCTTGTGTTTGAATCTGTGTATTGTCACAGTTCTATAGTTGTGAATTAAAGGACATTTGTTTTGCACAGTCAGTCATACTGATTTTACAGAGACTGTGCCTTTGCCATTTCTTTTGCTTCTTGCAAGATTACGGCTTCATTTTCTTTTTAAAGTACAGCTCCTGTTGTCTACTGGAAAAGATAAGACAGAGGCAGCCTGAAAGATTCACTATTAAGACTAAAAGAATTATTGCTACCATATATATGCAATCACTCATTTTTATAATATTAATAACATTAACATCTTAGTAAAAATTTACAAATAAACATTTTATATACCCCTCCGTTTAAATAAACCTAATTGGCACAGCACATTGATTCCATATCTTTTTATTTTAAACACATATTTCTCTTATATGGACAAAATTTTTCAAAGTATATATTTCACACCAAAACACTTGAATTAATCAAGATTATCTGCTGGAAACTGTATGCACGGACTGCTATCTTATGTGTAAATCCTGTTGCCTAGTTGTGTAAAACTTTTAAATCTAACAGGTCAATCTTAATTAGATTTACTCAGAAGTAAGTCTCCTTGAATTTAATAAACCTAACTTTGAGATAAATATGTTAAAAATTGTAGCCTTAGGTATCCTAAAATTGGAGTTTCCTGAAGAAAGTGTCCTGTTCCTTTAATAGAGTCTTAAAGGGATGTCATTTACTTCCATACCCATCTCCACACATAGCCCCATTAAAGGGATTGGACATTTTTCTCCAGGCCAACTGCCAACCCTTTCTGAAACCCTACACATTTTAACCTTACACATCTTGGAACAGATTCCCATTGAAACTTTGGAATATATAGGGCTAGTATCATGTTTCAGGATCAGTATTCTAATCATTCATTAAAATGTAAATCCTGTTCCACTCAATGTAATTTACTTCTAAGTAAACATTCTTAGAATCAGATCAGTACTGTCAGGCATAATGTTTTTTTGTAATATCTACTGAAAGAAGACAGCAAGAGATATTTAGCAAAATGTAAGATTTGATAAGTTACCTTGAAATACATTCTGACATGGCCCAAGAACTCTGACACAGGGCTGGGTGCCACATATGGGTGTCCCAGGCTCTGCCACAGCTGGATGCAGTGGATTTGACCATCCACCCAGGTAAGTGCCCCATGGAGGGTAAATCCACTGGGGTAGGTCTGCACTGTTACCAGAGGGAGATTTGTCCCCTGTCCCTGGATTGGGCTCTAAGTATTCTAAGTACAGGGGCATCCTTCAGAACCCTTCTGAAATTTTCAAATTCTTTTGCTGTTCTTAACATCCCAGGACCAATATATATTTGGGTATGAGTGCTGTTCAGTTGTTGTTCATGTTGTCATACTGAGTATCAATTTACATTATATCTGAGAATCTCTGCTAATCTTCTTTGTGTAAAATGAGTGGTATACTGTCAAGCCTGGAAGCAACTCTTGATGTGTAAACGTGATCACAAATGAAATTACTTCAATTTGACCTTGATATAAAATCTCTATTATATATAGCCCATTCTCTGTTTCTCTATCAAAAGTTCTCAGACTCATACTTCTTTTTTATAAGCTTAGTAGACTTCTGAGTTTTTGAATTGTTACATATTTACTTTCCATTTGTTTAATTTCTCTGGGCCCTTGTCTGTCCTGTGCAGTGCCAAGTGGAGAAAACTCTTGCTTGCACCTGTTACTGCAACTGGCAGCATACTTTTGCAAAATGGTAGTGTTCATTATACATACAAAAAACACTTCCTTGTTGCTGGGTACTGTTTCTGATGGCAGCTGATTTCATACAGCAAGCACATGCCTTAGTCAAATCCTGCAACATGCCATGCCCAGAGGGTCTTTTATTATTATTATTATTACCTGCCTTTTCCTTCTCTTGGGACTGTCGGCTTTCTGAAATCCTGCCCAAATTTAACAGATTTAAAGGAATGTTTTCTTAGTCTATCATTTAAAACGTTTATATTTCTTTCTCTTCTGGACCTACATTTTAGCTTCAGTTGCATTAGTACCAGCTTATTTTACTATAACATGGTGTCTACTTTCAGTTCACATCCTTCCACACATTCTGTTTTTGGAGCCTGTAGTCTCTCTCGCATTATTTGATCTCTAAATAATGGCATGGGCTCTAATTAGAATCTCTCAGCATGTGTGTTGTGCAGAATTCCTATAAACTGGCATTATGGCAATTTCAAATGCAAAAAATGTGAAAACCACATCTATTATCTATCTATTTATTTACCAAATTTCTATCCTGCCGTTCTGTCTTTACAAGGCAGCTAGTAATTTGAAACATACATGATAAAATCATATTTTAGAGTCATTGAGATCAACCCCCCAACACACATTATTGACATGATGAAAAACAGTTTAAAATTAAAATGGCTATTAGAAAGGAGAGATCATAGAGGGAATGGCAAATGAAACAAAAAAAATCTTCACCTACTTGCAGAAAATGACAACAGAAGGGACAGATGACTCTCTCTGGGGAGAGGGTTCCAGAGCTTTAATGCCATGACAGAGGACTCTACCCTGGATTGCCACCCATCTAATGTCAGAAGGTATGGGTACCCAAAACAGGGTCTCTGAAGATGATTGTAGTGGTTGGGCAGGTTCTTAAGGCCTGTTCCACATGGGCCAATAAACACGGGTGTAGGATTGTTAAAAAAACTGCTTGGGGGGGAACTATGCACAGATCCCACCCCTAAATGAGTCTGCCCTATGTTATTTTCCCCAAATCGGTTTTTTTGAGAATTGCACTATTAGCGAGTCTTTTGAAAAATCCTAGGTTGCAGCCGCTCACAAACAAGTGGCTGGGCAGGAGGCACTTTATTCACCTCCACTTTCCTTTTAAAAAATGTTGCGGCTTACATCTACGCAGGTGCAGACTGTCGTATCGTGAGACATCGACATGGCTGTGGGGGTTCATTTATGCATGTCTGTGTAGCTACGCATCAGTGGAAGTAAATTTTTAAAAAGAGATGTGTCTCCATGTGAAGGCGTGACAGCAACCCCGATTGATTCCGTAAGCTCCTATTGCTGCTGGCACAAATGCATGTGAATGCGAAAACAGGAAACCAGGTTACTTTATCCCGAATGGAACCCATTATGCATTTGCTGTGTGGAAGAGATAGATAGTCCTTTAGGTGGTATTATTATTATTATTATTATTATTATTATTATTATTATTATTATTATTATTATTATTATTATCATCATCATCATCATCATCATCATCATCATCATCATCATCATCATCATCATCATCATTATTATTATTATTAATTCAATTTCTATACCGCCCGATCCCCAAAGGTATGTTGGTCCCAAACCATATAGGGCTTTGAAGGTCCAGACCAGCACTTTGTGCCCAGATACAAACTGAGATCTAGTGCGGATAGTCAAGATTAGAGTATTATGGTCCTTATTACCCTCTCCAATCAACATCTTGACTTCAGAATTCTGCACCAATTGACATTTCAGAACATTTACCATGGTCAACCCCATTTAGAGCAGATTGCTGTAATCTAATCTAGAAGTAGCCAGAGCATGCACCACAGTGGTCAGATGTGCCCTGTGCCACAGTGCCCAGGAAAGGCTTCAGCTGGCTAACCAGTTGAAGTTGGTAAAAGGCAGTCCTGGCACAGCTGCTGCCTGTTTATCTAGCAGTAGGCCTGGGTCCAAGAGCAGTGAAACTGTTGCTTCAAGGGGAGTGCAACCTCATACAGAATGAGTGACACCTTAAATTCTAGGTCAGAACTTTAATCAACAAGCAGAATTCTGTCTTGTTGGAATTAAGCTTCAGTTTATTAGTCTACATCCACTTCAAAACTACTTTCAGACACCAGTTCAGGGGTTCTACAGTCTTCCTAGGAGCAGCTAGAAGTGTGAGGTACAACTGAGTGTAATTCACATATTGATGAAGCCCCTAAATCCCCATCTGACCTCATCCAGCAGTTTCATGTAGATGTTAAAGCAGAGGCGTAGCTGCAATGGGAACATCTGGAGCGGCTCGCCCTGGGTGCTGCCATTGCAATCATGTGTTGGGGGCATGTCGGGGTGGGGGTGGGCGCGTTGGCGGCGTGTTGGGGCAGGGCGGGAGGGGGCGTGTGGCAGTTCATGTCCCGGGCGCAGTTACCCTCTCTTCGTCACTGTGTTAAAGAGCATAAGTAACAAGATGGAATCTTGTAGAACTCAGCAGGCCAAAGGCTAAAGGGCTGAATAGCAGACACCAAGCACCAGGTTCTGAAACCTACCCTCCAGGTAGGACATGAACCACTGCAGAATGATGCCTCCCAATCCCAGTTTAGTGAAGAGGTCAAGAAGGATACGATGATATAGAATCATACAGTTCGGAGAGACCACAAGGCCTGTCAAGTCCAGCCCCCTGCGACACAGGAATGCCCAATCAAAGCAGTCCTGATAAGTGGCCATCTAGTATCTATTAAAAAACCTGTAAAGAAGGAGACCCTATCACGCTTCATGGCAGTGAGTTCCACTGCCAAACAGCCCCTACCATCAGGAAGTTCTTTCTAATGTTTAGGAGAATTAATAGAGTCATACTCTCCCAGTCCATAGTCTGATGCAAGTCATTCACCAGAGTTACCAAGGCTGCTTCAGACCCATAACCAGGGTTAAATTCAGATTGGAAGGAGTCTAAAACAATTTGTTAAACATTCCCGCATCTTTACTTGATCCCCATACATTTTCTCTCTGGATGTTTTTATCTACAATGGGGTTACTTCCCATTATGGAATCTTTCTAGAGGACTAGAGAGAATTGGTTTGGGGTTGGGACAGGTGAAGACCAGTGATCAGCAGTCATCTTCTATTTACCGTAACTAAATTAACTAACGACCTGATTCTAACAGATAGCTCTGTCACTGTAGCTTCTGGTTTCAGGCTCAGCTAAGAATCCAGAATTGCATTACTGGCTTAGCAGTTGGAGATTAGTAGGGTTGCCAGCCTTCAGGTGGAGCCGGGAGATCCTCCACTATTGCAGTTGATCTCCAGGATCTTAGAGAAATGGCTGCTTTGGAGGATAGACTCCAAAGCATTGTACCAAACTGAAGTTCCTCCCCACTCCAAATGATACCCTTCCCACCCTAAAAAAATCTCCAGGTATTTCCCCATCAAGGGCTGACAACCTTAGAGATCAGTGACGAATGTTTCCACTAATTCCCATTATTGATGCTTTCTGATGTGAAATTATATTTATATATTTATGTATTTGTATGAATTATATTACATAGGGTCCTTTGCTGTCCAGTATTGAATATTCTTAAACCTTTCATAGGATGATTGAGGGAACAGACTTAATTGCATGAAGCATTTATCCAATATCACTTTTTTTAACTTCCTTGTGTGTTCCATGGAAATGGCAAAAACTAACTTGAATCTTTTCTATGATTTTGTTGCTTTATCAATGAACCTTGTTTTTTCTGGAAATGCGTCATATCCTCTCAGCTCTGCTTGTGCAAAAGACTGTATAATATTTTGTAATCTCTACTGGAAAAATAGTAGTCATAGAAAGTACAAGATACTTTAGTTTTCTTGTACTTTTACTTATCATGTGTGTGTATTAAATTTTCTGCTAGGTTTTGTCAGTCAACAATAAAAGGTGAGCATTGAAATAATGACAATAAACAAAACAGAAATAAACACAAGGACCAATAGCCAACATCAAATCAAGCTACAGCACCACTTATTCCACAAGTTGCATAAAAACAATAGCCCAGGGGAAAAGAAACTGCCAATGTAGCCACCAAAGCTAAACAGGAAAGACTTGGCCTAGTGCTTAAAAGATTACATAGAGGATGCCAAACAAACAGCCCTTGGGAAGGAATTCCATAAATAGGCAACAACTACAAAGATGTCTTTATCTCTGATAAACACTCACTTAACTTTCATCAGGGAGGTACATGGAGAGGGCCTTGATTATGTCAACTGACAAACAGGTTTGCCTTAATCAAAACGTAAGATTTATTGAGAACTGTATGCAAGAGAAGATTGTTCACTATGTACTGCCAGTTTCCAGCCTGCAGAAAATCATGTACATTTCTCTATGCCTTTCCATTTCTCTCAGAAAAATGAGATACTCTTAAAGGATCATACTGCCACTGAAATTTTAAGTATGTACAGGTGGAATTTTTAAAAATTAATTTGTTAATGGTCAGTAATGTTTAGAGAAGTAAACTTAGATTCACAGAGATATATACGAATTACTAGTCTCTCAATAGATAACGTGCGAACAGCTCTCATTATACCATATCTAGTGCACAGTTTGTTAAAACAGCACATTTTGTAACTGATAATAAATGCTGGCAAACATTTAATGTAGAAAAAAATTAAAAAGACGTTGCCCAAAATGCTAGCTAAATTCTGTTGCATTTGTACCCATCTGGAGATTAAAAAAATATTTTTGGGAAAACACCATGGTAAAAAGCTTAAAATAACAGTAATAAATTCAGACTTTGACTTTGCTTACTTCAAGTCCTAGGTAGGCACCTAGGACTTGATTAAGACTTTTACAAATACTGCAGGATGTGCCTGTTGGAAAGTATTTACAGGACCAGGTCCTTGGATTGTACACACAGAGCTCAGAAAGACCAGCTTTTACTGCTCATATGTTTGGCAGGCAAATCTGATGATAATTTCTGTTCTAGAACCTTACACCATCTCAGTGAATATAAATTGCTGGTGTAAAAGCAAATGGGCAACTGGCAGGAAGCCAAAAGTAGATTGGAGGGAAGACAGCTTATTGTTGAGGGGGCAGCCTGGTGTTCTACAGCATAGTTTTTTATTCACGACAACTCTGCAGAGCTGCTGAGTTCAACTGTGGCCTTTGAAGTGCTTGAAATAATAACAGTTTTATTTCTCCTGACACAAGCACTGAAGCTGTTTGTTACCACCTCAGAACTGTTACCCAGCAATGTAAAAAAGTACCAACAAAGCAAGCTGGATGCAAGTCTATTATAAACAGAACAGGAATGTGCATCAGGGAAATGTTATACAACAGTAGTGACGGTGACATGAGAAAGGTATATGAGCTTATACAGAAATGCCGTCCTTTACCATTGATTCAGCTTTACCTTATCCTCCAGCATTTTCCAAATGGAAATATGGACACTTCTGGGCATGTGGACCTAGTGAGGCTAAGACTGGAGCAATAACCTTGGGCAGGCCACAGATGATGGGCGGGAGGATTATATATCAAGTTAGTGCAGACCACAAGTGTACCACAAGAAGAACAGGAATTAGGTAACTGCAGATGACAAATGTAGATAAAGAAAGCCACAAGCTAAAGGACAAGCCTGACATACAGATTCAATGCTGTGAGGGAACAGCTTTATTTTCTCATTTTATTTATAGTTTCAAAATCTACAGGATTGTACTTTATATATGTGACAGTTAAAGCACATCCTAAGACAAGTAGCTCTTTGAACTATTCCCAATACATGCCAGTTGTAGATAAAATTAATATCACGTTTAGAATTTTCTTTTTAGTGTTGTCAAGTCACAACTGACTTGACATTGGAATTTCTTGCTTCAAAGCAAGAAACTAACAGAGGTGGTTTGCCACTGACTGCCTCTGTGTAGTAATCCTGGATTTCCTTAGTGGTCTCCCATCCAAGTACTAACCCAGCTAAGCTTCTGAGATCTGACAAGATCAGGCTTTCCTGGGCCATCTAGGTCAGGGACTTGGGTTTTCTGCTTGTAATTTAAAAGATAGGTGATTTGCACTATATGGACCACCTGCTAAGCAGGGGCATACCTACAGAAAATGGAGTCCAGGGCAAGAACTGATTTTGCACACACCCCGCCCTGTGCAAATATCCAGCACCCGTCTTTTTAATAGCTGCTCAATAATACTAACTCAAAAATACGTCAATCTCCTTACCGTTTTTAAATTGCCCCCCACCAGCCCAGACAATGGCAGAGAGTCAACAAACCCAAAACTGCCCCCACCAGCCCAAACAATGGCACAGAATGGCAGCAAAAAAAAACCCCAGGCCCCCCCAACTGCCCTTCCACCAGCCCAAATGATGGCACAGAGAGAGGCAGCAAAAAACAAAACAAAACCCACGTCCTCAAAACCACCACCACCCAGACAGCAAAAGGCAGCAAAATTGCCCTAACCCGCCAGTTCTATTGCCTCTGTAGGGCCCCTAGAGGGCACTTTTGCATATGCAGAATAATTTACTTTCAATCCACTTTGCAGCTAGATTTTTTTCTGTGTGGAATAGCAAAATCCACTTGCAAACAATTGTGAGTGGATTGAAAGTGCGTTAAGGGTCATTTGTACTAAAATGCTTGACATGAGGAGTTGCTTTATACACAAAACTTTTCATCTTGCAAAGCCTATCATGTACAAACCTTTCTTTGCTGCAGTTTGCATATAAGCCATCACATTTGCACAGGTACAAGTAGGTTTTGTAAGATCATATTAGATCTTTAGTCTAGTTAATATTATTTGTTCCTCAACAAAATCAATGTAAAGCACTGGCAAAATTCCACACACCAGTTGCTTTTTTCATTTTGAGGTTCCAAAGCCACTCATAACAAAATACTGTTGCAGTGCAAAAAGCCTTTCCTGCTCACCCATTTCCCTTTCAATTACCCTCATTTCTCCATATTTTATAAGTTGTGCTGGACCCAAGTTAGATCTGCTCCTGTCTTGTTGAGATTGACTCCAAATTAATAAGGAATTCAAAGAGAACATCCCTCAAGAAGTGCACTTTAGTTAGTTAGTTAGTTAGTTAGTTAGCTTATAATAATTTAGGTTTGTAGGCCGCCCTCCCCCGAAGGGATCAGGGCGGTAAACAACATAGAATGTAATAACATAATATAACAGCATTAAAACATTTTAGAAACTGATAAATAACCCAATAAATAACCTGATTAAGACCCACATAGCACAGATGGCGATTAGAAGCTCCCCTTTACACACACACACACACACACCCCAAAACCACTGGAGGCCTAGATAGATGGAATCACACTCAATCCAGCCTGCCAAATGCCTGGCGGAACAGGTCCGTTTTGCAGGCCCTGTGGAAACTCTGCAAGTCCTGCAGGGCCCTGATCTCTCTAGGAAGCCTGTTCCACCAGAGAGGGACCAAGGCCATAAAGGCCCTGGCCCTAGTGGAGGCCAGCCGGATGTGTTTGGGGCCAGGGACCTCTAATAGGTACTCCTCCAAAGATCGAAGGGCCTTGATGGAACAATATGGGGAGACGCGGTCCCTCAAGTATGCAGGCCCAAGGCTGCTTATAGCCTTAAAGGTTAGAACCAACACCTTGAACATGACCCAATTCTTCTGGGCATTAGGCAGGTTTTTTTTAACTTTGTGACAGGGAGCTTTTACAGGGTGGGGGCAGGATTTTCCTCCTTGAAGTCTGCACATATTCCCAGAGCCATTGCCTATGATGCCTACTCTGCAGCTGAAAAAGACATCAACTATCTTCAACTCTGGAAATTTTAGAAGTCAAACAGTGCATGCTACAGTAGGGAACAGCAACAGTTCTTATTCTCTCACAAGGGCAGAAAGCACAGTGTAACCGGGTTTAGATTTGCAGGAGAGAAATGGACAGGAATGTGTTGGACAGGAATAACGGCAGTAGCAAAACCAAGAGACAAATTGGCTCTCAGAAAGAGAGCTGTGAACAGTTTCATTTTTCCTGGATGTTCACTCAGTTGAAAAAAGACTTTTACCAACAGGAGAAAATACATGCTTTTCTGTGACACTGATTTACCTGGGACAGAAACCAGAAAATTTATGGCAGGCATGTATTTAAGTCCATTTCCTTTATAAAGTCATTTTGTAGATGTTTGAAAAAAATATATTAGTAACATAGAATCATAAGAGTTGGAAGAGACCACAAGGGCCATCAAGTCTAACCCCCTGCTATGCAGGAATACACAAAGCACTCTTAACAGATCGCTATCCTGCTTCTGCTTAAAAATCTCCAAAGATGGAGACTCCACCACTCCCCAAGGCAGTGTATTTTACTGTCAAACATCCCTTACTATCAGGAAGTTCTTCCTGATGTTTAGGTGGAATCTCTTTTCTTGCGCTTTGAATTCATTACTCCTTGTTCTAGTCTCTGGAGCAACAGAAAACAAGCTTGCTCCCTCTTCAGCATGACATCCTTTCAAATATTTAAACATGGCTATCATGTCATTTCTTAATCTTCTCTTCTCCAGACTAAACAGACCTAGCTTCCTAAGCTGCTCCTCATCGGGCATGGAATCCAGACCTGTTACCATTTTGGTTGCCTTCCTCTGAACCCATTCCAACTTGTCACTAACCTCAGACGCTTCCTATGCACCAGTACCCCTTCACTGGAGAAGCCCATGCCAGTGTGTATAGGGGTGTGTGGTATGGGAGTGATCCCAGGGCAAAGCTAATTTTGTAGTTTCATGCAGTGCAGATTTGACCCAGGTACACCCCCTTTTTGTGGCACTGTAATTCCTCATGATGGGTTTCCCCAGGAGAGAAGAGGTTCTTCTCCTTTTCAGCACCTGTGCAGCTGATTGCCTCTTTGGAGGCAGCACTGCAATACTGCCCCCAGCTGCCACTCTACTACCTCCTCTCTTTGGATTGGGCTGCCCATACCTTCTTGTGAGAGGGGGGTGGTCACTACTGCCTTGAAGAGGGCACTGGTGTATTTTCTCCTTAAAAAACCCTACTCTGGACCCAGAAGAGTTTGAAATACTATCCCGCCTCAAAAGTACCATTCTTGAGCAAGGTGATTGAACTAGTAGTGGCTGGCCAATTTCAGAGATTCCTAAATGAAGCGGGTTGCTTGGATCCACTCCAGTCTAGTTTCAGAGCTGGTTATAGGACTGATACAACCTCAGTTGCCCTGGTTGAGGACATACAACAGGAGATGGACAGCGTGAGTGCAACTCTGTTAATTCTCCTGGACCTCTTGTCATCAAGCATGATATCCTTCTGGATCACTTTTAGAGACTCGAACTGGGCAGCTTTCTACTGCAGTGGTTCCGGTCTTCTATTGAGGGTAGATTTCAGAGTGTAGTTCTGGGGGACTGTTCCTCTGCCCCTTTGCCTTTCACCTGTGTGGCTCCCCAAGCTTCTATCTTGAACCCCAAGCTATTCAATATTTATGTAAGCCATTGGAAGAGGTCTTCTGGAGATTTGGGTTTAGCTGCCATCAATATGCAGATGACACTCTACTCTACCTTGCATCTCCAGCAGATCCCAAAGAGTCTGTGGAAATCATGAACAGATGCCTGAAGGCAGTTTTGGAATGAATGATGGCTAACAAGCTGATCTCAACAAAACTGAGGTGTTACTGGTGGGTGGAAATTCTGACCAGGGAAATGGGTCATCCCCTGTTCTGGATGGGATTGCACTTCCCTTAAAGCAGCAGGATCCTAGCTTTAGAGTCAAATCTGGAGTGGATAAAACCAGTTTAAGATCCCTATTCTGCCAAGAATCTCACTTGTATTAGCCATGCTAGAAATTAGCCTACAGTACCTCTCAGAAATGTTGTAAGGATAAAATGGAAAAGGAAAGTACTACTTATACCACATGGAAACCTTTGGTGGCAGACAAATAGTGTGATCAGTTTAGATGGGGGGGGGGTGAGACAGGAAGGTTGACAGCATAGTTTTATTACTGTGAAAATATGAACCGAGGATGTATTAAGTCCATTTGAACTCTAAGGGGTGCTGTAATGTATACGATCTACTGTTGAGGGCTTGCTGAATGCTCCTCTTGTTTTTTTTCCTGTCTCTGGTTGTGCTTCCTCTCTTCTTGTATCCTGAAGTTCTGTTTTTGGAAGGCCTACAGTTAGTTAATGCTTTTTGCAAATCCTGTTGTTGAAGTACTTTTTATATAGTACAACCTTGAATGTGTGGGACTAAATTATTTTGCCAACTCTGCTGATACCTAGAAGGTTGACATTCAAAGAACACATCAGCCTCCGGGTAAGACCTGTGGATATCCCAGAATTATAGCTAATCAATAGACTACAGAGAAAAATATGCTTTAGAGGGTGTACTCTATGGCATTGCTAACCCCCTGAGGTTCGTGCCCTTGCCAAGCTCCACCCCTAAATCTCCAGTAGTTACCCAACATGGAACTGGCAGCCCAACCTCCCCTACCGCAAGTTGTGGCTAACAGGTACCTGGCAACCATACTGTAGGAAGGCAAGTTACAGGAGGAGCCCTCCAATGTCTAATAACAAGTAAACGATATTGAAAATAGGACTTTCTTTCATAAAACTATGTTGCCGTCAAATTAGGCTCTGGAGTATGCTTTTCCTGGTTTTTTTTTAGCAAGGCTTTCGTAAATTATATTTTGCTTGCTTTCTGAACAAATTTCTTGACTGCCTACATTTTCAGCAGAGGAGTAGGAGATATTTTTTGTCAGATTTAGCTAGGAGAAAAATCTTTCTCAAACAGTATAAGGTTGAATGGAAACCACACATAGCACCACATTTTATTATATATAATAATCATAAAAAAGAATGTGTAGAACAGTTTCTAACAAAAGCATGAAATTGTTTTCACTATTCTTAAGACTTGTGATCCCAATTCCCTAACCACCTCCTCCTTCAGATGTGGCAATAATATTTTTCACAGTTTTGTTGCACATTATTTCTTTATTAATTATCCTTCTTCCCTCCTGTTATACATTCTATTTTTTTTGGTAATGTGTTCTGCCCGCAATTCTCTTTCAATACACACAGCTAGCTGCTGTTGCTGTTTCGTCTAGAAGACCCATATGTCATAGGTGAGACTCTCTGGTGTACTGAATTTCTTTAACAAAACAAATTATCTATTTTAATTTGTTTACCTGACAGCTTAATTAGCATTATGCCCAGTTTTCACACTTGAATATTTCCACACAGAAGCATTTGTGAAGCAAAAAGAAGGCTTTATAGACAATGCACCCTCCAAGTGGTAGATGTCCTAGGGTGTTTTTTTAGCCTACATGTTGTTGGGCACCATTTTTAGGTCTTCTCTGTGTGATCCTAATTCAGGATCATGCAGGGAATCTGTTGTTATGCCATTCAGAATCTCCGTATGGTAATATAATTGAAAGCTACTGAAGTTCTTCCAAACCTTTACTTTAACTAGAGGAAAGAAGGAAACCATCCCTGATATCATGGAACCACATCAATATTCCCAATCTTGCTTCACTGTAGTTTCATTGGCTGCACTGCAAACATTTTTCATCAGCCCAGCTCCAGTTGTTATGTCTGCTGTGTAGCAGAATATAGTTTGTGATGAACATATTGATGAACATATTGATGTGCTTGCAGTCATGCATCTCTTTAAAGTAATGCCCTGTAAGTGAATATCAGCATTGAAATGCACATTCTTATACTGCTAGAACTAGTTCATCCCTCCATAACACCTCTCTCTTGTGAATATCCTACAAAGGATAACAAAAGAAATGTCAAAAGGGGAAACATTTTTGCAGGAAGTGAAAGTTTTCACTCTCCTTATTTTGGCTCTGAACTTCTTTTAAAGTCAAAACACAAAGAAGGCTTTCTAATTTCTAATTCCACAAAAAAGCAGATTTTGGTTTATTAAAAATGTAGACCTCTAAAACAGGCTTTTATCCTTAAGGCAGCTTAAAAAATAGTTAAACTGTGCAGTATAAAAGTAAATATATGAATATATGAAGAGCACACAAAACAGCCAATTAAGATGCAACCATAATGACAAAATGAGGTGAAGGCTGAAAATGCCTGCCTAAGCAAGAAAACCACTGGAACGTCGTCCCCCCCCCACAAAAAAAAGCTGGAATAGTGCCCCTGGAAACCCAAGAGATTTGAAAAGCAGTACTACTTTTAACCTTCTGCTAATTCAGAAGATAGTGTCATGTACAGCAGGCTCTTCTGACAGTTTGAGATAATACAGAGGTACATATGGACAGGAAGCATTCTTAACAGTATTCATTTAGCATATTTATGTTCTAATTTTCTCCAATGAATCCCAAATTGATTAATAATACAAAGAGAAGGGGGGGGGACTCAAATAAAATGGAAGGGATACTTCCAATGGTAAAAACACGTCTTCTTCTGCTGGCTGATCTTCTTCCCAAGAACCTTTCAGATTTCACCTCAGGTCATACCCAGGCCTCACATACCTGTGTGCAGAGAAAGAAGAAAGTGTTATTCAGTTGCTACTAAATAGAAGGGTCTTTCCCAGTTTTTCCTATGCCAAACAGTAATATTGCTATTTAAAAATGGGAATGATTGAACATCTGCCAATTTAACTTAAATGTAGAAATTGTAGAAATTTTATTCTGTACCTAGCTAAGTTTTTGTGGGGAGGAGAGGGCAAAAGCAAATTCCCAGCTGATCAACTGGTTCTTTAGAGTTCACATTCTGGAAACTTAGCTGCCTTCCAGCCTTGCTAAAATACAACAAATGTAGGGGGGTGTCATCAAGGCCCAACTGATTTCCATTTTCTTCTCCCCATTCCAGGTTGTTGATTTTAACTGCAGAAAAGGAGAGAAGCTTTTACTCTTCTCCTTTTTTGCATTACAGAGATTGAAAACATTGTATCTGATCCCATCTAGACGGGGTGGGGTGGGGTAGGGTGGGTGATTAATCTTTTTCTATGCTTGAGTTTGTAATTCAAATATTAAAAGCATTGCTTCTGTTCCTATCCAGTATGGAAAGGGGGAGGAGTTTTGTCTTCCCCTTTTTCAGTACATAGATCAAAAGCATTCTTCCTGTACCTGCTTAGGATGAAAACACTCTCTTGCAACTTTACTATGTAGCTATTTTGCTGAGGGAACAGAGTGCCAATAAGAACCAGACTCCCAGCTGATCCTCCTATCAGCTGTGTTTTGGCTTCTGTCAACAGGCAACTCCAAACTTAGTGTTAGGCAGCTGTAAATGTCTTTATTCAATCCAGACATATCCCTGATCAGCTTATAGTTGATTGTGTCAAACAAGACAATTTCAGCTGCTGAACAAGTTTCCTGAGGAAGTTCCAGCACCCCTGTTTAAAGGTAAAAAATGAATTGTGCCTGGAAACTAACATAGAATGTTCGTAATCTGAGACCAGCTCCAACAAGTAAATTGGATGCCATACTCCAGACCAGCTCAAGCCTCTGTGTACTAGCTAAATGTAAACTTCCATATAGTAAATGAAGACTCTGAAGATTCAGTATTTTGGGAAGAAAAATCTCCCTAAAGTTCCCAGGAAATCTAGTAGGTGTCTGAATTGTCTCTCCAGTGGAGCTGTATCTGTGGTAGAGCAATGCTTGGAAGTGCAACTCCAAACAACACACGTGAGGATTTAGTGTTCCCTTTGCATCAGCAGTGATCCAGTGCTCCCTCTGGCTATCTATTCCTGGATGTCTATCCAAGTTCTGATTATACTGCTGCTCCTCACCACAGTGTCTGACACCTCCCAAGTAATTAACAAAGTCATAACAATAACATCTCTCTCTCTTCCCAGCAGGTAGGAGCAAATGCTTGATTAGAGTTAAGATTTGTCTGTGTTTGTATCTGCACATTAAAAAAGCAGGAGAGGAATACTTGTGCTGTGGGAAAGACATAAACATGTTAGTTTTGCTTTTAATTGCAAATGCAATGAATTGAATTATCATTCTTTGCCCATCTGGAAACTCTTTTGGAATTAGACCCAATCCTTTTTCATTGTTTAGGGCAATTAGTTAGTACACGAGCACATATCTGTCCAACTAAACGAGTTATAGCTAGGTCCTCTGAAAGAAACTTGGGGATACCGTATATACTCGTGTATAAGTTGAGTTTTTCAGCACATTTTTTGTGCTGCAAAAGCCCCCCTCGACTTATACATGAGTCAACTGTATTTTAAAAAAATATTTTAGGGTTTTTACTTTGTCAGCTGCCAGGGGGTGCAGTTTTTAGGCTAGTGGCACCAAAATTTCAGGATATCATCAGGTGACACTTTACTAAACCTGGGTGGTATCATAAGGATAATCTCTTGCTGATACCAGCCAGGTTTGGTGATGTTTGGTTCAGGGGGTCCAAAGTTATGGATCCCCAAAGTGGGTGCTCCCATCCCAATTTGTTTCCAATGGAAGCTAATAGTAGATGGGGCTATATCTTGAGGGTCCATAACTTTGGACCCCCTGAACCAAACTTCACCAAACCTGGGTGGTATCATCAGGAGGATTTCCTAAAGATACTTTGAAATGTTGGTACTGCTAACATAAACATTACTCCTGTGACAGGAATGTGTGTGAATGTCCCATCTAAAATGACCCTGCCATGTGCAATTTTAAAAATATGTACACTAAAAAATAATGAACTATTCTTTTAAAAAGCAGGGTAGTTTTGAGTCACAGTGAACAGGCATGTTCATTCCAGTTTTTATTGTAAGATCCATTGTTTAAAACCCTTCCTTACAAAAAATCTTTTTATACTTTGAAAGTTATTGTTAATACCATATTGTTCTTGTTGACCCTATTTTCCACTTACAGAGCTAGTTTACTGTTTTTCTTTGAAATAAATATTCAAAAACATTTAACCTTCTGATGCCTCAATTAATGCAATTTTATTGGTATCTATTTTTGTTTTTGAAATTTACCAGTAGCTGCTGCATTTCCCACCCTCAACTTAATACCACTCCAGTCAATCGTTTCCCAGTTTTTTTTTGTGGTAAAAATTAGGTGCCCTCGACTTTTTTATGTGATGAATCGCAGCTTTATACCACAGTATATACGGGTATGTTTCAATTTTCCATCTAAGGCATAGAAGAAATGCATGTAAGACAACGTCTTTCACAGGGCAGCTACATATTCAAATACCGACCACTTTGGGCCCTTTTTAAAATTATCAAATTATTTATATTCCACCTTTCTTTATGACTGAAGATGGCTTACAACAATAGGTAAAAACATTTTCAATTTAAAAGCAAAATAAAATAACAAACCTCAAATATCTCCCCCACCCCTTAAAAGTTGCCTGCTGATTCAGAATCCCTGAAAAAAATGTATAATGGACAGGCCTTGCAGTGTCTCCTGAAAATCTTCAAGGAGGGGGCCTTTTCTCCTCTCCAGGGAGCCTATTCTACAGAGCCAGAACTATGATAGAAGAGGCCCAGGCTCTGGTCAGTGCCAGTTGGACCACTATCCAAAGTGGGGGGATAGCCAATAGATGAATGTCTGATGACTGCAATTGGCACACAGGAAACAAGGTAGGAAAATGGGGTAGATAAATACTTTAAATAAATAAAATAAGGGTAGGGTTCAGAAATATATGCTTCAGTGCTCATGAGCATCAATAAATCTGATTCTCACTATGGCCAGATCTGGAGATATTAAATCCAGAGACTGGAGCCATGGACAGATACCACAGATTTTTCTACAATCCTGAGAAACACCACAGGTTTGCAGAAAAATCTGAAATCGAAAAACTTGTATCCTGGGAGTGTAATTCCCCCTCAAAATACTGGAAAGAGAGCTTATATTTTTTTTAAAAAAAAAACGAATGTCCTCTGTCACCATTTCTAGGTAATAAGAATGGCTGTCTGTTGAAGCCTTCATTTCTGTCACTAAAAGGCTTAGGCCGTTTCCACACGGGCAATTAATGGCGGCCTGGAGACGGTAAAAACGCCGTCTCCAGGCCGCCATTCGCACAGGGGGCGCAGCTGCATTGCAGCCAGCAGCCGCCGCTTCAGCGCCGTCCATGTCCCATACGCAGAAGGACGGCGTTTCCCCAGAAGCGGCTTGGAAGGCGCTCTTTTTGGGGAAAGCAGCCGCCTCGAAGCCCGCTGCCGAAGCGAACAGCAGCCAGCTTCAGCTGACGCCTCCTCCCACCCGGGCACTTCACGAACCTTGTCCCCAGGCCTCCGGTGCATCGCTGAAGCCTGGGGACATGCCCCCCCTGCCCTGGCGCTCGCTGGAGCAGGCGCGCAGGGCCAGGGGGCGTGTCCCCAGGCCTTGGCGACGCGCCATGAGGCCCGAGGATCACCCGGAATGGCGGGCGCCGGCGGCTTCTGCGGCGCCCGGCTGCCCGGCTGTTTCCAGGACCATCCGTAGCGGGCTGGTCCCAGCGTGCGATAAAATCCAGGTGCGGGCGTTGTAAAAGCGCCCGAACCGTACTCCGCCTTTGTCGCTTGGGAAGCGGCCTCTATAGCTCTTTTCAGGTCTGTTTTGACCTTTGAGGGAGGACTCACTGGTAGGTTGCCTGAAGGCAACCACTGGGTGATTTGCTAACATGTGACTTGCATGCCTCCCCCTGGCCTGGCTGCTTGCTACTGTTCAACAGGGACTAGAGGGGGAGGGGACAATTACATGCTCCCTGAAAGTCCTTGTCGGTCCCCTACTTGTATTTCTCTGTTGCCTGTGCTTTGCCAGCTATGTGAAGTAACACTTGGGGATTTTAAAAAGTATATTTAATTTTTGAAAATAGACAGAAAAATGAAAATTGGAATCCTTTTTCATTCATCATATGTTCATTTTCTACTCCTCCTATGGATTTGGGGTTCTAACTATTCATCTAAAGCAGGGGTAGGGAACCTGCGGCTCAAGAGCCTCATGCGGCTCTTCTGCCCTTGCACTGTGGCTCCATGAGCCAAGCTGCCGGCCCCATCCTTGCCCGCCCTGCAGGCAGCAGGGCGGGCGCACCAACTGCCCGCGGTCGGCTGGGCTGCGCCGCGGGCTTCCCCTCTCGCCCGCCCCGTTGGAGGTGGGCGGGCGCTTTCCCAGCGGCCGGCGAGGCTGAGCCGCCGGCTTCATCCTTGCCCACCCTGCAGGCAGCAGGGCGGGCACATCCATGCGCTTCTCAGAATGAGCGGAGTAAGAGATTAAAAAAACCAATATATATAGTGTTATCTTTATTTTAAATGTCAAAAATTATTTGTGGCTCCAAGTGTTTTCTTTTCCCGTGGAAAACGGGTCCAAATGGCTCTTTGAGTGTTAAAGGTTCCCTACCCATGATCTAAAGCAATCCTATCAGTGACTTCCTATATTAGATTCTAAATATTAGAAAAAACCCACCGGTTAAAGCTTAAACAGAGAAACTATGCATGACTCTGATTTTAAATTATAAGTAGTCTCATATACCTTTACAAAATGTATGGAAATATTTAAAAATAACTTTCCATTTTAAAAGGACTTGCTATGGTAATTGCATGAACCATAGTATAAGATAAGCATTGGTTTATATTTTCAAATCTCTATGGGATTTCATGCAAATTAGTTGAGGCCTGACTGCCGTGAACATGGACTCCATAGAGCAGGCCATAGCGACTGAATAGTATAGCAAGGCTTCCCTGTGTTTGCTCTGCTCACAGGCCTATCTCTGTACAGCTTCTTTAATCCAGCAGGGAGAATAAAGAAATAAACACAGAATGTACAAAAGAAGAAACTGTTTTCTACTAAAATATTTATTTATTTATTTAAACATTTAGCCTATGGAATTCTTATGATGGACTTGCTTTATTTATTTATTTATTTATTTATTTATTTACTTACTTACTTACTTACTTACTTACTTACTTACTTACTTACTTACTTAATTTGACTTTTATCCCACCCTATCCCACAGGGCTTTCAAATTATGCTGTTGTGATTTTGTGATAGTTTGTGATGTTTTCTTGCTATTTTGACTTGTTGGTAGTACTTAAGTTTAGAGTTGTTGCATTTTTATAATAGTTTATTTGTGAGCTGTCCTGAGCTTTTTGGAAAGATAGGATCAACATGTTTTGAATGAATGAAGCTCCATGGTTAGCCTTTCTTGTTGTGAGGAGATTAGATCTTTCTCCACTTTCCTTCATTATTCTCCAGTTGTAGCATGTCTTTACCCCTTTGGCATTGGCAGTGGTATCTTTCAGGCAGTGTTACTGTTGCTCAGAAAAGGGAAAGGTGTCAAAGAACCCCGACATCTGCTCAGGCCAAATTTCACCTTGCTAGATTTCCTTAGCCATGACAACAGCCTTTAGACTGAGCTGTTCCTGCTGTGGAGAGTGGGTAAACTGACAGAGGCCATGTGTAGAATATGCTTTTGAAAATATGCTTCTTAAAGGTAAAAGAAAGAGGCTTCTGAACTCACTTCACGTTACTGCCAAGTTGAACAACCAGGATTTGGGCCAATCTAATGTTTATCCTTAACTGGAATATAGATCATTCTTCCCATATGAAGAAGAGTTGGATTTATATCTCCCCCTTTTTCTCCTGTAAGGAGACTCAAAGGGGCTTACAGACTCCTTTCCCACTCACAACAAACAACTTGTGAGGTAGGTGGGGCTGAGAGAGTTCAGAAGAACTGTGACTAGCCCAAGATCACCCAGCTGGCGTGTGTTGGAGTGCACAGGATAATCTGAATTCTCCAGATAAGCCTCCACAACTCAAGCGGCAGAGCTGGGAATCAAACCCGGTTCCTTCACACCTGCTGTTCACCACTACGCCACTGCTGCTCTCAGCTTATATTAGATCTAGTCCAAGGTATAATATCATTTGCTTTAGGACGATTTAAGAGGTAATCTGTACTTTCAATCCACTTCTTTCTTATTCAAACTGATGATGTGAATCTATCATTGTTGTTTGCCATCCTATTACACAACTTGTTCATACAAGAGTGTTTAGCCACTCTAAGGTAGCTGGATGAGCAAGGCCTGGCACTCACTAATGCATAGACTAAACTCCAGTTTTAAGCAAATAATATGAAAAGTGGCAACAAATTATGCCTTGTGGGTCACTTTCCAGTTTTCAAGTACAACCATACTGAGGTTTATTTTAAATGTGAGCCTGTTATATGTTCGGGAACATAGATCAAAGAAGAAATGAAGGCTTCCCATGTTTATTATTTCAATGTGATGTCTGTTCTAATAAAGTGTAGGAAGGCATGTGATAGACTAACTAGTAAGAATTTTCTTGTGCTGTCCTTCAGTCTTAAATATATACATATATTTGTAAATTAATCTGAAACACATTGCTGTGGTTTGAACTACTCAAAATGCTGATTGTTTTCAAATCCTTTCTTTAATTTTAGAAATATGGTGGCAGCCTGCCAAGATACTTTCAGATAAACAGTCCACTTCATGTTTAAAAAAATCATAGCATTTCTGGTTTAAGAAAAGAAATGTGCACACATACACATACACAAAAATAGAAAGCCATGTAAATCTGGCCAGTTCCAATTTTGTTATTTACTTAATTAGGAATAATAAAGTCCATTTCTGCCACATGCATTTGTATAATGAACCAGTTTTTAATTGTACATTGATTTAGGTTGCAAAACTCAACCTACTACATGATAGCCAGTTAACTCAGTTTGGTTTTATCAGTGTCCACCCTGACTTGCTACACTTAACTAAAGTATACGCTTTTTTTCAAATACATTGACACAGCTTTTATTGGCAACTCTGTACCCACTATTCATGATATGCTGATATTAATATTCATATGTACAATAATTGTTGGCCTATGCAAATTAATCATGAGAAACCAACACTAAAATAGTTAATTTTCCTTGTATCCTTGAGACTCACTTCCCACCCCAAAATTCCATTTTACTTTTAAAAAAAATATCCCTGTAAATTCAATGCATATTTAACAAAAGGGAACTTTATCCATTTTAGCAGTTATCTACTAGTAATATAATTTTATCATAGTATTAGAATAACAGAATTGATATAATGAACCATTTTGCACATTTTATTTTGTATAATATTTCTACCATCATATTATTCAGAGACCTCCTTGCACTGAGTGTTTCCAGAAGGCATTTTTATGCAGAGAGCAGTCTTTCTATAACTGAAAAGAAATAAACTGGTAGAAAATATAGACTGCTTCTCCATTTCCCCTCCCCCCCAGCCCTGATTTTCAGTGAATTAAAATTTGTACTCAAGGCTTTTTAGTTTTAAACCACCTCTGTGTCTGTGATGAGCAATCCTTCTTGTTTGTGCAGTCATTCATTATCTCCATTACCAAGAGGAGAATAGAGGACAATTACATTGTTTGGACGAATCAGAGTGTTAGGAGGAGTATTTATCATGGTGGCAGAGTGCAGCACCTGACAGCAAAGGATTGATGGCCAGGCATGAGTGTGAGTGGCCAAAGCAGCCTCATATGATGCAAATTACTGACTGTGGATTCCAATTTATCCTGTTCATTTTTCTTGCCTTTGCTGAAGACTATTAGTGGTTTTTGAAGCAGTGAAGGGGTCATTACTAATGTGGGCTCCAAGCAGGAGGGGGAAGGAGGGGAAAAGCCGTCTGTAATTACACAGACTTCAAAAAAAACTTGAGGGGCTAGCCAAAAACGTGTCAACACTTAGCAATCAGAAAAATTTATTTTCATTTCATCCTTAACCCGCATTAACTCAACATTATAATTTTTCTTTGTTAATATTTGTGGAATATTAAAAGCCTTCTTTCTGTATTCATTCACGTCTATTTAACCCTTTTTGCTGATGAGCTATTTTGCTTAACTTGCCATCAATTTTGTCTTAATATTCTTAACAGTTTGAGCATTATAATATGTGTTTACAAAAAAAAGGCCATTCCAGGTGGTTGTTTTAATAAGGAGACAACTGGCACCTGATAGGGATTTATATAGATACTGGGGAATACTTATATGATTTTAAAAAACCCTGTTTTTAACTTTTAGCTGTGACTCAGATGTGATGCTGCACCAGAGTATTAAAGTTAGGATTGTTGTATTTTGAATCAAGCATACTTAAAATTCATTTCAATTGAAATGCATATTTAATGTAATGTCTGTTCAAACCACCTTTTAGTGTTACACTACAGACAGTACATGAACACTCTAGAAAGTCGCTGCTGCCTATATGAAATAAGTGTATTGTTTACATACAAATTAAAATATATAAACATTACCTTTAAAATTATCTCATACTTAATAACAAATGAATTCAGATATAATTGAGATAATGTACATTTATGTGCCCAGCAGTCCTCTGAGATCAGTTAAAGAAGCCCTGGTTAAAGAGACTTTCTTTAGGTGAAGTGACTTCAGCTGAGATTCATAACTTGGCTTTTTAGTGGTAGCTCCATTTTTTAGAAATCAGTCATGAAGGGAAAATTTCCCATGCAGTCTCAAGGGAGATATGTAAGATTTCATTCACAATTCTCGTCTTCCGGGAAATGTTTCCTTTTTGTGTTCATATTTTCTTTTTTAATTTTTTATTGTAATGTTTACATATCATAGTAGGTGTTCACTGTCAGCACAAAATCTTAACTATTAGACGAGCCAAAAGATATCTAGATGAATACATGGAAATATACAGCAGTATAAGTATTTCCTAAAACTCGTTAAGCTTCTAGATAATTTTTGAAGATAAATCATCCAGTGGATAGTCTACAGACTCTCTGCTCAGTAGAAATGAAATTGCCTGTGATAAAGCAGGTATCTTCCACCCAAGCATTAGCTGGGTGCAAATAGTCCCACTTACAACTGGGCATTTCAATGCCTGCAATTGTACTCAATGGCTTGTCTTTTTGCATTGCACATGGTATAACAGCATCTGTTTGAAGCAGAAGGAGGATGACTGGGCACCATTATCTCCAAGGAGAGTTGACTCCAGCATTTACAGCTCTGGGAGCTGATCATCAGAAGAGATTGATTGTGCCCCACACCTTTATATAAGTTTTTCTTGGTACTCATCTGTTGACAAAAATGTCTGTGCAAATTTTTCAGATTAGAGTATAAATAGTCAGCTCTCTGAACAGGATGCTGAACAAATGACATCATGAATGAACATATGTAGTAACAGACATTAGCTGTCCTGATTTCTAAAAATTAGCCCCCCAAATATTCAGAATTACACACATATGTGCCCCAAGTTACCACTGACTTATGGTTACCCTGGCATGGGGCTTTCAGGGCAAATGAGCACAGATGTTTGTACCTTTCTCTCTAGACTCTTCCGTTGTGGTCTCTCATCCAAGAACTTTTTACTTAGTTCCTAAGATTTGATGACATTGGGCTGTACCATGTCACTTTCCCTTCCTATTCAAAATTTAAGTATCAATATTTTTCCTCAGCACAATTAAAAACATTATGCTACAATCCTATCATGACAGTTGAGATTCTCTCCTGTTACAATAGATGGATTTTTAACTTAAACATTATTTGACACTAAGAAGCAAGTTGTGGTATTTTCAGAACTTGCAACTATCAAGTAAATACAAGTCTTCCATTTCTATGCATTGCTTTCTACACATAGTATCCAAAACAAAAATAATTAAGTGATTACAGTTAGTTGATTAATGATGATATTATTTTCTATAATGGATAATAATGACCTTTGGATACTGAAAAAGAAGACTTATTAAAACCTGGCTTAACAAATCCCAGGCAGCAGGTTGTCATGGTGCTCAGAAATTTAATTGTGGTATCTAGTACTTTCAGCAGTCAATTTATTGTAGTGTCTCCAATGATTCTCAGGAAAATTACATCATTCACATCAGAATATGATTTGCTGTATGCTATAAAAATACATGTGCATAAAAATACATGTTCTTGTCATTGGTTGTTTATACGTTTACACCATTCAGTGCCGATAGCTGAATTTATTTCTTAACTAGTTGCTTTCTAGACTGGCCCCAATAGTCAATTGAACAGAAGTTTTTAAAGCAATAATTAAAACACGAGAAATTGGAGAGAAATTAGGTTTAATGTAAGCCTTTTCTTGTAGTGATGACAAACATCTTTGTTTATATTCTACAACAATTGTTATATTCTACAACAATTATATCATCGCTTTAATAAAATTGTGAGAAACTTTGAGGAGTTTAGGATTAGATTTTGTAGTACAAATAATAAGAAAATATGATTATTAAAATACAAAACTTGAAGGCTAGGTGTATGGTTCCTAAATTTTGAGTCTGGCTGCTAGAGCCAAAGAAAGTGAGAGCTTACTTTCAGAAAAGAGGATGGTACTGTTAATGTAGGAGGCTGAAGGGCAGTAGCTTTGACAACAGAACTGATTTTGCAAATAAAACTTTTGCATGCAGGAAGTGGTTCTTAGATGATAGGGAGTTACATAGGTGCCTAGATTTAGATGTAGGAACCAG